>NC_136061.1:2089792723-2092223557 GCF_964261635.1 Lissotriton helveticus
CACATTGTCAGTCCGCAAATAGTCAAGGTGAACAGTGCGAAGTCAAAATGAGGACAGTGATAGCAGATGTTCCCTGGCATTTTGATCAGCATAGAGCTAAGGAGAAACTGGTCATATGACACAGATGAATGCTACCAGACACGTATTGGTTTGAAAGCGGTACTGTCCACATCTTCCTCCTCTGCAGTGTGTGGTGTTCAGGGCCGGACTGGCAATGCCGGGCACCGGGCAATCCCCCGGTAGGCTGCCAGGGGTGGGGGCCGGTTTTTGCGCCGGGGGCCGGTTTTGGTGCTGAGTGGGGCGGGGGGCCGATTTTTTGTACTGCAGTCAGTACAGTAGTCACTAGACACTTACTAGTGCGCTGTACTGCTGCGTTAGCTCCTTCTCACTCACTGTCTCCTCTCTCCCTGCGTGGGGAAATAAATCTCAAATTCTCAATTCTGGATAAAAAATGCAGCAGCAGTCGCAGGACCATTTCAGGAGGTAGGCGCAGGCGCACGCAGATGTCTCCACCGTCGTCTGCGCGGCCTGCTCAGCCTTCAGGTCACATTAAGTTGACCCACCTTAGGGCGGTGGGGGTGGGCGTGCGCGGCTGTTGTTGCTGGTGACACATGCGCATTGGGCCTTTCGCAATTAAAAGTGCGCGTGACCCCCTGATTCCAGAATCCAGAGTGAGACCGTGACAATGAGGCCCTCTCTCGCAATCGCCACCCTGCCCATAATTTAATTATTTCTAGCCTAGCCCACCCTCTCTCCACCTGTTTGTCCCAGTGTGTGTGCACTGTCCACAGTCCCTTGCTCCAGGCTGGCTCCTGCCGAGGGTTTACCAATTGCGCCCGCCGCCAGGTGAGTCAAGTGTTTGGAAAATGCAAATGCGAAAAATGCAATCAGATAATCTCGTATCTATACGAGATGTGATGCATGTGAGATAAGTTATCTATATAAGAGGAGCAACTTACTGGGAAGCGCAACTTACTGGGAAGCGCCGGGAACGTGAACGCTTCACAAGAAATGGAAAGTGGCCGCAGTCATTTCCGCCGTTTCTCTGACTCCAGGGGCGATATTAGAGTTTGCAATTACGATCTGTCTCCAGGTCTTCGAGCTCTTTTCAATTAGGTGTGGTCAGTGTAATGTTGGGGGCCCTGGGCCCTCATTGCTAAGAATGACTGACGCAGACACAGTCAGCTACTGGTACAACTGGCCTCGAGCACGTGCGCTCGGCCCCTTTTATTAGAGCTGTGTCACCTGACCAGTGACATCAGTGGTGGGTGGGTGTCTAGTGTAGGGCATACAAGAAACACTAGACTGCTGGCTGTAACTCTGGATCAGTACATCCCTCCCAAACTTCGGGAAAAATGAAAACAAATGAAAGTCCAACCTGTGGAAGAAAAATGCAGTTTGCAAACCCCACGATAAAGTTCAACCTGTGGGAATGAAAAAAATGTACGTGCAATATAACACTGGACTCTGTAAATTGAAATGAGTCTCTTTGGTGGATTGCAGATCGCAGATGGTGTAGTTACTGCATTCAGGACTCATGAGTCATTGTGGCATGGTTTGCCGTTCTTCAGCGGGTCCTACCTTCTATCTGCGCCGCTTGGACATTGTTCTCGATCTTGCCTTTGCTTGGCACCACTGGTGACAGTTGGTAGTTTAGATAGAAGGGTGACGTGATCCGAGTATGGGTTGTCTTCTCGGTTCTCCTCTTCAGTCCTGGTCCTTGGTGATGTCTCTGGGCAGGCTTCAAAGTATTTCTGGGCAGATGAAAGGAGTAGGTGCATACATCCCTCTCACTAGGATGCCCCTCTTCGCCGGTATTCCTCTCTCACAAGATGTCCGGGAGGACCTCTTTGCCAGGCTTCCACTGGACTGGTGTTGTCGGTCATGTTGCTTCACCATAGCCTTCGGGCCGTGAGCGGGGCGCTCCACGATCTTCACCGTTGTGTCCGAGTTCCACCTGAAGGTTACGCTGTTGACTCTTTTCTTGCACGCAAAGCTTTCCTCTCCGTGGGTCTTGCAGACGCACCGTCATGGATCCGTCTCTCTTGCGGGACTTGCTGCCACCAGAGTCCCTTGAGGCCTTTGCTTATTGGGCTGCCACGTGTTGATGTGGAGTGGTCAGTTCCTCAGCCGGATGTGTGAGCACTCTCGCCATTCAATCTTCCGCTCAACCCCAAAGGTGGAATTGTTGTCAACAGTCCAAACTTGCTCTCTTCTACGATCGCCACATGGATGGATGGCTTGTAGGTGGATGTCTTTGACTTGTGCCGCCGGTGTTCATGCCAGGCCTTGTTCTCTGTGGCACTCCGGTGTTCTGGTGCAGGTCACCATCTTCTTCTGATGGGTGTGTGAGTTGACTGGTCACACCTCTTCATTTCTTGTGGTCTTCTAGTGGCACTCACTACCCTTCTTCTCCTCCATTCCTTTCACGACGTGGTCGGTCCCTTTCTTTTCTTCAAACACCCAGGCCATCTCCGTGTGGCGTGCACTCCACACGAATCTCCCTGGTTGCGTCCTACCCTTAGGACACACTTTCCTCTTCTTCCGATGGCCAAACCAGGCATCGCACCTTTCTTCCCGTCGCTCCTTCTTTACTGCGGGTCGGTGTCATCAGACCTCTTCTGGGTCCCGTCCATGGACCTCTGCTTGATCTATTCAGTTGCTATGCCTTTGATCTTCTGGCATGTCTTTGCAGTCGTGATCTTCTGACTGTCCGCTTCTCCCTTCTTTTCCTTCCGGGTGACCAACGGCCTGGTCATCTTCTCCTTTCCTTTCTGGGTGACCAACAGCCTGGTCATCTTCTCCTTTTCTTTCCGGGTGACCAATGGCCTGGTCATCTTCTCCTTTTCTTCCCGGGTGACCAACGGCCTGGTCATCTTCTCCTTTTCTTTTCCGGGCGACCACTTGACTGGTCCGCATCTGGCGGTGACTTTTTGGCAAGTCATCTTCGCTGTGACCTACTGACAGGTCTCCGAGGACGCGATCCCTGCGTTACTCGGTCGTGGTGGCGTGGAGTTCCTTCATTCCTTGCGCGGTCCTGCGCAATGCTGTTTGGTTCTGAGGTGTGGAGTTCCTTCACTCCTTGCGCGGTCCTGCGCAATGCTGTTTGGTTCTGCGGTCTCGCACAATGCTGGTCTGTGGCGTTGGTGTGTCGCTGGGCAGCGTCACTGGGCGCTCCTGACTTCTGGCGCTCCTGGCGCAGTGCTGCGCTGTCCTGACGTGTGGAGTTCCTTCACTCCTTGCGCAGTCCTGCGCAATGCTTTGCTTCTGGCGCGTTCCCGCGCTGTCTCCAGGCGCGTTTCTTGAATTTCTCTGGGCACACTTGCGGCGGGCTTGCTTGTACACAGAAGTCCCTTCCTTGCCTTGTGGCGCAGTCTTATTCTTCAGGCACGTTCTTGCGCAGTGCTGCGTTGTCCCCTTGAGTTCCCTTCAGAGTGGGCGTGTAGACACCACTGTTCTTTTCTTCCGTGTCTTGCTGTGGTTCTTGTTGTCCACCATACCTTCTAATTCCTGGTGGTGGTGGCAGCATACCTGGCAGACGTGGATGTGGCTTATCCCCTTGCCTCCGTGGCACTTGGTTTGAGCAATGCTTGCTCCTTAGACGTGTGTGTGGGTGCAACGGTGCTGGATGGCCACTAGATGGCTCTGCAAACCAGGCAGCTCCCTGATTGATGCTGGTTTTGCTCGTCCAGGCCGGGAGGCGAGGAGCAGGCTTTGGGGCAAAGAGGCAGGCCTGCCCAGGCCACGGGACCAGAGTTACCAGAGTTACCCAGGCAAGTGGAAAAGGTCTTTGTGGTTTGCGGAGGTATTGGCGCTCCTGTAGGCACTCTGGGGCAAATGTTATCCGCGCTGCAGGCTGGGTGCTGTTTCTGTGCGGTGTCCGCTCATGCTCACACAGCCTTGTGGGGCTTTTCCTCCACTCCTCCTTGCCTTCCCCCGCCGTGGCATCTGCACACTCTTTATTTCGCTGTGCGCGCGTGGAGAGGGAGAAGGGGGGAGAGGCGCTGTACCGGCACCACACACTGCTTGCACCGAGGCGTGCAGAGGTCCTTCGCCTCGCGGGTGGGCTCCGCTTACTATACCGGTGTCCCGCAGCTCCTCACACGCTGCGGGCACTCCCGTTGAAGGTTTGTTCGCACCGCAGCCTTTCCTCGGTTCTTGGTGCGCGGGGGAAAAGCTACCGTCGGGGCACTCGTGCTTCGGCACTCCTTTGCCGCGTTCCTTTCCGCGCTGCCTGTGGGGGGGGCGATGTGGAGGGCTCGTGTTGCTGCGGGTGGGCTCCGCTCGAGCTCCTGGTGCTCCTTTGGGGGTCCGCCACCCCACCGCCACAGCCTCAATCACACGCGGTGCAGGGGTCGTGTTAGCAGGCCGCGGGTGGGCTCCGCGAGCCTTGCTACATTACAGGGACAAATGTCTGCACTGGTTGGGGGCAGTGTTCACTTTAGCAGCGGGTGGGCTCCGCTTCATTCATTCGGCGCCCGGCAGCTCCCCTCACGCTGCGGGCGCTCTCCGGTCCAGTCTTTCACCCCGCCGCCGCACTTCACACACGCGGCGGGGGAGGGGGCGCTGCAGGCAGGCCGCGGGTGGGCTCCACTGGCCTCGCTATACTATGGGCACAGTTTATTTATAGCGGGTAGGCTCCGCTTTGTGTTTTTTTGGCGGCGCCGGCCGGCGACCGCCATTATGGCGTTTTGACTGTTGCGGGTGGGCTCCGCTTTCGGTGCTTGGGCTCACCTTCGGCCGACGGGCCTTTTCTCCTCCACGCGGGTGGGCTCCGCGGAGGTTACCATGCGGTGGCGGCCGACGCAGGTGGGCTCTGCACGGCTCTCTCTTCACCCCAGGCAGGGGCTCAGTCGCGGCCAACGCGGGTGGGCTCCGGTCGGTCCGCTGCACTCTCTCCTCACGCCGGAGGGCTCGTGCTGGGCATGGAGGTGCGGGGTGGACTCCCGGTCACCTCCTCATGGATTTTCAGGCCCGGGGCACAGCACACGCCCCGCGGGCCTCTCGGCGGCCGGCGCCGCTTCCTGAGGGGAATGCCCTGCACATGGGCACTTCCCTTCTTCTTTCCCGGGGATCTTCAGCTGTGGCACGCGTGGCTAGCGTCCGCCTCGTCGCCAATGTAATGTTGGGGGCCCTGGGCCCTCATTGCTAAGAATGACTGACGCAGACACAGTCAGCTACTGGTACAACTGGCCTCGAGCACGTGCGCTCGGCCCCTTTTATTAGAGCTGTGTCACCTGACCAGTGACATCAGTGGTGGGTGGGTGTCTAGTGTAGGGCATACAAGAAACACTAGACTGCTGGCTGTAACTCTGGATCAGTACAGTCAGGTGTCTGTTATGTAGTGGTAGGTGATCATGTCGCCGTCGGTAAGGGCCTGTGCTTTTCGCAATGCTTTTATTTTATCAGCCTGTCTGTGTGAATTCCGCAGGGTGTCAGAAGGGGCCAGCGCGCATTGGGAGGTAGCCCCGCTGCTCTAGGTGATTCGTGAAAGCCCGCCAGGTAGCACAGCTGGTTACAGCATTTTTTTATTTTTGGAGCTAGCTGTTGTTTCGGAGAATCCACCAATATTGAGTCAGACTTGTATTCCTAGAATTTATAGAATATCGCTTCTTAACATGGGGTGTTTTGGCATTCTTTAGGCATCTTGGTGGGAGCCTGAAACGAAGGGTTTTTGCAGGTCATCATCTTTGGGCCTTATCTCGTTGTAGGCAAGTGGCCTTTTGTCTCGGCTGGTCATTTGTAAACCCAGGAGTTGAGAGAGGCCAAATTTCTGTGGAGATTAATGTAGTTCAGTTTAATTTGTCATTGTAGTAGGTGAGTGCTGATATTTTTATTTCTCGACAAATAAATAACTCCTGTGTCAAAGTACAGAAGTTTCAGGAAAGCAGAGATAGCAAGTCTAAGAATTAGTCATAGTACAGGGCCATATTTCTCTCTGCATTCTGAGACTTGTAGTCCCGATGTCAGACTATGATAAACGCTATTACAAGTACCAGCATGCGCAGGAATGCCTTGGACCCGGAAGGGCCCTCATACACCCACGCTCCTCAGTGGCCTTTGAAGAGAATTCTCATTACACAAGAGTTTTTAGTAATAACATCTTTTAGGCGCGTGCTTACTGGCAGTGGCCAGTGCCTAAACAGTTGTCTTGCACAGTTTCATAATGAAACATTTAAGTTTAGAATTGGGTGGAGTGGGTCTGCGGGAGGTGGAATTGTGCAGGGCTGGTACTGTAGGTGGTGTGTGGAATTCGGGTGGGTCAGCAGGAGGTGGAATTGTGCAGGGCTGGTACTGTAGGTGGTGTGTGGAATTCGGGTGGGTCAGCAGGAGGTGGAATTGTGCAGGGCTGGGACAGGTGTGTGGAATTGGAGTGGGTCAGCGGGAGGTGGTATTGTGTAGGGCTGGTACAGTAGGTGGTGCTGTGGAATTGGAGTCTTTCAGCGGGAGGTGGAATTGTGCAGGGCTGGCACAATAGGTGGTGTGTGGAATTGGAGTCGGTCAGCAGGAGGTGGAATTGTGCAGGGCTGGGACAGTAGGTGGTGCTGTGGAATTGGAGTGGGTCTGCGGGAGGTGGTATTGTGTAGGGCTGGGACTGTATGTGGTGTGTGGAATTGGAGTGGATCAGCCGGAGGTGTTATTGTGCAGGGCTGGTACTGTAGGTGGTGTGTGGAATTGGAGTGGGTCAGCGGGAGGTGGAATTGTGCAGGGCTGGGACAGGTGTGTGGAATTGGAGTGGGTCAGCGGGAGGTGGTATTGTGTAGGGCTGGGACAGTAGGTGGTACTGTGGAATTGGAGTCGGTCAGCGGGAGGTGGTATTGTGCAGGGCTGGGACAATAGGTGATGTGTGGAATTGGAGTCGGTCAGCAGGAGGTGGAATTGTGCAGGGCTGGGACTGTAGGTGATGCTATGGAATTCGAGTGGGTCTGCGGGAGGTGGAATTGTGCAGGGCTGGGACAGTAGGTGGTGCTGTGGAATTGGAGTCGGTCAGCAGGAGGTGGAATTGTGCAGGGCTGGGACAATAGGTGGTGTGTGGAATTGGAGTCGGTCAGCAGGAGGTGGAATTGTGCAGGGCTGGGACTGTAGGTGATGCTATGGAATTCGAGTGGGTCTGCGGGAGGTGGAATTGTGCAGGGCTGGGACAATAGGTGGTGTGTGGAATTGGAGTCGGTCAGCAGGAGGTGGAATTGTGCAGGGCTGGGACAGTAGGTGGTGCTGTGGAATTGGAGTGGGTCTGCGGGAGGTGGAATTGTGCAGGGCTGGGACAGTAGGTGGTGCTGTGGAATTGGAGTCGGTCAGCGGGAGGTGGTATTGTGCAGGGCTGGGACAGCAGGTGGTGTGTGGAATTGGAGTGGATCAGCGGGCGGTGGTATTGTGCTGGCTGGATCAGTAGGTGGTGTGTGGAATTGGTGTCGTCAGCGAGAGGTGGTATATGCAGGGCTGGGACAGTAGGTGGTGTGTGGAATTGGAGTCGGTCAGCGGTAGGTGTTATTGTGCAGGGCTGGGACAGTAGGTGGTGCTGTGGAATTGGAGTCGGTCAGCGAGAGGTGGTATTGTGCAGGGCTGGGACAGTAGGTGGTGTGTGGAATTGGAGTCGGTCAGCGGGAGGTGTTATTGTGCAGGGTTGGGACAGTAGGTGGTGTGTGGAATTGGAGTCAGTCAGCCGGAGGTGTTATTGTGCAGGGCTGGGACAGTAGGTGGTGTGTGGAAGGGCTGGGACTGTAGGTGATGCTGTGAAATTGGACTGGGTCAGTGGAAGGTTGTATTGTGCAGGGCTGGGACTGTAGGTGGTGTTGTAGAATTGTATGTGTTCTCTGCACCCCAAAGATGGCTGTATTTTTCTAACCACTTGGTGGCAGCTGCTGGCTGGGGCCATTCCTTGCTTTCGAGCCCGTGAGGCCATTGCTACGCCGCTGCCTTTTGTGGTACATCAAGGACTCGGACATTCTATTTTTAGCAGACTTTTTTGCGTAAACACTTAGGTGGGCTGCGAACAATGATGAAGGATTCACTTTACTGTAACAAAAGACCGGATTAGGGACATGTGTGTTACCATCCCCCTTACCCCACAGGAATTGTCTATGACATTCGGAAAATATTATTTTTTTATCAGCCAATAGTTCTGGATTCAAGGAATTCCAATGGATATTGGGCTGAAAAACATTTGCTCACCCTCAACTAGTTGGCACCTGGATTTATGACAGAAAGGAAAATGATACTGCCCCACCATAGGCTAACAAAATGACAAAAGGGGGCCCCATGAGCAGACTCAACAACAGGCTCCATTTTAAAAAGCGTGATACTAGCACTGGAGTGCTGAAACACATTGTGCATACAAATATTATATGACTGGCCTCGGAGCAAGCACACATCTATTGACATTTTCTACTTAGACAATACCAGTAGGATATTAGTACCAGGCAGAGCAGCAGAAGGGAAATAAGGGATATAAATACATGGGTAGACATTTTAAGTGTTGTCCTTGTGCAATTGAGGGGATTAATTGACTCTTGATATATTTTGGCCTAATAAAATGTAGATAGAGACTATATGATATAGTCTGTCTACATTTTATTAGGCCAAAAATATGATGAGAAGAAAAATATTTTAGCATAATAAAAAAGACTGGCCATTTGATATTTGTGGATTTATTCTTCAAACATCTGCTACAGGGCCCATCTTGGACACCAAAACAAAATCGCCTGCCAGGTGAATTTGTTTTCAACACGTTTCTATAACACGCAGGCTGTTGTGTCATGGTTACAAGAGGAAACAATACCGAATGGCCGAACCTCACCAATTAAAGGTTATTCAATTTACATGGAAAATTACTCAGCGTCATATATAATTTCCTAGAATGGCACCTGTCCTTCATTTGTTATCAAAGAAAGCTAAAGAAATCAGCTCTGTTCTCTGTCCCGTTGCTGTAGCGCTGCAGGCAGCTCGAGGCAAAGTTGGAACTGTTGCATGCTTTCTGATTCAGGACGCCGATGGGAAATCATTTTCTAACCAGGCTGTTTATGCCGTTCAGAAGGAATATATCCGCAAGATTCATTGGAACTTAAATGCATTTCACATGGTGAAATCCTGGGAAACAGAAGACTGGAGATGTAGAATTTGATTTTCTGGATGTTCCCCCGGTGAAATGTTTAACAATTCTAAGGAGCAACGTTATTTAGACTACTTTTCTAGCCGCCCTTATGTCTATCGGGCCCTTATGCTTTCCAAGGCAAGATAGATTATACATTCAGCATCAAGCATTATCTACGTCATAGGCTTTGAAAGGATGTTTAGAGCTTCCTTCCTTCACAAAAACAATAAGTGACAACGTTTACCTTTGCTCTTTCCTTTTCATAATTGTCACACGGTAAGTTTATTCGCTCAAAGTCGAAGAAGGTTTGCCGTTTGCCCCATGTACGTGTTTCCATAATGCGTGCCTGTCCACCTGTGAGTGTGGGACTCTCAAAGCTGGGGACAGGAGTTGGGTGAGTGGAGCAGAGTGGTGCTTCAGATGTGTTTGGTGTCTCTGGTCGTTTCACTGGTTGAGAGACCTAGGGCCGAGCTGGCCCCTGGATCTCTCACAATCTCGTTGGGCCTCTATGCTCCATTATTGGGTGTGCTGCGTGCAGGTGCATGTCAGGTCAAGCTGCTCTGGGCTGCCCACTAGTCTTTCATGCCAGTTGGAGCATTGCCTTGCATACCGCAACTGCCCCTGGTTCAGACTCAGAGCACAGACGTGTGGATATCCCGGCACCTCACACGCACTACTTTGTATGGGCCTGGGCCCGAACTGACCCTTGTGCCCCGGTCTGGTGCCTCTGCAGCAAATCTTAGGCCTCGTCTAGCCCCGGTGTCCCATTCTGGCACCAACAATTGCCTTCAAAATCCTGGCACCCTCTCCATCTGGACGCGCTACGATTAACCTGAGACCTCACGAGAGACTACTGCCTGGCCCTGCACACAAACAGATTCACTCTGTTTATTGCACGGTATGACTTAATCCTCCTAGCGCCTCACATGTGCTCCACAGACTGTGGTACCAACAATTAACAAGGGATGTCAGATGCTTGACTTCAACTGCTAAATCATCACAGCAGCCATTTAGCACCGTTGTGTAACATTCTACCTGTCTGTTCCTCGTCAGAAGCCTGTAGGGTCCTTTTTACACCTATAGTTACCGATTCTAACATTGGCAAATGTATTTTGTACCACCGGGTGCCACTACTTGTGATTCTTTTTCACACGACCTGTATCATAGCCTTCCAACTGAACGATGTTTCCTTCAAGTGTTTAAATCCTTAGCTCCTCGCCGATCTTCACAGGCAGCCCTCTACTTTTAATCTACAGTGCCATATTGACTGTTTGTGTACCACCCCACTATTTAGGACCTCCCTTGTTTTCAAGGAGATCCATGAAGTTGTTCCAGAGGGTTAAAACGCATAAATAAATAAATGTAATCCACTGTCCCACACTGAGGAAGATCCCTACAAACAGTCACAAGGAAACACTGGGAACAGAAAATGGATACTGTACAATAAATTAGCCAACTTTGAACCTACACCTGTCTCCTAGGGATCGACTGGCTAGACTTACTATATCATACAGGAGTACTCAAAGGACCACGGTGCAGTCTGGAAGTCTGAGCTTGTGCATGGCAATTACGAGCCATGGTACTAGCATCTGTATCCTGTGTCCCTCTGCTCTTTCAACAATCTCAGTCTAAAGGGGGTAGTGGCCTTATAGACCAGTTTTTGTGTCACTGATGTGTATGCGGTCAATCTTTAAGAAGTAATGAGAAGAGTCGTTGGCGCGTGTACGCCGCGCCTGGACCTAAAGCAAATGTGAGTTCCGTCGGCAGATGGCATGGTGGTGGAAAGGCACGCCCCACGGCTGATGGTGCACTTTTGCACTACAGTTAGCTCAGTCCAAGCTGTGCTCTGCTGTTGTGTGCGGGTGCTCCGTTGCAGTACCACAATGAGCAAGCTCCCCACCATCCGAATGCCGGCTTCAACCCCCACAGGACCAATGAGTTGCTGCTGCTAAGGGGAACAACCCCACACCATGTGGCTTCCCTGTGAATGTGCTAGTAAATTTGCGTAACATGACGTAGGTAAAGCTATACTTGCTGGTTTGAAGAGGGACGTAGCTCTACAGAGGGCAGGTGTTTAGATATCGTGGATAAGAAATGAGGAAGGATCATTGGGTAAGGAGTGTCCTAAACTACACAGAGACAAGGAGGGGTGTGCTGTTGCAAGTGAGTGGTTATCGCCCGCCTATAGTAACCTAGGTCCCTTCCATGCATCATGTGGTGAGAAGTTTCTCCAGTGAATCAGTGTACAAGCAAACCCCCCCCCCCCTTAGTGTGATGATGTGAGGTCGGTTGAAGGGAAGGCCTTAAAATATTGCAACAGCCAAAGTAGCTTGCACCAAAGGGAGAGTTTTTACTAGTGCTCAAAATGGAAATATAGAATCGTAGGTACTCCTCGTCTCAGACTGCCTGTTTGCTGCTGAGATGTGCTGGTACTCTCCCATTAAAAGAATTGAGAGTGTAGTGTAGTTCCTATCATCCCAATAGGCTCTGCGCATTGGAATAATACCTACAGCAGTAAAGGCCTAGGCCAGACGTTAACTAGGTCTACTACTGTCGATACTAGACTTAAAGTTTTGGGTTTGCCAGCTTAGCTCAGAGTTCACTAGAAACTTTCTCGAATGTTCAAGGAGGACTTAACTTCCCTGATTAGACAAGAAGGGATTTAGTTTCTGACAACCATAGAACATGACAACTTTGCTCTCCCCTAATCAAGAGTATATCTCGAGAGTCGTGTGAACAAAAGGCAATTTATTTTACTCAGTCAGTACGTGCATTCTTAGTCTCATCAGAATGTAGAGAAAAGGAAGAGACGGGCGTGTTCAATAAAAAGGTGTTATTTATTGATCAGTCTCTTTTCTCATACAAGAGAAATGGATCGATATTATTGCAATACTTATAGCTAAGTAAAGTGCATACATTAAAAGCAATAGTATAAAATAATACTGTAAAAACATTGATATGGTTTCTAAGCCATAAGGTGTTTTAAAATGAATAAAATATATTACATACACATATACATTTGACTAAACGTGCTCAACTGGTGTTTCTAGATACGCCTACCCCGTGTACCTGACCTAAGCCTAATACGTGGGCGGGAATAGAAAGTTACAGTTTAAGTTAAGTTTGTTTTTGCCAAGTGAATAACTAAAGAATTCTCTGCGAGGGGTTATTCAGTTCTGTACCTGGAAGTTAGGATGAATGAGGAATGGTATCTCTCTCTCTGGTCTCGATATTCCAGGCTGCCTGCGAGGGCTACCCAGAAACGCCGGTGCTGGATTCTCGGCAGGAGAAAGCAGCGCGTCTCTCAGCGTGTCAGGAAGGCGGGGCTGCTGCCAGCGGGGTCTGCTCTGCTCTTGGCTTCGGCAAGTATGGCTGCTCCGTCTCGTCACCACGCGTGTGTTTGCATAGGGCAAGATCGGTAATATTTATACCTTTAAGGTGCCGAGATTGACGTAAGGATGGACATAGATACGTCAATAAGGATGTCATACGACTTGCTCGTTAGCACATTCTTTTACTGAAGTTCTCGGTGAAATCAAAACAATGGCCGCAGGGTTTTGCCCAGGTTGTCATAGGTTTGATTTGTTATGAGAACTCCGTATGCCTTATCAGGGGCTGGAGGAATATCGCTTGTCTAATTAGATCGCAAGCGTTATGACCTAATCAGATAACACGTTCCTGTGCCGTAGTGTGACTGCGTCAGATAACGGTATCTGCATCATGGGGGTTTTCTGCCTCATGGGCTGACTGCTAGTTAACTTGTTGGTTTGTTTAACTAGAATAGGGTCAGGAATAGGGGGATCGATTCAGAACCTATAGGAATACATGACAAGAGCAGTGCTGAGAAGGGACCGTACTATTCCTTCATAATTAAAGTGCAGGTAGTGAGTACCTGATTGTCCCTGCACAATTAAAGCACTCTTGTTTAGGTCTAGCTACAGAAAAAGTCCCAGCGCCATTGGCACATGTAAAATGTTTTTTAGATACATATTGTTCATACTGACTGCTGAGACATGGTTAGATAAGTCCCTGTTGGCCTCAGATTCCTCAAAATTAAAATACGGTTTCATCTGCTTTATTACATCAAAAAATTCAATTTTTGTTGGCTCTTAGGGCTCAGTGCACTTTACCGCCACTAACCAGTGCTAAAGTGCTTGCGCTCTTTCCTTTCAAACATGGTAAAATTGGCTTACACCGAATTGGCAATTTTAATTTACTTGTAAGTCAATAGAAATGTGGTTCTACATGTACCCAGGGACTGTACATTAAATGCTGATAGTGGGCCTGCATTACTTATTGTGCCACCCACTTAAGTAGCCTATTCAAAGATGTGTCATGTCAAGGCCAGGGCCTTTGTGTTAATTTTTCATGCTTTCTGGCCAGGTGCCATTTGAGACATTTCCATGCCTTCTGTCAGCCTGGGTGCTTATGTGTGACGTTTCCATGCTTTCTGGCCTGGGTGCTTAATTATGTGTGCTATTTCTATAGTTTCTGGCCTCAGTGACCTGGAGCTGGAAGCTCATGTATGACATTTCAATGCTTCCTGGCATGGGTGCTTATGTGTAACGTTTGCATGCTTACTGGCCTGGTGGTGTGACCAGGCCTGGATCAGTGCCTAGGTGCTTATGTGTGACCTTTCCACAGTATTCTGGCCTCAGTCAGTGGCCTGTGTGCTCATGTGTGACATCACATGTCAGTGCTTAATGTGTGACAACACGAGTGACAATTTACTATGCTTTAAAAGTTAATACAATCTAATATGTAATGAAAAATGTGTTTTGGCCTTTCTGTCTCAAATTTTCTTGGGGGGGGCAAGTTAAACCCCCAAACTTCCCTTAGTAGTGGTTGCTCACTGTGCTTGCTTGCTAAACACCATGTGGGGGGCTGGTCTCACTTTTACTTTGTTCTCTCTGATTCACTACTTGTGTCTATTTTTGGTGCTCTCTGAAAGAATGTCTATGGGTACATATGACTGGGTGGGTAACCTGGTGCTCTTTAAGGTCATCACCTACTATTTACTGTGCTTTGAAAGTTGATACAATTGAATATGTAATGAAAAATGTGCTGTAAAATTCACCATTTTGGTCTGCTGTTTTCCAAAGTTTTCGTGGGGGGGAACCCCCCCAAACCCCCCTAGTGGCGGTTGGCCTCGCTCGCTACCCTCGCTCGCTACGTGCCGCACGGGGGCTGGTCTGCAGAAATTTGCCAGGGCTGCTTTCAGTTCCCAGTCCGGCCCTGGTGGTGTTTCCTGTGAGTGTGGTGTTGTAGATGTGGCAGCCAAGGGGGGCACACACATCAGGGGTGGGATATGTGGATGCCGTACCTGCAGCAGCATTCATCTGTGCTAATACATGAGGCATCACTGCAGCGAGGAGGATCTGCTGGTTTTGCGACATAACAGCAATCTTGCAGTGGTAGGCTGCCATGGCAGCCATGTGGGAGTCAAGTTTCCATTCCATGGAGTTCACCATGGTTCTGATTGCCCCCAGCTCTTTGGCCATGCTGCTGGTGCCTCTTCGACAGGGCAGTTGTTGATGTTTCATGACACCAGTGATGTCTGCCAGGGACTACTGGAGGCCGAGGAGGGGAAGGTAGGTGCTACTGATGGCGGCAGAGTTGTCCCTATTGGGACTGAGGCCCTTACGGACCCCTCCAGGGTGGCCACCAAAGTCTCCATCCCCACCTGCACCTGATCTGCCAACTCCCACTGGACTCCTACCATTGTTCATTGGAAGGTAATCTATGGGTTCTCTGAGTCAAGGGGCGTGGGTGTGGTGGTGCCTGTTGGTTGTTACGTGGGGGGTGTGGAGAAGCCACAACACTGCTGATCCTCCCCTTGTCCGGAGATGGTATCCTAATGGAATCCAGGAGCTCTTGAAGGGTGTCATGGTCGATGATTGGTGGATTGTCATCGCCGTCATTGGTGATGTCCAGGACAGGGTGCTGGCCAGGAGGTAAGGGTTCATTCTCTGCAATGAAATGGGGAAACACTATTGGTGATGTTTTCTACATGTTATGTTATGTTATGTTAAGTTTTATTTCTATAGCGCACGGCTACTCCAAAAGAGTGTCCCGGCGCTTTATTTGGGCAGCTCAGTATAAAAAAACATAACAACATAAAAACAGACACCAGACAGGAGAGAAAAGAGACATCCTAAAGGTTAAAAAGCCAGGTCTTAAGGCTCTTCCTAAACAGGAGCAGGTAAGATGAGCGCCGCAAGGCCAGAGGCAAGGTGTTCCACAACTGAGGGGCCCTCACACTGAAGGAGCGACCCCCGGTACGTGCCTTCCTCACTCGAGGGACCACCGCCAAAAACAGAGATTCTGACCGCAGCGATCTAGCCGGGCGGTAAAAGACTAGCCTGCGCTGTAGGTACTTTGCTCCGGCGCCGAATAGCGCTTTATGCGCCAAGGTCAGTGCTTTGAACATGATCCGCTTCCGGATGGGCAGCCAGTGAAGCGACTGCACCAAACCGGAGGCTCTCACTCGCCTATGGAGGCCAAAAACGGCGCGGGCCGCAGAATTCTGCACAACCTGCAGCCGCTGAACAAGATAGTCCGGAAGACCTACATAAAGGACGTTCGCATAGTCCAGTCTGGAGCCAATTAAGGCTTGCGCAGTGATCTTTCTATGCTCTTCTGTGAGCAAAGGCAGGAACTTCCGGAGCATCTTGAGAATGCCAAAGCAGGTGCCCGTCACACCAAGAATATGTGATCTCAGCATCAGATTATTATCAATCTTCACTCCCAGATTTTTAGCCACCAGCGATACCTGGGCAGGGGGACACATATCCGTAGTCCACCAGACCCGCCACTCGGGGTCAGAGGAACAGCCAAAGAACAGCACCTCCGATTTGTTGGAATTGGCTTTGTGGCTGTTCAGCTGAAACCAAATAAAGACCATCTCCAAGCAGCCTCGGATATTCTCTCCATCAAACGCCTGATCTTTCCCACAGGTGAAGAGCAATTGAGTATCATCCGCGTAGGACACGATCTGGGCCCCAAAGAACTCCACAAGTGCCGCCAGAGGGGTCATAAAGATGTTAAAAAGAGTCGGGCTCAACACAGATCCCTGCGGAACTCCGACTCCCAATGGCGGCATCTCAGCGGAGCTCGGGGAGGCCCAGACCGCCGACATGGTTTAAAGCAGTTGACAAATAAAAGCATGACACTTTCAGTTCTTTATTGATGAATATGAAAGCTGTTACGCTTGGGTGTGGATGGCAGATAGCACTGTATTCTATTTCAGATGATAGGACCGCAGCATTGTCATCAGTACCACTGTGTGCCTATTCTGAGTGGATGGGGTCTGTCCTAGAAGTCAGAATCTAATCACTGACGTTCATGCAATTTCCTCAAGACCAGGGTTGGTGATCTGATGTCAGACATCTCTTTAATCCCATCCATGCACGTGTATGTGTCCATTGACCTCTGGCTGTTTCAAAATAGGTTCTGGCAGACAACTTACTCACACACAGTGATGGGACCCTGATCATATGATGACTCTCCAGTGCCCATGCCACCTACATGTGTGGCCATCTCCAATGAGCTGACATGGCAGGCTGTTATTGAGTGACATGTGTCAGGCAGCACCCCAGATGTAAGTGTTGCTGAGAATGGTGACATGTATCTACCGAGGGACATGTTTATATTGTTATGGCAAGCACTTAATCTAAAGGACAGCAGAGTATTACCATGGACTGGCCCCACACCATGTGTTTTCTCTTGCGCTGGCATTGATAATGACAGACAAGCACCAACACAAACAACCTGGTGCCATGGTGCAAGAGTGCCTGAGTTGGTGCGCAGCTGTGCTTTTTGCAGCAGCACAGGGGTGGGACAAATCCAGTGAAATTGGCCCATCCATGCATTTATGAAATTATGCATGTCGGCGCTGCAACGACAGCCTGCACCTTTTCACTTTAACTGTGGCCCATGTTCCCCCAGTGTGCACAACTTGCATTCGCCCAGGCGCACAGTCATATATATGTAAATGAGAGGAGTTCAGGTGATCCCTACCACGGCAGCAGACACATGTGTGGTCTGAGCCTGCATGTTACCATGCCATGTAGTTTGCTCTAGGCTAGTATGGAAGTGACTATATTCATGTCACTATATGTAGGTATTAGCAATGGCCCACAGATCCCCCATCCATCAGGTGTGTTGTTCATCAAGTGTTTAGGAAAGTAATGTAATATGCCAAATATATGCTAGGAATTTGTACACTAGGTTAATGTGCAGGGGCCTAGGTGAGTGGCATCTTTTAAAGACATATGCAGCGCAGTGCAAGAAAGCACCTTGCTGCCCAAATGTGTGAATAGGAAAGTGCAGGGTTGTGCTGTATTTAGGACAGTACAGCACATTCCTGTGCTTTCCTTTCTGCCGATGCACAGTCAGCCAGGTAGAGCCAACGCAGGTAACCTTGTACAATGATGCAGGGGTGCCGCTTTGGTGGACGTATGCTGGATATGCTCCAGCACATGCAGTTAATACAGGAATGCTCTGTATCTCGTAGAAACAGCACATTGCTGCTCTTTCAATTTGAATTATGATAGACCAGCTATGAGATTTGCAATGCTGCCCTATTGATGTCATATTTAAGCATAGAGTAGCCAGGGGGGTGGCGGGCTACCGTTGGACCTGCAGACAGTGCGGCAGAGTACTGGGACATAGCTACCTGGACTGCACGACATTACATATTTCCCCCATTGTCACTTGTTGGTATTTACCCTGTGACCGATGTAGTTGGTCATAGTCAGTACTGTCCTGTCCCACAACTCAATCCACTGACTCCTCAGAGATGGCAGCGGACACCTGCTCCTTCAAGGGATCCAGTTCCTCCTGGGGCACTGAACTAACACCTACGGTCTGCAATGCTGCCTGTAGATTGGTTGCCAGTTTCTCCTGAGTTTTGCGCTTGGCATCATGCCAGCGCTTCTTACAGTCCATCACTGTCCTCTTGATTTCAGCTACGCAGTTCACCTTAGTCACTATGGACTGCCATGTGGCATTTTAAGTCCCCAATGACACTTTGGAGCTGATGAAGAGCTGGTGTTGGTGCTCCATTATCTCTGTGATCAAGATCTCATTCTCCTCCTGGCTGAACCTGCATTTCCTCTTCCCCTTGTACTTTAGCTGGCCATTTGGGCAGGTAGTGGAGTTCGAGGGTTGTTGTCCTATGCTGTGCTCATTCCTGGCTGCTCCTTAGCAGCATTTTCTTGTTTTTTAACAGCAAGGCATAAGAAAGTGACTTTAGGCCAGCTAGCTTATATTGTCTTGCTGCTAATTGGCCAAAATTCACTTTTTGTACCATAGCGTCCATTTTTTAATCGATTTGACGCTCGTTTTGGCATCCTTTTTTTCTCATTCTCCTCCTGGCTGAACCTGCATTTCCTCTTCCCCTTGGACTTTAGCTGGCCATTTGGGCAGGTAGTGGAGTTCGAGGGTTGTTGTCCTATGCTGTGCTCATTCCTGGCTGCTCCTTAGCAGCATTTTCTTGTTTTTTAACAGCAAGGCATAAGAAAGTGACTTTAGGCCAGCTAGCTTATATTGTCTTGCTGCTAATTGGCCAAAATTCACTTTTTGTACCATAGCGTCCATTTTTTAATCGATTTGACGCTCGTTTTGGCATCCTTTTTTTCTCATTCTCCTCCTGGCTGAACCTGCATTTCCTCTTCCCCTTGGACTTTAGCTGGCCATTTGGGCAGGTAGTGGAGTTCGAGGGTTGTTGTCCTATGCTGTGCTCATTCCTGGCTGCTCCTTAGCAGCATTTTCTTGTTTTTTAACAGCAAGGCATAAGAAAGTGACTTTAGGCCAGCTAGCTTATATTGTCTTGCTGCTAATTGGCCAAAATTCACTTTTTGTACCATAGCGTCCATTTTTTAATCGATTTGACGCTCGTTTTGGCATCCTTTTTTTCTCATTCTCCTCCTGGCTGAACCTGCATTTCCTCTTCCCCTTGGACTTTAGCTGGCCATTTGGGCAGGTAGTGGAGTTCGAGGGTTGTTGTCCTATGCTGTGCTCATTCCTGGCTGCTCCTTAGCAGCATTTTCTTGTTTTTTAACAGCAAGGCATAAGAAAGTGACTTTAGGCCAGCTAGCTTATATTGTCTTGCTGCTAATTGGCCAAAATTCACTTTTTGTACCATAGCGTCCATTTTTTAATCGATTTGACGCTCGTTTTGGCATCCTTTTTTTCCGATGCTAATCCATACTAACTCCATGTAGCGCCGTACTGTGAAAACAATGCTAGCTTAGCGTTAGGAATTGTCGTACGGCAGTGGTAACGTTTTTGGCCCTGTGAAATCAGCAGAGCGCCATTTCTTGTAAATATAGACCCCGGCCCCCAATTTGATATCACATTGTTAGCAAGTGCTGTGTTTGATGCATTAGATTCTTTGAAGGGTAAAAAGAGGACTAATGCAGATGGTTGTACCAAACAAAGATGTCGTTTTCTCCCTGTATCTTCTGCATATTATGTAATTTTCTCAATAGCACTGGGGCCACATTCTTCCTCTTGTCAACAGATTGCCTTGCATCTAAGATATAACATGCATAGAGAATAAGGGGCAGGGTGCAATGTTCTGTGTCAACAATAGTTCCTGACAGGATGCATTTTTTTCGGTGAAGTTAGCAAGTTCATTTTATTAAGGAGTGGCGTTTCTGTAGTCCACTGGTGGAAACTGCTCAAACCTACCTTTAGCGGAGTATTCTCAAATAAAATGTATTTTTGCCAGAACACTACTCTGTAAAAGGAGGTTTTGTTTTGAGTTTCTACTGCAAAAACACGCCTCCAGCAATTTTCTAAACTCAGGTTTTTTAAGTTTCGCTATCGTCCCAAAGTTTAAAAAAAAAAAATTCATGAAGCTGGAGAAGGAAAAGCTTCACTACTTACCTAAACCAGTTGATGAAATGTTCTGATTTGAGTTTATTTTAATGCCAGGTTCCCAGCGGAGCTTAACACCTATACGAATGTTGGCGTCACAATAAATAGCTGACTAAGTTCACTATCTGTGGATTAAAAAGGTCTAATTGAAATATTGCGACATGGTTTTGGATGCCTGGAAGGGCGCCCAGTCACATCTTTCCACAGTAGATTAATGTTTTCCTGAAATGGCAAACAAGCTGTTCAGGATGAGCAGGTGACTACACCCTGCAGAGATATTGCCTCATTCCTGGTTGGAGGAGATCAAGGTTAGCAGCCTTTGCAGTGGCATCAGATGGTTCAGAGCTGACCTGGCTTGATCAACATCTGCCGGTCACAGATGTCCTTGGTTGCCCTCACTGTGCGCTTCTCTCATGCTGCACCTGCCTGGTTTTAGTGTGATGGTTTTCTAAATAAAACTCTGCACTAAAATGTGTAGGATTCACTAACATGCAACATATTGTTGAAGACCCACATATTCTGTAAGTAAGGACAGCAAGAACAGCTCAAGAGAATAAGCTACATATCTGCCTCCAGTTCTTCTCTGGCTATTGTCTCTCTTCTCCTTCCAGCTGCTCTGGTCACTTCTGGCTGCAGAGTTCTGCTGTCCATTTATTCAAGAGTGGTCTGGAGATATGCTAATGCTACAGCTCTGGCCAGCCAACAGCCTGATAAGGTAATAGGACACAGTGCTCAGTTCCCATTAACAATAACTGAGGTCCAGGGACTAGTCTGTTGGAAATAGTTGTTGAAAATTAGTACGTTTTGGTGAACATTATCTGCGCCATCTTGCCTCTCCCCCTGATGCCACACTTTTGTCGTG
Source organism: Lissotriton helveticus (assembly GCF_964261635.1). Lineage (NCBI taxonomy): Eukaryota > Metazoa > Chordata > Amphibia > Caudata > Salamandridae > Lissotriton > Lissotriton helveticus. The sequence goes on from NC_136061.1 coordinate 2,089,813,561, forward strand.
CGCACCCGCCATTTTAAGATGCCTCGATCAGAACGAACCCTTTTGCATGCCGCTGGCCCCTGACATAGCCCTTCGCCTTCACTAAGCCTGCACGCTGACCACCCCCCTGCTTGCGCCTGCCTTGAATCATAAACCCCTCTTCGGCGCTGCTCTGCCCCAGGCCCTCATCCTGTTCCCAGCGCGACACCTCCCTTCTTCCCTTTCATGATCTCCGGCCCTTAGATGCAAACCCCCTTTTTCCCCGTGTGCCCGTTTGTCTTCCCCGTTCCCAGGCCGACACCCAGCTCTGCCGATACCATTCCTTGCCCCTCCCCGTACAATAGAAAGCTCCCCCCATCAAAGGATCCCCGGGTTGATCAAAGCCCCCACTCCATGAGATCCGACCAAACCCCCCACATTCCGTGAATCGGCGGAATATCCAGCTGCGTGATACTCATCACCTGTTGTGACTAGGGTGGGGACTTCAACTGTAAATGTGTGTGGGAACGGGCCCAAAGGGGAGTTCCGGGAATGTCTTTCCATGCATCAAAGCTTTAACATGAATGTGTAATCTGCAATAAAGTCATAAAACAGTGTATAAGAGGCCAGGCCTCAGAAATGTATCTAGAGCACCTCAGAACGATACCTTCTGTCCGTTTCGTTGTGTTCTCCTCCGGAGAGAATAAAAACCTTGTTTCCTGCTTTCCAGTCTCCAGCGCCTGCCTCTTCATTTATTAAATAACTAGAGGGTCACAGAGGCAATACCGCCGGGCAAATATCGATTGTCCCCGACCCGACTCAACTTTCAACAATTGGCGTCCCAAGCGTGGGGCCCATCAGCGACTCGTGGATCCAGTGGGAGAGGTCCCGACGACAGAGTGAACGACTGCAACGATCGGGAGAGCTCTTGCCCAATAGACCCTCGTCTGGCAGCCGATCATCCGAACTTCACTTGTTCCGAACAGACCTCTCTCGAGTGATCTACGGTCCTGACTGGGGACCATTAGGAGTGCCGTGAGAAATACGAGAAAAAGAGGACGATCGGGCGCTGGATTCGGAAGACAAGAAACTGTCCACATGGTCCGGGTAAGGTCGTGTAATCACGACAAGGTGCGAAATGATTGCTTGATTGTTTGATTGCTTGATTATTTATAAAATACTAGTATTACTCTTTGTTTGACCTAATTGGAGATTCACTGTCTGCACACGGAGAAACAGTAGGCTCCTTCTCTTTTGCAAACGGTGAAGGATAGGTAACGTAACCGTCGCGCCTATCTTTCTCCCCCACTGACTCTATTATTTCTCAACGGTTTTTGGGAGACTCCCCACTCCCTCACTGATTAACTGGGTTCTTTAACCCCGAACTACTGTTCACAGATTGTCTTCTGGAGATTCTCTGTCTGCAAACCGGAAACAACAGCTTCCTCTTTGCGGTTAGTGAAAGGGTAGAGAACGCAGACTTTTGCGCCCTACTTACTCTCCCCATTGTCCTTTTTTCTATCCTATTTATTTATTTATTAATTGCTTGATTGTTCCGCGTTCTTGGTTACTCTTTTTTATTTTTGTTCATGAGGTATTCACTGCCTGCAAACAACGTAGAATAGGAATATTCTGTCTAGTCTTTGCACCTAGTGATAAGATAGGCACTGCTGACTTATTAGTCCCTCGTTACGAGCCGTCATGTCTGTCTTCTCCCCATTGATTGATAATTGGTTCAGCCCGGACCGTGTATTAGAGGTGGACCATATAGCTCCACTAGAAGGCACCCCTAATAAGGACATGTTCATAAACTATGGATTAGTTACCATAGCCTATAATAAATTGTGGCACAGGTATACCAAAGAAAGTCAAGACAAACAGTGGCCACTGGCAGGATCCTTTGACCTTGATAAAATAGAAACGTTAGAAATAGCCCTTCGAAATAATAAGACAACGCCTATTATGCTCGACAGTCTCGGTATGTGGCGCAGAGAGGCTATGCAACGACAGAGAAAAGACGAGGACAAACCAAGTAGAGAAATATACCGACAGGACAACCCCAGGACACCGCTACCCACAACTTATCCCCCGACACTATGCAAAAGACGACCAGACTTAGGGCCAGACCAATGCGCTTTTTGTAGGTATGTCGGACACTGGAAAGCCCAATGCCCGACTCTGCTGAGCGTGAGAAAAGGCAAAGGGCCGACAGGAACGACAGACCGACAGTACGAGAAAAAGCGCGAGACAAAGAAGAACCCGACTTACATAGACAGACCAGATAGAACCACCACGTTTGATTATGCCCGATGGCACAGATTTCGCCAGGACAATTTCAGCGGCATGCTCAAGTTCTCCTAGGTCGGGCAACGTCAAGACGGGACCCAGCCTCGCTTTAAAATTCACAGACGGAAAGAGATAATCATGACCAATAACTGTTTTATATTCGTCTTGGGTCTTTGTATGTCGTACTTGTACTGTCCCCCGTCTGAGTTTGTGTGTATGTAATGTACGAATCTGCGTCATCCCTCTACACGTGTTTCCGTGTTACTCAACCTCTGTTAGCAGAAACTTAGCATAAAAGCAACCTGGAAAGAAAGAAATGGTAAAACAAAATCCGTAGACCATTGATGAACTTGAACTTTTAATTTAACTCAACAAACAAGAAATAATAACGGTAAACTGTAGAAAATGAAAGTCAAACAGAACATTCGCCCCCCCCCCCATTCTGGAACCTTCCAAAGTAGGGCAGGGTTACGGCTACGCCCAACCAACGGCAACCCATATAAGGCGGGCCCGGCCGCCAACTCTTGGTCAGGAAATCTTAACGTATGGGGGAGCCGGAGGAGAGGCAGGAGCCAGCAGCCTGGGCAGTTGTAGGTAGTCCCGCCACATGTCTCCTCGGCCAGCCGCAACGGGCCTGGATAGACTTAAGTAGTCCCGCCACATGTCCAGAGAAGAACGAGGCACCTCTTTCTTTTCCCTTCCGTGACAGCCGCAGCAACTCTGGGCGGCGGGACGTCCTGTCCATACCCCTGCAGGAATGCGTCCAGGTCGGGCTGGGAGGGAGAGGCGACGCGGACGAGCCTCTCCCACCTCCACCGATAGGAGGTCTCCCAGCCCCCGGCCCAACGCCGAACACCCCCAGTCAGGCGATGGTGCCAATACTTCCACAGCACCGAACACACCATGGTGGCACCCCAGTACTTGCGCAGCACCGAACGTGCAATGGTGGCCATATTTTCGGAACACCGAACCTGCAATGACTGCACTGATACTCGTGCCGCGCCGAATGCGCGCCACAGGTGGCCATACTCCCACAGCACTGAGCACAGGACTTGGGGAACACCGGATGTGGAGAGACCTTCATGCGGGGCGATGAAAAAGGGCAGCATGGAGTGCACCGGGAGAAGGAGACGGCGCGAACGAGTCTCCCTCGCCCCCCAGGTGGGGGCATCACAGCTGCACCCCAGCTGAACGTCCCGCTTTCACACAACAGGGACCTCTTCCTTTCACTCCGAAGGATCTCTCCCACTCTTGCAAACTCGACGAGAGTGGCCCCTGTAGGGCCTCAAAATGGCGTCTGGGTCCGCTGGAAGGCGGGCCCCGGCCACTAGAGTAACTTTGACCAGCAATATAACTCAAACATTTGCCCACTGGGGCACGAGCCCCCATCTCCGACAGCATCTCCGCAGCCTTGAAGATCCTACAAAGGTCCCCGGCGGAACCTTCGGCCTCTGCAGGTTTCCGGTAAGGGACGGCTGCCTTGATCGCCAACGAAATAAACGTGACATTGCCACTCCCTCTGTTAGCATGAATTCTAAAACTGCCGAAAAGGACTCTGGTCCAACTGCCAGTAATGGGAAACATTTCCCCCTGATGCTGCTTCCGGACTGAGCCGGCCCCGCCCAAGATGGCGCTGGTATCAATCGGAACTTACGAACACCTCGTGGTGTTCCTTCGCACTAATATAAACTTGATGTTCTGAGACTTTATATGATCCTTTGTACACTTGGCTAGAAAAGACAAGGAGAGCTCACTCGACGAACAGTATGAAAGGATCCCGTTACAAATGTTGATTACAAATGTACAATGTATTATATTTTTTTATAGCCGATGTATAACCTCATCTACGACGCACACATACGGTATACATATAGGAAATCTGATTGCAACTATTATGATTATGCTTCTAAATTATGAAAATAAATGCCCCCCCGAACCCCCAGCCAATTAATAGACGTTTTAGTTTCTTACAAATGAATGAATAAAACTTTCCGATGTTTTTATTGCTGCAAACGACACCCCCCACTGTACGCACTTTAGCCATTGCCACGACCGGCCAAATACGACCGCACCCTCATAATCCACGTGCTGAAATGATTTTGCAAAATAAAGTTTTTTGAAACTATGGACGGGTATTGCATGCTTTATTTTAAAAATGTGGGATCGGTGGGAAAGTTCTTTTCTGTGCACCCTACTCTGCTCTCTCTTTAAGGTTAAAAGAAGATGGTTGCCCAGCCCTGGAGGACGGATCGGATCGACAAACACGACACTCTGCCTTCAAAGTACGCGACTGACCCATGTACTCTCGCGTAGAGGAAGACCTTGACTTCCAAGGATGGGTAAAACGAACGGTGTAAATGAGGGAATGTAAAAGGGAGGGTGAAATGAAATGGTGTAAATGTTATAAAGTACAACGTTCCAAGGTATCAGGGAACGGAGCTGACCCAAGAACCGAAGAACCTTAGAACGCCACAGCGTTGAAAGAGGTTTAAGGATCCCGATAGTGAGATACATCCTTTTGACTAGATACCTCGTACTAGGCACCTCTGGTTTCCTTTTTACGTTTTCCCCACACACGACCTATAAGGGCACACTGCCCCCTTCCCCTCCCGACCCCAGAAACCATACCCCCGGGGCCCTGCCCCGAAGAGGAAAGACGAGTAAGAGGTAAGTAAAGGACTTATGAATCCATGTATCTGAATATGCGCGAATGCTGTCTCCCCCACCCCCTTTTTCTTCCCTCTGCAGGTTACATCAGAGATTACAGCCGAGGTGTGGCGAAGATCCGAAGCCTTGCCATGTCTAATACACGAAGCAGACTAGCGCCGCAAAGTGGTGCCTAAGCACGCCTGCAGACTACTAACGTATCGAACAAACCCGAAAAATTAGCACAACCTGATAAAAAGTGATCACCCTTAAACCAGACCGGACGAATGAACCCATGTCACGTATGATGCGAAACTATGAGAGAATGTGTGTGGGTGACTGAGACGTTGACCCAACTGGTCGAAGGACCGAGAATGCGAGAAAGTGCGACAAAATGGTACCTCCTTTCTTCTTTCCTTTTTCTCAAGGCACGTCCCCTCTACCCTGTCTAATGCTCAAACTGCATGATTACAAGATTCTAACGCAGACCCGTGAATGCCCTTTACTGTGTAATGCACTAAATAGCCTTTCTTGAATACACTGCCACCCTCTCTGTTGCACGTGTACTATTTAGCCTGCCGTTGCGCTCTCTCTCTCTCTCTCTCTCTCTCTCTCTCTCTCTCTCTCTCTCTCTCTCTCCCTCTATTTTTGCACTCCCACTCTTCCGAGTGATTAGCCCCGAAATTGGCAGACTGCCACCCCTAGCACACCACCTAATTGGCTTCAAATACCGTCAGTATTTGCACAAAAACTTGTCTTTAATACAATCGCCCTGAGACCGTGTCATTACCTCTCCTTTTCCGCTAGAAGTCAATGAACCAAGGTTGGGCCGTAAGGGAAAGGACAGGTAAGACGACAGAGGTTCCCTAATCTGGCCCGTAATAAGGGAACTACATGTCAACGGCTCCTATGGTATTAGAAAGGACCTCAGAATACGCGACCCTCCCCACCCCGAATTGTCGCAATACCCAAACAGGAAAAATGATCACCCCTGTTACATCCCCTGTATCAGCCGCCCAAAAACTGGAGTTATGAAACTACCCCTCATTTCCGGTTGTGAGAGATGGGTCGATTTATGCCCTTACCACAAGTTTCCTATGTCCCTGGTTGTTTCCCATAAAACTCCTGTCCTTTCTAATTAAGTAATCGGGCTGTAAAAGGTTACGTAGGATCCAGAATGATGTTTTACAAGGTTAACAGACTAGTCCAAGGTAAAGAAATCATCGAAATGAACCCCGTAGAAGTTGAAAAGCAGGATGCATCGATAGAAAAGAAATGTTTAGCCATGTTCGTCTCTCAGCAAAATGCCTGTGTAGTACCATGTTGACAACTCACAGTACCCTTTGTAAATGTAAAACTCTAGAGAACGGCATATCTTTGCCAGGTTCGTCTCACGAAGGTGGGTCACCATCAGATGAACTGTCGTGACTGTAATAAATAATTGTGAAGGAAAGTCATAGTAAATCCAACAGGCCCGTCACCGGTCATTCATACGCCAGTTGTGAACACTAATATAACGGGCATTTTCATTCTTTGCCTGGAGCTGGGAGAGAAATAGACTTTTTGATTATCTTCATCTGCAAATTCTCTAAAGACTGTCTTTTCAAACTTGTTTAAGGGTACTGCTGTTGGAGGAGAGAAGGACCGGATGTGGGAGCACGAGGCCTGACTGCAGACTAAGGAACACCTGCGACATTAGCCAAGGCGAGACCACGACAGAAAAGAGCTGCAGGACGAGGCACTGTTTTCGACAACATGAGAAGAAAGGGCCGACCTGATGCCCCTGCTCGATGTCCAGTGTTTGCCGACAAGTCCCCGCTCTCTGAATTCGGTCACACGCCCGCCTATCTGAAGTCTCTCGTTCCCCTAGTTTGTTCCTAATTTGGCCTTGCTCCATCCCCCTTTTCCTCCGACCTACCCTATGGACTGTTTTGTACGCTCTTCTTCCATCTGAACTTTCTGACAATCACCTCAAAGGACACAGGGCGAAAAGGACCTTTCCGACCAGAAACGCGAGGAAAGGGTCGTGCCCTGCAACGCAGAACTTAGAATAGAGCTGGACTTGTAGCTCCACCGCCGGTGCTCCACAGCGCCAACGAAAGGCAACAAAGAATAATGAGAACTCGTTAAACTTCGAACATTTGACATCCTCAATCGCCGTTTCTGCTAGGCCTCATTTCTCTCCCAGCCACCATTGTATTGATCATGCTCCAATCCGAATCTGATATATGTAATAACCTGCCAGTCCACGTTATGAAATGTACTTGCTGCTCTCGCTACAGAATCGTTTTTTGTATTGCATTCCTATGACTTTCCTGCTAAACAAATTGATCAAAGTTTATCAAATAGGTCCACCTCCTAAAAACTAGAAATGTTAAAATGTATTGTTTACAACTCTTTTCATCTAGGGTTCCTACCGTTTTCTTTCTCATGCCCACCACAATAGAACCGAGTAGAAAATGAACCAGCAAGATGTCTTGAATATGTTAAAGGGAGGACTGTTGAAAATTAGTACGTTTTGGTGAACATTATCTGCGCCATCTTGCCTCTCCCCCTGATGCCACACTTTTGTCGTGCGCACCCGCCATTTTAAGATGCCCCGATCAGAACGAACCCTTTTGCATGCCGCTGGCCCCTGACATAGCCCTTCGCCTTCACTAAGCCTGCACGCTGACCACCCCCCTGCTTGCGCCTGCCTTGAATCATAAACCCCTCTTCGGCGCTGCTCTGCCCCAGGCCCTCATCCTGATCCCAGTGCGACACCTCCCTTCTTCCCTTTCATGATCTCCGGCCCTTAGATGCAAACCCCCTTTTTCCCCGTGTGCCCGTTTGTCTTCCCCGTTCCCAGGCCGACACCCAGCTCTGCCGATACCATTCCTTGCCCCTCCCCGTACAATAGAAAGCTCCCCCCATCAAAGGATCCCCGGGTTGATCAAAGCCCCCACTCCATGAGATCCGACCAAACCCCCCACATTCCGTGAATCGGCGGAATATCCAGCTGCGTGATACTCATCACCTGTTGTGACTAGGGTGGGGACTTCAACTGTAAATGTGTGTGGGAACGGGCCCAAAGGGGAGTTCCGGGAATGTCTTTCCATGCATCAAAGCTTTAACATGAATGTGTAATCTGCAATAAAGTCATAAAACAGTGTATAAGAGGCCAGGCCTCAGAAATGTATCTAGAGCACCTCAGAACGATACCTTCTGTCCGTTTCGTTGTGTTCTCCTCCGGAGAGAATAAAAACCTTGTTTCCTGCTTTCCAGTCTCCAGCGCCTGCCTCTTCATTTATTAAATAACTAGAGGGTCACAGAGGCAATACCGCCGGGCAAATATCGATTGTCCCCGACCCGACTCAACTTTCAACATAGTTCTATGGCAAGCCCAGGCTATGTTTTCTTGACATTTTTAGATGGTAAGACTTTTTATGTTTATCATTCTGTACTGCTGATATCACCACTGACAACCACCATCAGGCTTAACTACCAGCATCCTCAGACAGCATTACAGTCAACAATTTCCCAAACCATAACCCTCAACTACCACCTCCCTCAAACCCACCCCAAGAATCCCAAACAGCACCATAGTCCATTACTGCATCCTCAACGCCACAAATCACCACCATCCACATGTGTCACCATTTCCATACTCAACCATCTTCGCTGATCATCACAAGCACTTTCAACCACCAGTCAAATTCACCACCTTCAGCACCACAGTCACCCCTCCTCAGCTATCACTACCTGGTCACTGCCACATTGACCACCCTCAACTACAATGACCACCTTCAACAGCCACCACTATCACCACCCACCACCCCCATCTCAATGACCCTCAATTGCTACCACACCCCATCCAACACAACTGTCACTACAAATATTAATAATAATTATGGCCATTATGTTGCTCAGACCACAAACTGAAATGTCTCTTGATGCATTTAAGTAAAGCAATCCTTTCCCAAGGGTGTGCACTCCAAAAAAAGTATTGACTAGTGCAGTTGATAGCCCTATAAAAACTACTTAGTGTAGGGTTGAAGTCAATGAGCCCAATGTGAAGTAAAGGCCCTAGTCTATCCTGGTCTTTGAACTACTTCGGAGTACATGGCCTCTTCGATATTATTGCTAAACTATTGTAAATCATTTTGGGCCTAGTTAATAATCCTTATTTAAAGATATTGTGTTTCTTAATGGTCCTGTTTGGAAGAAGGTGTCATGAAAACCGGGCTGCATTATTTGTTAGATTAGGCACAAAAAAAGACACAAGAGAGGTGCAGAAACAAGCAAGAAAAGTGCAGACAGAGGCAACATAATTGCTGAAAGAAGCAATAGAGGAGTAAAAGAAGCAATAGAAGTGCAGAACGAGGCAATTGAGGTACAGAAAGAGGCAAGAGTATCGATCATTCCTGAGGCGGAAGCCGGGAATGCAGCATAGCGCCAATCGCACTTGGAAAATTGTACTTTTTAACCTGCACAAATTGTATTTTTAATTCTGCTTTGTTCTGACCTGCATTTTCGTCGAATCCCCACCGCAGCCGATTAGGTGCTGTAAGGGTCTCTCAGTCGCCATCTTTGGTGAGGTTTCGGGTTGGCGGACCAGTTGTCCGGCCCTCCCGCCCTCAATGCTACAAATGTCGTGCTTCTGCCCACGCGCGTAGTCTAAGAGTATCGATCGTTTCTGTGCAGCAAGGTGTCCCTTGAAAAACAGTCCTGCAATGAAACGGCGCCAGCACAGGGAGAAAGAACAGGAATGCACAGTATTGCATAAATACAGTGCATTCCTGCCCTTTCATTTTGGCGGCAGCACAGATAAGTGACTTGCTGCCCTGCCCTACACCATAATCCCGTAAATTAGGGCCCAAGTAAATACAACACCATTCCAAGATGGCCACCATATTGATTCTAAACATTGCTGCCACTCGAATATGGCTACCATCTTTGGAATCAATGAGACAGACAGTTTGAGGTGCCTCTTTACTATGCAAGCGCAGGCAATGCCAATTGGTTTTGCATTTATATGTCACACACACACACACACACAAACTATACACGATACAAGCGTAAAAGCTATTGGCTTTACTAATGCTTTTTCTTTCTAGATCAAGTTGAATGTTCTATTTTTTTAAAAGATCTCTTAAAAGGTATTAGAGTGGATAAGTATTATAGAGGGTTAGACAACAACAGCAGCATTAAGAAAACATATAGCTGCTTTTCTAATATTTATTTCTGGTGATGCTTTGATTTTAACAATGGTGGTGAATGTTTTTACCTTGTCAAAACTTTCTCAGAAAAACTAGCTTTCTTCCCTTTTTCATTTTTAGCTATGGATGGCGGTCCGAAAAGATGAAATGAGAGCACATTTTGAAAAACATCCACAAATATCTGGATGGAATAATTTCAGACAAAGCATCTGGTGTTTTAAATGTAAGAAACCCACATCAGCTGCTTGTCATGTACTACAAATTGTATTACAACATCTCCACTACAGAGTGATAGTAAAAAAAGAGTACAAACTTTGTACGTTCTTTAGCAGCGAAAGAATAAATATAAGGCAGTGCTGGAAGACATGTTTCAGGAACACAGGAACTGTGGAAGTTAAAGTGAAATTTAGCTGTTGTGTTTTATTAATGCAGATTGAATGCTGATGGCTGAAAAGAGAGAGGTTATAATGTATCGCCCCATATAGTATTACATGGCTACAAATAATTAATGGGATATTTCTCAACGTGTTTCAAACATCATCTTTCCTAATTGGTTTTCTCTGGCTGGCCATCCTTCCTGCCATACATACTCCATTTTAAAATCTGAAAAGAAAAACATTTTGTACGGCAGAGAAGGAGTTTTTAAGCGTTACATTGTGATGCTCTCGAGGATATTGTTTCAGAGGAGAATGCCATTTAGTAATATTTCTCATGTTAAAAAATGCTGATTTTATGTCCAAATTAGGGGGACGAAACATACCTTCGTGAATCATCATACTTTAAAGTGCACAGACTTTAAATTTTTTTTATTGTGAGATATTTAGAACAATGGAGTGCAAAATATACTTAAAAAGAAGTGTCTCTTTGTATAGCTCATAATGACTCAAAGTTAACTAACTAATCATAACATTGTTTCTAATGTTTTGCTTTGTTAGTTTTTAGTTTCCGTGTGCACTTTTGCTATGATTTTGAGACACAAAGTTTCAGATTGGCACTAGATCTAAAAGTAGAACAAGCCCTGGCAAAGCCAGTAAGCCTGGTGTTGGCTGCCAGCTTTGGGCTTTGTTGATGCTTGTTTTGTTATGGTTTTTGTAAAACTGTATTGTTGTGTGACCTGGTAGAGCCTGCCAATATAAAAAATATCTTGTTAAGAACTAAGGAGGCCAAGGGTATGCTGAGTACCCAGCATTCCCTTGGCCTCCTTGGTTCCTTGGTTAGGTCTCCATTTTAAAAATTGTGCAGTCTCGCTGTTTATTCCACTATATCACGTGTCTCACTTACGTGGTTCACCCTTTCACGAGCAAGTTGTGTTCACTAAAACTTTGTATTACACTTGCAGATGATGTAATATTGTTGACATAACTAAACATACTGTATTAAGAGTGTCAATACAGATTGCAATATCCAACCTTGGTGTTTTTTTCCCGTTTTTCTTCTTTTGCAATTGATTTTGCCCCCTATCTAATTGTCTTTTCAAATATTAAGTGCTGCAACATTGTTGTTTCTTACCAACTTTATAAAGGTGGCATTTTCAAAATTGCAAATCAAAATCTGACTTTATCGTAAAAAAGGATTTTTCATTGCAGTTCCAAAGACACAAAACGTGATCTGTTTACCTACTCCCATTTGGAAGTTACAGCATATTAAAAGCCATAAAATAAGTCCAATGTAATCCTAAAGGAAAAGCAGGCCTTGCTGTAGTAATATAACAAATCTCAGAGTTTTTCACTGCCAGGGCAAGTAAAATTGAAATTACATGTCCAACTTTTTAAATACAATGCACCTTGCCCTGTGGGCTACTTACGGTCTACCCTAGGGGTGACTCATGTGTATTAAAAAAGCAAGTTTGAGTCTTTATATTACCAGATTGAAATGGCAGTTTAAAACTGCACACAGGCAACAATGGCAGGCCTGAGACAGATTTGCGAGGCTAATTAAGTGGGTGGCACAACAGCACTGCAGGCCCATTAGTAACATTTAATTTACAGCCCTGGGCACATGGTGTGCCACTTTACTAGGGACTTAAAATTATTCGGTGCACATTTTCGAATTCCGATTAGCCTGTACATATTGGCAAATGTCACTTTTGCTGCACATTTTGTAACGTTTCTTCATTGACGTCGCCTACTCTAGTTTACCTTCTAATACATCTGTCTCAATCACACGAGCCTTGTTTTGAATTAGGAACGAATATCTTACAATGCCTTCTGCTTACCTTTCTTTCCAGTATGTTTTCTGCATGGGTGTGCTGCTAATTCGACTCTCCTGGCAGATGTTTTACAATAGGTGCCCACCATTTCCCCCTTAAGCTAGACTGCCTCTTTGTTAGCTAGAAAACCGATGCAAAATGAAGTTAAGTAGAAGTTTATTCTCGTAAATAGAAGCACCATCAGTATCAGCTCCACCGGCAGCAGCAGGCTCCAAGAAACTGACTCTCTCGGTTTACTTGCCCGATCAGATGCTCTATTCTAGAACACAGTATGATCGTGCCATGAGCCAGGAGAATCAAAAGAAAACATACAAAGAGTGTGCATGCAAGCACGTGTGGAAACAAGAAATGCATACACAACACTCTTTCCAATTCCAGCCATTGTAAAGGTGAGCAAAGAATTTACATTGCTCTCTTAAATCATCAAAGTGTTCCCTACAAAAAGCAAGTCAAAATACAACTTTAAGATTTGGAAATATAAACGTTTACATATATATTTACCTTAAAATGGTATCCTAAAACTGTAAGGATGAAAGCACTGGAGTTTATGTGCCATTCCCACCATAGCACCACTGCATCTTGAGCGTTCCACAACCACTAAATAGGGAAGCATTGTCAGCTGTTTTCGTGCAACTAGTTGCTCTTTTGCAGTCACTATAAGGCAGCGGCCTTGCAAATGTGCCAGATCGGAACCTGGCATCTTAAACTACCAACAATCAAAACAGTATTCCCTTGTATTACTTATATTTGCCAGGTAACAGGAGTCCTTCAAGATCCTACATACGCTTTTATAATATATAAAATCTGATTTTCACGATTAAACGCATGCACATTTAAATGGGTAATACTGTGTATCATCACCTCTTTGTTCAAAGACAAGAATGATAATACAGTGCTCCAACTAACAGCAGCACAAAAACTGCACCAGAGACGTAGAGAGAAATGAAAGCACAAGCCTGAATCTAGTACTCTTACAAAGACAAATACTGCTTCCTCATAGCACAAGTAAACCTATTCTGACTCATTATGAATATCGCAGCTGATAGAGAAATCTCTGCATGGCAAAGCAAAGAACACAAAAACAAACTGACATATCCCCAGCTGTGACTGATGTCTGCAGGGAAGGTACTACAAAGACACTGTAAAACTGTGCCTGTTACACAGTCATTCCTAGCTTTCTAATCAAATGTACATGCATCACGGGATTTTTCATTTAACTTTCAACATTGTGAGTATGGCCTACACTGTAGTATACAAAGTGCTTGAGTGAAGAAAACTCAGGACTGGCTGAAGATGTCACAGAATGTGACCACCTGGCAAAGAGGATTATGCTTGATAAGCAGTTATTTGAGTCTGCTTTTTGAGAAATCTGCCTCCAGATGCTGAATGTGAATGACAGCTTTACTTGACTGAGGCTTAATAATCACCACAAAGGTAAAGGCCTCGTTCACGTGTTGTCATTCCTTCAGGGGTGTATCTTCCATTGGTGTGGCAGGTGCTAGGTACCTAGGCCCAAAGGCCCGAGGGGCTCACTCGACCCTGATTATTGCTATATTTCACAGTTTAAACAGCGGTCTGGGGGTCCATTTCCTGGCACGCACTAGGCCCCATGACATACTATCTACCCTACTGCATTTGGGAACATGTAAGTGTGGAATTTGGAGACTAAAATGGGGGAATTTAATCCGCCTACCAACTTTCATGGGAGGCATGGTATATTTATGACGGGGAAAGCTAAAATAACATTCTTTTTATTTAAATAAGAATATGTAGTAACGCAACAAAACGTGAAGTCCTGGTATGCCTGATGGGTCATATCTAAATGAGCACCAGGAAAGCCAATGCAACGAGAAAACATAGAATCAGAAGTAAATGGGTTTACTGGATACCAGATTGAAATACATAAATAATTTAAAGATACACTATCTAAGAAGTCACGGAAAAATGTGTCAGCTTAAAATTTAAATGAAATATTATTAAACAAAGCTAGAGAATTATGTACATTAGAAAAACATCAAAAACTTGCCCCAGAAGAGGAGCTGTGGAGCTTCTGGATAACAGGCTTCCAAACAGTACCCGTGGTCGAAAAATCCACAGCCCAGCTCACAGATACATTTTACACAACATTTGTTATTTTATTTTATGGAACATTATTATTTGGTACACACCCAGGCCTGGGAATGAAAGGTTTTATGTGTTTCTCATGATCTTCTTGCTGCCCTTCTGAAACTGAAAATTAATAAAAGATCTGGGGCCCTCACAGCTGCAAACATGGGACAAATGAGGTACAGAGAGCCCATCTTGCTCTTAATCATCTTTAAATAACTCTCAGAGGCTGCCATGCCATCTCAGAGGCCCTTTACTCTTTTTCAGACATACCTCCAGGGCCCTTCAACAACCTGTGTGGTAGTTAGGCTCAGAGACCCCTAGCAAGTACTCTGACACTCTCAGAAAGTCTTCGGAGAGAAACCTTTGCCTGCCTTTAAAAACCCTAACCAATACTCGGACACCTGTGCCCCCTTAGAGATTCCCTGCCTGCCTTTAAAAACGTTATGACTCAACAGGCATTCAAACACTATTTGGCCATTAGATACCATCATCAGAGAGGAACAATATTAAACTTCCCAGCTAGTCATTAGACCTCCAAGTGTTCCTTAGAAACTCTCAGCATACCTGCAGACACTTCCGTCAAAAATCCGTCAGACAGCATTCCGACAAACAAATTTATCAACACATAACCCTGGCCAGTCCTTCTCCCATCTCCAACTAGATGGTTTTTAGGCAATACGAGGAACATCCCGTATGCCTTCAGATACCCTGAGCTGTTCTTTAGGCACCATTCAGAGGCTGCTGTTCTGCCTTTGACATCCCCAGCAAAACCTTGGATGGCCTCCGCTGGATGCCTGAATATAGCTACTCCCACCTATCCATTAACCATCACCGGTTCACCCTCAGAGATTCTTCGCATAGAATCAGACACCCCTACGTGGCCCTCTGTGATCATCCATGGTCTGCCTTTCCACAGTCTTGTTTTGGCCCCAAAGTTCTTTAGCACACCTTCGGAAAACACCAGCATGCCTTTAGAAACCCTCAGCCAGCCCTCCGTCACCTCCTGCTGGCCCTTGCACCCCCTAGCTAACCCCCTGTGGTCCTCAGTCGACTCGTAGACACCTCATCCCTGAAACTCTTCAAATGTTTAAAAGATGTTTCTCTGGTCTTCAAACTACTGCGCACTAAGAATGGTCCTTCACTCACATTCAGTCAGTCACAGAGGTTGAGAAGCCCACAAATGGCCCGTGGCCATCTGCAGATAGCCCTCCAAAATTATCACTGTACTCTCTGTGGCCCATAAAACACCAAAAAAGCACCCTCAAAAGCCCCTGACCAAGCACTAACAGATACACACATGGATGTGTTGAATGGCTGTGTATGACCACCACATGTCTGCATGCCATCATGCATGCACCAGGATACCAGGTATTGCCACAATTTTGCCCTGAATGGCTACAAAAAGAAAAGAGTGGTCACCACTCTCATTTCAGGGATTGGCTTTATAACACCAGGGATACCCACAATATGTCAAAGATAACCAGCAATTGGCCAGGCGTGGCTACCATAATGCCAAGTGTGCCCACAATCTGCGAAGAAGGTATGGGTAACTGGATTGGCCTCCACAAAAAACGAAGGGGCACCACATGTCATGGGCAGTCACCAGTGTGGAAGACTGCATGTGCATGCACACACACACACACACACACACAGAGGGATGAAGACACACTTACACTCAGACTCATGCAAATAAAAGACACACAGAGGCATACATATGCATGCATGTATTCCGTGAAGACTTAGATTTTCAGCCGCGTTTTCTTGCTCAGGCTAACATTTTCGAAGACAAGTGCCCAACTATTATGTGGACCCATTTACATTTCTTCTACTAAGTAAAGGTCATCCAGTCTGGTTCCCTTAATCTAAGGCTTCACACTTCTTTTGCCTATAATAAGAACTGGGCACGTGATCAATGCTCGAAATTCGTGTACAGTAGCGTTAAACCTTGTGCCTTGCTTTGGGCACAAAGGGGTGCAGCAGAGACCACAGACTAGCTTGTTGGTGTGAAAAAGGCTGCTATATTGGAAACAGGTGCACCTTACATCGAAATTCCCTTGGCCTGTGCCGTACAGAACTAAACCTCACAAAATATTTGTCAGTCTACTTTACCCTCCATCTTCTCCCCTAAAAAGGTTCCCCCTCTGCAACAGTTATAACCACCAAAACTTGCAAATTCCCAACTTCTGGTCACCTATCTATCTACGTAAACTTCCTATGCTCTTTCCCCTTCCTGCATGCTCCCCGAGTGACCTTCCCAACCAATAAACTGTAACGTTACACCGCAGTACCAACCATCACCCAGGAAAAAAACACCCCCACAGAACCATTGTGACCCACACTAGCACCTGCTTCCAGCAACAATCCCAGAACAAAATTCCCCTCGATGCACCTGTTCCCAAAGAAAACTACCCAGAGTAAGGAGGGTATAGACCCAAGGACTGCTACCCGAAATCCCCTCTTGGATTCCGCAAAACCATCCCCCCTTCTTCAGGGAGGGCGGGAGGGACATTAGCTCACACCACTAACCCTCCCAACCGGCTATCGTGTCACAAACCACCAAAATGGTGGCCCCTGACCTAAGATGGCCGGTTATATAAAAGACCCAGCCCAAAAGTAGCCCAACCCCAGCCCACGAGCCCAAAATAACCCAGGGAAGCCCAACCAGCCCACTAAGTCCTGGCTGCCCCCCAGCCCAACCCCCCCCCCCCCCCAGGGTGGGGCAGGCCTCCTGGAGGTCGACCCCCCCACCCCCAAAGCCCTATTGGGCCCAAAAGGTTGCAGCACAGACCACAGAGTAGCTTGTTGGTGTGAAAAAGGCCGCCTTATTGGAAACAGGTGCTCCTTACATCCAAATTCCCTTGGCCTGTGCCGTACAAAACTAAACCTCACTAAATATTTGTCAGTTTACTTTACCCCCTAACCCCTTCCCTAAAATGGTTCCCCCCTGCAACAGTTATAACCCCCAAAACTTACAAATTTCCAACTTCTCTTCACCTATCTATCTACGTAAACTTCCTATACTCTTTCCCCTTCCTGCATGCTCCCCGAGTGACCTTCCCAACAAATAAACTGTAACTGTACACCGCTGTGCCAACCATCATCCCGGAAAAAACGCCACTCCAAAAGGTCAGCTCCCATTACTTTTTCGAGCCCCCAACTAGGGTCCCTGTCTCTTCGGGTATCTGCATATGCCTACCGACCTGTCTAAAGTATGTTTAAGCTGAACTATGTACAGTTCCATCCCATAGCGGGACAGATGAACCCCATCTTCCCTAAAGAAATACACTGCCGCATAACGCAGTTCTGGATGCTCCATCCTGCCAAACCCCTCCCTGTCGACATTTTTTTTTTATATCCCTATTAATCTTGCAACGAGCCCTATCTATGGCCGCCAGCCGCTCCGCCCCCCTCCAACATCTTCTGGGTATAAATTCGGACCATATAACATGACAATCGGACCACTGACTCTGAATCTCCAACAAGTGCCGCTTCATCTGTTTCAACAAAGCTAAACCCTTGCACTGCACCAGATCATTCTCCCCCAAGTGAATAATCAACAAATCTGGACAAATTCCACCCCTAACTGACTTGTTCAATGCCAGAAACAATTTATGCCACTTCATTCCCCCTTTTCCCTGCCAATGGCAACGAAACAACTTAGGATCCAATTCTAAATTTAAACTTTTGTGTTTGTCCCATTCGTAACGTTCCGCTCGCGTCACAAAAGAATGTCCTATGATGAGGATGTACAATCCTTCCGCAGCCGGCACCGCCACCACACCTACAAAGACACATATGTGTTAACTGAGGCCGTGGAGCCGCGCCACGCCTCCTGCCCCGTGAACGCTTAGAAGGAGCGGCCGCATGCACTGTGCGGCCGCGCACCCCGCCTCCCCTGTCATTCAAGCGCATCCGAGCCCGCAGCGGCTCTCAAGCGATTACCGCCACCACGACTCCGCTCGCAGCCCGCCTGGGGGGCCTTAGCTTGACGTCGGGCCGCAGCATGTCAGTGCGGCCTGTGTCCTCCAAGAGACGGATCACCTTCAACACCCGGCGGTCCTCCATACGCGCCATGAAAACCGGTCGCAAAAGTCCACAAGAAGGCCGGTAAGCAAAGCTCTTTGCCAAGGCACCACGAACTTCCGCAACCAGCAGCTGCCAAATCACTAAATAGTCACTACCAAAGCTCACACCACTCACAAAAGCTCACTCCACTAACCCTCCTAACCGACTATCGTGTCACTATTCTGGCTGTAATCTCGCTCAAGGAACTGTTGCTGTAAGAAACTCTGGCGGGAAGCGGTTGACTCACAGATATTATCTTTCTTTTTATCAACAAACCGTCACAGACGATTTGAGAGGTCACAGATGTTTTGACACCTCACATGCACCTAACACCTCAACTCCTAAAAACAAAAATATATTGAAAACATCCCCATTGTTTATTCTGTGTAGCTCTCTGAGACTAAGTGAACACAAGGGACTGAGTGAAAAGTACTGTACTGTTTCCACAATTCCTGAGGGGTCAGGTTTGTCAGGTTCAATAGTTACCAGAAACTATTTGCTCCTTGGTAAGAGGGGCTCCTAGTGGCACTGTGAGCTAGTTTGTATACAGACTAATATGTCCTACAGGGGGCCTGGAATCAGAATGGACACCAATCCCTTAGTTTATGTTGCCTAAATGTCCAGATCCTATATAGATTTGTAGGAACTACACAACAGTGGCAGCCACCACTGGGTATTGCCCACATGGCACATGGCTAGCCTGGCAGTGGCTATGCATGTAATTCCTGTGTTTTCAGTGTCTCCGAGCTCTCAAAAGTGTTTCAAATGTGCCACATTGGAGTTGCAGATTACAGCTGGAATCAATTTGAAACATTCATGAAATTATATAATGAGATTATATAATAAAATGTTCCAGTTTGCAAAGAAACTGTATAGATTTTTCATATTTTTAGTAAGTTACTAATAGGACAAAACAATACAGATACATCCCATAGTCACATGGTACGGCAAGTATCACACAATATGAATAAAGCATATTTTTACATATACTTGACAGCGGTGGTCGAGATAGCTAGACACCTGATTGAGCTTCTCGCCTTTTCACGAGTGCCATTGGTAAGCTCTGGCTACTGTGATTGTTCATCAAAATAAACTTGACAATTTTTATCACTCAACGGAGCGTGGGTTTGGAACATACCCAATGCTTGTAAAGTGTAGCTAAGGCTAGTGGACTGTGGTGGCTCTGCATTAATGATTAACTCACCAGGAGGCAAAGGGGACAGCTTGAGGTGTGTGTGTGAGGTGAAGCGGGGTGGGTGGGCAATGTGCAGTTAGTGTGCGTTTCCAGTAGAGCCTCACCCCTGATGTCGGCTAGGGAGACTGGTGTGGATGTCGGCGGCAAGGGCAGCGGGTTTGTGGAGGGCGGGTGTCATCCATATGGTCGGGTACCCCCTAAGGCCCCTTCTCATTACTTTAACATACCCCTTTCCCCAGGGATTGGACAACCAGACTAAGAGTTTGAAAGTTATTTGGATTAGGGGGAGTGACCCCCCCGGCCGTATTTATTAACAGTACAAACAAATATTTCAAACCATTAGTTTACAAAATTAAAAATGCAGAAAGTACAGTTTACATTGATAGACACATGTTGTTGACAAAACTAACCTTAACACATGCTAATACAGAAGGCACTCCTACCATAAATCTAACAATGTACAATATGACTTTCTGCGTGTCCCTTTGAGCCTGATGGCAAAGTCAACGTCTGGCAAGCTTCTCTCCCCTCCCTCCTTCAGTCCTAAAGGTACTGCCATTATTATTCCTGGAGCAAGGTTGCGCAGGGGGTCCAGCTTATCGGACGGATCTTTTTCCCCCGGGCCCCCACTACGCCCGGTCCTTGAACTCCATAAAAGGGGTGCAGACTGCTGCGCATGTGCGTACGGGGGTGGCCCCAGGCCCACTGGGAAGATGACTCCCCCGGCCCCCATACCCCGACAGCCTACTTACCGGCTGTCACTACCCCCGGAATTCCATGGTACTGACCGCTAAGACCGCAGACTATGCTTACCAGTGTTGACCTTACCGCCTGACCAAGGACACGTAAAATACGACAAAACAGCTAAGCATGCAAAATACATATCAACTTTATTTACATTATCACCGCTCTCAAGATCACAACCTGTGGAATAAAACAATTCTGTGGCCATAAATGACTATATACCGCATGGATCGACTCACGACTACTCAGAAACCTGCTTTTAGGGGATGGTGGGTGGGCAAACGATTATCATGGACAGGGAGCGCGCGCGCAGATGCTTCGGGGGAGGCAGCCGTGGAACAAAGAGGCTGTCTCCCTCGCAGGCTCCCCCCTTTAAGGGGAGGCGAGCCTGAGGACTTCCGGGGTGACCTCTCTTGAACCGGAAGCATTGAAATGCTTCCGGTTCGCTGAGGGAATGCGGGGGCGCGATTGGCAGAAAGAAACGGGGAGGAGGGGCACGAGGGCAGCGTCAGAGATGACGCGTTTCCTCACCCCCTCCCTCCTTGGGAATAGGGGCTAGGGGGGACCGCCATAATGGCGGCCCGTTCCATTCTGATCCTGGCTCCTGGAAGTCTGGAAGGTAGTTAGCAAAGAGTCCCAGCCCTGAGATTGGAGCGCTATCCCAATCCCCTAGCCTCTTCCTGTCTAGTGCTCTGCTCTTCCCTTCACAAAAAAAGTTTTATACAGCCAGAGCATCAGAAAACGCTTTATCTGAACTTCAGATAAAGCGTTTCTGAAGGGGGAAAAGCCAGCAGGCTACATTCACAAACTATTTGGACATGTAAGTTTAAATATTTTAATGTGCAAATCAACTTTGGAAATTCACATACCTTGGTTTCAAACTCATGAATAGATTTGGTTCTCACAGAGGTTTTCATGTGAACACAGTTACTCCCATGGGTGGGGGATGTTCTGGAAGCTTGTGGTGTATCTCAAAGTTACATAAATGTTGGTATTCACAAACTCCCTTCTGACCCTCCCTTCCCCTGGAAACGGTTGGAGATGTACTCCTGGACAGGGCGGAACCTGCTCCTTCTATACAGTGTCTTGCTCTGTTCAGGGAAGGGAAAGGGAGCATTCCCCAAATCAGGAGGTGTAATATAAGGGTTTCTTTGGCGGCAGAGGGTGAATAACATTATTGGCTTGAACATCACCCCACATGCGTTGCAGAAGCTGGTGCCTTAACAGCTGCGGCCCGTGCAGGTAAGAGGGTGGGGCCAGGTTGGGGGGCATTTGACAAACGACCTCGAGGGAACATTAAATAAATAATGAATTTTCCCTCTTCGTCCGCGGCTGAGTCTGAAAATGTTCTGAGTCTGAAAATGTTCGAGTGAATAATACAATACCTGTGCTTGAGCTTGTTGAGTATTTCAGCTTATGTGTCACGACTGCTTCTGGAATCTTTACCAGGAAGTCATTACTGTCTGTGCTCGCCTTCTTTTCGCTGAAATGGAGGGAAGCAAGGAAGGAAGAAGCCATGGAACAGAGGCGAGAGCCTGCACAGCGTGGGTCCCAAGATACTGCTGTAATATTCCATAACTGCGTGCATTATCTACGCCTCACTCAGCAACGCATTTGTCAAAAAGGATGCTTTTCAGCTTAAAACGCGTGCCCTATAGGGTTACATAATATTTATTTAATATCCCAGCACTGCCTACAGCATCAGGGACCTCCTTAAAGCGAGAGCTTTTAAGTCGAATTATATGATTTCACAAGTATTGCTATACAGTTGTGCATGTCAGGTTATAAACTGATAACAATTCGATCATAGCATAATAACAGCACTTTTATCACACTTACTATCATATTACCGTACCTACTTTGGCATTTTAGTATCCTCCCTGCAAACTCTGACATTTTGCGAAGTGAAATAGAAAAGTAGCATATTAGTCATATGGAATTATTTCAAACAAAATGTATGAAAACAGAGAGTAAGTGCTTCTTTTAAAATAACATGTTGCCAATTGCATTCTTTACTCACATACAGTCAATTATACAAATTAGAGCAGAGCCCGGCCTTTCTTTAATGATTATTTGCAATTTTATTTATATTAGTAGAGAGAGTTATAGTTAGAGGCTTTGACTTTTCCCCTAAAGTTGTATTTTAAAACAAATAAGAAATATGGACCATGTGAGAAGATGTGACCCTGGTCTCTGCCGATGTGGGCGGGCGGATGATGAGCAGGTGAAATCAGGTCCCTCTGCCCACTGTGTGATTGGCTGGATGATGCTTGTGCCCCCTTAACAATAGCATCACAAGAAAAGGCAACCTTTCACCCCTGGTTGTAGAGAAAGGGAGCAGTGAAAAGAGAGCCCACCATTGCCGCCATTTCAAAGGATCTTCTGATTCTCAGATGATCTGGCTGGCTGAAGAAAGAGTAGGAAGCAGCGAGACACCTGTGGGTCCCACCTAGAGATGATGCTACATTTGTTTACTGTGAGTGGTAGAGGTTCCACAGTGATGGTAGACTGTACTCCAACAAGGAGAGGTGAAGCGAAAAATGGGAAACAAACAAGAGAGGGCCCCGCTCGTAGCTGGAAACTCTGCTGGGTTGTTGTTAGTGAACTCCGAGGACCAGGAGCCCCGTAATCTTGCTCACCTGTGCCTGCGCCGACCCGCCCGGAAGCACTATAAAACTGCTCGGTGCCCCGCTTCGCGGGAGCCGCTCATGGCTGGAAACTCTACTGGGTTGCTGTTAGTGGACTCCGAGGACCAGGAGCCCCGTAATCTTGCTTGCCTGCACCGACCCGCGCACAAGCGCTACAATACTGCTTGCGGCTCCGGCTTCGCGGGAGCCGCTCGTAGCTGGAAACTCTGCTTGGTTGCTGTTAGTGGACTCCAAGGACAAGGAGCCCCGTAATCTTGCTCACCTGTGCCTGCGCCGACCTGCCCACAAGCGCTACAAAACTGCTTGCGGTCCCCGCTTCGCGGGAGCCACTTGTAGCTGGAAACTTTGCTGGGTTGCTGTTAGTAGACTCCGAAGACCAGGAGCCCCGTAATGTTGCTCACATGTGCCTGCTCCGACCCGCCCACAAGCGCTACAAAAAATGTTTGCGGCCCCCACTTCGCGGGGGCTGCTCGTAGCTGGAAACTCTGCTGGGTTGCTGTTAGTGGACTCCGAGGACCAGGAGCCCCGTAGTCTTGCTCACCTGTGCCTGCGCCGACCCGCCCACAAGCGCTACAAAACTGCTCGCGGCCCCCGCTTTGCGGGAGCCACTCGTAGCTGGAATCTCTGCTGGGTTGCTGTTAGTGGACTCCGAGGACCAGGAGCCCCGTAATCTTGCTCACCTGTGCCTGCGCCCACCCGCCCTCAAGCGCTACAAAACTGCTTGCGCCCAGCACTTCGCTGGGGCTGCTCGTAGCTGGAAACCCTGCTAGGTTGCTGTTAGTGGACTCCGAGGACCGGGAGCCCAGTAATCTTTCCCACCTGTGCCTGTGCCGACCCGCCCAAAAGCGCTTCAAAACTACTCGGGGCCCCTGCTTCGTGGGAGCCGCTCGTAGCTGGAAACTCTGCTGGGTTGCTGTTAGTGGACTCCAAGGACCAGGAGCCCAGTAATCTTGCTCACCTGTGCCTGCGCCGACTCACCCACAAGCGCTACAAAACTGCTCGCGGCCCCCGCTTCGCCGGAGCCACTCGTAGCTGGAAACTCTGCTGGGTTGCTGTTAGTGGACTCCGAAGACCAGGAGCCGCGTAAACTTGCTCACCTGTGCCTGCGCCGACCCGCCCACAAGCTCTACAAAACTGCTTGCGGCCAGCACTTCGCGGGGGCTGCTCGTAGCTGGAAACTCTGCTAGGTTGCTGTTAGTGGACTCCGAGGACCGGGAGCCCTGTAATCTTGCTCACCTGTGCCTGCGCCGACCCGCCCACAAGCTCTTAAAAACTGCTCGGGCCCCTGCTTCGCGGGAGCCGCTCGTAGCTGGAAACTCTGCTGGGTTGCTGTTAGTGGACTCTAAGGACCAGGAGCCCCGTAATCTTGCTCACCTGTGCCTGCGCCGACCCGCCCACAAGCGCTACAAAACTGCTCGCGGCCCCCGCTTCGCGGGAGCCACTCATTGCTGGAAACTTTGCTGGGTTGCTGTTAGTGGACTCCGAAGACCGGGAGCCCCGTAATCTTGCTCACCTGTGCCTGCGCCGACCTGCCCTCAAGTGCTACAAAACTGCTCGCGGCCCCTGCTTCGCGGGAGCCGCTCGTAGCTGGAAAGTCTGCTGGGTTGCTGTTAGTGGACTCCAAGGACCAGGAGCCCCGTAATCTTGCTCACCTGTGCCTGCGCCGACCCGCCCACAAGCGCTACAAAACTGCTTGCGGCCCCCGCTTTGTGGGAGCCCCTCGTTGCTGGAAACTTTGCTGGGTTGCTGTTAGTGGGCTCCGAAGACCAGGAGCCCCGTAATCTTGCTCGCCTGTGCCGACCCGCCCACAAGCGCTACATAACTGCTCGCGGCCCCTGCTTCGCGGGAGCCGCTCGTAGCTGGAAACTGCTGGGTTGCTGTTAGTGGACTCCAAGGACCAGGAGCCCCGTAATCTTGCTCATCTGTGCCTGCGCCGACCCGCCCACAAGCGCTACAAAACTGCTTGCGGCCCCCACTTCGCGGGGGCTGCTCGTAGCTGGAAACTCTTTTGGGTTGCTGTTAATGGACTCCGAGGACCAGGAGCCCCGTAATCTTGCTCACCTGTGCCTGCGCCGACCCGCCCACAAGCGCTTCAAAACTGCTCACGGCACCCGCTTCGCGGGAGCCGCTCGTAGCTGGAATCTCTGCTGGGTTGCTGTTAGTGGACTCCAAGGACCAGGAGCCCCGTAGTCTTGCTCACCTGTGCCTGCGCCGACCCACCCACAAGCGCTACAAAACTGCTTGCGGCCCCTACTTCGCGGGGGCTGCTCGTAGCTGGAAACTCTGCTAGGTTGCTGTTAGTGGACTCCGAGGACCAGGAGCCCCGTAATCTTGCTCACCTGTGCCTGCGCCGCTCACCTGTGCTTGCGCCGACCCGCCCACAAGCGCTACAAAACTGCTTGCGGCCCCCGCTTCGCGGGAGCCACTCGTTGCTGGAAACTTTGCTGGGTTGCTGTTAGTGGGCTCCGAAGACCAGGAGCCCCATAATCTTGCTCACCTGTGCCTGCGCCGACCCGCCCACAAGCGCTACAAAACTGCTTGTGGCCCCCGCTTCGCGGGAGCTGCTCGTAGCTGGAAACTCTGCTGGGATGCTGTTAGTGGACTCCGAGGACCAGGAGCCCCGTAATCTTGCTCACCTGTGCCTGTGCTGACCCGCCCACAAGCGCTTCAAAACTGCTCGCGGCACCTGCTTCGGGGGACGTGCGTGGGCCGGGCAAAGCCCGGTCCAAGGGCAGGCCCGTCTGAGCGCGTCCGAGGCCGGATGAGGCTGGGCTGGGCCACCCCTCGAAAACTTAAGGAACTGTAAGTTTATTGATAATCTGGACTTTATATTTTCATTAGCCCATTTGACATTCCATTTATTTGTGAACGTAATATAGCGTAGCCTATAGGATTAAATGGCGGCACGTGTAGGGAAAGGCAGAAAGTCAGCGACAGGTGGGAGTGTTACGAGGACATTGGGCCAATTTATAACCATGGCTACATCAGTATTGGAGCATGAAATAGCTCTAACAGAACGCCGCCACTCACTAGAACTGCTGTATTCAAAAAGATCATGACTGGGAGGATTAATGTTAGCAGTCACGCCAGAGCAAGCAGAAAAACACCCCTATGATATTAATGTGAGAGATAGTGATGCTCACCGGCTACGGGAGACGACTAATCCACCTGTGACAAAAGATGCTTGTATCATTGCTATAACCAATGAAACAATTGAGTCAGTCTCAGATAATACATCTATCGAAACTGCACCACGCTTCTCGACAAGGTCATCTAAAAATAACTCTAAATTGCAAACTTCAAAACAGCCGTTAGGATTGGGACCTAATGCAAAGAAGAAACGTTGAGGGGGTCCTCAGAAGGCAAAGTGGCCAAAGTGAAATAAAACGCCTAGAATAACTAAAAACGCTGTAACACAGACTCTAGCCATACCAGAAATTACATCTTTAATGACATCTAATCCCTTGTTAAAGCCAGTGTCTGTGAATCTGGCTGATCCTAGTGTGCCTTCGCCTCAACTTGCAGAAGGTTTTATGGAGAAAATTGAGCACTTGATTAAATCATTAATGTTACCTCTGCTAGAGAGGACAAAAATGATTAGTGATAGATTAGGAAAACTCGAACAAGCTACCACAGTTAACCATGATATAGTGAAAAAATATGCAGAGAACATTTCTAACCAAAGTGTTGTGAATCCAATTGGAGATTTTGCAAGTACAATTACCCCACTGTCCATTCTGATTGTAACTAATACCCCCTCCCTGTTAATAAATGGAGCCAGCCAAGATGTTATAGCTTTAGAAAACAGGACATTGAACTTAGAAGGGGGGGGAGACAAGGGACGGGGGTGGGGGGGTTGGCAAAGGTATCTAGAGACGTTGGGTTGGTTACAAAAAATAGATGTGCAGTCAAGGAAACACAAAATACTGTAAAACAAAAGAGTTCATCCCCACGTATTGATTTACCACTAGAGTCTTTCCCATATACCGTCGTGTTAGCGGGGGTCCCTGAGTTGGATAAGGATAAAATAGAAACTTATCCTGAACTAAAAAATAAAGTAACTGTTTGGCTGAATAAGAACAGACCTCTCCCGTCTCATATGCATGGCGAAATCCTGCATGTTCGAAGAGTAAGCTGGGTGGGCCATAGACCAAAGGACCTATTATTGTTAATTTTAGGGAGAGTCGGGTGGTCTGTCCTATTTGCGATTGGACTCAACAAAGAGGAGTGGGTGGAATACAAACTTTAGATCTAAGATATTTCTATCCTCCCTCTTTTTTTGCCCCCCCCCCCAAACTTCTTTCCTTTGGGGCCACAAAGAGGAGTTATTATGGTTGGATATAATAATCAATTTAATATTCCCACTTCTAATCGTTTTGACACTCTCTACAGGCTTGAGGGGGTGGACTGACTGAGTACTGGGATTTCTAGTGCTGTTAAATTGATGCCTAATTCCTCAAACGTAACATCCTCGATTGAAGTTGCCCCTGAAGGAGTAAATTGTTTACAAGTAGCCGCTAGGGTAAGAGCTGGGGTAACTGATTTCGAAGAGCCGGTTGCACTGAAGGATAGTGCCACCGTAGCAAATATCCCGATTGAAGATTTTATTAATGTTAATTGCAACTCTGGTTGTACTGGTCAGGCTGACAACATATTGAAGAAGGGCAAGTAGTCGATAATGTTTTGGAATATTGCGGGCTTAAAAACTAAGATGTCTAATAAAATCTGGGTGAATCTTGTAAATGAATTTGATATAGTAAGTTTACAAGAAACCTGGGTTAAGGAGGCGTACCACTTGTGTGGTATAAAAAAAAAATGTCACCAGCAATAGGCTCAGCGCATGGAAGAGCCAAAGGGGGACTGTGCACTTATGTATCTAATCTTTTTAAATTCGAGAAAATAGAGATTCCCATTAATAGTAGATATTATCATATGGTTAGGATACATATTGACAAAGTGCATTGCTTGATTATCCTACATTTTTATAATAATGCCCCGGTTGAGGTAATGGAAGAAATGCTGAAAGGATGGAGTACAGACCTTAAATATCTGTTAGGAGGGAAAACTAAGGAAGTTTTTTCTGTCTGGGGAGGGGATTTTAATTGCTCATTATGTAAAAGAGGAGAACAAGGAGTATGCGGTATATTGTTGAATTAGGAGATTAGTTTATCGCACTTTGAATATACAGTATGTGGGGACCTCCTGAATAAAAATTATGTTTTCATGTGACATGGGCTTTGCAAACAGAATTTGTCAACCTGAGGTCCCTTTTTGCCCCACATTTAATGGGAGAGGTGCACTTTCAACAATTGATTTTATTTTGACTTTGGCCAGATATAGTGGACAGGTAGAAAATGTTAACACTTTAGATACCGCATTAAGCGATCATTTCCCGCTAAGTACGGAAATTTTAAACTCCGATCATGAATATGATAGAGACAGCTTAACAAGACAGGTTATCGGCGATATTGCCCTGAAGAGACAACATGGGTACTCACTAAAATGGAGTAAAGTGGTCCCTGAGGACTTCCTCCAGAATTTAATTAGGGAAGGCAAACTTAGTTTCAATGTTTGCCTGGATGAAAATGCAGTTGATTCAGCAATTATAATTTTTTTTTAATTATAACCTCACACATTAAAACTAGCCTGTGGGTTGAAACGCAAAACCCTAAAGATAATATAGTCAGCTGGTTTGAAAAATGCCCTAACTGTCCCTGATGGAGACCAGATTTTAATCAGGGAACTGCGAAAGGTTTACAAAAAGACACTGAAACAGAGAAAGGATACCCTGAAAAAGGAAGCATTGGATTCTTTGAAAGCTAAGGCTAGGATAGAGATAGCCATTTCCGAGAGTGAATGGACAGAGCATTATGCAGATCTATACAGTGCCGCGACTCCTCCTGATCAAATTCCACTCGTAAACATTGTGGATAAGGAGATTTTAAACACTAACACCTTGAATGAAGTCACCTTGGGTATAAAACTAGCCTGGGGGGTAAGGCCCCAGGCCCCGATGGGGTGCCAGTTGATTTGTACAAAAAATACATGGCCTTACGGGGTCCTCTCCTCACGCAACTTTTTAAATCATCGTGTTCAAATGGATTGCTATCTTCTTGGTTTGAGTCTATTATTGTACCTATATTTAAAAAGGGTGATAGGGCAAGTTGCTCGTGCTATCGCCCAATATCATTATTAGACTCAACCATTAAGATTTTTGGACGTGTAATTTTAAATAGATTGCAAACATGGGCTGACGAACATTCAATAATCAGTGATCTTCAATATGGTTTTAGGAAAAGCCTTGGCACTATTGACCAGGGCCATAATTTGCACATTCTTTTAGAAATATATACCAAAGCTAGGGGAAGCTGTATATTTTTAACTTTTGTCGACTTAACGTCGGCTTTTGATTGTGTCACCCATAGTAAGCTTTGGCTGATTTTAGAAAAACTGGGTGTGGAGGAAAACATAATCTTTTTTCTTAGGGAGCTTTATATGGGGGCACGGGCCACAGTCAGATTTGGTAGGAATGGAGAATGCACTAAGCCTTTCAGTATCAAAAGAGGAGTGCGGCAAGGATGCGTGCTTGCTCCCTTTTTTCACAATTTAGATCAATGATCTGGAAAGTACATTGCTCCGGGAGTGCAGGGACATGCCCATGATAGCCAATAGATCTGTCCCAGCACTATTATATGCGGATGACGCGGTCTTGATGGCCCGGACACCCTTGGCCATGCAAAGGATGGTCACATATTTCTCCCATTTTATGACCAATTTGGATTTCAGAATTGAATTTTAATTTTAATTTGAATTTTTTAATAAATTTATAGAGCGCACTGTTACCGGGGCGGTTTCCTGGCGCTAGACAGCGGTAAACCAGAGGGGGAGGGAACGAAGACTATACTGCTGGAGGGCTGGGGAACAGAAAGGTTTTGAGGTGTCTGCGGAATTCAACATATGAAGTAGAAGCTCTGAGGGCAAAAGGGAGGGAGTTCCAGAAGGAGGGGGCTAGAACCGCAAATCTCGTCCCCCCGGACCTCTTCTTCTTGAAGCGTGGAACTGTCAGAAGAGCCTGGTGGGAGGAACGAAGCTCTCTAACCGGGAGATAAGGGGATATAATCTCACAGAGGAAAGCGGGGGCAGTACCAGATCTAGCCTGGTAGGTCATGCAGCCCAGCTTGAAGAGAGCCCTCTCCTTCACCGGAAGCCAATGCAAAGACTGCAACAGAGGGGTGGCGCGGTGAAACTTGGGAAGTCCGTAAATCAGGCGAGCGGCCTGATTTTGTATCTGCTGCAGTCGATGGATCAGGTAGTCAGGGGCACCGTTGTAGACCACATTCCCGTAGTCGAGGCGCGATAGCACCATGGCCATGAGAATGAGCTTCAGGGCAGAAACAGAAAAAAACGGGAAACCTTACGGATAGTGCGGAGGGAAAAGAAACAAGAGGACACCACCGATGAAACCTGTGTGTGAAGCGAGAGCTGGGAGTTAATGAAAATGCCCAGGGTTTTGACCTTGGGAACCGGGGGGGGGGGGAACCAAGTGAGTCAGGCCAAAAAGACGGAGACCAAGGACTGCAACCACCCCCGGTCAAAACCAACTCGGTTTTGTCGGGATTTAACTTGAGGTGGTTGCAGTTCATCCAGTTTTGAATGTAAAGCATTACCCTCTGAAAATTCCGGGCAGAGGAAGGGGAATGGGAAAGGTTAAAGATTAGTTGGAGGTCATCGGCGTAATTGAACACCGAGACCTCCATCTGCTGTAAAGAAAAAATGAGGGGTGAGATGTATAAATTAAAAAGCAAGGGGGACAAAGAGGAGCCCTGAGGAACGCCGCATTTCACTCTTCGTGGAGGGGCTGCAAAACCTGCCAGGTGGACGGCCTGCTCCCTGTCAGTTAGAAAAGACCGGAGCCAAGCATGGGCCGTACCCCCAATGCCCGCCGCCTCGACACGGGTCAATAAGATGTCATGGTCCACCGTGTCGAACGCGGCGGACAGATCGAGGAGGACCAGGGCCTGGGGGAGGCAGGTGTCAATGCCCTCCCTCAGTTTGTCCATCACTGACACTACCACCTTCTCGGTTGAGTGCAGCGGACGAAAGCCGGCCTGACAAGAGGAAAGGCGACCAGTGGACTCCACAAAGGAACTCAGGGTCCGGGTGACGTGAGCCTCTGAGACCTTCGCCAAATAAGGAAGCAGGGAGATGGGACGATAATTGGCAGGCAAAGATGGATCAGCGCCTGCCTTTTTTAGGATGGGGATGATGACTGCTGATTTGTGGGCAGTTGGGACAATACCTGAGGTGAGGGAGTGGTTGATGAGGGTGAGTGAGGGGGAATAGCAACTAGAAAAGATCTCTTTTAGGGCAAAAGCCGGGCCGATGTCGTGAGGAGATCCAGATTTGACCCGAGCCAATAGAGGGAGAAGAGTTTCCCGTGTCAGGAGGGGAAGAAGAGTGAGGAGTGGGACGACAGGGGGCGAGTGGGTAGTGGGCGGAGTAGGAAGGGAGGGGGGAATGTTAGCCTTAATGAGAGCCACTTTCTCAATAAAGAAAGAGTTGAGAGAGTTGCAGAGTGATTGGGACGGAGGGATTTTGGAGATCACCCTGTCAGAAGCAGCAAGCTCATGTACTGTGGCAAATATTTCCTTTGGTTGATTTTCTGCTGCCAGAATTTTACCAGAAAAGTACTCGGCTTTAGCAGTTAGGATGCCTTGTTTGTATTCCTTGAGGACAAGGTAGTACTTAGCTTTGAGGAGGGGGCAGTAGGTACGACGCCATGCTCGTTCTGCTCTACGCGCCACCAGCTTCTTATCTTTAAGGAGGGGAGAGAACCACCTGTTGGCGGCGTGAGCCCGCTTGATGGCGACTTTTTTGAGGGGAACAATGCGGTTACATGCCTTTAATAACCAGGTGTTAATGGCTGTGAGCTGGGAGGGGAGAGATAGTTCGTTGAGCTCAGGGCAAGAAGCCGCAAGAGAAGAGCAGACATCGGGGAGGTCGGCCTTATCCCACTTTCTAAGCCAGGTGTTTTTGGGCAGCGGGGGTTTAGGCGGACGTCCGAATTAATTGTACGAAAACATTTTGTATGAATTGTGGTCCCGAGGCACAAAATAAGAAGAAAGTAATGTACATTAATTCTAAACCGTTGGATCTTACCCCAACTTTCCCGTATTTAGGTATATTGTTTGACCAAACTGGTTTATGGAACACAACAATAAAGACAAGAAGGCTGTTGTTTTGCAAATCCATATTGGCCCTTACAAAGTTTAGCAGAAAAATGGGTAAAAAACGATTGGGGAACTTTTAACCGTTTATAGAGCGACCTGTGTAGCAAGGTTACATATGGTGCAGGAATATGGGGATATGCAAGTGTGAAATCTTTACAGATGGCAGAAAACTGTTTTATGAGATACCTCTTAGCAGTCCCAGATAGTGTTTCTACGTATATTTGCCACGCTGAACTGGGTTAACCTCATATAGAGAATGTTATCAAAGTCCAACCGGTACTGTGGCATAGGGTATGAACTACGAGGAGTGTGTTTTTAATCGATCGATTGTGAAAGATGTGATGAATTTGGATAACGTCAGTAAGATAAGATGGTTATTTTATGTAAAGATGTTTGTCATACAAATAGGCCACCGGGATTACTATGATGATCTCTCATTGATGTGTCATGTGTCTAGGAGAGAATTAAAAAAACAGTGCATGATGCATTTGGGAGATCGTAGAATGAATACTGAAATGATGAAAAGTACAGTGGTTGCCCACCATTTAACAATGATCACTAGCAATATCCAACCATATGTTATGCTACATATGAGTGATTTTGAAAGGTTTCTATTGACGCGTTTTAGATTAAACACCTTATTTAGATTTTTAAGTTTCCCCAATATGAATGACTGGACAAAACAACTTAGTAAATGTCCATGTGACGATTTGTCCAATCAATCGGATATGCATATACTGCTATTCTGTAAATTTTATACTGTCCCGAGGAAAAGATGGATTGTGCCCATATTGAAGATTATGGATTTTAATCAGTGTCGCACTGCTTTTTTAGCTATCCAGAAATTAGTTAATATATTAACTATTGCATCTGTCTCTGCTTTTTTAAAATTTTTTCTTAGATTTGGAAAATCAATTTATGCTTGAAATGTAAACAACCTATTTTTTATTGTGTTATGATTGTTTTTCTTTATATATATGTGATTTATTAATTGTACTTTTATGGTTGTTTTCTTATATAATAACCGAATAAAGTTATTAAAGAAAGAAAGAAGAACAAACAAGAGACGAGAGTCAGGAAGAAGCTCAATGGTAGTAAAAATATGGTGCTAATATTTTTAGAATGGGAGGCAAAGGGTGCAATATGAGGGTCAGGAGGGAGAGGTCTGGAGGGGGAAGAAGAGGGGCAATGGAGGCACAAAATGAAAGATAGATATGAGTGTGAAGTAACGAGGATTGGAGTTTCACAGGGGATGGGGATCACAGATGTGAAACATGGAACATGGCCTAACGGCTAGGGCAGTCGACCTCGGACCTGGGGATCCAGGTTCGAGTCTCGGCAATGACGCTGAACATCCTGTGATTCTGGGCCAATCACTTAATATCCCCGTGCCTAACAACAAAAGGAATGTGTCCTCATGTAATGCAACTGGTGCTATGTAAAGCGCTCTGATACCCGATTCGGGTCAAGTTCGCGCTATATTAAACTATGTAAAAAAACAAAAACAACAGACAACACAACCCCATACACACAGTAAGTTTGCAGCAGTAATCATTTAGCAGGCTCCCAGAGCACAGCTTCTGTGTGGGCAGGTCACAGGGGTGCAGAAGGTCATTTGTAGAGAAAGCTGTAGTGCTCCACGAGAGAGAAGCTTTGCGACAGTTTTCAGCCAGCTTCGCTTTTTGGAAGAAGTACCTTTCTCCGGTAGTGACAGGTTAACAAGGGTGCTGTTAGGCACACATCCATCAAACAGGGCAACAGAAGGATCATAGCTGATGCGGATCTTCTGCCCCAAGCGAGGTGTGGGCATGGGGTAGTCACAGCAATAGATTTGGATTTTAGGGCCAGTGCTGGGTATAGGAGACAGAATTGAAATCAGAAGATGCTGTGTAGCCTGATGTGGAGAAATGCCAAAAAGTTGAGGTGCAGGGTGGGTATGACATCACTACGGAGGCACTACTAATAAGAAGGGGGACCCCTGACAAGATGGAGGCAGGTAAACAGGGGAAATGGAGAACACCTAAAGCAAGGAACTACCTGCCCCGTACTTTCAAACAAGGCCCTAGAATAGGGTCCTTAGATTAATCCACTATCTCTGGAGCAGATCAAGGGCAAGGATACATAAGTCACTTCAAGTTTTATAAAATATATAATGATTTTATTTATTTTTGAACAAACATTTCATCAATTTATAAATACAAAGAATAATGATCAAAGCACACCATCTATACTAATATAATAAAGAGAGAGCCAAAACCTTTGAGGCGGGTAATCTCAGGAACCACAGCACCAATCACAACACCCAATACAGCGTTGGAAAGGGCAGTTGCAGCAGAAGGACATAGGCTATGCAGACGCCCACCATATACATTTAAAAGGTAAAAGAACCGTGCCAGCAAAGTAGCCCCTTGTGGGCGTGTCTGTGTTGTGCTGTGGGCGTGTGCTGGGGGCGTGACAAACACTGGGGGCGTGTGGTACGTTCCGCCCTTCATGCCATGTCTCATATTGTGTGCTAATCCCACCCTGCTCCCTTTAAATACCCCTGCACCCCATAATCATAACCCACCCTTACTCCTTAAAATAGCCCAACACCCTTAAACACTAACCCATCTTAACCCTATAAATATACCCTGTACCCCAAAACACAAACCTATCCCTAAACCATAAAAATACCCCTGTACCCCAAAACCCAAACCTAGCCCTGAACCCTATAAATACCCCTGTAACTCAAAACCCAAACCTACCCCTGAACCCTAAAAATACCCCTGTACCCCAAACCCCAACCCAAACCCTGAACCCTAAAAATACCACTGTACCCCAAAACCACCCCTGAACCCTAAAATACCCCTCTACCCCAAAACCCACCTATTCCTGAACCGTTAAAATACCCCTGTACCCCAAAACCCAAACCTACCCCTGAACCCTAAAAATACCCCTGTACCCCAAAACCCAAACCTAGCCCTGAACCCTTAAAATAACCCTGTACCCAAAAACCCAAACCTACACCTGAACCCTAAAATACCCCTGTACCCCAAAACCCAAACCTAGCCCTGAACCCTAAAAATACCCCTGTACCTCAAAACCCAAACCTAGCCCTGAACCCTTAAAATACCCCTCTACCCCAAAACCCAAACTTACCCCTGAACCCTAAAAATACCCCTATACCCCAAAACCCAAACCTAGCCCTGAACCCTAAAAATACCCCTGTACCCCAAAACCCATACCTATCACTAAACCCTAAAACTACCCCTGTACCCCATAACCCAAAACTATATCTGAACCCTTAAAATACCCAAACACCCCAAAACATATACCTCAGTACCCCAAAACATATACGCCTATACCCATACTTACCTTATCCAAACATTTTTAAAAAACATGCTTTTACCATTCATGCATTTACAACAAATTTTGTTGTAAATGTATGCATGGTAAAAGCATATAAAATGTAATGCCATGCGTTATAATGGCATTGCGGAGTCATCGTACTTTCGTAATGAAAGTATGCGGAGTGATGGTATGCGGAAAGAAAGTTGCCGAATAATGGGTGTTTACCCTCCCCCGGTAAGTACATTGGTGGCACGGCAGCCCACATCTCCAGCAAAATACTCATATTTTTTCACCACCCATTTGAAAAATGCACAGGTCTCTCTCATTGATGGCCAGCACCGACATACACTTTTAGACACACCTCCCGCCACAAGTTCTAGAATTGCGAACTTTAGAGCTGGGGAGCTAAGTTCGAATCTCGGCATCAGCTCAACAGCCTGTGATTCCAGGCAAATCGCTTTGTCTCCCCGTGCCTACCACAAATGAATGTGTTCTTCTGTAATGTAAATTGTGCTCATGCCATGTTGTCGAGTTCGCGCTATATAATATTGCAAGGAAAAATAAAGTAGGGAAACTCGAGTTCACACACTACTGAACGCGCACTCTTAAGTGCATCAGCAGTGCACTTTGAATCGGAGCGTTTCACAGGCCTGTCACAGATAATAAATGCTATCAAAACGAAATCCTACAAAACAATATACTACTGGCCGGCAGCAATTCATACCCGGATAATGTCGGGACGGGCTGCTAGTGGTTTAATAAAACAAAATTCCATAAATCAAGTCCCACACTCCTACTTCATACATCACACGCATACCATCATGCATTCCCAAAGTTCATCAAAATGACTCGCACCTCACTCACACAATTCACAGCATAAATTATATTAAAAATTGTGCATAACAGCCCAGGATGGTCAGACAACAGAGTGGAAAAAATCATCAGGGGGGGTAGGGGTAGATATAGTCCAGCTGCCCCCACACGAATAACGCCAACGCGCATTTTGGTGTGTTGCCCCAGTCGGGGCTACTCCTTCATCGGGGCGGAGATGAACAATAGGAAGTGCATGATCAACCAGACATTTTTTGAACTGATGGTTTTTGGACTTTGTACACTGGGACCCTGATAACCAGCCCCAGTGCATGTGCTCTGACCTCTATAAAGGTATCAAATTGGTTAAGGTTTAACTTAACTATAAGTTCCTGGTGTATTTTACCATCTTGTACCCAAGACCTGTAAGTTAAATGTCACTAGTGGACTGCAGCACTTGTTGTGCCATCACCAAAGTGACCATGTATGACATGACCCTAGGTCTGCCACAGCAGCCTAGGTGTGTAGTTTTAAAACTGCCCGTTCAAACTGGCAAAATATCC
Source organism: Lissotriton helveticus (assembly GCF_964261635.1). Taxonomy (NCBI): domain Eukaryota; kingdom Metazoa; phylum Chordata; class Amphibia; order Caudata; family Salamandridae; genus Lissotriton; species Lissotriton helveticus. Next base: position 2,089,850,552 of record NC_136061.1, read on the forward strand.
CTACTGCCAGACCTAAACGTTCATTTTTAATACTTATAACTCACCCCTACAGTAGGCCCTATATACTCATAGGGCAGGGTGTATAGTAATTAAATGTAGGGCATGTGTACTTAAGTTGTACATGTACTGACAGTGAAAAATTTCCAAAGTAATTTTTCACTGTAGGAAGACTGGCTCTCCAATAGAAAGTAATAAATGACAACAGGAGTACAACCCATAGACCAGGTTGAGATCTGGGTGGACCCCGCACACGAAAGTGGCGTCCCGGTGTTAATCGCAACGCTGTTTCTACATCTGGATTTATTTCAGTCCTCAAATTATTCCTCAATATGGTTTTGTACTCCTCGTGAAGCTGCAGTGGATCGGGGACCTAATACTGCTACTCGCCCTCCTCAGTACTACACTGGGAGGCCATTGGGACACTCGTACGCAATCATTGGTCACACGCAGATGATTCTCTACGCTGTGCCACATGCATGGATCCTATCATTGATGCCGTTTCTTGACCCACCTCTGGACAAATCTTTGTCCACTGTGCCTTTCGACCCACAGCACCTCCAAACTGGCAACCCTGAATAAATAGGATCGAAACGCAACGAACGATTTACCAGCGCAACTTACGGCACACATTTTACTTTGATTCACAAAATTATTTTAAACCATGATTAATCACTGAAAATAACCTTTCGTGTTGAACCAATTATTCTTGTATATATTTATTTCATCACTTTGTCACCCTGCGCCTCTCGCTGTCTTTTTCACTTGTCACTTTTTGTGTCACAAGCACAACTTGCACCAAGTTTCTTTGGGTTGCCTTTGCAATTTATGCTCACAGTGCTGATATAACTGTTTTGTATGAACAGCGATTTCAAATATATGATGCCATGAGCACTTTTGCAACAAACTACCAGGAGTCTCCTTGTTTTCCTTTGTTTGATGTTGTGTACATATATGTGTATCTGCCTTCTTTATTGAATCCGGTTGAGACATTGTTGCTAGTTTTCTCTCCAATAGAAAAGCACTGGGTTACATTGTCACATATTATAACGCATAACTTCAGTTTTCAACTAGCTAGAAAAATTATTAGAGAGCTCATTTTAATAGTAACTTAAAATCCAACCTAATGGTCAAGTCAGATTTTAAATTACTATTTTGGCAATGCCACTTTTAGAAAGTTGTCATTTTCCTGCCTAAGCGAAATGCAAATTTCTGTGTGATCAGTGTCACCTGACTGTTAATGGTTCTCCTGTGGTAAGATGTATTTTGCTCCCAGACAGTGGATAGAGGGATTGTGTGCGGAGAGATGATTATCCACATGACAGGATAGCCATCTAAGCTGTGTTCAGGAACCTTAACTTCAAAAGGTATATTCCTTGTCACACCTAGATATAGCTCACACCTAGGTCTGACCCCTTCATTGCCGTGCTAGCCAGCCAGGCATCTATTCCAGTGGGTAAGGGGCTACCCCACAGAACAGGTTTGAGTAACTATAAGAGAGGCTTTGTCTATTATCATAGCCACACCGCTGGGTGGGAACAGGGAGCTCTTCACAAGGGAAGAAAGGCTCTGCCATTTTGGGTTTAGGTTGAGAGGGACACTCTGGGGTAGTTTACAGTAAAACACACAGGAAGTGCTGCAAAAGTGGTTAGGGTCTCCCATTGGTGAGGGAGTGGGTTCCCTTACCCACAGGCTGGCACTGGGCATAAATGTGGCACTTCCAGTATCTTCTACAGAACACATCTGGACCCGTGGAAGACAGAAGAAGGACTGCACCTGCTGTAGATCCTGTGGAGAAAAACTCCAACGGCTGCTCTCACTTGTACTCAAGACCTAGAACTGGAGTCCAAGGGTCAGCTGGCTGATCTCCTGTTAAGGTACAGAAATACAAAAGCTGCAACAAGCTCAGTTTACTGGAAAGCCCAGCTGACAGCTTCTCCTAGAGTGAGTGCTGACCCCTAAGTGGTGTCCTCAAGGTGCTGGGGCCCTTGGATAACTGATAGAGTGTACTCCTCTTGCCTAACCCTAAAAGCTGGGACTTAGAAACCTTTTTATGGATGTTTGCTAGGAGAACTGACCAAAGACTTGGACTAACCTGTTAAGTCAACTGACGAAGGTGCGTCGCTCCTATGTCAAAGATTCAGGTTGCTCCCTCTTGGAGCTTTTCCGCAGCAGCAAATTCCTTTCAACAGGACATCGCGGTGAAGATATCTGGCCTTGTGGAGCCCTGTTCAGCCACAGCTTGCAGTCTTGTCCAAATGGAGGAATTCGAGTTTCAAAATAGGCTGAAGGTAGAAATCTTCACCAGGTAAAGATGCCAAAAGTATCCAGATGGTGAGGGGCCTTCCTGGGGTGGGAATTTTGAATCACTCCTGCTTGGAGGATTTCTGCCAAAAATAAATGGCTTTGCCCGATGGCTGTCCAGCCTCAAAGAGCCCATCTCATGCACAGCCTGCTCCCTTGGACTGCTGAGTATTTTCAGAGATTAAATTAGAAGGCAAAGTGTCCAACTGGGTTAAACTTGGACTCTGCATCCGAGCAGGTCACTACAGCGGTTAGCCTTAACTTTTGATTTTGACAAGGTCTAGCATAACCAGTTGCCCGCGGTCAGCACTTGTGTTTGTTAATTCAAACTTTACACATTCATATCTCTGGTTCCCCTTATTGGATTTTTGTTGCTTTTGGTGTCTAATTGATCATTAAAATATTCTCTTCTTTTATAAATTGGAGTGGGATTTTTAATGTGGTGAGTTATTTACTTTCTAGACTATTTTGGTACTGATAATAGCTTTACACATTTATCTTAGATCAAGCCTGTCTACTCTGTGCTACAGCTACAAAGGGTTGAGATCAGGCTTAAATTATTGAGACTTAACTGGACTTGGTATAAAATTGAAACATTATTATTTGATGAGGACTCATATCCCCTCCAACTAATAATCCACATTCTCTCACACATTAAAATGCAGACTGGCTCATAAAGATATTGCATTGCTTGAAGATTTTTTTGTTTCACGATACGACAGAAGAACAATTTGGTATGCTCATATATTTGAGAAATTTCAGGACTTAGCAATTGTACTTAATATACCGCTATCCCCTGAAAAGGTGAGGGCGCAGACACCTGGCTGACATTTCTGTACATTGATTTAAGTTGATGCAAATTCAATCCAGACTTTGTTAGGAAACTTGTACTAAAGCTGAGAGGAATGAGAAAACGTGAATTGAGAAAGAGATAGTAATTATTGGTCCATTTGAATTTTACTTGCAAGGTAAAGGTTTTCTGCAGAAGGGTGTCTTTTGCTATATCTAGAGTGCATAGTCACCCTCACCGCCACAGGTTGAGAGTTTCTGCAGGACTAAGAGAAGAATTAGCACTAAGCAGAATATTCATAGAAGACATAAACAGAGTATTGGTGTGAATTCAAGAAGTGATAAATTGGCAGGCTGAAATCCAGTCAAGTGCAGCAGGAGCAACATGATTTGAACTTTGTGAAGAAAATATACCATAGGCCTGGAATAGAAAGAAACATATCAAGGCCTCTTTAGAATTGTTTTCTTGCTTTACTATCAAAGCAGTACAGACGGATGATACTCCTGGGCGTGAAAGTAATTTTAGTGGTGGACAATGGGCAACTCAAATACCAATTAACTTTGTCTGCTGAGTGAGTAATGGCACCGCCCTATATTGAGATATTCCTACCTCTGTCAACAATAGTAGTTCAAAGACAGGCATGTGTGAAGGAATGTGGTGAATGACAGAACATTGGCAGGCTTGGGATTGGAACACAAAAGGGATGAAATAGTATCCCGAGGACAAGGGTCCAGCTCTGTCCATGAAATTATGCATGCTGGCCAAGTACATGAGGTGATTATTTGGCTATAAACAGTTGGTGTTTTGAAAAGTAGAGAATAATGTTGGATGGTTGGCCTATGATAAAAGGCTGCTGACAAGAGAAAGCAGATCACAGCAAATATTTTGAGAATAATAAAAGAGGCAACCAGACAGGTGTGTTTCGTCTCTGAAAGTAATCCCAATTTAGGAAAAAATTATTTGTGACATTTGTTATGCCTTTCAGAGGGGAAAGACATTTGGGTTACAGCTAACACAATCAGAAGAAAATGGGTGTGCCCAGAAAGGCCATGAAGTAAAGGACCCTGAGAAATTTTGAGGGGTGCGTTTACTCTTAACCTTGAGAACAGACTAATTCTTAACTGCTGCACAGCCAGCTTGTGTGGTGACTTTCATTTTTCCTTTTCTTTATCTCTTATTTTTTTTCTTTGTTTAGCTATATTACGGTATTTTTTTTATTACTATGGAGGAGGAAAATATGCATTTTATAAATAACAAATGTAAATTAACAATTTCCTGACTTGCAGTCAAGTCAAAAATTGTTGACACTAATGAACTTTTGTGAACCACTTTATTAGAAGAATTACAAGCAGTTTATGCTAATTCAGAAATATTGCGTAAGAGGTCGAAAATATCTGTTAGGACATGGCAATTCTCTCTATGAAAGTCTCTCACAACTCAATTAGAATTCAGGATAACAAAACCAAAATTGGCAGTATTATGCATAGTACAGCAAAAACTATGCTGATAAATACTCTTTAACTGGATCTAGATAATTGCAGTTGGCAATACAAGTTGTGCATCTTTAATTTGCCAGAAAATGTTGAAGGCAATGACTGCGGGAGAACTTATCACCTAGTTTATTGCAGTTAATGTTCACGGAAAAATGTGATATTGATAAGGCGCATGTAATTTCTTCGCATAGTAACCCAAGTCGCACCAAACATCGCCCTATAGTTTTTAGGGCACTGCGTCATCATAATTTGGTCATGATTCAGAATACGGCAAGAGAGATTCCGTTTTTAATGGTCAACGGTACCAAAATCTCTATCCATTGCCAAGGAAACTCTTAAAATCTGCAAACAAATCACAGAGCTTTGACCAGAACTAAGAATCTCTGGTTTTTAATACAGCCTTTTTGATCCATCCTCTACGAGAACATGAAAAGATGGATTTTCCAGGTCCTTTCACCGCCCTGAGGATCTTCATGCCTTTCTAGACCAGCATTCTCTGCTCACCATGGATACGTATGAGACTGATACTTGAATCTTTTGTTCTAATATATGTTTGTAGCTAGTCTTTTTCCACTATTTTTGTTGCTAGGACATTTTCTTTTGCAAGTCATTCTTGCACATGCATGTGCGCGATTCAGAAATATTATTTCTCATTCTATGTCATCTTTTCTACAGTTGTCTTTGTTTCTTTTTTCCCCCTTCTCATTTAATCATAAGAGCTACGTATTAATCTTACTAATTTCTTTTCTCTCATTTCTTACAGTTCTTTATCTTTCATGAAAATGGATAACGGTAATAGTATTAAAATTGTTCGTCTCAACGTCAAAGGGTTACAACACCCTGTTCAACATATTAAAGTGTTAGATTACTTGGCAGGGCATAACGCTGATATGTTTACTACAGGAGACTCACATAGATGATACATTTTTTGTTTACATGAATAAAAAATTGCTTAGTAATATTGTCTCTTCTCCCACATTCAACAAAAATAATGGAGTTCCTATTGTGTTTGCAAAAAAGTTACAGCTCCAAATACTAAACAAATATTCTGCTGCTGATGGTAGTCACCTTATAGTTAAAATTAAAATGGATAATACTGTTTTGCTCCTGATTAATGTTTATGGTCCAACAAATAATGACCCTAATTTTTGGTCTCTTTTTACATCTTCAGTGCTTAAATTAAGTAATGTTAAACTTACTATTGGATGTGGTTTTAATCTGATACATGACTCTTTGGGCCAGATGTAGGTAAAAAATATTTACCGATTCTTAATTACCGAATTTTACCGATTCGGTAAATAAGAATCGGTAAATAAGAAGGGGGGGTATGTAGGAACATCCAGATGTTCCAATTACCGATTCGGTAAGAATCGGTAAATAAGAATCGGTAAATATTGAATCGGTAATTACCGATCGGTATTTACCGATCGGTATGGCCAATGCATTCCTATGGGGCAAAAGTCCCATAGGAAAGCATTGGTAATACCGATCGGTAAATACCGATCGGTATTTCCCGCGTCGGCCAGCAAACAAAAGTGAAACTCAACACAACAGCCAATCAGGTGCAACCACCCTCCCCCTTCCTGGCAGGAAGTGTGCACACAGGCAGCTGCTACTAATTAGAAGGTTCTGGAAAGGCAGTTGGAGCAGAGAGACTGGGAGCAGCAGCAGCAGCAGGCAGACCTTGTGAATTGAGAACACTTTAAAATGGAAAGCAGCAGGGAAAGTGAGCAGGCAGAAAGGAAAAGGAAACTTAAGTTCAGTAGTACTGAATTACAGGTGCTTGTTGAGGAGGTGGTCAAGGTACACCACAGACTTTTTGGAAAACTGTCCCTCACTGTGGCAGAATCCACAAAAAGGAAAATATGGCTGGACATCCTAGATAAAGTTAATGCTGTGGGAGTGACCACCAGAGTGACAGAAGACTTAAAGAAGAGGTTCTATGACCTAAGGAGCCTCACAAAGAAAAAATTGGCTGATCGCCACAAACAGTCACAGAAAACAGGTGGAGGAAAGAACACTGCACCCCCACTCACCGAGCTTGAGGAGCTGGTAGCCACAACCCTGGAGTCTGAAAGTGTCCATGGACTGGGAGAAGTGAACAGCTCGGCTAAATCTCAAAAACAAAAGGTAAGATGCATGCACAGCAATCCCCCTCCCACCCCCATCCATCCCTCACCCCTTGCAGCTCAGTTACCCCAGTCCCATGGTGTGTGTGCAAAACTGTAGCAATGCATCATGGTACATGTAGTCAGTCTTTGACAGAACATGTGACATAGCACTGTAACCAACAAGAAATTTAAATGTTTGCAGACAAAATGAAGGGCAGGCAGCATGTTCAAAGTGCAAATTCATATGTTTAATTGTAGTGGCTGTGACACATTTGCACCTAGCTGATATGTGCCCATATGTCCACAGGTCACACATCCAGAAGGCAGTCCGAGGAGGCAGAAGGCACGGCACCCCAGAGGGATGACAGTCAGGATCCAGGGCCCAGTGCATCCCAGGACACAGGGGTTCCGAGTGGGCAGCCACCCTCCCAAGAAACAGACATCAGTGAGGAAATGCATGGATCCCCAATTCCCTCACAGTCACCACTATTGGTGTCATCACCAGAAATGCCTGCATCCCTTGAATTGGTAACACCTGTTGCACACCCTAGCAGGAGGCATGTTGTTTCCCCACTGCTGCAAATGGAGATAGGTGCTGAGGAAATGGTGGGTGTAGAGTCACATGACTTGTCTGAGGCTGACATCACTGCCACACTGCAGCCCGGCACAGAGCCTGTACCACCTACCACTAGAAGGCGCACAGTCCAAGGAAGTGGTGCAGGTGCACGTGGGGAGGGGTCCAGTGTCTTCCAAGGCCTGGAGGGATCGATGGTCAGGATACAGAGGATGCAGGGCAAGGGCATCATGGCCTGTCAGAGACAAATGAGAAACATGAACATTAACATTCAGGACATTGGCAAGGGCATACAAGAGCTTGTGGAGGTGAACAAGTGCATGGCAACAGGCATACAGCAACTGTGCACTAAACTTGACTCTGAAATTGCTGCAAGGCGCAGGGACAAGCAGCGCGCACAGAGAGCAGAGAAATCCTTACACCGCCTGGCAACAGCCACATCCCTGCTATGCAGGCGTAGCATCAATAGCCAGGAAGTCCTGACTAATAATACCAACCAGTTAACAAGGGGCATAGCTGGAATGACTGGTGCGCTGGAGGCCCTACTCAATGCACAAAGTGCACGAAGTTCTGCTCTTGACGTGCCGGACAGTGAACCTAGCACCAGTAGGAGCAGCACAGCTAGCCCACATGGTGTTGAGCCAAGGAGGAGCAGCAGGCGACAGGGTGAGGCTACAGGCCAAACGCCCAGTGTACAGGCTGAACCACAAACACCTGGCAGTGCAAAGCGTGGCCGAAAATGAACATTTTTTACTATGGCCTACTGCCTGTGGACATTTGTTTCTTTAGTTGTTAAAGTTTCATTTGCACATTTGTGCCATTTAAACAAGCCTAGTGACAATATGCAACTATGGTGGGTGGGTTCAAGACCTGTCTGAGTGTGTTTGCTCACTGTGAGCATTGATGTCAAATGCTTACTGTTGCTCTTTTTTCTTTACCATCTGTTTAAGAAATCTAAATAAACAGAAGCTTGTGCTTTGACTATAGCTCAGTGTCTTCACTTACTCAGAAATAGTTGCGTGTAATCTCCTCACGTCTGTATCTGCCATCACTTGGTGTTGACACTCCTGCAGGATGTCTTTCAGGCACAGCATTGTCGTCGTCGTGATCCTCATAGTCAGTTAACTCCACCTCAGTCCCCTTCTTAACAGCCAGATTGTGCAACATGGCACAGGCAGCAATGATCTTACAGCATGTGATGGGGGTATACTGCCTTGCACCTCCACTCTTGTGCAGGCATCTAAACCTGCTCTTCCAAATTCCAAATGTTCTCTCAACAACATTGCGTGTGCGCTTGTGTGCCCGGTTGTATCTCCTTTGGCTGGGTGTTGAGGGGTTGAGGTAGGGGGTTAGTATGAATGAGCGAAGGGCATATGCACTGTCTCCTGGAAAGAAAAGGGAATAATTTACTCACATGCATACATGTACTGCTAATTGCAATAGGTCTAATAGGTGTTGCACACTGTGTCTTACCTAGGAGGTAGCCTTCACCAAATTCCCCTGCAGTCAGCCGTTCATAGATGCCACTGTTCTGAAATATATATGAATCATGGGTACTTCCCGGGAAGTTTGGTACAAGGTCTGTGATGTAGTGCTTAGCATTGCAAATCACCTGCACGTTGATGGTGTGGGTTGATTTCCTATTGCGGTAAATGTATTCTGTGGCAGCAGGGGGACAAATGGGGATGTGTGTGCCATCAATGCATCCGATGATATGGGGAAATCCTGCCATCTGGTAGAAGTCCGATTTGGTTTGAACCAGTTCTGCATGGGTGGATGGAAAAGAAATGTAATGGTCCATCCTGTGCAACATGGCGTCAAGGAATCTGTGAAAAAACCTTGAGAGGCTGCTCTGGGTCACCCCTCCCACCGCAGCAACCACGCTCTGGTAGCTCCCTGACGCCAGCAGGTGGATGCTGCACAGCACCTGTACATGTGCTGGTATTGCATGTGCCCTTGGGGTGGGGTGCTCCAACAGAGGTTTGAGGTCCCTGATGAGCTCCATGATGGTGTCTGGAGCCAACCTGTACCTTTGCAAAATCTCTTCCTCTGTGAGCATGAACAGGGTCACCCTCTGCCTGTAGACCTGCTCCTGTCTCAGCCATTCCCTCTCTCCTTCCTCCTGTAGCCGTAGCCGTCTTGCAATTACATAGAATGCCGCCATTTTGCAAACAGAATTGCATTTTGGGTCCTTTTTTATAGGCTGTACCTGGTTTACACCTGATTTGAATCCATGGTAAATACCGACTCTTAAATATCGATTTTGGCCCAAAATCGGTATTTCAGAGCCTCCCTACATCTCAAACTTCAATTTTACCTATTCTTAATTACCGATTCGGTATTTTACCGATCGGTAACTTTACCGATCGGTAACTTTACCGATCGGTAACTTTACCGATCGGTAACGTTACCGATCGGTAACTTTACCAAATCGGTATTTTACCGATCGGTAATTTTACCGGTTCGGGAAATTTACCAATTCGGCCTATTTTCTGTCACCTACATGCCGATCTCCAAATACCGGTCGGTAACGGCCGAATTTGGCTGTTACCGACCGGTATTTGGCTACCTACATCTGGCCCTTTATTAGACAGCATGTCTCTAACCAAATATCATCCTCCCAAAGCTTTTTTTATGCTCCAATCCGTCTTTAAAAATATTAAAATTGTTTATATTTGGCGTTTACACCACCCAACAGATAAAGATTTTACTTTTTTCTCTATCCTTCATAATTCCTAATCTCGAATGCATTATTTTTTAGTACCCTGTCAATTACTTCAATCAATTTCTGACTCTATTAGTCATAATATTGATATTTCCGATCATGCGCTCATTTCTTGTGTTTTACAACTCACCTCCACACGCCAATCTCAGCGTAGTTGGCGTATGGATATGAATGTCATCCTTATTAAGAAAAAAAAACAAAAAACTTTTGTCAGCAATACATGACTATTTTTCTTTTAATCAAGAAGGTTCCACGTCAATTTTAAATCGTAGGGATGCTTTTAAGGCATATGTCAGAGGTGTAACCATATCTATTATGGTACATGATAATAAGACATTTAACTCAAAAATTATGGATTGGATAAGCAAATAGTAAAGTATGAACGTCTCTTTACCACATCTAGTGATATCAAATACAAGCTACACTTACAAAAACTTTGTTATGAATGAAATTCCACATTAAGTCAGAGGGCAGGCATACACATTTCTAATATTCAAGCTAAATTTTGCATTTTGTTTCAGTGCTAACAGGCCAGGAAAACTTTTAGTAAATTATCTTCATATTAAAAAAATGCAATTCAAATTAATGCAATTCATGTTCCAAATGGTAAGATTGCATTATCTCACAAAGATATTGTCAATACATATTTTAATTATTATTCAGCATTATACAGTAATTCCCCATCTACTGATACTCCTTATGTTGATATGTATTTAGAGTTGTGTGGCTTACCTAAAATTTCTCAATCAGTTATGGGAAAAAGTAGATGTATGGATTTCCCTGGAAGAGGTTGAGTCAGCCATTAAATCCCTTACATCGTGTAAATCCCCTGGTCCGGATAGTATTTCTGCGGAATTTTACAAATAATTTTCTCCTCACCTTCTACCCTATCTACCTAAGCTATTTACTCACTTTTTAGGTCAGGATCAAATTCTGGGTCCTTCATTGATGTTTTGATTACAGTTCTCCTGAAACCTAAAAAAGATTCTACTATTGTTTCAAATTATCACCCTATATCTTTAATTAATCAAGATTGTAAGCTGTATGCAAAAATTCTTGCAATCAAGTTGGCCCCTGTGCGTGATACTCTTATTCATATTGATCAATCTGGATTCATGGAACATGAAAATTCTGTGACTAACACAAGACTATTATTCCATGCAATTGAAGCTGGTCCATCCTTACCTTCATCCTCAGGTTCATTGAAAATATCTATTATGTACCTTGTCTACATTTAATTCTGGTAGTTCATTTATCCACATGATATCAGCACTCTTTTCTGGTCCGTCCACCAGACATTTTATTAATGGCCAATTTTCTAGAAATGTTTTTCTTTTTAGAGGTACCAGGCAACGTTGTCCATTATCACCGTTACATTTCCTCCTTGCTTTTGAAACCATTACTCAATCCCATAAGAAACTCGATTGAAATTATTCTTATTAATGTTGTTGCTGTCAAAAATTCAGCATATGCTGATGATGTGCTACTTTATATTAACACCTTCAATGCTACAGGGTATTTTTCTCCTGTGCTGCATTCCCAGATTTACCATTGTTCATGACAAGGTCAGCTCGTCATAAGCACAGCTCCAGTGGTACTGCATGACGAGCTGACCTTGTCATTAGCATAGAAGGGGTTAATAATCCTGACTCTTCCATTCCTACTCTATTAATTTAATTCACACATACTCTCAGATGTCATGTTACACTTTAAATACTAATAAAACAGAATTTCTTCCTCTATATGTTCATTGTACATCTGCTATGCTCCCCAACAATGAGATCATATGACCAAAATAAATATATATATAGACAATTAGAGTCCAAAATGATCTTAGAATTAGATTCTAAGGTACCAAATGGACTCAACACTACGGAAGATCTGTATCATTTCTTATGAGGATTACATTCTAGAGATTCCGTAGGCATAATAGGTGTAGCTATACTGCATAGCGATATTAAGGATGTGAGAGGTGTTTCCAGCGAGCCACCCACAATGAATCTATATATTTCAAGCATGTCTCACTCCGACGCCCAGATTAGACTTTTCTCTTTTTTCCCTTTTTTTCTTACTTTAAACTGTAAATAACAGGGGTGAACTTGGGTTCTCCCTGTGAAAATACAGTCACTTTATGGAATTCTTTTTGAAAATAGGTCACATAGGGGTTGCCATCGACACTTGATGTCCCCGAATGAGTAACTAGTTGGGGTTGCCATCGACACTTGATGTCCCCGAAGCTGTAACTAGTTGGATTTAGAATAGGAGGATTCAAAACTGCATTTAAATACTTTGCTTGATATTGCACAATCTTTTTTACTGAATGTTGCACAGGAGAGTGTCCAGTTTACTTCATGGCATTGCACTTTGATAAAATGTAAATTATAAATGAAATTACATATATATATTTTTCTACCTAAACATAAAAGGTTTTAGTATGCATAATTGTACTTTTAAACTGGTCCTGGTAGACAAAGGCAATGGATTTCTTGCATGTTTTAAGAAAGTTGATTTTATATCTATTTATATTGTAAATAGGATAAATCATATATTTTTTGGATATTGCAGAAAAATATTTATTGGCATTTCTTTGCACATTCTAAAAGGACATATGCACATTGCACTTTATTGCGGTTTTGATAAATTGAATGAAACAAGCATTTATGCTGATATCAAATGAATAGTTAACAACTGAATGGAATAATGATATAGTTATCCAACTATTTACATATATAATCAAGGGTACTTTACATTGTATTGAAATGTGACCTATAAGTATTTCCTTTATATTTATTATTTGTGCATCACATGGTGTATATGAAGGGGTTTAAAAAGAGGCATTATGGGAAATATTTTTTATGTGAGCAAGGGCACCCGCCCGAAACGCGTCATCTGTTAGCGCTGCTGTGACCTTCACTTGAATAAAGTACCTCTTGCCAGCAATTTGGGATTCGTTGTTTTTTTTCCTGGGACAGAACAACAACTGGCATTCCCAAGGTGAACCTACATCGTTTGATTTAATCCGCGGAGGGTGGTTGCCTCCGCCACGAATCCACTCCCTTTTAGATGTCCGTGGACTCCAACCAACTCTTCGTGTATCTGAGTTATCAGAATTTTACCACGGACCCTGCCTGAGGAAGCTGCCACACCTACTTTCAGTTTGTGCACCGCGCTGTGAAGGACGCCAGAAACACGCCGGATTAAGATTAGACGCGAGGAAATTAAAAGCGGCAAAGCGGAGGCGTGTAAGCGGCCAAAGAATCATACTGCGGTGAGTGAAAGTGATCAAGGGCAGATTCCATTAACAGGCGGTGGGGAGGACTTTGGCTGTCGGCGCGAACGGGAAACAATCTCTTCGCGCTTGAAGAAATACACCGTTTATATTGAAGGTCAGTCAGCAGGACGCTAACAGTTTCGAAATGTCGGAGGAGACAGTTAAAGAAAGGGAAAAGGCATCGCTGGAGCTCTTTCACAACCTGCCTAATGTTGCTAGAAAGGAAGCTGTTGCAGGCTCTGCATCGAATGTACAACAAGCACCATTAACTAATGAAACACAAATAAAAAACTTGATGAAACGCATGGAAAAGTGCATGAAGAGTGAATGCACGAAATGGTGGGAGCACAAATCGCTCTCAATGTATGTGGCAGAGGGGCGGGTCCCACGGGGACTGAGAATCCTTTTGGCCCCCAGCTATGATCAACCACAGCCAGACATGTTAAAAGAATGGGGTCTAACCAACTTGGAGTCATCTACTAAGCTGATCAACATATTAATTAAATATGCTGAAATAGACCGTTTGCAATTGTTAAAAGATATGGAAAGCATCAATGAGGAACTGACTAGATTTGAACCAAATGAATTGATACCGAAATTAAAAAAGGAAATTCAGGAGCGCCTTAAAGTACATGAGGACAAAATTAAAACAAGGAAAGCGTGGAAATTTGCACGCGACAAAGACGATTTTGAAAATGGGAAAATCTACACTTTCGCATGCAAGTTCGATAATGCAAGACGCTTAAAAGCCAAACCAAAAGCTACAACGGAGGGTAGCACAAATGCTAGCCATGACATGGAAGGGGGAATCAGTGAGACTGAATCCAATAGCAGCAATGTAAGCAGTCTCTATTCGGATGAAGATCCCAGGGGAGCGGCAGGTGGCTCAGAACCAACCCATGTCCTCAATGTTGGCGAAGAGGTTGATTTTTTAGTCAACGCCCGTTTGCAAAGTCTGCGCTCACACAATCGACAGGGGCAATTTCAAAAAGGGCAAGGATCAACAGAAACCGAAAACAAAGGCGGAAAAACCACAAAGCCAAACAGCAACAAAAAGAAAAAGTTTTGGCGGAAAAACAAAAACTAACAGGAATCAACAACGACAGTATTGTGAACCTATCAAATGTGGTGCTAACAAAAGCCGAGGAACAACTACTAAGTTTAGGTCTCACATACTGCCCTATAACAGACTTTAACTATACATCCACTAGAGTTGATGTTTTCAGATATATAAGAAAACTCAAATTGCGAAAAATTTTCAACATTAAAGATGGCCTCAGTGAAGTAGAAAATATAGTGAGTGTGCCGCCAACAACTTTAGAGGCCAGAGATGCAAGAGGGCTTCTAACTTTGTTACAACTTGGTAGCTCACAAATAAACAGTGATGTCAATATGGAGCAATCCACACAACAAGAACTAAGAGAAGCATCCATATACCAAGTTGGAGCTGGCGCCAGCCCATTCAAACCAGCCTCTAATTTCATGCCAACCATGCCAAGAGATGCCATTGATTCGTTTAACGAAGTAGTTACAGCAGATCTCAAGAGACTGTACCATCAAGTGAAACACCGCAAGAGAATCAAAACAGAAAGAGAAAAAGAATATTGGGCATTAATTAACAAACTGAAAAATGATCATCAAATTATCGTATGCACCGCAGATAAAGGAGGCAATATAGTCATCTGGCCCCAGGCTCAATATGTGGAGGAAGCCCACAGACAGCTTTCAGACACGGTATGCTACGCCAAAACAAACATGCAAGAATACAATTTGTCTAGAGATCATTTAAAAAAACTTCTCTATAAATTTAAAAGGGAAGGACTTATTTCAAATGAAGAGTTTAAATTCCTTCATGTCGAACATCCAGTCTTGCCCAAATTCTATTTGATTCCCAAAATACATTAAGGCAGGTGTCCAGTGCCGGGCAGACCTATCATCTCTGCCATTGACAGTGCAACAGAACATCTGGCACAGTATACGGATTACTTCTTACAGTCCCTGGTGAGCAGTCTGCCTACGTACATAAGAGATACGGGACACTTTTTACAAAAATTGAAAAACATTGCCTGGTCAGAAGACTGTATATTGGTAACATTGGACATCGAAGCCCTCTATACCAGCATAGATCATGGGAGAGGCCTGGAAGCACTGGATTATTTCTTAAGCAACCGACCAGTGCATTGTTACAACCATAACAAGATGTTGAGTGAATTTGTAAGCTGGTGTTTGCATCACAATTATTTCTTGTTTGGCAAAGACATTTATATACAGAAAAGGGGTGTGGCCATGGGGGCCTGCTTCTCTCCCAGCTACGCGTGTCTACACGTTGGCTGGAGGGAGAAGCGGGTCCTCATGGAAACACACCGGGCGGTGTTTGCTATCAATGTAGTCATGTGGGTTCGTTTTATAGACGATGTGTTTTTAATTTGGAGGGGCAATGAAGAAAGTGTGAAAGAGTTCATTTTGGCCCTAAACAATAATGAAGACAACCTGAGGTTCACACACAACATCAGTGGACTTTTTAGACGTCAGGGTCTTTCACACAGCAGGACACCTAGCCACCACATTGCACAGAAAAGACACATCGGGCAACACAACCCTACATGCAACAAGTGCCCACTCTCGCCATGTTATTGATAACATTCCATATGGCGAGCTTCTTCGGGTGAAGAGAATCTGTAGCACTGATGATGAGCTTAACACATGTACAGCCCAAGCATTAGATAGATTTCGGGAACGAGGTTATAAGGAGAACATACTTACAAAAGCAGTCAATAAAATGAAATCCAGAGCAAGAGAAACCCTATTTTCACCAGTGGAGGCAAATAGGGTCCCAGTAGAAGGTTCGGCTGAATCTCCTATTAGATTCATTACTGCATACAGTGGCCAGGACAGAAAAGTCCGGTCTATTCTTAGTAAAAGTTGGCCTATTCTCCAAACAGATGCAGGACTATTGCATCATTTACCAGCACGGCCAGAGATTACGTTTCGGAGGGGACCCTCCCTACGTATGCATATCTCCAAACCTTGCCCCAAACTACCTATAACAAAAAAACCTTGGTTTCCACCTCGAATGGGATTCTATAAATGCAGTAGCTGCAGAGCCTGCAAATTTGGAGTAAACACACAGCAGTATTACACTCCATTTAGTCCAGTACCACAATCTATCAAAGGACATTACGGTTGCAAAACAGAGTATGCTGTTTACGTCCTGGCATGCACGTGTGATCTCAGGTATGTGGGAAAATACAGTCACTTTATGGAATTCTTTTTGAAAATAGGTCACATAGGGGTTGCCATCGACACTTGATGTCCCCGAATGAGTAACTAGTTGGGGTTGCCATCGACACTTGATGTCCCCGAAGGTGTAACTAGTTGGATTTAGAATAGGAGGATTCAAAACTGCATTTAAATACTTTGCTTGATATTGCACAATCTTTTTTACTGAATGTTGCACAGGAGAGTGTCCAGTTTACTTCATGCCATTTCACTTTGATAAAATGTAAATTATAAATGAAATTACATATATATATTTTTCTACCTAAACATAAAAGGTTTTAGTATGCATAATTGTACTTTTAAACTGGTCCTGGTAGACAAAGGCAATGGATTTCTTGCATGTTTTAAGAAAGTTGATTTTATATCTATTTATATTGTAAATAGGATAAATCATATATTTTTTGGATATTGCACAAAAATATTTATTGGCATTTCTTTGCACATTCGAAAAGGACATATGCACATTGCACTTTATTGCGGTTTTGATAAATTGAATGAAACAAGCATTTATGCTGATATCAAATGAATAGTTAACAACTGAATGAAATAATGATATAGTTATCCAACTATTTACATATGAAATCAAGGGTACTTTACATTGTATTCAAATGTGACCTATACCTATACCTCTTGCCAGCAATTTGGGATCCGTTGGTTTTTTCCTGGGACAGAACAACAACTGGCATTCCCAAGGTGAACCTACATCTTTTGATATATATATATATATATATATATATATATATATATATATATATATTCACTGAAAAAACCATAGGTTATAGACCATATATAGTTAGGAATTAGCATTTACAAAACCTTGAAAATTCACTGAAAAAACCATAGGTTATAGACCATATATAGTTAGGAATTAGCATTTACAAAACCTTGAAAATTCACTGAAAAAACCATAGGTTATAGACCATATATCGTTAGGAATTAGCATTTAAAAAACCTTATTTTACTCACACAAAACCATTGAAATTCCATATATAGTTAGTTGCACTAACTATATATCGCGCACCCGCAATCCACTGCTGATGATGTCACATATTACATAATTCATGACATGGTCAGTGACATCACTGATGACATCACTGATGACATCTCAAATGACATCACTGATGACATCACTGATGACATCTCATTTGACATCAATGACCACATCACTGATGATATCATTCATGTGACAATACAATGCATCTCCTCACATTTTAATATAACCTCTGTTTCACCCAGTGTTAAATACAGAATATAATTTTTGAAACCATTGACACACCAATACTAGTTACTACATACGCACTCACTGATTCCTACGTCTACACACACCTTCACTCATTCACCCATACAATCATTCATACATACAATCACTCATCTTTACAACACTATCATATGCACTCATACACCTATACAGACACTCACAGTCTGCCACTCATCCATGGAGTTACTCACACACCTAGTCAGTCCTGTAAAGAATCAATGACACTTCCATTTTCTTGTCTATACACTTAAACATAGAGCACCTTACATTTTCAAACATATACTAACACATACTTACCTTGTTATACAATCATTGATACAAGTACACATTAATCTGCACAGAGTCACACACCTCCCAGCCAGCCACACACACACTCAGTCTCCCATACAAATACTTGGACAATCAATCAGTAACCCATATAGTTAATCATATAGCTACTGATCAACACATGCAGCAGTTTACAGAACAACAGACATAATGATGCACAAATTAAGACACTTTAGTCACTAACCCATGCACTCAGTGAGACACATTTAATCACTCACTCATACATTCAGTCATGCACCTACTAAATCCTTTGTCCAGACACTTATACTTCCACTCATTCTTCAATATGTAAGACACATTTTAACTTTACAGAAACATACAGTCACGGGATGTTGTCATCAGTGATGTCATCAGTGATGTCATTTGAGATGTCATCAGTGATGTCATCAGTGATGTCACTGACCATGTCATGAATGATGTAATATGTGACATCATCAGCAGTGGATTGCGGGTGCGCGATATATAGTTAGTGCAACTAACTATATATGGAATTTCAATGGTTTTGTGTGAGTAAAATAAGGTTTTTTAAATGCTAATTCCTAACGATATATGGTCTATAACCTATGGTTTTTTCAGTGAATTTTCAAGGTTTTGTAAATGCTAATTCCTAACTATATATGGTCTATAACCTATGGTTTTTTCAGTGAATTTTCAAGGTTTTGTAAATGCTAATTCCTAACTATATATGGTCTATAACCTATGGTTTTTTCAGTGAATTTCAATGGTTTTTTAATAGCAAATATCATAAGCTGTCGAATGTCAAGTACGTGGTAAGTAAAAACATTTTCGTGTTTATGCACACTGATCTGCTTTGAATGCTGCCCCCCACCCCTCATTTCTATTAGGAGTACTCTCTCTTTGCAGATAGTGAAGGGTAGTTAACGCAGGCCTTTGCCCCCGTTGTAATCCGTCGTGCCTGCTTCTCTCTCCATTTGATTGATTGTTCTCTTTGGTACATTCTCTATTTACAAACAAGCACAGAGTCGCAATACTCTGTTTAGTCTTTGCAGATAGCGAAAAATCGTGTAAAAAAACAAAAGGAATCGAGCAAAATCAGTAGGCCACTAATGGGATCTCTTTTTGACCTCGCTAAAATAGAAACATTAGGAACAACCTGTTGAAAATAGCAATGTGTATGTACATAAGCGGCGTTCATTTGTGTTCACAGTACCCCTTGTTGATTGTTTGAATCGAGCATTGAATTGTTCGAAGTTGGTTCTCTTAAGGATCTTCTCTGCCTGCAAACGAGGAAGAATAGGAATATTCTCTCTCCCTTTGCAGATAGTGAAGGGTAGGTAACGCAAGCCTTTAACACGTCGTACCTATTTCATTCCTCATTGATTGATTGATTGTCCGAACATTGACTGTTTGGGAATTAGTTCTTTTTGGAGGTATTCCCTGTTTGCAAATAAACGTAGGAAAATCTTTGCAAGTAGTGAAAGGGTACGTAATGCGGACCTTTCTCCCCCGTTGTAATCTGTCATGCCTATCTACTCCCCACTGATTGATGCACCTGTTTCACCCGGACCATTTACTAGAGATAGGTCATCTGGCCCGACCAGAGAGCACCCCTAGTGAAAAGGACATATGCAATAATAACGAAGTGATCACTGTATCCTGTTAACAGAAACTTTAGCATGAAACAACCTGGAAAGAAAAGAATAGGAAAACGAAAATCAGTAGGCCACTGATGAACTTTTTATTAAATAACAAACAAAGAAACGATAACAATACATAATGATAAAACCTATTATTGTCCTAGAAACAAGAAACGTTAGAAGTAAGCCCGTAATAAGAAACCTGAAAACATCGCCCCTCACTGCCCCAAAACGTGTCTGTCCCACCGCCTGCCACGGCCAAATAACGGCAAACTGGGAAAGATAGAAGTCAGCAGACATCCGCCCCATTCTAGAAACTTCCAAAGGGCAACAGGTTTTCGGCTACGCCCAGCCGGAAGCAACACATATAAGGCGGGTCCTGCTGCCACGCCTCGGCCAGGAGATCATCACGTAGGGTGTAGCCGGAGGAGAGGCCGAGGCCAGCGGGACCCGGCCAGGGGGATTGACAACACTGGAGAGTTTCAGGGGGGGGAATGTCCGTGTCCTCGACCCTCCCCTCTCTCTCCCAGTCCGGCCGCGGTGGCCCTTGAGAGTTGCAGGTTGTCCCTCCACACTCTCTCCCGGTCCGGCCACCAACGGCCGGGGGCTGGGGCCGACGGGATCCGGCTGCAGCCGATGAGCCAAGGAACCCGTTCAAGGGGCCAGAGCAAAGGGCGTCCGGCCGCCATCCACCGGAGGTCCGGCCCAAAGACGGACGGGACATTTCTTCTTTCTTGAATAATTGCTGCAACAACCCTGGGGTGGGGGATGTCTTGCACATGCCTCCGACCCCCCCCCTCTCGTCCTCATCGCCTGGTCCGGCCATAACAAATCTCAAGCGAGACGCCGTGGGGTGCACTGGGAGGGAGAGACGGTGCGAACAGGCCTCTCCCGCCTCCCCAGGTGGAGGCTTCCCAGCTGCACCCTCAGCGCTCCAGGCGCCCGGAAAAGGGTTCTTCCACTGTGGCGATGCTGCAACGTCTCGCCCGGCAGGGTGGAGCCCGTCCGCTCATTTGACCCTGCGATCGCCAGTAGCTACCGAACTCTCAAAATGGCGGTCGACCTGGCAAGAGCGGGCCCAGCATAAAGAAATGGCCCGGTCACTGGTTGACTCCACCACCGTAGTCCTCCACGACCTTGAAGATTCTAGAGGAGCCGCGGGAGTCCCCGACCCCCGCAGACACCCCCGATGGGGAATGACTGCCATGATCGCCCGTGGAGTGACGAAACTGTAGCCGCGGGACGTCGGCGCTCCCATGCTGGCGCCAGCCTCAGTTTGAATGACTAGAATCATGCAGACCTCAGTTCCGGTGAAAGCACAGTGTGACCCGAAAAATTGTTGCACCCCCTCCCCTTTTTGACTGATGGTTCAAGCCACCGATCCTTTCCTTTGCCCTTTTAACGGAACTTTGGACTGCCTCCCCCCCCCCCCCGCGGCGGCCCACGCCGTTATTTGCTGGGCGGCAACTTACTAGACATCACCTTCGTGACATCCAGATTTCAGCGCGTTCTGCTGCCTTGGAACTATTCGCACAACAGACCGCTACTGACAACCCACCCCCCGGGACGCCCCACGCCGGATACCCAAATCAGTGCGGCACCCAGGCAACATCTTCTGAATTTTCATAATTTGAAAGAACTAGTAACATGTCCTCATCAGGAATTTCCTCTTCAATCATCTCATCAGGAATTTCCTCATGAAAAGTCTGCAATGATGATTCTTGTAACTCTATGGTCTCCAAACATTCGATAAATTCGCCATGAAGACATTGATCAAAAAAATCATTCAAGTCATCTCCTCCTTGTGAGAATATTTCATTATTGGTGCTGTCAATTTCAATAAATGTAGTGGATAATTCAAAAGAAATTGCCACGGTCTCTTCGTTGTTTAAATGTTTTTACTGTTTTTGTTTTGTTGTATATATTTATAAGTTATTAAAGTTTTATATTCCTACTACTTTGTTGGAGTGCTATATATTTTTAATGTGACACATAATTGTAAAAACTTTGATGTACAAAGAGTCATCCCTGGAATCTTCCGCTTCAGGCTCGGTCCCCTCCCCAATCACAATACAGGATGGTTTTCAGATAGTATGAACACGTGTGGTGTGACGGATCTCATCGGGTGTGGGCCTTGATCTACTATAACTCCTTTGAATAGGGGTGATTCTTTACAGCTGGGGCCATAAACTACATCTGCAGGGCTAGCTGATAGCCTAGGACCGGCCTGGACAATCGGACACAGAGGAAGAGGAGTGTCAGAGGGTGCGGTAGTGAATAGGGCGAAAGGGAGGTGTCGGGCGGGCCCAGAGTGTGATTCTCAGGGAAGAGCAGCGCAGATGGGGGGAGGTTTATTGCCCATGCATAAGACAGAGAGCGGGGGTGAGCAGTGCCTGGGGAAGATGCTTGCGAGGGTGGGGAGCCATGCTACGAATCGACAGCGTGCAGAGAGTGGGTCTGGTCAAGGCATCTAAAATGGCTGCCGTGCACAACAAAAGTGTGGCATTTCAAAAAAGGCAAGATGGCGCAGACAATGTTTTTCAACACTTCCTCATTTCCTTCGAATCGAACGTTAACAGACGTTGGTGCATATTGCCAAAGTTAAGCGATATTTATCGCTAACGATGCTTAGCAACGAATTTTTTACCGCTAAGCATCGTCAGAAATTATCGAAGATAAACCTTGCTATTATCAAGGTTTATCGCAAATGCGATAAAAAACGGCCGCAATGCATGAATATCGCTAAAAAGTCAGCGATATTCATGCATTACCGAGCTAATGCTCTTAGCCATGTTATCCACCTCCCATTGGATAACATGGCTAAGAACTGCTCAGGGCAGGTGTTAGTTTTTGGAGATATTCGCGCTTAGCGTGAATATCTCCAAAAGTTGGTAATAGGAGATAGATATCTTGCATGTTGTAATGCAAGTTATTGTGGTATATGGAACTCATACCATAATCTCTCAGGAAAGCAGAAACTGATCCTTTTGGGACCGCCTGAGAAGGCCTAGGGGGTGAGGGGTACTCTACTTTGCCCCCTTTTCACGTTCCGAACTATTTTATTTTACTCTCTTCTGTAATTACACAAAATGGCAGCGATAAGATGCATCAGAGACAGACAGTGAGAGAAAGGAGGCCGGAGATGAAGAAGAGATGTCAAATACACATTGGAGATAATATAGTGGGAGAAGGGAAGTAAATATGAGTAAACTTACCATGTAACATAAAAATGTTCCACTCTATACTATAAGTCTCATTTTATGCTACAATCACTTCGCTACAACCTCATAAATTAAAAATAAAAATGAATAATGTCTCAAACAATTTTTCTATTTCTAAATATAAATTTATTCTTATGAATTTTCTAAATTTGAAAGAACTAGTAACATGTCCTCATCAGGAATTTCCTCTTCAATCATCTCATCTGGAAACTCCTCATGAAAAGTCTGCAATGATGATTCTTGTAACTCTATGGTCTCCAAACATTCGATAAATTCGCCATCAAGAGATTGATCAAAAAAATCATTCAAGTCATCTCCTCCTTGTGAGAATATTTCATTATTGGTGCTGTCAATTTCAATAAATGTAGTGGATAATTCAAAAGAAATTGCCACGGTCTCTTCATTGTGAGCCATTTTATTTTGAAATTGCTTGCTGTAAATTGCAGAAAAAAATAATCACTTTCATTTATCGTTTTTAGTAATACATAATATAAAACTAACTTTATCAAGTATTTAGTATAACAGAAGGACTGTAAATAAATAACAGAAAACATTTTTCAAATTATCTTAAAGTGTACAACATAGTTCCCCTTACAAATTAACAACTCACCTTTTTAAAAGTAGGAGAAGTGTTAGTACTGTGTAAACCAAACACCAGAAATTGAGCACCAAAAATTCCTCACAAATGTACCTCAGACAGTAGTATCACAAAATGGCTGTGGTTTCCTCTCATTTTAGATATATACATAACCAATTAACTTTCATCACACACAAATACAAAACCAAAGTAACATTTTAATTGGTTCTAAATTTCAACACTTTCAAATGTGTTTTCCCCATGCAATTTTCCATAGGACATTTAGATACGTCTACAGCCTGAATGGCTGAACGGAATTACACCAAACTTGGCAAAATGGTACATCAAACCTAAGAGGTCAGGGAGGATCTACTATGCCCCCTTATGGTCATTTGCCCCTTCGCTTTGGCCTCCTCTTGTCTCTCGATCCTACCGAGAGACAAGATGGCGGCCGCTACGGACTGTTTGGAATGTTTACAGACGCCGGAGAACCAATCACCTTCGCAAAGCTCCGTAACGCGAAAAGTACGCGAAGCGGAGCGCTGTTACAGATATATATCTTTTTTTGAACGTTAATTTCTCAAAATCCACTGGAGCACATATATTGAAACCTAGCAAAGGCACATCGGGCTACCAGTCCCTAATATTTTGCCAAGTTTCGTGCAAATCCATTCAGCCGTTCGATTATTATTATTATTTTTTTTTTTTTGCCCCGCGGGGCCCTTTTAAAACCTCCACATCAAACCTAGGGGGTCAGCGAGGATCTACTATGCCCCCTTATGGTCATTTGCCCCTTCGCTTTGGCCTCCTCTTGTCTCTCGATCCTACCGAGAGACAAGATGGCGGCCGCTACGGACAGTTTGGAATGTTTACAGACGCCGGAGAACCAATCAGCTTCGCTTCACAAAGCTCCGTACCGCGAAAAGTACGCGAACTGGAACGCTGCCCGGTCCGCTGTTACAGATATATATCTTTTTTTGAACGTTAATTTCTCAAAATCCACTGGAGCACATATATTGAGACCTAGCAAAGGCACATCGGGCTACCAGTCCCTACAATTTTGCCAAGTTTCGTGCAAATCCATTCAGCCGTTCGGGCTAAAAGTGAGGCCAAACGCCCTATGGAAAACTCAATGTTAAAAACAAGTTTTGGGACCCCCCTTTTTTCTCGGCCCCCCCTTGACGAAACCCCCCCAAATTTTCAGGGGCTGCTCAGAAACAAAATGTTCCATTTTCCTGAAAATTTCAGCCAATTCCGTCCACAAACGCCAAAGTTATTAGACATAGAATATTCAAAAATCCCATAGAGAAAAAATCCTAACTATATATACCTACTGGCGGTCGCCAGTAGGTATATATAGTTAGGATTTTTTCCCTATGGGTTTTTTGAAAATTCTATGTCTAATAACTTTGGCGTTTGTGGACGGAATTGGCTGAAATTTTCTGGAAAATGGAACATTTTGTTTCTGAGCAGCCCCTGGAAATTTGGGGGGGGTTCGTCCAGGGGGGGCCGAGAAAAAAGGGGGGTCCCAAAACTTGTTTTTAACATTGAGTTTTCCATAGGGCGGTCTGTCGCACTTTTAGCCCGAACGGCTGAATGGATTTGCACGAAACTTGGCAAAATTGTAGAGACTGGTAGCCCGATGTGCCTTTTGTAGGTCTCAATATATGTGCTCCAGTGGATTTTGAGAAATTAACATTTAAAAAAAGATATATATCTGTAACAGCGGACTGGGCAGCTCCCGGTTCGCTGACCGGGGCGCGTACCAAAACTTCGCGTAGCGAAGCTGATTGGTTATCCGGCGTCTGTAAACATTCCAAACAGTCCGGAGCGGCCGCCATCTTGTCTCTCGGTAGGATTGAGAGACAAGAGGAGGCCAAAACAAAGGGGGAAATAACCATAAGGGGGCATAGTAGATCCTCCCTGACCCCTTAGGTTTAATGTGGAGGCTTTAAAAGGGCCCCGCGGGGCAAAAAAAAAAAAAATTTTTTTTTGTTTTTTTGCGTGGGTAGCGCCCGGTACGCGAACCGGGAAGCGTTCTGGGCAGCGTACTGCAATGAAAAATGAATGATAGACTTTTCAAATGCTGTATGTTAATTGATTGTTGGTTTTGTTGATTATTTTTTATTTTTTTTTATTTTTTAAGCATTTTTTATTGTGTTTCATAATTTATTAAACTTTCTAACATTTCATTGTCAGAAATTTCAAAATTATCATGGAATATACATTGTAGTCTCTGAGGTTGTAAAATGTCCTCATTTGCAAGGAGGTTATCTACTGCTTGTACACATTGCAGTAGTTCTTGGTCCCAAGTTTCATCCATAAATTCAATCTCATTTGGATCAATGATTTCTGTGTTGGACTCTGGAAGGACAATTTCAAATGAAATTTTTTGTTCGCTTTCCATTTTCCCTGAAATTTGCATAAAAAAAATATATATTAGTAGAGGTAGGGCACTGTTGGGATTAATTTTAGATAGGCAGTTTTTAACAGTGAATTTATCTTTGGGCAGTGAATAGTATCAGAGTGGAAGTAGGAATATAAAAAATTGTATCTAAATTTATAAGTACTACAGAGGGATATTATATAACTAACAGAAAAAGTTTGCCATATTAACTTAAAGTGCACAATATACTTCAGTTTTAAAAATAACAACTTACCTTTAAAAAGAAGTTGAAGTTATTAATGAAAATCCTATTGAAATGTACACCAGGAAGTAGTAGTCAAAATGGCTGTGTTTCCTTCTCTTCCTTTATATATATTCGGGTACATAACCAATCAAATGTCAGGTAAAAAAAGTAGAAAATGAAAGTAACATTTTAATTGGTTGTCAATTCCAACACTTCAGATGTGTTTTGTGAAGTAATTTACCTCACGGTATTTAGAGAGGTCTACAGGCTAAATGGCTAAATGGAATTCCAAAACAAATTTGTGAAAATGGTAGGGATTGGTATGTAGTATGAGCTAATCTATATTTGGTGAAATTGTCTCAAGTGGCTTTTGTGTGAACTACTTTCCCACCTTTTTTGATGGTGCGCTTCCCAGGGAGCGACCCGGTACGCGAACCGTTGAGCGCCCCGGTTCGCGGACCTTAAGCGTTCCAGGAGTCCACCATTTTGTGTTTCGGTCGAATTAAGATACAAGATGGAGGGCAAATAATGTTCAGAATGGGTAGAAGGGGGCACGGTAGAGTTATCTTGACCCCCTAGGTTTTCTGAGGGTGGCTGAGGAGGCTTATATGTGCGAAAAAAAAACATTTTCAAAAAAAATTTCGCGAGGTTAGCTCCCGGTTCGCGTACCGGGTAGCGGCCCCGGTAGCGTATTTTGTTGAAAATTAGTGAAAAATGTTAGAGTTAAATAATAATTGTGAGTGATCAGATGTAGGGTAGCTCTGAGAAGAGCTTTTGGGTTTATGGTACATTTAGGTACTTATAAGTAGGTACCAATGCACATTCTTAAATTCAGAGTGAAAATTCTGTTGCCCTCATCTGAGAAGTGAACTCCATCTCCTCTGTAGATATCTTGCATGTAGTAACGCAAGTTATTGTTGTACAGGGAGCCCATTCCATGGTCTCTCATGTAAGCTGAAACAGATTTGTTTACATGCTTCCTCGATTTCTCAATTTGTGGACAAAATTGGTTTGACCACCTCCATTTCTGTCTTTGGCATATATTTGAATATACCAAGGCAGTCTGAGGAAAAAGTGCCATCAATTGCTCAAAGGTGTCCTTTAAAAGCATTTCCAGACCTACCCCAGTCAAAGTGCCCAAGTCATTACCTCCACAGTGCACAATTAACAGGTCAGGTTTGGGCAAATGCATAAAGGTTTTCACCAATGGTATCAATTGGTGACATTTTAATCCTCTGTGGCCAAACCACTTAATTTCCACATCTTGTAAATTGAGGTTAGGTAAATTCCTGCTTTCAACGTACCTTTGAGCCCAGTGAATATAACTATGACCAACAATCCAGACAGAAAACATGGTGAGAGAAGGTTCTCCTGCAGTCAGATGAAGTGTGGCAATGAAATGGCAGTTGAAAAAATGAGAGTTTGAAATGAAAAAAACTGTGGAGTTTCTGTGTTCATGAAGCAGTAACAGTGATTGGTGGATTTTGATTGCTGAAAACAAAAAGTTAGGGTGCACGGATGTGTTCTTTGAAAGATGTATTTTGAGTGGTCAATAAAAAGTCATTAAATGAAAGAATGCACTGGATATGCAGGTGCACTGAGAGTTCAGAGTTCAATTGCAACATTGTTGTGTGAACTTGCAAACAACAGAGTTCTTCCAGGAGGTGGTTGCCATGCAGATAAAGCAGAAAGGGCAGAGGGGGGATGGGTTTTCATTTGAAAAAAGTGAGGGAAGACTTTTGATTGGGTGACATGAGAGATATGTGTGAAGAATTACAGCATTTCTGTGCTTTTCATAGCTGCAGACTCTGGAGTGCATACCTTTTGCTCTGCTGCAGACAAATTGGTGTGTTTCTGAGACTGTTTTCAAACTCAAAGTATTTGCTAAGGTGAGAAAATATTTCTTTACTTTAGATAGAGAATAGTGTGTTTTAAGGAGAAAATTATGATTTATGTGGCGCAAATTGCTTGTAAATATGCTCTCACATGTGTATGGAAAATTTTGATTTTGAATGTTTGTGTTACATAGCCATGTTAAAAGTGACCCAACCATGCTGGAAAGGCAATCAAAAAATGCTTTCATGTGTTTTATTGACATTTTAAGTCATTTTCCCATGTGCAGTGTTTAGAAATTATGATTTGAAAATCGTTTTTGGGGAAAAGGAATTGTTTTTAAAATCATGACAAGGAGATAATGGTGTATACTTCTTTATAAGGCTATTGACTGTCCTTGATGTTATTTTTCTCATTTTAGTGTAAGACCTTTCTCTGTGGCGCAAATTGCTTGTAAATATGCTTCCACGTGTGCATGGAAAATTTTGATTTTGAATTTTTGTGTTACATAGCCATGTTAAAAGTGACCCAACCATGCTCGAAAGGCAATCAAAAAACGCTTTCATGTGTTTTAATGACATTTTAAGTCATTTTCCCATGTGCAGTGTTTAGAAATTATGATTTGAAAAACGTTTTTGGGGAAAAGGAATTGTTTTTAAAATCATGACAAGGACATAATGGTGTATGCTTCTTTATAAGGCAATTGACTGTCCCTGATGTTATTTTTCTCATTTTAGTGTAAGACCTTTCTCTGTGGCGCAAATTGCTTGTAAATATGCTCCCACATGTGCATGGAAAATTTAGATTTAGAATGTTTGTGTTACAGAGCCATGTTAAAAGTGACCCTACCATGCAGGAAAGCCAATCAAAAAACGCTTTTATGTGTCTTAAGGACAATTTAAGTAATTTTCCCATGTGTAGTGTTTTGAAGTTATGATTTGAAAATCGTTGTTGAGGTAAAGGAATGTTGTTAAAATTTATGTGCGCCATATGACCCCAAATTTCTTTTTCAGGGGTGCAGCAGGGTGTTCTTGAGATACCCCTGCACGCTTGAAAAAAATCCTATTTTGTGATGAGCTAATTGCTAATCACAAATTGCAACCTTCATTCCTATGAGCCTCCTAGCCCATGGAAATGAATGGTTAATTTGCAATTAGCAATTTGCTCATTGCAAATTAGGAATAGTAAAGAATTGCTATTTATTCCTTAAAATTTGCTATTTAGGAAATGCAAAATAGTTTGATGGTACATATGGTGGTTCATCTGTAACAAGATAAGAAGCTTAGGGATACATTTATGATGACTAGCGCAATAAAGTGCACATTACTTACTTCATTGGTAGGCCTTTACATGTATTATCTCCTCTGTATTCTTCATCAAGCGTAACTTTAATCTGCAATCCTGAGTAGGCCTCACCTTAAACAAACCTCTGGATAGGACACACTTTATTGTCATCCTGGATTAATCATTTAAAATGGTAGGGACAGATTTATGATAGGTGTATGCCTCTTTTGTGCCACTGTGCGTCACTTTTATGATGCAGCGGTGGTGCAAAAGATTTGCTATGAGGCGACAACATTACAAATTGATGCATTTAGGCAGATATGTCATGGTGTAAAAAAAACGTACCACATAAAACCCAAGCAGCAGTGATGCAAAAGATGCACCATGCCGCAAGACAGGCCTCACTTGGGGCCATATGTATGAAGGTAATTAGCATTTGCAAAGATCAAAATTCTACGAATTTCAGCCTTTGTTAATGTTAATTAGACAAATGGTATGTATCAAACAAGTTTGATGCAAAATAAGGAGTAGCAAAATTTGCTATTCCTTATTTTGCAATTGCACTGAAGGATTTGCAAATTTTGTGATTCCTTAAATGCAATGTATCAAACAAAAAATATGTAAAAAATGACATTAAGGATTTGGAAACTATTGTGGTAAATTGGTGGTAATTTGTGAATTCTTTT
Organism: Lissotriton helveticus; assembly: GCF_964261635.1. Taxonomy (NCBI): domain Eukaryota; kingdom Metazoa; phylum Chordata; class Amphibia; order Caudata; family Salamandridae; genus Lissotriton; species Lissotriton helveticus. The sequence goes on from NC_136061.1 coordinate 2,089,880,510, forward strand.
GAAAAAGATTTTTTTCAAAAAAACAAAAGGTGCTATATGACGCCAACACATGCCCTTAGGGCATGTATGTGTGCCATATGCCCCCAATTTTCTTTTTCAGGGGTGCAGCAGGGTGTTCTTGAGACACCCCTTCACCCTTGGAAAAATTCCTAATTTGTGATGAGCAAAATGGTAATCGCAAATTAAACCTTCATTCCTATGAGCCTCCTAGCCCATGGAAATGAATGGGTAACTTGCAATTAGCAATTTGCTCATCGCAAATTAGGAATGGTAAAGAATCGCTATTTATTCCTTAAAATTCGCTATTTAGGAAATGTAAAATATTTTGATGATACATATGGCAGTTCATCTCTAACAAGATAAGAAGCTTAGGGATACATTTATGATGACTGGCGCATCACCAGGGATGTGACAGTCATCCTGCGCCGCTGTTCCGCCACCCATGGTGTGCTGCATTTACAATGCGGCGCAGCATGGGGCAAAAATGGCACAGATGCGTGACGCATATGTGCCGTAAAGGTGGCGCATTGCTGGAGTTGTATTGCAAGTGCGATGCAGCTCCAGCAAGGCTCAGGGGTGCCGCATCTCCACAATGCTGCGTCAAGACCTATGCCAGCTTCAAGCAGGCGCAGGGTTTTGACGCAGCTTTCTCCTATCTGATTGTAAATGCGGCACACCATGGGTGGCAGAGCAGTGGTGCACGTTAACTGGTGCATGCCTGGGGATGTGCCATTTAATATAAATCTGCCCCTTTACATTTAAGTATGTGCAGGGGACACAGAGTCGGTGAGGCTTATCCAAGGTTAAGAAGAGATGAGTCCTGTTCAGTGAATAATTAGACATAGGCTTCACCTGCTCAGCATTGCTGGACATGGCTAAATAATAGCTGCTAAATGTTAATCTTGTTAAACAATTTTACTAATATAATCTCTGAGATTTGTCTCTTACTCTGCAACATCTCATTGTTGTTATCTTTCTTTAAAGATAAAGACAACCTCAACATGAGCGACAATCTGCAATCAGTTGATTTTGACCTCATCATTGAACTTGTAATTGAAACATCAGTGGATGTTGATCCTTTGGATGATTTAAATCCTGAGGATGAAGAAGAGCGTGATGAGGATGCAGATTTGTCCGAACTATATGATATAGGATGGGAAGCTGACCTGCTTGAGCCTTTGGAAATATAAACATTTATTTTTAAAATTTATAATTAATAAAAAGTAAAAAGGTAAACCGTTTAATTTAAAAATAAAGACACCTTCAAAAACAGGTTATGTGTAGTGTCTTCAATAAAATATTAAAATATGTTCATAAAATTAGATCAGATTCACATATAAAATAGCATAGATTCTTTTCTGGTATTTTTGTATTGTAAGATTGCCAATGACTAAAAAATCTTCAAATTAAAATGTCAAGTAGTGTGTTAAGTTTTTGATCACTGTTACTGATTTACTGTTTGGTAATAATGTTTATTAACATTTTTTATTATATTTTTCCTCAGATTCAACTGCAGATCATTTCAAGATTTTACCATGCCTACAATACAAAGACAGATTAAGGCTGCAAAACGTCAAAGACAGCAGGTGAAAACAAAAACCCAGCAGTCCTCTAACAAAAAGATTTCTCAAGCCACGAAGAAAGCACCGGGTAAGAGCTCTAAATATTTCATAAGAAATATTTGTAATAAAAAAAATATTACTACAGAAAATGTTTCAGTCCATAACACGAGAAGGAAATCAAATGGAAAGAAAAGGACAATGAAAAATGTTACTGCTAGAGCAAGAGATAAATCTGTGCATGATAGTAGAAGGAAACAACAGTTTAGGGAGATTCGTAAACGAATGTTCCGCAACAGGATAATTGGCAATTTGTTAAAAAATATTAAGAAAGGTCAACAGAAACTAGTTTTTTATAAGAGAAAAAAAATAGTTGAGAAAGTTATTGATCAGGCATTTGAAATTAAACGTAAGTTATTTATTTTGACAATCAATAGAATTAGGAAGCTAAACAAGGCAATTTTTGATTTCAAAAGAAATAGTAGATGGAAGAGAATAGTTAATCGTAGTAATTTTTGTGAAGTTTTTTCTGGAGAATGGATGCATAGTTCAAGCTCTGAGGCATTTTTTAATGAGGAGAGTTATTTCCAGGATAATGATTTGGTGCATGCAGTTGACACCAGTGGTCGTGCTTATGAAGTGAAAGATGGTTGTCCAGTTGAAAAAGAAAAACTTGTGACAACAGAGGCAGAAGAGGTGTTAGGTAATGAGGTTTTAGGAAGACGTGCTAAGGGTCCTGTGTACACCTGGAAGTGTAGTAGTATTTGCAGTGTGCGACAGGATTCCATCAATTTGCTTTGTGATTTTGTACGGTCATTTAACAAAAAAAGTTTGAAGCAGAAAATGATGTTGTTGCAAGAATTAGATCCTTGCAGAGTAAGAGAAGTGACAGGTTTGCATGGTCATTCACTGGCTTGTCTTTCCAGGAGAGTATGCCAGAGTGTTTTTCATCATTTCAGGATGCTAGCAGTGCATCATAACAAAGTGAGGAAATTAGTTAGAATGTTGTATTATGCTAAGAGTCCAGCAATTATGCTGAAACAATTATGCGCTGCTCTTTTGCATGGTTCTGAAATAGATGTGAAGAATATGTGTGAAGAAATTGAGTTTTGTTACTTTGGAAGTAAAGAGGAGAATGTTGAAATTGAGCAAGAAGTAGAGGGTCATGTGGAAGATAGTGTACAGGTTTCCAGTACAGATAATTTCCAGAGGGAAATTGCGACGTTTGAGGTGAAATCAAGTGAGAGGCCTAATTTCACTTGTGTGTGTTGTCGACGCACTTATTATAAGAATCAGACTAAGTTAGTGGATTTATATGCAAAAAGTGAAAGGGAAAATAATAGTGAATGGAAGGATTTTGCAACATACTTGATGGTAGAAAATTGTTTTGATTTGGGATTGGATCAACGTGTGTGTACTTATTGTTGTAACAAATTAAAACAAAACCAGATGCCTGCTAGAGCAGTTCATAATAATCTGGAATTGGTTGAGATTCCTTCTGAATTGAAGGACTTAAATACTTATGAATCTATTTTGATTCAAAGTATCCATCCCTTTCAGGCTATTGTAAGAATGGAGCCAAAGACAGGGAAATTGCCTCCATCAGATTTACAGAGAGGATTAAAGGGAAGAGTTGTTTATTTGCCTCTAGATTTCAAGAAAAACATTAACACAATTGGAGTAGAAAAAGTGGAAGAGGAACCTCTGGTTATCTTAGTTAATGGGGTTCCGACAAAGAATAAGAAAATATGGCAAGATTTAGTAGATGTTAGGAAAGTTAAAAAGGCAACATTGTATTTGAAAAAAAATAATAAATACTATAAGAATGTATATGTTGCAGAAGAGGAAGTAAGTGAGGAAGAGGATAGCGATTTGTGTGCTGGTCAAATTGAGAAAGTAGAAACCTCTACTAGTGAAGAAATATATGAACATTATAGTGTTCATCCTTTGCATTCCAAGGAAGTCATGGGGAATGCTATTGAGTTGTTTCAAATGAAACAAGCCAAAGGGAGTCCCATTAGTGTTTGGGAGGAAAGTTTGGAAGCTCGGTGTTTCCCACAGCTTTTTCCAACAGGTCAGGGAGGAAGATATGATGAGCGACCTCATCAAATTCCTGCTTCTGAATACCGGACTTTGCGATTGTATGCAGGATATGCTAGGTTTCGACAATGCATTCCCTATTTGTTTCATCTCCTGTTTGAAAGCGATCTGTCTGGACTGTCATATGCAGTGAACCACATCTTGAAAAGTGGTATACACATGCAAAACATCTCGGCAAGTGACTTTATGGATAAAGTCAATGTCCAAGATAGTATTTTGGATTCTCACCTGATTAATCTCATGGCGTGTCAGCGTGGTACTAATGAGTACTGGTACCGTCGTCATGGTGATTTAAAATGTATGCTGAGGAACTTAGGTACTCCCACATGGTTCCTCACTCTGAGCTGTGCCGAGTATGGCTGGGAAGACTTACTTGAATTTCTACGAGAGGCAAATGCTAACGTAGATAACATCGAATTCAAGACACCCGGAGAACTGTGCTCTTTGGATCCAGTCAATGTATGTAGGTACTTCAATCATAGATTTGAAGCTATGATGTCTTTCATCATGAATAAGAAGAATCCACCTCTTGGAGAGGTGTTGGATTTCTTCTGGAGAAAGGAGTACCAAGCAAGAGGTGCTCCTCATATACATATGTTGCTGTGGATCAAGGATGCACCTAAATTTGGAACGGATCCAGAAGACTCAGTGATGAGTTTCATCCAACAGTATTCTACGTGTGCTGTTCCAAACGCAAAGGAGAAGAAAAGCCTAAGAGAAAAAGTTATGCGTTTCCAAAGCCATCGATGTGGAAAGTACTGCCGACGTAAATTCCGAAACAAAGACAAGTTCTACACCAAATGTCGTTTCGGCTTTCCACGACCGGTGATTTCTAAAGGAAGAGTAAACAGTTTGATGTCTTCGCTGCGACACAATGTGATGAAGAAATCACCTAAAAACACATACAATTTGAAGAGGAACGAAGAGTCCAAGTACATCAACGACTACAACCCGGTGATTTTGTCCATGTGGAATGCTAACATGGATATACAGTTTGTGGCTGATAACTGTATGGCTGTGGCTCGGTATGTGACGTCTTACATCACCAAAAAAGAGAAGACAGAATTGAAGGATATGTGGGAGGACATTTCCCATGAAAAGAGCCTCAGCAAGAAGTTGTACAGTTTCAGTCTGAAGATGTTGTCGCATCGAGAAATCGGAGCGTACGAATGTTCTGACCGGTTGTCTTCAGCAAGTCTCTATGCCAAGTCCAGGAGTATCGTTTGGGCGAGTCTTGGTCTTGCTGCAACGCGTAATAGAGTTCTCAAACCTGTGCGGGAAATTGAGTATTTGGCGGAAAAGGAGCCAAACAGTACCGACATTTTGAAGACAAACATGTTGGATACATATTATCCAAATCGAAGCAGTCACCTCGAGAATGTTTGTCTGTATGAGGTTCTGCAAAATTACATATTCAAGAGGAACATCAAAGAAGATACTGAGAAAGGAGTGTATGCTGTAATAGGAAGTGAGGGATGTCTGGTCAAGCAAAGAAAATGCCACTTGATAAACCATCGAAAATTGAGTGGCGAATCTCCTGAAAAAAAGGAGTTTTTCTATTTAGCACTTTTGCAACTTTTCAAGCCTTGGCGTGCAGAAGAGGAACTGCTTGGAGATTTCCTCTGTTACGAAGACTCTTTCAATGCCGCCAAGGAGACCATAGAATGTCCTGCTTTTCCCAAATATGTAGAAATGTTGAATGCGGAAATTGAGCAGGAAGCAACAATTGCAGCCGAGATTGCCAGAGACAGTTCTCAGGACAGTCAGAGTTCTGCTTCATTGAGTCAGGATCCACTAGGAGGACCTCTTATCGAAAATGAAGCTGCCACTGCTATGAATGAAGTGGAAAGAGCCATGGCACATGCTCAAGAGGATGCGGTTAACTTAGAAGAGTTGGAAAGGCAACTCAACGTTGAGCAGAGGAAAATATATGACGAAGTTACCATGCAAATTGATCATGGATTAAGTCATGATAAGAAAGAGTGCTCATGTACGTCATTGAAGCCTGTCCGACTGTACGTGAGTGGAGAAGCGGGAACTGGAAAAAGTTTCCTCATTAAAGCAATTTCATGCTATTTGCAGGAAAAGACAGAGTCATCGCTGTCTTGTGTTGTCACTGCTCCAACTGGACTGGCAGCACATAATATTAAAGGGATTACTTTACATCGTTTACTGATGCTGCCAGTGGAGCATGACAACAATTTAGAATATCACAAGCTATCTGGAGATGCTTGTTTTGAAGTTTCAAGAATCTTGAGGAAAATGAAACTTCTTATCATTGACGAAGTAAGCATGGTTTTCAATGTCATGCTTGCCTTTGTGCATTTGAGGATGCAAGAAGTTCTCAAAACAGAGTATGATGTGTTATTTGGTGGCAAACACATCATTGTTTTCGGAGATCTTTTGCAGCTGACACCAGTGAAAGGGCAACCTGTGTTCAAAATGCTCACGCATGAAGATACCAGGAAGTGCCTAGGCAGCATTGGCAACGTCAATATATGGTTAAACTTCAATTATGCTGAACTGCATGAAAATATGCGTCAGGCGAAGGATGAAGTTTACAAGACTATTCTACAAGATGTTAGAATTGGAAAAGTGACCGAGCATGGGAAAGAAGCTTTACATGCACGATTACTGTCAAATTTATATCCAGAACAAGATGTTGTGCCTGAGAATATTTTTCAGAAAATTACTGAAAAGAAATCTGGAATATGTTTGATGCCAACTCTTGCAGAATGTGCCAAATTTAACAACAAAATGTTGCATTTAGAAAAGGAAGAGATTGTGAAACTGGAAGCTATTGATAGAGTAGAGCATATGGGATCAACAATTATTTTGTCTGAGAATCTGAAAACAAAATTGGATTCATTAGAGAAGAGTATATCTAAAACTGCAGGTTTTGAAAAGACTCTGAATGTGTGCTTGAACTGCCGTATAATTTTAAGAAGGAATTTACATGTTGAAAGAGGTCTGGTAAATGGATCAATGGGTAATGTTGTTGATTTTGTGAAATACAGAAATAGAGATGGAATTGAATTTTTAAAAATTAAATTTGATGGCATTGAGGAAGTACAGCTAATTGCTCGTTGTTCTGCTAGATTTTTGCTTGTAAAAGACTTATATGTTCGCCGTAAGCAGTTTCCAGTTTGCTTGGCATATGCGGTGACAATCCATAAATCGCAAGGTTTAAGTGTAGACAGTGCATTGGTGAATATTGGCAGTTCTGTGTTCAAGGAGGGTATGGCATATGTGGCATTGTCACGAGTTAGAACTTTATCGGGATTGTACTTGATTGAGTGTGATGTCACAAACATTTGTGCAGATCTAGATTGTGTTAAGGAATACAATAGGTTAAGAAGAGAGTATGCGCCACATTTGCCTCAGTTTCCTTTGTTTGAGAAACGTCTGGTAGGCCGGAAACGAAGAAATGAGAACAATACTGGGGAGGTTATAGCAAAAAGACAAAAAGTGAATGAACCTAAAATTACAAGCAGAAACAAAAAGGATTCTGTTGAAGATGTTGTTGGTTTTCAGTTTGAAAACAGTTCTGGTGTCAACTGCTATGCTAATGTAGTAATTAATGTTTTGTTTTCTCTAAAAAATGTAAAAGAAGAGATTGTGGTCAATTCTGATCAAAGATTTTGCGGTTTGTTAAATTCTGTGTTAGAGAAATGTACCACTGATAGAAGAAACATAGAAAGTGTGTCTGAAATTCGAAATCTGTTAGACAGATGTTCAGGCCAAACACAATTCTCTCAAAATATTCAGCAAGATTGTCAGGAGTTTTTAATGTATATGCTTGATGTATTACATGCTGAAGGTGTAGATGTAGATCAGCTGTTTGGGCTTTCTTATCAATGGCAGCATGACTGCGAGAACTGTATGATATCAAGTACTACTAGTGTAGACTCAGAAAGATTTATATATTTAACTTTGCCAGACAGTAAATCAGTCTCCTTTAATAAGCTAGTAAAAGCTGCTAATCACAACATGGAGTGTAGCCAATGTAAATCTGAAATGATGTCCACATTATTTATACGAACATATGGCCAGTACGTCATTTTAATGTTCCAACGATGTAGGCCTGATGGAACAAAATTGACAACTTTAATAAAAAATTTTGTAGCTTCGCAGTTGTCAATATCAGGAAGGACTTTTGTAACTACAGCAATTATATATCATGACGGCCCTTCAATATCATCAGGACATTACACAGCTTATTTAAAGTCTAGAAATGGCTGGTCATTCTGCAATGATTCTGTTTTAATTTTCAAAAAAAAATTGCCGTATGACCTTAAAAACTCTTACCTGGTGTTTTTAAAACCAAAATTTTAGGGAAATAATCTCGGGATGTGCTCTGTGGAATTTCAAGAAGTTCTAATGGCTCCTACACAATTTGGCCTTGAGGATAAGTGTAGTTCAGAGACACAACTTCTAATCATAGGACTGGACATCATGGAGATATATGTGCACTTTGAATGAGTTCAGAAAAACTGTTTCTTTTTATAAGCTAATTGAAGCAGCCAATCAAAACATGGAGTAGAGGGAATGTAAGTCTGCAATGCTGTCTACTGTTTTACATTGCTTTGTGATTAAAAGTGATGTAGAGAATTAAATAATTGTTGTAGTCATAGAGGTAGTGTATGTCTGCTTCATATTAAGCAGTATCAGTGTCATAGGAAATGTAGAACATGACTGAGCAAGAAGGGGAAGATATTACTATTCCAGGATTGTGAAAATGATCTTCAACATTTTAATTCTGAAAGTTGCGGGAATGCCAAATGATGGGATTGGCTAACAAGAAATCCAAGAGTTATACATGGCTCTGACAAGATTTGGCCTTGTGGAATCTTGTGGTAGAGAGCAAGAAGTCATTTATTGTATGTAACATGTTTTTAAAAACGATGGAGATTTTCTTTCAGAAAGTGGCGGGCTGAAAGTAATAACAGCACAAAAGAGTGTAAGCTATTCATAGGACATCCTTGGACGTCATGGAAAGTAAGTTAACTTTAAGGAGTTCTGATTTTTGATTTCTGATGTTGTATGGGTTTTTTAAACACAATCATTTTGATTGTGTTTTTTTTTCCCCGCTGTTACATGATGAATACCTTCAAGTCACTGTTTTTAGTGAATTTTGATACATTCTGAGAACAGCAAAAATAAACCATTTAACATGTATAATTAATTCTGTACTGTTTGCATTTATGATGTATATGTAGAACTGTGTAGGAGGCATGGAGAAGGTGAGGCTTCTGTAAGTGTCAAAGTTGTTGCATGCAGTGCTGCACTTCTGCGTATTCTTTGATATGCTAGACTACATCTGCACAATGAGATACCTAAGCAAAGGAAACACAAGTGATGTGATTGTGAAATGAGCAAAATAAATTGCATGTATTTCAATTACATCATGTGTGTTTCCTATCATTACGAATCACATTGTGCAGATCAAGTTTAGGTCTGTCCAGGGAAACATAGGAGGTTTGGACTTTGTTGAAGATTGCAGTGGACATGACTCACTTCATTGGTAGACCTTCACATGTATTATGTCCTCTATTCTCTTCAACAACTCGAAATTTCATCTACAACCCTGAGTAGGCCTCACCTGAAACAAAACTCTGGATAGTAGACATCTTATTGGCATCCTGAAGCATTTATTTTAAATTTTAGTGTCTTGCGACACTTTTCTGAGACAACAGCAATGCAAAAGATGCACCATGTTTTAAGATAGGCCTCACTTCATCTGCATCAAGATAGTGTTAGTTTAAAATGTATATCTTTAGGACTGTGTAGCTTCTGTAAGTGTCAAAGTTATTGAAAAACTGTTTGTCCTTCAATCTTTGCCCTTGTCTTTTGTAATTTTTTAATACATGTTTTTATATTTTTCAAATGTTTGTTCTCTCTTTCACAGATTGAAAGTATAAAAATAAAAAGTGAGGAATTTAACGACAATTATAAGGTAAGTATTTTGTACTCTTTTCGTTACATTTCTATCACATTGAACTACTATTAGTTCCACTGCTTCATTTCTTTAATCCTCAGTTTCCTGCCTTTGCTACTTCACTCATTCCTTTCTCTATTACCTACTTACTCAACTCCTTCCACTCTTTTTCTCAGTCCCTCTCTTCTCATAGTTCCTCACTCTTGTTCACTCACTCCGTCTCTATTACTCTTAGTGTCTTTGACTGATCACTGTATCACTATTTGTTCATAATGCTTTCTCTGTGTAGTTGAAGCACACTAAGGGGCATATTATGAATGCAGCCAATAAAATTATTGCTCTTTTTATTGGCAGAAAACTGGTGCAAAAGCGGCTTTAGCGGCAGTTTTCTGCCGCAAAAGCAGCTTTAGCGACACATTTCTGCCGATAAAAGCTGCAAAACTTTTATTGCCTATGTTGATAATATGCCCCTATGTTATTTACATTAGGGCTATATTGTCCAGTATAACAATCAAAATTGCTCTCCAAAGACACCAGGCAAAGCAGACGCTCCCTCAAACAGATCACCAAGCGCAATTTACTCTACTTACAATCTAGCCTGTTCTCTGTCGAGACTTTAGCAATCTTTAGAGCACAAGATAAGATTTTTTTACATGGAAGAGCCATACGTATTGCAATTCTACTTAAGAAACAAGCATTGGCATAGACAATAGGTCTCGCCTTTGGGACCTTATACGTGTTTAGCCATGCAACAGTTGATGTTGCTGCACCAAGGATATTATGCTGCATAACTAAATACTTAGAAGGTCCCAAAGTCGATACCTATTGGCTATGCCAATGCTTGTTTTTCTTTCACTTCGTTATCTATTTTGTTTTTCACAATTATACCCTCTTCTGTCTGTTCTTTGGTAAATAGATCTATTAAACAGTATCTCTTCTTTACTCCCTATAGCTGTCTTTCTTGAAACATCACTCTCTGTTTACTTTCCTTATACTTACTCTTTTTTTTAAAAAAAAAAATTTTTTTGGTTAGCTCCCGGTCCGCGTACCGGGAAGCTAACCCGGGAGCGAACCAAAAGAAAGAGAGCTTGCCAGAGTGCTAAACATTGTAGCAATTTTTTTGGAAAGGGAAGGTAGTTCTGAAAAGAACTTTTTTTTTTATATTTTTGTTGTTTTATATTTTTTTTGTATTTTTTGAACATTTTTTGTTTTTTTTGTATTTTTTGAACGATTTTATATTTTTTTTGGTTTTTTTGGGGGGGGGGGAAACAACAAAAAACAGGCGTTGAAAAGGGCTCAACAGGAGCAAAAAAAAATTACTGGGGGCGGTTAGGGCAATCATGGTGTTCATACGCCAGGTTCAGTGCATTGATGCTCATGTTGCCACAAGCTAATAATGCACGACAGCGCATACATAAGTGTATCATGTTCCCAAAATTGGGTTGGATATTTGGCACAGTTTCCCGTGCCTCCTCTGGTGATAAAGAAACCGATGTTGCTGGTCTCGTCACAGGAGTTGGTCGAGGATTGTCCATCATATCCCTTAATTCCGCCCGGCTGTAATTTAAGGGATGTTTCCTCGTCATGTGCCTATGCATGGTATGATTACCGTAGCTGTATTTTTTGTCCGTCCCTCTGGACAATTGTTCCTTGCATATGAGGCATGTTGCGTACCTGGCATTGACCTTTTTTTGGCCACGAGGGATGGAAAAAAACTGCCAGATGAAACTGGGTTTCTTTCTTGAAACCCGGGGCAACTCTTCAAGAAATTGTGGTTGTTCTCCCTCCTCATCCATCTCTTCATCTTCCTCCTCAGTGTTGGTAACCACCTGGGGAGGTGGTCCTCTCTTCCCATGAGGAGGTGGAGGTGGTGGTGGGGGTGCACCAGCTGAAGCAATCAGTGAAGCCATTTTCATACAATCAAAATAGGTCTTCCAAGAAGCAAAATAGGTCTTCCTCTCACAATAATGAAAGTCAGAGTGAGGAAAGAAGGAGTGGTTTTCATCATTTGGAAAAAACAATACTTCTCAACCAATGAAAAGTGTTATTTTTAGGTCACCTGACCTAGCCTTCCATAATTATGAAACTAAAAGTGAAATGAACCAATGAAAAGCTTTATTAACAAGTCACATGACCTCTAACTTTCATGTTACGCGCTGCGGAACGCTCCCCGGTTAGCTTCCGGTTCGCTGCGCTTCGCGCCTCGGTCCGCGCCCCGGGACACTTCCGGGTGCGCTAACGCGATACGTCACAAGACGCATTTCGCGGCAACGCGATACGTCGCGCTTTCGCGCCGCGGATCGCTTCCGGGGAGTTGCGTTTCACGCCTCGGTCCGCGCCCCGGGGCACTTCCGGGTGCGCTAACGCAGTACGTCATAAGACGCATTACGCGGCAACGCAATACCGTCACTATGTTGATTTGTTACCGGTTCGCGGACCGGATCGCGGAATCGAATTGAGCTAACGGGAAGCTTCCCGGTTAGCGGACCGGGAGCGAAACAAAAAAAATATTAAAAAAAAATTATTAATAAACATATAAAATATATTTTTGGATTTAAAGAAGAATACATTTTACTTCTGTAGATATTAGCTTTTAAAAAACCAATGAAATTCACTGAAAAAACCATAGGTTATAGACCATATATAGTTAGGAATTAGCATTTACAAAACCTTGAAAATTCACTGAAAAAACCATAGGTTATACACCATATATAGTTAGGAATTAGCATTTAAAAAACCTTATTTTACTCACACAAAACCATTGAAATTCCATATATAGTTAGTTGTACTAACTATATATCGCGCACCCGCAATCCACTGCTGATGATGTCACATATTACATCATTCATGACATGGTCAGTGACATCACTGATGACATCACTGATGACATCTCAAATGACATCACTGATGACATCACTGATGACATCTCAAATGACATCACTGATGACATCACTGATGACATCTCAAATGACATCACTGATGACATCACTGATGACATCTCAAATGACATCACTGATGACATCACTGATGACATCTCATTTGACATTACTGATGACATCACTGATGACATCATTCATGTGATAATACGATGAAGCTCTTCAGACTCTAATATAACCTTAGATACAGTAAGTGTAAACAGACACTCACAGACTGTCACTCATCCATAGAGTTACACACACACCTAGTCAGTCATGCAAAGAATCAATCACACATCCATTTTCTCAACTATACAGTTATACACACCTTACTTATTCAAAGATATACTAACACATATTTACTCTCTTATACAATCCCTGATACAAGTTCACAATGATCCATACAGCCACTCACACATTCACTGGCTCTTATGCACAGTTATTTATATATGCCAACTCTCACATGTACTGTGTTTTACATATGTACTTACTTTGACATGTAGCACTGAGATATCCATTCACTCACCCATACACTCATGCACACAGTCAACCGCCCATACAGCTGTTTCCACATGCACTTTTGAACCCATACATCTAGTGAATCAACTGCTCACACATCTATGCACAGAGTCATACACCTCCCAGCCACCCATACACACTCTCAGTCTCCCATACAAATACGTAGGCAACCAATCAATAACGCATATAGTTAATCATATAGCTAATGATCAACACATGCAGCAGTTTATAGAACAACAAACATAATGATGCACAAATTGAGACAGTTTAGTCACTAACCCATGCACTCAGTGAGACACATTTAACCACTCACTCATACAGTCAGTCATGCACCTAATAAATCCTTCATCCAGACATTTATACATCCACTAATTCTTAAATATGTAAGACATATTTTAACTTTACAGAAGTATACAGTCACTGGATGACGTCATCAGTGATGTCATCAGTGATGTCATTTGAGATGTCATCAGTGATGTCATCAGTGATGTCATTTGAGATGTCATCAGTGATGTCATCAGTGATGTCATTTGAGATGTCATCAGTGATGTCATCAGTGATGTCATTTGAGATGTCATCAGTGATGTCATCAGTGATGTCACTGACCATGTCATGAATGATGTAATATGTGACATCATCAGCAGTGGATTGCGGGTGCGCGATATATAGTTAGTACAACTAACTATATATGGAATTTCAATGGTTTTGTGTGAGTAAAATAAGGTTTTTTAAATGCTAATTCCTAACTATATATGGTGTATAACCTATGGTTTTTTCAGTGAATTTTCAAGGTTTTGTAAATGCTAATTCCTAACTATATATGGTCTATAACCTATGGTTTTTTCAGTGAATATATATATATATATGTATAAATATGTATATATATATATAAGATATAGTCACGACCTATTTTCCAGAGGAAATCCGCAACATTCTATTTGAAATAACTTTGGCGCCGGTTGATGAATCTTCGTGAAATTTTCAAAACGTAATTCGTAAAGCGGGAGCCGAGAAAAAAGGGGGGTCCCAAAACTTGTTTTCCCCATGCAATTTTCCTTAGGGACCTTTAGCCGCAGCTACAGCCTGAACTGCTGAACGGAATTACACCAAATTTAGCAAAGAGGTAGTCCTCAGTTCAGACTCGTACCTTTTTCTTAAATGGTGTCAATCTGTTCAGTAGTTTTTAAGATATTAAAGGAAAAAAGTACATATATATCTGGGCGGAGCCTAGCGACACATCTCATTGTGATATCTGATTGGCTGCCAGCACTTCATTCAAGAAGTGTTGGCAGCCATCTTGGGACCAAAATACATGATAGCACCTCATTAAAAAGCATTGCAGTTAATAGAAGGTTTTAAGACTTTCGTTACATTATAAATCATTTGTTGATGGTACCATACTCATTTTAGGAACTGTGGTGTGTTCTAGGGTGATTTTACCATGTGAAAAAGCCTTCTGCTGGGATATCATGAATCATGTTTGAGAGAAAACTATTTTCTCATGCTTGTCCCATAGAGGTTTGGAAGGTGCTCCAGAAGCTAAAATGAGAGCATATTTTCTGTAAATTCACATTATCTTTCTCAGTCATGTGATAATGAAGTCTGACATTCGCAGTAAAACATGTACATCTAACAAGGGCAGAGACTGTCAGTTGATTCCTTTGTGTTCTACTGCAGCTTCCTAGAGTGTTATAAAGAACAACTAGAGCGCTAACAGCCTCACTAGTGACAAAATTATAGCACACCTGAAGCCATCTTGATTGGAATAAACTGGTAACACTTAAAACATTTAATTTAAAAAGGAACAAAATAAGGGGGTTTATTTTGTCATAGAAATTATGGTTAGTGCTGTAGAAAGAAAAATTAGGACAGGTTTTTTGTGAGATCTCAAATATATTCCTGTTATATTTCAACAGGAGCAGCCTGTCAGTTGATTGCTTTGTGTTCTACTGTAGCTTCCCAGTGTTCTAAAGAACCACTAGAGCGCTAACAGCCTCACTAATGACAAAAGTATGGCACACCTAAAGCCATCTTGATTGGAATAAACTGGTAACACTTAATACATTTATTTTAAAAAGAAATAAATGAGGGGGTTCATTATGTCTAGAAATTATGGTTAGTGCTATAGAAAGAAAAACTAGGACATGTTTTAAGTGAGATCTCAAATATCTTCCTGTTATATTTCAACAGAAGCAGCCTGGCGGTTGATTCCTTTGTGTTCTACTGCAGCTACCAGAGCGTTCTAAAGAACAACTAGAGCGCTGACAGTCTTACTTATGACAAATCTATGGCACACATGAAGCCATCTTGATTGGAATAAACTGGTAACACTTAAAACATTTAATTTTAATAAGGAACAAAATAAGGGGGTTTATTTTGTCATAGGGCTTATGGTTAGTGCTGTAGAAAGAAAAATCAGGACATGTTTTAAGTGAGATCTCAAATATCTTCCTGTTATATTTCAACAGGGGCAGCCTGTCAGTTGATTCCTTTGTGTTCTACTGCAGCTACCAGAGCGTTCTAAAGAGCAACTAGAGCGCTGACAGTCTTACTTATGACAAATCTATGGCACAAATGAAGCCATCTTGATTGGAATAAACTGGTAACACTTAAAACATTTAATTTAAAAAGGAACAAAATAAGGGGGTTAATTTTGTCATAGAAATTATGGTTAGTGTTGTAGAAAGAAAAATTAGGTCGTGTTTTAAGAGAGATCTCAAATCCTCTTCTATTTAATTTGAAAGTTCTGAAATGCAGACTGAACAATCACTTTCAATACCAACAGTAGACTTCCAGGTAACTTCCTGGTGAGCACTACCACCTACACTACTCAAACACCACTGCACTACCCTAAACCCTAAAACACTACCCCAGCACGAGCCCCTACACTACACAAACACCACTGCGCTACCCTAAACCCTAAAACACAACCCACTACAGTAGACAAACACCACTGCGCTTCCCTGAACCCTAAAACACCACCCCCAGCATGACCCCCTATACTACCCAAACACCACTGCACTACCCTAAACCCTAAATCTACCCCCAGAACAACCCCCTACACTGCCCAAACACAACTGCACTACACTAAACCCTAAAACACTACCCCCAGCATGACCCCCTACACTACACAAAGACCACTGCACTACCCTAAAACCCTACAACACTACCCCCTACACTACACAATTACCACTGCACTACCCCAAACCCTAAAGCACTACCCCACAAACACTACACAAACACCACTGCACTACCCTAAACCCTAAATCTTCCCCAGCACGACCCCCTACCCTACCCAAACACTACTGCACTACCCTAGAAGCTAAATCTACCCCAGTACGACCCCTACACTACCCAAACACCAATGCACTACCCTAAACACTAAAACACTACCCCAGCATGACCACCTACACTACACAAACACCACTGCCCCACCCTAAACTCTAAATCTACCCCCACCATGACCCCCTACACTACACAAACACCGCTGCACTACCTTAAACCCTAAAACACTACCCATAGCACGGCCCCCTACACTACCCAAACACCACTGCGCTACCCTAAAACCTAAATCTACCCCCAGCATGACCCCTACACTACCCAAACACCACTGCACTACCATAAACCTTAAAACACTACCCGATACACTACACAAACACCACTGCACTACCTAAACCCTAACCCACTACCCCAGCATGACCACCTACACTACACAAACACCACTGCACCACCCTAAACTCTAAATCTACCCCCAGCACGACCCCTACACTACCCATTCATGACTGCACTACCCTAAACCCTAAAACACTACCCCAGCACGCACCCCTACACTACCCAAACACCATTGCACTACCCTAAACCTTAAATCTACCCCAGCAGACCCCCTACATTACCCAAACACCACTGCACTACCCTAAAACACTACCCCAACACGACCCCCTACACTACACAAACACCACTGCTCTACCCTAAACTCTAAATCTACCCCCAGCACGGCCCTCTACACTACATAAACACCCCTGCACTACCCTAAACCCTAAATCAAGCCCCAGCACGACCCCCTACACTACACAAACACCATTGCACTACCCTAAACCCTAAAACACAACCACCAGCACGACCCTTACATTACACAAACACCACTGCACTTCCCTAAACCCTAAAACACTACAACCTGCACGGCCCCCTACACTACCAAAACACCACTGCACTACCCTAAACCCTAAAGCACTACCCCCAGCACGACCCCCTACACTACACAAACAACACTGTACTACCCTAAACCCTAAAACACTACCCCCAGCACGAACCCGCAAACACTACACAAACACCACTGCACTACCCTAAACCCTAAATCAACCCCCAGCACGAACCCCTACACTACCCAAACACAACTGCACTACCATAAACACTAAAACACTACCCCGTACACTACACAAATACCACTGCACTACCCTAAACCCTAAAACACTACCCCAGCATGACCCCTTACACTACACAAACACCACTGCACTACCCTAAAACCTAAATCTACCTCCAGCATGACCCCTACACTACCCATTCACCACTGCACTACCCTAAACCCTAAAACACTTCCCCAGCAAGACCCCCTACACTACCCAAACACCATTGCACTACCCTAAACCTTAAATCTACCCCAGCACGACCCCTTACACTACCCAAACACCACTGTACTACCCTAAAAGACTAACTCAGCACGACCCCCTACACTACACAAACACCACTGCACTGCCCTAAACTCTAAATCTACCCCCAGCACGACCCCTAACACTACATAAAAACCACTGCACAACCCTAAACACTAAATCAACGACCAGTACGACTTCCTACACTACACAAACACTGTTGCACTACCCTAAACCCTAAAACACACCCCCCAGCACGACCCCTACATTACACAAACACCACTGCACTTCCCAAAACCCTAAAACACTGCCTCCAGCACGACTCCCTACACTACCCAAACACCACTTCACTACCCTAAACCCTAAAACACTACCCCCAGCATGACCCCATACACTACACAAACACCACTGCACTACCCTAAACCCTAAATCTACCCCAGCACGACCCCCTACACTACCCAAACACCACTACACTACCCTAAACCCTAAAACACTAGCCCCAGCATGACCTCATACACTACCCAAACATGACTGCGCTGACCTAAACCCTAAAACACTACCCCCGGCACGACCCCCTACACTACCCAAACACCACTGCCCTGTGGTGCGATTTAAGTTGAGGAATTCATTCCTCTATAATCTTGAGGGTCCCTGGGGGCCAACTAGCCCACCAGGTACCTCCAGCATGTGCTAGGGAGCTGCCTTGCAGAGAGGTGTTCTGAGGCCACGCCCCTTTTTACACCTCTCCGCAGCTCTGTGGCGCTTACTGTAGGTAGCTGGTGGTCTAGTTGCACCCCAGTGACCCTCAGTATTCAAGGGGAGTTAATCCCCCAATTTAAACGCGCCACAGGGTGAGTTTGCACAGTGGTGAAGGGAGGGGGCGGGGCCTGAGTTCACATGTGTGCAAACACATCCTGTAGCGCAGTTTAGGTTGGGGAATTAATTCCTTGTCAATCCTGAGGGTCTCTGGGGGCCAACTAGCCCACCAGGTACCTCCAGTGAGCGCCACTGACCTGTGTTGCAGAGTGTTGTAAAAAGGGGCGTCCCCTCTGAACACCTCTCTGCAACGCAGCCTCCTGGTGCATACTGGAGGTACCTGGTGGGAATTAATTCTCTAACTTAAAATGTGCCACAGGGCGTGTTTGCAGACATATCAACTCGGGCCCACGCCCCATTCCTTCACCACTGTGCAAACACGCCCTGTGGCGCGTTTAAAGTTGGGGAATTAATTCTCTTTCAATACTGAGGGTCCCTGAGGGCCAAATAGCACAACAGGTATCTCCAGAATGTGCCAGGGAGCTGTGTTGCAGACTGGTGTTCAGAGGCCACGCCCCTTTTTACACCTCTCCGCAAGGCAGCTCTGTGGCGCTTACTGGAGGTACCTAGCGGGCTAGTTTGACCCTACGAACCCTTAAGATTGAAGGGACTTAATCTCTCAACTTCAAACGGTGACAGGGTATGTTTACACAATGGTGAAGGGAGGGATCAGGGCCTGACATGATGTGTGAAAACATGCCCTGGGGAAAAATTCAACTTCAAACCTTAGGGACTGTGGGGGCCAAGTAGTCCACCAGGTGCTTCCAGGAAGCGCCACTTTGCTGCATTGGAGAGAGGTGGTTGCAGAGAGGTGGTGCAGGCCGTGCTCCCTTACTGGATAGTCAAAGGGCTGAAAGCTAGGAAGATAGGAGCAGCACGACAGCATGTTAAAGGAGTCTATGCAAGACAGGTCATGAAATTTCAGATTGAGTTAAAGAAGTTCTGTACAGCATTGAAAAGATCAGACTATTGAGGTGGTGATTGGAGGCATGGATATGTACTCGATCTATTAGAGTGCTGTTTGGTGGATTTAAATTGATAGCTTGACTGGTTAAATGCTGTGGATGCGAGTATGAACCTGCACTGCTCTGCCTTTATTAAAGCAACCTTTGGATAATCCACAATGAGCTTCACTAGCTTCTTTGCCTTATATTCCAAAGGGACTTAGATTGTTACATAAAATCAGAGACGTTTTGGCTCCTGCCAATAAGCTGCAAACAAGAGCTACTTGAGACAGGGTCGATGGTGATGCACAGTGTGGCAGACACCAGTTTATCCAATCTGATTGCCCTGGCATCATTTTTTTCGTTATTTTCTAAAGGTTTGGGGAGTAAGACAGTCTTTTTTCTAGGGACTCTAAATAGTTTATTAAACAAATATGTCTCTCAGGACAGGAGAAAAATATTTCTGCCGCAGAAAACTATTGTGATTTCTCTGATTACCGGTAAGGGTGAAAATAATGTCCTCCCATAATTTAATGGACTGACTGAAATTGCATAGCTAGTTACTTCATCCTTCATGTATCTACCAGTAGATGGCGGTATACGTTAGGATTTGTAAATGCAAACCACAAAGATAAATGCATTGTATTACTGAAAAGTCCTTGAACAAGAGGTGGCATTGGTAAAGAATGCCTTGGAAAGATGATCAAGTAGAAATGATTTGGCCGAAACAGTATTCCCAGCTGGCATTCGGCAGTGGAGGCTGCCTCGGAATGGGGGTGGTGGGATAGGGGGTGTGGATTAAAAAATAAATAAATAAATAAACGTATCATCTCCGCTGCGCCCACGCATGTCTCTCCTGCCACCGAATGCCTCTCCTCCATCCTCAGTCTGCCAGAAGCACCCAGGCTTCCGGATTTTCCCAGCCAACCACGACGCTGCAGGAGTAGCGTTGTGATTCGTCTTAGCGTCTTGTTTGGACACTCAGGCAGTGCCTGGGAGCCTGGGCATGTTCTCCACTGGGCTATGCAACATAGCCCAATGGAGAACATGCCAAGTGCGTATGTCGGTTTGACCAGCCCTAGAGGGCCGGCAAAACTGTCATGTGCACTTAGAGGAGTGCAAACCACTCCTCCCCTGCTCTGACGTCACAAAGCCCAGCCCTGCTCCGACTTCCACATAGAACAAGCATTGGCATAGCCAATAGGTCTCGCTTTTGGGACCTTCTAAGTATTTAGTTATGCAGCACAATATCCTTGGTACAACAACATCAATTGTTGAGTGGCTAAACACTTATAAAGTCCCAAAGGCGAAACCTATTGGCTATGCCAATACTTGTTATTTTTTGTTCTTGGGGAAAACCGGGCTAGTGCTAGGAGGGTCAAGGGTGAATGGCAGGGAGGTGAGGAGCGAATGCCAGGAGGGACACGGGTGACTGTCAGGCCATGGGGGTGAAGGGTGAGTGCCAGAGAGGTGAGGAGTGAGTGCCAGGGAGATGAGACGTAAGAGTCAGGAGGGTCAAGGGTGAGTGCCAGTGAGGGGAAGGGTGAGTGCTGAGAAGGGGGAAGTATGAGTGCCAGGGGTGAGGGATAGCTGCCAGGCCAGGGGGGTGAAAGGCTAGTGCCATGGAAGTGAGGGTTGAGTGCCAGGTCAGGGAGATGAAGGTTGAGTGCCATGGAGGTGAGACGTAGGAGTCAGGAGGGTCAAGGGTGAGTGTCAGGGAGGGGAAGGGTGAGTGCAAGGGGTGAAGGGTAGCTGCCAGGCCAGGGGGATGAAGGGCTCATGCCATGGATGTGAAGGGTGCGTGCCAAGGGGGCGAGTAGTGAATGCCAGGAGGGACATGGGTGAGTGTCAGGGAGGTGACAGTTGAGTGTCATGCAGAGTCAATTGTGAGTGCCAGAGAGGATGAAGGGTGAGTGCCAGGTGTGAGGAGTGACTGCCAGGCCTGAGGGGTGAAGGGTGAGTGCCAGGGAGGTGAGGGGTGAGTGACAGACTGCAAACGGTAGTGAGCTGGGGTCTAGAAGGATGTGCAGAGATCATCACCTGGTGTGTGCCAGGCTGAGACGCACCAGTGCCAGGCCAGACTTGGGTGGATGCAAAAACCTCTGAAAGTCGGGTGCCAGGTCACTCGTAACCTTAGTAAAGGAGTGTGGTGCGCAGGAGAGAGTAACATCTTCAAACAAGAAACTATTCAAAATCCTAAATACTCCACTTTATGGTCTTGCAACCTTATGTGGAAAATAATTAGTAAATGAATGGGCTTCTGTAGCGGACTTGGAGCTTGTTACAGCAACTTTTTGAGATAAAGTTTGCATTGCAAATAAGCCAAAGCTAACACAATTTGAATTAGAAACGATAAGATTCGCAATGAACGAGAGACAAGTTAAAAAAGCACCCCAGAATTGAACCGAGGATACAGAATAATAAAAATAGGGGCAATAGTGGTCTCCTTTTCACAGCTGACAGCCAAACAAGCATTTACAATGCAATAGGTCTCACATTATTAAAGTTTGAGCTATTGGCATTGTAAATGACAATGCCTATTAACCATTTGCATTGGTGCGTAAACAAGCACTTTGTACTTATAGTCGATGCTTATGAGAAGCAAGGCTGGCAGTCTCTTTTACTGCCAGCCTTGCTCATTGTAAGCAAGGACTATATGTTCAAAGTGCGTGTTTATGCACCGATTGCAGGTTTTAAAAACAAATGAATAAAAGGCATTGCCATTTACAATGCCAATAGCTCAAACTTTAATAATGCAAGACCTATTGCATTGTAAATGCTTGTTAACATGGAGCATTAGTTGTACCTCATTAGTACCAGTGTAACACCCAAATATAATAATAAGCTACAGAAAGGTGGCCAGTCAACCTTTGCAAAGAGCCTTCCACTGGGCGGCAACACGTGTTGCTGTGTTTTTACCAACTTTTGAACCATTTCAGCTAGAAACAATTTTATTTTGTCAAAATCTGCAGCAGATGATGAATTAGGTGGCAAATGTGGCAAATCAACAATTAAACGAAAATCCCACAGCTGCATTATTCCAGTGGCCCTGCTTATGGCGCTTGACACTCTCACATAAGACAAAACTGCTCTGGGTCATGGCCATCACGCAGTACTGTACTAGTCCACAGGAGTAAACCAAAACCAACCACCCATCACCAACAGAACAGGTACAGAGATCTGCCGCATGTCATAGGCCTACGAAGTACTCTAAATTAGTCTACCACTGTGGGTCTCAACAAGTTACATGCCACTGCCGCTTTTGACATCTCACCATGGCAATCGGATATGGGACGATAGTAACAAAGTCCACCCCAGCGGATCTCTGATCGGGTCTTCATAAAACCTACCTCTATTTAGAATGGACAGCCCAGTGCAGAAACCAGTTAACAGGTACGTAGAATAAAAGGGCCTGCAGAGCTGCTCAATGCTGCCAGCCTACTTGAATACATAGACTGCGCGTCGATCTCCCACACTTCTTCAACCATCACACCGTTAAGCGGTGTCCCATCACACCATACCCTTACCTCTGTGGTCATCACGAACAACATGGAAAGACTTCCCAAATAGGATCAAAACAAAGACAACACACTTCCAACTACACTCTCTACATGGTGTTGCATGCTATCCATGTAAGCAAGCGCTTCAGCTCCCCACATCGGAGTAGTGGGCGCTATATAAGTTTCAATACATTGTGAGTGCAAGTGAGGCAGGCATGGCACATAGCTGCCGAATGGCAGAGGTACTGCGGTATTTCCACAAGCACTCTTGTCTAGTGTGGGGTAGGTTGTACAGCACACTTCCATAGCTGCAGGAGTATGTGTTAAAGAGTCCTCATTAAGTACCAAGCCAAGAGGTTGAATCACAAACAAAACTACAGCATGAATAACAAACAAAACTACCACGCTCTTCTGCTGCTAATATTTATTCATGTAAAATCAGAGCTGCCATAATTGAATGCTCCCAGTGGCACCCAGTGCAAGAAGAGTGGAGAACTGGTGTCTTTCCTTGAGGGGTAACAGTCTTCAACTTACATGTAACAAGCATTGGAAATGCAATCGGGCTCGGATTTATTTGAGTTTAAGCTAATGGCATTGTAAATGGCAATGTGTGTTCGCCATGTGTTATGGAGTGTGTGCATGTGGTGTGTAGTGGAATTATGTGACTTAGATTGGAATTGTAGCAATGGTGGCATGCTGTGCTTTACATGAATATGTTTAAAAGTAAAGTGTACCATACTGACATTGCTACAATAGTTAATTGTGGATGCGTTAACAATTGATGCATGCACTGATGGCTGGTGGTGTGTTTGTGACTGCCTGTAGAAATTGTGCACTGATGGCTGGTGGTGGGTGTGCTTGGTAAAAGACTGCACTGCCGCCTGGAGGTGTGTGTGCCTGGTGGAAGGGTGCACTGACGGCTGGTGGGTGTGTGGTTGGTAAAAGCGTGCACAGATGGCTGATGGTGTGTGTGTTTGGTGAAAGCGTGCATGATGGTTGCTGGTGAGTGCGCCTTGTAAAAGAATGCACTGACGGCTGGTGTTGTACGCCTGGTGGTGTTTGTGGTTTGTGAAAGCGTGCATTGATGGCTGGTGGTGTTTGGCCCTGGTGAAAGCGTGCACTGACCGCTGGTGGTGTGTTGTTGTGTGTGTGGTTGTGTGTGTAGTGGTGAGTGTGTGGTGGTGAGTCTGTGGGGGTGAGTGTGTGGTAGTGAGTGTGTTACACCAATGTGGCGCACTGGTGCCACTGCACCTGCTCCAACAATGGTAGCTACGCCTACGCCACACTGGTACCACTGCACCTGCTCCACCAAATATACTTACACCACACCGGTACCACTGCACATGCTGCACCAATGATAGCTACACACTGGTGCCACTGCACCTGCTGCACAATCATAGCTAAGTAACACTGATAACACTGCACCTGCTACACAACGCCATCTACCACACACTGGTGCCACTGCACCTGCTGCACAATCATAGCTAAGCAACACTACCACTGCAACTGCTCCACCAAATATACTTACACCACACGGGTGCCACAGCACATGCTGCACAATTGTAGCTATGCCACACTGGTGCCACTGCACCTGCTGCACAATGGTAGCTACGCCACACTGGTGGTACTACACCTGCTGCGCAATAATAGCTAAGTAACACTGATAACACCTCACCTGCTCCACGAATGGTAGATACGCCAAACACTGGTGCCACTGCACCTGCTGCACAATCATAGCTAAGCAACACTACCACTGCACTTGCTCCACCAATGGTAGCTACCACTCACCGGTACCACTGCACATGCTGCACCAATGATAGCTATGCCACACTGGTGCCACTGCACCTGCTGCACAATCATAGCTAAGTAACACTGATAACACTACACCTGCTACACAACGCCATCTACCACACACTGGTGCCACTGCACCTGCTGCACAATAATAGCTAAGCAACACTACCACTGCAACTGCTCCACCTATGGTAGGTACCACACACTGGTACCACTGCACCTGCTGCACTAAACTGGTACCACACCACCTGCTCCACCAATTGTAGCTACGCCTACGCCACACTGGTAACACTGCACCTGCTCCACCAAATATACTTACACCACACCGGTACCACTGCACATGCTGCACCAATGATAGCTACGCCACACTGGTGCCACTGCACCTGCTGCACAATCATAGCTAAGTAACACTGGTGCCACTGCACCTGCTACACAACGCCATCTACCACACACTGGTGCCACTGCACCTGCTGCACAATCCTAGCTAAGCAACACTACCACTGCACCTGCTCCACCAATGGTAGCTACCACTCACCGGTACCACTGCACATGCTGCACCAATGATAGCTACGCTACACTGGTACCACTGCACCTGCTGCACAATCATAGCTAAGCAACACTACCACTACACCTGCTCCACCAATGGTAGCTACCACTCACCGGTACCACTGCACATGCAGCACCAATGATAGCTACGCCACACTGGTGCCACTGCACCTGCTGCACAATCATAGCTAAGTAACACTACACCTGCTACACAACGCCATCTACCACACACTGGTGCCACTGCACCTGCTGCACAATCATAGCTAAGCAACACTACCACTGCAACTGCTCCACCTATGGTGCTATGCCACACTGGTGCCACTGCACCTACTGCACAATGGTAGCTAGGCCACACTGGTGGTACTACACCTGCTGCGCAATAATAGCTAAGTAACACTGATAACACCTCACCTGCTCCACGAATGGTAACTACTCCACACACGGGTGCCACTGCACCTGCTGCACAATCATAGCTAAGCAACAATACCACTGCACCTGCTCCACCTATGGTAGCTACCACACACTGGTTCCACTGCACCTGCTGCACAATCATAGCTAAGCAACACTACCACTGCACCTGCTCCACCAATGGTAGCTACCACTCACCGGTACCACTGCACATGCAGCACCAATGATAGCTACGCCACACTGGTGCCACTGCACCAGCTGCACAATCATAGCTAAGTAACACTGATAACACTACACCTGCTATACAACGCCATCTACCACACACTGGTGCCACTGCACCTGCTGCACAATCATAGCTAAGCAACACTAGCACTGCAACTGCTCCACCTATGGTGCTATGCCACACTGGTGCCACTGCACCTACTGCACAATGGTAGCTACGCAACACTGGTGGTACTACACCTGCTGCGCAATAATAGCTAAGTAACACTGATAACACCTCACCTGCTCCACGAATGGTAACTACGCCACACACTGGTGCCACTGCACCTGCTGCACAATCATAGCTAAGCAACACTACCACTGCACCTGCTCCACCAATGGTAGCTACCACTCACCGGTACCACTGCACATGCTGCACCAATGATAGCTACGCCACACTGGTGCCACTGCACCTGCTGCACAATCATAGCTAAGTAACACTGATAACACTACACCTGCTACACAACGCCATCTACCACACACTGGTGCCACTGCACCTGCTGCACAATCATAGCTAAGCAACACTACCACTGCAACTGCTCCACCTATGGTGCTATGCCACACTGGTGCCACTGCACCTACTGCACAATGGTAGCTACGCAACACTGGTGGTACTACACCTGCTGCGCAATAATAGCTAAGTAACACTGATAACACCTCACCTGCTCCACGAATGGTAACTACGCCACACACTGGTGCCACTGCACCTGCTGCACAATCATAGCTAAGTAACACTGATAACACTGCACCTGCTACACAACGCCATCTACCACACACTGGTGCCACTGCACCTGAGCTAAGCAACACTACCACTGCAACTGCTCCACCTATGGTAGCTACCACACACTGGTACCACTGCACCTGCTACACTAATGATAGCTACACCACACTGGTGCCACTGAACCTGCTGCACAATGGTAGCTACCACACACTGGTACCACTGCACCTGCTGCACTCATAATAGCTACACCACACTGGTGCCACTGCCCCTGCTCCACTAATGATAGCTACACCACACTGGTGCCACTGCACCTGCTGCACAACTGAAGCCACCGTCTATATAAACACAGCTGTAGTCAGTAAAGGAAACCCGATCTGCATGAAAAGAGGAAACGCGAGACACAGAACAAGCACGAACGCGCGCCACTCACTGCAGACTGGTGAACGCGCCCCGACCATCTGGATTCTATTACGGCGGCACCCTGACAGCTCCTAATTGAAATTTATAACACTCCCCTGCGCGCGTAACCACACAGAATATGGCGGAAGTGCCCTAAATGATTTACACATGGCCTATTGCGTGAAGGCTACTAGAAAGACAGCACAGCGAAGACGAATCACTATGCAGATGGCAAAAAAAAGGACTGAAAAAGCTCACGCACTGAGGAATTTTTCCTGCAAGATTCAAAAGCCCTTAACAAAAGGAGCTCGGAGCTCCGCCCCCTGCTGACGCTGGGGGGGCATAGGCCGAGCCCTAAAAATGGAGAGGTGGGGGATTAAAAAGCAGTGAGGGGAGGAAGGGGGAGAGTCGGTGTTCTCTGTAAGGCAGAGTCAGAAGTGTGACTGACCCTACCCCACCCCGCCCCGCCAGCCTTTCAGGTATATCAATCAGATGCAGAATCTCTAGCAGCTACTCCTACGAGGCAGGGACCTGGTGTAATAATCAGTAGTAATTTGAGGTACGAACAAGAAAAATCAACACGAGGTTCCTGTCTCTGAAAGACACAGATTTTCACAGCCTCGTACTTTTTATAATTCGTGGGGAAATGACTTCTTATTTATTTGACATTGGACAAAGTTCAGAGTGAGAATGTGGTGACAGGTTGGAGAAAGCGTCAGTGTGGGAGTGGGACAGAGTAAATGGGCAGAAGAGCAGATATTGGAAATGTGTGTGTGGGGGTGGAGATAGGCGTCAGAGCGTTGAGGAAGGGGTTAGGCGGGTAAACGGAAGGGATTAGACTAGAGCATGGGTACTCACAAACTTTCTCTCGGGGGCCAAATTTATAGTGTGGTTTGTGACGGAGGGCCGCACCGGTGGGGGCGGAGTCAGTGGGGGGCAGGGTCAGAGGGGGCGGGGCTAGAGGGAAAAAATCACTTTCGTTTCAAAACATTGTTAGACAGTGCTGCATTTCCACAGCAGATGTTACCATTAGTTGGCTTTATTGTCACTCCTATTTTTTTTCCTTGCTTCTTATTTGATGCCTTTCCTTGTCCATCTTGTATTTGTTCTTCGTCTGGAAAATAACCCCTCTACCCATGCCCTTGCATTGCTCACTTTTAAAGAAATGGCGTAAATAACAAGGACCCCCTGTTTAAGCAACGGAATTTGTTTTACAGGGAAAATAGACAGTGTAAGAAAAAACACGAAATGTAATATAACCAGGGAGAGAAAAACTTATGCAAAGCACAACAACCAATTAAAAAGTACAAAATTGTATTTATTTATACGTGTACATACTCATAATAAAAACATTTTAATTCAGACACATAACCACCAATAATTTAAAGGGACAATCAATGAATTACAAATGAAAAATATTTATAACACAATTAAATAAAAATTCATAAAACAGTGGCAGACAAATATAGTCATCGACGCGCGTTTCGGCGTTTTAACAAGAACGCCTTCTTCAGGAGCCACGTAAAAATCTGGAAAACATATAAAACAAATTAAAATCATACACAAGAGAATTCCACTCGCCTATTGTGAATATCTCAATATATGTACATGTAACTGTGCTTATGTCTGTGCCGACGACGCCTGAAATGGCAGAAACCGGTCCCCGGAAGCTTGTCTCCTTTCTGGTGAAGAATTGGCTTGGTAGTTTGGTCTGCCCTGTTCCCATGATGCACTGGGCCAGGGACAGACTAATTTGCATATAGCCAGGTTCTGAGCTGGGATGGGGCAGTGAGCTAAATAACGGTGATGGATCAAGCCCTGATCTTTGGACTGGGTAAGAGTGGTCTGCTTAATTCAGACACTCTGTTCATCACCACCCCTTTTCTGAATCGTTTTTGGCCACTATAGGTGTGGCAGGGTATACTCAGACATGAGTCCCT
The DNA here is from genome assembly GCF_964261635.1 of Lissotriton helveticus. Taxonomy (NCBI): domain Eukaryota; kingdom Metazoa; phylum Chordata; class Amphibia; order Caudata; family Salamandridae; genus Lissotriton; species Lissotriton helveticus. Next base: position 2,089,909,513 of record NC_136061.1, read on the forward strand.
TGCTCACTGCCCCATCAGGATTCAAGCAAGCCGGGCCGACGACGCCTGAAATGGCAGAAACCGGTCCCCGGAAGCTTGTCTCCTTTCTGGTGAAGAATTGGCTTGGTAGTTTGGTCTGCCCTGTTCCCATGATGCACTGGGCCAGGGACAGACTAATTTGCATATAGCCAGGTTCTGAGCTGGGATGGGGCAGTGAGCTAAATAACGGTGATGGATCAAGCCCTGATCTTTGGACTGGGTAAGAGTGGTCTGCTTAATTCAGACACTCTGTTCATCACCACCCCTTTTCTGAATCGTTTTTGGCCACTATAGGTGTGGCAGGGTATACTCAGACATGAGTCCCTTGCTCACTGCCCCATCAGGATTCAAGCAAGCCGGGCCGACGACGCCTGAAATGGCAGAAACCGGTCCCCGGAAGCTTGTCTCCTTTCTGGTGAAGAATTGGCTTGGTAGTTTGGTCTGCCCTGTTCCCATGATGCACTGGGCCAGGGACAGACTCATTTGCATATAGCCAGGTTCTGAGCTGGGATGGGGCAGTGAGCTAAATAACGGTGATGGATCAAGCCCTGATCTTTGGACTGGGTAAGAGTGGTCTGCTTAATTCAGACACTCTGTTCATCACCACCCCTTTTCTGAATCGTTTTTGGCCACTATAGGTGTGGCAGGGTATACTCAGACATGAGTCCCTTGCTCACTGCCCCATCAGGATTCAAGCAAGCCGGGCCGACGACGCCTGAAATGGCAGAAACCGGTCCCCGGAAGCTTGTCTCCTTTCTGGTGAAGAATTGGCTTGGTAGTTTGGCCTGCCCTGTTCCCATGATGCACTGGGCCAGGGACAGACTAATTTGCATATAGCCAGGTTCTGAGCTGGGATGGGGCAGTGAGCTAAATAACGGTGATGGATCAAGCCCTGATATTTGGACTGGGTAAGAGTGGTCTGCTTAATTCAGACACTCTGTTCATCACCACCCCTTTTCTGAATCGTTTTTGGCCACTATAGGTGTGGCAGGGTATACTCAGACATGAGTCCCTTGCTCACTGCCCCATCAGGATTCAAGCAAGCCGGGCCGACGACGCCTGAAATGGCAGAAACCGGTCCCCGGAAGCTTGTCTCCTTTCTGGTGAAGAATTGGCTTGGTAGTTTGGTCTGCCCTGTTCCCATGATGCACTGGGCCAGGGACAGACTAATTTGCATATAGCCAGGTTCTGAGCTGGGATGGGGCAGTGAGCTAAATAACGGTGATGGATCAAGCCCTGATCTTTGGACTGGGTAAGAGTGGTCTGCTTAATTCAGACACTCTGTTCATCACCACCCCTTTTCTGAATCGTTTTTGGCCACTATAGGTGTGGCAGGGTATACTCAGACATGAGTCCCTTGCTCACTGCCCCATCAGGATTCAAGCAAGCCGGGCCGACGACGCCTGAAATGGCAGAAACCGGTCCCCGGAAGCTTGTCTCCTTTCTGGTGAAGAATTGGCTTGGTAGTTTGGTCTGCCCTGTTCCCATGATGCACTGGGCCAGGGACAGACTAATTTGCATATAGCCAGGTTCTGAGCTGGGATGGGGCAGTGAGCTAAATAACGGTGATGGATCAAACCCTGATCTTTGGACTGGGTAAGAGTGGTCTGCTTAATTCAGACACTCTGTTCATCACCACCCCTTTTCTGAATCGTTTTTGGCCACTATAGGTGTGGCAGGGTATACTCAGACATGAGTCCCTTGCTCACTGCCCCATCAGGATTCAAGCAAGCCGGGCCGACGACGCCTGAAATGGCAGAAACCGGTCCCCGGAAGCTTGTCTCCTTTCTGGTGAAGAATTGGCTTGGTAGTTTGGTCTGCCCTGTTCCCATGATGCACTGGGCCAGGGACAGACTAATTTGCATATAGCCAGGTTCTGAGCTGGGATGGGGCAGTGAGCTAAATAACGGTGATGGATCAAGCCCTGATCTTTGGACTGGGTAAGAGTGGTCTGCTTAATTCAGACACTCTGTTCATCACCACCCCTTTTCTGAATCGTACACATCAAAACCTCCCTACTTATGTAGCTAAACCATATTGCTACATAAGGTACAAACTATACGTTTTTATATTTGAGCAGTGGTATGGTGTTTATAGGGAAGGGCCAGATACTACACAGATAAGATAGTCTGACCTCTAAAATATTGCCCCCCCATTTAGTGAACTTAGTTCAATGGAATCATATTACTCATAATGACAGAGTGAAAAACTATGAGCATGTATATGCTGTTCTATTCATACCTGGCCAGTGGGAACACGGGATAAGTGTTCACTCTGAATTCCAAATATCAATGTCTCAAGACCCAATGGAAGTGTAGTCTTTTTAAATTCCTATCGTCTGGGTGGAATCACATCTCACTAGACACAACTTGTAATCTGGAGTGATAAGAACATGGCTATTAGAAACACATAGCAGTTCCAGATACTGTATTTATCGGTCGGTATCAAAGATTTTTAGTACAGGTATGCAGGTATGGTATTGCCTATTTTATCAATTATTGTAATAAAACTAATGTTGGAAACCAACAACACATATGCAAATAGAGAAGACAAAAAAGGTCCTCCAAACTATCAGGAGTTTCTATATAATTTTGGTTTACTTTAGTGCCTCCACATCTAGAGGATTCCTGTCTATCAGTAATTCTTTACTCTAGAAACTGAGATTGTTTCATATCAATACATGTCAAGCTCTAATAAATATTGAGCATAGTTTTCTTACCAAGAACCTGGATGCACGTGTGATTCCAAATGATAAAGGGACCACGCAGAAAGACCCGTTCTCAGTCTTGAGAATGGTAGAATGACTCAGGTGCTTATCATTGTAACCAACCATCAAGCCGAAATACTAAACGACAAAAAATGTATAGTTCCAACAATTTAGTATCAGGCTACAGATGTAAAGAATCTTACCTAATATGGATAAAAAAATGGATACGTATAACTTAGTACATGATGAAGCCTCCAATAGTCTTCAGTACTAGAATTCAAAATAAAAAGCCAAACGATTAATCATTGATGGGTACGGAAGTAATTTGAATCGTCACTGCAATGTCGCCGGATGAAAGCAGCGAGACTTACCAATTATGTGCAACAGGGTAGTTGCTAATACCAAAACGGGACGGCTACTTTCAGAACTGACGCTCGTGTCCCTTGACAATTTCTTCAAGGCTGCAGGCAAGAAGTGAACAAGCCTGCAGTTACTTACATTTATCAGGGTTATTTGATAGTAACTGCACTGTTACCGTGTAAGTACGGGAACGGTGGGAGAAGGGGGGGGGGAAGGAGAGGGAGGAGCGCGGCGCGTGAGAGCCGCCTGAACGCGGATACGAAAATGATGGAAATTTGTCGATACAATGTTGCAGATAAAAGCGGCAGGACTTACCAAAAATATATGGATAGACGGATGATATTAAAATAACGGGGAACCGCATTCAAGATATTTGCTCGCGTCCCTTAACGATGTCTTCGATACTACAGGCAAAAATAAATAAAATAAACCTGCAGTTACTCAAAGGATTCGGGATGATAAAATTGCACTAATCTAAAGTAAAATTACAAAAAGGGGGGTGCTGATTGCTTACCAAGAATGTCGTAAGACGAACGTTAACATCAACCTGCGGGCGCCACAATCGACGTGTCTGTTGGCGTCACTTTTAAAGAAATACATTTTTCTTTTTGGTTATCCACTCCTTGAGAGTGCATGTGTTTTCCATCACTCCCCATCTTCTGCTTTCCACCAAAAATGCATTCCTAGTACTTCGTGTTGGTCTCTTACACGTGTCCTGCTTGTTCTCATGTACTTCTCCCAAACCCCTATGCTCCAGGTTGCTTTCTCCCTTGGTTGCATCTGCCCCACCACTGTGTTTCTCACTTTGGCTATCTGGTGTGCTTTTTTCCCATGATCCTCCCGTATTACTTATTTGCCCTACATTTTAAGCTTGTCCCCAGCCACACATGTTGTTCTCTCCGTCTTACGCTGCTTTTTCCACTTCCCATTCCAACTTCCCACACTCACTCCTCTGTTATCCCCACCAAGCCCCAAAACCTGTGGTCCTTTTTTAAATTGGTGCTTATGCACTTAAAGATCATAATTTGATCCAAGTGTCATCCACCATCTTGGATTGCTAAATAAAAAAACACGTTGCCCTTTTCATTCTGCTAACCCAGAAATGTGTATGCACCATTCCGCATCTGCCCATCCATGGAATGATGCTACCCTTTACTGGTGGTCGTGTCATCATATCTTTTTTTTTAATTACAAATCTGTTCTACATGCCAATGCTGTACAGCACTGCCACAAGCAACTGGATGATCCGATAGGTCCTAAAGACAGGACCTGTTGGCTTTGCCAATGCTTTTCTTTCACTTGTGCACAAAACAGGACATATATATAGTTCTCATATCAGAGTTTTGCGCATGTAGCCACTTCCTAACTGGAGGAAATTGTGTGAGCAAAACATTGCAATAGGAGTAAAAGGGTCTGCAAAAACTAGCAAACATTGGCACGTTTTTTTCCCCATTGATTATTGTTGAAGTCATAGGTGACAGGTGCAAAAAGCAACTTGACACCGTGTGTAATCGGTATTTCTCAGTGGGATTTGGCACTATTATTACCTCTGAACTTTGAAGCAGTGCTGATGTGGCATAAGTTTGGTTATTTTGTTCCTTTCGACAATCGGGTCCTGTGTATCTGAGCGGATTCCTACACTTGCTTTTACACCGCAGTTGAAGTGTGGGACGGTGCCGCAGACATTGCAGAGCTAAATATTATTCTGGGAGGTAGAGGGGGGAGGAAAAACAAACGCAGTCCTCACACAAACAATAGCTTTAATAACTGCAACCATCCATACAGTTTTGCTTTCTAGAGAGAGATGCTTTCAGCTTTGCGTTTTTTTTTCCGTTTCCCTTTTGGTCGGTATCATGTAGTTAGCATTTGTTGCAGGCAGCCGTAATGCCCTTACAGCTGACTTTAAGGGCCTGTGCTTCCCGCCCGGTGACTTCAGAGGTCGGGCTATTCAGAAGAAAGCAGTAAAAAAAGAAGATCACCGCAAGAGCAAACGTAGTGAACACGTATTCACTACGTATACTCCTGCGGCCATCTTCTCTGTTTACTTCCAGCAGGAAATGGCCTTGTGACAAGACAAGGTCCGCGGGCCGCCAATTAAGGCCGGCCGGGCAGCCGCCGGCCCACGGGCCGTACTATGAGTACCCCTGGACTAGAGGCTTCGAGCGGCGAGATAGCTGGTCGGAAGCGAGAGGGAGCAAGGGTCAGAAGAGGGGCTGAAAACAAGTGGGTTCTTGCAGTTCTTGCAGTGTTTAAAATGCAGCCGAGCGAAATATGAACAAGACACCGACAGTGAGACCAGATGTACCGGTTCTGTTTCACCTGAAATGATGCTTCTTTTCATCAAGTATTTAACGTTTTCATTTTCATTCACCTGAAACAGGCACATCTTAAAAAGTCCCATAGGATCCTGAACACAGCACGGCATAGCATGGAGTATAGATATCAATCAATCAATCAAGAGTATTTGTAAAGCGCGCTACTCACCTGCTAGGGTCTCAAGGCGCTGGGGGAGGGGGGGGCTGCTACTGCTCGAAAAGCCAGGTCTTGAGTTGCTTCCTGAAGGAGAGATGGTCCTGGGTGAGTCATAGGTGGGTGGGGAGGGTGTTCCAGGTCTTGGCCACCAGGTAGGTGAAGGATCTTCCTCCGGTGGTGGTTCTGCAGATCCGTGGGACGGTGGCGAGGGCGAGGCTGGCGGAGCGGAGCTGGCGGGTTGGCGTGTAGAACGTGAGGCGGTTGTTGAGGTATTAGGGGCCCAAGTCGTGGAGAGCCTTGTGTGCGTGGGTGAGGAGTCTGAACGGGATCCTCTTGCTGACTGGGAGCCAGCGAGGAGGAGGAGGAGATGTGGCTGTGTCGGGGGATGTCCAAGACGAGTCGTGCTGAGGCGTTCTGGATGCGCTGGAGTCTTTTCTGTAGTTTGGCGGTGGTTCCAGCTTAGAGGGCGTTCCCGTAGTCCAGACGGCTGGTGACGAAGGCCGGGGTGACCGTTTTCCTGGTTCCAGTGGGGATCCAGCGGAAGATCTTACGGAGCATGCGGAGTGTGTTGAAGCAGGAGGAGGTAACGGCGTTAACTTGCCTGGCCATCGTGAGGGAGGAGTCAAGGATGAAGCCCAGGTTGCGTGCGTGGTCTGTGGGCTTTGGTGGGGAGCCCAGAGGAGGGGGCCACCAGGAGTCGTCCCAGGCAGAGATGGATGGGCCGAGGATGAGGACTTCCGTCTTGTCTGAGTTCAGTTTCATGCGGCTGAGCTTCATCCAGTCTGCGATGTCTTTCATTCCGTCCTGGAAGCTGGCTTTGGCGGAGGTGGGGTCATTGGTGAGGGAGAGGATCAGTTGGGTATCGTCGGCGTAGGAGATGATGTTGAGGTTGTGCTTGCGTGCGATGGCTGCGAGGGGGCTCATGTAGAGGTTGAAGAGGGTGGGGCTGAGCGAGGAGCCTTGAGGTACGCCGCAGATGATCTTGGTGGCTTCTGCGAAGAAGGGCGGGAGACGGACTCTTTGGGTTCTGTCAGAGAGGAAGGAGATGGTCCATTCCAGGGCCTTTCCTTGGATCCCGGCGTGGCGGAGGCAGGTTGTCAGGGTGCGGTGGCAGACCGTGTCAAACGCAGCTGAAAGGTCGAGCAGGATGAGGGCGGCGGTTTCTCCGTTGTCCAGCAGGGTCCGGATGTCGTCAGTGGCCGCGATGAGGGCGGTCTCGGTGCTGTGGTTCGCTCGGAATCCGGACTGCGATGGGTCGAGGGAGCCGTTCGTCTCCAGGAAGGCTGTCAGCTGTTTGTTGACCGTTTTCTCGACTTCTGCAGGGAAGGGAGGAGCGAAATGGGGCGGAAGTTCTTCAGGTCTGAGGGGTCTGCGGTGGGTTTCTTCAGGAGGGCGCTGATCTCTGCGTGCTTCCAGCTCTCCGGGAAGGTGGCGGATATGAAGGAGTTGTTGATGGTGTCCCGAAGTTTGGGTGCGATGATGGAGTCGGCTTTGTTGAAGATGTGGTGTGGGCGGGGATCGGCTGGGGAGCCCGAGTGGATGGTGTTCATCGTGTGGGTGGTATCTTCCGTGCTGACCTGAGTCCAGGCGCACAGGGTGGTGGTGGCGGGTGTAGGTTCGGTGGTGGGGTACGAGTTCTGAGCGCCGAAGCTGTCGTGTATGTCGACGATCTTACGGTGGAAAAAGGTGGCCAGAGAGTTGCAGAGGTCTTGAGAAGGCGTGATGTCGTTGTTGCTGGCGTTGGGGTTGGAGAGCTCTTTCACGACGTTGAAGAGTTCCTTGCTGTTGTGGGTGATGTTGTCCAGTCGTTCTCTGAAGGATGACCTTTGGTGGTGCGGATCAGCTGGTGGTGTTTGCGGGTGGCTTTCTTGAGGGCTGTCATGTTATCCGTTGACTGGTTGTGGCGCCAGGCTTTCTCGAGGTCATGGCAGGATTTCTTGGAGTCTTTGAGATCGTTGGTGAACCACGCGGCTTTCTTGCTGTTGAGGTTGCTGGGAGGGATTTTCAGTGGAGCAAGGGTGTCGGCGCAGTCGGTGATCCACTGTGTGAGGTTGCGGGCTCCTTTGTTGGGGTCCGTGGTGTTGGTGGGAGGGTTTAGGCTCAAGGAGGTGGTGAGTCGGCCGGTGGTGATCTTGCTCCAGCATCTTCGGGGGGTTTGTTGAGGGCGGTGGTGGGTCGTTGTTTTCCTGAAGTTGAAGTGTACGCTGCTGTGGTCGGTCCAGTGGAGCTCGGTGGTGTGGCTGAAGGAGATGTGATTGCTGGAGGAGAAGACGGGGTCGAGGGTGTGGCCGGTGTAATGGGTGGGGGTGTTGACCAGTTGCTTGGATCCGAGGTTGGCGAGGTTGTCTAGTAGGGCGGTGGTGTTTGTTGTCCTGATCGTTCTCCAGGTGGAAGTTGAGGTCTCCTAGGAGGATGTAGTCGGGGGAGGCGAGGGCGAGCGGGCTGATGAAGTCTGCGATGGCCTCGCTGAAGTGTGAGCGTGGTCCCGGGATTCTTAGATGAGGGTTCCTCTGAGGGTGGTCTTGGGGTCGGTGTGAATCTGGAAGTGCAGGTGCTCTGCGGTGACGAGGGTGTCGTCGGTGTTGGTCGTGATGCAGATAGTGTTTCTGTGGGCGATGGCGACGCCTCCTCCGGTCTGGTTAACGCGGTCCCTCCGGATGATCTTGTAGCCGTCCGGGATGGCAATGGCGATGTCGGGGGCTGAGGAGGCGTTCATCCAGGTTTCCGTGAAGAAGGCGACGTCTGGTGCCGTTTTGTCCAGGTGGTCCCATAGTTCGACGGCGTGCCTGTGGATGGAGCGGGTGTTGAGCAGGATGCACTTGAGGTGGTTGTTGTTGGTGGCTGTTTTGGCTGACGCGGTGCAGGACCGAGTGCAGGTGAAGTAGTAGGCGTGGCAGGGGAAGGCTCCGTGGGTACGTTTCGGGGTGGCTTGGTAGCAGGCTGGATGTCGGCCGGTGTTGAGTGCGTGGAGGGTGGCGGCGTCGTAGCTCAGTCGGGTTGGCTGGCTCTGGTGGGGTCCAGTGGTTCTGGCGCTGGGCGCTGTCCAGGCGTGGACGGGCGTAGACGGGCTTGCCTTTGGCGCACCTTCAGCACGCAATCGGTGCGCCCACTGCGCGTGGCCGCTGCACGTACGCATGGTCCCCGCCATTTATGGCGAAGTGGGAGGGAGGAGCAGCTGGGAGGCGGGAGCGGGGCGGCGAATGGGGAGCGGGAGACAGGAGAAGGGGCGGGCTGCAGGAGAGCAGCGGCGGGGAGCAGAGGGGGGATTGGAAAGAGCGGGAAAGCGGAGCTGGGTAGAGCGAGGGCAAGCCTGGGCAAGCCTGGAGAGTGAGGGCAAGCCTGGAGAGTGAGGGCAAGCCTGGAAAGCAGGGGCCCTAAGGAGAGGCGGCAGCAAGAGGGCCAAGCAGGCAGCGGCAGCAGAATCTGGGCACACGGGGGCCGTGCGGTAGTGGAGTGACCGGTTCAAGGGTCAGAGCTCACTGCCGTGCGGTCCCCGCCATTTATGGCCAAGTGGGAGGGAGGAGCAGCTGGGAGGTGGGTGCGGCAGCAAGAGGGCCAAGCATGCAGCGGCAGCAGAATCCGGGCACACGGGGGCCGTGCGGTTGTGGAGTAGACAGGAGAAGGGGATGGGCTGCAGGAGAGCAGCGGCGGGGAGCAGAGGGGGGGTTGGAAAGAGCGGGAAAGCGGAGCGGGGGAGAGCGAGGGCAAGCCTGGGCAAGCCTGGAGAGCGAGGGCAAGCCTGGATACCAGAGGCCCTAAGGAGAGACGGCAGCATGAGGGCCAAGCAGGCAGCGGCAGCGGAATCCGGGCACACGGGGGCCGTGCGGTAGTGGAGTGACCGGGTCAAGGGTCACAGCATAACATACTATAGCATGACAAGGCGTTACAGGCTATATGACAGTACAATAAAGGATGGCATAACGTACCATAGCACAACATGCATTAACATACCATTGGATAATACATCGCTGCATAAACAGCCCACATTACACACAATAACAATGTACACTGCGGCATAACATGACATATACTAACATAGCACAGAATAGCAGACAATACTCTACCATAGCACAGCTTACCGTAACAAAGACATACAATAGTATGGCACAGCATACAGCACAACAGGCAATCACTACTGCACACAGCTGCCAAGTTTCCCGGGCACAAATCTGACTAGTTAAGCCAGTCCTGGTTTATACTTAGAATTCTGGGACTTGTAGTCTTACTTAGCCGAGTATAAAACTAGGACTACAAGCCATAGAATTCCAAAGAAAAAACACACACAACCTAACATAGCACAGCAGAACACAACACAGTCCAGAGCTCTGATCTCCCGGCAGAGTGTGAGCAGCGTGCAGGGCAGGCGCTCCCAGCCGGCTCACCTCCAGTCCTGCACGGCCTGTCGCCACATCTCTGCTCCGGGGCCTATCCTGCAGCTCCGGCGGTCTGGCAGAAGTGCAGGGTCGACCCCCCCACCAGAGAACTTATGTACTATACAGAAACACACACTCAGAAAACAAGAAGAAAAAAAGTGCTTATGGCATTTGCACCATGTCTTGCACCAGTGCAAATTTTCACGGTCTGGCTCATGACGTCATAATGCAGCTTCAGGAGCAGACTCTCGCACAGGCGCGCCCATTAGCTGAGGAAACACAGCTGTAATGGGACATGGGGCAAATTGCTTGTGGGGTACGAGGAGGTGACAGAAATAAATGCAAGTAGAGAAAGGGAGGCAGGGGAGAGGGGTAGACAACAGAAGAACAGACGGGGAGGGAACAAGAGAGGCACAGATGGCTGAAGTGAGACAGGTGGAGTAAAAGGTGAGGAGGGAAACGGATGCAGGAAGACAAAGTGACAGACAGTCTGAGGCGGGAGCATACAGGTAGGATAAGTGCTCGAGATGCAGGTCAAGAGATGCCCAGGGAGACCATGTCCATGGTGCAAGAGATGACATTGTGTGCTGTCAGAATGTCATTGATACAGTACACTGCGTCTTATGTGACGTCACGCAAGTGACGTTATGTTATTATTGTTGTTGGTGGGTGTTACTGTGAGAGTGAGGGGCTGTCTCCTATACAGTAAGAGACTTCGTTTTGTGGTGGCTGTCAGTTTATTTGTCAATGAGACTGTCTCGTGTTAGATTATTGGCAAATGCCTCTGTGCACTGGCTTATAGATACAGGAATGGGCACCAGGGGTGTAAGAGAGTTGTTGTTGACATTCATTAGGCAGGAGAAGGGGAGGGAGGCTGCGGGGGAGGTGAGCGATGCTTTCTGAGCTGGTTTAAAAAATGTCAATGAAACAGGGAGATACGTACCCTGTCTCTGATGTCGTACGATATTTCGCTGTGTACACGAGGGTGTCTTCTTTTCTTTTACAGCTGGAGGTGTCTGTGTACGGGGTAAACAGGCTTTGGGTCTGCCTCGCGCGCTGTAAGGGGCCACTATGCGCTGCCAATATGTGAATAGGCAGGGGGGAGGGTGTTCTCGTGCTGTGTTTTATGTTAGCGTGCGCTAATACGTTGACGAGAGCTGTCACTTCTGCTCTAGAACATGTTTCTGTGTGATGGGTCTAAGTAACGAGTACGTGAATAATGAAAAGGTAGGTATTTAGGAATATCAACTTACCCGGGCGGTGAGTGGGATTTGTGTTGTTACAGCGCCCAGGGGCAGGACAGGAATGAGAGGCTGGAAGTTGCCGGCGCCAATGGCAAGTTTGTGTTAATCGATTTCGGCAGCCGTGCATTACAAAAGAAATGCGCGGCTGCCGTTCTCGAAGCTGAAGGTGCCTCGCACACCTCTTAAAAGCACAGCGCTTTGAAAATATATATATAAATTCATGAGGAGCATTAATGGGGTGCCTGCCATTCTTAAAGCAAAACACGCGCAAAAGCTACATCGGGACAGGAGATGTACACACGCACACCGTGCGCGTGCACATCGCCTGTCTGGGCGCGTGCCACCTCCTGTCTCCCTTCGGGACAGAAAGCGGCAGCAATAGTCTCGCAAGCGAAACAGCGCATGCGCTGCATTCGCACGCGAGATCTAACAAAAAAACAGGGTGTTGTGGAGGACTCGGATTCTGGTGAAATCAGAATTTTTAATAGAGTAAATTTTCCATAAACCTTTTTGTTGTGGTTGTGTGTGTGGTAGTGGTTGTGTGGTTGTGGTTGTGTGTGTTTGTGGATGGTTGTGGTTGTTGTTGTGGGTGTGGTTGTGGGTATGGTTGGGTGTGGTTGTGGGTGTGGTGGTGGTGGGTGTGGTTGTGGCTGGGTGTGGTTGTGTGTGTGTGGTTGTGTGTGGTTGTGGGTATAGTTGTGTGTGTGGTTGTGTGTGTGTGTGTGGTTGTGGGTGTGGTTGTGGGTGTGGTTGTGGGTGTGGTTGGGTGTGGTTGTGGGTGTGGTTGTGGGTGTGGTTGTGGCTGGGTGTGGTTGTGTGTGGGTGTTGTTGTGTGTGTGCGGTTGTGTTTGTGGTTGTGATTGTGTGTGTGGTTGTGTGTGTGGTTGTCTGTGGTTGTGGTTGTGTGTGTGGTTGTGTGTGTGTGGTGTTGTGTGTGTGGTTGTGTGTGTGCGTATGGTTGTGTGTATGTGTGGTTGTGTGTGTGGTTGTGTGTGTATGGTTGTGGTTGTGTGTGTGGCTGTGGTTTTGTGTGTGGTTGTGGTTTTGTGTGTGGTTGGGTGTGGTTGTGTGGTTGGGTGTGGGTGTGTGTGTGGTTGTGCATGATTATGTGGTTGTGTGTGTGGTTTGTGGGTGGTTGTGTGTGTGGTTGCGTGTGTGTGGTTGTGTGTGTGGGCCTGTGTGTGTGTGTGGTTGTGTGTGTGTGTGGGTGTGTGAGTGTGGTTGTGTGTGGTTTTGTGTGTGAGGTTGTGTGTGTGGGTGTGGTTGTGTGTGTGTGGTTGTGTGGGTGGTTCTGGTTGTGTGTGGTTGTGTGTGTTTGTGTGGTTGTGTGTGTGTGTGTGTGTGTGGTTGTGTGTGGATGTGTGTGGTTGTGTGTGTGGTAGTATGTGTGGTTGTGTGTGTGTGGTTGTGTGGGTGTGGTTGTGGGTGTGGTTGTGGGTGTGGGTGTGGTTGTGGGTGTGGTTGTGGGTGTGGTTGTGTGTGGTTGTGGTTGTGGGTGTGGTTGTGTGTGTGGTTGTGGTTGTGTGTGTTTGTGTGTGTGGTTGTGTGTGTGTGTGTGTGTGGTTGTGTGTGTGTGTGGTTGTGTGTGTGGATGGGTGAGTGGTTGTGGTTGTGTGTGGTTGTGTGTGTTTGTGTGTGTGTGTTTGTGTGTGTGGTTGTGTGTGTGATTGTGTGTGTGGTTGTGTGTGTGTGTGCAGTTGTGTGTGTGTGGTTGTGTGTGGTTGTAGTTGTGTGTGTGGTTGTAGTTTTGTGTGTGGTTGTGTGTGTGGTTGTGTGTGTGTGGTTGTGTGTGTGTGTGTGGTTGTGTGTGTGTGTTGTTGTGTGTGTGTGGTTGTGGGTGTGTGGTTGTGTGTGTGGTTGTGTGGTGTTGTGTGTGTGGTTGTGTGTGTGTGGTTGTGTGTGTGTGGTTGTGGTTGTGGTTATGTGTGTGTGGGTGCGTGTGTGTGGCTGTGTGTGTGTGTGTGTATGGTTGTGTGTGTGTGATTGTGTGTGTGGTTATGGTTGTGTGTGTGTGGTTGTGTGTGTGTGTAGTTGTGTGTGTATGGTTGTGTGTGTCTGGTTGTGTGTGTGTGGTTGTGTGTGTGGTTGTGTTTGTGGTTGGGCGTGGTTGTGTGTGTGGTTGTGGTTGTGTGTGTGGTTGTGTGTGTGTGGTTGTTTGTGGTTGTGTTTGTGTGTGGTTGTGTGTGTTGTGCATGGTTGTGTGTGTGGTTGTGTTTGTGTGTGGTTGTGTGTGTGGTTGGGTGTGGTTGTGTGGGTGTGTGTGGTTGTGTGTGTGTGGTTGTGTGTGTATGTGGTTGTGTGTGTGGTTATGTGTGTGTGGTTGTGCATATGGTTGTGTATGTGGTTGTGGTTGTGTGTGTGGTTATGGTTTTGTATGTGTGGTTATGTGTGTGTGTTTATGTGTGTGGTTGTGTGTATGTGTGTGGTTGTTTGTGTGGTTGTGTGTGGTTGTGTGTGTGTTTGTTTGTGTGTGGTGTGTGTGTGTTTGTGTGTGGTAGCGTGTGTGTGGTTTTGTGTGTGTGTGTGGTTGTGGTTGTGTGTGTGGTTATGGTTGTGTGTGTGGTTGTGTGTGTGTGTGGTTGTGTGTGTGCGGTTGTGTGTGATGTTTGTGTGTGGTTGTGTGTGTGTGTGTTTGTGGTTGTGTGTGTGGTTGTGTGTGTTTGTGTGTGGTTATGTGTGTGGTTGTGGTTGTGTGTGTGTGGCTGTGGTTGTGTGTGTGGTTGTGTGTGTGGTTTTGGTTGTGTGTGGTTGTGTGTGTGGTTGTGTGTGTGAGGTTGTGTGTGTGGTTGCTTGTGGTTGTGTGTGTGGTTGTGTGTGGTTGTGTGTGGTTGTGGTTGTGTATGTGTTTGTGTGTGTGGTTCTGTGTGTGTGGTTGTGTGTCTGTTGTGGTTGTTTGTGTGGTTGTGTGTGTGTGTGGTTGAGTGTGGGCGTATGTGTGTGTGTGGTTGTGTGTGTGATTGTGTGTGTGGTTGTGTCTGTGTGTGGTTGTGGTTATGTGTGGGTGTGGTTGTGGGTGTGGTTGTGTGTGTGGTTTTGTGTGGTTGTGTGTGGTTGTTGTTGTGTGTGTGGTTGTGGTTTTGTGTGTGCGTGTGGGTGTGGTTGTGTGTGGGTGGTTGTGTGTGAGTGCGTACTGTAATCCACGCAAGTTGCGTGTTGGGAGCAATTAAATTAGGCCTGATACCAATTTGTATAGTTGGTAGGCATTGATGAGCAGAGTAAATCACGTGCAGTTCCGTGCACGTGGTCGTGCACAGAAGAGACTACAAAGTTTGAGACCAATAAGTTTATTCATAAGACTAATAATAATAAGACTATTTTGATGCAACTCGAAAAAGTTTGCACACCATTGTAATTTACATTTGGATTGAAACGAAAGTGAAAGTGATCGGACGGAGGCAGAGGGGAAAGCACGGGAAATAAAAACAAGCAACTAATGAACCGTGACAAAGGAGACAGATGGCGGCTGCGCGCGTGCACACTCGCGTGAACGCAAGCGTGTAGCACGCCAGTAGCACTTTGAAAACTCACCTACTAAATGTCCCGGCCAGACCAGCGCATGCGCTGGATCAGGCGAGACCTAAAAATGAAATGATAATAAGGTCCTGTTATCATCATTAGTGTCTCCAGCCCACAGAACCCCAAGGTTGAAGGCTCTCCCTCTGCCCCACCAGACTAGTAGTGTGGCGGAGTCTTTGCTCCCATACACAAGGGGACTGAGTAACCATGAGGTAGTGTCAAACACCCACTACCCTAGTCATGACTCTGCTGAGTACAGAAACAAAAGGACAGTTAACTCAGAGTGCTGCTTTTACATTGGTTGTGAGTGGTTGTCTGTGTTTGTGTGTGGTTGTGTGTGTGGTTATGGTTGTGTGTGTGTGGGTGTGTGTGGTTGTGTGTGTGTGTGGTTGTGTGTGATTGTGGTTGTGTGGTTGTGGATGTCTGTGTGGTTGTGTGTGTGTGGTTTTGTGTGTCGTTGTGTGTGTGTGGTTGTGTGCGTTGTTGTGTGTGTGTGGTTGTGGTTGTGTGTAGTTGTGGTTATGTGTGTGGCTGTGTGTGGTTGTGTGTGTGCTTGTGTGTGGTTGTGTGTGTGTGTGGTTTTGGTTGTGTGTGTGTGTGTGGTTGTGGTTGTGTGTGGTTGTGTGTGTGTGGTTGTGGTTGTGTGTGTGGTTGTGTGTGTGTGTGTGGTTGTGTGTGTGTGGTTGTGTGTGTGGTTAAGTGTGTGTGTGGTTGTGTGCATGGTTGTGTGTGTGTGGTTGTGTGTGTTTGTAGTTGTGTGTGGTTGTGGTTGTGTGTGTGGTTGTGTGTGTGGTTGTGTGTGTGTGGTTGTGTGTGTGTGGTTGTATGTGGTTGTGGTTGTGTGTGTGGTTGTGTCTGTGTGTGTAGCACGCCAGTAGCACTTTGAAAACTCACCTACTAAATGTCTCGGCCAGACAAGCGTATGCGATGGATCAGGCGAGACCTAAAAATGAAATGATATAAGGACCTGTTATTATCATTTTATTTTTATTTTTTGCACTTCTGAAATAGCAGTGGGGGCAATGCTCCTCCGCCTTAGAGGAGCAGCCGCCACTGGCATTCAGCGAAAATAGGAATGTCCCAACATAGTCCAGGTGTCGCTTGTATAGAGCCACGTGACACAGTACTGCCTATCAGAAGAATGGGAAGCTCTCTTTGCTGGGCTGTAGTGTGCCACTTGGCACCATGTTCGTGAAAGCACGCACAGTGGATCGTGGCTGACGTTACTAAGGAATTAAAGAGAGGGCGTGCTTGAGCATTAGACTAAATGGAAACCTCATGTCCCACCAGCATTCGTTTTTCCAGCCCATAGCACCATATTGGTGACGACCTCAAAAGGTGCAAGGGACTCAGAAAATGGCCCACACCTTTTGCACACCTGCACTACTCGTGAACCCACAGAACAGTACGCCCACTCAGGAAGAGCGAGAGAGGAACGCACCTTCTTTGAGGCACCTGTAGACAGGGCTTTAAGTGGGGCAGGTCCTGCCAGTGCTGAGCATCGGCAGTTTTTAGGTCGAGGCCTCGTCCGCACTGCTGTAAGCAGTGGGCGGAGCCGAATATTTTATGTTGTCCAGTATGGGGGCAAGCTCATGGTGCCCGGGCTCAGTCAGCTGCTCCGTCCTCGGTGCCCCAACGTCTCCGCTGCCCGCTGCTCCCTGGACCCCGCTCCCTCGGTCTCTCCTCAGACTCCGATGCGGCGAGCACGCTGGCTCTGGCGCAGCTCCATGTCTCCAGCCTCGGCGCCTGCACCCTTCTTCTGCCCGGGTCTCTGCTCTTGGTGTGGCAGTGGGCATCTTGGCGGGGCTGTGGGACCAGAGACCACTTGTGCCCCCCTACCCCGATCTGGTGCCGGGCCCACCTATGCCGCCGGCCATCGTGGTGAACACCGGAGGGCTGCGGAGATTCGAGATGGCGAAAGAAGAAGATTGAGCCTCTGCTGGAAGTGGAGTTGCCCATGTGGAGGAGTACGAGGTTGCAAATCTCCGCTGCCCCCCGCCCCCCCCGCCCGAGCGCCTGCTGATCGACTGTCCACCGCGGTGGCTGAGGCTGGCCTGTTCTACTCCTGGACACTGCGGGGGCTGGGCAGACTAGCTCTGCATCTGAATTGGCTGCTTCAGTGCCGTGGTTCCCCAGCGTCCTAAAGGAGCTGGGCAGACATTGCGGAGCACATCTGAGGTAAGATGTGGGCCACTGGCGGGTCGAGCCTGTGTGTGTGTGATGAGTGCGTGCAGCCTGCAGTGGTGTCTGCCCCTGATGTGTGTGCATGATGGGTGTTTGTGGCCTGCAGTGGTGTCTGCCCCCGATGTGTGTGCATGATGGGTGTTTATGGCCTGCAGTGGTGTCTGCCCCCGATGTGTGTGCATGATGGGTGTTTGTGGCCTGCAGTGGTGTCTGTCCCTGTGTGGGTGATGAGTGCGTGCGGCCCTCAGTAGTTTCTGTCCTTGTGTGTGTGGCTCTGTGTGTGAGATAAGTGTGTGCGACCTGCAGTGGTGTCTGTCCTTGTGTGTGTGGCTCTGTGTGTGAGATAGGTGTGTGCGGCCTGCAGTGGTGTCTGCCCCCGATGTGGGTGCATGATGGGTGTTTGTGGCCTGCAGTGGTGTCTGTCCCTGTGTGGGTGATGAGTGCGTGCAGCCTGCAATGGTGTCTGTTCTTGTGTGTGTGGCTCTGTGTGTGAGATAAGTGTGTGCGGCCTGCAGCGGTGTCTGCCCCCGATGTGTGTGCATGTTGGGTGTTTGTGGCCTGCAGTGGTGTCTGCCCCCGATGTGTGTGCATGATGGGTGTTTGTGGCCTGCAGTGGTGTCCGCCCCCGATGTGTGTGCATAATGGGTGTTTGTGGCCTGCAGTGGTGTCTGTCCCTGTGTGGGTGATGAGTGCGTGCGGCCTGCAGTGGTGTCTGTCCTTGTGTGCGTGGCTCTATGTGTGAGATAAGTGTGTGCGGCCTGCAGTGGTGTCTGTCCTTGTGTGTGTGGCTCTGTGTGTGAGATAAGTGTGTGCGGCCTGCAGCGGTGTCTGCCCCCGATGTGTGTGCATGATGGGTGTTTGTGGCCTGCAATGGTGTCTGTCCCTGTGTGGGTGATGAGTGCGTGCGGCCTGCAGTGGTGTCTGTCCTTGTTTGTGTGGCTCTGTGTGTGAGATAAGTGTGTGCCGCCTGCAGCGTTGTCTGCCCCCGATGTGTGTGCATGATGGGTGTTTGTGGCCTGCAGTGGTGTCTGCCCCCGATGTGTGTGCATGATGGGTGTTTGTGGCCTGCAGTGGTGTCTGTCCCTGTGTGGGTGATGAGTGCGTGCTCCTGTAGCAGTGTCTGCCCCTGTAGCAGTGTCTGGCCCTGTATATGTGTATCATTGTGTGTGTGTGTGTGTGTGCTATCAGTGTAATCAATGTGTGGACATTTTAATGAATTTTATTTTGATAAAGCATTTAAGGGTTGTATAGAATTTTGAGTGATTCTCTCTCTTTTGTAGTGTTTTTAGGAAGTGTCTCTTGGAGCTCCCTCCTCCCCAACCTCCCCGTCTGCTTGCAGAAGGCCTGTCTGTTTTCTGTACTGCAATCTAAGGCAGTCTGTGTCCCGTTAACAAGCGCCCCCCATCCCCCATCCCAGGCCCGGTTCCAGGAATTTTTATTTGGGTGGGCCAAGGGTGCATTCGGGTGGGCCACTGCGGGCTCGATTTGTCGCATATATGTCTAGGCAGGCCTGCTTCAGGGCCCTCCTTTATCTCTTCTTAGTCTTACAAGGCCCAGTAAAATGCATTCTTTACCAAATCTCTTTCTAAATGTGATCACTCCAAAAAGTGCTTTTTCCATGCAATGTGCCTTTGATGGGGAGAGGAGGTTTCTGAGGTGGCAGTATCAGGCAAGTGACACTTCTCGGGCTCCCTCTGTGCGAGCCTTCAGGGAGAATCCCTCTTCGTTACTCCCTCCACCTGACCACGGACTCTGAAACGCACTCCCTTACAGGTTTGATTATCCACGACTCCTCTACAGTGCGCCTTATCTCACAGCTGACCTTGGGTCCCAGCCCCATATCAGGCACCATCGGGCTCCACTTTCATTTTTCCCCAGTAAAAACATTAGTAAAATCACCTTCAAACTTAAAACATTGAATATAGTAGAAAATATAATTAGCACACACTTTAAAGTATGTGCCACAGAAGCCCTTATGACCAGACTGCTAATTAAATAAACAAAAACAGAAAGGCCGGATTCAGCGCTGATGCGAAAGTCTATTTTGGCGCCGCATCAATAACCTCTTTCTCCGCAAATACCTTTACTCCCACCTTCCAACAGTGCCCCTCATCTCCCAACGGCCCACTCTATTGACCTCCTCCTCGGATTCCCTCACAGCCACATGCCACAAGTGCCCCTCATCTCCCCATAGCCCCTTCCCCTATTGACCTCCTCCTCGGATTCCCTCACTGCCACCCTCCACCAGTGCCCCTCATCTCTCTCTAACTCCCCCCTCCACGCCATGATCTCTTTCTCGGATTCCCTCACTACCACCCTCCACTAGTGCCCCTCATCGCTCCATAGCTCCTCCCACAATCTCCTCCTCGGATTCCTTCGCTGCCACCCTCCAACAGTGCCCCTCATCTCTCTATGTAGCCCCTCCCACTACCACCTCCTCGGATTCCCTCACTGCCACCCTCCAACAGTGCCCCTCTCTCATATGCATTCCATTTGTTGTATAGCGCTACTCATATCAGTGTAGTGTGTGTCAGTACTTTACACAACGCACACATTATACAGAGACAATGAATCATACAAGTATGTAAATCAGTCTATAGGGAATGTCATATAAGCCAATGAGGATTACAAGGTGTATGAATCACATGTCATCCATACTGGTGGGCTGGCTATTTTAAGAAGGTTTGGTCTGGGGAAACAGAACCTTAGGATTTAAAGAGTATTCCATGGGGGTCAGCTTTACTGATAAAAATGTATATCTGCCCAAACATACTCATTTTAGCAACATTAGAATAATGGGAGACTGGGTAAGTTCTAACTATATCACAAAACAAAAAAGAGAAGTTCTGACCATACCATTCATGTTTGTATGCTGCTCTTTGATGACAGTTCATTGGTTACTGTCCGATGGTAGGATTGTAACTTCTGAACTGCAAGTAACACAAAGATCTATGTGACAAAGGCAGTAACCCACTGAGCTATCCAGGGCTGCTGTCTACTGTCACTGCAGTCCGGAAAAAAGTACCAGGGCACAAAACTGAGCCCGATACAGACCCGTTTCGAGACAACAGGCACATTGGTGTACCCTGTTCACACTACTCACAAGTGGAAAGTTACGCCATGAAGTCACGCCAGGTGAGGGTTGTAGGGGGAAGGGAAATCTTTTAAAGAAAGTCATTTTCTCTCTGAATTTCTCTTCTCTTTTTGAAACTCAGGAGCAGCAACATTGCTGTGATGTCACCGGTGCTTTAAGTGCTTTAAGTGGAAGCTTTTGCAATATTATATACAAGCCATAGTTGCTGTTTTTATCTCATGCGACTAACAACCATTGACAAAGTCAATAGTCCTGACTTGTAGGTATGATGTTACTTGTTGTATCATATTCCTGGATACAATGACAGAAACAGCAAAATACAAGTCGGGTTGCACACTGCTAAACACAGATTGTTAACATACTGTTTTTAAGCCACGTCCTCAATTACATTGGCCACGCTCCTTTGAGAGATCCCCCAGTTTATTCATCCCACTTAAAGCCCTGGAGCTATCCACATAAAATACAGTTCGTCAGCATTTAAAAACTACTGACAGTCAAATGATTGCTCTCCAGCAGGATCATTAATCACCAGAGTTATCTGGGCATTTTGTATTATTAGTGTTGTCCTGCATTGGCCACGATAATGATAAAAACGGATAGAAACACACACAAAGTATGTGTCCTGCTGGACCTGTGCAGATTTAAAAAAGAAAAAATGTTGTAACACATTCTCTTGCCTACTCCATTAGTCAATGTTTGTGTCAGCCACTGCAGGGATCAGGAAAGGTGAATAGAAATAAACAAACTGATTTTCTCCTGCACTGCATAGAAAAAGAAATATCAACGCAGCAGGACAGTAGGCAAAGGTTACCAAAGGTTACCATTGTCAAAGAAAGGATTTGTCACCTTTCACCATGCAGAGATGAAGGGGTGAAAAATAAACAAAGCCTCATAAACATGTACATGGTCTTTAAAGACCTGTGAAGTACTTGCATCGGCTGCGATCATCTCTAAAACTGTCTGTGTGTGTGTGTGTGTGTGTGTGTGTGTGTGCGCCCCTCGGCCCGGCTGACACACACAACGGGGAGGGTTGAAGCAATTTGATCCCAAAAGAGTTGCGTGCCTGCCTTCAAGCCCTTACTCCGAGGGCCAAGGATCCTGTTTGAGTGGATCAAGCTCACCCGGCCCACCCGCTAGAACCGGGCCTGCCCCATCCCCCATCCCCCCACCCCCAGGCCCCTAGAAGTGACACTCTTTCCAGGGTACTGATGCAACTGTGCAATGTCTAATCATCCATTCTGCAGGCGCCTCCTCTCTGGCTTGGCCAGCCACTCCCCCGCCCATACTAACCTCATACCACAGGGTCCATCTTCAAACAACTGTCTCTTTCCCTGTCTACGGACCACCCAATGCAGGCCCATGGGAACCCTTCAGCCTATCCTGGACGTATGCCCCTCTGCAGACATGACTCCCAGTCACTGACAGACACCAATGTGCAAAGCTCGCCTTCTGCCTGCTGCTTGATACTGATAGAGCGCGCGAGGTCACCCAGCCAATAATTTCGCCGTTTCCGGCTTCGGGCCCATATACTTTCAATTCACAATATTCATTGACAGGGTGACTTCACGGGCTGCTACCAATTTGTGTGAATTCCCTACTATAATTACTCAGTGTACCCGACTTACCATCCACCGACACGGGTACCTTTGACCTCAACGGATCAGGGAGCTAGCTGTAAAAGGAAAGGCAGCAAAATACCAATCCAAGATGACATTCAATACTGTTGTAAATGACCACGGACAACTGGAAGTTTTAAAATCTTTATCTAAAGTTCGTTTTCTTCTAGCATGAGATTTACAAGAATAAGACAATCTATAATCAAGATAATGAATAGTACATAACTATAGAGAAATAAAGTCAGGGTAATCATGGAAATGCTAATATGAGATGCAACGGGAAATGCTATGCATTCAGGGCAAAAGTTCTTTAGACAGTTTAAGTAAGGACGTTCTAGACCATATCAGAAAATGGCAAACTGCAATGCAAAATATGATTTCTAATAGATAGGGCAACATGGGACCACGTTATGGAAAATGCAAATGACTTTATGATTCAATAGTTTGCGGCAAAGCATGGAAAAATCCACATATGCAAAGGTGTGTCTTTATTGAAGCAAAAGACAGAAAAATAGAAAGGTGCAAGTTCAAAGAATTTAGAGCAATATTTACCTAGACTGGTGTGAAAACCAAACCCTGGCCACGGGTCAGTTAAGGACAGGAAACCCTCAAGGAAGGATACCCTCAAAGGACAGCAGGTGCAGAATTGGACACCCAGGACAGGACAGGATACCCTCAGATTAGGAATCAGGACAGGACCTCAGGACAGGACAGCAAACCCTCAGGACAGGACCGCTCAGGACAGGACCGCACCCGCAGTTTGGAAGCAACGCCTGCGCTCCACCCTCTCTGCAGCTATCGATCAAGACCCCGATTGGGTCAGCGAACTCCCAGCAAAGTGCTTCGCTAGCACTTTAAGGTTCAGTAAAACCTTAGTCTATGGTCAATTTCGGACAGAGTGCTCCGCAGCCCTCTGTATCTTCAGTCACCTATTGAGTGCGATGGGTCAGTGACAGGTCAGCTAAACCAGACAAGTCGGACAATTTCCCTAGGTGAACCCAGGGTAGATATACAGTTTGGGGACGGTGTACCACCCCCCAATGTTGCAAAGTGTCAGAATCCCTCAATTTGGATTGGTCCTAAGATAGGATTTGGGTAACACACCAATCAGAATACACTATTTGGAGGCCTTATTTACATCTCAGGGCACCGCCTAGCAAGATTGGGGTTCCCATGAGAAACTGCGCAGAATACAGGCAAAGAATACATTTTTGCAACATAATAGAACAATATCGAGATGCTGCGGGGCTAAGGTGCTGCTTCCCAGGGTGGCTTCTGGCATCAACCTTCCTTGGCAGCAATTCAATGCCGAGATGACTTTCGGCGAGTCTGCGCACAAGTACCCTCCAAGATGGCTTTCGGCTCAGTCAGACCCCCATTCCCCGTGGTACATGAAAAGTAAGCGAGAACAAATTAATACATAGAAATAACGTTATGAAAACACATCACAGGGCTTGTACTTTCAACTTATCACTAAGAAATATACTTATGCAGTGTAAATGTTAGCTACATATAAACAAGTACAAGAGCAGTGGCACGAGCAGTACCACGTTACTGGCAAAGCTATGTATTACGCATGCGCAACTATTTCCCTCCAAACCTGCAAACACGTCAGGACACGTGAGTGTGACTGACGCATGCGCAGACACTATTTCAAAGCAGCGGCCATTTTAAAGACTCGAATTAATTATTTTAGTAAAACACATAGGCAAGCTTCGGGGAACCTCGTTTAAACATAAAATAAACGTTAGTAAGACGTACAAATTATTATTTGATTATACATGGACGAGGTTCATGACAAAAACAAGTCGCAAATGCAAAGCTTTGCTTCATCAATCCCCTCTTTGATGATATTTACTATCATCACAAAAATAAATGGAACCAGATGCCAACTTGTCACACCTTATACATCTCTATCTCTTCCAGCAAGCTATCCAGCTTTTCTCTCTCATTTTTGGTAGGGTGAGAATTCTTCACCCTTTTGTATATCTGATTATTCATTTCCTCTAATTCAAGTTCATCCACACTTCGTTTCACTCCTCTCGCATTCACTTGATGCTTTCCGGTGTGCTTGCGACATTTGCAACAGGCAAATATGAAAAATAGGATAAGACCTATAATTCCAATTGGCATCAGTATCTTAAACAATAAGCTTTTACCTAAGCTAGCAAACCAATGACCTACATTTGAGAGACCATCTACCAGTCTCTTCCAGGCACTGTCAACTTCGAGTGGTTTGAGTTCCCTTTCCAAATTAGTAATGTTTTTCACGTATCTTTTGAGCTGCACACTTTTGTCCGGAATATAAGTGCAACAATGTTGCGCCTTCAACATCCGGCAGACTCCACCCTCTTTTGCTAATAAGGTATCAAGAGCAAGTCTGTTCTGCAAAACCGTCGATCTGATCGCAACCATTTCGGTATTGACCAGCAGAAATCCATGAGCTGTGTCAGTAGACAACGCATCCACTATAGTGGACAATTTACAAATTCTGTGAGTGTTCAGAACCACTCCCACTCCAGGTATCAGTGCACTGAAAATACTACCCATTATTTCACCTATGCTTTCTCTTTTACTACGCACTAAGCCATTAGTATTTTCACTGCTTCCAGCAACTTTGTTCACATGGTATATTTTCGGGAAGACAATGCCAAAATAGCAACTTCCATACCAGTGATCCGGCAATTTGAAATAAGCCTTGTCCCCACAAATATAATAAATTCCAGGAAACACAGGCTCTGACCCATTTTTGAAACCCCAACCTCCAATTACCTTGTAATTATGTTCGCATTCACTGGAACCAATGAAAATGTTATTATAATAGCTAGTCTTCTCGCGATGAAGACATAGCTTGCCTTTCTTTTCAAAATCCAGCAACAGAGCAGGACCCGCTCCACCATTTGAGGTGCCTTCCATGTTCTCAGCCCACTTTGGCCTTTTCTGTGTCTCGTCATCTGCCTTTCTTTTTATTTTTATTCTCCTTTTCTCTGCCATGTTCAGGAACATCTTTTCCTGCTCACGCAGAGAACAGGTCAAGTTATCTCTGTGTGCGTCACCTAGGTCTATATTACCTATAGTCAAAAAGTATTCGCCCATATAGCGAGTAACGTCACTTTTGGTATGTACAGGATTCAAGTTCCCACGTATAGGAAGTTCAGAAAAGATCACGTCACTGTTTGAGTAATAGTACTGTAACGGTCCTCTTTTGTAAAATAAACTAGCTAAAATGCTACAAGAAATTCCATATGTCAGAGGCAAGTGATGGTATGTCACGCCTTCAGCTACAGAGGTAGGTAGCTTCATGCAGACATAGCAATCTTCAATTTCCATAGTCTCTACATAGTGTATTAACAAGTTTGCGAAAACATTTAAATGCGTTCTGTTCTTAATTCCATGATAATGTAGTCCTCCCTCATCTGATGCTTCTAAGTCTTGTTTTGTTTGTCTCAGTGCTCTCTCATGTCTTGCTACACTTTGTGTTGTCAGCTCTTCACTGTCAGTATTTACAATTTCAGTAGGGACAATATTAGTATTTTTGCTCACCGCAAAAGGAATGAAAACTGTTAGTCCTATCCAGAGTAATATCAGTATGACTATACTACATACACATACCTTGCAGCATGTTTTGCAACGACTGCAACTAGGTCTACCATTCACGTTTGAATCAGACATTTTGGCTCAGAAGAAGTTTCTCGACCCCTCTTTGTGTCTTTACACCAGTAGCTTACTTTGTGCAAATTCACGGTGGCTCGTCTTCTTCTTCAGCAGAGTACTCAGGGACGGGTTCTCCGTCGCTTTCGTCAGTTAGATCAAGATCTTCAAATTCTTCCAAAACAAGCGTCCATTCAGGAGACTTGTACTTTTTATTTTGTCTTTTTATTCGATCACTCCTTCTCTTGGAAGTATCTTCGGGTTGTTCTGCTATGCGAGCACTTCTCCTTAATTCTGCACGTTTTTCTTCTACTGTTTTTATTCTCAGTCTCAATTTCTTTATGTATCCAGGTTCAATGTGCTTTCTTTTCTTAAGTCTTTTGGTTGGTACCGAGACTTCGTTTTCTTCTCTTGCCCTTTTGTTTTCATGAGTTTGTGGCAATTCTGTTTCAGTTTCTTCCTCCTCTATCTGACTATTTCCAGGACTAGCATCTATTTCTTCTGCCTGGTTACTAATCTGGCCTGGTTCAGGAGGATTTTGTTTTTGCTTTTCAAATGTCTCTGTTTCTGTTTCCTGAACACGTTCTTCTAATCCTATCTGATCCTGTTCAAGCACTTCGATCTCTTGATTTTCTTCTGCTCGAACTATTACGCTATGTCTAGTCTGTCCCTTCCCGACATCAGGAGTCAGTGGAGGAGTATCGATCACCTGTTCTGTATCAACCACTTGTTCTGTATCAATCACTTGTTCTGTATCAATCACTTGTTCTGTCCCTGTCTGACCTTCTCCTTCCTCAGTTTTGATGTGAATCTCAAGATCCTGAGGTTCTTCGCCTGTGCCTTCCTTTTCCTCTCTATTCCACTCTCTACCTTCCCAAAGTCGCTCACTTGTTCGAATGGGGTCTTCAGTGAGATCAATCAATGGTATCCACTCCTCTGGCCATATGCTCGGCAGCCCGTCTTCAGCTACTTCTGGCTCAGCTTCTTGGACCCCTTCAGCAGGCTGGGCTCTTGGTAGTTCGTTATCAACTGTTCTTGGGCCAACGTCTGCTGATTCTGCAGCTCGACTGGTACTGGGCTGTACGTCGTCAGCTACTTCTGGTCTGGCTCCTGCAGAGTCCTCTGCTGGACGCCCTTCTTCTCCAGGCTCCTCGTCGGGTAATACCTTCTGGGTGTGGCTGGCGTGTATCCAACGTGGAACCCCTGCACACTTTACTGCTGTGGTAGTTACCAGGATCACCTGACGTTTCTCTCCCCACCTTGGCTCCAGGCAGCTCTTCCGAGTATGCTTCTTTATCTTGACCCAGTCTCCCGGGACCAGTTTGTGGAGAGGAGTCGTTGGATTGAGGATGGCGTCTTCTCCGATCTGGCGAGAGATAGAACGCACTTGGTCACCCAATCTCTTGCAGTATTCAAGTACCAAATCATCAGTAATACTCAACAGTTTGCTTCCTGGTACCCATGCTTGTCTCATCACTCTTCCCATAATGATTTCATGGGGACTTAAGCCTGTCTTGAACACTTCTGAGTCCCATCAGCACCAGGGGCAGGGCCTTCACCCAGGTCATCCTAGATGCATCACACAGTTTTGCTAGTCTGTTTTTGATAGTTCCGTTTATTTGTTCCACTATTCCAGAAGCCTCTGGACGGTATGCACAGTGAAGCTTTTGTGAGATTCCAAAGGCCTTACAGAGTTCGGCGATCACCTCATTCTGGAAATGTGAGCCTTGATCTGATTCAATAGTGACTGGAACCCCGAACCTAGGTATCAGTTCTTTTAGTAAACACTTAGCTACTGTTTTTGCGTCATTTTGGGGAGTAGGGAAAGCTTCCACCCACTTCGAAAATAAACAGACCATGACAAGGACATATCGTTTCCCTTCACAACGGGGCATGGTGATGAAATCAACCTGTATTCTCACGAAGGGACCCCCTGACCTCCCAATTTTCCCCAGTTCCACCACAGTTTTCTTGCCTGGGTTCATCTTTTGACATGACAGGCACCTCTGGCAGAGGGACTCTGCTACTTTCCTGAACTTTTTACTGTACCAAGTCTGTTGGAACACTAGAATCATGGCGTCCCTTCCAATGTGTGATCCTTCATGTATCAATCTCGCCATTGTGCTAAGTAAGTGTCTAGGTAACACAGGCATACCAGTTGGACCTAAGATGACACCATCCACACGTCTTGGTCTACACCCATCCTCCTTCCACTTCTCTCTCTCTCGCCAAGGTGCCGCCTGCTGCCACTCTTTCACTTCATCCCATGTAGGCACTTCTTCAAACACCTGAAGTTGGCAGCTGGTTCCTGGCCCCCCTCGTTTTGGATTTACGATATACCGATCTCTGGCGCACCATTGGGCCACTCGATCAGCAAAATCGTTTCCCAGTGATACAGTGTCCATGTCTTTTTTATGAGCGACACACTTTACCACTGCCAGTTCCTTTGGTAACTGGATTGCCTCTAAAAGGTCTTGTACAACCTTTCCATTTCGAATAGGGGTACCTGATGAAGTCAGGAACTCCCTTTGTAGCCACAACTGGCCAAAGTCATGCACAACCCCATAACAGTACTGACTGTCAGTATACACTGTTATGCGTAGGTTTTTCCCAATTTTGCAAGCTTTTATCATAGCTATCAATTTGGCTACTTGTGCAGACTTTACGTCAAATAGATAACCTGCTTCTTCAATTTTGGTTAAGGAGACTACCGCATAGGCAGCACTCAGGCCTCCTTGTTCATGTCTTAGACATGAACCATCCACAAATAATTCCTTGTCATGCACAGGCAATGGTGTTTCTTTAATGTCTGGACATGGCTTGGTGTTGAATTCTGTTAAATCAATGCAATCATGCTCATCCTCCACCCCACCTTCCATATCCATTGGGTCTGGGAGCAAGGTGGCAGGGTTCAGAATACTGCACCTAACAATGTTTACATTTGCAGCTCCCACAAGAATCCTCTCGTATTTAGTCAGCCGACTAGGGGTGAGATACTGAGTTTTTGTTCGGGTCAGTAAAATTACTACTCCATGTGGAACATACACAGTTACAGGATGTCCCATGACAATGGACTCACTCTGCTCTAAACTTGCGCAGGTAGCAGCTACTGCTTTCAGACAACCTGGTAATCCAGCAGCCACTGGATCCAGGGTGGCAGAAAAATATGCCACAGGCCTTCTCGTTGTGCCATGATCTTGTGTCAGGACTGACAACGCGCAATTATCGCGAGTGTCACAGAATAGGGCAAATTCTTTGGAATAGTCTGGCATTCCCAATGCCGGTGCTGTACACAGACAATCTCGTAGTTTGGTGAAGGCTGTTAAGCTTTCATCATCCCATTCTACAATATCGGGTGTTCCTCTCTTGGTCATTTTTATCAAAGGCCTAGCCAGGACTGCAAATCCCAGAATCCACTGCCTGCAGTATCCTATCACTCCCAGGAACATTCTGATCTCTTTCTGAGTACGGGGTAACTGCATCTTTTGAATTATTCTCACTCTTTCTGATGTCACTTTTCTGACACCTTTCTCTATCTGGTGCCCCAGATATTTCACTGATTTTGCCCAGAACTGTAATTTGTCAGGGGCCACTTTATGTCCCTTCTCGCTCAGGTGATTCAGTAGGGCAATGGTGTCAATCACACAATCCCTATGACTTTTAGACGCCACCAAGAGGTCGTCTATGTATTGCACTAGGACAGAGTTCCCAGGTAAGACCAAAGTTTCCAAACATTTTTTCAAGATCTGATTCAAGATAGAGGGGCTCTCTGTGTACCCTTGAGGGACCCTGTTCCAGACATACACGTGACCATTGAAGGCAAATGAGAAAAGAAATTTGCTATCTGGATGCAAGGGAATGGAAAAGAATGCATGACATAGGTCTATCACAGTGAACCACTCAGCATCCCAGGGAATCTGATACAGAATCACTGCTGGGTTCGGGACAATAGGGCAGCAGGGGACCACTATCTTGTTTACTTTTCGTAGGTCCTGCACTACTCTGTACTTGCCACTAGGCTTCT
Organism: Lissotriton helveticus; assembly: GCF_964261635.1. Lineage (NCBI taxonomy): Eukaryota > Metazoa > Chordata > Amphibia > Caudata > Salamandridae > Lissotriton > Lissotriton helveticus. The sequence goes on from NC_136061.1 coordinate 2,089,938,772, forward strand.
TGATGCCCATAATCGGTGAGTTACATGGGCTACTCAATACCTCCTGTATGATGTTTCCTTCTAACAATTTCTGTATTTCCAGAGTGACACCTGCTCTCACTTCTGCATTCATTCTGTAGGGTTTAGTATTGGGGTATACAGCATTGTCCTTTATTGCTATCTGTATGGGGTCTACGTTTTTCATTAACCCTACATCTTTCCCAGTAAAGTCCCATACTTCTGGCTTCACTGCTTCTTGGAGTTCTTTGGGCAAATCCTGCATGGTCATTCGAGTCAGGTCTGATTAACATTAATTTATAAATGCCGTCTTCATCTGGGGTCTGAATTTCAACACCCTTTGGTGTGCAAAAGATGGTACAATTCATTTTGCACAGCAAATCACGTCCCAGTAAGTTCACTGGACTGGTGTCGCAAACGACAAATCTATGCATTTCCTTAAAGTTTCCAATTGAGATCTCCATGGGCTTGGTAACAGGAGTACTAATCAATTGATTAGATACACCCACTACTTGGATGGCTTCTCCCGAGAGGGGTAGGTTTGGAACGTCCACTGTTCTTACAGTAGAACGGGTAGCGCCAGTGTCCAACAGAAAAGTGACATCATTTCCGTCAACCTTTCCTTCAATGTATGGTCCGGACTGGTCTACCGGCAAGGAGGCGCCAAGTACGCACTCCTCGTCCTCCCCTCTCAGGCCCCGTCAGTACTGGTCATCACAAAGGAAGGTATCATTCAACAAATACTGCGAAGTTGCTGCATTTCTGTTCTCATTGCTTTCCCAGACTTCTATCTCATCACCCTCTGTCGCTTTTCCCCTATGTACTTGCTTTGGAGCTCGGGGCACCTGAACCGTTTTTACCTGTAGTTGAGTCTTTCTTGGTCTTTCTTTCTGCGTCTGTGGAGTTAAATCAGGTGTTTTGGGGTTATCGTCAGGCAAATAAGGACACTCGTTACGCCAGTGTCCAATTTCTCCGCACTGGTGACAGGGAAATTTCTTCATAGCCTCTTCCCTGCTCATTTTGGGCCAGGGCTTGCCTCCTCCCCCACCCCCAGGACCTTGGTTCTGAGTGTTTTTGGCCATGTTACTCAATTGTTTTTCCTGCTGTTCTGCGAGCTTCACTTGAGCCCACATAACCTTCTCTTTGAGGGCCTTTTTCTTTTCTGCCATCTCGTCCTCGCAGTACTTTGCGTACCGCAGGACCTCGTCTATCTTTTTGGAGTGCCAACAAATTTTGTTATCCTTTATCCACTGACAAATTTCAGGCCTTAAACCGTTTACAAACCTGTAAATGAAATGCGTCATATCCTTCATCTCGATGTTATCTATACCACTGTATGTTTTAAACGGTGCACAGACATAATATCGACTCCAAAATATCGTTTGGACAGAATATCGAGGAAAAAATATCGTTTGGACAAAATATCGACTGGACAGAATATCGACAGCCAAAATATCGTTTTTAAGGTAAGTGCAGTAATATCGACTGTAAATAATATAGAAAGTGAAAATATGTAAGTATATACTATAGATAGTAAAATAAATTGTTTTTATTTTTAGGGTTCAGGGTCAGTTTTGGGTTTTTGGGTAAAGGGGTATTTTTAGGGTTCAGAGTCAGTTTTCAGTTTTTGGGTAAAGGGGTATTTTTAGGGTTCAGGGTCAGTTTTCAGTTTTTGGGTAAAGGGGTATTTTTAGGGTTCAGGGTCAGTTTTCAGTTTTTGGGTAAAGGGGTATTTTTAGGGTTCAGGGTCAGTTTTCAGTTTTTGGGTAAAGGGGTATTTTTAGGGTTCAGGGTCAGTTTTCAGTTTTTGGGTAAAGGGGTATTTTTAGGGTTCAGGGTCAGTTTTCAGTTTTTGGGTAAAGGGGTATTTTTAGGGTTCAGGGTCAGTTTTCAGTTTTTGGGTAAAGGGGTATTTTTAGGGTTCAGAGTCAGTTTTCAGTTTTTGGGTAAAGGGGTATTTTTAGGGTTCAGGGTCAGTTTTCAGTTTTTGGGTATTATTTTATTATATTTTATTACTATATATATATGTTTAATAAATATGAAATAAAAAAATATTTATTTAACTTTCATTAATTATTTAATTATTATAAGTTAATTTAAGTAATTTTAAGTATATTTTAGTAATTAATTATTAATATTAATTTAATTGAACACTGTTTTTAGTAAATACGATATTTTTTACAACTATATTTTTGTAAACGATATTTTGTACTCGATATTTTTGTACTTACCTGTTTGTACATACAAACTCGATATTTTTGCTGTAGATATTTTTTCCTCGATATTTTGGGTAGTCGATATTTTGGTAGTCGATATTCTTTCAGTGATCCGTTTTAAACACCTGCAACAGCCTTTCATAATAGGAGTGCACTGTCTCGTCTCTCTCCTGTGTAGTTCTATCTATCCTGGTCCAATCAGTTTCTTTTGCGGGCACCTTATTTTTCAAATGCAACATTACTTGTTCGTATTTTTTCATCACTTCAATCGACGGCTCCCCTATGTTAGAGTCCCTCGGGTACTCCTCACTAGGCCAGCCTATGGCTATTTTACACTCGGTCCATAGATCTACCGGGACCACAATGTCGAAAAATCCATCCAGGTCTTTCCAAAGGCATTTTTGCACCTTTACGAACCTTTCCACCTGCCGGTACCAGTCAACTGGCTTTTCGCGCAATTTCGGGAAATCGTTAGTAAAGGACACGATATCCTGTCTGGACCATGGAACGTGCACATACCTCCCACCTGGCACTTCATGCATGGGGCATAACTGTTCAGGCTTGTCTACTTCTCTCAAAGGGAACTCAGGGGTCGCTTGTCTGGATCGAGCCTCATCTTTCTTTCGTGCCCACCTGCTTTTCCATTTTTCCACGTCTCCCCATTTCTGCAAAATTGCTAACAACTCTTTAATCTGCAACTTTTTCCCTGACACATGCAAGTTCTCTATATCTTTGTCTGAGAATTCAGCTCTGTAAGGCTTTTGTAAGGGCTTGGATCGGGAAATATCTACCCCCATACTAGCTGCAGTGTCTGTCAACTTTTCGTGGAGCACCCTAGTACTTCTGGTAAGGCTTTTACACATAAACAGCAACTCTTCTTCAGAGTAGGTATTTAATCTGTCCAATCCCACATTTCCTGCCATTAATTCCTCTATTTCTACCCTCAGTTTGTAGAGGTCTAAAGGTTTCGTTTGCGGAGTCTGTTTTTCTAATTCCCGACTCCAATTTTCAATTTCCTCCGGAGTTACCAGAGAAACACTCCTAGTACCTGACGTTGATTCTAATTTAATTTCTTTCGCATTAAAAGGATTATGCCTCTTCTGCACTCCCTTCTCGGTCTGCTTGTTTGGCAGGTCCAAAAACACAACTTCGGACTCGCACTCACTGGACTGATCGTCTATCAGTAGGGGCTCCTGCCTCGGCGGGGCCATGATTGGGTTCATAACTGGAGGGTTTGGACTTCCTTGATTATTCCCATACAACGGAACCACTGGTCCGATTGTTACCGGAATAGTCAAAGCCTCAGGACTGGTATTTAACTGGGAGATTTTCTGAATTATTTCTGTCCTCTGTCTAGCTAGGGCCTCTTGCTCCCTTTCATCTAGTACTCTTCCTAATGTCCGGTCAGGTATCATCTGTGGGGTCAGGTGAGGGGTAAGACTCGGGGCAGTAGGATGCGTTTCACTTGGTCCTCCACCATAATTTGGTTTTGGGAACAAAGTTCCTGTGCCAAATGACCTGCGCTCCTCCCCATATGGAGGCTGCAAAAAGGGCATTCCTGAACTTAATGGCTTTTCTTTGTTTTCATAAAGAGGTCCGGGGAAAAAGGCTCTTTCACGGGAATATTTTTCCTCCGGGCTCACGGGCACTCTAGGATATATATCTCGTACCTCCGCGGGTCCAGGATTCTCAAAATAGGGCAGTACTTGACCACCTCCCCCCTACTTAGGGATCTGTCCTCCTCCTTAATAGATGGACGCTGGGGATTCCCTCCTGTACTGGAAAGTCGGGCTCCCTCATCATAAGGGGGCGGACTTCTCGTAAAGATGTCATCTAACAATTCATCGTCTGACTCTCCAAGCGCTCCCCAATGCTTACACTTTTCTGTCCTTTTCTCTCCCGCAGAAGGGGTACCTGCTGGCATCATGGGAAACAGACCCTCAACAATCATGCTCTGTCTCCACTGTTTCATCTTTTTATCCCTGGTCTCTTGTTTCAGCCTTGGGTACCACTTGGTCAGACCTTTGTCCATTCGGGGTTTCTCTCTTTCGAAAGCCTCAATTTCCCATTCCTCTAATGCCTCATACTGCGTTAGTCTCGGTCTGGGATGCAATTCATTCATTCGGGTTCTCAAATTAAATAAAATCCTGCCATTGAAAGTACCGTCTAACGGAAAAGCCAATATTCCGTCATCTTTTGTGTACTTTACCCAATTTTCCAACCACACACAGGTATTGTACCCTCGGTCAAACATCATGAACGAGGCGGGAGTGTTCGGGGGCGGGACAATAACGCCCTCTCTGGATTTAATCGGTTTGTCCGTTTTGAAATAATTCTTTACCCTATTTACAAGGGACATCTTTCTCTTAGTCCCGTACATAATATCGTATCTATTGGCTTTCCACTGATCCCTTTCAAACCCTTGGCTTCTTGGATCGGGTCTAGTCTCTGGACAATACGAGTGCCACATACGATTTCTCCGCTTAACTCTGTTTACGATGTCACCTCCTATCAGAACGCGTTTTGCAATTTCGTGCGACCAATGGGTGCACGCGTTCAAATAATTTCGGCCAATGGGTGCGCGGCCCCTTCGTGAGACTGTCCTCACGCTCCGGCGCTTCACCCCTCCTTTACAATTCCAGCCCCGCTACCCGCCCACTGCTTCTACCAATCCCAGCGCGGCACGGAGTGACGTCAGAGACGCTTCGCGGCTGACTCCCTCCCTTCACAAGGTAACGGAAACTTTCTTTCTAAAGTGCTAGTGCTTGGTTATTTTACAACGAATACACATTCGCCACAGTGCTCAAGTGTCTAGACAGAGAAAGATTTCTGTTACTGCAAGTAAACTACTTCCATTTACTTTTCACGCGCTGCGGGTAGATCTCTTCTGCCTACCCTTCACTCTAGCATCGGTGAACCTGTTATTCCCCTAAACTCATCCACTTCTCCGGGATATATCCGAGTCTAAGGTTTCCCAGCGGACCCCTCTGCTTTCACCCAAGCTCCGAGGAACCTGCTACTCTTCCGATGTGACCCTTACTAGGTTACGCCACTATGGGAATTTTGCCAATGAACCTCGTTACTGACATTTATTCACACATGTATTCAGAAAAAACCCTAGTTAGTGCTTCCCGGTTATCCTAACCTGCACCTAACTTTCCTTAAGCCTGCGACCTCAAGGCAATGGATTCTATTCACCACTTGCCTTTTCAATTCCCCGGGGAGTTCGGACAACACTGAACGATACGGTTTTCAAACGCATGGATTAATACATATAACAATATAAGTACAAGAATAACAATGATAAAACAATTCATGAATTTCCAAAAAGCAACACCTTTCAAGAGAGTGATCAGTTCCCTCGGAATGGCCGCTCTTGTAGCAGCATTAATGTGCTAGCAGCTACCGACTTAGCTAGCCTAACTAATCCTGCCTAACCTTCAACTAGTCCCTAACCATCCTCTGCTAGCCAGAAAAACTGATAGAGCGCGCGAGGTCACCCAGCCAATAATTTCGCCGTTTCCGGCTTCGGGCCCATATACTTTCAATTCACAATATTCATTGACAGGGTGACTTCACGGGCTGCTACCAATTTGTGTGAATTCCCTACTATAATTACTCAGTGTACCCGACTTACCATCCACCGACACGGGTACCTATGACCTCAACGGATCAGGGAGCTAGCTGTAAAAGGAAAGGCAGCAAAATACCAACCCAAGATGACATTCAATACTGTTGTAAATGACCACGGACAACTGGAAGTTTTAAAATCTTTATCTAAAGTTCGTTTTCTTCTAGCATGAGATTTACAAGAATAAGACAATCTATAATCAAGATAATGAATAGTACATAACTATAGAGAAATAAAGTCAGGGTAATCATGGAAATGCTAATATGAGATGCAACGGGAAATGCTATGCATTCAGGGCAAAAGTTCTTTAGACAGTTTAAGTAAGGACGTTCTAGACCATATCAGAAAATGGCAAACTGCAATGCAAAATATGATTTCTAATAGATAGGGCAACATGGGACCACGTTATGGAAAATGCAAATGACTTTATGATTCAATAGTTTGCGGCAAAGCATGGAAAAATCCACATATGCAAAGGTGTGTCTTTATTGAAGCAAAAGACAGAAAAATAGAAAGGTGCAAGTTCAAAGAATTTAGAGCAATATTTACCTAGACTGGTGTGAAAACCAAACCCTGGCCACGGGTCAGTTAAGGACAGGAAACCCTCAAGGAAGGATACCCTCAAAGGACAGCAGGTGCAGAATTGGACACCCAGGACAGGACAGGATACCCTCAGATTAGGAATCAGGACAGGACCTCAGGACAGGACAGCAAACCCTCAGGACAGGACCGCTCAGGACAGGACCGCACCCGCAGTTTGGAAGCAACGCCTGCGCTCCACCCTCTCTGCAGCTATCGATCAAGACCCCGATTGGGTCAGCGAACTCCCAGCAAAGTGCTTCGCCAGCACTTTAAGGTTCAGTAAAACCTTAGTCTATGGTCAATTTCGGACAGAGTGCTCCGCAGCCCTCTGTATCTTCAGTCACCTATTGAGTGCGATGGGTCAGTGACAGGTCAGCTAAACCAGACAAGTCGGACAATTTCCCTAGGTGAACCCAGGGTAGATATACAGTTTGGGGACGGTGTACCACCCCCCAATGTTGCAAAGTGTCAGAATCCCTCAATTTGGATTGGTCCTAAGATAGGATTTGGGTAACACACTGTTGGAAATGGGGGTTGCCCAAGTCTCAAAGGGGGTAGCATGGCATCAAGCGGGCAGGCCAAACTTCGAGGACATGTGAAGCATTCACGCAGTACCCCCAAACGACACACCAATCACACCACAAAAGAGTCACGACACCACCTTTGGTTGGAAAAAGAATACATTTAGTGATATCTCCAACCTGCAAGGTAAAAAGGAAAAAAAATACACTGGTATTCACAACAAGGCGCCAACTGGCGCCAGAGCCAAGTACATCATGGGGAATTATTTACATGGGACAAAAAGGGTTGAGTCCAAAGTCCATGCTGTAATAAAGAAAATTGTGATTAAATATCAGTAGACCTGAGGCCAATCTGGCGGGGCCAACTCAGGCTCTCATCCTTAGGGGGTTGTAATTGCAGAATTCTACGTTAGCATAGAAATACATCATGCACATTAGCACCAACCCACCCCTGTTATGGAAAGAAAACATTAGGGCATCACGGCATAACATGGGCAGGAACACCTGCAATAAATCAACCTATCCGGCCCATCAATCTGGTACATAACAAGGGCCTGGAATAACATCAGGCCAACCCATTGACCAACCTAGGCGGAACATACATCGCCCAGCATAGATATCAGGTAGGAGCTCTCCTTATAGCTCAGGAACACCTGTAAGGGAATGGCTAGGCTCCCTCTACCAACAACCTTGGGGTATCAACATCAGGCAGAACGTTGGCATCACTATAAGCATAATACATCAGGGTGTACACAACAGCCAACTCTCTTCATGAACATTAGGCATACACATTATAGAGCATTGGCAGGTATTAAACCATACGCATGAGCCTAATCCTCCCCACTGGTGCATCATCTAATGAAGGCTCCCTAGGCATCTGTTCCCTCCCGGTTCACTCAGGCCAACCTAAATGGGGGTGTGCCCTTAGGCCATAAACACACTGACACACTGGGTGCGAAATTCAGCGAAAGCCCTGCCTTGCCACACTAACACAGATCCCAAGCCCTACACTAGCTGACATTCACCTGGTCACCCCAGGCAGGGACTACTAATGTCGTGGCCCAGTTCAGAGGCTTGGAAAGGGGACCAATAGGGCCAATGAAACTCAGTACAGTTTCCCTGGGGTTAGCACTAGTCCTGGGGCGAGCACCGACCCTGTGCCCCGACCTCCACACAGGTTGATCAAAGCCCCACTCACCAGCAGTCCAGGGCCTCCATGAGGATAGGGCAGGCACCAACCATTTGCCTTGAGGCCCGGACCTTGCTGTCTCCCACGGGCTCCCTCGTGGCTGTAGTCCTTCTTCCCTCCGGGAATCACCCGGACCTTTAAAGATGTGGCAGGCAGGGTACTAATCCCTGGGTTCTCCCTCCTAACGTGGCCGAGTGCGGACCTCCACAGCGGAGGGACCAGGCACCGACAGAGTGCCTCGCGGCCCCCTCCCTTCTCCCGATGGCAGGACTCCTCCTTCACACCGAGTCCTGCAGGCGGGGCAGTCTGTTGGGCGGCTCTCCGTCCTTACCAGAGCACAGACCGGCGGGGTGGCCTCCCGCTCCGGTCGTTAGTAATCGGGGCTCCCTCTCAGTCATGGGAGCCCCGCACCAACCCTTCACCTGGGTCCCCCTCCTTCACGGGGACCCCGGGCTTTGCGTCGGCTCCTCCCTCGAGCGTGGGGCACTTACCGGCGGGGTGCGCACCCACTCCGATCACTTCACCCGGGTCCCCCTCCTACCTCACGGGGACCCGGGGCTTTGATTCCTCTTCTCCCGGCCTTCCCTGCCGATAGCCACTCCCTGCGCGGCCTTCAAAGGTCACGGCCGCGCAGGCCAATCAGTGCGTGGCGGGGGCGGGCCAATGACGCGGCCGGGCCCCCGTCATGTGATGGGGGAACCTGACGGCCTCAGGGCCTAGCGCGGCACTCCCTGCACTTCGGCGGCCCCCTCCTGGCATCGGGGGCTGCCGCAACAATTCCCACGGCAGTGGGGGGTCCCTCAAGGCGGCGCCTGGCCGCGGCGGTGATTCACGGCGGCAACAAGGGGTAGGCTCCCTTTTAATTAATTCTTTATGTAACGGCAAAGACGCGCCTCCACAAACGGCGCTATTCACAGGGCACTGCTCCTCAAACCACGGCGCTTCCAAATTATAGCGCTCCCTAGGGGGGACACAGCAGGCCCTCAGAACAAAGCGCTTTTCTTCCCACAGCGCTGAGTAGGCCGTCCAGGGCTTCTAGGGACACGCAGCTCCTTCCAGTCCAGCGCTTAAGGGCAATGCAGAAGCAGCAGCACTTTCAAAGGGGCCACAGCTTCCTGGGGGCACCAACCTCCCCAAACAGCGTCTGACAGGCGCACCTCACGGAGGGTGGCGAACAGTTCCACAGCCAGCCCCAGGGGCACACTCCTCACCTCCTGGGGGGTTCAAGCCCACAGCATTCCTCCTCATGTGGGCACCTCTTTCCCTCAGCGCTGGCGTAGTTCCAGGTCCCACAGCGTCAGTGTCCTGGGTAGGGGCCCTCCCTTGTCAGGGGCCCATGGGGACAGCAGCGGGGGGGGGTTTATAGGGGTGCAGGGCCCAGCTCACAGGCCCATGTGGCGGTAGCACCTCACAACAGGTCCCCTCCCTTCCTTGTCCCAGCGCTGACTGACTCTCTGGTGACACTTCTCCCTATTTATACCCTCCTCCCTCACAGAGCCAGCACCTTCCGGAATGTTGGGGATAACTGGTTCACACTGGCTCAAGGGGAGGGGTTGAGCACCCTGGGTGTCAGGCTTTCCCTCCAAAACTAGGGGTAGCTGGGTAATATTATCTAGTCCGCTGACCTATGTCAGTCCAGTGGCAAAACCCAGGGCCATGGCATCCATTTTAAATACAATACATTTCAATCAGGTGCAGTTTTAAAATGGGGGATTTTACAAGTGCTCACATTATGTCATGTAATTACATTTTTCACAAGGGGTCTCACACCACTCATGGCCTATACAGGTTTAATCCCATGGGGGAGACAATCTAAATAAGGGGGTCAAAAGCGAAACATTTGGGGGAAAAGGCCAAGTCCAACACACACCAATCAGAATACACTATTTGGAGGCCTTATTTACATCTCAGGGCACCGCCTAGCAAGATTGGGGTTCCCATGAGAAACTGTGCAGAATACAGGCAAAGAATACATTTTTGCAACATAATAGAACAATATCGAGATGCTGCGGGGCTAAGGTGCTGCTTCCCAGGGTGGCTTCTGGCATCAACCTTCCTTGGCAGCAATTCAATGCCGAGATGACTTTCGGCGAGTCTGCGCACAAGTACCCTCCAAGATGGCTTTCGGCTCAGTCAGACCCCCATTCCCCGTGGTACATGAAAAGTAAGCGAGAACAAATTAATACATAGAAATAACGTTATGAAAACACATCACAGGGCTTGTACTTTCAACTTATCACTAAGAAATATACTTATGCAGTGTAAATGTTAGCTACATATAAACAAGTACAAGAGCAGTGGCACGAGCAGTACCACGTTACTGTCAAAGCTATGTATTACGCATGCGCAACTATTTCCCTCCAAACCTGCAAACACGTCAGGACACGTGAGTGTGACTGACGCATGCGCAGACACTATTTCAAAGCAGCGGCCATTTTAAAGACTCGAATTAATTATTTTAGTAAAACACATAGGCAAGCTTCGGGGAACCTCGTTTAAACATAAAATAAACGTTAGTAAGACGTACAAATTATTATTTGATTATACATGGACGAGGTTCATGACAAAAACAAGTCGCAAATGCGAAGCTTTGCTTCAACAATACAACCATCAAACAGACATTAGTTGACAACCTACCTACCTACTTACTTTCAGGAGTCTGGCCATACACTCCTCTGCTCTTGTGAGCTTCTAATTGTTTTTAAAAAAAGCTTCGTTTTTATTTTCCACAACCTTAACTGTGTTCTTACTAGAATTTTAATTTTGGTAATTTGTTCTCTGCTCTTACTTGTGGGGGCTTGGGGGCATCTCAGAGCGGTTCTTTGGGCCTCTGTTATCACGTCGGGCTGACCACTGGCTTTGCCGACTGCGGCCGCCATCTTGGGTAGGCTTTCAGACGGGTAGCGGTCTAGTGCGAGGGCGTCTCCTGCCCCTCGCGCTATAAATCGGGCTCATTAGTCTGCCCGCGTTACCTACACAGGCTGCTCCCCTCACACACAGGGAGTCTGGCCATACACTCCTCTGCTCTTGTGAGCTTCTAATTGTTTTTAAAAAAAGCTTCGTTTTTATTTTCCACAACCTTAACTGTGTTCTTACTAGAATTTTAATTTTGGTAATTTGTTCTCTGCTCTTACTTGTGGGGGCTTGGGGGCATCTCAGAGCGGTTCTTTGGGCCTCTGTTATCACGTCGGGCTGACCACTGGCTTTGCCGACTGCGGCCGCCATCTTGGGTAGGCTTTCAGACGGGTAGCGGTCTAGTGCGAGGGCGTCTCCTGCCCCTCGCGCTATAAATCGGGCTCATTAGTCTGCCCGCGTTACCTACACAGGCTGCTCCCCTCACACACAGGGAGTCTGGCCATACACTCCTCTGCTCTTGTGAGCTTCTAATTGTTTTTAAAAAAAGCTTCGTTTTTATTTTCCACAACCTTAACTGTGTTCTTACTAGAATTTTAATTTTGGTAATTTGTTCTCTGCTCTTACTTGTGGGGGCTTGGGGGCATCTCAGAGCGGTTCTTTGGGCCTCTGTTATCACGTCGGGCTGACCACTGGCTTTGCCGACTGCGGCCGCCATCTTGGGTAGGCTTTCAGACGGGTAGCGGTCTAGTGCGAGGGCGTCTCCTGCCCCTCGCGCTTCATAAATGGCGACCATTCGTCGCCCGCGCAGCGGGCGGGCGCAGCGGGCGCGCCGATGGCGCGCCGGAGGCGCGCCAGAGGCAAGCCCGTCTGTGCCCGTCCGGGCCAGGACGGACCTAGGGCCAGAGACCCTGCCCGTGTCTGAAGCCACTCCCATCATATACACGAAAGAGGAATTAGTCCTTTTAAAGCCATCAAACTTGCGTTACTGTCATCATGGATTAGGAGCTGATGCCCTTTTCATACCATGTGTCTATTGTCCATTTAAGGACCAGGCTGGGGGAAACAAAGCTCCTACTAAAGACCCCCTTAGGTTAGGGCTTCTGAATTGTAGGTCCCTGCCTAAACACGCACTACAAATCCTACATTTGATTGAAGACACTAACTTAGACATCCTGTTTCTTACTGAAACATGGACGTCAGCTGACTCTGATTCTGATTTAGTCAGTGTCCTTCCATCTGGCTATCTCATTCAGTCCCTCCATAGACCATTGGGAAAGGGAGGTGGCTTAGCTATAATTCACAGGGAGAAGCTGTCTTGCAGAATAGATAAAGGGCCAATCCAAGATGCAGAAAGCTGTTATTTTCGGATCCAGTCATCGCCGAATCATTCCCTTTCGGGCATTTTGGTTTATCGCCCCCCGGGGACAATTAAACAGTTTTCCTCCTCCATTCTGGACCATGTTCCCGTCTTAGCCGCATCCTCTCCCAATTTCATTCTACTGGGGGATCTGAATCTTCATTTTGACCTACAGGAGGATAAAATAGCATCTGACCTGAGATCGGAACTTATGACAGCTAACCTTAGGCTCCACAATCGAGAACCTACACATGTGAAGGGACACTTGTTGGACTGTGTGTTCTCCAATATCTCACATCTTCAGACGAGCCCTCCTCTCCCTATGCCCTGGTCGGACCACTTCCTGGTGCCGTTTGAATTGAACTTTATGAGGGACCCTCCTCCTCCCCCCGGTCCTAGGGCACCTCGTACTTTTAAGAGAATTTGGTCACGACTATCAACTGAGAATCTCTCCCTTATTCTTGAACAATCAGTCCCCCCATCTGGATGCGATCCCCTGGTAGCCGATGTTGCTTTCCATGACTGGCTCCGCCAAGCATTAGATATTGAACTACCTCTCAAAGCCATCTCCAATAAAAGGAGCCGCCCCAAGTCCTCCTGGTACACCCCTGAACTGGGATGTATGAGAAAGAAATGTAAAAAGCTGGAGCGAGAATGGCGGAAGAACTGGGCGACCACCAAAAAAGATAACTATCGTGAAGCCATGAGAGCATACAAGGTGGCTTGCAATCTGACCAAAGCCGCCCATTTTGAGGAAAGAATCAGAATGGCAGGTAACTCTTCTAGAGAAACTTATCAGATCCTTAAAGAGCTTCTCACTGTCCCTACTCCCCCGGTAACCCATGAGGTAAATTCTGATAAATGCAATCAACTGGCCCAGTTTTTTGATGTCAAAATACAGAACATCTTAGCCAGCCTTCCTCTGAGTACAGGTAGGGTGGACATAGCAGTTCCAGAGGCTGAAAAGGTGTTTGATAGCTTCCCCTCCATCTCAAAGGAGGCTTTTTGTGAGGAGCTTTCAGCCCTGAAGAGCGGCTCCCCTTCGGACCCCATGCCCATTCGGATCCTCAAGCAATTTACGAACATCATTGCAGGCCCAGCTATCGACCTGCTGAATGCCTCATTCACCCACGGCATTGTCCCACCTAGCTGGAAGCAAGCCATTGTCAAGGCCCTTCTGAAAAAGGCAGGCCTTGATCCGGCCGATTTGGCGAATTACCGTCCCATCTCGCTTCTGCCCGGGCTGAATAAGATCGCCGAGAAGTTTGCCAACCGCCACCTTTCGCATTTCCTGGAATCTAATGATCTACTGGGTCGTACTCAGACGGGCTTTCGGCCTGGCCAGGGAACCGATTCGGCCTTGATTTCAATGGTGGAGGAAGGCAGATGCATCTTAGATTCGGGAGGATCCGCTGCGGTGGTCCTCCTGGATCTAAGCGCTGCATTTGATACGGTTGATCATAATATCCTGATCAACCGTTTGGGGAAGATTGGAGTGAGAGGGTCGGCCCTCAAATGGCTCGCGTCGTACTTGAGTGGCCGGACTTATCAGGTCTGCGAAGGCAATCTTCGATCTCTGCCTACCCCCCTTCAGTGTGGAGTACCGCAGGGCTCCTCACTGAGCCCTACGCTTTTTAACATCTACATGGCCCCACTGGAGGAGGTGGTTTCACCCTTCGGGGTGAAAATCGCAACCTACGCAGACGACACTCAATTGATCGTCTCGCTGTCCCTCTCGGAAAGCCAGGGGGAAAAGTTCGCATCATGTCTTGTTAACATCATGTCATGGATGTCGGAGTCCCGACTTAAACTAAATGGGACGAAAACGGAGCTGATGCTTCTTGGCAATCTATGTTCAACACTCCCCAAATCCATGTGGCCGGACAGTCTAGGTGCCCCCCCAGTTCCCAAAGAAGCAATAAAAAGTTTGGGGGTTTGGCTTGAACCTGAACTGTCAATGACCACTCAAGCTAAACGAGTGGCTGGGACTTGCTATGGACTGCTCAGGTCAGTACGGAAGATCCTCCCGCTACTCCCGGAAAACTCCCGGAAACTTCTGGTTCAAGGATTAGTCATGTCAAGGCTCGATTATAGCAATGCCTTATTCCTTGGCTCACCAGAATCCACCCTGAATGTGCTCCAAAGAGCTCAGAATGCGGCTGCAAGAATGCTCACTGGTACTGCCAAAAGATCATCAGCTAAGCCTGCTCTCAAGGCCTTGCATTGGCTTCCAATCCGAGCTCGCATAAAATTTAAATCCCTTTGCATCGTGTTCAAAGCTTTGCAAGGATCAGGCCCTCCAATCCTTAGAGACCTGGTGCGCCCTTACAAACCTACGCGAGCCCTTCGCTCGGATGATGGTAATTTTGTGGTGATACCCAGAGCCAAAAAGGTGAAGTCCGGCGGTCGCCGGTTCTCTATTAATGCAGGCCAACTATGGAATGCCCTGCCGACGGCCCTGCGGAAAGAACCCAATCTAGTGCGTTTCCGCAAGGCATTGAAAACTTATCTCTTCCCCCATTAGGCTTTGCTTCAGTTGTGTTTGGGTGGTGGTCCTGTGTTCTGTTTCAGCGCTGGGACGCTCAAGGGCAGCCATGCGCTTTATAAATCTCTTTTCATTTCATTTCATTTTCATGTCTGCCTGCTTTCCTACTGCCCTGTCCAGCTGCTTCCGTTATTCTCTGGGATTCCCCGTCTCTCTACCATGGGTCGGCATGCTTTTATGTATCCTGCCTGTGTTTGTGTATTTTGTCTGCCTCCGTTTGCACACTGCGTGCATGACTTGATGTGCTCTGACTCCTCTCTGCACTATCCCTTTGCACCCCTCCTGCCTCTGCACACACCGGGTGCATCCCTGTGTCTTCGCTGTACCTGCCTCCCCATTTCTTCAGTGACAGCCTTTCTGCGCCTTTCCCCGTCCGAAAATCTGCAGGATGCCCGTGGTCCCTGCAGGGGACCCCATAGGAGGGCAGACCCCGTAGTAGGTCCGTGGGCAGCCGGGCAGCCCATTCCTGGGGGTGGGGTGGGTAGGTGGGGCGGCGCTGGCTAAGGGGGGCGGGATATAGGGTGGGGCCAAGGGAGGGGATATAAGGGTGGCCCCTCCTACCACGCGCCCTCTTTGCTGCTGCCCCCTCACTAGTTAGGTCGCATCTCTGGCTGCTCCTCGCCAGCAGTAGGGCCGCAGGCTGCCCCTCCCCCTCCTTTCCCGCCGGACGCGAGACCCGCGCTTTTCATCTCCCCTCCCTACCGCTCACCCGCTGAAAAGGGGGGAAGTGGGGAGGGGGACAGTAGTGATGTATCAATGTTTTTCTCTTGTTGCAGGAGGAGTTACATGGCGATCCCCATACAAGACAGGCGCAGGAACAGGACCTGAAGCCCCAGTGCAAAGCGCACCATGCAGAGTCATACATACTCCAAGGGGCCCTTCTTGGGGACTTGGGGTACGACGGCGCCCCGTTAGTCCTTAGGGCGGTTGTAAGCCTGAGCAACCGGGGGCTTGCCCTATAGCGCCGCGCCCGGCTGGGGAAGGTGTGAGTTAACTCTCCCTTGTCCAGAGGGCGGAGTGGGTGGACGATAGGTCCACTGGTGGGAGGAGTTATCCTCCCAGGTACCACACCGGGCTATGGCCGCTGGTGTTTCTTTGGCTCATCTTCAGGCTCCCTGCAACAAGGGGTTGCAGGGCGGAGGGGGTCGCCTGTAAGTTAACCCATCCTTTTATTTGTACAACAAATAAACCTGCAACTTTTTCATCCCAATAAACTTGTCTGTGTGTCATTTGGGTTCTGGGGAGGCTGTGGGCAGCGGCGTACCGATGGAAATACTATGTACACGGCCTGCTTCTGTGCAGGGCCTAGCTCTCTGTGTGCTCTCTTTTGCATTTGAAGTATGGTTGTGATTTCAGAAAGGTATCTTTGAGTGGGTACAGAGGGGGGGGGGGTTCTCTGTGCCACTAGCACGTGTGCATGGAGCTGTCATGGCTTGGGACTCACACGTGGCTGTGCCAGGATACGCAGTGCCCAGATCAGAGGAGTATATGTGTAGCAGCTGGTGCCTCTGTGGCACCATGGCATTCTGTGCCTGTTGAAGGGCACCCTCTGCCCACTCCATCGGTCCTTCTGCAGCTGTGGGTTAAATCCCTGTCCTCGGACCAGCTTATCTCGGCCTCTTTCGCTTTCAGTGTGTGACAACAGTGCGATCTCTTCTGCCAGCTACATCAAGACACGCTGCAATGTCTGCCCTGCCTCTGACAACCCTACTAATTGTCTATCTTTGTCAATGAGTCTCCCTTCATCTTTTAATCTGTCTACAAGCGCCTCCCGGTTTCCCTGTTTCTGCACATGCACCAATGTGTATGTATCTGTCCATTAATTCAAGTGTGCGCCATTCTGTCTCTGTCAAATGACGTTTTCGTCTGCCTCTCTATAATGTCCATGTTGGTCGGTCTGCCACGCTTGATCTCATCTTATGAAGGGCTTCTTTTTTGTATATGTCATATCCTCTATCTTTCGCCCACTGGGGGTCTCCTGTCTTGTATCCATGTCACACCTGCTGGGACTTCCTGGCTTGTATACTATACCCGCTGTCCCCAGGCGGGGTTTCCTGATATATATATATGTATCACAACTTCTATCTCCTGGTGGGAGTTGCTACCTGTATCTCGATCTCGCACCTGCTGTCACCTGGTGGCGTCTTCTGTTTCCGTGACTGTCACATTCACCGTCACATGACGGTTGTCTCCTGTCTACTTATCAGATAAGAGTGGGCCTGGGTCCTCCGTCTGAATGTCTGTCACGTCATGGTAGTGTACCATCTCTCTAATTGTTCCTTTGATGCCTGTATTAGTGTCCACTTTTCAGGAACGTACTTTTTCCTTGTCTTGAAACACTCCATGAGAGTGCATGTGTTTTTCAGCTGTTTCCGTAGTGTGCTTCTCTTCCCACCCACAGTGCTTCAAGTTATTTCCTCTCCTGTGTTCTGCATGCTCCCCACCCATGTGTTTTAATTCCACGTTCCACATTCATGTCTTTTGCTGCTGTGCTTTCCCCCTTCCTTCCCTGAAGATTCTAACTGTCCCCTTACCGCTTTTCCCCCATACACCCTCCCTTCCTTGCAGCTGTTGCATAGTGTCTACTCACACCCCCTCTGTTGCTGCTGGTGCATTTTTGCCTACCGACCTTCCCTCAGCTGCGACTATTGCATAGTGTCTTCAGACCGTCTCGTGCCTCCTCACCATTCCTCTGTTGTGGTTTAGTGCCTGCCTGCCCACCCTCACTCATTTTGCTTTTCCCGCCTATCCTCCTTCTGTCGCTGCTTTGTGCCCACCTTTCCTTTGATGAACCTCCTACCCTCCCACCCTCCATTGCTTCTTCATCTGCCTGCCCACCCACGCCCCATTGCTATGTAGTTTTACGGCACTTAGGTCTCGCATTTGCGAGCGATTAAGCTTTGGCATTGTAAATGACAATGCCATTTATTTATGTTTTAAAAACCAAAACATAAATAAAAATAATGTCATGAGCAATGCCAATAGCTCTAACTTTAACAATGCAGAGACCATTGTCTTGAAACACTCCATGAGAGTGCATGTGTTTTTCAGCTGTTTCCGTAGTGTGCTTCTCTTCCCACCCACAGCGCTTCAAGTTATTTCCTCTCCTGTGTTCTGCAT
This sequence comes from Lissotriton helveticus, assembly GCF_964261635.1. Classification (NCBI taxonomy): domain Eukaryota; kingdom Metazoa; phylum Chordata; class Amphibia; order Caudata; family Salamandridae; genus Lissotriton; species Lissotriton helveticus. The sequence continues at coordinate 2,089,956,786 of NC_136061.1, forward strand.
GTTCCCCACCCATGTGTTTTAATTCCACATTCCACATTCATGTCTTTTGCTGCTGTGCTGCCCCCCTTCCTTCCCTGAAGCTTCTAACTGCCCCTTACCGCTTTCCCCCACACACCCTCCCTTCCTTGCAGCTGTTGCATAGTGTCTACTCACACTCCCTCTGTTGCTGCTGGTGCATTTTTGCCTACCGACCTTCCCTCAGCTGCGACTATTGCATAGTGTCTTCAGACCGTCTCTCTTTCCCTCCACTGCCATTGTTGCTTTTTCCCTGCCTTCCTTTCCTCTGTTGCCGCTGGTGCTTAGTGCCTGCCCACCCTCCTCCGGTGGCACGCAGTAGTAGACTTTCACCCTCCCTCAGTTGGTGCTTCATAATCTGTTGCTGTTTAGTACCAGCCCAGCCTTCCTCTTTTGACGCTTCGTGCCTCCTCACCATTCCTCTGTTGTGGTTTAGTGCCTGCCTGCCCACCGTCACTCATTTTGCTTTTCCCGCCTATCCTCCTGTCGCTGCTTTGTGCCCACCTTTCCTTTGATGAACTTCCTACCCTCCCACCCTCCATTGCTTCTTCATCTGCCTGCCCACCCACGCCCCATTGCTATGTAGTTTTCCGGCACTTCAGTTTTGTTTGTGCTGAGGCAAATTGGCTTTACCAATAGGTCTCAAAGCCAAAACCTATTGGCTTTGCCAATGCTAATTTTTAAAATATGAAAATATGCAAAAATTGATGGATGGAATGCTTGAATCAATTTCAGCCATTGGTAATTTCTCAGGGTCACATCTCATTCCATTGTTATTTTGCATATCATGCCACTTCAGTTTGAACCCAGCTATGTGCAAATCATTCATGACCCTGCTCCAGTGGGAACGGTCCAGCCTCAACTGACAAGCCCATACTAGGTCGAAACCTGTCCTAGGTTGTTTGAGTTCTGTTTCAGGGAGGACCCTGGCTTGGCAGTTTGGGTTGGACTGTTCAGATTGGAGCAGCTTAAAGAATGATTTGCATATATCTAGATCCAATTTGTGATCTTAGTGTTAATGCATTGTCTATGCATTTACATAGCACTTTAGAGTCCCTTGTGGTGCCCAAAGTGTGTTTAAGGTAGACAATTAAGTAACTGCTCTATTTGTCATTCACGGTTAAAAGAACAGTGGTTATGATTTTCAGCATAATATGCATGCATTGTATTGCGTGCTGTATGGCATGACAACTTGTAACAAGCATTGGTATAGCCAATAGGTCTCACTTTTGGGACCTTATAAGCTATTAGTTATGCAGCACAATATCCTTGGTGAAACAACATCAGCCATTGCATGGCTAAACACTTATAAGGTCCCAAAGGCTAGACCTATTGGCTATGCCAATGCTTTTTTTGTAGGTGGCTCTGTGTGTGGGTGGGCCTGTGTGTGTGAGGGTGTCTCTGTGTGTGTGTAGATGGCTCTGTGTGTGTGTGGGTGGCTCTATGTGAATTACTGTGTGGGTGGCTCTGTATGTGTGTGTGGGTGGCTTTGTGTGTGTGGCTCTGTGTGGGTGCAAATGCAATAGGTCTCGCATTTGCGAGCGATAAAGCTACTGGCATTGTAAATGACAATGCCATTTATTTATGTTTTAAAAACCAAAACATAAATAAAAATAATGTCATGAGCAATGCCAATAGCTCTAACTTTAACAATGCCGAGACCATTGCATTGTAAATGCTTGTTAAAAGGGGGCCTCGAAACTGGTCCCTATCGTGCTCTGCATTATGCCCTGGCACAGCCTGTCAGTGTTTTTTCCAGACTGCAGTGAGAGCATGCACGCCGATGTGTGTGTGCTCATTTTGCTCACTTCTCACTGGTGGAGAAGTTATGGCATGACGTCATGCCAGGTGAGCATTGTAGTGGAAGAGAAATCATTTAAAGAGAGTCGCTTTCTCTCTGGATTTCCCATCTTTTTTTAAACGCTGGAGCAGCAACACTGTCGTGGTGTCAGCCGTTGAGGTGGGGGGCTGGTGTGAGGTCTTCATATCCCCTCTACACTTTACAGGGTTGGTGCAGACAGGGAATGTGAAATGTTGGAGCTTGCGACCTTGAGCGATTACACTTTTATATTTGCAAATGAGTTTGTTCAAAATCCATCGTGAGGGCCTTCTTCTCTTGAATAAAGGTGGCCATTAAGTGATGAAATCGTCTGTGAATCGTCAATCGATTGTAGCACGTTGTCTACAGTCAGAAGTGAGTCGCGTTTGCAGTTGCAGTTTGCAGACCTGCCTGATGTCATTCAGACATCAGGCAGGTCTGGAACGAGGGAGTAAATGTCGAACACATGATCGGCTATTTCCCCTGACTGCATAGATGATGAGCTGCTGTTTGTGAACCGTGGGGGGTGGAGGGGTACTGTGAATAAATTAATGTATAGTGATCACTGTTCAAACTTGGTTTGGCGATGAATACAATCGTTAAAGACTCAAATTGATTTCGCCACATTAATAGTGATAAGCTACAGAGAAAAGGTTGATTGTGCACATTAACACTTAGCTCTACTGGTTTTGTTGGATGCTCCCAGTTTCAGTAGTAGTTCACAAATAGAATTATTGTAATACAGACATTTTATATAAATGTGCATTTGTCAAACTGAGTAAGTATTGTTAAACTCTGCATCCCTACTGTGTACATTGTTTATTAATGTCAGTGATATATTTTGGCCTATTAGATTTGTTGTCATTATAGTCGGTTGTAGTGATGCAGAGATGAACAAAAAGTCCTTATGTTACCATGCTGCAAACAATACAGTCTTAAGGAAGGTGACCCGTACCTTCGAGGGCTAGCAAACTCTGCCTCAACAATTGCACCATTATTATGAGGCAGCACACAATGCTAGTTCTCATGATTTAGGCCATGCCCCTAATTGGATTGGTCACTCCTCTTTAAGAGGTTTGCCACACCCCTTTTAGAGGACCCCCAGTTTTTTTATTCCTCTTAAGGTCCTCCCTGTAGAATTTAAAAAAAAGAGAAAAAGAATGCAGAAACTTCTCACCAGCAAACTGGTGTCAGCTACCAATGAACACCAATCCCAAGCAGTGCACCGAGGTGATTACTACAAACATAGCACTCTGCTACCCCAGTGGACAACAGAGATCACCACATCATTCACGTACAACCACAATACCACAGTGACGGTGAGAAGAAAATTTGGCACAGAATCACAAACAAATCCTCAGGAAAGCAGTACGAGGCATTGGTAGAAAGTCAGAGACCAGGCAGGAAAAAAACTCTTCTCAGACACATCTCTGATACAAGCACACTCTGCGGAAACACAAACTGGGCTCAACTAAAAGGATCTTGAATAACAAATTCACCAAAACAGCTGCGGTTAGTGAGACATAACCGTGTTTCCACATGGAGGGAGGATCCCAGGATCCAGTGCAGTGCATACAACCAGATGCACTGTTGCCAACTCCTCCATCTGTGAGAACCATGGCACAAGCTGCCATACACGTTGGAAATGTCACATGTAGTATACTTCCATTTATTGAACTGGCAGCTCCTGCCACCATCGCACCTTGTTGGGCCCAAGGGATGAGCAGGCTGATTGACTATTTCATTGCCACGTGAGAAACTGATCCAAGAATCAAAAGATCATTTCTGCTTCCGCTGGAGATAAAATCTTCTAACTGTTTCTGAACCTGCCAGACACAGGGAACAAAGACAGCTATGAAGCTACAGTAGCTGTAGTGGAAGTGCATTACAATCAACAACATACTCTAGATTATGAGTTTTTTGTTCTCAGACAAGTGAAACAGAAAGAAGGAGAGTCCATCAATAACCTTACACCTATTTGAAGTAATTAGCAAGTGCATGCATGGATGATGACGCAAGCAAGTAAGAGCACAGCTGATCCCAGGCAGACCTGCGATGATGTATCCTCGACGGTAAGCCTGAACGAGATCCTTACAATGGAAGACTGCTGCACTAATTGACTGATGCCCAACCCATCACAATGGATATAACCATGAACAAACTAGAAGTGAAGAAAGGCGAGGAAATGTCATGACCCTTTAAGATGGATAACAACACGAAAGCCAGTACTGTAATTTCTATTTAGCGTCAAAGTCCTACGCGCTAAGAATTAAACTGAGTGCGATTTGAAAGGGAATTTCACAGATTTAATCTCTTTTATTTTTAAGAAAGTTTTTTTGATAGATTCGTTGGTTAAAGTTCACCAAAGATTCAAAAACAATTATCAAAGACAAACAATACAGAATACAATATTCATAAAAATAACATTTTCATAAAAATACACATTAGTGCAAAAACGAACATTCATGCATAGTTGATCAACATTCACATTCAAAACTCACTCTCTCAAACAGACCATACATACAAGGATCAATATTTACAATTTCAAATGTCACTAACTGGATTACTAAGCAAAGGAAAACACCATAGAGGTTTGACTTTGAAATACATAACCTATTTTATGCCTATTTGCAATAAACTAATTTGAGAGCAAAATCTTATGGTGTTGGAAAACGGTCAACCGTTATAGAAATAGAAATTACAGTACTGGCTTTCGTGTTGTATTATAGTACTAAAGAGGCTTGGCCTTACTGTGGGAAGCCCACACCCAGTGTCGTTTCCTCACCTTTAAGACGGAAGCATCAGTTGCTGTTTTGGCCAAGCCATTGCCCAGGTCAACCACAGTCCAGGACAGAAGCAATCCAGGTGTTCGACCCGTATGTTGGTATTGTGAGGGAGTGTCCCTCTCAGTCAATGACGTGCCCAGCACAAGGCCTTTGGCTGCCAGATACATTTCACAAGCATGTGGAGGGGAGGTTGGAGGTGACAAAGTGGAAGGAGAAGAGTTTGCCAGGAGAACGCAAAAAACATTTCTTCAACCCTTGACCCAGTTCAACAGTGGATGCACCTAATGGATGTCATCTTAAATCCACAGGAGAACTGGTCTGAAACCTACCAAGGGTTCACCAGCAGCTGTGTTGTTCAAGGGGGCTCTCATGGACGCTATTACAACTCTCCCAGGACATCAGTCCTGACCGCAGTCAGCGTAGACTGAAATCCAACAATTACAAATCATCCAAGAAGAGAAGAGCTGTAACTCGGACATAAACATCCATAATCACATTCTGGTCAAGGATCAGTATCCTGGCAATACATTTTGACTGCCATATGAGTAGATGCTCGGGATTGTCATTGATTAAAATGGGACAACACTGTCACTTGAAACATTTCAATTTTCAAATATAATCCATCAGCTGGGCAAATGGAAACCTCTTGAGAACAACAGGGAGGAGACGACTGTGGGATACTAAAGAATATTATGAAGCAGAGGAGTCGGAAGCTGTCCCTGCAACAACTGTGGGAACCCCCAAGAGGCAATTTGGTCCTGTAGAAGCTGAAGCTTAGCTGCAACCACAATCCTACACCAAAAGCACAAGATATGCACTTTGAGAAAATCCCATGCCCCTTCGGAAACTGAGGGACTTTGTAGTTTATTGAGACATTGAAGTTTGCGTCTTTATTTTGTTTCATTATAAAGTTTGTAAGATATGTAGTGTAAGAAACTGGTTCTATATACACTGCACCAAAGTGAGGTTCAATGTGTATAGAGTCCAAGGGTCTCCAGAAGTTTGTCGGAGGTTAAAGTTAGATAGAACCTTACTCTCTAAAGTGGTAGCTTGGTCGAGCAGTAAGGCAGGATCAGAGAACAGTGTAAAGCATGTGATGTACCCACTCAGTCAGCAAATGGATTCACACGCTCAAGAACTGAACTCTAGGCCAATTGATTTGTATAAAAAATATACTGTTGTTTTATTTCTAGAACCAAGCAAGCCTGGTACAGGTAAGCATAAAAATATGTTTCAGTAGTAAATTACTTGTATGAACACAGTTCAAAATTGCAGTGTAACTTGAACTGGTTTTGGTTACAGTTTTAAGTAAGCAGTTTGCAACACATTGTAGGTATAGTACATTCGAATGAATAGGCTTTTTAAGTGAAATGCAGTTAATTACTTTTCAGATTACTTTTGCTAACACAGGACTGGATCCTAGATTCAGCCCTGGGACATTTCCTGAAACAGGTGAGTAAATGCATTTTGGTTAAAGGTATGATTTTTAAAGAATACTATTGCATTTCAAACGTTGACACTTGGAAACTTTTTCGCCTAGAATCACCAATGTTATCCTATGGGAGGAAATTCACTTAGCAGGTAAGTTAGGTTATCGATACTTTTTCTTACTCAGTGCTGGATCCTATATTCAGCACTGTGACATTTCCTGAAAACAGTTGAGAAAATGTGTTTTTGTTATTCGGCTGTTTTTTAAGGAATATTTGTAATTTTCAAAAGTCAACACTTAAAATCTTTTTGGGGAGAAAAAGTGTAAATGTTATTCTATGAGGAAAAAGAGTTTATCGGTTTCCAGGTAGGTAATCGGTCTTTGGAGTTAGGGTCCTGGGGTTAGACTCAGGGGTCTCCCAGGGTCAGTGATGCACTGTTGTTGCACCCTCATTGGCACTCGGGCGGCCGGGTGCAGAGTGTTGAGGCCCAATGTTATCCAATTGAGGAGAGGGGGACTCCGGTTGGTGGCTGCTGGCAATCAGGCCACGGGGTTGTGGGAGCAAAGCTCCTAGGGTTACGCTCGGGGCAAGTTGGGGACCAAGTTATCACAAAAGGGGCACCCTCAGTGGCACTAGGGCAGCCAGGTGCAGGGTGCTGTTTTGAGGTAGGGTGCCCTTATGATTTCAATGGAGATTCTCCGGGACAAAGAAACACTGCAGGCTCGGGGACGAGGATCTTCCTGGAGCGACCAACACTTCGAGGGGTAATTAGAGATGTAGAGGGTTGGTTAGGCACACAAGGCTGTGGGGCGACTGTTGCAGGGGTGCCTTGGGACGTCAAATTTTCTTACTCGCTCTGGTCGTGGTAGGGGAGATCCTCTGGATTGAGGCTGCAGGCGTTGTCTGGAGGCTTAAGGCAGGTCAGGGGTCACCGGATCTCGTGTCAGTTTCACAGGGGGGACCTCCTCGTGGTGTTCGTCCACTCAAACTCGGGTCCGGCTCGGCGGGTGCAGAGTGGGCTGGATTCACGGTTTCTGGCTGGCACCAGAAGCTGCAGTTCAAACACGTCCGGTGTTCACGGGAGAAACAGCTTGGAAAGTGACTGCAGGCAGGTCCCCTGAGGTTTTTGAGGATGCTGGCCGCGGACACGCCACAGTTTTGCAGGAGCAGGTTCGAGGGAGGACAGGCCTGTAGGGCTGGGGCCGAGTCAGTGGGCGTCAACCCCTTGTTAGCTCTGCACGGCTTTTCATCTTTCCTCTCCTTCTTCTTTTCTTGTTGTTGCTGGATCTGAGGAAGGAAGGTTCAGGGTGCCCCTAAATACTAAATTTAGGAGTGTTACAGGTAGGTAAATGTCAGGAACCAATGGGTCTCTTCCCTGGGGTGGGTACACCCCCGATTCTGCCACTCTCCAGTGGGAGGAGGGCAGGAGCCTGTCCCTGGTTGGCTGGGTCCCCATCCTCAAGATGGCGGGGACTCAAGATTGTGCTTCACCTCGCTTCCTCCACCTTAGGGGTGGAGTTGGCAGAGGTGGGCACACCTCTCTTCTTCACTTTGTTTTTCCCACTGGGTCTCCTGCCCAAAGTGGGGGTTAAAAGCAGTGGGGACCAGTTGCTGAGTACAGCAAGTGGTCTGGAGAGGCTCACAAATGCGGTATGCCTTTGAAGCTTCTCCTTCGTGAACCCTGCCCGTCCTGGGGGAGGAGGCTTGGGACCTCGTCCCAGGATGGGCATTGTTTCAGGCCCCCGAGAGCGGCAAGCTCTCGACCCTGGGGTCCAGAAACATATCTGGTGGTGGCAGCCTCGGCAGCCACTCAGTCATGTCACTGGGAGTTGGTTGAGTTTCAGGGGTATCTCTAAGATGCCCTCTGTCATGCATTTTACATTAAATCCCACACTGGCATCAGTGTGGGTTTAATGTTTTGAGAATTTTGATACCAAACTTCTCAGTCTTCAGTGTAGCCATTATGGTGCTGTGGAGTTTGTGATGACAAACTTCCAGCATCATATACTCTTAATGGCAGCACTGCACTTACAGTGCCCAAGAATGGACCTGGGTACTGTAAGGGTACAGGGCTCATGCACCTGTACCCTCACCACTGGCAGAGGGCACCCAGCTAAAGGGGTGACTGATGGATGCCAGGGCAGTTGGGATGTGTGCCATGTCGACTCTTCACTTTGTTCTGCACCAAGACACGCAGCCTGAAAAGGCAGTGTGTGTGTGTGTCAGGGCACAGGGCCTCTAAGGGTGGCACAATAAGTGCTGCAGCCATTAGGGGCCTTCTCTGGTCACAGTGCCTTGGGTACCTATGATACCATTTACCAGGGGCCAGATATGCCAATTGGGTTTAGGCTTCAATGTAGTTTTAGGGAAGGAACACAGGCCCTGGGTACCTGATTGGCAGGAGCCCAGGGCACACTCAGTCAAAGCACATCAGCAATTCAGCAAAAAGTGGGGGTATACCATGCAAGAAAGAAGGCACTTTCTAACATGTAGTATGACACCTGGTACCGCAAAGTGTAAGTACGCAGAGTGACAATCGTGGAAACATTACTGATTAATAAAACTGAGCTGGCCACGCTTGAGTGTTACTCACAAAAGAAACCCTGTGTCCTTTCATCATTAGTGTCTCCAGCCCACAGAACCACAAGGTTGAAGGCTCTCCCTCTGCTCCACCAGACTAGTAGTGTGGTGGAGTCTTTGCTCCCATACACAAGGGGACTAAGTAACCATGAGGCAGTGTCAAACACCCACCACCCTTGTCATGACTCTGCTGAGTACAGAAACACCAGGACAGTTAACTCTGAGTGCTGCTTTTACAGTATGTTAATAATATAGAAGACTTGATAGGAAGTGCTAGATCTCTCATGTAACAGCACAGCAGCAGTGCAGAGAAAAACTGATACTAACCATTAAAGACTTAACAGCCCTGCAGAGAAGTGCTGGTACTGTCTCATAATTTTTTTATTAGGTTTTTTATCACAAAGATGGCTTCAACCCCCTCGGTAGGGGTCTGGGTACTGTCTCATCAACATACAAACCTCTTGAGAATGGTGCTAGCCAGATGCAAACAGAATTCAAACAGAATCTTTAAAAAAAAAAATCTAAGAATTTCTGAAGATCCAAAAATATGAATGGCCTCATTTAGAGGAGGGCAGTCATTAGACATCTGCCAAACACGAGCAAATCTGCCCTTTTCTCAGGTCCTCTCACCTGGGCACAATGCAGAAGAATGTAATTTCCCAATAGTGCAGTGAAATGAGCTCCTGCATACATGAAAAACCTATTGAAGCGGGGTCCAGTTTTACCATATAGTGCCCCAGGCCCATTTTGTCCACATCTGAAGCATGAGAGTCTCGAATGCCCCTGCCAGCCCATAGACAGGGTTGTGCTAAATTGTCCACACTGCCTTGAGCATCTACAGAGGCAGTATGCCTCATGCCCTTCTGGTCCCTTAGATGTATCTCTCCTGTGGAGGCCGCCAACCACAGGTCACAGCCTTTCTGATAAAAAAAGTCCCGAGCCCTTGTCGTCTGTGTGCACATTATACTGTACATTGAGAACATGAAGAGATAAGCAGGAAACATCTGTCATCTAGAAGAACAAGATGGGCTAAGAGTAGAGGTAGGGGCTAACTGCAACTTCTCACCTAATATTTTGCTAGCTTTGGAAACTAAGACAGTGACATGGCTCAAAATAAACTATACCTTTTGATAAACGTTGTATCTTTCTGTAAGTTCTGCTTTCTTAATTTTCCAAGAAGTGATGCGAATTGTTTTCAATAAAATGTCCAGTTTTTCTTATGATCTGCTATCAAACACCTGCTAATGTTTTGATTCTGCGTCACCAGTTCCTCATTAAAACTGTATAAAAGGACTGCCCACTGACTAACTCATTGATCACCTCATACAATGTTTTCCACGATGAGGTGGTCCCAGCTAGCTGATTGATTTATGGATTGATTTGGTATTAGATAAAGTTATACTCCTTTATTGCATTTTTTTTTAGTTCAAAATCAAGTTTATTAAAGAAGAGCATGGTAATAATACAAATCCGGAACAATACTAATAAGGGAGCAATGGTGCTAGCCAGATGCAAACAGAATTCAAACAGAATCTTTAAAAAAAAAAATCTAAGAATTTCTGAAGATCCAAAAATATGAATGGCCTCATTTAGAGGAGGGCAGTCATTAGACATCTGCCAAACACGAGCAAATCTGCCCTTTTCTCAGGTCCTCTCACCTGGGCACAATGCAGAAGAATGTAATTTCCCAATAGTGCAGTGAAATGAGCTCCTGCATACATGAAAAACCTATTGAAGCGGGGTCCAGTTTTACCATATAGTGCCCCAGGCCCATTTTGTCCACATCTGAAGCATGAGAGTCTCGAATGCCCCTGCCAGCCCATAGACAGGGTTGTGCTAAATTGTCCACACTGCCTTGAGCATCTACAGAGGCAGTATGCCTCATGCCCTTCTGGTCCCTTAGATGTATCTCTCCTGTGGAGGCCGCCAACCACAGGTCACAGCCTTTCTGATAAAAAAAGTCCCGAGCCCTTGTCGTCTGTGTGCACATTATACTGTACATTGAGAACATGAAGAGATAAGCAGGAAACATCTGTCATCTAGAAGAACAAGATGGGCTAAGAGTAGAGGTAGGGGCTAACTGCAACTTCTCACCTAATATTTTGCTAGCTTTGGAAACTAAGACAGTGACATGGCTCAAAATAAACTATACCTTTTGATAAACGTTGTATCTTTCTGTAAGTTCTGCTTTCTTAATTTTCCAAGAAGTGATGCGAATTGTTTTCAATAAAATGTCCAGTTTTTCTTATGATCTGCTATCAAACACCTGCTAATGTTTTGATTCTGCGTCACCAGTTCCTCATTAAAACTGTATAAAAGGACTGCCCACTGACTAACTCATTGATCACCTCATACAATGTTTTCCACGATGAGGTGGTCCCAGCTAGCTGATTGATTTATGGATTGATTTGGTATTAGATAAAGTTATACTCCTTTATTGCATTTTTTTTTAGTTCAAAATCAAGTTTATTAAAGAAGAGCATGGTAATAATACAAATCCGGAACAATACTAATAAGGGAGCAATGGTGGAGAAATAATAAGGAGGGAGTAGGGGGGAGGGGAAATAAAAACTTACAATGATGGAGTAATAAAAAGGAGAGCAATGCAATTCAACATAATCAATACAACAACAAAATATAGAAGTGAATCATAATTAGGAATGCACAAAAAATGAAGGGCAGAATAAATAAGTAATGTAATAGAATGCAAATACGGCTATGCAGTAACATAGAATGGTTAAATAGAAAGAAATGTAAAGGGCATCAAGGAGGTTTAGGGACTTCCTGCTGCGCAGGTCGAGGGCGAAAAGAACGTAGTGCACATTTATCTAAAAACAATGTAATAGGAAGCCATAAGTCAGCACGTTTAGTTGCCAACTGTGGAGGAAAAACAAAAGCAGTATCGAGTCTGTGGTTGTGACATACATTATACCACCAAGCTTTAAAAGTAATACTGGATGTAGACTTCCAATTGATCGTGATCTGTTGAAAGGCAACCGCTAATAATAAATCAACAAGTCGAACATTAAGGTCATTACGATCCCAACAAGGAGACAGGCTACCCAGAAAAACATGAGCATTTGAAAACGGAATATTAGTGGAAAAAATGACATTAATTTGTGCCCAAACTTGCAACCAGAAGGCATGAACATTCTTGCAAAGGAACAACATGTGAAACAGGGTAGCATGTGGGGAAGTACATGACCAACAAGTATCGGGTGTGTTAGGGAAACGTTTGTGAAGGGTGGAAGGAGTGTGTAATAAACGGTTATAAATGAAGAATAGGGATTGCGTTAAGGAAGCAGCCCTGGAGGATTTACGAATCTTTAACCAGATCCTATCCCAAAGGGGAATCGGCCAGGAGAGGGAAAGATCAGTCTCCCACTGCTCCTCAACTTTGCTTTTAAGTCTGGGAATAGTGTGTACATGAAGTTGTTTATAAAGAACAGAAGCCTTTGGAAGGGTGAGTAAAGTGGAATGAAGGTGTGCGATAGGGCCTGGAGTAAGTGTAGGAGGAGGAGAGGCAGGAAGTGTAACATACACGTCCATGACTGACGCCTTAAGGAGAAGATACTGGGGAAGAACGGAGAGGGGTAATTGAAAGGTGAGACGGAGAGTGGAAAAGGGTATGAAAGTGGATTGTGAAAACAATTGGGAAACCCAAAGCAGTCCTTTGGATCTCCAAGACTTCCATAGGATGGGTTTACCTCGGATCAGAAGGTATTTATTATGCCATATAGTAGAGGAGAGGAAGTCAGCAATACAAGTAGGAGCCGGAGGGTGAGAGGAAAGGAGGAGTTTGAGGGTTAACTTATGAATAGGGGTAAGGAGCGAGGCAGGCTTGCGGGAAAAGGAGATGCATTCAGCAAAAGAGAAAGGTGAAAGAAGGAGGCGCTCTACCTTTGTCCATAAAGGGCATGGAGAATCAGGGTCTTGCAACCAGAAGGAAGATTGACGTAGCAAAAAGGCCTTATGATAAGCAGAGAAATTTGGAAAGTTGACCCCACCTTCGGAGGTGGGACGACTAAGTCTAGCTAAAGACATTCTAGGTTTGCTTTTATGCCAAAGAAAGGAAGATAAAACTGAATTTATTTTTTTGATGAGTTTGGCTGGAATGGGAACGGGAATATTGAATAAGGTATAAAGAATAATAGGGGAGATCATCATCTTGATGGTATCAAGGCGACCCCACCAGGACAAGTAAAGGGGATGCCATCTAGCTGTGAGATCAGATATTTTCTGGATGCACTTGGTTAAACAAAGGGAGACAGTGTCACGAATTGAGGGGGTAATATGTAAACCTAGGTATTTAATATTGGAAGGACTCCAGGTGAAGTTTGAGGCAGTGAAATCATTTTTAAAAGTAAACTTTGTTAAAGGTAAAATTTCGCATTTATCGTTATTAAGTTTATAACCAGAGACTGAGGAATAATGTTGTACTTCCGCTAAAAAAGCAGGGATGGAAACAGTAGGATTCGAAATAAATAATAAAATGTCGTCCGCGTAAGCAGCTAGTTTTATGGAGAGCTCTGTAGTACTGAAACCAGTAATATTAGGGTTTTGACGGAGTTTGGATAAAAAAGGTTCGAGGGCCAGGTTAAAAAGGAAGGGTGAGAGGGGACATCCTTGACGGACACCTCTACCAAGATCAAAATAAGGAGAGATTTGGCCATTAGCGAAAACTGCAGCCCGGGGATGAGAGTATAACAATGAGACTAGGGAGATAAATTTAGGACCGAATCCAAACCAATTAAGGGTGTGAAAAAGGTACGACCATTCGACCCTGTCGAATGCCTTTTCAGCATCTAATGCTATGGCTGCAAGGGGAGATTGGAGACGAGAAGATTTCGTTAAGATGTTGAATAGGAGCCTTGTATTATCTGTAATGTAACGGCCTTTAACAAAGCCTGATTGTTCATCTCCAAGCAGGTCAGGGAGCAAATGATCTAATCTCATTGCCAACAATTTAGCGAAAATTTTGTAATCTATATTAACTAGTGAAATAGGTCTGTAATTTTTACAGTATTGGACGTCTTTTCCAGGTTTGGGAATTAGACAAATATGGGCGTCTGAAAAAGTACCAGAAGAAGTGCCTATGTCAGTAAAGGAGGATATAAGGGAGTGAAGTTTTGGAATAAGAAGCTTCGAAAAGTGAAGATAAAACTCAACAGTGAACCCGTCAGGGCCAGGGGCTTTGTTCAGTTTCAAACGATGAAGAGCAGCAGACAATTCTGTCTGTGAGGCATCAGATTCTAAGGAGGAGAGGTCAAGAGGGAAGGAAGGGGGGGCCTGAATGGTAGAGAAAAAGTGAGTAAGAGACTGAGGAGAAGAGGGTGTATCTGAAGTGTATAAAGACTCATAAAAATGTGAGAAAGTAGCAAGAATGTCAGCATCTTTATGTTGTAAATGGGCATTATCATCATAAATTGATTCAATATTGACTTTATTTTGTTTGATCTTTAAGTAATTAGCAAGAATCTTCCCGGCCTTGTTCCTACCACCATAAAACTTGGCACTAGATTTAAGCAAGTACAGAGAAGCATCTTCAGTGGACTGTTCATTAAATTTAATTTTGGCAGCAACCAGAGAAGTCAGACTATCTGAGGAATGAGAAGTGAAGTAGGCGTGTTCCAATCTTTTAATGTCATGAAGAAGGGTTTTGGTAAATTGGCGTGCAGATTTACGTTTTTTAGCGACATAAGTAATAATAAAATCACGAGCAGCTACTTTAAAGGTATCCCAAAGGGTATGTTTCGAAATGGGTGGGGTATCATTGAAGAGGAAAAACTCATCAAAAAAGGCAGAAAAAGAAGCAGAGAAGTTGGGATCCAAAAGAAGGGCATTGTTGAAACGCCATCGTTTAGGACCATCAGTTTTGGGTAAAACTTCGAGACTGACCAATACAGGGGCATGGTCAGAAAGTAAAATTGGGCCAATTTCTGCTGCCTGGAGAGTTTGAGTAAGTGCGTGGGAAACAAAAATGTAATCAAGCCGTGATTGGGACCGATGGTGAGGGGAGTAAAAAGTGAATTCTTGTAAAGTTGGGTTACATAAACGCCAGGAGTCCACAAGCTTATGTTGTGAAATAGCTTGGGTGAACAATTTGTGCGATTTCGTAGGAATATAATTGGCATCAGACTTCCTGTCCAGAAAAGGATCAAAAGGGTGATTGCAATCTCCCGCAAGGATGAAGTTATCGTCCATGAATTGGGTGATGCGGGGAGAAAGATCAGCCCAAAAAAGGGGTTCACCGGCCGTGGGACCATAAACATTAAGGAGAGAGATTGGAACACCTCTAAGTGATAGTCTGACATGAATCCATCTGCCATTAGTATCCGATTCTTGGGATATAACCGTTAGAGGAAGTGACCTACGACATAAAATGGCAACACCATTACGTTTCCCCTCACCCTGTGAGAAAAAGACGTCACCCACCCAACCTCTCTTGAGTTTGTCAGATTCTAGGTCCGAAAGGTGAGTTTCTTGAAGAAACGCAATGTCAACATTTAATTTAGCTAAGTGAGATAAAATGCGCTGACGCTTAATTGGGGAGTTAATACCCTTAACATTCCATGAAACCAAATTCAGAGACATAGTATATACATGAAAGCCATAGATTTCTTGATCAAAGATTCAAAGAAGTAATGAGGAATAGAAGAAAAGAAGGTAGAAAGAAATGAAAGAACGAGGAAAAAGAGATGAAAAAAGAAGAAAGGAAACTGTGGAAGATGGGAAAAATATACATGAAGATAAAGATTATAAAGAGGAGAGAGATCAAAGAGTGACGAGTAATTAGTAAGAAGCAGAAGAGGAGTACAGAAGAATGAAAACAGGGGTGAGAAGTAAAGAGGAAAAAAAGGAAGGAAAGATGTAATATAACCTGAGGAGAAAAAAATCATCATCGTAAAGCAAAACATGAAGTCATTGATAAAGGAAGGGGAAGTAAGGAGGAATAAAAAACAAGGAAGGTACAAAAAACATGAAAATAACATACCTACGAAGGGGAGGTACGAG
Source organism: Lissotriton helveticus (assembly GCF_964261635.1). NCBI lineage: Eukaryota > Metazoa > Chordata > Amphibia > Caudata > Salamandridae > Lissotriton > Lissotriton helveticus. The sequence continues at coordinate 2,089,972,430 of NC_136061.1, forward strand.
AAGAGGTTGAGGGGGGAAGGAGCCAGGTGGGAGAGGCAACACAACTGAGGGCATCCGGGCATGGAACCAGGGAGATGACATCGTACGATGAGGAGTTCCTGCGGGAACAAAGACGGGGTAAAACTGAGACAATAATACAAAGAACAATAGCAAAAAATGAAGAGAAGGGAATGAAACTAAATAAAAGCAATACTATATTAAAAAGGAATAGAATAAACAAGCAATCAGAAAGTTCCAAAAAGGGAAAGACACATTAACTAAACGTATGAGGAGAACAAGAACTGTGCCAACATAACCAGGTAGTCAGCCAAAAACATGTAGCAAATAACAACATAACATTAAGAGAGCTGGAATTTGAAAACAAGCGTGTGATGCGAAAAGTCAACCAGGAGAGGAGGACGAAGGACCGGAGGTATCCATGGTAGAGGTACGGTGTGCATTAATGAAGCTCTGCAATCTCACAGGATCCTCATAAGTGGTGGTCTTATTATTGTAGGTGACTTTAAACAGACATGGATGATACAGGCCATATCGGGCACCCATGGCACGGAGGGCCTCTCTCATGCTGAGGAAGGCTTTCCTACGATTAGCAGTTGCTTTAGCATAGTCCTGGGCGAAGAACAATGGAGAGTCAAGCCAAGACAGTTTGGGAATAGCCTTGGCAGCTGCTAGAACTTTCAGGAGGTCCGTGTATTCCAGGAAATAAAGGATGACCCCTCTTGGCCTTTGTGACATGGAGAGGGATGTAGGCAGACGGCCTAGACGATGCGCCCGTTGAATGTTGAGAGAGGTATCCTGTGGCAAATGTAGCAGTTTGGGAAGGAAAGACTTGAAAAAGGCAAGCGGGTCAGACCCTTCAAGATTTTCCGCCAGGCCGTAAATGCGAAGATTATTACGCCTGCCTCTATTTTCTAACTCCTCCACCTGCTTCTGAAGGGCTCCTACTTGTGAGGACAAGTGCGTAACTTTAGTTTGAGATTCTTGAAAAGATGCGACAGATTGCTCCACCGTAGAGACTCTCGTTTCAATTTGAGACCAATTGTCTGTCAGAACTTGGAGTTTGGTGTTAGTTTCCTCCATGAAGGGGCGTAAGGTCCCAATTTCCTCAAGGAAAGGACGAAAAGAGCGGATTTCCTCCAATAAGAGTTCCATGGATACAGGTGACGATGATTTAGGTGGAGACGGAGGATGCTTTTTTAGCCGTTTGGCAGTGACTTTTCCTGAAGAAGTAGGAGAGGGCGTTTCCATGAGTGTCTCCGAGTCTGAGGGTGGAAGGGAGTCTTCCAGTTGGGACAAAGCCGAAAAAACTTTAGAGTTCTTAACAAAAGCCACCTTTGCAGGTGCCTTCGATGAAAAGCGAGACATGTGTTGTTGTTTTCCCATGTAAAGGAGCCCAAACGAAGAATGGCAAACACTTGGTGGTATCGCGCAAAGACACTAGTCACAACTTTGTAAAGGCACTAGACAACCACCCCAGTTATGAGGAATGAAGCCTGAGGGAATTAAAGAGGGAACATTGATAGATACAGGCTATGCAAGTAGTAATGAGGTAAGTAATTGAAGAAAGTACTGAGCCCGACCCTCTTTAACGCCTACATGGAACCTCTGGACAGGATAGTCCATCCCTTTGGTGTGCGTATAGTCACCTACGCGGATGACACGCAGCTTGTGGTCTCGTTAGACCACGCAGATGGATCATCCGACACCTTAGGCCCCTGTCTAGAGGCTGTTGCCAGATGGATGCAAGCCTCCTGTTTGAAGCTTAACGGGGAGAAGACAGACATCATTCTACTCGGAAATCCCTCCCCGTCTGCTCTTGCACCCGTCTGGCCACCATGTCTTGGCGCTCCTCCTGCCCCCAAGTCCCAGATAAAGAGCCTCGGGATCTGGCTTGACACCGCCCTTGATTTCTCGGTCCAGGCTACTAAGACTGCCGCCACTTGCTTTGGACTAATGAGGATGCTCCGGCGGGTGCTCCCTTTGCTCCCTTTCCAGGCGAGGAGGACCATGGTCCAGGCCCTGATTCTCTCTCGCCTGGATTATGGGAATGCTCTCTACCTAGGAGCACCGGCTTCGGTACTGCAGAGGCTTCAGGTCACACAAAACAGTGCGGCCCGCCTACTGTTCAATCTCTCCCGTCGGCAGTCGGCGAGGAAGGCTCTGAAAGACCTCCACTGGCTCCCAATGGCTGCCAGAGTGCAGTTTAAAGCTTTGTGCATTATGCACAAATCCTTTCACCGTGTAGGCCCAGCGATTCTGCACCCTTTGGTCACGCCTTATGTCCCAGCACGCCCCCTTCGGTCTGGTACCTTGCAGCTGGCCACCTCCTCTAAAATTAACAAAGCCCGTTGGGGTGGCCGCTCTTTTTCCCATTCGGCGACCAGACTTTGGAATGCCCTCCCCTTTGCCATCCGAGGAAATAGCAACCTCCTCTCATTCAGAAAGGCCTTGAAAACGCATTTGTTTGCTAAATCCTGCTGATCTGCCCCGAGCCTGCGCTAAACCATTTTATCTTCAAGCGCTGCGAGGCCCTAGGGCAGTTATGCGCTATACAAATGCAATTTTTCATTTCATTTCATTTCATTACTGCAAACAGGGAAAGTGCACCAGTTGAGGACGAAAACACGTAGTTAATTGCATCACGGTGAAAAAGTAAAACCTTCACTGAAAAACATGAAGCATTGAATTGTATATGAAGAACATCAGGAAGGAAGAAAATGTCCAACTCGCAAAATATACATTTAAAAGTGTATCATCATGTCAGTGCTAAAAGTAGAAGCAGGCATGAAAGGAATATCTGCAGCGTTGATTTAAGTCTTAGGTAGGTAAACTGCACTGTTGAAATAAGTCTCGGGCAAAGACATTAACTAGCGGGGATAGTAAGTAATCTACCACCCCTGCTTGCAAGAGAACTATAATTAAGGCAGAAAAATCGTTGTAGCAGGCATCCAGGCATTAATATCGTATGGAGAAATCAAGCCTTGAGGCGGAATTGAAGCAAAGAAAACATACCGCTATGTAAGGAGAAAAGCTCCAGAGCGCGCAAAATGGCGGCCGCGCTGTGTGGAGAAGTATATGAGACTGCCGGTATGGAGTGTCACTGAAGCAAAACAGCAAGCGTGTACCTCATAAGGGCTGGAGAGGCATTCCAAGAATATTACAGCAGGCGCTCTGATGCTGGGCAGGCGAACCACTCTCGTCTCCGTCAGAGGACTGCTCCGTGACGGGACTCGCAAAATGGCGTCTTTGAACACCGGAGCGCCCTTGCGAGAGAAGCGGCGATTATCTTCTCCTCCGACGCCTGAAATAAATCCTCAGTAGCACCACCGCATACCGAAGGTAGTCCGACGGCAGTACAGGAACGTAGCACAGGAACTACGTGCTGGAAGAAGAAGGTCTCCCGGTGCCTCGCCGGAGCCTCACGCAGTCGCCGCCATCTTCCACAGCGCCAAGCCACGCCCCCCCCCTTTATTGCATTTTGATTTTCATTTTCTCTCTCTCTCTCTCTCTCTCTCTCTCTCGCTCTTTGAATTGCTCTGATTTAATATTTGCTAGATTGCATGTTTTTATTCTTGATTAATGATGTGTCTTTGACACTTGCCACTTACTTGTTTGAATAAAGTGCCACTCCTGACTCGATTCCTGCTTTTCAGACTGTATCTGTTATTTCAGATACCGCATTCAGTGTCAGGTCTTGCTTGGTGAAAAAACACTCTCTTACACTATGCGGAGGAAGAGGTGGAAATTTCAGGTGGAGGCAGACTGAAAAGTCCTTAAATGTCTCTCACATACTGCATGCATGGGGGCATTAGGTATGTTATCCCTGGGAAGAACTGACCATTTAGGCATATATCTTCAGGGATAACGTCAGCAAAAACATGCCTACCATGCCGGCATTCACATGTTGGACTGGCCACCACCCTTTTTTGCCCCAACGTAGATTCCACCATGGATGTCAGAGCAATTTCAGGAGAAAAATATCCACCACCAAGATGGAAAAATCTAAATTATGCAGGCTGTGGAAAATTAGTGCCTTTTGGTGAACATTATCTGCGCCATCTTGCCTCTTCCCCTGATGCCACACTTTTGTCGTGCGCGCCCGCCATTTTAAGATGCCCCGATCAGAACAAACCCTTTTGCATGCCGCTGGCCCCTGACATAGCCCTTTGCCTTCACTAAGCCTGCACGCTGACCACCCCCTGCTTGCACCTGCCTTGAGTCATAAACCCCTCTTCGGCGCTGCTCTGCCCCAGACCCTCATCCTGTTCCCAGCGCGACACCTCCCTGCTTTCCTTTCATGATCTCCGGCCCTTAGATGCAAACCCCCTTTTCCCCGTGTGCCCGTTTTGTCCTCCCCGTTCCCAAGCCGACACCCAGCTCTGCCGATACCATCCTTGCCCCTCCCCGTACAATAGAAAGCTTCCCCCATCAAAGAATCCCCGGGTTGATCAAAGCCCCCACCCCATGAGATCCGATCAAACTCCCCACATTCCGTGAATCGGTGGATTATCCAGCTGCGCGATGCTCATCACCTGTTGTGACTAGGGTGGGGACTTCAACTGTAAATGTGTGTGGGAACGGGCCCAAAGGGGAGTTCCGAGAATGCCTTTTCCGTACATCAAAGCTTTAAACATGTATGTGTAATCTACAATAAAGTCATAAATATGGGTATAAGAGGCCAGGCCTCAGAAATACAGTTAGAGCACCTCAGAACGATACCTTCTGTCCGTTTCGTTGTGTTCTCCTCCGGAGAGAATAAAAAACCTTGTTTCCTGCTTTCCAGTCTCCAGCGCCTGCCTCTTCATTGATTTAAATAACTAGGGGGTCACAGAGGCAATACCGCCGGGCAAATATCGATTGTCCCCGACCCGATTGAACTTTTTACAATTGGCGTCCCAAGCGTGGGGCCCATCAGCGACTCGTGGATCCAGTGGGAGAGGTCCCGACGACAGAGTGAACGACTGCAACGATCGGGAGAGCTCTTGCCCAATAGACCCTCGTCTGGCAGCCGATCATCCGAACTTCACTAGTTCCGAACAGACCTCTCTCGAGTGATCTACGGTCCTGACTGGGAACCATCAGGAGTGCCGTGAGAAATACGAGAAAAAGAGGACGATCGGGCGCTGGATTCGGAAGACAAGAAACTGTCCACATGGTCCGGGTAAGGTCGTGTTGCCACGACAAGTTGCGAAAAAATTTGTTTTGATTGCTTGATTGTTCAAAATACTAGTATTGCTCTGTTTATTTTTATTTGGAGATTCACTGTCTGCAAACGGAGAAACAACAGGCTCTCTCTCCCTTTGCAAGCAGTGGAGGATAGGTAGGGTAGCAGCCGTGCTTGTTCTTTTTCTCCCCCACTCAATAATTGCTTGAAACTGAACTGTTGTTCACAAAACTATTGTTTCCTGGAGATTCCCTGTCTGCAAGCAGGGAAGAGACCACCCTTTTTGCAGATAGTGAAAAGGGTAGGTAACGCAGATCTTTGCGGACCTACTCATTCTCCCCATTGTTATTTATTGGTCGTTTGGTTTTATATTTTTTTTGATCCATGAGGTATTCACTACCTGCAAACAACGTAGAATAGAAATATTCTGTCTAGTCTTTGCACCTAGTGATAAGATAGGCAGTGCTGACTTTTTAGTCCCTCGTTACGAGCCGTCATGTCTGTCTTCTCCCCACTGATAAATAGCCTGTTTAGCCCGGACCGGGTCTTAGAGGTGGACCATATAGCTCCACTAGAAGGCACCCCTAATAAGGACATGTTCATAAACTATGGGTTAGTCACCATAGCTTATAATAAATTATGGCACAGGTATACCGAAGATAGCCAAGACAAACAGTGGCCACTGGCAGGATCCTTTGACCTTGATAAAATAGAAACGTTAGAAATAGCCCTTCGAAATAATAAGACAACGCCAATTATGCTCGACAGTCTCGGTATGTGGCGCAGAGAGGCTACGAAACGACAGAGAAAAGACGAGGATAAACCAAGTAGGGAAATATACCGACAGGACAACCCCAGGACACCGCTACCCACAACTTATCCCCCGACACTATGCAAAGGACGACCAGACTTAGGGTCAGACCAATGCGCTTTTTGTAGGTATGTCGGACACTGGAAAGCCCAATGCCCGACTCTACTGAGCGTGAGTAAAGGCAAAGGGCCGACAGGAACGACAGACCGGCAGTACGAGAAAAGGCGCGAGACAGAGAAGAACCCGACTTACATAAACAGACCAGACAGAACTACCACGTTTGATTATGCCCGATGGCACAGATTTCGCCAGGAAAATCTCAGCGGCATGCTCAAGTTCTCCTAGGTCGGGCAATGTCAAGACGGGAACCCAGCCTCGTTTAAAAATTCACAGACGGAAAGAGATAATTATGACCAATAACTGTTTTTATATTTGTCTTGGGTCTTTGTATGTCGTACTTGTACTGTCCCCCGTCTGAGTTTGTGTGTATGTAATGTACAAATCTGCGTCATCCCTCTACACGTGTTTCCGTGTTACTCGACCTCGGTTAGCAGAAACTTAGCATAAAAGCAACCTGGAAAGAAAGAAATGGTAAAACAAAATCCGTAGACCATTAATAAACTTGAACTTTTTAATTTAACACAACAAACAAGGAATAATAACGATAAACTGTAGAAAATGAAAGTCAAACAGAACATTCGCCCCCCCCCCATTCTGGAACCTTCCAAAGTAGGGCAGGGTTACGGCTACGCCCAACCAACGGCAACCCATATAAGGCGAGCCCCGCCGCCAACTCTTGGTCAGGAAATCTTAACGTATGGGGGAGCCGGAGGAGAGGCAGGAGCCCGCAGCCTGGGCATTTGCAGGTAGTCCCGCCACATGTCTCCTTGGCCGGCCGCAACGGGCCTGGAAAGACTAAGGTAGTCCCGCCACATGTCCAAGAGGAGAACGAGGCACCTCTTCCTTTTCTCTTCCGTCACAGCCGCAGCAGTCCTGGACGGCGGGATGCCCTGCACGTACCTCCACAACAATTTGCCCAAGTGGGGCTGGGAGGGAGAGGCGACGCGGACGAGCCTCTCCCACCTCCACCGGTAGGAGGTTTCCCAGCCCCCAGCCCGACGCCGAACATCCCCAGTCAGGCGATGGTGCCCATACTTCCACAGCACCGAACACACCATGGTGGCACCCCAGTACTTGCGCAGCACCGAACGTACAATGGTGGCACCCCAGTATTTGCGCAGCACCGAACGTACAATGGTGGCATTTGGGGAACACCGGATGTGGAGAGGCCTTCATGCGGGGCGATGAAAAGGAGCGGCATGGAGTGCACCGGGAGAAGGAGACGATGTGAACGAGTCTCCCTCGCCCCCCCAGGTGGGGGCATCACAGCTGCACCCCAGCTGAACGTCCCGCTCTCACAAGACAGGGACCTCTTCCTTTCACTCCGAAGGGTCTCTTCCATTCTTGCAAACTCGACGAGAGTGGCCCCTGTAGGGCCTCAAAATGGCGTCTGGATCCGCTGGAAGGCGGGCCCCGGCCACTAGAGTAACTTTGGCCAGCCGTATAACTCGAACATTTGTCCCATGGAGCACGAGCCCCCATCTCCGACAGCATCTCCGCAGCCTTGAAGATCATACAAAGGTCCCCGGCGGAACCTTCGGCCTTTGCAGGTTTCCGGTAAGGGACGGCTGCCTCGATCGCCAACGAAACAAACATGACATTGTGTTGATTACGAATGTACAATGTATTATATTTTTATAACTGGTGTAAACCCCATTTACGACGCACACGTACGGTATGCATATAGGAAATCTGATTACAACTGTTATGATTATGCTTCTAAATTATGAAAATATATGCCCCCGAACCCCCAGCCAATTAATAGACGTTTTAGTCTCTTACAAATGAATGAGTAAAACTTTCCGATGTTTTTATTGTTGCAAACGACACCCCCCACTGTACGCACTTTAGCCATTGCCACGACCGACCAAATACGACCGCACCCTCATAATCCATATGCTGAAATGATTTTGCAAAATAAAGTCTTTGAAACTATGGACGGGTATTGCATGCTTTATTTTAAAACAATATGGGATGGGTGGGAAAGTTCTTTTTCTGTGCACCCTACTCTGCTCTCTCTTTAAGGTTAAAAGAATATGGTTGCCCAGCCCTGGAGGACGGATCGGATCGACAACACGACACCCCGCCTTCAAAAGTACGCGACTGACTCATGAACTCTCGCGTAGAGGAAGACCTTGACTTCCAAGGATGGGTAAAACGAATGGTGTAAATGAGGGAATGTAAAAGGAGGGTGAAATGAAATAATGTAAATATTATAAAGTACAACGTTCCAAAGTAGCAGGGACCCAAGAACCGAAGAACTTTAGAACGCCACGGCGTTGAAAGAGGTTTAAGGATCCCGATAGTGAGATATATCCTTTGACTAGATACCTCGCACTAGGCACCTCTGGTTTCCTTTTTATGTTTCCCCGCACACGCCCTACATGAACACACTACCCCCCCCCCCGACTCCGGAAACCATATCCCCGGGGACCCTGCCCCAAGGAGGAAAGACGAGTAAGAGGTAAGTAAAGGACTTATGAATCCATGTATTTGAATGCGCGCGAATGCTGTCTCCCCCACCCCCCCCCTTTTTCCTCCCTCTGCAGGTTACATCAGAGATTACAGCCAAGGTGTGGCGAAGATCTGAGACCTTGCCATGTCTAAATACACGAAGCGGACTAGCGCCGCAAGGTGGTGTCTAAGCACGCCTGCAAACTACTCACGTATCGAACAGACCCGGAAAATTAGCACAACTTGATAGAAAGTGATCACCCTTAAACCAGACCGGACGAATGAACCCATGTCACGTATGATGCGAAACTGTGAGGGAATGTGTGTGTGTGTGACTGAGGCGTTGACCCAACTGGTCAAAGGACCGGGAATGCGAGAAAGTGCGACAGAATGGTACCTCCTTTTTTCTTCTTTCCTTTTCTCAAAGCACGTCCCCTCTACCCTGTCTAATGCTCAAACTGCATGATTACAAGATTCTAACGCGGACTCGTGAATACCCTTTACTGTGTAACGCACTAAATAGCCTTTCTTGAATACACTGCCATCCTCTCTGTTGCACGTGTACTATTTAGCCTGCCGTTGCACTCTCTCTCTCTCTCTCTCTCTCTCTCTCTCTCTCTCTCTCTCTCTCTCTCTCTCTCTCTCTCTCTCACTCTCTCTCTCTCTCTCTCTCTCTCTATTTTTTTCACTACCACTCTTCCGAGTGGTTAGCCCCGAAATTGGCAGATTGCCACCCCTAGCACACCACCTAATTGGCTTCAAATACCGTCAGTATTTGCACAAACGCTCGTCTTTAATACAATCACCCTGAGGCCGCGTCATTACCTCTCCTTTTCCGCTAGAAGTCAATGAACCCAGGTTGGGCCGTAAGGGAAAGGACAGGTAAGACGACAGAGGTTCCCTAATCTGACCCGAAATAAGGGAACTACATGTCAACGGCTCCCATAGTATAAAACAAGGACCTCAGAATACGCGACCCTCCCCTCCCCGAATTATCGCAATACCCAAACCAGAAAAACGATCACCCCCGTTACCTCCCCTGTCTATGTCCCTGGTTGTTTCCCATAAAACCCCTGTCCTTCCTAGTTAAGTAACCGGGCTGTAAAAGGTTACGTAGGACCCAGAATGATGTTTTACAAGGTTAACAGACTAGACCAAGGTAAAGAAATCATCAAAATGAACCCCGCAGTAGTTGAAAAACAGGATGCACCGATAGAAAGGAAATGTTTAGCCATGTTCGTCTCTCAGCAAAATACCTGTGTAGTACCATGTTGACGACTCACTGTACCCTTTTGTAAATGTAAAACTCTAGAGAACGGCATATCTTTGCCAGATTTGTCTCCCGAAGGTGGGTTACCATCAGATGAACTGTCATGCCTGTAATAAATAATTATGAAGGAAAGTCATAATAAATCCAACAGGTCCGTCACCGGTCATTCATATGCCAGTTGTGAACATTAAAAATAACGGACATTTTCATTCTTTGCCTGGAGCTGGGAGAGAAATAGACTTTTTGATTATCTTCATCTGCAAATTTTCTAAAGACTGTCTTTTCAAACTTGTTTAAGGGTACTGCTGTTGGAGGAGAGAAGGACCGGATGTGGGAGCACGAGGCCCGACTACAGACTAAGGAACACCTGCGACATTAGCCAAGGCGAGACCACGACTGGAAAGAGCTGCAGGACGAGGCACTGTTTTCGACAGCATGAAAAGAAAGGGTCGACCTGATGCCCCTGCTCGACGTCCAGTGCCTGTCGACAAGTCCCCGCTCTCTGAATTCCGTCACACGCCCGCCTATTTGAAGTCTCTCGTTCCCCTAGTTTGTTCCCAATTTGGCCTTGCTCCATCCCCCTTTTTCCTCTGACCTACCCTATGGACTGTTTTGAACGCTCTTCTTCCATCGGAACTTTCTGACAATCACCTCAAAGGACACAGGGCGAAAAGGACCTTTCCGACCAGAAACGCGAGGAAAGGGTCGTGCCCTGCAACGCAGAACTTAGAACAGAGCTGGACTTGTAGCTCCACCGCCGGTGCTCAACAGCGCCAACGAAAGACCACAAAGAACAATGAGAACTCATAAAACTTCGAACATTTGACATCCTCAATCACCGTTTTTTTATGCCTCATTTCTCTCCCAGCCGCCATTGTATTGATCCTGCTCCAATCCGAATCTGAAATATGTATTAACCTGCCAGTTCACGTTATGATATGTACTTGCTGCTCGCCGTTTTTGTATTTCATTCCTATGACTTTCCTGCTGAACAAATTTATCAAAGTTTATCAAATAGGTGCACCTCCTAAAAACTAGAAACCTCAAAATGTATTGTTTACAACTCTTTTTCATCTAGGGTTCCTACCGTTTTCTTTCTCATGCTCACCACAGTAGAACCGAATAGAAAATGAACCAGCAAGATGTCTTGAATATGTTAAAGGGAGGACTGTGGAAAATTAGTGCGTTTTGGTGAACATTATCTGCGCCATCTTGCCTCTTCCCCTGATGCCACACTTTTGTCGTGCGCGCCCGCCATTTTAAGATGCCCCGATCAGAACAAACCCTTTTGCATGCCGCTGGCCCCTGACATAGCCCTTTGCCTTCACTAAGCCTGCACGCTGACCACCCCCTGCTTGCACCTGCCTTGAGTCATAAACCCCTCTTCGGCGCTGCTCTGCCCCAGACCCTCATCCTGTTCCCAGCGCGACACCTCCCTGCTTTCCTTTCATGATCTCCGGCCCTTAGATGCAAACCCCCTTTTCCCCGTGTGCCCGTTTTGTCCTCCCCGTTCCCAAGCCGACACCCAGCTCTGCCGATACCATCCTTGCCCCTCCCCGTACAATAGAAAGCTTCCCCCATCAAAGAATCCCCGGGTTGATCAAAGCCCCCACCCCATGAGATCCGATCAAACTCCCCACATTCCGTGAATCGTGGATTATCCAGCTGCGCGATGCTCATCACCTGTTGTGACTAGGGTGGGGACTTCAACTGTAAATGTGTGTGGGAACGGGCCCAAAGGGGAGTTCCGAGAATGTCTTTTCCGTACATCAAAGCTTTAAACATGTATGTGTAATCTACAATAAAGTCATAAATATGGGTATAAGAGGCCAGGCCTCAGAAATACAGTTAGAGCACCTCAGAACGATACCTTCTGTCCGTTTCGTTGTGTTCTCCTCCGGAGAGAATAAAAAACCTTGTTTCCTGCTTTCCAGTCTCCAGCGCCTGCCTCTTCATTGATTTAAATAACTAGGGGGTCACAGAGGCAATACCGCCGGGCAAATATCGATTGTCCCCGACCCGATTGAACTTTTTACAAGGCCGGCCACATTTGTAGCAGTGGAGGTGGTGCCTCAGCCACACCAGCCATACAGATGCCAGTCTGCTAAACTCTCAATGACTCCCAAAGCCTTTAGGTAGACAGCTTTAAAAAAGTTCTGAAAAATGGCAAGTTAAATTGGCAAAGGTGCTGATTACTAAGCAACCTCTACCATCCAAAAGCAGGGCAATAGCCAATGCAGAAACTGCAAAGAAGTCCCACAAAGTAGGTGATTTATTATGCCATTTAATACTCTTTTCTCAGATCTATTGTATAGAAAACAGTTTGTGGCTTGCTGCCAGACTTGTGTCATGTCCAAAATACAGCCTTTTTTCAGCACAGATTTCGAGAATTTTTTCAGAAAGGAGGGGAAAAATGTTATATGTATATTGTTCAGTATTTGGAATTCACACACTGCAGTTGGATTTTGGTTGAAAGAAGCTGAACATGTCCCGGCTACTTGTCATGTTGAATACTGTGCGTTTTGTACAATGTGAATTAATAAGGCAATGAGAAGCACTTTGGTTTTAAGGTGCTAGGCCCACCTCTGCCTGGGGGCAAGTGGCGTCACTAGGGGGGTGCGGGGGGTGCGGACCGCACCGGGTGACACCAACACATGGGGTGACACCAATCTGCACTGCAGCCTCGCCTCTGCTCTCACTTGACCTTTACTGTCGCTCCCTGTGCAAGCTTGTTCCTCATGCTGTTCACACTCACCAGCGTCTCGCAGGAGTGAGAAAGACAGAGAGAGCTAGAGTGAGAAAGACAGAGAGAGAGGGAGCAAGACAGAGAGAGGGAGACAGAGGTAGCTAGAGGAAGTAAGACAGAGAGGGAGGGAGCTAGACAGAGAGAGGGAGCTAGAGGGAGTAAGATAGAGAGAGAGGGAGCTAGAGGGAGCAAGACAGAGAGAGAGGGAGCTAGACAGAGAGAGGGAGCTAGAGGGAGTAAGACAGAGAGAGAGATAGAGTGAGAAAGACAGAGAGAGGGAGCTAGAGTGAGAAAGACAGAGAGAGAGGGAGCTAGAGGGAGTAAGACAGCGAGAGAGGTAGCTAGAGGAAGTAAGACCGAGAGAGAGGGAGCTAGACAGAGAGAAGGGGCTAGAGGGAGTAAGAAGGAGGGAGAGGGAGCTAGACAGAGAGAGGGAGATAGAGGGAGCGAGAGAGGGAGCTAGAGGGAGTAAGACAGAGAGAGAGGGAGCTAGAGGGAGCAAGACAGAGAGAGAGGGAGCTAGAGGGAGCTAGACAGAGAGAGGGAGCTAGAGGGAGTTAGACAGAGAGAGGGAGTAAGAAGGAGAGAGAGGGAGCTAGACAGAGAGAGGGAGCTAGAGGGAGTAAGATAGAGAGAGAGGGAGCTAGAGGGAGCAAGGCAGAGAGAGAGGGAGCTAGAGGGAATGAGAGAGAGGGAGCTAGAGGGAGCAAGACAGAAAGAGAGGGAGCTAGAGGGAGTAAGACCGAGAGAGAGGGAGACAGAGGGAGCTAGAGGGAGTAAGACAGAGAGAGAGGGGGAGCTAGACAGAGAGAGAGGGAGCTAGAGGGAGTAAGACAGAGAGAGAGGGAGCTAGACAGAGAGAGAGAGCTAGAGGCAGATAGACAGAGAGAGGGAGCTAGAGGGAGTAAGACAGAGAGAGAGTGAGACAGAGGGAGCTAGAGGGAGCAAGACAGAGAGAGAGGGAGCTAGACAGAGAGAGGGACCTAGAGGGAGTAAGATAGAGAGGGAGCTAGAGGGAGGAAGACAGAGAGAGAGGGAGCTAGAGGGAGTAAGAGAGAGAGGGAGCTAGAGGGAGGAAGACAGAGAGAGAGGGAGCTAGAGGGAGTACGACAGAGAGAGAGGGCGCTAGAGGGAGTAACACAGAGAGAGAGGGAGCTAGAGGGAGTAAGACAGAGAGAGAGGGAGACAGAGGGAGCTAGAGGGAGCAAGAGAGAGGGAGCTAGAGGGAGTAAGAGAGAGAGAGGGAGCTAGAGAGAGTAAGACAGAGAGAGGGAGACAGAGGGAGCTAGAGGGAGTAAGACAGCGAGAGAGGGAGCTAGACAGAGAGAGGGAGCAAGAGGGAGTAAGATAGAGAGCGGGAGCTAGATGGAGTAAGAGAGAGAGAGAGAGGGAACTAGAGGGAGTAAGACAGAGAGAGAGGGAGCTAGAGGGAGTAAGACAGAGAGAGAGGGAGCTAGAGGGAGTAAGACAGAGAGAGAGGGAGACAGAGGGAGCTAGAGGGAGTAAAACAGAGAGAGAGAAGGAGCTAGACAGAGAGAGAGGGAGCTAGAGGGAGTAAGACAGAGAGCGAGGGAGCTAGAGGGAGCTAGACAGATCTAGACAGAGGGAGCTAGAGGGAGTAAGACACAGAGAGAGGGAGCTAGAGGGAGCTAGACAGAGAGAGGGAGCTAGAGGGAGTAAGACAGAGAGAGAGGGAGCTAGACAGAGAGAGGTAGCTAGAGGGAGTAAGATAGAGAGAGAGGGAGCTAGAGGGAGCAAGACAGAGAGAGAGGGAGCTAGAGGGAATAAGAGAGAGAGAGCTAGAGGGAGCAAGACAGAAAGAGAGGGTGCTAGGGGGAGTAAGACAGAGAGAGAGGGAGCTAGAGGGAGTAAGACAGAGAGAGAGGGAGACAGAGGGAGCTAGAGGGAGTAAGACAGAGAGAGAGAGGGAGCTAGACAGAGAGAGAGGGAGATAGAGGGAGTAAGACAGAGAGAGAGGAAGCTAGAGCGAGCTAGACAGAGAGAGGGAGCTAGAGGGAGTAAGACAGGGAGAGAGGGAGCTAGAGAGAGCTAGACAGAGAGAGGGAGCTAGAGGGAGTAATACAGAGAGAGAGGGAGACAGAGGGAGCTAGATGGAGCAAGACAGAGAGAGAGGGAGCTAGACAGAGAGAGGGAGCTAGAGGGAGTAAGACACAGAGAGAGGGAGCTAGAGGGAGTAAGACAGAGAGAGGGAGCTAGAAGGAGTAAGAGAGGGAGCAAGACATAGGGTGAGGGAGCTAGAGGGAGTAAGACAGAGAGAGAGGGAGCTAGAGGGAGTAAGACAGAGAGAGAGGGAACCAGAGGGAGCTAGAGGGAGTAACACAGAGAGAGGGAGCTAGAGGGAGCTAGACAGAGAGAGGGAGCTAGAGGGAGTAAGACAGAAAGAGGGAGCTAGAGGGAGCTAGACAGAGAGAGGGAGCTAGAGGGAGTAAGACAGTACCTAGCACCGTACAGTTCCGACAGAGGTGGTCCATGCGGTAAGTCGTGAGGGGGTGACACCATGAGTTACCCGCACCGGGTGTCACCAACCCCAGTGACGCCGTTGGTCAGTAAGGTCGGGGGGATGTAAGCTTCAGATTTTTCAACTAGCATGCTGGCACATAGTGTTAAAATAAATTTTACCACAATCATGGAGAGGCTTAAGGAGTAGTGGAAAGGTAGAGGAATGTGGATTGGCAGCAGTACTAAGTGAGAGAAAACACATTGAGGCATATTTACAAGCCCCTATCACAACCACACGTCACTTTTAGTGATGTTGTGGTGGCGATAGGGGCTTTGCCTTATTTACAAAGCAGCGTTAATCCACTTAACGTGGCTTAATGCTGCCTGGTAAATAAGGCACTTTTCATGCTGTACTTATCGTGAATGGAGAGGTCAATGGGTGTTGCAGTGAGCGTTCCACCGTGACAACAATTGATTTTGACGCCTCCCCCTAAATACAAGGGTGGTGTTAAAATAAGAAGCAGCGCCAAAATTAAGACCATGGAAAACCTGGTCTTAAACAGGCGAAAAGAGGCAAAATACTTTATGTTTCCTCTTTTTTGCTGTTTCCATGTGTGCTGCCTTGTGCAGCACACATGGAAACAACAAATTGCCATTGATTGGTTATGTGCAGTAAAGTGACCCCTCCTGCACATAAACATTAACAAAAGGACAGGCGCGGTGCGTCCATTGGGGCGTAGGGGCGAAGCCCCACTAAGCCCCATGGACCCACCACGTCGTCACTAGAAGCCAAACACAATTATTTAAAAAAATCGCGCTATCTGCCGGCCGGGAAACCGGGAGACACCCGACCTTCCCGGAGTGCGCAAGGGGGGGGGGGGGGGGGGGGGAGGATCGGGCTGCTGCAGCTGCGCAAGTGTATTTTTGGGCACAAACATGCCCGCGCATGCGCAGATCGTTTTCTTGTGAATTCCCCCTTAGAGAGAGGACCAGGGGGCGGGCCGCAGCCCCCGGGGTTACACAGGGCGACTGGGCGAGGAGTCATGGTGCCCCCCCAGCCAATCCTGGCGCAGGATTGGCTGGTCACTACATAGCCCGGTTACATAACCCCTGACGGATAGCACGGCCGACTTTGGTGCAGGGAAACCAGGTTCAAGCCTCTTATCGAACCATATAAATGTATACATGACTTACTTTGGTGTTAAATAAATAGATATTTTAAAAAACAAATAAAAATGATGTTCCCACTAAGGTGTGAAATTGGTGTCGAATAAATACATGTTTTTAAAAACAATTAATATTAATCATGTATCATTGGTGCTGGAGTACAAGGTTCGAGACTGGTATTAAATGCTGACAAGCTGTGTGCAAGTTATATGGTCATAAAAATACATGAATGATGGATGCAGGATGGGTGGATGCATGAATGGATGCAGGATGAATGATGGGTGGATGAATGGATGGGTGGATGCATGAATGAATGAATGATGGATGCAGGATGGGTGGATGGGTAGATGAATGATTGATGGATGCAGGATGGATGCAGGGTGGATGGATGGGTGCATGAATGAATGATGGATGCAGGATGGGTGGATGGATGGATGGATGGATGATGGATGAATGATGGGTGGATGAATGGATGGGTGGATGCATGAATGAATTATGGATGCAGGATGGATGCAGGATGGGTGGATGAATGAATGATGGATGCAGGATGGATGCAGGGTGGATGGATTGGTGCATGAATGAATGATGGATGGATGGATGGGTGGATGCAGGAATGGATGCAGGATGGATGATGGATGGGTGGATGGATGGGTGGATGGATGGGTGGATGGATGCATGAATGGATGAATGATGGATGCTGGATGGGTGGATGGATGGGTGGATGAATGAATGATGGATGCAGGATGGATGAGTGGATGGATGGGTGCATGAATGAATGATGGATGCAGGATGGATGGGTGGATGGATGGATGGGTGCATGAATGAATGATGGATGCAGGATGGGTGATGGATGGGTGGATGGGTGGACACACGAATGGATGCAGGATGAATGATGGGTGGATGAATGGATGGGTGGATGCATGAATGAATGATGGATGCAGGATGGGTGGATGAATGAATGATGGATGCAGGGTGGATGGATGGGTGCATGAATGAATGATGGATGCAGGATGGATGGATGGATGGGTGGATGCATGAATGAATGATGGATGGGTGGATGGATGGGTGGATGGATGGATGGATGGATGCATGAATGAATGATGGATGGATGGATGCTGGATGGGTGGATGGGTGGATGGATGGGTGGATGAATGAATGATGGATGCAGGATGGATGGTTATATGGATGGATGGGTGCATGAATGAATGATGGATGCAGGATGGATGGGTGGACACATGGATGGATGATGGGTGGATGGGTGGATGGATGGGTGGATGGATGGATGCATGAATGAATGATGGATGGATGGATGGATCGGTGGATGGATGGATGGGTGGATGCATGAATGAATGATGGATGCAGGATGGATGGATGGGTGAATGCATGAATGAATGATGGATGCTGGATGGATGGGTGGATGCATGAATGAATGATAGATGCAGGATGGATGCAGTATTGGTGGATGGATGGGTGGGTGGGTGGATGGATGGGTGGATGCATGAATGATGTATGGATGGATGCAAGGTGGTTCGGGCTCGCTCGCTGCGGTGCAATATGCAAATTAGTTTACGCCCACCACTTTCAAATGTCACCAGCCGCCCCTGCAAAAGGATGTTTTGCAACTTCTATGTGTGCTGCATTAAGCAGTACACATAGAAGTTTCAAAACGTGTTGAATGATTGTTTATGTGCAGGAAGGAGGAGGACCTTCCTGTACATAAACAATCATTTCCGCCAACGCAGACACCCTTGCACTCTGGTGCAAGGGTGCCTGCGTTTGCGCTAGGCAGCTGAACTCAGTATCAGCACTAGGGGAAACACAGTGATTCGCCGCATTCTTGTGAAAACGGCTCTGCCCTACGGTTTCAGAATGGAGAAGTGTGGCATTAGCAAGTTTGCTTAACGTCACGCTTCTCCATTCTGTTGTAAATATGCCCCATTATTTTGCTAAATAACTAAAAAAAATGATATCGCTCCAAACAGAGAGGGGGAAAGAGTGTGTGTTCGTTTTTGTCTGCGTGTGTAAAAATTCCTGGTGAAATCCAACAGACACCTCAGCCATATCTGACGGAAAGCACCTGTACCCAACTATTTCTAACAAAATACATTTATTAGGAAGGTTTCATATCAAAGACCACCACCTGCAACTACGCCCCTGACATCTGCTTTCCCAGACCTGGGCCGACTGAACCTGTGCCATAGAATTACAGGGGAACAATACATGATGTTCGTGTGGAAGAACATAAGGAAGCATGCAGGTTAAACACAGCTGCTACATTTTCAGTTTGCTCATGTGTCATTGCAATGTTTTCAATGTGCTTATGTTTGACCTTTCGGTTTTTCTATGTGTTACACTATGGGGACATTTTATAGGGAGTAGAAGAAAGACATTTTATCCATGTAATGAGTCTTATATCAAAAATCTCACTTTCCTAGACCGTATTGATTTAGAAACTGGATTACAAAAGCTGCAACACTCTTGCATTTATTTTTGCAAACCTGTCAATTTGCTGACAAGAAGAGGCCAAGTATAGTAACTAACTGTCCTAACTGTCCTAGCCAATGTGAATCTACAGCCCTGTGCTGGTTGGATGTCTGTGCACTTCTTGCTTCCACCCTCACTGAATATCAAAGTGCACTATTAGAATATAATTGACAATACTTTACAAGTCATGGCATATTAGTATATAATGACAAAAATGTGATATAAAAGGCACCATTTCTTTCAATTATTTCGTTTTTTCACGGGGGCATACCACCTCGACGACTCGGGATCACTTGCAGGGCTGGTTCGCTTCGTACAATTGCATGCCCTAATATGACAAGGTACGTTTTGGTTCACAGTCCGGCCTGTTTACTATTCTCTGGAATTAGGGTGTGCGTTGCAAATCATGGCAGAGAGATGTCTGAAATAGCTTTGTGGTTTTAACATTTTTTTAGTATTTCAGTCTAGGACGCACTGTTAAGGAAATATAACAATAAAAGTATTGAACTAAAAAAACAGAGGCTAGGAATCATACAGACGGTGTAAAATGGTTGGAAGATAATATATATACATTCAATTAACCACCAGGGGGAGATATTGTATCACTTTTGAGACATTACGTCTCTGCTGAGATTACGGAGCTAGCAATACTTTACCGTAAACTTCGAAAAGACTTTTACTAAAATGGATTGAGATAGAAAATAGGCCCGGGCACCGTAAAAAAAAAAAAAAAAGTGGGCCACATTTACGCATTGCGCCTTTTCGCAAAATACTATTTCAGAGTTTTAAGTAAAATGAAAAGGAGGGGGAATGGCGGATTCTCTAAAAGAGGCATCTTTTCTTAACTTCAATGAGATAAAATATGCAAATATTGCCAGGACTTTTTGTGAACTGATTAGTTCATAATGCGGTTCACATGTGAATATAAGTGAGGCCACTTCTGCTCATGCCCCTCCCCCCTTGCCCCTGCTTAATCTGCATACATTAACTGGCCAGCCCAAGGAGAGACTGAGAATAACGCCACCGCCTGTTGGTTCTGACTCAGAAAAGGACGCTTATGCTCCCACTGGACCGCTATGTGCACATATTTGCCAGCACCCTGGCCAAAAAGTGTCCCGCAGCTGCAACTCACATACCAGCACATTGACTGAATGCCCGCTTTACCAATCCGACCCTGGCCACCTCTCGGGTTCAGAGGAAGGCTTAACTACAGGGGCAGCTCTAGGCTCATGGTGGCCCTGGGCAGGGAGAGTAGGAAGGGGGCCCCCGAAGAGGGGGTCCGGGCGAGGCAGAGCGCGGAGGCCAGTGAAGAGTGGGTGGTCAGGGTGTTTGGAAGTGGAACAGAGCCGGAGGCTGCCAAATCCCTGCCAGGGGCCGCCACGCAAATATGTATCTATCCTCAGAGGATTATTATATTAAGGATATATATTGGCGTGGTGGCCCATGGGATTTGGTGGCCCTGTGCAGGTGCACAGCTTGCACATGCCTAAGGCCGCCCCTGCTAACTAACTCAATAAAAGATAATGGAACTCGAAATTAATTGGGACAGAGAATAGTGAATATATCAGTTTAAATGGCAAACATGTGGGTTGGCCAAACATCCCGCGTTTTTCATGTTTGTCTTTCAATCAGGGCCCTGTCCACTGCCTGCACAGAGGTGCTGTGGGGTGTACATAATCCAGAGTTTTGGTTTCCTGCCATTTTTAATCCTATAAAAGGTCAAACAAACCTAGCTCTTGCAGCGGTTTATAACCTGAAAAAGGTAACATTGGTGGCTAAGAGGGAGGACAGTGGCGATGGAAGAATCTTTTATTGAGGGTGTTGTCCTATAAGGTAACTTTACATTTACATAAGCATAGGTGATAATTGAGAGCATATCTTTTAAACACAAAATATGCTGCCAGAAGAAATACCTCTGAAGGGCCCCTTCATTGTTTATTCTCCATCTAAATCTTTTAATTTTTTGGGGTTACTGAAGCAACCCTAGTTCCAGCACCACTTGCACAGAAGGGATTCTGCACAATGCAGTTTCATGAACATGTTCAGCTATTGAGCTGTTAATCCAGCTACGTGTCGATAAACAGCACTGAATGTGTTAATGAATACCATTCTTGAGACCGCTCCTGGGAGCTTGTTTCACTGTGATGATATTTTTTCAAATCAATAGACAGAGGCACACAGAAAGTATGATTTGCCCAGGATCAAACAGTAGTAAACGAATAGCTGTATCACACTGTTACTCGCTGCAAAGGCTAAACATTCACCACAATATTGGACTTTGGTGGATATAGTATGAGATAGGGCCTTTCTTCCTTCCCCCAGGTACTATCTGTAGGAAGCTGGCTCTTTATATCCCTTATACGTGGGCAGGGGCTTGCTCTAACAATTCCACTCTGCTCTCTTAGGGGGCAGGGTGGTCGAGCAGCTTTAGGCTTATCAGAGAGGAGTGTTAAACATCCACAGCATGCTCACAGTCAATAAATGATACACACAACTCAATAAGTAGAGTCATACCAATTTATAAAAATAATATGTATCTGTATATATATATATATATATATATATGCAGGCTCCTGTGTTTAAGAAAACACTCACCACACTCACGGGGCTTCTGGTAAAGGTTTTATTTCCCAACAAATAGCTCGATAGCATGAGAGCAAGGGGGCAAGGTTTGTGATGCAGTTCTGGTTCGTCAATAGTCCTGACGCGTTTCGAAGGCAGTTGCCTTCTTCTTCAGAGGATGACGAACTAATTATCAGTTAGGTGGCAGGAAAGACCTTCCTTTATCTATATGACACGCCCCTGGATGGGCGCCGTGCCTTCTGGTACTTGTATTCCTGCTGATTCTTTAACGCTGGATGCGTCCGAGTCCTATGCTCTCACATGTGGTGAAACAGCCTCAGCCAGGAAACCCCTCGCCTGCCAGGCGGCGTCACGGCATTGGAGCAAAGAGTACGTATATGAACATCTCTCAACAAGCTGTATGCTTGCCATTTCATATATATATACACACACACACACACACACACACACATATATATATATATATATATATATATATATATATATATATACCAAAATCTTCACAAACAAAAAATATTTACCGTTTTTAAAAGTCAGCAGTGCATTTTCAGAAGCGGTAATGTTATGCTAGGGAGGAAAGGCATATACTGCATACAGGTACTTTACAGTGACTTACCGTGCCAATCTAACGGACTTTAGGGTGAGTATGGAGCAGGGTCCAAGGCAGCACCAACAGGTCACCTCGGGCAGCACTGGGACGGCTGGGTTCAGAGGTGCAATACAGCGTCAAGGGTCCTTATGAAAACAATGGGGATCGATAAGGCTAAAAAGTGGCTGCAGGCTGGGACTGGGGGGCCAGTCCGGCTGAGCCAACAAAGGGGCACAGGTCTCATGATGCTGGGGGACATGGGGGCAACTTTGGTCCTCTTCTCCTTGGGCGGGAGCAGCCAGTTGCAGAGGTGTCCTGAGGCGTCGGGTTTCTGTCACGGGAAACATGTGTGGTAGAGAGGGCCTGCACAAAGAGGCTGAAGGGGGCATTGGGAAGTCCACAGTTTGTAAACCCAAGGTGGGCGTCAGATCTGTAGTGTCTGGGGACCATGCTGGCACTGTTGGCCCACATCAACTCGGGTTAGGGGGCACAGTTGTAGTGGTGCTTTCTGGTGTCTGGTATTTGGTGGCCCAGAGTCCTTGCAGCTCCTATGGGGGACAAGAAGGATGCAGGAGAGCAGCCCCACCACTCTACAGAATTTATGTGGTCTTGAGTGAAGGCTGGAAGTCCACCCAGGCTTTTGGATGCAAGGGCAGCTGCAGGACGATTCGTCTTTGATGCAATTGTAGAGGGCAGCTGACATGCCGTCCAGGATTGGCACAAAGTCAGTTGCTGGTCTTCCGTTCTTGCTTTTGCAACTCTTCAGCATCCATCTTCTTCTGTCAGGTCAGCAGGTTCTGATTTCCTCATACCAGGGGCTCCCCTAAATACTAAACTTAGGGGCATTAGGGGAGAGTAGGATAGTAGCCAATGGGCTGCTTACTCCTCGGGTCACTGTGACCCCTACATGACCACTTCCTGTGGGAAGTGGGTATAACCCTGTCCTAAAGTTCCTGATTCTGCCATCACAATACAAAGATGGCAGGCTTTTAAAGTTTGTGGCAAACACAAGGAGATGATAGACTGAGCCCTGAAATCTTTCAGACACTCATCCCCAGTCACTATTAGATGTGGGTTGAATCCATCATCGTTCTTTAGCTCACTTCGCCACCTCAATTCAGATGCAGCCATAGGCAACTCAGTCTTGCCCAGATGTGGGTCCCTTGCTTACTTTGCCACTGGATTCAAGCTAGTCTGGCTAATGAGGGGTGTTTCCCGGAAACCGGTCCCAGGAAGCTTGTTTCTGGTCCAGGGCAGACCTGGCCTGGCAGTTCGCACTGGACTGTTCCCATGAGGAACAGGGTAAAGACTGATTTGCATATGGCTGGGTCTGAACTGGGTGATGAAGTGAGCTAAAGAATGATGATGGATTCAACCCAGATCTAATAGTGACTGGGGATGAGTGTCTGAAAAGTTCCAGCACTCTATCCATCATCTCCTCTAGTTCACCTTAAGGGTGGAACTAGCCCGAGGGGGAACACGCCTCTCTAATAATTTTCTCGCTTGTCCAACTGCTAAATGGGCCCTGGTCAGGGGAGATGGCATCACCTCTGTGGGAAACGAAATTTGCACACTGAAGGTGTTATAATTTCCAGGCTATCCTATTGTCGGGGTGTAAAGCACCCTCAACCGTATGAGGCTCTGTCCCTCACCTCCTGAGAGCGTGGGCTTTCACCCCGGGGGTCAGAAACTCAACTGTGGTGGCAGGCTGGTCAAGACCAGCCAGCCAGCGAACTTGTAGTAGGTAGGCTTTCAGGGGCACCTATAAGGTTCCCTCTGGGTGTATGTATTAATTTGTTTGCCACTGGAATCAGTGTCTGTTTATTATTACAAGATGCTTTATACCAAAAATATTTTTATCCAGTGAAGTCATCATGTAGGTGGCACATGTTCTTAAAATTCCCTGGTCACTTGCACTTGCAGTAATTGAACTGCCCAGCAAAGGGGCATATCTGTTTATGCAGATATGTCTACACATGTAGTACAGTGCACCCTGCCTTAGGTCTATAAGGGCTGCTGTAGTGGTGACTTACCTATACGGCATGCAGTGCCTACAGGCATTGCACACATCCCTGTGTGCCATGTTGTGTTTTCACGTTTGTCTGCATCAAGAAGCACAGCCTGCAATGGAAGTCTGCATGAGTCAGGTGAGGGGTCCCTTAGGGTGGCACAATACATGTTGCAGCCCTTAGGGACTCGCTTTAGTACCTCTGCCCTATGTACCTGGGGTACGATTTACTAGGGACTTACAGGGGTGCCAAAGGTATTACCAATTGGGGGAACAATTGCACAGTATTAGGGAAAGAGATCTAGCACCTGGGACCTGGATATCAGGAACCCAGTGCACTTTCTGTCCAAATCACATTGAATACCAGGCAAAAAGTGGGAGTGACCATGTCAAATGGGCACTTTCCTCACTATCCAGTCTAGCAAAGTTTACATTGATTCTAGACACTCCCAATCTTGTCAAAAAAGGAGGAGATGAATATGTACAAACAGTGCTTTCCCAAAAGCATACAATTTAGCAATTGGGGACGTAGGAATTAATAGGTATTGGCAAAGCCAATAGATAATAGGTCTTGCATATGGGTGAGATATTGGCTGTGCCAATCAGGTGAAGATGGACAACGGGAGGGCGGGTGCCAGGAGGGAATTGGATGGTAATAGCGCTATTTTTTTCCTTATGGTGGTTGGAGGAGACTGAGCAAGAGAGACAACAAGGGGCTGCAAGAGGAATAAGCAACATGGTCAAAGGGGAATGGCAGGGCAATAAGCACAACCGCAATACTGTGAGGGGGTGGGAATAAGCAACATGGATGGGGATGGGAGGGGAATAAGCAACACGGAAGGGGGTGGGAGAGGAATAAGCAACACGACAGGGGGATGGGAGGGGAAGAAGCAAAACACATAAAAAATAATACTTCAATCACAGCGCCAGCAGTAGAAGGACCATAAACCAGATGAAGCAATCAGCACTTCGTCCATGCTCCATCCGAAAGAAGAGGAAGTAAAGTGAAGCTTTCTCACGCTGCCCAATTAGCAAATGACAGTGACAACGAAGCCCATGAATGGCAAGCAATGGGCGGGCTCAAAGCCCCTTATTGAACATAATATCTCTCACAAGCAAGAGCACATGTGTTGACTTAGACGAGACCTAAAAACGTGTCTCCTTATTCAACATTTCCAACTAGTCCAGTACCACAACTGGGGTAGCAGCGATTCTGATGGCAAGACCAAGGGGCTGCCCTTCTCAGGCAATTAGCACTGTATTGTGCACTGCGCCTTTAGCCTTAAGCTTTACTCTTTTAAGACCTAGCTTTAGAAAACAATGTTTATTTCTAGCATATGTAGGTGAAGTGCTAAAGATGAGATTAGATGTCAAGTATCTTAGTTCCATGGCTAAAACATGGCCACTGGAATAAGACTTATGTCAGTTAGTGGTTACTGGGTAATACTGATATTTACCTTTGGTTTTGCAAAGCTTAAGAATAATTCATTCCATTTGGATAACACAGTTGTTGATTTTCTAAACTTGTCTCTCAACAGTTACAACAGCAAGCAGATAAGGCTTATTGTAGTAGATGGAAAAGTGATTAGAACTCAAATAAAGTATGACTTGCAGAGCTTTAAGTGGGCCTCTTCCTGCCAGTGCTAAACACTGGCAGTTCTAAAAAACAGGTGCTGAGAGGGGTCCCTATCGGGCTCTTCATTTTTGCCCTCACCCTGGGTGTGAAAATAAATCTTCACTCAGAGGTAATACCAGCCATCACCAGCCTTTGATGTAACTCTGGAGAGACTCCTTTGTTATGCATACTGCCACGAAGGAGCTAATCAGAAGATACGATTACCTGCTAGTGATCTGAAAGTGCACACAGTGGGGATCCGGATAGAGGCAGTAGGGGTGAAGGGCAGAGTGCAGGCTCAGACTCTAAATTTAACAGGTCTGTAATGATAAAGCTGCTGCACAGGCAGCTACTGCCAAGTGTTACCAGCTTCTAGACATTTTTTCAAGCTCACAATAAATAAAAGTAAGTATTTTACAAAGAGTTTTATTTAATGGAGTGGTATAGTTATTTCACAGTAATTACACAATTTAAGCATTTTCACT
This sequence comes from Lissotriton helveticus, assembly GCF_964261635.1. NCBI lineage: Eukaryota > Metazoa > Chordata > Amphibia > Caudata > Salamandridae > Lissotriton > Lissotriton helveticus. Next base: position 2,089,998,386 of record NC_136061.1, read on the forward strand.
ATTATTTACCACAAAGTCATTGTTACTCATTCATCTTCTGCAGCTAACAACCATTGATAAAGCCGCCAATACTCTGGGCTTGTTTTAAGTGCATGCCAGTTGTTCCATTATACATCTGGATGCAATAACAGAAGGAGGCAGCAAAATACCAGTCAGGCAGCAGATATTTTTATCTTCCATGTTTAAGCCACGCCCTTTATTACATAGGCTATGCCCAGGCTTGGATTGAGATTGAAAATCGGCCCGGGCACGCAAAAAAAAAATCGGCCCACATTTGCATAATGCCTTTCCCCAAATGACTGCTTTGGTGTAATCTTATAAAAAAAAAAGCGGGGGTAAAAAAATGCACACGTTAGTTTACACTGCTGAAACACACCTGGAAACAAGTGAGGCCACTTCTCCTCAGGCCCCCTGCCCCTCGCTCAGTATGTGCACACGTTAATGGACTGGCCAGTGAGACAAAGGGAGTGACACCTCTGCCCGTGAGCGCCTATAGAAAGGCCACTCAGACACCCACTGGGCCGCTGGCGGTTCGAACAATAGAGACAGCGCCCAAATCGGCCCCCAGGCTGCTCGAAAAAGCAGCCCACAGCAGGGACTCGGACACCGGCCCCTTGGGCATTGCCCGAATGCCTGCGTTACCAATCCAACGCTGGCTATGCCCCTTTGAGAGACCCCCCAGGTTTTTCAATCCATTTAAAGCCCTGATGACTTGTAATCACATCCAATAAACTCAATCTCTAGCTAGATGTATCCTTTAAAATGGGCTGATTTAGAAGCTGGGGATTTGGAATACAACCCCAAAAATGCGCTACGTTACCAACAATCCCCCAACTCCGAAGCCAACGTCTTCTGATGTCTCAGTGCATGCAAAGTATCTCTGCGAGTGCAATGCGTCTCCATGCGCGCAAAGAGAACTGCCAAGTGATAATGGAAAGCTGGCCGCCCTACAAACATGTAGGGGCAGATTTATGAAGGCCTTGCGCCGCCGGTGCGTCACTTTTAACATGGAAAAAGTGACGCGGCGCAAGGCCTTCATAAATCTGCTCCGTAGTGTCAAACCGGTCCACCTGGTTATGTACGAATGAAGCTGCCATTTTTTTGCTCAATTTCTTTAACACATTTATACTGTAAAATGTGCTCTAATATATGCACAAAGAAGTATTTCTCAATGCAGAAATAGGAACCAGTAATGTGCTCTGTCTAAAAGTGTATTTACACTTTACTGCCAATGTTGATAATTAATAATGCACACCACAAACACAGTGCTCTTTGGAGCTTAAACAATAAGTACTATTGTAGCATGATTGCACCACATTGCAGTTTGTGGCAACTCAGGAGGATGCACTCTACTGACTCGCAGGTTGCAGATGGGCCTCTCTGGTATGCCTGCAACCTACTGATCTTATTAGCTTACACATAATCCCTATGTAGAGTCTGCATGTACATATGTGTGGTATTTTAATAGCACAAACCTAGCCGAGAGCACTGTGGAAGGTCATAGGGGCATATTATCAAGGGGGTTTATCTCCGCTTTTTTGGCTTTAAAAGCCAAGAAAGCGGGGATAAAATTATCTCCCTATTACCTAGCTGTAGGAGATAGCGACCATCTTGGGCCCCGCTTTGCATGTCAGTGATATTTATCACTAATGACATGCAAAGTGGGCGTGCCAAGATGTTAGCGACTGGAAACAGTTGCTAACATCGCTATCTCCTATTACCAACTTTTGGAGATATTCGCGCTAAGCGCGAATATCTCCAAAAGCTAACACCTGCCCCTGAGCAGTTCTTAGCCATGTTATCCAATGGTAGGTGGATAACATGGCTAAGAGCATTAGCTCGGTAAAGCATGAATATCGCTGACTTTTCAGCGATATTCATGCATTTCGGACGATTTTTATCGCTTAGGAGATAAACCTTGATAATATCAAGGCTCCTAAGCGATAAAAATCGCCGCAGCTCAGCGATAAAAATATCGCCGCTAAACCAACATAGCGATAATTATTGCTAGTTGTTGGTAATATGCCCCATAGGTCAAAGGTAAGGGCTCATTCAGCATGGGGTGGGGGGCAGCTGAGTTGTGGACTGTTACTGCAAGAGGTGAGTCTTCATCTCTTCCTTAAATTAGAGCTGGGTTGGGGCAAACCTGATGCACACAGGGATGCAGAGTGTCAGCCAATTCCCTTTCTAAAGAGCTTGCTTAGATTTACACAGTCTTTTCTTATGCTGGGTTGGGGGGGACTATCAATAGGGCAGAGGGTGCAGTTGCACCGGTGCCTAGAGATGCCAGTAGTCAACTGAATCCACATTTAAGACTATATTTCACATCCTAAAAAGAGTGGTGGGTCCTTTTTCCATACCATTTTCCATGGCATTTGGGCTATACCCCTGATAGCTGGGCCAGTTAGTGGCACGCCCGCTGTATAAAAGCTACTGTGGATTCAGGAAATACACCCCATGGACTGGGATGGTTTGATGTCACTTTTAAGTCCCATGATTGGTGGCCCAGGGGCTGTTTTCACCCTCTCTGCAAATATTTACTTTCAGAGGTAGAGGGCAGAGTTTCATAAGTAAGGAAGGCTGCCTTGGTTATCACTCTACTACAAAGCACTAATCGCATGCATATAGGAAAGTTGAAGCATGTGAAGCGTGTGGCGGTTTATTAGCATAACTTTGGGGACTAGAGTCCTCCGGGTAGCCACGTTTTTCTACCTATTTTGAAATATTTATGACTTACTCTCAATATCATTACTGGTTGCTGTTATCATGTGTACGGGGAGCAGAAAGGAACAGTACAGTGAAGATGAATTGATGGTATGGCACAATGAATTATACTGAATAAAGGACCTCCGAAATTACACACAAGGATATTTTCATTAATAAGTCCTCATTGGCTTGTAATATCCTAATCCTGTAGGGTGCAGGCACATGTTGTTATTAACTCTGTCTTCAGAGAGCCTAATTACTTCCCCGGCGCAAATTGCAGGTGCAATTTGTGCACCCACTAATTAACTCTACAGTATTGTGCGGCAATTAGCAGGTACATCATTTGCAACCGATTCTGATCTTGAATACACTTGATTTCAGCAGGACTGGTGAGGCACAAAATGGAACTGCACCAGCTGCAAATACAAACTCCCAAGTTGGGTAAAATGTGTGCATGAGTTGTAAACCTGTTTAATACCACCCCACTTCAAAGTGCTGCTGACAAAAGACAGAATGGAAGTAGGAAAAGGGAAGAATGATGTTAGGCCTAGTTGCTGCTCTATAGCACTTGACACAGCCCTTTGGCCTCTTCGTGGCACTGTGGAAACAGGGTGGGACAGAAATGAAAATAAGGGACACAAAATAGATGCTGAGGGGGAGGAAACATATTAGCAAGTGTTGTTGATTTTAAAGCAAATAATGGCATTCACAGGTCAATTTTAAATTCTGTTGTGAACAGGAGAGCAAAGGAGGACAGGGAAGGAAAGGAGAGCGCGGAGTAGGGGATATGAAGTATAGATCATTCTGGCAGGTCAACTTGTGGCTTGTATAGCGCTGAACACCACTATTAGAGCGCTTCATGTTTCTGCAGAGAACCAGCAGGGAACCCTCCTGACCCTTTCTATGTTGTGTGTTAGATTGTTGCATGAGAAAGTATGCTGAACTGGTCCACTCGGTGCGTTCTTTCCCCGGCAAGTCTTGTTTGGCAGCTTCTTGAAGAAGAGGTCTCTTCGTACCTGTTGTGTTGCTTTTTTATCTTTGGTGGTAGGTTTCCTGGTCTTTCATCAAATTGGATACAATAACAGGTGGTTATTAGATTAAATACCCCATTTCTCTGAGGCTCTAGTTTTCCAGCTGTGTGAGAAAACGTTAACCTCCCATTGCCCACGGTGCTGGGGGCGTGTTCCGTCTCATAGTCACAGTTTGGTGCTGGTGGTCGCTCTGCCATGAGTGCTGGTAGATCTAGCTCTAATTAATCCTATCAAGGGTTCGTTTTTGGTGTTATTGTGTTTTGCTCTCCATATTCCTGAAGAGGCTTCCTCTGTCATGAAGTACTCCTGTTGCCACATGTATTGCTTCCAGTACCCTGAAAGACCTGCTTCTCTCCAGAAGTTCTCATTGTACTATTGTCAAAACGAAATAAAAAATAACAATTAAAGAACTCAGAGAACTTTTAAGTGTCTGTTTTCTTTTTATGTTCTCCCACATGTATACTTGTTTGTGATACATTGTCCAGATTGTCTTCTTTATACCAATCATGGGCCAGATTAATTGCGGCTTTGCACTGGTACAGTCACAAAACGTGACGCAAACCAGCACACAGCCTTGATGAACTATTAATTTTTCAGCACAAATCTAGATTTGTGCTGAAAAGTATCCCTAAAGAAATGCACAATAATGTTATGCGCGGCGTTCCACTACTTTGAATCAAGGGAGCGTTCCATGGCAATATCTGGGGGCTCCCTTGCTACCACCTTTGGTTTTTGAGGGAAAGCCCTATTTACTGAAAATACAATTTCTCTTTTCAACCCATAAACAAAATCATACCGCAAGAAACAAACATTCACATTAGTGTGAGGTTCTGTGAATTCTGAACCTGTGGGTTCCATTTTGTGTATGGCAGCCATTTTGTGGTTGCCCTCACATAGGCCATGATTGTGGCTGAAACAAGTCTTTTAAGGACATGTAGACCTTAGCTTGAGTTTGTGCTGACTTCTGTTTGACCTGAGTGAACTGACCCTGTTGCCTGAAGCTGACATTGTTAAACCAGTTCCTGCCCTTTAGCTGATCAAGATTGAGGATCAAAGCACAGGACATTGTAGAGTTTGGTATGCACACACACACCCCTTATACTGCTTCTTATCTGTTTTCTGTTCCTTCTTTTATGGTCTGTTTATGATGTGGGTTGTGGTCCTGAGAATGAAGATTATAGTTCTTCAAGTGTATGTGAACAGAGCACAGGCTTAATCTGACATATTATATGACACACATAAGAATGATACAATAAAAGTACTGGTACTAATTGTTGAAAAATGACCAATAAGATGCCTTAACTAACCTTGATTCTAATGCAAGCAACAGTCCGACATGGAACAAATCATAACATCTAGAAATCAAAAATCCTAAAAAACTCGTCTATAGGAAGCAGAACAAGAAGCAGCAGCTCTATGCGCCAGTCCATACCTGATGCTGGCTATGATGATTATGATGGGTTGCTGCACATCATTCCCTGCCTGCAATCGTATACACTGATAAACAGAATGCGCATGCAGAACAACAGCAAACAAGGCCCAATTTACTATAGGTTAATAGAGATCCATTTAAGTGACATTTTGCAACAGAAAATCAACTTTAGTGCACAAAAGGAATGTCTGAGGGGAAAGTTGACAATGTGTGCCAAATGGTGGTGTACTGTGAAGTTCCAAATATCTAACAAAAATAGCAAAGGAGCATCAGAGCGCAGAACAGTGTGACCACCCTCCCCAGTTTCCATCCACAGTCGGATCCCTCTGAAGAACCAAGACCCGGCTGTACGAGGAACGCTAAAACCAACTGAAAGCAAGTGCAAGGAATGGGCCAATGGAATACTGCCTAGTATTACCAGGTGTTTGTAACCTGCAATTCATGTAAAACTTTACACAACTGTTGTCTGTAAGTAGAAGTTATAATGTAGAGTATAGCTTTTTGAAGTTTAAAGTGAAAGTTCATTCAAACAATTTGCAAGGATATCAATTAAAAGAGCAATAAAAAATCATTGCAAGTATAATCATGAAAAAAGAAAATACAGTATAAAACCAGCAGAGAGACATAAATGATAGCAATAAATAGAACAAATGCGAGGTAAGCAATAAAATATTTAAAGTAATAAAACATAACATCATAAAATAGAACACTGCGCCTCTACCGGCCTGGTCGCCCCCACGCTCCTCCTGCCTCCCGCTCCTGCAACTACCTGCTCCTGTGCCTGCCGCCGCAGCCGCCGACGCCGCCTGCTCCCTCCTCCCTCCTCCAGCGCCCCAGCCGCCGCAGGGCCGCCCACACTCGATTTTCCCGCCGCTGCCAGCCCGCGGCCCCGCCCCCCCGCCAGCCGATTGGCTAACCCGCTCCCGCCTCCCCGCAGACCCTCCCTACCGGCTCCCTTCCTATGACGCCCCCAGAGCGACCGCGCAGCGGACGCGCGCAGCGGGAGCACCGAATGAGCGCCGAAGGTGCGCCAAAGGTAAGCCCGTCTGTGCCCGTCCGCGCCTGGACCGCGCCCAGTGCCAGGACCCCTGTCCCCCGCAGTCACCAGCCCTCCCGCCGGACCTTCGCCGCCACCGACCTCTACGCTCTCAACGCCGGCAGACTCCCGGGCTGCTACCGAGCCACCCCGAGACGCAACCACGGACCCTTCTGCTGCAACGCCTGCAAGTTCACCTGCATCCGGACCTGCACCACTCCAGCAGTGCCCCAGACCTCGACGAGCATCAGCAACAGCCACCTGAAGTGCATCCTGCTCAACACCCGCTCCGTCCACAGACACGCCGTCGAGCTCTGGAACCTGCTCGACACCACAACCCCAGACGTCGCCTTCCTCACGGAAACCTGGATGAACGCCTCCTCAGCGCCCGACATCGCCATCGCCATCCCGGACGGCTACAAGATCATCCGGAGAGACCGCATCAACCAGACAGGAGGAGGCATCGCCATCATCCACAGGAACTCCATCCGCATCACGACCAACACCGACGACACCCTCGCACCCGCCGAGCACCTGCACTTCCAGATCCACATCAACCCCAGGACCACCCTCAGAGGCACCCTCATCTCCAGACCCCCGGGACCACGCACACAATTCAGCGAGGACATCGCCGACTTCGTCAGCCCGCATGCCCTCCCCTCCGCTGACTACATCCTCCTCGGGGACCTCAACTTCCACCTGGAGAACAACAACGACCGCAACACCACCACCCTGCTGAACAACCTCGCCAACCTCGGACTCAAGCAACTGGTGACCACCCCCACCCACTACGCCGGACACACTCTCGACCCCATCTTCTCCTCCAGCAAGGACATCGCCTTCAGCCACGCCACCGGACTCCACTGGACGGACCACAGCTGCGTCCACTTCAGCTTCAAAAGGACCACGATCCACCACCACCAGCAACAGGTTGCACGCAGAAGCAGGAACAAGATCACAGCCGATCAACTCGCAACTTCCCTGAGCAAGAACCCACCCACCAGCGCAGCCAACCCCAGCCAAGCGGCCACCAACCTCACGATGTGGATCAGCGACTGCGCAGACGACCTCGCCCCTCTGAGGACCCCGGCTAACAGACCCGGCAGCAAGAAAGCCCCATGGTTCACCGACGAACTCAAGAACTCGAAGAAGAACAGCAGAGCCCTTGAGAAAGCCTGGCGCAGAGACCCAACACCGGACAACATGACTACCCTCAAGCTCGCCACCCGAAAACACCACCAACTGATCCACGCCTCCAAGAAAACTGCATTCAAGGAACGACTGGACAACAACGCACACAACAGCAAGGAACTCTTCAACATCGTCAAAGAGCTCTCCAACCCCAACGCCGGAAACAACGACATCACCCCTTCGCAAGACCTCTGCAACTCCCTCGCCTCCTACTTCCACGACAAGATCACGGACATACACAACAGCTTCAGCACTCAACCGACGCACGCCACGACCGAACCACCGCCCCCCACCACCACCCTCCGCGCCTGGAGCCCGATCAGCACCGAAGACACCATCCGCACGATGAACACCATCCACTCCGGATCTCCGACCGACCCTTGCCCTCACCACGTCTTCAACAAGGCCGACGCTGTCATCGCACCCCACCTGCGGGACATCATCAACACCTCCTTCGACACCGCTACCTTCCCGGAGAGCTGGAAGCACGCCGAACTCAGCGCCCTACTAAAGAAGCCATCAGCCGACCCCTCCGACCTCAAGAACTACCGACCCATCTCGCTGCTCCCGTTCCCCGCAAAAGTCATCGAGAAGACCGTCAACAAGCAGCTGGCCGCCTTCCTCGAGACGAACGGATCTCTCGACCTCTCGCAGTCTGGCTTCAGGGCCAACCACAGCACCGAGATCGCCCTGATCGCAGCCACCGATGACATCCGAGCTCTGCTCGACAACGGAGAAACAGCGGCCCTCATCCTCCTAGAACTCTCCGCGGCCTTCGACACCGTCTGCCACCGTACCCTAGTACAGCACCTCAGCAACGTCGGAATCCGGGAGAAGGCGCTGCAGTGGACCATCTCCTTCCTCGCCGGAAGGACACAGAGAGTCCGCCTCCCCCGTTCAGATCAGAAGCCACCGAAGTCATCTGCGGCGTCCCTCAAGGCTCCTCGCTCAGCCCAACCCTCTTCAACGTCTACATGAGTCCCCTCGCAGCCATCGCACGACAGCACAACCTCAACATCATCTCCTACGCCGACGACACCCAGCTGATTCTCTCACTCACCAACGACCCCGCCACCGCCAGAGCCAACCTACACGAAGGGATGAAGGAGGTAGCCGAATGGATGAAGAACAGTCGCCTGAAACTGAACTCGGACAAGACGGAAGTCCTCATCCTAGGATCCTCACCCTCCGCCTGGGACGAACCTGGTGGCCCCCCGCCCTGGGCAGCGCACCCAAACCAACAGACCACGCACGCAACCTGGGCTTCATCCTGGACTCATCCCTCTCCATGACCAGACAAGTCAACGCCGTCTCCTCGTCGTGCTTCAACATCTTACGCATGCTACGCAAGATCTTCCGGTGGATCCCCACCGAGACCAGGAAGACGGTCACCCAGGCCCTCGTCACCAGCCGACTGGACTACGGCAACGCCCTCTACGCCGGAACCACCGCCAAACTCCAGAAGAGACTCCAGCGGATCCAGAACGCCTCAGCAAGGCTCATCCTGGACATCCCCCGCCGCAACCACATCTCCGGACACCTGCGAGACCTGCACTGGCTCCCGGTCAACAAGAGAATCACCTTCCGTCTCCTCACCCACACACACAAAGCCCTGCACAACCAAGGACCAGGATACCTCAACAGACGCCTCAATTTCTACGCTCCCAAACGCCAGCTTCGATCGACCGGCCACGCCCTCGCCGCCGTCCCCCGCATCCGAAGAGTCACCACCGGGGGAAGGTCCTTCTCCTACCTCGCCGCCAAGACCTGGAACTCCCTCCCGACCCACCTCCGCCTGACCCAGGACCACCTCGCCTTCAGGAAGCAGCTCAAGACCTGGCTGTTCGAGCAGTAGCGGACCCCCCTCCCCAAGCGCCTTGAGACCCTCCGGGTGAGTAGCGCGCTATACAAATGCTTTGATTGATTGATTGATTGAACAAGAATTTATTACAAAACTACATCGTGGATGTTTAGGTTCTTCTTCAATTCGGGGTGTAGAGTGTAACTTGAGTGCCACTCACTTGTCTTTCTGCAGTTTATGGTTGTGCTAAACTGTTTTTTTTTGCACACGCATGGCTGATAGTGTATCGAAGTGAAATGGGCGTTTTTCACGGATTGCTGCACTGCGCTGCTTTTTTCCCCCTCAAATCTGGGCCCATGCTTCGGAGAACACTTGAGAGCAGCAGTAAATGAAGACATCAGATGCACCCGTGTAAATTATGAGCATGGATTAGTCTCGGACAATGCGGGGAGCGATGCTGGAAGCCCGGGGAGCGGTGATTATCGCTTCTCTAAGAAGCACGAGGCATTGTGACAAGAAGACGCTCCGGGAAGCAAACAGATGAGCTGTGGTCGCGGGAGGGGACACATTCAGAACATGGTCGCGCATTCTTGGCACGCAGGGCCCGTGCCCCCGCGAGGGGCACCGGTGTCCTGAGGCACCCGTCCCATTCTTCGCCGGCCTGCCATCATTAGCTCGTCCCAGGAGCCGGGCCCGAGCAGCCCTCTCTCCCTCTTTGTCCCCCAGTATCTCGGGAGACGTCTAGAAATGCCCACGAGGAATGCCAGCTCTTTGTGCGGCCTGTCCCAGGATAATTCGGGTCCTGACATTCCCACAAGCAGGGCTGGGGTTCTGTTCACACCGCGTTGCATGCTGGGATCTTATGCTGTTCGTGCAGTGGAAAGAGACGCGGCAACCGAACATTTGTGGGAACTTGGAGTTACTCTTTGTACCCGACTTGTTTATTCATTTTCATGACATTAGCAGGAAAAGAATGACGCATGAACTTCAAAGCAGGAGCACTGGGTGTAGAGCCAGGAATCACAAGCCGACTAACACTTCATGAACTTCGTCGAGGCACTTCATCAGTGAAGTGCTTCGAAGCCCAGACAAGGGCACAACATATCCAAAGCCATTGCACATGGACTTTGCACTATGCAATGAAGGATATGATACCACGTCTAGTGCGTAATGTAGAAAAAGTAATTGGATGACATATGGAGCCGTGCCCATGACAACACATAGATATAAGAAGCGAAAGCGTCATGCCAAGCTGTGGCCTTCCACTTCCTGGAGACTGTAAATCATTGCCAGTTGGAGCTCACGTCCTCTACTCGCTGTGACCTGGGTAATGTGTAACAGGAATAGCCGAGAGCTTACCTGGGTCCTTGGCAAGGACAACATAATTAATCTTTGTATCCTACACTTGCCAATTTATCAACATTCACTCTAATCGGTCAAAGAAAGCAGAACTCACCTGGGTGGAAAAGCTGGACATTCCCACCGAGGTGGGAGGCTTTCAGCTCCATTAAAAAGAAGTCTTTGTACGACGTGCCTGGCTTACTTTTCACAATATAGTCATTTTCTCCTCCCTCCTCATCCTTATCCCAGTCCTTATAATGTGCTTACCCTATCTAAAGAACTTTTTTTTTTTTAATGTACCTTTCTCTATACTGCTCCTCCCACACTTCAGGTAGGCCATGCCATTTCCTTGCCCTATAAAGGAAGTGCCCCCTCCCCACTTCCTGTTTTACCATTCCTGTTGCCTACCAGTATGCTGGTAAGCTGAAGGTAAGCGCTTTTTATTTTTTATTCAGTATTCATATTTGGCTCTTGAAAAAGGGGGCCCTCCCCTTTGCGATCACCGTCAACTTGACTTGGTAAAGTAGCATGTACTGTAGACGCACATCCCAGACCTTCTGTTTGACTCCCAAGAAGGTTTTTCTCTGGTCCTGGCTTTTCAGGGTATATTGCGATTTTGTTATTTTCATAGTACAGGTTCGTTGTTTCTCTAGCAGTCCGTAGGATACAGTCCCTGTTCTGGTAGATTAAGACTTTGGCAATTATGGCTCAGCGGGGGGCCCAGGGTGCAGAGGGGGAGCCAAGGCCCTGTGGGCTCTTTCCACTGAAAATAAGTAAAAGAGGCCCTTTGGGCACAACTGAGTGTGTATCCAGTGCTCCAGAAAGTGTTCAGTCTTGCCCTCTTCAGCCCGCTCGGGAATCCCAAGGATTCTGATGTTGATGCGTCCAGCCCGTTCGTCCGCGTCTTCAGCTAGATGCAAAAGGCGCCTCATGGCCGCGGTCATCTGAGTCTTCTGCTGCTTTAGTGATACCACCTCTTCTTGTCGGGTCAGTATATCCCCCTCGGCTGTGCTCACTTTTTCACTTTACGTAAGTAAGCCCTCAATAAGTTGACATCAATATAGACCATCTCGATTTGTTTTGCAAGGGCATGTCTGGTTCCCTGGATGGCCGCAAGTATATCTGCGTGAGACGGTTCACCACTTCCACCGTCTTCGCTTTCTTCACCCGCACACGTTTGTCGTGTAATGTGCTGTAGGGGGAGTCAGGTGGTGTACTGGGTTATTGTTTTAGAACCGGTGGCACGGGCAGTCTTGTCTTTGCCCATCTTTAGGCAGTTGGGAGCCCCTGCACATGTTGGTTGCAGGGTGCGCTGGGGGTCTCCAGTCCAAGTTACCTTGACTCTGCGGCTTTCACTCACCAGCCATCATTCAGCAGCTGCAAGCCATCCGACAATGGCAGGGAGGAAAGAGAATCGACCATATTGGCAGGTGGCAGTCAGCTTGGCCCGCCTATACCTACTACCCCCCGCAGCTAATTTGCCTCACCTTTGTCACCGCAGGTATGCCTCCAGCGCAGTCTCAGAGCCACAAGCATATAGATTGAGGTTACCCCTCAGGCACACCAAGATCACTTGTACCGGGTTGGACTCAGGAGTCGTCGACCCAAAGCAGGTCCCACCAGGCAAATTCAGCAGCAATCAGGGGTATCACAAGGAGGGCCTAGTACAGTCTCCAACCCTTCACATATTCAACGCCCATGGGTCATAATGGGCCATGGATCCCAGAGCAGCTTCAGCTGGGCCCCAAAGGGCCGCTATGAAGTCTCAGAGCCCTCCACCACAGTCAGGCCAGGAATGATCTGCTCCAAATGGCTGGATACAAGAGTCTCGGCAGTGATTAGGAGGGCCCCCCTGATCTCACCTGACCCAAGGCTGGGGCGCACAGAGCCCACAGATCAATGACCAGGCAGCCCGCTCATCTACGGACCCCCGACGGCACCAGCCACAAACAGGATCACCCCCACTGGAGCAGTCCCAGGAAGGACCTCAATGCAGCAGCTGGGGAGCATCTGGGACCCGGGAGCACCACCAGTAGGACCAGGAGGTGAGGTTCAATGTTCAGTTCTCGCCGGTGCAGTCTGCAGGGCCACCAAGAGGTCAGAGCAGGTCCAGTAGGGTCGATCAAGTTCCCGCAGCACATCCGGGCATCTCCGCTCATGCGGAGCTGAAGCTCAAGGCACCTGAAGACCAGGGCACCACCAGCCGGCCCGGGGGGCACAGCCCGAGACCAGGTACCACCATCATGACAGACCACAAGGCCGCAGGGCAGACCATACAGAAGCAGGTGACTCGCATGGTGCCCCAGGGCAGTCCGTTCCGTCGGCAGGCTGTTATAGAAAGTTCATCCCCAGGTGGGGCAGCGCAAGGATCCTGCACACGTCGACCTCAAGAGGCACTGATCACGTTCCAGGACCACCTCCCAGCCGCCAGACCAAGGCCCGGGCCCGAGGCCGGAAGCAGGAAGCGCCTGGGTCGTAGTGTCTCCACCAGGCATTCCGAGCAGCGGGGCTCAGGGCCAGGACCACGCCTCGATGAGAGTCCGCTCCACGCCCATCAGGTTCCGTCTCATCCGCCGATCTAATTAGGGCGTGTTCATTGCACTGCAGCCCCCCAATCGAAAGCCCTATTCTGAGGGTACCATGAAGGTGGGTTTAAAGATACCAGGGAGTATCACTAGGCAGGGTTAAGCAGGATTACTGGGCAGGCCGGCTGGGAGCTCGAAGTGCTCACTTCCTGTCGGCCATGTTGCTGGCCCACGCCCCAGCATCCTATCTTTAAATCATAAATTGAAGATCCACACCCCTTCTCCCAGGACTTTTTCGTTTGCTATAATCTCTTTAGTCTTTAAGCGGAGTGTTCTCCGCCAGACTTAATACCACCATTCCAGGCAGGCATTACACTTTCTAGGAAAGAATTATTGTCAGGACGGGTCTATGTGTTTCTGACCTTGTTGAAAAGATTCCTATGAATTAACAATCCGATGTGTTTAGTCTAACATTACGGGTTTCTGTCTCTCTCCCACTTTTTGTATTCTGTGTATAATTTTTAATAATATGATTATTGCAGATAATGTGTTAATGTATACATTGGATTGATATATTTTTTTAAATTGTTTTAATGTTTTTAATTGATACATGATCTAATAATAAATGTATACGTTGTGATAATAGACTTTTCAGGTTCTTCTATGATTGATGGGTGTTTGTATTGATAACCATTGTACTCTTCTTTGGTATGGCATCACTAATGACAATAGAGTGAAGTGTGGATGAATGAACGTGGTTGAGACATTGAGTAAATCCAAGGGAAATTTTTTGTTTGGCATTTGTTGGTACCCTGTCCCTTGGATAGTTGAGCCATTCCCTTTTCTTTTACATACATCATATGTAAAGGTACAGCACATTTAAAGACTGCACTGTCCTATGATTCAAAGACGAAGACTAATTGATAGCTTTTTTTTTAAATGTATTGATTTATTCAAAGTGTACAACCCAGAACTGATATAAACATAGTTTGGCATGAAATGTTCCAAGATGCTCAAAATCCTCGAGTCCACCCTAAAAAAATCACTGTGCAATGTTGCTGAAGTCCAGTCCTGCAGAATGTTGTATAACAAGGCTTTGTTGGCTAGGAAAACTTGTACTAGGGAGGTGACTAATGGAAGCCAGTCAAAACATGAATAGGTGCGTCTTTTGAAAAGCAGTTGATGCACCGTTTTTTAAAGACGCCACTCATTTTGAACCTGAGGTACCCATGTTTGCTTATACGTGTGGCACACTTTAGTAGTATTTACTTCTTGCCACAATTGGACATGTTATCCACCGCATCGCGGGATGAGGTTCTAGATACCCCTGCCTCTCATGTGACGTTTGAGATCTCGAATGTTATTGCAACTATTTAAGTAAGTCCTAAGGACAAGGATACTGGCCCTGATGTGGTCCCAATGGATTTCTATGCGGACAACATAGGCCTTTTGGGCCCCTCTGTTCAATGTCATGAGGAGCGCCACCAAGTCAACTATTGTTTGATTTAAAAAAAATTTAAATAGGTGTATCACCAAGTGTTACCATTCGATCTTTCTTCTGGACACTATAGTCAAGGTTGCGGGTAGAGTTCTGTTGGATAAACCTGAAACCCATCCTCACTGACATACAGTTTGGCTTTTTTGTCAGGAATAAGTACTATAAAGCAGTGTCTGTTCACCAACACAAATACCACAGTAAAGAAAAGGTTCTTTACATAATCGATTTGCCGCCAACTGTGTTAACCATTCCAAACTATGGTCTATGATGGGTGTTGAGGACTTGATTGTGTGTTTTTATGAAGTGACTGCATACTGAAGTTTCAGCATATATTGCACTTGGGCCTAATGGCAAGTGCAAATAATCAATTAAGTTTGAGAGAGGTGTGCAACAAGGTTGTGTGCTGGCCCCCTTTCTTTTCACCCTCTATATTAATAAGCTGGAAAGTTTTTGGCTAGATAATGAATGTAATTTGCCACAACAGGGCACTCAACCTATTGCTTTTTTTAAACTATGTGGATGACACAGTTCTCATGGTGAGACCTGCTAATGGGCTGCAGACGCTTTTGAATGTATTTGCTCTTTTTATTGGCAAACTAGATCTAACAACTAACCTGTCCAAATCAATTGTTATGGTTTGTGGATTGAAGTTCAGTCAATCAACCAGGAATCTATAAAGCGCGCTACTCACCTGTGAGGGTCTCAAGGGGCTGAGGGGGAGGGGAAGAGGGGGTGCATCTCTGGGTTAGTTGAAAAGCCAGGTATTTAGTCTCATCCTGAAGGTGTGCAGAGTGGGGGAGCGTCGGAGGTTGACTGGGAGCTTGACCCAGGTCTTTGCTGCGAGGTAGGAGAAGACTCTTCCGACCACTCTGGTTCTGTGGATGCGTGGGGTCTCTGCCAGAGCGAGATCAGCAGATCGGAGGTTCCTTTTGGCTATGTGGAAAGAGACTCTTAAGTTGAGGTATTTGGGTCCGACGCTGTGGTGGGCTTTGTAGACGTGGGTGAGTAGCTTGAAGGTTAGCCTCTTCCCGATGGGGAGCCAGTGGGGGTCTCGTAGGTGCGGGGTCATGTGTACATGTCGTGGGGCTCCGAGGACAAATCCGGCTGCGGTGTTCTGGATGGTTTGGAGCTTTCGTAGCAGGGTTTTGTTGATTCCGGCAAAAATGGCGTTTCCGTAGTCCAGTCTGCTAGTTACGAGCGTGTGGGTGATGGTCTACCTGCATTCGTGGGGGAATCCACTTCAAGGTCTTGCGGAGGGTGCGGAGGGAGTTAAAGCAGGTAGAGGTGACGGCATTGAACTGGCGGGTCATAGTGAGGGAGGAGTCTAGAATGATGCCGAGGTCCGGGCATGATCCGTTGGGGTGGAGGTGTTTCCGAGGGCAGGGGGCCACCAGGAACTGTCCCACGCCGTGAGGAAGGGTCCAGGAGCGAGGGCCTCGGTCTTCTCCGAGTTCAGTTTTAGGCAGCCGTCGCTCATCCAGGCTGCAGCACCTTTTATTTCTTCTTGGAAGCTGAATCTGGTGTCTTCGGGGTTCTTCGTGAGAGAGAGGGTGAGCTGGGTGTCGTCGGCGTAGGATACTATGCTGAGCCCTTGCTGTCTGACGATGGCGGCGAGGGGGGCCATGTAGATGTTGAAAAGCGTTGGGCTGAGTGAGGATCCTTGGGGTACTCCACAGTTGATCTCTGTAGGTTCGGAGAGGAAGGGAGGGAGTCTGATCCTTTGGGTTCTGCCACAAAGTGTAGAATGCATACGACCTGAGGAGTCAAGAGCTCCAGTGTTTCAACCTTTACATATTTGGCAGTGCCTTTTGATTAAGCTTGCAAATGGCATCGCCTCCTTAACAACGGGAAGTTACAATTTGGGTGACCCAGCGCAGCAATATTTAAGTTTGTCTCAAATTTAGGATCTAACCCACTGAAAGAAATGATCACTACATATAAGGCTAAGTGTATATTAGTGTAGATGATGAGGCACTATTGACCTCCGATGCATTCAAAGAGCTGAAAATGCCCTCCTCCATAGGCTTGAGGTGTTACCAACAAGCTGTTCAGGATGTATTTGTCACTCTGAGCTCAGCCTTATATATTTGGAGGACTTTATGAAGTTTCGCCCCTAATGCTATCTATTTGGGAAAAGCCTCAAACTAGTTTCAACCGCATGGAGATCAATGACTGTCCTAAACTAGATCATGCTCTCCAGATCCCCTAGATACTCTGTGTTAAAATCAATGTACTGAACTGGGTAAATCCGAGCTGTTTGATCATCCGGAGTGTATTAATACTTCTACAGGACAGATGGTCAACGCCTTCTGTTTGAAATCTTAAAGCAATACCAGGGAAATGGTTGAGACGACCAAGCCCGCTGCTAGAGATTCCTTTCTGTTACCTTCTACTGAGGCCATGGAACCCTGTCCGACAATGATACCTTCAGCATAGATTCTTCCTAGCGTGCCTTATGGTTAGCACTGCTCGCTTTCTAGTCAGGTTCCCTGAGGAGTATTCAGTTCGGAAGTGTCGGTGTGACTCCCGTTCTATTCAATCCACATTGCACTTTACCCTTTTTGCCGATTTTATGTCGCATCTAGTAACCAATCTATGATTCCACTGTTTAGATCTATAAACTTTAGATAGCGTAGCCCAGCCTTCCTTTATTGACAGCTGCTTTTAACAAAATGTGTCTACCTTACTCTCATTCATTTGAGACAGGCTGCTCTGAGGCTTAGAAATTCGTGAAGGTAGCTAGTCTCTTTTTGTATGGCAGTTCTATGACGTATTGTATTCGGTTCTAATGAAATTTGCATTTTATCTGGGGTACATATATATCAGCACACTAGTTTTTGTCTGTTCATTGGCTGTTTTTGATGATTTATTTTTGTAATTGGCGTGTTTGTATTTGAATGTGCATCTTTTATCGTTTTAATAAGCTGAATAAAGAACTTTGATGACAATGACTACTGTTCAATGGATGTGTCTCCCAACTGTTAGTAATTCCTGTCTACTTCAGCATAATTCTCAATGCTTTGGATCCTTTTTACAATCCATAGGAAATGATGGTGGTGACGGGACCATTAGCTTTCCCATTTAAACAAAATAAGATCAAACAGTTATGTTTAATTTAATTCTCTTTATGAGTCATACTGAGGAAAACATCAAGGTGATAGGTGTAATGTTTGCAAAGATCTCAGTCACCAGCAGTGACTTGAGCTGCATTCAGGCCATCTACTTTTGTCCACTATTCGACTTCAGAGACCAGCAATATAAAATTCAGCCCTGGGTCTTCCTCAATAGGAACAGTCCTTCATGAATTGTCAGCCCAGGTCCCCACTAAATAGGACCACAAGCAATTCCAGACTGATTCGGCCTAGTTAGGCATCATTAGAGGGGTACAGCTTGAGTCTTGTTGCACAACATGCAACAGACCACAGCGGGGGCATCCCTGTCACATTTACAGAGCTGCACTGAGGAAAACACAAAGCTGATGGCTGGAATGCTTGCAAAAGTCTTAGCCACTGGCGGTGGCTCTGGCCACATTCCAGTCCATCGTTTTCTGACTGTGTGTGTTTCAGTGTGTGGTGCTGCTGTGTACCTAGTCTTGTGACTCACACTGTGTGTTACAGATACAAAGGAAAGACTTTAATCATCAGCATTTCATCACTGACTGGGAATAAATGCTTCATGCTCACTTCTCTTTCCACTTTTCTGTCTTCAGTCTGACTCAGGGTAATTGTAGGCAGAGGTCGAAGTGGGCGGGATCGGAGGGCCACAACGTGCCCATACTTTTTTGATTGATGAAAAAACGTTTCCCTACTTTTTGTAAAAAGACAACCGTCACGGGACAGTTAATTCGAATAGTTTAACTGCTTAAGTGTAATTCAGTGAGTCTCCTGTGCTGTGAAATTGAAGCTTGGCAGACAGCTAAACAAGCCTTCCTGCCAAGGTAATTGCTTCACTGAAAGGCATGTAAATGTGTGCAACAAGTTAATTCTGCAGATGTAAATGGTAATATGCAAATATAAAGGATGCTTGGGAGCCAGCACTAGGTTTAGTTGATCGAATCACTTGAAGCTTTGTGATGGCAAAGATTTTTTTTTTTGAGTGGTAATGCAAAGAGTTAACAACTGAGCTGTGAAGCGCATGCTTTTAATTGTAATTGTATTTATATAGCGCCTTGATGAGGTGTTGAAGGGATACTTGTTGGACCTGGCCCTTTTGGCAGGTTCACCCCTAAACTTTTTGCTTTTTCCTAGCTTGTTTCTGTAAGCTGGTGTTGATGGTTTTAGGCCTTTGCGCACTTTTTCACTGTGGTACAGTGTAAAGTGCGTGAGCTCTCTGTGTATGTGTGGTGAGTGACCTGCCCTCCCATAGGAATGAATGGGGAATATGTATGCCCATGGTAGTTCCTGATGTGTGGGGAGTGCAGGGTCGAGTTTGATATGTGCGAACTCGTGAGATTGAATGCTGTGAAATGGTGTATGCGGCATGGCTGTGTCTAGTCTAGAAGTGCTACTTTGAGAAGTTGGCATATTTGTGTAATTTGTGCCTGGCGTGTGATTGGCTGGTGAGCCTGGCCCAGAGTGCCTGGGCCTGCTTGTGGATTGACTGTCTGGTTTGAGTGTGACAGGGGCTGCAGAGCCCCCAGGAGGTTGTCTGAGTCAGCCCGTGGATGAAAGGCAGCATCTGCTGCCAGGGAAGTGGGTGGAGATCGCACCTGATAGTGAGTGAGGCTGTGCCTGCCTGCCACAATGCTGGCTCCACCCCCCCGCTGGGCGACTGTCACCTCTGTCCCTGATACTGACAGGACTTCCCTATAACCAGTTCTAGCTGGTTCTCACACTGCCTGCACAAAGACTTCAAAGACTTTTCTGTGTATAAGAAGGGGCTGTGTCCCCTTCCAAAATGTTCTTGTTTCTGATTTGAATCTACCAGGGGGGGGCGCTGCCCAGCCCCTGGATACTTGATGGACCTGGATGCCTGGAGGATCTCTGGTTTCCTGGGGTCCCCTTTGCTTCACTTTGCCTCCAGGACCTTTGCTTTGGAGATCCAGGACCTTTTTCTTTGAACCCTGTGCATTTGCGTGGGACTGCCGGGACCCTCCTTGCTGGTGGGGTCCTTTCTGAGGGGCCTGGCGCTGTCTGAGCCCCCAGCGCTTTGAGAGCGCTTTAATTTACTTACTGGGCAGAGCGCTGTCGTTTTCCCTTGGAGGGAAGCGCTCCTGCCCCCCTTGATGCTGATTTGCATATTTTTGGGGACGGGTGCCACCCCGTTTATTTAATTATTTAGCGAGTGCCCACCTCGCTTCTACGTTTATTTTGCGATTCGAGGGTGCCCACCCCTCATTATGCCTCCGTGAAGTGGTCTCCGCCGCGATCGCGGCAAAACCGGAAGTCAGGCAGGCCCGGCCGGGACAGGGGCGGGGCCTGCCAGGATGCGGAAGTGGTGCCACGGGAGAGAGAGAGGAGGTCGGGAGCCCACCCCGCCTCCACGAGCCCAGGGAAGCCTTGTGGTGTCCTTCCGGTCTCCCGCGAGGAGAGGGAGACCGGAGATGCCCGCCGCCACGAGAGGAGGAAAGGAAGCGGCCTGTCGGGTCCCCCGGGGCTCCCGAGTGTAGGGAGAGCCCCGGGGGTATTGCGGGAAGGAGAGAAGGCGGGAGCGGCCGCCGAAGGCAGCGCGGGGCTGCCAGGACGAAGGAGAGTCGCCGCCCAGCCGAGAGGCCGCCGCCCGGAGGAGCCCCGCCCAGGAGACAGCCCGGTGAGTCAGAAGGGCTGGGGGGGGCTCGGTGCGGCTGCTGTTGGTGCCGGAGAGTGGCACATGGGGCGAGAGCAGAGGTAGGGCGGCCCCAGCTGGCAGTGGGCCGCCCCAACGTTTCAGCGGAGCCTGAGGCTCCAATGCCCACATCTGTGTACATGAGTCCTGAGAGGGCTCCGGGGGCATTTCTGTGTTCATGAGTCCCAGAGGGACTCCAACGTACGGGGCCATATCTGTTTTAAGAGCCTGAGAGGCTCGTGGCCCATTATAGTTTCGAGTCCCCAGAGAGGGGGACTCCAACGGAGGAGCATCCTATAGTGTGGTGCAATTAGGGCGGCCCCAGTTGGCAGCGGGTCGCCCCAACGCAGTCCAGAGCCCCGAGAGGCTCCCTGAGGGCACGTGTTATGCCAGAGCCTGTGTGGCTCCAACGTGTGTAGAGTGAGTTCAGAGCCTGTGTGGCTCCAACAGTTGGCGCAGTTTGCGCCTAAGGGTCAGTGAGGACCCTGTCGCAGTTTGGACTCCCAGCTGCCCAGCAATTAGTGGGCAGCTGCATCGTTTAGGTCTTGGAGAGTTCCCAGGTGCCCAGCAAGTAGTGGGCACCTGCCACGTTTAGGTTTTGCGCCGTTGGCGCACCCCTGACTGGCGCTGCATGGCAGCGCGCCCTGACATTCTGGACAGAGGGCTCTGTAGGCCCTTTATTGGATGGGGGCTGGTATGGAAGTTTTGCGCAATGTGGTTACCTGCTATGTTTAGGATGGTAATTGTCTACTGTGTGTCTTTGCGCTATTGATTTGGGTTGGGGCACCTCTGAATGTTTTTAATGCATTATGTGTCTTCCTTGATTTTACACCTCTGAATGTTTTTATGCATCATGTGTCTTTCTTTCCCTGCGCTGCACCTCTGAATGTTTTAGGCATCATGTGTCTCCTAGCGCTGCACCTCTGAATGTGTTTGTGATGCATCATGTGCTTTGTTCTTAACACCGCTGAATGTGTAGGTTTATCCATCATGTGTTTCCCTTTACTACTACTCTGAATGTATATTTATGCATCATGGGTAATGTGTTCTTTTCTATACCCCTAAATGCTGTGTGATACTTAGGTGGTTGTTCCTTTTAGTACAGGTGGTCCAAGTGAGGTCCCGGTCCCATGCGTGACATTCTCCTAAGGTGGTTAGGGTTGCGTAGGTGGTACTTACCTGTTCCCAGTAGTTACTGGATGTGATTCATAACAGTTATTTTGTTTTATATCTTATTTTCTATGATCTACAAAGTACTATTTCTAAAGGTGTTGATTAGGACAGTGGTCCATGTGGCCCTGTCCTGTGTAAATAATCCCATGTGAATATTGCCCGTGCCAGTTGGCACAATGTATATGTGTGATTCTATCTGATATGTTTTGACAATACAAAAGTTATTTTCATATAACCTTGTGTGGAGTTCCTTTTGTGATGTGCCTAGGATGTTGTTGCTGTTGTGTGCTGGCGCAAATGCTTTACACATTGCCTCCGAGTTTAGCCTCACTGCTCGTGCCAAGCTACCAAGGGGGTGAGCAGGGGTTATCTTGGCGTGTGACTCCCTCGCCCTGACTAGAATGGTGGTTTCTGCCTGGCTTTGGCGTCAGCCTTAGCCTACCAGAAATAGCCAGTTCTAACATTGTTGGTCAGCGGTGCGGATTTGGACTTGTGTTTGCGCAGTGCCAGAGCGACAACTGGCTACATTACAAAACTCTGCATTTTTTTAGATAGTCACATGTTTGGGATTATTGTTATTGATTTTGTTTTTCCTCAAGAGTGTCATTTTCAGATGGTGTATCTGCGCTTTATGTTTAGTGGCAGATGAGAGAAAATGACAGGGCGGGACGCCAGTAGAGGGGGAGGTTCCCATAGATTAGGAATCCCTTGCTGGGCCCAGTGTCCAATCTCTATTCCTGTTCCTGTGTGGGTAGATGGAAGAGAGGGAGTGTGGAGGAGAAATGGCTTGCTTGGGAGGGTTGTTATCCCCTGAGTGTAGTGTGTGTGTCTGGATTCCCCAGTATGGTAGGATCCAGTGGTGGCAGCTTAAATGTGTCCAGTGCGTGAAGTCCCATTCCCAGTTCCCAGAGTATGGTGCCTGGTGCTCAGTAAGAGGGGTACAGGTTGAGAGTCAGGGGCAGTGAGGAACTGTCTCACCAGTCTGGAGGGGGAGTGTGTGGATGAGTGGTGTGTTGAACTGGAGGAGTTGGTGTGAGTTTTTTTAAGGAGCTCGCACAGGAGGTGTACCTCTGGTGGTGTGCAGGAGGTCCTGCAGAGGCACTGGATAAGAAGGTGGATGCCTGGCCGTGTGCTAGATGTCTTGCAGAGGCATTAGGGAGTGATTCTAAAAGTAGTGGCTTGTGTATCTGATGATCCTGTGTAGGTGAAGAGGTTCATGTGTAGCCCAGCTATGTCCCATGAGGATGGTAGGGGTGTAGGGGCTCACGCCCTGTCTCAGTGGAGGTGGAGTGAGTGTGGGACGGTGTGTCCCACGTTGGCCCGAAACCCTGTCTCAGGGCCTGGAGGGTTCCCTAGGGAGCGCCAGGTCAGGGGCCTAGGCTGTATTACAAGTCATTTGAGGAGGATCTTCCTGTGTCTAGAGGACGGGGAGTGTCTGTAATCAGAACTGCGGCGGTCCTGGTGTTGGGCAGTACCGCTCCTAAGTGGAGGGTGCAGAAGTCCTGGTTCGCTGGGCATTTGACCGTCTAGAGTGCTTGACCATTTGTGGGGCCTCTGGAGGTTGTTCCCTGAGGAGGGGGGAGGCCAGGTTCAGGTTCAGCCTGACCTGGAGGGAAGGGCATCTGTAATCAGTGTCCTGACCGGGTGTTTGGCCTTCAGGGGTACCGCTCCACGGTGGGAGGGTGCAGAACTCTGGAAGGGGGTGCAGAGGGACGGTGTCTTTACTTCTGACCCCGGTGCAACCTGAGGGTTTAGATCCTAGGTTGGGAGATTAGAAGCTTCCAGGTCAAGAGGAATCTCTACTAAGGTGGATCAGCTGAAGAGACTGGGGGGGCTGCCCTTGCTGTGTGTTCTGGGGCCCACCTGCAGTTTGTTGTTTCCACTAAGGTAGTGGAAAGGGGATTTTGCTGTGTGCTCTGTCCCCCCACCTGCTTGAAGAGGGACTGTGCTGTGTGCTTTGCACTTCAGAAGTGAAATAGTTTCCAGGTGGTAGACCAGTGATGGAGTGAGGTCCTGATCTGGTAGGAGAGTTGTGTTCTGGTGAGTGCTTCCCTGTGAGGGTGCGGAAACCCAGAAGTAGAGGTAGGGTGGGGCATTCTTGCCCGTGACCTCTGGTCAGCCTGAGGGTGTGGTCCCTAGGTTGAAGGATCAGTGGTAGTTGTAGCTACACTGAGAGAGAGAGTGGAGAATGGCTATTGTGTGCCAGGGGTTACTGCCCCCCGCTCTGTGGATTGGTTAGGACCTGTGATATTTGTATGGCCTAGGGCCTGGTCCTGGCTGTGGATGACTAGTGTGTACCAGTGGGGTACCCTAGTTGTGCCAGAGAGCTTTTGTTGAGAGAAATCTATGTTGGTTCAGAGTGGCGAAAACCAGGAGGGTGTCCCTGCCGTACGGGCCCGTGTCCGTGTTTTGTCGCCCAAAGCAGTGAAGCCCATCAGTGGAGTGATTGGTCTACCCTGCGTTTTGGCTGGAAGGGGGTTGTGTTGGACCTGGCCCTTTTGGCAGGTTCACCCCTAAACTTTTTGCTTTTTCCTAGCCTGTTTCTGTAAGCTGGTGTTGATGGTTTTAGGCCTTTGCGCACTTTTTCACTGTGATACAGTGTAAAGTGCGTGAGCTCTCTGGGTATGTGTGGTGAGTGACCTGCCCTCCCATAGGAATGAATGGGGAATATGTATGCCCATGGTGGTTCCTGATGTGTGGGGAGTGCAGGGTCGAGTTTGATATGTGCGAACTCGTGAGATTGAATGCTGCGAAATGGTGTATGCGGCATGGTTGTGTCTAGTCTAGAAGTGCTACTTTGAGAAGTTGGCATATTTGTGTAATTTGTGCCTGGCGTGTGATTGGCTGGTGAGCCTGGCCCAGAGTGCCTGGGCCTGCTTGTGGATTGACTGTCTGGTTTGAGTGTGACAGGGGCTGCAGAGCCCCCAGGAGGTTGTCTGAGTCAGCCCGTGGATGAAAGGCAGCATCTGCTGCCAGGGAAGTGGGTGGAGATCGCACCTGATAGTAGTGAGGCTGTGCCTGCCTGCCACAATGCTGGCTCCACCCCCCCGCTGGGCGACTGTCACCTCTGTCCCTGATACTGACAGGACTTCCCTATACCCAGTTCTAGCTGGTTCTCACACTGCCTGCACAAAGACTTCAAAGACTTTTCTGTGTATAAGAAGGGGCTGTGTCCCCTTCCAAAATGTTCTTGTTTCTGACTTGAATCTACCAGGGGCGGGCGCTGCCCAGCCCCTGGATACTTGATGGACCTGGATGCCTCGAGGATCTCTGGTTTCCTGGGGTCCCCTTTGCTTCACTTTGCCTCCAGGACCTTTGCTTTGGAGATCCAGGACCTTTTTCTTTGAACCCTGTGCATTTGCGTGGGACTGCCGGGACCCTCCTTGCTGGTGGGGTCCTTTCTGAGGGGCCTGGCGCTGTCTGAGCCCCCAGCGCTTTGAGAGCGCTTTAATTTACTTACTGGGCAGAGCGCTGTTGTTTTCCCTTGGAGGGAAGTGCTCCTGCCCCCCCTTGATGCTGATTTGCATATTTTTGGGGACGGGTGCCACCCCGTTTATTTAATTATTTAGCGAGTGCCCACCTCGCTTCTACGTTTATTTTGCGATTCGAGGGTGCCCACCCCTCGTTATGCCTCCGTGAAGTGGTCTCTGCCGCGATCGCGGCAAAACCGGAAGTCAGGCAGGCCCGGCCGGGACAGGGGCGGGGCCTGCCAGGATGCGGAAGTGGTGCCACGGGAGAGAGAGAGGAGGTCGGGAGCCCACCCCGCCTCCACGAGCCCAGGGAAGCCTTGTGGTGTCCTTCTGGTCTCCCGCGAGGAGAGGGAGACCGGAGATGCCCGCCGCCGCGAGAGGAGGAAAGGAAGCGGCCTGTCGGGTCCCCCGGGGCTCCCGAGTGTAGGGAGAGCCCCGGGGGTATTGCGGGAAGGAGAGAAGGCGGGAGCGGCCGCCGAAGGCAGCGCGGGCTGCCAGGACAAAGGAGAGTCGCCGCCCAGCCGAGAGGCCGCCGCCCGGAGGAGCCCCGCCCAGGAGACAGCCCGGTGAGTCAGAAGGGCTGGGGGGGGCTCGGTGCGGCTGCTGTTGGTGCCGGAGAGTGGCACATGGGGCGAGAGCAGAGGTAGGGCGGCCCCAGCTGGCAGTGGGCCGCCCCAACGTTTCAGCGGAGCCTGAGGCTCCAATGCCCACATCTGTGTACACGAGTCCTGAGAGGGCTCCGGGGGCATTTCTGTGTTCATGAGTCCCAGAGGGACTCCAACGAACGGGGCCATATCTGTTTTAAGAGCCTGAGAGGCTCGTGGCCCATTATAGTTTCGAGTCCCCAGAGAGGGGGACTCCAACGGAGGAGCATCCTATAGTGTGGTGCAATTAGGGCGGCCCCAGTTGGCAGCGGGTCGCCCCAACGCAGTCCAGAGCCCCGAGAGGCTCCCTGAGGGCACGTGTTATGCCAGAGCCTGTGTGGCTCCAACGTGTGTAGAGTGAGTTCAGAGCCTGTGTGGCTCCCACAGTTGGCGCAGTTTGTGCCTAAGGGTCAGTGAGGACCCTGTCGCAGTTTGGAATCCCAGCTGCCCAGCAATTAGTGGGCAGCTGCACCGTTTAGGTCTTGGAGAGTTCCCAGGTGCCCAGCAAGTAGTGGGCACCTGCCACGTTTAGGTTTTGCGCCGTTGGCGCACCCCTGACTGGCGCTGCATGGCAGCGCGCCCTGACATTCTGGACACAGGGCTCTGTAGGCCCTTTATTGGATGGGGGCTGGTATGGAAGTTTTGCGCAATGTGGTTACCTGCTATGTTTAGGATGGTAATTGTCTACTGTGTGTTTTTGCGCTATTGATTTGGGTTGGGGCACCTCTGAATGTTTTTAATGCATTATGTGTCTTCCTTGATTTTACACCTCTGAATGTTTTTATGCATCATGTGTCTTTCTTTCCCTGCGCTGCACCTCTGAATGTTTTAGGCGTCATGTGTCTCCTAGCGCTGCACCTCTGAATGTGTTTGTGATGCATCATGTGCTTTGTTCTTAACACCGCTGAATGTGTAGGTTTATGCATCATGTGTTTCCCTTTACTACTCCTCTGAATGTATATTTATGCATCATGGGTAATGTGTTCTTTTCTATACCCCTAAATGCTGTGTGATACTTAGGTGGTTGTTCTTTTTAGTACAGGTGGTCCTAGTGAGGTCCCGGTCCCCTGCGTGACATTCTCCTAAGGTGGTTAGGGTTGCGTATGTGGTACTTACCTGTTCCTAGTAGTTACTGGATGTGATTCATAACTGTTATTTTGTTTTATATCTTATTTTCTATGATCTACAAAGTACTATTTCTAAAGGTGTTGATTAGGACAGTGGTCCATGTGGCCCTGTCCTGTGTAAATAATCCCATGTGAATATTGCCCGTGCCAGTTGGCACAATGTATATGTGTGATTCTATCTGATATGTTTTGACAATACAAAAGTTATTTTCATATAACCTTGTGTGGAGTTCCTTTTGTGATGTGCCTAGGATGTTGTTGCTGTTGTGTGCTGGCGCAAATGCTTTACACATTGCCTCTGAGTTTAGCCTCACTGCTCGTGCCAAGCTACCAAGGGGGTGAGCAGGGGTTATCTTGGCGTGTGACTCCCTCGCCCTGACTAGAATGGTGGTTTCTGCCTGGCTTTGGCGTCAGCCTTAGCCTACCAGAAATAGCCAGTTCTAACAATAATTATGTAAAAAAAATGGTAACAGCCTGGGGGTTTTTCATTTTTTTATTTTAGAAGCACCACTTTACCATAAATCTTTTGGAACATTTTTTAACAGTCTATCTTACACTGTGTGTAATACAAGTTTAAAATAATGACTCACATATTCAAAGTGCTTTCTGTCACAGGCTGTGACCTCCTAGCCCTAAAAACACATGTCACTATTCTCCACTGCACCAAACAAGATTTAAATCTGTGGACCTTTGGTTACATACAGACCTGTGCAGTGCATTAACTAATAAAGGTTTCATAATGTATTATAGTACATTTCCTACTGAGTAACATATTTTTCTGTTCATTTTTCATTTAAGCTGCACATTATTTTATATTTAGCTACCTGATGGTGAAAGACCAAAGAGACTTACAGAATATTTTGTTTTTTTAGCTACACATTTAACTCCGCCCCCGCACTCGACCCCATTGCATGCAGCATCACTGTTCCCATACTTTTTTAATGCACTTCGACCGTTGCTTGTAGGCCTCGAGTGCTTTGTTTCATGTCTGCGGCAGTGACAGGTAACAGGACCCTCATATAAACATGTCCTGGAGTTTGTTGATTCTCCCTGGGCCTGAGTAAGGGACGTCAGAGCAGGAGACAGGCTGCTCGGCTTCTGCCTGCTGTGAGATAGCCTGGTCTCCATGCTCGCCCAGACTCTAATCAATTGCTAAAGGCTTCGGGCTTGAACTCTTGACTGTGTGGATTGGAGCAGCCCTGGTTTCACAGCTGGGATTAATCAGATGCTCGCCGAGTTCACGTCACGTTGCTGCTCTCTACAGACACCACAGTAGGGCCAAAAGCAGAACTCGCTGCTGTGACTGCATTATTCACACAGCGGGGCTTTTTATATTCGTCTGGGTAGGAACTTGCAGTAATAAAAATACACACAGGCCGACTGCTCCCTCATTCACCATGTCACAAACACCCCTCGTGTGTTCTAAGGCTCGTGACAAGGGCCAGCGTGCAAACTGATGTATTTTGCTTTTTGCTTATATATAAAAAGCTGCCATGCATCTTTTAGTCTCCCGATATAAATTCTGAAATACCGATTACTACCTCATTTACTTCCGCATGCCTTTTATACTCTCTGACCATGCCTCCAAGTTTAAGCCATTCAGGGTGAAAATTCCTCAAACTGTGTGGGTTGCACTGCATGTCTCACTGCTGACCCACTCACCTGATTGTACTAATGTACCCCAAGGGAGGGACTTTGAAAGACGCTCCTGTAAGGTTTCCATCGTTATTTCTGTTTAGGGGACAGCACCAGGGGAAGATGCTAGGAGGGAGGGGCGAATATCTGGGCTTCTCATTGTAGCGGCGTGAACCCCAGCAGTAACCTTGCTGGCAACAATTTGACAAATGGCGTATTTGCTCAGGGTTCCCAAAGGCATGAATCACAGTACACTGTAACCTCATGGTGGCCACAACAAGCTCATGTAAAAGCCATGAGCCACGAGAAGCGGGTTGAGGGGGTCCGAGAGGCACTTGACTTGCAAGATCTGGAGGTCATAGCCACCAGTGAAGTTGTCGGTGGATGAGTTTAACCTTGGGATTACTGCGTCATTGGTCCGTGAAGTTGTATTCCATCGCTGCACAAGATGATAGACTAGAGATCCCAGATGTGTGAGTTCCCATGAAGACACTGACAGCCTGAGAGGGAGAGACATTATAAGAACTGCTATTGGCTTGTGTCTGCCATGACGCAAAGGAGCATGACATGCCTACAGTCTGATGTTTGTGGTTTATTTTGTCTACAGGCACCATGAGCTACTCCCTGGCAGATACCTGCTGTTGTACAGGAGGTGTGATGGTCAGGACCCCAGCGTGATGGCCCGGGCTTTGAGTAAGGAGACCATCCTGAGGTCAGTCCAGATAAACCTGGAGATTCAGTAAAAATGAGCAAACAGAGGCTGCACTGCCCTTTGATTGTCCTTCCCAATCCACAACTAGGTCTTGTACTGAAGAAGCAGGTTTGTTTATTTAATATATCTAGTTGTACAGCATGCCTTGACTGACGCGTATGAGGACGCTTTACGATGCAACAATACTAACATACTGAATTTACTTGATGACGGGAGAGGGTTAACAGTTTTGAAAATAAAACATATTCAGTGCCTCTATACAGTAGATTCAGTGATCCCTTTATAAAGCTTCATTTAGGAATTGTCCGCAGAGGTTAGACTTAGGCAGCTTTCAGAAGACAGAGTGTGGGGTCAAAGTCCTGAGGCCGGGGAGATAAAGAGTTCCTGGTTGCAATGTTTCCACTGGAGAAGGATTGTTTCCATGCTGTAGATGTTTGTAATATGTGAGGTTGCATGAGGAGGGGGTTGCATCATCTGAGACGCCTTGGCCACCAAAAATGCAGGTCTGCTAGGTATGGAGGGGCGTTTTCATGTGTGCCTCTGCGTACGAGTCAGCACCTTTGCAAAGCTATTGTGGCTGCAATGGGTAGCCAGTGTATGTTGGAAATTCTGGGGTTAACGTGGTTGTATCTGCCATCTGAATTAACCAGGCTAGAAGTCAAGCTTGGAGCAGCTTTCAATGGGTTCCTGCTAAAATTTCATTTACACTTCTGAATATTGGAGTTTTTTAAAGTGTGGCCTGGCGTGCTTTTAAAAATGAGTATGCAGAGAGGGTATAGCAAGTTGCAGAATAGTACATTTACCAGGACTCAGTGCTGGATTATCCTTCAGTTATAGCCAGTATCCGGAGATAACCTTCTGTCAGACATGTGCCAAACTTGATGACAAAGCCTTCAGAGGAGTATAAGTGCTGAAAGCCTGGCTAAAAGTGCTCAACCATTCTTAGGGCTTTATTACGAGTGACCGTCAGACTCATGGATGTGTAGTGGTGGCGGTCTTCCGACTGCCCCATTTCAACCATGGTGGCCAGGCTGCCTTTGGACCATCACAACCGGGGATCAGAGGTCCCTGTTGTTGGCGTGGCGGTATGGAGGCCGCAATATGCTTGGTGGGCTGCTGGGGCCCACCCAAGTATATTACTAGTTTCCGCCACACTTTTCATGATGCTGCAACTACCATGAAAAGTGTGGCAGTGATTAAACAAAGGGGGCTCTACAGGGCATTCTTGTGCCTCACGCCATGTGGATGCACACAGGGGGCACAACATGTTGCCCCCTGTATGCATGCACAGCAGTACCTGCACGGCATGGACTGGAGCGGTCCATGTCATGCAGGTATTGCCTTTGATGTTCCCATTGCGGTGCATATTTCATAGTCCCACCTTGGGAAAACCAAAGAACTGCCTGCCAGGCAGAAGAAAACTCCTGATCTGGTGAGCAGTTCCAGCATGGATTTGGCATTGTAGGAGCGAGGCGGTCCAGCTCCCACACCGCCAAACTCTTAATAAGGCCTTTAGGTATCACACAAGTTCCCGACATGTTCTTCAAGAAGTATTTATTGGTTTTGTCAACTGTATTTGTACAGCCCATGATTTCATTTGTGTGACCTGGTAGTGCTGTTGTATTATCTATTGAATTGAAAGCTGGAGCTTGCACGAGTGGTTGGTAGGAGCATGGATGGAGTGTGTACTGTGATCATACAGAAGATATGCAATTGTCATTTTCCTGATTGACTTTCCTGTTGTGACTCCTGCTTGTATTTGTTGTGCACTGCCAGGCGTTGATCTTGCTGAGCATCTATCATAAGTGGTCTTTTTTCTGCACAATTCAATTATGTGGCTCAAAGGAAAGCTAAAATAATGTTTCCATAAAATGCACTTTATTTACATTATATTATTAAATGTACACTTTAAGCACACACTAAAGGATACTATTACATTTATTTTATTTTAGCTGCATCCCAAATGAGGGGTCGTTCTCTTTACATTTAAGTGGCATGACGGGTTTGGGGGTCAACTACTGACTCTCACAAATGAGTTCTTTTATTTTATTTGAAAATTGGAATTAATATCAAGCTGATGTAATTACATGCTACCTCTCTCTCTCTCTCTCTCCCCCTCTCTCTCTCTCCCTCTGCAGCAGCCTGTACTACACAATCCTGGGACACAGGATAAAGCCGGTCTCACGATCTAAGAGGCTCATAGAGTCCTTTGTGCTCGCATAGGACGCATTTCAGCATAATCAGACGCACTCTCAATGCTATATATCACGTTTTGAAGCCAG
Organism: Lissotriton helveticus; assembly: GCF_964261635.1. Classification (NCBI taxonomy): domain Eukaryota; kingdom Metazoa; phylum Chordata; class Amphibia; order Caudata; family Salamandridae; genus Lissotriton; species Lissotriton helveticus. The sequence continues at coordinate 2,090,029,753 of NC_136061.1, forward strand.
TAAGTGTGTTTTGGAGGTTTGACCCACGACCAATGCACACCTCGCCTCTTGGCCAGGAGGAGGGGCATAGCCACGAATCCCTGCACCTTTTGGGAAGACTATCATTAGCTCTCAATAAAACAAGTTCGGGGAAGGCGGTACAACCAGTCACCCATTTCAGACAAGCGGTCAAACACCTCCTTCCATAATTCTAAAATGGGGAGGTGTTGGGGGATTTTTAAAAAAAAACATGTGATATACAGGAAGGCAACATTTTTCGCCATACATGTCTTACAGTGTACAATAACCTCCTCTGAAAATGTTGGCATATGTTCTATGGTAAACTATAACCAGTGAATTAATCTACATTTAATGAATGTGTGTGGATAGTTAAATAGGGTATCTGACTTTAAAAATACTTCCAGTGGGTATCAGATGTAGGATATCGCAATTCAGTCTCCCTGGCTGCCCCATGCTCTGAGATGATTTTGCTGTTAACTATCTCCTTATACATGAAGGATATTGTCTTACCTGTATGACCCAGTTGGATCATTTTAGTAAGTACTGTATGCTCTGGGATGGGGTGAGTGGGCTAGGATTGCAGAAAGATTGGTGGGATCGCTTTTGCACATTCTGTAGTACAACTAAAGCGCCAATGCAGTGTTGCTACCCCATCCTTTTATTCCTGCATGCTGATTAAGAGCCCATTAAGAAACAATTCACCCACAATAGAGATACCCTTATTTTTAAATATCTTTTATAAGTGTTTCACTAAATTGGGTGGAGAATTAGGGTTATATGGAATATACTATCAATGGCAAATAGTGTCGGCACCTGTCCAAACTGCTTAGGGGTTTACCACCAGCCCCAAATAGTGACCCTGATCGCATAGATTGTTTACACACTATTGCACGTAGAGCATAGGGTTCAGCTAATCTACGTTTTATCTTCACACAGGTCAAGGACTGAGGTAACGGGTTTTTAGGAACCCGTTTGGTGCCAGGGGATAACACCCGAAGACCTCTGAGTTCTCCCTGTTCCAGACCACAGAAACACGGAGTCTTCTAGTCGAGTCAGAGATCAAGTTTTATTGATAGCTACCAAGTAACAGGTGTCCTAGAAGCACGACAAACACGGGTCATGTGTTCTCAGGAGACTGTTCGTCTTTACAGAACCAGCCTTCTCCTTATATACAAAAATAATAGCTGCAAGCAAGAATTCTTAAGTTTATGATATGGCTATACACATATTTCTACAATAATACAAAAGAGCGAAGTCATGTAGGCAAGCCCGTATTTTAGACGTCTAATTCGTGATAGATTACTCAGCCAAGCCCGGAACTCCCATCAGATATCGGTGAAGCCCCAATAAAAGAAGGCACCTCCTAGTCATAAAACTGGCCATAAACAGGGAGCGTGGAAAGGTGTGTATGTGTGTAGAAAACATGATCTGTGCGCGGTGAATGGTTTATGGTATGTTCTACATTGATGCTATCGGGTTTGGCCACTGGGCGAGGAGCTGCCTAAACAGGTTTGGCTGGAGGCAAGGGAGTCAGTTGGGACAGGTCAGGGGGAAGTCAGGGAAGGTGGACGTGTCCTTTTAGATCAAGCTCGACCTTTAATTGACTTATCATGAGGGCAAGACACAAGATGGATACCGTTTACAAAATGGAGTCTGAGGGGTCGGGACGGAAACTACGATTCGGGGGTGTTAGCATGTCTCGATCATGATGCAAATGCATAGGAATGATGTCCTAATCATTATCGGTTCGTGATACCAAATTCGTCATGGTACGTTGATGTTTCGGGATACGGGTATCGGACCTCGATACCGGGACAACAGTAGGGTCCAGAATTTCAGAACCACAGACCCTCCTTTTGCCCTCATATAAGGCAATAATTCGTGTTAATCCAAGTCTAAGTCTGTGTGAAGGAATTCGTGGAGATGCTGCTGTAGCATCATTCTGTTGCTCAGTTCGTCCCTTGACACAGGCTTCCGTACACATGAGGTAGCACAGAGGCCACATAGTGCAGGAGCGCACTGTACACACAGGCAGAACATAAACAGAAGTGCTAAGATCATCCCAATGAAGATCAGTGTTTTCCATCCCCAGGTAGCGATCAGTTCCCAGAACCACCCTAGTAAGGACCAGTCCCCTTTTTCTACGTGAAGGGAACCAGATATCTCGTGTAACTTAGAGATGGCCTGGTACACTGTCGGTGCGTTATCAGGGATGAAAATGCAACAACTGGATTGGATCACTCTACACACACCACCACGATCGGCGAGTATGATATCTAGGGCAACTCGGTTCTGAAGGGTCATAAGTCGATCCGACTGAAGTTCGGTCGTCAAATTTCCAAGGGCTCCGGCCGTTGTACTCACGGTGGATTCAACTATCCTCGATAACTGGCGAATATTCCTGCTGTTTACCATAGGCCCCCAAAATGGCAGAAAACCCTTTGCGAAGTCAGCGAATTCCTGACCCGCGGTGTCGTCTTTACTCACGACACCTCTAGCTGTCCTTGTCCGATGGTAATCTGCTCTGGCCGTGTAGGTGGGAGGCAGCAGAAATGCGATAAAGCATGTACCTGAGAAGTTAGGGGGCAACCAGGTGTGGGCTTGGTCATGGCAGACGAAATACGTGCCTTTGGCTGCTAATAGTATAAGGGAAGTTCGAGAAGCGAACACATAGGTTTCCGTGCATATACTCTTTCCTAATTGAGCTTTGGGATCCCTGCCGATACCTTGTAAACATAAGTGACCTCGGTTGGGTACTATCCAAACTGGGCGGGATTTCTTTGCTGTCTGGCTCTTACTCAGGTAAACCCCATATTTAGTTACGTTCCAACGAGCGTATGGAGTGAGTTCATCTTTGGGAATCGTTAGATATGTGTCGAACTCTCTACTCACATTTCTTATCCCTGCTACTAGTGCCTTGTTACTGGAATCGCTTTCAACGGAACGGGTTGGGTATGGTTCTAGGGCGAACAGGAACATGGTCTGGAAAGCCCACAGAGAACCATAATAACTGAAAGGCAGGATGAAGTATGGGATACCCTTATCCGTTGTGTGTGGCATGAGTCCACATATCCAACAGTTCGATGTGTTCATTATGGACTGGTGTTGGTGTAGGAGTTGAATGAATGAGTTATTTACAAATTCGAGTCTTCTGGCAGACTCGTGTTCAGGTAGAGGGTGAAAGTAGTGTGGAGAGATAGTAGGAGGAGGCTGTGGCCGGGTGTTATTTGAAAAAGTAACTTGGAATACGAATAGAGTATAACCAGTTAAAAACATCGGTATGCTACACAACATTAAAATACATGTTATCAAAAACCTTCTTTTGGCCAGTACAGTGCATAATTGTCTTTCAAAGTTTGGGAATTTGGCAGGTCTCTTTACCCTAGGAAACTCCATCCTCTAGTTGCTGCCCGCGGTGGTAGGTTGGTTCTGCCAGGGGGTGCGCTCTGTTCAGTCCGGGGTAACTCCCTTGGACCAACCAGAACCGCTGACCTAAACGTCCCCAGTTGCACTCCCCAGCCTTCAACCGCGACCCTAGCAGCAGAACCGGATGGCGGTTCGAAAATCAAAAATGAGCAAGTTTCCTGAGAGTGAGAGAGCTGAAAAATCAAAAATAGTTCTTGGGGGTAGGGAAAATCACATTTGTTTTTTTATTTTTTTTATTAGTCTCTTTGTCTTGACCTTAGATTATATTGTTGTTTCCCAGGTACGGTGTGGTCTTCAAACAATGTCTCAGGTTCGGTAGTGTCCAACTGCATAGACTGTGGCACAAATCCTTGTAAAATATGATCACTCTCTTTTTCGGTACCAGTTTCTTTTAAACGTGCATCGCTGAAAGGGATGAAACGATTCTGTCTCGGAGTCGGCAATTCCTTCGTTGACCCACCGGTCGTATGGAAGGGGCAGAGGGACCCGTTTACAATGGGTCCCGTGCACCCAGTTCTTTTTGCCTTCCACCCGAACCGCTAATCTCGTGGAAAGAAGTACCAGGTAAGGTCCGGTCCACCTCGGCTGTCCGTTGTTTGTGCGCTGGAAATTCCGCACCAAGACCCACGTGCCGGGTGTGATGGAGTGACCTGGATCGTCAGAGGCTGGTGGAGAGGAACTGTGAACCTGTTGGTGTAAAACACGCAATTTAGTTGTCAATTCGCACAAATAGTCAAGCAGTACGGGGTGCTCTATCTCGCTAAGTTTCTTTGGCCTTGGCACGCCCCAGACGTTGGCTGGGCGGCCAAACACTATCTCATGGGGGCTAAGTCCTAATCTGGAATGGACGGTCATTCTGGTTGACAAGAGTGCCAGGGGCAAGGCGTCAGGCCATTTAAGACCTGTACAGGCTTGGATCTTGGCTAATTTGAGCTTTAAAGTGCCATTGTAGCACTCTACCAATCCAGCTGATTGGGGTTGATTCGCAGAGTGAAATTTTTGTTGGATGCCTAAACATTTACACACTCTCTTCATCACGCGTCCTACGAATTCACTTCCATTATCACTCCAAACAATTCTAGGCATGCCAAATCTCGGGAAGAACTCTTTGACAAGGGCTTTGGCAGTTGACAAGGCAGTATTGTCTTTAAGGGGGTACGCTTCCACCCACCTGGAGAAAGCGCAAACAACAACGAGCACATACTTCAGATTGTTGCATCTCTCCATGTGAATGAAATCGAGCTGCAAAACCTCGAACGGATACGTTGGAGGCGCAAAATGACCAGGTGGAGTTGGGGTTCCCCTACCGGGATTGTACTTCAAACACACCATACAGTTTCTGACCACATTCTCTGCATATTTCGGGATATTGCTATTTTGCCATACTGGGGCCAATACTTTACAGATTCCTCTCGAACTGATGTGTGCAAATCCGTGAGCCATTGTTACTACTGCAAGTACATATGCGTTAGGTAATAGCCATCGCTGGTGTTCTGACAATTCGACCCAACAACCATTCGTATCTAATCTACCCTTACTTTCTCTCCATTCATTCACCTCTTTCTCAGTTGCCTCGGCTTGTGTAGATTTCACGCTTTCAATGGTGTCCTCACACATTCCCACATCAGTAATCCATCTAGCGGGACCTACAACATACATTCGACTCATTGTGTTCCTTGCAGTCTCTTTCGCAACCTCGTCTGCAAATGCATTCCCGCGGCCAACATCATCCTGAATCTTTTTGTGTGCACTGCATTTTATAATGGCAACTTGTAGTGGCAAGGTCAGTGACTGGAGGAGCTCATTAACTAGCTGACCATGTTGTATCTTTGCACCATGTGACGTAAGAAACCCACGTTCACGCCACAATCTCCCAAAACTGTGAGCCACACCAAAGGCGTATTGGCTGTCAGTGTACACATTCACTCGCTTTCCTTTCGCTAGCACACATGCTCTGGTAAGCGCAATTAGCTCTGCAGCTTGTGCAGAATTATGGGAAATGTGCGCAGTCTCTATAATGGTGTGTAATGTCGTTACGGCATATGCTGCAGTCGTATCACCATTCGGCAACTTGAAGCATGAACCATCAACCCATAAAGTATCGTTGCATTCAGGAAGGGGAGTGTCCTGTAAGTCTACTCTCCCTTTTGTCTCTTCTTCTGTCCTAAAACAGCAGTCAAGTTTATCAATCTCGTCTGTTCCTGTCGGAATGGGTAATAACGTTGCGGGGTTCAGTGTATCACACCTCTTTATGTGGATGTGACTTGCTAGCAGTGTAAGTTCGTAACTGGATAGTCGAGCGCTAGTAAGGTGTTGTGTCTTCGTCCTGTTTAGTAAAATGTCTACTGCATGCGGAACCATAACGATCAGAGTATTATTCATGACTAATCCAGCGGATTGTCGGATGCAGACAGCTGCTGCGGCGGTAGCCCTCAGACAACTTGGTAGGGCTTTAGCCACAGGGTCTAGAGTTGCCGAAAAATACGCACATGGGCGCTGTCTGTCCCCAAAATGTTGTGTTAAAACTGATAATGCACAACCTTCCTTCTCATGGACATATAATGTAAAAGGCTTACTGTAGTTGGGGTTTCCCAACACAGGAGCCGAACACAATGCATCACGCAACTCGTGGAAACTCGTCTGGCAATCTTCAGACCAAGGCATAGGATTTGGCGTGTCTTTGCAGAGTAGTGCCAGCAAGGGTTTAGCTAATAGTGAGAAATTCGGTATCCATTGTCTACAGTACGATGTAATGCCCAAGAAGGCTCGAACCTCTCTCTGTGTCCTTGGGGCACTCAGTTCTGCAATTGCCTGTATTCTTTCTGGTGTCAGTCTCCTTCCCTCCTTCGACAAGATGTGACCTAAGTAGGTTACTTCTTGTCGGCAAAATTGTAGTTTGGAAAGAGAGACTTTGTGCTTCATGTCACATAAGTTACGTAATAATGATAACGTGGCTTTCTTGCAAATCTCTTCAGTGTCTGCAGCGATCAGCAGATCGTCTACATACTGAATCAGAGTTGAACTATTCGGTAGAATAATCGTGTCTAGTTGTGTTTTCAAGGCCTGACTGAATATTGAAGGGCTTTCGCAGTAGCCTTGAGGAGCGCACTTGAAGCGGAAGCTTCGTCCTCCTAAATTAAATCCGAAAATATCTCTACTCTCCTCAGCGATCGGGATGCTGAAGAAAGCGTTCTTCAGGTCGATCACCGAGAACCAATTTGCTGAAGCTGGAACCATCGTCAATAAAGCAGTAATGTCGGGGACAACTGGAAACTGTGGGATAACTATCTTGTTCACTTCTCTGAGGTCGATCACGAACCTATACACAGGGGGCTGTGAAGGATCGGTACGTTTTAAGACCGGTAAGACTGGACTGTTACAAACATTTCCTGTTGTTTCTTCGATGACGTCTTTATCAATCAGGTCATAAACAATCGTCAATAACGCCTTTTCACATTCGCTAGATATTTTGTATTGGGGAATACGTGGCAACCTAACGTTGGCTTTCAACGTTATGACATACGGTGCTATCTCCCAACGACCTACATCATTAGAACCGTTTGCCCAGAGTACATCAGGAAGACACGACAATTCAGTCGCAATATTTTCTTATGACACATACATTGGAGAAACGATTTTCTTACCTAAAGTAAGTTGTACTCTCAATGGTGAACAGTACAAAGTCGCATATAACCTTTTTAGCAAATCCAAGCCTAACAAATTTTCACCGCAACCTGTGGTAAGAATGAGGGGTGCCTCTAATTCGCATGGGCCAATAGAAAGAGATACAGGACTGGAGATCGGGTTTCTAACAGGGGCGCCAGAGAAACCTACTGAAACATTCATTTCGCCAGACAAAGGTGCGCCAGGAAGTTTCGAGTGCATGATAGAACTTTTTGTAGCACCAGTATCCAGCAGAAATGGCTCTGACACTCCTGAGGCGATCACCTCGACATAAGGTCCATTCTGATCTACTGGAACTGAAACAACTCCCTCTCTTTGTCCATGGCTGTCCTAGCAATCGTTACCCTCATATTCATGTTCGGTGTAATAGTCGTCAGCATAGCACTGAGCTGACCTGGTCGACGCATTATTCTGTTGGTCGAAGCTGTTCATCGAATTCTGAGGCGGAAAAGAAGTTGTAGTCTGCGTGAAATTTCCACGGCCCCTACCTCTAGGGGCATGTTGAACACCTCTTCCCCTTACACCTGAAGCACCGCTCAGACGTCGCGCAAGAGCCGGACAATTACTTTTAAAGTGACCCTCTTCCTTGCAATACGCACATTGATTCGGGCCATACGCAATACGCTGATGGGAAAACTCGTTTCCTTGCGCGTTTCTCGAATACTGCTGTTGTGGTTGATAATTGGGCTGACTAGCCGTACGAGGCGGATAAGCTTGCTGGAGAAGAACTTTAGTTTTTAAATCTTTCGTCTTTTTGTCGACTTTGTCTAGCTCGTCTTTGCGCCTATTTTCATAGTACTGGGCTGTAGCTAAAATTTGAGCTGACGTAGAGACAGCCCAAGCACTCTCTGAATCTTTCAGTTTTGCACACAGTTCAGGATTTAAATTATGTACGAACTTGTCTACAAACAATCTTTGGCCACCCTCGGTAGCCATATCCTGACCACTATGATCGGTGAAAGTCTCCTCAAATCTTGTGAAAAAGTCAGACACATTCTCATCTTTCTTCTGCTTGCACGCAGATAGCTTGTCCCAGTTTACGCGTACTTCAGGCATTATTGTTTTCATGTACGCGATAATTCTACCGGGAAGTTCAGCTATTAACGGCTCAGGTTTAGAACCACCAATTTGTCTAGCATCGATAGCGGCAATGTTCGCCCATGAGTCACCTAGTTCTTGGTCATGGTTCGTATGACGTATTTTGCTCCATAGAGGATGTGGAACAACGTTCCCAAACAGCATGTCTATGTCCGCTAAATTCATTATACATGAGCTTGCAGTTTGCGATAACTCCTTATAATACCCAGTCGGGTTTTTACGAGGATCAGGCAATGTCTGCTTGAGTGCTAAGACATCGGATCTTTTCCAGGGGACATGTACCCATACACGCTGGAAATGAGGCAGAATCGGTGGATTCACATTCGCATCACCTTCCCTCCAAACCAGAGGAACCTCTCTCATGGGGTACTGTCTCGCTCTTTTCCCGTCTGGTGCATCGTCTTCATGACATGATCTAGAGACGTTTCCTTTACTCCTATAAGAGAGCAATAATTCTATCGCTTTCTCAACATCTGCACCTATAATCATACCTTCATAGAACTTAAAGCGTGTACGCCATAGCTCGTTCATTGTGTATTTGGGATCATTTGTCTTCACATCTTCGCCCAGATATACACACATTTCTTCGAATACGTATCTCTGAGTGGGTGCATTCCATTGACGGAAAACTTCCATAACAGACTGAACATCATATCTAACAGTATCCGTAATCCATTTACGGGCTAGTTCATTCAGCACTAGTCTTTCCTCGTAATCAGGCAGTTGACTACGTAACTGTCTATGTTCTGTTTTAGGGGTCGTTCTAGGCGACCCGAAGAAAGGTGAAAGCAGACCAGTGACGGTACCTGTCACTCTTTGTCTAATAGAAGGAGAAGCTTGCGGAGGAGCAAGTGCATCGGAAAAAACAGGCTGAGGCAAAGAAAAAGTAGAGGCAATAGTAGAGGAAGTTGAAGTAGTAGCAGACGTAGTATCATAGACAATAGCTGGAGCTGTAGGCAAAGTCGTAGAAGTAGATGGAGTAGGTGGCAAAGATGGCGGCCCTTGAGAAGGCTGCGCCGGAGAAGTAGGAACCAGCTGAAGAGTAGCTGGCGTGTGTGCAAGAGCTGTGTTTCGTGCGCCGGGGCGTGGTATAGAAAAACGCTTTGGCGTTGTAGTAGCGTCTAACGCATACGGTGGAGGTGAGCTTAATAAGTGGGACATTAATGGATCTTTCTCGGATCTTTCCTCTTGACCTTGTCCCTTATTTGGTAACATCGGGTAGCATTTATCTACTGCTAGTTTCTTGCTCCTAAGTATTTGTTCGCTTTCTTGCTCTTTCTCGTTATCCCTGTATGCAACGGCAGCTTGCACCATTGACATACCTCTTTTATCCTTTTTGCTAATTTTATTTCTTTCTGTTTGGCTTCTTTGCGCCATAAGCGGAAAGAGTCAAACATCGCCGGCTGGGCTTTTCTCTTAAATAATTTGACCTCTAGGTTATCTAATATTTCTGAGTCGAAACTACCATATTGGGGCCATTTTAAAACACCATCCTTGCGGGTGTATTTTATCCACACTTCATTATATGTGATAGGACCTACGCCGTGCTTTACATAGAGCTCGTATGTTGGAGTTCCAATCAGAGGAACCGGACAGGAATCCTCTAATCGGGAGTCCTTACTATAACCAAGACAAAACAAGTTTCCAAGTCTGCTAAAACCAGGCATCTTTGCTCACTAGTCTAGCTTCAAACTTCAAAGGATTATCTGTTACGATATTTCTCGTGAATACACAAGTCCTTCGGCTTTGGGGCTTGCAAGTACCAAATCAAGGCGTATCTCAAGGATACCAAAAACTAAGGACAAACTAAGGACTGGGAGACGCTCCACTTATACTTAACTGAAGTATTTGAAGATCGGTGACGTCGCTAGAAGACTCGTCTATCGTTTCGCTCTACCAAGGATCACTGGGTCCAAAACAAGGCGATAGTCAGGGCAGCAGTCCTTCGTAGCCGTCGGGACGCGGGGAACCTCGCAGCAAAGACCTTCGGAACCACGTCGACATACAGGGGTCGCTGAAGTGGCTGGCCGTCCTCCGGAATTTTCACACGAAGCTCCTCACGAACATCTGGCTTGTACCGTCGCCGCTTGATACCGCCCCGAGTTGGGCGCCAACTGAGGTAACGGGTTTTTAGGAACCCGTTTGGTGCCAGGGGATAACACCGGAAGACCTCTGAGTTCTCCCTGTTCCGGACCACAGAAACACGGAGTCTTCTAGTCGAGTCAGAGATCAAGTTTTATTGATAGCTACCAAGTAACAGGTGTCCTAGAAGCACGACAAACACGGGTCATGTGTTCTCAGGAGACTGTTTGTCTTTACAGAACCAGCCTTCTCCTTATATACAAAAATAATAGCTGCAAGCAAGAATTCTTAAGTTTATGATATGGCTATACACATATTTCTACAATAATACAAAAGAGCGAAGTCATGTAGGCAAGCCCGTATTTTAGACGTCTAATTCGTGATAGATTACTCAGCCAAGCCCGGAACTCCCATCAGATATCGGTGAAGCCCCAATAAAAGAAGGCACCTCCTAGTCATAAAACTGGCCATAAACAGGGAGCGTGGAAAGGTGTGTATGTGTGTAGAAAACATGATCTGTGCGCGGTGAATGGTTTATGGTATGTTCTACATTGATGCTATCGGGTTTGGCCACTGGGCGAGGAGCTGCCTAAACAGGTTTGGCTGGAGGCAAGGGAGTCAGTTGGGACAGGTCAGGGGAAGTCAGGGAAGGTGGACGTGTCCTTTTAGATCAAGCTCGACCTTTAATTGACTTATCATGAGGGCAAGACACAAGATGGATACCGTTTACAAAATGGAGTCTGAGGGGTCGGGACGGAAACTACGATTCGGGGGTGTTATCATGTCTCGATCATGATGCAAATGCATAGGAATGATGTCCTAATCATTATCGGTTCGTCAATACCAAATTCGTCATGGTACGTTGATGTTTCGGGATACGGGTATCGGACCTCGATACCGGGACAACAGTAGGGTCCAGAATTTCAGAACCACAGGATGCCTTGGCACTTAACCAGCATTTAACAAAGCGGTTCTATGCAATCAAATAGTAGAGATAGAAGTCTGGCACCGACAAGCTACATCTCCATAGGTTGGATCAGAACCTCCCATTTATTTTGCGGTTGTTTGCCACTCCATATCAAGCTCAACATTTCTAAGTTGGCAAAAGTATTCCTTTGGAATAAGAACTGAAATGTTATTATATAAGTATAAAAAATTGGTCAGCACCACCATTTTTAAAAGCGATATTAGCCTTAACAACAAGGGGATGAGCCTCAGCCAGCAATCGACTAGCACCTTGAAATGTTTTTCGGCGGTCCCAAACATGGGCTTCAATAGCTTCAGTGTAACTATAGTGACTTGAATACCCAAGTACTTCACCCCATCAGGCTTCCTCCTAAGTGTATACTCTCCCACAAAGATCCTGGTGCAGTCTGTTAGAGTGAATAATTCAAAGGAAATAGTGGACAATCTTGATGGATGCCCCTACTAAATGGTACAACCTCTGCATATGGGTTGTTAATCTTCACCCTGGCTGAGGACCTGTGTAAATTCGATTTACAAGATTTAATTTATACTGATACAGGCCTACACATTTGTCCCTACTGCGTATATGGCCATTCCAGGGATTCAAATGCTTTTTCGGTATCAAGGAGTACAGCTATAGTTGGTAAGTATTGATCTATATGTTGAAGGATGGCCATCATTATGCACACTTTAAAAGCTGTTGACCTGTGGGTTATAAACCCAGTCTGTATTGATATGAATATGGGACCCCCTCTATATTTACTTTACAGGTCAGGGAAAAGAGGGGAATAACAAGAACATAACAAATAACAATATTCCCCTATGACCTAAACATATTTGGAAATGACAACCTCTATACTTTAGAAACTATTGTTTAACACCGGGTGGCGACATTAGCTTTTTTTCATTTGTATTTTTTATTGTTTTTTTATAGGTACAAAATATCATTCATCAATTTATTTTTTGTAACATACATTTTCATAATTCATTTTGTAAACATGTGATGATTAATTTAAGACAGTAAAAGACATAACCAATCCATGCAGAGGAACAATCTAAGACTCAACAAATATTACAATTTCACACAAACAAACTTGCTCATTCATACTTCATTCACTCCTTATTCTGCGTCTGAGGGATCGCAGATTGAAGCGCGAATTTGTTACGCTAGGTCGACGCGTTTCGGCGGTATTAAACCACCTTCCTCAGGACCTTTGTAGCAGAATATACAGATATTCATAAATGGATTATAACCACTGCATGGTGGGGTATCCTGAAGTTCTCACTAGGGTGAGACCCTGCTTCGGTCATAAGATCATGTCAACATAGGAAATGTTGTTCGTAAAAAATCCAAACATGAGAATTGACTATTCCTTAGTTGATTGCAATTGCGGGGATAATTTGGGGTTGTAAATCTTCTTCCAGTGAGACCAGGTCCAACTTCCGCCAATATCCCCTCGCAGCTGTCCGGGTGACTGGCTCCCGGACAGCTGCGAGGGGATATTGGCGGAAGTTGGATAACACGAATTACAAGTGAGAGAAATCGAGGATAATCTATCCTAAAACACATAAACCTGACAACTCACAGAAGCGACTCAACATAACAAAAGTAGGCGAAGAGAAAATCTTTTGGGATACAAAGGACAGGAAGAAGAAAACCTGGTTTCACTGGAAGAAGATTTACAACCCCAAATTATCCCCGCAATTGCAATCAACTAAGGAATAGTCAATTCTCATGTTTGGATTTTTTACGAACAACATTTCCTATGTTGACATGATCTTATGACCGAAGCAGGGTCTCACCCTAGTGAGAACTTCAGGATACCCCACCATGCAGTGGGTATAATCCATTTATGAATATCTGTATATTCTGCTACAAAGGTCCTGAGGAAGGTGGTTTAATACCGCCGAAACGCGTCGACCTAGCGTAACAAATTCACGCTTCAATCTGCGATCCCTCAGACGCAGAATAAGGAGTGAATGAAGTATGAATGAGCAAGTTTGTTTGTGTGAAATTGTAATATTTGTTGAGTCTTAGATTGTTCCTCTGCATGGATTGGTTATGTCTTTTACTGTCTTAAATTAATCATCACATGTTTACAAAATGAATTATGAAAATGTATGTTACAAAAAATAAATTGATGAATGATATTTTGTACCTATAAAAAAACAATAAAAAATACAAATGAAAAAAAGCTAATGTCCCCACCCGGTGTTAAACAATAGTTTCTAAAGTATAGAGGTTGTCATTTCCAAATATGTTTAGGTCATAGGGGAATATTGTTATTTGTTATAAACCCAGTCTGGCCTAGGAAAGTCATTATTTCCATCAATGGCTCCAGCTTTTGTGCGAAAACTTTAGCCAAAATTCTATTGTCAATGTATTGTAATACTATATAAGCAGCATGGTGCTTGTCATGCCTGATTTTGTGTATAGTAATTATGGCCTTCAACAAGGATAATGGAAGGCTACCCTTGACAATAGCCACATTATGGGATCAGAGAATTTAAGAAATAAACATTCTAGACAGTTCCGACCATGAAATAAAATTGCAACAGAAACCCTAGAAAGCTCCCTGGCCCAAAATCCCCCTAAGATGAACAATGACCCCAACACAGTGGCAGTTGCCTGTGAGCAATGGCTCCGCAGCTCAATTGATCATGTTTTACCTGAAAAGTCCACCACCAATCAAAGATCAAGACACTCTGAACCCTGGTATACGGAACATCTTAGACTTAAAAAAGAAAATTGTCGCCGTCTTGAAAGGACATGGAGATATTGCTATGATATTAGTGACAGAATAGACTAAAAATAATCTTTGTTAGACTAAAAAAAATGCAAGATGAGAAGTCCCGCTATTTTACCACAGCCATAACAGCAGCTAAAAAGTCATCCAAAGAACTATTTGCCACAGTAAAAAAGCTGGCCAAACCCTCTGAAATAGCTAACATACCGGTGAGCCAGACTTTTTGCAACTCCTTGGCCACCTTCTTTCAGGATAAAGTTAGATCAGTTTACAGTGCTTTTTCTACATCCTTGTCTCAATGTGCTACCCACCGCCCATGTACGTCAGTCACTCCTGAAATGAAAGAGGAGGTCCCTTTAGCCACCTTGAAATTTGTTGATCCTCCGGAACTACTTCACTTTCCCTCATTTACTTCTGATCAGGTCACCAAACTACCTCTGTCTACTAAATCTGGATCCCCATTGGATCCATGCCCCCCAAGATCCTTTATCTTCTACCAGAAGTAATTGATTCTCATCTATCTTCCATTTTTAACCAAATGTTTTCCTCTGGCATATTTACCACCAACTGGAAATTAGCATCAGTCCTCCCTCTTCTAAAGAAAGCAAACTTGGATGGAGTGGATCCTAATAATTATCATGCAATCTCAAGACTTCCCCTGCCCACCGAAATGGTCGAGAAGGCCATGAATGTAGTAATATCTGACTACATCGAGAGGCATGCTTTTCTGGATGCCACCCAGTTCGGCTACAGAAAGCACCATAGCACGGTACTGGCTTTGATCTCGGCATCAGAACAGATCAGGCAGATGGTCGATGCAGCGGCAACGCAGCACTTGTGCTGCTTGACCTCTCTGCCGCATTTGACACCGTTAGTAATACAAAATTACTGGAATGCCTCGAGAGGATAGGCATAAAAGGAAAAGCTCTCACCTCACTCAGATCTTTTCTGTCTGGCCGAGAACAGTTTGTAGCTCTTTCTGAATTTAAATCACCCAATTTTACACTGCCTTGTGGGGTACCCCAAGACTCATCACTGAGCCCCACCCTTTTTAACATTTACGATGTCCCCCTGGCGCAGCTGATTAGATCCCTGGGCTTCTCAGCAATATCCTCTGCTGACGACAGCCAAATTGTGGTATCAGTGACAGGCTCGCCTTTGGACACAGCGTCACAGTTCTATACTTGCCTCCGTCAAGTCAGTGATTGGATGGCCACCAATTGTCTGATGTTAAATTCCAATAAAACTGAAGTTCTACTCTTTGGCAGCAACACCACCTTTTGGTCCCCAGCTCTCTGGCCATCAGGACTGCGCTCTCTGAACATCCCTACAAATAAAGCAAAAAACCTAGGAGTCACCTTTGAATTCAAGCTCACATTTGAAGGCCATGTGAACCAGACCACCTCTGTATCCTTCTACACATTAAAACTACTCCGAAAAATCCTTTCATTTATTCCTGTCAATCTTCGCAAGCTGGTGATCAGAGCCGATTACTGCAATGTCTCTTCATCAACCTCAGGACTAAACTGCAGATTGTACAACATGCCAGTGCGTGCATCTTGCTGGACATTTCCAAGCACAAATCTGCCACGGCTGCGCTAAAAGAGTTACACTGGTTATCAGTGAAGCGAAGTATTGAGTTCACACCCTTTTGCATTTTATTTAAAGCAACCCATGACATAGGACCAGCATTTTTCAAGCGGAACTTCAGACAGTAGGTTCCTACGCGCCATCTACGCTCAGCTCAGTCCCACAATTTGGTGATTCCTAGATTCAAGAAAAGCTCCTGGGGCGGTAGAAGCTTTCTGGTTGGTATGACCAGACTCTGGAACTCTCTTCCCCAGAGGTTCAAAGACGGAGCTCACCTTTTGGCTTTCAGGAAAGAACAAACGACATGGCTGTTTAATCTCTGAATTAAGACCCTATGGCATATTTTACCTGATGAACCAGTGCCTTGACACCTTCGGGTAATTATATTGTGCTATATAAATCGCTTTTTCATTTCCTTTCATTTCATTATATAATTCTAGCAGTTTTAGAGCTGAAACATCAGGAATATCCTTATAACTCCACCGGTACCCAAAGCTAAATGCTTTCCATTGGCTACTTTTAGATGCGAGATTTAGGGCTATGCCTCTATTGATCAAATCCAGTCGATAGAAAACAAGTTTATGAGGGACCTTTTGAGCGGGGGCAGGCCATCCCAGCTGAGATCATACAACAAGAACTGGGCATGAGTTTTATTACGAATTTTATTCGCCATCACCCTCTGTTATTATGGTGTATAGTTTAGTATAAGGAGGAGTTACAATTCAATATGGTAATCCTCCAGGACTGCCTGACCTTTTGACAATAGGCTTCATATCCCATGGCTGCATTATATAGAAACTCACTTTAAAGCTTTAGGAAGATCAGGGCAGTTTTCTGTTCCTTGGGACATCAACAAACAAATCTGGCTTGAGTTAAGCAGGCCTTCTCTCTTAGGGAACCATTACAAACTGATGGGGTAACCCAAAATACGTCAAAGTATAATGCAGTAAAGACAACAGGAGGTCCTGACGTCCCCCTTGGAAAATAACCTAAGAGGTTGTGACTCTTGAATTGAATTAGCTGAGTAACAAAAAATTATTCTCACATAATTATTACACCAGAAAGAACCAAATACTCATCAAGACACACCGGAAAGAAGGAATATGTCAAATATAATATCTCTAAACGGGAGTGCATGGCCCTTGATTAATTGAAAAATAACAAAAAAGCACCTGCTTTATTTTATCTATTAGAGCTTCCTGTTGAAGCTAACTTAGTAACTATTTTAGGATGGCGCTGGCAGCTTGCCGGCGCCATCGTAAAATAGTTACAACAGGCCAGCAAGGCTTGAACTTTTGCCCCCGGAATCCGCCGCTCGCGGATTTGCAAATTCGCGGTAAATTTGCGGGAGTTTGCGGATCGCGAATTTACCGAAAATTCGCTAAATCCGCGAGCGTAACGGATTTTACGCTCATGCTTATACATTTCTTACATGAGTTGCCAGTGATAGGGATCTCATTAGTGCAGTAAGGGGTCTTCTACTTCTCTTTACCGCAAGTTCTTTATAAGGCAATATCTTTACATCAGTGCCTACTGTTATCTATAATGGAAGAGAGAAACTATCTATCCACATTCAATCTGTCAATTTAATTAGTCAGAGTCTCTCTAGTAGCTTGATTAATGCACTTACTTATTAAAAAAATGGGTATTTTAGTTTCCATTCATTTATCTTGTCCCATCCTTGTGGTGATGGTCATGCCAGTTGTCAAAGCGTAAGTCAATTCGCTAACATACAGTTAGTAGGTCTTTACTTAAAATCCTGCCCCATTTCTGTTGAATGTAGGGAATTTGGGCACCTGAAGGAGAATAAGAGGATATAATTCAGTTTCCTTAGATACCTTCCATAAGGGCGCTGATGGCTCAGTGCATATCTTTGTACTCTCTTCCTTTGTCATGAATGGCGCTATATTTAAGCCCTTTAGATATCTCAA
Source organism: Lissotriton helveticus (assembly GCF_964261635.1). NCBI lineage: Eukaryota > Metazoa > Chordata > Amphibia > Caudata > Salamandridae > Lissotriton > Lissotriton helveticus. The sequence continues at coordinate 2,090,047,277 of NC_136061.1, forward strand.
TTTTTCATATTGAGTCTATATTTTGACATGAGTATATTGGAACTAAAATTGTACTCACATCGCCCATCGTAGTATATGTTGGAAATGGTATACAGAAGGGGCTGTATGAGATTCCATTACTTTAAGCTCATACAGATTTCAGATATCGATGTCACTTTCACTGTTTACATAAATACGAGCTGTTATCGCAATGTGGCTAGACCAATTGTCAGCCTTTGCAGTCTTTCTTATCAAGGGTTTTGCGTTTCCTAAAAGAAATTTTAACAATCACCCTCCCTTCCTTCTTAAATAGGACATGTAGCGCAATGACATCCCTTCTCTCGAGAAAAAATCACGGAGATTGCCCAGCACAGCACTCCATACCTCTGTGTTCAGATTCTTGCGGCCTCACTGCAGTCGCCTTTTCATTTGGAATGACTGCTTTCGACCGCCCCTTATATACACCTGCGAGTAATTAGTGAAAATTGGTCTCAATCACATAAATTGATTGTGTAGTTTATTCATAATGACGCCGTGGCGCCATTTTGGTAGTTTGTATTTATTATTGGCATAGCAACCTGGTAGTACATATCGGTATACGGGCGCCATCTTGGTAGTTTGTGTATCTCGTTTCCAAGGAGATCGAGTACTACATTCCTATAATCTCTATGTGAGTTGGAAACTTATTAGAAACCCTACTTGTATTGCGTATACAGGGATATTTCACCCGACGTTGATCAACCTATGTTCCTTGTTATTGTAACAGTCTAAAGTCGCACTTTTTAAAAAGATTTAATTCTTGTCGGACTACCGCCCTTCACACGCCATTTTGGTAGTTTATAAAAACTACACGTTGTCGAAAGGCGTGGGGTGGCCGTTTCGGGTAAAATACGATCGAATCCAACCACTCTCCTAATCATATTACAAAGGAGGAGAATATGTATCTACCCCTCCAATGTGGTGCATTACTAAACTTATTGAGATGTTTGATGTTACGAGTTGGCTTTAAATTTTCGGGCAAGTTAATGGTTTAAGGCATTGTAAGACCTGTGTAACTGCGAGCGCCATATTTGTGGTTTTCTTTACACTATTTCTTAAAATAGTACAATAAAACAGCTCTCACATCGTTTCATCTGACACCAACCATATCTGCCATTGAAGGACTTGTGTCCAATAGCATTTCAATCCTTTTTTTGTATTTCATACTTTTTGTTAAACAACACACTTAGTGCGCAATGTAGTTAATATTCCAACATTACAGTCTTTATGCTAGAAAGTACACTTTGTACGCAGCACTGCACAGCACCATAATATTTAATAATCATAAATGACTATAAGCCCCAATGTTGCTATTGGTACGTCTGGCATTAACCCAAACGCATATCTATGGTCACTGATATACGCTTACTCACCGGGTAAAATCTATTATCGAGACTCGAGATACCTGCAGTGCTAGGTGCATAGTGTTTACATCAACAGTTGCGCATTATTGAATAGCACATATCTTGCTTTTTTACATCTGTGAGTATACATCTAAGCAACATCATTCATTCACAGTTATAAGGTTATCATTTTAAACTCATGTCTACCTCTCTTCAGTTTAATTGCTTAACAGACTAGTTTCTATTGCTACAGTTAAGATAAGGACTTTAAATATCAGGAATGAGTAAATCAGAATCCAAACATTACTGTTAGGAATTTTATCTGATTAGTCTTTCCCACTCTTCCCTATTATTCAGTCCCAAGTAATAAGATTTAAATTTGGACATATAAAATTGTTCTCTTTGTTTGCGTTTTTTCTCTATATTACCTCCCCTCACAGAAATTTTAATTTTTTCTAATATGAACCATTTGAGATCATCCTCCTTAAAGGAACATTCTTTCTGTGATTTTTGATTGCAGATCTGTGTTCAGTGAGGCGCAGGCGTAATTCGCGCCCTGTTTCCCCTACATAGCACTTTTGACACGGGCATATATTAGATATATTACATTAGATGTTCTGCAATTAACATGCGCATTCATCCAATGTGTGATGCCATTAACCTCTATCTTCTCAGATTTAACAATCTTTTTACAATGAGAGCATGTTCCACATGGGAGATTACCCCTGATCGCTGTAGCATTTCTCACATTTCTTTGATAGCCCCGCTTTGGCTCTCTGTATGTTTGAACCAAATGGTTGCGAATGGTCTTATTACGCCTGTATGCATACGTTGGTTTCTGAAGTGATGTCATTCCTACTTTGTTCAATAAAGACCAATTTTTATTGATCAGATTCTTTAGTTTGTAGCTGATTCCATTAAAATCAGATACCATAACAATACCTTGTGATTCATTGCGTGTCTTAGTACAAGGTTCAAATAATGCATCTCTATTAAAATATTTTGCCCGTTTGTAGACTTCCTTTATTAATCTTTTAGGATACCCTCGTTGAGTCAATTTGATTTTAAGTGTCTCAGCATGGGTCTCAAATGTACTTCTGTCACTACAATTACGCCTAATTCTAAGGAATTGGCTAAAAGGAATCCCATCTTTCTGACATTTGGGATGGTGGCTTGTGTGATGTAGGAGAGTGTTCCTATCAGACGGCTTCACAAATAATTCTACACACAATTTACCTCCCTATGCCTTGATTTTTATATCAAGGAAGTCCACAGACTTCTGACTCTTATTGGCTTTAAATTTCAGATTTTGGTCACCGCAATTAATCCATTCCAAAAAGATGTTCAGTTCTTCCTCACAGCCTTCCCAGATAAAAAACACATCATCTATAAATCTAGACCAATGTTTAATATGTTCGAAAAAGGGACTCATCTCATTATATATATGATGTTCTTCAAATTTACCGACATAAAGGCAGGCCAGGCTTGGGGCACATGTTGCTCCCATGCTCGTGCCCTTTATCTGGCAGTAAAAGTCTTTATTAAATAAAAAAATATTGTTACTGAGTATAGTGTCTATGCATTCAATAATGAATACATTATGGGTCGACATATCTCCTTCCTCATCACTAAGGATATCCTTCATCATTTTGACTGTGTCTTGTTGCGGTATGTTTGTATATAGTGATTCTATGTCCAAACAGACCAGCCACTGACATTGGTTGTTAAACTCAGTACCCTCCACCTTGGAGATCATATCAGTCGTATCTTTAATATACGATGGTAATTTCTCCACCAAAGGTCGGATAAAATGATCTACAAATTTACTCAATGGTTCAATTATTGAGTCAATGCCTGACACTATAGGCCGCATGGGAGGATCCTCCATGTTCTTATGGACCTTAGGTAGCCCATAAAGGGCTGGTATTTTTGGATGTTCATTGACTAAAAATTTGCGTTCATCGTCACATATAATATCATCCTCCTTTGCTAGATTCACTATATTCTGCACTTTCTTTTTCAATCTGTCCCATTCTGTCACACCGGATGTCCTATAGTGTGCTTTATTATCAAGTAGTAGCTGCATTCTTCTATTGTAGTCATGTGTATTTAAAACCACTATGCTACCACCCTTGTCCCTGGGTTTGGTTGTAATCTCATCACTATTTGTTAGGTCTTTCAAAGCCTCCCTTTCCCCCTTAGATAAATTATTAGGAGTCCAAACTTTCTCATCTAATAATTTTTCTAAATCAATGGTTACAGCTTTCTCAAAGGTATCTACTTCCTGGCCCACCATCCCCCCACTTGGTGTCCAGGTGGACAATGGCTTAAGGCCTGATTTTTTGGTGGTTACCCTAGCTTGCTTGTTTTCAAAAAATCTTTTTATTCTAATTTTTCTAAAGAGATCCCTCACATCTCTCTCTATGGAAAACCGACATCCCTGTTTACTAGGGGCAAACCCTAAACCTTTTTCTAATACCAAGATTTCATTTTCTGTAAGTGTCTTATCAGACAAATTGATGATCGGTGCTTTAAAGCTAGTCTCGTCTAATACCAATCTTTGTGGCTCCGTGTTTTCATGTATGGTCTCCTCATTATTCCCTCTTTTTGGTGATTGCCAGGCAGATATGGTTGGTGTCAGATGAAACGATGTGAGAGCTGTCATTATTGTACTATTTTAAGAAATACTGTAAAGAAAACAACAAATATGGCGCTCGCAGTTCCACAGGTCTTACAATGCCTTAAACCATTAACTTGCCCGAAAATTTAAAACCAACTCGTAACATCAAACATCTCAATAAGTTTAGTAATGCACCACATTGGAGGGGTAGATACATACTATCCTCCTTTGTAATATGATTAGGAGAGTGGTTGGATTCGATCGTATTTTACCCGAAACGGCCTCCCCACGCCTTTCGACAACGTGTAGTTTTTATAAACTACCAAAATGGCGTGTGAAGGGCGGTAGTCCGACAAGAATTAAATCTTTTTAAAAAGTGCGACATTAGACTGTTACAATAACAAGGAACATAGGTTGATCAATGTCGGGGTGAACCATCCCTGTATACGCAATACAAGTAGGGTTTCTAATAAGTTTCCAACTCACATAGAGATTATAGGGATGTAGTACTCGATCTCCTTGAAAACGAGATACACAAACTACCAAGATGGCGCCCGGATACCGATATGTACTACCAGGTTGCTATGCCAATAATAAATACAAACTACCAAAATGGCGCCACGGCGTCATTATGTATAAACTACACAATCAATTTATGTGATTGAGACCAATTTTCACTAATTACTCGCATCGCGAGGAGTATATAAGGGGCGGTCGAAAGCAGTCATTCCAAATGAAAAGACGACTGCAGTGAGGCCGCAAGAATCTGAACACAGAGGTAAGGAGTGCTATGCTGGGCAATCTCCGTGATTTTTTCTCGAGAGAAGGGATGTCATTGCGCTACATGTCCTATTTAAGAAGGAAGGGAGAGTGATTGTTAAAATTTCTTTTAGGAAACGCAAAACCCTCGATAAGAAAGACTGCAAAGGCTGACAATTGGTCTAGCCACATTGCGATAACAGCTCGTATTTATGTAAACAGTGAAAGTGACATCGATATCTGAAATCTGTATGAGCATAAAGTAATGGAATCACATACAGCCCCTTCTGTATACCATTTCCAACATTTACTACCAAGGGCGATGTGAGCACAATTTTAGTTCCAATATACTCTTGTCAAAATATAGACTCAATATGAAAAATTGAGATATCTATAGGGCTTAAATATAGCGCCATTCATGACAAATGAAGAGAGTACAAAGATATGCACTGAGCCATCAGCGCCCTTATGGAAGGTATCCAAGGAAACTGAATTATATCCTCTTATTCTCCTTCAGGTGCCCAAATTCCCTACATTCAACAGAGGAGGGGCAGGATTTTAAGTAAAGACCTACTAACTGTATGTTAGCGAATTGACTTACGCTTTGAGAACTGGCATGACCATCACGACAAGGATGGGACAAGATAAATGAATGGAAACTAAAATACCCATTTTTTTAATAAGTAAGTGCATTAATCAAGCTACTAGATAGACTCTTGACTAATTAAATTGACAGATTGAATGTGGATAGCTAGTTTCTCTCTTCCATTATATTTAACAGTAGGCACTGATGTACAGATATTGCCTTATAATGAACTTGCGGTAAAGAGAAGGAGAAGACCAATTACTGCACTAATGAGAGCCCTATCACTGGCAACTCATGTAAGAAATTTGTTTAACTGCAGTAGTATAGACCAATTCTAGTTAACACAACTCAATATGATAATAGGCGTTTGTATGTATAAATTGATACGGATACTTGTGGTTCTAACTGCATATATTTATTTTTAGATGGAAGATGCTATGTTTTTAACTGTCTGTCCTGAAGAAGGTGTAGAAAAAGCATAAAAGACGCCGAAATGCGTCGACAAGAGGACTAATATTGTATTGTTTTACTATTTTTATTTCTTTATATAAATTGAATGTATATTTGTTATGTATGATGATAATGTACATTAGACAGTGGACACGGTCCATCAAAAAACTGAGAGTATAGATTGAATCAAAACTGTTTGAATCAATTACTGCAAGGACTATGTTCATTAATTTTATGTGGTGTATCTCTTTTTTATAAATAAGAACAAACGAACCTTATTTTGTGTTTTTGTTTGGAGTTGTGTTAGAAACTAGAAGGTCTAGGTATCACTGTAGTAAATGATTGAATAGCACAGAAAGGAAACCCATTTTGTCTATTGCTTATACTACCCAGTCCTTTCTGGCTCCTTGGGTGAACTCTCTCTTTTTTGAGGCATAGCTATCTCAACAACACACAGCTTAGGATGCCGACTATGTACACATTACCCAGGATACATAAACGTATGGACAAGCCACCGGGCAAACCTATAATCCCAGGATGTGGCTCTATTTTGGAACCATTATGTAAATATGTAGATATATTCCTCAAACCAAGTGTGGAATGCACAGCTTACTACTTGAGCGATACAATGGAAACCATCAAACTGGTGGATAATTTAACATTCAGTTCCAGAGAACAACTGCTGGTCACTATGGAAATAACGTCATTACATACCAGTATCCCACAAAGGGCAGCATTAGATATAATCAGGACAGTCCTGGATGACAGACCCAGACCCTTCCAGGTCCCCAATGAGTATATAATTGATTTATTGGTGATTGCCATGACAAAGAACTTTTTCTTTTTCAAGGGAGAGTTATGTTATGTTAAAAAAAATGTATATAGCGCATCGTTCACCAGGTAGGTTTCTTGCCGCTTAAGAGCAGGGCACTACAACAAAGATGTGAGTTAGTTGAGATAGGCGGACGTGAAAAGCCAAGTTTTAAGGTGCTTCCTAAATTGAAAATGATTGTCAATGAGCCGTAAAGAGAGGGGAAGAGAATTCCAAAGTTGGGGAGCCAACGTTGAGAAGCACATCCCGCCATGTTTGATTCGTTTGAATCTTGGTGTCCTCAAAAGACGTTGGCAGGATGACCGAAGGGTACGGGGGGATTATACTTCTTGATCGTATTGGATATGAACAACGGGCCGGTGTCCGACAGCGCTTTATGTACGATGCAGCTTAATTTAAATACACTGCGTTGGCTCACAGGGAGCCAGTGGAGTTGTTGCAGCAGGGGTTTGACATGATGGCGGGTGGGGACTTGGAAGATAAGCCTAGCCGCATGATTCTGTATCAATTGCAGGTGTTGCACTTGGTAGGCTGGAATGCAAGCATAAAGTGAGTTTGCGTAATCAAGTCTGGAAATGATCAACGCCTGGGCTACCAGGATAGATGCTTCTTTCGAGAGAAATCTTTTTATCTTCTTTATTTTCCTTAGCATAAAGAAGCAAATAGACACCACTGAGTTAATCTGAGGGTGCATAGAAAGATCCTTGCTTATCGTAATCCCCAAGCTCTTCACTGTTGCTGCAGGAATAGGAGGGGAACCCAAGGAAATCGGCCAAATATTGGAGTTCCATGGGCTGGCGCTCCCACCTGTCAGGATGAGCCGGTGGAATGTAAATTGAAAATCAGTTGCAGATCGTCTGCGTAATTAAATACCAAGACATTCATCTCCCGCAACGCGGTGATCAGAGGCTGCATATAAAGGTTGAACAGGAGGGGAGACAAGGAAGAGCCCTGTGGAAATCCACAGGGGAGTCTTCCCATCGTAGAGCGGTAATGGCCCAGGCGGACAGATTGAAACCTGTCTGACAGGAACGACTGGATCCATTTCAATGCTAAACCTCCAACACCTGCCTTACGGACACGGTCGACCAAGATGTTGTGGTCGACCGTGTCAAATGCCGCCGATAAATCGAGGAGGATTAGCGCCTGAGAGGTGTTTTGATCTGCTCCTCTGCGAAGTTCATCCATGACTGATAGAATGACTGTTTCGGTCGAATGAGCAGGTCAAAAAACAGCCTGGTTGGAGTCTAGGTGAGAAGATGCTTCTACAAAAGAACTCAGACAGCCTGCTACATGAGCCTCCAAGCTCTTGCTAAGGTAGGGTAGAAGGGAAATTGGACGGTTATTACTCATGACCTGAGGATTTGCGCCTGGCTTCTTCAAGATAGCAAGAATCTCTGCCACCTTGAAGGATTCTGGGACCAGTCCGCTACTGAGTGAAGAGTTGAGAAAGGATAAAGGGGGATCCGGACAGGCCGTGAAAGCCTCACGCAGAATATGAGGAGGACCACTATCAAGGGGAGAGCCTGACTTGACTGTAATCATTAAATCAAAAAAAGCATCCAATGTGATAAGAGAAAATTGGTTAAGAACCACGGGGATTTGACAAATCAAACTAGGTGTAGTGGAGATAATAGGTTGAGGAATGCTCGCTTTTATTGCAGTGATTTTATCGAAGAAGTAGTGGTTTAATGAGTCGCAGAGCTGCTGAGATTGCTCAGACTGTGCCGTCACTCTTGCCGGTCTTGTGAGTTCCTCTACAATAGAGAAGATTTATTTTGATTTGTTGGCTGAGTTCGCTATTTTTGCGGAGAAGTACTCCGTTTTACATAAAAGAATTAAAGATTTATAGTCTCTAAGGAGAAGAAGGTACATTGGTTTAAGTGCAGGATTGTAATGTGTTCTCCATTTCCGTTCAGCTTGTCGAAGTTTTAATTTAGCTTCTTTAAGCTCTGGAGAGAAGCACTTTTGGGCATCATGTGGTCTGTGCGATTTAATATATTTTTGACGGGCGACTGAGTCGCATGCATTCTCTAGCCATATAGTGAGGTTAGTAGATTGGCTAGAGGTGGAGCAGTCTTGGGTCTGAGGGGCGGTATTAGCTAATATGGTGTGAAATTTCGCAATGTTTGCTCGACTCCAATTCCTGGCTAACAGACCGCCAGGCTTGGAGGTAACAACTGCGGTGGTATCCGGAATCGTGAACATGATCAAATAGTGGTCAGACCACACGCAGGGAATGATTGTTATAGGAGAGATAGTTACATTCTGGGTCCATACTTGGTCTAAGATATGTCCTTTATTGTGAGTGGTGTATGTATGTGCTGAGTACAATTTAAGCTCGTCATTGTGTCTGTGAATTCACGGGATTTGGGGTCTTCCTTGCTGTTTTCAGGCCAATAATTAAAGTCACTGACTATCAGCACCCTAGTGTGGTTGATCACGAGTTGTGCGGTCAAATCACCAAATACTTGAGGAAATGAAGGCATGGATTGAGGTGGGCGATATACAACCACGCATACTAAGGAGAGCTGGTTTGATTCCAGTTTTATTGTTAAAATTTCCGTATGCGGAACGTGAGTGGTGATAAGTGAGGTAAACAGGTACTTTTTGTTAATAATTGCCGCAACCCCTCCTCCCATTTTGCCCGTAGCTCGGTCCACCTGCAAAATGTAGTAGGGGTCGGGAATGGCTGCTAGGATGTCTGGAATGGATTCGGGGGTCAGCCATGTTTCTGTCAAGAATAAGATGTCCGGTCTGTGTGTGTCCAGCAAGAAAAATAGCTATCTTCAGACCAAGAGGGCAGGTTTTGCACCGGATTTGGGTATTCTATTTATGGAAAATTATGAGCACAATCACGTGCTAAGTGATAGTAATCCATATAAAAGCAATATTGAGCTTTGGAGACCTGGGGTTGCGGCAAAAAGGTATGCTCACCCGAAGCTGTTGTAATAAAGAGTAACATCTATATTTCACCTCGTTACTTCCTCTTTGCATGTGTGCTCAATTCGGCAGTACAAATACAACAAGGAATATGTCTCTAAGGATAGTTTTTGTCCAGGAAGGAATCCCTTGCTGCACAAAAACTATTCTGACCACCATACAGGCACCTTGGCGTCGTGACTGAATTCATTGGCACTTGGCTGCCGCAAGTGCTCTAGTGCTAAGAAAGAGCAGAAGTGCTCCATATCTTAGTAAATGTGGGGAATTTCTGCTCTCTCTCTCTCTCACACAACACAGAGCAGCTCATTCCCTTGCTGCACTGCTTTGCATGAAAGCTTAGTAAATATAGGCCTTAATGTCTTCAAGCATGATGGGGGAATTCAGCAACTCATGAATCTCTCTCTTAGCCCAAGCAAGAGTAACATTGTTCAAATATTGAGCAATGTCACCCGGAGAGTGACATAAGTGAGATACCCAAAGCTGTCATAGTATTGCCTAAAAGTGCTCAATAATTCGAAATACCCGGTAACTGTGTGCTAGCTAAGCAAGTCTTCAAGACGGATGTATGACGTTACAACGCAGGCTATTACAACGCCTGCCTTTACAACGTGGTTTTTACATCGCATACCATTACAACGCATAGCGCTTTTGGGTGTTGGATAGTGAATAGTTTAATTTACTATTCCAACTCCAGTCCCCGTGGACACTAGGGAAGGTTATTGGATAGTAAATTAACCTATTCCCTATCCTAGAGCGCCCCCCAGCGCAATGCGTTGTAATAGTTTGCGTTGTAATGACCGCGTTGTAATGGTAGTGCGTTGTAAAAGTTTCGTTGTAAGTGATGTTTACCCTTCAAGACCCGTGCTAGCATCCTACCTGGCTTATCGCCCGCCCCTTAAGCCCTGGCATCCCTGCTCACATATAATACTTTCTGTGCATCCAATTCGCTAAACTCTTTTAGGGTATTGTGAAAGTACACACTGTACATTTATACTTACTGATATCATAGTTATTTCTAAGACCCTTGAGCTCGCATTCCAGTTGGTCCAATGATGGCCTTTTGCACTATCGCTGTGAAGTCCAGGTAAAAGGCTATAGGAGACCCATTGTATTGGAGGTCAGGATAGGTCCCTTTCAGTCGAAGAACTGTGTCTTGATCCCTATAATAAAATAAACATATGGTTATTGGTCTTGGGCTCTGACCAGGGTTAGGTGCAAGTGACCTGTGCACTCACTCCACAATAAATACTTGAGAAAAAGCATCTCGACCAAAACAGGGACTCCAACATGTTATGCACAATCTTCTCCATGTTGGACACTGTCTCGGACACTGGCGACATATAATATGAATGTGTTGCGGAGCGAGCACCCCTTGTTTTTCAGCTTCACCATTTTGATCTTGCACCCCAATTTAGCCCAGGTGTCAGTAGTGCATGATTAGAGTCTTATATATTGGAAACCTGCACTTCTGAAACTACAAAATTGTCCATCCTCACAGTCAAGTTGTCTGTCTCCCCATCAATGGAACGCAGACTCGCTTTCATTTCTTTTAGCAAACTAGAGACTTGGGACTCCTGGGTTTTGGCTGATTTCTGCTGTTGGTCCAACTACTTTGTTGGTTCCTGCCGCCTACTACATTGTAGCTCTCCTTGCTGCTGCTCCAACTTTCCCGTTGTGATTAACAACAGTCACTCACACTGTTAATCATACAATCCTCTGCGTCATATGTTGTCTGCCAACCACCACGGAGTGCGATGGCGCCGCTGTCAGGAAAGATCTGGTGATTCAACAAATTATGAGTAGACATCAATGCAGCCTACATATCTCCCAGCGTGACCTGCTTGCCCCAGACACCAATTCTCTGTGTGTTGGCATTGTAAGATTCCAGCCACAGTTCAAAAGGCTAGCCCTTAACATGAGGGCGCTGATCAACTCGATCCTGTGTATATTTCATAACCTTGTGGCCAACAGTCGGAGCCCCAGGGCTGGCCTGTCTGCTACCTGCCACCATTTTGTGGTATGGGGCACGGCGGCTGGTAGTTTAGGCAGTGACAGGTAGAAGTTTTGACCTACCCTTCAATCCTCCCTATACATCGGTGGAGTGTTTTCTTTGGATACGTGGGCTGGCTTTTAAGGGACAGGTGCTCATGGGAAGATAATGTTGTTGTTGCTGATGAGCAGGTGCAATAAGGCAGTTTGCAGAGAGGTTTCTCAGGTTTGGAAGCGGTTTTGTTGCTGTTCGCGTGGGTGAAGCGGTTTCAAGGGGAGGTTGGGAGCAAGTTTTCACTTGCAGAAGGCAGGAAGCAAAAGGTGTGCAGTTACAGGACGTTAAGTTAATTTAGGTGTGACAGTTTTAGATACAGTGACAGGCAGTTTGAGTTAGGTGAGTTCTGGGGACGAAAATTAGGGATGGGGGTAGGACAAACGGTAGCCAATCACTCATGTGTAGTGAGCAGTCTCGATTTGAAAAGGCGTTGCGTTGGCCTAGAATTTTAATATCATATGTGATGTTCACCTGCCTCATTAAAGCGGCCTTTTCCACACATAAAAGTTGTCAGTCTTTTGTGCTGTGCCCTCTGGCCCAAAGTGTCGTGATACACTGTCTGACATAGTGATTGATTGGTGACTCTTGACGCTTTGCCGAGCCTGACCGAAGCAGGCACTGCATGTAGTGTGTTTTAACTCATACTCTGAGGTTGCTAGACAGAGGGCTTTCTGATGAGACCCCCTGCCTCGTTCTAAAGGGTCAAAACGTCAACGCGATTACAGGGGTCACATATTTGAACTGCTGAGAACAAAGACAAAAAACTCTAGTTTCAACTTTGTTGATACAATAGTGATCCAGTATCCCTGTAATCGTTTAGTGTAACACTTTTCACCTTACTGCAACGCGTCATCTGCACTAGTGCATATTATTTATGGTATTATGATAATTCATGTTATGGTATGAAGAGTGGTTCATATGTGCATTTGCTCGGGGCTGATCAAAGATTCCAGTTAATTCATATATGCAGGTTGGATAGCTAGACTAAAAATAAACCCACAGAACCATTGGGTGCAGTGAAATCACCCAGAATCCACCCCCAATGAAGCGTCATTCAATGTGCAAAGCAACGGTTCCATCGTGACGTAAGCTTAAATGGCATCTGAGGTAAAATATTGGGTCAATAGGTGCTCATTTAAAAAAGTGTTTTCACTTTCTGGGAATCTAGGATTGCACCATGCGTAGCCTGTCTGTAGGTACAAAAAAATCGAACACAAGCCTCATAATCATAGAAGTAGCGTTTATTTAAACATTTGAAACAGACATCATATATATATAAAGTGACAATAGTGAAGTGTGCCGTGTGCCAGGTCATCGGTGTTTACTCAAGAAAATGGTGACACTAATGATTCAGAAAAGTGTATATACTTAAAACCAAATATGCATATATATATATATATATATATATATATATATATATATATATACATACATACATACATACATACATACATACATACATACATACATACATACATATATATATATATTACCTACTGGCGGTCGCCAGTAGGTATATATAGTTAGGATTTTTTCTCTATGGGATTTTTGAAAATTCTATGTCTAATAACTTTGGCGTTTGTGGACGGAATTGGCTGAAATTTTCAGGAAAATGGAACATTTTGTTTCTGAGCAGCCCCTGAAAATTTGGGGGGGTTTTGTCAAGGGGGGGCCGAGAAAAAAGGGGGGTCCCAAAACGTGTTTTTAACATTGAGTTTCCCATAGGGCGGTTGGCCTCACTTTTAGCCCGAACGGCTGAATGGATTTGCACGAAACTTGGCAAAATTGTAGGGACTGGTAGCCCGATGTGCCTTTGCTAGGTCTCAATATATGTGCTTCAGTGGATTTTGAGAAATTAACGTTCCAAAAAAGATATATATCTGTAACAGCGGACCGGGCAGCGCTCCGGTTCGCGGACTTTTCGCGGTACGGAGCTTTGTGAAGCGAAGCTGATTGGTTCTCCGGCGTCTGTGAACATTCCAAACAGTCCGTAGCGGCCGCCATCTTGTCTCTCGGTAGGATCGAGAGACAAGAGGAGGCCAAAGCGAAGGGGCAAATGACCATAAGGGGGCATAGTAGATCCTCGCTGACCCCCTAGGTTTGATGTGGAGGTTTTAAAAGGGCCCCGCGGGGCAAAAAAAAAAAAATAATAATAATAATCGAACGGCTGAATGGATTTGCACGAAACTTGGCAAAATATTAGGGACTGGTAGCCCGATGTGCCTTTGCTAGGTCTCAATATATGTGCTCCAGTGGATTTTGAGAAATTAACGTTCAAAAAAAGATATATATCTGTAACAGCGCTCCGCTTCGCGTACTTTTCGCGTTACGGAGCTTTGCGAAGCTGATTGGTTCTCCGGCGTCTGTAAACATTCCAAACAGTCCATAGCGGCCGCCATCTTGTCTCTCGGTAGGATCGAGAGACAAGAGGAGGCCAAAGCGAAGGGGCAAATGACCATAAGGGGGCATAGTAGATCCTTCCTGACCTCTTAGGTTTGATGTACCATTTTGCCAAGTTTGGTGTAATTCCGTTCAGCCATTCAGGCTGTAGACGTATGTAAATGTCCTATGGAAAATTGCATGGGGAAAACACATTTGAAAGTGTTGAAATTTAGAACCAATTAAAATGTTACTTTGGTTTTGTATTTGTGTGTGATGAAAGTTAGTTGGTTATGTATATATCTCAAATGAGAGGAAACCACAGCCATTTTGTGATACTACTGTCTGAGGTACATTTGTGAGGAATTTTTGGTGGTGAATTTCTGGTGTTTGATTTACACAGTACTAACACTTCTCCTACTTTTAAAATGGTGAGTTGTTAATTTGTAAGGGGAACTATGTTGTACACTTGAAGATAATTTGAAAAATGTTTTCTGTTATTTATTTGCAGTCCTTCTGTTATACTAAATACTTGATAAAGTTAGTTTTATATTATGTATTACTAAAAACGATAAATGAAAGTGATTATTTTTTTCTGCAATTTACAGCAAGCAATTAAAAAAAAAATGGCTCACAATGAAGAGACCGTGGAAATTTCTTTTGAATTGTCCACTACATTGATTGAAATTGACAGCACCAATAATGAAATATTGTCACAAGGAGGAGATGACTTGAATGATTCCACTACATTGATTGAAATTGACAGCACCAATAATGAAATATTGTCACAAGGAGGAGATGACTTGAATGATTTTTTTGATCAATCTGTTGATGGCGAATTTATCGAATGTTTGGAGACCATAGAGTTACAAGAATCATCATTGCAGACTTTTAATGAGGAGATTCCAGATGAGATGATTGAAGAGGAAATTACTGATGAGGACATGTTACTAGTTCTTTCAAATTTAGAAAATTCAGAAGAATAAATTTATATTTAGAAATCAAAAATTGTTTGAGACATTATTCATTTTTATTTTTAATTTATGAGGTTGTAGCGAAGTGATTGTAGTATAAAATGAGACTTATAGTATAGAGTGCAACATTTTTATGTTACATGGTAAGTTTACTCATATTTACTTCCCTTCTCCCACTATATTATCTCCAATGTGTATTTGACATCTCTTCTTCATCTCCGGCCTCCTTTCTCTCACTGTGTGTCTCTGATGCATCTTATCGCTGCTATTTTGTGTAATTACAGAAGAGAGTAAAATAAAATAGTTCGGAACATGAAAAGGGGGCAAAGTAGAGTACCCCTCACCCCCTAGGCCTTCTCAGGCGGTCCCAAAAGGATCAGTTTCTGCTTTCCTGAGAGATTATGGTATGAGTTCTATATAACACAATAATTTGCATTACAACATGCAAGATATATATCTCCTATTACCAACTTTTGGAGATATTCGCGCTAAGCGCGAATATCTCCAAAAACTAACACCTGTCCTGAGCAGTTCTTAGCCATGTTATCCAATGGGACGTGGATAACATGGCTAAGAGCATTAGCTCGGTAATGCATGAATATCGCTGAGTTTTCAGCGATATTAATGCATTGCGGTCGTTTTTTATCGCATTTGCGATAAACCTTGATAATAGCAAGGTTTATCTTCGATAATTTCTGACGATGCTTAGCGGTAAAAAATTCGTTGGTAAGCATCGTTAGCGATAAATATCGCTTAACTTTGGTAATATGCACCAACGTCTGTTAACGTTCGATTCGAAGGAAATGAGGAAGTGTTGAAAAACATTGTTTGCGCCATCTTGCCTTTTTTGAAATGCCACACTTTTGTCGTGCACGGCAGCCATTTTAGATGCCTTGACCAGACCCACTCTCTGCACGCTGTCGATTCGTAGCATGGCTCCCCACCCTCGCAAGCATCTCCCCCAGGCACTGGTCACCCCCGCTCTCTGTGTTATGCATGGGCAATAAACCTCTCCCCATCTGCGCTGCTCTTCCCTGAGAATCACACTCTGTGCCCGCCCGACACCTCCCTTTCGCCCTATTCACTACCGCACCCTCTGACACTCCTCTTCCTCTGTGTCCGATTGTCCAGGCTATCAGCTAGCCCTGCAGATGTAGTTTATGGCCCCAGCTGTAAAGAATCACCCCTCTTCAAAGGAGTTATAGTAGATCAAGGCCCACACCCGATGAGATCCGTCACACCACACGTGTTCCTACTATCTGAAAACCATCCTTTATTGTGATTGGGGAGGGGACCGAGCCTGAAGCGGAAGATTCCAGGGATGACTCTTTGTACATCAAAGTTTTTACATTTATGTATCACATTAAAAATATATAGCACTCCAACAAAGTAGTAGGATTATAAAACTTTAATAACTTATAAATATATACAACAAAACAAAAACAGTAAAAACATTTAAACAACGAAGAGACCGTGGCAATTTCTTTTGAATTATCCAATACATTTATTGAAATTGACAGCACCAATAATGAAATTTTCTCACAAGGAGGAGATGACTTGAATGATTTTTTTGATCAATCTCTTGATGGCGAATTTATCGAATGTTTGGAGACCATAGAGTTACAAGAATCATCATTGCAGACTTTTCATGAGGAAATTCCTGATGAGGACATGTTACTAGTTCTTTCAAATTATGAAAATTCAGAAGATGTTGCCTGGGGGTGGGTCGTGAGTAGCAGTCTGTTGTGCGAATAGTTCCAAGGCAGCAGAACGCGCTGAAATCTAGATGGCACGAAGGTGATGTCTAGTAAGTTGCCGCCCAGCAAATAACGGCGTGGGGCGCCGCGGGGGTGAGTGAGTCCAGTAGGCACCACAGGTATTCTTACCGGCATTGCAGAATTACTGCTGGGGACAATGCCTGTGCTGTAGCAGGGTCACAGCAGAAACAAAAAGGATTCTGTTGAAGATGTTGTTGGTTTTCAATTTGAAAACAGTTCTGGTGTCAACTGCTATGCTAATGTAGTGGTTAATGTTTTGTTTTCTCTAGAAAATGTAAAAAAAGGGGGAGGCAGTCCAAAGTTCTGGTAAAAGGGCAAAGGAAAGGATCGGTGGTTTGAACTATCAGTCAAAAAGGGGAGGGGGTGCAACAATTTTTCCTACCGGGTCACAGTGTGCTTTCACCGGAACTGAGGTTTGCAGGATTCTAGTAATTCAAAGTGAGGCTGGCGCCAGCATGGGAGCGCCGACGTCCCGCGGATACAGTTTCGTCACTCCACGGGCGATCATGGCAGTCATTCCCCATCGGGGGTGTCTGCGGGGGTCGGAGACTCCCGCGGCTCCTCTAGAATCTTCAAGGTCGTGGAGGACTACTGTGGTGGAGTCAACCAGTGACCGGGCCATTTCTTTATGCTGGGCCCGCTCTTGCCAGGTCGATCGCCATTTTGAGAGTTCGGTAGCTACTGGCGATCGCGGGGTCAAATGAGCGGACGGGCTCCACCCTGCCGGGCGAGACGTTGCAGCATCGCCACAGTGGAAGAACCCTTTTCCGGGCGCCTGGAGCGCTGAGGGTGCAGGTGGGAAGCCTCCACTGGGGAGGCGGGAGAGGCCTGTTCGCACCGTCTCTCCCTCCCAGTGCACCCCACGGCGTCTCGCTTGAGATTTGTTATGGCCGGACCAGGCGATGAGGACGAGGGGGCGGGGGGTCGGAGGCATGTGCAAGACATCCCCCCCAGTGTTGTCAAAGCCATTATTCAAGAAAGAAGAAGTGTCCCGTCCGTCTTCGGGCCGGGCTTCCGGTGGATGTCGGCCGGACGCCCCTTGCTCTGGCCCCATGAACGGGTTCCTTGGTTTATCGGCTGCAGCCGGATCCCATCGGCCCCGGCCGTTGGTGGCCGGACTGGTAGAGAATGTGGCGGGACTACCTGAAACTGTCAAGGGCCACCGCGGCCGGACTGGGAGAGAGAGGGGAGGGTCGAGGACACGGACATTCCCCCCCCTGCAACTCTCCAGCGTTGTCAATCCCCCTGGCCGGGTCCCGCTGGCCTCGGCCTCGGCCTCTCCTCCGGCTACAGCCTACGTGATGATCTCCGAGGCGTGGTAGCAGGACCCGCCTTATATGTGTTGCTTCCGGCTAGGCGTAGCCGAAAACCTGTTGCCCTTTGGAAGTTTCTAGAATGGGGCGGATGTCTGCTGACTTCTATCTTTCCCAGTTTGCCGTTATTTGGCCGTGGCAGGCGGTGGGACAGACACGTTTTGGGGCAGTGAGGGGCGATGTTTTCAGGTTTCTTATTACGGGCTTACTTCTAACGTTTCTTGTTTCTAGGACAATAATAGGTTTTATCATTACGTATTGTTATCGTTTCTTTGTTTGTTATTTAATAAAAAGTTCATCAGTGGCCTACTGATTTTCGTTTTCCTATTCTTTTCTTTCCAGGTTGTTTCATGCTAAAGTTTCTGTTAACAGGATACAGTGATCACTTCGTTATTATTGCATATGTCCTTTTCACTAGGGGTGCTCTCTTGTTGGGCCAGATATCTCTAGTAAATGGTCCGGGTGAAACAGGTGCATCAATCAGTGGGGAGTAAATAGGCATGACAGATTACAACGGGGGAGAAAGGTCCGCATTACCTACCCTTTCACTACTTGCAAAGATTTTCCTACGTTTATTTGCAAACAGGGAATACCTCCAAAAAGAACTAATTCCCAAACAGTCAATGTTCGGACAATCAATCAATCAATGAGGAATGAAATAGGTACGACGTGTTAAAGGCTTGCGTTACCTACCCTTCACTATCTGCAAAGGGAGAGAGAATATTCCTATTCTTCCTTGTTTGCAGGCAGAGAAGATCCTTAAGAGAACCAACTTCGAACAATTCAATGCTCGATTCAAACAATCAACAAGGGGTACTGTGAACACAAATGAACGCCGCTTATGTACATACACATTGCTATTTTCAACAGGTTGTTCCTAATGTTTCTATTTTAGCGAGGTCAAAAAGAGATCCCATTAGTGGCCTACTGATTTTGCTCGATTCCTTTTGTATTTTTTACACGATTTTTCGCTATCTGCAAAGACTAAACAGAGTATTGCGAATCTGTGCTTGTTTGTAAATAGAGAATGAACCAAAGAGAACAATCAATCAAATGGAGAGAGATGCAGGCACGACGGATTACAACGGGGGCAAAGGCCTGCGTTAACTACCCTTCACTATCTGCAAAGAGAGAGTACTCCTAATAGAAATGAGGGGTGGGGGGCAGCATTCAAAGCAGATCAGTGTGCATAAACACGAAAATGTTTTTACTTACCACGTACTTGACATTCGACAGCTTATGATATTTGCTATTAAAAAACCATTGAAATTCACTGAAAAAACCATAGGTTATAGACCATATATAGTTAGGAATTAGCATTTACAAAACCTTGAAAATTCACTGAAAAAACCATAGGTTATAGACCATATATAGTTAGGAATTAGCATTTACAAAACCTTGAAAATTCACTGAAAAAACCATAGGTTAGAGACCATATATAGTTAGCTGGACATTTTATTGACATAAAACCAATGAAATTCCATATATAGTTAGTTGCACTAACTATATATCGCGCACCCGCAATCCACTGCTGATGATGTCACATATTACATCATTCATGACATGGTCAGTGACATCACTGATGACATCACTGATGACATCTCAAATGACATCACTGATGACATCACTGATGACATCTCATTTGACATCAATGACCACATCACTGATGATATCATTCATGTGACAATACAATGCATCTCCTCACATTTTAATATAACCTCTGTTTCACCCAGTGTTAAATACAGAGTATAATTTTTGAAACCATTGACACACCAATACTAGTTACTACGTACGCACTCACTGATTGCTACGTCTACACACACCTTCACTCATTCACCCATACAATCATTCATACATACAATCACTGATCTTTACAACACTATCATATGCACTCATACACCTATACAGACACTCACAGTCTGCCACTCATCCATGGAGTTACTCACACACCTAGTCAGTCCTGTAAAGAATCAATGACACTTCCATTTTCTTGTCTATACAGTTAAACATAGAGCACCTTACATTTTCAAACATATACTAACACATACTTACCTTCTTATACAATCATTGATACAAGTACACATTGATCTGCACAGAGTCACACACCTCCCAGCTAGCCACACACACACTCAGTCTCCCATACAAATACTTGGGCAATCAATCAATAACCCATATAGTTACTCATATAGCTACTGATCAACACATGCAGCAGTTTACAGAACAACAGACATAATGATGCACAAATTAAGACAGTTTAGTCACTAACCCATGCACTCAGTGAGACACATTTAATCACTCACTCATACAGTCAGTCATGCTCCTACTAAATCCTTCATCCAGACACTTATACATCCACTCATTCTTCAATATGTAAGACATATTTTAACTTTACAGAAACATACAGTCACTGGATGTTGTCATCAGTGATGTCATCAGTGATGTCATTTGAGATGTCATCAGTGATGTCATCAGTGATGTCACTGACCATGTCATGAATGATGTAATATGTGACATCATCAGCAGTGGATTGCGGGTGCGCGATATATAGTTAGTGCAACTAACTATATATGGAATTTCATTGGTTTTATGTCAATAAAATGTCCAGCTAACTATATATGGTCTCTAACCTATGGTTTTTTCAGTGAATATATATATATATATATATATATATATATATATATATATATATATATATATATATATATATATATATTCAGAGTGCAGTGTGCGAGGGACAGTCTTAGGACCTGATTCAAATCCTGGTGGACGGCTCGTGGGTCAGCCACGGCAAAGGAGTGAATTACTCCGTTGCCCTGGTGGATGGAGTGCCCGCCAGATTTATAAATGACCGCCAGGCAAGCAGTCATTTATAAGAGCATTACAAGGATCTGCTGTGATGTCGGTTGCTGTCAATGTTTACTCTACGCTACCTGGCTGCAGCAGCAGGATGCAGCCCAGTAGCACCGACTATTTCATTTTTCTTTTAAAAAAGAAATTCCCAAAAATCGATTTTCTTTTTGAAAAGAAAATATATAATGCTTCCCTTGCCATGGGAGAGGTCTCCCATAGCAGGGGGAGCATTATAACGATTTTACTGTTCCTTACCACCGCTGAGGGTAAGGAACAGTAAAAAATTACTACATGTCTCCCCATCTAAATTGGGCAGGTGGACACGCAGCCATTTCTCCGACCCCACTTACTCTCCAGGGCCCTGGGAGATTGTTGTTCGGATATTAATTTTTCTTGAAAAATGAAAAGACAATTAAACGCAGCAGCTGGGAGAGCATCAACAGTGTCGCACCTGAAGACAGTCTCAATGTACAGAGGTTTTTGCTGGCATTATATACAGTTCTTGAAGTACAATAAACTGATTATACATTCTTGTACAGCACGTACATCCGGGCCTAGTCATGTACCATACATTCAACCATCTGATAAAGGGGACACAGTTGGCTCTCAACCTCGGAGAGAGCTAGTGTGGGCCAGTGTGTTTGTGTCCAGATGTCCGACATGGGGAACGAATGATCACTATGTGTGGTCTGTGTGCTGTGTCCTGTTTAGATGAGCGTTCCTGGCTTCATGTGGCATCTTACTTTGCAGTATTTTCGGAACGTGAGCCGCTGGCCAAACATGTTTTATCGGAGCCAATTTCCTCTGACCTCTTTGTGGTGTAGCTGCCATTCTGTGGAATCGATCAGGGTATTCTCTGACTGCGTGTCTGTCTTCGGGTGGAGTGTAACCCCACCTGTGACCTACCAATCAGTAGGTCTGGGTTTGGGTTGCAGGGCCTGTCTGACCATGTATCTCTGACTCGGGGTTGATGGGGAGGTCATTTTGGGTGGATTTGACAGCAACGATATGAGTTCATTATCACATGTACATAGAACATGGCAGTCATTTATAGCATATTTACTGACATTCTCATTACTATGTGTAGAGTTGTCATAACATAATTCAACATTGTTTTTACTGGCATTGATATTGTGTATGCAGTCATTGTTTATGGAATACATTGGCATTGCATTTATTGGTATTGCCGCTGCTGTACATGCATATATCATGGTGTACATTGACTTCGCATTCACCAATATTATCAGGATATTTGACCACGGCATGGCAGAGGGCCATATTTAATTCTTGGCAGTAAGGATACTCTGTCGCAATGGCCACAGAGTATCCTCACTATCAAGAATGGGGTTTGCCCGCCGCATTTAGCTTCAGGTGTACCTTCAAATTAATCATGGTGGAGACTACTCCATCTCTGCTGTGATTAATCCCCTCTTACAGACCTGAGGAGTAAGGGCTGTCAGAGAAATGTAGTTAAAAATAATTTACTCTTCGGACTTGAAATTCAACTTACACCTCACATATACATATATCACACTCATATACTTGGAACAACTCCAAAGGAGGGATAGCCAATGATATTACACATTTTTCCTTTATTCCAAAAACAGAAAATATTAAAAAGTGCACAAGAGCAGATTAATACATTTCAATGTTAAAAATGGGTACAAGAGTTCCCACAGTAAAAATTACAATTAAAAGCCATAATTACTAAGAAATATTACATTAATATATAATTATAGCAGCAGACTGACACACGGAAGGAACAAAAAGAAAGGCAACACCAGTCCGCCTTTGCGTGGATAATCTGAGAAAACTAAAGACAGTGCAAGGGACAATAATATTTGGCCTTCACCTTCTTCAGGACAAACATAGAAAATTCCTTCCACCTTTGTTTCTACTGAAAATATCTTAAATGTACTTGGATATTTCGACCTAGTCAACACTACAAAAAAATTGAATGTCTATCCTAGTGGCTCAAAGAGTTTTCATGGCGGCTAATTGACAAACCGCTGCTCCGGACCCGTAAAGACTTGCGTGCAAACAAGGAGCAATATAGCCCTTTTTAAATTACCAAATCCAGGCACACCGAGCCTATATGTTTTTAGGTCTTGCATGGCGTACTGCACACGTGCGCAGTCGAGCTTGCGAGATTTTATGCTTTAGAGTGTACTTAACTAGCGAGGGTTAAGCCCCGCCCCTCTTCTCCATTGCCTGGCCTCCGAAACGGTGGCCAGCCATTGGAGAAGAGGTCCTAGTGATGTTCTTCTTTCTCGCTAAGCCCCGTCCTTTTCAGACTGGGCTCCTTGACTTACTGCTGAAGTAAAAGGTTTCTTATCTTCATTATGGGTCCAGATGGCTCCATAAAGAAGATAAAGAAAACCTTTTACCGCAGCAGTAAGTCATGCTGAGCCCATCTGAAAAGGACGTGGCACTCGCGCTTTACTTGTGACATGCGCGGGTGATCGCCGTTTCCACACTTCGTATCATATTGGACACATCACTTTATAACCCTGTTTCAATTCCCGTGTGTGCCAAAATAGGGCGGGCCCTCCCCAGTACAGATTTTTTCGCCATGTGCTATGCAAAACACGCACCAACTAACTAAGTTTGAAGGAACGGCTGACTTTTAAAGAAATACTTACTAGTACGAGGAAGATAACATCCAGGTTTGTTAGGGGTGTGAGCCTTTTTAGCAAGAAGGCTGCCGTAGTGTCCTGGGCCGCCCCTCCCCCTCGCTCTCCTGGTCTGTGTCTGTCACCAGCAGGAGTGCTCAAGGCAGACAGCGCGGGCAGCGTTAAGGCTCAGGAATGCCGGAGAGAGGAATGTGCATGCAGATGAGCCCCATGCTAATGAGCCCCTGGCTGGGCTGCTTGGGAACAAGGCAGGGTTATTGGCTCTCCCCTGGTCCCAATGCAGCTGGCTTTCTCAGCGCAGGGCTGCCCAAGCCCGGGAGGAGGGACGCAGGCAGACATGATGGATTGCGCCCAAGTGGATTTTTGGTTTCTTGACCCAAAACAGGATTTACATACTTCTCTCTCCCGGTCCCAATGCAGACTGCTTTCTCGGCACAGGGCTACCCGAGCCCGGGAGGAGGGACGCAGGCAGACATGGTGGACTGAGCCCGAGTGGATTTTTGGTTTCGTGCCCCAAAACAGGATTTACATACTTCAAGTAGCACTTTTTCTCCACGTTTTTTTTTCTTTGGTGCGGGAGAACTACTTTGTTTTGCCTGCTTTTCTTGGTGGCCCCCACCCCACTCCTGTTCCGTACTTATGAAGGAGTTTGCGGGGCTTGATCATGCCTAGGAAGGGGAATGGACAGCTGCCTTTACCTGAAGGCTGGGAGGAAGCGCGGGACTTCGACGGCAAGGTGTTCTATATTGATCACAACACCAAGCAGACCAGCTGGATCGACCCGAGGGATAGGTAGGAAGAGGCAGAAATACACTTTACTACAGTGTTCAGAGGGGATAACAGAGGGGGCGAAGGGGTACTGGTGGGGATAGGGAGGGGCGGAAACGTGGGATTCTGGAACGTGAACTGCACTGGAAACTTGATGCACCAGCACAAAACACATGGGATCCTTACACACACTGCTCATGACACATGGGGTCCCAGCACGCATGCGACCCTAACTTATAACCAGCAATGGACACAGGGTGCCCGGGGCGGGTCACTCTGCGCAGGCCACATGGGATCCTAACGCATGCTAGACAGGGTGTCCAGCGCGCACGCATAATGCACAGGGGAGAAGGGGATATAACATGTGCACTGTATGTACTGCAAGTAACACAGGGTGTCCAGCAGACACACTCACCCAGCATTTGATAAATGGGACCAAGCACATACACTGCATGGAGCACATGTCGTCCCAGCACACAAGTTTTGTGCATAGGACACGTGGGGTGAAGGGCTTGTGGGACCAAGCACATGCACTCCATGTGGCACAAAAGATCTCTGTGCATACGACATGGCATGGGGGGGTCCAACGACACATGAGGCATGAAGCACATACACTGCACGAGGCCTAATGGGCCCTATTGCTCTGGGTACATGGGTCCAGTGCAGAGAAACTTCCAGGACAACAAATACACTGAGTCCCACCTACATCTGCACAAGGCTCTGCGGGTCACTGCACAGGCCATGGAGAAACTCGTGTAGACTGCACGGTGCATGAGGAGGCTAAGCACACGCGCTGCGCAAGTTACGTGGCGTCCCAGGACACACTCCACAGCACATGGAGGCTGAGCATGTGCACTTCACATGACACCTGGCCCTCAGTACAAGCACAGTGGACTTCAAGAGGTGGCTAGTACATGTAGTGCAAAGGACGCAAAGTGGACAGCACCGTCACTGCACAGGACAGGGCCCAACACAGTACCCGCACAAAAACTGCACACAGCGCATCACCTGGGGCTCCAGCACGTGCTCGTGTCCACAGAACACACTATACAAGACACACATTACCCCCGCACATGCTTGGCATAGTTCACGTGTAACTCCAGCAAACGTGGTCCCAGCAATCGAGCTCTGCACTGGAGATGTGGCGAGTCATCTTAAGGATCAAATTGTACACTCGAGACATATTCAAAGAACAGACAACCCTCCTTTTTTACAGAGATCAATCACAGATAATGGCACAGCAAAAGGAACCTCTCGCTGCGGTTCATGTAAGTCATGTAACAGCATCATTGCGGGAGAAAACTTAATGTTTAATAATATCAGCATTCAAGCTAAAGAGCTATGGACATGCAACACCCAAAATGTTATATATTTAATCACATGTCCTTGCCATTTTGGCTATGTGGGTGAGACGTCACGAGCAATAAAGACAAGACTGACAGAACACAGGTCAGCAATAAGAACCAGGAAACTGACAGCACCCCTAGTAAGCCATTTCATAGAGTACAAACATTCACATGATGATTTAAAATGGCGAATACTAGAAAAAATCCACATACCCAACAGTAAAGGGGGAGACAAAATAAGAAAAAAGAAAGAGGTGTTTTGGATTTTTACCCTTGGAACATTCAAACATGGCCTGAACCATGATTTACCCTGGGAGAATGCAATTATATAGAAATGGATAAAATATATAAAACATATCCATTTCTGTACACACTCTAGCTTTAAATGTGGGCGTGTCTCTACTGAAATGACATCGAACCAGTTTGGTATAAATACCAATGAGAAAGCAGCTTACAAACCCTTCATTTCTTTTGCACCAGCCGAGGCGCCGCGAGATAGGAGTCTGTCGCCAACCTTATCGGTAAGACTTTAGATTTAGGAAGAACTTTAATGTTCTTTTCCTCTCTAAAACGCTAAAATAACATTTAACCTAAGGAAATCAGTTAACAGCCTGACTGCACTCTTTTTGTCTTGCAGTTTGTAACCTCTCTTCTTGAGAATACACTTAGTAATCAGGAAATCAAGAAGAACTTGGAGGTCATAGAACAAGAAAATACTGCTTCATTTTTTATCCTTGCTCATGAAGCTGAAAAAACAGGATTTTTCAATCACACTTAGCGACATAGGTATAATTTTGCCTCGTTTATAGAATGACTAAAAGAAACATGACACCATTCTGCAATAATATAACTATAATGATTATGTCTTCTTAGAATTGGTGTAATCTAAAGAGACGATTTTAATCTACACGCGACGTCCCGTGCTGGTACTTTCAGTCTGACTAAATGATTAAGACGCTAAGGGAACATAGCGCGGGATATAATGATGGAATAAGGTAAAATTATGCCGCTAATGTATGAACCATAGATAGAAGTAATGTTTTATGTCTTAGAGACTTGTTGGAGTGATCATGAAAGAATCAACATATTATTGTTCTTCTCTAGCAGGCGTCTTTGAATAAAATGCATAAATAGATGTTTCCCAGATAGAACGGAAAATTTAATCTGAGGTGGATCTTTAAATTTAGAGACTACGTTCGTAGATTAAAAACAATGAGTTTAATTATAAAAAAGAGAGGCTTTTCGACTAAGACTGTACCTCCACCTCTGTTTCAGAACATTCGTTTTTTATGAGCATATCACGTTTTAATCGGCGGAAACGAAGAGTGGGATGTACGCAGTGAAACCGCTAAACTCAGGTAAACACGCGCCTATGCAAAATATAGGGCGAGACTATAGAACGAGTTTATGTAAATGAAGGCCTGCTCATTAATCCTGTGTTAACGGTTAACTGGAAGCTAGGAACCCGTTTCTCTTTACAGGTTTCACATACCAAGATTGAATGCCAAGGGAAAGAAAGGTGCCCCACTCTCCGCTTCCATTGTTCTGAACTTGTTAAAAAGCAGAAAAAGATAGTCTAGGTAAGATGTCTTAAAATGATAGTTAGACGATTGAAAACAAACTGATTCTTCAAAGTAAACATAGTATATAACTGGGTTTTGAGGCACGAGGTGCTCTCTTTGAGACTACTTCGACACATACGTATACTTAAAAACCGTATTTTGACTATAAACAAGCATTGGTCAAAAATAGGTGCCTGAAGTATGTCCGTATGACACGATTCTGACTCCACTAAAAATCATAATAGGAGAATTCGTTCAACTTACAGAAGAAATTAGAGCAATCTTAATCTCGTAAACTCTATTATTCTTGCTTTTCTTCCTGTTTCTTCCCCTTTTTCAATTCACACATAAGGATGCTTTTAAATAAAATAACGACAAGATGCAATTGAAAGTATTGATCAACCATATCAGATATATTTGAAAGAATTATATATGGAAATATCGAATATTAAAGATATATGTATATAGAGATGGTTTTCCTTGAGCCATTGTCAAGATGCAAGAAAGCTAAACTTCAGCATAATGAAATAATTTTTATCTTTCAACCAGGCTATGTAATTAGATTTTGCTTTATCTCTAACACACTGTTTTAAATGTTTCGAAATTCTAAAAATATGTTTTGTTCTCTTTAGATAATTGGCTGTATAAATATTTTCCTGATGAAGACACAATTACGTGTCGAAACGCGTTGAGATAAACAGCCCTCCCAAGAATATCTGGGATGACCATATCTGTAATTCTGCACACCTATCAGAACAAATGTCTTTTTAAAGAATTGATCAAGAAAATAACACTTTTTACTGTATAATGTGTATTTAATTCATCAGTCATGTCATGTTTATATGGACCTAATTGATTGTTTTATCAACAGAATTAAATTCTTAAATATCAGCAAAGTTTGTCATTTTGTGTGTTTACCTATATATATTTTGGTTGTTGAATAGACTTGGTTGTTTTTATTATTTTAGGCCTGGGTATATACCTTTGTACTGATGTGGCGAGTCAGGCCAATGGATAAGTGCTGTGGTAACCAGCACTTACTGTTCCTGCACACCGGCTACCCTCACACATGCCCTGGACAATATGCATGGCTTTAGGCAGAGAATTGGGTCCCCTGCAGGAACTCTGCATAAACATGTGGCTTTATCGCATACTTTCCACAAGTGACACTGCCACATACAATTCACGTATACACAAGCAACTGCACCTACAGTGCACATGGTATAAGGTGGTCACCACATACACTGCACAGAACACATAAGGTCCCCATCACAGAGTGCACAGGCGACAACGGACCCTAGTACACTACCCATGAGCGTGTGAATCAAGCACACGCTCCGTAAAGGTCACTTCTGGCCCCAAGACAATCCTGCACTTAAGGAGCAGGGGTGACATTGGGCCGCACGCCGCAAAACATACAGCACAGAACACCAGGCTTTCAGCTTATACCCAATAATTAACAACAAGGGGTGGTGATGGACAGAGTCTCTGAATTAAGCAGAAAACTCTCACCCAGTCAAGAGATCAGGGCTAGATCCAACACCGTTTTTTAGCTCACTGCATCATCCCAGTTTCAGAACCTGGCTGTATGCAAATTAGTCTGTTCCTGTCCCAGTGCATGATGGGCACAGGGCAAACCAAACTACAAAGCCAATTCTTACACTGGAAAGGAAACAAGCTACCGGGGACCGGTTTCTGGCATTTCAGCCTCTTCGGCCCGGCTTGCTTGAATCCTGATGGTGCAGTGAGCAAGGGACTCATGTCTGAGCATACCCTTCCACGCTTAGGGTGGACAACATAATTAACAACAAGGGGTGGTGATGGACAGAGTCTCTGAATTAAGCAGAAAACTCTCACCCAGTCAAGAGATCAGGGCTAGATCCAACACCGTTTTTTAGCTCACTGCATCATCCCAGTTTCAGAACCTGGCTGTATGCAAATTAGTCTGTTCCTGTCCCAGTGCATGATGGGCACAGGGCAAACCAAACTACAAAGCCAATTCTTACACTGGAAAGGAAACAAGCTACCGGGGACCGGTTTCTGGCATTTCAGCCTCTTCGGCCCGGCTTGCTTGAATCCTGATGGTGCAGTGAGCAAGGGACTCATGTCTGAGCATACCCTTTCACGCTTAGGGTGGACAAAATAATTAACAACAAGGGATGGTGATGGACAGAGTCTCTGAATTAAGCAGAAAACTCTCACCCAGTCAAGAGATCAGGGCTAGATCCAACACCGTTTTTTAGCTCACTGCATCATCCCAGTTTCAGAACCTGGCTGTATGCAAATTAGTCTGTTCCTGTCCCACCCTAAGCGTGGAAGGGTATACTCAGATGTGAGTCCCTTGCTCATTGCACCATCAGGATTCAAGCAAGCCGGGCCGAAGACGGCTGAAATGCCAGAAACCGGTCCCCGGAAGCTTGTTTCCTTCCCAGTGTAAGAATTGGCTTTTGTAGTCTGGTCTGCCCTGTTCCCATGATGCACTGGGCCAGGGACAGACTAATTTGCATACAGCCAGGTTCTGAAACTGGGATGGTGCAATGAGCTAAAAAACGGTGTTGGATCTAGCCTTGATCTCTTGACTGGGTGAGAGTACTCTGCTTAATTCAGAGACTCTGTCCATCACCACCCCTTGTTGTAAATTATTTTGTCCACCCTAAGCGTGGAAGGGTATACTCAGATGTGAGTCCCTTGCTCATTGCACCATCAGGATTCAAGCAAGCCGGGCCGAAGACGGCTGAAATGCCAGAAACCGGTCCCCGGAAGCTTGTTTCCTTCCCAGTGTAAGAATTGGCTTTTGTAGTCTGGTCTGCCCTGTTCCCATGATGCACTGGGCCAGGGACAGACTAATTTGCATACAGCCAGGTTCTGAAACTGGGATGGTGCAATGAGCTAAAAAACGGTGTTGGATCTAGCCTTGATCTCTTGACTGGGTGAGAGTACTCTGCTTAATTCAGAGACTCTGTCCATCACCACCCCTTGTTGTAAATTATTTTGTCCACCCTAAGCGTGGAAGGGTATACTCAGATGTGAGTCCCTTGCTCATTGCACCATTAGGATTCAAGCAAGCCGGGCCGAAGACGGCTGAAATGCCAGAAACCGGTCCCCGGAAGCTTGTTTCCTTCCCAGTGTAAGAATTGGCTTTTGTAGTCTGGTCTGCCCTGTTCCCATGATGCACTGGGCCAGGGACAGACTAATTTGCATACAGCCAGGTTCTGAAACTGGGATGGTGCAATGAGCTAAAAAACGGTGTTGGATCTAGCCTTGATCTCTTGACTGGGTGAGAGTACTCTGCTTAATTCAGAGACTCTGTCCATCACCACCCCTTGTTGTAAATTATTTTGTCCACCCTAAGCGTGGAAGGGTATACTCAGATGTGAGTCCCTTGCTCATTGCACCATCAGGATTCAAGCAAGCCGGGCCGAAGACGGCTGAAATGCCAGAAACCGGTCCCCGGAAGCTTGTTTCCTTCCCAGTGTAAGAATTGGCTTTTGTAGTCTGGTCTGCCCTGTTCCCATGATGCACTGGGCCAGGGACAGACTAATTTGCATACAGCCAGGTTCTGAAACTGGGATGGTGCAATGAGCTAAAAAACGGTGTTGGATCTAGCCTTGATCTCTTGACTGGGTGAGAGTACTCTGCTTAATTCAGAGACTCTGTCCATCACCACCCCTTGTTGTAAATTATTTTGTCCACCCTAAGCGTGGAAGGGTATACTCAGATGTGAGTCCCTTGCTCATTGCACCATCAGGATTCAAGCAAGCCGGGCCGAAGACGGCTGAAATGCCAGAAACCGGTCCCCGGAAGCTTGTTTCCTTCCCAGTGTAAGAATTGGCTTTTGTAGTCTGGTCTGCCCTGTTCCCATGATGCACTGGGCCAGGGACAGACTAATTTGCATACAGCCAGGTTCTGAAACTGGGATGGTGCAATGAGCTAAAAAACGGTGTTGGATCTAGCCTTGATCTCTTGACTGGGTGAGAGTACTCTGCTTAATTCAGAGACTCTGTCCATCACCACCCCTTGTTGTAAATTATTTTGTCCACCCTAAGCGTGGAAGGGTATACTCAGATGTGAGTCCCTTGCTCATTGCACCATCAGGATTCAAGCAAGCCGGGCCGAAGACGGCTGAAATGCCAGAAACCGGTCCCCGGAAGCTTGTTTCCTTCCCAGTGTAAGAATTGGCTTTTGTAGTCTGGTCTGCCCTGTTCCCATGATGCACTGGGCCAGGGACAGACTAATTTGCATACAGCCAGGTTCTGAAACTGGGATGGTGCAATGAGCTAAAAAACGGTGTTGGATCTAGCCTTGATCTCTTGACTGGGTGAGAGTACTCTGCTTAATTCAGAGACTCTGTCCATCACCACCCCTTGTTGTAAATTATTTTGTCCACCCTAAGCGTGGAAGGGTATACTCAGATGTGAGTCCCTTGCTCATTGCACCATCAGGATTCAAGCAAGCCGGGCCGAAGACGGCTGAAATGCCAGAAACCGGTCCCCGGAAGCTTGTTTCCTTCCCAGTGTAAGAATTGGCTTTTGTAGTCTGGTCTGCCCTGTTCCCATGATGCACTGGGCCAGGGACAGACTAATTTGCATACAGCCAGGTTCTGAAACTGGGATGGTGCAATGAGCTAAAAAACGGTGTTGGATCTAGCCTTGATCTCTTGACTGGGTGAGAGTACTCTGCTTAATTCAGAGACTCTGTCCATCACCACCCCTTGTTGTAAATTATTTTGTCCACCCTAAGCGTGGAAGGGTATACTCAGATGTGAGTCCCTTGCTCATTGCACCATCAGGATTCAAGCAAGCCGGGCCGAAGACGGCTGAAATGCCAGAAACCGGTCCCCGGAAGCTTGTTTCCTTCCCAGTGTAAGAATTGGCTTTTGTAGTCTGGTCTGCCCTGTTCCCATGATGCACTGGGCCAGGGACAGACTAATTTGCATACAGCCAGGTTCTGAAACTGGGATGGTGCAATGAGCTAAAAAACGGTGTTGGATCTAGCCTTGATCTCTTGACTGGGTGAGAGTACTCTGCTTAATTCAGAGACTCTGTCCATCACCACCCCTTGTTGTAAATTATTTTGTCCACCCTAAGCGTGGAAGGGTATACTCAGATGTGAGTCCCTTGCTCATTGCACCATCAGGATTCAAGCAAGCCGGGCCGAAGACGGCTGAAATGCCAGAAACCGGTCCCCGGAAGCTTGTTTCCTTCCCAGTGTAAGAATTGGCTTTTGTAGTCTGGTCTGCCCTGTTCCCATGATGCACTGGGCCAGGGACAGACTAATTTGCATACAGCCAGGTTCTGAAACTGGGATGGTGCAATGAGCTAAAAAACGGTGTTGGATCTAGCCTTGATCTCTTGACTGGGTGAGAGTACTCTGCTTAATTCAGAGACTCTGTCCATCACCACCCCTTGTTGTAAATTATTTTGTCCACCCTAAGCGTGGAAGGGTATACTCAGATGTGAGTCCCTTGCTCATTGCACCATCAGGATTCAAGCAAGCCGGGCCGAAGACGGCTGAAATGCCAGAAACCGGTCCCCGGAAGCTTGTTTCCTTCCCAGTGTAAGAATTGGCTTTTGTAGTCTGGTCTGCCCTGTTCCCATGATGCACTGGGCCAGGGACAGACTAATTTGCATACAGCCAGGTTCTGAAACTGGGATGGTGCAATGAGCTAAAAAACGGTGTTGGATCTAGCCTTGATCTCTTGACTGGGTGAGAGTACTCTGCTTAATTCAGAGACTCTGTCCATCACCACCCCTTGTTGTAAATTATTTTGTCCACCCTAAGCGTGGAAGGGTATACTCAGATGTGAGTCCCTTGCTCATTGCACCATCAGGATTCAAGCAAGCCGGGCCGAAGACGGCTGAAATGCCAGAAACCGGTCCCTGGAAGCTTGTTTCCTTCCCAGTGTAAGAATTGGCTTTTGTAGTCTGGTCTGCCCTGTTCCCATGATGCACTGGGCCAGGGACAGACTAATTTGCATACAGCCAGGTTCTGAAACTGGGATGGTGCAATGAGCTAAAAAACGGTGTTGGATCTAGCCTTGATCTCTTGACTGGGTGAGAGTACTCTGCTTAATTCAGAGACTCTGTCCATCACCACCCCTTGTTGTAAATTATTTTGTCCACCCTAAGCGTGGAAGGGTATACTCAGATGTGAGTCCCTTGCTCATTGCACCATCAGGATTCAAGCAAGCCGGGCCGAAGACAGCTGAAATGCCAGAAACCGGTCCCCGGAAGCTTGTTTCCTTCCCAGTGTAAGAATTGGCTTTTGTAGTCTGGTCTGCCCTGTTCCCATGATGCACTGGGCCAGGGACAGACTAATTTGCATACAGCCAGGTTCTGAAACTGGGATGGTGCAATGAGCTAAAAAACGGTGTTGGATCTAGCCTTGATCTCTTGACTGGGTGAGAGTACTCTGCTTAATTCAGAGACTCTGTCCATCACCAGCCCTTGTTGTAAATTATTTTGTCCACCCTAAGCGTGGAAGGGTATACTCAGATGTGAGTCCCTTGCTCATTGCACCATCAGGATTCAAGCAAGCCGGGCCGAAGACGGCTGAAATGCCAGAAACCGGTCCCCGGAAGCTTGTTTCCTTCCCAGTGTAAGAATTGGCTTTTGTAGTCTGGTCTGCCCTGTTCCCATGATGCACTGGGCCAGGGACAGACTAATTTGCATACAGCCAGGTTCTGAAACTGGGATGGTGCAATGAGCTAAAAAACGGTGTTGGATCTAGCCTTGATCTCTTGACTGGGTGAGAGTACTCTGCTTAATTCAGAGACTCTGTCCATCACCACCCCTTGTTGTAAATTATTTTGTCCACCCTAAGCGTGGAAGGGTATACTCAGATGTGAGTCCCTTGCTCATTGCACCATCAGGATTCAAGCAAGCCGGGCCGAAGACGGCTGAAATGCCAGAAACCGGTCCCCGGAAGCTTGTTTCCTTCCCAGTGTAAGAATTGGCTTTTGTAGTCTGGTCTGCCCTGTTCCCATGATGCACTGGGCCAGGGACAGACTAATTTGCATACAGCCAGGTTCTGAAACTGGGATGGTGCAATGAGCTAAAAAACGGTGTTGGATCTAGCCTTGATCTCTTGACTGGGTGAGAGTACTCTGCTTAATTCAGAGACTCTGTCCATCACCACCCCTTGTTGTAAATTATTTTGTCCACCCTAAGCGTGGAAGGGTATACTCAGATGTGAGTCCCTTGCTCATTGCACCATCAGGATTCAAGCAAGCCGGGCCGAAGACGGCTGAAATGCCAGAAACCGGTCCCCGGAAGCTTGTTTCCTTCCCAGTGTAAGAATTGGCTTTTGTAGTCTGGTCTGCCCTGTTCCCATGATGCACTGGGCCAGGGACAGACTAATTTGCATACAGCCAGGTTCTGAAACTGGGATGGTGCAATGAGCTAAAAAACGGTGTTGGATCTAGCCTTGATCTCTTGACTGGGTGAGAGTACTCTGCTTAATTCAGAGACTCTGTCCATCACCACCCCTTGTTGTAAATTATTTTGTCCACCCTAAGCGTGGAAGGGTATACTCAGATGTGAGTCCCTTGCTCATTGCACCATCAGGATTCAAGCAAGCCGGGCCGAAGACGGCTGAAATGCCAGAAACCGGTCCCCGGAAGCTTGTTTCCTTCCCAGTGTAAGAATTGGCTTTTGTAGTCTGGTCTGCCCTGTTCCCATGATGCACTGGGCCAGGGACAGACTAATTTGCATACAGCCAGGTTCTGAAACTGGGATGGTGCAATGAGCTAAAAAACGGTGTTGGATCTAGCCTTGATCTCTTGACTGGGTGAGAGTACTCTGCTTAATTCAGAGACTCTGTCCATCACCACCCCTTGTTGTAAATTGTTTTGTCCACCCTAAGCGTGGAAGGGTATACTCAGATGTGAGTCCCTTGCTCATTGCACCATCAGGATTCAAGCAAGCCGGGCCGAAGACGGCTGAAATGCCAGAAACCGGTCCCCGGAAGCTTGTTTCCTTCCCAGTGTAAGAATTGGCTTTTGTAGTCTGGTCTGCCCTGTTCCCATGATGCACTGGGCCAGGGACAGACTAATTTGCATACAGCCAGGTTCTGAAACTGGGATGGTGCAATGAGCTAAAAAACGGTGTTGGATCTAGCCTTGATCTCTTGACTGGGTGAGAGTACTCTGCTTAATTCAGAGACTCTGTCCATCACCACCCCTTGTTGTAAATTATTTCAGCTTATACCCTGCACAAGACAGAGGGGCTACAGCACATGCACTGCACATAACACATTTGCTCCAGTACCTGCCTGTAAAGCAGCTTCCTGGCTCACACCTCTCTGGGCAGGGAGGGCCTTGACACACATTACCTTTTTTTTTTTCAAAACTTTATTCGTGAATGAATATTCATCACATATATATATTGTATTGGCAGCAGACATGCTATACATCACGCTTTTCAATTTACTCCCAGTTCACAGATAAAGGGTAGAGACTCATCTTCCAGGACATTTCCATACAATATTGTACACATTATCAGAGTCCTCCATTATTATCAAAACATGTTCCCATACCCACCCACACTCTCCCCAACTATCCCTCCCCCGCCCATCCAACTCAGGTGTCCAATTTCTCCTAACTGTTCCATTCCAGCTCCCCAGCGCTGACCACTCTCTGCCAGGATTACACAATAGAAGCTCTTTTAACCACCTCCGTCCCGCCTCAGTGCTCGGTAGCTACTACAGTAATCCCTCAGGGTCTCAGTGTGCTGAGGTGCCCTGGGACAGTGGCCGATCCATACTATCCAATTCTAGTAGCATGACCTCCCAGTCCAGAGCCATCGGGGGTTTTCTCCTCCCGCCTTCTTCCTCCTTTCTAAGGGCAACACATTCTGTTCTACCCCATTTCACCACGTCCGCCCGCCATGCCTCCGCCCTAGGCGCTCTCGGGGACTTCCACTGCATTGTAATCTTCCTGATCGCTAAGAGGAGAGCTAAGTCCACAAATCGCAGTTTGGGTTTTAATGATTTGGGGCGAAGACGGGCTCCCACTAAGCAATACAATGCACTCTCCCTCACCTGGATCTGAGACACCTCTCGCACTGTCCGGCAGACCTCACTCCAGTAACCGCCCAACTGTGGGCACGACCAAAGCATATGTAGGAGGCCTGCCTCATCCGCCCTGCAACGTGGGCACTGAACAGAGGCGTCAGGAAACATCCTGTGGATCCTCTCCGGGGTAAGGTATGCCCTATGGAGTATCATGGCTTGAATGTATTTGAATTTCACATTCCGGGAAACTCTTTTTGGATGTGCCAGGGCCACCCGCCAAGTTACATCAGTAAAAACCTCCCCTGTGTCCCGTGACCAGGTCTCTCACAGGGTGCCAAGGGATAATGCAGCATGAGTCCTAAGCCCTAAGCCGCCAGCCCCCATATAATGCACGAGGTGTACTAATTCGTGTTGCTGTGGTTGTACGCGTTGTGGCGACCAAGCCGTCCTGATAAAATGAGAGACAGTGGCATGTCCGAAGTCCCAGTCACTTGTACAAAGGTGCGATGGTCCAGTAACAGGTTGTCCCCGAAGAAACTACCCACCCTGAGGTTCCTTAATTTTGACTCCATTTTACATTGGTCATCATTTTATGTTGCCTTTACACAGGCTGCATGATTCACGAAGTGTTTTTGCCCTTTGGACTGCAACATGTTGAAAACACCCTCTGTCCTTGTTTTGAAACTCATCTCAGACACCAGCTGGCCTAACTAGTTCTTGTCTGGACCACCTAATCCCTGTATCAACTATCTGTTAGCCTTTAGCATTCGTCTCGTGCTGTATCTTATCTTTTGGCCTTCGCTATTCTCTCCCTGTGTTTTCCTATTCCACAACATTTTCCTTTGAAGCACGCAAACATGTCCTGCCATTACTGATTGACCTATAGGTGCTGTCATAGATTGACTTATCGGGTTGGGCAAGAGCACGACTCAAGGGGGATGTTCTGGTTACATGATGCCTTGTTTTTAACGTTTGCCTATTCGCTAATATTTGGCAGATCTTGTATGACCATATTAGGTATTTTGCATGCTTGCAAAAGCTAGGACTGCCCCTTTCTTTTATGCTGAGTTTGTAACCCTAAGCATATAAAAGGCCTCTGTGTTCTGTACTCTTTAGACTACCTCATTCAGTTGCTACGGCTCCTGTGTGACGTAGCCTCACTTATAAGTTTAATAAAGATGTCTTTTCATATTTCAGCTTCTGTGCCAAGTTCTTCTTTCTATTAGTAAGTATTCCCTGAGAATGAAGATTTCAGTTTCTTCAACCCCCTCAATCCCGCATGCCGTCCATTCCCTCAGGGCGTATCTGGTAAGTTTCCCCTGCGGTGTCGGGATACCTAATAAGGGAATATTATCTGCATATGGCTGTACCGAAGATGTGTAAGCCAATGCCTTCTTCCAACAAAGAAGGGCAGTGCGGAGCAGCGGGTGACATTCTCGCGGAAGTCTACTCTTGGGTAGCAGTAAAGTATGTAAGTCCCCCCGGCCCAACCGGTCCGTCGTCCACCCGATCTCGTGGAGTTTTTTCCCGGCCAGCCAATAAGACAACCATTGAAGTTGACTTGCATAAAAATATGCCTGGAAGTGGGGGGCACCCAGTCGCCCCTGAGAGGTGCCAAGTTGTAATTTACTCAGACTAATTCGTCGCCTGCCTGACCCCCATATAAGGGTAATCAATAAAGACTTAATGGTCACAAAGATGCGATGTGGGATACAAATAGGCATATTCACGAAGTAATACAACAAACGTGGCAGCATTACCATCTTTGCTATCGCAATGTGTCCCATGACTGACAAGGGGAGTGAAGTCCAAAAACCAATGCTGCCACGGAGGCCGGCGATGGCCCTAGAAATATTGCCATCCAGCTGGTCCTCCGGTCTCCTATACATGCGGATTCCCAGGTATTTAAAGCTGGATTGGGCTACCGGGATCGTGTAGGCGCCAAACGGCAGAGAGGGCGGATGAGGCCCGTCACGGAAGTAAAATCCCACCGATTTTTCCGGGTTGATGGCCAGTCCCGATACTGTTTCGAATCGGCGGAAGTTGTCATGAAACATCCTATGGTCGGCTTCCAAATCCCACAGGTATAATAACATGTCGTCCGCATATACTGATATGAGATGGGACGTCCCCGCTATTGGTATACCCGGCCCCGCTGCGTGTTTGCGAAGAGCAATGGCCAGTGGTTCAAGTGCTAACACAAACAGCATTGGGGACAGGGGGCATCCTTGCCTGGTGCCCCGGTGGACTGTGTATTCGGCCGATACATACCGTCCCGTTCTCGCCCTTGCCGTGGGGTTGGTATACAGCAGCCTGATCCACCGTATTAACGGGTCAGGAAAACCAAATCTGTGAAGGACTGCGAACATATAGGACCAAGAAAGCGAATCAAAAGCTTGTTTGAGATCTAAAGCTATACAACCCGCCTGTGACATCTCTGCCGGCGACGCTGTCATTATGGCGTGCAGGCGTCTCGTGTTGAGAGAGGTGCTGCGCCCCGGTAGGAACGCACACTGGTCGCAGTGTATGAGCGCCGCCAGGTGGGGTTGGACTCGGAGAGCTATAGCTTTGCTCAAGATTTTATATTCCGTGGCCAGCATGGATAATGGTCTATAGTTTGCTAGCTCCAGGTTGTCCCTACCCGGTTTAGGTATAGAAATCACCATGGAATGCATGGTTGTGTGTGGGAGATGGCCCTTCTCGAAAGCTTCCTAGTAGATCTTTTCCAGAACCGGTACCAATGTGTCAGCATAAGTGGAATAGAACTCCACCGGGAGTCCATCCATGCCCGGCGTCTTATTTCTGTTTAAATGTTTGATCGCAGCGCGTATTTCTTGTTGGGTAATGGGTCCCTCAATCGACTTTTGTGTCTCTGCTGTCAGTTGGGGGAAGGGGAGGTCCCAGATGAAATCTAGTAAGCGACTAGGATAATCCGACCCGATCCGGCCATATAGAGTCTTTAAGTGGTCATGGAATGCCCGATTGATGTTCGATTGTGTGCCTACTAGGTCGCCCACATGGTTACGAATCTGAGTGATAGTTGGAGTGTCAGGCCGGTCTCGTACCAGTTGGGCCAACAGCGCACCGTAGCGGTCCGCTTCCGTGTGTTGTCCCTGCAAGTAAGCTTTGTAATCAAGGGTGCGTAGTGTTTCTAACGTCTCTGCATGTAGGATATGGTGTTCCTGCAGATCCTGGTTTTTCCCCGGTTCCTCAATTACCACCCGTTCAAGCCCCGTTAGTCGGTCCTCCACCGCACATAACTTCCGGTGTATCTCTTGCCTGGCGCCGACCAACTTCCCTATCGCTACCCCCCGTACTACCACTTTCATCGCATCCCAGACCACCAGGTTGGAGGAGGCAGTATCCCAATTAACCTCCCAGTATTATGTCAGGGCTTCCAAAGGAGTTGCCTTGAACGGTCCGTCTTCCAAGTGCTGCGGATTGAGTCGCCATGTGGGAACTGGGGTCGGGACACTGCCCCAGGATAAGGTGCATTTTAGGGGCCTGTGATCCGAGAAGGTCTTCGCTAGGTATTCTGGGGCACTTATCCTCACAATCAGCGCCTGGGAGCACAGGAGTCTATCAATACGTGTGTGTAAGTTGTGTACGGGGGAGTAGAAGGAATATTCTTTGTGTGTGGGGTGTACCTCTCGCCAAGCATCTCCCAGCCTCCAACCCTCCACCCAGGCCTTGAAAATGGCAGTAAGCTTAATAGCGCCGGTGGCCTGTAGGGGTGGGTGTGACCTGTCCAGGGCCAGATCCAGCACGGCGTTCCAATCCCCCCCGAGTATCTAGGGAATCTCTGCCCACGACGAGAGTGCCCTCCCGACCCTCTGTAGGAACAATTCCTGGTCGTAATTCGGGGCGTAGATGCTGCCCAGGACAATCAGTTTGCCATCTAGGGTACTTTTGACTAGGATGTACCTGCCCTGCTCATCTACCTTCCTTTCCACTTCAGTAAACGGGGTCCCGTGTCTCACCCAGATAGTGGCCCCCCTAGAAAATGCTGAGTATGAAGAGGAATATATAGTCCCTCTCCATTTCTTCCGCAACTTCTGAGCTTCAGATGCCGTGAGGTGTGTTTCCTGTAGACAGGCGATTTGTGTCTGCTGTCTAAGTAGGCAGGAGTGAACCCTGTGTCTTTTCTACACTGCCCCTAGCCCTCGCACATTCCAGGTGACAACTTTGTACATTCCAGAGTGATCAGCCATGATCTACTTGTGGCGGAACCATTACTGTCAGTGGTCGTGTTCCGAAAACACCGGGGAGCCGAACCCAGGGGAGTACACATTTAAAAACATCTAACAGAATTAAAACAAACGTGGCGCAGCCAGCGAACATAGCTGTGCCCAACATTGATAATAAAAATAAAGAGAACCAAAGTTTTGTGCATTCGCCATTGGGGGGGTGGCCTAGCACATACGTCTCCATTTTGTTACCAGTTCCGGTCTCCACCGGCTCAACAGTGGCCCGGCCGGGCCCTTGATGCATAGAAGAAAGGTCAGTGTGGTATACAGACAGCATCTGTGGGGATGTCAATAAGCAACCTCAAGCCTTGCCCCCAAGTACCCAGTGCAGTGTCAATTCTAGGGGATGTGATGTCTATTGTGGAAAGAGTCATCATCTGCTCATAACGTGTATCGCCCCCATCCCCCATACATAGCTTCTCAAATAGGGCAGGCATCAGAAGCACCAATTTCAACAAAAAAGGATACCGTACAGTGACAGCTGCAGAGGTGTCAGTCCTGGATATCACCTGACAGGTTAGCTGTCGATGAGGTCATCAGCGGCCCTGGGCGTGATTGTAGGAAAGAGCAGCACACTGTTTTCCGAGTCTGAATGCACCGTGTTATCGTCAGAGTCCGTGGCTATTTTCGCCGACTCCTCTCTGTAGGTACCGACGAGCGAGAGAGCCGCCAGTTGGTCCTCCTTCTGATGGTCCCACGATGGTCCGCTCCCAGCAGGTCTCTTTCCTGATCCAGAGGGGGAGCGGCGGCTACCCCCGGAGCTCTTCTCCGACGTCCTCGCCTCCGCCTCCTGGGATGCCTCCTGGCTGCCGTCCAAACCCATCACCTCCAGCCATTCT
Organism: Lissotriton helveticus; assembly: GCF_964261635.1. NCBI lineage: Eukaryota > Metazoa > Chordata > Amphibia > Caudata > Salamandridae > Lissotriton > Lissotriton helveticus. The sequence continues at coordinate 2,090,088,573 of NC_136061.1, forward strand.
TCGGCGTCCACAGGGCTTTCAAAAAAGTGTGATTTCTTCCCATGGATAACCTTCAAGCGGGAGGGGAAGAGTAATGCGTATTTTAGCCGTGCGCTTCTCAGTTTCTTTTTCACCTCCATGTAGGAGGCCCGCTGTTTTTGTACCATGTTCGTATAATCCGGCTAGAGCGACACCCTCTGATTCTCAAAATGAATGGTGGATTTCTCACTAGCTTTTCTCAGGAGGGCGTCCCTGTCGCGGTAATTAAGGATACGAACAATGAGAGGGCGTGAAGGGCGCTCTCTCCACACAGAAGTACGGAGAGAGCCCTTCCGTCGCCACGTGCTCCCTGAACCACTGCTCCATGAACTCTTCAGCCCGTGGTTCCTCACATTTTTCTGGCAGGCCGATCACCCTTATATTATTCCTTCGGTTGTGGCCTTCCCGTCCTCGACCCGTTCCATAAGCGCGGCGATCTGGCCTTGTATTTCTTGGATGGACGTGCCATGATCAGCCACCTTGGGCGCAAGGTCTGTGAGTGTTAGCCCGTGGTCTTTGACTTTGTCCGCCAGCTTGCCATGGTCAGCTTGTCGGAGGGATAGGTTAGTAGTGAGGGTTCCGAGTTGGTGCTCTAGCGCTTGTTGGGAATCCCGGATTTCCTGGAGTATAAGGTCCAGCTTGTCCGGCTGTTGGGTACTCAGCATCGTTTGGTCAGTCAGGCCAGGCCCGCCACCGCTCGCCCCAGCCCCCACCTGCAGGCCTGGTACCGTCGGCTCCCCCGGACCCCGGGTACCGTCGGCTCCCCCGGACCCTCCACGTTCCTCTGGCCCTTCCGGACCATGCTGCGCTTCTCCTGTAGTGCTTACAGGTGAGCTGGCCTCCTGGGCGCTGGGGGTCCCTCCGTGCACTAGGTCTGACGGGCCCGCACCAGGCTCCCAGGCGGAGAAAGAGCCGGTGAAGAGGGGGTTCCAGCCCCGAACAGGGTCGTCACACAGGGGGTCCCCCCACCAGGGTACAGCTGTCTGCGGCTCACTCCGTAAGGGCGTCTCCTCCGGCCTCGAGGCCTGCTCAGGGTGGAGATGGCGAGTAAGAGCGGCTCCCCCCCACAGCCACCGCCTAAATCGTGAGCTTGGTGCTGCGAGGTGACACTTTTCTGCCTCTTGGTTTGTGGGTCTTCCTCGACCCCCCAATGGGGCCGATCCGCCGGCTACAGAGATATCGAGGGGGGGAGCAGGCTACAGGAGATTCACAAAGGCCCGCGCACTGCAGGGGCTACGTCGCGGTCCCGTGGCTCTCCCCCGGCTGGCAGCCTCAAAATGGCGTCGCCTCCCGATTCAGTGTCTACAATCTGGCCACGGGACTCTGCGCGCCTCGCCCCGTCCTCCTCACCGTGTTCCGCTGTTCTTCTCGCTATCTGGCAGTGTCCGCAGGGGGGCAGGCAGCCGCCGCCGCCGCCCATGGATCGCAGGCCCCGCCTCTGCTAGTCCGGCGATTATCTTCCAGTGAGCCCCGGGATGCGCAGGTCCGCCGCCGGACCGCAGCGCCACTCTACCTCCCGGCTTCAGAGGCCCGCGCCGCGATTCCCGGCGCGTCCCCAAGCTGTCCGTCCTGGCAGTCTTCCTCGCCTCTGCACCAGCTCCTGTGCTCCGGTCCGAGGCCTGCAGCGGTGCCGCACAGTTCCGCGGAAAGGTGGCCCCCACGGGTCTGTATAAGTCAGAGAAAGCCCGGCCGGGCACGGAGCTCTAGCAAGAGCCGTCCGCCATCATGGCTGTTCGGCCACGCCCCCGACACACATTACCTTAACACATTTATTGCACAGAATATTCCCATGTCATGGGATCCCAACACGCACACGTTACACCTAAGCACACGAAACCTGTGACCCCCAAGACAGATACGTTATCACCTAGACTGCACACAGGTCTTAATCAGGGGCACATGGGCGCCGCCGACTGTGCCACGGTGGACGCCAGCACATGCAGCCCCTAACAGGTTGGACTCCGTAGGTCACCTGCACCTGGGGCCCCAGTACATGTGCTGAACCGAACTCATATTGCTGGAGCACATGCGCCACACATGAGACCGCAACCACACACTGTACAGATCACACATGGCTCTAGCACATTTACTGCACACAGCATACCCTACATACGACAGAGTCAATGGATCCCAACATGTATATGCTACACAGTGCATGTGAGTCACACTCACAAGTCCCATTGTATCAACAGAGGGCACCCAGGGACAACACCTCAGTGCCATTCTGCACCTGACAAATCGGTCTTCAAAGCGGTACAAAAGGGGATGGTGATGGACGGAGCATCTGAACCAATCAAACACTCACACCCAGTCAAAAGATCTGGGTTTGATCCATCACCGTTCTTTAGCCCACTCTGCCACCCCAGTTCAGACATGGCTATATGCAAATCAGTCTGACCCTGTGCCTACGGGAACAGTCCAGCCCGAACTGCCAAGCCATGCCTTCCCTGGACCGGAAACAAGCTTCCGAGGACCGGTTTCTGGCATTCCAGCCGTCTTCAGCCCGGCTTGCTTGAATCCAGTGGCAAAGTGAGCAAGGGACTCACGTCTGAGCATACCCTGCCACACTTATGGTGGCCAAAGCGGTACAAAAGGGGATGGTGATGGACGGAGCATCTGAACCAATCAAACACTCACACCCAGTCAAAAGATCTGGGTTTGATCCATCACCGTTCTTTAGCCCACTCTGCCACCCCAGTTCAGACATGGTTATATGCAAATCAGTCTGACCCTGTGCCTACGGGAACAGTCCAGCCCGAACTGCCAAGCCATGCCTTCCCTGGACCGGAAACAAGCTTCCGAGGACCGGTTTCTGGCATTCCAGCCGTCTTCAGCCCGGCTTGCTTGAATCCAGTGGCAAAGTGAGCAAGGGACTCACGTCTGAGCATACCCTGCCACACTTATGGCGGCCAATGCGGTACAAAAGGGGATGGTGATGGACGGAGCATCTGAACCAATCAAACACTCACACCCAGTGAAAAGATCTGGGTTTGATCCATCACCGTTCTTTAGCCCACTCTGCCACCCCAGTTCAGACATGGCTATATGCAAATCAGTCCGACCCAATGCCTACGGGAACAGTCCAGCCCGAACTGCCAAGCCATGCCTTCCCTGGACCGGAAACAAGCTTCCGAGGACCGGTTTCTGGCATTCCAGCTGTCTTCAGCCCGGCTTGCTTGAATCCAGTGGCAAAGTGAGCAAGGGACTCACGTCTGAGCATACCCTGCCACACTTATGGCGGCCAAAGCGGTACAAAAGGGGATGGTGATGGACGGAGCATCTGAACCAATCAAACACTCACACCCAGTCAAAAGATCTGGGTTTGATCCATCACCGTTCTTTAGCCCACTCTGCCACCCCAGTTCAGACATGGCTATATGCAAATCAGTCTGACCCTGTGCCTAGGGGAACAGTCCAGCCCGAACTGCCAAGCCATGCCTTCCCTGGACCGGAAACAAGCTTCCGAGGACCGGTTTCTGGCATTCCAGCCGTCTTCAGCCCGGCTTGCTTGCATCCAGTGGCAAAGTGAGCAAGGGACTCACGTCTGAGCATACCCTGCCACACTTATGGCCGCCAAAGCGGTACAAAAGGGGATGGTGATGGACAGAGCATCTGAACCAATCAAACACTCACACCCAGTCAAAAGATTTGGGTTTGATCCATCACCGTTCTTTAGCCCACTCTGCCACCCCAGTTCAGACATGGCTATATGCAAATCAGTCTGACCCTGTGCCTACGGGAAGAGTCCAGCCCGAACTGCCAAGCCATGCCTTCCCTGGACCGGAAACAAGCTTCCGAGGACCAGTTTCTGGCATTCCAGCCGTCTTCAGCCCGGCTTGCTTGAATACAGTGGCAAAGTGAGCAAGGGACTCACGTCTGAGCATACCCTGCCACACTTATGGCGGCCAAAGCGGTACAAAAGGGGATGGTGATGGACGGAGCATCTGAACCAATCAAACACTCACACCCAGTCAAAAGATCTGGGTTTGATCCATCACCGTTCTTTAGCCGACTCTGCCACCCCATTCAGACATGGCTATATGCAAATCAGTCTGACCTTGTGCCTACGGGAACAGTCCAGCCCGAACTGCCAAGCCATGCCTTCCCTGGACCGGAAACAAGCTTCCGAGGACCGGTTTCTGGCATTCCAGCCGTCTTCAGCCCGGCTTGCTTGAATCCAGTGGCAAAGTGAGCAAGGGACTCACGTCTGAGCATACCCTGCCACACTTATGGCGGCCAAAGCGGTACAAAAGGGGATGGTGATGGACGGAGCATCTCCACCCCCTTTTGTCATCCACAAGCCAATGGTGACTATTCTGTCGCCAAAAACTAAAATGAGCTCAAAGTAGTCAGTACTGCAGCCAAAAGTAAGGTCCGCACACAATTAAATTTGGCAGGCAGACAACTATATTGGCAGGAAGGGAACTCTTTTGCAGTTCCGACAGAGTACCCTCTCCACCTATATATAAATCAGCCCCTTAGTTTGGTAGTGGAATCTCTTTGTAAAGATGGTGATAACCTTTTGAAAATAGTTATATGTCATCTTCAGTCCTATATTAACTTTTAGGGACACTTAAAGTTAAAAGGTTTGCATTTTAATAGTTTAGTGGACCAATGTGTGAAAGGGCACAATGCCTCACTCATCCTGTAACTTTGCACCTCCAAATGAGGCTGAGTGACTGAAGTAGCCACATGCCTGATAGCAGTGTCAGGCTTTGATGGGTTGTGGCCCTCTAACGTAGCACAGCACTGGTCCCACTGCCACCTACAGAAGCTGTGTCTACAACACCTGGAAGGCAGAGCAGGGCAGCCCCTCAGCCCCATTACCCCACCCACCCGTACTCCGAGTTGCGCTGGCCTTCCCTGTCAAAAACACCCAGGTGCATGCATATCTGAGCGCCCGCCTGACAGTGGTCTCAGGTTCAAATTAAGGGTGAGGGGAGCTGGCGTAGAGCCTCTATGCAGAGCTCCACTGACTTTGAAAAAAACTCTGTGGTGCTCCGCTTCACTCCCTCCCCCATCCTAAATTATTTAAAATGTAAAAAGATGGCACTTATCTGCGTCGCTGCCACCTGCCCTGCCTGGCCGCTCTCCTTCCCTCTCCCCTCGTCCTTCTTCAATGAAAAAAACCCTATGTTGTACATCTTGCGCATTTTGCCACAGAGTCAGAGTTTTGCCAACCTCTGCAATTGCAACGGAACACAGAGTAGGCAAATCTCTGCCAACTCTGCTGGTGGAGCGGAGTTACCCACCCAGGGTTAGTTCAAATGGGCTGCAATCTCCAACTACATTGTAGCTGTGGAAAAGGGGCCATGCATGTAGACTCAACCTGCTCTGCTCTCAGCAGTGGCAGCCTCCACCAGACCTGCTCTCAGAGGACTCAGGAGCGAAGCCCTGGGCATGGCATGAATAACCAACCGGGTCTTACGCCGTCCATGGGCTCACTGCTCAAGCAGCCATCTTGCTGCACAGCTCTCTGGTGCCCGCTGATTTAGTTACGCATTGAATGTATACATGAAGAAGCAGGAGTCTGTCTTTCAGAATACACAGAGCTAAGGGGTAGGTAGGGAACTGAGAAGTTGTTGGACAGTGTCTCAAAGAAGAGCTCTACATGCCCTTAAACAAACTTACTTATGCACTGTGGCTTCCAGATGCAATACCTCTTACTTCCTAGTGGTTCCAAACCAGTGTACTTATCCTTGGTAGGTAATACTGCAATGGCGTCAAATAAACCTTGACATGCACACCTACCATAGCTTGGTGGTGTTTTCATTTGCCTGAACATGTCTGACGAGAATATTAACCTACAATACATGCAAATTGTAGTCATGTGTTTTTGAGCTAAGTGACCTTCCCTCATTTTGGTTGCTATTTAGGAGCCATCCTATATGTGGCGCCAGGTAACATAAGAAATGGCATTGTCCTACAGCTTATCATTTCTCATGAAAAACTGTGTGTTGGTTGGACAACATAAACGTCAGGATTGTGTGAGATTAATTGTGCACACAACATAAGGATAAGTTGGCCTTAGTTCTGCTAGCTCACAGTGCACTCTCCATGCCACAAACCTGACCAGGTAACAAATGTCTTATGCAACCTCATAACATGACGACACTGACTTCCCAAGGAAATCATGGTAACTGATCTAGAACCCTTTTGCTTGGCTACTCATGCAGACCCAAAGAGCTACACAAGAAATACCCATCAAAGTGTTTCAAAATGTACTGAAGCATTGTGATTCTTATATTAAAAAAGTGTGCTGCAATAATTAATAGAATAAAACAGAATAACAGGACCAGCATTACTAGAATGGTGAAGAAGATAGCAGTTCAACCACTGTGCTGTATTATATTGTACTACTACCTAGCTCTACCTATCCTAGTGTACCTAGGGTGGGTGAATCTCCGGAATCCCTGTAGGGTGATCTAACTCCCTGTTACCTGTGGGTGGTGTGTCATTAGGGTGCCCGTCTTGGTAGAGAGCTGGGCATCATAACTTGCAAGATGATAACAGAAATCAGCTGGCTGGAATTCAGGCATGTGGCGACCTCTCAGTGCAAGCAACGTGCTCCTCTAACTAAACAAGGAAGTGATGTGGTTAATATAATAAACATCACCCATGTTACCATGCCAAAGTCCCTGTAAGGCCGCAATTGTTGAATCTCCTTTTATAGGTCAGTCGTTGAGCGAACAATAACAAATAGCAACATTATGCATAGTTAACAAAGCTCTTGTACAGAATGTTCAAGGTAGTTGATTATATGCCTACAAAGTGGAAATGTAAGCAGAGCCATTTCGGAGAATATGATCCTGCACAGGCACGCAAGCAAATGTGCGTCAAATGTCAGCGTGTTTTAAGAACAGAAGGCAACTTAAAAATGTAAGCGTGTAAAATGGTGTTCCTTTTAGGTCCTAAAGATGTGACTAAATGACACCCACTCTTTGGACGTGAGACGAATTAAAAGTTTCCTAAATTGTATGTTAAAAGGATATAGTTAATATAAAAACTAAAATCTTAAAGTGTTGTGTTTCTTTGATAATAAAGCATATAGAAAGCTAAATTGTATTAAAAAAAGAAAACAATAAGAATGACGATTTAAAAAGCACTCTATTTCTAAAAGTAATTTTGCAGATAAAAATGGAGCCGAATAAAAAAAAATCTCCATGTCTCAAAACTGTCAGATTGTTCCCAGCATCTGCAGGTGGCTGCTCCAGTGGCACCTCTCTCACCAGTTCCATAGAACAAATATGTTCAAATCCATCCCCCTCAGAAGCCGCTGAACGAGTAACGGCCAGAAGTGCATCTGCAGAGGACAAGTAGGGTTCATGTCAGCTAAAGCATCCCAGGAGGGATCATAATATGCCTTGAGAAGCAATGCCAAGCACAAAGGGCAACGGTACAAGTGGGCATCAACTGACCCACCAGTAGGTCTATCTGAAGATTGAACCAATTGCGTTCCTAGACATATGTCCTGGGCACACTCGTTAGTGAACAGCGGAATACGGGCTGCACGCAGTGTAGCCAGATAGGCTGAATGGACAAACACCAGGGGGTCGATTCCGATCCGGTAAAATAATCCGGCGTACGAAACGTATTCGTAGCAGATTCCGTACGAATGGGAAACTACCGTCCGACCAGCGAATTCCGATCCGTTTCCATTGATTTCCGTACGATTTGCTACGACCCGTACGAATGACATTCGTTTACCCGTACGAATAAGCCTCGTGCAGACCACCGTACGAATCGTTATCAGTCCGTACAAACTCACTATTCCGATTCGGAACGAAATGCCTGAGCGAGATACGTACGGGCCAAAGTATTCACGCTTCTACATAGATTCGTACGGGACATCCGCCTCACTGCAAGCTCCACCAATACATACTACACGCACACCCCTCGGCCAAGCCTACGCGAACACCCCCACCCGCCAACGGCCCGTACCACTCACTCGCACGCACAAGTACGACACGCACACCCCTCGGCCAAGCCTACGCGAACACCCCCACCCGCCAACGCCCCGTACCACTCACTCGCACGCACAAGTATGACACGCACACCCCCCCAACAAGCTTACGGGAACACCCCCACCCGCCAACGGCCCGTACCACTCACTCGCACGCACAAGTACGACACGCACACCCCTCGGCCAAGCCTACGCGAGCACCCCCACCCGCCAACGGCCCGTACCACTCACTCGCACGCACAAGTACGACACGCACACCCCCCCAACAAGCTTACGCGAACACCCCCACCCGCCAACGGCCCGTACCACTCACTCGCACGCACAAGTACGACACGCACACCCCTCGGCCAAGCCTACGCGAACACCCCCACCCGCCAACGGCCCGTACCACTCACTCGCACGCACAAGTACGACACGCACACCCCTCGGCCAAGCCTACGCGAACACCCCCACCCGCCAACGGCCCGTACCACTCACTCGCACGCACAAGTACGACACGCACACCCCTCGGCCAAGCCTACGCGAACACCCCCACCCGCCAACGGCCCGTACTACTCAAACGCACGCACAAGTACCGCAAGCACACATAACGCCAACACCAAAACGACCACAAGGACCATGCTAACGAGTCGCACTACCACACTGAACATGTCTCCTGTGTACACACCTTTGACAATCAATGTCCTGGTCACAGCCAAGCAGCCAAACAGAGGACAACACCAACACCCACCCCATATAACACCCACCCCTCAAATTAAGCCACACCCACCATTTGACCAATAAAAGGGACCACACATACAACCCATCATCCTTTGCAACATACCCATTCTTGCGAGGAAACAGAGAGCACACCAACAATTGCAGCCACATACCTAAACACATACACCCTATCACATCTACACCAACACCACCCCCTTCACAATCACAAAGACACACACCCTCATCCATACACACCATCACACCCTCAATCACATACACCTCACACCATGACCACACCCAAGAATCCAAAATTCACTAACCCGGAGATGGAGATACTTACTGATGAAGTCATCAGAGTCGAGCCGCAGCTGTTTGGCGCATTGGTCAGACAGACCAGCCTGGCAGAAAGAACACGCCTGTGGGAGAGGATTGTAGACCGGGTCAATGCTGTTGCACCCATCAGACGCACCAGGGATGATTGCCAGTCCAGGTGGTACGATCTGCGGAGGATGGTGAAGAAAAAGATGGCACAGGATTACGCCAATGCACACCACACTGGAGGCGGTGGTCCCCGCAGACCTCCTGTATACCAGCCCTGGGAGGAGAAGGTCATGGTCCTACTGCCAGCGGTGGGAGTACATGGAATAGAAGGAGCCATTGAGTCTGGTGAGTGTACAAAAAACACAAGTTACATGGGTAGACTAACAACAGTGCCCAGCAGCATGGGGTGGGTGGCCATGACTCCAAGCAGTACGCAACCAAATGGTGGTAGTTGCAAGGGGGAGGCACATAGGGTGCAATGTGTAGGGTAAGAGGCTGCTCTCATGCCATATGTCCCAGGGACACACACAAGCATAATGACCAATGCACAGGGATAGGTAAATATCACACAAGATACAACACCACAGCTTCTAAATATTTAATATTTGCTGACACACCTTACAGAGATGCATCATTTTGTGACAAAGTAAGGCAGTGTAGCAAGAGAGCAAGCACAATCTACCTGTCTCCATCCCTGTCTCGCCCTGGGTCTCTGTCTCCCTCTGTCTCTGTCGCCCTCTCCCTCTGTCTCCCTCTCCCTCTGTCGGCCTCTGTCTCTGTCTCCCTCTGTGTCTGTCTCCCTCTCCCTCTGTCTCCCTCTCCCTCTGTCTCCCTCTCCCTCTGTCTCCCTCTCCCTCTGTCTCCCTCTCCCTCTGTCGCCCTCTGTGTCTGTCTCCCTCTCCCTCTGTCGCCCTCTCCCTCTGTCGCCCTCTCCCTCTGTCTCCCTCTGTCTCCCTCTCCCTCTGTCGCCCTCTGTGTCTGTCTCCCTCTCCCTCTGTCGCCCTCTCCCTCTGTCGCCCTCTCCCTCTGTCTCCCTCTCCCTCTGTCTCCCTCTCCCTCTGTCTCCCTCTCCCTCTGTCTCCCTCTGTGTCTGTCTCCCTCTCCCTCTGTCGCCCTCTCCCTCTGTCGCCCTCTCCCTCTGTCTCCCTCTGTCTCCCTCTCCCTCTGTTGCCCTCTCCCTCTGTCTCCCTCTCCCTCTGTCTCCCTCTCCCTCTGTCGCCCTCTGTGTCTGTCTCCCTCTCCCTCTGTCGCCCTCTCCCTCTGTCGCCCTCTCCCTCTGTCTCCCTCTCCTTCTGTCTCCCTCTCCCTCTGTCTCCCTCTCCCTCTGTCTCCCTCTCCCTCTGTCTCCCTCTGTGTCTGTCTCCCTCTCCCTCTGTCGCCCTCTCCCTCTGTCGCCCTCTCCCTCTGTCTCCCTCTGTCTCCCTTTCCCTCTGTCGCCCTCTCCCTCTGTCTCCCTCTCCCTCTGTCTCCCTCTCCCTCTGTCGCCCTCTGTGTCTGTCTCCCTCTCCCTCTGTCGCCCTCTCCCTCTGTCGCCCTCTCCCTCTGTCTCCCTCTCCCTCTGTCGCCCTCTCCCTCTGTCTCCCTCTCCCTCTGTCGCCCTCTCCCTCTGTCTCCCTCTCCCTCTGTGTCTGTCTCCTTCTCCCTCTGTCGCCCTCTCCCTCTGTCACCCTCTCCCTCTGTCTCCCTCTGTCTCCCTCTGTCTCCCTCTGTCTCCCTCTCCCTCTGTTGCCCTCTCCCTCTGTCTCCCTCTCCCTCTGTCGCCCTCTCCCTCTGTCTCCCTCTCCCTCTGTCGGCCTCTGTCTCTGTCTCCCTCTGTGTCTGTCTCCCTCTCCCTCTGTCTCCCTCTCCCTCTGTCTCCCTCTCCCTCTGTCGCCCTCTGTGTCTGTCTCCCTCTCCCTCTGTCGCCCTCTCCCTCTGTCGCCCTCTCCCTCTGTCTCCCTCTGTCTCCCTCTGTCTCCCTCTCCCTCTGTCGCCCTCTCCCTCTGTCTCCCTCTCCCTCTGCTTCTCTCTCCCTCTGTCTCCCTCTCCCTCTGTCTCCCTCTGTCTCCCTCTCCCTCTGTCGCCCTCTGTGTCTGTTGCCCTCTCCCTCTGTCTCCCTCTCCCTCTGTCTCCCTCTCCCTCTGTCTCCATCAGTCAGTGTTTGTCCCTCGGTCACCTCAACGCACATCCCGGGGGCACACACACAGTTGCACACAAGCACTGCACAGGCCTCACAAACTCCATAGAGCTGAATGTTAAGGGATGTCTCACAAGTACCAGCAAACATCTGCTATGTGCCTGTAAGACACCCACCATTTGCTGTCAACACTGTACTGTGTCAGGACACACATCTCAGAAAGCTCTATAGTACACAATGGGCACAGGTGTAGGCAGCACAAGTCCCTCCTGTGCTCATTGCAAACACAAACATCAGGACAAGGTCACACATCCTGTGCACCAACACAAATCCACCATTATGGCAGCATGCCACATGAGGGGACAGCCAAATCATGAACAATGGACGCTTGCAATTCTCAAACAAAGTAATAGCATGGCCTGTTGTACACACCCCTTACAGAAACTCATCCCCGGGGGACAGGCGTTGTATTGCAACACTGTCCCAATTGCCATGTACCACAACAAAACACGTACTCATATGAATATGCATACAACTCATACATGCACATAACAGAAGCTCCAGTCCATTGTGCCCCTCTAAAAAAGCTCGGGCCCCATCTCAATACCTTTGTGGATGTACATAAGTACCAACATGGACATGGGTATTGACAAGGTGATGCGTCTTAGAGAAGTGCCAAGTTCTAAAGCCATGATCTAGAAGTGGGTGTACAGGTCCAGCGGTGTTGGCATTGTTTGGCCAGCATGGAACAGCAAAAGACATCCAAAGTAGTAGCTGACATGCTAAATAATGATGCTCTGTCTCTTACATCAACATGCTGCATCTAAACTCTGTGCATGATTGACGCACACATAAGAATTTTCACCGTATCCAGGATGTTGCGTGAAACTTACAAATGCTTTACACGTGTGGTGCCGGCAACACAAGACACAGCAATGGCTGTGTCAGTCATTGTCAAGAGATTGGAAGAATGTATATACCCCATCGTACAATAGCTATTTCTACCACTAAATACACAACTGTACAATGTCAACAATGTATAGCTTGTGGAACAGTGATGCTGATAATGGATAACCAAACCACATGTCACTTGATATTGCCTTAACAGTGTCTGTCTCTCCCACACACAGGGCAACGTGCGGATCTCCCCCCCCCCCAGCCAGGGGGGCCAAGGATCCCAGTCCCAGGCTCAGCAGGACCCAGACCCCACCGGCAGCGCCGTCCCTCAACGCACTGTGGATGACCCCAACCAACCTGGCTCCTCTGGATCCCAAACCCCTGCAGCAACTGTACCAGCTACATCTCTGCCAACCACCGGACCTATTCCCACCACATCCCAGCAGACAGGTCAGAGCCCTGCCCATGATTCACAAGAGAGCCAGTCTGAAAATGAGGGACACCCTTTGTCGGGCGCCCCTGAGGTTGGTGACAACCTCCACCCTCCCAGCACTCGGGGGGCCCGTCGATCGGATGTGCCCACAAGTGCAGGCCGTGCTCATGTGGGTCAGGGTGGTGGGAGTGGCGCAAGGCGGAGGCAAGAATCTGGGCAGTCAGCTGCAGGGACCGGTATGGCTGAACTCGGTAACATCCTTGAGGCATACCGGCGGGACACCAGTGAGGTAAGCCAGCTTGCGGAAACCCTCAACCAGCTCAGAGAACAGCAGGCAGAGCAAATAGCCAGGCAAGACCTGCATTATGGACGGGTGGAGGCACACCAGGCTCAGCTCTTGATGGTGCATAGGGACATTGTCCATGTGCTACGTCAGATGGCTGCCAACATGCAGCCCCCTCCCTGTGTCACAAGGCCAGCAACATCACGGCAAAGTGCAACACCAGCCACAGGGAGGGAGGAGAGGGAGGAGGAGGAGGAACCCTCTGACGTAGCGTCCCATGCACCGTCCATGCCTGCACATGAGGCTCCCCCAAGGAAGGTGGGTCGTCCACGGCGAAGACGTTGAGGGCCTGTGGCCCATGGACTTCTCCCAGGACACTGGACCTGGCATATAGCCCCTGGGTGCAACAGCATCCCCTATGAGACTCTCCCACATGGACTTGCTGGTCCCAGTCTGCCCAATGATGTCAGGCACTGTGGGCTGGATCTCTGTTGACTGAAACAGTAAGGCATCTCATCTCCAGCTGTGAATTTTGGATTCCCCCCCTTTCTGTACAGCACCTATTCACGTTTCATGCACTAGAGCACCCAATAAATAATGTAAACATCATACGCATTTGGTAAGTAATCTTTGAAACAGCATACATGTATATGTGTCTGCAAATGTCATAAATGCAAGGTATACAACAAACAGCAGTCATCCACACACTTGGATCAGAATCTGAGTGAGGACACACATTGGTCAGAAATTTCCACAAACTACATACATGGATGGTAAGACACACCTGTGTGGGACAGTCAATGCTGGAGGGGGGATTGAATCCCAATACTGCTAGCACAGGCAGGCCCAGGAGAGTCACTTTGAGGAGTACATGTCAGTGTCACAAAAGTAGTAGTCCATGTAGGGAGTACCTACAACTGTGTCCTCAGGTATGTGAGCTACCATCAGCATGATGCATTACTGTGTATGTGATTAATGCCGCACAGGATAACGGTGGCAGGACAGACTGTGGGCAATGGGCTGGAGCACTCTAGACAAGCACACCTGATTAGGTGACCTACCCCTATGGAGCTACAAGTACTATACTACTGTAATGGGAGCAACGCATACAGAACAACGACACACATCAGACAAATACCTACCCCGGAACGGCCAAATCACACCACACCCAAGAGACAGGGTCATGGTGTGTGTCCCATGTGCCAACTTGACTGACTGTGACAGCAATGTTGAAGTGGTGTGAGCATGTTGTGTTCTGGCACGTGACTGTAAGCTAACAGTTTTCTGATCTAGTGGTGTTGACAAGCTAACACTGTACAATATTGTGCCTATGTAAGGTGTGTGTGTGTTGGACACGGCACATGACCTGGTGGTACGTAGACCCAATGTCATGTGAATCTGCATAGTTGTGCCAGTATGTGTTGCACACACAGGCATAGCAGCAGCAATGGCTGAGTTCCAAGCATTTTGATAGCAGGAGGGTGAATGTCTGGTGTTGTCTGTGTGTAGGGTGGCAGGAGCATGCTCTATTAATGGATGGCAGGAGGGTCATCCTGTAGGTGTCTGTGTTCCTGGATAGTGTGCGCTGCATGTTGGCTGTGTATGCAGCTGCAGCAATGAGTGAAGACATGACGGCAGGAGGGGTGTGACTAATTGCTAAACAAACACATAACACAAGGGCACCCGCAATGCACAAAGTGACATGTGGATGTGAAGGCAGGAGTGTCTGCCTCACTCAGGATCACTGACAACAAAATGGCACAGTAATCACCACACATCACAGTCACTGGATCAGGGCCCTTACGGTCAAGTGGGGCACAAGACACACAGCGTCAGCAGGTGTATACAAGAGCTAGTGTGTTCAAATCCAAACTGCACCAACAAAGACATCTACCTCACACACAACATAGTATTCTAGCCTTCACCCACCCCATGCGTGTGGTCAATATACAGTTACACACCTAACAAGCATGAGGTAACTACGTTCAAAATAGTATATGTGCACATTAGACGAACATGTGTGTTGAGCCACAAGCAGGCACTATATTCTGTAGGAGTCAGACGTCATGCACAACATGATAATCTACATTGTGAGCCCATGGAGCTTTCACAATCATACATGTGCATTGTCAATAAGTCCAATTTATACTAATCATGATGTCACCTGTAATGCCGCTTTACGAATACCTACAAGGCTGTCAACGACTGGCCGTACCTTTCTTCATCAGACTGGTGTGATGCTCTGAGGGTTCCACCTCCAAATAGCCCATTGGTCTGAGTACAAACAACAGACACAAAAGGGTGATCAGGCGAGGGAAGGAGAGGATGGGAACTGCTGGGAGGGAGACCTGAAACAGAAGCAAATAAGCATTAGGACAACATTCTCATGTCACAGACACTTCAAAAACCTCATTAGCTACACTGTACCAGTCACACCTGTGAAGTGTACTGTCTGGTGAAAAATAATGATGATTAATCATGCCATCACATCAGATACGATGCTGTGACACAGACACATAAAAACTGGGACAGTCTGTCATCCATTAGAGTCATGTGTAACGCTCACAAGTGAGCACCCATGCAAAAAGATCTATGTAGTATAAACACATTCCCAGGCACAGATGAGGTGGACCTCAGTAACAAATGGAAACATATGGAAATCCAACTACCGCTAACTCTAAAGTCTGTATGTGATATTGGTTAGCCATAAGGGCCCTGTAGGCTAACTTGAGCAAATCCACTACAGCTGTTAGTATCACATATGATGAGGAAGCTAATGATCGACATGCAATGAAGGCACTCTGTAGCCAGTCTTTTGGTGTGTCAAGTATGCATCACAATGCTAAACATGATATGCATGTACAATAAATATTAAGTGCAAGTGATGTCCATCCAAGCTACATAATCAGACCCTACCATAGCACAGTAATGGTGCCGGCGAGCAGAGATTCATGTGAATGACCGCACTCCACTGGTGCAACACAAATATTCACATATGCATCTTTCACACTTTTTACTTTGTCATGCTAAACATACATGGCATCATGTGCATCTAAACATCACTGCTACTCACTGTGAAGGCTGGCGTAGCAGTATTCTCAACCTGCACTGAGGTAACGACATGACAGTGACATGATATACTGCTGCAAGGGGCAATGCATCCATGTTAACTGATTCACAGGACAGTTGTCTTAAGATGTGGAACATACACTGGGCAACACCGACACCACATGGTTTCATGGTAATCACACTGGACTGGCCCACAAGCTGGAGGTGAGGATCCAGTCACATTCAAATGCACACAGTGAGGCTGCAATCCCCCACAGAGTCCGTGGTTGTGACCTCTGACACAATGTCATGCCATGGTATGTGCAATGTTGCTGTGGCAATGTCTACACACATTGATGCATTCACCAGAGTATCAAAGTACAACAGATGACAGAAGGGGTGACTATCCTGTCATGGGAGTGGCCATACATGTCATAAGGTACATCATGGAGTAGCATGTATGCAAGGTGACACCACATGCACATGAACATGTACCACACGTTTCTACACATACCAACGCTAAACAGCCTCATATAAGTCCTTACCCAAATTGACTTCTCCACATGTTCAAGCATGCTCCGTTGATGTGGCTGACGTTGCAATCATAATGAGCAGTAGCAGGATGACCACGATGTACCCCAACGGACAACAGGCAGGGCGAGCTGTGGATGAGAGTGGCACACAAGGGGTCAAGTTCGGTATAATGTCATTTTGTCAATGTCTGTTGAATAGCCAGATGTAGTATGACACCTGTAAATTACAAGTGCACACATAGCACGTATGTGTGTAGCATTACAACTGAACATGTGACACAGCACAACACACATCCAAGTGATCTTGCTTACAGTCTGTTGCATACACAGCATGCTACCCATGCAACTCTATAGTCCATCTTTTACTTAAAAGATGAAAGGACTCACCATCATGAAAAGAAGTTGCGGATGAGGTGACCGCGGATATCATCTTCACCCTCCTCGTCACTGGCATCCTGGCCAAGGCCTTCATCCTCAACGGGCGGATGTTCCAGCTCATCAGGATCCAGGTAGAGTGGCACAGCCTTCTCCACTGCCATGTTGTGTAGCATGCAGCACACGGTGAAGATGTCACACACCTTGCGTGGGCTGTATTGGAGGGCTCCGCCTGTCTTGTCCAGGCACCTGAACCGGCTCTTCAGGAGTCCAAAGGTCCGTTCGATCACCTGCCTGGTCTTCACATGAGCATTGTTGTAACGCTGGTCTGCAGCTGTCCTGGGGTTGCGTAGCGGAGTCATTAGCCACGGCATGTTTGGATATCCAGCGTCTCCTGCAATTTGACATCATGTACAAGAGTGAATCATATGATGCAGATCATGAAGTTGTGACATACTGACATACAGAGCTCACAGTGTATACTCACCAACTAGACATGCCCGGTGGTTGTGCAGCTGCAGCATCATCTGTGGTACCCTGCTACGCCTCATGATGAAAGCATCGTGGCACGATCCTGGATAACGTGCACAAACATGTGAGATAATCATGTTGGCAAGACACACCACCAGGGCATTTATCGAGTGGTAGTGTTTCCTGTTGCGATACGCTTGCTCCTGAGCCTGTGGTGGGACAAGAGTAACATGTGTACCATCAATTGCACCAATTACATGTGGCATACGGCCCAGGGCATAGAATTCCCCCTTGACATCTGTCAACTCTTCTGGAGTAGGGAATGTAATGAATTCATCAAGGTGGAGCAACATTGCTCCCAAAACATCACCCAATACCCGGCTAAACATGGTCTGAGACATCCCTCCCACATCAGCTATGGTAAATTGGAAGGTACCTGTGGCAAAGAAATGGAGGGCTACCATCACCTTTACCTTGGGTGTCAGTGCACTTGGATACCTGTGGCGTGGTTGTAGGTGAGCCTCAAGCCTGCCCGTCAGGTCCTTGATCAACTGTCTCCCGAACCGATATCGACGGATGCAGTTGCGCTCCCTCATGGCTTCCAAGTCAGGCAACGGCCTTTCCAGAGGGGGTGCCCTGCAAGACACAATTTTAAGGAAATGTCTACAACTGTCTGACTAAGACTATAACAATGTACATGGCACAAGCAACACTGCTTCAAATAATGTAGACAATTTGGAGTGTGGCGTGGGATACACACGGATGCCAGCTCCCACACACTCCTCCGTGGCGAAGGAAAATACCTGTAGTGTGTGGAATGGATGTGACATGCATACAAACGATCAGATGTAAAGGTCTTAGTGACCATGACAATGTATCATGTCAGTGAGACACGTCATGTCAATGTCAGTAGGAGGTTGTCTGCACATCCAGACGGCTGACTGCAATACACACACACACCACATGTGCAATCATTTGCACTGTTCAGCCTTAGTCATGTTGCGGTGTGTACTTTCAGTGACAATTACATGACCATCATCATACAGCATGATAATTACATTTGTCACTGATGGTCTGTGATGCCATCACACATGTGAACGGGTCATTAACACACGTGGCATGGTGTGTGTACATTAGTCACCCTGCAATCACAGCAAGGACACAACATAGATGCTCCTACAGCAGATGCACAGTACTTTCAAGGACTAGTTACTTACCTTTTGTAAACCAATATCTGTAAGGAACAGTAGGCAGTAGCAAAGTGTCACATTTCAATACATACATAGCTTAGGACTAATTAGCCTCCCTGGGTGCCATCGATCTGACCAGTGAGTGGTGGCTATCCAGGCCACACCGGAACAAAACCAGTGTTGTAGATTGGCATCCAACAAGGGCGTGGCCACGTTTTGGCCGTACCTACAACGCATACACTGGCAGCTGTTACACAAACATATCCCACAGAGAGTGTGGGTAGCAGGCAAAGATGCATGTCAAGTAGCTAAACATCACTCCCAGAGTCAGGGAGGATGATGACATCTTTGCGTAGTGCCTGTACCTCTTGGATACCCTCTACAGCGTAGCTAACGGGAATGTGTTCTGTGGTTTTGAGGCCTGCATGCAGATGCATCCTGGGATGGGGTGGTAGGACAGGGAACATGGTCAGTCCGGGTAGGGCAGTGGGGGTCTGACAACGTGCCTATGTACAGACAAACATGCTGCGTGGCTGTACATGCTTGCCAATATACATACAGTACTTTCATCAAGATAGGCCTGCAGAGGCTCAGCGTAGCGTTAGTGTAGTTGAAGGACCTGAGTGACAAGTTGGTCCTCACCGCAGCAACAGGGAGATGAAGGGCCATGGTTCCAACCGCCCACATAAACACTACACTGAACGTTGCCCAATCATCCAAAAATATCTTTAGAGTTGAGACATCACCTGTGTCTGGCTAGGTGTCCACAACACTCGCATCCCCCAGTCCACCTGTCCTGTGGTCTTGGGACTGACACTCACGTGCCAGTGGGTCTTCATTACCCTCCCAATACTCATTAGCGCCAATTGTAATGAGGTGTGGCCAGCTCATTGATGTTTACATTCCCATGCAGCATTAAGAGCGGTGTTCTGCCACACAGTTACCACAGCGGAGCCGTACAGTGTGTGGTATCGGGGCCAGCACAACCCCAGAATGGCGCCACGGCTGACACCTGGGGGAGATCTGGCAGTGAGGTTGTGAGTTGAACCAGCGGGGACCAGGATGAACATTCCGATCATGTCTGTCACAGCGGTTCTGGGACGTATGCACCGCCTGCGTCCGTCACTCAGCGAGTGATGGCGTCAGGGGCATATCAACAGAGGCGCAACTGCCCCCAGACGGGTACGGTGGGCCAGAAGCTGACGCGGAGTAAGTGGGCGGGGTGAGGGACATCATGGACATGAGGAAGTGCACTTACTCCTCCTGTGTCACATGCAGGGCTGGGACTGTAGGTCGTGGTGCTGGCTACGATGGCTGCAATTCTGATGGAGCCGTGTGGTCGCTGTCACCCTAATCCCATGCAGCATTGCACTTGCATCGTGGTTATTTGTTAATGCAATTACACATCTCTGACTTCTTTTGTTTACCTGACGAGTTTGGCCTGGGGAATGATGTACTAATAAGGGGCTCACATGTCTCCACACCCACACACATGCACTGGTCCTACATCCCAACCATGAGCTATTGTGGTGCTGTGCCAACTGCTGGAGTCTGAGTGGCTTGTGGGACATATCACACCTGGATTCATATGTCAGGTCCCCGCAATTGGAGCAGCTCTTGTTGTTGTGCCTGACGTGAAAACCGTGGAGACACAGACGGTGAGGGTCACTCACCAACATGAGGCGTTTTCATTCCTCACAGGCTTTGTAAGTGACATCCCTATTGGCACGGTCTTGAGTATGACAATAAAAGGTAAATGCTCAGAAGTGTGAAGACAATGATTTAGGGTACAAAATGTGTAAGCTTTAACTTAGACCGGACCTGCGTTGGTGTTGAGAAACAAACAGAGGACCTGACGTGTGCACGCAGAGGTGACATATGACTACTCAGATAACGTCATCAGGGCACACACAACGCCAAGGATACTTGCAGACCCAGAGGATTTACACACCAACACACAAGTGTACGGTATTACGGAAATTGCCATGTCCAGGGTGACATGTGGAGATATTCTGAGGTGAGTAATACTTTACTGACCTGTTCATGGCATATGCTAACAGCATGCACAATGTAGCACATGGCACACACATGACGTGGTCACACAGGGTCATGCTGTGCGGCTATGACACCTCTGTGACAGTGGGCATGTTCCTGTCATCATGTGCCAGTTCCCTGTACTGAATTGTGGCCCATTTGAGTGTTCATGTGCCTCGCTACATGTTGCAGACGTTAATCGTGTTGAAATTGTTGAATGCATGTGATGCACATGTGCATCATGATTGATGACATGTTGTGCAAGCTATTCACACATCAACTGAGGCACAGGGTCACAATCCCTGTGCTTCTTCAATGTCTGCCAAACCTGGCACATACTGATGTATGTGTGCCATGCTGATGTATGCATCCACATGGTTGACATGAGTGTAGACTACATGCCTGCTGTGTGATTTCCTGGTGTGACTCTCCCAATGGTGACATGAAGGTGGACAGGGACGCAGCCTACACAATCGTTCACTTGACCATGTCTGACGCAATGTACCCCAATGGTACGTGCGTGTGTACGCATCGTTTCCCTATCGCATTTAGGCTCTACGCGAGCTAAGCGTACCCCAATGATACGTGCGTGTGTACGCATCATTTCACTATCGCATTTAGGCTCTACGCGAGCTAAGCGTACCCCAATGATACGTGCGTGTGTACGCATCGTTTCACTATCGCATTTAGGCTCTACGCGAGCTAAGCGTACCCCAATGGTACGTGCGTGTGTACGCATCGTTTCCCTATCGCATTTAGGCTCTACGCGAGCTAAGCGTACCCCAATGGTACGTGCGTGTGTACGCATCGTTTCCCTATCGCATTTAGGCTCTACGCGAGCTAAGCGTACCCCAATGGTACGTGCGTGTGTACGCATCGTTTCACTATCGCATTTAGGCTCTACGCGAGCTAAGCGTACCCCAATGGTACGTGCGTGTGTACGCATCGTTTCACTATCGCATTTAGGCTCTACGCGAGCTAAGCGTACCCCAATGGTACGTGCCTGTGTACGCATCGTTTCCCTATCGCATTTAGGCTCTACGCGAGCTAAGCGTACCCCTATGGTACGTGCGTGTGTACGCATCGTTTCCCTATCGCATTTAGGCTCTACGCGAGCTAAGCGTACCCCTATGGTACGTGCGTGTGTACGCATCGTTTCACTATCGCATTTAGGCTCTACGCGAGCTAAGCGTACCCCAATGGTACGTGCGTGTGTACGCATCGTTTCCCTATCGCATTTAGGCTCTACGCGAGCTAAGCGTACCCCTATGGTACGTGCGTGTGTACGCATCATTTGCCTATCGCATTTAGGCTCTACGCGAGCTAAGCGTACCCCTATGGTACGTGCGTGTGTACGCATCGTTTCACTATCGCATTTAGGCTCTACGCGAGCTAAGCGTACCCCAATGGTACGTGCGTGTGTACGCATCGTTACAGCATTCAATGTGTAGCATTGGCAATGGCAATGTCACCGTACTTGTGTGTGAATTTTAAAAAATGCATAGGGAACAACTAGGGGAACAGTGTACTGTTCAAAATGCAACCAGGTTGTCATGGATACAGAGTTTTTTTAAACTCCTACAGGTGTCCTGCAAGAATCAGTTTGGAAAAAGTATACAATGTTGTGAAAGTTGTTGTTCAGCTCTGGCTCTATTTTCAAACCATGCATATGTGTGTAATGGGCTTAGGTGTGATGTGATTGGATGGAACATAGGATGCAAATTATGGTGGCCTATCACACACTACTCCTTGGACTCACAGACCCTCTGCAGCACAGATATAAGGCAGCATGTGGCTGTGGGAGGGCACTTGCCTGCACAACATTGGTGTGCTAACCACAGCTGCTGTCTCTGGACCCTGATCAGCTGAACATGGAGAGGGCACCTGCATTCACTGATGGTGAGAACAAGGCCCTGCTGGATGCCCTCCTGCCAAACTTCAGCAAGCTGTATGGGAGACCAGAGGATCAGGTGAGTGATGTGTGCAATACCTTGGAGTGTGCACCTGTTGTGTGTGTGACATCATAGCCACTGTGTAGTAATAGTGGATAGATGCAATGTTGTTGTGAGTGAGTGCCAGGGTGCACAGTGTTGTTAGAAGAGAGTTATTTGTTGTAGTGTGGTGTGTGACAGCATGTCACGTGCTGCATTGCACCCAGATATAGCATATATTGTTCAGTGAGTGTCATGCTCAAAGAGTGTTTTACAGCCCTCATGTCATCTGTAGATTTTCTATGTCATGCAAAGCAGTTGTGTTAGCACACAGGCCACATACTCCTGGACAATGATGCTAATGTGTGTGCCATACGTTGCCCTGTTGTCCTCATGTATTTTGTGCACATATGGGTGTCTTGGGAACATGCACCAGGTATACTGATGTTCTGTAACTTTACATTTGTGACAGGTATCTGCCTATGAGAAGGGTGAAATCTGGGTGGACATCGCCAGGGCTGTCCGGAGAGAGGAGGGGCCTCGCAGGAGGCTTCGAAACATAAAGAAGAGGTGGCAGGACATCCGGTGCTGGAGCCGCCGCATCGCCCGAGTCCAGCTGAAGCTGGAAGCTCCACGCCGGCATGGCGGCAGCCGCAAACTCACCCCCAACATGCTCCGGGTCCTGGAAGTGGTGTTCCCAGACCTCCATAGGCAGTTGCAGGAGGGACAGCAGCACGAAGGGGGTAGGTACATGTCTGTTTGTAGTCATGTGTGTGTGAAATGGTACCTGAAGAGCTCTAAGACATGGTCACACTCCCATAGTTTGAGTGGTGTGGTCAGACAGGCAGTTCATGCATTGGAATTCGATTGTCCCTCTGTCAGCAGCTGCTTCTTTACATGCCTTGCCCTACTCCACAGTAGAGGTTTGCTTTGGCTAATGCTTGTTTTTGACATGTACTCCTATGGTGCAGTGTCTCAGATTGCATCTTCCTTTGCACATCATCATGTTGTAGGGGGGTATGTGACACCTGTTCGTACCTTACATGTAGCACCACATGTGCACTATGTCTGCCCTTCTTCATATTGTGGCACTGTTATTGAGTCTCAACAAGTGTTTTATGCACAAGTCAGCCTCAGTGGCCTTTGTCCATGGTACACTTTCTAATTATCTTGTGTTAGCTACAGGTGCACAATGTACATGTGCTATATTTTGGGCTTCTGCATACTCACACTGGGCAGTGCGTGTGTGCATATTCTCAACATCTGTTGCATGTTCTTTGTACATAGTATTGATGGTTTGCCACACAATGTGACTTTGGATGTACAAAGCGGTGATGGCAGTGTGAGGTGATGGAAGACTTGTTTCAGGTCCCAGGATGGCATCACATGGCAGTTCGCCCAGGACTTTTCTAATGTGGCACAGAGTCAAAGCGAATCAAACATGACCAGGTCTTGATTTGGGTGGCAGGGTTGGCTAATGAACTGTTATGCATCATCAGCTATCCTGTTGTCAGGCAGTGGATCATGATTGTGTCTCTCATACAAGTATTTTCCTTGCCTATACCTTGTCTCCTACCTTACATTGAGCGTTGTGTCTCTGACATTTCTCCACAAGTAGAATTGTCATTATGAAGAGTTATGTGTCATGTGACTCATGATGCATGCCATGTTGAGGAATGAGGCCAAATGATTTGCAGCTGATATGTCTGATGTGTACAGGTGACTGATATGTTTTCATTCTTCTCCTTGCTCACAGCATCATCATCTGAATCTGGAGGAGACACAGGCGCGGAACAGGCGGAGGGACACACCGACAGTGCCACCTGCTTTGAGGTGTCAGAGGGAGGCAGTGGCACAGAGTGGGAGGAGAGTCTGCAGGCCGGACGACATGTGACTGACACATCTTACCATGCCGACGAATCCGAGACAGGCTCTCAGGAGGGGGTGGAATATGCAGCAATGGTCACTCATTCATCTTTGGCTGCCCTCCCCTCCTCCAGTCCCATCTCCAACCTCCCAGTCCTTGGTGTGCCTAGGGTCCGTGCTAGCCCCCGTGTCTCCTTTGTTCCCGGCACCGCAGCCCCTGCCCCTGTGTCCCCTGCTGCCCTCAGTGCTGAGACAGTGGACCTACTCCGGCAGATTGCAGTAGGTCAGACATCCATGCTGTCTGTCCTCCATGGACATACACAACTGATGACACAGGTGGTGTCGTTCATGGAGGGCATGTCATCAGCCATGTCTGATCTGCGTCGGAGTGTGGCTGCCATTGAATCAACACTGATGGCACCTCTCTACACCCAGCAGCATCTGTCCCCCCCCCCTCCATCAGAGCCATCCACCTCTGCCTCTCACATACCTACACAGCATACACGCACACGCCACAGGTCAGACACACCCAGCGCACACACACAGCATAAGAAGCTCAAAGCTCCACGCACACAGTCTCAAGGGCAAGTAGGCACACCCACAGGGAGAGGGGAGACACCTCACACACGCATCCACACACCCAGTAGGACGGACTCACAGCCCTGTACCTCCACCCCCAATGTGTCCCCGGGTTCAGGTGGTAGTTTTTCCGCCCTGGCTGAGGTGTGCAGCCAGGTTTTTGAATCTACTTTCGGCGAAGCCCCAACCAGTGTGGATGAATCCACTACACCTGCACCCACTCCACCTGTCCTTCCCTCTCCTGTCCATGCGGTGCCGGAGGATTCCACAGATGGTGCCCCCATAGTCAGCACAGCTGATTAAACGCCATGTGCAGGCAGGTTTGGGTGAGATGACACCCATGGAGCCACAAACTGTTGCAGAGACTCTATAGGACTGGCCATTGGCCTTTAATGAGCGAGGACTCTCATTTGCTTTTCTTTTGTGATTCCGCTGAATAAAGCTAATTTTTTCATTTTCAGATTTGTAATTTGTGTGATGATGTCTGTGACTGCTAGGTGCCTGGGAGCTGGTGTGATGTTCACATTTAGGTCTACTAAAATGAGTCTATCTCCTGAGGGTAATGAGGTTGCAATGGTATGTTTTTGATGTACGAGCTGGGCAGTGGTGGGCACTCTGATGCTGGGCAGTGGTGGGCACTCTGATGCTGGGCAGTGGTGGGCACTCTGATGCTGGGCAGTGGTGGCCACTCTGATGCTGGGCAGTGGTGGGCACTCTGATGCTGGGCAGTGGTGGGCAGTGGTGGGCACTCTGATGCTGGGCAGTGGTGGCCACTCTGATGCTGGGCAGTGGTGGCCACTCTGATGCTGGGCAGTGGTGGGCACTCTGATGCTGGGCAGTGGTGGGCAGTGGTGGGCACTCTGATGCTGGGCAGTGGTGGGCAGTGGTGGGCACTCTGATGCTGGGCAGTGGTGGCCACTCTGATGCTGGGCAGTGGTGGGCACTCTGATGCTGGGCAGTGGTGGGCAGTGGTGGGCACTCTGATGCTGGGCAGTGGTGGGCAGTGGTGGGCACGCTGATGCTGGGCAGTGGTGGGCAGTGGTGGGCACTCTGATGCTGGGCAGTGGTGGGCACTCTGATGCTGGGCAGTGGTGGGCAGTGGTGGGCACTCTGATGCTGGGCAGTGGTGGGCACTCTGATGCTGGGCAGTGGTGGGCAGTGGTGGGCACTCTGATGCTGGGCAGTGGTGGGCAGTGGTGGGCACTCTGATGCTGGGCAGTGGTGGGCACTCTGATGCTGGGCAGTGGTGGGCAGTGGTGGCCACTCTGATGCTGGGCAGTGGTGGGCACTCTGATGCTGGGCAGTGGTGGGCAGTGGTGGGCACTCTGATGCTGGGCAGTGGTGGGCACTCTGATGCTGGGCAGTGGTGGGCACTCTGATGCTGGGCAGTGGTGGGCAGTGGTGGGCACTCTGATGCTGGGCAGTGGTGGGCACTCTGATGCTGGGCAGTGGTGGGCACTCTGATGCTGGGCAGTGGTGGGCAGTGGTGGGCACTCTGATGCTGGGCAGTGGTGGGCACTCTGATGCTGGGCAGTGGTGGGCAGTGGTGGGCACTCTGATGCTGGGCAGTGGTGGGCACTCTGATGCTGGGCAGTGGTGGGCAGTGGTGGCCACTCTGATGCTGGGCAGTGGTGGGCACTCTGATGCTGGGCAGTGGTGGGCACTCTGATGCTGGGCAGTGGTGGGTACTCTGATGCTGGGCAGTGGTGGGCAGTGGTGGGCACTCTGATGCTGGGCAGTGGTGGGCACTCTGATGCTGGGCAGTGGTGGGCAGTGGTGGGCACTCTGATGCTGGGCAGTGGTGGGCAGTGGTGGGCACTCTGATGCTGGGCAGTGGTGGGCACTCTGATGCTGGGCAGTGGTGGGCAGTGGTGGGCACTCTGATGCTGGGCAGTGGTGGGCACTCTGATGCTGGGCAGTGGTGGGCACTCTGATGCTGGGCAGTGGTGGGCAGTGGTGGGCACTCTGATGCTGGGCAGTGGTGGGCAGTGGTGGGCACTCTGATGCTGGGCAGTGGTGGGCAGTGGTGGGCACTCTGATGCTGGGCAGTGGTGGGAAGTGGTGGGCACTCTGATGCTGGGCAGTGGTGGGAAGTGGTGGATGTGTTTACTTTACACCAGTTAGACAAACGTTGATATAGCAGTCGTATGTCCTATACGTCTATTACACTGGTGTTGTGCGGTGACGTACCGTACCCCGAGGTCGATGACGTAGGTGCGGTACGTCTCCGTATTACACTGGTGTTGTGCGGTGACGTACCGTACCCCGAGCTGGATGACGTACATGCGGTACGTATGACACTGGTGGAGTGCGGTGACGTACCGTACCCCGAGGTCGATGACGTAGGTGCGGTACGTCTCCGTATTACACTGGTGAAGTGCGGGAGTGTGTGGTGCAACGTACCCAGACATGACAGTCGTGCAATGGAGATGTGCCCGTGTGGCAACACGTACAGGTATGTTGGAGTTCGTTGTACTCACCTTCTGCGCCGTCGTCGGTTTCTAAATACGAGGTGGTGGGCGTACAGGATAGGGATGACACGGACGATGGCGTTCATGTCCTGCTTGTCGTGTACCGGGTGCCGGTTTGGGTTTACGGTAGTTTGGAGCTCTTGTAGCAAAAGAGCCGTACGGAGTGTGTTCAACACGGATCGTACTTCCTGGGTCGGAAGGCGCGGTCTATTTACGTACGGACGCTGCGTGGTGCGTCAGCCGACTGCAATTCGTATGGATTTCCGATTTGTACGGTGTTTTTTACGAGTCGTAGGGAGTGACGCTTTCATTTGTGATCGTACTTGCTGAATCGTACGGGGACGCCTACAGGTGCGATTCGTACGGGGAAAAACGCTCCGAACAGCAATTCGGAGCGCTTTTTACCGGATCGGAATTGACACCCAGGTGTCATTAAGTTCTTGTGCAAGGATGCGCTAAAGGACTGTATCATTCTCACACGACACAGTAGCATGTGTGGAAGTGCCACCCCATTTGGCCACCTGGCGGAGCATTAATTGCTGAGCAGATAGAATAAAATCAGCTTCCCTACAATTAGAAATAGGACAAGCAGTAAGCCTCCAAAAATGCTTCCCAGCAGGGAGTGTATTAAAGATGCAATAACACTGAAGATTGCCTGGAAGGTACTAACCAACCCAGAGCTAAGTGACTTAAAAAAAGTAAGCTATCCCTGCAGTATTGGAAATGTTAAAAATGCGGGGAGTTTCACTAACTCCCCAAAATGGTGTAGGAGATTGGTGCAAAGTAGCAACTGTATATCAGAGGAAGACCTTGCAACTTGAAGATCAAACTTCACTTGTGCAGATGTTAAGACCACTTCTTTCTGAAACAATAAGGCTTCCAGTCTGCTTAAAGCATAAAGGTTCACATTCAAGACTTTTTGTTTTATTTGGAGTGGAAATAGTATATTTTATATGTTTATTGTTCAGCACTTTGCCTGATTTAATATAGTTTGGAGTGGGAATAGTAAATTATATATGTTTATTGTGCAGCACCTTTCCAGACTTTTTGTAGTTTGGAGTGGAAATGGTATATTTTACATGTTTATTGTCCAGCACTTGCTCTTAGTTTGGAATGGAAATAGTACATTACAAAAATAATATAAAGCTAAGAAAGCATTTTGTAAAAGAAACATATTTTTAACATTAATACAATTTTTCGACATTTTTGCCAGGCAGTACAGTTTTTTTTCTTACAATGATAAGTTAACATAATTGTTTTAAATGTATAATCATAAATATTATTTGTGTTCCAGTATTTATTATTATACATTTTACAATTTTAAACAGAAAATTATAGTTTTTTTACATTAGTAACATTAATAAGTATGTTTGAAACTTTTTTTGTATAACATTTCTAATTTATATTGAGTTTAATGTAGAAAAATATTTTTGTTATTTCAATTAGGCAGAGATTTTTCAAGCTAAGTTGTATTTTCTAGGCTGTCGGTGTTCTTTTAGGTCATTTCTGAGGGGAGAACCTCGCGGTTGGAAGCTGAATCGCATTGGTTAAGGTAAGTTTATTTTAATTGCTTTTAGAATTCATTTAGGAGTAGGGCGAAGGTAGGTAGTTTATAGTGTATGTAATGTTTAGATTTTATGTTTTTATGAGGTTTTGTTTGTAGCTTAGCGTATGTGAAATGCAGTTAGTGCGTTGATAGGTTGGTGTTATGGTTTGCTATGTGTGTTTAATTAAATTTAGAGTACGGTGTTATCAAAATGTTTATGTGTGTTTGTTAATGATTTTACTCTATGTTTGTGCAGGAGGGGCTGTGTTCTTTTTTTATGGTTCATCACTACAGATATTTTGCCAGAGTTTGTTTTATACAGTTGTATTTTTCCATTTTGTTTTGAGAGTTTTAACTAAGTATCGGAATGCCTATACGTTTGGATTATTTTGGGCTGCCTGAATTACATTTTTCAGCTACTAAAACGTAAGTTATTTTAAGGTATTGACAGTAGAAGGGAAATGTAATTTGTATATTTGTTATTGATATTTTGTTAGGTATGAAATATATTTATGTCAAATAATTTTTAAAAAACGTTTAAACTAATAGACATGGTATTTATTTATTAGATGTTTGAAAATAAATGTTTAGTTAAGAATTCAGTTTACAATTACCATTGTTCTATGTTTATGTATTAATGTTTTAAAGTAGGGATTTTGCGATTGTTTCTAAATATTCTCACCCTTTAGTGTTTGGGTAGAGTCTTAGGGGCACATTAGGACCGCCCACCATAAGGTCAGGGTCCTGTGGGGGACATTAGGATGTGCCCGCCACAGTGGCCGGGGCATCCAGCATTCCTGACATTGTGGTGGGTGGTGCACTCAGCACCGCCCGCCACAATGCCACGGCAGGCACCGCGCGGTGCCTGCCATGTTGTGCATGGAACTGCTGGGGAGTACCTTAGGTACCCCCCATGTGTACCCCCACCACACCAGAGTCCCTGGGGGCCCGCAACGGCCCCCCAGTGGCAATATTATTGATTTATAAATTAGTGATATCGATTTTTGTGTTTGACGATATTTATGTGTTTTTATTTGTGTATTTTTCTAAGTATAGCATATCGATATTTATGTTATCAATATTTGTGTGTCGATAATTTTGTAGGTCGATATTATAAGTGTCGATGTTATGTCAGTGATCCGTAAGGGTTGTGGTAGACTGATTCTGTGCACACCATCAGGAAATGGTGGCCTTAATCCTGCTAGCTCACAGTGCACCATCCTTACCCCAAACTGGCCTAGTAACAAATGGATTATGTGACCTCAGAACATGACAACCTTAACTACCCAAGGCAAGAGAACTAGGACCCTTTCATTTGGTTACTCATGCATACCCAAAGAGATACACAAGAAATACTCAGCAAGGTTTTTTAATATTTATTGAAGCATTGTGATTCTTGTATAAAAAACGTGTACTGCAATAATCAAGAGAAGGAAACAGACTAATGGGCTCAGCATTACGAGAATGTGAAGAAGATAAACTGTTCAACCAATGTGCTGCTACAGAGAATTTATGTGTCCATATAAGTACTGCATTGTATTGTACTCCTACCTAGCACCACCTATCCTAGTGTACCTAGGGTGGTTGGATCTGCCAGAATTCCTGTAGTGTGATCTAACTCCCTGTTACCTTTGTTAAAGAGTGCCCGTCTTTTTGGAGAGCTGGGCATCATCCCTCGCAACAGGGAAACATAAATCACCTGGGCTGGAATACCAGCATGTGGTGACCTCTAAATGCCAGCGAGGTGCTTCTATGACTAAATAAGGAAGTGATGTGATTATATAAAAAACATCACCCATGTTGCCATGCCAAAGTACCAGTCAGGCTGCTATTGTTAATTCTTCTATGATAGCTCAGTCGCCAAATGGACAATAAAAAATAACAACAGAATGTTCAGGGTAATTGATAATATGCCTATGAAGTGAAAATGCGAGCAGAGCCATTTCAGAGAATATTATTCTACACAGGCAGGCAAGCAAATGTGTGTCAAATGTCACTGTGGTTTTAACAAAAGAAGACAACTTTAAAATGTGAGCTTATAAAATTGGAATATATGATGTTACAACGCATACCATTACCGAGCATACTTTTACTTCGCAGTTTTTACAACACAACTACCATTACATCGCATGTTTTTAAAACACATACCATTACAGCGCATGTTCATTAACATACATTAAAACTACCATTAAAACGCATTCCATTACAATACATACTAATACTACGCATACCATTCCAACGCATAATATTTTTTTTTGTTTTGATGGTGGTGGGGGCAAATTTACTGTTCCTACTCTGAGAGGTGTTTGCCTTGTGGAAGGTGTTGGATGGTGGTGGGGGCAATTTTATAATTCCAACTCCAACAGGTGCTTGGCTCAGGGAAAGTGCTGGATGGTGGTGGGGGCAAAATTACTATTCCTACTCTGACCAGTTTTGCCTCAGGGAAAGTGTTGGATAGTGGTGGGGCAAATTTACTATTCCTACTCCAACTACTCCAACCTGTGTTTGCCTCAATGCGTTGTAATGGCATGCATTGCATGGCATGAGTTGTAATGGCATGTGTTGTTATGGTGTGCGTTGTAATGGCATGTGTTGAAATGTCACATGAGTTGTAATAGCATGAGAGTTTAATGCACATACATTGTAATAGTTGTGTTGCGAAGGCATTACGATGTAATGCCTGCGTTGTAATGGATGTTTTCCATAAAATGTTTTTTCTATTGGGGCTTAAACATGTAACTATACAACAGCAGCTTGGCTTTCTTCAGATCAGTGAAAGATAAGCAGCAAAAATGTTTACTGCCAGAGACAAGTATCAAGCTAGATGTACAGTAAAGAATAATTGTATTTCTTTCCTTAGTGCACGCCTACAATTATGCTGCAGGAGAAGCATATAAATCAAAGCACCAAAGGATGGTAAAGCAATGCCGTTCAAACAGGAAAAAAATCATTCTTCACATATACCCATTCACTACACTACCCATTTAACTCTTACCTTTGCTGGTTTGCGACCACATTGTGAATTACATTTTGCACACGGCATTAGCTCTATTTCCTTAATCAGATCATGGAACACTAAGGGGCAGATTTACACGAAGGCGCCGCAGCGTGGCATCGCAAGCCCTTCGGCTGCGCCACACTGCGGCACTTTGAGAGCACAGGAATGCGACATATTTACAAGAAAATGTCGCATTCCTGTGCTCTCCCCTGTGCTGGTGCACAAACAGCTGCCATGCGCCGGCGCAGGCACCATTGCACCATGGTGCAAAGATGCCTGCGTCATGGGGAGATTGTTTTTGTGCACAAAAACAATCACCACAGGCATTTTCCTTTTTTAATGCATGCTGTAGAATGCAGCACGCATTGGAAGAGGAAAAAAACGAGGAAAGTGAAAACATTTCTCCTTGTTGCGCCTCGCTATGCCACCCTTTGGGTGGCGTAGCATACTGACGCATTTCCAGGTTTACAAATCCTCAAAAATCTGGAAATGTGTCTGGTTCAATGGGTGTTGGGTGGGAACACCTACAGCAACACTCATGGAAGGCCCCTTTCACGCAAAGTGCTTCATGTAAAGGGGTCGTATTTACAAGGACAGGAAAAGCCAAGCAGGGTGGCTTTTCCTGTCCTTTTAAATATGTGGCAGTGTAATGCGCTGCCAGAGCATCACAAAATGTGACGTACTGGCAGCATAAGGAGCTTGTAAATCTGCCCCAAAGAACTTTATGATGTGTTATGAGCATTAATTTTTCTAGATTGTTTTATTTCACCAGGACCACTTCCCTCATGCGCTGTACTTGGTACTGCTCAATAACAAAACTCAAACACCCTTCCACATTTCTAAAGCTACTCTGACTATTGCCTTTATTGTTACACAATATCCAGTTCCAGGAATTTGTTTTTATATTAATTAGCATAGCATATACTTAATTATCAATCTCCAGCTCTGTATGCCTAAAGACTGTATGAATCTGTTAATCCATTACATTTACATATTTTAAATTACATCGTGCAAACGCTATGACCTTATGGTTAGTCAGTCTTCCCTTTTCCAGTGACTTTTATTTTCAATTAAGTAGGGATTAGGATAAGAAACCTTTTTTTAATTTAAATGAGAATCCTAAACACTATCCCTGACCAATGAAATCCTCTAAGATCCACTTATAGGTATATTTTAACTTAGTTGGAGTCGATGCATCAGCTGCATGATGAATTCTGCTACTCTTCATTTTAGAAAATATGGGGCATATTTGCAAAGAAGTGACGGAGTACGGCGTTAACCTTCTTGGCTTAACAACGCGCTCCGCCACTTCTGAAAAGCAGGGCTACACTATATTTCTAACAATACAGTGCAGCCCTGCATTTCCCCCTGCGCTGGTGCTAAATTTAGTTGACTAGCATCAATGCAAGCACCCTTGCGCCTTCTTTGTGGGGAGATTATTGTTTATCAACAATCTCAAATGGTGATTTGTAACTTTTATATGTGCTGCTTTGTGTAGCACACATAGAAGTTGCAACTCGTCATTTTTAAAACTATTGTTTATGTGCAGGAAGGAACACCTTCATGCACATAAACAATCATACATGATGTTTTGCATTTTCATGTGTGCTGCAAAATCCAGCACACATAGGAACAGCAAAAACGAGGAGAAATAAAGGAGAAATAAGCATTTTTCCTTGCTGAGACCTGTTAAGACCAGGTTTTCCCAGGTCTTAATTTTGGCGCTGCCCCATATTTACACCACTCTTGTAAATATAGGACAGCATCAAAATCAATGGGTGAAGAAGACAGAAAGCCCACAGCAACACCCATTGTCCACCACTTTCATGCTAAGTGTAGCTGAAAGGGTGCCTTATTTACCTTGTTTACAAGGCAACACTTAGGGGGTCTATTACGATGTTGGGTGGACAAAGTCTGCCCGCCACCGTATTGGCAAAAGGGACCACCCGCCATATGTGCGGTGGTCCCTTGATGCAGATTAGGATGCGCCCGCCACTCTAGCATGCGCATCGCGCATTTTTTACATAGCGGCGGGCGGTGTTTTCAGCAGCAGCCGAAGCAATGTAAAAAAGGCATGTTGTTCATGCAAATGCAGGGAGGAACCATAGGTACCCCCCATGTGCACCCCCGACATGCCCAACACACCAGGGTCCCACATGCAGACACCGCATGCCTTCCGCCATGGAAAGGCACATCTACACCTACATAATAATATGGATGGCGGTGTCTTGCAGACTCGCCACCATATTCAGACCCTTTTCCGCCCGGTCGACTCGTTGACAGGTGGAAAACCGGCAGACGGTCTTTCTGTCCGCCGGGATCCCCCCGCCATCGTAATATGGCAGGGGGAAATGGGAGGTGGGAAATGGCGGGCAGATTGCCACCGCCATACGGGCGGTACCGATCTGCCCGATATACTAATAGACCCCTTAATGTTGTTGCACCAAGGATATTAAGCTGGATAACTAAACACTTATAAGGTCCCAACAGCGAGACCTACTGGCTATGTCAATGCTTGTTGACTGTAGATGGGGGTTCCAGTAGCAGGGAATGGGACTTTTCTTGTCCCCTATTTGCGCCAGAGATTTTCAGTTTCTCCTTTAGATAAGAGGATGAAGAGGAGTGCAGCGCTCTGTGGGTAATGCAGTCGGTTTTGAATTGGGCCTGCACTTCATGGGAAGCAACTGGAGGGTTAGCAGGGCAGGGAATGTGGTCAAATTTCTTGAGACCTAATGAATTGAGCTGCTGCATGTAGTGTTGGTCTCAGTGGTCCAACGTGAGCTTTGGGAATGCCTGAGAGAAGGGCAATTCCGTAGTCTAGTCTGGAGAGAGCGAGAACCTGCATAACTGTTTTGAGTTCGATTTCTGGGATTTTACAGATGGAGACACATTTAAAATGTATCAGTGTTTAGCACCAAATGTTGCTTTCAAAAACTTTAGAGAGCTTCAAGAGGCTGTGCAGGAGGTCTGAGTGTGAAAGACAGCAAGCAAGGTTTTTTTCCTTTGAGAGTGTCTAGGTAGTAGAACTTTATCAAATATATGTCGGCAATGGGGTGCCCGACCATAATATGTTATGAATAGAGCCCCACATGATGTTAGGGCGCACAATACCCTGTGTTCAATAATAGCAAGTTAACCTTCCCAAGAGAACCACCACCACAAGGTCTTGTACATTCAGTCAAACGTACATACAAGTGTTTCCCCATTGCAAAGAAACCCATTGTATAATAGCAGTGGAACTAAAGTCTACAGCAATATGGATACATGGCAGTTCTCTCATTGCCATAAAGTGTCCAGCTTTTGCCATTTTACCAAGATCGTTGTAGTTCTACAAAAACATGTACAATTTTTCATGCATTACTAAATAATGGAGTTTTTTTAATTTTGAGGCCCTCGGTCTGTTTTAGATAAGTAAACCAAAGGACATGGGAAATATGACTGACCTAACCTCACACAACTTGTAAGTTGGGTAAAACCAGGATTCTGTTGCTCTCTGCGTCAAGTGTTTAAAGTTTGGTAGCTGGTAAAGAAAATCTGTGTGACAAACGCCCTCTGTGCACTTAGCGAGTACCAGGTTTCAATCCAGCAGCCAGCAGGGCCGTGTCAGCTTTCCTCCTCTCCAAGGTTGAAAAGATTTCTCAACTGAGTAGCACGGCAAAATTGCTACATAAAATATAATTAATCATTGTGATTTTCATGTTTTCAAATGAGAGACTTATGTGCAACACCCCACTTATGCTGAGGTCTCTGCCTCTCTGTTAATGCTCATTTTCAAAGTTGATGCACTATGAGTAGCATGATACGATTCCTGCTTAAGGCTCGAATAAGCATTAGCAAAGCCATATTGTATTACCTATGTGAGATCTATTGGATTTGTCAATGTTTTTTATATGTTGCACAGCAGTGAGTGCTGCTGTGTAATATGGCTTAAAGTAAAAAAAAAAGCATTGGCATAGCCAATAGGTCTCGCCTTTGGGCCCTTATGGGTATTTAGTTATGCAGCACAATATCCTTGGTGCAACAACATCAACTGTTGCATGGCTAAACACTTATAAGGTCCCAATGGTGAGACCTATTGGCTATGCCAGTGCTTGTTATTTCATGTACTAGAACATCCCTGTCCTTCCTTAGGCCCCAATCTAACAATTTGCTTCTAGTTTTATTACGCAAGATTGTTTTCTTATCCCGCATGTGCCCCACTGAACGCTCTTATCCATTTCAACCTTTTTTTTAACTTGTTCAATTGATAAATACTAATAAACATGGCATGGCCAAATCCCCATTGAAAGCGTTAACAAAAATACGATATGCTTCGTGGTATTCATTTCATTAGCATCGAAAGGGAGAGTCTGCCCTGCATACATTAAGACCTGTGAACAGCAAATGACACAAAGCACTATGCAACTGGCGCAGTAAGTAGCTGAGCCCTCCCACTACCCTCCCGTGTAATTATTCCCTTTTAAAAGGTACCCCATGGCACACGGAAAGAGTCGCATCGAAAGGATGCACGAAGACTGGCAAAGCTTGGTTTAGAGGCGCTATTCGCATCTCTTAATTTAAATGGTATTCCCTTTTGTTTCAGTGTCCTTCTCAGTCTGGCACCGGCAGATACAGAAGGCTTGGCACATTTTGACACACTTGCTGCCAGTGCAGGGCATAGAGATTCTCATATGCTGACAGTTAGAGATGAACAATGGCACAACACTGACCTGAAACTGAGATGTCATTGGGAATGGAAACCGAGGAAAGACCAGGATGTGCAGCCGTCTTGGAACGTCAATATTATATGTCCTTATATAGGTACAATTCACGTTGCTCTTATATAGGCATAGAAATCAAGCCCTTATTTAGGCATAGCCCATGCAACCCAAATACAGGCATGGCTACTTCCATCCGTTCACCAAACGTCACACCGATTTCTTGGAAAACCAGCTTAAGCCGTTAGGGACTTCCCCCTTGCTTGAATATTGATTAAAACATGGGGTCCCCAGGGCCTAAAACAGCCTGGGGAGAGGGCTGCACGCCCTCCTACCCCTAAAAAATACTTTGAGCCCCAGGAGATGAGGTCCCCGGGGCCAAATACAGCCTACTGTAGGCATTTAAAAGACAAGCTTTATGGACATCGAACAGTTGAACTTACTAAAAGGCAGCATTTTTTTTTAGCATTACAGACCTCAAGTCCCAGCATACACCGGTGACTGTGCACTTAGCATACGCCCACCGGGGGGCTTGAAACAAGAATAAAAAGAGCCGGAAACAATAATGCGGACATCAAGTGTTTTTTGTGCAGTCCAGAAAGAAGGGGTTGATGTCCCTGAAACGCGTCAGCATATAATTGAAAGGTGGAGCTGGAAGGCATGTCTGAAAGTCAGAGCCGGAGGGCAGAGTACTATCGAGTGCTTCTTCAATGCTGAGGGCATTTTGTGGAAACATACATATATATATATATATATATTTATATTACCTACTGGCGGTCGCCAGTAGGTATATATAGTTAGGATTTTTTCTCTATGGGATTTTTGAAAATTCTATGTCTAATAACTTTGGCGTTTGTGGACGGAATTGGCTGAAATTTTCAGGAAAATGGCACATTTTGTTTCTGAGCAGCCCCTGAAAATTGGGGGGGAGGGTTCGTCCAGGGGGGGTCGAGAAAAAAGGGGGGTCCCAAAACGTGTTTTTAACATTGAGTTTTCCATAGGGCGGTTGGCCTCACTTTTAGCCCGAACGGCTGAATGGATTTGCACGAAACTTGGCAAAATTGTAGGGACTGGTAGCCCGATGTGCCTTTTGTAGGTCTCAATATATGTGCTTCAGTGGATTTTGAGAAATTAACGTTTAAAAAAAGATATATATCTGTAACAGCGGACCGGGCAGCGCTCCGGTTCGCGGACTTTTCGCGCAACGGAGCTTTGTGAAGCGAAGCTGATTGGTTCTCCGGCGTCTGTCAACATTCCAAACAGTCCGTAGCGGCCGCCATCTTGTCTCTCGGTAGGATCGAGAGACAAGAGGAGGCCAAAGCGAAGGGGCAAATGACCATAAGGGGGCATAGTAGATCCTCGCTGACCCCCTAGGTTTGATGTGGAGGTTTTAAAAGGGCCCCGCGGGGCAAAAAAATAAATAATAATAATAATCGAACGGCTGAATGGATTTGCACGAAACTTGGCAAAATATTAGGGACTGGTAGCCCGATGTGCCTTTGCTAGGTCTCAATATATGTGCTCCAGTGGATTTTGAGAAATTAACGTTCAAAAAAAGATATATATCTGTAACAGCGCTCCGCTTCGCGTACTTTTCGCGTTACGGAGCTTTGCGAAGCTGATTGGTTCTCCGGCGTCTGTCAACATTCCAAACAGTCCGTAGCGGCCGCCATCTTGTCTCTCGGTAGGATCGAGAGACAAGAGGAGGCCAAAGCGAAGGGGCAAATGACCATAAGGGGGCGTAATAGATCCTTCCTGACCTCTTAGGTTTGATGTACCATTTTGCCAAGTTTGGTGTAATTCCGTTCAGCCATTCAGGCTGTAGACGTATGTAAATGTCCTATGGAAAATTGCATGGGGAAAACACATTTGAAAGTGTTGAAATTTAGAACCAATTAAAATGTTACTTTGGTTTTGTATTTGTGTGTGATGAAAGTTAATTGGTTATGTATATATGTCAAATGAGAGGAAACCCAGCCATTTTGTGATACTACTGTCTGAGGTACATTTGTGAGGAATTTTTGGTGGTGAATTTCTGGTGTTTGATTTACACAGTACTAACACTTCTCCTACTTTTAAAAAGGTGAGTTGTTAATTTGTAAGGGGAACTATGTTGTACACTTGAAGATAATTTGAAAAATGTTTTCTGTTATTTATTTGCAGTCCTTCTGTTATACTAAATACTTGATAAAGTTAGTTTTATATTATGTATTACTAAAAACGATAAATGAAAGTGATTATTTTTTTCTGCAATTTACAGCAAGCAATTTCAAAATAAAATGGCTCACAATGAAGAGACCGTGGCAATTTCTTTTGAATTGTCCACTACATTGATTGAAATTGAGAGCACCAATAATGAAATATTGTCACAAGGAGGAGATGACGTGTATGATTTCATTAGATTGATTGAAATTGACAGCACCAATAATGAAATATTGTCACAAGGAGGAGATGACTTGAATGATTCCACTACATTGATTGAAATTGAGAGCACCAATAATGAAATATTGTCACGAGGAGATGACTTGAATGATTCCACTACATTGATTGAAATTGACAGCACCAATAATGAAATATTGTCACAAGGAGGAGATGACTTGAATGATTCCACTACATTGATTGAAATTGACAGCATCAATAATGAAATATTGTCACAAGGAGGAGATGACTTGAATGATTTTTTTGATCAATCTGTTGATGGCGAATTTATCGAATGTTTGGAGACCATAGAGTTACAAGAATCATCATTGCAGACTTTTCATGAGGAAATTGCTGATGAGGACATGTTACTAGTTCTTTCATATTTAGAAAATTCTGAAGAATAAATTTATATTTAGAAATCAAAAATTGTTTGAGACATTATTCATTTTTATTTTTAATTTATGAGGTTGTAGCGAAGTGATTGTAGTATAAAATGAGACTTATAGTATAGAGTGCAACATTTTTATGTTACATGGTAAGTTTACTCATATTTACTTCCCTTCTGCCACTATATTATCTCCAATGTGTATTTGACATCTCTTCTTCATCTCCGGCCTCCTTTCTCTCACTGTGTGTCTCCGATGCATCTTATCGCTGCTATTTTGTGTAATTACAGAAGAGAGTAAAATAAAATAGTTCGGAACGTGAAAAGGGGGCAAAGTAGAGTACCCCTCACCCCCTAGGCCTTTTCAGGCGGTCCCAAAAGGATCAGTTTCTGCTTTCCTGAGAGATTATGGTATGAGTTCCATATACCACAATAATTTGCATTACAACATGCAAGATATCTATCTCCTATTACCAACTTTTGGAGATATTCGCGCTAAGCGCGAATATCTCCAAAAAGTAACACCTGCCCTGAGCAGTTCTTAGCCATGTTATCCAATGGGAGGTGGATAACATGGCTACGAGCATTAGCTCGGTAATGCATGAATATCGCTGACTTTTTAGCGATATTCATGCATTGCGGCCGTTTATTATCGCATTTGCGATAAACCTTGATAATAGCAAGGTTTATCTTCGATAATTTCTGACGATGTTTAGCGGTAAGAAATTCGTTGGTAAGCATCATTAGCGATAAATATCGCTTAACTTTGGTAATATGCACCAACGTCTGTTAACGTTCGATTCGAAGGAAATGAGGAAGTGTTGAAAAACATTGTTTGCGCCATCTTGCCTTTTTTGAAATGCCACACTTTTGTCGTGCACGGCAGCCATTTTAGATGCCTTGACCAGACCCACTCTCTGCACGCTGTCGATTCGTAGCATGGCTCCCCACCCTCGCAAGCATCTTCCCCAGGCACTGGTCACCCCCGCTCTCTGTCTTATGCATGGGCAATAAACCTCCCCCCATCTGCGCTGCTGTTCCCCGAGAATCACACTCTGTGCCCGCCCGACACCTCCCTTTCGCCCTATTCACTACCGCACCCTCTGACACTCCTCTTCCTCTGTGTCCGATTGTCCAGGCTATCAGCTAGCCCTGCAGATGTAGTTTATGGCTCCAGCTGTAAAGAATCACCCCTCTTCAAAGGAGTTATAGTAGATCAAGGCCCACACCCGATGAGATCCGTCACACCACACGTGTTCCTACTATCTGAAAACCATCCTGTATTGTGATTGGGGAGGGGACCGAGCCTGAAGCGGAAGATTCCAGGAATGACTCTTTGTACATCAAAGTTTTTACAATTATGTGTCACATTAAAAATATATAGCACTCAAACAAAGTAGTAGGAATATAAAACTTTAATAACATATAAATATATACAACAAAACAAAAACAGTAAAAACATTTAAACAACGAAGAGACCGTGGCAATTTCTTTTGAATTCCTGATGAGGACATGTTACTAGTTCTTTCAAATTATGAAAATTCAGAAGATGTTGCCTGGGGGTGGGTCGTCAGTAGCAGTCTGTTGTGCGAATAGTTCCAAGGCAGCAGAACGCGCTGAAATCTAGATGGCACGAAAGTGATGTCTAGTAAGTTGCCGCCCAGCAAATAACGGCGTGGGGCGCCGCGGGGGTGAGTGAGTCCAGTAGGCACCACAGCTATTCTTACCGGCATTGCAGAATTACTGCTGGGGACAATGCCTGTGCTGTAGCAGGGTCACAGCAGAAACAAAAAGGATTCTGTTGAAGATGTTGTTGGTTTTCAATTTGAAAACAGTTCTGGTGTCAACTGCTATGCTAATGTAGTGGTTAATGTTTTGTTTTCTCTAGAAAATGTAAAAGAGGGGGAGGCAGTCCAAAGTTCCGTTAAAAGGGCAAAGGAAAGGATCGGTGGTTTGAACTATCAGTCAAAAAGGGGAGGGGGTGCAACAATTTTTCCTACCGGGTCACACTGTGCTTTCACCGGAACTGAGGTCTGCAGGATTCTAGTAATTCAAAGTGAGGCTGGCGCCAGCATGGGAGCGCCGACGTCCCGCGGATACAGTTTCGTCACTCCACGGGCGATCATGGCAGTCATTCCCCATCGGGGGTCGGAGACTCCCGCGGCTCCTCTAGAATCTTCAAGGTCGTGGAGGACTACGGTGGTGGAGTCAACCAGTGACCGGGCCATTTCTTTATGCTGGGCCCGCTCTTGCCAGGTCGACCGCCATTTTGAGAGTTCGGTAGCTACTGGCGATCGCGGGGTCAAATGAGCGGACGGGCTCCACCCTGCCGGGCGAGACGTTGCAGCATGGCCACAGTGGAAGAACCCTTTTCCGGGCGCCTGGAGCGCTGAGGGTGCAGCTGGGAAGCCTCCACCTGGGGAGGCGGGAGAGGCCTGTTCGCACCTTCTCTCCCTCCCAGTGCACCCCACGGCGTCTCGCTTGAGATTTGTTATGGCCGGACCAGGCGATGAGGACGAGGGGGGGG
This sequence comes from Lissotriton helveticus, assembly GCF_964261635.1. NCBI lineage: Eukaryota > Metazoa > Chordata > Amphibia > Caudata > Salamandridae > Lissotriton > Lissotriton helveticus. The sequence continues at coordinate 2,090,130,375 of NC_136061.1, forward strand.
GGGTCGGAGGCATGTGCAAGACATCCCCCCCAGTGTTGTCAAAGCCATTTTTGAAGAAAGAAGAAGTGTCCCGTCCGTCTTCGGACCGGGCTTCCGGTGGATGTCGGCCGGACGCCCCTGGCTCTGGCCCCATGAACGGGTTCCTTGGTTTATCGGCTGCAGCCGGATCCCGTCGGCCTCTGCCCCCCGACCGTTGGTGGCCGGACCGGAAGAGCATGTGGCGGGACTACCTGAAACTCTCAAGGGCCACCGCGGCCGGACTGGGAGAAAGAGGGCAGGGTCGAGGAGATATTCCCCCCCCTGCAACTCTTCAGCGTTGTAAAGGCAATCCCCTGGCCGGGTCCCGCTGGCCTCGGCCTCTCCTCCGGCTACACCCTACGTTAGGATCTCCTGGCCGAGGCGTGGCAGCAGGACCCGCCTTATATGGGCTGCTCCCGGCTGGGCGTAGCCGCAACCCTGCCCCACCTTGGAAGTTTCCAGAGTGGGGGCGGATGTTCTACTGACTTGCATTTTCCCTAGTCTATCGATTTTTTTGGCGTGGCAGGCAGTGGGACAGCGAGGGGTGATTTGGTTTCTCTTACTGTTTTTCTGGTCTCTCACCACTGGCATATTTTAACGTTTTCTTGTTTCTAGGACATTAATAGGTTTTATCATTACGTTATGTTATCGTTTCTTTGTTCGTTGTTTAATAAAAGTTCATGTTCATCAGTGGCCTACTGATTTTCGTTTTCCTATTCTTTTCTTTCCAGGTTGTTTCATGCTAAAGTTTCTGTTAACAGGATACAGTGATCACTTCGTTATTATTGCATATGCCCTTTTCACTAGGGGTGCTCTCTGGTCGGGCCAGATGACGTATCTCTAGTAAATGGTCCGGGTAAAACAGGTGCATCAATCAGTGGGGAGTAGATAGGCATGACAGATTACAACGGGGGAGAAAGGTCCGCATTACGTACCCTTTCACTATTTGCAAAGATTTTCCTACGTATATTTGCAAACAGGGAATACCTCCAAAAAGAACCAATTCCCAAACAGTCAATGTTTGGGGAAACAATCAATCAATGAGGAACGAAATAGGCACGACGTGTTAAAGGTTTGCGTTACCTACCCTTCACTATCTGCAAAGGGAGAGAGAATATTCCTATTCTTCCTCGTTTGCAGGCAGAGAAGATTCTTAAGAGAACCAACTTCGAACAATTCAATGCTCGATTCAAACAATCAACAAGGGGTACTGTGAACACAAATGAACGCCGCTTATGTACATACACATTGGTATTATCAACAGGTTGTTCCTAATGATTCTATTTTAGGGAGGTCAAAAAGAGATCCCATTAGTGGCCTACTGATTTTGCTCGATTCCTTTTGTTTTTTTACACGATTTTTCGCTATCTGCAAAGACTAAACAGAGTATTGCAACTCTGTGCTTGTTTGTAAATAGAGAATGAACCAAAGAGAACAATCAATCAAATGGAGAGAGAAGCAGGCACGACGGATTACAACGGGGGCAAAGGCCTGCGTTAACTACCCTTCACTATCTGCAAAGAGAGAGTACTCCTAATAGAAATGAGGGGTGGGGGGCAGCATTCAAAGCAGATCAGTGTGCATAAACACGAAAATGTTTTTACTTACCACGTACTTGACATTTGACAGCTTATGATATTTGCTATTAAAAAAACCATTGAAATTCACTGAAAAAACCATAGGTTATAGACCATATATAGTTAGGAATTAGCATTTAAAAAACCTTATTTTACTCACACAAAACCATTGAAATTCCATATATAGTTAGTTGCACTAACTATATATCGCGCACCCGCAATCCACTGCTGATCATGTCACATATTACATCATTCATGACATGGTCAGTGACATCACTGATGACATCACTGATGACATCTCAAATGACATCACTGATGACATCACTGATGACATCTCATTTGACATCATTCTTGTGCTAATACGATAAACCTCTTCAGACTCTAATATAACCTTAGATACACTCAGTGTATACAGACACTCACACACTGCCACTCATCCATGGAGTTACTCACACACCCAGTCAGTCATGCAAAGAAACAATCTCACCTCCATTTCTTCAACTATACAGTTAAACACACCTTACTTATTGAAACATATACTAACACATATTTACTCTCTTATACAATCCCTGATACAAGTTCACAATGATCGATACAACCACTCACTCATTCAGTGGCTCTCATGCACAGTTATTTATATATGCCAACTCTCACATGTACTGTGTTTTACATATGTACTTACTATGACATGTAGCATTGAGATATCCATTCACTCATCAATACACTCATGCACACAGTCAACTGCCCATGTAGCTGTTTCCACATGCACTCTTGAACTCATACACCTAGTGAATAAACTGCTCACACATCTATGCATAGAGTCACACACCTTCCAGCCACCCCCACACAAACTCAATCTCCCATAGAAATGCTTGGGCAACCAATTAATAACACATATAGCCTCTCGTATAGCTAATGATCAACACATGCAGCAGTTTACATCACAACAGACATAATGATGCACAAATTAAGACAGTTTAGTCACTAACCCATGCATTCAGTGAGACACATTTAATCACTCACTCATACAGTCAGTCACGCACCTACTAAATCCTTCATCCAGACACTTATACATCCACTCATTCTTCAATATGTAAGACATATTTTAACTTTACAGAAACATACAGTCACTGGATGTTGTCATCAGTGATGTCATCAGTGATGTCATTTGAGATGTCATCAGTGATGTCATCAGTGATGTCACTGACCATGTCATGAATGATGTAATATGTGACATGATCAGCAGTGGATTGCGGGTGCGCGATATATAGTTAGTGCAACTAACTATATATGGAATTTCAATGGTTTTGTGTGAGTAAAATAAGGTTTTTTAAATGCTAATTCCTAACTATATATGGTCTATAACCTATGGTTTTTTCAGTGAATATATATATATATACTTATATATATATATATATAATCTACTGGCGGTCGCCAGTAGATAGTTATAGTTAGGACCTAGTTTCCATAGGAAAGCCTTTTTTATTTTCCCAATAACTTTGGAGCCGGCTGACGAATGCTTGCAAATTTTTCATAACTAGTGGGGTGCTGTAGTCAGCTCCTGTCTTGCAAGTTTCGTGGTGATTCGCCAAGCGGGAGCTGAGAAAAAAGGGGGTCCCAAATCGTGTTCTCTCCATGTTATTTTCAATAGGAGACTTTAATCACTGCTACAGCCCGAACTGCTGAACGGAATTACACCAAATTTGGCAAAAAGGTAGCCCTTGGTTCAGAAAGAGACCTTTTTGTTAAATGGTGTAAATCCATTCAGTTGTTCCTGAGAAATAAAAAAAAAATGTCAGAAAATCAATTTCCCTAAGAAAACTTTAGACACTGCTACAGCTTGAACTGCTTAACAGAATTACACCAAAGTTGGCAAAAAGGTAGCCCGTGGTTCAGAAAGAGACCTTTTTTTAAATGGTGTAAATCCGTTCAGTAGTTGCTGAGAAAATCTAAAAATAAAAGTTTCGATATCTAGAAGCGTGGTGAATCGGCGGACCCTCCCGACCACAAGCTTTATTTGAATTGGCTGTCAACACTCCAAACCAGGAAGTGTTGGCAGCCATCTTGTGACTCGGTAGGACCGGGTCACAAGAAAACAGAAAAACAAACACGTAAAACAAGAAAAGGGGGCAGGGTAGAAACACCCTGACCCTCCAGGCCTACTTAGGGGGTCCACAAGGACCCCCAGGGCCAAAAAAAGCATTTTTTAAATCGGCAAAAGTCACGGAGGACCCGTGGATCCTGCCACAAAAATAAAACAAAAACGCGGGCTCCCACGCTTCGTTATTATTTAGCCCCCGGGTGGGCCATGTCCTGGGGGCCCCCGCAGCCCCGGGGGCCACCAGCTCTCTTATCAAATATTTGTGGGGGGCACACAGCCCCTCGCAGCCCCGGGGACCGCTACACCCGGTGCTTGTTTTTAAAATGGGTGGGGGGGCCTCCTAGTCCCCCCAAGACACGGGGAGCGCCACCCCGGGGCTTTTATCAAATAATTGTGGGGCACACGGCCCCCCTGCAGCCCCAAGGACCACCACCCCCGGGGCTTGTTTTTTAAATGGGTGGAGGGCCTCCAAGACCCCTCTAAGCACCGGGGACCAACACCCCCTGGGGCTTTCATCAAATATTTGTGGGGGGCACACGGCCGCCCGCAGCCCCGGGGACTGCCACCCCTTGGGGCTTGTTTTAAACAACAAATAGACCTGTGTGGTGAGGCTCGTGGCCCCCACACCTTCCGGGGACCGCCAACTCCCTGGGGCACTAAAATGCAAATTTGAGGGTCCGTTACGGACCCCCGAGCCCAGAGGACTACCACCTGCCTGGGGCTGCCCAGTGGTGATGTCCTGCAGTGTCCCGGGGAGCCTCGAGCCTCCTGCCCTGCCATAACAAACTTATTTTGGAAGGAAACCTGCTCTCTCTTCCAAAATCCAAACCAGATTGCTTTTCCACACGGGGAGCTGCATGTCAGCAGCTTCCCGTGTGGAAAAGCAATGCCGGCTCCCGCAGGAGGCATGGAGCCGGCTGGGACCATGGGGACATTGGGGCTCCCCCCATGGTCCCCAACGAGAGGCCAGGCCCCAGCGGATGGGGTCCCCAAGGCAAGGAGTGGCCCAGGAGGAGGGCCACGCGGCCTTCGTCCCCATATTAAATTTTTTTAAATAAAATAAAATACTACGCAAAGGCTGGCCCTAGGGGATGGGGTCTCCGGGGCCATAAATGGCCTGAGGAGGGGGTTCACGCAGCCCCCTCTAAATATACTTAAAAAAATATAAACACTGGCCATGCCCCAGATGATGGGTTCCCCGGGGCTGAATATGGCCTCGGGAGGGGGCCACGCGGCCCCCTTCCATTTTTGAAAAAAAAAAAAAATTAGGGATCAGGCCCTGGGGATGGAGATGGGGTCCCCAGGGCCCATAAACTAGGAAAGGAAGGGGGGCCACACAGCTCCCCTTCTTAATTATAATTTTTTAACCGCATGCGCGCTGCGGCGATTTTCGCGCTACGCGGCTTTTTTCAAAAAGCCGCATTACATGACGAGCTAAGCTCGTCATCAGCGCCGAAGGGGTTCAAAAGACCGGCATCGCCAAGGCCTTACCCCTTCCCAGTAACCTCTGCAAATGCGCCCTGTGGCACGTTTTAGGTTGGGGAATTAATTCCCCTTCAATACTGGTTGCCCCTGGGGGCCAACTAGCCCACCAGGTACCTGCAGTAAGTGCCACAGGGCTGCATTGCATAGAGGTGGTCCCTGTCACGACCCTTTTTACTCCTCTCTCAACGTAGCTCTGTGGAGCTTACTGAAGGTACCTGGTGGGCTAGTTGGACCCCAGGGACCCTCAGGATTCAAGGGGACTTTATCCCCCAACTTAAAATGTGCCATGGGGCGCGTTTGCACAGTGGTGAAGGGAGGGGGCGGTGCCTCAGGTGACATGTGTGCAAACACACACTGTGGCGCGTTTTAAGTTGGCAAATTAATTCCCCTTCAATCCTGAGGGCCCCTGGGGGCCAACTAGCCCACCAGGTACCTTCAGATTGCTAAAATGTCTTCAGAGGCCATGGCCCCCTTTCTCTACCACTCTGCAAATGTGCCTCGTGGCAGACTATGGGATGGGGGAATAAGTTCAATTTAGTCCTGAGGGAGTTTGGGGGCCGAGAATCCCTGTTGGTACCTCCTGTATGTCTGACGCAGCGGAATTCCTGAGCGTTGGTTGGACACCCAGCAGCCTTTCTCCGCCACTCTGCAAACATGACTACTAGTTAAAGTAGCATATTTCTGCACCTCTGACTTAGAGGTAGTTTTAATCCCCCTGCCCTAATATGTACTAGAGCCTTACAGAGGAGGTCATGCTAATCACAGGGGTACCCCAATGCATAGTGTTCCCTAGTGTATGTAGGTGTTTTCACTGTATTCTAATTGTCTTTTAGCATAGCACTTGCTCTAGGCCTGGTTAGTCAGAGTCAGTTACCACCAGTACCCATCTGAAAAAGTTGTGGGCACAGGATGATTTTGCAACAAGGCCTCTTTCTGATCCTCTGTTGGTTCTTTCTTCACATCTCTTCTTCTTTCTGTGCTTTTCTTCCTCTTTCTTCACATGTCCTACCTTTGTAGGCATAGTTAGAAATTAGCATTTAAAAAAACCTCTGAAATCCACTGAAAAAAACCCATAGGTTTCAGGCACAATATAGTTAGAAATTAGCATTTAAAAAACCATAGAAATTCACTGAAAAAACCATAGGTTTCAGGGACGTTATAGTTAGTTGGAGATTTCACTCGTATGAAACCATAGAAATTCTGCCGATATAGTTAGTAGACCTAACTATAATTCGCTCCCCGCAATGCACTGATGATGACATTATATATTACATCACTCATGACATGCTCAGTGACATCACTGATGACATCACTGATGACATCTCAAATGACATCACTGATGACATCATCCACATGATCATCTGATGCACCTCGTCATGGGGGCGTGGCCAGCCAGCCATCATGGCGGACGCGATCTGCTAGCGCTCTGACATAAGACCCCTAATTCTCCTCCAGTTTATCCTCTTGAGGTGTCCCCTGCGTCTATATTGAGCGGAAACGGTGAGAGGACACAGCGACGAGCCCCTGGGGCTCGGTGGTTTCTTTATCGGTGATGTAGCAGTGGAGCCCGAGGACTGGCTGCAGCAGAGCGGCTCCGGCAGTGAAGGCGCGAAAAGTGCTCCGGGACCCAACGGCCGTTGGTGAGGCCTATGGCGACGCCGGGACACTGCTGAAGGCGCCGGGCGCTGCTCCAAAGTCTGGCGCCCCTGTGAGGCTGACCAGGTGGTGTCCCCCGTGGGATCGGCGGACCCCGCTGTCCTGGGCTGCTTGTGGCTGCTGTTGGGCGCTGTGAGGCGAGGTGCGGCCCAGAACAGGGGGCGGCCACGGGAAGCCAACGAGATGCCGCTGGAGAGGCCCTGACCTGCGGCATGAGTGGACTGCCACAAACACTGCGAGTGGGCCCGGGGATCAGCGTAAAACAGTGCGCAGAAGAGCGGGAAGGCGTTGGTGAAGGAATCGGCAGCCCCTTGAGATTCACGGTGGGAGCACCGAGGATTGGTCCCTGAGACCCGAGACCCGCTAAGAACCCCGGGTCCGCCCTACCTGCCGGAGCGCCTGAAATTCATGGTGAGCAGCGGGGCCCCGGGGCGGAAGAAGAAGTGCCTGTAAAGGTGCCGAAGCGCCGTGGGAGACATCCCGGTCTGCAGCCTGCGAGGCCTGCAACTGCAGCAGTGGAACGAGGAGGCCTTTTGCAATTAGGGGAGCTGGCTGACGCCGGTCAGACAGTGGGGTGCTATGGTCTGGGACAGCGAGAGAAGCGGGCTGAGGCAGTGAGCCTGGGGGCCTAGGGCACGGCTGCTACCCCTGTGGTCTGAGGCCCTGGCACCAGCTAGCTTGAAGAGGGCCCAGGCCTAGACCATGAACTAGTCTGATGTGGAGATGCGGACCCGGGGCCTGTGAGTGCTGCCACGGCTGGTGGACAGCGCGGTGAGGACTGCGGTGAGAGGCTGAGCTGGTGATTGGGAATGATTGCGGTGGCCGCCCCCACGAAGTGAAAACGGTTGGGGCCCCCACGGCTGGCATGTAAGCGAGACTTTGGTGTGTGGAGAGTACCCGGAGGTGCTGGGGTGAGGCATGCCGGCAAGGATTGAGTGGCTGTGACCTGGCGCATTGGGACCTGGGCCCCATTTTGGGGACTGCGCCATCTTGGACAGGACTGAGGCTGGAGCGGCATACCCCTAGTGTGAGAGCTGCACCGCATGTAGAGGGGGCACTGGGCGGCCAGAGGTGTCCTGGGTGTGTTGAGCCCATCCTCCTGCAGAACCGAAGCGCTTGCTGGTCGGGGCGCTATTGGGGGGTAGAGAGGTATTTAACGAAGGGGTAAGACCAGAGAGGTGCCGTCTAGTGAAGGCAGAGGAGGCAAACCCCTGCGCTGTGAGGAGAAGAAGGGCTGCAAACTAAGCCATCCACAGAGTCGGTAGCTAATAAGATGCAACAAGACACCTGGCAGCGGTGGCGACCACTCCAGGGAGGGGTTTCTCCCTTCTGCAGCTAGCGCTGCCACAGGACTGGCGCAGCGACTCTCTCCTCTGTCTTCGAGAAGGGGCCTGGATATAGGAGGCCTGCTGTTGATCGCGCTCGCCCAACCCAATGATTGTCTGCGGATGCTAACGGCGCAACAACTAGTGATGGGGCGGCTGAGGGACTAATCGCAAAATAGACAGCAGAGGGCTGATGGTCTTGGCCCTCTCCTGGGGCACCAGAGTGGCAGGCGCCCAGGCGGTGGCGCTCACGGTCAAGATGGACACTGTGCTGGTGGCGGTGGAGCGGATCGGCACCACCCTGGAGCAAACAAAAGTGTCACTAGAGGCACAGATCGACAAAGTCCCATCGGATTTCACTCTCCTCCATGCCGACCATCGTAAGCTAGCGGAGTCGGTTGCCTTGCAGACCCAGACACTTCAAGAGATCCAGCCTGTGGTGTAAAATCACACTATAGAACTCCAGGACATGATCGACCGGGTCCACGTGCTCGAAGACCGCATAGAGGATGCGGAAGGGCGCTCTGGCACGCAACAATGTCCGCATTGTAGGCCTTCCGGAGGGCGAGGAGGGCAAAAATCCGGAACAGTACATTGAGAACTGGCTATGAGATCTCCTGCCTCAGGGGGTGCTATCACCACAATTTGTGGTGGAGCGGGCGCACAGAGTGCCAGCGCAGAAGTCCAAGCCAAGGGCTCGGCCTCGCCCATTCCTCTTCAAACTCCTTAACTATCGAGATCGCGACGTGGTGCTCCGCGAAACCAGGAACCTGGGCGACCTCATTGTGGGAAATGGTCGGGTGATGTTCTTCCCAGACTATACAGCAGCGGTTCAGGGACAGAAGAGCACCTCCATGGCGGTGAAACGACAATTGCGGGAGCTAGAGTTGCCTTACTCCCTGTTATTCCCCTCTCGCCTCCGAGTGGTCTGGATGGAGGGTATCCACTTCTTTGATGCCCTGTCGGACGTTTGGGACTGGCTGGAGGAGACGGGGCAGTGGAAATGAACAAGACCCACAGACCCGGAGGACGGTGGCTGGCAGGAGAGGAGACCGAGGCGACGCAGACGGCAAGGTGCTCGCCGGGACACGGGCTTCCGCCCAGTTGCGTCTAGTCCAGAAAAGATAAGAATGGAACAACAGGAAGCTCTTGAGGCAGTGGCGACTCTTGGGACAGTGAACAACAATAGCCGCCTGGAGACCCATGCACGCAGTGACCCGGAAAACAGTGGTTCGTCGTCCCCGTCCACCGTGTTCTCTGAAGACTTGAACATGCCAGTAGTGATGCCTCAAACGGCTGACCAGATCATGTGATCGAGAGGTGCATTGTGGCACCCTTTCATGGCCCGCACACCTGAGTACTCTGTACACCGTATCTCTTTAACATGTCTGCGCACACGCTGCTGAAATATGCTATACGCTGGGAGCGTTTTTTGTTATCTGATATAACGCATGTGAATTTCTGAGGCTTGTCTTTTTAGTCAGAGGGTAGGATATGCCACGCAGATGTTGCATTCGCAGGCTCCTGCAGCTGTGGTCCACACCGAACCTGCACGATTGACCAGCCTGTGATTCACTGCAACCTCTTGAGAGTACGGGAGGTTTGAGAACAGGGACGTAGTGTAGACTAGTTGCTTACATTACACACACCCCACTAGCTACTACACTGGACTAGCACTTCACCATCAGTGGCATACCCTGAGGTTTGGACATATCCCCTTTCGGGGATTCGCCCCACCAGTTACATTGTTTGCAGTTGTTGTTATGTTTAAGTTGCGGCACACTGACATGCTCCCCTTGGACTGTCATGTAGTCACTGCTTACCTATATACCGTGTTAAGTTAGCATGAGCTTATTAAATGTTTAAATGCCATTTTACCTTTTGCTGCTTCTGCACACGACATATAATTGTTGTTTTAGCTTTCAGCCTAGAAGAGCGTTGTGATTTACATGAGAATAATATATTATTGCTCTGATATCAGCTTTGCTTGGTAAACTATGTCTGTACAGTGAGTGCTGAAGCATTCAAGGATAACTCGACACAGGGTTGTTGGGAGGTCTGATCTTCGCACCTTCCTAGACATAACATAAATGCAGCTTCTGCCAAAATCTGGTTTTACGCGTGCTTTATATTGCTTTGCTGAGAGCACACGATAGACACTTGATGGTGCTTTGCATGCAGAGAGCTGGTGGAAGATGATGTGATCCTCTGCCACTGAAATCTTGAAGTATGGGGCCGCCCTGCTAGAATCCAAAGAGACCTTCTTAGATATAATATAATATGCTAGTTAGGGAGGGTGAGAATTAGGTGTTGTTAACCCTTATTCATTTCAACATTTTAGCATGTTGTCACCTTTTGCCTTTTATGGACTGGTAACTATGCTGATAACTTTGCTTCTTATAATATGTTTGCTTGTATTATCTAAGATACTGCGTTTGAGAACACAGCATTAGTAAATAAATATTTCAAATGTGCACGTGTCCTCTTTTACTCCACGTTCTGGTTTGAAATGATTATATAACGAAAGAGTATTCATGTGTTCCACGTGACCAGAGGTATTCTAAGTTCATGTTCTGGTTTGTCTAAACATTGGGAGTTTGTTATGACCAATGAGACACTGTAGCTAGCTCGGTAAGGGGATTTTGGGTACTAAGGTGAGTTTTGGCACACCCTAATTCACTGAGGTTCCAAGTCTCTATGCACAGTTCTGTAGGAGAACAGAATCCCTGCTACATGGCGCCCAAACGTTGGTGGTCTTATATCATGACACTCGAGTAGTATATCATTCAATCCTTAACCCCTTCACTGTCGTTTCCGGAAAACGGTGGTGTCGAAAAAAAACTACCTATTTGTGAAATATGTCTTTTCAAGCTTGAACCTTTCTAAACGGTTTCCTTGAATTACTACCCAGTTGTGCTCCAAAGTTTACTTTGTCCTTTTTAGGTCTCGGCTAGTAACGCGCTGAAAGCGCGTTCTCGCCAGAGAAGTATAGTCGGCGTCTCAGGCGAAAAATGCGAGGAAGGGGAGACAAGAGCTGGCCGCGCGCCCAGCATTCTCAATGGGAAAAGCATTTTCAGAGTCGGATTACGACGCGCGCTTTAGGATTGGGTCGCGCGCGTGAGCTTCTACCATAGACAGCTCACGTGACGTTGCGCGGCCCAATCCCAAGGCACGCGTCGTAATCCGACGCTGCCCCCCTCTCAGGCTCGCGTTGATCACATGGGAGGCTGTAGTTGTACTTGGGTGGTTTCATTGCAGGAAACTGCCTGTCATTCCCTCAATGTGTCCTCCGCCGCTCCTCACCCCCGTGCAAACCCTCTAGGGTGCCTCCAAATTCCCTGGCCAGTGTCTCTGCTGATCTTCCGGAGCTGGATCCGGAGTGCTCCCACAACAACACAGGAGTCTCAGCAGCAGCGCCGACGGGAGTCTGCATATTTCCTCTCCCTCTGCCAAAATGTCCGACCCGTCCGGTCCGGACTCACAGGCTCAGGAGAGGGTGTATGATCCTGGCTCCTCTTCCACCTGGATCAGCCCACCCCCGCACCGCCACCAGCTCTGCGCACTGAAGCGAGATGCCCGAGCCCCCAGTGCTTCAGGTCAGTGCGATCCTGTAAAGGCCTCGCAGGTCTGCCGACGTGCCATTTTGTTTTCATCTGTGAAAACAGTCTCTCCACGTTTTGTGTAAAATATAGACATTCTGAGACTACCCACATATTGTTATTCTGTCTCCCCAGTAGAAACAGTTGTAAAAATGCAAGATGTCTTTAGTTAATGCCATTGCTCTGGTACAGCGGTGTACAAAATCACACACACACATTGAAACACAAGCACATAAAAACACAGATAAGCAAATACACCAGGGCACATATAAGCACGCACACATCGAAGCACAAGCACATACATGCAGACACGCAAATACACCAGGGCACATATAAGCACACACATCGAAACACACGCACATAAAAGCACAGACATGCAAATACACCAGGGCACGTATAAGACCGCACACACATGCACGCACCTACACAATAACACATTTCTATATTGCCATGCAAGTACACAAGCAAACACAAATATAAGCCCACAGATGCATACACACATATATAGGCACTCACGCAGCCCACACAATTGCACATGGTTCCATTCGACTACATAAAAACGCACACTCAATGCCACATAGAAACACGTAAAAGTTTGTTTAGATATGCCACGTGGATCCATGCACACACGAGGCATACACGCTCTCAAGCCAACACACATCCAAACGCGCACACATGGATCCGTGCACAATGTGTCACACACACACATGCACGGGCAAACACGGCCACCTGTTCACACATTCATCACTGCTCTTGTGCTGCATGGAATATTACAGTTGGTGTTGCAATATTTAGCAATGCCAATAGCTCAAACTTAATTAACCCGAGACCTATTGCATTGCAAATGCTTGTTTCTCTCTGTTACGTCATGGCCGCTGCCGTGGACATTCCGCAGCATAGTCGCATTGCGGTGCGCAATCATTTGCAGAATTACAATGTCCCAGTGGAGGGCTTGGCCGTGATAATGGTGGTGAATGCGGACACAGCTTACCCTTACGAAATCTTTTATTTGTGGGTGACGTTTCCGGCACTGGACGCAAATTCTGGTGTGTTCCACACGTACACTCCCTCTCCTGTGCCGAAGAATATACCCCGTATAGGGCAGAGGAAGTACCTATTGATACTTGGCAGCATCGTGTTTGGTTTGGTGGCGCCCTACCCATTCTTTGACCGCTCCGAGGTTAGGTCCTTTGTCCATTCCAGGCACAAATTGGCCGGTATTGGCTGGATTTACTCCTCATCCTCAACACGGCAATTGTACCGTTGTTGAGCTTCGTAGACTACATGTAGTCTCAATTGCCGTAATTCGCGCTTTAGTGCAATGCATAACCCGTAATCTTCCGGGTGGGGACCCGGGTGGTGCGGCGCTTCCGGCCGGACAGGGCGGTTTGAAGCTCAGTCCCGTGATGGTCAATGCTGTGATGGGCAGGCGTCCCCAAGATAAGGATGACTTTCCTTTCTGGCTTGCCGAGAAGTTTGACCAGCTGGAAGCTGAATTTCCTAACACGACTCCTGGTGAAAAACACAGGATTCTGACAATTAGTTTGCCCAAAGATTTGACCCCTGAAATCGGTGACTGTGAGACCTGGGGTAGAACTTTCGCGGCGGTTTATGCGAGGTGTTATGGCACTCCGTCTATGACTGTCCTGCCTACGGTCCTTAAGCGTGTTCAGGATGAGCACGGACCTGAGGCTGCGGTTGAATTGGGTATGCGCCTATGTGGCACCTTTGATGTGGTTTGCGATCTCATTCTTGCTAATGTCAAGGGGGATGCAGTGAACTTTCAGGTAGCTAACGCTTTGGCGGCGCTTCCCGATGTCGAGAAACCCCGACAGTTAGCGAGGATTATTGTGGCGGCTTATAAAACCGTGGGTCGCAATAGTAGGGGTCTCAAGCCTTTTTCTACTAAAGAAAAAACGCAACCCCAAGGGCAGAAGTCTGAAACGGACGTTCAGCCCAACTCCAAAAAACAAAATTGACCTAAAAAACAAAAACAGGGAAAGCAACAGCAACAGCAACAGAAACTTCGGGAGCATCTGTGTCACATTGACCGCTTAATTTGTAGCTTTGCAGACATAGGGTACAAATTCAATTTTGCTAAATCGCACATTGCAGAATATACAGTGTTGTTTCTGGGCTACAAGCTCAACAATGAAGGTAGAGGTTTGGCTTCTCACTTCCTGGAGAAATGCACACAACTGAGCGCTCCGACAACTCTGAAAAAATACAGTCTTTACTGGGCTTTTTAAATTTCGGACGGACATACATTTCGGAATATGCCCAGCGTTTCAAGCCTTTGTATGCTTTGATACAACCAACTTTTTCCAAATCATGCTGGCTGCCTGAGCATTCAGCTATACTGCAATCTTTGCAAGCTGATCTGCTCGCTTCTAAATTCTTACTGACTCGTGACAACCACACCAACCTGGTGATAAGAATCATCCCTGGGACGGTGGGTTTCACGTACCTTACTTTTAATGAAGGAGACACAGTACCTATTGCTTACAAGTCACACTTGTACACTTTGGCTGAAATGCGGTTTTCTACTGTGGAGAAAGTTTTAACGGCTGTACAGATGGCGATTCTTAAGGAACGTGCTCTGTCACAGGGAAAACGCATGTTGGTTGTTACCCCGTGTCTTGCTTTAGAAGCAGTTACGAAAGCCAGTGTACCGAATTCGAAAGCTTTGCACCCTCGGTGGATTCAATGGGTGGCTTCACTGACGTCCTCGGGTGTCACCTTTGTGTTTGATGCCTCCTTACGGTCGCAGGAGTACTTACAGTATGAATTCGTTCATCCGGCTCCTTTAGCTATGCGACCTTTGGAGGATTTCCATTGCATCATTTACACTGATGGTTCGGCGCAGGTTGCGCATGGCTCTAAACATGCCTATGTTTCCGCATGCGCCATTGTGGTCGGTGCCATGGTGAACGATGAGTACAAGTCCAGAGTCGTGCACACGCAGACACTAGGGGACTGCACCGCACAATTGGCAGAGCTTCGGGCTCTGATGCTTGCATTGGAGTACGCAGATCCTAGTGTGACGACTCTTATTGTGAGTGATTCCTATTACTGTGTCCAGTCTTACAATGAAATCTTGTTCTTTTGGATTCAGAATGACTTTCTTGATTCCAAAGGTAGCACAATAAAACCAAAAATGATCTGGGTTCGAGTGGCTGAGCTTAAAGAGCAGTTGCCACTTGTGTTTGTGATTCATACTCTTGGCCATCAGCGTGTTGGAGTTCACTCTGTGGGTAACTCGCTTGCTGATGAAGCAGCGAAATCAGCGGTATCTACATATGCAGCAGTCACACGGTCCAAAAGTAAGATTGATGATGATATCTTGGCGGCTGTTGCTGCCACTGAGAAGGGAGGTAAACATCCTACGGGGTTCCCTTCAAAGTACACATACCACTTAAGTCCCGATAAGGTTCCTTATGTGAAAATTCCTGAAGTTGGGGAGCGATTGATTCCCAACTCGGATCGCAGGGCTACGTTGATTACAGCGGCGCATGAAGGTGTGGCGTCTGCGCATGCAGGCGTCTCGGCTACTGTCTCTCAATTACAACAACGTTTCTGGTGGCGGGGACTGTACAAACAGACGCGCAATTATGTCCTTCAATGTGACATTTGCCAGCAGACTAAACCTTCGACTGCTGCGCGTCCGCCACAGACACAGTTGTACATATCTAATAAACCACTAGGTTGTGTTTATTTAGATCACTGTGGTCTTTTTTCATCTGATACTGCGTATAAGTACATCTTAGTAGCAGTTGATCAATGCACACGCTTTGTGTGGGTATGGCCCCATCGCAGCGCTGATTCACGGACTGTCATAAGAGATTTGCGTGTCTTTGTAGGGATTTTTGCCTGTGGCACCTTCCATTCGGATCGGGGTCCTGCTTCCGCCTCTAAGGCTTATAAGGATGCTAAGATGTCGTTGTAGGTCCAAGTCAAGTTTTCGCCTCTCATACAGACCTGAGGGTAATAGTGTAGTGGAACAAATGAACCGTGACTTAAAGCAATCTTTGACAGCACGAGTTATAGGCACTGGCAGAAACTGGCTGGCCCATCTCAATGGCGTGCAGCGTGCTCTTAATAATCTCCCTAGAAGGTCTCTGGGTGGGCGGACCCCATACGAAATGCTCTTTGGTATCAAGATGTATGTCCCGGACCTTGATGGTCTAGACTGCGTGGCCCAAGCCACAACCTTTGACGTAGATGAACATTGCAATGTTTTACAGGATCTACAAAAGACCAGAGACAGTATTGCAAAGGAACATTTGCCCTCCACATCGGATGATGCGTTGCAGATCCCGGTAGTTGGCTGGCTACCCCAAGTTGGAGAACTGGTTCGAGAGAAGATCGATAACAAGAAAGAATTTGGTCCTTCCTATCGAGCTCCGGTTCCTGTGCTTGGCGTGAAGGGCACAAGAACAGTCATTTTACCACCACTTCCAGGTCGTAAGGAAAACAGGTTTATTTAAATTGACAATGTCAAGATACACAGAGTGGCCGATTCTTCTTAGTATGACACCGGCGGTCTCCTGTCCTTCGATGGTGATAAATTCTGTTTTGGCCACGCTTCTAATCCTGAGCCAGAGGTGGCCCTCGAGATGCCTGCAATTTCCAGTCCTTTATTAAGTACTTTGCCTGGTGATAACGTTGATGGACTTGATTACACTTACCCAACTGACTTATCGATGCCTGATTTGCAAACACGTTTGGCCACAGAATCCAGATTTTCTTTTGACACTGTTTCACATAACTCCAAGAAGCCATCGCGTATTGCGATTTATGCCAGTTTATTTAAAAAACATTTTTTGATTCCCCCTTGGACATATATCTGGCTAGTACTTTTTTCAATTTACCTTTTTATGTCAATTGATTTTGTGTTTTACTTTTTTCGAATCGTCAATGGACACTATGTCGAAGAGAGAACATGCATTCGCCATCTAAATGGAACTTTGGCCCCCCCTTTCCTCATCGCATTCAGCACACAGACTGAAGAGAGACTTAACTTTTGTTAACATCACTGCTTGGCCTGTCCTTGATGGGATTGTGTGGGATGCAGTTAAATTTCAAATCCATGGCCCTACTGAGGTTGGTAATGTCCCTAATGTGCTCAGGGTAAACATGGGAGATGTGGTGAAACAAAACATACGTTCTGATGATTGGGATATTCAGGCCGTAGAGACATTGTTTTCTGATTTGAAATATTATGCTGCCTTTGATGCTGAAGATTTATACTTAGATTCTGCTAATTATGGTGAATTATTTTGCTTCCAACATTTTGGCAACCATTATCTGCATAAAACAAGTTCCAGAAGGGGTACTGTAAATTACACACGGTGGGAGCATTGCCCAGCTCCTTTACAAGGCAGTTCGAGTACTTTTTTGAAAAAGTACACTTATTTTACCGACTTTAATCAGTCCAATCCGAGTCTTTTTATTTTAAAATGACACAGAAGTTCATGTCCAAGGTTAGACTTACCGATTCTAAATTGTTGTATTCGAAGTCCTTTCTAGACAAGTTGGCTGTAGAAGGCTACGAGCTATGGAAGGAAACCATTGACCTTAAATCCGTTTGGGGTTCTAAAAGTTGGCAGGTACAAGGCACTGAGGCTTTGCACCGAGCATGTCTCATCCCAAATCATATGTTGTTTTTGAATTCTAGCATTTCACAAACAACATGCTTTGGATTGGCTACTTCTAAAAAATTAAATACACCTACCGTCCCTGATTTAGAAGAATATTCTGGTTGGAGTAATATTACACAGTTTTCCATTAGGGAATTGCAAGCTCTATTGCAAAATTCGTCCTTTAACATATCCAGTTTGGATCCAAAAGGTTGGCTGATGTGGCACAAAAGTTCTGATTCATGCCAACATCGTTTTCTGGGTTTAGCTGATGGATTTACACAAGTCAGGCCTGATCCCCGTTTTGAAACTGACCATTCTGTCACCACTTATTCAGTAGGCAAATTATGTCAGAATTGGCTGAAAGATTCTACCTTGGCTGCGGTTAAACTGCATCTGTCCAAGCTGACTGATGATGTGGATTTAAATGATTTCATAAAAGGCCCGGCTAGTGGTAGATCTAAAAGATGGATATATGCGATTTACAATGAAATCTGGAAGACATCACAAATTGAGGCTGCTACACGCCTTAGAGATATTGATCAAGCTAATTTAGAAAAAGTGCTTGCAGTTGTAGACAATAGTATTAACATGCTTTCTTCCTGAATTTACACGTTAAATAATATTGTGTCTTCTGTTGTTGATATTGTGCAAGATGAAGTGTCTGTGTTATACCATGGTCAAAATCAATTGCGTTCCATTATGCAATTTGCGTGGACCCTGCAGACGCTTAAGGCTGGTAAGGTGCCTTGGAATTACATGAACGTGTCCTCTCTCTTTGCACCTTTTAATTTGACTGACAAGCAGCGCTTGCTTTCGATGCGTGAGGCATCTTTTTCCATGTTACACATTGAAAGATTGGAGTCCTTACCGTTCTCTGTGGCAGAGGCCACTGCTGCGACGTGGCTTATCCACGGGTTAATCACGTTACCATTTGCTTTGTACAAATTTACAAATTGTATGCGATAAATTGCGATAGGCCGATATGAACCACTGGGTAGTTCGTTTCTCCATGAGGCGTGGTCCCTTCCATTTACTTACAGATGCCTAAAAGACGGTAAAGAGGTTTATCTAAAAGGGGAGGAGTGCACAGAGACACCAGATCACTCA
The DNA here is from genome assembly GCF_964261635.1 of Lissotriton helveticus. NCBI lineage: Eukaryota > Metazoa > Chordata > Amphibia > Caudata > Salamandridae > Lissotriton > Lissotriton helveticus. The sequence continues at coordinate 2,090,148,885 of NC_136061.1, forward strand.
TTAATGTGCAGGCACATTTAATTGCACGGTTCTTGTAACCAAGAAAGGCCAAATTTAGCCTGTGTTTTGAAAGGTACTCCGGTTCCCGCAATCGTCCCCACTTTCACATTACTGGCAAACGTCAGTTATTTACTTTTAAATAACGAGGATTGTTGTGGGTTAATTAGAGGTGTTGCTTATGTGGTTACAGTGTCTGAGCGAGTGGTTTGTTGCAAAAATGTTTTGTACCCACCCCCGCATGGGAACTCAGATGTTACCATCTGGTCGCGTATCCCAACCTTGACGGCAGAGTTCAATGGAATGAGTAGAATAAGAGCCCTTTTGTCCCCAAAAAAAGTGGCCCTTAGTTTGGTTCGTGAAACATTTGTCCTTCACGTAGCTAACACCCGCACAGAGGTGCAGGCACTATTAAATACTGACTTGCCGTTGCATTTCGGTGAGCTGATTCATTCAATCTTTAACGCGTCCTCCACTTCTGGTCTCGCACACTTTTTTAACATAGTTAGCAGCGGTCTCGTGACTTCCTTTGAAAACATTTTTAGAGTAATTCCTGCTTTCTTTCATTCTATATTTTCGAGCCTCTTGGGTGGTTTTCCTGTTTTACTGGCGCTGGCTGCAGGCGTTCTGGTGATATTTTGTTTTATTAAAAATGGATGCCCATCCTGTGTTACACGCCGCACAGCCCCACCTGGCACTGTTTCGCAACAGGATGCTTGAATACAATGGCACGCTGCCGCTTGCGAAATTAAGCACGGCATATGGATTATCGTTTCGATTTTCCTATTTCACATGTGTCCAGCCTGTGTTTCATTGCCTGAGCTGCGATTTAGACTGGGCCCTTGATTTGTGTCTCTGCAAGATGGTGTCTCCTGACGTCGATTTTAATCATCTGATGAGTCCCTTTGTTACTCACGGTTGGTTTGTTCTGGCGAAAGGATTATGGCCTTGGCAGCGATTCATGGACTAATGGGTCATTGGAACATACTCGCAGCAGCGCAAGATTTATTGGCACAGAGCTATATTGAGAACCCGCCGAGTTGTCCTCTGATGATGCTAGAGGCTCTGGTGCTGGAGGAGCACGTATGTTCTTTCCCACTATTAAATTGGATGGTTGAACTGTTTTCGGATGATGACAGTGACTTCATGCTGGAGGCTGTTGTTGCATATTTTGCATATTCAGTCCTGTCCTAAAGGCTTTCGAAGCTTTTGATAATAACCCGTTCTTAATTACAAATTTTTTAATGAAAATTATGCGTACATTTTTTCACAACCCAGACCTATTGACTTGAGTAAAAGTGAGCCATGGATTGGCAAGTTGAGATTTTTTTAAATTGACTTCTGAAAACGTTTTTCACCCGATTTTGAAATTTGACCTGGCTCATCATTTATGAACTCTGCTTTCATGATGTGCCCCTTGCCTTATCTTATCTTATCTTATCTTATCTTATCTTATCTTGTCTTATCTTATCCCTGCTCGGATCATGGGGGGATGTCATATAGTTACTGCTTACCTATATACCGTGTTAAGTTAGCATGAGCTTATTAAATGTTTAAACGCCATTTTACCTTTTGCTGCTTCTGCACACAACACATAATTGTTGTTTTAGCTTTCAGCCTAGAAGAGCGTTGTGATTTACATGAGAATAATATGTTATTGCTCTGATATCAGCTTTGCTTGGTAAACTATGTCTGCACAGTGAGTGCTGAAGCATTCAAGGATAACTCGACACAGGGTTGTTGTGAGGTCTGATCTTCGCACCTTCCTAGACATAACATAAATGCAGCCGCTGCCAAAATCTGGCTTTACGCGCATTTTATATTGCTTTGCTAAGAGCACACGATAGACACTTTATGGTGCTTCGCATGAAGAGAGCTGGTGGAAGATGATGTGATCCTCTGCCACTGAGATCTTGAGGTATGGGGCCGCCTTGCTAACACCCAAAGAGACCTTCTTAGATATAATATAATATGCTAGTTAGGGAGGGTGAGAATTAGGTGTTGTTAACTCTTATTGATTTCAACATTTTAGCATGTTGTCACCTTTTGCCTTTTATGGACTGGTAACTATGCTGATAACTTTGCTTCCTATAATATGTTTGCTTGTATTATCTACGATACTGCATTTGAGAACACTGCATTAGTAAATAAATATTTCAAATGTGCACCTGTCCTCTTTTACTCCACGTTCTGGTTTGAAATGATTGTATAACGAAAGAGTGTTCATGTGTTCCACGTGACCTGAGGTATTCTAAGTTCATGTTCTGGTTTGTCTAAACATTGGGAGTTTGTTATGACCAATGAGACACTGTAGCTAGCTCGGTAAGGGGATTTTGGGTACTAAGGTGAGTTTTGGCACACCCTAATTCACTGAGGTTCCAAGTCTCTATGCACAGTTCTGTAGAAGAACGGAATCCCTGCTACAGGACAGTACCTCCGGCCCCCCCACCCGAGGGAATCCCTCTGCCCCACGCTGACACAACACATCCAGACATATGACGCACATTAACATCGTGACTTGGAACATACGTGGTATGCACACACCATCAAAACGCTACTCTGTATTTTCCTACCTACAGAGGCATGCGGTAGGGATTGCCCTCCTGCAGGAGACCCACATGACTCAGACAGAACTTGACAAATTCCACAGGCGTTGGAGAGCAAATATATGGTACGGTCTTCTCGGAGAATGCACGCGGCTCCCTGATATGGGTAAGGGTGGGTATCCCCTTCATATGTGAGGAAAAGAATGTGGACCAGGAGGGCAGGTATTCCCTAGTGCGGGGGGCAGCTGAATGGTTAGGAGGTCCTCTTAGGATCCCTTTATGCCCCGATGTAGACCAACCGTTATTCCTAGCATAGTTGACCCAGGTCCTCCACCCTTATGCTGATCTCCCCTGCCTGCTTGGCGGGGACTTCAATATGGTGCTGGATGTACACCTGGACTGGTCTTCCCCCCCCCCCTCTCAGCTGCAGCGGTAGCGTCCAATGCGCAAGCGTTCCAGAACTGGCTATCCCACTGGGCTATACAGGACCTGTGGCGCGTACAGCATCCAGTAGACAAGATCTATTCTTACTATTCAGCAGTCCATGATTTGCATGTCCGGTTGGATAGGATAGTGGGCTCCCAATCCCTGTTCCCGCCTATTGCAAAATCAGAGTACCTGGGGAGAACCCACTCCAATCATAACCCCCTGTGGTTTCAGATGAGCTGGGAGGCGGACCGCCCGCCTGTCACTACGTGGAGGCTACAGCCTGCTGCGCTGGAGGATTCGGAGTTTTGCTCATCGCTGGGCACGGCCATCCTTGCATACTTCGATGCCAACGAAGAAACTGCGAGTAATGCCATGGTAGAGTGGGATGCACACAAAGTGGCTGTCCGGAGGCACTGTATGGGGGCCACATGAAATATACGCAGAATACTCTCCACCTCTGTGGCACTTCTGGAGGCTGAGCTCTTACAATATGAGCGGGAGGGGGAGGGTGAGGGCGGGCACTCACGCAGACTGGGAGATCTTAGCGCCAGGCATGTGGTGCTTTTGGAGAGGTAGAGGTGTTACAACTATGCAGTGCACACGGCACACGGCCAGAACCCATGCCAAGGCAGACAGAGCGGGCCGATTACTGGCCTGGTTAATACAGCAGGAGGGACGTGGTGCCCCAATAGGAGTTCTACGTACAGCAGCGGGAGAGATGGTGTACACGCAACGTGAATTACACCGTGCCCTGACTGATCACTATGCGCAGCTGTACAGAGCCCAGGGCGTTGGCCCCAGGCACATCTTGGAGGGGTTCCTGGACTCTGTCCAATAACCCGTGGCCCCTGAGGGACAGAGGGAGACACTTGTTGCGCCCCTCTCATTCGAAGAAGTCGGAGAGGCAATTCCATCCATGGCATCCGGGAAGACTCCGGGGCCGGATGGCCTGCCCGTCGAATACTATAAAGCGTATCGGGAAACCCTAACACCCTTACTTCACAAGTTGTACACTACAGCGGTAGAGTACGGATCGTTGCCCCCCTCTATGCGGGAGGCGTTTCTGGTTCCTCTGCCTAAACCCCCCACAGCTCTGGGCTCATATAGGCCAATGACAATGCTTAACGTGGACTATAAGGTCTTCGCTAAGGTGCTAGTGGAATGATTGGCGCCGGTGGTCCCCAACTTAATACGCACTGACCAGAACAGGTTTGTACCAGCAAGATTCACGTCATTGAACCTTAGGAGCTACTTCAGGGTGGTGGCTGAGGCCTCGCGGGAGTGGCCTAGGGCAGGGTGCCTGATATTAGACCTGGAGAAGGCATTTGATTGCCTAGAATGGGGTTACCTATCGGCAGTGCTGATGCGCCATGGATTAGACATGGGATTCCTGCACATGGTTAGCCTCTTATACAGGAACCACGTAGTCCGAGGCGGTGGGTTGAGACACCCAGCAGAGGTGCCCTCTGCCCCCGCTACTGTTCGCGTTGGCTATCGAGCCCCTGTCCGTGGCCATACGACAGACTCTTGGTGATGGCATCCCGATGGGAGACGCAGTCCATCTGGTATCGCTTAATGCTGATGACCTGCTGGTGTTTGTGAGGGATGTGGGATGCATACCGGAGCAGCTAGCCCAGCTGCTGCACACGTTCGCTGACGTCTCAGGGCTCTGAGTGAATGCGGGTAAATCTTGCCTTTACGCTTTCAGTGAAGGGTCCACAGACCCAGGATACCACCTCGAGGGCACGCGAGTCCAATGGAAAGAGGACACCTTTCGGTACCTGGGGATCCAGATATACCGTCGCCCAACTGACTTATTCGATGGAAATCTTGGGAGGGCGGTCACAGCGCTTAGGTCTCAGATATGCTTCTGGAACACGCTCCCGCTGACGACCACGAGCAGAGAGGCGCTTGCTAAAATGGTCATGCTCCCCCGCCTCCTGTACTACTTTGTCAACTTACCGTTATTTATCCCGGCTTCCTTTTTTATCATGCTCAATAGGATACTGCCGGACTTTATCTGGGGCACCTCTAGGCATAGGCTGGCACTGGCGAATTCCTGCCAACGGATCGGGGGTCTTGGCTGCCCCTTGCTTTGAACACTACTACCTAGCTGCGCAGCTACAATGGGTTGCTCGCTGGTTGGCGGATAGAGGTAGGGACGATACAGCCACTGCAATGCCGCCATACTCCCTTAGAGCGTATAACTAAGCTTTTCCATCCCATAGCAGCGATTGAGCGCCCAACTCCGCTCCTACTGGCGGTGGCATACAAGTGCTACCGGAGAGCCTTGTACCTTACCCGCAGCATGGCTCCTTATGCGCCTGCTATATCATTGGAGGGCTCGCCTAGTGGTGAAGGGGTGCTCACACCCTCCATGCTCACGGAGTGGTGGGAGGCCGACATCCAGACACTCGGCGATCTCTATAGGGATGGGGAGCTCACAGCATACGAGACGCTGGTAACAGAGGAGGGGCTCCCCCCTGCGGGGGTTCTTAATGCATCGCTCACTGATAGCGAAGCTGACTGCCAGATGGGGGGACGTAGCGACAGAGCCCAGACAACATTTAACTATGCAGTATCTCCATGTCATGGGAAGGGGCAGACATATGGTCTGCTGGTTTGTGGCATCATGCGGAACATGCGGCTGTTAGTTTGGATCCCCTTAGAGGCAAATGGGAGCCAGACCTGGGGCGGCCGCTAACTGACAAGGAGTGGGAAAGGGTCCTTAAAAGTCCGGTGTGCATCCCCAGAAACAACAGCCTGATTGCGGAAGGCCTCCTCGTTCCACCGCTGCTGTTGCGATTCTGTCAGATTCAGCTTTTTGTTGTTCATAGGGCCTACCTCACGCCCGAACTGATCAACAAATACTTCTGTCGCATTGATACGCTCTGCCCCAGGTGCAATGAGCTGGGGGTGGGTTTCCTGCACATGCTGTAGAGCTGTCCCGGGCTGGGCACTTACTAGAAAACAAATAGCGAGCTGCTGAGAAGTTGCACAGACCGAAATATACCCTTTGACTGGCCTGAGTACATTTTACATCACTTCAGGAGACCCATTAAAGATAAGGTGACGTCCCATTTCCTGGACCTGGGGCTAGTGGTGGCAAAGCACGGTCATGGACTTCCTCCCTCCAGGCGTGGGCCAAAGCAGAGTGGACCGCCATACGCAGGGAGGAAACGATGGGGCTCCGGAAGAAACCCATAGTGGCACGCTGGGAGCAGATGCTTGCTGCATTACAGCAGCTGGATGGGGAGGGAGGCACAGGTGGCGCGGAGGGAATGGGAGACTCACACAAGGGTGGGAGCATACCACAGGCCATTCTCCTGCCGAGATAGTTTGCTATGTTTAACTCCTGATCCAATGGGACACAAAGGCAATCACGCAAGTGCAGTCATAGTCGAGAAGCACACGCGTTCAGGGGTGGGGGGTTGAGGCCGGGTTTTGCCGCTGCAGTTAATGTTTTTTTGTTTTATATATATCATCTGTTTGCAAGCTCAAGATGGCGGGTCAACCCTGAACCATGCGGACAGTTGAGAGTCCAACGTGCTGGTTCTCATGGACAGCCCCGGAGATTGCATCAGGGCAGGAGCACCATAGTTTCGTCAAATTTGGGCGAGCATCTCATGTCTTATTCCTTGCATAACTTGAACACCTGTAAACATAATATGATGATGTGCTCACGTCTTTATGACTGATGTGCCTATGCCACTGAGCTTTTATTGATGATGCCTGTAATGTACTATGTAACCCCAAAATGTCAATATAACAGATCTGACAAAAAAATCTGATGCACCTCGTCATACCCTAATAAAACCTTTCATACACCCACTCTAAAATACAGACCACCAATATCAAAATCATAGACAGATCAACAGCAGTTAGGACATACTTGCTCAGTGATTCATACATCTACACACATATCCACCCACTAACCCATACATAGTTACTCATACTCACAGTCATTCATCTATATAGCCATTGATATATCCACTCATAAATCCCATGTAGACACTTACACACTGCCACTCACCCAAACAGTTATTCATACATCTGGTCAGTCATGCAAAGAAACTATCACACACCCATTTCCTTGCTTATACAGTCATACACACACCACCACACATATTTATAGAGATACTAACACATACTTCCTCTCTTATTAAACAACCACTCATAGAAACACACATTTATCCATACAGATAGTCTTGCAATCACTCCTATTTTAAAACATATGTAGTTACTCACACATGCACCACTGAGACATCAATTTACTCACCAACACACCCATACACACACTCGCCCACCCATACAGGTGTTTCCATATGCACTCTTGAACCTATACACCCAGTGAAACATCTATGCACAGAGTCACACACACACCCACCCACAAAGACACTCAGGCACCCACACAGATACTCAGACAACCAATAAATAACCCATATGGACACTCATGTAGCTATTTGCCAAGCCATGTAGCCGCTTACACACTAACTAACAGACATTCACAGAGTTTAGTCTCTAACCATACATTCAGTAACACACATTTAATCACTCACCTATACAGTCAGTCACACACCTACTAAATCATCCATTCAGACACTCATACACCCACTCATACTTCAATACACCTTGGCATATATATAGATATTTGGTGTTTTTTTGTGTAGAGGTAGTCTTTTGAATATGTGGTATAAAATTTCATGAATTGGATTTCAATATTAATCAGGTATTTTAGCCTTTGATATGTGTTTTTTCACCTATATACCATTTACTGATTATTTAGGCACTATGTCGCAACATTTGGAACATGTTTTTCATCCAATGATTATGAAAACTCTTGATTCTTTCAATTATCTGGCACTATGTCGTTATTCTCTGAAAGTATCTCTTTATGTTTTCTAATTTCAAAAGATTTTTCAATAACCATGTTTTGATTTGATTGCCACATTTTTCTAATCAATTGTAAACCCATTTTTGTAAATATCAATTTGTATGCGTTTTTATGCATTTGCATATGAGTCTATCTGTCTACTACGTTCATTAGTAATGCAGAGAGGGCGTGCACTTTTTTAAAATTGTCCCACTTTTATGTTTACTATAAATTGTTCCTAAGTTTCAGAGCGCGTTATGTGAACAAGCTCCCTAGTGGAGTGAAACGCGTCGTCCTTATATTGAATAAAACGTCATCCTGCAACTCACTTGAGGAGTGATTCTTTTCCGATATATTGCTCGCTACATTGAAAGAGACTTTTTGGAGGTCCATACCTGTTTGGTTCCCCCGTTTATTGACGGAACAGGAGTGCTTTTTCAGATATATATATATATATATATATATTACCTACTGGCAGTCACCAATAGGTAGCTATAGTTAGGACCTAGCTACCATAGGAAATCCGCAACATTCTATTGGGAATAACTCTGGTGCCGGTTGAGGAATTTGCGTGTATTTTTCCAAAATTTTGGCCAGCTCCGCTCCACTCCTTCCCTGAAAGTTTCGGGGGGATTCGTGAAGTGGGGCCTGAGAAAAAATGGGGGTCCCAAAACGTGTTTTCCCCATGTTAATTTCCATAGGACGTTCTGACACAGCTACAGCCCGAACCGCTGAACAGAATTATGCCAAACTTTGCAAAATTGTAGGGTCTGGTACGCAGATGTGCCTTTGCTATATTTGGTGAAAATTGCTCTGGTGTTTTTTTTGAAAATTAACTTCAAAAACACATATATATCTATAGGCGCGCTTCGAGCGCTCTCCGGTACATGTACCGGAGAGCGCATCCGGCGCGCTACGGGAGTGCGCGAGCGGAAAGCTGATTGGCTGTCGACATTCTAAACAGTCCGGAGAGTCCGCCATCTTGTGTCTCCGTAGAATCGAGACACAAGAGGTGAAAATTAAAAGGGGGAAATGATTAAAAGGGGGCAGGGTACACATCCCCTGACCCGCTAGGTTTTCTGAGGGGGGCCTAGAAGGACCCTGAAGGGCAAAAAACCTTTTTTTTTTTTTTTGCAATTTTCGCGGTGTAAGCGCTGTGTGCGTTCCCATGTACGCTCACCGGTACGCGTACCCAGAGCATACCACAGGGAAAAACATTGAAAGAAAATAGTGTAAAATAAGAATTTGTATTGCTTAGAGGTAGGGTAGCTCTAAAAAGAGCTGTTGTGTTATGTGGGTGATTTAAGTACCTACAAGTAGGTACCGATGCAGAGTCTAAAATTCACTTCAATACAATCACTTCGCTACTACCTTATAAATTAGAAATAAAAATGAATAATATGTCAACTAATTTTTAATTTGTAAATATTAATTTATTGTTCATAATTTTCATAATTTAATAGAACTTGTAGCATGTCCTCATCTGGAATTTCCTCTTCAATCATATGATCAGGAATTTCCTCATCATAAGTGTGCCATGATGATTGTTGGAATTCTATTGTATCCAAACCTTTGATTAATTCTTCGTCAAGAGATTCATCCGAAAAATTATTTATGTCATCTCCTCCTTGTGATAAAATGGTGCTGTCGATATCCTTGTCATTTTGAATTTCAATAAATGTAGTTGAAATGTCAAAAGAAATTTCCTTGGTCTCCTCATTCTGATCCATTTTAATTTCAAATTTCTTGCTGTATATTGCAGAAAAAAGTAATCACTTTCATTTATCGTTTTTAGTAATACATAACATGAAAGTAGCTTAATCAAGTATTTAGTTCTTTAAAATTAATTGGAAGTGTATAGTATCAGGCAGGAACTAGAAATATAAAGCACTGCATGTGATGAAGCCTATCTTAATCCATAATTATAACAGAATGACTGTAAATAGCTAACAGAAAACATTTTCCAAATTATCTTAAAGTGTACAACATAGTTCTCCTTACAAATTAACAACTCACCTTTTTGAAAGTAGGAGAAGAGTTAGTACTGTGTAATTCAAACTCCAGCAATTGAGCACCCAAAATTCCTCTCAAAAGTACCTCAGACAGGAGTATCACAAAATGAACGTGTTTTCCTCTCATTTAAGATATATAAATAAACAATCATACTTTATCACACACAAATTCAAAACAAAAGTAACATTTTGATTGGTTCTAATTTTCAATACTTTCAAATGTGTTTTCTCCATGCAATTTTCCATAGGACATTTAGACACGGCTACAGCCCGAACGGCTGAATGGAATTACACCAAACTTGGCAAAATGATAGGCACTGGTATGTAGTAGGGCCTTTTCCATATTTGTTTAAAATTGCTCCAGTGGTTTTTATAGAAAGCAACTTCAAAAACACATATATATCTATAGGCGTGCTCCGAGCGCTCACCGGTACGCGTACCGGGGAGCGCACATGGCGCGCTACGGGAGTGCGCGAGCGGAAAGCTGCTTGGCTCTTGGGTGCCTGACATTATAAATAGTCCGGAGAGTCCGCCATCTTGTGTGTCGGTAAAATCGAGACACCTGAGGTGAAAAAAAAAGGGGGAAATAATTAAAAGGGAGCAGGGTCGACACCCCCTGACCCCCTAGGTTTTTTGAGGGGGGCCTAGAAGGACCCTGAAGGGCAAAAAAACTTTTTTAAAAAAAATGTTCGCAGGGTAAGCGCTGGGTGCGTTCCCATGTACGCTCCCCGGTACGCGCACTCTGAGCGCACCACGGGGAAAAACAGTGTAAAAAATTTGAGTAAAAAAATTATTTAGAGTGCTTACAGGTAGGTTAGCTCTGAAAAGAGCTGTTGTGTTATGTGGGTGTTTTTTGTACCTACAAGTAGGTACCGATGCAGAGTCTCAAATTCAAGAGGAAGACTCTATTCCCCTCATCTGTAAAATGTACACCATCTCTCCTATAGATGCCTTGTATGTTGTAACGCAAGTTGTTGTGGTAAATGGAACCCATACCATAGTCTCTGAGGAAAGCAGAAACAGTTTTATTCACATGTTTCCTTGCTTTCTCAATCTGTGGACAAAATTGGTTGGACCAGTTCCATTTTTGCCTTTGGCATATATTAGAAAATTCCAAGGCAGTTTTTGGAAAAAGTGACATTAATTGCCCAAAGATGTCCTTTAAAAGCATTTCCAGACTTACCCCAGTCAAAGTGCCTAGGTCATTTCCACCACAGTGCACAATTATGAGGTCAGGGTGTGGTAGATGCATAAAGGATTTTATTAATGGTATCAATTGGTGACTTCTTAATCCTCTCTGTCCAATCCACACAATGTCCACATTTGGTAAATCAAGGTTGTAAATACCTCTGTTACTTGCAGATTTTTCACTCCAGAAGACATAGACCCACAAACCAGACTTTTGGCATCTTGAAGGTAGATGTGCTTGTATTCAGATGAGTTGTGGAAATTAAATGGCAGTTTCAAAGTAGGAATTATGAAAAAAAAGTGGTTGAAATTCAGTGCACTTGAAAAACAAGAAATGATTGGTGCTTTCTTAAAATTCACCACTGAAAATTAGGGTGCATGCTTTTGTTTTTTAAAAAGAAGTCATTTTAATGGTTGAGAAAAAGTCATTTAAAGAAACATTGCACATGATTAGCTAGTACATTGAGAGGTCAAACACCCTTGCTGGATTCTTTTGCAACATAGTATGATGAACTTTTCAACTGTGTGCTGGGTTAGGAGGGAGTTACCAGGGTAACAGGGTGAATGAGCACTGGGGGGATGGGTGAATATTATGTGAGTTTCAAAGTGTTCAAATGTACAACCAATTAAAATGTGCAGTTTGGTTTTGAATTTGTGTGGGAAGAATTTTGATTGGTTATGTACATGAATATGGGTCTGAAATGAGAAAGAATATGTGCCATTATTCTGAGGCTCCAGTGACAGAAGCATTATTCAGAGATTCTGTTTAAGAACATCTGTTGTGTGTGACTGACACTGTTCTACATCTTTCAAAGCATGTTTAAAGGTGAGTAATGATTCTTTTAATAAAGATAGACTGCTGTATGCACTATGGAGAAGATTAAGAAGCCTATTGTGCTTCTTTATTCTTGCATTTCGTATCTTTTTTTTGTAATGCTGTTTAAAAATAGAATGGTGCATATTGGAAATGTATTTTGAAAATGAGTTAGGTTTCTGCTTTGTTCTGTAGTGGTCATTTAAATGAGCTGTGCTTTGTGTCAAAAACGATTACTATGGAAAATGTTTTCTGGTAAAAAGTCTGGTTTTTAAATTTTGGTCAAAGATCACACTGAGTGTCTGTTTGAAATAAGAGAAAACATTTTCAAATTTTTCAATAATGTCACCTGTGCCTTTTAACAGTTTGCCTCAATTAGCTTAAAGGGTATTCTTTCCTTGTGTCTCACCTTACTCTGTGCGTGTGTGTTATCTGATATATGATTCATTTAATGAAAATACACTGTTGTATGCAGTATGGGGAAGATTAAGAAGCATATTGTGCTTCTTTATTCTTGCATTGTGTGTCATGTTTTTTTGTAATGATGTTTAACAATTGTATGGTGCGTATTGGAAATGAGTTAGGTTTCTGCTTTGCTTTGTAGTGGTCATTGAAATGGGCTGTGCTTTGTGTGAAAAACAATTTACTATAGAAAATGTTTTCTGGTAAAAAGGCTGGCTTTTAAATTTTGGTCAAGGATCACATTGAGTGTCTGTGTGAAATAAGGAATTATATTTTCACATTTTTCAATAATGTCACCTGTGCCTTCTAACAGTTTGCCTCTCTTAGGTTAAAAGGTACTCTGTGCCTGTGTCTCATGTCACTTTGCACGTGCATAATCTCTCTTTTTCTGTGTCATTTCTCTCCTTGTGTGTGTGTCATGACATGTGTGTTATGTGCCTAAAATCACACTGTGAGTCAAGCTTGATTTTAAATGGATCTGGGTGAATAATTTGCTTAGTTGATGAGTTTATAAATATGGAAATACATGTATTCTTAAAGTCAGTTAGGCTTTAGACATAACATTCATTTTTCATTTCAACGGCACACCCTGGATCTTCATTGCACAGTTTAGAGCCTACTTGTAAAGTAAGAGGCTTAACAGACATGCTGCCTAAGATTTCCTGGTAGTACATATGCTAAAGTCTAACTGACTTTAAGAAAATATGTCTTTCCATATTTTTAAACACATCAACTAAGGAAATTATTCACCCAGATCCATTTAAAATCAAGCTTCACTCACAGTGTGATCTTAGGCACATGACCAGGATGTTACATGTAATGAGAAATGAATGTTATGTCTTGCTTATATATAGGTGGCCTCTTTTTTGCCAGTAGAAACAGTGAAATATTATGAGCAGAGACACACATACTGCTTGCAGAGACAGACATGGTAGATTATATGTAACATCCTGGTCATGTACCTAAGATCACACTGTGAGTTAAGCTTGATTTTAAATGGATCTGGGTGAATCATATGCTTAGTTGATGTCTTAAAAAATATGGAAGTACATGTTTTTTAAAGACATGGTAGAGTATATGTAACATCCTGGTCATATGCCTAATATCACACTGATGGGTGAATCAAGCTTCACTCACAGTGTGATCTTAGGCACATGACCAGGATGTTACATGTAATGAGAAATGAATTTTATGTTTTGCTTATATATAGGTGGCCTGTTTTTTGCCAGTAGAGACAGTGAAATAATATGAGCAGAGACACACACACTGCTTGCAGAGACATACATGGTAAATTATATGTAACATCCTGGTCATGTGCCTAAGATCACACTGTGAGTCAAGCTTGATTTTAGATGGATCTGGGTGAATAATATACTTAGTTGATGTCTTTAAAAATATGGAAGTACATGTTTTTTAAAGACATGGTAGATTACATGTAACATCCTGGCCATGTGCCTAAGATCACACTGATGGGTGAATCAAGCTTCACTCACAGTATGATCCTAGGCACATGACCAGGATGTTGCATGTAATGAAAAATGAATGTTATTCTTGCTTATATATAGGTGGCCTGTTTTTTGCAAGTAGAGACAGTGAAATAATATGAGCAGAGACACACATACTGCTTGCAGAGACAGACATGGTAGATTATATGTAACATCCTGGTCATGTGCCTAAGATCACACTGTGAGTCAAGCTTTATTTTAAATGGATCTGGGTGAATAATATGCGTAGTTGATGTCTTTAAAAATATGGAAGTACATGTCTTTTAAAGACATGGAAGATTACATGTAACATCCTGGTCATGTGCCTAAGATCACACTGATGGGTGAATCAAGCTTGACTCACAGTGTGATCTTAGGCACATGACCAGGATGTTACATGTAATGAGAAATAAATGTTATGTCTTGCTTATATATAGGTGGCCTGTTTTTTGCAAGTAGAGACAGTGAAATAATATGAGCAGAGACACACATACTGCTTGCAGAGACAGACATGGTCGTTTATATGTAACATCCGGGTCATGTGCCTAAGATCACACTGTGAGTTCGGCTTGATTTTAAATGGATCTGGGTGAATAATATGCTTAGCTGATGTCTTTAAAAATATGGAAGTACATGTTTTTTAAAGACATGGTAGATTACATGTAACATCCTGGTCATGTGCCTAAGATCACACTGATGAGTGGATCAAGCTTCACTCACAGTGTGATCTTAGGCACATGACCAGGATGTTGCATGTAATGAGAAATGAATGTTATGTCTTGCTTATATATAGGTGGCCTGTTTTTTGCAAGTAGAGACAGTGAAATAATATGAGCAGAGACACACATACTGCTTGCAGAGACAGACATGGTAGATTATATGTAACATCTGGGTCATGTGCCTAAGATCACACTGTGAGTCAAGCTTGATTTTAAATGGATCTGGGTGAATAATATGCTTAGCTGATGTCTTTAAAAATATGGAAGTACATGTTTTTTAAAGATATGGTAGATTACATGTAACATCCTGGTCATGTGCCTAAGATCACACTGATGGGTGAATCAAGGTTGACTCACAGTGTGATCTTAGGCACATGACCAGGATGTTACATGTAATGAGAAATGAATGTTATGTCTTGCTTATATATAGGTGGCCTGTTTTTTGCCAGTAGAGACAGTGAAATAATATGAACAGAGACACACATACTGCTTGCAGAGACAGACATGGTAGATTATATTTAACATCCTGGTCATGTGCATAAGATCACACTGTGAGTCAAGCTTGATTTTAAATGGATCTGGGTGAATAATATGCGTAGTTGATGTCTTTAAAAATATGGAAGTACGTGTCTTTTAAAGACATGGAAGATTACATGTAACATCCTGGTCATGTGCCTAAGATCACACTGATGGGTGAATCAAGCTTGACTCACAGTGTGATCTTAGGCACATGACCAGGATGTTACATGTAATGAGAAATGAATGTTATGTCTTGCTTATATATAGGTGGCCTGTTTTTTGCAAGTAGAGACAGTGAAATAATATGAGCAGAGACACACATACTGCTTGCAGAGACAGACATGGTAGATTATATGTAACATCTGGGTCATGTGCCTAAGATCACACTGTGAGTCAAGCTTGATTTTAAATGGATCTGGGTGAATAATATGCTTAGCTGATGTCTTTAAAAATATGGAAGTACATGTTTTTTAAAGACATGGTAGATTACATGTAACATCCCGGTCATGTGCCTAAGATCACACTGATGGGTGAATCAAGCTTCACTCACAGTGTGATCTTAGGCACATGACCAGGATGTTACATGTAACGAGAAATGAATGTTATGTCTTGCTTATATATAGGTGGCCTGTTTTATGCCAGTAGAGACAGTGAAATAATATGAACAGAGACACACATACTGCTTGCAGAGACAGACATGGTAGATTATATTTAACATCCTGGTCATGTGCATAAGATCACACTGTGAGTCAAGCTTGATTTTAAATGGATCTGGGTGAATAATATGCTTAGTTGATGTCTTTAAAAATATGGAAGTACATGTTTTTTAAAGACATGGTAGATTACATGTAACATCCCGGTCATGTGCCTAAGATCACACTGAGGGGTGAATCAAGCTTGACTCACAGTGTGATCTTAGGCACATGACCAGGATGTTACATGTAATGAGAAATTAATGTTATGTCTTGCTTATATATAGGTGGCCTGTTTTTTGCCAGTAGAGACAGTGAAATAATATGAGCAGAGACACACATACTGCTTGCAGAGACAGACATGGTAGATTATATGTAACAGCCTGGTCATGTGCCTAAGATCACACTGTGAGTCAAGCTTGATTTTAAATGGATCTGGGTGAATAATATGCTTAGTTGATGTCTTTAAAAATATGGAAGTACATGTTTTTTAAAGACATGGTAGATTACATGTAACATCCTGGTCATGTGCCTAAGATCACACTGATGGGTGAATCAAGCTTGACTCAGAGTGTGATCTTAGGCATATGACCAGGATGTTACATGTAATGAGAAATGAATGTTATGTCTTGCTTATATATAGGTGGCCTGTTTTTTGCCAGTAGAGACAGTGAAATAATATGAGCAGAGACACACATACTGCTTGCAGAGACAGACATGGTAGATTATATGTAACATCCTGGTCATGTGCCTAAGATCACACTGTGAGTTCGGCTTGATTTTAAATGGATCTGGGTGAATAATATGCTTAGTTGATGTCTTTAAAAATATGGAAGTACATGTTTTTTAAAGACATGGTAGATTACATGTAACATCCTGGTCATGTGCCTAAGATCACACTGATGGGTGAATCAAGCTTGACTCACAGTGTGATCTTAGGCACATGACCAGGATGTTACATGTAATGAGAAATGAATGTTATGTCTTGCTTATATATATGTAACATATATAACACACCCTGGATCTTTATTGCACAGCTTAGAGCCTATTTCAGAAGTAAGAGGCCTAACAGACATGCGGCCTAAGATTCCCTACTAGTACATGTACTAAGCAAATTATTCACCCAGATCCATTTAAAATCAAACTTGACTCACAGTGTGATCTTAGGCACATGAGACACATGTCATGACACACATACAAAGAGAGAAATGACACACATAAAAAGAGAGATTATGCACGTGCAAAGTGACATGAGACACAGACACAGAGTACCTTTTAAGCTAAAAGAGACAAACTGTTCGAAGGCACAGGTGACATTATTGAAAAATGTGAAAATGTAATTCCTTATTTCACACAGACACTCAGTGTGATCTTTGACAACAAATTTAAAGCCAGACAATTTACCAGATAACATTTTGCATAGTAAATCGTTTTTGACACAAAGCACAGCACATGTAATGTAAATCAGGCTAATGTTGTAAACTAGTGTTTATATCGTTTACTTATTGTAATTGCTATGTAATATGTTTGTAGTGGTCTATAATATGTTATTTTTTCTTTACCACAGATTATAATCATCTATAGAAAGATAACAGAATATGCCATCAAAGGAACGACGTAAAAAAATACAAAAAAGATTTAAGGTCTAAGAAAAGAGAAATACAAGACTCATCCAAAACAAAATCTTCAGTGAAAAAAAATCATGCTCCTGGTAAGCAAACTAAGAATTTTCTCAGGAAGTTATTGGGATGTCAAAAAATAAAAGGTGTTGTTTGAAAGAAGAATCTAATTAGAAGAAATTGTGTCCCTCCAAAAATGTTAGACCTGTAGAAGGAGATGATATTGTCTATAGCAATAGAAGGAAAAATCAATTTATTGAAATTCGTAGACGAATGTTTTATAACACAATAGTATCCAATTTATTAAAAAATGTAAAGAGGTATCAAAAAAATACCGCTTTTTACAAGAAAAAAAAACATAGTTAAGATTGTGGATGAAGCATTTAAAGTGAAAAACAAATTGTTTAGTTTAGTAATGAATGGAATGCGTACACTGGATAAGGTAATCAATGTGTTCAAATCAAAATGTAAGTGGAAAAGAGTAATTAATCGGACTCATTTTTGTGTTGTTTTTTTCTGGAGAATGGAAGCATAGTTCAAGTTGTGAGCCATTTTTTAACAAAGAAAGTTACTTTCAGGATAATGATTTGGTGCATGCAGTTGACACCAGTGGTCGAGCATATGAGGTGAAGGACGGTTGTCCGGTTGAAAAAGAAAAGATTGTGCCTAGAAATACAGAAGAGGTGTTAGCTGGTGAAGTTTTAGGGAGATGTCCTAAGACTCCAGTGTATACTTGGAATTGTAGTAGTATTTATAGTGTGCGACAGGATTCAATTGATTTGTTTCGCAGTTTCTTACGGACATATACTAAGAAAAGTCTAAAACAAAAAATGAAAATTTTGCAAGAGTTAGATCCTTGTAGAGTGAGAGAAAAATCAGGTTTCCAATGCCATTCACTGGCTTGTCTTTCAAGAAAAGTATGTCAGAGTGTTTTTCACCATTTTAAGATGTTAGCAGTGCATCATAATAAAGTGAGGAAATTAGTGAGAAGGTTGTATTATGCAAAAAGTCCAGCACTTAAACTAAAACAGTTAAACAGTGCTCTTTTGCATGGAACTGAGTTAGATGTGAATAACATTTGTGAAGAAATTGAGTTTTGTTACTTTGGTGAAAAAGAGGACAGTGCAGAAATTGATACAGTAATAGAAGGTAATGTAGAAGAGAATGTAGAGATTTCAAGTACAGAACAATTTGAACATGAAATTACAAAGTTTAAGGTCAATACAAGTGAAAGGCCTAATTTTACTTGTGTGTGTTGTCGACGAACTCATTATAAGCATCAGACTAGATTAGTTGATTTATATGTAAAAAGCAAAAAGGTAAATAATAATGAGTGGAAGGATTTTGCAACATTTTTGTTGGTAGAAAATTGTTTTGATTTGCGTTCTGATCAACGTATTTGTAAATATTGTTATAATGAATTAAATGAAAACCGAATGCCTGCTAGAGCTGTTCATAATAATCTGGAGTTGGTAGACATTCCTTCTGAATTGATGGATTTAAATACCTATGAGTCTATTCTGATTCAATGTGTGCATCCTTTTCAGGCTATTGTTCGCTTGGAGCCTAAGACAGGGAAATTGCCTCCTTCAGATTTACAGAGAGGATTAAAGGGAAGAGTTGTTTATTTGCCTCTAGATTTTAAGAAAAATATTGATACAATTGGTGTAGAAAAAGTAGAAGACGAACCTCTGGTTATTCTAGTTAATGGTGTTCTGACAAAGTGTAAGAAAATCTGGCAAGAATTAGTGGATGTTAGGAAAATCAAAAAGGCAACGTTGTATCTGGTAAAAAATAATCAGTACTATAAAAATGTGTATGTGGGAGAAGAGGAAGCAACTGTAGAAGACGACACTGATTTCTCAGCTGGGCAAATTGAAAAAGTTGATGTCTCTAGAAGTGAAGAAATTTATGAACATTATAGTGTTCATCCATTGCATTCAAAGAAGTAATGGGGAATGCTATTGACTTGTTTCAAATGATAGAAGCCAAAGGAAGTCCCATTAGTGTATGGGAAGAAAGTTTGGAAGCTCGTTGTTTTCCACAGTTATTTCCAACAAGTGAAGGTGGACGATATGACGACCTGAGGTTCCGTGAATTCTGAACCCGTGTGTTAAATGTCATGGTTCCGTTACAAGTTTGGTATCAAGGAACCGTAACTAATGAGTTCGGCAAGTACGAGTGTTTTCGCCATGTTACTACACACAAGGATTCACAGTGTATTTGAAAATTCCGTTCCGAACCATAGTTTTCATTCTGTGCAAGCCAGCCATTTTGTGGTTGCCCTCACATAGGCCGATGACTGCGGCTGACTGGGTCTTTAAGACGCGTGCCCTTTAGCTCGGGTTTGTGCTGACTTTTACATAACCCGAAGTGAACTGACCTCGTTGCCTTAAGCCAACCTTGCTGAGCCAGTTCTTGCCCGCTAGCTGATCAAGACTAAGATCAGAGCGCAGGGCATCGTAAAGTTTTTACTACACACAAATATGCCACATCCTACTCTTACCTGTTTCTGTTTCTTTCTTTATGGTCTATTTATGATATGGGTCGCGGCCTCTTTATTATGGGTTCGTTCGGCCTGTCTAAAGAAGAATGTTGGGTTTGTCCGATGATTAATCATGGGCCGGACAACTGAAAAGTGGGTTTTACTGTCATGCGATACTTTTGGTGTGGATACATGTGATTGGACAGTTCGTAAATATTAGGCGATTGTCTGGAATGTGATTTTTGGCATAAAAAGGGATGACTTGCTTTGTAAAATTGAGCAGTCTCCTGAGAACTCATACCGTGATGATTTCTAGGACTTCTGTTACTGGCTGCAGTCAATAAATTCGATCTTTGACATCACCACGAAGAGTCCCGTGTCTCTGTATTCTAAGACAGGTGAACCCGAAGACTTTGGGCGTGCCCCTGGCGCCGCCGGGTTCAAAATACCCGGTTCTTCAGTTGGCGCCCAACGTGGGGCGACATCAAGCGGTACCGGTCCAACCCTGAAGATCATGAGGAGCTTCGTGAGGAAATTCCGGAAGAAGGGCCCCCACTCCATTGACCCCGGTATGTCGAACGTGGACTGAAGGTCTTTGCTGCGAGATTTCCCGCTTTCTAGACGGCTACGAAGGCCCGCTGCTCTGACTGCCACCCTGTCTTGGACCCCCCTTTGTGCAGCTTTGTAAGGCGATACGATAGACGGGTCTTCTGGTGACGTGACTGATACCTTAGTTAAGTATACGTGGGTCGCTCCTAGTTCTTTGTTTTTTGGTTCTTTGAATACTTAGTTTTTGGGTCTTGGATTTGGGTATTGCAATTTCCAAAGCCGAGGGACTCGTATATTTGCGAGACTATCGTTGTAGATAATCCCTTGAAGTTTGAAGCTAGATTAGTGAGCGAAGATGCCTAGTCTTAGCCAAATTAGGAGGATATTTTGTTGTGGTTGTAACAGGGATTCCCGATTGAAGGATTCATGTCCGATACCTCCAGTTGGAACCCCGACTTATGAACTCTATTCTAAGCACGGCGTGGGCCCCATTACGTTCAATGAAGTATGGGTCCGTTATACTAGGAAAGATGGGGTTTTACAATGGCCCCAATATGGTAGTTTTGAGACTGAGATTTTAGATAATTTAGAAACGAAATTGTGTAGAAAGAAAGCCCGGCCGGCAATTTTTGACTCCTTTCGCCTCTGGCGTAAAGAAGCCAGACAACGAGAAATCAAACAAGCTAAAAAAGATAAGAGAGAAAAGGGGTTGTCGATAATGCAAGCTGCCAAGCAGTTTAAAGAAGACAAAGAAGATAAAGCAATTGAGGTATCAGATAGGCAACATAATATGGCTATTGATAAATGTTATCCAGCATTGCCACCTCTTCTTGGGAAGGCGACAAAGGACCCTGAAAAGGACCCTTTAATGTCGCATCTATTGAGATAACCACCCCCTTATGCACAGAACGCTACGGCACCTCCTCCACCTCCAGTTGTTCCACCTCCTGGTCCTGCTCAACAACCGGCTCCCCTTCAGCTGGTCCTTCCTCCTACGGCCCGCCTCCTCTTGGGACGCAAACTTTGCTATCAGTTTTGTTCGGACCTTCTTTGCCTTACTCTCCTTTATCTTTGACTTCTGCTACTTTGCCTCAAAACACTTTGTCTCCTGTCCTTATGACAGCTTCTCCTTCTGCTTGACAACGGATGGCCGAAACTGTTACTAGTCTTTTGTCTCCTTTCCTTGGGTCGTCGAGTATGACCCCCGTTTCTGCACGTAAACAACTGCATAGTCAGTTACCTAGTCCCGAAGAACGGGCCGTGTTGGATCTCCTGGTTCGCAGGTGGATTTTGAATGTTTCGAGGTATAATTTAGAGTCAGTTATGGATGTCTTCCTGCAGTGGGATTATTTCTAACAAAGGAGGGAGGGAGAGAAAACAAGTGGATTCAGTCTCCCCGAGTATAGTATGAAAACAAAGTGGAATCCACTAGGGCTGTTTGAGATGGTCCCTATTGTGGTGGGGAACACTCAGTGTTGTTTAAATACCCCTCACACACCAACAGGCCCCTTGGTGTCATGCTTCATCATCGGGGTCTTCGCACCCCTCTACGGGATGCAGCGTGCTGCGACCGACGACTACGTAGGAGCACTTTAGTGTGGATGTGTGTGGGGTAAAGGACGTATGTGAGTAGTGAGTTTAAAGTGGGTGAGGGTTAAAAAATACCTGGCTCGTGGGGTAGGAAAAAAAAATCTTTATTCAGTCCCCGGCTGGTATTGTTAAAAAAGGGGTGCAGAGAGAGATTTGTTAGTGTATAATTAAGTACACCAACCTCGTTTGTGCGTCGTCTACATGGACATGTTTCGGAGTTCAAAGCCTCCTTCTTCAGGACGGGAATTTGCACATAGACCCACCTTACTCACATGTATTTAAATGTCAAAGTGTATTATACAAAAATTAGAAAAAAAGTGAACTAAGGGTGTAATGTACCTAGTTACTGAATCATTAACGTAGTCTTTTTTGCCCAATCGGCAAGTGGTGAAGACTCAACGTACAAGGGTAGAGTGCCTCATGAGCCTTTTGCGTTTTTAGGAGGGTTCCATCAGGCACAATTGGGTGATGGTTATCTGGACGAAATTCGACCTCCACCCCTCAACGCGGCTCCAATGATCATCGGAGCTGCGTTGAGGGGTGGAGGTCGAATTTCGTCCTTGTATCCTTGTACATTGAGTCTTCACCACTTGCCGATTGGGCAAAAAAGACTACGTTAATGATTCAGTGACTAGGTACATTACACCCTTAGTTCACTTTTTTTCTAATTTTTGTATAATACACTTTGACATTTAAATACATGTGAGTAAGGTGGGTCTATGTGCAAATTCCCGTCCTGAAGAAGGAGGCTTTGAACTCCGAAACATGTCCATGTAGACGACGCACAAACGAGGTTGGTGTACTTAATTATACACTCACAAACCTCTCTCTGCACCCCTTTTTTAACAATACCAGCCGGGGGCTGAATAAAGATTTTTTTTTTCCTACCCCACGAGCCAGGTATTTTTTAACCCTCACCCACTTTAAACTCACTACTTACATACGTCCTTTACCCCACACACATCCACACATAGTCCAATAGAAAGTGCTCCCACGTAGTCGTCGGTCACAGCACGCCGCATCCCGTAGAGGGTGCGAAGACCCCGATGATGAAGCATGACACCAAGGGGCCTGTTGGTGTGTGAGGGGTATTTAAACAACACTGAGTGTTCCCCACCACAATAGGGACCATCTCAAACAGCCCTAGTGGATTCCACTTTGTTTTCGTACTATTCCTGCAGTGGGAAGCACCCAAGCAAAGATATGTGTCTGATGTAATGTGTACTTTCCTACGTGAGAAATGGGCAGATAATGATTTGGGTTCAGTCCCGGTAGAGTTGCTAAATGTCCAGTCTGAGTTTGCGAAAGGAACGATAGTGGGTCCCGGAATTGAGGATGCGGTTGCGATGGTGCTTGCATTTAGGAGCGATTTCCCTTCTCAGCGACTGTTTGAGCCTGATTACGCAGTTAGGAGAAAGGTACGACAATATCCAATGAGAGAGGTTCCCCCAGTTTGGAGAGAAGGGGACGCAAACGCTAATCCGCCTGTTCTGCCTCATTTTCAGAGAGTATGGGTACATGTGCCATGGAAGAGAGTAGAAGTTTTGGCCCTTAAACAGTCTTTACCTGATCCCCATAAGAATCCAGCTGGCTATTACAAAGAATTGTCCCAGACAGTTGACGCATGCATCATGAATTTAGCCGACATAGATATGCTGTTGGGTAATGTAGTACCTCAACCTCTATGGGCAAAGATTCGTCATGAGGATCATGCGATTGAATTAGGTGACTCATGGGCCAATATTGCTGCCGCGGACGCTAGACAAGTTGGTGGTTCTAAGCCTGAGCCTCTAGTGGCAGATCTACCTGGCAGAATTATAGATCTTATGAAAACTATGATGCCAGCGTTACGAGTAAATTGGGACAAGTTAGCAGCATGCAAGCAGAAGAAGGACGAAAGTGTATCTGATTTCTTCACTAGGTTTGAAGAGACATTTATAGATCATAGTGGTCAGGATATGAGTACGGAAGGTGGACAAAGAATGTTCGTAGATAAGTTTGTCTTTAACTTACTTCCTGAACTGTGTAATGAGTTGAAAGATTCTGAGAGTTCTTGGGCTGTTTCCTCGTCGGCCCAGATATTGGCGACTGCACAGTACTACGAGAATAGGGATAAGGCCGAGAGAGAAAGAGTAGAGAAAAAGACAAAAGACTTAAAGACAAAGGTTCTTTTGCAGCAGGCGTATCCGCCTCGCTCAAATCAACAAGAGTTACAGCAACGCCCACAGTTTCAGTAACCTCCATCGTTTCAGGGACCGCAACAAAAAGCTGGGTATTTTCCTCCAAGACCACCTTTGGGCTTGAATCAGTGTGCGTATTGTAGGGAGGAAGGTCATTATAAAAATGAGTGTCCTGTTTTACGACAGCGCGCGAGTGGTATACCGGCCCCGAGAGGTCGTGGTGGTTTTCAGCAAGTGTCTAGGGGTAGAGGACGTGGTGCGTTTCCTCAGAACGAACGTTCCTTTCCAACACAGAATTCTATGAATTGTTTTGATCAACAGAAAATTGCGTCTGGTCAGTCGACTCAGTACTATGCTGATGACTATTATGTTGAGAGTGAGAATGCTGACTATAGATCAGAGTGGGCCTTATGTTGCAGTAGTTACATCAGGTGTGGTAGCGCCTTTTCTTTTGGATACCGGTGCAGCGAAGAGTTCTATCATGCACTCTAAACTCCCTGGCGCACCTTTGTCTGGCTTAACGAATGTCTCGGTAGGATTCTCTGGCGCCCCAGTTCGTAACCCAGTTTCTAGTCTCTTGTCTCTTTCTATAGGGCCTTGTGAGTTGGAAGCACCTCTCATTTTAACGACAGGTTGTGGTGAGAATTTGTTGGGTTTGGATTTGTTGAAAAGGTTGAATGCAACATTGCATTGTTCTCCTTCGGGAGTACAGCTTACATTGGGTAAGAAAGTGATCTCTCCGATGTATTTGTCTAAAGATCGGCTTCCACCGTAATTGCGTTCTCTCCCTGATACTCTTTGGGCTACTGGTCCTAATGATGTGGGTCTTTTGGAGATTCCACCTTACGTTGTAACGCTTAAAGCGAATGTTAAATTGCCACGCATTCCCCAATATAGGATTTCTAGCTATGGTGAAAGAGCGCTTTTAGCAATCATTTATGATTTAATTGAGAAAGGTGTGATTGAAGAAACGAGAGGTAATGTGTGTAACAGTCCCGTTTTGCCTGTCCTGAAGCGCACTGACTCTTCTCAGCCACCTGTCTACTGGTTTGTGATCAACCTTCGAGAGGTTAATAAAATTGTCGTGCCACAGTTTCCTGTTGTTCCAGACATTACTGCTTTGCTGACTATGATTCCTGCCTCAGCTGCCTGGTTTTCGGTTATAGATCTGAAGAATGCTTTCTTCAGTATTCCAATTGCCGAAGAGAGTAGAGATATTTTTGGCTTCTCTTTAGGAGGCCGAAGCTTCCGGTTCAAGGGCGCTCCTCGAAGCTATTGCGAAAGTCCTTCCATTTATAGCCAGGCTTTGAAAACTCAGCTTGATACTCTTGTATTGCCTGCTGATACTGCTCTTATTCAGTATGTTGACGATTTATTAGTGGCTGCTGATGATGAGGAAACTTGTAAAGAAGCTACTATTTCTTTGTTACGACATTTGTCTGACTTGCATCATAAAGTGTCACCTTCAAAGTTGCAGTATTGTCACCAAGAGGTGACCTACTTAGGTCATCTCTTGTCAAAGGAGGGAAGAAGGTTGACCCCAGAACGAATTCAAGCGATTGCTCGAATGACTGTGCCAAATACGCAGAGAGAGGTACGTGCTTTTCTGGGTATCACGTCATATTGTAGACAGTGGATTCCGAACTTTTCTTTGTTGGCAAAACCTCTGTTGGCATTGACTTGTAAGGATATACCGAACCCTCTTCCTTGGTCTGACGATTGTCAGAAAAGTTTTTCTGAGTTGCGTGATGCGTTGTGTTCTGCTCCAGTGTTGGGTACTCCTGACTACAGTAAGCCTTTTACACTCTATGTCCACGAGAGAGAGTGTTGTGCATTATCAGTTTTGACTCAACAATTCGGTGATAAGCAGCGTCCATGTGCGTATTTCTCGTCGACTTTAGATCCGGTAGCTAGAGCATTGCCAAGTTGCTTAAGAGCTACAGCGGCAGCGGCTGTTTCTATCCGACAGTCTGCTGGATTGGGGATGGATAAGACGTTGGTTGTGATGGTTCCACATGCAGTGGATACTTTGTTAAATAGAACCAAGACTCAGCACCTTACTAGTGCGAGATTGTCGGGCTATGAGTTGACGCTGTTGGATAGTCATGTGCACATCAAGCGGTGTAATATATTGAATCCAGCGACATTGTTGCCGATTTCTGTGGACACAGATGGTCAGGAACAGCATGATTGTTTTCTTAGGACGGAGGAGGAAACAAAGGGGAGAGTCGATTTAAAAGATACTCCTCTTTCGGATCCTGATGGTACGCTATGGGTTGATGGGTCATGCTACAAGCTCCCAAATGGCGATACGACCGCGGCATATGCCGTGACGACATTATGTACGATCGTTGAAACTGCACGAGTGAGCTATAATTCGACGCAAGAAGCAGAGTTGATTGCATTAACGAGAGCGTGTACTTTATCTGAGGGAAAGAGAGTAAATGTGTATACCGATAGTCAGTACGCGTTTGGTGTAGCACACAGTTTTGGACGCTTGTGGAAAGAAAGAGGATTTCTCACATCGCATGGGACTAAGATCCAACATGGGCAGTTGGTGAATGAGCTTCTTGAGTCACTTACTTTGCCGAAGCAAGTTGCGATTGTGAAGTGTAGTGCTCATCGGAAGGTTACGGATGATGTTGGTCGTGGTAATGCGTTTGCGGATGAAGTTGCGAAAGAAACAGCTGAAATGTGATGAGTTGAATGTACGTTTCAGACCCTGCGAGATGGATAGGTGCAGCTGGAATGTGTGAAGATACGATTGAGAGTGTGAAATCAATCCAGGCTGAAGCTACTGAAAATGAAAAGAGTGTGTGGAGAGAAACTACGTGTAGATTGAATTCGACTGGTTGTTGGGTTGAATGATCAGAACACCAAAGATGGATGTTGCCAGATGCATATGTGCTTGCTGTAGTTACGATGGCACACGGGTTGTCTCACATTAGTGCGAAAGGAATTTGTAAGTTGTTGGCTCCAGTGTGGCAGAATGGTGGAATTCTTAAGTGTGCGGAGAATCTGGTCAAGAACTGCATGGTTTGTCTGATGCATAATCCTGGCAGGGGAAGCCCAACTCCAGCCGGTCACTTCGCACCTCCGACGTATCCGTTCGAGGTGTTGCAATTGGATTTTATCCACATGGAGAGATGTAACAATCTGAAATACGTCCTGGTGGTTGTCTGTGCCTTTTCAAGATGGGTAGAGGCTTATCCCCTAAAGGATAACACTGCTGTATCCACAGCTAAAGTCCTACTCAAAGAATATTTCCCTAGGTTTGGGTTGCCAAGGATGGTGTGGAGTGATAGCGGAAGTGAGTTCGTGAGGAAGATCATGAAGAGAGTGTGTGAGGGTTTGGACATAAAACAAAAATTCCATGCTGCGAATCATCCCCAATCAGCTAGATTAGTGGAATGTTACAATGGCACTTTGAAGCTGAAGTTAGCCAAAATTCAGGCGAGTTCTGGTCTCCAATGGCCCGATGCTTTGCCGTTGGCACTTTTGTCAACTAGAACTACAGTGCATTCCCGAATCGGACTTAGTCCGTATGAAATTGTCTTTGGTCGACCGGCAAATGTGTGGGGAGTGCCGAGACCAACAAAATTTAGTGATATTGACTATCCTCTGTTGGTCTACTATTTGTATGACCTGACGGCTAAATTGCGTGTCTTGCATCAACAGGTTCACGATAACCTGTCACCAGCCTCTGTGGACCCAGGTCACACCATCAATCCTGGTGACTGGGTTCTCGTGAAAAATTTTCAACGGACCAAGAACGACCAGCCCCGCTGGACGGGCCCTCATCAGGTGTTGCTGTCTACAAGAACATCTGTAAAAGTCTTTGGGAAGAAAAATTGGATCCACGGCGTACACTGTAAGAGGGTACCTTTACCTCTGCCGTACGACCAGTGGATCCTCGAAGGTATTGCAGACACAGAGACTGAAAGGTTGCCAAAGTTCACACTGTTCAGCGATGCTGAGTTGGTATGGAGAAGGACTGAGAAAGAAGACGATGACGTCTTACAAGCAGCTGTGCCTTCATCTTTGAGATTGGACACCACTGAGCCTGAACTGCTATTCCAAAACCAGACAGAGCCTGGTAAAAACCGTTATACGACCTAGAAATAATGGACTAATAAAGAACAAGTAATTCCTTTTTGATTTTAGAACTGCACTCTCTCAGCCAAAAAACTGTTTTGATCATTTTTTTCCTTTTTCCAACCGCCATCCGGGTTCAGCTGTAGGGTCGCGGTGTAAAGACTTGGGATTGCTGCCGTGTAGACACAAGGTCGACGGTTCTGGTTGGTCTTAGGGCGTTCCCTGGACTGACAGACGCACTCCTTAGCAGAAGCAAACCAACCGCCGCGAACAGCCCAGTTAGAGGATGGAGTTTTTTGAGATCGAGAGAGCTGCTGAGAAAATGAACTTTAAGATGAAACTATGTAAAATAAGGCATAACAAGTACTTTCTGATTACATGTATTCTGATGTTTTTTAGCATGACGTTAACTTTGGTGGGTTGGATTGTTTTTACTACTCAAGTGTCTTTTGCACCCATTTCTCAACCTACGACTTTTCCTACTACTACTTCTTTGCATTCTTTTCACATCTTACCTGAACACGAGCAGATTAGAAGGTCAGAATTTGTACATAATACATTTGTACAGCTACTGCATCAACATCAGTTGGTAGTGAACATTACTAATTGTTGGGTGTGTGGTCTTATGCCACATACTACAGATAGAGTTGTTCCCTATCTGATCTTACCATTTAGTCAGAATGGGTCGTTATGGGCTTTTCAGACGATGTTCATTTATGCCCTGGAAGTCTATCCTCTGCATTCCATGAGAGATAACTTGAGTAATCAAGCCTTGGTGAAGGGAGTTATGAATATGAGCAGAGATATCAATACGTACAGGACTATTCCCAAGGAAGAGTTATCGGCTTATGTTGGATGGAACACTACCGGATACAGTGTTAGTCTGAGTGAAAAGCAGAAATGTAAGAGGTCACCTCCGATTTGGATCGTACCCCACCGAGGTCAATTTTGTCTGCAAGGTAATGGCAAAAATCCGAAAGCTCAGCTGGGGAAGAGTGTTTGTACTCAGACGTATGTTTTTACGCCTCAATCTTCCCCGCCCTTTTTGGCAGCTAAGGGCACGTATTTTGTTTGTTACAACAGAGCATATACATGGTTGCCCCCTGATTTTTCAGGAACGTGTTATGTTGGATACTTGTTGCCTCCTACGTATACTGCGGCTGCAGATTACCACAAGACAAGAGTTGTTAGAGGTGTCTTCGATCGGGAAGATACCGCTGGACAGGAAGTGGGAGACTTCTTTAAGGGTTTC
This sequence comes from Lissotriton helveticus, assembly GCF_964261635.1. Classification (NCBI taxonomy): domain Eukaryota; kingdom Metazoa; phylum Chordata; class Amphibia; order Caudata; family Salamandridae; genus Lissotriton; species Lissotriton helveticus. The sequence goes on from NC_136061.1 coordinate 2,090,178,390, forward strand.
TTACCGTTTTGGGGATCTATAGCTAACAGTAGAGGCTTACGGCAATTGACGAGAGTGGTTGAATCCACCATAAACGAAACTGCCAGTGCCCTTAGTAATCTGACAGCTGAGCTTCAAGCGGATCGCCTTATGACATTACAGAATCGTATGGTTTTAGACGTCATACTCGCAGATCGAGGTGGAGTATGTAAAATGATCCAATCGAGTTGCTGCCTTTTTATCCCAGATAATGCTCCGACGGTATACGAGGCCATTTCCAAGTTACATAAGATCTCCGAGTCTATACATGTGGACGAAGGAGATTGGTTGTTAACTGGATGGTTTTGGGGACTGTTATCCGTTTGGGGATGGAAGCTTCTGATGATCATTGGTGCGGCTCTAGCGATTCTGTTCTCATGTTGTCTTTGTGTACAGTGCGGTCCTGCCATATGTGGCCTTTGTGCTACTACGTGTGTCAGAAGACCGCCTGTCTCGAGAGATACACAGAGAAATAAGATAATGCTTCAACAGCACCTTGGTGATCTGATGAAAATCGACATCGACTCAGATATAGACTGAGTAATTGCCTATGTAAGGGCAAAAGGAGGGTCTGAGGTTCCGTGAAATCTGAACCCGTGTGTTAAATGTCATGGTTCCATTACGATTTTGGTAACAAGGAACCGTAACTAATGAGTTCGGCAAGTACGAGTGTTTTCGCCATGTTACACACAAGGATTCACAGTGTATTTGAAGATTCCGTTCCGAACCATAGTTTTCATTCTGTGTAAGGCAGCCATTTTGTGGTTGCCCTCACATAGGCCGATGACTGCGGCTGACTGGGTCTTTAAGACGCCTGCCCTTTAGCTGGGTTTGTGCTGACTTTTACATGACCCGAAGTGAACTGACCTCGTTGCCTGAAGCCGACCTTGCTGAGCCAGTTCTTGCCCGTTAGCTGATCAAGACTAAGATCAGAGCGCAGGGCATCGTAAAGTTTTTACTACACACAAATATGCCTTATCCTACTCTTACCTGTTTCTGTTTCTTTCTTTATGGTCTATTTATGATATGGGTCGCGGCCTCTTTATTATGGGTTCGTTTGGCCTGTCTAAAGAAGAATGTTGGGTTTGTCCGATGATTAATCATGGGCCGGACAACTGAAAAGTGGGTTTTACTGTCATGCGATACTTTTGGTGTGGATACATGTGATTGGACAGCTCGTAAATATTAGGTGATTGTCTGGAATGTGATTTTTGGCATAAAAAGGGATGACTTGCTTTGTAAAATTGAGCAGTCTCCTGAGAACTCATACCGTGATGATTTCTAGGACTTCTGTTACTGGCTGCAGTCAATAAATTCGATCTTTGACATCACCACGAAGAGTCCCGTGTCTCTGTATTCTAAGACAGGTGAACCCGAAGACTTTGGTCGTGCCCCTGGCGCCGCCTGGTTCAAAATACCCGGTTCTTCAGACCGACCTGTTCAAATTCCTGCATCTGAATACCGACTTCAAGATTATATGCAGAAGATCCAAGGTTTTGTCAATGCATTCCATATTTGTTCCATCTACTGTTTGAGAGTGACTTGTCTGGACTTTCTTATGCAGTGAACCATATACTGAAAAGTGGAGCTCATCTACAAAATGTTTCGGCAAGGGACTTTATGGATAAAGTGAAACTGCAAGACAGTGTTTTGGAATCTCAGCTAATTAATCTCATGGCATGTCAGCGTGGTACTAACGAGTATTGGTACCGTCGTCATGGGGAATTGAAATGTATGCTAAGAAACTTAGGAACTCCTACATGGTTCCTCACTCTTAGCTGTGCTGAGTATGCTTGGGAAGACTTACTTGAATTTCTACGAGAGGCAAATAAAAACATTGAAAATATTGAATACAAGACACCTGGAGAACTGTGCTCTTTGGATCCAGTGAATGTATGTAGGTATTTCAATCATACGTTTGAAGCTATGATGTCTTTTATTACAAACAAACAAAAAATCCTCTGCTTGGAGAGGTGTTGGATTTCTTTTGGAGAAAGGAGTATCAAGCAAGAGGTGCTCCTCACATACATATGCTGCTATGGATTAAAGATGCACCAAAATTTGGAACAGATTCAGATGAGAAAGTGATGAGTTTCATTGAGCAGTATTCTACATATGCTGTTCCGAAAAGTACAGAAGAAAACAATTTAAGACATCAAGGTTTATGCTTTCAAACCCATCGTTGTGGGAAATACTGTCGTCGAAAATACAAATCCAAGGATAAGTTCTACATGAAATGTCATTTTGCATTTCCACGGCCAGTAACATCGAAAGGAAGAGTGAACAATGTTATGTCTTCTCTGCGACATACTGTGACAAGAAAATCACCAAAAAATACATACAACCTAAGAAGAAATGAGGAGTCCAAATACATAAATGACTACAACCCAGTCATTTTGTCCATGTGGAATGCTAACATGGATATTCAATATGTTGCTGACAACTCTATTGCTGTGGCTCGATATGTGACGTCTTACATCACAAAATCAGAAAAGACAGAACTGAAGGAAATGTGGGAGGAAATTTCACATGAAAAGAGTCTAAGCAAGAAATTATACAGTTGCAGTCTGAAGATGTTGTCGCATCGAGAAATTGGAGCATATGAATGTTCTGATCGGTTATCATCAGCAAGTCTATATGCCAAATCTAGAACCATCATTTGGGTGAGTTTAGGTCTTGCTATAACACGAAACCGAGTTTTGAAATCTGTACAAGAAATTGAGTATTTGGCGGAGAAAGAACCAGACAGTACAGATATTTTGAAGACAAACATGTTGGATACATACTATCCAAATAGAAGTAGTCATCTTGAGAACGTTTGTCTCTATGAAGTTCTGCAAACCTATACTTTTTAAGAGGAACGTCAGAGAAGACATCAATAAAGGTGTATATGCTGTAATTGGATGTGAAGGCTGTCTGGTGAAACAAAGAAAAGACGCACACAGCCTTTCTACAAGCCTTTCTACAAGATGAACTACGAGGATATATCACGCTCAACAGAAGCCCGAGCAGATACTTTTGCATTCGCCACCGAAGAGGCAAGCAGAATTTATGCATTAATACAAGACGACATTTCAAAATCTTCTACAGTAAGGAGCAAAGAACAGAACGTGAAACAACTCAAACGCAAAATAAACCAAAAACTTCACGCTAATACTTTAATCAAATACCATAAAACTCTGCGCATTCCCAGAGGCCTACGGATTGCATTAAAACCTGGTTTGCAAGAACTCAAAACCATTTCAAGATAAATGGTACGCCATCCTCAACAAGTGCAGCCTAGATCTGATTTTGTTAATTTTAGAAGAGTTATCTAATATTTTGATTGAAATTGAAAAAGAAATAGTGGAAACAACTGATGAATTAACAAAGAATATGTCCTCAGAAGACTGGGATACATTGATAGCGAATATCAACCAACAGCTGGATAAACATAGCAATGACATCAATGAAAGGAAAATTAGGAAATTTCGGCGTGACACGCTTGACTATAAAATGGGAGAAGTGTATACCTGGGCTGAGGTATACGCCCAGAGAAGAAGAGCCCACACATACACACAGAATACGGATACATCTTCTTCGGATACCGACACCACTGAACGTCAACGCAGAATGGCACAACCAAGCGGTCGCACCCAGGAACAACGATCAACAGAACCCACAAACAACCTCAAAATGTCCAAACAGAGTCGCGTGGAACTAAATCTTGCAACAATTGCAACAACTGCAACAACATAATCTTAGGCAATAAAGTGACACACCCCATGAGAGGACACAAAATATCAATAAATGTGACTGCCACTTGCGACCCCAGCGATGTTATAGATATGTTAAAATGCCCATGTGGCAAAACTTATTTTGGCAAGACAGAGCGCAAAATCAAAATTCGTTTGAACGAACATAAATCAGACATCAGAACTAAAAATGCGAAATCCACAGTGGCCAACCACTTTCATGAAATGAATCACAACGTATCACAATTGAAATTCATGATACTGGAAACCATCAAGAAAATTGAGGGGCGAGATAAAAACAAATATTTGCTCCAAAGAGAGAACCATTGGATATATAGACTTCAATCCATGAAACCTTATGGACTCAATGAACGCATTGAATATTCATGTTACCTATAAATACCTCACATCAACTTGTCTTTACAACCCACTGAGATGGGACCCATGATTCTGAACTATGTCCTCACTGTAAACACTCAGTGTATGGTTTTGCATCATTTGTTTATTAACTTATGTGCCATTATTGCTTTTTTATCATCAACTGTATTTTCATTACAGCACTCTGGGGCATGAGTTTTCCATGCCCACACAACACACACTTTAATGCATGCGAGCACACGTTACAGTCCTATTTCGATGATCTTTACACACTTTCACGTTGCGAGTACACGTCACAGTCCTATTTCTATGATCTTTATCCGCTAACACGTGATCGTCACTACACTGCCTTTGAGCCGGTCGGGTTGAAACGCCGACTAACACAAACCCTGCCACATTTGGCCGAGCAGCTTTAATCTACACCGCATACCGCATGGAGTCTTCTCGCGTAAGTAATCTGGAGCTTTGCTCTTAATGTCAGCGGTATTGATTCGCACTACCGCATTTAACTCAGCAAACCGTTTCGGCGATATTTTAAAACTCTAATGAGCAGTGTACAATTAATAACCGGTCACCCCACAATGCACTCGATATTCCGGCAACCCACAGCTTTTAATGAACATCGTGTAGTATTATATTTCACCGACCTCCATATATCTTTCAGCATGATTACCCACTATTCATCACGACATTAACAACACCCCATCGCCGTTTCACTTTATTCAACCGCACGCCCCAAACCCGGTCGATTGGATAATCACATTGGCCTCTTTTCTAAACACCATTTACTAATACACACCCCGAGTATATGACGCATTATTTTGTTTTTTAAACAAACATGAAACAGACTTTACACTAGTTGTATATGTTGTTTTGTGTAGATGCTCCCAGACGAAGGGTATTAACCCGAAATGCATTGGAGCAGGAGAATACAAAAGTTAAAAATGGAAAAACTTTATTAACTCATGTGAATTAACATGTTCATAAAATACAACTGAAGCGAATAAAAGCTTTCTACAAGACCTACTTAAGTGAACATTTTTTCTTAAGTATGAACGGAGGATAATCACCCCGAACTGCATTTCTTGTGTTATCACATACTCGTCTTTCTGGGTAGAAGACGACACCTCAGGAGTTCCTACTAAAACTATAATAACCTTTTGAATCTCCAACAAACATTAGCTGTGCACACGTTGATCAATCCTTAAGTATCGAAACAAAGAAAAGGCCATTTGATTAATCATCGAAAATTGAGTTGTGAATCTCCAGACAAAAGAGAATTTTATTACTTAGCTCTTTTGCAACTCTTTAAGCATTGGCGTACAGAAGAGGAACTACTTGGAGATTGTCTTACTTATGAAGATTCGTTCAATGCAACCAAGGATAACATAGAATGTCCGGTTTTTTCAAATTATCTGCAAATGTTGAACGAGGAAATACAGCAAGAAGCTACAATTGCAGCAGAGATTGCTAAAGACAGTTCTCAAGACAGTAAGAGTTTTGCTTCATTGAGTAAGGATCCACTAGGAGGACCAATTATACAAAATGAAGCTGCCACTGCCATGGATGAAGTTGAAAGACCCATGGAACAAGTTCAGGAGGATGTAGTTAACTTAGAAGATTTGGAAAAAGAACTAAACGTTGAGCAAAGACAAATATAGGACGAAGTCACAGAACACATTGAGCATGGTTTATCTCATGAGAAAAAAGAGTGCTCATGTACATCATTTATACCTGACCGACTGTACGTGAGTGGAGAAGCATCGCTGTCTTGTGTTGTTACCGCTCCAACTGGGTTGGCAGCACACAACGTTAAAGGGATTACTTTACATCGCTTATTGATGCTGCCAGTAGAGCATGATAATAAATTACAATACCACAAGCTATCTGGAGAAGCTTGTTGGGAAGTTTCAAGAGTCCTAAAGAAAATGAAACTTCTTATCATTGATGAAGTAAACATGGTATAAAATGTAATGCCTGCTTTTGTGCATTTAAGAATGCAAGAAATTCTTAAAACAGAGTATGATGTGTTATTTGGAGGCAAACACATCATTGTTTTTGGAGATCTACTGCAACTAACTCCAGTGAAAGGACAGCCAGTGTTTAAAATGCTTACACATCAAGATACAAGGAAGTGCCTAGGAAGCATTGGAAATGTTAACATATGGTTACATTTAAAATATGCAGAACTGCTACAAAATATGAGACAGGCAAAGGATGAAGATTATAAAAATATTCTACAAAATGTAAGAATTGGAAAACTAACTGAGCCTGGCAAAGAAGCTTTATATGGACGATTAATTTCAAATTTGTTTCCAAATGAAAATATTCTCCCTGAGAATATTTTTATGAAAATTCCTGAAAACAAATCTGTCATATGCTTGATGCCAACTCTGCAAGAATGTTCAATCTTCAACAACAGAATGTTGAAGTTGGAAAATCAAGAGATTGTGAAACTGGAAGCTATTGATAAAATAGAACATGAAGGAGCAACTATTATTTTGTCAGAAAAGTTGAAATCAAAATTGGATTCTTTAGAAAAGACAATATCTAAAACTGCTGGTTTGGAAAAGACTCTGTATGCATCTTTAAATTGTCGTATAATTTTACGACGTAATTTACATGTGGAAAGAGGTTTAGTAAATGGTCATGTTGTTGATTTTGTGAATTACTGAAATAAAGATGGAATTGAATTTATAAAAATTTAATTTGATGGTATTGAAGAAGTACAATAAATCAGTCGTTGTTCTGCCCGATTTTTGCTTGTGAAAGATTTATATGTCCGCCGAAAACAGTTTCCTGTTTCTTTGGCATATGCGGTGACTATTCATAAATCTCAAGGTTTAAGTGTAGATAGTGCTTTGGTGAATATTGGAAGTTCTGTGTTCAAGGAGCGTATGGTAAATGTTGCTTTATCTCGAGTCAGAATTTTATCAGGATTGTACTTGATTGATTTTGATGAGACAAAGATTAATGCAGATCTAAATTGTGTAAAAGAATATAATAGGTTAAGAAGAGAGTATGCTCCAAATTTACCTCAATATCCTCTATTTGAAAAGCGTGTGGTAGGCCGAAAAAGAAGAAATGAGAAAAATTGTAGTGAAGTTGTAGCAAAAAGAAAAAAAGTAGATGAACCAGTAATTGTAAGCAGAAAGGAAAAGGATTCAGTTAAAGATATTGTTGGATTTCAGTTTGAAAACAGTTCTGGTGTCAACTGCTATGCTAATGTAGTGGTTAACGTTGTTTTTTATATATTCAGCAAGATTGCCAGGAATTTCTAATGTATATGCTTGTTGTATTGCAAGATGAAGGTGTAGATGTAGAAAAATCTTTTTGGCCTTTCTTATAAATGGCAGCATGACTGCGACAATTGCTCCTTTTCAAGTAGTACTACAATACACACTGAAAGATTTATATATTTGACTTTACCAGACTGCAAATCAGTGTCATTTAATAATCTAGTTAGACAAGCAAATCAAAACATGATATGTACTCAATGTAAATCTGCAATGCTATCAACATTATTTATAAAACATATGGACAGTATGTAATTTTAATGTTCCAACGATGTAGACCTGATGGAACTAAATGGACAACTTTAATAAAAAAAATTGTGGCTTCTCAATTATCAGTTTCAGGAAGAACCTTTGCAACTGCAGCAATTATTTACCATGATGGTCATTCAACAACATGAGGACATTACACAGCTTATTTAAAATGTCAAAATGGCTGGAAACACTGTAATGATACTCAATTGACTTTCAAACAACGTTTGCCTTCTGCCTTACAAAATTCTTACCTACTGTTCTTACAACCGAATTTTTAGGGAAGGTAATTGGCCTATGAAGATTGCAGCAGTTAATAAAACTTAGTTTGCTGTTCAAAATTACTTTCCGAGTGAGACTGATCAAGATAATAAAAAACATGTAGTTCTCATAGAGGTAGTATAAGTATATTACGTAGTGTGTGCTGTGAGTATTATAGAAAATATTAATAAAAAGTAAGCTAGAGGTGGAAATAAAACTATTGTTTCATAATGTAAAAGTTGTTGGAGCTTTTCTTTCAGAAACTCAGGTAAATGAGAGATTAAGAATACTCTTGAGTAATTTCCAAAGAAAAGGACTTTCCATATACTATTTGGCCTCGTGGAGAAGTACGTGGATCAAAAGTGAGTTAAGATATGTTTTTTCTAAATTTTACATTATTTATTGTAACGTTGTATGTTTTTTTTAAACACAATCATTTTGATTGTGGGTTTTTTTGCCCGCTGTTATATGATGAGTAGTATTGAAGTCACTGTTTTAAGTAAAATTCAATATATTCTGAGAACAGCAAAAATAAACCATATAACATGTTGTACAAATTATTTTGTATTTTGTATTATCAAATATATATTATTCTCCCCTTCTCTTATGCTCACTCACCTATTTCTACCCTCTATCACTCCTCTTAACTCACTCTCACTGGCCTTCTCTCACTCTCCCTCACCTCCCTTCCCTTATTCCACTTTCCTCACTTATCCTCATTCTCCCTTCCTTCACTGCCCTTTCCCTCTCTCCCATCCACCACTTTCCAGCTGTCAGTCACTCTACTTCACTCCCCTTCCCCTTCTTTCCTTTCTTTGTTCCCTCAATAATTCCCCTTCTCTCACTCACCTTACTACACTTCACTCACTCCTTCTCTCACTTCCTCTGTCCTCTCACATCCTCACTCCCCTTCCCTCACTCCCTCTCTCTTAGCCTCACTCTCTCGGTCCTCTCACTCCTCTTCCATCACGCTCACTTCCTATAACTCATCCACACTCCCTTACTTACCTTTCTTTGCTCTCTCACTCAGTCCCTTTCTGCCACTCTTTCCTTCACTACCTCGATGTTCTCACTCCTTCACTTCCCTGTCTCATGCTCACTTGCTTTTATCCTCTCTCTATCTTCCCTTTTTCCTCAACCTCACTGCCCTTCACTCACCCTCCCTCACCCTTGTTCCCTTACTCCGGTTCCCTCAGTTATCCTCATTCATCATCCTTAACTCCCCTTCCTCTTTCTCTCCTCACGCACTCACCTTTTCCCAGTCCCTTTGCTTCACTTCTCTTCCCTTTCTTTCCTTCCTTTGCTCCCTCAGTCATTCTCCTTCCCTTACTCACCTTACTGCCCTTTACTCATTCTTTCTCTCACTCCCTCTGTTCTCTCATATTATCACTTGTCTACCCTCACTCCCTCTCTGTTACCTTCACTCCCATTGTCTCCTCACTGTCTTACGACGCTACATTCACCCTCACTCACCTTCCATCCCTCATTGCCATTAATCCACCGTCATTCACTCCTGCTTCCCTATCACTCACTCCCCTTTCTTTACTCCCCTTTCTTCCTTTAGTTTTCCTAATGCACATTCCTTTAGTATCTTACTCACCTTCACTTCATTTCTCTCTCCTGCTCTTCTTCTCTGTCACTGAATGTATCCATGTCATTATCCTTTTAGTAGTTTGCTCTCCCTCTATTTCTTTTTAACTCTCTCTGACCTTCACCATTCCTTTGTTTTTCTTTCTGAGTCCTTCACTCCTACTTTATCTCTTACTAACCTTTTATGACTTTTAATCTCCTACTTTGTCTCTTGTATTGTAAAATATATATTATAAATATTATAACTTACTTTTTTTTTCTTTTTCACAGATATTAAATTTACTGAAAATATGTAATTAAGTTTACTTTACTTATAAGGTAAGTTTGACATATAAAATGTACTTTCTCAACACTCTTTTCCTTAACCTCACTACTCTTCTCTCATGCTCCCACACCCCTGTTCCCTTACTGTGCTTCCCTCACTTATTCTGAATCCTCACGTTTACTCCCCTTTTCCTCACTCCTCTCTCACACTCACCTTCTTTCAGACCTTTTCCTTTACTTTCCTTCCTCTCTCTTCCTTTCCTTCACTCCTTAACTCTTTTCCCTTCCCTTACTCTCCTTACTCCACTTCACTAACTCCTTCTCCTACTCCCTCTGTCCTCTTACTTCTACACTCCCCTTCCCTCATTCTCTCTCTGTTAGCCTCATTCTCTCCGTCCACTTAGTCTCTCACTCCTCTTCTGTCACGTTCACTCCCTATAACTCAGCCATACTCCCACACTCACCTTCTTTCAGACCTTTTCCTTTACTTTCCTTCCTCTCTCTTCCTTTCCTTCACTCCTTAACTCTTTTCCCTTCCCTTACTCTCCTTACTCCACTTCACTAACTCCTTCTCCTACTCCCTCTGTCCTCTTACTTCTACACTCCCCTTCCCTCATTCTCTCTCTGTTAGCCTCATTCTCTCCGTCCACTTAGTCTCTCACTCCTCTTCTGTCACGCTCACTCCCTATAACTCAGCCATACTCCCACACTCACCTTCTTTCAGACCTTCTCCTTTACTTTCCTTCCTCTCTCTTCCCTTCCTTCGCTCCTTCACTCTTTTCCCTTCCCTTACTCTCCTTACTCCACTTCACTAACTCCTTCTCTTACTCCCTCTGTCCTCTTACTTCTATACTCCTCTTCCCTCATTCTCTCTCTGTTAGCCTCATTCTCTCCGTCCCCTTAGTCTCTCACTCCTCTTCTGTCACGCTCACTCCCTATAACTCAGCCATACTCCCACACTCACCTTCTTTCAGACCTTCTCCTTTATTTCCTTCCTCTCTCTTCCCTTCCTTTACTCCTTCACTCTTTTCCCTTCCCTTACTCTCCTTACTCCACTTCACTAACTCCTTCTCTTACTCCCTCTGTCCTCTTACTTCTACACTCCCCTTCCCTCATTCTCTCTCTGTTAGCCTCATTCTCTCCGTCCCCTTAGTCTCTCACTCCTCTTCTGTCACGCTCACTCCCTATAACTCAGCCATACTGCCACATTCACCTTCTTCCAGACCTTCTCCTTTACTTTCCTTCCTCTCTCTTCCCTTCCTTCACTCCTTCACTCTTTTCCCTTCCCTTACTCTCCTTACTCCACTTCACTAACTCCTTCTCTTACTCCCTCTGTCCTCTTACTTCTACACTCCCCTTCCCTCATTCTCTCTCTGTTAGCCTCATTCTCTCCGTCCTCTTAGTCTCTCACTCCTCTTCTGTTACGCTTACTCCCTATAACTCAGCCACACTCTGTGAGAAGTTGGCCTGATGTGCAGTGCTCACTATTCTAGTGATCACTATATATCTGTCCAAACAACCCTTATTGATGATTGGTTGTAAGTCAACCTTATAGACCAGCTATCCTAGTAGCATGGATACGAGCAGTCTAAGGCTAAGACTCTAGAGGGCGTGTTAAGCCAGCTGTTTTACCATCACATTACCCCTTGAACACCCAGTGAAAGGACACCACACAAGTGTTATGAAAATAAACAGTGTATTTATTAGAATCACAACAACCCTGTACTCTTTATGAGGACAGGGTGCTAGGCACACAACAAAACTCTTACAAAAATACTTAAGTTAGCACAGTATATACAAATGCCCGAGGGGCACGAAAAACCATATACTCTAAAAGTGGAATGCGAAATTACTAGCAGGTAAGTACAATACTAATAGGCTTTGGAATCGCTAGGACTTGACTATAGAATCGTTAGATTACTTCTAGGAGACCCAGGGGACTCGGGTGCAGAGTGTGCACTCTCACGCGGGATGTGGGACAAAGTCTATGATAGCTAGTAAAGGTAAAGTTAGTGTTCACGGGCGAACCCGACCTGGTAGGGAGAAAACGACAGTGGATCCTGACCCTTGGATAGTGAGGCTATGCTGGGGCACCGAAATGCCGAAGTTACCTAGCCCAGGGGCTGCAGCTGCATAGGTCTCAAAAGACGTCGGGAATCCTCGTAGACGAACCAGGAGCCTGGAAGAAAGATGCTGGCAGGCGACCAGTGAAGAGAGTTCGAGGGGATCCAAGCCTGGATCTCGAAGATGGATGATACCTGAAAGCAGAGGGGACCAAGTTCGTGACTACTAGCCAGTAGTCAGGTGGCACCAGGAGGGCACCGGATGGTAGTCACCTCGGCTAGGTGAGTGGGCGACGCTGGGCTCTGCAGATCTCACGGACCAGGAGGCGTTGTCGGTGACCAGGATGGAGAGGCGAGCTGTCCCACGATGGATGAAGCTGTCGGCGTCGAAGAACCCAGGATTGGGCAACAAAGCCTTGGCTAATTCAAGCCCACGCGGTGGACTCAAAATGGCGTCTGGAGTGGACCAGGAGGGTCCGGGGTGCTCCTCTTCTGGAAGGGAGCAAGAGCCAGTCTGGAGCAACCAGACCAGCAGCAGTGATGTCGTCGGGCGTCGTTCAGAAGGCCACAAGCCAGCGGGCTAGTAGCCAAACAACGCGGTGAGCAGCAAAAAGCAGAAGGGCCCCACGCCGATCTTGGAGATGCTGGGGGGCTGCTCTTCGGTGCTGGAGCTGCTCAGGGTTGGGGCTTCTCGGACCCCAAAGCACTCGCCAGGAGATTACTCGGCGGGCTTGCTGTGCAGAAGTCGTGCAGTCTTGGCAATAGTCGGTCCCTTGAGGTCTCGTCGCACTCACGGTTCTCAGCTTGGCTGTAGAGGTGAGTAGAGGTCGGAGGTGCCAGGGAAGCCGGGTCTTGTTGAGCTGGGCAGTCGGATTCCGGAGGAAGGACTTACAGCAAACCGCAGTGTTCTTCGGATGGTGCCTGCGGATGCAGGGTGACTACTCCTTAGCCACAAGGGAGAATCTTGAAGAAGAAATCTTGAAGTCCTTTAGTAGAAAGTCGTGTCTTGATTCCAAAGATGATCTAATTTGGAAGGGGGCCTGCTCCTACCTTTATCTGGGAAAAGGGGGCTGGCACGCGACTAAGTCCTGCCCTATGGGTGGGACCAGGAGGGGGGTGGTTACACCCCTCTCCTTTGGCGGGCTTTCCCCAGGCCAGGGGCTGGAGTGCCCCTGGAACTGGTTTCAGCCGGCCTATGCACAGTGAGCACCGGGGTGCCACTTGCAGTCACCTTCCTCTGTAGCCCTGCCTACCTGGAATACACAAAACCCTGTCTGGGATGGTGCTGGCACCGCCCCTGGCAGGAAACCCTTTGTCCTTGCCTCCTGCTCTGGGAGGACTCCCAGCAGCAGGTGGGCAGACTTGTGTCTCGGTGGCAGCATCCATTTTGTGGATGCTAAGGCTCTGTCTGACTTTAACCGGGGTTACAGGTTACATACATGTCGTGTCCCTCTAGAAGGGTGGAATGCTAACCCCGTCGCCAGAATTGGCGAGGGGTTAGTATTCCAATTCGTATGACACCTTACTCGACATGTTTTGATAAAGCGATACCAGAGTTGGCATATAACCGCGAGGATTATAATGCACTTAAGAGTATATGGTATGCGATATCATGGAAACGGCTAAGGGATAGATCCCGAAAGCCGCAGACAGGCTCAGCTCATGCCAGAGCACCATCTCACACGATTCCAAGCACTCTGCCTTCAGGATTGTTAAGGCCTGCCATAGGAGTGACTGATAGGAGATCTGTGTGTCCATTTTAGGGTTAGATATAGGTATACTACATCTAAAGCAAAGGGTGAGTACACCACCTTGCCCCAGCTGTCGTGCAGCCAGTTGTGTCAGTTTAGTTAGTCAGCCCAGGGGTGGCATAATACATGCTTCAGCCCCTGGGAGACTTCTGGGTGCACCTCAGCCCTGGGTACAGGGACTTGGAGAGGGCCCAGTGCCAATTCAGTACCTGAGTACAATTTGGATAGAGAGAACAGCTAGGCTGTGGGTCTGATTAGCAGGCCCACAGCCAGGGAAAGTCGTAAACCAGTGCAGCAAAAAGCAAAAATCTGGGTGATCATAGGATTGCAGACCCTACTCTCCTACATGACCCCCCCCCAAACTTTGGGACAATAAACTAACCTTGACCAGGTGAGTCTTCTTGCTCTAAGTGGAAATACCTGGAGAGCCCATCAGCATTGCTGTGATCAGTACCAGGTCTATGCTCCACTGTAAAATCCATCCCCTGTAGGGAAATGGACCACCTAAGCAGTTTGGGGTTTTCACCCTTCATCTGATTTAGCCACAAGAGGGGCTTATGGTCGGTCTGAATAGTGAAGTGAGTGCCAAACAAGTAGGCCCTCAGCTTCTTCAGGGCCCAAACCACAGCAAAGGCCTCCCTCTCAATAGCTGACCAATTTTTCTCTCTGGGGGTCAGCCTCCTACTAATGAAAGCAATAGGCTGATCATTACCATCAAAATTCAGTTGAGACAGAACAGCTCCCACACCCAACTCAGAAGCATCTGTTTGGACAATGAATGGCTTGGAGTAATCTGGACTCTTAAGGATAGGTGCTGTGCACATGGCCTGCTTTAGGTCATTGAATGCTTTCTGACAGCTTGCTGTCCACTGAACTTTCTTTGGCATCTTTTTGCTTGTCAGGTCATTAAGGGGGGTCACTATGGACCCATAATTTCTGACAAACTTTCTGTAGTAACCAGTCAGGCCCAAGAAAGCTCGAACCTGAGTCTGGGTGATTGGAGGAGCCCAGTCCTTGATGGCCTGTATTTTACTCTCCAATGGCTGAACCTGGCCTCCACCTACAAGGTGGCCCAGGTATACAACCTGTGTCTGCCCTATCTGGCACTTAGTGGCCTTGATAGTGAGGCCTGCCTTTTGCAGAGCCTCTAACACTTTCCTCAGGTGGACCAGGTGATCCTCCCAGGTGGAGCTAAAGACAGCAATATCGTCAAGATATGCTGCACAGAAGTCATCCAGCCCAGTGAGGACTTGATTCACAAACCTTTGGAAGGTGGCAGGTGCATTTTTCAATCCAAAGGGCATTACCACAAATTGATAATGCCCACCAGGTGTAGAAAATGCTGTCTTGGGTTTGGCCTCCTCAGCTAACCTGATTTGCCAATACCCAGCTGTCAAATCAAATGTACTTAAGAAGTTGGCAGAAGCCAATTTATCTATAAGCTCATCTGCTCTTGGTATTAGGTGGGCATCAGTCTTAGTGACTGCATTGAGGCCTCTGTAGTCTACGCAAAACCTCATCTCTTTCTTACCACCCTGGGTGTGAGGCTTTGGCACTAGAACTACTGGGCTAGCCCAAGGGCTATCTGAGGGCTCAATGACTCCCAGCTCCAACATTTTCTGCACTTCAGTTTTGATGCAGTCTCTAACATGATCAGGCTGTCTGTAGATTTTACTCTTGACAGGCAGACTGTCTCCAGTGTCAACATCATGGGTACACCAATCAGTTTGGCTGGGTGTCAGAGAGAACATATGCCTGAAGGATTGCAGAACTTGCCTGCAATCCTGTTGCTGATGTTCAGTGAGGCTGCCACAAAAGACAACACCATCTACTGATCCATCATCAGGATTCTGAGTGAGCAGGTCTGGGAGAGGGTCACTCTCTTCCTCCTGTCCCTCATCTGTGGCCATGAGCAAGCTCATGTCCTTCCTGTCGACATATGCTTTGAGCCTGTTGACATGGAGCACTCTGAGAGGGCTCCTGGGAGTTCCAAGGTCCACCAAGTAGGTAACCTCTCCCTTTTGCTCAATGATGGTGTGGGGCCCAGACCATTTGTCTTTCAGAGCTGCTGGGGCCACTGGCTCCAGCACCCACACCTTCTGTCCTGGCTGGTACACAGTCAGAACAGCCTTTTGGTTATGCCAAGCTTTTTGGAGTTCTTGGCTGGCCTCAAGGTTTTTAGATGCCTTTTCCATATACTCAGCCATCCTGGAGCGGAGACCAAGTACATAGTCCACTATGTTGGTTGCAGGCTTTTTGAGAGGTCTCTCCCATCCTTCCTTCACCAAACACAGGGGTCCTCTTACAGGATGCCCATACAGAAGCTCAAAAGGGCTGTAGCCAACCCCCTTCTGTGGGACCTCTCTGTAAGCAAACAAGAGGCAGGGGATCAGGACATCCCATCTTCTCCTAAGAGTTTCAGGTAGCCCATGAATCATCCCTTTGAGGGTCCTGTTGAATCTCTCAACAAGCCCATTGCATTGTGGGTGGTAGGGTATGGTGAACTTGTAGTTCACACCACACTCCTTCCACATTGCAGTCAGATATCCTGACATGAAGTTTGTACCTCTGTCAGAAACAACCTCCTTAGGGAAGCCCACTCTGGAGAACACTCCAACCAGGGCCCTTGCCACTACAGGTGCTGTAGTGGTCCTAAGTGGAATAGCTTCAGGATACCTGGTGGCATGATCCACTACCACCAGTATAAACTTGTGCCCTGATGCTGTCTGGGGTTCCATTGGACCAACAATGTCAATCCCCACTCTTTCAAAGGGAACCCCCACCACAGGTAGTGGTATGAGGGGGGCCTTTGTTGTGCCACCTGACTTACCACTGGCTTGGCAAGTGACACAGGAGCGACAAAACTCCTTGGTATTCTCATTCATGTGGGGCCAGTGAAAGTGTGAGACAAGCCTGTCCCACGTCTTTGTCTGACCTAAATGACCTGCAAGGGGAATCTCATGGGCCAAGGTGAGAAGGAAACCTCTCAGAGACAAGGGGATGACCAGCCTCCTGGTTGCACCAGGCTTGGGGTCTCTTGACTCAGAGTACAGGAGTCCCTCTTCCCAGTATACCCTGTGGGCACCTGTGGCATTCCCTGCAGCCTCAGCAGCAGCCTGCTGTCTGAGGGGTTCAAGGGAAGGGCAGTCTAACTGTGCCTTCCCTAGGTCTGCTCTGGAGGGTCCCCCTGAGCCCAGAAACTCAACTTGATCAAGTTCAAGCTCTTTAGGCTCAGTTTCCCTCAGCTCTCTTAGATCAGCCTCCTCAGAGACTTGATCCTCAACCTGGGGCAAGGGGGAAGGCAAAGCCTTACCCTTACTGCTCTTCTTCTTGGAAGGTGTCTGGTCCATTCTTTCAGGATCCAGCACCTGTTCAGTGGGGCATCTTCTGGCCTGTGACCTAGTCACAGCAAGCACATGTGCTGGCAAGCCTAACATCTCCATGTGAGTCCTCTGCTCCACTTCTGACCATAGTGATGACTCCAAATCATTGCCCAACAAACAATCAACTGGGAGGTCTGAACTGACTACAACTTTCTTTTGTCCCTTCACTCCACCCCAGGAGAAAGCCACAATCGCCATACTATGACTAGTAGTGACGTTGCTGGCATTGGTCACCAGGAAATCAGTACCTGGCATGATCTGTCCAGGGTCCACAAAGTTAGGTGTCACCATGGTGACACTGGCACAAGTGTCCCTATAGGCCTGAGCCATCTTGCCATTAATCAAAGGTGTCTGTCTGTATTTGCCCAAAGTATTGGGACTTATATCAGGGGACATATCCATATCCCCTGTACAGACAAGGACAGCCTGAGTGAGTGTGCCAACTAAGTTGTCAGACCCCTCAGTTCCCAAGGTTAACCCAACTAATGCCTTGGGAGGTACACTACCACTACTGACTGTACTAGGGGGTGCAGTTGCCTTAGGGGCTGTAGTGGCAGGAGTTTGTCCTCCTCTTTTGGTGCACTCACTAAACCAGTGAGACTTACTTTTGCAGTACTGGCACCACCTCTTTGACTGGCCTTCTTGAGTCTTCTTCTTCTGGGAAGCCTGACCCCCACCCTCTTTGGTTTGTTGGGGACCTGGTGAAGACTTCTGGTCATTTTGTTCACTCTTAGTATTACCCTTCTGGTCTGCTTTCTTCTGACCACCCTGGTTCTGGTTCTGGTTCTGCTTGATCCTTGTTCTGACCCATTTGTCTGCCTTCTTTCCCAATTCTTGGGGAGAGGTCAGATCTGAATCAACAGGGTGCTGGTGCAACAACTGGTTCTGACAATTATTTAAAATTTGTTCTCTCATCATGAGATTGTACAACCCTGTGTAATCAGTAACCTTGCTACCCAGCAACCAGCCCTCCAAAGCCTTAGTGGCACTATCCACAAAGTCAGACCAGTCCTGAGACTGAGTTTTCTGGGTGTCTCTGAACAGCAACCTGTACTGCTCAGTGGTTAAACCAAACCCATCAATCAGTGCATTTTTCAGGACCTGGTAATCATTAGCATCCTCCACTCTTGTAGTGAGGAGCTTATCTCTACCTTTACCATCAAAGGAGAGCCACAGTATAGCTGCCCACTGACTCCGGGGAATGCCCTGCACAGTGCAGGCCCTCTCCAGAGCAGCCATCCATTTCTGGATGTCATCCCCTTGCTTAAAGGGGGGCACTATCTTAGTCAGGTGTTTAGTATCTAAACCCTTCTCTCTATCTCTTGGGAGATTGCTGCCACCAGTGGGTGCTAACCCACTCATCTGCTGCTCTCTAGCCAAGGCAAGCTTCTCTTTGGCCAGGGCAATTTCTTCCCTTTCAATCCTCAGAGTAGCTTGTCTCATCCTAGCTTCATGCTCCATTCTCTGAGGGGAAGTCAATCTCCTCTGGGGAGAGTTCCTTCTCCTCTGAGAAGAGGCATTAGAGTGCAGAGATCTATTGGAGTCCCTAGAAAGAGATCTATCTCTCCTAACTCCAAGGTTAGGCCTACTTAGGGTCAGTACTGGGGGTCCCCCAGATCCTAGCCCAAGCAAGTCTAAGTTGGCCCTAGTTAGCCTTCTGACTACCTCAAGACCTTTGTCTACCTCGTCCCCAGAGAGTTCCCCTTGATCCTCCTCCTCAACTGCATTGGCAATGTTGGGGAGGTCTGGATCTCCAGAGGTACCCTCTAAGGCTGGCATATTCCCATCTAGCTGAGAAAGTTTTCTCGCATCATAAGTCTCTAAGAGACCTATTAAAAAGGGAATGGTGGGGTTAGACCCCTGTTTCAGTTTCCTGGAGGTACACACTTGTCTCATCTCCTGAAAACTGAGAGCTGCATATCTTGATTTGACCTGTGGAGGGTCAACATCCACAAGGGGAGTCTCAGTAGATTCTCCTTGGGTAGACATGCTCTTTCTAGTGAGGTGTAAGTGGTGCACTTACCTACACTATATGTTTGCCTACTGATCCCTTGCTAGAGTTGTAGTTTAGGGTGTGCTAGGCCCTAGGAGCTACAACAGCTGGTTCAGTAGAACTCAGAGTATTCTAAGCTAAGTTATATGTACCTTTAGTACTTATGTGATCTTTCACAAGATATTCTTAGGATATGTGTGGTAAAACAACAGCAAGCTCAAATCCCAACCGCTGCCCACCAATGTGAGAAGTTGGCCTGATGTGCAGTGCTCACTATTCTAGTGATCACTATATATCAGTCCAAACAACCCTTATTGATGATTGGTTGTAAGTCAACCTTATAGACCAGCTATCCTAGTAGCATGGATACGAGCAGTCTAAGGCTAAGACTCTAGAGGGCGTGTTAAGCCAGCTGTTTTACCATCACATTACCCCTTGAACACCCAGTGAAAGGACACCACACAAGTGTTATGAAAATAAACAGTGTATTTATTAGAATCACAACAACCCTGTACTCTTTATGAGGACAGGGTGCTAGGCACACAACAAAACTCTTACGAAAATACTTAAGTTAGCACAGTATATACAAATGCCCGAGGGGCACGAAAAACCATATACTCTAAAAGTGGAATGCGAAATTACTAGCAGGTAAGTACAATACTAATAGGCTTTGGAATCGCTAGGACTTGACTATAGAATCGTTAGATTACTTCTAGGAGACCCAGGGGACTCGGGTGCAGAGTGTGCACTCTCACGCGGGATGCGGGACAAAGTCTATGATAGCTAGTAAAGGTTAAGTTAGTGTTCACGGGCGAACCCGACCTGGTAGGGAGAAAACGACAGTGGATCCTGACCCTTGGATAGTGAGGCTATGCTGGGGCACCGAAATGCCGAAGTTACCTAGCCCAGGGGCTGCAGCTGCATAGGTCTCAAAAGACGTCGGGAATCCTCGTAGACGAACCAGGAGCCTGGAAGAAAGATGCTGGCAGGCGACCAGTGAAGAGAGTTCGAGGGGATACAAGCCTGGATCTCGAAGATGGATGATACCTGAAAGCAGAGGGGACCAAGTTCGTGACTACTAGGCAGTAGTCAGGTGGCACCAGGAGGGCACCGGATGGTAGTCACCTCGGCTAGGTGAGTGGGCGACGCTGGGCTCTGCAGATCTCACGGACCAGGAGGCGTTGTCGGCAACCAGGATGGAGAGGCGAGCTGTCCCACGATGGATGAAGCTGTCGGCGTCGAAGAACCCAGGATTGGGCAACAAAGCCTTGGCTAATTCAAGCCCACGCGGTGGACTCAAAATGGCGTCTGGAGTGGACCAGGAGGGTCCGGGGTGCTCCTCTTCTGGAAGGGAGCAAGAGCCAGTCTGGAGCAACCAGACCAGCAGCAGTGATGTCGTCGGGCGTCGTTCAGAAGGCCACAAGCCAGCGGGCTAGTAGCCAAACAACGCGGTGAGCAGCAAAAAGCAGAAGGGCCCCACGCCGATCGTGGAGATGCTGGGGGGCTGCTCTTCGGTGCTGGAGCTGCTCAGGGTTGGGGCTTCTCGGACCCCAAAGCACTAGCCAGGAGATTACTCGGCGGGCTTGCTGTGCAGAAGTCGTGCAGTCTTGGCAATAGTCGGTCCCTTGAGGTCTCGTCGCACTCACGGTTCTCAGCTTGGCTGTAGAGGTGAGTAGAGGTCGGAGGTGCCAGGGAAGCCGGGTCTTGTCGAGCTGGGCAGTCGGATTCCGGAGGAAGGACTTACAGCAGACCGCAGTGTTCTTTGGATGGTGCCTGCGGATGCAGGGTGACTACTCCTTAGCCACAAGGGAGAATCTTGAAGAAGAAATCTTGAAGTCCTTTCGTAGAAAGTCGTGTCTTGATTCCAAAGATGATCTAATTTGGAAGGGGGCCTGCTCCTACCTTTATCTGGGAAAAGGGGGCTGGCACGCGACTAAGTCCTGCCCTATGGGTGGGACCAGGAGGGGGGTGGTTACACCCCTCTCCTTTGGCGGGCTTTCCCCAGGCCAGGGGCTGGAGTGCCCCTGGAACTGGTTTCAGCCGGCCTATGCACAGTGAGCACCGGGGTGCCACTTGCAGTCACCTTCCTCTGTAGCCCTGCCTACCTGGAATACACAAAACCCTGTCTGGGACGGTGCTGGCACCGCCCCTGGCAGGAAACCCTTTGTCCTTGCCTCCTGCTCTGGGAGGACTCCCAGCAGCAGGAGGGCAGACTTGTGTCTCGGTGGCAGCATCCATTTTGTGGATGCTAAGGCTCTGTCTGACTTTAACCGGGGATACAGGTTACATACATGTCGTGTCCCTCTAGAAGGGTGGAATGCTAACCCCGTCGCCAGAATTGGCGAGGGGTTAGTATTCCAATTCGTATGACACCTTACTCGACATGTTTTGATAAAGCGATACCAGAGTTGGCATATAACCGCGAGGATTATAATGCACTTAAGAGTATATGGTATGCGATATCATGGAAACGGCTAAGGGATAGATCCCGAAAGCCGCAGACAGGCTCAGCTCATGCCAGAGCACCATCTCACACGATTCCAAGCACTCTGCCTTCAGGATTGTTAAGGCCTGCCATAGGAGTGACTGATAGGAGATCTGTGTGTCCATTTTAGGGTTAGATATAGGTATAGTACATCTAAAGCAAAGGGTGAGTACACCACCTTGCCCCAGCTGTCGTGCAGCCAGTTGTGTCAGTTTAGTTAGTCAGCCCAGGGGTGGCTTAATACATGCTTCAGCCCCTGGGAGACTTCTGGGTGCACCTCAGCCCTGGGTACAGGGACTTGGAGAGGGCCCAGTGCCAATTCAGTACCTGAGTACAATTTGGATAGAGAAAACAGCTAGGCTGTGGGTCTGATTAGCAGGCCCACAGCCAGGGAAAGTCGTAAACCAGTGCAGCAAAAAGCAAAAATCTGGGTGATCATAGGATTGCAGACCCTACTCTCCTACACACTCCCTCACTTATCTTTCTTTGCTCCCTCACTCAGTCCTCTTCTCTCACTCTTTACTTCACTTCCTCTGTCTCATCACTCCCTTACTCCCCTTGTATCACGCTCAGTTGCCTTTATCCACTCTCTATCCCCACTCTTTCCTCAAGCTCACTGCTCTTCTCTTACCCTTCCTCACCCCCGTTCCCTTACTTCGTTTTCTTCACTTATCCTCATTCCCCTTGTTCACTCCCCTTTCCCTCACTCACCTCCCACACTCACCTTCTTTCAATACCCCTACTTCACTACCCTTCCCCTCTCGTCGCTTTCTTTGCTCCCTCACTCATTTTCCTTTCCTCTCTCACTGCACTCCACTTCACTCACTCCTTTTGAATTTGTAAAGAATACAGCTCTTTTTGGAGAATTGGAGGTAGTCTAAAAAGAACTGTTTTTTTTCTTCTTTTGTAGTTTTTTTTTTTTTTACTCTTTGCGAACGTTTATAAATATTTTGGTTTTTTTTTTCTGAACAAAAACAAAAATAGGGAATGCCAAACTGCTCAACAGGAGCAAAAAAAAGGGTACAAAATTAAGGCTGGGGAGGGCACCGATGGTCTTCTCTTTTGCGTACAATTAGCATGATACTTTGCTCTCCGTAGCAAAGCAGTTCATCACACTGCTTACATTTAATGGTGATATCAGTAAATACAGGTTGAATGTTAGGAATCAGCTCCACTGCTCTTCCTCTCCCCGATAATGATGCTCCTCCGGTGGAAGTTGAGGCTCTATCTCTCGGGGGATTACGTGCCAGGTCCCTGACACTCTCCCGGGCATAGTTCTGGGGATGCCTTCTTTGAACATGCCTGATCATTGTTGAGTTGCCAAAACTATATTTCCTTCAATGGTCACCCCGTGAAAGAACAATTTGGCAAATTTTGCACTCCACCTTTGGAGCAGTAACCTTTTTTTCTCCTGGTGGAATAGTAAAACATTTCCAGATAAAGTGCTCCTTCACCTTTGGCTGAGGAGGGTCCTCCTGGATAAACTCATCAGAGTCCTCACTGCTGCTGGGTGGTCTTGCAGCCATTCTTGCCACTGAATTGAAGAGCAGAAGAGAATAGGTCTTGCTGTCTCCAAAGTGAAAGAGGTAGTGAAGGAAATGGGTGGGGTTTTCATTAGTTGTAAAAAAAACTGTTAACCAATGAAAAGTGTTATTTTAAGGTCACATGTCTTGACGCATTTACGCTGCGCGCACCGGAGCGCTTCCGTGGGCGCTTACGCGGCACAAACGTAGGCGCTTCCAGGGGCGCTTACGCGGCGTGCCTAAATGACGTTTTGCTAGCTTTTCGGAAATACGTTTAAAGTTAAAATACGGGTATTTAAAATCAAAAATACTACTTTAATAAGTATGCCTCTAAATGTCTTGCATTATTTTTTACTTTAAATACAAACTTTTTGCGGGAATAGCGCTCTCAGGTGCGCTTACCGGTGCGCGCACCCTGAGTGCTCCAAGATAAAATGATTAAAAATAAAAACACATGAAAAATACATTGAAAAATTAATTTTAGAAAAAAAAAGAAAAATAAATAAATAAATAATAGTTATAAAAAACAGCTACTAAAAAACGTAATAATTCACTTAAAAAATCGTAGGTTACAAACTCGATATAGCAAGGAATTAGCTTTTAAAAAACCTTTGAAATTCACTG
Organism: Lissotriton helveticus; assembly: GCF_964261635.1. NCBI lineage: Eukaryota > Metazoa > Chordata > Amphibia > Caudata > Salamandridae > Lissotriton > Lissotriton helveticus. The sequence continues at coordinate 2,090,202,002 of NC_136061.1, forward strand.
AAAAAACCATAGGTTTCACAATCGTTATAGTTAGGAATTAGCATTTAAAAAACCTTTGAAATTCACTAAAAAACCCATAGGTTTCACAATTGTTATAGTTAGGAAATAGCATTTAAAAAAACCTTTGAAATTCACTGAAAAAACCATAGGTTTCACACCAGTTGTAGTTAGCAGAACATTTTACTCATACAAAACCATTGAAATTCCCATGTTATAGTTAGTTGGACTCACTATAACTCGCGCGCCCGCAATCCACTGCTGATGATGTCACATATTACATCATTCATGACATGGTCAGTGACATCACTGATGACATCTCAAATGACATCACTGATGACATCATCCATGTGATAATATAATGCACCTCCTCATACTCTAATCTAACCTTTGATACATCCAGTGTTGAATACAGACTACCATTCCTGAAACCATTGACACACCAATACCAGTTACTACATACACACTCACTGATTCCTAGGTCTACACCGGCGGTACTCAAAGTACGGCCCGCGGGCCATTTGCGGCCCGCCAGACCTCTCCTTGCGGCCCCCCATAGAAAACAACAACAGTCATGGACTTGGCCCATTAATGCTGTTGTGATTCCTCGGGGGCCGCATTTGCCGAGAAAAGGACATGAGCAGACAATCAGTGTCTTGCATGCTGACCTGCGGCCCCCCGCCCTCGCCTGCCACTGTGGGTCGCGGCAGGTGATGGTTTGAAAAGAAAGCACGCCTCGCCCACCTACCGTGGCAACAATTGCCTGCCGCATCTCTTCGCCTCAGAAAGAAGTAAGTGTATGTCATTTCCATCAGTGTTATTGTTGGCCCCCATTTTTTTGGTTCTCTATTTTAGACCTTGTTAATGAATCATCCAAAATGTAAAGATATCCTGGGGTTTGAAACAAAATGTGTAGTTATATTTCGGGATTTTCGCGGGGGCTATAATCTTTTATACATGTTTATTGCTAAGTTTTGCATATTTATTTATGTGCTTGCGACAGTAGATGGCGCTGTGCCGCATTTTATGGACAATTCTGTGTTAGTCATCGGCTTAAACTCTTAATGCTCACAGCACCAAAAACCAGGGACTGTTTATTTTATTTATTTTATTTTATTTATGCATTTTTATATAGCGCGGACTTTACCCGAAGGTGTCAGAGCGCTTCACAAAAGGAACAGAAATGGAACATAATGAGAAACATTACAAAAGCATACGTTACGTTACATAAAGTAATAGTGACATTTATGATCAAACAATATACATGAGGTGTTAAAAATTGTGAGCAACCAAAAATACATGAGGTAGTAACGGTAATAATGACAATTTTGAGCAAACAGAATACATGAGGTAGTAAAAATTGTGAGCAACCAAAAATACATGAGGTAGTAAAGGTAATAGTGACAGTTGTGAGCAAACAGAATACACGAGGTAGTGAAAGTTGTGAGCAGCCAAAAATACATGAGGTAGTAGAAAGTGCACAGGAAGAAAAAAGTGACAAGTGTGCAGTTACAAGAGAGAACAAAGTATCATTTGAGGTCTAATACTGCAATCGGTGCTAGACACTCAGGCACACGAATAAGCGTTATGTAGGCAAGGTGGCACTTGTGCAAGTATCAAAGATAAAAACATGTGAGAGGTAGCAAACCGTGTGTTACAAGGGCAAAGTGGAGTGTGCATGTTACACAAGGGCACCAAACACAGGTACATGGAAAAAACTCCAAAGAGGCAGACACTCCAACCCCAGGAATACCCTGGGAAGGCACTTCCATGGGCATGGAAAATATCAGTAGTGGTAAGTCTTCCTCCAAATACCAAGAGGACGTGAATCACTTTTGGAGGTGTCTCTGGAGGAGGAGAACTTTGAGGTCCCTTTTGAAAGCCTGGGAGGAGGCAGTGGTCCGGAGCTGAGGCGGGAGTGAGTTCCAGATTCTCACTGCGCTGCCTGAAAAGGATTGGGCCATTGTTCTCTCCTTCTTGAAAGTGGGAGGTTCAAGTAGAAGATTCTCCGCATTGCGTGAGGGTCTAGAGCCTCCAGAGAGTTTCAGTTTATTCGCCAGGTAGCGAGGAGAGGAGCAGTGCAAGGCTTTGTGGGTGATACAGGCGGTCTTGTAGATAGCTCTAGCCTCGAAGGGAAGCCAGCGAAGGGTGGATAACATTGGAGTGATATGATCGCTTCTTTTGGCCCCATAGATGAAGCGAGCTGCTGAGTGGAAAACAGACTTAAGTGGGGACAAGTGGTATTTGGGGAGGCCAGTAAGAAGAGAATTGCAGTAGTCTAATCTGGAGAGGACCAGCGATTGCACCAGGGTTATAAGGTCCTGTTCCGGGAAGAAGCGTCTGATTCCCCAAAGAAGGCGCAGTTGGTAACGAGCAGATTTTGCAATAGAATTGATGTGGGGGTTAGATTGAGTTTTTTGTCTAGAATAACTCCAAGGGTTTTTGCGCTGTCGACAATGATGGGTTTAGTGTTGAGTAGATTCAGCTGATCCATCCATGATTGAACCGGGGGGGGAGAGAGTGAGGAGGAGAAGAGGAGGAATTCAGTTTTGGAGGGATTCAGAATCAATTGATGAGTTGACATCCAGTTTTGGATGGAGTCCAGAGTAGAGCTTAGGAAGGAGAGATCATGGGTGGAGGCAACCTTGAGGTAGAGTTGAGTGTCGTCTGCATAGAGATGGTAGTGAATCCCGGATTTGCTTAGGAGGTTTCCCAGTGGTTCTAAGTAGAGATTGAACAATGTGGGTGCAAGTATAGAGCCTTGAGGAACACCCTGACCTACCGCCAGAGGAGAAGAAAGACTGTTCGCAATTTTGATCATTTGGGATCTGTCAGAGAGGAAGGATGCAAACCATTTAAGCACAGTGCCTTCCATGCCCATTCTCTGTTGAAGGATATTGAGGAGGGTGTTGTGATTGACAGTGTCAAAGGCTGCAGAAAGGTCCAGGAGAATTAGAAGACAGGACCCCCCCGAATCGAGTATCCTCAGCGCGTCATCAACCACTTGCAGTAGGGCTGTTTCAGTGCTGCAGTTTTGCATGAAGTTAGACTGACAATTGTCAAGAAGATCATTGTCCTTGATATGACGAGAGAGTTGTTTTGCTACACATCTTTCTGTGATCTTCGCAAGGAAGGGAATGTTAGTGATGGGGCGGAAGTTGTTGAGGTCCTTCGCATCAGCAGTGGGCTTTTTAAGCAGAGGGGTGACCTGCCCAGTTTTGAAGGGGACAGAAAGGGAGCCTTGCCAGAGAGAGAGGTTGATCAGAGTGGCCCAATAGGAAAGGGAATGGGTATAGAAGTCCAAGGCAATGGCACTGGGGATAGGGTCAAGAGAATGGTTGGAGGGCTTTGTTTCGCGTATGCACTTGAGAAGGGCATCTTCAGATATGGGGTCAAAGCTCTGCCAGATGGCTAAGGATTTGCGCTCCTCTGGAGGTGTAGGATGCGCGACCTGATCCACAAGTGATTTCACTTTTTCATCGAAGAAAATAGCGAAATCCGCTGCTCTCTTAGTAGGATCCTCCACCTCGGAAGAAGGGGGAGAGCAGCTCGGAGACTTGACGAGCTCGAATAGTTTTTTAGGTCTATTTTTGGCGGAGTCAAGGAGGGTTTTGAAGTGCGCCGCTTTCTCAAGGAAGATATGCTTGTGGTACCTGGATCTTGCTGTGCGAAGCATGGCTAAATTGTCTGTGGAGGGCATTTGCCTCCATTGCTTCTCCAGGAGTCTTAGCTGCTTCCTTTCCTCATAAAGGGATTTGTTGAACCAAGGTGCTGAGGGAGTGGGCCTTATCCTTTTGCTTTTGAGTGGAGCGACGTTACTAATTTCAGCTGCAAGAACTGTGAGGCATTGGGAGGTGAGATCGTCAACAGCTATGTTTGGGTCTAGCCTTGGAAGTGATAGCAAGGCTGATTCACAGAGGGGACCGACATCAATATTTTAGGCATCACGGAACCAGGAGATGACCCTCTTGGGTTGGCCAAGAGTTATAGAGTGTGAAAGTTGAAGAGAGAATGGGATGAGGTGGTGGTCAGACCAATCAACATGGAATGGGGAAGAGGTAGAAAGCATGCCTGCTTTAGAAATAACAAGGTCCAGGATTGCACCCTTAGAGTGGGTTGGTTCAATGCAGTGTTGGATAAGATCGTTTGTAGAGAGGAAGGTGGCCAGAGAGTTCGCAGAGGAGTCTTGCGATACGCCCCAGTGGAGATTAAAGTCACCCACGAAGGTCTGATTGTCACTTTGTGTATATTGGTCGCTGATGAAGTCAGTGAGATCCTCTATAAACGAAGGGCCACTACGAGGCGGGCGGTAAATGATATGGAATCTGAGTGATGGACGGTGTTTCAATTGAAGCTCAAGAGAAAGGCATTCAAAGGTGAGGGAGGAACTGCTTGGAGAAGCCTTAAGTTGGAGGGCGTTTCTAAAAATGACTGCCACACCTCCCCCCGTGTTGTCAGTTCTGTCATTCCTAAATATGGAGTAATCTGTGGGTACTAGGAGATCAAAAATAGAGTGAGAGGTATCTTTGAACCAGGTCTCAGTGAGGAAGAGCATGTCAAGATTGTGAAGGGTGATGGTATCGGAGATTTCAAGTTTGTGTTTTACTGCAGATCTGCAGTTGTGAAGCATACAGCGCAGCTCTGTCAAGACTGTTTTGGTGACGGGGGCACTTGGGCTCTGCAGGGTGATTGGGATATTGTACTTATGTGGGGGTGCTCGGGAAGGTTTAGGTGGATGCTTTGTTCTGACAGAGGTGATGGTCGGAATAGTGTAGATAGTGGGGTTACTAGGGTATGTCTGTTGAAGGAGGGTGGCGTTCAAGGGCTTGTGTGAATTCAAGACGTTTGCGGACGAGAGGTTGGACTTGGCTGTATTGGGGTGAAGGGGCAAGGTGCATCTCATGGGAGGTTGAGAGGGAGTAGAGGTGCATGGATGGGTGGAGATGTTAGAGCATAAAAGTGAAATGGCAGCTGTAAGCTGGGAAATGGAGGTGATCAGAGAGCCTAGCGTATTTTCCAGTGAGAATGAGGCAGAGCACGGAAGGTTGGGTGGCTCGATTGAGACATGAGGTGGTGGTATTGGTGGTGGAAGGCAGGAAGAGGTGGGGGGACAGGAGGTAAGTTGGGGAGAGGTGGGGGGACAGGAGGTGAGTTGGGGAGAGGTGGGGGGACAGGAGGTAAGTTGGGGTGTGGGGTTCACAGGTGGAGTAAGTGCATTGGGCGTTAAAGGAGAGTTGTCATTGTTGGTATCGCAAGAGGGAGAGGAGTTAAGGACAAGTTTAGAGGGAGAAAGGTGCGGAACACGGCGGTAGGGGAGTAGGAGGGGGGAGGCCTGAGTAGCGTTATGGGTATGTAGGAGGTTAGGGAGGAAGCGAGGTGCAGTAGTTGTGGAGGTCCTGACAGTTAGGAGAGGTGGCGATGAGGGAACGGTCATCTGGCAGAGTGAGGGGGATTGAAAGAGAGGGAAGTTGTGGAAGGGAAATAGTCCTGCTGGGCCCGAGGGAGGGAGATGGGAGGGGTTACTGGGAGAGGAAAGGGGGTAGTGCAGCAGTACTGGAGGAGTAGGAGGGAGGGGAGAGAAGCAGTGGGAATGAGGCACAAACGGGATGAAGGGCGAGGGGATGAAGGGGTGGAGAGGAGGGATGGAAGGAGGGATAAGGGAAGCATAGGGAAAATTCATCGGGGGAGAGGGTTGGAGGAGAGGTGAACTAAGAAGGGGGGTGATAGGGAGAAGTATGGGGGAGGAAAAGAGATTTGAGTATTGCGATAGTGCGGATGGTACGAGGAGCGTATTAGCTAATGGTAAGGCTGAAGTAATGTGGGAGGGGACATGCTGTGAGGGGGGAGGAATAGGAGATGTGGTAAGTTGGGGCGGAAAAGGAAGAGGACCGACCTGTGCTACTTTCGCGGAATCACTGCGGCCGCCATCTTAAGGTCAGGCAGAGGGAGTCTGTTACCTCGACGCTGCTACCAGGCACCGCACCTCCGCTCACTCTCCGGGGCTTACGCCAGTATCCTCGTCGTCCCAGTGCCCCCTTCTAATCTCGGCAGCACCGCCGCGACCTCCCGGCAGCAGCTCCTTGCCGAGGCTCACCGGCCGCCATCTTGTCCTCACTGACCGGCCGCAAAGTCCACTCGTGGGAGCCCCCACGGACCCCCGGGAAGCCAAAGGTACCGGCCGTTGGTGCCCTGGGAGCTCCGCCGCACTCGGCTGCTCCGTGTGCTCGGCTGCTCTGTTGTGCCACTGCGTTACAACCCGCGATTCAAGGAATACAAGGCAATGTTTATATGTTGAAAAGTGACTTATTTTTCAAAGAGTTGCAAATTATTTGCCAAGCCCAACATTTCAAACGAGCCTGTTTTAAATGTACTTCATTATAAGGATGTAAATTGCACGCACGCTCTGGCGGTGTGTGGAGAAGGTGAAAGGAGAAACAATATTTGACACAAAAGAATGAGGGAGAGGAGGGAAAATGAAGACGGACAAATAAAGAACAGGGAAAGAGACAAGCAGTGGACGAAGTGCTAAGAGAGGTAGAAAGGGAGAGAGAAATTGGAGTATGAGAGTGAAAGAGCAGGTAACCCATGACGGGTGTATGGGCTGCCTGGCAACGCAAAATATTTTTAGAAAGTTTTATCGCTGCCCCTTCAAACCTCAAGCTATTTATTAACCACATAAAACTGTGTTGTTAAAGCATAATTTACCCATGCCGGTGTCCAAAATTCAGCCCCTACGTCACCACCACCCGTTCACCATCAAGAAAACCAGTAATAGAAGCCTGAGTCATTCAGTCCCATTCAAGGCAGATTTTTAAGAAGCACAATGTTGAAAGTTCACCACTTGCCACTGGCTAATGGTTTAAATTCTGGTGGACACCACACATCTATTATTCAGTACCTAGGTGCCCCAAAAACTTTTAGTCATTTGTATCAGTAACTTGGACTTGCACATGCAAATGGGCTTGCAAATTGACCCCATACAGTTTTAAGACTTAAAGATTCCTCAAAAACCACCTAAAAAATAATTAATCTAATGATTAACAATCAGAAGCCTTTTCTGCAAAAGTTCATACTTTTTTGAGTCTGTGGTCATTTTCTGCTCAAAGGAAAGGTCTCCAAAGTTGTGTTTCACATTAGCCAACAGTGGGGCAACCAGCTTTTTATATTTTTATCAGGGGGATATCAGTGGTCTACTTGGTTGGCAATACCAAATTCTTGATTGACTGTGTCTTGAAAGCACAGCGGTAGATAAAGGCTGACATAAAATGTATTCATCTTTCTACTTGTTTCAGATGTGGAATGGTGTGTTCTAGTGTCAGTGATTGGAAATTGACATAAGTTGAATTTATGAGGCCTCTAATGAGAGTATCTTCACGTCTGCAAATAGCCAGCATAGCCCACAGGCTATAAAAGGGAGGGAGGGAAAGGGAGGCAGGGAGGGAAAGGGAAACAGAGAGAGGGAGACAGAGAAAGGGAGACAGACAGAGGGAAGGAGACAGACAGAGGGAGGGAGACAGACAGAGGGAGGGAGACAGACAGAGGGAGGGAGACAGACAGAGGGAGGGAGACAGACAGATGGAGACAGACAGACAGATAGAGGTAACAGACAGAGGGAGGGAGAGGGTGACAGAGGGAGACAGATGGAGACAGACAGATGGAGACAGAGAGAGGGCGACAGACAGAGGGTGGATGGAGGCAGAGGGAGGAGGGTGAAAGAAGGAGGAGGGAGAAAGAAGGAGGAGGGAGACAGAGGGAGGAGGGGGACAGAGGGAGGAGGGAGACAGAGGGAGGATGGAGACAGAGGGAGGAGGGAGACAGAGGAAGGAGTGGGGCAGAGGAAGGGAGACAAAGAGAGGGAGACAGAGGGAGACAAAGAGATGGAGACCGAGACAAAGAGAGGGAGACAGACAGAGGGAGACAAAGAGAGGGAGATGGAGGGAGTCAGACAGAGGGAGACAACGAGAGGGAGAGGGAGGAAAACAGAGGGAGACAGACAGAGGGAGACAAAGAGAGGGAGTGAGAGGGAGACAGAGAAAGAGAGATGGAGGGAGGAAGTCAGAGAAAGGGAGGGAGGGAGACATAGAAAGGGAGAAGGAGGGAGACAAAGAGTGACAGACAGAGGGAGGTAGGAGGGTGACAGACAGAGGGACGAGGGAGGTAGGACTGTGGCAGACAGAGGGAGGGAGGAGGGTGACAGACAGAGGGAGGGAGGAGGGTGACAGACAGAGGGAGGGAGGAGGATGACAGAGGGAGGGAGGAGGGGGGCGACAGAGGGAGGAGGGCGACACTGTGAGGAGGGCAACAGAGAGGTAGAGGGAAGGAAAGAGAGAGAGAGGGAGACAGAGAGCGAGAAGGAAGGAGAGAGATGGAGACAGAGGGAGAGAGAGAGGGAGACGGAGGAAGAGGGAAGGAGAGAGAGAGAGAGAGAGGGAGACAGAGGGAGAGAGGGAAGGAGAGAGAGAGAGGGGGAGACAGAGGGAGAGGGAAGGAGAGAGAGAGAGAGAGACAGAGAGAGGGAGTGAGACAGTCTGAGTGAGACAGAGGGAGAGATAGGGAGAGATGGAGGGAGAGAGAGATGTGTGTATGCCGGGTCTGGTGGCTCAGTGGATGAAGGCGTCCGCTGCAGGGACCTGTGTTCAACCTCATGGTCACAGTTTTTTGGTGCTCTAGCCCCGCCCCCTCCCCCACTGACCCCGCCCCCATCGGTGCGTCCCTCGGACACAAACCACACTGTAAATGTGGCCCCTGAGAGAAAGTTTGTGAGTACCCATGGTCTACACACACATCCACTCAATCACCCATACAATCACTCATACATACAGTCACTCATCAATACAACACTATCATATGCACTCATACACCTATACAGACACTCACACACTGCCACTCATCCATGGAGTCACTCACACACCTAGTCAGTCATGCAAAGAATCAATCACACTCCCATTTCCTCATCTATACAGTTATACACACAAAACCTTACTTATTCAAACATAGACTAACACATACTTACTCTCTTTTACAATCACTGATACAAGTACACATTGATCCATACAGTCACTTATGCAATCACAGGATCTCATATATAGTCATTTATATATGCCAATTCTCATATGCACTGTATTTTACATATGTACTTACTTGGACATGTAGCACTGAGATATCCATTCACTCACCAACATACCCATACACACATTCAACCGCCTATACAGTTGTTTTCACATGCACTCTTGAACTCATACACCAAGTGAATCAACTGCTCACACATGTATGCACAGTCACACACCTCCTAGCCACCCCCACACACACGCAGCCTCACATACAAATACTTGGGCAACCAATCAATAACTCATATAGGCACTCATATAGCTACTGATCAACACATGCAGCAGCTTACACAACAACAGACATAATGATGCACACATTCAGACAGTTTAGTCACTAACCCATGCATTCAGTAAGACACATTTAATCACTCACTCATACAATCAGTCACGCGCCTACTAAATCCTTCATCCAGACACTTATACATCCACTCATTCTTCAATATGTAAAACATATTTAAACTTTACAGAAACTGGATGATGTCATCAGTGATGTCATCAGTGATGTCATTTGAGATGTCATCAGTGATGTCATCAGTGATGTCACTGACCATGTCATGAATGATGTAATTTGTGACATCATCAGCAGTGGATTGCGGGTGCGCGAGTTATAGTGAGTCCAACTGACTATAACGTGGGAATTTCAATGGTTTTGTATGAGTAAAACGTTCAGCTAACTATAACCGGTGTGAAACCTATAGTTTTTTTCAGTGAATTTCAAAGGTTTTTTAAATGCTATTTCCTAACTATAACGATTGTGAAACCTATGTTTTTGTTTGTGAATTTCAAAGGTTTTTTAAATGCTAATTCTTAACTATAACGATTGTGAAACCTATGGTTGTTTCAGTGAATTTCAAAGGTTTTTTAAAAGCTAATTCCTTGCTATATCGAGTTTGTAACCTACGATTTTTAAAGTGAATTATTACGTTTTTTTAGTAGCTCTTTTTTATAACTATTATTTATTTATTTATTTATTTTTTCTAAAATTAATTTTTCAATGTATTTTTCATGTGTTTTTTAAAAATAATTTTTATATATTTATATATAAAACATATTTTCATACTTTACAGAAATACACATTCACTGGATGATGTCATCAGTGATGTCATTTGAGATGTCATCAGTGATGTCACTGAGCAAGTAATGAGTGATGTAATATGTGACGTCATCAGCAGTGCATTGTGGGGGCACGAGTTATAGTTAGGTCTACTAATTATAACGGCCGAATTTCTATGGTTTTATACAAGTGATATCTCCAACTAACTATAACGTCCCTGAAACCTATGGTTTTTTCAGTGAAAATATATATATATAAAGATGAACCTTTGCACGAACAAATGTTGTTGAATTAATATAGCCAAGGAGGAATATGTAGTTTCAATTGTGTTTGCATAATTGCAAAACGCCAGTCTGTTGTTTTTAAATTTGACCCTAGGGTAAAGTCTTTCATCCCTGGGTACTAGAGGTCACATGACAAACTGGTAAACTTTTCATTGGTGGTTAGCATTTTTAAAAATGTGTTTGGCTCTAATCTCTTTATCTGGTGAGCAAGGCGACTGAGTTCGCCGAAACGCGTCAGATCGTGGCACTCTTGATTCACTTGTAAAATGGAATAAAAACTTCTCTGCAACAAGCATACCGGAGTGAAGTGTTCGTTTCTCCTGGGAGGTGCTGTGCTAAGCAGCAAGCTTTTGGAGCGTTGATTAATGTCAATTAGGGAGGCCCGGCTTGGCTTCTCTTCAACGGACCCCTCCCCGCATTGCGGCTGGATACTGCTACAAGCCGACGGGAGTTTGAGCTCGTGGAGAGCTATTTCGAAACCAGCCCCCTGCTCAACGGCCAAAGGAGGAGCCCCGGAGCGGACGCTGTGACACCCGGAGAGTCAGACGACTTGGAAGGGTGGCGTGCAGCGTTCGCATTAGTTCGGAGATCATTTGTATATCGAGCAGGAGGGGAGGTGGTAGTGTTTGCAGTGAGAGGATTTCTCGCCGCGCAATAGCGGTGCAACAGTTACAAAATCAAGTGAAAGAATCAGTGTGCCACGATATGGATGAAATTTTTGCCAATAGTGAGAAGGCAGCGGAGGAACTATGTCTAAATCTGCCGCCTGTTGATGAACATATTAGTCGAAATGTGGAAACAACGACAAAAAACGGAGATTTGAGGAATTTGATGAAACAGTTGGAAAAGCACCATAGAAGCGAACTCACGAAATGGTGGGAGGTTAAGTCACTAGAAAAGTATCACGAAGCAGGGCCGGTGCTGAAGGGCTTACGAATCATGTTAGCGCCCAGCTTCGACAATTCCAAATCTGCAACTTTTAAAGGAGTGGGCGGAAAATAATCTTGACGCATCAGTGCGTTTGGTATGCCTACTCATTAAGTATGCTAAAATAGATCGTGAGAGTGACCTCCAGGAAATAACACGCTTACAAAAGGAAATTGATGATCTAACAAATGCCAACAATAAAGACTCAGTGGAAAAAATGATTAAAGAAATGCTGGAAAGGAAAAATTAAACACAAGGAAACAATAAAGACCAGAAAAATATGGAAGTTTCCTCGGGACAAGAACGACTACGAGAGGGGACAGGTGTTCACTTTTGCTCGTAAGTACGACTCGGTTAAAAAACAGAAAGCACTAACCAGATCTAATCAGCCTCCTGTAGGGGCCAATGAAACAAGTCAGGCAACAGCCTTGGGCGTGACGGCCTCAAGTTCGGAATCAAGTATGGTTTTGAGTGGATTAGATTCCGATTTGGGCAGTTGCTCGGGGAGCTCCTCTTCGTCTCTTGCATTATTAGGTCCAATCTCGTATGTTGATGAGTTGGATTTTATAAGGGAACAACGACTACAGTCCCTTCGATCGAGAACCACACAGGGACAACAAACCAAGAAAGGAACAGACGGAGGAAACAAAGGAGACAATGTGCAAAATGCAACCGGCAGGGGACTGCCAAAGAGAAGGAATTGGCGCAAGTAACAACCGAGTGCAGCAATACTATCATTAACTTAACCGAAATAGAGTTGAACGATGCCGAGAAACAACTGTTGGCATTAGGTTCAAGAATCACGGACAGATAAGGGCAAAAAATATATCTACGGCACAAACTTCACAGGAGGCTTTTTTGGCAGGGGCAATTCCATTGTTAACTACCCTTCATACATTGTTGGAAAATACAACGGAAACTATTGATTCTCAAAGGGTGGCTCAATTAGAAGGAATTAACATATCGTCACCCGGTAATCACCCCATCAGAGCTGTATCAACCTTTGTGCCTATAATGCCCAGGGATGCCCTTGACATTTTTCACGAAAGAGTGACAGACAAACTCAAATCACTATACAAAAATACGTGCAAATTTAAGACCAAAACCAGTGGAAAGAAGAGAGAATACTTCCAATTGATGAAGAAACTTAAGGAGAATGACTCAGTTGTTATTAATAATGTGGATAAATGTGGTAACATTGTTCTGTGGGACAAGCAACTATATAGATCAGAGGCTTTCAAACAATTAAGTGACACGGATTGCTATGAGCTTAGTAGTGGAGTTATGGTTCGCAAGATTAATGGTGATTACAAGAATGAACTTATGAAATGGCAGTGGGAGGGTTTGATTACTAAAGATGAATTTAAGTTGTTGTTTAAAGAATATCCGGTCTTACCCATTTTTTATCTTATCCCCAAAGTTCATAAGGGCTTAAGCCCATTACAAGGAAGACCAATTATTTCCGCTATTAACAGCATTTTTGAAAGTACATCAAAATATGTTGATCACTACCTGCAAGAATTTGTTACCACTTTATCTACCTTTTTACAGGATTCTAGAGACTTTTTATCAAAGTTAAGTACTGTGCAATGGACTCATGTTTTGGTATTTTTAACTCTTGACATTGCCTCACTGTATACCACTATTAAGCATGACGATGGTCTCCGTGCAGTGGAACATTTTCTTAAACAAAGGGAGGTTGGTATGTACCAACATAACAAAATGCTCTTGGAGATGATCAAAAGGTGTTTATTGAATAATGTGGTCATGTTTGATGGCAAGGTATACAAACAGAAACGAGGTGTGGCAATGGGGGCATGCTTCTCCCCCAGCTATGCATGTTTACATGTAGGCTGGTGGGAGGAGCATGTCCTCAAGATTAAGCAAAGGGCACTTTATGACTTGCATGTGATGCATATGTGGCGTTACATAGATGCTGTGTTTATTGTGTGGAAGGGAAGTAAAGAGGAAGCCAAGAAATGTATTGAGCTTATTAACATCAATGAGCTGAACCTCACATTTACTTCCCATATTGAGTCCGAGTCCACCAACTTCTTGGACATTCAGATCTTTGTTCAGGGAGGAAACATAGAAACAAGCCTGTACCAAAAACCTACGGCAGGCAACACTCTATTACACACCTCTAGTTTCTATCCGCATCACACCATAGCCAGTCTCCCATATTTTGAGTTTTTGAGGATTCGGAGGGCATGCAGCACTGAGAGGGCATTAAAACCTGGGAATTCGGTTTGATCACGATGTGTCTCTGGGATATGCTTCTATACCATCAGTCTGCTTCGGAAAGTCTTCCCTCTACTACCTGACTCAGTTAAGAAAACCCTCGTCCAAGCACTGATTCTTAGTCGGATCGACTACTGCAATGGCCTGTTGCTCTCTGCAAACGAAGGAGTACTGGATAAGCTACAAGTCATTCAGAACACGGCAGCTCGCCTTGTTCTGAATGCCCCCCCCCCGAGAACTGCCTCCAAACCCCTACTTTATCAGCTGCATTGGCTCCCAATTCGGCAAAGAGCCAAATTTAAGATCTGCTGCCTGATCCACAAATGCCTGAACGGACAAGGGCCTGTCTATCTTGAACAGAAATTTGTTCCCTATGTTCCAATTCGCTCCCTCAGATCAAGCAAAGACCTCCTGCTGGTGGTTCCACGAGCCAAGAAATCCGGACATGGAGGTAAAGCCCTATCTATTGCTGGTCCCAAGCAGTGGAACAAACTCCCTCTGTCACTGAGACAATGTAAAGAACATCTTACATTTCGGAAACTTTTAAAAACCATCTTGTTTAAAAATGGTCTCTAACCTCACTTCACACGCCTGCTGTTTACTGGTTCCTAAAGCGCGGAGATACTCCATCTGGAGTGATTCTAGCGCTATATAAACCCATAAATAAATAAATAAAAGAGTCTCAGGAGAATGCCAAACTCAGGCTTTTAGCTCGGGGTACAATGCACACAAATTAGATCTGGCAATGAAAAAAGCAAATGAAAAGGAGAGATCTGTGTTGCTAAGTGTGGTCCCCAAGTCAACAATTGGAGCTAGCATACAGCCAGGACCTGAGATCACCGATATGGAAAGTGATACATCCGATTCTGAGTGTAGATTTATATCTACATATAACAAACAGTCACACACCATAAGGAAGATTATAAATTCTCAATGGCCTAAAGTTTTGACAGATGGAGTTCTTAAAGATGTTTTACCCTCTAAACCCAATTTTACCTACCGGAAAGCTCACTCTATGAGGAGTGATTTGGTCAAAAATAGTCCTGAGCTCTATCACAAAGATTCCTGGCTCTCTCTTAAAAAAGGTTTTTCAAGTGCAGTACATGCAGAGTGTGCAGATTTGGGATTAACACCAACTATTATAAAAATGCTTATTCAGATGAGTTGATCATGATAGGAGGTCATTATACATGTAAAACAGACCATGCGGTATTTGTCCTATCATGTGTGTGTGGTCTCCAATATGTAGGGAGCACAAAACTCCAGGTGCACGCCCGCATTCTGCAGCACTTGAGAGCTACTGTCAATTCTGACCCATCTTATCCCGTCGCCCGACACGTCAAATTAGAACACAACAATGATTTGAATGTTCTAAAATATTTTGTTCAGACAGTGTCCCCAATAGTAAGAGAGGTGGGAACAGGGAGAGAGTTCTTAGACAATTGGAGACGAGGTACATTTTAAAGCTCGATACCAAAAGTCCAAGAGGACTAAATATTTGTGAGGATTTACATCATTATCTTTAAAATCCTCAATGACCTCCTTCATTACTGTATGTGACTTGGATTGATCGAAGGTAGGGTTGGGTTTATATTTCTGGTTTAATTGTTTTTTAAGATCTAAAAAATTTATATATTTATATTTTTGTATATAATGTTTTTTAGCTATTTATTCTGGGTGTATATTTTTTATCTCCATCTGTTGTCCGATATGTGTGTGTTTTATCATGAATTTATTCATATGAATGTATGGTTTTATACTGTTTATTGGCGCCATTTGCACAGATATGATGACCTCGTAATATTTAACCTCAGAATAGTATACAACGCAGTAGCCACCCTGGCCTAAGGTTTGATCTTTTGCACGGATCCGAATTTTGAAAGGGACTAGGAGTTTGCATGTGTTTGAGATTGATCTCAAACACGTGATAGATATGTAATGTTTGTACTGCTGCTTTCTCCCTAGCTGTAACACAGTTCTCAGCAAGAGAACTGAAGGGTTCCCGGCTGGGAATTCTTTAAAATCTTTCTAGCACTTTCACTTTTAACACTTTACAATTGAGCACTTTACAGATTGTCAAAAAAATGGACTAGGCGTATATGACTGACTATTTGAAACTCTAAAATTGTGTTAGTGGTTCTCAGAATAAGACCGTTAACTAAGTTAAGTAATTTTGTATTGCAACATGTATGTTAAGGGCATTGACTGTATTCTGTATTATGCAGATATTAACAAAATGTAATTATCTTGTTTCTGCTCTTTTCTGCTGTACATTTTTTCGTTTTCTTTAAAAAATTGCGATATATGTTTATCGTGACATTTACAACACTCAACGGTTTACCGGCGAATGTATTCAGAATTTGTACAGTAAGATGAACCTTTGCACGAACGAATGTTGTTGAATTCATATAGCCAAGGAGGAATGTGTAGTTTCAATTGTGTTTGCATAATTGTAAAACGCCAGTCTGTTGTTTTTAAATTTGACCCTAGGGTAAAGTCTTTCATCCCTGGATACTTGAGGTCACATGACAAACTGGTAAACTTTTCATTGATGGTTAGCATTTTTAAAAATGTGTTTGGCTCTATTCACTTTCATCTGGTGAGCAAGGCGACTGAGTTCGCCGAAACGCGTCGGATCGTGGCATTCTTGATTCACTTGTAAAATGGAATAAAAACTTCTCTGCAACAAGCATACCGGAGTGAAGTGTCCGTTTCTCCTGGGAGGTGTTGTGCTAAGCAGCAAGCTTTCTGGGCGTTGATTAATATATATATATATCAAGGAGAAGCAACAGCGTCTCCCCGTTTCCAGAGCCTCAGGCCCTTCAGGGTGGCCTCACTGCATGGACACGGAGCAGCCCACAAACACCACACTGGCAAGAAAAACGACGTGAGGCCCAATACCTTGAAAGTTGCTTTATTTCAAGAGTCTGTCAAACCGTCTGTTTCCTTTTTGCTCAACATTTCAGCTTTGTTGCCTTGATCACGGACAGGAACACAAGCGCCCAGGTGCGCTCGGGCGTAATTTGTAAGATGTGTCACATGACTGCATTCATCAGCACTACCGTTCCCATAGTGCATTGTGCATGTTACTCAATTATGAATTGGCAATCCAAAAGATGTTGTTTTACCTTGGTGGTAATGTCTGTTGCACAATCACTGATGTTTGCATTCGCAAATGTTCTTGAAGTTTTAGACTTCATGAAAAAGCGGCATCTTTCAGGCACGATTAAAGCAGGAAAACATCCCTCGATATATATATATATATATACATATACACACACACACACACACACACACACACACACATACACACACACACATATATATATGAAATGATTGCAATTAGCCACCACACCCTGAAGAAAGAGCGGACGGCTCTGAAACGCGTTGGTGAAAGGCTGTGATTTACGGATGCAATGTGACCTTCAAGAAACCAATAAAGGGATGCGTGCATACCTACTGCTGTGGAGTGCTTCTTTGCAGCGAGAGCAATTTGGAATACAATATATATATATATATATATATATATATATATATATATATATATATATATATATATATATATATATATATACATATATATATATATATATATTACCTACTGGCGGTCACCAGTAGGTATATATAGTTAGGATTTTTTCCCTATGGGATTTTTGAAAATTCTATGTCTAATAACTTTGGCGTTTGTGGACGGAATTGGCTGAAATTTTCTGGAAAATGGAACATTTTGTTTCTGAGCAGCCCCTGGAAATTTGGGGGGGTTCGTCAAGGGGGGGCCGAGAAAAAAGGGGGGTCCCAAAACGTGTTTTTAACATTGAGTTTTCCATAGGGCGGTTGGCCTCACTTTTAGCCCGAACGGCTGAATGGATTTCCACAAAACTTGGCAAAATTGTAGGGACTGGTAGCCCGATGTGCCTTTTCTAGGTCTCAATATATGTGCTTCAGTGGATTTTGAGAAATTAACGTTCAAAAAAAGATATATATCTGTAACAGCGGACCGGGCAGCGCTCCGGTTCGCGGACTTTACGTGTAACGGAACTTCGCGTAGCGAAGCTGATTGGCTCTCCGGTGTCTGTCAACATTCTAAACAGTCCGGAGCGGCCGCCATCTTGTCTCTCGGTAGGATTGAGAGACAAGAGGAGGCCAAAACAAAGGGGGAAATGATCATAAGGGGGCATAGTAGATCCTCCCTGACACCCTAGGTTTAATGTGGAGGCTTTAAAAGGGCCCCGCGGGGCAAAAAAAAATAAAAAAAATTTTTGTTTTTTTGCGTGGGTAGCGCCCGGTTCGCGAACCGGGAAGCGTTCTGGGCAGCGTACTATAAGGAAAAAATAATGATAGACTTTTCAAATACTGTATGTTAATTGATTGTTGGTTTTGTTGATTATTTTTTAATTTTTTTATTTTTTAAGCAATTATTTATTATTGTGATTGTGTTTGAAAATTTAATAACATTTCGAACATTTAACTAGTTTATGAATTACATATAAAAATGATTAAAGACTCAAACAATTTTTTAATATTACATACAATTTTATTTTTCGGATTGTTTTTCAAAATTTAATAGAACGTCTAGCATTTGACTGTCCGATATGTCCTCTTGTTGAGTGAACATAAGTTCCCACATTTGACCGTCATCATAATGAAGTAAATGATCCACAGATTCTACACATTGAACTAATTCATGGTCCCGTGATTCATCCATGAAATCTGAGTCATCATTGTCCTCAATATCTTTTTCTGTGTTGTTCTCCAGAACAATTTCGAAGGAAACATTCTGCTCACCTTCCATTTTATTGCTGTAATTTGCATAAAAAATAAATATATCAGTAGAGATAGGGCACTGTTGGGTTTAAGTTCAGACAGGTACTTGTGAGTTTATAACAGAGAAGTAATCTATGGGCACTGTATGGTTTCAGGCGTGAAGTAGTACTATTAAAAAGTGCCTGTGAAGAAGCCTAAGTAAATTCATAATTATACCACAGAAACCTAAATCAATCCATAATTATAATAAACAAGCCTTTCTCAATGTCTAACTCTTACAGAGGGATAGTATATAACTATCTGAAAATGTTTTCAAATTTATAAAATAATATCTCACCTTCTAAAAACAAGTTTAAGTTGTGAGTGAAAATGATCTTTCAATGTAGTTCAGGAAGTAGTAGTCAAAATGGCTGTGTTTCTCTCTCTTCCTTTATATATATTCAGGTACATAGCCAATGAAATGTCAGGTAAAAAAAGTAGAAAATTAAAGTAACATTTTAATTGGTTGTCAATTCCAACACTTCAGATGTGTTTTGTGAAGTAATTTACCTCAGGGTATTTAGAGAGGTCTACAGGCTAAATGGTTAAATGGAATTTCAATCAAATTTGTGAAAATGGTAGGCATTGGTATGTAGTATGAGGTAATCTATATTTGGTGAAATTGTCTCCAGTCGCTTTTCTGTAAACTACTTTCCCACCTTTTTTGATGGTGCGCTTCCCAGGGAGCGACCCGGTACGCGAACTGGCGAGCGCCCCGGTTCGCGAACCTTAAGCGTTACGGGAGTCCACCATTTTGTGTTTCGGTCGAATTAAGATACAAGATGGAGGGCAAATAATGTTCAGAATGGGTAGAAGGGGGCACGGTAGACTTATCTTGACCCCCTAGGTTTTCTGAGGGTGGCTGAGGAGGCCCATATGTGCGAAAAAAAAACATTTTTTTAAAAATTTAGCGAGGTTAGCTCCCGGTTCGCGTACCGGGTAGCGCCCCAGGGAGCGTACTTTGTTGAAAATTAGTGAAAAATGTTAGAGTAAAATAATAATTGTGAGTGATCAGATGTAGGGTAGCTCTGAGAAGAGATTTTGGGTTTATGGTACATTTAGGTACTTATAAGTAGGTACCAATGCACAGTCTTAAATTCAGAATGAAAATTCTGTTGCCCTCATGTGAGAAGTGAACTCCATCTCCTCTGTAGATATCTTGCATGTAGTAACGCAAGTTATTGTTGTACAGGGAGCCCATTCCATGGTCTCTCATGTAAGCTGAAACAGATTTGTTTACATGCTTCCTCGACTTCTCAATTTGTGGACAAAATTGGTTTGACCACCTCCATTTCTGTCTTTGGCATATATTTGAATATACCAAGGCAGTCTGAGGAAAAAGTGCCATCAATTGCTCAAAGGTGTCCTTTAAAAGCATTTCCAGACCTACCCCAGTCAAAGTGCCTAAATCATTACCTCCACAGTGCACAATTAACAGGTCAGGTTTTGGCAAATGCATAAAGGTTTTCACCAATGGTATCAATTGGTGACATTTTAATCCTCTGTGGCCAAACCACTTAATTTCCACATCTTGTAAATTGAGGTTAGGTAAATTCCTGTTCTCAGCATACCTCTGAGCCCAATAGATGTAACTATGTCCAACAATCCAGACAGAAAACATGGTGAGAGAAGGTTCTCCTGCAGTCAGATGAAGTGTGGCAATGAAATGGCAGTTGAAAAAATAAGAGTTTAAAATGAAAAAAACTGTGGAGTTTCTGTGTTAATGAAGCAGTAACATTGATTGGTGGATTTTGATTGCTGAAAACAGAAAGTTAGGGTGCATGGATGAGTTGTTTGAAAGATGTATTTTGAGTGGTCAAGAAAAAATCATTAAATGAAAGAATGCACTGGATATGAGGTGCACTGAGAGTTCAGAGTTCAATTGCAACATTGTTGTGTGAACTTGCAAACACCAGAGGTCTTCCAAGACGTGGTTGCCAAGCAGAACAGGCAGAAAGGGCAGAGGGGGGAAGGGTTTTCATTTGAAAAAAAGTGAGGGAAGAGTTTTGATTGGGTGACATGAGAGATATGTGTGAAGAATTACAGCATTTCTGTGCTTTTGATAGCTGCAGACTCTGGAGTGCATACCTTTTGCTCTGCTGAAGACAAATTGGTGTGTTTCTGAGACTGTTTTGAAACTCAAAGTATTTGCTAAGGTGAGAAAAGATTTCTTTAATTTAGATAGAGAATAGTGTGCTTTAAGGAGAAAATTATGAAGAAAGTTGTGTTCTTCAAATGTTGCTTTGTCTCAAGTGTTTTACAAATAGATTTTGTTTCTTTGAGAAAATGTAATTGGAGAAAATGTGAAGTATTAGTACTGACAGGGTGTTATTGTGCATAGGAGCTGTGGAGTCTTTTCAAATTATGACTTGAAAATCGTTTTTGAGGAAAATGAATGGTTATAATATTTATGACAAGGACATAATGGTGTATGCTTCATTATAAGGCAATTGAGTGTCTCTGATGTTATTTTTCCCATTTTAATGTAAGACCTTTCTCTGTGGAGCAAATTGCTTGTAAATATGCTCCCACCTGTGCATGGCAAATTTAGATTTTGAATGTTTGCGTTACATAGCCATGTTAAAAGTGACACAAACATGCTGCAAAGGCAATCAAAAAACGCTTTTATGTGTCTTAAGGACATTTTAAGTCATTTCTCCATGTGCAGTGTTTTGAGATTATGATTTGAAAATCGTTTTTGGGGAAAAGGAATGGTTTTTAAATTTATGACAAGGACATAATGGTGTATGCTTCTTTATAAGGCATTTCAGTGTCTCTGATGTCATTTTTCCCATATTACATTAAAAGACCTTTCTCCGTGGGGCACATTCCTTGTAAATATGCTCCCACCTGTGCATGGCAAATTTAGATTTTGATTGTTTGTGTTACATAGCCATGTTAAAAGTGACCCAACCATGCTGGAAAGGCAATCAAAAAACGCTTTCATGTGTCGTAAGGACATTTTAAGTCATTTCCCCATGTGCAGTGTTTTCAAATTATGATTTGAAAATCGTTTTTGGGGAAAAGGAATGGTTTGTAAATTTATGACAAGGATATAATGGTGTATGCTTCTTTATAAGGCATTTCAGTGTCTCTGATGTCATTTTTCCCATATTACATTAAAAGACCTTTCCCCGTGGGGCACATTCCTTGTAAATATGGTCCCACCTGTGCATGGTAAATTTAGATTTTGACTGTTTGAGTTACATAGCCATGTTACAAATGACCCAAAAACTTGCAAAGGCTTTAAAAAAACACTTTCATGTGTCTTAAGGACATTTTAAGTCATTTCCCCGTGGGCAGTGTTTTCAAATTATGACTTGAAAATCGTTTTTGAGGTAAAGGAATGTTGTTAAAATTTATGTGCGCCATATGCCCCCAAATTTCTTTTTCAGGGGTGCAGCAGGGTGTTCTTGAGACACCCCTGCACCTTTGGAAAAATTCCTAATTTGCGATGAGCTAATTGCTAATCGCAAATTGCACCTTCATTCCTATGGGCCTCCTGGCCCATGGAAATGAATGGGTAATTTGCAATTAGCAATTTGCTCATCGCAAATTAGGAATGGTAAAGAATCGCTATTTATTCCTTAAAATTCGCTATTTTGGAAATGCAAAATAGTTTGATGATACATATGGCGGTTCATCTCTAACAAGATAAGAAGCTTAGGGATACATTTATGATGACTGGCGCAATGAAGTGGACATCACTTACTTCATTGGTAGAGCTTTACATGTATTATCTCCTCTGTATTCTTCATCAAGCGTAACTTTCATCTGCAATCCTGAGTAGGCCTCACCTTAAACAAACCTCTGGATAGGGCACACCTTATCGTCATCCTGAATTAATCATTTAAAATGCTAGGGACAGATTTATGATAGGTGTATGCCTCTTTTGCGCCACTGTGTGTCACTTTTGTGATGCAGCGGCGGTGCAAAAGATTTGCTATGAGGCGACAAAATTACAAATTGATGCATTTAGGCAGATGTGTCATGGTGTAAAAAACACCGTGCCACATGAAACTGATGCAGCAGTGATGCAAAAGATGCACCATGTTGCAAGACAGGCCTCACTTGGGGCCATATGTATGAAGCTAATTATCATTTGCAAAGGCCGAAGTTCTGTGAATTTCGGCCTTTGCGAATGCTAATTAGACAAATGGTATGTATCAAACAAGTTTGATGCAAAATAAGGAATAGCAAAAATTGCTATTCTTTATTTTGCGATTGCACTGAAGGATTTGCAAATTTTGTGATTTTTAAATGCAATGTATCAAACAAAAAATATGCAAAAAATGCCATTAAGGATTTGCAAATTACCACCAACTTCTAGTTGGTGGTAATTTGCGAATTCTTTTCAAAAAACTTTTTTTCCAAAAAACAAAAGGTGACATATGACGCCCATACATGCCCTTAGGGCATGTATGTGCGCCATATGCCCCCAAATTTCTTTTTCAGGGGGTGCAGCAGGGTGTTCTTGAGACACCCATGCACCCTTGGAAAAATTCCTAATTTGCGATGAGCTAATTGCTAATCGCAAATTGCACCTTCATTCCTATGGGCCTCCTGGCCCATGGAAATGAATGAGTAATTTGCAATTAGCAATTTGTTCATTGCAAATTAGGAATGGTAAAGAATCGCTATTTATTCCTTAAAATTCGCTATTTAGGAAATGCAAAATAGTTTGATGATACATATGGCAGTTCATCTCTAACAAGATAAGAAGCATAGGGATAGATTTATGATGACTGGCACAATGAAGTGGACATAACTTACTTCATTGGTAGGCCTTTACATGTATTATCTGCTCTGTATTGTTCATCAAGTGTAACTTTGATCTGCAATCCTGAGTAGGCCTCACCTTAAACAAACCTCTGGATAGGCCACACCTTATCGTCATCCTGAATTAATCATTTAAAATGCTAGGGACAGATTTATGATAGGTGTATGCCTCTTTTGCGCCACTGTGCGTCACTTTTCTGATGCAGCGGCGGTGCAAAAGATTTGCTATGATGCGACAAAATTACAAATTGATGCATTTAGGCAGATGTGTCATGGTGTAAAAAAACCGTGCCACATGAAACCGATGCAGCAGTGATGCAAAAGATGCACCATGTTGCAAGACAGGCCTCACTTGGGGCCATATGTATCAAGCTAATTAGCATTCGCAAAGGCCAAAATTCTGTGAATTTCAGCCTTTGCGAATGCTAATTAGACAAATGGTATGTATCAAACAAGTTTGATGCAAAATAAGGAATAGCAAAATTTGCTATTCCTTATTTTGCGATTGCACTGAAGGATTTGCAAATTTTGCGATTCCTTAAATGCAATGTATCAAACAAAAAAATATGCAAAAAATGCCATTAAGGATTTGCAAATTACCACCAACTTCTAGTTGGTGGTAATTTGCGAATTCTTTTCAAAAAGCTTTTTTTCCAAAAAACAAAAGGTGCCATATGACGCCCATACATGCCCTTAGGGCATGTATGTGCACCATATGCCCCCAAATTTCTTTTTCAGGGGCTGCAGCAGGGTGTTCTTGAGACACCCCTGCACCCTTGGAAAAATTCCTAATTTGCGATGAGCTAATTGCTAATCGCAAATTGCACCTTCATTCCTATGGGCCTCCTGGCCCATGGAAATGAATGGGTAATTTGCAATTAGCAATTTGCTCATTGCAAATTAGGAATGGTAAAGAATCGCTATTTATTCCTTAAAATTCGCTATTTAGGAAATGCAAAATAGTTTGATGATACATATGGCGGTTCATCTGTAACAAGATAAGAAGCTTAGGGATAGATTTATGATGACTGGCGCATCACCAGGGATGTGCCAGTCATCCTGCGCTGCTGTTCCGCCACCCATGGTGTGCTGCATTTACAATGCGGCGCAGCATGGGGCAAAAATGGCACAGATGCGTGACGCATCTGTGCCGTAAAGGTGGCGCATTGCTGGAGTTGTATCGCAAGTGTGATGCAGCTCCAGCAAGGCTCAGGGGTGCCCCATCTCCACAATGTTGCGTCAAGACCTATGCCTGCTTCAAGCAGGCGCAGGGTTTTGACGTAGCTTTCTCCTATCTGATTGTAAATGCGGCACACCATGAGTGGCAGAGCAGCGGTGCACGTTAACTGGTGCATGCCTGGGGATGTGCCATTTAACATAAATCTGCCCCTTTACATTTTAGTATGTGCAGGGGACACAGAGTCGGTGAGGCTTATCCAAGGTTAAGAAGAGATGAGTCCTGTTCACTGAAAAATTAGACATAGGCTTCACCTGCTCAGCATCGTTGGACATGGCTATATAATAGCTGCAAAATGTTACTCTTGTTAAAAAATTTTACTATTATAATCTCTGAGATTTGTCTCTTACTCTGCAACATCTCATTGTTGTTATCTTTCTTTAAATATAAAGACAACATCAACATGAGCGACAATCAGCAATCAGTTGATTTTGACCTCATCATTGAACTCGTAATTGAAACATCAGTGGATGTTGATCCCTTGGATGATTTAAATTCTGAGGATGAAGAAGAACGTGATGAGGATGCAGATTTGTCCGAATTATATGACATAGGATGGGAAGCTGACGTGCTTGAGCCTATGGAACTATAAACATTTATTTTAAAAATGTATAATAAATAAAAAGTAAAAATGTAAACCGTTTAATTTAAAAATAAAGACACCTTCAAAAACAGGTTATGTGTAGTGTCTTCAATAAAATATTAAAATATGCTCATAAAATTAGATCAGATTCACATATAAAATAGCACAGGTAACATGAATATAAATTCCATTTCTGTTCTGCTATTTCTGTATTCTAAATTTGCCAAGCACTAAAAAATCTTCTATGTAAAAATGTCAAGTAGTGTTTTAAGTTTTTGATTACTGTTATTGATTTACTGTTGGGTAATAGTGGTTAATAAAAATTTTTATTATATTTTACCACAGATTCAACTGCAGATCATTTCAAGATTTCAGCATGCCAACCAAAGAAAGAGTGAGAAAGGCTGCAAAACGTCAAAGACAGCAGGTTAATGAAAAAAAGCAGCAGTCCTCTAACAAAAAGATTTGTCAAGTCACCAAGAAAGCACCGGGTAAGAGTACAAAAACATTTATAAGAAATATTTGTAGTAAAAAAAATATTACTACAGAAAATGTTTCAGTCCAGAAAAAGAGAAGCAATTCAAACGGAAAGGAAAGGCCAATGAAAAATGTTACTGCTAGAGCAAGAGATAACTCTGTGCATGATAGTAGAAGGAAACAACAGTTTAGGGACATTCGTAAACGAATGTTCCGCAACAGGATAATTGGCAATTTGTTAAAAAATATTAAGAAAGGTCAACAGAAAATGGTTTTTTATAAGAGAAAAAAAAAAGTTGAGAAAGTTATTGATCAGGCATTTGAAATTAAACGTAAGTTATTTATTTTGATAATCAATAGAATTAGGAAGCTAAACAAGGCAATTTATGATTTCAAAAGAAATAGTAGATGGAAGAGAATAGTTAATCGTAGTAATTTTTGTGAAGTTTTTTCTGGAGAATGGATGCATAGTTCAAGCTGTGAGGCATTTTTTAATGAGGAGAGTTATTTCCAGGATAATGATTTGGTGCATGCAGTTGACACCAGTGGTCGAGCTTATGAAGTGAAAGATGGTTGTCCAGTTGAAAAAGAAAAACTTGTGACAACAGAGGCAGAAGAGGTGTTAGGTAATGAGGTTTTAGGAAGACGTGCTAAGGGTCCTGTGTACACCTGGAAGTGTAGTAGTATTTGCAGTGTGCGACAGGATTCCATCAATTTGCTTTGTGATTTTGTACGGTCATTTAATAAGAAAAGTTTGAAGCAGAAAATGAGGTTGTTGCAAGAATTAGATCCTTGCAGAGTGAGAGAAGTGACAGGTTTGCATGGTCATTCACTGGCTTGTCTTTCCAGGAGAGTATGCCAGAGTGTTTTTCATCATTTCAGGATGCTAGCAGTGCATCATACTAAAGTGAGGAAATTAGTTAGAATGTTGTATTTTGCTAAGAGTCCAGCAATTATGCTTAAACAATTATGTGCTGCTCTTTTGCATGGTTCTGAAATAGATGTGAAGAATATATGTGAAGAAATTGAGTTTTGTTACTTTGGAAGTAAAGAGGAGAATGTTGAAATTGACCAAGAAGAAGCAGGTAATGTGGAAGATAGTGCACAGGTTTCCAGTACAGATAATTTCCAGAGGGAAATTGCGACGTTTCAGGTCAAATCAAGTGAGAGGCCAAATTTCACTTGTGTGTGTTGTCGACGCACTTATTATAAGAATCAGACTAAGTTAGTGGATTTATATGCAAAAAGTGAAAGGGAAAATAATAGTGAATGGAAGGATTTCGCAACATACTTGATGGCAGAAAATTGTTTTGATTTGGGATTGGATCAACGTGTGTGTACTTATTGTTGTTGCAAATTAAATCAAAACCAGATGCCTGCTAGAGCAGTTCATAATAATCTGGAATTGGTTGAGATTCCTTCTGAATTGAAGGATTTAAATACTTATGAATCTATTTTGATTCAAAGTATCCATCCCTTTCAGGCTATTGTAAGAATGGAGCCAAAGACAGGGAAATTGCCTCCATCAGATTTACAGAGAGGATTAAAGGGAAGAGTTGTTTATTTGCCTCTAGATTTGAAGAAAAACATTAACACAATTGGAGTAGAAAAAGTGGAAGAGGAACCTCTGGTTATCTTAGTTAATGGGGTTCCGACAAAGAATAAGAAAATATGGCAAGATTTAGTGGATGTTAGGAAAGTTAAAAAGGCAACATTGTATTTGAAAAAAAATAATAAATACTATAAGAATGTATATGTTGCAGAAGAGGAAGTAAGTGAGGAAGAGGATAGCGATTTGTGTGCTGGTCAAATTGAGAAAGTAGAACCCTCTACTAGTGAAGAAATATATGAACATTATAGTGTTCATCCTTTGCATTCCAAGGAAGTCATGGGGAATGCTATTGAGTTGTTTCAAATGAAACAAGCCAAAGGGAGTCCCATTAGTGTTTGGGAGGAAAGTTTGGAAGCTCGGTGTTTCCCACAGCTTTTTCCAACAGGTCAGGGAGGAAGATATGATGAGCGACCTCATCAAATTCCTGCTTCTGAATACCGGACTTTGCGATTGTATGCAGGAGATGCTAGGTTTCGACAATGCATTCCTTATTTGTTTCATCTCCTGTTTGAAAGCGATCTGTCTGGACTGTCATATGCAGTGAACCACATCTTGAAAAGTGGTATACACATGCAAAACATCTCGGCAAGTGACTTTATGGATAAAGTCAATGTCCAAGACAGTATTTTGGATTCTCACCTGATTAATCTCATGGCGTGTCAGCGTGGTACTAATGAGTACTGGTACCGTCGTCATGGTGATTTAAAATGTATGCTGAGGAATTTAGGAACTCCCACATGGTTCCTCACTCTGAGCTGTGCCGAGTATGGCTGGGAAGATTTACTTGAATTTCTACGAGAGGCAAATGCTAACGTAGAAAACATCGAATTCAAGACACCCGGAGAACTGTGCTCTTTGGATCCAGTCAATGTATGTAGGTACTTCAATCATAGATTTGAAGCTATGATGTCTTTCATCATGAATAAGAAGAATCCACCTCTTGGAGAGGTGTTGGATTTCTTCTGGAGAAAGGAGTACCAAGCAAGAGGTGCTCCTCATATACATATGTTGCTGTGGATCAAGGATGCACCTAAATTTGGAACGGATCCAGAAGACTCAGTGATGAGTTTTATACAACAGTATTCTACTTGTGCTGTTCCAAACGCAAAGGAGAAGAAAAGCCTAAGAGAAAAAGTTCTGCGTTTCCAAAGCCATCGATGTGGAAAGTACTGTTGTCGTAAATTCCGAAACAAGGACAAGTTCTACACCAAATGTCGTTTCGGCTTTCCACGACCGGTGATTTCTAAAGAAAGAGTAAACAGTTTGATGTCTTCGCTGCGACATAATGTGATGAAGAAATCACCTAAAAACACATACAATTTGAAGAGGAACGAAGAGTCCAAGTACATCAACGACTACAACCCGGTGATTTTGTCCATGTGGAATGCTAACATGGATATACAGTTTGTGGCTGATAACTGTATGGCTGTGGCTCGGTATGTGACGTCTTACATCACCAAAAAAGAGAAGACAGAATTGAAGGATATGTGGGAGGACATTTCCCATGAAAAGAGCCTCAGCAAGAAGTTGTACAGTTTCAGTCTGAAGATGTTGTCGCATCGAGAAATTGGAGCGTACGAATGTTCTGACCGGTTGTCTTCAGCAAGTCTCTATGCCAAGTCCAGGAGTATCGTTTGGGCGAGTCTTGGTCTTGCTGCAACGCGTAATCGAGTTCTCAAACCTGTGCGGGAAATTGAGCATTTGGCGGAAAAGGAGCCAAACAGTACCGACATTTTGAAGACCAACATGTTGGATACATATTATCCAAATCGAAGCATTCACCTCGAGAATGTTTGTTTATATGAGGTTCTTCAAAATTACATATTCAAGAGGAACATCAAAGAAGATACTGAGAAAGGAGTGTATGCTGTAATAGGAAGTGAGGGATGTCTGGTCAAGCAAAGAAAATGCCACTTGGTAAACCATCGAAAATTGAGTGGCGAATCTCCTGAAAAAAAGGAGTTTTTCTATTTAGCACTTTTGCAACTTTTCAAGCCTTGGCGTGCAGAAGAGGAACTGCTTGGAGATTTTCTCTGTTACGAAGACTCTTTCAATGCCGCCAAGGAGACCATAGAATGTCCTGCTTTTCCCAAATATGTAGAAATGTTGAATGCGGAAATTGAGCAGGAAGCAATGATTGCAGCCGAGATTGCCAGAGACAGTTCTCAGGACAGTCAGAGTTCTGCTTCATTGAGTCAGGATCCACTAGGAGGACCTGTTATCGAAAATGAAGCTGCCACTGCTAAGAATGAAGTGGAAAGAGCCATGGCACATGCTCAGGAGGATGCGGTTAACTTAGAAGAGTTGGAAAGACAACTCAACGTTGAGCAGAGGAAAATATATGACGAAGTTACCATGCAAATTGATCATGGATTAAGTCATGACAAGAAAGAGTGCTCATGTACGTCGTTGAAGCCTGTCCGACTGTACGTGAGTGGAGAAGCGGGAACTGGAAAAAGTTTCCTTATTAAAGCAATTTCATGTTATTTGCAGGAAAGGACAGAGTCATCGCTGTCTTGTGTTGTCACCGCTCCAACTGGACTGGCAGCACATAACATTAAAGGGATTACTTTACATCGTTTACTGATGCTGCCAGTGGAGCATGACAACAAATTACAATATCACAAGCTATCTGGAGATGCTTGTTTTGAAGTTTCAAGAATCTTGAGGAAAATGAAACTTCTTATCATTGACGAAGTAAGCATGGTTTCCAATGTCATGCTTGCCTTTGTGCATTTGAGAATGCAAGAAGTTCTCAAAACAGAGTATGATGTGTTATTTGGTGGCAAACACATCATTGTTTTCGGAGATCTTCTGCAGCTGACACCAGTGAAAGGGCAACCTGTGTTCAAAATGCTCACGCATGAAGATACCAGGAAGTGCCTAGGCAGCATTGGCAACGTCAATATATGGTTAAACTTCAATTATGCTGAACTGCATTAAAATATGCGTCAGGCGAAGGATGAAGTTTACAAGACTATTCTACAAGATGTTAGAATTGGAAAAGTGACCGAGCATGGGAAAGAAGCTTTACATGCACGATTACTGTCAATATCCAGAACAAGATGTTGTGCCTGAGAATATTTTTCAGAAAATTACTGAGAAGAAATCTGGAATATGTTTGATGCCAACTCTTGCAGAATGTGCCAAATTCAACAACAAAATGTTGCATTTAGAAAAGCAAGAGATTGTGAAACTGGAAGCTATTGACAGAGTAGAGCATATGGGATCAACAATTATTTTGTCTGAGAATCTGAAAACAAAATTGGATTCATTAGAGAAGAGTATATCTAAAACTGCAGGTTTTGAAAAGACTCTGAATGTGTGCTTGAACTGCCGTATAATTTTAAGAAGGAATTTACATGTTGAAAGAGGTCTGGTAAATGGATCAATGGGTAATGTTGTTGATTTTGTAAAATACAGAAATAGAGATGGAATTGAATTTTTAAAAATTAAATTTGATGGCATTGAGGAAGTACAGCTAATTGGTCGTTGTTCTGCTAGATTTTTGCTTGTAAAAGACTTATATGTTCGCCGTAAGCAGTTTCCTGTTTGCTTGGCATATGCGGTGACAATCCATAAATCGCAAGGTTTAAGTGTAGACAGTGCATTGGTGAATATTGGCAGTTCTGTGTTCAAGGAGGGTATGGCATATGTGGCATTGTCACGAGTTAGAACTTTATCGGGATTGTACTTGATTGAGTGTGATGTCACAAGCATTTGTGCGGATCTAGATTGTGTTAAGGAATACAATAGGTTAAGAAGAGAGTATGCGCCACATTTGCCTCAATATCCTTTGTTTGAGAAACGTGTGGTAGGCCGGAAACGAAGAAATGTGACCAATACTGGGGAGGTTGTAGCAAAAAGACGAAAAGTCGATGAACCTGAAATTATAAGCAGAAACAAAAAGGATTCTGTTGAAGATGTTGTTGGTTTTCAATTTGAAAACAGTTCTGGTGTCAACTGCTATGCTAATGTAGTGGTTAATGTTTTGTTTTCTCTAGAAAATGTAAAAGAAGAGATTGTGGTCAATTCTGATCAAAGATTTTGCAGTTTGTTAAATTCTGTCTTAGAAAAATGTAGCACTGATAGAACAAACATAGAAAGTGTGTCTGAAATTCGAAATCTGTTAGACAGATGTTCAGGCCAAACACAATTCTCTCAAAATATTCAGCAAGATTGTCAGGAGTTTTTAATGTATATGCTTGATGTATTGCATGCTGAAGGTGTAGATGTAGATCAGCTGTTTGGGCTTTCTTATCAATGGCAGCATGACTGCGAGAACTGTAGGGTATCAAGTACTACTAGTGTAGACTCAGAAAGATTTATATATTTAACTTTGCCAGACAGTAAATCAGTCTCCTTTAATAAGCTAGTAAAAGCAGCTGATCACAACATGGAGTGTAGCCAATGTAAATCTGAAATGATGTCCACATTATTTATACGAACATATGGCCAGTATGTCATTTTAATGTTCCAACGATGTAGGCCTGATGGAACAAAATTGACAACTTTAATTAAAAATGTTGTGGCTTCGCAGTTGTCAATATCAGGAAGGACTTTTGTAACTGCAGCAATTATATATCATGACGGTCCTTCAACAACATCAGGACATTACACAGCTTATTTAAAGTCTAGAAATGGCTGGTCATTCTGCAATGATTCTGTTTTAATTTTCACACAAAAATTGCCGTATGACCTTAAAAACTCTTACCTGGTGTTTTTAAAACCAAAATTTTAGGGAAAGAATCTCGGGATGTGCTCTGAGGAATTTCAAGAAGTTCTAATGGCTCCTACACGATTTGGCCTTGAGGATAAGTGTAGTTCAGAGACATAACTTCTAACCATAAGACTGGACGTCATGGAGAAATAAGTGCACTTTGAATGAGTTCAGAAAAACTATTTCTTTTTATAAGCTAATTGAAGCAGCCAATCAAAACATAGAGTAGAGGGAATGTAAGTCTGCAATGCTGTCTACTGTTTTACATTGCTTTGTGATTAAAAGTGATGTAGAGAATTAAATAATTGTAGTAGTCATAGAGGTAGTGTAAGTCTGCTTCATAGTAAGCAGTATCAGTGTCATTGGAAATGTAGAACATGACTGAGGAAGAAAGGGAAGATATTACTAGTCCAGGATTGTGAAAATGATCTTCAACATTTTAATTCTGAAAGTTGCGGAAATGCCAAATGACGGGATTGGCTTACAAGAAATCCAAGAGTTATAAATGTCTCTGACAAGATTTGGCCTTGTGGAAACTTGTGGTAGAGAGCAAGAAGTCATTTATTGTATGTAACATGTTTTTCAAAACGATGGAGGTTTTCTTTCAGAAAGTGGCGGGCTGAAACTAATAACAGCACAACAGAGTGTAAGCTGTTCATAGGACATCCTTTGACGTCATGGAAAGTAAGTTAACTTTAAGGAGTTCTGAATTCTGATTTGTTATGTTGTATGGGTTTTTTAAACACAATCATTTTGATTGTGTTTTTTTTCCCCCGCTGTTATATGATGAATACCTTCAAGTCACTGTTTTTAGTGAAATTTGATACATTCTGAGAACAGCAAAAATAAACCATTTAACATGTATAATTAATTCTGTACTGTTCGCATTTATGATGTACATTTAGAACTGTGTAGGAGGCATGGAGAAGGAGAGGCTTCTGTAAGTGTCAAAGTTCTTGCATACAGTGCTCATATTCTACGTAGTCTTTCATATGATAGACTACATTTCCACAATGAGATACCTAAGCAAAGGAAACACAGGTCATATGATTGTGGAATCAATCAATCAATCATAGACATTTATAGAGCGCTCTACTTACCCGGAGGGTCTCAAGGCGCTAGGGGGGGGGGTGCTGCTACTGCCCGAACAGCCAGGTCTTGTACTTCTTCCTGAAGGCGAGGTGGTCTTGGGTCAGGCGCAGGTCGGTCGGGAGGGAGTTCCAGGTCTTGGCAGCCAGGTAGGAGAAGGACCTTCCTCCTGTTGTCGTTCTTCGGATGCGGGGGACGGCGGCGAGGGCGTGACTGGCTGATCGGAGGTGTCGTTTGGGAGCGTAGAAGTTGATGCGGTTGTTGAGGTAGCTCGGGCCTTGATCGTGTAGGGCTTTGTGTGCGTGGGTGAGGAGACGGAAGGTGATTCTCTTGTTGACCGGGAGCCAGTGCAGGTCTCTTAGGTGTCCGGAGATGTGGCTGTGTCGTGGGATGTCGAGGATGAGTCTGGCTGAGGCGTTCTGGATCCGTTGGAGTCTCTTCTGGAGCTTGGCGGTGGTTCCGGCGTAGAGGGCGTTGCCGTAGTCCAGTCGGCTGGTGACGAGGGCCTGGGTGACAGTCTTCCTGGTCTCGGTGGGGATCCACCGGAAGATCTTCCGTAGCATGCGCAGGATGTTGAAGCACGACGAGGAGACTGCGTTGACTTGCTTGGTCATGGAGAGGGAGGAGTCCAGGATGAAGCCCAGGTTGCGTGCGTGGTCTGTCGGTTTGGGTGCAGTTCCCAGGGCGGGGGGCCACCAGGAGTCGTCCCAGGCGGAGGGCGAGGATCCCAGGATGAGGACTTCCGTCTTGTCCGAGTTTAGCTTCAGGCGGCTGGTCGACATCCACTCGGCTACTTCTTTCATTCCTTCGTGAAGGTTGGCTCTGGCGGCGGCGGGGTCGTTGGTAAGGGAGAGGATCAGCTGGGTATCGTCGGCGTAGGAGATGATGTTCAGGTTGTGTTGGCGTGCGATGGCCGCGAGGGGGCTCATGTAGACGTTGAAGAGGGTTGGGCTCAGCGAGGATCCTTGGGGTACACCGCAGATGACTTCGGTGGCCTTTGATTTGTACGGAGGTACAAATGGAATGAGCAAAAAAATGTGCATGTTTTTCAATTATATTACCTGTGTTTCCTAACATTACACACCACATTGTGTAGATGAGGTTTAGGCCTGTTCCTGGAGACAGAGGAGGTCTGACATTTGTTCAAGAGTGCAGTGGACATTACTCACTTCGTTGGTAGGCCTCCACATGTATTATCTTCTCTGTATTCTTCAACAAACCTAAATTCCATCTGCAACCCTGAGTAGGACTTACCTGAAACAAATCTGTGGATAGGTTACACCTTATTGGCATCTTGAAACAATCATTTAAAATGTTAGGGTCAGATTTATGGTGGCCGTGCGCCTCTTTTGCTCCATTGTGGGTCACTTTTGTGTAAAAGATGCACCATGTTGCAAGATAGGTTTCAGTTCATCTCCAGCAAGATACCATCAGTTTAAAATGTATATAATTAGCATTGTGTAGGGGGCATGCAGAAGCAAAAGCTTTTATAAGTGTCAAAGTTGTTGCATGCAGTGCTGCACTTCTAGGTACTGTTTAATATGCTGGACTACATCTGCACTATGAGATACCTAAGCAAAGGCAACACAGGTGATGTGATTGTGAAATGAGGAAAAGAAACTCCACATTTTTCAATTACATCACCTGTGTTTCCTAAGTTTATGAATGACATTGTGCAGATGAAGTTTAGGTCTGTCCACGGACACAGAAGAGGTCTGGCCTTTGTTCAAGAGTGAAGTGGACATGACTCACTTCATTGGTAGGCCTTCACATGTATTATGTCCTCTGTTCTCTTCAAACAACTCGAAATTTCATTTGGAACCCTGAGTAGGTCTCACCTCAAACAAACCTCTGGATAGGACACATCTTATTGGCATCCTGAAGCAATCATTTAAAATGTTAGTGTCTTGCGACACTTTTCTGAGACAACAGCAGTGCAAAAGATGCACCATGTTTTAAGATAGGCCTCACTTCATCTGCATCAAGATACTGTTAGTTTAAAATGTATATCTTTAGGACTGTGTAGGGGGCCTGGAGAAGCAGAAGCTTCTGTCAGTGTCAAAGTTGTTGAAAAACTGTTTGTCCTTCAATCTTTTCCCTTGTCTTTTGTAATTTTTAAATACATGTTTTAATATTTTTCAAATGTTTGTTCTCTCTTTCACAGATTGAAAGTATAAAAACAAAAAGTGAGTAATTTAACGACAATTATAAGGTAAATGTTTTGTATTCTTTTCGTTACATTTCTATCACATTCACCTACTATTAGTTCCACAGCTTCATTTCTTTAACCCTCAGTTTCCTGCCTTTGCTACTTTCCTCATTCCTTTCTCTATTACCTACTTACTCAACTCCTTCCACTCTTTTTCTCAGTCCCTCTCTTCTCATAGTTCCTCACTCTTGTTCACTCACTCTGTCTCTATTACTCTTAGTGTCTTTGACTGATCACTTTTTCACTACTTGTTCATAATGCTTTCTCTGTGTAGTTGAAGCACACTAAGGGGCATATTATGAACACAGCCAATAAAATTATTGCTGTTTTTATTGGCAGAAAACTGGTGCAAAAGTGGTTTTAGCGGCAGTTTTCTGCCGCAAAAGCGGCTTTGGTGACATATTTCTGCCGATAAAAGCTGCAAAACTTTTATTGCCTATGTTGATGATATGGCTCTATGTTATTTACATTTCTTTGCTGTTTCAATTAATCTTTTTCTGTTATTTTTTGTTTTCTGTTTTCTATTTTTTCTCTCTGTTATTCCCCATGTTTTAATCTTATTTTGAACATTCACTCACATTCTCCAAGAAACTCTTCTTTGTTATTGTTCTACTCTCTTTTTTTTCTTTCACTTCCTTATCTATTTTGTTTTCCACAATTATACCCTCTTCCGTCTTTTCTTCTGTAAATAGATCTATTAAACAGTATCTCTGGTTTACTCCCTATAGCTGTCTTTCTTTTAACATCACTCTCTGTTTACTTTCCTTATACTTACTCTTCTTTTTTTTAAAAAAAAAAAAATATTTTGGTTCGCTCCCGGTTCGCGAACCGGGAAGCGAACTGGGAAGCGAACTAAAAGAAATAGAGCTTGCTAGAGTGCTAAACATTCTAGCAATTTTTTTTGAAAGGGGAGGTAGTTCTGAAAAGAACTTTTTTTTAATGTTTATGTTGTTTTATATATTTTTTGATTTTTGTATTTTTTTTGTATTTTTTGAACAATTTTATATTTTTTTGGTTTTTTTGGGGGGGGGGCAACAAAAAACAGGCATTGAAAAGGGCTCAACAGGAGCAAAAAAAAAATTACTGTGTGGGGCGGTTAGGGCAATTATGATTGTTATAAGCCAGGTTGATGGAATTAATACTCATGTTGCCACATGATATCAATGCACCGCAGTGCAGACAAGTATATTTCATATGCCCAAAATTCTCCTGGATGTTTGGCACGGTGTCCCGTGCCTCTGCTGCTGTCAATGATATTAACGATGTTGACCTGGCCACAGGAGTTGCTGTTGGGTTTTGTTCCATGTCACGAATTTCCGCCCGGCTGTAATTGAGTGGATGCCTCCTGCTCATGTGCCGATGCATGGTATAGTTCCCATAGCTATACTTTTTATCAGTCCCTCTTGATAATTTGTCTTTGCAAATGAGGCAGGTGACATACCTCGCATTCACTTTCTTCTGCCCTGGAGGGATTGAAAAAAACTGCCAAATGAAACTGGCTTTCCTATGGGAAACCCGGGGCACCTCTTCCAAGAACTGTGGTCCTTCTCTCTCCTCTTCCTCTATTTCTTCCTCTTCCTCCTCTGTGTTGGTGATGACCTGGGGAGGTGGTCCTCTCTTCCCATGAGGAGGTGGAGGTGGTGGTGGGGGTGCACCAGCTGAAGCAAGTACTGAAGCCATTGCTCTACTATGAATAAAGGTCTTCCTCTCACAATGATGAAAGTCAGAGTGAGGAAAGAAGGAGGGGTTTTCATCATTTGGGAAAAACAATAGTTCTAAACCAATGAAAAGTGTTATTTTTAGGTCACCTGACCTAGCCTTACATGATTATGAAACCAAAAGTTAAATGAACCAATGAAAAGTTTTATTAACAAGTCACATGACCTCTCACGCTTATGTTACGCGCTGCGGAACGCGCCCCGGATCGCTTCCGGGTCGCTGCGCTTCGCGCCTCGGTTCGCGCTCCGGAGCACTTCCGGGTGCGCTAACACGGCGCGTCATAAGACGCATTACGCGGCAACGCGATACGTCGCGCTTCCGCGACGCGCCCCGGATCGCTTCCGGGGAGCTGCGCTTCGCTTCTCAGTTCGCGTACCGGAGCACTTCCGGGTGCGCTAACGTGGCGCGTCATAAGACGCATTACGCGACAACGTGATACGTCGCGCTTCCGCGACGCGTCACCAAGTTGGTTTCTAACGCGGCAGTTGCGCTAACGGAACGTTTACCGGTTCGCGGACCGGGTCGCGGCATCAAATTGAGCTAACGGAAAGCTTCACAGTTCGCGAACCGGGAGCGAAACAAAAAAAATATTTTAAAAAAATTTATTAATAAACATATAAAATATATTTTTGGATTTAAAGAAGAATACATTTTACAGCTATAGATATTAGCTTTTAAAAAACCAATGAAATTCACTGAAAAAACCATAGGTTATAGACCATATATAGTTAGGAATTAGCATTTACAAAACCTTGAAAATTCACTGAAAAAACCATAGGTTATAGACCATATATAGTTAGGAATTAGCATTTAAAAAACCTTATTTTACTCACACAAAACCATTGAAATTCCATATATAGTTAGTTGTACTAACTATATATCGCGCACCCGCAATCCACTGCTGATCATGTCACATATTACATCATTCATGACATGGTCAGTGACATCACTGATGACATCACTGATGACATCTCAAATGACATCACTGATGACATCACTGATGACATCTCAAATGACATCACTGATGACATCACTGATGACATCTCAAATGACATCACTGATGACATCACTGATGACATCTCATTTGACATTACTGATCACATCACTGATGACATCATTCATGTGATAATACAATGAACCTCTTCAGACTCTAATATAACCTTAGATACACTCAGTGTAAACATACACTCACAGACTGTCACTCATCCATGGAGTTACTCAGACACCTAGTCAGTCATGCAAAGAATCAATCACACCTCCATTTTCTCAACTATACAGTTATACACACCTTACTTATTCAAACATATACTAAAACATATTTACTCTCTTATACAATCCTGGATACAAGTTCACAATGATGCATACAGCCACTCACACATTCAATGGCTCCTATGCACAGTTATTTATATATGTCAACTCTCACATGTACTGTATTTTACATATGTACTTACTTTGACATGTAGCACTGAGATATCCATTCACTCACCAATACACTCATGCACACAGTCAACCGCCCATACAGCTGTTTCCACATGCACTTTTGAACCCATACATCTAGTGAATCAACTGCTCACACATATATGCACAGAGTCATACACCTCCCAGCCACCCACACACACACTCAGTCTCCCATACAAATGCTTGGGCAACCAATCAATAACCCATATAGTTACTCATATAGCTACTGATCAACACATGCAGCAGTTTACAGAACAACAGACATAATGATGCACAAATTAAGACAGTTTAGTCACTAACCCATGCATTCAGTGAGACACATTTAATCACTCACTCATACAGTCAGTCACGCACCTACTAAATCCTTCATCCAGACACTTCTACATCTACTCATTCTTCAATATGTAAAACATATTTAAACTTTACAGAAACACACAGTCAAAGGATGATGTCATCAGTGATGTCATCAGTGATGTCATTTGAGATGTCATCAGTGATGTCATCAGTGATGTCATTTGAGATGTCATCAGTGATGTCATCAGTGATGTCACTGACCATGTCATGAATGATGTAATATGTGACATGATCAGCAGTGGATTGCGGGTGCGCGATATATAGTTAGTACAACTAACTATATATGGAATTTCAATGGTTTTGTGTGAGTAAAATAAGGTTTTTTAAATGCTAATTCCTAACTATATATGGTCTATAACCTATGGTTTTTTCAGTGAATTTTCAAGGTTTTGTAAATGCTAATTCCTAACTATATATGGTCTATAACCTATGGTTTTTTCAGTGAATATATATATATATACAACAAAACGCCGTCTCCGCACTTCCCAGCACTGCACGGCCAGGCGAACAGTGACAACACGAATCCCAGGTATTTAGCACTGATAACATTTTATTCACAGAGCTGCAATCTGATGCATTTCGAACATACTGTCCTTGCTCACATATATATATATATATATATATATATATATATATATATATATATATATATATATATATATATATGCAAGGTATTAGGGTTCTAGTCTGTGTATATGTATGCTAAGAGAAGGGAACAGCAGTTTGTTAATGGTATTTATTGTTTTGCAGTTCTAATGTATTTTTTTTAGATACTTATTTTCACCTATGGTTACTTTTCAGGAATTCGGAGGCCTTAATGATTTTTGAAGCAGCTACCATACTCCAACAAACTATCTCATATTGAACAGAAAGATGAAGAAGCAAATCTGGAGGCACACAGATAGGGGTAGTAATGTCCCATATGAATACACCAATGCTGAAAAGAACATGTGTCAGAACCCCATTCAGAGGGTCCCTGGAAAAGCAGGAGTGACTGGGCCCAGGAGTGGGGTCTGAGTTCTTGTACTCCTGATGTCCTGGGGCCCGGCCTACTGTGGATTCTGAGTAGCTGGGCTAAGAACTTATCCAGCACTTGTCTCTCAGTAGTAGCGCAGGTCAAGCAGTCCACAGCTTCTTGGAGGGAGCTGGATACAGGAAGTGAACACAGACTCACAACTTAAAACACCCGCAGCAATAAATGATGGTCCAGCCAGATACATGCTTTTATGAAAAAAGAAGCATTTTATTTTACCGCTATCAGCATCACGGTTTCGGGCATTAGACACTTCATCCCTGTGTGATTTTAGACGTCTGTCTTTCCCTTTTGTTACACGTAGGAGTGGATGGAAGCATGTGTGACTTTCCTGGCCCTAGCTGTAGGTCGCTGGCCTCTTTAGAAGTAGAGCTTCAAAATGGCAGAATCAAGCGCAAAGTGAGAAATATGTGAAATCTGATGTATGGCATTAAAACTGGACCTGTCGTTATGCCCTTATGCTAACATTAATGCAAAAAACATGGATTGATTTACGAACAGTGAATGTTAAAAATGTACAGGTAATCCATGTCACCGATTTAGTTCCTCTCTTATTTCACATGCTTTGCTTAATCTTGTATTCTCCAAGAGAGTTAGCTATTACATTATATGTTTTTATATTTTTATCTGCGCATCTTATTCCTGCATTGTGCACACTTTGAGTTGTGCCAGGTGTTTATGGTTGGCTTTAATTGAGATTGCTGGCGTTGATTGAGGCTGAAGGCAAAGCAAAATGTCGTCTCTGCAGAGCACACAGAACAATGTTCATGTATTCCAGTTGCAGGTGAAATTCTATGTAAGTGGTGTGGTGTAAGGAGTGGTGTGGCTCACTGGTTAGAGCCGGCAGACCCGGATTAGCAGAGGACGGCCCGGGACCAGGGTTCAATTCCCGACGCAGCAGGGTCTTGGGCCAGGGTCAACGGACTCGATAATTCTCGCCTCGGTGCCTACTCTAACTAGGGATCACACTCGGCAACTCTGGGCATTAGCTTGCCTCATCTCCACAACGGCACCCCCACATACGCCGGGGATGCCTGGTTTCATGTTGGAGATACCCAGTAGGCACCATCTCACAGGTAAAGCCAGGACGGGTTCCCCAGCGGTCTACAGCGCAGAGATACTCCTTCAGGAGTCGATTCTAGAGCTTTAGAAACCCACAATCAATCAATCAAAACCACAATCAATGTGTGTGAAGGGGGCACACAGCTATCAACATATTTACAAGGCAAAAGGAAATAAGGTGCTTCTATGTGAGTGAATGCATTGTTGTTTGGGGTTAGTGAAAAGAGGGAGATACGAGGAAGTGCTTTTGAGGGAGAGTGAAAAGAGGGTGCTGAAGAGGAAAGAGAGGATGTTGAAAATGTGCAGACGGATGACATGTGCAGACAAAAGGAGCATGCATATCGAACATAAAGCACACATAACAGAAGGCCAATCCTCCTCGGCAGACCTCAATAATATTTAAGTCACAGTCTCACAATTTCAGAATTGAAACATTTCCAATGTTAATTATTTATAACAAATCATTTTTGTTACTCATTTATCTTAAACAGCTAATAACCTTTGACAAAGCTAATCATACTGACAGGTTTTAGGTGTATGTCAGTTGTTGTGTTATATATCTGGATGCAACAACATCTCAGACAGAAAACAAAATACCAGTCGAGTGGCACAATGTGAGAATTGCAGAAATGTATTTGACAAGTTCCCTTTTAGAGAGCCCCCACCTTTTTCATCCCACTTGAAGACCTGTCTGCACATATTTCTAAATAACTGATTGCAACCGGCAGCTGTGGGTGCTTCCTGAACTCTGTTTCGATCATTTTCTTCCAAAGTTGACGCTGCATGCAGTGCACAGACACTTGGCAAGCATACACTTTAAAGGATCTAAAGTTGTTACGCTGTCCAAATTGCACATTAAAGAAACTGTTGGACGTATTTATGCAGTAAGATATGGGGCAATTTTTAAAGTGTTTAATGTTTCCCACTGCTTTATAAACCTTGCTTCTCACTAAATTCATTTGCCTTAAAATGCACAGTTTGTCAATCTTTTTTTCTTGGGAGGAGCACCCACCCTGGACCCCATATTTGTCGCTTGCTCTCAATTCTCGCTACATACAAAACATACCCAACTTTTATGCCTCACCACTTTCAAATGTCACCAGCTGTTACTGTCCAGCACATGCATACACTATACACGCACTGCACTGCACCCTTCATGTATCGTACAACTCACAGTCACTCATACATCCAGCACATGCCTATACCAAACACTCACTGCACAGCACTGCATCCTTCATGGATTGTACCACTCGCAGACACATATAGACCCAGCACATGCATATCACACACACACACACTGCACTGCACTACACACACTACATTAGCCCTGCATTGCACAATTCACAGGCACACATATGTCCAGCGCATGTACACCTCAAATACACTGTGCAGCACTACACACCAAACCCCATGTAGGCCAAAAGTGACTTAAGCGCACAGCAACAAAGCTTTTAGATGACTGGGGTTGTAGGCCTTACTCCAGTGACACAGGTAAAAAGGCCCAGTTCACCCCTACTGATCAGTGCACAATATACTGCCACCACTCCTCTTGCGATGCTTAACTCTTGGTAAAGGCCATAGCATTTCACCACTATGAATGTAGCGCTTTGGGTGCCCATCCCGGTGCAACAAGACTGCAATCCGTGATACAGGCCTAGGTCAGGGCACATACTCATGATCCTTGTTTACATATGACAACAAAAATCAACACCAGGGATCCAGATATCGGTACAGTTGGGGCACTCAGGGCAGTGGTGCACGTCCATCAGCATGCAGAGGACTTTTTCCTCGCAACTGCATGCCTTGCCTACGAGCCTGGACCACCCCTGCTCCTTTGTTGGATCTAGGAAAGGTTTCATTTATATTTTTTTTTTGTACAGCTAAGCTCGATGATATACACAATAGTGAATTCCAATCAGATTCTAGAATCGCTAACAAATATGCATATCACATCCACTGAAAATCAGAATATGAGAAGCGAATTTGCCTGGTACATATTCATTGTCAATATTCTGAAAATCTGACAGGATTTTACTGTTCAGAAGGTCAAGGAGCCCATGACTGTTTTTAAGCCAAGATTCTCAGCCAATCGGGAACTAAATATCTTGATGGAAAAGCAGACCATAACGGGGTTAGGAATACAGCTGAAAGCCAAAATCAGCATCTAATATACAGAAAGCCAAACCAACCTTTCGTATTGGTGGCGTCATGGCTTCTACGCCATCTGCTGGTGAACTGTGTGTGTTCCTTACAGACGCCTTCGTGGACACGCTCATGCCCACCCGCAACGAAAGAGACTTAGAGTATATGGTCCTGGGCAATGTTTTATAGGCGTCTACCTATATCAATTCTATAGTGTTTTGAAACAACTTTCAGTCACTTTGTAGTAATGAAGTCCAAGCAGGTAAGATGTAATTTAAGTATAATTATTGAAGTAAGTTACAAGTACAAGAGAGGCCAGGGCACCTGACTTCGGAGCACAGGGTTCATGGTTTGATCCCCGGCTGCAGCTCAGCCCGGCACCATGTGACTCTGGGCAATAGCTCACTTAATTTCCAAGAAGGGCCCCAGCGCCTTGCGCCTTGCGGCCCGCAAGGGTGAGTAGTTTGCGCTTTACAAGTATGGATTTGTTTTTATATTTATAGTGTAGCAGCCCCACCAGGAGCAGCCTCTCTGCTGCTCAGCCCATTTTCCAACTGTTACACTTCACCTCACAGGGACCAAACATTCCAATATG
Source organism: Lissotriton helveticus (assembly GCF_964261635.1). Lineage (NCBI taxonomy): Eukaryota > Metazoa > Chordata > Amphibia > Caudata > Salamandridae > Lissotriton > Lissotriton helveticus. The sequence goes on from NC_136061.1 coordinate 2,090,245,484, forward strand.
CATCATCACTCCAACATTCCATGCAGCACACAGCACATTCACAGTGGCTGAGCAGGGAGAAAGATAATGGCAGGACATTCACATGAATACAAAACTACACTCTTCAAGTGCTAAACGCATACAGACCAATAAATAAACATCCATTGCTTGGAGAGCTTCCTCCCCAGCAGCACCGTCCAACGATAATCACAGAGTAACTTGAATTCAGCTGGCGAATAAAGATCAAGGCTTTGTGAGGAATACCATGACGCAGCATAATTCTCACACAGAAAACGTAGCCACTGTGCTGTGGCTCACTTGGACTCTAGAGAATGTACAATAGTGTCATGCAGGGCTTTAAGTGGGATGAAAAAACTGGGGGCAGGGGGTCTATCATAAGGGTGTGGCCGCTGTAATTAAGGATGTTGCTTAAAACACTTAAGCTAAAAATCTGTGCTTAGCATAGTGTGCTGCCCGACTGGAATTTTTCTGCTTTTGTCCATTCATCCAGCTATATAACACAACAAGTAACATTACACCTACAACAAGTCAGAACTATTGGCTTTTTTAATGGTTGTAAGTTGCATAAGATAAATAAGCAACAACTATCGCTTCATCGTATATAACATTTAAAATGCTACTTGCTCTTGTGGGCGAGGTTGTGGTGTAAGGCTCGAGCAGTCGACCTTCGAGCGGAGAAAACCGGTTTGTCCTGTGATTCATGTATGAATTTATGTAATGTAACTGGCGCTCCTTTAAAGTTTGCCCTATATAAAACTGAAAAACGAGTCTCTTTGAAGGTACATCAAAGGCAGTGAGGGGTTGCACTATGGCAGAGTTATCGTTTTTTTCACCCTGAGGGTAAAAATGGAGAGCTGATAGAGACCCGCCTCAGCACCTGCTTTTAAAAACTGCCGGTGCTGAGCATCGACACGACCCGGCCCACTTAAAGACCTGGTGTCACCTGAAGGAGGGTTCTCTGTAAAAATAAGAATTCAGACTTTTTTGTGTTTTTGCTTAGTGGCAGATAAGGGCCTCTACCGTACACATATTTTAATGACAGGGGATGAGACCCGAGGAATGTGGGAACTGGATGCTTTACATTTTCAAAGATCACACCATACTCTGTTGCCTGTGAGTGCAAACATGGCGTACTGATCCTCAGAAATGCAAATGTATGTCACCCCTCAGTGATTAGCCATTTTACTCCTCCGAAGCTGTGTTTGTTTGTTTTATTGGTGTTGGCCTGAGTGTTCTTTTATGGCAGGAGTTGAAGACTCATTGCCAGGAGTCGCAAAGGAAAAGCCAGCTATGACCTCACATTGTCGTACCTGTCACGTCTGGTGGCTCTATGGAAACAATTAGGTACTCTGAACATACGTCATGAGCTAATCACCTCAATAGCCACCACTGTTATGTTATGGTATGTTATGTTAATAACCATTTATAAGGTGCGTGGGCACTCCTAAGTTTCATGGCGCTGGAATGAAGACTGTTGCGGCTGGAAATACTATAGGAATGCTTGCTCAAACAGCCATGATTTCAGAGCTTTCCTGAAACTCAGAAGGTAATCACAGTCTCTGAGTGCCAGGGGGAGAGAATTCCAGAATCTGGGGGGCAGGTGAGAAAAGCAACATCCTCCCTATCGTTTACGTCTGAAGGACGAGGTGGTTAGCAGGAAGAGATGAACTGAACGGAGATTGCGCGAAGGAGTATACTTAGTGATCATGTTGCTAATAAATCTGGGGCTATTGCCGTGCAAAGCCTTAAAGGCCAAGCATCCAGTCTTAAAGGCAACTCGTTGGGCAATCGGAAGCCAGTGTAGTTTTCTCAGTCCAGGTCTGTCTGACAGCCATTTCGGCTGCTTGTGAATCAGTCTTACTGCCTGGTTCTGAACCATTTGAAGTCTTTTTTGTAGACCAGCTGGCAGACCTAGATAGATTGAATTTGAGTAATCAAGCCGAGAGAGTATAAGGGCTATCACCACCTGTATTAAAGCTGAGTGAGTCAGCAGGTGTGCAATTTTCTTAATTTTTCGTAGTTGGTGGAAACTGGTGGAGATCACTGCTCCCACCTGTCCTCGGAGCGAGAGGTTAGCATTAATAATGACCGTAATCTTTTCACCGAGGCGGAAAGGGTGGGGGGGTCCCCAGTTCCACTGGCCAGAAATGTGGGCCCCAGCTGTCCTCGCTCTTCCTAGGCAATACCAGCTCCGTCTTGCCCCGGTTGAGCTTCAGGTGATTCGCGTCCATCCAACACTGGATGTGAAGCATAGTTGCCTGAAACTCAACCATGGCGTCAGGGGAGCCAAGTGGGAATATGATCTGTAGATCATCAGCATAATTAAAGATGGTAATGTTTCTGTTTCTTAGTGAGTAAATCAACGGCTTTAGATGTAGATTGAAAAGCAACGGGGACAGAGAGGAGCCCTGTGGGACCCCACAAGTGGAGGTGAGCTTGGGAGCGGTAAGGTTTCCAGGCCTCACTGCTTGAGTGCGGTCCTCAAGGAAAGATTCTATCCAACCGAGTGCGGGTCCACGTAGGCCCGCCTGCTCGACACGGTTCAACAGAATCTTATGGTCGACAGTGTCGAACACGGCCGACAAATCCAAGAGTACCAAAGCTTGATGGTCTCTCCTATCTGCCTTTGCTCTAAGAGTGTCCAGGACTGCGAGAATCACGGCCTCCGTTGAGTGCGCTGGACGGAAGCCAGCTTGATTAGGCTCTAGGTAGTCTGAGCGTTCAATAAAGCTAGACACACACCTGGTCACATGGGCCTCTAATATTTTTGCCAGGAAAGGGAGGAGAGAAATGGGATGATAGTTAACAGGGTTATTGGGGTCAGCCCCTGGCTTTTTTATAAGGGGAACTACCGTCGCATGCTTGAAGGCAGTGGGAACCTTGCCTTGGGCAAGTGATTCATTAAGAAAAGGGAGCACGCTCTGAGGCAAGACCGTGAAAACATCTTTCAGGACGTGCGGAGGACAGCAGTCATTGGGTGACCCCGATGTTACACGGGTCATTAGTTCTGATAGAGTTTTAGGACAGATTGGTTGAAAGGTGTCCAGTATGCATTGGTTGCTAGAAATATCATCCAATGGTTCCCCGTTGATGGTATTGGGAAGGCTAGCTTTGATGATGGAAATTTTGTCCAAAAAATAGTTATACTCAAGAATTACAAAATTCTTAAGTAGGGGTCTGAATAGGCTAAGTTCTAGCATCATTACATAAATCATTCACTATTTTGAAGATTTCTTTGGATTTATTTTGGGCATTAAGTAATTCTGTAGAAAAGTAAGCCGCTTTGGTGGTCAGGATGGCTTTTTTAAACTTCCCACGAGCATTGGAGAATTTCTCCCTGTCTTCAACGGAGTATCATGATCTCCATTTTCTATCAAATTGACGCAGCTCAAGTTTTTTGTTTTTTGAGGTCGGTGGTAAACCATTTATGGGCGTCTGAGTGGTGAGTACGAGAGAATTTTACAATTGGGGCATGGGTGTTGCTAGCCGATGATAGCCACTCAGTGACTTTTCCCTCCATGGTATTGATGTCCTGACAGAAAATTGGTACAGAGTTCTCCAAGGTATTAACGAAGTCCAGTTTATTTAAGGATTTCCATTTCCTGGTTATACCACCCGCAGAAGAGTAGGGCTTTTTATAGCCACTGGAAGTAATTGTGAATTGAATCAGATGGTGGTCTGACCAAATGCAAAGAGTAATTAACGGTGTTGAGAGTGAGATTTTGTGGGCCCAGATATGATCCAAAATATGTCCCTTTACATGAGTAGGGCTATGTAGATGCTGGACTAGATTCAAGTTGGATAGCAATTCAGATAGCGTACGGTCCCCCAGCGACAACATTGAACCAGTAGTTTATGTCCCCAATAAGGAGCACCTTCTCATAGTTTATCACGAAGGAGGCCATTTGTTCACTAAAAGAGGTGGGGAAGGTAGGCATTGCCTGGGGGGACGGTAAATGAGAACTAACACCAGGGAACCTGTGTCCATGTCAAGTTTTATGACCATATTCTCGACCTCAGGGAGAATAAGAGAAGTCGTAGCGGAAAATTTAAAGTTTTTATTAATAATAGCGGCGACCCCCTCCTCCCATCTTCCCAGACGTCTGGTTTACAGACAGGATGTAATAGTCGGAAGGGAGGGCTGCTAGGATGTCAGGTAGAGAATCCTCGGTTAACCAGGTTTAAGTAATTAAGAGGACATCTGGTTCATCTGAAGAAAGCAGCAGAAAAATGTCAAGTTGATGTTTTGCCAGGCAACGCATATTGAGGTAAAGGATGCGGAGGGCGGTTTGCTTAGTTACTAAGAGTTTGGTAGCGGCAGAAGGATGTAGGGTAGGACCAGTGAGGAGGGCATGCTCTATCTGAGATTCTAAGATACCGTTAGTTAAGATGCAATTGTAAGTTGTGGGGTCCAAGGGGGGACAAAATCTTTCTAATGGTCTTAGTGATCTTAGCTTCCTGGGTGAGTAGCTGATAGTTTGGCCATGGTCCGTGGCCGCTGGGCCCGACCAGGCGCGGACGGGCGCAGACGGGATGCCTTTGGTGTGCCTTCGGCGCGCCACCGGCGCACCTGCTGCGCGCGTCCGCTGCGCGTTCTTGACATGGTCCGGCTTTATACCCAGTGTAATAATGTGGAATATACACAGTATCACACCCAGCAAGGTTAGCGTCAGGGGGGGCATGTCTCGCTCTGCCGGTCCGCCCTCCACTCAAACAGCAATCAGCTGCAGTGGACCGGGGTCGGAGCAGGACGCGTGCGGCGCAATGGAGATCAGGAGAACTTCACCACTAAGTCCCCCTCCCATGCTGCTCCATACCTCTGCAACATACAACACAATGTGGGTTTCGGGATTCAGGCAGAAGGCCCTACCCTCCTGGATTTCAGGTGGGCGTAGGTTCCAGTGGCGAGAGGCAACCCTGATTGGTTGGGTGGGTGCGTGGGCAGGGTTTTGACAGGTAGTTACGGACTGGTAAATGCTTGCCAGGTGCCATTTTAGATTTAGGGGCACCTCAGCTGACAGTTACAGTTCTAGGAGTTTGTTCGGGTTTATCACTGTGTATGTCATGCCGTTAGTCATAAACTAAATGATCAGCCAGGCATTGCTGGTCTTGCAGGATGAGGGCAGGACAAATCTTTTGGCGGTCTGTGCCATGGAGGATTTTCCATTGAGGCCCAGCTCTGTTGGAAAGCTGCTGGGGGCGTAGGAGCGGCCGTTTTGGCCTGCATGTCCCCCTTGAGACAGGTCAGGAGGGCGGGTTTGCAGGCACAGAGGGGTGCAGTAGGCAGCGTGACGGGCCGGCCATCTTGGGCTGCTTTGCCGCCCTGAGGGAGGAGGGAGGAGGAGGCATCGCGTGTCAACTGCCGGCTCAGCACTGCGACTGTTCATGGGGCTGTGGCGGGTTTAAGGAAGTCGGGCAGCACCTGTGGGAGGCACGGGTGCCCACTCTAGGGTTGATGGGGCCTTTATTTGTGCTGGCAGAGGCAGTGGCGTAGCTAGATCTTTGGCTACCTATGGCGGCCCCCACGTTTGCCGCGGAGGCCATCTGAAAGGTTGGGGGCGGGGGCGGGGGCTGGTGCTGGCAATTCCTGCAGTGGCTGCCCATGACAAACCTGAAAAACAAAAACAAAAAAGCCAATACTGAGTCCTACTGCAAAAAGGAACTGTTGCAAAAGACAAAAAAACATGAATTTTTAGTCAGAAATTGGATTTAATCCATCACAGTTTATTTATTTTCAAATTTTCAAAGAACACAAAACACAGATTATTTCAATAAATATGTGTGACACCTAAAATCCTTAGAAAAACAGACGTGCAGAAAAGTTGCCATGAAATACACAAAATTCAAGCAACCTCTTTCATACTCGACATCTGTGACGTAACCTGACTCAGCTCACACTCACATAGACATTCACGCCTTCAAACTCCCAAAGAAACTGACATAAAACAAAAAACAATTTGGAACCTATGTCAATGAATAGGGGTAATTTCATTTGTGAATAACACAAGTTTTGCAGGAATGGAGCTGATTTACAATGTTATCCCGCAATTCCAATGCTAAGGGTACACTTTTGTTCAAGCCATTAGTAATACATGTTCGTTTTGACATAGGATACCACAACAAAAAGGTTGACGCGTTTCGAACCGGACCCTTTGTCCGATTCTCATCAGGACCATAAAGGAAATCTTAATTTTCCAGAGCGCACTCCAATCAAATCAATAGAAGAGTCTGAATCTGCAGAGCAGTGAATCGTGGCTGACAGAAAACACTTTTCTATTCGTGGCGCTAGGTTGTAAGATGAAGGGCGGGTCACACATCGGGTGTAATATTTGTAGTTTTTTATGCAGCTTGAGCGACGGCCGCTGGGCTGAGATTTTGTTTGCAAATCAAGAGGAGCGGCGCTGGAGGCGTTTCGTTTCCAACATGAGTGGTATGGCAATGAATGATTTTGCTATCCTGGAGACAGCGATTCACTCGCATATGGCTCGTACCGCGGCGAAGTCTGGCGGTGCGGAGTGCATCACCCGGAAGTCTGCCCATGACGTCCGCAGTTAAGAGCTGGGCTGTCGCGGCCCCCAAAACCCACCTGGGGAGGACCGCCCCTCCTGCCTCCCCTTGCTACGCCACTGGGGAGAGAATGGGCTGTTGGGGCCGGATTCTATCTAGACTTTCCTTACCAATCTTTAGAATCCTTGGTCGACTGGACCGTTGTTGCCTGCTAGGAAGTGTAGAGAGAAGATCGCTAAATCATAACTCTGAACAATTTAGGCATAAAACCAACCAATTTGGAAGAACCACTGACTACGAAATAAAGTTTGAAGATTCATTACAAAGCAAAAAATAACTGACCATAAAAGCACCTCAGTAAGAGGTTCAGGAAATAAACCGGCACTAATACAAACATAATCTTGCGCAAGAGTCTCAGACAACTCAATATGTAGATCAATGTTAATTCCAAAAGCATCAGGCATACAATCACAGTCCCAGCTTGAAGCCTCGACTGTATTTACTCAAGAAAAGAAAAGGTTAGTCTGTCCCTACACTAACTCTATGGTGAGATCCTTACTTAGCATTCCCTCCCAGACAAGAGAAAAGGTGTCAGCAGTGGAGACTTCCTAAGAAGTGTACTCACTTTCCATAGGTAGGTAGCCTAAGCTACAGAGCTCATTCTAAGATGCACCTTCCTACACCCTCTCCTGTCCTGTCTCCCTCAATTCTGACCAAAATCTGCTCTCCACCCTCGGGGTGCTGTCCCTAATACAAAATCCCCAAAACAATAAACACGCCCTAAAACACACCCCTTCAGGCAGGTGCTTCCTTGTGGAATTTTCCAGTAGGCTTTCTGCTTCATCCAAAAACCGTTGCTGTGTCCTTGGGTCCCAGGCACCTTCTCCGCCAAATGTAACATCTTTGCATTCTGATTCACTCCCTCCGTTCCCGCTCCTACCAGTCTAACTCCTAAACAAAGGATTATACTACCTAACGAGCCATGTGTCCTTGCACCTGCAACCGAAAGCATATAAGAAAGCAAATTTTGTACACGCACAAGATACAATCTATTGTGGAGAAGTGTGACTCAAATGGTTAGAGCGGCAGACCCTGATGTAGAGGTCTGGCCCGGGACCAGGGTTCAATACCCGCCTTGGCGGGTCTTGGGCTCAATTTCCTCGGACCTGATAATTCTCGCCTCGGTGCCTATTCTAATCATGGGTCCCACTCTGCGACTCTGGGCAATAGCTTGCTTAATCTCCACAACGGCCCCAAAAGCGCTGGGATGCCTGGTTTCACCCAGGGGGTGCCCTGGAGTGGACACTCACAGGGAAAACCAGGAAGGGTTCCTAAGCGGTATACGGACAGCGCCGGGATACTACCTCACGGAAGTAGCTGTGCGCTCTATAAATACCGGTACATTTACATTTACAATTAAAACCTAACTGAGAATGGAGCCTTTCCAAGGTAAAATACAATTCAAGTCTGCAACATTCAGCTTAGCTACGAAATTGCAGTTAGGCCTCTGCTGGTGTTTTCATGTCTCAGGCCTTTACACTTTTAAATGCATTTCTAATTCTACAACATAAGCTTTACATTAAAAATCATTCTAAAAACATTATCATTGTGCTCCTAAAGCATTATTCCTTCTCATGTTAAATCATTACTTTATTCATTAGTAGGCAACCTACACGTGCAACCTTAACATGGCACGTTTATGCTAATACAACATTTTAAACACAAAGCAACGTTTTCAACATTATGTAAGGCATATTCTCGGTTAAGGAACTATATTAGTCTTTGAATAACATGAGCACACATCTACATATTGCAATATACTCGGTCTAGTACTACATGTTTAATAATCGCACGTTAACACAGTCCTCTAAATATGTGGGGGCTGAATACTTGGGATTATAATGCACCCCTACAAATTTCAGAATAACATGGTGCTCTATCAGTCTCATGGGGAAACTGTGTGTCCTCTGTCGGCTGCCTTACCGCTCAGTGCTCCCGCTGGGTTGTGTGAATTGCACGACCCTCCTCGAGCCCATGCACCATGTGCAGAGTGCAGCAGGCAGGGCTTTGGTCAGAAAGATGAGGGCATACCATGACTTCAAGTGATGGCAAGTTTATTGAAGTTACGTCTTTCAGCCCAGCCTCCTTGCTTCAACCCCTCTCCCAGTCAACGCTGCAGTCACATTTGAATCATCACATTCTACAAGAGTATGACAGAGGCTAAGTTCTAATTCCATAGAATATATACATACAAAGCTGTATCAAGGACACCACACATCTCTCTTCCTATAACATGACTTACTAAACTATGTACAATTTACTAATATAAAGATGCCTAAACAACTGTTTCACAAACTATGCAGATTAGTATCTATTTCATACATATTCTTTCAAATACGCTGGTTTTGACCACTTGCCTAGCACTTTTTCTCACACACACACCACTCTGAGTAACACCCCTCCCATTGTGGTGTTCCTTGTTTCCTCCTGCCTTCTCTGCTCCGTATGTCAGCTTGACCACCCTACTAAGGTCTTTCGTCCTGACTGCATCTTTAAATACCTTGATCTCTCTGATAGGCTGTAAATACCTTGAACTCTGCAAGGATAAGCCTTTCTGGGGAGCTTTTATCTTCATCACATCTCCCACGTCCACAACTCTCTTAACTGCCTTGCGTGCATCAAACCTTTCTTTATTCTTGATCATCCTTGTCATTTCCACCTCATTCTTCTTCTCATCATCTCTTGCACACCCCAAGTCATGTGTCTTGTCTAACACTCACGAAGGGCATACCATGGTGCCTGCCTTACTTTTACAGAAGAGCTCAAACAGAGTCTTTCCCATCATATTAGGAGGTGTAAACCTATACTTTTTTACTCTTTTGAGTACCTTAGTCTTCAAGCATTTCCAGTGCCCTCTGGATTCTTTCTTTTAGCACATGGTTAGATCTCTCAACCATAACATTGACTTCTGGGTGATAGAGAGAAGTCTTCTTATGTACAATCCCCCTATCACCCAGAAATGCCTCCATCTTTTTGGAGACAAACTGGACTTCATTATCAGAACACATGGTCAGGGGAAAACCTTCTTTAAAAAAAATCTGTTCTAAATATGCTGCAATATCATTGGTTTCTATGGAATTAGTCTCAATCACCTCTGGCCATCTCAAGTGCGCGCCTAAGAGCACAATGATGTATTTATGCACATTCAGTATCCTAGTAGAGCCCAGAATATTAATGGCTACCTCCTCCCAAGCTCCCTTGAGAAGTCTCCTCAAGGTCATGGGGTGTACCCTTGGTTTAAGAACCTTGTCAATTCTCCTGCATTCTACACACTCCCTCACTGCTCGCTCAATATGAATGTCCATTCCTGGCCACCAATACACCTGTCTTAAAATATCCTTAGTCCTGGAAATTCCCGGATGTGCCTCATGAGGAAATTCTATCAAGTGTTCCCTTACACTGTTGGGTGGAATACGTCTCTTGCCGCGTAGCAGAAAACCTTTCTACACTGCAAGTTCATCACTTTTACATAAGCTTTCAATGGCAAATCTTTGCATCTTTAACCCAACCCACCTTTACACCATTGTTCACTGCCTGCAGTGTTTCTTCTTTGCCCACTTCTTCAATCCATTCTTCTTTAATTACTCCGTCACCTATGAGACACATCACATAGTCGTCTTCCTCACAAGATTCTTCTTCCTCATCATCACCCAAGGTTTTTCTCCACCAGACGAGAGCAACAATCAGCCAGATTGTTTACTCCACATGAAAATGTAATTCTTGTAGGGCGACTACCCACTTTCTTATTCTGGAGGGCATATTGTCCAGGCCTTTTCAAAAATCTCCTTTAGGGGTTTGTGGTCAGTCTTAACCAAAAATCTCACCACCCCACACATATTTTCTCACTTTCCTTCCCACCCAGAAAATAGCCAACGCATCTTTCTCCACAATAAAATAGCTGAGTTCCGCTCCTCTGAGGCACCTCAAAATAAACAAGTTAGTTCTTTCTTAATTTACCTGCTTTTGTAAAAGGACTGCACCCAACCCTGTGGAGCTCTCATCAGCCATATTAATGGTGTCTTGACCCAGTTAAAAACTCTTTAATGAAGCTGCATTAGACATATGTTTCTTCAGTACCACAAATTCCCTATCACACTCCTCATTATTTCATAGCTTGTACCCTTCTTCAGCAGCAACATCATGTTATGTGTTTTGTCTGCAAACTTCGGAATGAATTTAAAATTGTACTCCTCCATACCCAGAAACTTTACCACCTCATCCTTGCTTTGTGGTGTGTACATTTTTACTTTGGCATCCGTTAATTCCTTTCTGGGTTCTATGCCTGCAGCCGAAATCTTTATGTCATAAATAAGCAATGTACAACAGATTAACCTTGCACTTTTTTTCTTTCAATGTCAAGCCATTTGGCAAGCACTTCCCTTACACGTTAATTGTGTTCCTCCACACTCCCACCGAAAACCAATATGTCATTTCCATCGTTCTCTGAAACACCACATCTCCAGAGATAATTCTAAACTCGTTCAAAGAAACTTAAAAGTTCCAAATGGGGTAATAAATGCCGTTAATTCCTGTGAATCAGGATGCAACTTTATGCGGTGAGATCTATTGATGAAAAATGTTTTGCACAACCAAACAAGGATAACATTTCCGACATAGTTGGTAAAGGGAAGTGGTCCACAATGACACATTTGTTCAATTCTCTCTAGTCAATATATATTCTGTCCTCTCCTTTGGCCTTGTGAGCCATAACTACTGGGGCCACCTACTCTGTGGTTTCAACCTCTTCAATGATCCAAAGCTGCTTTTGACTTTTGCAACTCCTCCTGCTTTTTCCCTTTCACTCTCATAGGAACCCCTCTGACCTTGCTAACTACAGGGATTGCCTTCTTCTTGAACTTGCTCCTCTGAACATACTCCTTTAGACAACCTACCCATCACAGAAGACCTTTGGAAATTCCATTTCATAACTGTGTCTTTGCGTGACAACCTGTTCCCTGCTTTCCTTCCACTCAACGTTTTACAGGTGAACCGCATGGGGTCTCATTGGGATCCAATATGACTTTGAGATCTCTCTGGTGTAACCAGATTATCAATGAATCTCCTCTTTCAGGGACATAAATCTTTCCATTCACACTCCTACCCATGAAGCTAATGCAACCTTCAAAATATCCTGTTAGCTTAATGGGCTCCCCCCGTATCCTTGTGGATGTACGTCTGGCCTGTGCAAAACTACCTGATCTTTCAAACTCTTGAGGTACACTTCACTGGGAGTAAGAGTAATTTTAGCACCAGAATCAAAAAGCATGAATATTGGTACTTCTTCTATTAGCACTGTTTCAAATGGACCATTGTCCCCTACATCCATTACTTGCAAAACAATCTCTTCCTCATCCTCATCCTCACTCTTGTTATAAGTAATCTCATGGACCTTTTTCTTTTCATTGTCACAACCACAACATTTAGAAACATGACCTTTACATCCACACTTCTTACCTTTGGCTTTCCATCCAATACAAACTTTGTTGCTAGCTACGTGCCCATATTCACCACATCTGTAACATTTACTGTGAAACTTTTTGTCATATTTATGTCATATTTAATAATGTAAGTGTCTTTTCCTCTTTTTTGCGGAAACTCTTTTTCATTGCCTTGCTTGTGTGTTTGTACCACTGTCATGTCCTTTAAGATAGTCCTATCATGTATATCCCATTTTGCATATATTGTCCCATCCACACGACAATAACAATTCTAAACAGATGACCTTTTACTTAGTAGCTTGCACGTGTCTCTTCGGCACCAGGCTCTCGGTACTAGATCATAATCCCTTTACCTGATGTATAAACATGTCCTAAGGCACGGTATAATCATTCTGTATAAGGGTCACCACTTTTTTCATCCTTGGCCAACTGTGCATAATCGCTTTTGTTTGAAAAAACATTCCTGATAGTTTCTAAAGCAGTTATGATTGTTTTCAAAACATATAGATTCTAGAAGAAACACTGGAGTGACAATTCTAGCATAAAAGACTCTTATTTACCCCTACAAATCAGAGGAGAATTCCTTTCAAGCTGACACAAGGTCCTGCATGCTGAATCTTCGACACGCAGCAGTCTGACATCCCTTGCTGGGTGTGATCCTTGAAGCCGAGACGGGGTCCTTTGTTCTCAACCATCAGGTGAGGGGGCTGGATTTTCCCTGGGGGTTTCTTGGCTACTTACATACATATACATGCTACACATACAGTCTAAGTACATGTAGGCAAATTACTTAGGGCACATTTTAGGGATGTGCAAGTGCTACTGTTTTTATCTGAACTGTTTATCTTAATCTTATTAGCACTATGGTAGAAATGTATCTACTATTTACTATCTTGGTACTAGCAATCTCTTTCGTATGCTTCTGTCTCCTGATTGTTGAAGCACATATGTTTTATACAAGGCTTTCGCAGGACCAATAAATACTTATTGAAACATCCTAACCGCCACCCTGTGTGTTTTCTGAGAGTAGGCAAGCATGAGTATCTGAAAGAAACATACTGTACTGTACTGTTTTCCCCGATCCCTGAGGAATCAGGGTTGTCATATTCAGTGGTTTCCAGAAACTGCCTACACTACTGGTAGTGGCACTGTAGAGCTAGCTGGTCTAACGGCTGACAAGTCCTGTGGGGGCGTCCGGGAGCTGTCAGGACACCAAACCTTCAATTTAGGTAATCCAAAACGCGCAGGTTCTGGGGGACCCCTAACAACTACGCAACACCATACGCACATGTTCATCTTTACTTGTCTCACCTTTCCCTTTCTTTAGTTCTTCCACGTACGCTTGACTGTGTTCCCATGTTTTTGCGGTCATAAGGACTTCGCACAAGGAGGGATTATCCTTTTCAAACACACAATATACTTCATGGGTCTATCAGGGTTTAGAAACAATGAAAGTTTAGGATGAAATGCAACCGTATCTCAATCAAGAAACCTAATGGGGAAGCAATCCCTTTTAGGACGAATGCCCTCACTCACCAAAGGTGACATGCTTCATCATTTGGGCTTTCCCCTCCCAGTGGGAAAGCCTAGTCCCACTGAGGGCTACAGCCACCCCTCTGAGAGGTGGGAGTTTAGGGATGTTTTAGTTGTTCATTAAGCAGATGGGATTAGCTAGAAATCCAAATGCGAGCTGACTGGTGGAGTGAGGGTGCAGCGCAAAAAAGTGAAATATAAAAGGTGAATCTAAAACCGCCTAGTGCAGATGAAAAAAAACGTTATTGACTCATCTGGGTTGAAAGGATTAAAACACAGTGCTACGTAGTGTGTGATTAGACTGCTAGATTGGAAAGAAAGGTCGAAATGTTTCAGGCATATGTTATCTAACAAGTATGTTTGGCTTTCTTCAGGACCATATAAAGGCTGCTGCAAACGTAAGAAAAATAGAAAAAGTGTCTGATACAAAACCAGTAGTCCCCGCTCTGTCCGTCGGTACTCTGTTGTAGTACTCGAGTTGTAACTGGAGGTCCAGTTACAACTCAAGTGCTACAACGGAGTACCGACAGACAGAGCGGGGCTCTCTTCCCTGAATTGTGACCAGGTTGAGTTGGGCTCACTTGTCCTACAGATTTGGACACGTTTCAGTGATACTGTGTGCCTATCTAGTATTACTGGTTTTGTATCAGACACCTTTTCATCTGCACTAGGCAGTTTAAGATTCACCTTTTATATTTCACATTTTTGCGCTGCACCCTCACTCCACCAGTCAGCTCGCATTTGGGTTTCTAGCTATTCCCATCTGCTTAGTGAACAACTAAAACATCCCTGAGCTCCCATTCTTGATTGAGATACGGTTGCATTTCATCCTAAACTTTCATTGTTTCTAAACCCTGATAGACCCAAGAAGTATATTGTGTGTTTGAATCTTGAGTATTGGAGGAATCACTTCTTGTAGGTCTTAAAAATCTTATCCCTCGGACCCCCCCTATAAAGGTCTTCTGTGTGTTACGGGGATTATCCTTTTGCCAACACATTTCCTTAGCTTTGTCAATGCTGCAACCCAGCATAAATTGTTCTCTTAACCTGTCGTCATATGACCCACCAAATTTGTAAGCATGGGCGAATTTTGCAGATTCGCAATCCGCGAAATTGCGTATTTAGGGATTTGCAATCCGCGAACTCTCGCAAATTTGCAGATTTTTTTTGTGTTCGCAAGTGTTTCTGCCATTTCGCGAGGGTTTTTACCAGTTCGCAAACGCGAACTTACTTGTCAGATAGCAACGGTCGCGACCATGTTGTTTCTACGTCTGGTTCATCACAGCACCCTCTTTTTCACCACTGCCACCCTCTGTTTCACCACTGCCACCCTCTGGCTCACCCATGCCACCCTCTGTTTCACCACTGTAGATTATGGGGGGAAATGCAACTGCCTCAACTGACATGAATGAATTAGGGTCTGATTGATTAATGTGTCACTGAATTTGAACTTCCAGTCTGGCACCTGCTTCCTTATCTGTAATTGCTTTCTGTTGCAGTGTAATTTTTTTTAGCAGGACCTTTGTGGCATACTTGTAGCTATTCTCTGAGCCTGCTGTGAGGGTCAGAGCAGGGTCATAGAATAGTTGCAAGTAGGGAACTGAACTCTGGAGGGGCCCCTCAGGAAGCACTAGAGGGAATGGTTACTAATGATAAGATTGAACTTTTGCACCTGCTGAGTGCTTTCAGTTTTGCAAAAATCGTTTTTCTGCAATTTGTGCGAATATACGATGTTTTTTTTGCGGCGTGTTAGTTCACGTGATTTTTTGCGTTTTTGCAAGCCGTTTGTAGCGCAACGTTTGCGAAGTTACCCTAGCGGTCGTACATGGGCGCAGCCATCTTGTTTGCGTGACGTAATTCCGTTTCCGGACGCTATGTGTAATCTCGCAAAGTGTGCGGCTCGCTAGTACATGTTCGCGTGTGATCGCGGGGGAAATCCAGCACGAACTTACCCACGCGGTCGTGAACGGGCGCGGCCATCTTGTTTTTCATTCATTGCTATGGTTCTGGGCATGCTTTCTGTATCCTCTGTCAATCTCTGCCATCCTTTGCTTGTTTGAAGTTTTTTTTAATCTATTTTACTTATTATCTA
Organism: Lissotriton helveticus; assembly: GCF_964261635.1. Taxonomy (NCBI): domain Eukaryota; kingdom Metazoa; phylum Chordata; class Amphibia; order Caudata; family Salamandridae; genus Lissotriton; species Lissotriton helveticus. Next base: position 2,090,261,114 of record NC_136061.1, read on the forward strand.
TCCCTCTATTTTCTAGCTCTATATTTTTGTGTTTTATGCTACTTTTGGTTAATTTTAAACTACTTTTTTAAACTCTTTTCTTTTATTCTTCCCTATTCTATTTCTTATTTCTTATTTACCTTCCTTTCTGCCCAGACCATGGTAAAGGGAGCCGGGAAGCAGCCTGAGAAGGGGAAGGGTCCCGCACCCTGTGCCCGGCTCCCTTGCGGGCGTTTGAGGCAAGTTATAGCCCGGGAGATTTTTAGTGCGGAGGAGGTGGCCACACTAATCTTTTATGTCCAGCACCGCCTCCCCAGGACCATCATGGGAGGCGGCAAGATCGCTAGCGGCTATGGGCTCCGGGAGCGCCGGAAGCGGTGGGAGAAGGTGTGCCGGGCCATGTTTCAACACTCTGGGGTCCGGCGCACCTACAACCAGGCCACCCACCGTTGGACGGATCTCCTGGACCGGGAACGTGACTTGCTGGACGTGCTCGGCATCGAGATCCCCGGGCTTGGTGAGTAGTAGTAGCTATTTTTACTCTGTTTTCTCCCGCTCTGTGTGTTATTATATTGCAAATGTTTTTTTTTTTACCAAGAGCAATAATGCTGCCTATTACATTGTAGGTAAATTATATTTCAAAATCTTCTGTGCATTTCAGGTGCACTTCTCTCCTTCTCAGTAGCGTGTGTGTTCATTTCATTGGCCTGAGAAATTATGTATGAATGTACTGTAAAGAACTGCGTAATGCTAGACACTAAGGGTCAGATTTTCAATTACCGGCGCATCCCTGCAAAGTAGCAGTAATTGTGCTCCATGCCACCACCACCCATGGGCCCAAAACGTCACCGAAGCGTTACGCATCTGTGCCGTAAAGGTGGCGCATTGCTGGAGTTGCAACGCAACGATGGCGCAGCTCCAGCAATGCTCTGGGGTGCCCTATCTCCCCAATGCTGCGTGAAGCCGTACGTCTGCTTCAAGCAGGCGCAGGGTTTGAGTCACGCATCATTGTCCTAAAAGTGACTGATCGAAATCTTGTAGATTTCCCTCAGCCACTTTTAGGATGCGTTCCTGCGCAGGAACGCCCTCCCTTGCGCCGGAACACCCCCTGATAACGCAGGGCTTTATGCATCTCCCATATGCGTCACGTTGTTAATATACGCCGCACCATGGCGTCTCCTTTGTTCTGCCGCTGCGTCACAAAAGTTAGGCAACAATGGAGCAAAAGAGCCGCAAGGAGCTTGTAAATCTGCCCCTACAGACTCAAGTCCATTCTTTCCTTTGTACACCTGGCAATAAGAAGAAATAGTGGTGGTGGATTGATAGTTTGAGTATTTTAATGGCTGGTTAATGTAGTAGGAAACTTTTTAGTGTTGTCGCTGATCTGCAATCACGATGGAGTTTGTCTGTCACTTCGCGTGCTGCGGACTGCTGCCTGCCAGTCCTAGGCAAACCTTTTTAGTAGTTTGTTTAGTGAGTTACATAACTTTCCAAGTCGACGGTCCGCAAATCAAGCAATTCTAATATCGTAGTAGACCACATGAGATAGGTCAATATATCCCGTGGTATAGTTGTCTATTTGCTATTTCGCCAAAATATTCTGTTATTGTTCTTTTGAAATGTTTGATTTGGTTGACAGCAATCATCCATGTTTTCGGGTCTTTCTTTCTTTCATGTTGTACATCAGCTCCCCCCAGGGACAAGAGGACAGAGGAGGAGGGGTTATTGGCTGCTGCTGCTGTTCAAGGCCAGGATCGGTCAGGCGAGGGCTCCTTTGCTGGCCCCGGTAAGTTTTAATTTTAATATAGAGTACCTATTTTTTCCTAGCGTTCCTCATTCGATTTTTTCTAAATCGTCTTTGATCATCTTGTAGACTGTATCTAAATTCTTATCCTGCCTCTACTATGACTCCCTGTGGTATTACTAGAATATTCTTATTAGTCTGTCTGTGTAGCTAACTAAGATTGCACAGTTGGCAAAAGGTGTTAAACGAAACTCCCATTCTAGTCAGCAATAGCTCTATGCACTGAGTGCAGTCCTCTGGGATTGTCCATAATGTCTTTTCAAGTCTTCTAAATGTTTATGCTTTGACAATTACCAACAATAAAAAGGTGAATGACCACCAAGAAAGAATAAGATACTACTTTACTTTTGGTTTGGATAGGAGGACAATCCATACTACTACTGTGGCAGGGACAAATCTGCACAAACAGAACTATGGACACTAAATAGTGCATTGTTTATCAATTATAATAGGCGCAGGTAGACTTTCCACATACCTCAGTGATATCAGACTTTGAAGAACCCCCAATCTCCTTACTGACTAGATAGTGTGGCAGAGTCATTTAGCTCCCGAATTCATCGATGATTGAACCCCAATGATGATTATCCAACGCAGGGCAAGAGTACGGAGTCAGAGTCCAGAAGTGTCCGAGGCACGGACTCATGCTTGGAAATTGCAAAACCTTTTGCTCAGTCACTCTTGACAAAAAACCACAGAGTCTATTTAAGTTTTAAAGCTTTATTAAAAGTAAAAATATTTATTAAAATCAAGCTTTTCATAAAACATAAACGGTTGATTAAAAATGGGAAAGTGCTTAGTGATTTATTTAACACATTTATTGTGGGCGAGCCAAGCCCTCACCTGGTTTGAACTTTAATTTTTCTTTTTGGTGCTGAATCGTTGGTCACTCCGTCGTAGTGATGATGATTTGTTCTTAGAAGTGAAGCTTCTGTCTGTTATGAGAAAAATGGTGCATGTTAAAAAGCAAGCATTCATCAGTTGTGCCAAAAAGTGCAGCAAGACAACACCCTTCCCTGGAAAAAGGGACATTTTTAATTTAGAGTAGACAGTCACAAATTATTAGATTGGTTTCTGTATTCACATTTCTTCATTCCTAGACAAAATACTAGTGAGTGGTGTATGTCTATGACATCTAACATTCATAAATGTACTTTGTAGGTGGAAGATCTGGTGCTGGGCCCAGCGCGGAGGTGGAGGAGGACAGTTCTGGTGAGGAGGCGGTGCAAGTGCCGGACGAAACTGCTGTGCGGGTTGCCACGGTAGTGGCGGGCAGTGGTAAGCTCTTATATTCCTTACTTATTGAGATTGCAGACTGCATAGTGTGCTCTCTGCACGGGTGTAGTATATATGTTCTACAGTTAAGTTACTATACTGTTAAGCAGACTTTCAAATTTAGAACAAAGTTTTTTATCAACCAGGTAGTAGCCTCCTCTAAATTTACTTCAACTCAGCGGTGATTTTTTTTTCGAGAATCCAAATCTGATCTGAGGTGAACTTGATGGATGGGATGAACGAAAAGCGAAAGAAGGGTGTAAGTAAGTGTGGAAGGACGAGCAAGTTAAAAGTAATGATGACTGACAAAGAAGAATGATACGTGTTTCATTGGTGCCCGAGGTGGCTGGGAAGGAATATGATGCATGGCTGGGTAAAGGATGAAGCAAGGATGGGTGGAAGGAGAACAGCCTGGGTGGGTAAAATAGAAAATGTATGTGTGCGCAGTATATGCTTTGGTTGAAATTCAAATGCAAGTCAAGCACGGATGTATGGCTTGCGATTTCCCAAATAAAATTAAAAGGTTGTTTTCCCGTGAGAAAACGTAAGGTTTGTACAGATGAGAGACATGAAGAAGAATGATTGACATATAGTTTGAATGGATGGATGCCTGGATCATGGTACTATCTGACTCTTAGATAGCATATGTGTATCTAGAGAGAGTAGACGGTCACTGGATGAACTAAGTGTTACTTTGAAGAGCATGTAACACCGCACCCGCACGTCCGTCCCAGTGTAGGAAAGGCAAGGAAAAGAAGTTGTAATTTTGTCCGAATACTACCATGAATAGTAGCAGTAGTTTGTATTGCAAGCACAGCATATATACGGCTATTACGATGGCCACTCACTACCTCTGTTGATAAGTTTAGTAGAACTCGGTCATTCATGTGTGGATGTATCACTGTTCACTTAATAAAAAGCAAAGCACCTAAAGTCATCCCCTAAGTAAGCAAATACATACCATACCAGAGCAGTGGTTGGCCTCCCACGCAGGTGCTCGGCCAGAGCTACCATCCGCAATCTGCACTGGCTGCCAATTGAATCCCGCATCCATTTTAAAACCCTCACCACGGCATTCAAAATTCTTTACTCGGACTGCCCTGAACTCCTACGCCCGCTCCTTGTTCCCTATACCCCTCAGCGTACTCTACGCTCTTTAGGACAACACCTTGTGACAGTCCCCCGTTCCAAGCTGTGTAGAATGGGTGGACGTTCCTTCAAGGTCTTGGGGGCAAGACTGTGGAACTCCCTGCCTCTACACATCCGCACCCTAACCAACTTAACTGCCTTCCGGAAAGAATTAAAAACGCATCTCTTTTCCCTTATCTAGTCCTCTGTTGGTTATCCTCCTTCACCCCTCAGGTACTGGTTGGGTTAGCGCCGGGACGCCCCGTTGCTGGGGCAGCTGTTTGCGCTTTAAAAACTGGATAACATAACATAACATAACATGTGCAGTGATAGATAATCAGATTATTTATCTTCTTCATTTTCCTTTTCTAGTATTCATTGGCACTGTAGGGGGAAAGTTAAATTAACTAAGCAGTAGCCCTTGTAACAGAGTTTTCTCAGTGCCACCCGTAATAGAAAAGTAACAGCATCACCACCTGCATGTACTGGACTGATACAGTAACGCAAGTCTGTCTCACTCATCATGGCGGGCGTCTGTTTTTCTCGGGTGCAAGTTGACTGCGCTGGCATTATGCCGGCTTGCAGAAGTTAACGTACCAATTTTGCTAAACAAGAGAGAAGAAGAAGAATAAGACTGGTGTACTGTCATAGTCGACTCTAATGGAGTGAGTCCATAGTGCTCGTAGAATTGATTCCTTAAACTCCCACCAATGTTAGAGCAAGGATGAAGAAGTGGGAGGTTAGATAGATACTGGCCACAATAGTTATGTACTGCGCTTGCAAGTTGCTAGTTCTACTGTGACACAACTTTCTGCTGAACTATTTTGTGTTAATCTTAAAGAGCATTGGTTACAGACTATTGTAGGAGAGTGGGGTCTGCAATCCTATGGTCACCCCAGATTTTTGCTTTTTGCTTCACTGGTTTACGACTTTCTCTGGCTGTGGGCCTGCTAATCAGACCCACAGCCTAGCTGTTCTCTCTCTAAATTGACAACCATGTACTTTAGGTGCATTTACCAATTGGTACTGGGCCACCTTATCAGTCCCTGTACAGTATACCTTAGGTATCCAGGGCATAGGTGTACCCAGGGCCTACCAGGGGCTGAAGCATGTATTATGCCACCCCTTGCTGGCCATCTAAAACTGACACAACTGGCTGCACGACAGCTGAGGCAAGGTGGTGTAATCACCCTTTGCTATAGATATAGTATACCTATATCTAACCCTAAAATGGACACATATCCTCCTATCAGTCACTCCTATGGCAGGCCTTAACAATCCTGAAGGCAGAGTGCTTGGAATTATGTGAGATGGTGCTCTGGCATGAGCTGAGCCCGTTTGCAGCTTGCGGAACCAAGTCCTAATAGCTGTTCCATGATAACGCTATACCATATACTCTTAAGTGCATTATCAACCTCGCGGTTAAATGCTAACTCTGGCATAGCATTATCAAAACATGTCGAGTAAGGTGTCATACGATTTGGAATACTACCCCCTCGCCAATTCTGGCAACGGGGGTAGCATTCCACCCTTCTAGAGGGACACGACATGCATGTAACTGTGAACCCCGGTTAAAGTTAACTCGAGCCTTGGCATCACAAAATGGATGCTGCCACCACAGACACAAGTCTGACCTCCTGCTGCTGGGAGTCCTTCCAGCGAGAGCGGCTTGGACAAAGGGTTTCCTGCCTTGGGAGGTGCTAGCACCACCCCAGACAGGGTTTTGTGTATTGGGTAGGATAGGCCTGAAAGGAATGAGACACACAAGGTGCCCTGTGCATACACCGGTTCAAACCAGTTGCTGGGGCATCCCTGCCCCAGCTCTGGTGGGAAACCGGACAAAGGATAGGGGGTGTAACCACCCCCCTTCCTGGTCCCACCCAGGGGAGGGACCTAGTCAGTAGTGCAGCCCCCTTTTGCAGGATAAAGGTAGGAGCTGGTCCCATTCCAAGTTAGATTAATCCTGAACTACTCTACAAGAAGAAACTCTGGACTTTGACGTTCTGCTCCACAGAAGACTGAAGAAATCTCCCTTGTGGGCAAGGAGTGTCCACCCTGCATCTGCAGGCACCATCAAGCGTCCAGCGGCTTCACTTTGTCGTCTTCCCTCGAGGATCCAGACTTCAGAGCCCGACGAGACCCGGATTCCCAGTCCTCTCCGACCTCTACCTACATATACAGCAAAGCTGAGACCCGTGGGTGCGACGAGACACGTGGGACCGGCCATCTTGAACGAACCTGCACTTCGCTTCCAGCACGACTCCTGAGATAAACTCGACCAATTGCTTTGAGGACTGAGAAGCCCCAGCCCCGAGCAGCTCCTGCAACGAAGATCAGCCCTCCAGCCTCCATGAGATCTGCGTGGGGCCCTTCTGCTTGCCTGCTGCTTGACGCGTTGTCTGGTCACTTGCCGGCTGGCTAGTGGCCTCTTAGACGACGAACCTTTGAATCTTTGCTGCTGGTCTGGTTGCTCCAGACTGGCCCTGGCTCCCTTCCAAAAGAGGGGCACCCCGGACTCTCCTAGTCCGCACCAGACGCTTTCTCCACTCACCGCGTGGGTTGCCTTTGCCAAGGCTGTTGACGCCGATTCCAGATCCAACACCGCCGACAGCGAGAGCCTGCGTGGGACAGCTCGTGCCTCCATCCTGGTTGTCGAAGACACCTCCTGGTCCACGTGGCTGCAGAGTCAAGCGTCCACTCTTCACCTGATCGCGACGACAGCACCTGGTTCCTTCCTGGTTCCACACCGGTCACTGGCTAGTGACTTTGAACACTGTCCCCTCTGCTTTCAGGTCCTCTTCTTCACTGATCCACCCTTGGATCGCACCGGACATCTTCCTCCTAGTCGCCTGCAGCATCTTTTCTTTCAGGCTCCATTGACTTCAACGCGAGAACCCGACACACTTTGGCACCTATGCACCCGCAGCCCGTGGGTGAGATAACGAGAGCATTTCGGTGCTCAAGGGTAGTCTAACCATCCTAGTGTCTAGTTCCACAGTTGTTTTAGTCCTACCTAGTCAGGATTGTCCGTACTCACCTTTTAACTTGAACTGTACTGTCCATAGACGTTGTTACGCATCTCGCATGTGAGTTCACACTCTGCACACGCGTCCCGTGGGCCTCCTATTACTTACCTAGAGTTAGTGTAGCGTGGTCCCATCGATCCTACAGCCTCTGGACAGTTCCATTCCTTTTATCGACTCTCACATTCCACTTACTTAGTATATGGTTTGTCGTGCCCCTAGGGCACCATTGTAATTTTGTGCAACTTGTTGTATTTTTCGTAAGAGATTGTCATGTGCTTAGCCCTCTGACCTCATAAAGAGTTCAGAGGTGTTGTTATTAATAAATATACTGTTTATTTTCATAACAACCTGTGTGGTGTCCTTTCATCTGGTATTCAAGGGGTTATATTGTGGTAAAACAGCTGGCTTCACATGCCAAAAGAGTTTAGCCTAAGACTGCTTTGTCCATGCTACCATTAGGATAGCTGGTCTATAAGGTTGACTTACAACCAATCACCATAAGGGTTGTTTGGACTGATACAAGGTGATCACTAGAACTAGTGAGCATCATATATCAGGCCAACTTCTCACATTGGTGTGCAGCAGTTGGGATTTGAGCTTGCTGTTGCTTTTACCACGTATAATCTTGAAATATCATTTGAAAGATCACATAAGGTACTCTAGGTACATATAACAAGCTTAGAAATACTCTGAGTTCTACTGAACCAGCTGTTGTAGTAGAAAGGGCCTAGCACACCCTGACTACAACTCTTAGCAAGGGATCAGTAGGAAAACCCATAGTGTAGGTAGGTGCATCACTTACACCTCACTAGAAAGCATGTCTACCCATGGAGAATCTTCAGAGACTCCCCTAGTGGTTAGTGACCCTCCACAGGTCCTTTCCAGATATGCAGCTCTCAGTTTCCAGGAGATGAGACAATTGTGTACCTCCAGGAAATTGAAACAGGGTTCTAACCCTACCACTCCTTTTCTGTTAGGTCTCTTAGAGACATATGATGCTAGAAAGGCTTCTAACACAGATGGGAGCATGCCAGCCTTAGAAGGTACCCTTGGTGATCCAGACCTCCCTGAAACAGAGAATGTAGAGGAGGAGGAGGAGGAAGAAGGGGACACCTCTGGGGATGAGGCAGACAAAGGTCCTGAGGTAGTCAGCAGACTAACCAGGGCTAACTTAGACATGCATAGGGAAGGATCTGGGGGACCCCCAGTACTGACCCTGAGCAGGCCTAACTTTGGGGTTAGGATAAATAGATCTCCTTCTAGGGACTCCAATAGATCTGTGCACTCTCATGCCTCTGCTCAGAGGAGAATGACTTCTCCCCAGAGGAGAATGACTTCCCCTCAGAGGAGAGAGCATGAAGCAAAGATGAGGGAAGCTAATCTGAGGGAAGAACTTGCCCTTGCCAAGGAGAAGCTTGCCTTTGCTAGAGAGCAACAGTTGAGTGGGGTAGTCCCCACTGGTGGCAGCAATATCCCTAGGGATAAAGAAAGGGGTTTTGATACTAGAAACCTGAGTAAAATAGTGCCCTCCTATAAGACCGGAGATGATATCCACAAGTGGATAACTGCTTTGGAGAGAGCCTGCAAAGTATAGCAGGTACCCCAGAGTCAGTGGGCAGCTATATTGTAGCTCTCCTTTGAAGGTAAAGGTAGAGATAAGCTCCTCACTGTTAGAGATGAGGATGCTAATGATTACCAAGTTTTGAAAACTGCTCTGATTGATGGGTTTGGTTTAACCACTGAACAGTACAGGTTAATGTCCAGAGACACCCAGAAAACTCAGGCTCAAGATTGGACTGACTTTGTTGATTGTGCCACTAAGGCTTTAGAAGGCTGGTTACTGGGAAGTAAAGTTACTGATTACACAGGATTGTATAATCTAATTATGAGAGAGCAAATCTTAAATAATTGTCAGAACCAGTTGTTGCATCAGCACTTGATTGACTCAGATCTGACCTCTCCCCAAGAATTGGGAAAGAAGGCAGACAGATGGGTCAGGGCAAGGGTCAAGCAGCAGAACCAGAACCAGGGTGGTGGCCAGAAGAAAGCAGACCAGAAGGGTAATGAGAATAAGCAAAATGACCAGAAGTCTTCAACAGGGCCCCAACAACCTAAGGAGGGTGGGTCCAAAAATTCCCAAAAGAAGAAGAATGATGGTCCTAAGAAACCATGGTGCCAATACTGTAAAAGTAAGACTCACTGGTTTAGTGAGTGCACCAAGAAAGGACAAACCCCTACCACTACTGTCCCTAAGACACCTGCACCCCCTAGTACAGTTAGTAGCGGTAGTGTACCTCCCAAGGCTATAGTTGGGTTAACCCTGGGAACTGAGGTGGGTTCTGACTTAGTTAGAATTCCTACTCAGGCAGTTCTTGTTTGTACTGGGGACATGGATATGACCCCTACTGTAAGTCCTAGTACTCTGGGAAAATACAGACAAACGCCTTTAATTCATGGAAAAATGGCTCAGGCCTACAGGGACACATGTGCCAGTGTCACCATGGTGACACCAACATTTGTGGACCCTGACCAGATCATGCTAGGTTCAGATTACCTAGTGACCAATGCTAGCAATGTCACTACCAATCACAGTATGGCAGTTGTTAATTTCTCCTGGGGAGGGGTAACTGGCCTCAAAAGGGGTGTAGTTAGTTCAGACCTCCCAGTAGATTGTCTTTTGGGCAATGATTTGGAATCCTCACTGTGGTCAGATGTGGAGTACAGGACTCATGTAGAAATGCTAGGTCTCTCCTCACATGTCCTTGCTGTGACTAGGTCACAGGCCAAGAAATGCCCAGCTGAACAAGTGCTGGATCCTGGAAGAATGGACCAGACACTACCCAAGAGAAGGAATGGTAGGGTTAAGGCAGAGCCTTCCCCCCTGCCTCAGGTTGAGGATCAGCCCTCCCAGGAGGCTGACCAAGAGACCCCAGAAGGAACTGTCCTAGTAGAGCTTGAACCTGATCAGGTTGAGTTTCTTGGGACAGGGGGACCTTCCAGGGCAGACTTGAGGCAGGCCCAATTAGACTGTGCCTCTCTTGAACCCCTCAGACAGCAGGCTGCTGCTGAGGCTGTAGGGAATGCTACAGGTGCCCATAAGGTATATGGGGAAGATGGACTCCTATAATCTGAGGCAAGAGACCCCAAGCCTGGTGCTACCAGGAGGCTGGTCATCCCCTTGTCTCTTAGAGGTTTCCTTCTCACCTTAGCCCATGAGATTCCCCTTGCAGGTCACTTAGGCCAGAACCAGACTTGGGACAGGCTTGCCCCACACTTTCACTGGCCTCATATGTCTGAGGACACTAAAGAGTTTTGTCGCTCATGTGTCACCTGCCAAGCCAGTGGCAAATCAGGTGGCACAACAAAGGCCCCCCTTATACCACTACCTGTGGTGGGGGTTCCCTTTGAAAGAGTGGGGATTGATATTGTTGGACCAATGGACCCCCCAACAGCATCTGGGCACAGATTTATACTGGTGGTAGTGGATCATGCCACCAGGTATCCAGAAGCTATTCCCCTTAGGACCACTACAGCTCCTGTTGTGGCCAGGGCCCTGCTTGGAGTTTTCTCCAGAGTGGGGTTTCCTAAGGAGGTTGTCTCTGACAGAGGTGCAAACTTCATGTCAGGATACTTGACTGCAATGTGGAAGGAGTTTACCACACCCTATCACCCACAGTGCAATGGGCTTGTTGAGAGATTCAACAAGACCCTCAAAGGGATGATAAAAGGGTTACCTGAAAAGCTTAGGCGAAGATGGGACATCCTTTTACCCTGCCTCCTGTTTGCTTACAGAGAGGTCCCACAGAAGGGGGTTGGTTACAGTCCTTTTGAGCTTCTGTTTGGACATCCTGTAAGAGGACCCCTATGTCTTGTGAAGGAAGGATGGGAGTTACCTCTCAAAAAGCCTAAACTTGACATAGTGGACTATGCACTTGGTCTCCGCTCCAGGATGGCAGAGTATATGGAGAAGGCATCTAAGATCCTTGAGGCCAGCCAAGAACTTCAAAAAGCTTGGCATGACCAAAAGGCTGTCCTAACTGTGTATCATGCAGGACAGAAAGTGTGGGTGTTGGAGCCAGTGGCCCCAGCAGCTCTCCAAGACAAATGGTCTGGACCCCATACCATCATTGAGCAAAAGGGAGAAGTCACCTACTTGGTGGACATGGGAACTCCCAGGAGCCCTCGCAGAGTACTTCATGTGAATAGGCTCAAAGCATTTGTTGACAGGGAGGACATGGGCTTGCTCATGGCCACAGATGAGGGGCAGGAGGAAGAGAGTGACCCTCTCCCAGACCTGCTCACTCAGAACCCTGATGATGGGTCAGTAGATGGTGTAGTCTTTTCTGACAGCCTCTCTGATCATCAACAAGAGGATTGTAAGCAGGTCCTTCAATCCTTCAGACAAATGTTTTCTCTGACCCCCAGTCAGACAAACTGGTGCACCCATGAGGTGGACACTGGAGACAGTCGGCCTATAAAGAGTACAATCTACAGGCAACCTGACCACGTCAGGGACTGCATAAAGAAGGAAGTACAAAAGATGTTGGAATTGGGAGTCATTGAACCCTCAGAGAGCCCTCGGGCTAGTCCTGTAGTTCTAGTACCAAAGCCTCACACCCAGGATGGTAAGAGAGAGATGAGGTTTTGTGTAGACTACAGGGGTCTCAATGCTGTCACTAAGACAGATGCCCATCCAATACCTAGGGCAGATGAACTGATAGACAAGTTGGCTTCTGCAACTTTCTTAAGTACATTTGACCTAACAGCTGGTTATTGGCAGATCAGGTTAGCTGAGGATGCCAAGCCCAAAACAGCATTGTCTACCCCAGGAGGTCATTACCAATTTGTGGTGATGCCCTTTGGTTTGAAAAATGCACCTGCCACTTTTCAAAGGTTGGTGAACCAAGTTCTCACTGGGTTGGATGACTTTTGTGCAGCATATCTAGATGATATTTCTGTCTTTAGCTCCACCTGGGAGGATCACCTGATCCACCTGAGGAAAGTTTTGGAGGCCCTGCAAAAGGCAGGCCTCACTATCAAGGCTACCAAGTGCCAGATAGGGCAGAGTCAGGTTGTGTACCTGGGCCACCTTGTGGGTGGAGGCCAGGTTCAACCATTGGAGAGCAAGATACAGGCCATAAAGGACTGGGCTCCTCCAACCACCCAGACACAGGTCAGAGCTTTCTTGGGCCTGTCTGGTTACTATAGGAAGTTTGTCAAGAATTATGGGTCCATTGTGACACCACTTAATGACCTGACAAGCAAGAAAATGCCAAAGAAAGTTCAGTGGACAGTTAGGTGTCAGAAGGCATTTGATGACCTAAAGCAGGCCATGTGTACTGCACATATTCTCAAGAGTCCTGACTACTCCAAAACCTTCATTGTCCAAACAGATGCATCTGAGTTGGGTGTGGGAGCTGTTCTATCTCAACTGAATATTGATGGTCATGACCAGCCCATTGCTTTTATAAGCAGAAGGCCTTCCATTTAGGGCAGAGCGTTGCCACCATTTCAAGAAAACCCACCCCTTCCACAAAAGAAAAAGGGAGAAGGTCCAGCACTATCATTTTAGCCAGCTTAGTGTTATACAGACGCGCCATTGGGTGGTTGCGTTCATATGGCGCTTCTGAAAACAACATGCTTCTAATGGTGGGCTAGACCATTTTACGGGATGATGATGACTTCTGCGACCCAGTTACGCTCCGTGATGAACTTTTTCGCATTGGTGTCTCACTCTCTCCCACACTCTTAGTGTGGCTCATATATCTTGCAGGGGGTGTGCTGCTGACAGGGGTACTGGGTGTAACTGAAGAAATGTTTGATGCTTCTTCTACCTCCTCGTCATCAGCAGATGAAACATCAACGGATACAATTTGTTGACTTGCAATTCGGGCATCCTTGATCTCCCTTAGGTGCGCATGCCATTTGACAGTGTGCTGTCTCTCAAGATGACCTCTCTGGCCTCCGGTACCATAGTTGGTACCAAGCTTACCACGACTAACTTGAACCTTACAAATGGTACAAATGGCTATGTTTTCCCTTGTTGGGCTAACACTAAAGAAGTCCCAAACTGCGGACTGCAAATGTCTGTGGGGGATCGGAGGAGGCGATACTGGGAATGCTGCTAATGCCAGATGAACTGGAGGATGTGTGTTGCCGAAATTTAGTACGTTGTGCACTTACAGCACCACTAATTAAGGAAATGGAGGTTGAGGTGGATGGAGGTCCCTTCTGGCGAGAAAATATGGAAGCTGTAGGTGGTGGTGTTGGTGTACGAGTTAACTGCATTCGTGGTGGTCCCATTCCCACGTCGCCATCATCATCATCACGCTCAGCAGCATTTCGGGCTCGTGTTAAAATGTCTGTGTGCTGCATGCCCTCTGAGGCTTGAGTGACGCCTATGATGACTGCGTCGTCGTCGTGAGAGTCTTCATCAGCAGGAGTATACGCCCCTTCTTGTTCAGCGTCATCATCACACTCCATAACTCTGAGACTTTCGGGGACCTTCCTTTTACGCTTAGCTACCTTTGTCAGATCATGGTGTGCCTCACTCTCAGACGGCCGTGGTGGTTCCCAAGTTTCATCCATATCATCAGAAGGAAGGGGGCTTGAAGAAGAAGTAGACACCATCCTTGATCTTTTCCTTGCTGGGGATCTGGAAGACAATGAATCATCAGGAGGAGTGGCTTCCTCATGTGATACCTCAGCTTGAATGTCGATTTCCTGATGTGCCCCTACTTCGGGAGGAACAACTATTGTGGGCACTTGTGCCGCTCCATGCACCTCTGCTTGCTCCTCCCCTTCCGCCGCCTCTCCTTCCACATGTACTTGGGCTTGTACTTGCACATGTGGTTGTTCTTGCGGCTGTGGTTGTTGAACACTCGTCAGATGAGTTACAACAACCTGTGTTGATTGAGGGATGCTGCTACTTTCTTGCGATGAGCCAACATCACTGGTCGATGGTGATTGAACAACTATACTGGCTGCCTCTGCAGCACTCAAGGGCTTGGACCTAAGTTGGCGTGGTGGTGGTGGCACTGAGCCCAATGAAGCGGAGGTGCTGCTCCCAGCTTGGTCCCCAGCAGACCCCGCTGCTGCAGCAGGCGTACTTTTTTTTCTCCAAAAAATGTGGTGGTCGTCACACCAGTCTCCTTGGTAAGTGGTGCCAGTTGCTTCTTCTGCTCCTTACTGGCAACTTTCTTGCTAGAGGAGCTACGGGCAACTTTTTTTGAGGCCATCTTCTTCAGATGTCAGAACAGCAGGCCGCAGTTGCACAAGTTGCAGAGTTGTCTGTGGCCACACGTGACGTTGTGCTGCACACACCGCAGCAGGACTTCTTCCTGGCACTGATGAGGAACGATGAGGCTGATGATTCGTCTTTCTGCACCTAAAAGCAAACGAAGCCAGAGGAACATCAGTTAAATAAATGTTGCATATGTAGCGCTTCAATTAATAGTTTGCAAGTAAGCATTTTTATTATACCCACCCCCAAAACGGAAAGAACAATTAAATTCACCACTGACAGAGTACCCCTGGGCATAATGGATGAAAGCATGGCAGACTCAGTGCAGGCCTATGACACAACAAAGCACACTGCCTGGCTTCAAAATTGCCCCTAGACCCCCACCCACATGGCCAGGCCCTGCCTGGACCAGGCCTCAAAAAGGCCCCCACCCACATGGCCATGCCCCATCAACACCCCCAAAAATCGAAAAACACACAACAATCACCACAATCCAATGCCATCCATGCCCTCCATGATGTTTACATTCAAGACACCCCACAGAAAGACTAGGCCCATGCACCACTGAGTGAGTACCCCTGGGCAAAAGGCCCCAACAGCCAAAAAAATCGAAAAACACACAAAAATCACCACAATCCAATGCCATCCATGCCCTCCATGATGTTTACATTCAAGACACCCCACAGAAAGACTAGGCCCATGCACCACTGAGAGAGTACCCCTGGGCAAAAGGCCCCAACAACACCCCCAAAAAACGAAAAACACACAAAAATCACCACAATCCAATGCCATCCATGCCCTCCATGATGCTTACATTAAAGAAACCACACAGAAAGACTAGGCCCATGCACCACTGAGCGAGTACCCCTGGGCATAATGGATGAAAGCAAGGCACATTGGATGCAGGCCTATGGCACAAAGCACACTGCCTGGATTCAAAATGGCCCCTTCACCCCCACCACATGGCCCTGGACCAGGCATTAAAATGGCCCCCACCCACATGTCCATGCCCCATTAACACTCCCAAAAATCGAAAAACACACAAAAATCACCACAATCCAATGCCATCCATGCCCTCCATGATGTTTACATTCAAGACACCCCACAGAAAGACTAGGCCCATGCACCACTGAGTGAGTACCCCTGGGCAAAAGGCCCCAACAACACCCCCAAAAATCGAAAAACACACAAAAATCACCACAATCCAATGCCATCCATGCCCTCCATGATGCTTACATTAAAGAAACCACACAGAAAGTCTAGGCCCATGCACCACTGAGTGAGTACCCCTGGGCATTATGGATGAAAGCAAGGCACATTGGATGCAGGCCTATGGCACACAGCACACTGCCTGGATTCAAAATGGCCCCTTCACCCCCACCACATGGCCCTGGACCAGGCCTCAAAATGGCCCCCACCCACATGGCCATGCCCCATCAACACCGCCAAAAATCGAAAAACACAAACAGATCACCACAATCCAATGCCATCCATGCCCTCCATGATGTTTACATTCAAGACAACCCACAGAAAGACTAGGCCCATGCACCACTGAGTGACTACCCCTGGGCAAAAGGCCCCAACAGCCAAAAAAATAAAAAAACACACAAAAATCACCACAATCCAATGCCATCCATGCCCTCCATGATGTTTACATTCAAGACACCCCACAGAAAGACTAGGCCCATGCACCACTAAGGGAGTACCCCTGGGCAAAAGGCCCCAACAACACCCCCAAAAATCGAAAAACACATAAAAATCACCACAATCCAATGCCATCCATGCCCTCCATGATGCTTACATTAAAGAAACCACACAGAAAGACTAGGCCCATGCACCACTGAGTGAGTACCCCTGGGCATTATGGATGAAAGCAAGGCACATTGGATGCAGGCCTATGGCACACAGCACACTGCCTGGATTCAAAATGGCCCCTTCACCCCCACCACATGGCCCTGGACCAGGCCTCAAAATGGCCCCCACCCACATGGCCATGCCCCATCAACACCGCCAAAAATCGAAAAACACACAAAAATCACCACAATCCAATGCCATCCATGCCCTCCATGATGTTTACATTCAAGACAACCCACAGAAAGACTAGGCCCATGCACCACTGAGTGACTACCCCTGGGCAAAAGGCCCCAACAGCCAAAAAAATAAAAAAACACACAAAAATCACCACAATCCAATGCCATCCATGCCCTCCATGATGTTTACATTCAAGACACCCCACAGAAAGACTAGGCCCATGCACCACTAAGGGAGTACCCCTGGGCAAAAGGCCCCAACAACACCCCCAAAAATCGAAAAACACATAAAAATCACCACAATCCAATGCCATCCATGCCCTCCATGATGCTTACATTAAAGAAACCACACAGAAAGACTAGGCCCATGCACCACTGAGTGAGTACCCCTGGGCATTATGGATGAAAGCAAGGCACATTGGATGCAGGCCTATGGCACACAGCACACTGCCTGGATTCAAAATGGCCCCTTCACCCCCACCACATGGCCCTGGACCAGGCCTCAAAATGGCCCCAACCCACATGGCCATGCCCCATCAACACCGCCAAAAATCGAAAAACACAAACAAATCACCACAATCCAATGCCATCCATGCCCTCCATGATGTTTACATTCAAGACAACCCACAGAAAGACTAGGCCCATGCACCACTGAGTGACTACCCCTGGGCAAAAGGCCCCAACAGCCAAAAAAATCAAAAAACACACAAAAATCACCACAATCAAATGCCATCCATGCCCTCCATGATGTTTACATTAAAGAGACCCCACAGAAAGACTAGGCCCATGCACCACTGAGTGAGTACCCCTGGGCAAAAGGCCCCAACAACACCCCCAAACATCGAAAAACACACAAAAATCACCAGAATCCAATGCCATCCATGCCCTAAATGATGTTGAAATTCAACAAAACAGTTGCATCATGCACCCATAACTAACCCTGGTCCTACTGGATACTGTGGCTACCCACAATATATTTTATTTAATGATCTGAAAAAGTTCCAAAATTGTATTTGCGGCAACTGTAATGCCCCAAACAAACAACATCAACTTACTTGTGAAATTTCTAATCCAAAAGTGATCCAAAGAAAGTCAAAAAGGCCTCAAATCCAAATATCCAGCAGCATCCACAAAAAGTAATCCTTCCAGGTCAAGATCCAAATCAAAGTGACCAGCACATGAAGAAAGCACTGGGAGGAGCCCGCTGGACAGGAACAGGAAGTTGGAGACTGTGGGGCACTTCCTTCCTCCCACCACCCTCCCCAAAATGGACTCCCTGCAAAAAAAAAGTGCAGGCAAATGTCAACCTGAGGAGTTATTCTGATAAAAATCATCATTTTCAAGGTTTATGCTGCCTGCTGGTGGATTTCTTGTGCGAAATTGCAAATTTTGCAATCTTGCAATTGCGAGATTGTCGCTGCCCGCTGCATCTACGTGCTCGCAAGTGTTTACTCCCGCGATGCGTGATCACGGGCCTTTATGACGTACTCGTGTTGCCAAACTCTTGCTGTGCAAGGTAGCAAGCCGCGATGACGTAATCGCGGTCGACAAACTCCCGCGGGATCCCGCAGCAAGATCCAAAATGGCGCAGCACACGCAAACATGGAGAAAAACAACTCTTCAAACGCTGAATGACGGTAAGTGAACACTGTGCGCCGCAAAATTGTATAGTATTCTATTTGGCAAGTGCGACCAAGCAAAAAAATCCGCTTCGCGCCAATTTGCAAATTTTCGGCAAATTCGCGAGAGTTCGCGGATTGCGAATTTGCCGAAAATCTGCAAAATCCGCGAGCGGAACGGATTTTACGGCCATGCGTGCAAATTTGCATTAAGAGGCGAATTTTCTCAAAATGGTTATATACTCTTCCACATTCTACCGCTCTCTCTGCATACGTCTGCAAAATGATACCTCTCCATAACTGTAGAGCCTAGGGAGAATGTGCAAATCCAATTTCTTCACACAAGCTTCAAAGTCAATTAAATCAGTCGCCTGTTCAGCTGTCAGGTCATGCAAATGTTCATAAACCTCCTGGCCTTCACAAACCTAAACAGTGTAAATGAAGAGAAGTTTTCGACTCAACTGACAACGTAGTCTCATATGGATGTATGACAGTACATCGCCAACCGTTACAACGCGCGCTTTTAGCACGCAGCCTCCACATCGCAATGACTCTTACTTTGCACGTTTTTCCACCGCATGGCATTTCAACGCCAATGTTGTTTAGCCTATAGCAAATTCCATTAGGACACATACCGAAAGATCGAAAGATCGCACGCCATTACAACGTGTAATGGTTTCTCGGTTTGGCTCGTAAACTCCCTGTAATGAGTTTGAAAGTGAACTCTTCAGCACAGGGCTGGACTGGCCGTAGCGGGCACCGGGCAATCCCCCGGTGCGCCGCACGGGTAGGGGCCGGTTTTGTGCCCCAGGGGGCCCCTTTTGTTACAGGGCCTGTTTTGCAGCATAGTTGCAGAGGCCTGTAATGTCTTGGGACTGCGAGTTAGCAGTCTAGTTGATCGCGCACATAGGCGTGCGCATACGCGGGCGTGACACGTCACACCGTGTACTATAAAATAAGTGGGGCGTGGCCGGCGGAGTTAGTCCGGACCACGCGTAACAGCAATCTTGCGTCCAGGGTCCTTGTGTTGTCGCAGCGCTCCTCACACCATGCGCATGCGGCCCTGCGACCCGACAATGGTGACGAGGGTTTAGAAAGACCCATGCTGTGCCCCGCCCGCCGCTCCCGCCTACCCTCCGAGTGTGCGCCGATGCTCGACCGTCGACGTTGGCCCCGGTCGCAGTGGGCCTGGTCTGAGCCCTCTGCCCCAGCAGCAGGAGGCTGCGGATGACGGGGCACGCTGTCTGCGGCCCCGCGGAAGTGCCCATCGAGCGGAGAGCTGCAGCTAGAGGGGTGCCCCGAGGGGCGGGGCGTTGCCCTCGACCAGAAGCACAGGGGTAAGAACGCCCATAGTCCGCAGCCAGCTGGCGGTGGCCCCGCACCCGGTTCACCCGCATAAGCCGGTCCTTCACCACGACGTGTGGCACCGGCCATCGCCGGCCCGTTAGAGCTAGCACTGCCAAGCGCCAAGCAGCCCATCGGCGAAGCCACTCGTGGGGACATCGCCCATAGCGGCTACAGCGCCAGCATCGCCCCTCAGTGCACTGTGTGACCCCACGTGCCACAATGGCGGCCATTCCCCCCATCGAGCCGTTTGTGGAGGACGGCGCCCTTGCATCTCTGGCGCCGCGCTGGAAGGACCGGACCGAGCGGTTGCAGTTCTATTTTGAGGTCGCTGGCACTGCGAGGGAACGCCGCAGGGCGCTCCTCCTTCATCTAGGAGGGAAGGATATCCACAGGATCTACAAGACCCTGGTAGAAGCCACGCCACATACCTACATCACACTCCTAAATGCGCTCAATGCACATTTCGAACCAATGGCCAGTAAATATTACGAACGATTCATATTTCGACAGGCGCGACAGGAGGCCGAAGAGTCACTCGATGCATTCCATGGCAGGCTTAAAGAACTTGCCAGCACCTGTGGTTTTCGCGACGAGCAAGAGGAAATACGTGGCCAAATCATACAAGGGTGCTACTCGTCCAACCTGAGAGGGAAAATCCTCCAAGAGGACGGAAAACCGCTAGCAGACATCTTGAAACTAGGCCGCTCCAAAGAACTGTCGCAAGCGAGAGCGTCACACATGGAGGCAGCCCTCCATAGGCCAGTCAAGGTGGAACAAGTCAACACGGCTGAACAAGTCAACGTTGTCCGACCTAAGTCAAGCCAATTCGGAGGAAAGAAGCCGCAAGAACGTCGGAAGGAATGCGGATACTGCGGAGGCATGCCCCATCGCGCTCAAGACTGTCCGGCATGAGGGAGAAAATGCAGCTCGTGTGGACGAATGAATCACTTCGCAGCGGTTTGCAGGTCCACCAAGCAAAAACCCGAGGCAGCCCACGCCATCAGAGAAAGCCCAGACAGTGAAGACATGGACGATGACTCCAAAGACTACCCGGTCCACTGCATGTTCGCCATAGACCAGCCGCTGAGGAAGAAGAGACGTCTCCCAAAGTGCCGCATAAGAATACACCACCAAGAAGTGAGAGCCACGATCAACACGGGAGCCTCGATTGAACTCATGGCGGCAAATGTATATAACCAACTGCGGGAAAAGCCAGCTTTGAAGACAGCAAGGATCCGAGTCTTTGCATACGGACAGAAGACCCCCATTCCGCTGATTGGGTGCTTCCAAATGGAACTACAACACCAGGACCGGAAGGTCCTGACAACCGTCTATGTAACCAAGGAAGGCAGTGGCATGCTTCTCAGTGGACAGGCGGCCGAAGAACTCCAACTCATATCATTCCCGATGGCAGTGTTAGTAGAGGAATTGGACACGATTCTTGAAGAATTCGAGAGCACATTCTGAGGCATCGGGTGTCTGAAAGGAAAAGAGGTGTCTCTCCACATAGACCCATCCATTCAACCGGTCGCCCTCAGACACCGAAGAATAGCATTCCACCTAAGGAAGAAAGTGGAAGAAGAACTAGAGGCTCTCGAGCGACAGGGCATCATTGAAAAGGCCAGTGGGCCCACTCCGTGGGTATCGCCAATAGTGGTGGCACGAAAACCCAAACAGCCGGGACAGGTCCGCATCCGTGTCGACATGCGCCTACCCAATGCGGCAGTCAAGAGAGAGCGACACTTAACACCTACCATTGATGACATCCTGGGAGAATTAAACGGAGCAAAGTGGTTCTCCAAAATGGATCTCTGGTCAGGCTATCATCAACTGCCCCTGCACCCGGACTCCCGCTACATAACCACTTTCTCCACCCACGTGGGTCTCAGACGATACCGACGACTCAACTTCGGAATCTCCAGCGCAGCTGAAGTCTTCCGGAACACCATCAGGGAGGTTCTGAGCGGGCTCCCAGGAGTCCTGAACGTCAGCGATGATCTGCTCATATATGCAAACACCGTTGAGGAACACCACCAGAGGCTGAGAGGCGTGTTGCAGAGAATCAAAGACTCGGGCCTGACCTTGCACCGTGAGAAGTGCCAATTCCTCCAAAACAAAATTAGTTTTTTTGGATACACCTTCTCAGACCAAGGGATCGCCCCTGATCCAGACAAAGTAAAGGACGTGCAAGCGGCCCCAGCACCGACCAACATATCGAAGGTACGAAGTTTCCTAGGCATGGTAAACTTCTGCGGGAGGTTCATCCCGGACCTGTCCAACCTCACCCGACCACTCCGGGAACTCACCAAGTCCACCACCCCCTGGCAGTGGGGAGAGGAACAGGACATTGCATTCCAAAACACCAAGGCCGCGTTGTCGGCAGACAAGACCCTGTCTTACTTTGACCCGGCGAAGCCTACCAACATAGCCGTGGATGCCAGCCCTTACGGCCTGGGAACCGTGCTGACACAGCGCCAGGGAGAAGAAGACTGGGCACCCATTGCCTACGCCAGCCGGTCACTGACCGAAACTGAACAACGATATTCCCAGATTGAGAGGGAGGCAATTGCAATCCATTGGGCTTGCAGGCACTTCCACGTATACGTATACGGACACCCGTTTACCGTATCCACGGATCACAAGCCTCTGATCCCTTTATTCCGAGGATCGGTCTCCAAACCACCACCCAGAATAGAGAAATGGATCCTGCAACTCCAGGAGTACGATTACCAACTGGAATACAAGCCGGAAGCGACAAACCCCGCGGACTATCTCTCGAGGCACCCCCGAGCAGCAACTAGCAGAGAAGAGGAGGATGCGGAAGAGACCTAGGAGTATGTAAAGGTGGTGCTGGAAAGGTCAAGACCGTTACCGATGAGCATAGAGATGATCATTGAAGCAACCCGCAGCGATGAAGTCCTCCAACTAGTGGTGAACGCCTTACAGGCCAACGAGTGGAGAGCCCTTCAAACATCACTAAGCAAGAGGACACCACAGGCGAGGACTGCTCTAGAGACACTTCTGAAATTAAGAGAGGAACTGTCCGTCGACAGCCAAGTGTGCCTATTGAGGGGACCACGGATGGTGATGCCAATGAGCCTGACCCAACAAGCAATCGATCTAGCTCACCGCGGACACCAAGGGATGGTGAAAACCAAGAGTAGGCTCCGCGCAAAGGTGTGGTTTCTGGACATGGACACCAGAGTGGAACAAACTGTCAAAGAATACCAATGGTGCCAGGCTGCGGGGCAACCCGAATGCCCACCCCCGGTCATCATCGAAGACAACCCACGGAAGCCATGGGAACACGTCAGCGCGGACTTCGGGCATCTTCCAGATGGTAGATACATGCTCGTCATCATTGATGACTTCACCAAGTACCCAGAGGTGGAAATCGTGTCAACCCTCACAGCCAAAGAAGTCATAGCGAAGTTTGAAAAGGTCATCGCCACACACGGCATTTTTGAGTGGGTCAAGACAGACAATGGACCACCCTTCCAGGGACAGGAATTCGCAGACTACCTCAAGGAGTGGGGAATCCAGCACCGGAAGGTGACACCCCGATGGCCTCAAGCCAACGGGGAGGTGGAGAGGTTTATGCGCACCCTAAACAAAGTCATCCGGATTGCCCATGCCGAAGAAGCCCCACTGGAGAGGGCTATAACACGTTCCTGAGGGAGTACCGGCTCACACCACATCGCACTACTGAATCGGCCCCAGGCCCGTCGGCAATGGGGAGGGTAGTCAGAGACACGATCCCCAACCATCACACCTGGACCCCTAACAGTGCGAACTCCCAAAGAACTCTGTCCAACCGGAGGCGATCAAATGACTACGCCAGCTTCAGATGCAGGGCCAAGGAACCATCCATTCGGGAAAGAGATCAAGTCTACGTGAAAGATAGATATCCCGGGGGCAAATTCAGACTCCCATTTGAACCGAGGCCCTGGACAGTCACGCGCCGCACAGGCACGATGGTGACAGCTCAACGGGGAAGGGAGACTGTCACGCGCAACATCTCCTTCTTCAAAAAAGCGTTCACTCAACCAGATGATCACCAAGGCCAAGAGTCAGACCAAGAGCTACCCAGCGTACCGGAAGGAAACAACAGTCCACCAGAAGGCGAAGAGGACACTACAGCTGAAAGTTCGGCAGCTAGCCCCTGTGCCGCTGAGACGCCGAGAATCAACAGCCCCCGGCCTACCAGAACAACACCTCAAGAGACCCCACGGAGGGCACTGTTCCGCGGGGAAATGGCAGGATATGGGCTGAGAAGGAACCCAGCCCCGTCTTCACAACTGGCGGACTTCGTCGTAAGCTGAACATAGACTTCCTACCCACAAGACTGGTAACAGGCCGGACGGCCCTTGTTATACTTTCTTTATCATCCTACTCAGTGACTGATGTGTGACTATTGTGTTTTGTTCAAATAAAGGTTGAAAGGAATGTAATGTCTTGGGACTGCGAGTTAGCAGTCTAGTTGATCGCGCACGTAGGCGTGCGCATACGCGGGCGTGACACGTCACACCGTGTACTATAAAATAAATGGGGCGTGGCCGGCGGAGTTAGTCCGGACCACGCGGAACAGCAATCTGGTGTCCAGAGTCCTTGTCCTTGTGTTGTCGCAGCGCTCCTCACACCATGCGCATGCGGCCCTGCGACCCGACAAGGCCCTGTACCAAAATCGGCCGAAAACCCGCCCTGGCAAAGAGCTCGGCGGCACCCCCAACCCCGGAGGTGGGGGCCTGGCCGAGCACTTTGCCAGGGCTAGTTTTGGTTCCCAGTCCAGCCCTGCTGCAGCATGACGAATGCAGATTTACAACAAAGATAAGTGGCAGTAAAAGGACGTGTTACCTGTGGCCGGGATCCGGGGGCCAGGGACCGGGGAGGTTGAAAGAGACGTAGAAGAAGCTGAAAATATGGAAGAGAAGCAGGGAGCCCCGCGGAGGCCGCTGGGCGGGGGCTCTCTGGCTTGACCCTCATCCATCCTTGGTGACAGGCGCTCTGCCGCCCACTGTCCCCCAGGAGAAGCTGACAGGACCCCGGCCACAGGTAACAAGTCCTTTTACTGACACTTATCTTTGTTGTAAATCTGCATTCGTCTGCTAAAGAGTTCACTTTCGCTATGTTTTTTGTTTGCCACAAGCACTAAGACTGCACTGATGATGCCTTCCATTATTGTTTGTCTTTTTCACGAGACCATGGTGTCGATTTCTCAGCAGCCAATCCTATACCTCAGTTAGCCACAGCTGATGTACTTGAAACCCTGTATCGTTCTGAATTGAGAATGTATGTACAGAGCCACATTGCTATTTTTCCTTTAATAAAAATGAGTCTTACGTTCTCATATGATGGAACTATGTAAGCGTGTAATTAAGTTTAATACAGCACATGGCAGCAATCCCATTCTCCTGTTCCGTTTTCTTTCTTGCACGACGGTTAGAGTTTGTATCCAGTTCTATTTTTATTTATGCTCTTATATGGGTTTAGGTATGGAGCTTCAAAACATCTCTTTGTAAAGCAACATGGAAATCGGTCCAGATTTGTTTCTGCACCATTTGTTCTCTGTACGGTTCTCCTCTAATCTATCAAGTTGAGAATCCCCTGCAGACTATTGCAGGCAATGAATGGTTTCTCCAAATGAATGATTCCTATTTAAAAGGTTTATTTGAGAGCCAGCACAGCTGTCACCCAGTGATTACTGGACTCGTCCCTTAACTCTGCATTGCATACTGTCTCCTCTCCGTTCTGTTTTCAAAGCCTTCCATCATTCAACCATCCACCCTTTCACCCATCCATCATTCATCAATCCGACCTTTCACACAGCCATCCATCATTCATTCATCCACCCTTTCACACAGCCATCCATCCTTCCATCATTCATTCACCCACCCACCCACCCTTTCATCCATCCATCCATCATTCATCCACCCACCGTTTCACACATCCATCCATCCGCCCTTTCACACAGCCATCCATCATTCATCCATCCACCCTTTCACCCATCCATCCATCCATCATTCATTCATCCACCCTATCACACAGCCATCCATCCATTCATCATTCATCCACCCTTTCACACAGCCATCAATCCAGCCATCATTCATCCACCCACCCACCTTTCATCCATCCATCCATCCATCATTCATCCACCCATCCTTTCACACATCCATCCATCCTTCATCCATCCACTCTTTCACTCAGCCATCCATCATTCATCCATCCACCCTTTCACCCATATATCCATCCATCATTCATCCACTCTTTCACACAGCCATCCATCCATCATTCATCCACCCACCCTTTCACACATCCATCCATCCACCCTTTCACACAGCCATCCATCATTCATCCATCCACCCTTTCACCCATCCATCCATCCATCCATCCATCATTCATCCACCCTTTCACACAGCCATCCATCCATCCATCATTCATCCACCCACCCTTTCATCCATCCATCCATCCTTCATCCATCCACTCTTTCACTCAGCCATCCATCATTCATCCATCCACCCTTTCACCCATATATCCATCCATCATTCATCCACTCTTTCACACAGCCATCCATCCATCATTCATCCACCCACCCTTTCACACATCCATCCATCCTTCATCCATCCACCCTTTCACACAGCCATCCATCATTCATCCATCCACCCTTTCACCCATCCATCCATCCATCCATCATTCATCCACCCTTTCACACAGCCATCCATCCATCCATCATTCATCCACCCACCCTTTCATCCATCCATCATTCATCCACCCACCCTTTCATCCATCCATCATTCATCCACCCACCCTTTCACACATTCATCCATCCTTCAATCAATCAATCAATCAGGTCATTTGTAGAGCGCACTACTCACCCGTAGGGTCTCAAGGCGCTGGGAGGGGGGGGGGGTGCCGCTACTGCTCGAACAGCCAGGTCTTGAGCTTCTTCCTGAAGGAGAGGTGGTCTTGGGTCAGGCGCAGATTGGTGGGAAGTGAGTTCCAGGTCTTGGCGGCCAGGTAGGAGAAGGATCTTCCTCCTGTTGTCGCTCTTCGGATGCGGGGGACGGCGGCGAGGGCGTGGTTGGTTGATCTGAGGAGGCGCTTGGGAGTGTAGAAGTTGATCCGGTTGTTGAGGTAGCTCGGGCCTTGGTCGTGTAGGGCTTTGTGTGCGTGGGTGAGGAGACGGAAGGTGATTCTCTTGTTGACCGGGAGCCAGTGCAGATCTCTCAGGTGTCCGGAGATGTGGCTGCGTCGGGGGATGTCGAGGATGAGTCTCGCCGAGGCGTTCTGGATCCGCTGGAGTCTCTTCTGGAGTTTGGCAGTGGTTCCGGCGTAGAGGGCGTTGCCGTAGTCCAGTCGGCTGGTGACGAGGGCTTGGGTGACCGTCTTCCTCGTCTCGGTGGGGATCCACCGGAAGATCTTACGTAGCATGCGCAGGATGTTGAAGCATGATGAGGAGACGGCGTTGACTTGCCTGGTCATGGAGAGGGAGGAGTCCAGGATGAAGCCCAGGTTGCGTGCGTGGTCCGTTGGTTTGGGTGCGGTGCCCAGGGCGGGAGGCCACCAGGAGTCGTCCCAGGCGGAGGGTGAGGAGCCCAGGATGAGGACCTCCGTCTTGTCTGAGTTCAGTTTCAGGCGGCTGGTCGTCATCCATTCGGCTACGTCTCTCATCCCTTCGTGCAGGTTGGCGGTGGCGGGGTCGTTGGTCAGGGAGAGGATCAGCTGGGTGTCGTCAGCGTAGGAGATTATGTTGAGGTTGTGTTGGCGTGCGATGGCCGCGAGGGGGCTCATGTAGACGTTGAAGAGGGTGGGACTCAACGAGGATCCTTGAGGGACGCCGCAGATGACTTTGGTGGCCTCCGACTTGTACGGTGGTAGGCGGACTCTTTGTGTTCTTCCGTCGAGGAAGGATGTGATCCATTCCAGTGCCTTCTCCTGGATTCCGATGTTGCTGAGGCGCTGTACTAGGGTGCGGTGGCAGACAGTGTCGAAAGCCGCGGAGAGGTCCAGGAGGATGAGGGCCGCTGTTTCTCCGTTGTCCATCAGGGTTCGAAGGTCGTCGGTGGCGGCGATGAGGGCGGTCTCGGTGCTGTGGTTCGCTCGGAAGCCAGACTGTGAGGGGTCGAGGGATCCATTCGTCTCGAGGAAGGCGGCCAGCTGTTTGTTGACGGTCTTCTCGATGACTTTGGCCGGGAACGGGAGGAGCGAGATGGGACGGTAGTTCTTGAGGTCGGTGGGGTCTGCTGTGGGTTTCTTGAGGAGAGCGCTGAGTTCGGCGTGCTTCCAGCTCTCAGGGAAGGTGGCGGAGTCGAAGGAGGTGTTGATGATGTCCCGCAGGTGGGGTGCGAGGACAGTGTCGGCTTTGTTGAAGACGTGGTGAGGGCAGGGGTCAGTCGGAGATCCGGAATGGATGGAGTTCATGGTGCGGATGGTGTCTTCGGTGCTGATCGGGGTCCAGGTGCGGAGGGTGGTGGTGGGTGGCGTCGTTGCGGTTGTGGCTGGCGTTGGTTGGTTGTTGAAGCTGTTGTGTATGTCCGTGATCTTGTTGTGGAAGTAGGACGCGAGGGAGTTGCAGAGTTCTTGCGACGGGGTGATGTCATTGTTTCCGGCGTTGGGGTTGGATAGCTCTTTCACGATGTTGAAGAGTTCCTTGCAGTTGTGTGCGTTGTTGTCCAGCCGGTCCTTGTATGCATTTTTCTTGGTGGCGCGGATCAGTTGGTGGTGCTTCCGGGTGGCGAGCTTGAGGGTGGTCATGTTGTCCGTCGTTGGTTCCCTTCTCCAGGCTTTCTCGAGGGCTCGACAGTTCTTCTTGGAGCTCTTGAGTTCGTCGGTGAACCATGGTGTTTTTCTGCTGCAGGATCTGCTGGGTGGGGTTCTCAGAGGGGCGAGTTCGTCCGCGCAGTCGTTGATCCATATCGTGAGGTTGTCGGCGGCCTGGCTGGGGTTCGCTGAGTTGGCGGGAGGGTGCTGGCTCAGGGAAGCGGTGAGCTGGTCGGCTGTGATCTTGTTCCAGCTTCTTCGAGCAACCTGTTGCTGGTGGTGGTGGATCGTCGTTCTTCTGAAGGTGAAGTGGACGCAGCTGTGGTCCGTCCAGTGGAGTCCTGTTGCGTGGCTGAAGGTGACGTCTTTGCTGGATGAGAAGACGGCGTCGAGTGTGTGTCCGGCGTAGTGGGTGGGGGTGGTCACCAGTTGCTTGAGTCCTAGGTTGTCGAGGTTGTCGAGCAGGCTGATGGTGTTGCGGTCGTTGTTGTTCTCCAGGTGGAAGTTGAGGTCCC
The DNA here is from genome assembly GCF_964261635.1 of Lissotriton helveticus. Lineage (NCBI taxonomy): Eukaryota > Metazoa > Chordata > Amphibia > Caudata > Salamandridae > Lissotriton > Lissotriton helveticus. Next base: position 2,090,289,834 of record NC_136061.1, read on the forward strand.
CCAGGAGGATGTAGTCGGCGGAGGGGAGAGCGTGCGGGCTGACGAAGTCGGCGATGTCCTCGCTGAATCGTGTGCGTGGTCCCGGGGGTCGGTAGATCAGGGTGCCTCTGAGGGTGGTCTTTGGGTTGGTGTGGATCTGGAAGTGCAGGTGTTCAGCGGTGGTGAGGGTGTCATCGGTGTTGGTAGTGATGCGGATGGTGTCTCTGTGGATGATGGCGATGCCTCCTCCGGTCTGGTTGTCGCGGTCCCTCCGGGTGATCTTGTAGCCCTCTGGGATGGCGATGGCGATGTCTGGGGCTGAGGAGGCGTTCATCCAGGTCTCGGTGATGAAGGCAACGTCGGGGGCGGTGGTGTCGAGCAGGTTCCAGAGTTCTACGGCGTGTCTGTGGACGGAGCGGGTGTTGAGCAGGATACACTTGAGGTGGGTGCTGCTGGAGTTCGGCTTGGCGGGTGCAGGGAAGGTCCGGATGCAGGTGAACTTGCAGGCGTGGCAGCTGAAGGGTCCGTGGGTGTGCTTCGGGGCGGCTCGGTGACATCCTGGGATGTGGCCGGTGTTGAGTGCGGTGAGGTCGGCGGCGCTGTAGGTTCGTCGGGTCGGCTTCCGTCGGTGGGGGCCAGGGGTCCTGGCGCTGGTCGCGGTCCGGTCGCGGACGGGCGCAGACGGGCTTACCTTTGGCGCGCCTTCGGCGCACAATCGGCGCGCCCGCTGCGCGTGACCGCTGCGCGTTCGCACGGTCGCCATTTAAGGCGAAGTGCGCGGGTGGGCGGAGCAGCTGGGAGGCGGGAGCGGGGAGGGAAACAGAAGAGAAAAGGGGCGGGGCTAAAGGCGGTGGCGGGAAGCGGGAGCGGGGGGCGGCGAGGTGGCCAAGCACGACGAGAAGCGGCAAAAAACAAGCACAATTCCAAGTCAAAACAGGGGAAAAAGACAGCGACACACGATCTGGGGAAGAAAAAACAAGCACAACTACAGGCAAAAAATACGGGGGAAAAAAGACAGTGACACGATCTGGGGAAGAAAAAACAAGCACAATTACAGGCAAAAACACGGGGGAAAAAAGACAGTGACACGATCTGGGGAAGAAAAAACAAGCACAATTACAGGCAAAAACACGGGGGAAAAAAGACAGTGACACGCTCTGGGGAAGAAAAAACAAGCACAATTTCAGGCAAAAACGAGGGAAAAACCAAGGAGAGCGCTCAGGGCGGCAGCGAGGCCGGCGCTGAGGCAGAGGCAGGCACTGGGGGCACACGCAGCAGCTGGTGGCCGTGCGGCGCGGGGGTGTCCCACAAGTGGGTCACACTCACCTGCGTCGCACGGTCGCCATTTAAGGCCAAGTGCGCGGGTGGGCGGAGCAGCTGGGAGGCGGGAGCGGGGAGGGAAACAGAAGAGAAAAGGGGCGGGGCTAAAGGCGGTGGCGGGAAGCGGGAGCGGGGGGCGGCGAGGTGGCCAAGCAGGACGAGAAGCGGCAAAAAACAAGCACAATTCCAAGTCAAAACAGGGGAAAAAGACAGCGACACACGATCTGGGGAAGAAAAAACAAGCACAACTACAGGCAAAAAATACGGGGGAAAAAAGACAGTGACACGATCTGGGGAAGAAAAAACAAGCACAATTACAGGCAAAAACACGGGGGAAAAAAGACAGTGACACGATCTGGGGAAGAAAAAACAAGCACAATTACAGGCAAAAACACGGGGGAAAAAAGACAGTGACACGCTCTGGGGAAGAAAAAACAAGCACAATTTCAGGCAAAAACGAGGGAAAAACCAAGGAGAGCGCTCAGGGCGGCAGCGAGGCCGGCGCTGAGGCAGAGGCAGGCACTGGGGGCACACGCAGCAGCTGGTGGCCGTGCGGCGCGGGGGTGTCCCATCGCGGGGGTGACCATCCACCCTTTCACACAGCCATCCATCATTCATCCATCCACCCTTTCACCCATCCATCCATCATTCATCCACCCTTTCTTACACCCATTCATCCACCCACCCTTTCACATATTCATCCGTCCATCATTCATCCATGCAACCTTTAGGACCCCGGTCACAGGTAACACGTCCTTTTACTGACTCTTTCGGCTGCGCCTTCAGTTTATGCCGATTCCTGCCCGCGTCGGTGTGAGACGGTAGGTGGCACAGTTTTACGGAATCTCTGGGACACCAGTCACCCTGAGAACCCCTGTGTTTACATCTGACTGAGACTACTTCATCCCTATGTATTCTGATAACTGTGATAGGCTGCCCCGGGACACCAAAGGTGGCCACCTACGAGGGCGGCCACCCTTAGTGCCATAGGATGGCACAGACCCTGAGCGGTCTAGTGGTTGGGGGACCAGTGGTCCCCCCGTGATGTCACTTCCTGTTCTTAGGGGAGGGGATGAAGGGCTATATAGCCCAGGGGGCGAGGGTCAAGCGCCCTCTTTGTTCCTGACCCAGCGGCGAGTTGACCCTCGCCCCCACCCCCAGGGTGATCCTGCATTGCGGGACTAGTGACTGCCCAGCGTTTGTCGTGTCCCCGGGGAGCTGCCGATCTTGCACACGGTGAGTGATTCATCTGACCCCCCCCCCCCCCCTCATGCCCGGTCTTCCCCATGCAGGGTTGTACACAGGGCAGGTCGGCCCAGTCTTGCTTTCTAGCCGCCTTGGTGGGGGGTGAGTTGGGGCAGCCCCCTCAGACTGGTCACGAGCGTCGCTTTGGGCTTGGCGTAGCATCGTGGTTTCTTCACCACGGAGTGCTTCAGGCCCAAGGGTCGTTTTCGGCGCAAGTATCTCCCTGTCTCAGGTGGCCGTCTGCATTCCTGCAGCATCCCCAGGGAGTACTGTGGCCACCGCCCACGCGGTCAGCCTGTCAGCAGGCCGTGGCAACAGGCACGGGTAGGGAGGTTTTCCCTCCGTCGTATTTCCCCGGCCCCCGAGTGGGTCCACCAGAGCTGGGGCTTGTGAGCGCTATCCGGGTTTCTGACCCTGGGGCTCCGTGGGAAGGGGAGGACTTAGTAAGGCCTTGGCCTGGACTGGCCTGCGGGGTCTCTTCCATTCGGGGTCTGTGGCCGGTGCCCATTTTGGGATGGCCACGAGGGAGGTGGCAGGCATCTTTGTGGGCCCCTCTGGTGCGCGAGGCTCCAGGTGCAAGTGTTGGGAGCCCGGTTTCTCCCCTGCTCACCTTTAGCAAATGAGTACTATAGCCCCCCCCCCCCCCCATTAGGCCAGACAAGGAGAGCGAGGCCCTGCTAATCGTCTCAGCTTCCTCCGATCTGCTCCGATCCTGTGGATGGCAAGAAGGGGAGGGCGGCTGTCGCCACTCCCCCTTTTTCACATCTGGCGCCCCTGTTCATCATCTGTGGGTCTTTGACCAAGGTGGCGGAGACAAGTCTCGGGCTCATGTCGGGGCTTGGCAGGCCACGGAGTTTGTGGACTGTTACTGTTTTGAGGGGTACTTGTGGTGCGCATGGTTATGGAGCCGTCATTCTCATTAGGGAGAGCACTAGTCTGGTTCGATCCCGGGTATCGGCTGGTGACCACCGTTTTGCGATTTTGGCTCCCACGTACCCAAACCCCCAACTCGGGGCCACGAGCTTTTGAATATTGCGCCACCGGCATGTACGAGGCCCCGCCTCCTCCACGGGACCACAAAAAAAAACATTAATGACGCCCGATTTTATAGAATGCCCACCAAGACCCGGGCCGTGTTCGAGGCAGAGTTTTTATTGCAACCATAGGCCGAGGAGTCCACTAATGCTACCGCATTAGTTAGTAAGTGTATGTGGGATGCTCGTACCTGGTGGTCGCATGGGTCCCTTGCCCATCCCCCACATGCAGGCCTCTTCTGTGGCAGGCCGCTCGTGTCCTGGATCTGGTCTTATCCAGCTGCTCAAATCCTGGCACAGGCTCGATGCCGGTGATCCTGGGCATACACCTATTATCCCCGTGTCCGACAGTAAAGAGATTTGCTCGGGTCCGTTGGTTCTGCAATGGTCCCCATGTAAGTGGGGACCATTAGGCTGGGGCAGCCATTCCCCCCTCTCGGCCCTGTCTCGTGGGCAGGCCTCGGGTGCCTGACACCTCCCTTGCTGGGACGGGTTTGACTGCGAGCTGGGGGGGTAGTGCGGGGGGAGGGGCATCTCGCCTACACTGATGTCTCCCAGAGCGATGCAGGGTAGCCCGGATGTCCCCGGCGCTTTCCTTCGGTGCGCCTTCTGCCCCTGCACTGTGACCCGGGCCGTCGGGCGGGCCTGGCAGTGTGGTCTAGCGGGGATTTATGCGGAGGAAGGGTCTCCTTGAGCGTGGTGTGGCCAGCCGTGCAGCATGGTTTTATTGATTAGGCCCATCGCAAATTCGTTACGGCTTGGTACTTCCATGGCTGGAAGCAGACATTGTATCTAGTGTTGTTCCATCTATCAGCCTCTTTATATATTTATTTAGAACTATTTTTTTATATAGCGCAGACTGTACCCGAAGGCGTCAGAGCGCTTCACAATAGGAACAGTATGGCACATGAGGAAAAATTTACAAGTGCACATATTACATAAGCAAACGTTAAGTTACGTGAGGCAATAGTGACAATTGTGAGCAGAGAATAATACAAGAGGAGCAACGGTGCATTACAGAAGGAAAAGTGACAGGTGTACAGGTTACAAGAGAAAACAAAGTACAATTAGGGGTATAATACTGCAATAAATGGCAGACCCTTGAGCACAAACGTTACGTAGGCTATGGTGGCACTTGTGTAAGTGTCTAAAAGGCAAACAAAAATGTAAGAGGAAGCAAAGTGTGTTACAAGAGAAGAGTGGAGTGTAGATGTTACACAAGAGTAGCAAACACAGGTCCCTCGAACACTGGCCCCCCCCTGACGCACGCATGACGTAACCGTCAGGGCAGACGTCGCGAGCCACAACCTCAACGGCCCCATTGTCAACGTGCATGAACTTCCAAATTGAGATACCCCTTGCCCTGATGACAGCACTTGGGTCTAGCCTGCGAGGAAGCGTCCCTCCCCATACCATGGCCCTCCCGCTGACCGATATACAGTCCTCCCAGCAACGGACAAGCCGTCATGGACGACATGAGATGGTACCTCCTAGCTCCCACCACATTGACACGATCTCGCCATACCACACGATACACACCCTCTAGTTGACTACCCCATCCCCCCCTCCATATCCCCACCAGTTTCCCCTTCCTTTCCCAACTGCATCTCGACTTACCCTTCTATTTGATTCCCCCGCCTCCTTCACTACCCCTGCCACGGTCACGGATTTCCCCCTCATCTCCTAGCCGATCTCTTGACTACACCGACAAACTAACATGGGCTATAACCGCCTATGTGGCGGCTGCCACCACCGACCGCTCCCACACGGAGATGGATAGGCACTGACTCGCCGGACCGGGGGAAATGCACACTATCACAACTGGCATGGCGTTGATCACCACTGGCAACCAGGTTTAGGATCACACTGCGGCGACAGCAGGTTCTCCTGCTCACCCCGACACATGAACATGACGTGGTAGTCCCACGTCCCGACCCAGCAGCGGTCGCAGCAATAACGCACCAGCTGCAACACCACCATCGAAGCATGCGGTGCAAGACAGCTCCCCCCCCAATAATTAAGACCCGATGGCGGACACAGGGAGTAGGGACCACACTACCTCACACGTTGCGTAAATATGGGGATCACGCGTGCACCACTATAGAACGATTGCATGCGCCATGAACCTGGCGCTACGCCAAATGTGTAGTAACGCTGTAATGCATGAAATGTGTCAGGTACGCTCCACAGGATCCGAGTGATGAATATAAAGCCCACCTCCAAACGTCACAAACACTCTGATATCGAGTCAACAGAGGATTTGAGCCATTAGGTGAGGGGAAAAGTAAAATAATAAACAGGGAAGGGAAGGAAGGGAACAGCTGGGAAAGGGATGTACCTGAAACGACAGAACATACAGGGGTAAGGCCACCTATCGTGCAACACCGTAACATCTAATGTACTGATAAGTAGACTGAATACCTGTGGGGAAAAAGGCAGGACTTTTCTACTGGTTGTTTTCGCTGTTCTCCTTTTAGATATATAAGCTTGAGACCTATAGGGGACACACACAGGTTAGCCTCAATACAGTTCTCATATACTAACACACTCATTACCCAGACAGAACCATCCTCTATACCTTGAACACAGCCTATGCCTGTACAATAAGGGATTCCGTGTGGGTTTCGCCACCATGAAAGAAGAACATAAATGAGAGAGCACAAGGCAGCTGTGTACACGTCTAAATCCAGGACACGGTAATGCGTGGGAAGCAAAAACCACTGCACTCCGCTCCCTCGAGAAAAGCACCCTCTGAACACCAGGCAGTTTCCAGGTACCAAGAAAGAAAGAGAGCAAAGTAAATAATAAGGGTTCTTGAAAAGAAAGCGGAAAGGTTCCACAATGAAACAACACAACCTCCTAGTCGTTTCTACTCCTTATGGCAACGCGCAGCTGCGACCGCTACAACGCTCCTTGAGTACTGTGAAACTGATCGTCCCATAAACCAAGAGCAAAACACACAAGCGCTTGTACTGGTTGCGTGGAGCTGCGACCGCCACCGCGCACCACCTACTTCAGGAGTAGCACACAAGTAGATCCACCAAAGGAAACACAAGATAGAAGACACGGCAACGTGTGGCGCCCTACCACTCCGCTCCGCTCCTCTAATAGTCCAATAACCAAAAGGTAAACGCTGCAGTTCCTTCACTGCGCGCTTCAACAACAAACGGCAACGCGTGGATCCCCACAGCGCTCCGCTTAATGACGGTGAAGTTAGCGGCGAGGGGCCGCTCCTACCTGACACACTGACAGTATCACAGCAGCCGTCCAGGACGAGCCCCTCAGCCAGCAGCAAGGCGCGACCTCCTTCCTCCAAAACGGATGACAGGAAACGGAATAACACGCAACAGGATGCGTGTCGCCCTGACTAATGTAGCCTCAGCCGAGGCCTCTGGGTAATGTAGTTTTCTCCTCAATGAAAGTGTAGATAGTCCTTCGTATCGCATTGCGCTGTACTGCAGGCGCCCAGACGGGATCTGACAAAATGACCCTGTGGAGATGCCATACAATGTTTCAATGTGAGTTACAGAATGATGCACAGTTTTGTATTCTCTTTTCATTGTGTGAAAACAATAAAGATATATTAAAAAAAAAAAAAAGAGTACCAAACACAGGTACAAGGATAATACTGCATTAAATGGCAAACACTGCAACTACAAGAACACACTGGGAAGGCCCTTCATGTCATGGAGAATAGAATTTTCAGTAAATCGGAGGAAAAGGAAACAAGGCAACGTCTCTACGGGGAACTCCCTGCAGCCGGCATCCGTCCATTGCCTGTAATTGGTTGTGAAGTGTGCCGGCATATTTATACTTGATAGTTAGGAGGGAATTTCAAAGCACTTTAAGACGATGCTGTCTACTATGTGAACAACATGTATTCTGCAGAGATGCCAGCCTTCAGTTGGGGCTAGCTATTATAATACCGCTGGCGCTAGGAGCTGTGTTTCTTTTTGGGTTTCGCCTGCCGAAGGCTGCGCTCTGCGCAGCTTTTCGGCGCAGGTGAAATCCTTTGTTAACAATAAGGACTTCGGGAACGTCCCCCGGCTCTCATTGGCTAGCTCCATAAATGGAGGCTAGCCATTGGGTGCCGGATCTGTCCGTCAAGGCCGGACCAGATTCGGGGGCGTTCCCGAGATTTTTTCCCTGGGCGGAGTTTTGTTTTTTCCCCTTCCCTCCCCTCACTGAAAGTGATTTCAGATGCGCTGTCCATTCCCGCCCCCCTCCGTGTGCCTCCCCGCCCCCGCCCCCCCCTCGCTGTCCTGTGCACGTTTCCCGCCTCCCTCCCGCCGTCCGTGTCCTCTCCCGCCGTCCGTGTCCTCTCCCGCCCCCCTCCCGCCGTCCGTGTCCTCTCCCGACCCCCTCCCGCCGTTCGTGTCCTCTCCAGCCCCCCTCCCGCCGTTCGTGTCCTCTCCCGCCCCCCTCCCGCCGTCCGTGTCCTCTCCCGCCCCCTGTGTCCTCGTAGGTGCTTGTTCTTGTCTTATTTCCTATGTGGATAGAGTGTTAGCGTTTGCGGCAGCCGCTCCATGGCCGCCATTGGTTGGACGGAGTCTGGGAGGCAGTCTAGGAAGCGGAACATGTCCGAGAGCGGGGCGGCTCTGGCGGGAAACAGCGAGATGCCGGGCAAGAAGCAGAAGCTAAGCAGCGATGAAAATAGCAACCCCGACCTCTCCGGGGACGACAATGTGAGTAACGCCGGCAAGGGCTGCACCTTTAACACATAAAGAACGGAGAATGCACCCGGATTACTTTAACTAACGTACACATTTTGCATAGTTTGGCAGAGAGGAAGGAGATTTCCAACCTGTGACTTCTTTGGAGTTTCTTTTTAACAAAACATACATGCTCTGTGCTTTAAGGATCAATTACCTGACCTGAAATAAGATAAAGGGCGTTTCATAGACTATATACATACATGCCAGAAAAACCTGCAAATTTACGTCTCGTGGTTTTATTTTCTATCAGATGTCGCCCGAGGTCCACACTTTAGAGTGAGATTTCTAGTCGGTGTAATTTACGCACCTGCGTTAGTTCTCTTGAGGTTCTTAGTTGTAGTTAGTTGGTCTATAAACGTTATTTTTCTGAGAAATCATGCAGCTTTTACGTGGTTCGTGCTATCCTTTTGTACACACTTTATAAGCTAAGTACGACACTAATTACCGGGGTACGGTTTAGCGGAGCTCGTGGTTGGGATGTGTAGGAATTAGTTAAGTGGTCGACTTTACAGTTGACTTTTTGGAAGACCGTTTATACAGGCCTACAAATTCCTTCGCGCTATTGTTGTACTATGATGCTTGATTCAGAGAAAATAAGAAAGAACTTTGTTGTTCTCCCGTCCACACCACCCCTGTGACCGACGCAAACTTTGAGAGGAAAAGTAATCAACTGTTTAGGGTTGCAGAGTTGGTGTGTGGCTTTTTTTTGTACTGCATCCTGATGTTCCCTATGGCAGCACATTTGGGAGGTTTTAGGGGACGACAGAGTACCAAAAATCTAATTATGTAGCGCTTTGTATTAATCAGCAATGTAGATATTTAAACTCACTGATGTACAATTCAAGCATTATAAAAAAAGTATTAAGTGATTTACGCTTTGCAGAAGGCTTTTACTAGTTAACATTGATTTTTATCTGTTAGAAATGGGGGTCTCTAGTTGGCAATGGTTTGCACCTTTGTCCAAGTAGGGACCCTTCCTTCTAGTCCGAATAAGGGGGATAATCTACTGAAATAACCACTGCTCACCCCTTTTGTAGCTTGGCACGAGCTGTGAGGCTTAGCTCGGAAGTAGTGTGTAAATCAGTCGCACATAACCAACAGTAATAAAATAAAAAACACTACAAAAGGACACCACACCAGTTTTAGAATAAGCAATATTTATCTGTGCAAACAAGACCGAAACAATAGAAAACCAACATACAGTAATCAACAAGCATTTACAATGCAACGGTTTCGCCTTTGGAAAAGTTTGAGCTATTGGCATTGTAAATGACAACATTTGTATTTATGTGTTGGTTTTGAAAACAGATAAATAAATGGCATTGTCATTTACATTGCCAATAGCTCTAACTTTTCCAAAGGCGAAACCGTTGCATTGTAAATGCTTGTTTTTTTTAGTTTGCACTGTCTATTTCAGCAGGCTAGAGTTCACCCTCCCTTGGCTCACTTTGCTATGCAAACATAAAGAGGTGGCAATCGTGAGCATACTTTTCAAGAGGCAGCATTCGGTGAATTCAGGAGAATAAGGGACACGTGTGCAAGTTTCAAACGCTTACAAACTTCAGCTAAAGGAACAATATTGCACTGTATGGAGACACCCAAAAACAAGTACAAACGTTACGTAGGCTTTGGTGGCACTTGTGCAAGCACAGGAACCAAACACATGTAAGAAGTAGCAAGCAGCGTGCTACAAGAGATAAGTGAGGTGTTGTTGTATAGCTCCTATATATCCTTATATCGTGTTAAGTTAGCATGGGTACATTTGAGATTTAAACGCCATTTTTCCTTTCTTGCAACTTCTGCACACGACCCTTAATTGTTGACTTAGCTTTCAACCTAGTGGTTTGCCGTGGTGTATGTGAGAATAATATGTTATTGCTCTGATATCAGTCTTGTTTAATAAACCATGTCTGCACGGAGAGTGCTGAAGTTTCTGGAGCAACACGATATGGAATTGTTATGAGGTCTGATCTCCACGCTTTCATAGTCATAACACAAGTGCAGCCTTTGCCAACTTGGGCTTGAGGCGGGATTGATATTGCTTTGCATGAGAATCGTTAACACACTTGATGCGGTGCACATGCAGAGAGAGCTGGTGTATGCTGATGTGATTCCTTCATGCTAGGACACTAAGGTATGGGCCCGCCCTAAAACAACCCAAAGAGACCTTCTTAGCTAATAATATAATATATGTGTTAGGGAGGGTGAGATATAAGTGTTGTTAACTCTTATTCATTACAGCATGTTAACATGCTGTCACCATTCGCTTTTTATGTCTTAGTAACTATGCTGATAATTTTGATACTGATAATAAGTATACTTGTATTATCTAAGATACTGCGCCTGAGAAGACGGCATTAGTAAATAAACATTTCAAATGCACATGTGTCTTCTTTACTCCATGTTCTGGTTTGTAATGATAATATAACGAAAGAGTGTTCATGAGTCCCACGTACCCTGAGGTACTGTAAGTTCATGTTCTGGTTTGTCTAAACATTGGGTGTTTGATATGTCCAATGAGACACTGTAGCTAGCTCGGTAAGGGGTGAGTTGATTGCTAAGGTAAGTTTTGGGACACCCTAATTTGCCAAGGTTCCACTCCTCTGTGCACAGTTCTGTGTGAGTACAGAAACCCTGCAACATGGCGCCCAACGTTACTGGGGGCTATGAGTTATGGAAGGAAACAATAGACCTTAAATCAGTTTGGGGTTCAAGGGCCTGGCAGGTACGAGGCACTGAGGCTTTGCACCGTGCATGTCTCATCCCAAATCATATGTGGTTTTTAAATGAAACCATTTCCCAGACCACATGCTTTGGATTGGCTACATCTAAAAGGTTAAACACCCCGTCTTTCCCAGAGTTGGAGGAATATGAGGATTGGAGTAATTTTACTAAATTGTCCATTAGAGATATACAGGCTCTGCTTCTGAATTCCTCCTTTAACATTTCCAGTATGAATCCCAAGGGTTGGCTGCTTTGGCACCGTAGTGCTGATTCTTGCCAAAAAAGATTTTTAAATATAACTGACGGTTTTAAGACTGTTAGATCGGATCCCCGTTTTGATTTGAGTCATACAGTCACCTCTTACTCTGTGGGAAAGTTATGTCAAGCTTGGCTGAAACATTCAACATTACCTGCGGTTAAGTATCACCTTTCCAAACTGAATGCAGACGTGGATTTGAATGATTTCATTAAAGGCCCAGCTAGTGGCAGGTCGAAAAGGTGGTTATATGGTGTTTACAATGAAATTTGGAAACTCTCACAGATTGAGGCTGCTTCACGCCTTAGAGCTATTGATCAGGCAAATCTTGAGAAAGTTCTTGCAGTTGTTGACAATAGCATTAACGTGCTTTCCTCTAGAATTTACACATTAGATAATATTGTGTCGTCTGTTGTTGATATTGTGCATGATGAAGTATCTGTATTATACCATGGTCAAAATCAATTACGTTCGATCATGCAGTTTGCATGGACACTTCAGACTCTGAAAATGGGTAAAGTTCCCTGGGGATACATGAACGTTTCCTCTTTATTTGCACCGTTTAATTTGACAGACAAACAACGCTTGCTTTCAATGCGTGATGCTTCCTTTTCTATGCTCCATATTGAAAGGTTGGAATCTTTACCTTTTTCTGTGGCAGAAGCCACTGCTGCTACGTGGCTTATCCATGGTTTAATAACGCTGCCTTTTGCTTTATATAAGTTTTCAAATTGTATGAAATATGTGCCAATGGGTCGTTTTGAACCCTTAGGTAGCGGTTTTCTTCATGAAGTCTGGTCACTCCCATACACATACAGATGTTTCAAGGATGAACAAGAGGTTTATCTAACAGGGGATGAGTGTACTGAGACGCCGGATCATTCTTTAATGTGCAGACACATACAGTTACACGGTTCATGTAACAAGGACCGACCGAATATGGCTTGCGTTTTACAGGGCACGCCAGTTCCTGCTATCATCCCCACGTTTAAATTGTTAGAGAATGGTAGTTATTTAATGCTCAATAATGGAAACTGCTGTGGTTTAATTAAAGGTATAGCTTTCATAGTAACGGTTAGTGAGCGAGTTATTTGCTGCAGAAATGTTCTTTATCCTCCCACACGTGAACATAGGGAGTCTTCCATTTGGCCACAGATACCGACCTTGGGAGCAGAATTCAGCGGCATGGCTAGAATAAGAGCTCTATTGTCCCAGAAAGAGGTGGCCTTGAGCTCGGCCCGTGAAACTTTCGTGCTTCACATTGCTAACACCCGTACGGAGGTTCAGGCTCTATTAAACACTGATTTGCCATTGCATTTCGGAGCCATGGTCCGTTCTATCTTTAACGCATCCTCCACAACGGGCCTAGCACATTTTTTTAAAGTTGTTAGCGGTGGTCTCGTGACTTCCTTTGAGAAGATATTTGGAGTCATCCCTGCCTTCTTCCATTCTATTTTTTCATCCTTATTTGGAGGGTTCCCGTTTTTGCTTGCATTAGCGGCTGGCGCATTGGTGGTTTTCTGCCTTTTTAAATATGGATGCCCTTCCTGTGCAAGACCACGCACAGCTACTACTGACGCGGTTTCGCAACCGCATGCTTGATTACTATGGCACACTGCCGTTAGCGACTCTAAGCACGGCGTTTGGATTATCTTTTCGGTTCTCCTATTTCACCTGTGTCCAGCCTGTATTTCGCTGTCTGACCTGTGATTTCCTTTGGGCCATTGATTTGTGTCTCTGCGGACCAGCATCTTCTGACGTCGATTTTGATCAACTGATGAGTCCTATAATTGCTCACGAGTTGGTTTGTTCTGACGAAAGGATTATGGCCTTGGCGGTGGCACATGGACTAATGGGTCCCTGGGATGTGTTGTCGGCAGCGCAAAATTTCTTGGAACTAAGTTTTCTTGAGAACCCACCGAGCTGTCCTCTGATGGTTATAGAGGATCCGGTGCTGGAAGATCACGTATGTTCCTTTCATCTTTTAAATTGGATGGCTGAACTGTTTTCTGATGAGGACAGTGACTTCCTCCTGGAGGCTGTTGCAGCTTACTTTTCATATACGGTCTTATCATAGACACTGCCTCACATTGACATGCTGATTGATAGCATTTCCTTGATTTTATTGACTTTTGGTCAAGACATTTTATTTTTGCTTGCCTATTGGCTTGAGCCACATTATATTTGTGGGCTATTTTTTTAGCATTAGTTTTTATATTTGAATCTTTATTCATGCTCGTTTATAAATGGATTCTGCTCTCATGTGATGGCACTTCTGTTACCTTATTTAGTCCGTTCTCGGATCATGGGGGGGTGTTGTATAGCTCCTATATATCCTTATATCGTGTTAAGTTAGCATGGGTACATTTGAGATTTAAACGCCATTTTTCCTTTCTTGCAACTTCTGCACACGACCCTTAATTGTTGACTTAGCTTTCAACCTAGTGGTTTGCCGTGGTGTATGTGAGAATAATATGTTATTGCTCTGATATCAGTCTTGTTTAATAAACCATGTCTGCACGGAGAGTGCTGAAGTTTCTGGAGCAACACGATATGGAATTGTTATGAGGTCTGATCTCCACGCTTTCATAGTCATAACACAAGTGCAGCCTTTGCCAACTTGGGCTTGAGGCGGGATTGATATTGCTTTGCATGAGAATCGTTAACACACTTGATGCGGTGCACATGCAGAGAGAGCTGGTGTATGCTGATGTGATTCCTTCATGCTAGGACACTAAGGTATGGGCCCGCCCTAAAACAACCCAAAGAGACCTTCTTAGCTAATAATATAATATATGTGTTAGGGAGGGTGAGATATAAGTGTTGTTAACTCTTATTCATTACAGCATGTTAACATGCTGTCACCATTCGCTTTTTATGTCTTAGTAACTATGCTGATAATTTTGATACTGATAATAAGTATACTTGTATTATCTAAGATACTGCGCCTGAGAAGACGGCATTAGTAAATAAACATTTCAAATGCACATGTGTCTTCTTTACTCCATGTTCTGGTTTGTAATGATAATATAACGAAAGAGTGTTCATGAGTCCCACGTACCCTGAGGTACTGTAGGTTCATGTTCTGGTTTGTCTAAACATTGGGTGTTTGATATGTCCAATGAGACACTGTAGCTAGCTCGGTAAGGGGTGAGTTGATTGCTAAGGTAAGTTTTGGGACACCCTAATTTGCCAAGGTTCCACTCCTCTGTGCACAGTTCTGTGTGAGTACAGAAACCCTGCAACAGTGTGCAGGTTACAATACAGTACCCACCACAGGTAGAAGGATAATTCTTCATAATTAGCAGCCTCTCAATCTCATGAACACACTGGTAGGACATGCATGCAGGAGGAGGGACTTTTGCTTAGCGCTTGGAGTCTTGTTACAATTTAGTGGGTATCATGTGCATCACTTACAAGCTTTTGGGCAACAGCCAGATTCACTGTTTGGATATGGAAGCATTGGTGGCACTTGCGCAGGTACCGGAAGCGAACACGATGTAAAGGTAGCATTCAGTGTGTTACAAGAAAGAAGTTTTGTGTGCATGTTTAATAGTGCACCAAACTCAGGTAGGAGGATAATACTGCATTAATTGGCAGACTCCCAAACCACTAGAACACACTGGGAGGACACTTCCATAGTCAAGGTGTATAGAATTTACTTATTGGAAGGTCTTCTCCCTGTTCCGGAGAGGGCATGGCAATTGGAAGTGTCTTTTGAAGGAGGAGAACGTTGAGGTCTGTTTTGTAGGCCTGGGAGGCAGAGGTGGTTTTTTAGGATGAATAGTAAACTAAGTTATCGGTCATTATCGACTTAGCATTTCTATAATTAGCTTAGTACTTGCCTCACCCAGCTCCTACGAGAAGGTTTGTTGCCGACCTAGTTCTCGTAGCTGTCAAACAAGCTTGGCCTTGGTTGCGTGGGGCATTGATGGCCCCTGTCTCGTTGCAGTGAATTCATATAGTTATATGAGGGGGGCAGGGCCTTTATTGGATGTTTTGTGTCATATGCAGGAACCACAATGGAGAACGACCCCACTCACATGGGGGGCCGCCTGTAGTATCAACTGGTATAAGAGCCATAGTACACTGGGGTTGTATGGCGCAGTGGGCACAGATGGGCTGCGCGTAGGTCATCTACTAAGGGGTGTGTTGCATGTCCTCCTCAAGTCTCAAAACTAGGGGCAGTTTCTTGGGGCACGCTCCTTGCTGTATTCAGCGTGCAAATCTCATGCATGTGTATGCAAGGGCATGGTATATATTAAGAACTGCATATTACATACGTCCACCAGTCCCTCCAAGATACAGGCATGCCCATTTCTCACAATTCGGTGGCGGACAAGCAGTTCTGGGGGGCTACTAAGCGAACCAGGGCATGGTAGGTTCAACACCAAGGGTCACTGCTGGGCAGCAGGTAGGGTTACCTGGGATAGGACTACAGCAATTAAGCAAGGGGATTTGTGGGGGTCACCCCACAGGGCTGCAGTGACTGCCTCTGAATTTTCGACATTGGTACATTAGGAATACAGGACGACTATTTCATTCTTGCAGCAACACATTAGACATTCATTGCACATATTTTGTTTGAGGCAGGGGAGAGACCGAAACATACTCTACCCCTGCCTTTATAGGACCCAGCAATACACAATTTGGTTACTTGAAACATGCTTTAGTTCCAGCCTCCTGGATAGCAAAGTATTCCTGCTTTTGCCCGGATGCTCCAGAGAGCCTCACAACGATGGCGGGATAAAAGCTTATCGCACTATAGTGTTAAGGGGCATGTTCCTTTTGGCATGTACTTAGGGTAGTTACATGTATACAAGTGGCATATTATCTCAAGCACATGTTACTAGCAGGCGACGCTTATGCATCCACTTGATAGGGATCTTAGGAGTGCTGACGTTACCAAGTGCAGCTAGTAGAATTGTGTCATAGCCATTGGAGTTGTTCAAATCAGGTATTATTAAACTCCTTTTACTTGCTGTGCAAAAATTTACAGGGACACACAAATGTTATGCTTTATATCTTCTGTCATATTTACAACAAGGGGTGGTGAGGGACAGAGTCTCTGAATTAAGCAGAATACTCTCACCCAGTCAAAAGATCAGGGCTAGATCCAACACCGTTTTTTAGCTCATTGCACCATCCCAGTTTCAGAACCTGGCTGTATGCAAATTAGTCTGTTCCTGTCCCAGTGCATGATGGGAACAGGGCAAACCAAACTACAAAAGCCAATTCTTACACTGGGAAGGAAACAAGCTTCCGGGGACCGGTTTCTGCCATTTCAGGCGTCTTCGTAAATAATTTTGTCCACCCTAAGCGTGGAAGGGTATACTCAGATGTGAGTCCCATGCTCATTGCACCATCAGGATTCAAGCAAGCCGGGCCGAAGACCCGGCTCATCAGGTGGGCGGGTCACGAGAGGCGGCCTGCTCTGGATCACCCGTAAGATAACCCAACATGTTGGCATAATGTTTATGCTAATAAAACTGCAACAACTTTCTCCATCAACTTGTGTTGTTTCGGTTATTGGTGGAGGGGTGTGTTGTATGAAGAAAGGTTTGGGTTTGGGCCGATATTGGCACTATGATAGGCTGCCCCGGGACACCAAAGTTGGCCACCTACGAGGGCGGCCACCCTTAGTGCCATAGGATGGCACAGACCCTGAGCGGTCTAGTGGTTGGGGGACCAGTGGTCCCCCCGTGATGTCACTTCCTGTTCTTAGGGGAGGGTATGAAGGGCTATATAGCCCAGGGGGCGAGGGTCAAGCGCCCTCTTTGTTCCTGACGCAGCGGCGAGTTGACCCTCGCCCCCACCCCCACCCCCAGGGTGATCCTGCATCGCGGGACTAGTGACTGCCCGGCGTTTTCCCTCCCATCCGCTTACCCTGCTCTTGGGCAGATCGGGTGGGTGTTTGTTGCTACTAATGACTTGTCTTTGTGTTGCAGGCGGAGTTACAGGGCGATCCAATACAGGAAGGTACAGAAGGGTACCCTCTACAGGAGCACCGGAAGGGTGCGTGAGCGAATTATCCCCAGGGAGATCCACGGTGGATCCTGGAGGACCGACGGCGCCCCGTTAGTCTTTCGGGCGGTTGTGTACCTGAGCAACCGGGGGTTGCCAACGCTCCGCCCCCCGAGGGGGAGGGGTGTGAGTAATGGGCGGACGAGAGGTTCGCCGGGGGAGGGGTTAGACCTTCCCCCCAAAAATTGACAACGCCCCTATGGTTAACACCGCGGGGGTTATGGCTCATCAGGTGGGCGGGTCGCGAGAGGCGGCCTGCTCTGGATCACCCGTAAGATAACCCAACATGTTGGCATAATGTTTATGCTAATAAAACTGCAACAACTTTCTCCATCAACCAACCAAAACTGTGTTGTGTCGGTTATTGGTGGAGGGGTGTGTTGTATGAAGAAAGGTTTGGGTTTGGGCCGATATTGGCACTATGCCCATACGCGTACCCTCTCCCTTTCTGTCTGTCTGTCTGCCCGTCTGTTTACACCTCAACCTGTGCGTCCATTTAACTATCTTCCTTTCAACCTGTGTGTGTCTGTCGATCCATTCGTCTATCCGTCTGCCTATTAATGTAACCACCCGTCCGTCTGTCTATCCGATGTCTACCATCCTGTCAGTTTTTGTCCACCCCACGTATCTCTTACTTCAGGGATTTCATCTCAGTTCAGCTCACTGCGATGCTGCTCTTTTCTTTTTGTAAAGTAGGGGGTATTTTGTGGGTGTTTTAACACATCAGCTCTTTGCTGGTTTTTGGCCCTGTTGTGTCATTGATCGTTGCTTCTCTCTCACCACTGGGGCCCTTTGCAACCACTACTAGGTACTAATAGTACGACTTTATTTTTCTTTACATTTCTTGTCCCAAAAAAAATATATATATAGTACGCTATTTACTTACACGGACTTGCGTAGTAATAGCATGCTACTTGAAGGACACCACGATGCATGAGATTGCGTTGTTCAAGTGTGCGATGTAAAGGTTCCTGCGATGTGAAAATCGCGCTGGGGAGGCACCGCGAAGTGATAACATCGTTGTAATGGGTGTTCGCCGTCTCATATACACGCAAGAAATGCGCAAACACATTTTTCCACCTCTTCCCACTGTATGGGTGGATCACCTGGCTGCACCAAGAAAAATGGAGGAGGAGCAATATTCTGCATGATATCACACAATGACCACAAGCTGGATAAGTATATAAATGTTGCTCACACACACAGCACCATATAGAACTTACGCTAAAGCGATAGAACACAAAACAAGATGTCATAAAAGTAATTGTCAAGCTCCTAATAACTTGAACCAAAACTAGCCACTTTCTGTCATAAACAGTGTGCACATTAGAGTAGCTTTTCTGTCATAAACAAACTGTACGCATTAGAGTAGCGTCCAATGTCACAAATGTGTTGGGAAAACCACAGTGTATGCTCCTTCAACGGCACCTGCAACTGTGCACATCAGCGCGGTACCTGTAATAGCTGTGCACATAAGCACAGGAGAAACTGCCACCTGTAAACCTCAAACAGAGACTTCCAAAGGCACTCTGTAGTTACACTTCGGAAACCACAGCAAGGTCATCCAGTGTGTGCATCACACTGAAAACTCATCTTTTCCGATCTCTTTAGCTTTGGTAGTCCATTCACTCTGTCTCTGTGGCCCTTTATGGTCCTTAGGCCTTTCTCTCGCTCGCCTTGATGGGCTCTTTGCTGTTAGCTGCCTTTATTGCTTTTAGCGCCGGGATGCCCCTTTGCTGGGGCAGCTGTGCGCTCTACAAATCAGCCTAACCTAACCTAACCATCACTGCACTGACTGCTCGAATGAAAATTGAACAGCTAAAAGCTGCAATGGAGCAGAGCAATGAGAAAGGCGAGCCGGCATCAGCCACGCCACAAGTATGGCGGGCACACCGGCCCCCCATCACGATCACGGAGGCAAGCCTGTCATGCAGTAATGACGCGACAGGCGCGCCTTGACGCTGGTTGGTCCCCGGTCCGGAGCGTGACCCGGAAGTGATAGAATCACTTCCGGGTCATGCGAGGGGCGAAGGTCAGGCTGGTTAGAACCGGCCTGGCAGGTAAGGGTTAAAAGGCTGGGGAGCGCGGGAGTCTGTCTCTTGACTCCGCGCTTCACAGCCTGCCGCACCAGCCTCGCTAGAGAGGCTGCAATTGTTTTCTCTGTTTCTCTTTTTCAGTGTGGAAGGAGCATTCGTGGACGGCGGAGGAAAACAGGACAGCGTCGCGGGAGAATCGGCTGTGTTTCTCCCCTTTTTTGTCCCTCTGCATGCGCGGCATTTAAGGAGTGAGCGGCGTTGAGAGATCAATTGCGTCATGCGGTAATTGGGCAGTCGCTGTGTTTTCCTTTTTTCTTCCCCCTGCAGGCGCAGCATTTTGAAGGGGACGTGCTGTGGCAGAATAATGTTTCGGCGGCGAGAGCTTCGCAAAAGGGTGGAAATCGGAGGCGGCTGGTGTACCGCTTCTGTGGGCTGCACAGGCTTGAGATTACGCGCCTAACCCCCAGGTTAGCTGGTGTGGCGCGGCTCCACTTGCGTGGATGCTTACGGCTGGTTTGTGTACCTCCAACAGTGCTAAGGTAAGAACCTGGACAGGGTTCCAGGCCTGAAAAAATATTGTGGGGTCGCTCTCAGTAAGTGAAAACACTTAAGTGCAGATAGCATTGTGTACGCAGTGTTATTGTTCAGCATTTTATAAGTGAGCCCTGCAAGTTGGTTAGGAGCTATGGCCAGTAAGGCAAAACGTGGCCAGAAGTGCTCCCGCATGGAGCACATGATGGAGACAATGATGCGCAAGATGGTAACTATGGATAGAAGGTGGAAGAAGGTTGATCAAATAGGGCAGAGCCTTGCAGATCTCAGAGAGAGAGTTGAGGGTCATGGTGAGACGGTTGAGAGGCCTAAGCGAACCATAGTGCACCCCAAGCCCAGGGGGTAATTAGATCTACTCCCCGGGCGTGCAAGGCCCAAGAAAGGGAAGAGTTTGCCTAAAGCACCCACGCCAGTCCCCCACCTTGGTGGGGACGGGGAAATGCCTGGTCCATCAGGTGTGGTTCCGTGGGGAGTTCCTGCGGGGGTCCCAGTCCTGGTGGTCCCTGTGAGGGGGGTCCCGCAGGGGGGCTTCCATCACCAGCCCCTGCAGGGGTGGTTCCTACAGGTAGTGGCGCGCAGGACCCAGTAGGGGCCCCGCAGGGAGGGGTTCCATCCGGAGCCCCTACAGGGGTGGTTCCTGCAGGTAGTAGCACGCAGGATCCAGTGGCCACAGGGGGTGGGGATCCAAAAGCGGTTCCTGCGGGTGACAACCCGGTTCCACAGGATTTAGTGGCACAGCTAGCGGCAGTTCTTCCTTGGTTAGGGAGGGCGGGATGTTGTCAACATCAGTTGGGGCAAAAGAAATAGGGGAAGACCCTTTAGCTGAGGCAAAAAAGATGGTGGCACAGTTTGTTGCAACACTTGGGGGTGCGCCAGGCGAAGGGTCAGGTACTCCTTCTCTTCCTCAACCAACCGGTGGGGTTCCCCCACTTGGAATTAACAAAGAAGTGCCTGTGAGCAGCCTGGCGAAGGAGAAGTTGACTGAGCCAGCTGGAGTGGCTGCAGTAGGTAAGGAAGTGACATTGCCATTGTTGGGCGTGGGTGAACCATGCACCGGGAGGGAGAACCTGGCTAGGCATGTAACACGAAAGGTGAAGGAACTTTTATGGTCGGGTAGCTTTGTTAACATGTTCTCTTTGCTCCTGGATGAAAGAGAAACGGAGGATGCAAGGAAACAGAAGGATTGGATGCTTCCTAGGGAATGGCATAGTAATTTGTTGAAATTCAGGATAGAGGAGAATTTGAATAACTGGATTAGAGGTTTCTCAGTATTGATGGCAGTGACAGCTGAGCTTTTCCCGAACAATCAAGCAGAGATGGCATGTTACCAGAGTAGGATTACTATGGCTGATGACAAATACGGGGGCATAGGGTGGAAGGAGTATGATAAAAATTTCAGGAAGGCTAGGGCATCTGACCCATCCCTTTTCTGGGGCCGCGTCAACACAATCTCATGGTAGGATCAGTTTGGGCCAGGACAGCCTGCTAACACAATGCTGTTCTTCAACAGGGGTCAGGCATTTCAATCTTCTCAGCCCTTTTGGCTACCCCAAACCACGGGCCCTGCCCCTAGTCCAGGTAGCGGGGGAGGACGAAAGGAGACATGTTGGGACTTTAATAGGCGGACATGCACCAGGACCCAAGGCACGTGGAAGTTCAGGCATGCATGCTCTAACTGCGCTAACCCATCTCACCCAGAGTCCAAATGCCTAAAGAAATCAGGATATTGGGGAAGGACGAAACAGGAGTGAAGTGAGGACACAACATGTAGCACACTCACCCATTGATGTAACGGCTATGACTCCCTGGTTGAACAAGTACCCAGATCATTCCACGGCTAGGACATTGCAAGAAGGTTTTCTGTATGGTTTTAGGATCCCTGCACGTGATTACATAGGAACACCAGATTGCAAAAATCAGCTCTCTGTTAGGACCAATCGAGAGGTGGCAGCAACAAAAATTGCAAAAGAATTACACTTGGGCAGAATAGCTGGGCCTTTTGATTACATCCCTGTACACAATTGTGTCTGCTCCCCCTTGGGAGTGGTCCCCAAGAAAGAGGAAGAGAGGTTCAGGTTGATTCATAATCTATCGGCCCCTAAAGGCAATTCATTGAATGACACCATCAGCAAAGAAATCTGTAGTGTGAAATATGCTTCCTTTGACCAAGCGCTGGTGATAGGCTAAGGGGTTTGGGCCCCGGGGCCCTGCTAGCCAAATATGATATTGAGGCTGCTTTCCGTTTGCTGCCAGTTCACCCATTGGATTTTCACCTCCTGGGTTTTAAATTTCAAGACAAATTCTACATGGATATGTGCATGCCCATGGGATGTACCGTCTCCTGCGCATACTTTGAGAAATTCAGTTCATTTTTGGAATGGGTTTGTAGGCAGGCGACGGGGCATCAATATGTCATGCATTATCTGGATGATTTTCTAATTCTGGGGTCAGCGGGCTCTCGGGAGTGTGCGTGGGCACTGCAGGAATTTTGGTGCTCATACGGGCTTTTGGTGTTCCCCTGGCACCAGGAAAGACAGTAGGTCCAACGACTACAATAGAATTCCTGGGCATCGAGTTAGACCCAGTACAAGGGTGTTTCCGGGTATCTGCTGACAAAATTAAGAAATTCAAGACAGCATTGCAGCAGTGTCTGGCAAAAGATAAGGTGGCCTTGCATCAGCTACAACAGACGGTAGGACAGTTGAACTTTGAACTGAGAGTCATAGCAAAGGCACGACCATTCTCCCGCTCCATCTCACAGGCCATGTCAGGCCTCCAAGAAAAACAACACCACACAAGACTGATGTCTGAGGTTCTGCAGGAAATGCGTATTTGGATGGCATTCCTGCAGGACTTCAACGGCAGGTTAGTGTGGCCCGGTACCCCCACTACTTCTGCGGAGTTAGGTTTATGGACTGACGCTGCGGGTAGTGTGGGATTTGATGCCCTACTCGGTAATGAGTGGGTGGCTCAACATTGGCCGGCATGGTAGGCGGAGAATGGTGTGACAGCCAACATTGGTTTCCTGGAACTATTTCCCATCTGGGTGGCACTAACTGTTTGGCCTGAAAGTCTGTGTAATCAATCAGTGGTGTTCTGGTCGGACAATGCGACTGAAGTTGAATGCATCAACCAACAAGCAGCACGGTGTAAAATGATCCTCCGCCTGTTGAAGGAGATAGTGTTGTTATGTATGAATTGAAAATGCAGTTTAGAGCTAAACATGTGCCGGGGGTCTTGAATAATGCTGCGGATGCACTCTCTCGCTTCAAGGTGCAGGTTTTCCGGGAACACCTACCCTCTGCAGAAGTGCCCCCAATATCCTTCCCGGAAATAGTTTGGCAGATTGGTGCCCCCAACTACAGAACCTTGGCAGCTAGCCTAGCTCCCAAGACAAGGAAAGCTTATGAAGGGGCGTTTTGGGCATACTGTGCGTTTTTGGGAAGGATTGGGGTGAAAGATGGCATGACACAAGGAGAATAAGGAGGGGCGCTCAGCGGTGGCAGCCAAGCGAAATGTGGTAGCAGTCTCCTTTGCGAAAACTTGGGGCAGGGGAGACCCTACCAACAGTTTCATTGTTAGGAAGGCCTTAAAAGGGTGGCAACGCCTCCAGGGGTCAGCACCAGACACGAGACGTCCAATTGGGGTAGAGCTGCTAACATCTCTGCTGGTGGCTCTGGACGTCATATGCAGCACTACAGGGGAAGCTTTGCTATTCAGAGCTGCCTTTTCACTGGCTTTCTATGGGGCTTTTAGGATAGGGGAGTTGGTGGCGCAGAATATGCAGGATGTGCAAGGGGTGCTGCAGTTTGAACATGCAAAGGTGCAAGGCGACGCCTTACTGATATCTATTAAGAAATCCAAAACAGTTCAGGAACCCCGTGGCGAGGGGATAGTACGGCACCGGGCACATGGAAATCCTTGCTTCCCAGTGACGCAGCTAGAAGCATTCCTACAACAGAGAACTAATACAATGCGGGGGCATTGTTAATGCATGCAGATGGTACCCCGCTCACCAGGTTCCAGTTTAGGAGAGTCATGGAGATGGCAATAAAAAGGGCAGGTTTGGATCCTAGGTGTTTTGGAACTCACTCATTCAGAACAGGGGCTGCCACTGAAGCAACAGCTAGAGGTTTTCACAGCAGCAATTTAAAGAGGATTGGAAGGTGGTCGTCCAATTGTTATAAGAGCTATGCGCGGCTACACATGCTGTGAGTGGGGCATTTTGCACAAGTACTGATACATGTTCCAACTCTGCTTGCATTTGTAGTTTCTCAAGTCTGTCACGCAGGGGGCAAACTGGCGGTGGCGCATCAGAAGCTACACGGAATATAAGGATGGGCACATCCACAGGAACCAGGACTACATGTTGTTTGGATTATTGGCCTTTCATATGTAAGACGTTTGAATTAAGTTTTCTTTTCAGGAAATTACAAATACAGAGTTGAACAAGCTGGTTTTAGGGTGTCATTGCATGGGAAAGGGGGTCTCTGCCTTAGCCAGTTCAGGGGTTTCATCATGGATCTTTTGGGTAAGGGTGGGGCTCCACCCAGTATTATTATCTTACACTTTGGTGGGAACGATCTGGTCAATCTGGGTAGAAGGGGGCTACTGGAAGCCATAATCACGGAGGTGGGTTGGTTAGCTAAATCCTGTTAGAGAATCTATTGGCTTGGTTTGGGGGTTTCAGAGGCAGGGCATGACCTTTCAGTGAGCAAGTTGGGGGGGGCCAGATAGTCGGTCATCTACGCTGGCCTGTGGTGGTAAGGTCATGATTGGTGAGCAGTAAATTTAAGGTCCTTAGAGGGCGGCGCCATTCTTGAATGGGGTCGCCCAAGGGGAGGGACAAGTGGTCTCTCCTAGTACTCCAGGGGCTGTTACCGCTGGATGGCTAGATGGGTGCGGGGGAGGGAGGAGACCCACTTTCTCTAGGGTGGTTGGCCACCCTGCACGTGCACAATGACGCCCGTAAATGGCGCAGAACTGCAAGGGCCCCCTTTATGGAGTTAATAGAGCATACGGGGTAACCGGGGGGGAAGTACCCTCATGGTAAACGGGCCCTCTGCGCATGCGCACTCCGGCTGGATTGATAAGGATCTGACACCATAGGCCCAAATAGGATACGCAGAAAAGTAAATGCTGTATGATTATGGATGATGTGTTCGATTCGGATAGGAAATACCTTTGTACTAGAATTATGTTAAGGTTAGCCATCTGACATCTATACTTACCAATTGTAATAAATGTAATGCAATGTTTTTCTGCGTAATCATGTAAATATTTGTTTATTTTAAACTTTTTGTTTCATTTTATGTTTAATAAATACGGCCTGGGGTTGTACGACCCCCGCTTCCAAAGAATTCTTCTCATGTCATTAAATAAGGTTTGATAAGGGAGGAGGGGTATAGGTAGTCCCTGGCCATAGTATGCATCACTGTGCTGACTCCCTAATTCAAGATGGCTGCGGTAGCGCATGATGCCACTCTGCAAGCTGGAGAGTGGCTGATGCCCTCCAAGCTGCAGTGAAGGCTCCACCAGTGATGCAGCTCCTTGCATGATATCTCCTTCAATTACGTTGTTCTCCTCACATGTTGACGCCGATGCGCACGGCAGTCCTTGCAGGCAGGCAGAGCGACCCCAACCATCAGTTCAGTTTAATCACCGTATTCAGGACTTGTAAAAATCACCTCAAATTTTCCGCTAAAACACGCCGTGCTTTGCTTCCACACCCTCTATAGTTTAGTTGCCACGCAGTGTTCAAAGTGGTTAGGTGCTGGTTGCAGAACATCCTTTCCTTGCGTCTCAAGTTGAGAGTAGAGGCAGCAGAGAGTGGATGTGATGGGGTTTCCTCCCTTCATCGCCATTATAAAGATGAGGACTCACTGTGTCTTCAAGTGATAACAAGTTTATTGAAGTTGCATCTTTCAGCCCAGCCTCCTTGCTTCAGCTCCTCTTCCACTCAACACTGTAGTCACATTTGGGTCATCAAATTCTACAAGAGTATGGCAGAGGCTATGTTCTGATTCTATAGAATGTATACATGCAAAGCTGTATCTAGGATACCACATGGGAGCTGCATGCCCTCTGAAGGTCACCTAACCGCTCAGTGCTCCCGCTGGGGTGTATGCATTACAGGAGCCCTCTCCGGCCTGTGTGCTGTGTGCAGAGTGCAGCGGGCATGGTTTTGATCAATGGGCAGTTTTGGTGTTATATCAGGCCCACGCACCATGTGGGGAGCATGGTGGGCCCTCTTGTGGCTGGAGAGTGCGGTGATGCATCTTGGCCACATGGGGAAGGTTGACAGCCAGATGACAAGGCTAAGGTTATTCAGGACCTGCCGCTGGATCTTTCCAACCCGCGGAGGCAGGCCCTGTCACAGGACACACGTTTGGCTATGGCACTGCAGGAAGGGATTGGGGGAACTTTCTTGAACCCTAATCAGGCTGTATTTCAAGTCTCTGTTGCTGTTAGTAGCCTAAAGGGGCCAGTGGTGACGGGCAGCCAGCTGGTGGGGTCATCCATTGGGGATGGTAGATTTCTAGCCAGTAACTTGTCAGGCAGGGTTGCTGCGCAGTTACTGAAGGTTGAGTGAGCGTCCCAAGGCATTGAGATACCTGTTAGGGGACATGGGACGGGGAAGGGAATGTGGTTTTTTTTGCGCCCATGGTGCCTACAATGGTTTGGGTGGGTGGAGAAGCTTTTCATGATGGGGGCCTTCATGGTTGAGAAGTGGCAAGGGTTGACCAGAATTGCTGGCCAGAGCCTGCTTTGGACCTGTAGTGCCTCCTTCGCAGAACCGGTAGCACAATTCCAAAACTAGCGTGTTTTGAGAAGGGAATCCCCCTCTCACACATAGAAAAACACTTTAGGGCGTGTATACACATAGTCTGTAATACACACCCACTAGTTTTAATCACATACACGTATTTTAACCCGTCCTGAAGAAAGCCAGCATAGTCATAAGGCACTGGCTGAAACATGTTGACATATTCCAGGATGTGAGAGGTCGTAACTCGCCTCTAACATCCAACAGCCTTATTTTAACCGCTGACGGTGACCCAGCTATTAAAGTCTAATTTGCCTCCGGGCACTGGGATCCCCGCCAAGCCGTTTTAACCCACTTTTCATAACACTCTTCACCGCACACTCAGCGACATACCTGCTCCGCTGTAATCAGGCGTCGAAGCACACCCGGGACACGCTAGGTGTCACTGGGTGGGCCCGATGATGAAGCATGCCACCAACTAGGTTGGTGGGTGAGGGCTTCATGAGCACACCTACCAGGTGCCACTAACCCGTGACAATACATACTTGAGTCCTTGAACTAAAAATTAAATCAATTTTTGTTAACTTTGTCTATTGTGTGCTTGTGGGGCCATCACACTGTACCTGTTTAAGGTGGACGCTATGGCAGTGGTGAACAGTCAGTCTGCAATGGACCCCCAAGTCTGGCAGTTGCAATGAGTATTTGTGATGGAATATTTGCTCGTGAATGTCAGTTTCAAAGAGCGTCATATAGCAGAGTACACTATAAAATTGCTGATGCTCTCTCTTGTCGTCAGTGGGCGAGGTTCTGCTGTCTTGCACCATGGGCCGACGAGACGTAGACCATGATGCCAGGGGGAACATCCTTTACAACGCGGATGTTACCCCGCAGTGCATTTACGACGCGTCTTTTACAACGCAAGTCGTTACTACGACTTGCGCTGGATGGCGCTGTGGGATAAGGAATCTTGTAATTTTAAATTCCAACACCTTCCCTACTGTTAGGGGGACTGGTGTTGGAATATAAAATTATAAGATTCCGAAATCCGCACCCTCCAACGCAAGTCGTTGTAACGACTTGCGTTGTAAAATCTGCGATGTAAAGTACCGCATTGAAAACAACCGCGTTGTACTGACATACATCCTGATGCCAGCATATTTGTGGTCCGTCGGCAGGAACGCGTGAAGCAGCTTACACTAAGCTCATTGTCGGCGTCCACTCATAAGACGTATGATCTTGCATGGGAAGAGTTTGTCAAGTCTGGGGCAGTGTGGCATGGTGGCAAGATCGGTGGTCAGGAATGGAGAAATTATGTGATACATTTCATGATGTATTTTTAATTGATAAGGGTTTGTCAGCCTTTACCAAAGCAGGTAAGTTGGCAGGAGAGGCATTTCAGGGGAAAAAGTTGTGGGGATATGAGCCGTCGGCCAGAGAAGAGGAATCCTGGAGGGGTGATCTTGAGAGACCCTGGGGCAAGAGTGAGGCACCCCATCACGGTGGACATTTTGAAGCGGATCATACATGCTACCACAGGTGTGCAGGGATGACAGAGAGGCATTATATTTTGTTGTGATCATGGTTTGGTTATTCTTTGGTGCTTTTCTGGTGGCAGAGGTGGTTGGTACCAAGTTGCAGGCAGGAATTTGTTTGCTGGATATTCACATGCTTTCAGGGGCAGTTCAAGTACAACTTCCTAGATCCAAAATGGATTAGTCAATATGGGATACATGTGTGGCAATGAGAGTATACCCAGACGCACACATTTGTCCTTGAGACTGGAAGAGACAACTGGTTCAGTTCGGAGAGGGGTTTAAAGAGATTTTTCGACTTGCAGATGGCACACGTTTTTCGGCATCACAGATTTTGGGGTTGAAGAAGGTGCTTGGTGTGCGGGATTTTGAGACACGTTTCTTTAGGTTTGGGATGGCTATGGTGGCAGAATCCAGGGGTTGGATGGAAGCTGAGATTCGGAGAGTGGGCTGTTGTAGATCGGCCTACTGTCAGGGCTGGGTTTTCAGTGATTTTCATTTTCATGAGTTTTTTTTCTCCTAGATAGCGGGCCCAGCAAAGGGCCAAATTGAGGTTTGGATTTGTGGGCATTTGGTGAGGCATTCTGACAACAGGTTATGAGGATGGGAATTGGGGCTGCCTGACAGGTCTTTCAATTGAAATGGTTTGGCAAAGGTGGCATGTGGTGGCACGCTCTGCTGCCTAAATTAAATTCTCTTGTGTGGGGTCTACCTTGCACGTACATTTTTATTCTGCACCTGGAACAAAAAGGACTTGGTCCGTTTGAAAGGTTTGGCTTTGATAAAAAAATAAAATGTAATGATCAGTTAGAGATGAAAGTGTCCTGGTCAGGCGCCAGTGTGGTTCTCAATGAACTCATGCCCAGGAGATCATGGCAGGGGGCTACAAAACCAGTGGCTATTGACAGAGCTCAGTGGAAGGGAAATAGAGAGTTGTGAAATGTTTGAAAAACTGAAGGTTTCTCTTCATGGAATACACTGACATATGATACAAAGCAGTGGTATTCTTTCTGGAGGATGGGGTCTATCTGTCTATTTATGGTGTGGAATTATACCTTATGCAGGTGCGGAGCATTTTGGCTAGGCTGCTACATTCACCAACAGGAATGTAAGCCTTTATTGAGGGGACAGAAAAACTCAGTGGTGTTTTTGGTGGAGGGTGTACATATGAGTGGGCAGTGGGTTTTGGGGAGTGGGCAGAAGGCCCTACCCCCCAGGACTTTCGGGTGGGTGGCAACTTCCAAGGGCAAGGGGCAGCCCTGAATGGTTGGTGGGCACGTGGGCAGAGTTTTGACTGGTAGTTGTGGACTATTAAATAGGTGCAGGGTGCCATTTAGATTTACGGGCACTTTAGCTGGCAGGAACATTTTTAGGAGGTTTTTCCCATCCACCCACCCACTCTGTTTTTAATGTAATGAGGCAGGCCAATCAATCAGGATTTATAAAGTGCGGCTAATCACCTTATAGGGTATCCAGGCGCTTGCAGGTCCCTTAGGCTTGTTTGAATAGCCAGGTCTTGAGGTCCAGTCTGAATTCTGAAAGTGAGGTGATCTTAGAGGAGCTTGGGGAGGCTGTTCCAGGTCTTTGCTGCAATGTGGGAGAAGAAGAATCCTCCACTTCGGCTTCAGTAGATGAGGGGATTATGGGAAAGTGAAAGGAGGTGGAGCGTAGTCATCTCGACGGTTGGTAGAAGTTTGGCTGTGTTTAATGTATACTGGTCCTTGGTTGTGTAGACCCTTAAGTGCGTGGGTTAGCAGCTTGACTTGGCATCTCTTCTGCACAGGGAGCCAGTGGAGTTGCCTGAGGTAGGATGTGATGTGTGTTCATCTGGGAAGCCCAAGGATGAGTCTTGCTGTGGTGTTCTGTATGGTCTCAATTCTTTGTAGGAGGAGAGCGGTGGTTCCTATGTAGAGGGCTTTGCCATTGTCCAGTCGACTGGTGGAAAGGGCCTGTGTCACAGTGTGTCTCGTGGGTAGGGGTAGCCACTTGAATATCTAAAGTAGCATGCGCAGATTGAGGAAGTAGGCGAAGGAGGTGGCATTGATCTATTATTTCATAGTGAGCTTCTTGTCAATGATGATTCCAAGGTTCCTGCCATGGTCGGAAGGAGTGGGTGCGTGGATACCCACCAGGAGTCATTCCATGTGTTACTGCTGTTGCCAATGTTCAGTATTTTCATCTTGTCTGTGTTCAACTGCAGACAGTTGTTCTTCATCCAGTTGGTGACGTTTGTCATGCATCTGTGGAAGATGGTTCTGTTGGTAGTGGGATCCTTGGTGAGTGAGAGGATGAGTTGGGTGTCTTCTGTCTAGGAAATTATGTTGACACCATGGGATTTGACGATATTGGCCAACGGGGTCATATATACATTGAAGAGCGTGGGGCTGAGGGATGTGCCTTGGGGGACACTGCAGATGAGCTCCTTGGGTTTAGAGGTGAAAGGTGGGAAGTGGATCCTCTGGGTTTGGGGCGGCCTTCTTTGTTGCCCACAACAGGCGGTGGTAGAGGTTGAGGGAGGTCATGAAGGCTGCCCTGGCAGAGGTGTCCTTGCTGGAGCATCATCTTCTCTCAAACTGTTTGCTGTCTCTTTTCACTTTTGTGATCTTTTGAGTGTACTGGCTGGCATTTTAGGAGGTTTTTCTCTGGATATTGCTCTTGATGGGGACGATGCTGCCTGCACAATTGGTGATCCAGGCGTTTAAGTTTTTCAATCCCTGTTCGAGGTTGGTGCTGGTAGCAGGATTGAAGGTGGTGAGGGTGCTCACCCAGCTGTTCTCTGAGAGTTTGTTCCATCTCCAGTGGGGAGCATTGGTCATTTTGGGTGTGGTGGTGTGGGGTCTGGAGATGCTGAAGTGGATGATGGAGTGATCGGTTCATGTGAGTTCTGTGACATGGCGGATTTTGACACGGTTGCTGGAGGTGAAAATTGGGTCCAGTGTGTGCCCTGTGGTTGTGTTCGATGTTTTTGTTGGTGGGGTCGTCGATGTGGAAATTTAGGTTGCTGTGAAAGATATAGTGCTTTGAGTCCAAGGCTAGGGGGTACAAAGAAGTCTGTGATTTTGTTGCAGAAGCTGGAGCGCGAACGTGTGGATCGGTATGGAAAGGGTGCCTCTGATGGTTATCTTGTCGTCCATGTGGAGCTTGAAGTTGAGATGTTCCATGGAGGTGGTGGTGGTACACTGTATGGTCTCTTTGTGTATGATGGCCGTTCTACCTCCCGGCTTGTCGGTGCAGTCCTGGTGAGTGGTTTTATATCTGTCGGGAATCACTGTGGCAATGTGTGGGGCAGGTGTGGGGCAGATGTGGGTCTGAGCGAGGTCTCATTGAGAAAGGCGATGTTGGGTGCGAGGTTGGCGATGAGGTCCCATAATTCAGTGGAATGCTTGCATAGTCAGCGTGTGTTGAGAAGAGCACATGCGGGTTGGGATTTTTGTTCAGGTGGTGTCTGTGGTGTGTTAGGTTGGGCCTGGTTGTTGGCTGATGTGTGTGTGCAGTGGCAAGGGAAGTGGCAGTGAGTGCAGGTGAAAGGTCCTACCGTGCAGCATGGGTCAGCTCGGTGGCAGTGTTTGTTGTGACATCCTGATTTGAGGGTGTAGAGCTTGGCAATGGTGTACCTTTGGGGGGTGGGAGGGCCAGGGTTCATGGCACTGGGCACAGTTCAGGCACGGAAAAAGATGAGCACAGACAGCCTTGACATTTGCGTGCCTTCAGGGTGCCAGTGGTGCATACATTGCATGCGTCTGCTGCGCAGTTGCGCTACGGCCTGCATTTAATAGGTCCTGGGGTGGGTGGGCATTCTGTTGTTAGAAAACCTGGTTGGGAACACCCCCCCCCCCACCCCTGCGGGAAAACCCAGGCAGCTGCGGTGTCACTTGATCAGTCTGGAACAAGCAGGAACTGGTGGCCGCAGGCAAGGGGCAAGCTAGGTATCAAGGAGGGTGCGTGAGGAGTACTGCTTGTTTTTTTGTTTGCTGTCACTGATTGGCAGGTGCATTGGGGGGTGCAGATAAGTTTTGAAATTATTGCACCAAAAGTTGGTGAGGTTCAGACTTCATTCAGATTTAGGGGTGAGGAGGAGTTGCAGGAAAGGAACAAGATGACAACAGTAGGGTAGGCATGAGGTTGGGATACGGAGAGTTGAATGGCGAGAGTTGTGATTGGATTTTGGTTTGTTTGGTTTGGGAAGGGTTGTTTAGGGGAGGGGGAGGTAGGGTTTGGATAGTTATAAAATGTATAGTGAGGACAGATTGTTTTAGTATTTAAGGCTTTAGAGTCAAGGTTTGTGATCCTTTGTGCACCTGTTTCACTAAAGCTGCCTTTTGCACACTATAAAGTAGTCAGGCACTCTTAGATGAGTCATCGTCCGATCCATTTTCCCACTGCTGCTACAGAGCACTCCTTGCTTGAGGCGCTATCCAGCACTCAACCTGAGAAAGGTGCTGTGAGGGTAAAAAGATGTGACTCGCCTGCACGTAGGAACTACATATACCCCTCTATACCACTGCTGCCTTGCTGTAGTGGTTCTCTATGTCTGGGCAAGCTTGTACTGCTGCAGCATAGGCAATCTCTGTTATTTGTGATAGATGTTTCTCTGCTCGGTCTGCTGCCTGCTCAGTGCCTGGCCTATGGGAACAGGGGGCGCTTGCACTGCTTCTGCACAGGTGTGCCTAGTGTGTGAGGGGCACTTGCACTGTGTACAAAGAAAACTCTATACCAGTAGAGGTAAATAAAGCAGGCAAGAAAAGTCTAGTGTGTAAAAGAATCCTGCATTCCCAAAGCTCATGTTGTACATGTTCTCTGGGTCTTATGAAGCTTGAGGGAACCTTTTCACTACAAAGAAAAGACTAAACTATACCCATTGCCATTCTTTCTTCACGAACTCAAACAATGCCTACAACAGATCCAGGGAACACAATAATATAATCACTTATAATATTTCAAGGTTGAATTTAAAAGACTAAACTACAGTGTGAGAACTTTATGTTCCTGGATCGCAGATTTATACTTCAGAGGTGTCCTGTTCCACTTTCCATAAAGTATTTTACTCCCACTTTCCGACAGTTTGTGAGTCAGCAGGCGGTTCGGATTTCCCCATTGCTGAACGCCACATGATCTGCTTAATGACTGCTTGAATCCTGTCTATTTCATTAATTTCACTTTGATATTTTTTACTTCCTACTATACTACCTGGTGGTTATAACACGCTTATAAGAGAGTATTGCAAAGTTACTTTTAAAACGTAAACCATCAGCTAATTCTAATAGGGTTACCAGAGACCTGTCATGTAGGACACAGTTTGCTAGGGCCAGCTGTATGAAGACATCGTTTTGTGATTCCCTAATTGTGAATCTTTGTGATTTGCAATTAGGAAAATGCAAAACAACATGTATGAAAGTGTGTTGATCACTTTCTGCGATTCCCAGTGGTTTGCAAATTACTTACCTTATGAATATTGATGAGGTAGGTCGCAATTTGAAACCCATTAGGAATGGCAAAAATCACAGGAATGGTGGCCTGCTGAGGTCAGCAGACCACCATGTCTGTGATTGCTTTTAAATAAAGCAATCTTTTTGTTTTGTAAAGCAGCCTTAAGGAAAATGGGATGCTTTACAAAAAGAAAAATGAAAAGTTTTTCTTTCCTATTTTAGGAGCAGGCAGTGATCTGTGGGATGTATGTCGTTACTACGCATGCATTTACAACGCATGCCTTTACGACGCAACTTTTACAACGCAAGTCGTTACAACGACTTGCATTGGGGGGCGCTGGATAGTGAATAGTTTAATTTACTATTCCAACTCCAGTCCCCGTGGATAGTAGGGAAGGAGTTGGATAGTAAATTAAACTATTCCCTATCCTGGAGCGCCCCCCAGCGCAAGTCGTTTTAACGACTTGCATTGTAAAAGTTGCGTCGTAAAGGCACAGCGTTGTAAAAGTTGCGTAGTAAACGCTGTTCCCCGATCTGTGGGACCACTGCCTGCTCTTAAATAATGCTTTAATAAACATTCACAAAGGAAAATGGGTCCCTTGAGTACCGATTCCCCTTTGAGAATGGGTTACCACCAACTTGAAGTTGGTGGTAAAATTCAAATGTTTTGCGACATCATTCACGGTTACAAAACATTCATACATACCACTGCGATTCGGTATTTGGAAGGGACGCCCTAAACACACCTCTTCCAAATACTGACTCGCAAACCCATTTTGCAATTCGGTAACAGGTTAGTGAATTGCAAAACAGGGTTTGATACAAGCAAAAAGCCTTTTTTGCATTTGCAAATGGGCCGATTCTGCTAATCGACCTGTTTGCGAACCCAGAATTGGTTGATACATGTGGCCCCTAGTGCTGTGCATATTTTTTATTCTGGGAGCTGTAGTCGTTTGTCCACCTCAACCACTTTATTGTTCTAGATAAAAAGTAAATGAGAGTAAACAATGAGCTGGAACATGCCATCTACAGCATTTTTAAATCATTTGATAACCTCAAATGAAAGAGAATTTGTTTTACTTATTATTATTCATATAACATCATCACCCTGTTTTTTTAAATTTGAAAACATTATTTCATTTCAAATCTTTATTTTGGTTAATTCCAACCATAAAAGATACAAATAAAATTTGCAGTAAAAATACATCCATAATAAATCCAATAGTTTCAGAGCAACGTGGTGGGGCAAATTAATCCGTGGTAATTTACATGATCCAATTCAAATTCATCAATAAAACCAATCTTCATCAATAAATATTTAAAAATACATATAAAAAGCCAGGCTTTTTTTAACACAAAAAAAGGAAAGAAACATATAAAATCATGATTTATTCCAACATACATTAGTTAGATTAAACTGGGTGTTTGATTGTTTTACTTAGCAACTAAGTAGCAGAGCAGTATTATTAACAACAGAGGGGAACACAATTCCTCAATGAGGCAACCATTTTTTTCTAAAGTGCAAGTGCAGGATTTTTAGCGATTTAAGATCATTAACCCCCTAGTGGCTAAAGTTTCAGTCCCACTTTGTTCCTTATAAGATGTACATTAAATAGGAATCTGCTTACACAGAAGATGACTATTTGTGACGTGCCTGTCTTCAGTATACGTTCTGCCTCACTGCAATGCCTAATATTCAGATTTTTGCAGAGTGGTCCAATCCATTTTTTCCTAGCAGTATCGTATCCAGGACAAAAGAACAGTATATGTGGGTCATTTTCTTGGGTCATTTTTGCACCGATCACACGTTTGTCAACATTGTTTTTACTCTATCTTGATTTGTTAATACTTAGCTGCAAAACCCCGTATCTAAATTTCAAAAACAAGGCTTTTGCTAGCTGGGGGCGCACATCATCTAAAAAAGGTTCGAACTGTGCAACATTTTTAAAAGGTAGAAATCTTAATGTGAGAGACCCCACAGAGAAACCATGTAGCACCCTATCATTAATGTGAGCCCAAAATAATAGTTGTAATTGTTTCTTGCAGGCCGAGGTTAATTGGAGGGGATTCTCCCAGTAATGGGATAGACCCCCTTCGTCAGCCATACTGCTACATGTTTAAACCAGGGGATCTCCTTGCATTGATCAAACTTCATGATCTCTTCTAGGCCCTCTCTGTAATGTAGGAGCTCTGGTGTTGACCAAATCCTCACCCAAAATAAGAGGGGTCTTAATATTGCGTGGTGGTCAGTCCGTTTAATATTAAGGTCCATGACCACCGGAATTAAAGGTGTTCTAGTAGGGATGCTTAATAATTTCTGAATGAAATAATTTTCTCCCAATTCAAAAGTGTTTTTGCAATAAGGCCCCATATTTCCGCTCCATATAGGGAGGCGGATTGAACTTTATATTTAAAAACCTCCAGTGTGGGGGAAACGGCTTTGGATGTGCTAGCCCAATGTTTTTATTTAATTGGCGATGAGTTTTGGAGCAGGATTATTTTATTCTTTTCCATTTGTGCCTTCCAAGATAATTTGGTATCCAGTGTTATCCCTAGATAGTTAAAACTTTGCACCTATTCTAGCTTTTGATCTTTTAATACTAAGGGGCATATTACCAAGGAATAGCGATATTTATCGCAAAATGCGCTTAGCGCATTTTTTTTATCACTGCCTATCGCTGGATATGTTAGCGGAGAAAACATGCTATTAGCAACGTTTTTTTCCATTGTGCTTAAATATCCAGCGATAGCGGCGAAATGCGTGAATATCGCTGAGAATACAGCCATATTCATGCATTAGCGACGAAATGCTCTTAGCCATGTTATCCACCTCTCATTGGATAACATGACTAAGAACTGGTCTGGGCAGGTGTTAGTATTTGGAGATATTCGCGCTTAGCGTGAATATTTCCATCACTACGCATGCCTTGCTAGTAGGCGATAGCGATGTTAGCGACTGCTTTCAGTCTCTAACTGGTTGGGTACGCCCACTTTGCATGTCAAGCAAAGCGGGCCACAAACCGCTCGCTATCGCCTAAAAGCTGTCGCTAACATCAGTTAGCGACAGCTTGATAATGGGGCGATAGAATTATCGCCGCTTAGCGGCCGAAAACGGCTGCTAAAGCGGCGATAATTGCCTATCCCCCTGCTTGATAATATGCCCCTAGATTCTTTTTAAAAGATTTGTGAGGGTTTATAGACATGTATTTTGTTTTGCTGGAATTGATTTCAAGGCCTTTATAGTACAATATGTGTAAAAAGAATCCACAAGACATTGTAGTCCCTTCGGGGTTTGCGAGATTAAGATGGTATCATCAGCAAACAACAGTGCTGATATTACTTCCTCCCCCAACTTGGGAGAGTCACTTTTGCAAGTTCCCAGGTATTTTGGGATATCGTTTACGTAGAGTGAGAAGAGCGTGGGTGCCAGTACGCACCCCTGGCGTACTCCTCTACTCTCCGGTATTGCCTTAATTAGTTCTCCCCTGGGTCCCCATCTTACTTTGTCAAAATTCCCTTCATGGAGCCTAATTAGTTGTACAAGTAGTTCAGGCGGCACCCCTAAACATTTTAACGTGTTCCACAATAAGTGCCTGGGTACCAGATCGAACGCTGCCTTTAAATCTACAAAGGCGATATATAAAATGCCTTTCTTCACATTGATGTATTTCAAGCATATACATTTGAACCTAAAAACTTGATCAACCGTGCTAGTTTTAATTCTGAACCCTGCTTGATATTTTGACATAACTTTGGTCTCCTCTATCCACTCAGTTAATCTGTTTAAAATATGCCTGGCAAAAACTTTTTGTAAAATATCGATTAAACTGATAGGGCGATAATTTTCAGGGTCATGCCGGTTACCCGTTTTAAAAATCGTCACGATCTCTGCCCCTTTCCACGTTTCAGGTATTGGTGTGCCTGTAACTATTGAATTACATAAGAAATTTATATATGG
Source organism: Lissotriton helveticus (assembly GCF_964261635.1). Classification (NCBI taxonomy): domain Eukaryota; kingdom Metazoa; phylum Chordata; class Amphibia; order Caudata; family Salamandridae; genus Lissotriton; species Lissotriton helveticus. The sequence goes on from NC_136061.1 coordinate 2,090,327,401, forward strand.
TCCCCAAACCTGAGAGTCGTGTTTCAATAAATCTCCTGGTACTTTATCGGGCCCCGGGGCTTTCCCTTGTTTAATGGCCTCAATTGCCTTATTTGTTTCATCCAGGCTAAACTGCATATTGGCAGCCTTTGCGGCTTGCTCTAAGTCTTTAGTTAAGACAAACTGATCCCAGTTTGTATCTGAGTACAACCTAGAAAAATGTCAAACCCATGTTTTCTCATCTAGGAACAGGTCTTTATTAAACCTACCCATTTTATTCCCTTTCGCTATTATTCTCCAAAAGCCGGCCTGATCTTTGGACTTGGCTGCATTTATTAAATCAGTCCAATTATCTTCGTCCCATTCTTTTTTCGCTTTTCCGAGTGATCTTTTGTAATTATATCTCTTTTCCCTTACTATTAATATGTTGTTACTTTTGATTGCTTGAATTAATTCTGTCTTGGCTGCCCGACAGTCTTTGTTATACCAGGGAGTTCCCATCTCATTGTGCCCATTACCATCTCCGTTCCTTTTTTAGGTATATTACTTATTATCAGAGCTATGGCATTTATCAAATTATTGTGTAAATCCAACACTGGGATTTTCTCAACTGGTAACTCTCGGAAGGGTGTAATTATCTCTGCAAAGGTACTATAAATGTTGGTCATAGATCGAGTATTACCTAAAATGTACGCCCACTTAACTGCTGGCCTATTGTTGCTTAATGTAAGCACATCCTCAGTGATACTGTTTCCTCTTTCCCCCACTGGGATAGATACGAAAAGTTGTGATGTTATCGTAAGCTTTAAGGGTCGGTGATCACTCTCAGATCTGGGGTCAATTTTAAAGTCTACAACATATGACCAGAACTCCACAGAAACCAATATATAGTCAATATTGCTCCGCTAGCTGCCTCTACAGAATGTATATGCATTTGGCCTATCTGAAGGTAAGCGCCCATTGCACGCTCTCAGATCATGACCTATCGTAAACTTCAATATTTGGGCCACTGCCACCGTACACCTTACCTCCCTATTACTTTCTAGAACCGGGATATTATTTGCGATATCTTGTTAATCAAAGAGCTTGTTAAAACCTTTTACAGGTTCAAAATTACAATTAAAGTCACTACCTATGATCATCCTCGATTTAGGCCCTAAGCCATCTAAAAAGGAGTCTAACTGCTCTATTACTATTGATTCTTTATTAGTACGACTTGGCCTATTATAGATGTTAATTAAATATAAGTCTTCACCATCCTTAGTAACCATTTTTAGATCCATCAGATCCCATGATGGTATGTATATACAATGGAACAATATCTATTTCGAGTGTGATTTTTATCCATATTACCAGACCCCTCGATGGTCTACCCCTTAGTGATGGGCTAGCATCCACACTGAACGTCTTGAAGCCCACTCTGTGGGGGGTTTCCAGTAACCAAGTCTCCTGTAGGAGAATAATATCACTCTGTTCTATATATTCATTCCATAGCATATCAGTTAGATTCCTGTTTAGCCCTGCTATGTTCCATGAGGTTAGCTGCACTTCCAAATTCTTACTCAATTCTACAGTTGAATGTTGCCCAACTCCTATATTTTCATTCGATTGGATTACGTTTTTATTATCCATAGGATAATCCAGGGATGGCTTTATACAGGCAACCTGTAACACCAATTTGGGCTCCGTTTCCCTCTGCCTTGATAGCTCATTTGTCCTAACCATTGGAACACTCTGTACATCTGTGCACTGTCCAGTTACCCCAGAAGAATTTAACCGGGGCACTACATAGGCATTTGCTTTGTGTAGTCAGTTTTGATCGTCTAAGGACAATAGTCCTTCAAATCTATTTACAAGTAGAAGAGTGTCCACATTATTAGTACTGCTCCCAATCGGTGGTCTATAAAAATAACCTAATGGGAGAGTGCAGATGCAAGTGTTTTTAAGTGAGCTCTCTTCTTGGACATTTAATATATTCCTGACCAGCTGGGGGCGTCTAAAGTTAATCACCACGCAATCTCCTCTTATGATCTTCGACGATTCTCCCAGCCACCCTACTCTGCGACCCATAAGAATATCTTCAGTGTTTAGTGGGCGGAAACGTTTACATTTCGCTAACCAGTCCACTACTTTATTCCGTAGGTTAGCCCAAGTTTCCTTCTGCTCTCTTCTTAGGGCAGGGACTCAAGCTAACACCAATACATATGGACATGATGCTGGGGGTTACTGTAAAACCTCCTCATTGGGTATTAGATCTGTACCTTTTGCACTGTATATTACTGTCTTACCAGAGTGACTGCCTGGTCTATCAGGGGCTATTTGAACTTGCGGTCTATTTGTCGTGCTCATTTCTGTTCCAGCTATAGCCCGCAGCCTGCCCTTAATATGGCCCTCTTCTTGGTATTCCAAGTTGTTAGGTTTAAATAGAGGTACATCTCTATCCACATTTCCCCTCCTGCGTGTTCCATCCTTACCATTGGTGGCCCAACCCTCCATTTGTGATTGCATTTGCAATTGTGTCTGTGCTTGGGGTCTCCCTCCTGAATATTTATGCAAGTAAGACCATCACTCAACCTCGAGCGCCCTAATATAGTATTCAGCTGCTCCATTTTATTCTCTAACAAGCTTAAATTTGCACTCATGCGATCCTCCAACTTGTTAACATTGCCTTAAGCTCAGATTCTAGGGACATTTTTATTGTGTGCTCTAACCTTCCCACTATTTCCTCTATCTGCAAGTTATATGGAGCATAATCTGGTTCTGTATGCGTGCTCACTGAATTTTTAGATAACATTTGTGTTTCTACGTAAAAATCTAATTTTGTCGCTTTAGTTGGCCCCCCACCTTTCTTCACCTTTGAGTTCCTTGTAGCAGGATTATCTTTCTTGTGTACCTGCTGTTCTGGCCCCTTTTTACTAGGGGTGGGCGTAGTTCATGAAGTAGCACTACGCGAAGGTACGCAAAGTGCACTTCGCACTACGCGAGCTACGTGTAGCACTTTGCGAACTGCGTAGTAGCATGTTCGCACTGTGCAAGATGTCGTTTTCAATGATTGCACAGTGCGGACAAGCATCTGGCACTGTGCAATCATTGACAACGGCATCTTGCACAGTGCGAGCTGTACTTTTCTGCCGCTCGAGTAGATTTTTACTTGGGCTGCAGCTTTCTCAACACGAACTGGTAGTTTCTCATCATGAGCAGTGGCGAGCATGCGCGACCACTTGCAATGAGAAACCTGACCTCCCCGCGTTGAGAATCTCGTGGGGAGGTTTATTTTCCATGCTCGCGATCGCGAACAAGGAAAAAGTCTCTCGAGGATGTCATTTTGCTTGCTTGTTGTCGCCAACTTGACGTTGAGGACCGCGAGCAAGCAAAAAATGACCGCTATGCTATGCTACGCATGTTTGCACTGTGCTATGTGCAGTTCGCGTAGTGCGAAGTTGCGCAAACTTCACAAACTACGCGAGCGTAGCGTAGTGCTTTGCCCAGGGTTACTTTTACCCACAAGCAAACTTTGCTTCCGTAACCTGGATGTTATACCATGACTAGATGAGCTACTCTTCGCCTGTAACGATACTTGCGGGGAAATTGTGGGAGTATTTGATAGCCGCGAGTCATTTTGTACCTTTATTGTAGGACTCAGCAGGATTATTTGCAAATTGTTTATAGGTTTTGGGGAAGACAGTAACCTATTTGTAGAGGAATTAGTGGGTTCAAGAGATAACCGCCTTTCTGCTAGTTGGATTTCGTGGTTCAATAGCGATTCTGCTCTTATAATAAAGGCGACTAATGTGGCAGCAGGGCCCTTCCGATTACTCATATCCGTAACTTGCAGGAGCAAAGAAACACAGTAATTAAGGACCAGGAGAAAGTACAAGCAAGAAAACAATCTATTTGGCAGCTACTGAGGCCTACGCCCTCTAAACTGAGTTTAACACAAATAATTGAGCTTACCCTACAGATGTCAATGTTCAAATGTTAGGGGGGTAGCCGAGTCCAGTCTCTGCCAGTCTCTGACGGGCGCACACGGGCCTAACCTTGGCCCAGGCTTCGCCCGGGCAGTGCCCGGGCACTCCCACACGCCTCCCGCGCTGCGGGAGCCCAGAACGTTTTTAAGCACCTCTTGGTGCTTAACTGTGATGCTGGTGGTAGGCGCCAGTAGGGGATGCTGGGATTTGGAGTCCCCATCACCCGCGTCCTGTTAGCGGGAGATGCGTGGCAGCAGAAGCGGCCAGAGCGGCCTTGCAGTCCCCAAGGACTGATTCAGCAGGTAGGTGAGTTCCAGGGAGTGAAATAACCAACTGGTTCAGCGAGGGACCCGCACTGCGGGAGCCCTAGAATGTTTTTAAGCACCTCCTGGTGCTTAACTGTGACGCTGGAGGTAGGCGCCAGTAGGGGATGCTGAGATTTGGAGTCCCCAGCACCCGCGTCCCAAAGGACTGATTCGGCAGTCAGGTGAGTTCCAGGGAGTGAAATAACCAACTGGTTCAGCAAGGGACCACTGCCTGCTGCTTTAATAAACATTCACAAAGGGAAAAGGGTCCCTTGAGTACCGATTCCCCTTTGAGAATGGATTACCACCAACTTGAAGTTGGTGGTAAAATGCAGATGTTTTGCGACATCATTCACGGTTACAAAACATTCATACTTACCACTGCGATTCAGTATTTGGAAGGAACGCCCTAAACACACCTCTTCCAAATACTGACTCGTAAACCCATTTTGCAATTCGGTAACAGGATACTGATTGCAAAACAGGGTTTGATACAAGCAAAAAGTCTTTTTTGCATTCGCAAATGGGCAGATTCTGCTAATCGACCTGTTTGCAAAAGCAGAATTGGTTGATACATGTGTCCCCTAGTGCTGTGCATATTTTTTATTCTGGGAGCTCTAGTCCTTTGTCCACCTCAACCATTTTATTGTTCTAGATAAAAATAAAATGTGAGTAAACAATGAGCTGGAATATGCCATCTACAACAATTTTAAGTCATTTGATAACCTCAAATGAAAGAGAATTGTTTTTTACTTATTATTATTTATATAACATCATTGCCCTGTTTTTTTTTAAAGTTTGAAAACATTATTGAATATAACATTGAAAACACTATTATCATAAAGATGGTTTCAAAATATAGCAAACATTGATGTCAGAAATTGAAAACATGAAAACATGAAATTACATAACGTAAAAGTTATTGTATACTGCTCTTTTCTAACACGCAACAGAGGTTAATGAAAGGGAAAACAAGGCTGAAGATGGGAAAGGAACTAATGACAATTAAGTAAGCAATATACCGTAACAGAAATCAGTCTTGACCCTGTGCCTCATGGGAACAGTCCAGCCCGAAATGCCCAGGCTCACTGTGCCACTGGATTTAAGCTATCCTGGCTGAAGAGGGGTGAAACCCCGAAACCGGTCCTAGGATGCTTGTTTCCGGTCCAGGGAGTACCTGGCTTGGCAGTTCAGGCAGGACGGTTCCCATGAGGCACAGGGTCAAGACTGATTTGCATATGGCCAGGTCTAAACTGGGGTGGCATGGTGAGCAAAAGAATTGTGGATTTAACCCAGATCTCTTGACTGGGGGAGAATGTTTTGATTTGTTCTGCATTCCGTCTATCAATTGTGTGTCTTTTGCTTTCTGCTCCAGCTGCAGCATCCCTGTATGACTCACAGGGCCTTCTCCTAGTGTTCAGTTGAAGAGGAGCTCGTGACCATTCTGCCAGTAGCACTTGTATAGATGAATGATTTGTGCACAGCCTCGTTTTTCTTTATGGTTTAAACCAGTGTTATCAATTGAGTAATATTTATGGGTGCTTCAAAGGTAACGCCTCGTGTCCAGGGCGTTCTTCATAGAATGTTCACACCTGATTCCAACAAGCAGTTGGTCCCATCCCTTTGTGCACACCTTCTTGTTCTTGGGTATGATTCCAAGAGCTCCACAATAAATGTTTTCGAAACACTTTCAATAAATTTTCAAATACGGTTTTATTATTTCTTTTCTTCGTTTGTCAAAATAAACTTATTTCATTTTGTTATTTTCACATAGTTGCAACGTTTTGAATGCATCTGGCTTCAACTCCTCCTATACATTTCGGGCATAGAGCCCTTCTTCAGGGAGCATCACTAAAGGAAAAATATATACATTTATGTATAACATCGTGTTATTTTACCTTTTTTTGAGTTTGCGTTGCCACAAGCATGCTTTACACTTCACCATTCACAATTTTGGGCACTAGATTTTATACCATACATAAAGCAAGTTTGTTGTGCATAAGTACTTCTAATGTATCACAACCTGTTGAGAATATATAGTTAATTTTTGATATGTTATACATAAATGTATATATTTTTCCTTTAGTGATGCTCCCTGAAGAAGGGCTCTATGCCCGAAATGTATAGGAGGAGTTGAAGCCAGATGCATTCAAAACGTTGCAACTATGTGAAAATAACAAAATGATATAAGTTTATTTTGGCAAACGAAGAAAAGATTGAAATAATAAAACCGTATTTGAAAATCTATTGAAAGTGTTTCGAAAACATTTATTGTGGATCTCTTGGAATCATACCCAAGAACAAGAAGGTGTGCACAAAGGGATGGGACCAACTGCTTGTTGGAATCACGTGTGAACATTCTGCCAGTAGCAGCAGACTTCATGTTAGATGCTTGGAAGTTAGGCGCTGTAGGGGGGATGGGTTGTGTGCCCAACAAGTCCCATGATATAGAGCTGAGGATTCCTAATGAGAGCCAAGTTAACCGTCGACAGATCTGTAGTGCAGCAGGGATTATTGCAGGCAAACAATTAAGTAGCAGCATTTTTGTGAATTAACTCAGGTACACAGACACCCAACATAGACGAACCTTCCAAGCATACACCACATGGCGAAACAGCGACTTCACTCCTCTCAATTCAAAACACAAGTTACTTGCTGCTATCATGGTACTGTAACCATGCAGCCTTTGACGTTTGCCCTTCTCCTTTCTGTGTGACATGCACTGATTGACTGAAGGACCCAGACTCCATATGTCGCCTGTCCCTAGATGCACACTTCCTGTGAAGCACACACTAGCAAATTGCCCCTTTAAGATTCAGTGGGTTCAACCAACAGAGAGCAGCCAGAGCCAGGTCTGTTGTCTCTTTAAGGCTCCATCTGATGTGGAGGCAGCCTCCTGAGGCTGGGCTCATGGTAGAACAAGGACTCTGGAGAAAAGGGGCCTTCTCTTCTACCCTCAGTCTTCACATGGAACCGGGGGTGCTGTGAAGCACAACCAGTGCCTCTCCTCATTGGGCAGCCATCATGAGCCACTTTGCACAGAGGGAGCACAAGACATTGATTGAGATGACCAACAGCGTGGCTCTGGATGGCACGTGAGGGCTGCATTGGTGCCGATCTGCACCACCTCCTAAGGCCTATGAGCTCCTATGGATTTCAGACAGTGGCACAGTAAGATGACAGGGGCCATGATGTATGCTGGAAGAATTGGCCTAGTGCCCTGGCATAGGGTGACCACGTTTCCATTCCCAAGCTTTGCTTTTACGTATTATGAACCAAGATTACAGCTCCCAGAATGCACTGGTATGTAAGTGGAAAGTCCAGACGGAAAGGGTGGTTTTCCCGATGACTTCAAGCCATATGGTCACCCTACCCTGCAGAGTAGTGCACTGCAACAATAATTGGGGCACAGGGGATTTCTCACACCCCTGGGTCATGGTACCACTGCTGCATAGCTGCTCTTCTACCCTACACCAGACTAGGGCAGTATTATTACAGACCCCTATGTTATTTACTCCTGTTCAATTTGACACAATTAGATTTTTGTTTACCGTAGTATACCAAGGTGCAAAATAGTCGTGTGTGTTTCTGTTCTACGCGAGAGCCAATACGTATCAAGCAAAACAACTTACATGCTGCACACCTGTCAGTCCATTTTGCACCCTCGTTATGTTACTGATAATGCAAATTTACAAGTTGCTGATCATCTACTAAATACTGACAAAGGCTGCCGCCTTCCAATCCATCTTCAGCTCCTGTTGGCTTTTGACACCTCCGACCTCCAGGTAACACCTGATATAATCCCATGTTGTGGCAATGCATATTATGATGAAAATATCATTTATTTTAAAAGAAGACTGGGAAAAGCTCATAGTTTAATTCATGTGAAAGGTAGGTGCCTTTACAGCAGCACAATCCTTCGAATGGAACACTTGTGACATGACACGCCCTCTAGTGTGATGTCACAAGGGCCAGGGCACGTGCACCTCTTCATTGCTCCATAAACATCCCAATCACTCCTTCGGATCACAGCGCATCCTGTAGTGTTCACCTTCCCTTGTCCTCTCCTCTGCTGAACCTCACGCCTACAGTGGGAACCAAGTCCTCTCCTTCATTCATGCCCCTCATCTCGGCCTCCCTCTTTGATGTTACTGTCCCTCCTCTCATATTGCCATTCTCATACACTCGTTGCTCCTTCCTACTTGAGTAAGGCACACCTCTTCGGGCCCTGAAGGGTAGGAGTGTACATAAGTCAGGTATTTAGCCTCCCAAAATGCCGAAAGAAGGGCACGATTTTAAATGTTGCCATTGCGCTGTGATCACTTATATAGTACGTCTATATCACAGCGCTCTTTCAGTCTCAGTCCAACAATTACATTTCCTAGAGGCCTCACACCACTGCAGGCCACAGGTTTTGAGCCAGACCGCACAGTGTAACAACTACAAATCCCAGAATGCAACGTGCTACTAGCTACAAGCCATGCATGACTGAAAATATCACAAATAGCACGAGGCCACCTGTCATCTATAGCAAAGATATAACTTACTCACTATTCCCACCTTTCATCATTTCCCACTTCTCCATTTTCCCAGATATTTGCTATCCCTTCTTTTCCCATTGCCTTGCACACACCCTACTCCTTTCGCTGTCTTATGTCTACGTTCATCATTCCACTGCCGCTCACCTGCACCAGAGGCCCTTTTTAACAGCTCTTCTTTTAGTTCTCTAGAGGCTCTACCCAGGATGTCCGCTTGTTCTTCAAATTAGTTCCGCTCTTTCCTCTCGAACTAATACACATGCCAACACTTTAAATTACTTTAATTAATTCCTTGTAGTAACAGAGCCAGTATATCATAGATAATTTACCATTAACTTTGGAGTCAGGATAAAAAGCTGCATGGCTAAACACTTATGGCTATGCCAATGCTCTCTCCAGTGTTCACTCACCACTTCATACACAAACTACCTATCGCTCTCCATATTACTTTTAATATATTGAATACAACTCTCACCAATATCTATTCACCATACCACATAATTCCAAAACACAAATACCCTAAACCACACACAATTCCACCCTACACAATACCACAACTAACAATTCCAATACGAACAATGTATATCCACTCAACTGCAAACAAATATACATACAAAACATCATCATTTACAATACCAATAGCTCTAATTTTCACAAATGCGAGACTGATTGCTTGGCACTATTTGGCACTATTTCTGAAAAACAGCTGAATGGATTTAAACTAAATTATATGAGACACTTTCTGAGCAAAGTTTTATCTTTTTGCCGAAGTTGATGCAATTCTATTCAGTCATTAGGTCTCGCCTGGCATTGGAGCGCACATGCGCTCCTCGCCTACGAGAGCTATGGTCAACAAGTCAGTTTCCAGAAGGGCGCTCGAGCCCCACCCCTCATTTCCATTGGGTAGTGTTAGCGTTTATGGTAAACGCTGGCTTCCCATTTGAAAGGATGTTTTTTCGTTGCCTCCCTTTGGCTTTTTGCCAGACTGGCTCGCCTGATTAACTGCTGTCGTGAAGACTTTTCTTATCTGCTTGTTTATTTAACAAGCAGATAAGAAAAGTCTTCACAACAGCTGCGAAGCAGGCACCGAGCTCAGAGGCGCATGGGGTCACGGGGAGGACAAGGCAATGGTGAGCGCTTGTTTTTAATTGGTATCCACGCCGTGCCTTTTTGGGTAGATCCAGATGAAATCCGTGTGCTGCTATGCAACTTTTCTGGGTGAAAAATAGTCGTACTGTGGTTAGCTCTTAGTTGAGAATGGGGTGAGCAGTGTAAAGAGTTTTACCTAAGGAGCGCCGCTGCCCGCAGCACTATGTTGGACTGTAACCTGCGGCTTGCAGTCCACATATCAGCAACACGAATGGAACAACTGAGCCATCTCACTGAAGCGCACAATCTTTCCCCCTTTGAAGCTGTCCTGGAGCAGCCCATCAGCTCATCATTCCCTTCATCTTACTCCCTGAAGCCCCCGTTGCTTCCCCTATCATTTCCTCTTTCTCTCCTCATCGCCCCCTTTCTCTTGCTCCTGCCCCCTACCCTTTCTCTCTCCTCCTGCCTTTCTTCATGCCCCCCTCTCCTCCCTCCTGGCACCTGCTCAGGACAGGTAGTGTTGTTGCACTGATAACACTGTGTCACAAAGCTTATTCTGTAAACACCTCGCTGAAACAAACCTGTACCTCGAAATGCAATCATGAGCCTCTACCTGGGAAGGGGTGGACCGGACGGATTCAGCCACCCCCAGGGATGGGTGTACACAGGGCACCGCAGGCCTCTGGCAGGTGAAAGCACCACAGAGGGGTATCGCCCTGCATGCGTGCTCTGGGATGTGGGCAGAGAAGGCATCTACAAGGTGGAAAGGTCAGAGGTAACCTTCCCAGCACACCAGCCTCAGCACTGCCAGCTAGTCAGTGCTGCCCCCTGGAAGAAGAAAGGACAGACGAGCTCCTGCGCTGCACACCTGGGCTGAGGCAGAGCACCCCCCTGGGAGTGAGTCAGACGAGGCCTTGTCCAGCACACCAGCCTCGTCGCTGTACCCAGAACTGCCCCCTGGAAGCTGAAGGTTCAGGCCCGCTCCTGCGCTGTCCACCGACGCCAGCGCTGCACACCTGGGCAGTATACTCGTGCCAGTACATAAATACAAACATACATATGCGGTGTACTAATAGCAATACATACACACTTACATACAGACAAACACCTGTGAGGTATACAAACATCAATGCATTCCTACTTATATACATAGTGTAGTAGTATCAACACATACATATATACATACATTTAGTATGCTAATATCAAAACACAGATGCATGCAGTGAATTAATATCATTGTATCAATAAAGTCCATGTGCTTGCACCTGACCCAGTCTCCTGCCCGGGCTCAGCGGTTGGTTTTGCCATCTTCGCTCTATAGTCCACTGGCGGACCCTCGCCCCCAGTTGTCTGTGTGTGTCCTTGCCTCTTTCCTCCTGCCCTCTGCAGTCTGTTGTGCTGCCACTGCCGACCTCCCCCTACCCTCCATTGCCTGTGTCTGTGTGTGTGTCCCTGCCTCTTTCCTCCTGCCCTCAGTTGTCTGTGTGTGTCCCAGCCTCTTTCCTCCTGCCCTAGCGCAGAGAAACCCCACTGTGAGAGACCTCCTATTACTGAAAACGCTATTCTCCATGACTATGGAAGTTCCTTCCCAGTGTGTTCTTGTGGTTGGGGTGTTTGCCATTTATTGCAGTATTATCCTTGTACCTGTGTTTAGTACTCTTTTGTAATATGCACACGCCACTTTTCTCTTTTAACACACTGTTTGCTACCTCTCACATGTTGTATGCCTTTGATACTTGCACAAGTGCCACCATTGCCTACGTAACGTTTGTTCTTGTGCCTGAGTGTCTAGCATATATTGCAGTATTTTACCTCTAATTGTACTTTGTTTTCTCTTGTAACCTGCACACTTGTCACTTTTTCCTCCTGTAATGCACTGTTGCTACCTCATGTATTTTGTTTGCTCACAATTGTCACTTTTACCTCATGTAACTTAACGTCTGCTTTTGTAAGTTGTTCACCTGTAATTTTCAGTTCCTATTGTGAAGCGCTCTGACGCCTTCGGGTAAAGTCCGCGCTATATAAAAACGCATAAATAAATAAATAAATAAATGTCAGGAATAGACATCTCAGAAGTGGCCATCCTGCAAAACGTCGCCAGGCAGTCGATCGTCCCTAACCCCCATCATGAGACAGAGGGGGTGTTTGTGTGTGTGTGTGTGTGTGGGTGGGGGGGGTGTTGGTACACTCTCGCCACGCCAACAAAAGCAACTAATATCAAGGTAGGAAGGATTAACTCAGAAAGTATTTTCACAAACCAGGATTTTCAATCCGTACTCTGCTTTCATATTTGACTAGATTTCGCTCCTAATACCCCAAACAATTCGAATAGAATGCAGCACATAAAAATGGCAGAGTGCACGTTAGCAAACGCATATTTTGTGTGTCCCCTGGGGTTGGATGATTGTTGTTTACTAACGTTAGTAGAACAAAGTGTCTTCCCAGACATATTTTATATGTACCACAAGACATTCAACAAACATCAACCAAAGTAAGATGATTTCGGAGGTAAACAGCAAATATATCCTTGGAAAATACTTGGAATATTTCAAATTAATACAGGCACAAAAACTATTTCAATTAAAAAATATACAGCGCTCGTCTCTGAGGACGATGTGCTAAAGTGGCAACAATGTGATTGTTAGACCGGGAGATTGGAGCCCAAATTTCTAATTTCACATGCCAGGTATGATCCTGGCACATACTTTTTTTCTGTTTGCCTTGGTACCCATATTGGTGATAATTTCAAGTGCTAAGAAGTAGTTACCTCTCCTCTCACGCCTCCAGGCACACATTCCGCGCTCAGACCTTGGGGTCTCACCTGTATATGTTCACAGTCCTGGTATAAGGGTGGCCTGTGTGCCGTCAGCGGGTGGGTGCCCCGGGGGCACAGGTGGTCAGCCGGCAGGGTTGGGGGCAGGAGCGAGGCTCTAGCCCAAGGGGGGATGTCAATGAGCGCTGGGGAGATCTGAACGCGGGGTCTGCTTTGAGGCTGCCTTCTGGAGAGGTCTTCTACCGCTGCTGCCTCCTCTCGTCTTTTGCAGTGTCATAATTTTTAGGTCTCGACCTACAGCATTGCTTTAGCAATGCTTGTTTGTGTCGAGATTATAGTGAGGCTTCAAAAGTCTACCCAAACTGATGCGGATTGGGTACAGTTCATGTGAGCCAGGCACGTGCACAAAGCACACCACAAGCCTCAGCATCAGACTTCAAAGGGATCCGCTCCCCCACACCCCCACGCATCAGACTTTAAAGGAATGCGCTCCCCTGCCCCGCCACAGCAATGCCGAGAGCTTCATCACACTCTCCTAACGAGTCTTCCTTCTCCCGCATGTGACCCTACTTGCACCCTCTCGGATCCATTTTCATTCTTTTCTGCTTTTCCCTGTTTCCACCACACACTCCACTCCCTTGTGTCTCCTTTCTGGCCTCTTTCCTACTTAACTTTTCATCCTTTCTCCTTTAATCCCATTTCCACCTTCTCACACCCCTTCGAGCACTGTTATCTTAACATTTGTGTTTCTCTCTGTCTTATGATGTCTGCCCTGCCACCATTTACTTCGGACCCTCACACACCCTCACCCTCACACCTCCTCACCCTCAAACAACCTCATGCCCTCTCACCCTCAATTACCCTCACACACCCTCACACCCCCACCCACCCTCACACACCCTCACTCACCCTCGCACCCTCACACACCCTCACCCTCACACCCTCACCCTCACACCCTCACCCTCACACACCCTCACCCCCTCACCCTCACACACCCTCACTCACCCTCACCCCCCTCACCCTCACAACCCTCACACCCTCACTCACCCTCACACACCCTCACCCTCACACACCCTCACCCTCACACACCCCACCGTCACACACCCTTACACACCCTCACACGCCCTCACCCTCACTCACCCTCACACCCTCACCCTCACCCACCCTCACTCACCCTCACACCCTCACCCTCACACACCCTCACACCCTCACCCTCACCCTTACACCCTCACCCTCACACACCCTCACCCCCCTCACCCTCACACACCTTCACTCACCCTCACCCCCCTCACCCTCACACCCCTCTCACCCTCACTCACCCTCACACCCTCACCCCCACACACCCTCACCCTCACACACCCTCAAACACCCTCACCCTCACACACCCTCACACAACCCCAGACACCCTCACACACCCTCACTCACACTCTCACACCCTCACTCAACCTCACACACCCTCACACACCCTCACTCACCCTCACACCCTCACACACCCTCACTCACCCTCACACCCTCACATCCCCTCACCCTCACACCCTCACCCTCACAAACCCTCACCCTCCCTCACTCACCCTAACCCCCCTCACCCTCACCCACCCCCATCACCCTCACAGCCCTCTCACCCTCACTCACCCTCACACCCTCACACACCCTCACCCTGACACACCCTCACCCTCACACACACCCACCATCACACCCCCTCACACCCTCACCCTCACACCCCCCTCACCCTCACCCCCCCTCACCATAACACCCCCTCACCCTCACATCCCCTCACCCTCCTCACCCTCACATCCCCTCACCCTCACATCCCCTCACCCTCCCTCATACCCTCACCCTCACACACCCTCACTCACCCTCACACCCTTACCCTCACACCCCCTCACCCTCACACACTCTCACCCTCACCCCCCTCACCCTCACACACCCGCACTCACCCTCACACCCTCTCCCCCATCATCCTCACAACCCTCTCACCCTCACGCACCCTCACACACCCTCACCTTCACACACCCTCACCCTCACACACCCTCACCCTCACACACCCCCACCCTCACACACCCTCACACACCCTCACCCTCACACCCTCTCACCCTCACACCCCCTCAAGCACCCCCTCAACCTCACATCCCCTCACCCTCACCCTCACATCCCCTCACCCTCGCTCACACCCTCACCCTCCCTCACCCTCACACCCCCTCACTCTCACACCCCCTCACTCACCCTCATACCCCTGCACCCTCACACCCTCACCCTCACCCCCTCACCCCCACACACCCTCACTCACCCTCAAACCCTCACCCTCTCACCCTCACAACACTCTCACCCTCACTCACCCTCACACCCCTTCTCCCTCACACACCGTCACCCTCACACCCCCTAACCCTCACACCCCTTAACTCTCGCACACCCTCACCCCCCCACACCCTCACCCCCTCAACCTCACACCCCCTCACACCCTCTCACCCTCACTCACTCACCCTCACACCCCTCACCCTCACACACCCTCACCTTCACCCCCTCACCTTCACACACCCTCTCACCCTCACACACCCTCACACCCTTTCACCCTCACAGACCCTCACTCACCCTCACAACCTCACTCTCACACACCCTCACCCTCACACCCCTCACCCTCACACCCCCTCACCCTCACACCCCCTCACCCTCACACACCCTCACCTTCATACCCCCTCACCCTCACACCCCCTCACCCTCACACCCTTTCACCCTCACCCTCACACACCCTCACTGACCCTCACGCCCTCACCCTCACAACCCTCTCACCCTCACGCACCCTCACCCTCACACACCATCACACCCCCTCACCCTCACACACCCTCACACACCCTCACTCGCCCTCACTCACCCTCACACACCCTCACACACCCTGACACACCCTCACCAGCATAGCATAACAAAACATAGCATAACAAAACACAGCATAGCATAACAAGAAAAAGCATAGGATAGCAAAACATAGCATAGCATAACAAAACAAAGCATAGGATAGCAAAAAAAACAGCATAACAAAACAAAATAAGCATAGCAAAACACAACAAAGCATAGCATAGCATTACAAAACACAACAAAAAATAGCATAGCATAACAAAACAGAGCATAACAAAACAAAGCATAGCAGAACATAACAAAGCATAGCAGAACAAAACATAGCAAAACAAAACACAGCATAACATAACAAAACAAAGCATAGCATAACAAAACAGCAAAACACAACAAAACATAGCACAGCATAATAAAACACAACAAAACTTAGCATACATAACAAAACATAGCATAGCAAAACATAGCATAGCAGAACAAAACACAACAAAACATAGCATAACAAAACACAACATAGCATAACAAAACAAAGCTTAGCATAGCATAGCATAACAAAACATAGCATAACAAAGCAAAGCATAGCATAACAAAGCATAGCAAAACACAACAAAACATAGCATAGCATAACAAAACACAACACAACGTAGCATAGTAAAACAAAACAAAGCATAGGATAGCAAAACTAAACATAGCATAGTATAACAAAACAAAGCATAGGATAGCAAAACAAAACTTAGCATATCATAACAAAACATAGCATAACATAACAAAACATAGCATAACAAAACACAACACATTGCATAACAAAACACAACACATTGCATAACAAAACATAGCAAAACACAACAAAACATAGCATAGCATAGCAAAACATAGCGTAGCATACCAAACACAACAAAACATAGCATAGCATAACAAAACATAACATAGCAAAACAAAGCATAGCATAATAAAACACAACAAAACATAGCATATCATAACAAAACATAGCATAGCATAACAAAGCATGCATAGCAAAATGTAGCATAGCAGAACAAAACATAGCATAGCATAACAAAACACAGCATAGCATAGCATAACAAATCAAAACATAGGATAGAAAAACATAGCATAGCATAACAAAACAAAACATAGGATAGGATAGCAAAACAAAACATTGCATAGCATACAGCATCACTCAGCACCACCACAACATCACTATGCTCTACCACAGCATCACTGAACGCCACAGCATCACTCGTTCGCCATCACATCACTGCGCCACCACAGCAACATTCTGTGCAACCATTCAACAACAACTGGTTCAAATATGTTCTCTCAATGTTTCAAGCTTTATTACAAATGTAACAAAAAGATGTTAATATTTCACTTCTGTTCTTGGATTTTCGTCACAATAAAATACACTGAACATAATCTTCACAAAAGTTATTTACAAAAGTTTAAGCTATTGCCATTATAAATTACAATAACTTTTTTTTAAGTATTAAATATTTAAAAAAATTAGAAGCCATTGTTATTTGTAATATCAATACATGTAAGGAGTTGGCCTAACGGCTAGGGCGCTCGACCTCGGACCTGGAGATCTGGGTTTGAGTCTCGATAACGACGCCAAAACCTCCGCTAGGCACTCTGACACCTCTATCACCCTTCATTCATTTTTCTTCTTCAGCCCAGCCGCTTCTCAGCCGATATCCGGCGGCGGTGGGCGCCATCTTGAGTGTGGCAGGTGGGGACAGCGCTCAAGTCGGGCCGTCCTTCCCGCCCTCTTACCTTCCTATAAAATGTGCAAGGCGGTCAGACGGCGCAGCGGGCTGGCGCAGCGGGAGCGCCGGATGCGCGCCGAAGCCGCGCCTAAGCCAAGCCCGTCTGCGCCCGTCCGCGCCAAGACCGCGCGGAGAGCCGGTCATGCTGCCCAAGTCCACCCAATAACCAGGTACAATTCAAATGAGCTACTCACTATACGACAGTCAATGGCTAGCCATAGTTGTAAGGATTATTCTCCCATCTATCACCTCTGAGGCCCATTCTCGTGTCGCCTCTGTAGATGGTCATCCTTGACACTCACTAGCAATCTACCACGATTACCCCCCCCACTACCACATAAACCAACTACCTTCCACTGTGGACTTATTAACGCAAGATCTTTAGCGTGTCATGGACAAGACATCCATGACCTCGTACTTTTCCATGATCTTGAAGCCCTGTTTATCACCGAATCCTGGCTCAATGACTCATCCAACCCAGATCTGGCAATTGCCCTTCCCCCTGATTTCACCATCTACAGACGGGATAGACCAGCTGGCAGGGGAGGCGGGTTAGCTATCATTATTAGAAAATCCGTTAGATGCCACACATTTGACCTGGCCGCTCTCAAGGACTGTGAGAGCATAGGCTTTGTAATCCACATTAACCCATCCACTTCCTTTTCCGGAGGTCTGGTCTATCGCCCCCCTGGTAACGCTACGCCTTTCCTAGACTCCTTGGATGAAACTCTTGGATCCCTTTTGTCCCACTATCCCAACTTCACCCTCCTCGGTGACTTCAATCTTCATTTGGAATCCCGCGTAGACCCCCACACTCTAACCTTTCTACAATCCCTTGATATCTTTGGTCTTTCTCAATTAGTTGTTCCCCCCACACACCAGGCCGGCCACACACTAGATGGCATTTGCTCAAACTCAATCACTCTAGATGTATCCCCCCCTATCCAACAAATTTGGACTGATCATTGTTTTATACCCTTCTCCATCAAGGCAAAACCCATATCACAACTGTGCACCAAGAACGCCCCTCCAACTTACTCGACCAACTGGAAGAAAGTAGCTGAGTCCATTAAACTACACCCTCAGCTCCCTACCCCCCCGCCCACTATTGTTGGAGATGTATCTCAAGATTCCAAAAACTTTCACATCTGGATCAATCAACTGGTTCTGGCCAACTCCAATTCAACCCACCAAAAACCTATCTCTCATAAAAGAAAGCCCAATGCCCCCTGGTATACCCAGGCCCTTACCGATAGTCACCATAAGTGCAGGGTTCTTGAAAGAGAGTGGAGGAAAACCTACGACCCTTCTTCCAGAACCCTATACACTCGACAGAGGAAACAATACCTGTCTCATATAAAAAAAGCAAAAAAGGAGTTCTTTACTGCAGCAATAGAAGTAGCCAATCAGAAACAACAGACGATTTTTAATATTGTCAAATCCTTCACCCATCCCAAGGCCCTCGCAGTGGAAATCCCCCCATCCCAAACCCTTTGTGACCAAATTGCTGATTTCTTCGTTGAGAAAATTAATAACATTCGCAAGGATTTTCCCTCCCCTTCTATCCCTCTGCAAGCTGCCACTACTAATTTGCCCTTGCTTGGTAATTTTCCAACAGTGACCTTGCTCCAAACCCAGAAGGCCATTATGTCTTGTCGATCAGGAGCCCCCACAGACTCCTGCCCCCCTGCTATTTTCCACCTCCTTATTGAGGCTGTCAACCCTCTCATTAACTCCATTGTTAACCAATCCCTCAGCTCAGGCACCGTCCCCGCATAATGGAAGAAGGCCATCGTGAAGCCGCTAATGAAAAAACAAAACAAATCCCCGACAGACCTCTCCAACATGCGCCCAATCTCCTTACTCCCGGCACTAGGCAAAATTACGGAGCAAATAGTACAAGAGGAGTTAAAAACCCTTGTGGAAAATAGCCACATCCTCCATCCACAGCAATCTGGCTTCCGCCCCGGCCACTCCACTGAAACTGCTCTAATCGAGCTATCCGACACCATTAAGTTCTTGCAGGATGAGGGGAAACACGCTGTACTCATCCTGCTCGACTTAACCGCCGCATTTGATACCATCTCCCATGACATCCTCATTCACAGAATGCGCGAGATTGGTGTGACAGGTGCTGCACTAAAATGGATAACGTCATTCCTTTCCCATAGATCCCAAACAGTCTCACTTGGCCCCTTTCTCTCCGGCGAAAGAACCATTATATCAGGGGTACCCCAGGGGTCCATTCTCAGTCCCCTTTTTTTTAATATCTACATGGCCCCACTGCTTGCCCTGATTGAATCCCATGGCATCCTAGTAACATCCTATGCTGACGACACCCAACTTGTCGTCACCTTGGATAAAAAAAAACACCCGACACCGCTCTTAGATTCCAGAACTGCCTCTCCCAAGTATTTGCTTGGCTCAACAACAACCATCTTAAGTGCAACAGCGCCAAAACTGAAATTATACCCTTAGGTAAAGACACCCGCTTCTCTCCAAAAGATTGGTGGCCTCAACACTCAGAAGCACCTCCCAGCGCAGTCTCCTCGGCCCGCAATCTGGGTGTCCAATTCGACTCTTCCCTCAGTTTTGACGATCATGCGCGCATCACTGCAGGGTGCTGTTTTAACCTTATTAGACAACTAAAGAAATTCTTCGACTTTCTCCCTATCTCTGCCAGGAAATCAGTTGCCGTTGCCCTGATCTTATCCAGGCTAGACTATTGCAATGGTCTACTGGCAGGCATAAAGAAGTCTACCCTCAAGAAGCTACAGAGCGTACAGCACGCAGCGGCCAGGCTCGTCCTTAAACTCCCTAGAAGGTCCTCTGCCTCCGCAGCCCTCAACACTCTCCATTGGCTGCCCCTCCCTAAAAGAATCCTTTTTAAACTTCTTGTCACTGTTTTTAAAGCTACCAAGAACACAGGCCCCTCCTATCTCATCAAGCGCTTCCCACATTACATTCCATTGCGCCACCTTAGGTCATCAGGAGCCAACCTGGTCACCATACCCAGGTTTAAGCTCAAAACGAAGGGTGGAAAAACGTTTTCACTCCTGGCAGCAAAGGCATGGAATGGCCTCCCCTTCAACCTCAGGCACGCCCCCTCAGAAAGCCTTTTCAGGAAACTCCTGAAGACATGGATATTCTCTCTGCCCGACTCTCTGGTCCTCGCAGCCATCTGATTCCTGTTCACGCCAAGCTGGTTTCTTCTGTCTGCTCAGCACCAAGATGCTCCTTCCGGAGCGATAGACGCGCTTTACAAAAACTAATAAATATCAAATATCAAATATCAAATACCTCCTGTGATTCTGGGCAAATCACTTAATCTCCCCGTGCCTAAAATCAAAGTGTGTCCTCATGTAACGTAAGTGGAAAATATGTAAAGCGCTCTGATACCTGATTCGGTTCGGGTCTAGTTCGCGCTATATAAAACTCTCCAAAAAAAAAAAAGTCACATAAATACAACACATATTGCCTTACAAATGCTATAGGTGTCACATTTGCGAAAGTTATAAGTATTGGCAATTTAAATGACAAAGCTATTAATTTCGCTATTTTCAAAACCAAAACATTAATAAAAAATTTGTCATTTTCAATACCAATAGCTCAAACGTTCCTAATGCGAGACCTATTGCATTGCAACTGCTTGTTGTATTTGTTTGTAAATTGGAATGTACATTGTTGTCTTTGTATTTCAATGTGAGGAAAGGGGGTATGTGGGGGAATTGGGTGCCTGCATTCCAGAGCTGTGTGTGTGGAATGCCAGCACGGGTGGATGGAAAATGTGCTGGGGATCGGCAGTTGCTGACTGATCCTGGATTAAAGTTTACCTTCCTTACAAGTTGTCTACTTTTAATGTTGCTCATCCACCAATGCCTACTGCAATAAGGCCCGCCTCCAAGCTGAGATCTATGGTGGCAAGGGTGCTTGCTAACTTGTAGGGATCTGGCATCTCACTAGTACCACCCCAGCGTTATCATTCGGGCCGGCATCTTTGGTATCTTATTCCCCCATGGGAGCACTCCAAGTAGACAAAGTGTTATCATTTGTGGCAGCAAAACCCCTTTTATGTGTCACAAATTATCACCACAGTCCCAGGTCATATGCAGAAACTCGCTGAGGACTGGCCACACCTACCGCAACTGGAAGAAGAGTCAGTGTATATTTGGAGAAGTTTGAGAGGGGTCAAATAGGTTTGATGCAAGTATATAAATTGTATGAGATTAAAATGGACAAAGGCTGTACATATTTAATTTAATTTAATTTAATTGTGGGTTTATATAGCGCTAGGAATCGACTCCCGGAGGAGTATCTCCACGCTTCGACCGCTGGGGAACCCGTCCTGGCTCACCCTGAGAGATGGTCCCTGATGGGTATCTCTAAGGTGCGACCAAGCATCCCCGGCGGTCTGGGGGGGCCGTTGTGAAGATGAGGCAAGCTGATGCCCAGAGTTGCAGAGTGTGGTTTCTGACTAGAGTAGGCACCGAGGCGAGAATTATCGAGTCCGCTGACCCTGGTCCACGACCCTGCCGCGTCGGGAATCGAACCCTGGTCCCGGGCCGTTCTCTGCTTACGGGTCTGCCGCCTCTAACCAGTGAGCCACACATAAAGGTACACGATGAGGCACCTGCAGCCTCCAAAGTCCCCCAATTTTTCTAATAATTCATTCTCTTATGCTTCGTTCGGAAATGTCGTCCGGATACCCTGGGCCATTTGTGCCAGTCGGGAATACAGCAAAAGTTGACCTGGGCCAATTCCTCTTGGGTTTGGTAAAATGTCATGAACTCTTTATTGGCATAGAAGTCTCACGCCATCTCACATCCTCCCTCCTGCTGTTATAAGAATGACATCTCTCATAGAAGATTCAGAAAAGGGGGTGGTGATGGACAGAGCATCTGAGTTAAACAGAACACTCATACCCAGTCAAAAGATCAGGGCTTGACCCATCACCGTTTTTTAGCTCACTGCACCATCCCAGTTCAGAACCTGGCTACATGCAAATTAGTCTGTCCCTGGCCCAGTGCATCATGGGAACAGGGCAGACCAAACTACCAAGCCAATTCTTTACTGGAAGACGGCTGCAATGCTAGAAACCGGTCCCCGGAAGCTTGTTTCCTTTCCAGTAAAGAATTGGCTTGGTAGTTTGGTCTGCCCTGTTCCCATGATGCACTGGGCCAGGGACAGACTAATTTGCATGTAGCCAGGTTCTGAACTGGGATGGTGCAGTGAGCTAAAAAACGGTGATGGATCAAGCCCTGATCTTTTGACTGGGTAGGAGTGTTCTGCTTAATTCAGATGCTCTGTCCATCACCACCCCCTTTTATGAATTGTTTTGGCCACTACAAGCGTGGAAGGGTATGCTCAGACATGAGTCCCTTGCTCACTGCACATCAGAATTCAAGCAAGCCGGGCCTAAGACTGCTGCAATGCCAGAAACCGGTCCCCGGAAGCTTGTTTCCTTTCCAGTAAAGAATTGGCTTGGTAGTTTGGTCTGCCCTGTTCCCATGATGCACTGGGCCAGGGACAGACTAATTTGCATGTAGCCAGGTTCTGAACTTGGATGGTGCAGTGAGCTAAAAAGCGGTGATGGATCAAGCCCTGATCTTTTGACTGGGTAGGCGTGTTCTGCTTAATTCAGATGCTCTGTCCATCACCACCCCCTTTTATGAATCGTTTTGGCCACTACAAGTGTGGAAGGGTATGCTCAGACATGAGTCCCTTGCTCACTGCACCATCAGGATTCAAGCAAGCCGGGCCGAAGACGGCTGCAATGCCAGTAACCGGTCCCCGGAAGCTTGTTTCCTTTCCAGTAAGGAATTGGCTTGGTAGTTTGATCTGCCCTGTTCCCATGATGCACTGGGCCAGGGACAGACTAATTTGCATGTAGCCAGGTTCTGAACTGGGATGGTGCAGTGAGCTAAAAAACGGTGATGGATCAAGCCCTGATCTTTTGACTGGGTAGGAGTGTTCTGCTTAATTCAGATGCTCTGTCCATCACCACCCCCTTTTATGAATCTCTCATAGAAGGGCATAGAATGGTCTGAGTGTGCAAAGGGGCAAGTCCTCGGCATAGGGCGCTCCACACAACTCCACTGTAACTACTCTCTGGCGGTATTTCCAGAACTTCCATTCCCAGTGCAGACCTAGCCAATGTGGGAGTTTCGAGTCCCCTTGCACCAGTCCCACCAAGGGAAACAATCTAGAATTTGTCCTGTTTGTGTGCAACGACAAGAATGCATTAAGTTGCATCATTAAGTTAAAGCCATTTGCTTTGCTGTACAATACCATTAGCAAAGCAAATGGCTTTAACTTAATCAAAGGCGAGACCTATTGCATTTTCAATGCTTGTTTTTATTATATTGTAGAGCAAACCTTTCAATGGGAATTAAGGTGCAAAATTATGGTTTTTGACCCCTATTTATGAAGGAGGACTTGCTTCAAGGGGTACTTAGACAAGGCCTCCCAGATGTTACTCCAGCTGTGTGCACCACCGATAGATCCCTGACACATTAGGATCCCTACCGGGAAGAGGGAAAAAAGCAGGGACCCACCATTTACGTTCCCTGTAAGATATTGTTCAGGACAAATAGAAGATCTCAGCATACAGCGGGATGTAGTGTATTAAGATAAAACCCTAGCCCTAACCCATCTGACAAAAAAGGGAACAAAAGTGAGCAAGTGAGGAAGGGCAGAAATAAAGCATGCCCGAGGTTTGCCACACTGTAATTCTAATCTTGACTCCACCAATTTAGGAAGAAGAGCCCATGGTGGCGAATCCTATTCCCCCAGGAGGCACTCCTAGGTCAGCTGAGCCTGTGCCAGTAACCAACTTAGGGTCCATACCTGTAGCCGAATGAACCATGCAAGGCAAAGAGAGTAACATGGGTGGTAGCCTAGTATTAGAAAGGCGATCCCAGGGGAGGCAGAAGATGTCTGACTGACGACTCCGAGACCCACCTCTCCGTATGGAATTGGCCGAGCGCCGTCGAGAGGCCTCCTTGGCGAGGCTCCTCTCCTACTATCGTAACAGCCGAGCAATCACACCATTACAGAGGGACACCACACGAGAGTAGATTTAAGAGTCTTTATTAAAAGAATAAAGGCAAGTTCTTGCAGCAATATGTACAGGGGGATCGGGGATCCTCAAAAGTCTCAGTATCAGGGGGAAGGGGGTAGCGGGACAGTCTTGGTACCAACGGGTACTAGGGTACCCCGCACACAGCTCTCAATCCTCGAGCTGGGGGGGGGGGGATGCAAGGAGCCGCGACGTCGTCAGCAGGGCTCTGAGGATGGTTCCGCGATGTCGAGCCGCGACAGCGTCAGCAGGGCTCTGAAGATGGTTCAACTTGGTCTGGCCGCGACAGCGTCAGCAGGGCTC
The DNA here is from genome assembly GCF_964261635.1 of Lissotriton helveticus. NCBI lineage: Eukaryota > Metazoa > Chordata > Amphibia > Caudata > Salamandridae > Lissotriton > Lissotriton helveticus. The sequence continues at coordinate 2,090,352,041 of NC_136061.1, forward strand.
CGAAGGCGGTTCAGCTTGGTCGGGCCGCGACAGCGTCAGCGGGGCTCCGAAGGTGGTTCAGCTTGGTCGAGCCGCGACAGCGTCAGCAGGGTTCCGACGGTGGTTCAGCTTGGTCGGGCCGCGACAGCGTCAGCAGGGCTCCGAAGGGGGTTCAGCTTGGACGAGCCGCGACAGCGTCAGCAGGGCTCCAACGGTGGTTCAGCTTGGTCGAGCCGCGACAGCTTCAGCAGGGCTCCGAAGGTGGTTCAGCTTGGTCGAGCCGCGACAGCATCAGCAGGGCTCCGAAGGTGGTTCAGCTTGGTCGAGCCGCGACAGCGTCAGCAGGGCTCTGACTCCAAGATACAACTGGCCTCCTGATCCAGGGCTGGCCCAGATATAGGACTGGAGTCCTTTGATGTCCAGACCCTCGCGCTTAGAGGGCAGAGGGGCCGGGATGAAGGTGTCCAGACACCCAGCAGGGGGGTGGAGCCAGCACCCAGGGAGGCCGGAGGGTGATCGATACCAGGCGTCCGGGGACGGCTGGGAGGGTCATCGAAACTCCCCTCCTCCTTGAGCCGTCAAGTGGCCACTCTACCACCTGGGCTGATCTTGGTGCCTAGATGTCGGGGTTTCGCTGGGGCCGCGGCCGGGGTCGGGCCGAGGCCACGTGCTCGGGACGTGATGGGCCCAAGATGGAGTCGGGCCTGAAATGATGGCCCGGGGTGGTGACCGGACCTGCAGAGTTGGGGCGAGCCGGGTTCGCCGGGTTCCAGGGGGGAGAGCCGGAGGTTGCCAGGGGGGCTGCTCTCGTCCAGAGTTCGTTGGGGGTGGTGTCCGGGGGGGCGACAGCGGGTCGATGGAGGGCTGATGTCGTCCAGGGCCCACCATGCGGGAAGGTAGGAACACGCCACGAGGCCGGGTCCAACACACGTCCCCTCAAGCTGAAGGCGGGGAGAGTCACCCATCTTCTTGGGGATTCTCCTCGTCGAGGCGGAAGAAGCGGGACAGGCCGTCAGCGTTGGCGTGGTCGTTGCCAGGGCGATGCTCCACAGTGAAGTCCATCCCTTGCAGGGAGATGGACCATCGCAGCAGTTTCAGGTTCTCGCCACGCATCTGTATCAGCCACCGCAGGGGCCGGTGGTCTGTCTGGACCCGGAAGTGGGTGCCGAAGAGGTAGGGCCGAAGTTTCTTTAGGGCCCACACGACGGCGAAGGCTTCTCTTTCGATGGTGCTCCACCGTTGTTCTCGAGCCAGCAGCCGCCGGCTGATGAAGGCCACAGGATGGTCAACCCCCTCGGGGTTAACTTGCGACAGGACCGCCCCCATGCCGTGCTCCGAGGCGTCGGTTTGGACCACAAACTCTCGGCTGTAGTCGGGGGCTTGGAGCACAGGGGCGGTGCACATGGCAGCCTTCAGAGTCTCGAAGGCCGTCTGACACTCGGGGGTCCAGTGTACTCTCTGTGGTTGCCTTTTGGAAGTCAGTTCAGTGAGGGGCCCTACAATGCTCCCATAGTCTTTTATGAAGCGCCGGTAATATCCAGTGAGCCCCAGGAAGGCTCGGACTGCTGTCTGGGTAACCGGGGGCTCCCAGGCCACGATGGCGTCAATCTTGGGTTGGAGGGGAGCCACATGGCCGCTCCCCACTTGGTGCCCCAGATAGGTCACAGACCCTTGGCCTATCTGGCACTTGCTCGCTTTCACTGTTAGTCCGGCCCGTCGGAGGGCCGTCAGAACCTCCCAGAGGTGCCTCAAGTGCTCGTCCCAGTGGAGGCTGTACACCGCAATATCGTCCAGGTATGCGGCACTGAACGCTTCTAGCCCCGCTAGCACCCTATTCACCAGTCTCTGGAAGGTAGCCGGGGCATTTTGCATGCCGAAGGGCATCACCTTGAAATGGAAGTGGCCATCGGGAGTCGAGAAGGCAGATCGCTCTTGGGCACCAGGGGTGAGGCCGATCTGCCAATACCCGGCCGTGAGGTCGAAGGTGCTGAGGTACCTAGCGGCCCCCAGGCGATCGATCAGTTCATCAGCCCGGGGGATGGGATGGGCGTCGGTCCTGGTGACGGCGTTCAGTCCCCGGTAGTCGACACAAAACCGGAGTTCTGGAGGGGCGCCGGGGGCGGCGGCTTTAGGGACCAGGACAACTGGACTGGCCCAGGGACTGTCTCAGGGCTCGACCACTCCCAGGACTAGCATCTTGGCAACTTCGGACTGGATGCAGGCCCGGACTCGGTTGGGAACTCGTTAGGCCCGGTGTCGCACGGGCGGGCTGTCCCCGGTGTCGACATCGTGGACACACCACTGTGTGACCCCGGGAGTGAGCGAAAACAGGTCCGCAAACTGCCCCAACAGCTCTTGGCAGTCCTGGCGCTGTTCGGAGGTCAGGGCGGAGGAGAGGGAGACTCCCTCGACGGAGCCGTCTTTCTCAGAGTACTTCAGGAGGTCGGGCAGGGGCTCGTAGTCGTCTTCGGCTCCGTCATCCATAGCTAGCAGCAGGCTCTGCTCCATGCGGGCAAAGTGAGGCTTGAGCCGGTTGGCGTGCACAACCCGGAGGGGGTTCTTGGGGGACTCCATGTCCACCAGATATGTGACGGGGCACTTGCGCTCCACCACTTTGAAGGGCCCCGTCCATTTGTCCTGGAGGGCACAGGGTTCGACCGGGGACATGACCCAGACTTGTTGGCCCGGTTCGAACTCGATGGACGAGGCGTTCTGGTCATACCAGCGTTTCATCTCCTCCTGACTGGCCTCCAGGTTGGCCTCGGCAAGTTCCCGGAACTTCCGAGTCTGGTTTCGGAGGGTCAGGCGGTACCGGTAGACATGTGGCGGGGCATCTCGGACTGTAGTCTCCCAGCCTTCTTTGACCAGGCTGAGGGGACCTCGGACAGGGTGTCCGTACAATAGTTCAAAGGGGCTGAACCCCAGGGACGTTCCTGCCGGAATTGTTCTTGGGTGGGACCACCTTCCTGGCGCCAGTGGCCTAGTTCAGGGATGTCGTCGAGCTCGGCGATGTCTTCGCGGTTGGGCTCCGGTAACCCGGACTCAAGGCCGGTTTCTCAATCGACGGCGGGCGGCGGCGGCGCGGGCCACTCCTGTTCTTCGGTCGGGATGGCCTCGGTCGGCGCCGGGGCCCGGGCTGCCATGGATCTGGTGGTCGCGCAGACCCACTCGGGTAGTCCCAGCATCCCCAGATGCTCTCTCCACTCGACTTGGGCCCAGGGGGAACTCTCAAGGTCGTTTCCGAGGAGGCAGTCCACGGGGGCGTCGTCCCGGATGGTCACTTTTAGCATGCCCGACACCCCTCCCCACTCGAAGGGGATTCGGGCCATCTGGCACAGGGTCTCGGAATTGTCGGCGGCCAGCACGGGGCACAGCACATTTGGTAGGATCTGTTCGGGAGTCACCAAGTGGCAGCGGACGGCTGTCACACTGGCTCCAGTGTCACGGAGTGCTTCAGCGCGGCGCCCATTAATGTTGACCCACTGGCGGTATTTTTGGGTGTTGCTCGGGAGTGGAGCCCGGGGGGTCATGTCTCTCTCGCCCAGACAGACTAGGGCCATGGCGGCTGGCTCCCACTCGGTCTGGTCCTTGTTGTAGACCTCTTCTTCTTCCTCCCCTCCTTCTCCCAGGGCTGCGGCAGCGATCTGGTGGGTCGGAGGCCCGGTGGGGCCAGGACGCTGGTTCATGGGGCAGTGGGGGTCACTGGCAAAGTGGCCTGGCCGCTGGCACTTGTAGCAGGTAGCGTTCGGGCGGGGCCCCGGCCGTGCTGGGGAGGGCCCTCTTCTGGTCAGGGATGGTGAAGTGTTGTTCTGGGGCGACCCCCGGGGTGGACTCCGGGGCGGCGCAGGCGGGAAGTCTCGGCTCTGGTTCTGGCCTCCTCCGCCGCCTCGCTGGCGGGGGTGCCCCTGTGTGTTCAGTCCGGATTCTCCCATCGGGGTCCGGGGGACCCGGGTGCTCACCCATCGATCGGCCTCGATGGCGAGTTTCCGTGGCTCGGTCAGTTTGCTGTCAAGTAGATGCTATCTGAGCTCGACAAAGCAGTTGTTGGAGAGGTGCTCCCATACAATGAGGTCGAACAGCTGCTCGTAGGTGGTCACTTTGCTGCCTTTGATCCACCCTTCTAGCGCTCTGCTATAAAAGTTCACGTACTCCACCCATGTAGTACCGGGGATGTTTTTACAGTCTCTGAATCTCTGCCGGTACATCTCAGGGGTGAGTCCATACCGGGTGAGCAGGGCGTCCTTCATGTGATCATAGGAGGACATCACGTCGTCGGCCAGTTCCAGCAGGGTGTCTCTTCCTTCGCTGACGAATTTCCCCCATAAGCCGGCACCCCAATCTTTTCGGGGTATGCGGTGCGCGGCCATGGCGACTTCGTAGGCCTTAAACCACTGCTGGATGTCGTAATTTTTATAGTACTCTTTGACGACATCCTTGGGAATGTGGAACTTCGTGTCGGCAGGAGGCGGGGGGTTTCGGATCACAGCGGCGCCAGCTTCTTCGCTCTTGGCCTTGATCTCCAGTTCTTTGAGGCCACGCTCGTGTTCGAACGTGAGTTTCTTCTCTTCCAATTCTCTCTGCCTCCGTCTCTCCTCCAGGTCTCCTTGCAGCCGTAGTTGCTCAATGGCCATTTTCTTTTCTGCTAGCTGGAGTTCTCCGTCCAGCCGGAGTCTGGCGAGCTCCAACTCGTGGAGCCGGCTTCTCTCTCGTTCTCGGGTGTCTTCGTGGGAGAGGCCCGTGTCTCTGTTGGTGGTTCTTTCCTCTGCGGGGGCTGCTAAGGTCTCCTGGTGCACGTCTGGGACCGTGTCACCTTCGGTTGGGGGTGGTGTCTCTCTGGCCTCCGCCCATGTTTGCAGCGCTTCTTTAAAATCTTCTTTGGTACTTAGTCCGGTGGTAGCGATACCTAAGTTTTTGCAAAATTGTTTGAGTTCTTTATGCGTGTACTCCTCCAATAGTTCCTTCTGGAACTCTGCGGTCGTTCCGGCTTCCTTAGCGCTCATGGTTGCTGTGGGTCTCTGTTAGTAGTTGGCGAGTTACTCGCTGTACGATATGCGTCGGCTCGGATCCCGTCGCCTGCCACCAATGTTAGAAAGGCGATCCCAGGGGAGGCAGAAGATTTCTGACAGACGACCCCGAGACCCACCTCTCCGTATGGAATTGGCCGAGCGCCGTCGAGAGGCCTCCTTGGTGAGGCTCCTCTCCTACTATCGTAACAGCCGAGCAATCACACCATTACAGAGGGACACCACACGAGAGTAGATTTAAGAGTCTTTATATAAAGAATAAAGGCAAGTTCTCGCAGCAATATGTACAGGGGGATCGGGGGATCCTCAAAAGTCTCAGTATCAGGGGGAAGGGGGTAGCGGGACAGTCTTGGTACCAACGGGTACTAGGGTACCCCGCACACAGCTCTAAATCCTCGAGCTGGGGGGGGTGCAAGGAGCCGCGACGTCGTCAGCAGGGCTCTGAGGATGGTTCTGCGATGTCGAGCCGCGACAGCGTCAGCAGGGCTCCGAAGATGGTTCAACTTGGTCGGGCCGTGACAGCGTCAGCAGGGCTCCGAAGGCAGTTCAGCTTGGTCGGGCCGCGACACCGCCAGCAGGGCTCCGAAGGTGGTTCAGCTTGGTTGAGCCGCGACAGCGTCAGCAGGGCTCCGACGGTGGTTCAGCTTGGTCGGGCCGCGACAGCGTTAGCAGGGCTCCGAAGGTGGTTCAGCTTGGTCGAGCCGCGACAGCGTCAGCAGGGCTCCGACGGTGGTTCAGCTTGGTCGAGCCGCGACAGCGTCAGCAGGGCTCCGAAGGTGGTTCAGCTTGGTCGAGCCGCGACAGCGTCAGCAGGGCTCCGAAGGTGGTTCAGCTTGGTCGAGCCGCGACAGCGTAAGCAGGGCTCTGACTCCAAGATACAACTGGCCTCCTGATCCAGGGCTGGCCCAGATATAGGACTGGAGTCCTTTGATGTCCGGACCCTCGCGCTTAGGGGGGAGAGGGGCCGGGATGAAGGTGTCCAGACACCCAGCAGGGGGGTGGAGCCAGCGCCCAGGGAGGCCGGAGGGCGATCGATACCAGGCGTCCGGGGACGGCTGGGAGGGTCATCGAAACTCCCCTCCTCCTTGAGCCGTCAAGTGGCCACTCTACCACCTGGGCTGATCTTGGTGCCTCGATGTCGGGGTTTCGCTGGGGCCGCGGCCGGGGTCGGGCCGAGGCCACGTGCTCGGGACGTGATGGGCCCAAGATGGAGTCTGGCCTGAAATGGTGGCCCGGGGTGGTGACCGGACCTGCAGAGTTGGGGCGAGCCGGGTTCGCCGGGTTCCAGGGGGGAGAGCCGGGGGTTGCCAGGGGGGCTGCTCTCGTCGAGAGTTTGTTGGGAGTGGTGTCCGGGGGGGCGACAGCGGGTCGATGGAGGGCCGATGTCGTCCAGGGCCCGCCATGCGGGAAGGTAGGAACACGCCACGAGGCCGGGTCTTGTAGGGATCTGGCATCTCACTAGTACCACCCCAGCGTTATCATTCGGGCTGGCATCTTTGATATCTTATTCCCCCATGGGAGCACTCCAAGTAGACAAAGTTTTATCATTTGTGGCAGCAAAACCCCTTTTATGTGTCACAAATTATCACCACAGTCCCAGGTCATATGCAGAAACCCCGCTGAGGACTAGCCGCACCTACCGCAACTGGAAGAAGAGTCAGTGTATATTTGGAGAAGTTTGAGAGGGGTCAAATAGGTTTGATGCAAGTATATAAATTGTATGAGATTAAAATGGACAAAGGCTGTACATAAAGGTACACGATGAGGCACCTGCAGCCTCCAAAGTCCCCCAATTTTTCTAATAATTCATTCTCTTATGCTTCGTTCGGAAATGTCGTCCGGGTACCCTGGGCCATTTGTGCCAGTCGGGAATACAGCAAAAGTTGACCTGGGCCAATTCCTCTTGGGTTTGGTAAAATGTCATGAACTCTTTATTGGCATAGAAGTCTCACGCCATCTCACATCCTCCCTCCTGCTGTTATAAGAATGACATCTCTCATAGAAGGGCATAGAATGGTCTGAGTGTGCAAAGGGGCAAGTCCTCGGCATAGGGCGCTCCACACAACTCCACTGTAACTACTCTCTGGCGGTATTTCCAGAACTTCCATTCCCAGTGCAGACCTAGCCAATGTGGGAGTTTCGAGTCCCCTTGCACCAGTCCCACCAAGGGAAACAATCTAGAATTTGTCCTGTTTGTGCGCAATCAAAGGCGAGACCTATTGCATTTTCAATGCTTGTTTTTATTATATTGTAGAGCAAACCTTTCAATGGGAATTAAGGTGCAAAATTATGGTTTTTGACCCCTATTTATGAAGGAGGACTTGCTTCAAGGGGTGCTTAGGCAAGGCCTCCCAGATGTTACTCCAGCTGTGTGCACCACCGATAGATCCCTGACACATTAGGATCCCTACCGGGAAGAGGGAAAGAAGCAGGGACCCACCATTTACGTTCCCTGTAAGATATTGTTCAGGACAAATAGAAGATCTCAGCATACAGCGGGATGTAGTGTATTAAGATAAAACCCTAGCCCTAACCCATCTGACAAAAAAGGGAACAAAAGTGAGCAAGTGAGGAAGGGCAGAAATAAAGCATGCCCGAGGTTTGCCACACTGTAATTCTAATCTTGACTCCACCAATTTAGGAAGAAGAGCCCATGGTGGCGAATCCTATTCCCCCAGGAGGCATTCCTAGGTCAGCTGAGCCTGTGCCAGTAACCAACTTAGGGTCCATACCTGTAGCAGAATGAACCATGCAAGGCAAAGAGAGTAACATGGGTGGTAGCCTAGCAAGAAAGTTCAAGGAAGAGTCAAATAAAACAATAAATAATGTAGATCCCATTCATCCTGAAGGTAGGTTGACATTGCATAAGGTGCCCAGCAGGCCAGCTGAGTTAGCAACTCGGACCCCTCCCTTACACTTTCTTTTTTTTTAAAGGGCAGGCTTAGGGGATGGGCCCGAGGAGGGGGGCGCACAGCCTCCATTTGAAATGGGCCTGGCCCCAGGGGATGGGGCCCCTGGGCTGGAATGCACCCAGATAAGGGGCACCACAGGGTCCCCCGCTTCCGCGAATAGAAACAATATTTTTTTAAAAGGCTGGCAAGTTGACAGAGGCCCGCCCCCTTTCACCACCACTCTGCAAACGTGGCTCCTGGTGCATAACTGGTTGGGGGATAAAGTCCCCTTGGCTGTTGAGGATCATTGGGGGCAACAAACCCTCCTGTTAAAACCAGTAAGACCCACACATCAGAATTGCTGAGAGGACTTAGGAGGCCATGCCCCCCTTCTTCACCACTCTACAAACTCACCTCTTGGTGCACTGCTGGTTGGGGAATAAATTCCCCTTGGCTCCAGGGGGTCCTTGCATGCCAACAAGCCCTACTGTTACTGCCAGTAAGTCCCACACAGTGTGGATTGCTGAAAGGTCTTTGGAGGGCACACACCCTTTCTTCACCACTCTGCAAACGCGCCTCCTGGCACACTGCTGGTTGAGGGATAAAGTCACCCTGGCTCCAGAGGGTCTTTGGGGGGAAACATGCCGTCCTGTTATATCCAGTAAGTCCCACACAGCTACTCACACTGACAAATAGAATTTGAAAAACCTTAGAAATTCACTTAAAAAAACCAAGGTTACAGGTATGTTATAGTTAGGATATAGAATTAAAAAACCTTAGAAACTCACTGAAAACAACAAAGGTTACAGGGACGTTATAGTTAGGCTCAGATTTCACTTGTCCAAAATCATTGAAATTGTCATAATCTACATACCTGGATACCAGGTGATTACAGTAGGACGGTGACGCTAGTTCCCGAATCCCTACGAGACTTGCCCTCGGTGTACAGAAGGAGACACTGCTCCGGTAGGAAATCCTAGGGGGACGAGGGTTGGGATGCAGAGAGCGTGCGTTTATTTTAGATGTCAGTTGTTTTAAGATAGTCCATGGAGGTTCTTTTATCAAAGTTTCGAAACTGTAGTGAGTATGATTTCAGCATCAAACCCAAGCTAATATGGATGGGGTTATCTTTACCCAAGTCCTTTCTGGCAGAGCTCTGCCAACAGAAAGTACAAGTTGAACAAAAACACTGGTTACCTTGTCTGCAAGCACAATGTTGCGACTGAGGGCAGCGTGTAGCGAAATCAAGTCTTTTAATGCGTCTCTCCTTTTCTTTTTCTTTTTCAATTCAGGTGCAAAACTGATGCAGGATGTCCTTTGCAGTGAGGTTGAAGTGGAAAGGAACAAGGGAGCTGGCAAGACAGAATCCTGGTAGACGGGAATATATTTCTTATGGCGAGGGCAAGTCATCCAAGGTTGCGCTGCATGGTGGACTACAAATTTCCCCATGGTACGTGTTCCATGCCCCCCATAGTAGCGACCACTTCTTAGGGCAACCTCTAGCAATATATACTGTATTTTCTCTAAACATGCACCAGTCCATGTACTTCTTCCATTCCGTCATGAAGTACTTGAGGTCCCTGGCCCGTAGTTCCTTTTTCAAAAGTCTCAAAAGCGCGCCTTTGACATTGCACAGCGAGTGTAAAGTCCGGGAAAAATCTTATTACTGCGTTCTCGTGTAGCAGGTCGCCGTGTTGGCGCGTCGTCTGCAAGATGGCGTCCCTATCGCGGTAAATGAGGATTCGAGCAATGATTGTCCTAGGCGGGGCTCCCGTTTCGGTTTAGGGATGGAAGCTCGGTGTGCTCGCTCAATAGTATAATGGACACAGATGTGTTTAGGTTTGAGGTGGTGCAAAATCAGGTCTTTGAGGAAGAGATCCACACTAGGCCCCTCCATGTTCTCTGGCACACCCACCACGCAAATGTTGTTTCTCCGCTCTTGCCCTTCCTTATCCTCCAGTTTCGCCGCCATGAATTCTTGCTGTTTCGTAAGATCCTGGACTTATTCTTCCAAGTTCTTTGTGTCTGTTTGCAATTGCGTCACCTGAGTTTCAGTGATCGCGACTTTATCCGACATTTTCCTGAAGTCGGCGCACAGGACGTTGACGTCCGTAGTTACTGCGTCGATTTTGGGTTCAAGTTTCCCTTTAAGGTCTGCAATCGCTGCCATGATGGTGCTCAATGAAGGCACCGCCTGTCTCTCTGGTGGATCAGTCTGCGACGATATCGCCCGGAGTAGTATAGCATACTTGTCCATCTTGTTTGTCTGCACCTCCACCTGGCCTTTGGGTTTCATTTGGGGAGGGAATCCGCTACACAGGTAGTCTGTGACTGGCAATTCGCTGCTTCACTAGTGACTGTAGATTTGGAGATGGTCATCTGATTCACGCTGCCAGTTGGAGGGTGCACTCACTTTCTACACACCCTCCAGATATGGAGAATTTTTAATCTCTCACTTTGCTCGTCGTTATCTTTTAGCCCTGGTATTTTTGGGACTGGTGATTTCCTCCTTTTCTATTACTAATCTCAAGTTTAATTTTATATTACAATTGACTCCAGGGGCCTGATTTGAACTTTGGCAGATGGGATACTCCATCGCAAATGTGACAGATATTTTGTCTTCCATATTACAAATGCCATAGGATATCATGTAATTGTAATATGGCTCTCGGGCTATCTGTTACATTTGTATCCCAGGTACCAAATTATAAATCAGGCTCTAAATTACTTGTGAAATAGAAACAATATGATTTGGTATACAATGTCCAGGTAAAACCCTTATCCTTAGCTGTTGACAGAAGATCCAAACCAACGCTGAAGGAGGCATTAATTTCACATCTCACACATACTGCATCACCATTCCTCTCTAATTATATAAAATATGGATAGATAAGTATAAGTGGGGTTTTACGTTTCCAGTACATTAAGAAATTTGATGAGTTCATAGTGCATCATCCAAATAAATTAGTGGATGACCTAATTTACCCTAATAGGGTCCTGATTAAAGCTCCATATGCATCATTATAAGGTACTGAAATACGTCAACACTTTGTTAGTGTGAACGACATTTTGTTTTTAGTTTGTGACTGAGCTGTTCAGAAGGAATAGAGATATACTGTATAGCTGCTTATACAATTTTAGTGAGTGGGCGTGAAACACATACCACTTAGTTGCATTGCCATGAAGGAAATATAGTGACAACCAGTTTGAATAATGGACAGGACAAAGTAGGGCACTCAGTAGAAGGTGGCAACATGAGATTTACATTTAACCAAGGATTGTGGTTGTTGGAGCCCGCTGAAGGGTCAGTTGTTGTGGGGTTGGGTTTGCTGACTGTAAAAGAGCACAGACATAGCAGAAGATCCTGTGATGACAACAAACTGGAAACCAAGGCCAGAGCTCTCTGTTACGGCTTGTGAAGTATCTTTAACAATTTTCTATTGGGATTTGTGTATTTCTAGTTAGAGACAGTGCTTACTGCAAGCCAAAATTAGACTTTAAATTGAACTGCGGTTTCTGCCGGAGGAGACCCATAGGATCACGGTCCATGCTTTGGTGACCACCCAGTTGGATTGTGCCAACAGCCTATACCTGGATTCACCAGCCCACCTGATTCACAGACTGCAGATGGTTCAGAATGGGGTGACGAGGCTAATTCGTCAGCACTGGCGTAACAAAACTTTTTTGGGCCTCCATGCAAGGCACGTGCCTCCCCCCCCGGGCTCAAACATAAGCTCTGAAGCCAGAGTGCTGTGCTGAGGGTTCCCCCTGGAGCTTGGGTCCCACACCGCGGGGGCTGCAGGGGCCTGTTTTACCCCCTTGTTCATCAGGTTCCCTTCTGTCATTCTATCTCCCCGTACCTGAGACAGCAACACTGGCTCAGGTGCAACAGAGTTTAAGGCCCTTGCCTTTGAAGCCACGAGCGGCATGGGCCCAGGCTACCTCAAGTTGAGGCTCAGCCCATATCAACAGGAGCAGACTCTGAGATCCAGTCAACTGCAACTCCTCTGCGTCCCACGATACGCCAAGACTCATCAAGGTGGCAGGTCTCTCTCGGGAAGGACTGCTAAATTGTGGAACGCATTGCCAATCCATTTGCGCTGGTTAGAAACAGAACATGATTATAGGAAGGTCTTAAAAACTTGACTCTTTATACAGCCTTTATACAGCAGTAGTATTATTGGCTGGTCTTTCCCTTTAGTCTGCTCTTAGCGCCAGAACACCTCTGTTGCGGTAGCTGCGCACTTTATAAATCAATCACTCAATACATTTGTAGAGCGCGCTACTCACCCGCGAGGGTCTCAAGGCACTAAGGGCGGGGGGGGGGGGAGGGAAGGCAGCTACTGGTTGAACAGCCATGTCTTGAGGTGTCTCCTGAAGGTCAGCAGGTCCTGGGTCTTGCGTAGCTGGGCGGGGAGGGTGTTCCATGTCGTTGCAGCGAGGTAGGAGAAGGATCTGCCGCCAGTGGTCGTTCAAATGACTATTGATTGATTGAAGGGTACATTTTAGTGATTAAATGTATCAAACGGAGCCATGTTTCTCTACCTGCATAGATCTATATGTATATATTTGAAAAAAACGTGTTTGTTCACAGAGGTTTAATGGTCTGTTTTTTAGGAGATGGAAATGACCTATCAGAAAGGAAGACAGAGAAACGAACCGAAAAGGGTACCGTAGTTGAAACATCGAACGGAAAGTAGAATAATCTAGAAAGGGCAAGATGCGAAAAGGGCAAGTGGAGGAAAGAGACGGGGGCCCTCGGAAAAAGAGTTAAGTTGAGAGATGTAGAGTTCTTAGAATCATTAAACAGATGAAACAACGTGTTCCAAAAGAAACAGAACGAGCAATTCAACTTGTCAGTTTTAAAAATCTCTTAATTATTCTCATTATAATTTGATGAGAAACAGCTGCAGCTGAAGGGCAAGTCCTTGCCATAAATAACTTGAAAAGGCCACGAAACGCTATGTCCCAACGTTAGCAAAAGGCCTGTGTGATGGAAACTCCTGCGCCCACGCCGGCTGCACCCTCGACCTGCACAGCTGTTCACGCTGGCGATGTGCCAAGCTCAGGACGCTCGCACACACCTGTGCCGCTTAGGTAACTCCCCTCCCTCCCCAGACCCGCTATGGTTACACTATCATGACGCGACACTTCTTAAGCAGGGCTTAAATCTACGGCGAAACGATACAGTGCGTGCGTATCTGCCCCTCCCGACAGCTTCCTGGCCTCAGTGGTTATCTAAGGGGTACCGTGTTATTATTATCTTAAGTCTAAGCTTTAATGACGTGCTTCTGATACATCCCCTGAGAGGCAATGAATCCGCTCCGGGGCGGCGATGACTTTATATGGCCCTGGGTCACTTCCCGAGGTGGGCCCCGGTGTTCGAGCGTGCTCAGCGCAGGATGTAATTTGCTGCCGCTCTGTAGCTGTAGCTGTAGCTGTTACTGCGCAGAGGGGCCTCCAGGGGGCTGTTAGATTAAAGGAGCGCGGGCTGTAACACAGCAGATAAAGCAGCTTTATGTCAGTGAGACTGCCAGGACTAGTTGAGGTGTTTACCTCAGCAAGGAGCCCTGCAGAAGGGGCCAGCAAACAGGAAGCCGCGGTAACACAGCATCCGAGGTGAAAGGTTATAATTACAGTGCAAGATCTCAAGTGAATTGTAGCTTTACAGAAGATGCAATTAGTGCTATCGGAGTAGGGGTTTTCTCATGGGAAGTCAAGCGATATGCCAATAAACTGATACTTTTAATTGCAGTACTTGAAATGGAAAAATGGAAGTGCAGGTACTCTGTAACATAGTACCTGCTTGTGTCTGAGAAGTGCTGGTACTCTCCAATTAAAAGTATTATGTTCCTCTTGAAGTGTAGGTACAATCCCTCTCAAAATAAACAAGCATTTGCAATGCAATAGGTCTCGCATTAAGAAAGTTTGAGCTATTGGTATTGTAAATGACACATTTTTTATTCATGTGTTGGTTTTGGAAATAGCGAAATTAATAGCTTTGTTATTTACAATGCCAATAGTTTTAACTTTTGCAAATGTGACACCTGTAACATTTGTAATGCAATATGTGTTGTATTTACGTGACTTAGATGTATTAATATTACAAATAACAATGGCATTTTTTTGAATAATACTTAAATAAAAGCTATTGTAATTTGTAATGGCAATAGCTAAAACTTTTGTAAATAACTTTTGTAAAGATTATGTTCAGTGTATTTTATTGTGACGAAAATCCAAGAACAGAAGTGAAATATTAACATCTTTTTGTGACATTTGTAATAAAGCTTGAAACATTGAGAGGACATATTTGAACCAGTTGTTGTTGAATGGTTACACAGATTGATGCTGTGGTGGCGCTGAGTGATGTTGTGGTGGTGATGAGTGGATGCCTGACGCTTGTGGATGCCTGACGCTTGTGGATGCCTGACGCTTGTGGATGCCTGACGCTTGTGGATGGCTGACGCTTGTGGATGGCTGACGCTTGTGCATGCCAGACCCTTTTTGGATGCCTGACGCTTGTGGATGTCTGATGGGTGATGCTTGTGGATGTCGGATGCTTGTGGATGTCGGATGCTTGTGGATGCCTGATGCTTGTGGATGCCTGATGCTTGTGGATGCTTGATGCTTGTGGATGCCTGACGCTTGTGGATGCCTGACGCTTGTGGATGCCTGATGCTTGTGGATGGCTGACGCTTGTGGATGGCTGACGCTTGTGGATGGCTGACGCTTGTGGATGGCTGACGCTTGTGCATGCCAGACCCTTTTTGGATGCCTGACGCTTGTGGATGTCTGATGGGTGATGCTTGTGGATGTCGGATGCTTGTGGATGCCTGATGCTTGTGGATGCCTGATGCTTGTGGATGCCTGATGCTTGTGGATGCCTGACGCTTGTGGATGCCTGACGCTTGTGGATGCCTGACGCTTGTGGATGCCTGACGCTTGTGGATGCCCGATGCTTGTGGCTGCCCGACGCTTGTGGATGCCCGACGCTTGTGGATGCCCGACGCTTGTGGATGCCCGACGCTTGTGGATGCCCGACGCTTGTGGATGCCTGACGCTTGTGGATGCCTGACGCTTGTGGATGCCTGTTGCTTGTGGATGCCTGACGCTTGCGGATGCCTGACGCTTGCGGATGTCTGACGCTAGCGGATTTCTGACGCTTGCGGATCTCTGACGTTTGCGGATGTCTGACGCTTCCGGATGTCTGACGCTTGCGGATGTCTGACGTTTGTGAATGCTTGACGCTTGTGGATGTCTGATGCTTGTGGATGTCTGATGCTTGTGGATGTCTGACGCTTGTGGACGCATGATGCTTGTGGATGTCTGATGCTCCTGGTTGTCTGATGTCTGATGCTTGTGGATGCCTGACGCTTGTGGATGCCTGACGCTTGTGGATGCCTGACGCTTGTGGATGTCTGACGCTTGTGGATGTCTGACGCTTGTGGATGTCTGACGTTTGTGGATGTCTGACGTTTGTGGATGTCTGACGTTTGTGGATGTCTGACGTTTGTGGATGTCTGACGTTTGTGGATGTCTGACGTTTGTAGATGTCTGATGCTTTTGGATGCCTGACGCTTGTGGACACCCCACCACCAAACGCACAAGATCAAGGCAACTGAGACACAGGCATTGGCCAACTAAGCAAGAGGCCTGGTGGCTAAAGTAATTGATGTAGGCAAACAATTACACCAACTGCTTAATTTTACCTGCCTTGTAGAACCAGAGCTCAAAATGTATCATACGTAAGTAGTGCACACAAATGAGAGAGATGCTTCCAGGATGGAAAAAAAAGCAGAAAGTGCAAACTTTTAATCCATTCCAGCAGCAGCGAGTAAAAGCAGATTGCAGTTTCCTGTTGCGGATTTGTAAAAGAAAACACAACCTTTTATTTGACACTTCTGATGTTGCTGTAATTGAGCTGCAGTTGGCATCTGTAGTTTCCAATGCTCAAGATAATTCACAAACAAGGCAGTAGCCCAAGACAGAAAAATGGCACAAAAAAAAATCAGGCATTGGAAATGCAATAGGTCTCGCAATAACGCGAGTCTGAACTATTAGCATTGTAAATGATAATGCCCTTTATTTTTGCGTTCTGGTTTTTGGAACATAAATAAAAGGCTTTGTCATTTACAAGGCCTATAGCTTATATTTGCGTTAAAACGAGACCTATTGCATTGCAATGGTGGTGGTGCTGCTGAGTTTTCTCTGAATCTGCACTCTCAATCTGCACTCTCAATCTGCACTCTCAATCTGCACTCTCAATCTGCACTCTCAATCTGCACTCTCAATCTGCACTCTCAATCTGCACCCACAATCTGCACCCACAATCTGCACCTACAATCTGCACTCTGAATCTGCACTCTGAATCTGCACTCTGAATCTGCACCCACAATCTGCACTCTGAATCTGCACTCTGAATCTGCACCCACAATCTGCACTCTGAATCTGCACCCACAATCTGCACCCACAATCTGCACCCACAATCTGCACCCACAATCTGCACCCACAATCTGCACTCTGAATCTGCACTCTGAATCTGCACTCTGAATCTGCACCCACAATCTGCACTCTGAATCTGCACCCACAATCTGCACCCACAATCTGCACCCACAATCTGCACCCTGAATCTGCACCCTGAATCTGCACCCTGAATCTGCACCCACAATCTGCACCCACAATCTGCACCCACAATCTGCACCCTGAATCTGCACCCTGAATCTGCACCCTGAATCTGCACCCTGAATCTGCACCCACAATCTGCACCCACAATCTGCACCCTGAATCTGCACCCACAATCTGCACCCACAATCTGCACCCACAATCTGCACCCACAATCTGCACCCACAATCTGCACCCTGAATCTGCACTCTGAATCTGCACTCTGAATCTGCACCCACAATCTGCACCCACAATCTGCACCCACAATCTGCACCCACAATCTGCACCCACAATCTGCACTCTGAATCTGCACTCTGAATCTGCACTCTGAATCTGCACCCACAATCTGCACCCACAATCTGCACCCACAATCTGCACCCACAATCTGCACTCTGAATCTGCACTCTGAATCTGCACTCTGAATCTGCACCCACAATCTGCACCCACAATCTGCACCCACAATCTGCACCCACAATCTGCACTCTGAATCTGCACCCACAATCTGCACCCACAATCTGCACCCACAATCTGCACCCACAATCTGCACTCTGAATCTGCACTCTGAATCTGCACCCACAATCTGCACCCACAATCTGCACCCACAATCTGCACCCACAATCTGCACCCACAATCTGCACTCTGAATCTGCACCCACAATCTGCACCCACAATCTGCACCCACAATCTGCACTCTGAATCTGCACTCTGAATCTGCACCCACAATCTGCACCCACAATCTGCACCCACAATCTGCACCCACAATCTGCACCCACAATGTGTGAGTGGCGTTGCGTGTGTGAGTGGCGTTGCATGTGAGTGGCGTTGCGTGTGAGTGGCGTTGCGTGTGTGAGTGGTGTTGCGTGTGTGAGTGGCGTTGCGTGGCTGAGTGGCGTTGCGTGTGTGAGTGGCGTTGCGTGTGTGAGTGGCGTTGCGTGTGTGAGTGGCGTTGCGTGGCTGAGTGGCGTTGCGTGTGTGAGTGGCGTTGCGTGGCTGAGTGCTGTTGCGTGGCTGAGTGGCGTTGCGTGGCTGAGTGGCGTTGCGTGGCTGAGTGGCGTTGCGTGTGTGAGTGGCGTTGCGTGTGTGAGTGGCGTTGCGTGTGTGAGTGGCCTTGCGTGTGTGAGTGGCGTTGCGTGTCTGAGTGGCGTTGCGTGGCTGAGTGGCGTTGCGTGGCTGAGTGGCGTTGCGTGGCTGAGTGGCGTTGCGTGGCTGAGTGGCGTTGCGTGGCTGAGTGGCGTTGCGTGGCTGAGAGTGGCGTTGCGTGGCTGAGAGTGGCGTTGCATGTGAGAGTGGCGTTGCGTGTGTGAGTGGTGTTGCGTGTGTGAGTGGCGTTGCGTGTGTGAGCGGCGTTGCGTGTGTGAGTGGCGTTGCGTGTGTGAGTGGCGTTGCGTGTGTGAGTGGCGTTGCGTGTGTGAGTGGCGTTGCGTGTGTGAGTGGCGTTGCGTGGATGATAGTGGGCTTGCGTGGGTGTGAGTGGCGTTGCGTGTCTGTAAGTGTTGCTGTGTGGGTGAAAGTGGCACAGAGCCTTTGATGTGGCCTGGCGCAGGAGAAATGCTGCTGCTGCTAATTAAATACAAGAGTGGCCGGGAAGCGGCCGGGAAACACAAGTACGGCCGGCCACATAATTAGGGGAGGAGAAGCCGCACAGCACACGCTGGGAGAAGCCCTTTGATGTGCTGTGCGGCCGCGATGCGCGCTCTGTGCTGGGGGAGGGCCATTAGCCTGACGAAGGGTGGGAGGGACATTGAGGAACAGATGGCCATGAAAGTGTATGGGCCAAAAGCGCGTGCCTGTACGTGCACTCGAAGAAAACGCCACGAAAAAAAGCGGTGGCTTGACAATCAGTTCGAGCACTTGAATTCTCGGCCATTTCCCATTCCTTCGGAATGGTAAAGGACGAGACCTAAAAAGTGCTGGTACTCCGTACCGAACAGTCCTGGCCCATTTAAAGCACTGCTTTAATGTCGTGATCTTCCAACTTTTTAAACCACCTTTTACTAAATCAACAAACAAAAAGAATCTACAAACGCTTGCCCCCTGAATGCCAAACACATTTTCCCATGCTCTTTCATGAACCTAAATTCAGCAAAAGGCCAGGGGCAGCGGAAGTGACCTCACACCCCATTTAAACTATACACACATGCATGCTTACACATAAACACACAATCACACTTTCACACACTCTCTCACATAAACACACACTCACCTTCAAGCACACATATAAAAGCATGTTTTACTTATCCCAGCTGACAGGAAGGGATATATTTTAGCTAATTGTAATACATTTTTTTAATTACATTAATAGTAAATAATATACTCTCATTCACTAGTAGTGTAATAAAAAATGACAAAAAACAAGGAGATTGTAGCCCCAGCCAATATCCATAAGGACAAGGTGCCCCTGTGTTTCTTGCACTGATTTTGCAACCTCTGAGTCCAGAAGTTGTAAATGCAGTGCCAGGGGTCGCAAAATTCAAGCTAGGGGTAGCAACTGCGACCCCTGCCAAGCCCTAAACATAGTCCAGGTCTGGTGGCTTAGTGGACTAATGCGCCCACTGTAGGAGCCTGTGTTCGACCTCATGGTCACAGGTTCAAATCCCAGTGGTTCCACTCAGCCTTTAATCCTTCTGAGGTCGATAAATGAGTACCATTGAGTTTGGCAACAATAAACATCTGTTATTCAGGGCCAATATACCCTTGGGTGAACGTGTGCTTTACAAATACACATTACGTTCTTTCTGTAGAATTGGCAGCCCCGGAAATGTCTGATAAATATCAATTCAGACATTGCATTTTGGTTCAGTTATAGCTTATACATGTAAAAGTAAATACAAGAAGGCCACTGTTTTCTTTCACTAAAAATGCAACACACTTTTCAGTAGGATGGTTGTCTCTGTTTCCCATGGGCATAATTAATGCTTCTCCAGCCCAGAGCTTAGTGCCCCGCTGACACCAGTCCAGCCCCCATGGGCCTCCTGCCCCATATCTTGAAAACGTCTGTTTGAAGGACCAGTAGGGTTGGGGCAGATAATCACACAAGTCAGGAGGCACTTGTGTCGGAAGAAGCTCAGATCATCTCCAATGACCAATGCAAACAGGGCTTAATGTTAGATTTGCTATGGATTTTTAGGGTACAGCAAGTAGAAAAAGTATAAGTTAATGTTTGTCAATTGGAAACCTTTGGCATTCCAATTTTTAATGTAGGTTTACTTAAAGAGATTTTATACTTTTTACTTGTAGCAAATAGTATAAACATAAAAGTATAAACACATTGTTAAATTTTAAACGGTCTTAAACTAACCTCATTGTAATGAAATGAGTTGTTTTATGCGTTTTGCAAAGGTGCTTTCTTGTGTATTTTCAAATTAATTGCAAAGATTTTTATCAATCACGCAATAAAGACAAATTTCAATTTCAAAATTTCAAAAAAAATTCTATTTCAATCTACCAGACCCAGCAGTAATTAAAAACTGTCTTTGAAACGGATCCCCATGACACTCTATATTGATGTACCTAAATTTAAAAGCAAAACACTGATTGAATTGGCAACAATAACTGTAATAAAAACGCGAAGGTAATGCAATTCAGCTATACAGCTTCTATTCAGTTCCTATTTACATTTTGCAGGTTTTACTTAAACTTGCATTCCATCGGAGTATTCGTTTTTTCAAGGATGTTGGGTTCCTGCATTTTTTGTTTGCAACATATGACTCATGTGTAGCCCATACTGTAAACTGAGTGCCCGCTCATTATCTGGGAGAATCCAACTATGTTTGTGAGGACCATTGCGCTTTAGAAAACAGTTGTCATCTGATTCACCTGTGTTTTTTACTGGGTCTTGAGGTGATAACTCATACTGCGAGCTAGAATATCTGAGGTGAATGCCGATTAAAGGCATGCACGTTTTTTTGCCATTTCATTGAAACGGGTTTGAAATCAATCACTCAATCAAGAAATTTGTATAGCGCGCTACTCACCCAGAGGGTCTCAAGGCGCTAGGGGGAGAGAGGTCCGCTACTGCTCGAACAGCCAGGTCTTGAGTTGCTTCCCGAAGGAGAGGTGGTCTTGGGTCAGACGGAGGTGGATGGGGAGGGAGTTCCAAGTCTTCGGTGCCAGGTAGGAGAAGGATCTTTCTCCCATTGTGGCTCTTCGAATGCGTGTAACGGCGACGAGGGCGTGGCTGGTCGATCGCAGCTGTCGGGTGGGAGTGTAGAAGGTCAGGCGGTTGTTGAGGTACCTGGGGCCCAGGTTGTGAAAGGCCTTGTGTGCGTGGGTGAGGAGTCGGAACGTGATTCTCTTGTTGACGGGGAGCCAGTGCAGGTCTCTCAGGTGTCCGGAGATGTGGCTGTGTCGGGGATGTCTAGGATGAGTCGTGCGGAGGCGTTCTGGATGCGTTGGAGTGTCTTCTGAAGTTTGGCTGTGGTTCCGGTGTAGAGGGTGTTCCCGTAGTCCAGTTGCTTTAAGTGCTTCAAGTGCTGGCGATTCTTTGCTGAAAATGACCACCAGTTATAGTTTACAATATATTTGATACTTATCTTGATAACTATCATACTGTTTATGAATAGTCTGACCTACCTACAGCCATATGCCATATGAATTTCTGTTGGGTAGATAAAAATGTGCAGACAAAAATGACTGGGTCATTTTCTGAGTTGCTGGGCTGTCACTTCAAGTGTTAGACTTCTAGCCTTCACTTGTGGTTCAGCGTTAGGTACCAGAACAACTGATTCAGTTAAGTTATCAGTTCCAGTTGTCTAACCTTCTGCTTTCCAGGAGCCATGCACTATTGGGCCATGTCCTAAAAGATACACACAGAACAAACCCCTGACAAGCCTGACAGTATTGATGGAACTTACTTCTTCATATAGGTAGAAGGAAAAAAATGAATTCTCTTTCAAAGACGGCAAGAAGCATTTATGGCAAACAGGAATTCAGACAGGGAGTGGAGACATAGTTTTCCTCAATAGAAGCTGAAAAAAACAAGTAAAAAGACATAACCATTCAGTGTTTTAAAGAGGAAATGGATGGCGCACATCTCAGCATAGCACTCGTTGTAGAATCAGACCCAAACCTCTCACAAGGATGGTAGGCAAGACATCATGTGCATCTCTCATGCTCTGTCGCTCTGCTACACGCATTTTTTGTGACATGTATGATATGAGCAGGAACTTCCATTCACACATTACACTAAAACACTCCACACATGGGACCAACTTGCACTCCAACCCTCCCAATCAGACGGAACACACCTATGGGTGTAGGCCTCCAAGGTTCCACTTCTTTTCCTCCACTACATGGCCTGATCCTGTGGCATATTACATGATAAAAGCACAACTCTGGTCATTATACACAACATTGAAACTCGACCCGCATAGGCCATAATATGAACCCACAGCCTTCCAAATAATCACAACCTGCAGTGTAGCATGTACATCGTCTAGAAAAAAGGGCCTCTGTGCAGCTACAGGAGTATGAAGCGAGCAATATGTATATGTATACAACTTTAAATAAATATTTAAACAAAAGCCATTACACTAGTTTTCAGTTTCTATGGTGATAATATTGCAAAAAGAACCACACCGCCAGATTTCATTTTCTAGGGTGACCATACTCTTGTTCCATACTTAATATTTCATTAAGGCTCAATCCTCAATCCTTTAATTTTTGAAGTCACAATATTCCAGCAAGCACTCAAATATTAGACATTAATTTTAACAGTGATAACTGAACATGTACCAGACCACAAATCATCTTTTAATTGTGAGTCAATGTTAGTATGAAGGATTGGCTGTCCACCAGCATTCAGGACCAAACTTTCGGCGGAGGGTGTAAGGTTGATGACGAATTCAAGGATTAACCCTCCTGCAGAGAGAGGATTTCGGGATTGTGCCATAAGGAGCATCTGGGCACAGTGAACAGTAAGAACAGAGTGAAGGAGTTGTATTGATGGGGACGTTGAGCTTAGTTTGAGGAACTGTGTAGCGTGCAAAGGTGATGATAAGTCTCGAGTGACATATAATTCTTCTCTGAAGCTGGTAAAGTGTCCACATTCTGTTTGGGAGACCTTAGGGGTGGATATTATGAGTCCTATTGTAGAGAGGAATGGCAGTGTCAAATATATGTTGGAATTGATGGACCTTTTTTCAAACCAGCTTGTGGAATACTTTGTTAGGCAAGCAAGGGGCAGATGTATCAAGGGATTTTTTAGTCGCAAACGCTGCAATTCGCAAAAAAGAAGCGTTTGCGACAAAAAATTCTCAAAATGCTATGTATGATGCACAAATTAAGGAATCGCAAATTTTGCGATTCCTTAATTTTGCGAAAGCATTTAAGGAATCGCAAATTGCGATTCCTTAAATGCTATGTAAGAAACATTTATTTTTTTGCAATTTCCCCTTTAGAAATCGCAAATTACCACCAACTTGTAGTTGGTGGTAATTTGCGAACTCTTTTAAAAATGCACTTTTTGGCATTTGTAAAGGTGCCATGTGGCGCTCATACATGCCCTTAGGGCATGTATGTGCGCCATATGCGCACACATGTAAATTTCAGGGGTGCAGCAGGGTGTCCATAAGACACCCTTGAAATAATTCTCAATTTGCGATTAGCAAATTGCGAATCGCAAATTGAGAATAAATTCCCATTCCCTCCTATGGGCCTCCTGGCCCATAGAAATTAATGGGAAATCATTCATTAATTTGCGATTAGCAATTTGCTAATCGCAATTAAGGAATTTTAAGAAATCGCTAAAAAATAGCAAATTTCTACATACATCCCAATTTGCAATTCTCAAATAGCGATTTGTAAAAAATCGCTATTTGGGAATCGCAAATGATGGTGATGATACATCTGCCCCTAAATTCCGAGTATAAGGTGAAATTCCTAGTTAAAGTTTTCCAGAGTCAGGATTTACCGAGAAGAATTATTCCCAATAATGGTCCACAGTTCAAGGTGGAAGTGATTGAGAAATTTGTAACACAGAATGTATTGACCTTCTGTTTACTACCCTGAGGGCAATGGAGAATAGAAAGTGTCAAAAGAGTTATTAAGGTGGCAGTGCAAATGGCAAGAAAAAATATTCAGGATTGGATTTTGCAGGTAAAATAATATTTGGGCTGATCGCATTAGAGCCACTGTGACAGGTTATCCGCCTTTGGCTGTTATGTGGGTTTGGAGTCTGTCTGATAACAAGACAGCAGTTGTGGTGAAGAAGAATATGTCGGAGGTAGAAGATGTGTACAAAAAGGAAGGAGATGTGAAGATGTTAAGCATGGTGGAAAAAAGTACAGCTGATTTGGGGTGTGTGGTGATAGTGAAATGCCAAAGGAGAGTTTTCAAGGGCCAGAGTATCTTTTAAAGGCCACTACTGGGTGAAGATGTGATTGCCAATTCAGCGAGGGCGGAATGACTGAAAAATATGAACATGAGCAACATTATGACGTGTAAGGATCACAGCGAGGACAGTGAATGCAATAATGCTGATGAGCTACATCTGTGTAAGTGTTTGGAGGAGTAAAATGTTGGTGGTGTAGTTCGCCTGACCAGGTAAATGAGAGCAGGGGTGAGAACGATCTATTACAGGTTGGTCAGGAAGACTGTGGTAGAAGTGGCTGCTTGGCAGGGGCAGGAATGGGCAAGCAATTGTGCGTCCTGTACAGTGTAATACATGTATCCTCTGTTCAACTGTGTATTATATGATTGCACTTGTTCTATTGCATTATGTGTTTTGTTTGTATTGATATTTCCTTTATTGTTCGTATTGTTTAGTAAGTTAAAGTGGGTAGATTTTTACAGCTCTGCTTATCACCCATGAAGGTATCCAGGTGCTATCCATGGGCACCAGGAGATTAAGTGATTTGCCCAGAATCACGGGATGTTGCGCTGATGCCGAGACTCAAACCCGGATCCTGGACTGCTGATTCGGCACCTCTGGCCGCTGCGCCACATCCCCTCCCTGCAGTTTATTTTGTTTCCAGTGTTGGTTGGGGAGAGATGTGGGGTGTTAGGAGATACAGAACATCCCATGCAACGAATGGAATGCAGATGAGTAACATACGTGACACATGCTAAAGTACCAACAGTATGTGTCATTTCATGGAACCTCGCATGTAAGGCCTGGATTGCTCAGCCGAGTATTCCAAGTCGATTGGGGGAAGCAGTTGATGGCTGTCCCACGTTGTCATTGTGGCAGCTCTAAATAAGTAATACTTTTAAGAAGAAACTTACCTTCTTGGTCTCGCTATTTCTTTGGTGGTGCCAAGATCAGCACAAGATGTTTATGCAAGTGATGTGGAATGTTGTTTTCTATTCGCAGAGGCAGTAGGTCTGTGAGATGAAAAAGTGGTAGGAGCACTGCGTGGGGGCTTTTAATAAATATTTGATTTAGCTGGAATTACAGCTTCCTGCGTGTTTTACAGTAAATTGTCAGGTTAACTTGCAGTGGGAGTAGCATTTATGAGTACTCATATGCCCACTTTATATGTTTTTTGTAGGGAGTTTTATATAGTGCAAACTCGACCCGAAGGTATCAGGGCGTTTTACATGGGCACCATTTGCGATACAAATGGACACATTCATTTTGTTAGGCACGGGGAGATTACGTGATTTGCCAGAATTACAGGATGTTGAGCGTACCTGCCATGACTCAACCCGGTTCCTCAGCTTCGAGGTCGACTGCTCTAGCCATTATGCTACATCCTGACACATCACACGGACTACCAGATCACCAAACATTTTGCAGTGGCAGTATACAATTGGTGGTCTTCAGCTTTTGCGTGATATCAGTATCTCTGTGCTTAGTCAGTTGCACTGAGTAAGCCTCACTCTTCTAATATCGACAGTATGGCGCTCAATGCTAAATAGCTTCAGGGCCAGTCAAGCTATTCTGCCACTCTGGGATTTCCCTAGCATGTTACTGGTTAGGAGTTGTTTTTAGAGCATCATGTTTTATCTGTCTCTCTCTTACTGCTTTGTTCCTCCTTGAGTACTTCCCCCTTCAGGGCTTCTTGACTCTGTTTGCTTTCCTCTCTTCTGTTTACCATTTCCCCCACTACCTTCCATTCCCCATTAAACGTGTGTCTTGGATAGTCTATGCGATAATATCTTATATTGTGTAAGATCACGTTTTTCTCCTAAGCACATACTGGTAACTGCAACTGTAACTGATGTAACTCAAGTGTAATGAGAGCAAATCTGAGGTTCTGCTGTACGGTTCCTTTCCAGTCAACTTCCATGACTCCCTCTGGCCCACCGATTTTCCTAGCCCCAAAACCACAGGCGGACCTGTAAAAAACCTAGGAATTTGGTTTAGCAATAATCTCAGATTTGAAGACCACCTGAAAAAACTCACTGGAATCTGCTTCTCTACTCTCAAAACCTTGCGCAGATTTCTTCCTTTGCTTCCGAGATCAGCCAAGGAGATGGTCATTCGCGCCCTGATATTATCCAGATTGGATTATGCGAATGCGCTCTACTGTGGACTTCCAGCCTATCTGATTCACCGCCTCCAAGTCATTCAAAACGCGGCGGTTCGGCTGCTGTTTAACATACCCAGAAGATCCAGCGTCCGTCAACCGCTCAGAGATCTTCATTGGCTCCCAGTGGCTCAAAGGATCCTATTCAAGATCCTTGTGTTAGCATACCGAGCACTACACCTAACAGGCCCAACCTATCTGAGAAAGAGGTTTTCCCTCTATGTCCCCAACCGCCCTCTCAGATCAAGCAGTCTTCACCAAATGACGGTTCCAAAGTTCAAATTTAGCAGGCTTGGTGGACAATCCATTTCTGTTAGAGCAGCGAGAGCTTGGAATACCCTGCCTCTGCAGCTGAGAACAGCCCCCTCCATCATGGCATTCAGGAAAGGCTTAAAAACCCACCTTTTTAACATCACTGCCTAATGGTTGTTTCTCCTTTGCATTCACTGTGATCTGTCCCCTTCTCTTCCGCGCCAGGATACTATACTATTTAGTAACAGAGCGCGCTACAAAAGCCTCTATAATAATAATAATAATAATAACTATGTAACAATGTTCTGAAACAATGTCCATTCTCATATAAAGCGCTCTGATACCTCTGGGTCTAGCCAGCGCTATATAAAACTTTTCAAATAAATAAATAAATGAGTTGCCATGACCCATCCATGATCTTGGGACCCCATTCTAGTTGCTGGCTCCTGCACTGCGAGACTGGTTTGAACATTTTTACTAGGGCTGATTTTTGTTTCCAGTGTGTTGTCGCATGAGCATGAGCCTCCGTGTGGTATTAGCATTCCAGCGAGTCCTGAATCCCCAGCTCTTTTTCAGTGGCGGTACAAAAGGGGGTGGTGATGGACGGAGCATCTGAACCAATCAAACACTCACACCCAGTCAAAAGATCTGGGTTTGATCCATCACCGTTCTTTAGCCCACTCTGCCACCGCAGTTCAGACATGGCTATATGCAAATCAGTCTGACCCTGTGCCTCATGGGAACAGTCCAGCCCGAACTGCCAAGCCATGCCTTCCCTGGACCGGAAACAAGCTTCCGAGGACCGGTTTCTGGCATTACAGCCGTCTTCAGCCCGGCTTGCTTGAATCCAGTGGCAAAGTGAGCAAGGGACTCACGTCTGAGCATACCGTGCCACACTTTCAGTGGCAGCATCTTCAACATTCATGTTGCAGCAGTATTGTACTCATTGCTCGATCATACGACTGATTGGAGTAGTAGTATGACACTGTTTGCTTGACCACCAGCCTTCTTGGAATGGCACTATTGCACTGATCACTTGAACACCACCTGTCTTCTTGTGGTGGGACTATCATGCGGATTGCTAAACCTCTAGCTTTTTGTGGTTGCAATGTCACAGTAATTGCTTGGCCAGCACCCTTCTTGTAGTGGCACTAATGCACTGCATGCTTATCAGACTTTTATTATTTCCAGTGCCTTACCAACTGTACGGCCACCACCTTTTTGTGGTGGCAGTAGCGCACAGCTTGCTTGCGAGTCTTTTACTAATTCCACTACCTGAACAACTCTCTGCCCACCGGCCTTCTTGTGCTGTGGATATCATAGAGTGATTGCTCGCCAACCTTCTTCTGGTGGCAGTATCCAACTCATTACCAATGCACTGAATATCATGTTGTAGCGGGAAACAGTCGGAACAATGTGGGCAGAGTGTTTCCACTACACAAGCGCTACCACGCTTGCCTTAACCACGCATATGCCCTAACCATGCACCTCCGTGGTTAAGGCAGCGGATGGTCTAGCTGCTGGCTGCAGCTCAGCGGAAGCAGGAAGATGCCAGGAAGAGAGGACGCTGTGAGGTAAGTGAGGCTGGGGTCAGGGTTAATAGGGGTATTTTGTATTGGTTGGGAGGATAGTTCTCAGGGCGGGGGGGTCGGGTCAGGGCTGGGGTGTCGGGTCGGATCATTTTTAGGGCTGGGGGGGTCGGTCGTTTTCAAGGGTGTGGAGGGGGGTCGGGGTAGTTCTCAGGGCTGGTGGGGTCGGGTCAGGGTAGGGGTGTCGGGTCGCATCATTTTCAGGGCTGGGGGGGTCAGGTCATATTCAGGGCCAGGGGTGTCGGGTCGTTTTCAAGGGTGGGCAGGGGGGTTGGGGGTAGTTGTCAGGACTGGGGGGCTCAGAGGTCATTTTCAGGACTGGGGGAGTTTTGGGGTAATTTTTTTAATTAGGGGTCATGGTATTCGGCCTAAGAAAAGTGTAAGGGACTGGGGTAGTTTTAGGGACAGTGTGAGGGTTGGAGGGGGTCGGGTTGTGTAAGTTAAGGGACAGGGTTTTAGGCCCCAGGGCATGGGGAGGGGAATGTGTACAGTGGCGGCTCCTCTGCTAAGCCTGAGGAGCATCACCTCATTGCTGTGCAGCAGCGAAATAAAGGAAAAATAAAATGATAATAACTTGAGGTTATTATCATTTTATTTTGTCCTGCTGCGGCAGCTCTGCAAGGTGGGGGCGGGGCTGCTCTGATACAGGAGCAGCGGGAGTGGCGAGCACACTTGCAAGTGCGCATGAATGTTTGGCCGGCCGTCTGGGGTCCTGCCAAACATTCATGCACACTTACAACTTTCTTCACCCAGGCTGCATTACAGCCCGGGTGACAGCATGCCCATGCTCCCATTCTGCATCGCAGTGCTCAGGCCAATCAAACCACTGCTTTGCAGTGTTGTGATTGGAATAGAGGAGCCTTGGTGCTTACCAATCACAAAGCTGCATTCCTGCGTTGTGATTGGCTCCGGGAGTCTGGGTGTGCTTCCTGATTGTTCCGTTGCGGCTGTGCCATGAGGAGAGACAGAGGCGAGATGCTGCGTACCGTAAGTTTTTTTAAATTATTTTTAAATTATTTACATTTACCTTAATCCCCTTAGCCCCCAATCCCTTCTCCCATCTCACTACCCCCAATCGGTGCCAGGCACGACTGAATGGGTAGTCAGGGTAGTTTTTAAGGCTTAGGGGAGGGCGGGTAGTTTTTTTTAGTGCTCAGGGGAGTGGGGGTAGTTGTTTTTAAATAGGGGTTAGGGTTTTAGGCCTAAGGTAGTGGAAAGGGTTGGAAAAGTTTCAGGTACAGTGCGGGGTTGGAGGGGGTTGGGGTAGTGTATATTAAGGGTTAGGGACAGGATGGGGGGTGGGAGTGGGTCAGGGTATTTGGACCTCAGGGCTGAGGGGCAGGTAGGGGAATTGTAGCGTAAAGCAGATGGAGCGGGGTCGTGACTTTAGCTACACATACCTCCTTTGCCATTCATGGCTTTACCACGAAATTGCATGGTAAAGGCATGAGTGGTAAAGGAATGTGTGGTTATGAGGCATTCGTGGTTCAGGCTGCTTGGTAGAGGCATGCGTGGTTTAGCCATGTTTGCCTCTATCACACAGCCTGCTGTAGCAGTGTCACACTAATTGCTTGATCATCAGCCATCATAACTAATCCTATTGGACTGCACTGATTGTCGGGTCTTTGATCTAGATGCTGTAGCATAGATCTATAGATTGTTGCACTATTACAGCAAGGAGATCTGGAGTTGGCAGAATCAAAGGAGGGGCCATTCCACTAGTCGACTTCTGTTCACAGTTGTGCATCAAGATAGAGGCAGCCAAAGCAATTTCCCTTGTGCTCAGGAGAAATTGTGAAGTGCACACTATTACATAAGGTTCCCTGGAACGTAGTGCACACTCAAAATGGGACTGACTGGTAGTGTGTAAAGGCACTGTCGGAGGTCCTGATTAAGAGTTTGGCAGAGGGGACTGACAGATATCTGGTCCTCCTAATTACAGTGCATAATATCCTAATCCATTTGTAATAAGGCGGATGGGGTACCCGTCACGTTTGTAGTGGCGTTCCTTTATAAATCTCTAAATCAGGCCCAGGTGTTCCTTGATAATAATAATATTATTAATAATAATAATAATAATGAAGAGAGTTTGTAAAGCGCCTGGTTACACTGGCCAGTGTGTCCCCGCGCTGCGGCAACAGAAAGCTACAGAGAAATATCGAAAAACGGTCCGGCAAAAGCTCAAGGGTCCTATGTTCTATGCCTGGAAGAGCCAAGTCTTCAGTTTTTTCTAAAGATATTCTCTGATTGTTCCATCCGAAGGTCAGGGGAAGAGCGTTCCACTGCTTGACGGCCAGGTAGCGGCATGAATGGCCTCCCATTCTCATTCTTTTTATAACTGGGACTTGCACCAGCCCTAAGCCCTGGGAACGCAGGGCTATGGTAGGGGTGTAGGGGGACAGTAGGTTGTGCAAGTACCCCGGGCCTTTCCTCAACAGGATCCGTTGACTAATACGCAGGGTCTTGAATAAAATTCTTTCCCTTATTGGGAGCCAGTGAAGAGTAGTTCAGGCATTTTTAGATGAGGCTCTCCTAGGAAGCATCAGGACCAGGCAGGCGGCGGCGTTTTGGATGAACTGTAATCTTTGCACGCTCTTTTTACTGGCACCTATGTAGAGTGCATTCCCATAGTCCAAGTGAGAGGTGACAAATGTGTGGACTAGGGTTTTCCTGGCATCTACCGGGAGCACATCTAAGGTCTTCCGAAGGGCCTTCATCATGCCAACGCACTTTCCCGCCACCGTCCTGGTGTGGTGATCGAAGGAGAGGGTGGTGTCTAGCCACATCCCCAGGTTTTTAACCTCCTCCTTGGGGGCGGGGGTGGTGCCCAAAGTTTGCGGCCACCAACTAGGTGACCACATCGTGGGGGCGTTTCCCACAATGAGGACCTCATTCTTGCCGCCCTTCAGCTTTAAACAGTTGCTAGCCATCCAGACTGAGAGCTCTTGAAGGCAAGCAGAGAAGTTAGTGGCAGATTCTTCCTGGGATTGGGTCAAGGATACGACAAGCTGCGTGTCATCCGCATATGACACAATACTTATGCCGTATTTATCAACGATGTTAGACAGAGGGGCAATATACAGATTAAAAAGCGTAGGGTTGAGTATCAAACCCTGGGGTACCCCCTATCCTAATCTGATATTCTTGGAGTAGTACTGCCCTTGGGATACTTGAAAGCTCCTGCCTGTAGGAAGGAGATTAGCCATTTCAGAGCCACGTTGGTCAGTCCACTCTCCTTAAGGCGCTGAATTAGTATGGGGTGGGCCATGGTGTCGAAGGCAGCGCTGAGGTCCAACAGAATCAGTGCCACCGTCGGTCCGGCATCGACCAACCGACAGATGGTTTCAGTGGACAGAAGCAGCGCCGTCTCTGTGGAGTATGAGGCCCGGAAGCCCGATTGCGTGGGGTGTAGTAGGCTTGCCTGATTCATGTGATAAGTTATCTGAGCATTGACCACCTTCTCCGCGATCTTGGCGAAGAAAAGTATGAGAGATATTGGTCGAAGATTCTCCAGTTGGCTAGCACTAATCCCTGGTTTCTTTTTAATAGGGACAACCACTGCCTCCTTACATCTTTGGGGGACCACTCCCGCCTCAAAAGAGAGTTTGATAAGGTGTCTAATGTAAGGCCCCAGAATGTCCATACTCTCCCTCATATTTCTCGGTTTAATGGGATATTTCGGGGAGTCTGACTTGATGTTCAGAGCTATGGATTTTAAGTCATCTAGGGAGGGAAGGCTGAAACTGGAGAGACAGGAAGCTTCTTCCAGATTACATACTCCCTTCCAATCATCTTTCCCGTTATGGGCCTCCTCTGGGAAAGTAGAGTAGATCTTCTCTACTTTGTCCGAGAAGTAGTCTGCTATCAAGTTGCATGACTCAACAGAGACTTTACTAGGGGCAGAGGTTCTTTAAAGGGACGAAAGCTCTTTAAAACCACAAATAGTTCTCTAGAGGATAGATGGTAGCATCCCTCCACGGCAGAAGACCCCTGAGGCGTCTTCGGACCGCTCTAAAAGCATTCAATCTAATGCTAGGAGGAAAAAGCTCTTAGTAAACCTACAGTCAATGCTTTAAATGGAAAAAAATAAGTGCAGGTACTCACCAAAAGGAGCGGTGGACTGGGGGGTGGAGTGTGGGACGGGATTAGGGGCGGAGCCAGGGGCGGGGCTATGTTTTCAACCTTTCCAAACTTTATAGGCAAGAAATTCAAGTGCAAAGTAAAACATTTGGAAGCATCTGTCCTATGGTTATGGCCCTAATAATAATAAATGTATGTTCAAAATCGTCTCTGAATTTTGCCATCAAAGCTTTGCATGCTGGAATTTTTAGAGACCCTTACTTATAATGAGAAAGAAGAACTACGAGTCCCAGCATGCAAAAGCGTTACCAGCTAAAATCTAGAACTGTCTGAAAGTCTAAACCCCATTCCATGAAGCTGCCTGTCACATTTGTGATAAACATGGTTTCCCATGCGAAGCAGTTTAAATGCACCGAACCCAGAAAAAAAATTGTGTTGCCTTTAAAGTGTTTGTTTCTTTGAGGGTAATAGTAAAATTGGCAGCAAGGGCAGGGATTTACATTCAAGTAAAAATGCATTTAAATTGCTGATGAACTAACATTTACAGTCATTTAAAACAATGACATGCTAAAGTGCTGTACTGCCCTCTCCTTCGTCCATTAGTTTTATGGTGGACTCTAAAGTCCCACTGTGCAGGATCAAAGGATAAACTAAACACCCAGACGCCCCACACTGCTGGGGGAGTTGAAGTCGCAGAGAAGCACTGCAAGATTACTGTGCCCAGGTGACAAAATCTTCTGTTCTGGAGCTCCTGTGCGATCTCAGCTCAGGATTGCAGAACCAGAGCGGGTAGCTGAAAAGTGCTGCGGAGGCACGATAAAATGCGAGGAGCGCCACCTGTGTCTAGGCAAGGCCACCATGCGGTACTCTACTTGTCCTAGGAGAAGAACACCGGCCCATTTAAAGCACTGCCTACAGTCATGTGTAGTAATTGCAACCGGGGGGAAAACAGGAAAAAAGTTGTGCAACCAGCACAGTGCTACGTAATAAAGGCCCTTTGTGGCGTAGGAATTTCCCTGTTGTTCTCCTATTAAAATAAAATAACCCGGGAGCATTGCTTCTGCAATTGTACAGTTGCCTTCTGTAGATCATTTTCTTCTTGTGAGCGGGCCCCCGGTGATGAGTTTATAAATGTTGGCTCTCAAACTCCAGTAATTCTTTTGTGACGAACAGAGGGGGCTGGGCACACTGTGACAAAGTAGGCATTGTGTCCGTGTAATCCAAGACCTTGGCGAGACGAGAGGCGGAGAGGCTTGGAAGAGGCGAGCGGGGTTCAGCGCCTCATCCGTCCACGCCTTTCCCCTGCCTCCTCCCCGCCCCCTCAAGTGCAGCGTGTACGAAAACTCGTCAATCGACGACCAGCTTTCACCCATTCGGGGGTCAACGAAGCTCGCACCAGAGCGAGGCAACAAGTAAACTAATACTAGAATTTCTTTAACGTGTAACCCCAGGCCGCTCCTCTGTGGGCACCCTTTGCACGGCTCAACTCACCACCGAGACCGAGGGATTGCAACCTCGCACCAGAGAACTTTGCAGTACACAAAAAAGACGTGCAGCGTAACACTATACCGAGACAATGGCAGAGGCGGTTATTTCCAGAGGCGTAGCTATTAACGGTGTAGCAGGTGCCCTGGCACCGGAATCCCGGCAGTTTCCCGGCCGCTCTTGTTTTGCATGTTTTTGTATGCATGTAGAATACGCCTATTATGGTAGCTTTCTATTATTTTGCTCTTCTCAAGTACTTTCTACACCACATTCACCTCATTCAAAATGCTCCTTTTTAAAAAAAAAAGAGCTTTGTATGCATCTCTGGATCCTTAGACACAGCGTTCCTTCTTACGTTTGCAGCCGGGTCTTTATTTCTGCACAGCATGGAAATCTGTGTTTTATAATACCCATCTAAGGTCCCTCAGTTTAATTGCTCTCGTCCAGGCAGATGCTCTTTCTCCTTCCTCCCAGCCACCTACTAGAATGCCCTTCCGTTGGACATTCATGCTCACCCTAGCAGTCATCGCTTTAGATAACGTTTGAAAACCTGGATATTCTTTTAAGTCTGCTTCTTTCTCTAGCTTTCCCTGGTACGAGACGTGATGGCAGCACACTGCACACACAGCATTAATGTGTTCAAACCTAGGACAGAGGTCTCCAAAGCTTTGGTGTGGCCAAAAGCTCCTTTTTCATCAGGTTTGCACCAGGAAGCAAAATCGTGGATGAGAGAAGAAAACGTACGGAAAGCTTCACTTCTTTTGGGCCATAAACTTTCAGGCCGTAGCAGCACTCCTCCCACACCTTCACTTCAAAGGCCCCTGCTGCTTCACACCCTCATCGCCGCTCTCCCCGCTCGGCCCCCTCCCCTGCCCGCCGTGTCGCATTTCTCTTCATCTTGGTTGCATTGCGGATATGATTCTTTATGTTCAAGTACATCTCTAGTGTAATTCCAAGGGATTTCGACTCAAAAATGTGGGGAGAGCAGTTGAAGGCTGTAAGATGTTTCATCCAGAGGTCGATCTTGGGAGTGTGATTAGGGGGGATGATGAGGAGGAATTCCGTTTTGGAGGTGGGTTTTGAGCATGAGGTGGTTCTCAGGGAGCCAGTTTTGCATGTTCATCAGGGTAGAGTTGAGTGAAATGAAGTCTTCTGGTGGGGTATTTTTCAGATATAGTTGAGTGTCATCCGCATACATATGAAAAAGAATGTGCGCGGAGTTCAGAGCTTTTGCTAGTGGTTCCAAGAATAAATTGAAGAGTATTGGTGAAACCCTAGAGGAACTCTCATGGTTACTGTGGAGGGCTGAGATAGGGATTGACTCACCTTGACTCTTTGGAGTCTGTTGTGGAGGAAAGAAGTAATCCATTGCAGTACTGCCCTGAAAGGCCCATCCTGTGTTCTTGAATGGGTGGTAGTTTTTCGTGATTAACAGTGTCAAAGGCAGATGATATATCAAGGAGAATCAGGAGGCAAGATTAATTTTGGTGTAGCATTTTTAAAATGTCACCCATATTGTGAATGAGTGCAGATTCCATGCTGTGACCTCACCGAAAGCCAGATTGATTGGACAGCAATCACCAAGATCGGGACTGTTGGGTGCATTGACCGAATGTTGTTTAACAATTTCAAAAAGGTTCTTGGGGCAGCTTTTGGCCTGAGTAAGTTGGGTTCTGAAGAAGGCGGCCTTTGCCATCTTGATTTTTCTGTTGTAAGAGTTCCTAACAGATCTAAGGTAATTTAGATGTTCGGTGGAGGGTATGGATCTCCAAGATCTTTCGGCTGCCCTTTAGTTTGTTAAGTTACGAGTTTATGTTGCCATTGAACCATGGCTTGGAGATTTTGGAGGGAGCATTTTTATGTTGTAAAGGGGCTATAGAGTCCAGAATATCAGAGATAGAGAAATTATAGAAATCTGTGAGAACATGAACATCTTTTATGTCTTCTTGGGAATTCAAGACATTTTTACATCTGATTGCTAGCTCTTCTGTGTTAATGTTTCTAAGGTTCCTTTTCCATTGCTTCGTTTTCTTGGGTTGGTCCTTCTTCGGTGACACCTCCCTGTTAATAAAGAAGATGATGCTGTAGTGGTCAGACGAATCACATGGGATAATGGAATCCAGTGTGATGGTGTTTCCTTTGGATATGATGAGGTCCAGAGTTTCACCCTTATTATGAGTTGGGCTGTGACAGAATTGAGTCAGCTCATGATCCATGAGGTAGGATTGTGAGCTGACTCTAGCAGTACTAGGCCCAACCATGTTAAAATGACATCATCAGTATACAAACTTGGGAAAGATCCTACTTTGCCCTCCATCACCCTTACACGGTGTGAAACGTTGTCAGAACTCGGCCCACCCTGGCAATTATTACAGTTCAATACCACACAAATTTAAGATGCACTCCAGATCACAACAATATAGAAAATGTGTACACACCGATGATTACAACACTTTTAAACAGCACCATGGGCCAAGGCCGCATTAGTAAAAACCAATGTCAAACACAGTATTCTTTCGGTAAGGAATCAACGTGTAAAGCACTAACGCTGTGCGGTGTAATGTAATTAATAGCAGGCGTTCCTCATTCAGTCACTCCCACCCGCTCACTTAACACCGATACGCGGTGCCACAGATATCAGGAAGATCTCTATGGAGCGCACTCGCACACATATGCACAGAGCACCGTAATGAGGTGCCACTGCTATCTGGCAGGTCAGCTGATAATACAAATGTAGACACTGTGGCCCAAGCCCTTCTCCACCTTCCGGCTAACCCCGACTACCCCACACCCACGGGTTGGAGATAAACAACCCTCCCCCTGATACTAGGCTGATTGCGGCTGGAGTCACACTTACTGAGGGTCCCAGGGAAGAAAGTGGGGGTAGGTAGTGTGAGAAGTTAGCCTGGCATATGATTTACACTAGTTCTAGTGGGCACCTTGTACCAGTCTAATCGACCCTTATTGATGGTGGTTGTAAAGTCAACCTTATAGAAAGCTATCCTAGTGGTAGCATGAACCAGCAGTCTTTAGGCTAAGACTTCAGTAGGCGAGTTAAGCAAGTTGTTTTATCATACATAATCCCTTGAATACCAAATGAAAGGACACCACACAAGGTATATATCAAATATATATGTATTTAATCTAAACACAACCCCTCTGCACTCTTTATGAGGTCAGAGGTAAAAATACAATACAAGTCACACAGTTAATACACAATAAGTTGCACAGTATACGTTATGCCCTAGGGGCCTCACTAACCATATACTAAGAAAGTGGTATAAGTACCACATGAGAGTTAGAAAGCAGGCCTAGGGCCTGTAGAATCACTGAGGCTACACTAAGCAACCAAAGGTTAAGAAGTAGGAGATCCACGGGAGCCGCGTGCAGTGTCTAAACACAGGCGCGGGTTCCCATTGACTTTCTATGGAGTTCGTAAAAGTTACAAAGTTACAAGTTAAGGACACTTCCGGATGGACTAGGACGGAACCCTTTTAGACTTAGACACTAAGGGGGCCAATACCCTCGAGACTACCAGAGTACTTGTGTTACCTCACCCACGGAAGCCGGGTGCATAGGTGACTTTTGATGTTGGGTTTCGTCGTCGTTTTCTATGGAGAGCTGCAAAGAAGTGCTGCAGGCGACCAGAGGAAAAGTGTCCGGGTGGATCCAAGGGTGGATCGGAGATGTGAAGAACCTGAAAGCAGAGGGGACAGAGTCTGGGTCACTAGCCAGTGACCAGGAAGGAACCAGGCGATGTGGGGTGCTTTAGGTGAAGAAGGTGAGTTTGTCTCTTCAGCCACGAGGTCCAGGAGGCATAGACAATGACCAGGAACCGGATTCGAGCTGTCCCACAATATATCTAGAGGACTGCAGTGTCGGTATCCAGATTGGACCCAACAAGCCTTGGCAACCGCAACCCACGCAGGATGTTGAGATTGGCTGTGTTGCAGACCAGCAAGGTCTGTGGTTCTTCTCCTTTTCAGGAAAGCTGGATCAAGCCTGGAGCAACCAGAATCGCAAGTTAGATTCAATATGGTGTCTTCAGGGGGCTCACTAGCCAATGGGCAATGAGCCGGGATGACGCTTCAAGCACAAATGTAAAGGCGGGGTCCACGGGACACTCACGGAGTGTGGGGTCCTGGGCTTCGGTTTAAATAATGCTAGGGGCTGGGGCTTCTCGTACCCCAATGCATAACTTACCGAGGCTTCATGAAAGGAGTGTAGGTAGCAAAATGCAGGATGTCCAAGATGTCCGGTCCCACTTCTCTCGTGTCCGCCACGGATCCCAGCTTTGCTGTGGATGTGGGTCGGGGTCAGAGAAGTCTGGAAGTCCAGTTCTTTAGTTTCAGAGTTTTCAGGTTCCGGCGGGAGCCTTGAAACTGCACACTGGCAAAGTTGCTGTTGGTGCCTGTTTGAACAGGGTGGTCACTCCTTGACCACAAGGGAGATGTCTTCCGTCTTCTAGTCAGAATAAAATGTCGAAGGTCCAAGCGTTCTGTATCAAAGTTTCGTTCCAGGATAATCTAAAGTCCTGGGGACACAGCTCCTATACTTATACTAAGGATGGGGCTGGATTACCTGACTAGGTCCCTTCCATGGGTGGACCTGAGAAGGAGAATGCAGTCCTCCCTGCCCCAATACACAAAACCCCTGCCTGGGGAGGTGCTGGCACCTCCCTGGACAGGAAACCTATTGTCCAGGCTGCCCGTGCTGGAGTTTCCCCCAGCAACAGGAGGTCAGACTCGTGTCTGTGGCAGCAGCATCCATTTTGTGATGCTGAGGCTCGGTTTAACTTTAACCGGGTAAAGCAGTAACATACATGTCTTTTTCCTCTAGAAGGGTGGAATGCTACCCCCGCCGCCAGAATTGGCGGGGGAGTAGTATTCCAAAGTGTTTGACACCTTACATGACATGTTTTGATAAAGCCAAACCAAAGTTAGCATTAACCGCGAGGATTATAACGCACTTAAGAGTATATGGTATGGCTAAATCATAGAACAGCTATAAGGAGATGGTTCCAAAAGCTGCAGAGGGGCTCAGCTCATGGTAGGGCACCGTCTCACATAAAACCAAGCACTCTGCCTCCAGGATTGTCGAGGCCTACCATAGGAGTGGCTTATAGGTGTATATGTATCTATATGTAAAGGTAGATATAGGTATACTATATCTTAGTAAGGGGTGATTACACCACCTTACCCAGGCTGTGTGAACAGACCTGTGGTGTCAGTTTGGAAGGCAAACCAGGGGTGGCACAATACATGCTGCAGTCCCTGGTAAGCCTAGGGTGCACCTATGCCCTGGGTACCTATGGTACACTATACAGGGGCTCACACGAGTGACCCAGTAACCAATCTGGTATGCGCCTAAAGTACATGGAGTCCATTTTATAGAGAAAGCAGATAGTCTGGGGCCCTGAATAGCAGGGCCCCAGGCCAGCTAAGTCTAAAACCAGCAAAACACCAGGAAAAATGTTGGGGTAACCATATAGTCAGATTCTACCTTCCTACAGGTAGAAGGGCTATTTAGGAGGCAGTTAACAAATGGGGTTTGGCCACCACTCAAAAAGTGCATCCACGAGATGCGGAGCAGAAGCAGGCTGAGGGCAATAGTCGTTCAATCAGAGGATGCCACAATGCGCCTTCCGGCACTAGCCCAGTTCTGTGAAGCACAAGTGAGTCACGCAGTCTCTTGACCTGCTTCCGATCGCTCTCTCAAGTGCTTCTCAGCCCAGTCAAATACTCTCACCACCCAGGTCTGATCCCAGCAATACTACCTGGCAATACAAAGATGTCAGGGCCAGGCGAAGAAAGGGCAGTTAGTCCACTGCACTGAGCACACAAAAGAAATAGTCGATGAATGGGGGGATGAAGAAGGGCACCCTCTCAGAAGAAGGAGGCCCCCTGTCAGACCCACATCAATCAAAGTAGCACCCAGGCAATAAAGACACAAAATAACACAAATCAGATCCTTCACACCTCCCTGAAAATGAGGCACAACATTAATAGTAGTGTGCATTAATACGAGTGTGCATTAATACGAGTCGCATCAGACAGTTACGGTCACATACAATGAACAGTTGCAAACTCGGTACCTCCCTAGAAATGAGGCACACCGTCTGGTGCACAGTGATCCGAGTCACACCAGACAGTTCAGGTCATACACAAAGAAGAGTTGTAAATTTCATACCACTCTGGAAATGAGGCACAAGGTCTGCTGCACTTTGATACAAGCCACATCAGACAATACAGGTCACATACAACAAAGAGTTGCAAATTCTGTAACTACCTGGAAATTAGGCACCACGTCTGGTGCGCGTTGATATGGATCGCACCAGACAATAGCGGGAACACTCAAGTAAGAGTTGCAAATTCCGTTGACTCTGGAAATGAGGTACCACGTCCGGTGTGCATTGTTACTGGTTGCACCAGATAATCCCTGTCATACACACAGGCACAAATTCAGCAGTGCCGCACAAGGTAGAATGAGGCACTACTACAGGTATGCCCTTCTTCTGAGGGTCACAAACGGTGAATCAGACACCGCACACAATGAGTATGCCCTCGGAGTGAGGATGAGGCAGATGGGGCACAGTTGACGAAGCAGGCAATGCTGCATCCTGCAACATGTGAATCCGCTCACCATCAACAAGACGCTTATCCATGTTGAGGCCCCAATGATGCAAGGACACACTTCTTAGATGTGGGCAGTAATTTTGAGACTCAGCACAAGGCGATCCAGTCTTCAGGCACCATACTTATTTCCAAGCTCACATCACGCTACCAGTTGGGATCCAGCCAACTATGTGGACACTTAATAGGGCACTGCTCCCCAAGTGTTACACATAGACAGTGTGGATCTCTTGCACATACTTATTAGTATCTAATAATGCAGTGTTGAGATGTAGGTAGGAAAGTTCTACATTAGTATGACATACAGCCCCCTGAACACAACAAACAGAAAGAGACAGATCCAAACTTCAGCACTTACACAAAAGTATAGAAGATCTTGACATAAGAACATTAATGTTATGTTATGTAATGTTATGTTAAAAGGGTTTGTACCGCGCACGGACACCAATTGGTTTCATGGCGCTCAGAGACAAACATAACAGAGGGACTGGGGGTTCAATTGTGAGCTAACTGAAAAAGATGAGTTTTTAGAAGTTTACGGAAGCAAAAGTAATCAGGGCAAAGTCGGATAGTGGCAGGAAGGGAATTCCAGGTAGAGGGGGCGAGAAACGAAAAACAGGAGCCACCAAGTTTTTTACGTTTAAACCTTGGGATAATTAGGAGGTTGTGGTCAGAGGAACGCAAGTTCCTAGACGGAATGTAACGCTTAAGACTGCGTGAAGTAAAAGCAGGGACAAGACCAGTTAATGACTTGAAAACAGTACATTCCAGTTTAAAAATACAACGAGAGGCTACCGGGAGCCAATGTAATCTCCTCAACAGGGGCGAGGCATGTTGGTGTTTTGGCTGTTGAAAAACCAGTCTGCCCGCCCGATTTTGCACCAGCTGGAGCCGGTGAAGATGGTTAGCAGGAATCCCAGCATAAAGAGAACTGGCGTAGTCGATACGGGAAATGACAAGGGCCATGATCACAAGTACAAGAGCCTCTGTGGTGAGGAACCTGCGGATTTTACCAATTCTGCGCAGATGGTAAAATCAAGCAGAAGTGACAGCGTTGATTTGAGGTCTCATAGACAAATCGCTGGAAATGATCCCGCCAAGGCTCCTCACAGTATCGACAGGACAGGGTGGGGGGGCCAAGAGATTGGGGCCAAAAGCTGGAATCCCAGGGGTTGGAGGGCCCTCCTGTCAGAACAAGCTCTGTCCTACTGGGGTTGAGCTTCAGCTGGCTAAAGTGCATCCACTCGGAGATGGTAGACATAGTGGACTGGAAGTTGGTGCGGGAAGCAGAGGAGGTGTCAATAGGGAAGATTAGCTGTAAGTCATCTGCGTAGTTAAAGATGGTTACTGAGGTATGATGAAAGTAGGCTAAGAGAGGGTGCATGTAAAGATTAAATAAAAGGGGCGAAAGAGCAGAACCTTGAGGAACACCACAAGAAAGTGAAGAGGAAGGAGCAGAAAAAGTGGATAAATGAACCGATTGGGAACGTTAGTGTAAAAAGGAACAAATCCAAGTTAAAGCCAGGCCCTGGATGCCCGCATTTCCGACACGGTCGATCAAGATGTCGTGATCGACCGTGTCGAAAGCCGCGGACAGATCTAATAAGACCAGGGCCTGGGTAAGGTTCCGGTCTGCACCTAGTCTCAGCATATCCATCACCGCCGCGATGACAGATTATTTTATTTGTTCATGTCTCTAACTAAACATTTTATAAATGACCCATGAAGGACAAATACAAATAGGGAGTGATCAAGATCATACTTATGGGCCTACTCTACAGTGCCCATTAAGGAGTCATGGTGAACCACTTAACATGGAATAGTAATTGTATGTGCACCAAAGAGAACTGCCTCAGACATGCTACAGCAATAAGCCTAAGTCATTCTTGAAGGTGTTTAACGTGCTTTGTAGTGGGCAATATGGGGCATGGAAACACATGGCGGTAGTCTTCTGTTTTGGAGCAAACTCAAGCACAACTGTGTGAAAGAGCACCATATTTTTAGTTCTCTGGTTCAGAAGTAAACATTCATTATCACTAGTGGATGGAAGTGAGGGTTTATTGGGAATTTTAGATATATCATGACCGATTGTTCTGTAAGACGAACTCACTTGCACCACCTTCCAGTGAATTAAGATGCTGTCCACAACAGATGGAAGTTTTGTGTCATGAGCTGTATCAAATCATACCATACCACTGTCCATATGTTCTAAGGCACTGCATGTTGGAGAATATGGGGGTTTGAACTGCTTTGTTAGATTCACCATGTTTGAAAGGCCAGGGATAGTTTGGGCTACCAAAATCTCGACTAACATCTCTGATTTCAGTGTTGATTAAAAGAAATCCTCCAGCAGAGCTAGGTAAAATGGCTCTTTGAAATTCGTGCTGGACATCACTTGCCTTATGACAACAAGAGGCAACAATAGTATGAAAAGATAAGCAAGGCTGAAAGGCACAGAGCATACTGAGGTTGGGTGACAGGAGGCCAGAGCCCATATTATAGAGAGCGGTACAAAAGGGGGTGGTAATGGACGGAGCATCTGAACCAATCAAACACTCACACCCAGTCAAAAGATCTGGGTTTAATCCATCACCGTTCTTTAGCCCACTCTGCCACCCCAGTTCAGACATGGCTATATGCAAATCAGTCTGACCCTGTGCCTCATGGGAACAGTCCAGCCCGAACTGCCAAGCCATGCCTTCACTGGACTGGAAACAAGCTTCAGAGGACCGGTTTCTGGCATTACAGCCGTCTTCAGCCCGGCTTGCTTGAATCCAGTGGCAAAGTGAGCAAGGGACTCACGTCTGAGCATACCCTGCCACACTTATGGCGGCCAAAAGCGGTACAAAAGGGGGTGGTGATGGACGGAGCATCTGAACCAATCAAACACTCACACCCAGTCAAAAGATCTGGGTTTAATCCATCACCGTTCTTTAGCCCACTCTGCCACCCCAGTTCAGACATGGCTATATGCAAATCAGTCTGACCCTGTGCCTCATGGGAACAGTCCAGCCCGAACTGCCAAGCCATGCCTTCCCTGGACCGGAAACAAGCTTCCGAGGACCGGTTTCTGGCATTACAGCCGTCTTCAGCCCGGCTTGCTTGAATCCAGTGGCA
Organism: Lissotriton helveticus; assembly: GCF_964261635.1. Classification (NCBI taxonomy): domain Eukaryota; kingdom Metazoa; phylum Chordata; class Amphibia; order Caudata; family Salamandridae; genus Lissotriton; species Lissotriton helveticus. Next base: position 2,090,395,220 of record NC_136061.1, read on the forward strand.
AAGTGAGCAAGGGACTCACGTCTGAGCATACCCTGCCACACTTATGGCGGCCAAAAGCGGTACAAAAAGGGGTGGTAATGGATGGAGCATCTGAACCAATCAAACACTCACACCCAGTCAAAAGATCTGGGTTTAATCCATCACCGTTCTTTAGCCCACTCTGCCACCCCAGTTCAGACATGGCTATATGCAAATCAGTCTGACCCTGTGCCTCATGGGAACAGTCCAGCAGGAACTGCCAAGCCATGCCTTCCCTGGACCGGAAACAAGCTTCCGAGGACCGGTTTCTGGCATTACAGCCGTCTTCAGCCCGGCTTGCTTTAATCCAGTGGCAAAGTGAGCAAGGGACTCACGTCTGAGCATACCCTGCCACACTTATGGCGGCCAAAAGCGGTACAAAAGGGGGTGGTAATGGACGACGCATCTGAACCAATCAAACACTCACACCCAGTTAAAAGATCTGGGTTTAATCCATCACCGTTCTTTAGCCCACTCTGCCACCCCAGTTCAGACATGGCTATATGCAAATCAGTCTGACCCTGTGCCTCATGGGAACAGTCCAGCAGGAACTGCCAAGCCATGCCTTCCCTGGACCGGAAACAAGCTTCCGAGGACCGGTTTCTGGCATTACAGCCGTCTTCAGCCCGGCTTGCTTGAATCCAGTGGCAAAGTGAGCAAGGGACTCACATCTGAGCATACCCTGCCACACTTATGGCGGCCAAAAGCGGTACAAAAGGGGGTGGTAATGGACGACGCATCTGAACCAATCAAACACTCACACCCAGTTAAAAGATCTGGGTTTAATCCATCACCGTTCTTTAGCCCACTCTCCACCCCAGTTCAGACATGGCTATATGGAAATCAGTCTGACCCTGTTCCTCATGGGAACAGTCCAGCCCGAACTGCCAAGCCATTCCTTCCCTGGACCAGAAACAAGCTTCCGAAAAAACACCCCGTATTTCACCGTTAACCATTTTTGACTCTAGATATTGACTATTGCACATTATAAGAATTTACAATTGTTATTTTCCATGTTAACACACATTTGTGTCATTATGGAATTGCAGCATAGTACCTCGTTAAAGGTATGTTTTCCAAACGGCCACACTGGAATAGTTGTGATGGTGCACCATTTGTCTGATTAATATGTCAAGCACTAAAAGAAGTGGTTCCAATTTGTAATTTCACCTGACATTTTGTACATATATATATTTTTATTTTGAGTATAGTAGTTAGTTGTGTGTACCTTAAAATAGGGTTAATTTTGTTGAAAGTGGCTTGGCACAGAGGGCAGTCCTAACTAAGAGGTAACGTGTAAAGTATTTGTGCAACACTTCAAACAATAAAACTGTGAAAACACCACACAAAAAGGATCCACACCAGGTTAGACAAATATAACTTAGTTTAATAAAGAAAACAAGACCAAAATTACCAAACTCCAATTAATAGAACTGCAGATGTTGAATTTTAAAGCTTTTCGAGAAAATAGATCCAAAAGGCTAAAAAAAGGTGTATATCTGGTTGTGTTAGACTGGGACAATGTCACAAGTTCAGGTCGCCTGAGATGGTTTGTGGGCTGGCTACAGTAACCCAATTAGGCCTGCTGAACAAAGTACCTTAAATCGTGGTTTGCCGAGTGTTGTGTTGATCTGCATCGAAGATTTATCGAGCTGCCAAAACATTCTGTCAGTTCTGAGATGCGGCAAGGCTACGGTGCAAGATCCTGTCACACCGTCATTGAAAATTCATTCACCGAGGGCTTGAGATGTGCTAGCTGGTATGAGGGATGCGATGCGCAGTCGGGGCATGTGTTGGTTCCAAAGAGCTGCGAGGCTGCGTTGCAGAGCCCGGCATTGTCATCAAGGCTGCAGTCAATGAGAGATGCGAGGGCCTGTGAGGAGGATGCGTTGCGCAGTGGCAGATCCGAAGGCATCGCAGGTCATGGCGGCGATGCAGTTCTTTGCGACAGGTAAGAGCCGCACCAGCCACTGCATGCTTCAGTTGTGCTCTGGGTTGTTCAGCAGAGAAGATGTGTCAGTTCCACTGTATCCACAGAGGCTGGTAAAGCACCTTAAGCCCACTAACAAGCATCCATGACTGGGGTGGCACCACTTGGCAGGATGGAGTCACAGATGAGAGAGCTCTGGTGCAGGTGCAAGGTTGTTGGAAGCCTGTTATCTTCCTGAGGCTTTAGATCAGGAGGCCAGCCAACTGGCCCTTGGAATCACCCTGGGTTCAAGAGATGCAGGTCCAGCCTTTCTCCCCCAGGCAAGAGGGCAGCAGGCAGCAGATAAGCACCACAAAGCAGGAGTCCAGTAGAGTGCAGTCCAGCAGAGTGGCATTCCTTCAGCAGCAGAACAGTCCTTTTTCCTGGCAGAGTATCCACAGGTCCAAAAGTCTACTGAAGTGGTGGTGTCTGAGGTCCTTCTATTATCACAGTTGTACCTTTTAAGTAGGAATACACTTCTGGAGGCATGCCATTGAGGTGCACATATTCCCTTCCTTCTTTGCCCTGGCTCCAGACTAACTACAATGAGTATGCAGCCCCTGGTGTGGAGACAGGAAATAGCCTATTCAGGTGTAAGTGAGGTTGGGCCTAGCTCCTCCTTCCCATCCTGCCAGCGATGACCCATCCAGTCACACCTAAGTTCGCATTTTGTGTGGCTGTCTAGGAGTAATACACAAAGCCCAACTACCAACTGCACTCATGTGATCAGAGACTGGTTGCAGGAACCAAATGTCTAAGCCAAAAAAGACAAACTTTCTAAAAGTGGCATTTTCAGAATTGTAATTTAAAATTGGATTTCACCATAAGGTAGTATTTTTGCTGAGGATTCCAGAAACGCAAAACATGAACAGGTTATTGCTTCCCATTTGGAAATTACTTTTATAACATTGAATAAGGCTAATCCAATGTTATCCTCTTGGACAGAAAGGCCTTACAGTAGTGAAAAATGAATTTAAGAGTTTTTCACTACCAGGACATAAAAAAACGTAAATGCGCATGTCCATCTTTTTAAATATACTGCACCCTGCCCTTGGAGCTGACTAGGGGTGATGTTGGACTTTGGCCCTTAGGGCAGGTTCACCCCAAGACTTTTTGCTTGAAATGGTGACCTGGAGATGGTGATTTTTGGATTCTGCGCACTTTCACTGTGTCCCAGTGGAAAGTGCGTGCGCACTCTGAGTGCATGTGCTGAGCTAGGCCTGCCCGCCCATAGGAATGCATGGGGAATGTATGTGTCCCTGGTAGTTCCTGATGCGTGGGGTGTACAGGCTTGAGTCTGGTATGTGTGAACTCGTGAGAGTGAATGCTGCGAGATGGTGTATGCAGCATGTATGTGTCTAGTAGCGAAGCGCCATTTCTAGACATGGCTGTACGTGTGCTGTGAGGGTGCTGGCGTGTGATTGGCTGGAGCTGGCTGGCATGCCAGGCTCCAGGAAGTCTGGATGGGTCTGCCCGGTGGTGAGTGGGAGATCTGCATGAGTAATGTGTGGGAGGAGTGTACCTGTGTCCTGGATGGGCTGGGTTTTCCCCACACAATGCTGGCTCCGCCCCCCTGTGGTGTGTCTAATGACCCAAGCCCTGCCAGTGAATAGAGAGGGTGGTTGAGGTAAACAGAGTACTCAAGAACCAGCTGCGACTGGTTCCGCCCCCACTCTGCACCCTCAGACAAAGGAATGCACTGTATAAAAATGGGGCTGTCTCCCCACTGAAGTTGTTCTGCTTTTGGATCCTGCCAGAGGGGGCTGTTGCTGCTGCTGGGGCCAGGAGGACCGCCACTTGGGGTGTCTCCCTGCCTGGAGACCCAGTGTGCTGGCTCTGGCCCAGCCTTGCCCCCCTGCCTGCCTCCAGCCCCTGCTGGAGCCTTGTCCTGTCCTCCAGTGCTGGGGAGCACTGAGGACTCCTTGCCTGCAGCCTGAGAGCGCTGCTCTCTGCCCTTTAGCGCTGTGGAGCGCTGAAATCGCCTGCCTAGCGCTTGAAAGCGCTTGATTTTGGCCATAGCGCTGTGAGCGCTGTGTTTTGTCCTGTAGGCGCTTGGGAGCGCCTACCCTTCGTTTCTAGCGCTGCTAGCGCTGGGTGTGCACAGCCGGTGCCCACCCGGCATCAAATTGCCCCGTGTGGCGATTTGGCGGCGCGGGTGCCACCCCGCTCATTGCCGCTTCGTTGTGCCCGTTGTTGTGGATTCACAAGGGAGCCCACTCCTCGGATCCTGGGAAGCCGCCTGCCTGCCTAGGAAGCGGGCCGCCGCGCTGCCCGCGGCGACCCGGAAGTGGTAAAGCGGCCCGGCCAATCGCAGCGCGGCCCAGGAAAGGCCGACCGGAAGTCCCGCCTCCTCCGACGAGCCGGGGAGAGAGAAGCTGCCGGCCTGGTCCCCGAGGCTCCCCGAGTGTAGAGGAGAGCCCCGGGACGAGAGGAGCCGCACTGCAGCCCGAGCCGGTGAGTGTTGCCAAGAAGCGAGGGGAGGGGCGCCGGGACACGTTGTCGGTGTCCGCCCCCCCCCCTGCCCCCCTCAGCAGCGCGACCTCGCGCCCTTGTGTCTAGAGCCAGAGAGGCTCTTAGGGGGCATTTCTCGTCCTGAGTCCCCAGAGGGGGGACTCCAAGCGGCCCCAAGTGTTCGAGGGTCCCCCGTGAGGGGCCCTGACGCCCGCATTATTGTTGAGGAGCCCAGAGAGGCTCCTGGGGGCCATTTTTGTTCGTTGAGCCCAGAGAGGCTCTGGGGCAGTAGTTCTGGAAAGAAGCGCCTGAGAGAGGCTCAGGGCGCCATTTCTTGTCTGGAGCCCAGTGAGGCCCCAACGTTGCCCTAACTTTCCCTGAACCAGTTGCCCAGCACTTTGTGGGCAACTGCTACGTTTAGGCCCTGACATTGGGACACAGGGACAGTCACAGGTGGTGACTTCGGAGTTTTGCGCAATTGTACTTTCTATGCACCTCTGAATGTATTGTTTATGCGTCATGTGCCTTTACACCTCTGAATGAATGTTATGCATTGCATCATGTGTTTTCCTCTTACACCCCTACAGGTATTGTGATACATAGGTGGTTGTTTTCTCCCTAGTGCAGGTGGTGCTAGTGAGATCCTGGTTACCAGTGATTACTGGTTGTGTGCTATTTTGTGCTATATTCTATGTACTAAGTGCTATTTCTGAGAGTGCTACTTCTGATTCCTGACAGTGGTCCAGGTGGCCCTGTCTTGTAAATATCCCCCTGTAAATTCTGCCCGTGCCTCTGGCACATTGTAAAGTGTGTGTTTTATCTAATGTGTTTTGGTGTAATACAAAGGCTATTTTTTTATATAACCTTGTGTGGAGTTTCCTTTGTGGTGGGCCTTTGGTTGTTGTTGCTGGGGTGCATGCGCAAATACTTAACCTACATCGCCTCCAAGTTTAGCCTTGCTGCTCGCGCCACGTTACCTAGAGGGTGAGTAGGGGTTATCTTGGCGTGTAACTCCCTTGCCCTGACTTGGGTGTGGTGGTCTCTGACTGACTTTGGCGAAAGCCCTGGCCAGCCAGGGATCCCATTTCCAACAGGTGACCTATATGTACAAAAAAGGAAAGTTTGTGCCTGGCAAAAGGTTTTATTTTACTAGGTGGGCAAGGCAAACATTTTTTAAAGGGCTACTTAAGGAGGTAGCATAATCAGTGCTGCATGCTCACTAGTAGCATTTCATTTACATGTCCTGTGCACATGTAGTGCACTTTACCAAGGATGTTTAAGTAAATTAAATATGCCAATAGGGTATAAGCCAATGTTACCATGTTTTTAGCAGAACACAAGCACCTTAGGACTGGTTAAGCAATGGTAAAGTGAATGAATGAACGAGCAGAGTCCTAAGGCCAGTTAAAACAAAGTCAGAAAAAGCAGGATGTCTGAAGGCAAAAAGTTAGAGAGAAACAGTGCCATGGATGCCAGGTTTAACGCTAATGCTGAACATTCTGGTAGCTTGGCACAAAGCAGTCAGGCTTAACTTACAAGCAATGTGTAAAGTATTTATGCAGCACTTCAAACAGTAATACGTTGAAAACACACACAAAAATCCAACACCAATTTAGAAAAATAGTCTTAATTTCAATAAATTATTTGATGTGAAAACAAAAAAAATCCAATCATTAGAACTGAAGATATGCAATTTTTAAATTTCAATTGAAAAAGTGCATCAAAGCAGAAAGCCCTAGATGAGGTTATCTGGTTGCGCTGGACCAGGTCAAAGTCACAAGTTCAGACTGACTGTGATGGATGTGTGCCGGATACAAGGATCAAATTAGGCATGCTGAGCAAAGTACAGTAAATCTGGGTCATGGGGCATTATATGGAGGAGGCATCCCACTGCAGCAGTTTTAATGGGCTGCGGAATGCGAGGCGAGGTCCTGCATCACACAGCAGCAAATCCAGGGAGCTCTGGAGCAGCGATGCAAGGTCCTGCATTGGGGAGATATTGCACAACGGCAGTCCCGAGTAGTTGTGGGCTGAGATGCAAGGTCCTGCTTCAAGGAGGTATTGTGCAGCAGTGGTTCCGAAGAGCTGTGGGGTTCTGTATCTGGGATGTGTTGTTCAGCGGCGGTTCCAAGGCGGAGATGCAAGGGGAAGTGTAGTGTTGCATTGATTCTGCATGGAGCACAGCTGTGCTGGCAGAGCACCTTCAGACCCACTTTCAAGGGTCCAGAACTGGCGTGGCACCACTTGGGGGGAAAGACTTACAGCAGACAGAGTCCAAGTGCTGGGATTGTGGTGGTTGGGGCATTTAATGTGCCTGAGGCTCTGATCAGGAGGCCAGCCAACTAGCCCTTGGAGTCACTCTGATGGTCCTGGGTTCAAGATGCAGGTCTAGTCCTTTTCACTCAGGTAGCAGAGCAGCGAAGCAGGAGGGAAGCAGAGTAGCAGTCCTTCTTTCAGCAGAGAAGCACAGCAGTCCTCCACAGGTCCAGAGGTGGACTGAAGATTTGGGTCTGAGGGTTCAATATTTATACTTGGTGCCAGCTTTGAAGTAAGAGAAGGTTCTGGAGCTTCCACCACCAGATTTGTGTGGAATTTCTTGCGTCCCTCTCCTTGCCCCAGCTTGTCACAAAAAGCTAGTGTCAAACCTTTTGTGAAGTTGCTGGGGCAGAGCATTTGTGATGTGCAAGTCTGGGAGGTGACAGCTACACCCCCATTTCAAGTCAATCCCATCCTACCAATACCTAGCCTGCCTTTGTCTCACTGTTATGGAGCAATACACAAAAACCAACTGTCAACCACACCTAATCATGTGACCAAGTATACAGGCTGCAAGCACCAAATCGGTTGGACAAGAAAAAGGCACACTTCTAAAAGTGACATTTTTGGAACTGTGACTTAAAATCTGCCTTTACCATCAAAGATAGGTATGAATTCAAAATTGTTAGACACCAAGCTTGACATTTCCACGTGTTCTCAATTGGCAGTTATCACTTATTAAATGTAATAAGGTCACCTAATGTTATCCTATTGGAGCGGTAGGTCTTGCAGAAGTGAAAACCCAATTTAAAAGAGGTTTGCACTATCAAGACATTTAAAGTACACGTTTTAAATACATTGCACCCTGCCCTATGGGTTGATTAGGGCATGACTTCTATGCATTAAAAAGGAAGGTTTAGGCTTGGCAATAGGTTTATCTTACATTGTCAAAATGGCAGGATTAAAACTACACTCACAGGCTGCAATGGCAGACCTGAGACAAATTTGACAGGCTACTTAAGTGGGTGGCACAATTAGTGCTGCAAGCCCACTAGTAGTATTTAATTTAAAGGGTCTGGGTACATGTAGTAACTGTACTGGGGACGTATACCTAAACTAAGTTATAATAATATAAAGGTCTAACCGTGCTGCAAAGAAAATAGCAGAGACCCCAAAACATGTTTTTCCATCAATGCATTTAACATCAATTTCTTTAGACAAACATAGCAGCAAAATAGCTGAAAGGATGTTCATGGACCTTTTCAGGAATATAGATTATGCTGTGGAAAGGGTCCTTTTTTGTTATTTGATGTAAACTAGTTCAGAAGTTTTTAAGCAATGAGGGACAAAAAATGTGTGATATAATGGGCCGCAGTATACCACTGTAATCTTGCAGTATATATACATAATATTATTGGTTAATGGAAGCCCTTACAAACTAATTAGACAGACATATTCTTTAGACCACACTTTGTCTTTGTTCTGAGCTTGAACGTGAAATATAGTTTACTACTGTTTTTGTAATCCATAGGGAGAAATGAGGCACTTTGTAAAGTCTGCATAGGTAACAGTGGTGACCGGCACAGGTAAGAGAGGGTGGGAGGTAGTGGAAGTCGACAGACGACGGGATAAGTAATATTACATTAAAAAAAAACATTTACCTTGCACTCACTGACATCTCCACTCCATTCTAAGACACTCTACTCCACTCTATGTACCTCCACTCTATGACACTTCACTCCACTCCACTCTATGACATTCCACTCCACTCTTTGCCACTCCAAACCTCACCACTATACGACACACAGCTCCACTCTACTCTACGCCACTCCACTGCAGGCCACTCTACTGTACATCATTCCACTCTACCCCACTGTAGTCTATGCCCCTACGAGATGCCACTCTATGACATGCAACTACACTCTACGACCCGCCACTCCACTCTATAACACTCCTCAACACTGAACTACACTCTTTGCCACTCTACGACACGCCACTTCACTACACTCTATGACACAAAACTCTACACTATGACACACCGCTCCACTCTATGACACTGCACTCTACAACACTCCACTTCACTCTGCAACACTCCATGCCACTGCACTCTACGAGACACCACTCCTTAGTATGATACGCCACTCCAGTCTACCCCTCGCAACTTCCCTCAAAGACATGCCAGTCCATTCTATACTACTTCACTCAATGCCCTTCCTCTGTAAGACACTCTAGTACATGCCATCTCTACACACCACTCTACCTCAGTCTACCCCACTCCACTCTAGGTGACTTCACTCTACACCACTCCACTCTATGCCACAACTGTACTCCAGTGTATGACACTCCACTCCAGTTTATGATACATCACTCCACTTTACAGCATGGCACTCCACTTTATGCTCCTCCATTTTAAGACACTCTATACACACCACTCTATGACACACCACTCCACTCAACTCCACTCCACTCTACAACAGACTCCTCAACTCTACGACATGCCCCCACTATACTCCAGATCACTCCATGTTAGGCCACTCTACTCCACTCTGCACCACTCCACTCTATACCACTCCACTCTATGCCCCGTCACTCTATGCCACAACACTCTATGACACAATACTCTACAACATGACACTCTATGCCACTTCACCCTATGTCCCTCATCTCTGCTCCACTGTATGACATCCACTCAACTCTCTGACATGCCCATGCACTGTACAACACTTCACTCAATGCCATGCCACTCCATTATACAACATGCCAATCCACTCTAAGACACACCAACCACTCTACAGAATAGCACTCCGCTCTATGGCACTCCACTATATGCCCCTCCAATATAACACACTCTACAACATGCCACTCTATGACACACCTTTCCACTCTACTCTACGACATGATGCCTCACTCCACTCTACACCAATGTCCACTCTACTCCACAACACTGTATGCCACTATGACACAACACTCTACGACATGACAATCTACACCACTCGACTCTATCCCACCCCACTCCACTAGTCGATGACACTCCCCCACTCCACTCTTTGCCACAACAATCTACAACACAACCCTCACAGCACTCTGTGACATGACACTCTACGCCACTTCAGTCTATTCTATGACACACCCCACTCTACGCCACTCTACTCTATGCCACTCATCTCTATGCTTCTCCACTTTATGCCATGACACTCTATGACTCGACACTCTATGCCACAACACTCTACGCCATAACACTCTACAACACAAGACCCTATGATATGACACTCTATGATACAACACTCTACACCACTTCACTCTAAGCCTGTCCTCTCTACTCCCTTATACAAAACACTACTCCATTCTGTGGAACCTCAATGCACTCTACAACATGCCACTCCACTGAACGACGCTCCACTCCACTCTACGACACTCCTTGCCAGTCCACATTAAAACTAGTCACTCCACTGCATGGCATGCCACTCCAATCTACTGCACTCCACATACACCCCTCCACTCTATACTACAAAACTCTATGACAAATACAGGTAAGCTCTCCTTGGCAGTGGCGGACCATCCATTGGGGGCGTTGGGGCGTTGCCCCCCCGCCCGCACCCGCAGCTCCGTCCCTTGGCGTCTTTGAACTGAAGTAAACTTAAGTTCAAAGACGCCAAGGGACAATGCCTGTCAGTCAGCATGATGCAGGACCGCCCACCCCCTTCAGAGTCTGAAGGGGGTGGGCGGTCCTGTGTCATGTTGACTGACAGGCATAAGGCATTGTCTGGGGCAGGCAGCAGCACACAGGTGCGCATGAGTGGGGACAGAGGCACATTTTTCAGCCTTGCCCATGCATGCGCACTTGTGCCTGCGCATGCCCATTAGAACAGCGAAACCTCGCTCTCCTAATGGGCAGGCGGGCAGAAAGCAACCATGCCCTGTGTCAATCCTGGCGCTGCTCCAGCGCCAGGATTGGCTGAGGACGGAGGGCGGGGTTTACTCTCCAGTGAAGGCGCCTAGGACAGGTCCCAGAAGATGCGGCGCTGACCGGCGGTCAGGTAAGTTTTCTTAAATTCTTCTCTTCCTTCTTTATTTTAATTCCCCGGCGGTACAGTGTGTATTGGTGGGGGGGGGTGGGGTCTCACGCTTTGTATCACTGGCCTGGTTCGTAGAGATGCTGGCCTGTAAGCAGAGGGGTGGTGGTCTCAAGAGTGTTTTGTTTTCTTGATGCTCTCGGGGAGTCTCCGGCTGGTTATCACTCGCCACCTATGTGATCCTCTTGGCGCAGCGGCATCTTGAGGCGTGGAGGAGGGTAAACTCAGTCCAGCTACCGGTGACAAGGGATAGGCCGCTGCAGTCTAGATGTAAAGATGGGAAGAGGGGATAGCGCTGGGATATGTCTGTGGTCACAAGGCTGGCAGAGAGCACAGCAGCGCTAGGAGCCACTGTCAGCGGTCGGAATTCGCAAGTGGTGCGGTCGGGATAATACAGTGGTTTATTGCTACAACTGAGCATCCCACTGGAACGGGCTACAGAAGCCTGAGGGTCTTTAGGAGAGATACAATTAAGGGTCTTTAAATTGAACCAGATATATCGTAGAGGAATCCGATTGCGCTGCATTTACTTTTACTTCGCGTTTCTTATAGTTAAGCAGCAGTTGTGCATTGAAGATAGTCTATGGTTTGAGCACGTTCTGCACGTGAGAAACTCCACTCCCTTCACAATAAAATGCAGAGCTGTCAGTCGTGCCCTGCTTTGAACACCCATCCACAACCTGTTGTCACGCAGACACCTAGAGGCCACTTCTGCGCAATTAAGACCGACTGTTGCGTTCAAAACAGTGCTATGGAAACGCACTCTGGGAAAAGGAAATAAGCAACATGCTCATGGCTTGGTAAAATTTGTTTTATATATTGCACTTTTGCCATCTCCCGAGTGTGTGAGGGCTTTGTCTCCTCAGTGCGCCTAGGGCTGTCACAGTGGCCCCTTTTGTTAGTGTGCATGGGGTCAGTCAGTGACTGTCCTTACTGTATATGTTGCTCAGCTGTAGGCGGACGATTAAGGCTGGAGGGTACGGACTCAGAGGTATGTGAATGTGTGTTTATGAATAGGTGTGAGTTATGTATGAGTGAGTGTGTTTATGAATAGGTGTGAGTTAGCTTGGTCGGGTGTGTGCATGTGACTTTTATTAATTGGTTGTGTGTAGGCATGTGCATGATTGTTTTATGACTCAGAGGGTATGTGGAACTGGTGGGAGATTATCAGCAAGACAGTGAAACCGTCTTAAAGCTATCTGTGGGAGAATACACATATGTGCAAGTTGTCTAATTAGGTTCAAGGGTGTTTATAGGTGCTTTGTGACAAGTGAAGGGACCATGTTATCAGTGGAAACAAAGCCAGCAAGTAGAGAATTGGGTGATGTTTACTCATGTTATGCATGAGGCAGGCCCTAAATGTGATAACTGCTAATGGAGGCCTGGGTAACTCAAATGTGCTATAAAATGCACCAACTGGCACTTATTTTGAAATTTGCGTTTCCTCAAAAGTGAAAACACTCCTGGATCCTCTGAAAGTAAGGTGACTTGCACTTTTGCTCGGTCTAATTTGAGGAAGAAAATTACGCCCACCTCTTTCAAAGTTCAGCAGCCGCCACTGCTCCTTGGGAAATGCATTTAATGACCTGGGACACTTGCAGGTTTTTAAAACAAAATCCTGGGGGGCTAGCATGCTCCTTGCAGTTCCAACAACATTATTAGAAATTGTAGGTGGTTCCACTGCCCCTCCTTGAGGAACCACGACCACCACCATTTCTTTAAAAACCCATGCAAGGCATTATGGGGTGCTCCTGGGAGGAAGCAGTGAATCTTTTATTAGTGGCCTCACCAGTTTAATAGTGAAGTGGCAAGGCTGCTTGCTTTTTATATACATATTTGGGTGCCCCGGTTCCAACCAGGACACCCATAGTGTATGTCTTTTAAATGACAGCTCAGGAAGCCCGCTCCCGCGCTTGTGCTTTTTAGGTCTCGGCTAGCATAGGCTGCACACATGCGCAGTCTCGCTGGCGAGATTTAATGACTCTGAGTAGCGAGGGTAAACCCCGCCCCTCTTCTCCATTGGCTGGCCTCCTAAACGGCGGCCAGCCATTGGAGAAGAGGTCTCAGTGATGTCATTCTTTCCATCTAAGCCCCGTCCTTTTCGGATTGGGGGTGTGATTTTTAGTTTTGTTTTACCCTCTTCTCCATTGGCTGGAATGTAAAAACAACAGTCAAAAACACCCCCGTCGTTAACATTCCAGCCAATGGAGAAGAGGGAAGAAAGAAAAACACGCCCTCCAGTCTGAAAAGGACGGGGCTTACAGACATGGTGAGCGCTTGTCTAATGGATCATCAGAATCAAGTTTGTGATTACTTTCTTCTTCCTGTTTCTTGGTGCAGACAAGCAGCGTGGGCTAAAGTTGCACGATGGGAGTTGTAGTTTTTACTTTGTTTATGACGAAGCCCCGCTCAGGTGTGGGGGACGGGGCCTCATCCATGCCATGCCTGCGTGGCCGGGAACGAAGTCCGTATCCCCCCCACCCCACCCCATAGCACAGCCACATGGCACCCCATGGGCTCCGACCCTGGCATAACTTGCGATGCTTCATGCTCTGCACGCCGCCTCCCGAGAAATCCCCAAGACACGCCCCTCTGCCACACCAGTCTTGATCCCGGCCTAGCAAAGTATCGCTGGCGGGGGACTGGTCTCCTGCCCCCGCAACCAGATTAACCCACGTGACACCAATGAGCCCCCCAAAATTCAACTGCGCTTGACAAAAGGCACGGGCACGCGCCGCCAACATCTACCCTGGTCCGATAAAATTCCCAGCCGATCGGGCGCAAGACAACCCACAGCTCTGACATACCTCTCCAGCCAGCATGATGAAGAAATGGTGGAGCGCAGGACTGGTGGCATTTAGGCTGACTGGCATGCGGAGAGCTGTGGTGAATGACCCCCCCCACCCACTCCTTACCATTTGCTGCCTCATCGCTCATGGCTTCTCCACTCTGCGCGCATCTCATCCATCTACTTATTCCATGCAATTACTTCCTCAAGCACGATGACCCCCCCTCCTTGAGCCGCCCTTCCGAACTCACGGCCCCAGGAAGCCCCCACCCGCCGGCTGCCCCGCGAATCCCCCCACCTGCTCTCTCCTTTATCGACCGTACTGCAACCCACCCACGCCCCCCCATCCACCTCCACCTCACCTCACACTTTGTCGCCGCAGCACCTCTTCTCCTGACAAAATTCCCTGGTGTGTGTGGGTCTGTGTGTGTGTGTGTGGGGGGTCTTTGTGTGTGTGGGTTTGCATGTGTGTGTGTGGGTCTGTGTGTGTTTGTGGGTCTGTGTGTGTGGGGTCTGTGTGTGTGGGGGGTCTATGTGTGTGGGGGGGTTCTCTGTGTGTGTGTTTGAAGAAATAAAATGAAGGTGCACTTTTGTGTGAAGGTTTTTCAAAAGAACAATTGAACTAGAACAGGATTACATAACTTTTGCCCCTGGGGGCAAATCCATAGCAGATTTTCAAGATAACTACTGACTGCGCGCTCCTATCTGAGAACTCTGTGTGTGTGTGTGTGTGTGTGGCTCTGTGTGTATGTGTGGCTCTGTGGGTGTGTGGCTCTGTGTGTGGCTCTGTGTGTGTGTGTGTGTGGCTCTGTGTGTGTGTGTGTGGCTCTGTGTGTGTGTGGCTCTGTGTGTAGCTCTGTGTGTGTGTGTGCCTCTGTGTGTGTGGCTCTGTGTGTGTGTGTGTGTGTGTGTGTGTGTGTGTGTGTGTGTGTGTGTGGCTCTGTGTGTGTGTGTGGCTGTGTGTGGGTGTGTGTCTCTCTGTGTGTGGGTGTGGTGCAAATGCAATAGGTCTCGTATTTGCGAGAGATTAAGCTATTGGCATTGTAAATGACAATGCCATTTATTTATCTGTTTTCAAAACCAACACATAAATAAAAAGTTTGTCATTTACAATGTCAATAGCGCTAACGTTTCCGAAGGCGAGACCGTTGCATTGTAAATGCTTGTTTAATTTTATTTTTACTTGGTGCCTCAGTCCTGCCCAGGGCACCCACAATAAGCGGTATTGTTGGATACCACAGGGGAAGGCCCATGGCAGGGTGGCCCTGCCAACTCCCCTGCTAGCACCCATCCAGTGTGCTAGTGGAAGTGGCTTTATTGCTTTTCTCTCACCCGGCAGGAGCAGCTTTCAATTTCTGCTTCAACCAGGCGGGAGCAAGCTATGTTTCATGGCCAGGGGAGTGCGGGCTAGGAATTAGATTTATATTTACTGCCTGCACTCTTCAATGTGGGAAAAAAATGAATGCCCCACGGAATGTTATCCCCCGGACACTGGCTGTCTTCTGACCCTGGAGGATGACGCACTCAGGCTGTCCTATGGCTTGGAGAGGGGGACCCAAGCCCCTACATCAAACTGTGCCAAATTGATTAGCAAAGAAAAAAATCACTTTCCTATGAAAACGAGGCCCAAACTCTATAACTACACTGTGGCGACCATCGCTGTCCATTATACATATATATCTATGTGTACATATATATATATATATATATATATATATATATATATATATATATATATATATATATATATATATATATATATATATATTTATATATATATATATATATATATATATATATATATATATATATATATATACATATATTACCTACTGGCGGTCGCCAGTAGGTATATATAGTTAGGATTTTTTCTCTATGGGTTTTTTGAAAATAATATGTCTAATAACTTTGGCGTTTGTGGACGGAATTGGCTGAAATTTTCAGGAAAATGGCACATTTTGTTTCTGAGCAGCCCCTGAAAATTGGGGGAGGTTCGTCCAGGGGGGGTCGAGAAAAAAGGGGGGTCCCAAAACGTGTTTTTAACATTGAGTTTTCCATAGGGCGGTTGGCCTCACTTTTAGCCCGAACGGCTGAATGGATTTGCACGAAACTTGGCAAAATTGTAGGGACTGGTAGCCCGATGTGCCTTTTGTAGGTCTCAATATATATGCTACAGTGGATTTTGAGAAATTAACGTTTAAAAAAAGATATATATCTGTAACAGCGGACCGGGCAGCGCTCCAGGACGCGTACTTTTCGCGCAACGGAGCTTTGTGAAGCGAAGCTGATTGGTTCTCCGGCGTCTGTCAACATTCCAAACAGTCCGTAGCGGCCGCCATCTTGTCTCTCGGTAGGATCGAGAGACAAGAGGAGGCCAAAGCGAAGGGGCAAATGACCATAAGGGGGAATAGTAGATCCTCGCTGACCCCCTAGGTTTGATGTGGAGGTTTTAAAAGGGCCCCGCGGGGCAAAAAAAAAAATAATAATAATAATCGAACGGCTGAATGGATTTGCACGAAACTTGGCAAAATTGTAGGGACTGGTAGCCCGATGTGCCTTTGCTAGGTCTCAATATATGTGCTTCAGTGGATTTTGAGAAATTAACGTTCAAAAAAAGATATATATCTGTAACAGCGCACCGCTTCGCGTACTTTTCGCGTTACGGAGCTTTGCGAAGCGAAGCTGATTGGCTCTCCGGTGTCTGTAAACATTCCAAACAGTCCGTAGGGGCCGCCATCTTGTCTCTCGGTAGGATCGAGAGACAAGAGGAGGCCAAAGCGAAGGGGCAAATGACCATAAGGGGGCATAGTAGATCCTCGCTGACCCCCTAGGTTTGATGTGGAGGTTTTAAAAGGGCCCCGCGGGGCAAAAAAAAATAATAATAATAATAATCGAACGGCTGAATGGATTTGCACGAAACTTGGTAAAATATTAGGGACTGGTAGCCCGATGTGCCTTTGCTAGGTCTCAATATATGTGCTTCAGTGCATTTTGAGAAATTAACGTTCAAAAACAAGATATATATCTGTAACAGCGCTCCGCTTCGCGGAGATAAAATTATATCTGTATTACCTAGCTGTTGCTAACACCAGTTAGCGACGGCTAGTAGGAGATAGCGACCATCTTGGGCCCCACTTTGCATGTGAGTGATATTTATCACTAATGACATGCAAAGTGGGCATGCCAAGATGTTAGCGACTGGAAACAGTCGCTAACATCGCTATCTCCTATTATCAACTTTTGGAAATATTCGAGATAAGCGCGAATATCTCCAAAAAGTAACAGCTGCCCTGAGCAGTTCTTAGCCATGTTATCCAATGGGAGGTGGATAACATGGCTAAGAGCATTAGCTCGGTAATGCATGAATATCGCTGAGTTTTCAGCGATATTAATGCATTGCGGTCGTTTTTTATCGTATTTGCGATAAACCTTGATAATAGCAAGGTTTATCTGCGATAATTTCTGACGGTAAAAAAATCTTTGCAATGCATCGTTAGGGATAAATATCGCTTAACTTTGGTAATATGCCCCAACGTCTGTTAACGTTCGATTCGAAGGAAATCAGGAAGTGTTGAAAAACATTGTCTGCGCCATCTTGTCTTTTTTCAAATGCCACACTTTTGTCGTGCACGGCAGCCATTTTAGATGCCTTGACCAGACCCACTCTGTGCACGCTGTCGATCCTTAGCATGGCTCCCCACCCTCGCAAGCATCTCACCCAGGCAGTGGTCACCCCCGCTCTCTGTCTTATGCATGGGTAATAAACCTCCCCCCATCTGCGCTGCTCTTCCCTGAGAATCACACCCTGTGCCCGCCCGACACCTCCCTTTCGCCCTATTCACTACCGCACCCTCTGACACTCCTTTTCCTCTGTGTCCGATTGTCCAGGCCGGTCCTAGGCTATCAGCTAGCCCTGCAGATGTAGTTTATGGCCACAGCTGTAAAGAATCACCCCTCTTCAAAGGAGTTATAGTAGATCAAGGCCCACACTCGATGAGATCCGTCACAGCAGAAGCGTTGCTATTATCTGAAAACCATCCTGTATTGTGATTGGGGAGGGGACCGAGCGTGAAGCGGAAGATTCCAGGGATGACTCTTTGTACATCAAAGTTTTTACAATTATGTGTCACATTAAAAATATATAGCACTCCGACAAAGTAGTAAGATTATAAAACTTTAATAATTTATAAATATATACAAGAAAACAAAAATAGTAATAACATATAAACATTTTTAGGGAAAAACAACGAAGTAGCGGTCGGCTGTGCGAATAGTCCCAACGCAGCACAACGTCCAGATTTCCGGCGTGGGGCGTCGCGGGGGGTGGGTCATCAGTAGCAAACTGTTGTGCGAATAGTTCCAAGGCAGCAGAACGCGCCGAAATCTAGATGACACGAAAGTGATGTCTAGTAAGTTGCCACCCAGCAAATAACGGCGTGGGGCGTCGCGGGGGGTGGGTCATCAGTAGCAAACTGTTGTGCGAATAGTTCCAAGCCAGCAGAACGATGGCACCAAGGTGATGTCCAGTAAGTTGCCGCACTGGTTTTGGTATCCTACAATGCTGCTCCGAATAACGGCGTGGGGCGCCCCGGGGGAGGCGGCGTGAACGGGCCTCTCCAGGTGGAGTGTCATCTGTTGTAGTGGGGCGCCCCTTTACCGTTTCAGTTGCCATTCCGTCCGTTTTTGGTCCACTGTGTCAAAAGCCGCCATTCAGCTGAGTTGCGCCCACTCTTGCGGTGCAGCGATAGGCGGCTGTCACAGGACTCTCAAAATGGCGGCAGGCTCTTTCCTTTTTGGGCCTGGTCCACTGAAATGGCCCTGGGACACCTTGGAAATCGGACGCTTGTCTGCTAGGTCTTGGACCCCATTCTCGAAAGCGTCCCCTCCGCCTTGAGAATTCATCAAAAGTTTTGGGGGCCCCGACTCCTGCAGGCTTCTGGTGGGGAGCGGCTGCCATGATTGCTCGCGGAATGACCACGACGGAGCTACGAGATGGTGGTGCTCTCATGCTGACGCCAGTTTAGTCTGAAACATCCAGAAACAAGGTGGGGCTTTCATCGTTTGGGAAAATTTTCATCCAATGAAAAGTGTTGTTTTTAGGTCATATGATCAAGCCTTCCATCATTAGGAAACCAAAAGTAAAATGAACCAATGAAAAGTTTTATAAACAAGTCACATGACCTGTTATGCGGCATAGGGTATAAAATGCGGAGAAAATACGTTGGCACGTGAGGCGGCGTCAGTAGCGGGCCGATGTGCGAATAGGCCGAAGGCAATACAACGCGCCAAGATCCGGATGGCACCGAGGTGGTGTCCAGCAAGTTGCAGCACTGGTGTGGCCATCCTACAATGCTGAAAGTCGGCATGGGGCGCCCCGTTGGCCTGTGAGTTTGCGTCAGTAGCGGACCGATGTGCGAATAGGCCGAAGGCAGCACAACGCGCCAAGATCCGGATGGCACCGAGGTGGTGTCTAGTAAGTTGCTGCACTGGTGTGGCCATCCAACAATGCTGAAAGTCGGCGTGGGGCGCCCCGTTGGCCTGTGAGTTTGCGTCAGTAGCGGACCGATGTGCGAATAGGCCGAAGGCAGCACAACGCGCCAAGATCCGGATGGCACCGAGGTGGTGTCATAGTTGAGAGTTCTGAGCAGCGGTTGTAACACTGTCTGAAGCTTATTTGCAGCTGCTGCAGCTTCACTACGCGTCAAGATCCGGATGGCACCGAGGTGGTGTCTAGTAAGGTGCACTGGTGTGGCCATCCTACAATGCTGAAAGTCGGCGTGGGGCGCCCCGTTGGCCTGTGAGTTTGCGTCAGTAGCGGACCGATGTGCGAATAGGCCGAAGGCAGCACAACGCGCCAAGATCCGGATGGCACCGAGGTGGTGTCTAGTAAGTTGTCGCACTTCTATGGCCATCCTACAATGTTGAAAGTCGGCGTGGGGCGCCCCGTTGGCCTGTGAGATGGCGTCAGTAGCGGACCGATGTGCGAATGGGGCCAAAGGCAGCGCAACAATATTTTCTGATTTGAAGACACCACAAGGCGCTGAGATGCCAAGATCCGGATGGCACCGAGGTGGTGTCTAGCAAGTTGTGGCACTGGTGTGGCCATCGTACAATGGTAAAAGTCGGCGTGGGGCGCCCTGTTGGCCTGTGAGATGGTGTCAGTAGCGGACTGATGTGCGAATGGGGCCAAAGGCAGCGCAACAATATTTTCTGACTGACACCACAAGGCGCTGAGATGCCAAGATCCGGATGGCACCGAGGTGATGTCTAAGTTGCGGACTGATGTGCGAATGGGGCCAAAGGCAGCGTAACAATATTTTTTGTATGGAAGATACCACTAGGCGTTGAGATGCCAAGATTCGGATGGCACCGAGGTGATGTCTAGCAAGTTGCTGTACTGGTGTGGTCATCCTACAATGCTGAAACTCGGCGTGGGTCGCCCCATTAGCCTGTGAGATGGCGTCAGTAGCGGACCGATGTGCGAATAGGCCGAAGGCAGCACAACGCGCCAAGATCCGGATGTCACCGTGGTGGTTTCATAGTTGAGAGGCACTTCATCTGCAGTGGGGCGCCGAGATCCGGATGGCACCGAGGTGATGTCTAGCAAGTTGCTGTACTGGTGTGGTCATTCTACAATGCTGAAAGTCGGCGTGGGGCGCCCCATTAGCCTGTGAGATGGCGTCAGTAGCGGACTGATGTGCGAATGGGGCCAAAGGCAGCGCAACAATATTTTCTGAAGAGAAGACACCAAAAGGTGCTGACATTCCAAGATCCGGATGGCACCGAGGTGGTGTCTAGCAAGCTATGCAGTTGAGTTGTGTGCGCACTTGCGGCGAATAGGTCGAAGGCAGCATAACAATGTTTTCTGAATAGAAGACACCACAAGGCGTTGAGATTCGGTTACCACCGAGGTGATGTCTAGCAAGTTGCCGCACTGGTGTGGCCATCCTACAATACTGCTCCGAATAACGGCGTGGGGTGCCCGAAGGGGGGGGGAGCCGGCGTGAATGGGCCTTCCTAGGTGGAGGCTCGTCTGCTGTAGTGGGGCGCCCCTTTACCGTTTCAGTTGCCATTCAGCTGAGTTTCGGCTGCTCTTGATGCTACAGCGACAGGCGGCTGCAAGAGGACTCTCAAAATGGCGGCCTGTTCTTTGGATTTGGGCCTGGTCCACTAAAATGGCCCTGGGACACCTTAGAACTCGGACGCTCGATTTTTTTTTTCCTTTCCTGTACATGCAAAAAAAGGTAAATGCCCGGTACGTTACATGCTTCATCTGCCACGATGAACTCTCCAGAGGAACCGAAAAAATATATAGTTGTGGTAACTATACCATGCATCGTCATATGGAGAGGTGGCACCAATTAATTATAGTGCTGCATAAAAGAGAGATTTGGAGGAGAACCCCTGACCTGCTAGTACATTCATCAAAGAAGTGGCACTGAGAGCTTCAGAGGCAAGGGAAACGGTCCCAAATATTTAGAAGAACTTTGGAAAGATTAAAATGACATGTTTAGATTGTGGCAAATTAATTTCATGTGGACAGATGAGTGTTACTCTAATAAATACAGCATATGAACATCATCATAGTCGATGGTTGGTAGAGACATTTTGACTATATCCTGGACCTGCCCGTCCTCGCCCAAAATGGCGCCGGAATAAATGGGACTCGTAACTCCTTGTTGTGTACTGGTTGCAGAACCTTGAAATCACGAGATACGTATGCAGTTTTGAAGCACATGGCGGGCGGGGACGAGAATTGATTGAATATTTCGACATCCCTATTGATATTAAGTTCTGATGTGTTATTGATTACTGTACTGTTGAAAGTTCGAATTAACGTCACCCATGGTACTTGCCCGCAAATGTATATCTAGATAATTTTATTGTAACTGGCCCTGTCGTATTTTAATTATAAAATGTACGTCCACCGATTCCGTAACTGTTAGACACCTTAGTTCTTGCAACCTAATGGCCCGCCCGTTACGTTCCTCTACAGTGTAAATGTCTATTCATCATATACGATTACAGTTTGCTCCGTGGCAGGCCCACGTGGTTATAGGCTCGTATTTGTATAATGAAATTTTCACAATAAAGGTTTTTAAAAGAAAACATGGTAGTAGTATATACATTGGTAACGTTTTTAATAATAGTGACTGTTTTAGAATCATTAAAAGGCAAGTGAAATAAAGCAGACCAATTACATGAAGGGTAAAAGGTATAATACGAAGGAACGCAGTAAAGATAAATGGTCAAGGGCTGTTGTGTTTTCTATTCCTGCAACATAAAGTGATCGATAAGAATCTCATATTCAGGCGTATCGGCGACTAAGACAGCAGGTCGACCCTCTTTTGCTCAACGGCTCCGTCATGGGACGAAGAAACGCTCTTTTTCTCGAAAAAAGAATATATTTTACTTGCAGGACAGTTGTAAAATTTCCGGGAAAGTACATTAGCCTGGAACATTATAACATATATTTAAGAAAAAATAATGTTCGGAAGTAATGAAAAGCGTAATTTTTAGGTCATATGACCAAGCCTTTCATCATTACAATAAGAAAAGTAAAATGAACCAATGAAAAGTTTTATTAACAAGTCACATGACTTGTTATGCTTACGTTACGCGCTGCGCGCCCCGGATGACTTCCGGATGCGCTAACGCGGCGCGTCATATGGCGCATTACGCGACAACGCAGGTACAGAATATAGTCAAAATGTCTCCACCAACCAGCGGTCGGAACACAACCCCTTTCAGCAGGCTAAATAGTTCTGTTAAATGACAACAGAAGGGACAGGCAACAAGAACCATCAGTCAAAGAGGGGAGGGCTAGTTCTTCTCTACCGGGTTACATTGGGGCGCTACCGGAACTGATCGAATTGGTAGTCTACAGTGTTTCTGGATGTTTCAGACTGAAGCTGGGGTTAGCATGAGAGCAGCACCGTTTCGTAGCTCCGTCGTGGCCTTTCCGCAACCAATCATGGCAGCCGCTCTTTATCGTTATTTTGGGCGGGGTGGGTGGCGGAGCCGAGCTGTTTTGCAGCCATCATTGTGTGGAGTTCAGTTCATCTCACTAGTTTTGTATTTGTCATGAGGGGTTGTTCCTAATGTTTCTATTTTAGCGAGGTCAAAAAGAGATCCCATTAGTGGCCTACTGATTTTGCTCGATTCCTTTTCTTTTTTTTTACACGATTTTTCGTTATCTGCAAAGACTAAACAGAGTATTGCGACTCTGTGTTTGTTTGTAAATAGAGAATGAACCAAAGAGAACTAATTCTAAAACAGTAAATACTTGGATAACAATCAATCAAATGGAGAGAGAAGCAGGCACGACGGATTACAACGGGGGCAAAGGCCTGCGTTAACTACCTTTCACTATCTGCAAAGAGAGAGTACTCCTAATAGAAATGAGGGGGGGGGGCACCATTCAAAGCAGATCAGTGTGCATAAACACGAAAATGTTTTCACTTACCACGTACTTGACATTCGACAGCTTATGATATTTGCTATTAAAAAACCATTGAAATTCACTGAAAAAACCATAGGATATAGACCATATATAGTTAGGAATTAGCATTTACAAAACCTTGAAAATTCACTGAAAAAACCATAGGTTATAGACCATATATAGTTAGGAATTAGCATTTAAAAAACCTTATTTTACTCACACAAAACCATTGAAATTCCATATATAGTTAGTTGCACTAACTATATATCGCGCACCCGCAATCCACTGCTGATCATGTCACATATTACATCATTCATGACATGGTCAGTGACATCACTGATGACATCACTGATGACATCTCAAATGACATCACTGATGACATCACTGATGACATCTCAAATGACATCACTGATGACATCACTGATGACATCTCAAATGACATCACTGATGACATCTCATTTGACATTACTGATCACATCACTGATGACATCATTCATGTGATAATACGATGAACCTCTTCAGACTCTAATATAACCTTAGATACACTCAGTGTAAACAGACACTCATAGACTGTCACTCATCCATGGAGTTACTCAGACACTTAGTCAGTCATGCAAAGAATCAATCACACCTCCATTTCCTCAACTATACAGTTATACACACCTTACTTATTCAAACATATACTAAAACATATTTACTCACTTATACAATCCTGGATACAAGTTCACAATGATCCATACAGCCACTCACACATTCACTGGCTCTTATGCACAGTTATTTATATATGTCAACTCTCACATGTACTGTGTTTTACATATGTACTTACTTTGACATGTAGCACTGAGATATCCATTCACTCACCAATACACTCATGCACACAGTCAACCGCCCATACAGCTGTTTCCACATGCACTTTTGAACCCATACATCTAGTCAATCAACTGCTCACACATCTATGCAGAGAGTCATACACCTCCCAGCCACCCAGACACACACTCAGTCTCCCATACAAATGCTTGGGCAACCAATCAATAACCCATACAGTTAATCATATAGCTAATGATCAACACATGCAGCAGTTTACAGAACAACAGACATAATGATGCACAAATTAAGACAGTTTAGTCACTAACCCATGCACTCAGTGAGACACATTTAATCAGTCACTCATACAGTCAGCCATGCCCCTACTAAATCCTTCATCAAGACACTTATACATCCACTCATTCTTCAATATGTAAGACATATTTTAACTTTACAGAATTATACAGTCACTGGATGTAGTCATCAGTGATGTCATCAGTGATGTCATTTGAGATGTCATCAGTGATGTCATCAGTGATGTCACTGACCATGTCATGAATGATGTAATATGTGACATGATCAGCAGTGGATTGCGGGTGCGCGATATATAGTTAGTGCAACTAACTATATATGGAATTTCAATGGTTTTGTGTGAGTAAAATAAGGTTTTTTAAATGCTAATTCCTAACTATATATGGTCTATAACCTATGGTTTTTTCAGTGAATATATATATATATACACATATACACATATATATATATTACCTACTGGCGGTCGCCAGTAGGTATATATAGTTAGGATTTTTTCTCTATGGGTTTTTTGAAAATTCTATGTCTAATAACTTTGGCGTTTGTGGACGGAATTGGCTGAAATTTTCAGGAAAATGGCACATTTTGTTTCCGAGCAGCCCCTGAAAATTTTGGGGGGGTTTGTCAAGGGGGGGCCGAGAAAAAAGGGGGGTCCCAAAACGCGTTTTTCCCATGTTAATTTCCATAGGGCGGTTGGCCTCACTTTTAGCCCGAACGGCTGAATGGATTTGCACGAAACTTGGCAAAATTGTAGGGACTGGTAGCCCGATGTGCCTTTTGTAGGTCTCAATATATGTGCTGCAGTGGATTTTGAGAAATTAACGTTTAAAAAAAGATATATATCTGTAACAGCGGACTGGGCAGCGGCCCAGGACGCGGACTTTTCGCGCAACGGAGCTTTGTGAAGCGAAGCTGATTGGTTCTCTGGCGTCTGTCAACATTCCAAACAGTCCGTAGCGGCCGCCATCTTGTCTCTCGGTAGGATCGAGAGACAAGAGGAGGCCAAAGCGAAGGGGCAAATGACCATAAGGGGGAATAGTAGATCCTCGCTGACCCCCTAGGTTTGATGTGGAGGTTTTAAAAGGGCCCCGCGGGGCAAAAAAAAAAAATAATAATAATAATCGAACGGCTGAATGGATTTGCACGAAACTTGGCAAAATTGTAGGGACTGGTAGCCCGATGTGCCTTTGCTAGGTCTCAATATATGTGCTTCAGTGGATTTTGAGAAATTAACGTTCAAAAAAAGATATATATCTGTAACAGCGCACCGCTTCGCGTACTTTTCGCGTTACGGAGCTTTGCGAAGCGAAGCTGATTGGCTCTCCGGTGTCTGTAAACATTCCAAACAGTACGTAGCGGCCGCCATCTTGTCTCTCGGTAGGATCGAGAGACAAGAGGAGGCCAAAGCGAAGGGGCAAATGACCATAAGGGGGCATAGTAGATCCTCGCTGACCCCCTAGGTTTGATGTGGAGGTTTTAAAAGGGCCCCGCGGGGCAAAAAAAAATAATAATAATAATAATCGAACGGCTGAATGGATTTGCACGAAACTTGGTAAAATATTAGGGACTGGTAGCCCGATGTGCCTTTGCTATGTCTCAATATATGTGCTTCAGTGCATTTTGAGAAATTAACGTTCAAAAACAAGATATATATCTGTAACAGCGCTCCGCTTCGCGGAGATAAAATTATATCTGTATTACCTAGCTGTTGCTAACACCAGTTAGCGACGGCTAGTAGGAGATAGCGACCATCTTGGGTCCCACTTTGCATGTGAGTGATATTTATCACTAATGACATGCAAAGTGGGCATGCCAAGATGTTAGCGACTGGAAACAGTCGCTAACATCGCTATCTCCTATTATCAACTTTTGGAAATATTCGAGATAAGCGCGAATATCTCCAAAAAGTAACAGCTGCCCTGAGCAGTTCTTAGCCATGTTATCCAATGGGAGGTGGATAACATGGCTAAGAGCATTAGCTCGGTAATGCATGAATATCGCTGAGTTTTCAGCGATATTAATGCATTGCGGTCGTTTTTTATCGTATTTGCGATAAACCTTGATAATAGCAAGGTTTATCTGCGATAATTTCTGACGGTAAAAAAATCTTTGCAATGCATCGTTAGGGATAAATATCGCTTAACTTTGGTAATATGCCCCAACGTCTGTTAACGTTCGATTCGAAGGAAATCAGGAATTGTTGAAAAACATTGTGTGCGCCATCTTGTCTTTTTTCAAATGCCACACTTTTGTCGGGCACGGCAGCCATTTTAGATGCCTTGACCAGACCCACTCTGTGCACGCTGTCGATCCTTAGCATGGCTCCCCACCCTCGCAAGCATCTCACCCAGGCAGTGGTCACCCCCGCTCTCTGTCTTATGCATGGGTAATAAACCTCCCCCCATCTGCGCTGCTCTTCCCTGAGAATCACACCCTGTGCCCGCCCGACACCTCCCTTTCGCCCTATTCACTACCGCACCCTCTGACACTCCTTTTCCTCTGTGTCCGATTGTCCAGGCCGGTCCTAGGCTATCAGCTAGCCCCGCAGATGTAGTTTATGGCCACAGCTGTAAAGAATCACCCCTCTTCAAAGGAGTTATAGTAGATCAAGGCCCACACTCGATGAGATCCGTCACAGCAGAAGCGTTGCTATTATCTGAAAACCATCCTGTATTGTGATTGGGGAGGGGACCGAGCGTGAAGCGGAAGATTCCAGGGATGACTCTTTGTACATCAAAGTTTTTACAATTATGTGTCACATTAAAAATATATAGCACTCCGACAAAGTAGTAAGATTATAAAACTTTAATAATTTATAAATATATACAAGAAAACAAAAATAGTAATAACATATAAACATTTTTAGGGAAAAACAACGAAGTAGCGGTCGGCTGTGCGAATAGTCCCAACGCAGCACAACGTCCAGATTTCCGGCGTGGGGCGTCGCGGGGGGTGGGTCATCAGTAGCAAACTGTTGTGCGAATAGTTCCAAGGCAGCAGAACGCGCCGAAATCTAGATGACACGAAAGTGATGTCTAGTAAGTTGCCACCCAGCAAATAACGGCGTGGGGCGTCGCGGGGGGTGGGTCATCAGTAGCAAACTGTTGTGCGAATAGTTCCAAGGCAGCAGAACGATGGCACCAAGGTGATGTCCAGTAAGTTGCCGCACTGGTTTTGGTATCCTACAATGCTGCTCCGAATAACGGCGTGGGGCGCCCCGGGGGAGGCGGCGTGAACGGGCCTCTCCAGGTGGAGTCTCATCTGTTTTAGTGGGGCGCCCCTTTACCGTTTCAGTTGCCATTCCGTCCGCTTTTGGTCCACTGTGTCAAAATGCGCCATTCAGCTGAGTTGCGCCCACTCTTGCGGTGCAGCGATAGGCGGCTGCCACAGGACTCTCAAAATGGCGGCAGGCTCTTTCCTTTTTGGGCGTGGTCCACTGAAATGGCCCTGGGACACCTTGGAAATCGGACGCTTGTCTGCTAGGTCTTGGACCCCATTCTCGAAAGCGTCCCCTCCGCCTTGAGAATTCATCAAAAGTTTTGGGGGCCCCGACTCCTGCAGGCTTCTGGTGGGGAGCGGCTGCCATGATTGCTCGCGGAATGACCACGACGGAGCTACGAGATGGTGGTGCTCTCATGCTGACGCCAGTTTAGTCTGAAACATCCAGAAACAAGGTGGGGCTTTCATCGTTTGGGGGAAAAAAAAAGTTTTCATCCAATGAAAAGTGTTGTTTTTAGGTCATATGATCAAGCCTTC
This sequence comes from Lissotriton helveticus, assembly GCF_964261635.1. Classification (NCBI taxonomy): domain Eukaryota; kingdom Metazoa; phylum Chordata; class Amphibia; order Caudata; family Salamandridae; genus Lissotriton; species Lissotriton helveticus. The sequence goes on from NC_136061.1 coordinate 2,090,423,086, forward strand.
CATCATTAGGAAACCAAAAGTAAAATGAACCAATGAAAAGTTTTATAAACAAGTCACATGACCTGTTATGCGGCATAGGGTATAAAATGCGGAGAAAATACGTTGGCACGTGAGGCGGCGTCAGTAGCGGACCGATGTGCGAATAGGCCGAAGGCAATACAACGCGCCAAGATCCGGATGGCACCGAGGTGGTGTCCAGCAAGTTGCAGCACTGGTGTGGCCATCCTACAATGCTGAAAGTCGGCTTGGGGCGCCCCGTTGGCCTGTGAGTTTGCGTCAGTAGCGGACCGATGTGCGAATAGGCCGAAGGCAGCACAACGCGCCAAGATCCGGATGGCACCGAGGTGGTGTCTAGTAAGTTGTCGCACTTCTGTGGCCATCCTACAATGTTGAAAGTCGGCGTGGGGCGCCCCGTTGGCCTGTGAGATGGCGTCAGTAGCGGACCGATGTGCGAATGGGGCCAAAGGCAGCGCAACAATATTTTCTGACTGACACCACAAGGCGCTGAGATGCCAAGATCCGGATGGCACCGAGGTGATGTCTAAGTTGCGGACTGATGTGCGAATGGGGCCAAAGGCAGCGTAACAATATTTTTTGTATGGAAGATACCACTAGGCGTTGAGATGCCAAGATTCGGATGGCACTGAGGTGATGTCTAGCAAGTTGCTGTACTGGTGTGGTCATCCTACAATGCTGAAACTCGGCGTGGGTCGCCCCATTAGCCTGTGAGATGGCGTCAGTAGCGGACCGATGTGCGAATAGGCCGAAGGCAGCACAACGCGCCAAGATCCGGATGTCACCGTGGTGGTTTCATAGTTGAGAGGCACTTCATCTGCAGTGGGGCGCCGAGATCCGGATGGCACCGAGGTGATGTCTAGCAAGTTGCTGTACTGGTGTGGTCATCCTACAATGCTGAAACTCGGCGTGGGTCGCCCCATTAGCCTGTGAGATGGCGTCAGTAGCGGACCGATGTGCGAATAGGCCGAAGGCAGCACAACGCGCCAAGATCCGGATGTCACCGTGGTGGTTTCATAGTTGAGAGGCACTTCATCTGCAGTGGGGCGCCGAGATCCGGATGGCACTGAGGTGATGTCTAGCAAGTTGCTGTACTGGTGTGGTTATTCTACAATGCTGAAACTCGGCGTGGGGCGCCCCATTAGCCTGTGAGATGGCGTCAGTAGCGGACCGATGTGCGAATGGGGCCAAAGGCAGCGCAACAATATTTTCTGAAGAGAAGACACCAAAAGGTGCTGACATTCCAAGATCCGGATGGCACCGAGGTGGTGTCTAGCAAGCTATGCAGTTGAGTTGTGTGCGCACTTGCGGCGAATAGGTCGAAGGCAGCATAACAATGTTTTCTGAATAGGAGACACCACAAGGCGTTGAGATTCGGTTACCACCGAGGTGATGTCTAGCAAGTTGCCGCACTGGTGTGGCCATCCTACAATACTGCTCCGAATAACGGCGTGGGGTGCCCGAAGGGGGGGGAGCCGGCGTGAATGGGCCTTCCTAGGTGGAGGCTCGTCTGCTGTAGTGGGGCGCCCCTTTACCGTTTCAGTTGCCATTCAGCTGAGTTTCGGCTGCTCTTGATGCTACAGCGACAGGCGGCTGCAAGAGGACTCTCAAAATGGCGGCCTGTTCTTTGGATTTGGGCCTGGTCCACTAAAATGGCCCTGGGACACCTTAGAACTCGGACGCTCGATTTTTTTTTCCTTTCCTGTACATGCAAAAAAAGGTAAATGCCCGGTACGTTACACGCTTCATCTGCCACGATGAACTCTCCAGAGGAACCGAAAAAAAATATAGTTGTGGTAACTATACCATGCATCGTCATATGGAGAGGTGGCACCAATTAATTATAGTGCTGCATAAAAGAGAGATTTGGAGGAGAACCCCTGACCTGCTAGTACATTCATCAAAGAAGTGGCACTGAGAGCTTCAGAGGCAAGGGAAACGGTCCCAAATATTTAGAAGAACTTTGGAAAGATTAAAATGACATGTTTAGATTGTGGCAAATTAATTTCATGTGGACAGATGAGTGTTACTCTAATAAATACAGCATATGAACATCATCATAGTCGATGGTTGGTAGAGACATTTTGACTATATCCTGGACCTGCCCGTCCTCGCCCAAAATGGCGCCGGAATAAATGGGACTCGTAACTCCTTGTTGTGTACTGGTTGCAGAACCTTGAAATCACGAGATACGTATGCAGTTTTGAAGCACATGGCGGGCGGGGACGAGAATTGATTGAATATTTCGACATCCCTATTGATATTAAGTTCTGATGTGTTATTGATTACTGTACTGTTGAAAGTTCGAATTAACGTCACCCATGGTACTTGCCCGCAAATGTATATCTAGATAATTTTATTGTAACTGGCCCTGTCGTATTTTAATTATAAAATGTACGTCCACCGATTCCGTAACTGTTAGACACCTTAGTTCTTGCAACCTAATGGCCCGCCCGTTACGTTCCTCTACAGTGTAAATGTCTATTCATCATATACGATTACAGTTTGCTCTGTGGCAGGCCCACGTGGTTATAGGCTCGTATTTGTATAATGAAATTTTCACAATAAAGGTTTTTAAAAGAAAACATGGTAGTAGTATATACATTGGTAAAGTTTTTAATAATAGTGACTGTTTTAGAATCATTAAAAGGCAAGTGAAATAAAGCAGACCAATTACATGAAGGGTAAAAGGTATAATACGAAGGAACGCAGTAAAGATAAATGGTCAAGGGCTGTTGTGTTTTCTATTCCTGCAACATAAAGTGATCGATAAGAATCTCATATTCAGGCGTATCGGCGACTAAGACAGCAGGTCGACCCTCTTTTGCTCAACGGCTCCGTCATGGGACGAAGAAACGCTCTTTTTCTCGAAAAAAGAATATATTTTACTTGCAGGACAGTTGTAAAATTTCCGGGAAAGTACATTAGCCTGGAACATTATAACATATATTTAAGAAAAAATAATGTTCGGAAGTAATGAAAAGCGTAATTTTTAGGTCATATGACCAAGCCTTTCATCATTACAATAAGAAAAGTAAAATGAACCAATGAAAAGTTTTATTAACAAGTCACATGACTTGTTATGCTTACGTTACGCGCTGCGCGCCCCGGATGACTTCCGGATGCGCTAACGCGGCGCGTCATATGACGCATTACGCGACAACGCAGGTACAGAATATAGTCAAAATGTCTCCACCAACCAGCGGTCGGAACACAACCCCTTTCAGCAGGCTAAATAGTTCTGTTAAATGACAACAGAAGGGACAGGCAACAAGAACCATCAGTCAAAGAGGGGAGGGCTAGTTCTTCTCTACCGGGTTACATTGGGGCGCTACCGGAACTGATCGAATTGGTAGTCTACAGTGTTTCTGGATGTTTCAGACTGAAGCTGGGGTTAGCATGAGAGCAGCACCATTTCGTAGCTCCGTCGTGGTCATTCCGCAACCAATCATGGCAGCCGTTCTTTATCGTTATTTTGGGCGGGGTGGGTGGCGGAGCCGAGCTGTTTTGCAGCCATCATTGTGTGGAGTTCAGTTCATCTCACTAGTTTTGTATTTGTCATGAGGGGTTGTTCCTAATGTTTCTATTTTAGCGAGGTCAAAAAGAGATCCCATTAGTGGCCTACTGATTTTGCTCGATTCCTTTTCTTTTTTTTTACACGATTTTTCGTTATCTGCAAAGACTAAACAGAGTATTGCGACTCTGTGTTTGTTTGTAAATAGAGAATGAACCAAAGAGAACTAATTCTAAAACAGTAAATACTTGGATAACAATCAATCAAATGGAGAGAGAAGCAGGCACGACGGATTACAATGGGGGCAAAGGCCTGCGTTAACTACCCTTCACTATCTGCAAAGAGAGAGTACTCCTAATAGAAATGAGGGGGGGGCACCATTCAAAGCAGATCAGTGTGCATAAACACGAAAATGTTTTCACTTACCACGTACTTGACATTCGACAGCTTATGATATTTGCTATTAAAAAACCATTGAAATTCACTGAAAAAACCATAGGTTATAGACCATATATAGTTAGGAATTAGCATTTACAAAACCTTGAAAATTCACTGAAAAAACCATAGGTTATAGACCATATATAGTTAGGAATTAGCATTTAAAAAACCTTATTTTACTCACACAAAACCATTGAAATTCCATATATAGTTAGTTGCACTAACTATATATCGCGCACCCGCAATCCACTGCTGATCATGTCACATATTACATCATTCATGACATGGTCAGTGACATCACTGATGACATCACTGATGACATCTCAAATGACATCACTGATGACATCACTGATGACATCTCATTTGACATCATTCTTGTGCTAATACGATAAACCTCTTCAGACTCTAATATAACCTTAGATACACTCAGTGTGTACAGACACTCACACACTGCCACTCATCCATGGAGTTACTCACACACCCAGTCAGTCATGCAAAGAAACAATCTCACCTCCATTTCTTCAACTATACAGTTAAACACACCTTACTTATTGAAACATATACTAACACATATTTACTCTCTTATACAATCCCTGATACAAGTTCACAATGATCGATACAACTACTCACTCATTCAGTGGCTCTCATGCACAGTTATTTATATATGCCAACTCTCACATGTACTGTGTTTTACATATGTACTTACTATGACATGTAGCATTGAGATATCCATTCACTCATCAATACACTCATGCACACAGTCAACTGCCCATGTAGCTGTTTCCACATGCACTCTTGAACTCATACACCTAGTGAATAAACTGCTCACACATCTATGCATAGAGTCACACACCTTCCAGCCACCCCTACACAAACTCAATCTCCCATAGAAATACTTGGGCAACCAATTAATAACACATATAGCCTCTCGTATAGCTAATGATCAACACATGCAGCAGTTTACAGAACAACAGACATAATGATGCACAAATTAAGACAGTTTAGTCACTAACCCATGCATTCAGTGAGACACATTTAATCACTCACTCATACAGTCAGTCACGCACCTACTAAATCCTTCATCCAGACACTTATACATCCACTCATTCTTCAATATGTAAAACATATTTAAACTTTACAAAAACACACAGACACTAGATGATGCCATCAGTGATGTCATTTGAGATGTCATCAGTGATGTCATTTGAGATGTCATCAGTGATGTCATCAGTGATGTCACTGACCATGTCATGAATGATGTAATATGTGACATGATCAGCAGTGGATTGCGGGTGCGCGATATATAGTTAGTGCAACTAACTATATATGGAATTTCAATGGTTTTGTGTGAGTAAAATAAGGTTTTTTAAATGCTAATTCCTAACTATATATGGTCTATAACCTATGGTTTTTTCAGTGAATATATATATATTCTCGCTGCACAATCCTATTCACAATCCTGTGACATTGGAAACAGCACTCGCAGGGGGGTATAAAGCCAACATTTCTTTATTTGGCTACCAGCACAGACAAGACGCGTTTCGGCGATGAGCCTTCGTCAATTGCCCCACGGAATGTTATCCCCCGGACACTGGCTGTCTTCTGACCCTGGAGGATGACGCACTCAGGCTGTCCTATGGCTTGGAGAGGGGGACCCAAGCCCCTACATCAAACTGTGCCAAATTGATTAGCAAAGAAAAAAATCACTTTCCTATGAAAACGAGGCCCAAACTCTATAACTACACTGTGGCGACCATCGCTGTCCATTATACATATATATCTATGTGTACATATATATATATATATATATATATATATATATATATATATATATATATATATATATATATATATAAATATATATATATATATATATATATTTATATATATATATATATATATATATATATATATATATATATATATATATATACACATATACACATATATATATATATATATATTACCTACTGGCGGTCGCCAGTAGGTATATATAGTTAGGATTTTTTCCCTATGGGATTTTTGAAAATTCTATGTCTAATAACTTTGGCGTTTGTGGACGAAATTGGTTGAAATTTTCAGGAAAATGGAACATTTTGTTTCTGAGCAGCCACTGGAAATTTGGGGGGGTTTGTCAAGGGGGGGCCGAGAAAAAAGGGGGGTCCCAAAACACGTTTTTCCCATGTTAATTTCCATAGGGCGGTTGGCCTCACTTTTAGGACGAACGGCTGAATGGATTTGCACGAAACTTGGCAAAATTGTAGGGACTGTTAGCCCGATGTGCCTTTGCTAGGTCTCAATATATGTGCTCCAGTGGATTTTGAGAAATTAACGTTCAAAAAAAGATATATATCTGTAAGCGCGCTCTGGGCAGCGCTCCGGTTCGCGTACTTGACGCGTAACGGAACTTCGCGTAGCGAAGCTGATTGGCTCTCCGGTGTCTGTCAACATTCTAAACAGTCCAGAGCGGCCGCCATCTTGTCTCTCGGTAGGATCGAGAGACAAGAGGAGGCCAAAACAAAGGGGGAAATGACCATAAGGGGGCATAGTAGATCCTCCCTGACCCCCTAGGTTTGATGTGGAGGCTTTAAAAAGGCCCCGCAGGGCAAAAAAAATAAATATTTTTTATTGTTTTTTTGCGTGGGGAGCGCCCGGTCCGCGAACCGGGAAGCGTTCTGGGGAGCGTACTAAAAGGAAAAAAGAATGATAGACTTTTCTAATATTGTATGTTAATTGATTGTTTGTTTTGTTGATTATTTTTTAATTTCTTTATTTTTTAAGCAATTATTTATTATTGTGATTGTGTTTCAAAATTTAATAAAATGTCTAACATTTCACTGTCTGAAATGTCGTTAGTAGGTGTATATATAGTTAGGATTTTTTCCCTATGGGATTTTTGAAAATTCTATGTCTAATAACTTTGGCGTTTGTGGACGGAATTGGTTGAAATTTTCAGGAAAATGGAACATTTTGTTTCTGAGCAGCCACTGGAAATTTGGGGGGTGTTTGTCAAGGGGGGGCCGAGAAAAAAGGGGGGTCCCAAAACACGTTTTTCCCATGTTAATTTCCATAGGGCGGTTGGCCTCACTTTTAGGACGAACGGCTGAATGGATTTGCACGAAACTTGGCAAAATTGTAGGGACTGTTAGCCCGATGTGCCTTTGCTAGGTCTCAATATATGTGCTCCAGTGAATTTTGAGAAATTAACGTTCAAAAAAAGATATGTATCTGTAAGCGCGCTCTGGGCAGCGCTCCGGTTCGCGTACTTGACGCGTAACGGAACTTCGCGTAGCGAAGCTGATTGGCTCTCCGGTGTCTGTCAACATTCTAAACAGTCCAGAGCGGCCGCCATCTTGTCTCTCGGTAGGATCGAGAGACAAGAGGAGGCCAAAACAAAGGGGGAAATGACCATAAGGGGGCATAGTAGATCCTCCCTGACCCCCTAGGTTTGATGTGGAGGCTTTAAAAAAGCGCCCGGTCCGCGAACCGGGAAGCGTTATGGGGAGCGTACTAAAAGGAAAAAAGAATGATAGACTTTTCTAATATTGTATGTTAATTGATTGTTTGTTTTGTTGATTATTTTTTAATTTCTTTATTTTTTAAGCAATTATTTATTATTGTGATTGTGTTTCAAAATTTAATAAAATGTCTAACATTTCACTGTCTGAAATGTCGTTATTTTCATTGAACATAGCTTGTAATGTTTGAGTGTGTAAAATGTCCTCATTTTCAAGGAGGACATCTACTGCTTCCACACATTGCAGTAGTTCTTGGTCCCAAGTTTCATCCATAAATTCTATATAATTTGGATCAATTATTTCTTGGTTGGTCTCTTGCAGGACAATTTGAAATGAAACTTTCTGTTCGCCTTCCATTTTGCCTGAAACTTGGATAAAAAAAAATATATTAGTACAGATAGGGCACTGATGGGATTCATTTTAGATAGGCAGTTTTTATCAGTGAATTTATCTTTGGGCAGTGTATAGTATCAGAGTGGAAGTAGGAATATAAGAAAGTGTATGTGATTTAACATAAGTAAATTCATAATTATACAAGAGAAACCTAACTCCATCCATAACTATAACAGAGAAGTCTATCTAAATCTATAACTACTACAGAGGGATAGTATATAACTATCAGAAAAAGTTTACCATATTAACTTATAGTGCACAATATACTTCAGTTTTTAAAATAACAACTTACCTTTACAAAGAAGTTGAAGTGATTAGTGAAAATCCTATTGAAATGTACACCAGGAAGTAGTAGTCAAAATGGCTGTGTTTCCTTCTCTTCCTTTATATATATTCAGGTATATAACCAATCAAATGTCAGGTAAAAAAAGTAGAAAATGAAAGTAACATTTTCATTGGTTGTCAATTCCAACACTTCAGATGTGTTTTGTGAAGTAATTTACCTCACAGTATTTAGAGAGGTCTACAGGCTAAATGGCTAAATGGAATTTCAACTAAATTTGTGAAAATGGTAGGGATTGGTATGTAGTATGAGCAAATCTATATTTGGTGAAAGTGTCTCAAGGGTTTCTTCTGTAAATTACTTTCCCACCTTTTTTAATGGAGCGCTTCCCGGGGAGCGCCCCGGTACGCGAACTGGCGAGCGCCCCGGTACGCGAACCTTAAGCGTTACGGGAGTCCACCATTTTGTGTTTCGGTCGAATTAAGATACAAGATGGAGGGCACATAATGTTCAGAATGGGTAGAAGGGGACACGGTAGACGTATTTTGACCCCCTAGGTTTTCTGAGGATGGCTGAGGAGGCCCATATGTGCGAAAAAAAAACATTTTTAAAAAAAATTTCACGCGGTTAGCTTCCGGTTCGCGTACCGGGTAGCGCTCCGGGGAGCGTACTTTGTTGAAAATTAGTAAAAAAAGTTAGAGTAAAATAATAATTGTGAGTGATCAGATGTAGGGTAGCTCTGAGAAGAGCTTTTGGGTTTATGGTAGATTTAGGTACTTATAAGTAGGTACCAATGCAGAGTCTTAAATTCAAAATGAAAACTCTGTTGCCCTCATCTGAGAAGTGAACTCCATCTCCTCTGTAGATATCTTGCATGTAGTAACGCAAGTTATTGTTGTACATGGAGCCCATTCCATGGTCTCTCATGTAAGCTGAAACAGATTTGTTTACATGCTTCCTCGACTTCTCAATTTGTGGACAAAATTGGTTCGACCACCTCCATTTCTGTCTTTGGCATATATTTGAATATACCAAGGCAGTTTGAGGAAAAAGTGCCATCAATTGCTCAAAGGTGTCCTTTAAAAGCATTTCCAGACCTACCCCAGTCAAAGTGCCCAAATCATTTCCTCCACAGTGCACAATTAACAGGTCAGGTTTTGGCAAATGCATTAAGGTTTTCACCAATGGTATCAATTGGTGACATTTTAATCCTCTGTGGCCAAACCACTTAATTTCCACATCTTGTAAATTGAGGTTAGGTAAATTTCTGTTATCAGCATACCTCTGAGCCCAGTAGATGTAACTATGTCCAACAATCCAGACAGAAAACATGGTGAGAGAAGGTTCTGCTGCAGTCAGATGAAGTGTGGCAATGAAATGGCAGTTGAAAAAATAAGAGTTTAAAATGGAAAAAACTGTGGAGTTTCTGTGTTAATGAAGCAGTAACAGTGATTGGTGGATTTTGATTGCTGAAAACAGAAAGTTAGGGTGCATGGATGAGTTATTTGAAAGATGTATTTTGAATGGTCAAAAAAAAATCATTAAATGAAAGATTGCACTGGATATGCAGGTGCACTGAGAGTTCAGAGTTCAATTGAAACATTGTTGTGTGAACTTGCAAACACCAGAGGTCTTTCAGGAGGTGGTTGCTATGCAAAAAAATGTAAATGTAAATGTAGGTGTACTTATATAGCGCAAACCTGTCACCCAAAGGGCATCCTGGCGCTTGCTTAGGGAACCCGTCCTGGTATTCCCCTGTGAGAAACCCCGGCAGGGTGTCCACAAGGTGAAAGCCAGGCATCCCGCCGCGAGGGGCCGTAGTGGAGATTAAGCAAGCTATTGCCCAGAGTTGCAGAGTGTGACCCCGTGATTCGAGTAGGCACCGGAGCGAGAATTGTCGAGTCCGTGGAATTTTTTTTGAGCCCGAGACCGGCCGAGGCGGGGAATCGAACCCTGGTCCACGGTCGATCTCAGCTTCCGGGTCTGCCGCCTCTAACCACTGAGCCACGCTTCTCCATAAAAAAGGCAGACAGGGCAGAGGGGGGAAGGGTTTTGATTTGAAAAAAGTGAGGGAAGAGTTTTGATTGGGTGACATGAGAGATATGTGTGATGAATTACAGCATTTCTGTGCTTTCTATAGCTGCAGCCTCTGGAGTGCATACCTTTTGTTCTGCTGAAGACAAATTGGTGTATTTCTGAGACTGTTTTGAAACTCATAAAGTATTTGCTAAGGTGAGAAAAGATTCATTTTATTTAGATAGAGAATAGTGTGCTTTAAGGAGAAAATTATGAAGAAAGTTGTGTTTTTAAAATGTTGCTTTGTCTCAAGTGTTTTACAAATAGATTTTGTTTCTTTGAGAAATTGTAATTGGAAAAAATGTGAAGTATTAGTACTGACAGGGTGTTTTTGTGCATAGGAGCTGTGCAGTGTTTTCAAATTATGACTTGAAAATCGTTTTTGTGGAAAAGGAATGCTTTTAAAATTTATGACAAGGAAATAATGGTGTCTGCTTCTTTATAAGGCATTTGAGTGTCTCTGATGTTATTTTTCCCATTTTAAATTAAAAGACCTTTATCTGTGGGGAAAGTTCCTTGTAAATATGCTCCCACCTGTGCTTGGCAAATTTAGATTTTGATTCTTTGAGTTACATAGCCATGTTAAAAGTGACCCAAAAATATTGCAAAGGCATTCAAAAAACGCTTTCATGTGTCTTAAGGACATTTTAAGTCATTTCCCCATGTGCAGTGTTTTCAAATTATGACTTGAAAATCGTTTTTGAGGAAAAGGAATGCTTTTAAAATTTATGACAAGGACATAATGGTGTCTGCTTCTTTATAAGGCATTTGAGTGTCTCTGATGTTATTTTTCCCATTTTAATTTAAGACCTTTCCCCGTGGTGCAAATTCCTTGTAAATATGCTCGCATCTGTGCTTGGCAAATTTAGATTTTGATTCTTTGAGTTACATAGCCATGTTAAAAATGACCCAAAATTGCTGCAAAGGCAATCAAAAAACGCTTTCATGTGTCTTAAGGACATTTTAAGTCATTTCCCCATGTGCAGTGTTTTCAAATTATGAATTGAAAATCGTTTTTGAGGAAAAGGAATGCTTTTAAAATTTATGACAAGGACATAATGGTGTGTGCTTCTTTATAAGGCATTTGAGTGTCTGTGATGTTATTTTTCCCATTTTAATTTAAGACCTTTCCCCGTGGTGCAAATTCCTTGTAAATATGCTCGCATCTGTGCTTGGCAAATTTAGATTTTGATTCTTTTAGTTACACAGCCATGTTAAAAGTGACCCAAAAATGCTGCAAAGGCAATCAAAAAACGTTTTCATGTGTCTTAAGGACATTTTAAGTCATTTCCCCATGTGCAGTGTTTTCAAATTATGACTTGAAAATCGTTTTTGTGGAAAAGGAATGCTTTTAAAATTTATGACAAGGAAATAATGGTGTCTGCTTCTTTATAAGGCATTTGAGTGTCTCTGATGTTATTTTTCCCATTTTAAATTAAAAGACCTTTATCTGTGGGGAAAGTTCCTTGTAAATATGCTCCCACCTGTGCTTGGCAAATTTAGATTTTGATTCTTTGAGTTACATAGCCATGTTAAAAGTGATCCAAAAATGCTGCAAAGGCTTTAAAAAATCGCTTTCATGTGTCTTAAGGACATTTTAAGTCATTTCCCCATGAATGTAGGTATACAATTGATTTATATGTTGTGTTTAAACACGTTTTTTGAAATCAATTACATTTCTGGATATGTACTGCTAGAGCTTCATAGGTTGTTTGGGGCATATTTATAAGGCATTTGAGTGTCTCTGATGTTATTTTTCCCATTTTATATTAAAAGACCTTTCCCCGTGGTGCAAATTCCTTGTAAATATGCTCGCACCTGTGCTTGGCAAATTTAGATTTTGATTCTTTGAGTTACATAGCCATGTTAAAAGTGACCCAAAAACGCTGCAAAGGCTTTAAAAAAACACTTTCATCACCTGTGTTTCCTAAGTTTACGAATGACATTGTGCAGGTGAAGTTTAGGTCTGTCCACGGACACAAAAGAGGTCTGGCCTTTGTTCAAGAGTGAAGTGGACATGACTTACTTCATTAGTAGGCCTTTACATGTATTATCTCCTCTGTATTCTTCAACAAGCGTAAATTTGATCTGCAACCCTGAGTAGGCCTCACCTTAAACAAACCTCTGGATAGGCCACACCTTATCATCATCCTGAATTAATCATTTAAAATGTTAGGGACAGATTTATGATAGGTGTGTGACTCTTTTGCGCCGCTGTGCGTCACTTTTGTGACGCAGCGGCGGTGCAAAAGATTTGCTATGTGGCGACATATTTAAAAATTGATGCATCTAGGCAGATGTGTCATGCTGTAAAGTCCTGTGCCACATGAAACCTGTGTCAGTTTTCATATAGGTGTTTTGTTGCAAGGTATGCATTAATTTGCAAGAAAGCCCTGTAAAACTAACACAGTGAAATTTGGAAGATTTCACTGAGTCAGCTTTATAGCATTGCTGAATCAAATCCTTACGCCTGTTTGAAACAGGCATAAGGAGTGATGCACCATGCAATGTGAGGCTTGCTCCTGTGCATTGCAGTAGACATGTTGCGCTTACGACGTGATTCCTGCAATGTGCTGCTTTTGCGGCACAGATGCGTGACGCATCTGTGCTGTTTTCACTCAATGGTGCTCCACATTGTAAATGCGGCACACCATGGGTGGCAGAGCAGCGGTGCACATTAACTGGTGCATCCCTGGGGATGCACCAGTTAACATAAATCTGCCCCTGTACATTTAAGTATGAGCAGGGGACACAGAGTCGGTGAGGCTTATCCAAGGTTAAGAAGAGATGAGTCCTGTTCACTGAAAACTTGGACATAGGCCTCACCTCCTCAGCATCGCTGGACATGGCTAAATAATAGCTGCAAAATGTTACTCTTGTTAAACAATTTTACTATTATAATCTCTGAGATTTGTCTCTTACTCTGCAACATCTCATTGTTGTTATCTTTCTTTAAAGATAACGACAACATCAACATGAGCGACAATCAGCAATCAGTTGATCTTGACCTCATTATTGAACTCGTAATTGAAACGTCAGTGGAAGTAGATCCCTTGGATGATTTAAATCCTGAGGATGAAGAAGAACATGATGAGGATGCAGATTTGTCAGAATTGTATGACATAGGGTGGGAAGCTGACCTGCTTGAGCCTATGGACCTATAAACATTTATTTTTAAAATTTACAATAAATGAAAAGTAAAAATGTAAACTGTTTAATTTTAAATTAAACACACCTTCAAAAACAGGTTATGTGTAGTGTCTTCAATAAAATATTAAAATATGCTCATAAAATTAGATCAGATTCACATATAAAACAGGACAGGTAAATGAAGAAGAATTCCATTTCTCTTCTGCTATTTCTGTATTCTAAATTTGCCAAAGCACTAAAAAATGTTCTATGTAAAAATGTCAAGTAGTGTGTTAAGTTTTTGATGACTGTTATTGATTTACTGTTTGGTAACAGTGGTTAATAACATTTTTTATTATATTTTACCACAGATTCAACTGCAGATCATTTCAAGATTTGAGCATGCCAACCAAAGAAAGACTTAGAAAGGCTGCAAAATGTCAAAGACAGCAGGTCCATGAAATAATGCAGCAGTCCTCTACCAAAAAAACTTGTCAAGTCACCAAGAAAGCACCGGGTAAGACCATAAAAACATTCATAAGAAATATTTGTAGTAAAAAAAGTATTACTACAGAAAATGTTTCAGTCCAGAAAAAGAGAAGCAATTTAAACGGAAAGGAAAGGCCAATGAAAAATGTTACTGCTAGAGCAAGAGATAACTCTGTGCATGATAGTAGAAGGAAACAACAGTTTAGGGACATTCGTAAACGAATGTTCCGCAACAGGATAATTGGCAATTTGTTAAAAAATATTAAGAAAGGTCAACAGAAAGTGGTTTTTTATAAGAGAAAAAAAAAGTTGAGAAAGTTATTGATCAGGCATTTGAAATTAAACGTAAGTTATTTATTTTGATAATCAATAGAATTAGGAAGCTAAACAAGGCAATTTATGATTTCAAAAGAAATAGTAGATGGAAGAGAATAGTTAATCGTAGTAATTTTTGTGAAGTTTTTTCCGGAGAATGGATGCATAGTTCAAGTTGTGAGGCATTTTTTAATGAGGAGAGTTATTTCCAGGATAATGATTTGGTGCATGCAGTTGACACCAGTGGTCGAGCTTATGAAGTGAAAGATGGTTGTCCAGTTGAAAAAGAAAAACTTGTGACAACAGAGACAGAAGAGGTGTTAGGTAATGAGGTTTTAGGAAGACGTCCTAAGGGTCCTGTGTACACCTGGAAGTGTAGTAGTATTTGCAGTGTGCGACAGAATTCCATCAATTTGCTTTGTGATTTTGTACGGACATTTAATAAGAAAAGTTTGAAGCAGAAAATGAAGTTGTTGCAAGAAATAGATCCTTGCAGAGTGAGAGAAGTGACAGGTTTGCATGGACATTCACTGGCTTGTCTTTCCAGGAGAGTATGCCAGAGTGTTTTTCATCATTTCAGGATGCTAGCAGTGCATCATAATAAAGTGAGGAAATTAGTTAGAATGTTGTATTATGCTAAGAGTCCAGCAATTATGCTTAAACAATTATGCGCTGCTCTTTTGCATGGTTCTGAAATAGATGTGAAGAATATTTGTGAAGAAATTGAGTATTGTTACTTTGGAAGTAAAGAGGAGAATGTTGAAATTGACCCAGAAGAAGAGGGTAATGTGGAAGATATTGTACAGGTTTCCAGTACAGATCATTTTCAGAGGGAAATTGCGACGTTTCAGGTGAAATCAAGTGAGAGGCCTAATTTCACTTGTGTGTGTTGTCGACGCACTTATTATAAGAATCAGACTAAGTTAGTGGATTTATATGCAAAAAGTGAAAGGGAAAATAATAGTGAATGGAAGGATTTCACAACATACTTGATGGTAGAAAATTGTTTTAATTTGGGATCAGATCAACGTGTGTGTACTTATTGTTGTAACAAATTAAATCAAAACCAGATGCCTGCTAGAGCAGTTCATAATAATCTGGAATTGGTTGAGATTCCTTCTGAATTGAAGGATTTAAATACTTATGAATCTATTTTGATTCAAAGTATCCATCCCTTTCAGGCTATTGTAAGAATGGAGCCGAAGACAGGGAAATTGCCTCCATCAGATTTACAGAGAGGATTAAAGGGAAGAGTTGTTTATTTGCCTCTAGATTTGAAGAAAAACATTAACACAATTGGAGTAGAAAAAGTGGAAGAGGAACCTCTGGTTATCTTAGTTAATGGGGTTCCGACAAAGAATAAGAAAATATGGCAAGATTTAGTGGATGTTAGGAAAGTCAAAAAGGCAACATTGTATTTGAAAAAAAATAATAAGTACTATAAGAAGGTATATGTTGCAGAAGAGGAAGTAAGTGAGGAAGAGGATAGCGATTTGTGTGCTGGTCAAATTGAGAAAGTAGAACCCTCTACTAGTGAAGAAATATATGAACATTATAGTGTTCATCCTTTGCATTCCAAGGAAGTCATGGGGAATGCTATTGAGTTGTTTCAAATGAAACAAGCTAAAGGGAGTCCCATTAGTGTTTGGGAGGAAAGTTTGGAAGCTCGGTGTTTCCCACAGCTTTTTCCAACAGGTCAGGGAGGAAGATATGATGAGCGACCTCATCAAATTCCTGCTTCTGAATACCGGACTTTGCGATTGTATGCAGGAGATGCTAGGTTTCGACAATGTATTCCCTATTTGTTTCATCTCCTGTTTGAAAGCGATCTGTCTGGACTGTCATATGCAGTGAACCACATCTTGAAAAGTGGTATACACATGCAAAACATCTCGGCAAGTGACTTTATGGATAAAGTCAATGTCCAAGACAGTATTTTGGATTGTCACCTGATTAATCTCATGGTGTGTCAGCGTGGTACTAATGAGTACTGGTACCGTCGTCATGGTGATTTAAAATGTATGCTGAGGAACTTAGGAACTCCCACATGGTTCCTCACTCTGAGCTGTGCCGAGTATGGCTGGGAAGACTTACTTGAATTTCTACGAGAGGCAAATGGAAACATTGAAAACATCGAATTCAAGACACCCGGAGAACTGTGCTCTTTGGATCCAGTCAATGTATGCAGGTACTTCAATCATAGATTTGAAGCTATGATGTCTTTCATCATGAATAAGAAGAATCCACCTCTTGGAGAGGTGTTGGATTTCTTCTGGAGAAAGGAGTACCAAGCAAGAGGTGCTCCTCATATACATATGCTACTGTGGATCAAGGATGCACCTAAATTTGGAACAGATCCAGAAGACTCAGTGATGAGTTTCATACAACAGTATTCTACGTGTGCTGTTTCAAATGCAAAGGAGAAGAAAAGCCTAAGAGAAAAAGTTCTACGTTTCCAAAGCCATCGTTGTGGAAAGTACTGTCGTCGTAAATTCCGAAACAAGGACAAGTTCTACACCAAATGTCGTTTCGGCTTTCCACGACCGGTGATTTCTAAAGGAAGAGTAAACAGTTTGATGTCTTCGCTGCGACATAATGTGATGAAGAAATCACCGAAAAACACATACAATTTGAAGAGGAACGAAGAGTCCAAGTACATCAACGACTACAACCCAGTGATTTTGTCCATGTGGAATGCTAACATGGATATACAGTTTGTGGCTGATAACTGTATGGCTGTGGCTCGGTATGTAACATCTTACATCACCAAAAAAGAAAAGACAGAATTGAAGGATATGTGGGAGGACATTTCCCATGAAAAGAGCCTCAGTAAGAAGTTGTACAGTTTCAGTCTGAAGATGTTGTCGCATCGAGAAATCGGAGCTTACGAATGTTCTGACCGGTTGTCTTCAGCAAGTCTCTATGCCAAATCTAGGAGTATCGTTTGGGCGAGTCTTGGTCTTGCTGCAACGCGTAATCGAGTTCTGAAACCTGTGCGGGAAATTGAGTATTTGGCGGAAAAGGAGCCAAACAGTACCGACATTTTGAAGACCAACATGTTGGATACATATTATCCAAATCGAAGCAGTCACCTCGAGAATGTTTGTCTGTATGAGGTTCTACAAAATTACATATTCAAGAGGAACATCAAAGAAGATACTGAGAAAGGAGTGTATGCTGTAATTGGAAGTGAGGGATGTCTGGTCAAGCAAAGAAAATGCCACTTGGTAAACCATCGAAAATTGAGTGGCGAATCTCCTGAAAAAAAGGAGTTTTTCTATTTAGCACTTTTGCAACTTTTCAAGCCTTGGCGTGCAGAAGAGGAACTGCTTGGAGATTTCCTCTGTTACGAAGACTCTTTCACTGCCACCAAGGAGACCATAGAATGTCCTGCTTTTCCCAAATATGTAGAAATGTTGAATGCGGAAATCGAGCAGGAAGCAACGATTGCAGCCGAGATTGCCAGAGACAGTTCTCAGGACAGTCAGAGTTCTGTTTCATTGAGTCAGGATCCACTAGGAGGACCTGTTATCGAAAATGAAGCTGCCACTGCCATGAATGAAGTGGAAAGAGCCATGGCACATGCTCAGGAGGATGCGGTTAACTTAGAAGACTTGGAAAGACAACTCAACGTTGAGCAGAGGAAAATATATGACGAAGTTACCAAGCAAATAGATCATGGATTAAGTCATGAGAAGAAAGAGTGCTCATGTACGTCGTTGAAGCCTGTCCGACTGTACGTGAGTGGAGAAGCGGGAACTGGAAAAAGTTTCCTCATTAAAGCAATTGCATCTTATCTGCAGAAAAGGACTGAATCACCGCTGTCTTGTGTTGTTACCGCTCCAACTGGGCTGGCAGCACATAACATTAAAGGGATTACTTTACATCGTTTACTGATGCTGCCAGTGGAGCATGACAACAAATTACAATATCACAAGCTATCTGGAGATGCTTGTTGTGAAGTTTCAAGAATCTTGAGGAAAATGAAACTTCTTATCATTGACGAAGTAAGCATGGTTTCCAATGTCATGCTTGCCTTTGTGCATTTGAGAATGCAAGAAGTTCTCAAAACAGAGTATGATGTGTTATTTGGTGGCAAACACATCATTGTTTTCGGAGATCTTCTGCAGCTGACACCAGTGAAAGGACAACCTGTGTTCAAAATGCTCACGCATGAAGATACCAGGAAGTGCCTAGGGAGCATTGGCAACGTCAATATATGGTTAAACTTCAATTATGCTGAACTGCATGAAAATATGCGTCAGGCGAAGGATGAAGTTTACAAGAATATTCTACAAGATGTTAGAATTGGAAAAGTGACCGAGCATGGTAAAGAAGCTTTACATGCACGATTACTGTCAAATTTATATCCAGAACAAGATGTTGTGCCTGAGAATATTTTTCAGAAAATTACTGAGAAGAAATCTGGAATATGTTTGATGCCAACTCTTGCAGAATGTGCCATCTTCAACAACAAAATGTTGCATTTAGAAAACCAAGAGATTGTGAAACTGGAAGCTATTGAAAGAGTAGAGCATATGGGATCAACAATTATTTTGTCTGAGAATTTGAAAACAAAATTGGATTCATTAGAGAAGACTATATCTAAAACTGCAGGTTTTGAAAAGACTCTGAATGTGTGCTTAAACTGCCGTATAATTTTAAGAAGGAATTTACATGTTGAAAGAGGTCTGGTAAATGGATCAATGGGTAATGTTGTTGATTTTGTGAAATACAGAAATAGAGATGGAATTGAATTTTTAAAAATTAAATTTGATGGCATTGAGGAAGTACAGCTAATTGGTCGTTGTTCTGCTAGATTTTTGCTTGTAAAAGACTTATATGTTCGCCGTAAGCAGTTTCCTGTTTGCTTGGCATATGCGGTGACAATCCATAAATCGCAAGGTTTAAGTGTAGACAGTGCATTGGTGAATATTGGCAGTTCTGTGTTCAAGGAGTGTATGGCATATGTGGCATTGTCACGAGTTAGAACTTTATCGGGATTGTACTTGATTGAGTGTGATGTCACAAACATTTGTTGCGGATCTAGATTGTGTTAAGGAATACAATAGGTTAAGAAGAGAGTATGCGCCACATTTGCCTCAATATCCTTTGTTTGAGAAACGTGTGGTAGGCCGGAAACGAAGAAATGTGACCAATACTAGGGAGGTTGTAGCAAAAAGACGAAAAGTTGATGAACCTGAAATTATAAGCAGAAACAAAAAGGATTCTGTTGAAGATGTTGTTGGTTTTCAATTTGAAAACAGTTCTGGTGTCAACTGCTATGCTAATGTAGTGGTTAATGTTTTGTTTTCTCTAGAAAATGTAAAAGAAGAGATTGTGGTCAATTCTGATCAAAGATTTTGCAGTTTGTTAAATTCTGTGTTAGAGAAATGTAGCACTGATAGAACAAAAATAGAAAGTGTGTCTGAAATTCAAAATCTGTTAGACAGATGTTCAGGTCAAACACAATTCTCTCAAAATATTCAGCAAGATTGTCAGGAGTTTTTAATGTATATGCTTGATGTATTGCATGCTGAAGGTGTAGATGTAGATCACCTGTTTGGGCTTTCTTATCAATGGCAGCATGACTGCGAGAACTGTAGGGTATCAAGTACTACTAGTGTAGACTCAGAAATATTTAGATATTTAACTTTGCCAGACAGTAAATCAGTCTCTTTTAATAAGCTAGTAAAAGCAGCTGATCACAACATGGAGTGTAGCCAATGTAAATCTGAAATGATGTCAACATTATTTATACGAACATATGGCCAGTATGTCATTTTAATGTTCCAACGATGTAGGCCTGATGGAACAAAATTGACAACTTTAATTAAAAATGTTGTGGCTTCACAGTTGTCAATATCAGGAAGGACTTTTGTAACTGCAGCAATTATATATCATGACGGTCCTTCAATAACATCAGGACATTACACAGCTTATTTAAAGTCTAGAAATGGCTGGTCATTCTGCAACGATTCTGTTTTAATTTTCAAAAAAAAATTGCCTTATGACCTTAAAAATTCTTACCTGGTGTTTTTAAAACCAACATTTTAGGGAAAGAATCTCGGGATGTGCTCTGAGGAATTTCAAGAAGTTCTAATGGCTCCTACACGATTTGGCCTTGAGGATAAGTGTAGTACAGAGACATAACTTCTTACCATAACACTTGACGTCATGGAAAAATAATTGCACTTTGAATGAGTTCAGAAAAACTGTTTCTTTTTATAAGCTAATTGAAGCAGCCAATCAAAACATGGAGTAGAGGGAATGTAAGTCTGCAATGCTGTATACTGTTTGATATTGCTTTGTGATTAAAAGTGATGTAGAGAATTAAATAATTGTAGTAGTCATAGAGGTAGTGTAAGTCTGCTTCATAGTAAGCAGTATCAGTGTCATAGGAAATGTAGAACATGAGTGAGCAAGAAGGGTAAGATATTACTAGTCCAGGATTGTGAAAATGATCTTCAACATTTTAATTCTGAAAGTTGCGGAAATACAAAATGACGGGATTGGCTTACAAGAATTTCAAGAGTTATAAATGGCTCTTACATGATTTGGCCTTGTGGAAACGTGTGGTAGAGAGCGAGAAGTCATTTATTGTATGCAACATATTTTTCAAAACGATGGAGGTTTTCTTTCAGAAATTGGCGGGCTGAAAGTAATAATAGCACAACAGAGTGTAAGCTGTTCATAGGACATCCTTCGACGTCATGGAAAGTAAGTTAATTTTAAGGAGTTCTGAATTCTGATTTGTTATGTTGTATGGGTTTTTTAAACACAATCATTTTGATTGTGGTTTTTTTCCCCGCTGTTATATGATGAATACCTTCAAGTCACTGTTTTTAGTGAAATTTGATACATTCTGAGAACAGCAAAAATAAACCATTTAACATGTATAATTAATTCTGTACTGTTTGCATTTATGATGTACATTTAGAACTGTGTAGGAGGCATGGAGAAGGAGAGGCTTCTGTAAGTGTCAAAGTTGTTGCATACAGTGCTCACATTCTACGTAGTCTTTCATATGATAGACTACATTTCCACAATGAGATACCTAAGCAAAGGAAACACAGGTGATATGATTGTGGAATGAGCAAAAAAAATTGCACGTTTTCCTATTATATTACCTGTGTTTCCTAACATTACACATCACATTGTGTAGATGAGGTTTAGGCCTGTTCCAGGAGACAGAGGAGGTCTGACATTTGTTCAAGAGTGCAGTGGGCACGACTCACTTCGTTGGTAGGCCTGCACATGTATTATCTCCTCTGTATTCTTCAACAAACCTAAATTTCATCTGCAACCCTGAGTAGGACTTACCTGAAACAAATCTGTGGATAGGTTACACCTTATCGGCATCTTGAAACAATCATTTAAAATGTTAGGGTCAGATTTATGATGGCCGTGCGCCTCTTTTGCGCCGCTGTGGGTCACTTTTGTGTAAAAGATGCACCATGTTGCAAGATAGGTTTCAGTTCATCTCCAGCAAGATACCATCAGTTTAAAATGTATATAATTAGCACTGTGTAGGGGGCATGCAGAAGCTGAAGCTTTTGTAAGTGTCAAAGTTGTTGCATGCAGTGCTGCACTTCTGGGTACTGTTTCATATGCTGGACTACATCTGCACAATGAGATACCTAAGCAAAGGAAACACAAGTGATGTGATTGTGAAATGAGCAAAAGAAATTGCACGTTTTTCAATTACATCACCTGTGTTTCCTAAGTTTACGAATGACATTGTGCAGATGAAGTTTAGCTCTGTCCACGGACACAGAAGAGGTCTGGCGTTTGTTCAAGAGTGAAGTGGACATGACTTACTTCATTGGTAGACCTTCACATGTATTATGTCCTCTGTTCTCTTCAACAACTCGAAATTTCATTTGGAACCCTGAGTAGGCCTCACCTCAAACAAACCTCTGGATAGGACACATCTTATTGGCATCCTGAAACAATCATTTAAAATGTTAGTGTCTTGCGACACTTTTGTGAGACAACAGCAGTGCAAAAGATGCACCATGTTTTAAGATAGGCCTCACTTCATCTGCATCAAGATACTGTTAGTTTAAAATGTATATCTTTAGGACTGTGTAGGGGGCCTGGAGAAGCAGAAGCTTCTGTAAGTGTCAAAGTTGTTGAAAAACTGTTTGTCCTTCAATCTTTTCCGTTGTCTTTTCTAATTTTTAAATACATGTTTTAATATTTTTCAAATGTTTGTTCTCTCTTTCACAGATTGAAAGTATAAAAATAAAAAGTGAGTAAGTTAACGACAATTATAAGGTAAATGTTTTATACTCTTTTCGTTACATTTCTATCACATTCACCTACTATTAGTTCCACAGCTTCATTTCTTTAACCCTCAGTTTCCTGCCTTTGCTACTTCCCTCATTCCTTTCTCTATTACCTACTTACTCTACTCCTTCCACTCCTTTTCTCAGTCCCTCTCTTCTCATAGTTCCTCACTCTTGTTCACTCACTCCATCTCTATTACTCTTAGTGTCTTTGACTGATCACTCTTTCACTACTTGTTCATTATGCTTTCTCTGTGTAGTTGAAGCACACTAAGGGGCATATTATGAACACAGCCAATAAAATTATTGCTGTTTTTATTGGCAGAAAACTGCTGCTAAAGTGGTTCTAGCGGCAGTTTTCTGCCGCAAAAGCGGCTTTAGCGACACATTTCTGCCGATAAAAGCTGCAAAACTTTTATTGCCTATGTTGATGATATGGCCCTATGTTATTTACATTTCTTTGCTGTTTCAATTATTCTTTTTGTGTTACTTCTTCTTTTCTGTTTTCTGTTTTTTCTCTCTGTTATTCCACATGTTTTAATCTTATTTTGAACATTCACTCACATTCTCCAAGAAAATCTTCTTTGTTATTCTTCTACTCTCCTTTTTGTCTTTCACTTCCTTATCTATTTTGTTTTTCACAATTATATCCTCTTCCCTCTTTTCTTCGGTAAATAAATCTATTAAACAGTATCTCTGGTTTAGACCCTATAGCTGTCTTTGTTTTAACATTACTCTCTGTTTACTTCCCTTATACTTACTCTTCTTTTTTTTTTTTTATTTTTTTTTGGTTCGCTCCCGGTTCGCGTACCGGCGAGCGAACCAGGAAGCGAACCAAAAGAAATACAGCTTGCCAGAGTGCTAAACATTCTAGCAATTTTTGAAAGGGGAGGTAGTTCTGAAAAGAACTTTTTTTAAAAAAGTTTTTGTTGTTTTATATATTTTTTTTCTGCATTTTTTTTTTTTTTTTGTATTTTTTGAACAGTTTTATGTTTTTTTGTTTTTTTTGGAGGGGAAACAACAAAAAACAGGCATTGGAAAGGGCTCAACAGGAGCAAAAAAAAATTTACTTTCTGGGGCGTTTAGAGCACTTGTGGTTTTCAAATACTCTGTTGATTAAGTTAATGCTCATATTGCCACATGAGAGTAATGCACCGCAATATAAACAGGTAAACTTCATATGGACAAAGTTGTCCTGAATGTTTGGCACGGTTTCCCGTGCCTCTGGCCCTGACAAAGATATCTGTGTTGATGTCCTGGCCACAGGAGTTTGAGGATTGTCCTGAAGGTCACGCATCTCTGCCCGGCTGTAGTTTAGTGGATGCCACCTCAGCATGTGACGGTGCATGGTGTAGTTGCCGAAGCTATACTTTTTTAAGGTGCCTCTAGATAAGTCCTCTTTACATATGAGGCACGTCACATATCTAGCATTAACTTTTTTCTGCCCTTCAGGGATTGAAAAAAACTGCCAAATAAAACTAGTTTTACGATGAGAAACCCGGGGCTCCTCTTCTAAAAACTGTGGTCCCTCTGTCTCTTCTTCCTCTTGTTCATCCTCTTCCTCCTCTGTGTTGCTGATGAACTGTGGAGGTGGTCCTCTCTTCCCATGAGGAGGTGGTGGTGGTGGTGGGGGTCCACCAGCTGAAGCTACCAATGAAGCCATTGCTCAAATATCAAAAAAGGTCTTCCTCTCACAAAGATGAAAGTCAGAGTGAGGAAAGAAGGGGAGGTTTTCATCATTTGGGAAAAACAATAGTTCTAAACCAATGAAAAGTGTTATTTTTAGGTCACCTGACCTAGCCTTACATCATTAGGAAACCAGAAGTGAAATGAACCAATGAAAAGTTTTATTAACAAGTCACATGACCTGTTACGCTTAAGTTACGCGCTGCGGAATGCGCCCCGGATCGCTTCCGGGTCGCTGCGCTTCGCGCCTCGGTTCGCGCTCCGGAGTACTTCCGGGTGCGCTAACGCGGCGCGTCATAAGACGCATTACGCGGCAACGCGATACGTCGCGCTTTCGCGACGCGTCCCGGATCGCTTCCGGGGAGCTGCGCTTCGCGTCTCAGTTCGCGTACCGGAGCACTTCCGGGTGCGCTAACGCGGCGCATCATAAGACGCATTACGCGACAATGTGATACGTCGCGCTTCCGCGACGCGTCACGATGTTGATTTCTAATGCGGCAGTTGCGCAAACGGAACGTTTACCGGTTCGCGGACCGGGTCGCGGCATCAAATTGAGCTAACGGGAAGCTTACCGGTTCGCGAACCGGGAGCGAACAAAAAAAAATATTTAAAAAAAATTCTTAAGAAACATATAAAATATATTTTTGGATTTAAAGAAGAATACATTTTACAGCTACAGATATTAGCTTTTAAAAAACCAATGAAATTCACTGAAAAAACCATAGGTTATAGACCATATATAGTTAGGAATTAGCATTTAAAAAACCTTATTTTACTCACACAAAACCATTGAAATTCCATATATAGTTAGTTGCACTAACTATATATCGCGCACCCGCAATCCACTGCTGATGATGTCACATATTACATCATTCATGACATGGTCAGTGACATCACTGATGACATCACTGATGACATCTCAAATGACATCACTGATGACATCACTGATGACATCATCCAGTGACTGTGTGTTTCTGTAAAGTTTTAATATGTTTGATATATTGAAGAATGAGTGGATGTATAAGTGTCTGGATGAAGGATTTAGTAGGTGTGTGACTGACTGTATGAGTGAGTGAATAAATGTGTCGTACTAAATGCATGGGTTAGTGACTAAACTGTCTGAATGTGTGCATCAGTATGTCTGTTGTGATGTAAACTGCTGCATGTGTTGATCATTAGCTATACGAGAGGCTATATGTGTTATTGATTGGTTGCCCAAGTATTTGTATGGGAGATTGAGTTTGTGTGGGGGTGGCTGGGAGGTGTGTGACTGTGCATAGATGTGTGAGCAGTTGATTCACTAGGTGTATGAGTTCAAGAGTGCATGTGGAAAAAGCTACATGGGCGGTTGACTGTGTGCATGAGTGTATTGATGAGTGAATGGATATCTCAATGCTACATGTCATAGTAAGTACATATGTAAAACACAGTACATGTGAGAGTTGGCATATATAAATAACTGTGCATGAGAGCCACTGAATGTGTGAGTGGCTGTATGGATCATTGTGAACTTGTATCAGGGATTGTATAAGAGAGTAAATATGTGTTAGTATATGTTTGAATAAGTAAGGTGTGTATAACTGTATAGTTGAGGAAATGGAGGTGAGATTGTTTCTTTGCATGACTGACTAGGTGTGTGAGTAACTCCATGGATGAGTGACAGTGTGTGAGTGTCTGTATACAGTGAGTGTATCTAAGGTTATATTAGAGTCTGAAGAGGTTTATCGTATTAGCACAAGAATGATGTCAAATGAGATGTCATCAGTGATGTCATCAGTGATGTCATTTGAGATGTCATCAGTGATGTCATCAGTGATGTCACTGACCATGTCATGAATGATGTAATATGTGACATCATCAGCAGTGGATTGCGGGTGCGCGATATATAGTTAGTGCAACTAACTATATATGGAATTTCAATGGTTTTGTGTGAGTAAAATAAGGTTTTTTAAATGCTAATTCATAACTATATATGGTCTATAACCTATGGTTTTTTCAGTGAATATATATATATATATATATATATATATATATATATATATATATATATATATATATATATATATATATATATATATATATATATAGTAGATAGTTATAGTTAGGACCTATTACCCATAGGAAATCTGCAACATTCTATTTGGAATAACTTTGGCGCCGATTGACAAAACTGCGCGAAATTATCCAATTTTTTTTTTCTTTTGACCAGTTCTGGTCTGCTCCTATCCTGAAAGTTTGATGATGATTCATCAAGCGGGGGCCGAGAAAAAAGGGGGTCCCAAAACGTGTTTTCCCCATGCAATTTCCCATAGGACTGTTAGCTGCAGCTACAGCCCGAACTGCTGAACGGAATTACACCAAATTTGGCAAAGAGGTAGTCCTTGGTTCAGACGCATGCCTTTTTCTTATTTGGTGTAAATCCATTCAGTAGTTCCTGAGAAAAGTACAATTAAAACCATTTATATATCTATGGCGCCGATCCGCGCACCCTGCGCGCACCGTGAAGGCACCATAAGCGCATCCTCCTGATCACGCGCTAAATGCTAATTGGCTGTCAAGTGGTTGTCAACATTTGAAACTAGAAACTGTTGGCAGCGATTTTATGCCTCTGTAGAAGCGAGGCTGAAGAAGTCTGTGAAATATGTGTGCAAAGCGCAAAAAGGGTGCAGCGTAGATACACTGTGAGCCCCTAGGCTTGATCAGGGGGTCCCAGAAGGACCCCTAGGGACCCAAAAATTGCGGGATGGGCATAGGATCCATGCATTTCGGTGCTGAAAAAGAAACCGAAGCGCGGCACTTTAAACGTTATTAGCCCCCAGGGGGGCCAAATCCCGGGGGCATTAAAAAAAAAATTGTGTGGGGGTCCCAATCCCCCCCATTGCCCCGGGACTGCCTCCCCCAGGGCTGTAACTTAATATATGCGGGGTGCTCACAAGGCCCCCATCCCCGGGGACTGCCACCCCCGGGGGCTTCAAAACATTAATTGAGGGGGGCACTAAGGCCCCCTCAGTCCCAGGGACTGCCACCCCCGGGTCTTTTTGAAAACGTGGGAGGGGGCGCGCTGCCCCCCTCCTGGAGCCTTGTCTAAGCCCTGGGGACCGCCACACTCTAGGGCCGGCTCATGCAGTGTCCCAGGGTGCCCACCCCCGGGACACTACTGTTTGCAATGACAGGGCGGGAGCTTCGCGGCTCCCACCCTGTCATTGCAAACTGCTTTCCTATTTGGAAGAGAGAGCAGGAAACCTGCTCCCTCTTCTAAATATGAAAGCAAATTGTTTTCCCTCAGGTGGAGCAGCATGTTAGCTGCTTTCCCTGAGGAAAAGCAATGCCGGCTCCCGAAGTACGCGGGGAGCCGGCTGGGACCGTGGTTGCATTGGGGCTCCCCCCACGGTCCCCAATGTATTATATAAGCCCCAGGAGATGGGGTCCCCGGGGATAATAAAATTAGTGATAGGGCCTAATTTTTTTTTACGGTAAGTGCGTTGGATGCACAGCTTCTAACCCGTAGGGTGCGCGACTCCAGCGCCCGTGGTGCACAACTTGCACGCGTCAGCTGCACGACTTTGAGACGTTGGGTGCGCAACTCCAAGCCAAAAAAACAAATAATATTTTTCAGATATACATCAAGCTTATGTGTTTAGTTGTTAGGTGGCTCTAAAAAGAGCCCTTGTGTTTATTGAGACATTTTAGTACCTACAAGTAAGTAACGATGCACAGTCTAAAGTTCAAGAGGAAGACTCTGTTCCCTTCATCTGTAAAATGTACATCATCTCTCCTATAGATGCCATGCATATTGAAACGCAGAATGTTCTGGTATATGTACCCAATTCTATAGTCTCGGAGAAAAGCAGAAACAGATTTATTCGCATGTTTCCTAGCTTTCTCAATCTGTGGACAAAATTGATTGGACCAGTTCCATTACTGCCTTTGGAATTAGACAAAGGCAGTTTGAGGGAAAGTGACATCAATTATCCAAAGGTGTGCTTCATAAGCATTTCCAGACCTACCCCAGTCAAAGTGCCGAGGTCATTGCTACCACAGTGCACAATTATGAGGTCAGGGTATTGGAGATGCAAAAAGGATTTCACCAATGGCATCAATTGGTGCCACTTTAACCCTCTCTGTCCAATCCATTTAATGTCTACATTTGGTAAACATAGGTCTTTGTGAATTCCTTTGTGTTCTGCATACCTTTGGCTCCAGAACGTATAGCTCTAAGCATCTTGAAGAGAAGTCTGGATGCACTCAGATGGTCTATGTAAATGAAGTGGCAGTTTGTGAACTAAGATTTTTCTAAAATGGTGGATAACATGCAGTGTTGAAAAAAGAAAAGAAATGATTGGTTGTTTGATAACATTCTACACTGAAAACGAGGGTACATGTTTCTGTTTTTTAAAAGCATGATTCTTATTGGTTAACAAAAAGTGATTGAAAAAAACATTACATAGGATAAGCTGGTATATTAAAAAGCAAGCACACTTGCTGTTTTGATTAGCAACCTTCCATGAAGTGTTTGTATGGTAACAGGCAGAAGGCAGAATGGGGGTAGGGTTGAAATGTATGTCATTTGGAAAGGATTGAAATCTGTAGCCAATAGAAATGTGTGTTTCTTTTTTAATTAATGTGGGAAGCAATGTGATTTGATGTGAAGGTGTATATGTGTTCAAAATGAGAGGGAAACTGTGCCATTCTTTGGTTCTGGTGAGAGGTGTTGAAAACAGAGATTCTGTATAAGAAAATCTGCTGTGTGACTGATATACTTCTGATTCTACAAAACAATTGGAAAGGTGAGTTATTAATTTGTGAGGGAATGCATGTGGTGCATTTTGATTTTAATCAGACTAATGTGTTTATCCTGCTAAAGTTCAGGGAATACTTTTTTTTCTCTAGATAAGCATTTGTTTATTTTATGTGCTTGCAGACAGATAATTATGCTGTTCTTATGTTTTTGTAGAATTAGAAACCAGTTATTTTTTTATTTTTTGTAAAAATTACTCAAGTTTCTACATTAAAATGCAGTATTCATTCTAGACTTTGAAATGTATTTTGGTAAAATGCAACGGATAGTGTTGGTTGCCTAGAGTCTCACAGTGAGTCTTGTGTGCATTTAGGAATTATTCTGATAGAAGCACTCTATACTAATGTGTAGTAGACAATTTTGTGCAATGTGTAGAGTCACCTAAAGTCTTGTTGAGTGGTAAATGTGCTTTGGTAAAATGCAAGGAATAGAGTTGCTTGAGTAGAATCACACAGTGAGTCTGTGCATTTAGGAATCACTCTGAGAGTAGCATTTTGGTAGTTCATGTGTTTCCTGACATGTAATTGGTTAAAAACTTATTGTGTTCTCACATTTTGGTAGAATTAGAAAATAGTAATTGGACACTACCCTAAGTATGACTCCCTACACTACCCAAACACCACTGTACTACTGTAAACCCTTAATCTACCTCCAGTACGACCACCTACATTACCCATTCGCCACTTTACTATCCTAAACCTTAAATCTACCCCAGCACAACCTCCTACAATACCCAAACACCACTTTATTTCGTAGAACACTACCCTACCTTGACCCCCTATAATACACAAACACCACTGTATTACCTTAAACCCTAAAACACTATCCCTAGTATGACCCCGTACAGTATATATACACCACTGCACTATGCTAGAACACTACCCCAGCATGACTCCCTACACTACCTAAACACCATTTTACTATCCTAAAGCTTAAATCTATTACAGCAGGACCCCTTACACTACCCAAACAGCAGTATACTACCCTACCACTGCATTTATAAAATATATTGTTATTTGTCTAGAATCACACTGTGTGTCAGTGTCCATTTGGGGAAATTGAGATACAATGATTTGGTTGCTTTATGTGTTTGCAAACATTTAAATACATATATTCTTGCAGTAACACTATCCTTAGCACAATTCCCTACACTACACAAAGACCAGTGCACTACCCTAAACCCTTAATCTACCTCCAGCACGATCACCTACACTACCCATTCACTACTGCAGTACCCTTAACCCTAAAACATTACTCCAGCACGACTACCTACACTACTCAAACACCACTGCACTACCCTAGAACAGTACTCCACAACGACCCCCTACACTACA
The DNA here is from genome assembly GCF_964261635.1 of Lissotriton helveticus. Taxonomy (NCBI): domain Eukaryota; kingdom Metazoa; phylum Chordata; class Amphibia; order Caudata; family Salamandridae; genus Lissotriton; species Lissotriton helveticus. The sequence continues at coordinate 2,090,453,365 of NC_136061.1, forward strand.
CAAACACCACTGCAGTACTGTAAACACTAAATCTGTACTGTTGGTAAACGATAGTGACTGTTTATGTACCATGTAGTAATCTATTTACTAAAGTAAAAGTCAACCAATTATGAATTCACTCAGTGTCTCTCCTTATAGTATTGTGATAATTTTCTTAATATGCATGTACTCATAAAGTGCTTCAGGTTTTAGTTTTATGGAGTGCTTCAAAGATGTATTTACTATGTATGTACTGCTGTTACCAACTTCACAGTTGTGCTTCAGGCCTAACATTTCTTAGTTAGAATTTATATGGAATATGTTTGTATAGTAATAAAAAAGTATAATTTTTTACAGATACTGTTTCTCATCATTAAAAAAAGTTATCATGCCAGAGAAAAAAAGAAGAAAAGCTCAGAAGAAGGATACTTACTTGAAAAAGAGTCAACCACAACTATTGGAAGACCAACAAAATGTGTCTTAAAAGAGAACAATTTCTGGTAAGACCACAAAGGATTTCATAAAAATATTACAAGATTCAGAAAAAAAATAGAAATGTTCAAAGCAGTGAAAATGTTCCAAACACAGAAAAAAGTGCAAAGATTAGGAAAGGAAAAAAGGCAATGTAGATACAAACAATACAACTTATAGTAAAAGGAGAGAAAATCAATATAAAGTAATGTGCAAAAAATATTTTACAACAGAGTAGTCCATAATTTACTGAAACATACAAAGAAATATAGAAAGAGAACACTATTTTATAAAAAGAAGAAGCTTATCGAATCCATTGTTGAAAAGGCTTTTAAAGTAAAGAGGAAATTATTCATTTTAGTATTAAAGAGAATTCGATCACTAGATAAACCAATCCATGTAATGAAGGCCAAAAGTAAGAGCAAAAGAGTAATTAACAAAAGTAATTTTTGTGATATGTTCTTAGGGAAATGGAAACACAGTTCCAGTTCTGAGCCTTTTTTTAATGAAGAGAGTTATTAACAGAGCAATGATTTGTTGCATGCAGTTGACACCAGTGGTCGAGCCTTTGAGGTTAGAAATGGTTGTCCAATTGAGAAAGAGCAAATGGCTCCTAGAAATGCAGAAGAAGTGATAGCTGATGAAGTTCTAGGCAGACGTCCTAAAGCCCCAGTGTACACTTGGGGTTGTAGTAGTATTTGTAGTGTACGACAAGAATCTATTGATAAATTACGCAATTTCTTACAAGCATATTGTAAAAAAAGTGTTAAACAAAAGATTAAGGTGTTGCAAGGACTAGACCCTTGCAGAGTGAGAAAACATACTCGTTTGCAAGGTAATTCTCTGGCTTGTCTTTCTAGGAAAGTATGTCAAAGTGTTTTTCACCATTTTATGATGTTGGCAGTACATCATACTCAAATGCGGAAGTTAGTGAGGAGATTGTATTATGCAAAAATTCCAGCGCTAAAGTTGAATGAGTTGAACAGTGCTCTTTTGCATGGGTCAGTATCAGATGTGAAAAAGGTTTGTGATGATATTGAGTTTTGTTACTTTGGTCCTGAAGAAGAGAGTGAAGAAACTCAGCCATTAATAAAAGAAAATGTTGTAGAGAATGTTGAACATAATTGCACAAAAAAATTTGAAAGTGAAATTACAAAGTTTAAGGTGATTTCAGGTGTTGCTCTGTATTTAAAAAGTGAAAAAGAAAATAATGATAAGTGGAAAGAATTTGCAACCTATTTGTTGATAGAGAATTGTTTTTATTTTTTTATTTTTTATATATATATTTTTATTGGTATTTTCACATTTACAAAAATATAAAATAATATGACATATAACGAGTTTTATGGGCGAGCCAGTGGGGTTACATGGTTTACATTTGTGTCTGCCCAACATTTCTTCAGTCGGTTTCAAAACATTTAACATTGAACGAATGGGTAATCGCTTGTAATCGCGTGTTACATATTAAAGACAAAACATAGATGTGTTTGGCGGCTGTTTAGTGTTAGATTACACACCCTGCGCTGTTAGCAGTTGCATTGCGTGCGTGGTGGATTTAAGGGGATTTGTAGGAGCTGGGGTATCTGTCTAGTGATGACCACATTATCTGGTCTGGGTTCTTCCATGGTGATTGTCTTAGTGCCGTTATGTCTGCCCCTCTTAGGAATGTGACCCAATTTAGGCACCCCTTGAATGTGGCTTTGGTTGTGTCTTTCCACTTGGCTAGTACTGTTTTGACTGCTGTCGTCAGGAGGAAGTCTAGTAGGTGCCTGTCTTGTCGTGTAGCTAGATCTGTTGTGATATGAGCGGTGGTAGTTGTGGCAAATGAGTGTTGTAAAGTGCATCCTAGGGCTTCACTGATGGAGTCCAGCACCTTCTACCAAAATTTGCTAACCTTGTTACAATGGAAGATGAGGTGTGTGAGGTCTCCCCCAGCGGCTCCGCAGTTCCAGCAGCTGTCATTGTCATTTAGGCCTAGTATTGCTAGGTGAGCTGGTGTCCAGAATGCTTGATGTAACAGCCAGAATTTGGTTTATGCTAGCATCGGGGAAATCATGTTTTTGGATGGGGCCTCCCAGAATGTTTGTAATTCTTGTTCTGTGAGGTTGGAGCCAAGTTGTGTTACCCAATAGGTGATGTTTTTTGTGTTTAGCTTAGATGTTTTTGGGCGGAGGAGCTTGTATAAGTGCGAGACTTGGTGGCCTGAGTTGTTTATGTTCCCCATGTATCTGAAGATTGAGGGTATGTGTCCGGTAATTTTAGATTTTGTTATGGCTGTCTTGATGGCTAAGAAATTGTAAAGTTCTACTTCGGGGAGGTCGTGTCTGTTTTTTAGACTGTTGATGGTTAGGGGGGATCCTGCCTCTTCTAGCTGTGCTGGGTATGAGAGCCCTGCATTTTTCCACGTGTGCATATCCACGGTCTTTCCTCTGTATTTGATCTTGGGGTTGTCCCAGAGTGATTCCTATGATGAGTTCCTGATACTGACTTCGAGTTTTCTGTCTACTTTGAGCAGCGCTTGTTTCGTGGCTTTGAAGATCGGGTTATTCTTGTAAGTCTGCTTGTTGGCTGTGAGGATAGTTAGGGGGTCTGCGTTGTTTAGAATGGCCCTCTCTATATACAACCAGGTTGGTGTGTAGGGCTGCTTGGACAGTACCCAGTGCATTCCTTGTCTGGCTATAAAAGCTGTCTGGAATGTTCTCAGGTCTGCCACGTTGAGGCCCCCTAGCTTTTTGCATAGTCTGAGTTTCTGGAGGCTAATTCTATTTTTTTTTGTCACGCCATATGAACTTGTTTAGCATCCGGTCAATTTTTTTGTGGAAATCGTCTGTGAAAGCGAGGGGCGCATTCCAGCTAGATGGTTAACTATGGGAGTGATCATCATCTTGACAGAGTGTATTCTGCCCCACCAGGTGATGAATTTGGGCAAACAGGTATCTAGCAGACCTTTTATCTTTTCTAGAGTGGTTTTCTCGTTACGTTCCTGGGTCGATCTTAGCGTTCTACAGAAGTGGATGCCTAGGTATTTGTATTGGTTTCCATGCTAGTCCGGAAGAGCCTAGTACTTCTCTGTTTGTATATATGTTGAGGGGCATGCATTCTTATTTGTCTCTGTTGAGTTTGTTGCCTGAGTGTTTTGCATATATGTCGATAGTGTGCATGAGAGCAGGTATAGATTGAGCGGGTTTCTCGGTTATTATGAGCAGGTCGTCTACGTAGGCAGCTAGTTTGGCTGTAGTGTTGTTTATGTTTACCCCCGCTATGTGGTTGTTTCCTATGATGTCCCTGATCAGGGGTTCGAGGGCGAGGAGGAACAGCAGAGGAGATAGAGGACCGCCTTGTCTCGTTCCCCTTTCGAGGTTAAAGGGGGTTGATGTCGCTCTGTTGATTGCTACCTGGGCGTTGGGGGATTTGTATAGAACCATAACTTTACGCGTGAAGCTCTCACCTAAGTTTAGAACTTGCATGATTTTCTCTAAGAAATGCCAGGATATCCTGTTGAAGGCTTTTTCTGCATCTAATGTTATGGCTACCGTGGGGTTGACTGTTTTGGAGGCGTGTTCTATGACTTGGCAAAGGAGTCTCGTGTTATCGTGGGACATGTGAGTCTGTAGGTAGCCTACCTGTGAATTACGGATTAGCTGTGGGAGCACTTTATTTAGTCTAGTGGCCAGGACTTTGGCATATAGTTTGCAGTCTAGATTTACGAGAGATATAGGGCGGTAGTTTTTGGGCCATTGTGGGTGTTTGTTTTCTTTTGGGATGACTATTATTTTGGCTTGTGACATGGATTCTGTGACTACCCTCTCTTCTACGCAATGATTAAAGACTTTTCCCAGCACTGGGCTTAGTTGATCTTGGAAGGTTTTGTAAAAGGTTGTATTGTTGTATTGTGGTATACTTATATAGCGCAAACCTGTCACCACCAAGGGCATCCTGGCGCTTCGACCCATGATCCAGCAAATTCAGCAGCCTAGCCTGTTCTAGGGAAGAGGTAGGTTTTCAGCGCCTTTCTAAAGGCTAAAAGATCCTCAAGACTTCTCAGGGATATTGGCAGGGAGTTCCAGAGTTTGTCCGCCGCTACTCTGAACGATCGGCCACCCATCCTCACTCTCTGGAAACGCGGAACTATTAGTAGCCTGGATGAAGAGGAGCATAAGGCTCGGGATGGAAGGTACCAGGCAAACATTCTCCGCAAAGGGATTGGGCCCAGGCCATGGATAGCCCTGAACACAATGCACGCTGCTTTGTAGCGAACGCGTAGATGGACCGGCAGCCAGTGGAGTTCCTGTAACGCTGCCGTGGCAGAGCTGTAATAGGGGCGGGAGAGGGCGAGTTTGGCAGCCATATTTTGCACCCTTTGGAGCTTGCCCAGAAGTGTTACCGGGGCCTCCAGAAGTAGTGCGTTACAATAGTCGAGTCGACTTAGGATGGTACTTCGCACTACTTCGGGCCTGGCTTGCTCAGGGAGGAGGGGTAAGACCTTGCGCAGCATGCGGATCAGCATCATGCACGTTGAGGTGGTCTTATTTACGTGCAGATCCAGCTGCAGGTTGGGCCCAAAAATGACACCCAGATTACGTGCCGATTGTGCGGCTGACACCGTCTCTGAAAATGACGGGGGCCAATAATCGTCTGGGAGATCTCGGGGATGTTGGTCGTTATAGCAGTACAAGACCTCTGTCTTAGTTCCATTGAACTGTAATGAGTTCTATTCATCACTTGTTTGTTCTTGTCTGTTCATTGGATGTATATAAAAGCATTATTTTATTTTGTGTAAATAATTTTTATTGTGATAAATATGTGTATCTTTGCGTAATTACTCTGTATAAGAAATTGACTGTGCATTCGCTTTGTGTAATAATTTTTAAACTATGTCTATAGATTGTTTTAAGATATTTGGTCAATAAATTTGTTTTATATGATATTGCATCACTGAATCCTTTGGGCTGTACACTGCTTCACTCAACAGCAAGTCCGTGTTCTTATCAATTCTGTCTTTATGTACCTGATTACCTAACAGGACCCTTCAGTTGCCTAGGTATTACTATTTTGAATAATGAGTTCAAACGGAGCCATTCCGCTGTAGCCTGCATGCACCGGTGAAAGGTCTCCAGTGGGACTGCATCCTGTCCCTCCAGTGAAAAGACCAGCTGGGTATCATCCGCATAGTTAAATGCGGAGATCCCAAATGATTTGATGAGCTGGACTAGAGGGCGGAGGTAAATATTAAAGAGTAAAGGGCTGATGGCTGAGCCCTGAGGTACTCCTTGTCCTACTCTCCGCTCCTCTGAACTGAAGGGGGGGGAGCGAAACCCGTTGCTGACGGTTGTCCAGATAGGAGATTAACCAGTCCCTGGCCTTATCTTTGACCCCGCACTCTTCCAGCCTCGAAATCAAGGTAGGATGGCTGACCGTGTCGAACGCGGCCGACATGTCGAGCAGCACCAAAAAGGCTGCCCGACCACTGTCGACTCGCGCCCGCAGATTGTCTAACACGGTCACCAACGCAGATTCCGTCCCATGAGCTGGGCGAAAACCGAATTGCGTCTCGTCCAGCCAGGTGTTCCCTTCTAAGAAGCCGGACAGAGTAACCAATTTTTCCATGATTTTGACTGGAAAAGGAAGCAGGGAGATTGGTCGGTAGTTGGAAAGGCAAGCAGGGTCAAGCGTAGGTTTTTTTAAGAGCGGAGATACCACTGCCTTCTTCCAGCAGCCCGGTACCGTCCCTGTTTCAAACGACTGGCAGCAGATGGAATGCAAGGGCTGGAAGAGATCCTCCTGAAACACCTTCCAGAGTTTTGGAGGAAGAGGATCAAGAGGCGAGCCGGATGAAATCGTAAGGGCAAGGCTGCCAAACTCCTCCAAGGAGGGAAGGGGAAAGCTACTCAGCTGGGGTCGACTGGCCGCAATCGCCGGAGCTCCCAGGCTGAGGGCCGGGTCCAAGGAGGGAGGGAAAAAGCTACTCAGCTGGGGTCGACTGGCCTCAATCGCCGGAGCTCCCAGGCTGAGGGCCAGGTCCAAGGAGGGAGGGGAGAAGCTACTCAGCTGGGGTCGACTGGCCTCAATCGCCGGAGCTCCCAGGCTGAGGGCCTGGTCCTCTGGTCGGGGTCGACTGGAAGGCGTGGCCGGAGCTTCCAAACAGAGGTGAGCAGCCCTCTGCAGGGGTCGACTGGCCACCTCCTCCGGAGGTCCCAGACCAGTAGTGGACTTAACTGGGTCCTGCAAACCCTCCAGGATTTTACGGGTTTTCTCCTCGAAGGCATCAGCAAGTGAGTCACAAAGAGCTTGCGATGAGGGGACGGCGCTAGCCACACACGTAGGGTGGGCAAGGTCCCTGACGATTTTAAAGAGGGCCTGTGCCTTGTTAGGGGCCTGATTCAAGGTAGATTCAAGATAGGTCACTTTGGCCATCTTGATCTGAGCCTTGTATTTTTGTATAGCGGACCTGAATACAGTTTTCTCCGAGTCTAAGTACTGTTTCCTCCAGGCCCTTTCTGCGCGTTTACAGTCAAGTTTAAGCTGGCGTAATTCGCTCGTGTACCAAGGGCTAGCTCGATTCACCCTCCCTCGTGACTTCCGAAGGGGTGCAAACTTATCCAGCGAGCTCGATACGGACTGGCAGAAGAGAGTATAACTCTCTTCAGCTGTGTTGCCAAGCTTAAAGTCCTTACCTAAAATGTTCGGCAGTGGAGAGGTTTTAAGAATTCGGGACCAAGGTCTCTCTAGCTTGGCTAGAGATAGTCCAGCCTTTCGTGAGATATGGTCCTCTGAACAAAGAGAGAACGTAATCAGAAAGTGGTCTGTCCAAAACTGGCACTTAATATCATCTAATGATACCCATAGTGGTTCCGCAAATACTAAGTCCAGAATATGACCCTTCTGATGCGTGGAGGCGTTCACCAACTGTTCCAGATTGATATCCGTGCATGCTTGACTAAGGGAAGAGAATGCATTGTCCAGTGAACCGCCTGCTCACAGATTAAAATCACCAAGAATCAATAACTTGGAGTGGGAGCTAGAGAGTTCGTAGATCAGGTCAATGAGGAGCGATATGGAAGGTGCCGGTCCCGGGGGACCGTAGCATAGGACACCCGAGCAAAGTATCAGCTCCTGCTATTTGACTGTGAAACCCATCAGTTCAAATCCCGGTACTTCTCGAATCTTTAGCTGGGAAAGGGTCAGCGAGTCTCTATAAATGAACCCGATTCCCCCTCCTCGATTGAGTGGGCGTGGGGTGTGACTAATTTTATAGCCTGAGGGACAGGCTAGGCCCAACTCAACCTCACAGTCCTCCCGAGTCCACGTTTCTGTGAGAAACAGGACATCGAGTTTTTCTGATTCGATGAGGAAGGCAATTTCCGTATAGTGCTTGCAAAGGGATCGGACATTAAGCAGCCCACAGGAAATTCGCCTCATAGTTGGTTGCCTGACCGGGTTCTGACAGGGTCTGAGTCTGAGTAGCTCAGCCCGAGAGTAGGCTATGCGAAGTGGGCCAGAGGGGCCCGAGGTAGCGGCCCTAAGCGCGTCCGTTGCGCGAACGGGCGCAAACGGGCTTACCTATGGCGCACCTCCGGCGCCCCTACGGCGCACCCGCTGTGCACCGTCGCTGCGCACTTGTCTAGCGGCCATCTTATATGGCCGGCGGGGTATCGCGTGGGTCCTGGCAGGGCGAGTGGCTCTCCCTCACCCAAGATGGCGCCCAGTGAGGAAAGACCTTCTCCCCACTCCAAAATGGCGCTCGAAACCGGCGCGAGGTTGCGGTGTAACCGTCTGGTCCTGCTGCTTTACTGTCTTTTAGAGCTCTAATGGCTGCGGTGATCTCGCTGGTTTTTATGTCTTGACCTAGTGCCCTTGCTTCCTCTTCCGTCACTTTGGGTAAGTTGAGTCTTTCCAGGTAGGCTAAGCATCCCTCTTGTTCTAGATTGTCGTCTTTCGTGTATAGTTCTTTATAGAATTCCGTGAATGTGTGTATGATGTCTTTATTTTTGGTGTGTGACTTGCCTTTTGTATATGTGATCATTGAAATGCCTTGCTTTCTTTGCTTGTATTTGAGGTATGATGCAAGTGGTTTGCCCGCTTTGTTAGCTTCGCATAGGTTGATCTGTTTATATTTCCTGATCCACAGGCCTGCTCGTTTACTCAGAATTCTGTTGAATTCGTATTTTTTCCCCGAAAGCTCTACAAGTGTGGCTGTGTTCGAGGTGTCGTTAATGTGTTTCCTCTCTAATTCTTTGATGTCGTGTTCTAATTGGTTTATTTGCATTTTCGCTTCCCTGTCTCTCCTAGCCTTGATTTCTCTCATTGTTTTCTGATGGTTGCTTTCAGGGCATCCCATAGGCATTTTGGATCTGTGCCAGGGATATCATTTTCTACAATGTAGTCCTCTATGGCTTTCAGTATCTTGTTTTTGTCCTCTTTTTTTGCGATGGTTATGTTGTTAAACCTCCGTCTGCGCTCGATGTGTTCGTTGTGGCATCCCGTTAGTTGAAGGCTGATGCATGAGTGGTCTGAGATCGTCCTGGCTGCGATGTTTGTGTGTTCAATCAGGTGTGTGTGATCAGGTTCTGATCACTGTATTTGTAAATATTGTTATAACAAATTAGATGAGAATAAAATGCTCGCTAGAGCTGTTCATAACAATCTGGAGTTGGCTGCTATTCCTCCAGAACTGATAGCTTTAAACACGTATGAGTCTATTCTCATTCAATGTGTGCACCCGTTTCAGGCTATTGTTCGTATGGAGCCGAAAACAGGTAAATTACCTCCTTCAGATTTACAAAGAGGATTAAAAGGAAGAGTTGTGTATTTACCATTAGATTTAAAGAAAAATATTGAAACTATTGGTGTAGAGAGTGTAGAAAGTGGACCACTAGTTCTTCTTCTTAATGGTGTGCCGACTAAGAATAAGAAAATCTGGTAGGAGTTAGTGGATGTTAAAGTGCAAAAGGCAACACTGTATTTGATAAAGAACAATACATACTATAAGGATGTTTATATGTGAGAAGAAGAAATACTTTTAGCAGAAGATACTGAAACGTCAAGTCGACAAATTGAACAAGTGGATATGTTAAGATGTGAAGAAATCTATGAACATTACAGTGTGCATCCACTTCATTCAAAAGAAGTGATGGGGAACACTATTGATTTGTTTCAAATGAAAAAAGCAAAAGGAACTCCCACGAGTGTATGGGAAGAGAGCTTGGAAGCTCATTGTTTTCCACAGTTGTTCCCAACTGGAAAAGGAGGACGATATCTGTGCAGATTCCTGCATCTGAATATCGGACAACAAGATTAAATGCAGAAGATCCAAGATTTCGACAATGTATCCCTTATATATTTCATCTTTTGTTTGAAAGTGACTTGTCAGGACTTTCATATGCAGTCAATCATATTCTAAAAACTGGAATACATCTGCAAAATGTATCTGCAAAAGATTTTATGGCTAAAGTGCACCAGAGAGATGATCATCTAGAATCACAGCTCGTTAATTTGATGGCATGTCAGCGTGGGACTAATGAATATTGGTACCGTCGTCATGGAGAACTAAAATGTATGCTACGACACTTAGGAACTCCAACATGGTTCCTTACCCTAAGCTGTGCTGAGTATGCTTGGGATCATTTGCTAGAATTTCTTCGAGAGGCAAATTCCAATATAAAAAATATTGTATACAAGACACCTGGAGAATTGTGCTCTTTGGATCCTGTTAATGTTGCAGGTATTTCAATCATAGATTTGAGGCTATGATGTCTTTTATCTGCAATAAAAAATCCTCCTCTTGGAGAAGTTGTGGATTTCTTTTTGAGAAAGGAGTATCAAGCAAGAGGTGCTCCTCATATACATATGCTGTTATGGATTAAGGATGCTACAAAATTTGGAACAGATGCAGATGATACAGTTTTCAGTTATATTGATCAATATGCAACATGTGATGTACCCAAAAGCACAGAAGAAAACAACTTAAGAGCACAAATGTTACGATTCCAAAATCACCGATATGAAAAATACTGTCGATGAATGTACAAATCTAAGGACAAGTTCTACACTAAATATCGTTTTGCATTTCCACATCCTGTAATGTCCGAAGGAAGAGTGAACAGCTTTATGTCATCTTTGCGACATACTATCACAAGAAAGTCTCCAAAAAATACCTACAACTTAAGAAGAAATGAAGAGTCAAAATACATAAATGACTACAACCCAGTCATTTTGTCCATGTGGAATGCTAACATGGTTATTCAATATGTTGCGGACAATTCCATTGCTGTTGCTCGATATGTAACGTCCTATATTACAAAATCAGAAAAGACGGAATTGAAAGAAATGTGGGAAGAAATTTCTCACGAAAAGACTCTCAGTAAGAAATTATACAGTTTCAGTTTGAAGATGTTATCCCATTGAGAAATTGGAGCACATGAATGCTCAGATCAATTATCATCTGCAAGTCTATAGTCCAAATCTAGAAGAATCCTTTATGTGAGTCTAGGTCTTGCAAAAATGCGAAATCGAGTACTGAAATCTGTACAAGAAATTGAATATTTAGCAGCAAAAGATCCAGAAAGTGCAGATATTTTGAAAACAAATATGTTGGACACATATTACCCAAACAGAAGTCATCATCTTGAGAACATGTGTCTCTATGAAGTGCTGCAAAACTACACTTTTAAACGGAATACTACAGATAACATCAACAATGGAAAATATGGAGTCATTGGTTCCGAAGGATGTTTGGTGAAACAAACAAAAGGAAACTTGATTAATCACAGGAAGCTGAGTTGCGACACTGCTGATAAAAGGGAATTTTACTATTTAGCCCTTTTACAACTATTCAAACCATGGCGTTCAGAACTGGAATTACTTGGAGATTTCCAGAGCTATGAAGATTCCTTTAATGCTTGTAAAGATAGCATACAATGCAGTGCTTTTGCAAATTATGTGAAAATGTTGAATGATGAAATTGATCAAGAAGCTACAATTGCAGCTGAGATTGCTAGGGACAGTTCTCAAGACAGTCAAAGTTCTTCTGCGCTGAGTCAAGATCCACTAGGACAACCAATTTTTGAAAATGAAGCAGCAATCACCATGAATGAGGTGAAAACAGCAATGCATCAAGCTCAAGAAGATGTAACTAACTTAGCAAACTTGGAAGAACAAATAAATGATGAACAAAAACAAATATATGAGCAAGTGAGACAACAGATTGACCATGGATTACTTCATGAAAAGAAAGAGTGCTCATGCACGTCATTTCAACCTATCCGAATGTACGTGAGGCGACAAGCTGGAACAGGAAAAAGTTTCTTAATTAAAGTAATCACCAATTATCTACAGAAAACAACTGAGTCGCATTTGTCTTGTGTTGTCACTGCTCCAACTGGGTTGGCAGCACACAACATTAAAGGAATTACTTTACATCGTTTACTAATGCTACCTGTAGAGCATGAAAACAAATTGCAATACCACAAGCTATCTGGAGAAGCTTGTTGTGAAGTTTGGGGTTTGAGAGTTTTGAAGAAAATGAAACTTCTCATTATTGATGAGGTAAGCATGGTATCAAACTTAATGCTTGCGTTTGTGCATTTAAGAATGCAGCAAATTCTTAAAACAGAGTACTACATGTTATTTGGAGGAAAACATGTTATAGTTTTTGGAGATCTACTGCAACTGACTCCTGTACAAGGACAACCAGTATTTAAAACACTTGTGCGTGAAGACACCAGAAAGTCTCTGGGTAGTGTTGGAAACGTGAACATTTGGTCATATTTTGAATACAAAGAACTCATTACAAATATGCGACAGGCAAATGATGTTGATTATGGAACTATTCTCCAAGATATAAGAATTGGATTACTGACTGTAATGGCAAACAAGCTTTGCAGACTCGATTACTTTCCAATTTGTTTCCAAATGAAAACATAGTTCCTGAGAAAATATACATGAAAATTGCAGAAAACAAATCTGTAATCTGCTTAATGCCAACACTGCGTGAGTGTTCTATATTCAACAAAGAACTTTTGAAACTGGAAAATGAAGAAATAATAAAAATGGAAGCCATCGATAAAATAGAGCAGGAAGGAATCACTATTATTTTGACTGAAAAATTGAAGACAAAATTGGATTCTTTAGAAAAATCAATATCTAAAACTGCTGGTTTAGAAAAGAATCTATATGAATGTCGAAACTGTTGGATAATTTTAAGGCGTAATTTGAATGTAGAAAAGGTTTAGTTAATGGAGCAATGGGCAAAGTTGTGGATTTCGTTAATAATAAAAATAAAGATAGTATTGGATTCTTAACGATTAAATTTGATCATATGTTGCTTTGTCATGAGTCAGAACATTATCTGGTTTGTTTTTTATTGATTCTGATGATACTAAGATTACTGCAGATGCCAACTGTGTCAAAGAGTATAATAGGTTAATAAGAACATATGCTTCTAATTTAGGTCAATATCCTGTATTTGAAAAGCGTGTGGTTGGTCGAAAAAGAAGGTATCAGAATATTTGTAGGTATAGAGAAGAAAAAAAAAGATAATGTTGTGATTGCAAGCAAAAAGAAAAAGGACACTGTTGAAGAGATTGTTGGTTTTCAGTTAGAAAATAGTTCTGGTGTCAACTGCTATGCTAATGTAGTGGTCATTGTTGTTTTTTTTCTTGAAGGTTTGCAACATGCAAATTATGGAGAATCGTGAAAAAAGATTTTGTTCCTTGTTGCATTCTGTTCATGAAAAATTGAGAACAAATAAAAGTAAAATACAAAGCGTTTCTGATGTTCGTAATATTTTGGATGTATGTTCTGGTTCTACACAATTTACACAAAATATCCAACAAGATGCTCAGGAATTTCTGATGTATATGCTTACTGTATTGGAAAATGAAGGTGTAGACATAGAGAATATTTTTGGCCTTTGTTATAAATGAGAACATCAATGTGAAAATTGTTTGTATACATGTAGCACTAATGTAGATACTGGAAGATTTCTATATTTGACATTCCCGGACTGTAAATCAGTGTCTTTCAGTAAATTAGTTAAAGCTGCAAATCGAAACATGGAGTGTAGCCAATGCAAATCAGAAATGTGATCAACATTATTTATTTATTTATAGATTTGTGCAGCGCATAGCTTTCCCAGCAACGGGGCGTCCCAGCGCTACCCAAGAGACAGATACCAGAAGCCACTCTAACAAACCCGAACAATTAAGCTGGAAAGAGCCAGGTCTTTAAAGCTTTACGAAAGGTCAGATGATTCTGAAGTCCTCTGATAGACAGGGGGAGGGAGTTCCAGAGTAGGGCCGCCTAGACCTGAAAAGATCGACCGCCAGCCCTGGTTCTTTAAAAACGGGGGATACACACCAATCCCAAGTTGGCAGAGCGAAGGGGACGGTTTGGGATGTACTGAACCAGCAGATCTGCTATTATCGGAGGGCCTTGCTGAGACAGAATTTTATGCGCTACGCACAAGGACTTGAACTGGATCCTTTTGGCTATTGGTAACCAATGAAGTTTAGGTAAAGAATTAGATACCGAACAAAACTTGGGCATTGCTAACAAAGCACAGGCCGCAGCATTCTGAATTCTTTGAAGGCGTAAAATACAAGATTTATTAGCGCCTAAATAACGGGAATTGCCGTAATCCAGCCTGGCTAAAATTGTAGCCTGTAGAATAGTTTGGCGGATTTTTGGTTCAAAATATCCGAGTAGAGGTTTTAACCCCGTCAGGAGACCAAAGCAAACACCAGCCAAAACTTTAGATTGGGTGTCGAAAGAGAGACACCTATCTATCCAGAAACCAAGATTCTTAACTGCCTCTTTGGGCGGTGGTGCTGGTTTAAGTTTGTCCGGCCACCACTGTTCCGACCAAAGCGTACTGTCTCTCCCTAACACAATAATTTCGGATTTAGTAGCATTAAGCTGCAAACAGTTGGCTGTCATCCAGTCTGCAATTGCTGACAGATCCTCCTTAAATTTATGGAGATTATTTTTGCACTTTTTGAGAAGGCAATAACTAGCTGGGTGTCATCGGCATTTGAAACCACAACATCCCTCTATTTCTTGCAACCATTGCTAGGGGTTGGACATAGATGTTAAACAGCGCAGGGCTCAATATTGAGCCCTGTGGAAACCCATGCTTTATGGCGTAAACCTGCGAATTGTGCGGTGGTACAGCAACCTGAAAAGTTCTGCCTTCTAAAAAAGAGCGAAACCTGGCCAAGGCCCGCCCCTTGACCCCAATATCCTGCAGCCTGCATAGCAGGATGTCATGGGAAACAGTGTCGAAGGCGGCACTTAGATCGAACAGAATCAAGGTCGCAGAGTCCCCGACATCTAGGTTGCCTTGGTTATCCTCGGTCCCGGCCAGCAGCGCCGACTCGGTGCTGTGGCGGGGGCGAAAACCGTTTTGTGAGGGATCAAGAATGTTATTCTGCTCAACAAATTCAGCCAGGTCTGTATTTACATACGATTCGGTAACTTTTGCTAAAAAAGGGAGTTGGGAGATCGGGCAGAAGTTGCCCGGGTCGGACGGATCCAAGGACGTTTTTTTTAAGAGAGGAACAACTTTTGCATGTTTTCATGTTGTCGGCATTTATACAAAGATATGGAAAATATATAATTTTAATGATGCAACGTTGTACAGCTGACGGAAGAAAATTGGACACTTTAATAAAACATTTTGTAGCTACACAACTATCAATATCAGGAAGGACTTTTGTAGCAGTAGCAATAATTTTCCAAAATGATCCTTCAACAACATCTGGACATTACACTGCCTATCTAAAAAGTAAGAAAGGCGGGAGTCTTTGTAATGATGCTGAGTTGGTTTTCAAACAACGTTTGCCTTTCGGATTACCAAATTCTTGCCTAATATTTTTAAAGTCAAAGTTTTAGGAAGATAATGCAGCCTCCGAGGAATTTATTATTATAATTTATTAGGATTACCATTGGACAATTTACATAAAAATGACTGCAAAAATACAATTTGGCCTCAAGGAAAGGTATTTCTTTGAATTATGGACTTTTTGTTGCACATTGTCTCGGTGTATAATTTTAACTGCCATCATTTATAGTGTTTATAAATTTAAGGGATAACATTTTCTTAGAAGTAATCATTTTATATATGTGTGATTTGTATTATCTAGTATTTTAATATAGATGGATTATTGTTTTTTTTAAACAATCTAATTGATTGGTTTTTTTTTGCCCGCTGTTATATGATGAGTACGGTTGAAATCACTATTTCTAGTGAAATTCAATATATTCTGAGAATAGCAAAAAAGGCAAAGAAATTACTTTGTAAAATGTTAAAATTATGCTGTGCTATTAAAAATGTATTATTACATGTTATAACTATTTTTTCTTTTCTTTTACAGATCTTAATTTTAAGATATGGAATTTACCACAATTTAGATTATAAAAAACAAGTGAATAAAATGTGTACCGTTTTCTGGTGTATTACTGTTGAGATAAGTTTTAGTAAGTCTTAAAATGCACAATGGACTGTGTTTCCACACAGTTGAAGAAAAGGAAGATGGATGGACTAGATATGTGCCAGAAAATTCCAATGCAAATAGGTATGAAATACGGGACAGTTTCAGAACACCTGTCTGCAAGAAACATGGTATAGTACAAAATAGACTGATATGGTTGTTTTGCAGGTCTTGGTACTTTCAGAATTAAAACAAATGAAACTTAAACCACATCACTGAGTGTTTTTGCACATGTCATTTTCGGCCGCATCCCTTCCCTTCAGTAATATATAAACATGTGCTATCAGTTCCCTAAAACGTAAGTAGTTGTAAATGTATCTTGTTCCCTGTTATCAGTACAGAAATGTACTCCTATGATTGGCCTAGCCATTAACTCTTTTTCTTATTTACAAGGTGAGGAAAAGAAATTTGTATACCTTTTCTTTTCCATGTAAATATAATCTAAACATACACAGCACTTTGTGTTGAAATGGCATTCTATAGGTTTTGCTGTGCGTGTTTGCACAGAACACTCATAGAACAAGACACATCTCCAGATTTATCAGAAATCATAAATCTGGACATGTTTGTGAATACTGCACCATCCTCCTGTTGGTGTAGCAAAGCACAACGAGGAAAATTGTTTTCACTTCTCCTCCTTTTTTCACGTTCAATATATGCTACAATGCACAGCATATTTTGAAGGAGAAAAACGCCATTGCTGATTTTCTTGTGCAGGAAGGTTTCCCTTCTTGCACACAAACAATCTCCACATGACACGGACAGCCTTGCACCATGGTGCAAGGGTGCCTGTGTCACCACATGGCTGCAGTTTAAGCAGCAGTGCAGAGTGAAGCATAGACCTGCAACATATTTATATACATATGTTGCATCCCTGTGCTTCGGAAGTACCACCTCATGCTGTAGTTAAACAGTTTACAGTGTACTTCCTTATAATTCTGCACTTATGCATTCACCACACATCACAAATGTGTGTTTACAGTCAATTATGCACTACACATACATTCATCTAAACTTTCACACACTAGCATACTAGTTTAGCTCTTTCTTTAACCAGAGTAGTTAGTTCTGAAAATAACTTTTTTTTACTTTTTGTTGTTTTGTATTTTTTTTTTTGTTTTTTGAACGATATTGTATTTTTTTTATAAAAGAGGGGAAAAAATGTGAACTGGGAAAAGAGAACTAAAAACTGGGAGAAGAGGAAAAAAAAGTATCAATGGTGGAGGTCAATTGCTCGACACACTAGATCCACCGACTGCTCCCCATATGCAATGAGCCGTCCGCATTTTATGCATGTCATGCGGACTTTCCCTAATTGGGGATGGATGTCTGGAGGCGATGTGGAGCTTGATGGTGTTGCTCTACTTGTACTAGCCACTGCCGATGGATCAGGAGGAGTCTCCCTAAGTCTTCTTAATTCCTTCCTGGCATAGTTCACAGGATGCTTTGTTTGCAAGTGCTTACGCATATTTGCAGTACCACATGAGTATTTTTTTGTGGGGTCTGCTCTCAAAAGTACTGCCTTGCAAAAGCGGCAAGTCACTTTAGTTGCATTCACCTTCTTCTACCCTGGAGGAAATGTGAAACATTTCCAGACAATACTGCTATATCTTTCTTTAGGGGGAGGTTCTGGAACAAATTACTGTTCTAATGAATTGTCTGAATTAGAGGAAGGTGGTGGATTTGCAGCCATACTTCAATCAGGTGAATCTCTTCTCCAATAATGAAGGAGCAGCAGATCTTCTCAGGAGGTCTTTCCCTAAGAAAAGTTCTAAGAAGAGTGATTGAAATGGGTGGGGTCCTTCAATAGTTTCAATAGGAAGTGTAATGAACCAATCAAATCTCTTTTTTTGAGGTCACATGGGGTGAGCGTAGGATACGCGCACTCAGCACGCACCCTGCTCGCACCCAGCACGACTTCGGGAAATTGCATTAAAAAGTGATGTACTTCTTAAGAAAGTTAAAGAATATTATTTTTATAATAACTTCAGATAATGTCTTGTCTTAATATTTATATTAAATATATATACGTTTTTCAACATAAAAAAAATACTGGGAGTCGCGCACCCACTGCGTCCGATATGCATATGAAGTCACTCGCTACCGGGCGTCCATTGAGTCGCGTAATACGTACATCTCGCGTATGTGCCAGAAGTCGTGCACAAGTCGCATAGCAACCGCGTTGGAAATGTCGTACCCGTCGCACACCCTACGCGGATCCTAGACAGCAACCCTAAAATGACGGACACATTTCGCGCAGTAAACAAGCAGGGTGCACTTTGGGTGTGCGACTCCAAGAAAAAGGAAAAAAATATATAAAAATAATTTAAGTATATTATAAACAATATAAAATAATAAAAAAATATATATTTTTATGTAAAAAAATATTTAAAAAATTTATAAGGTAATTAAAAAAATAACATATCTAAAAATAAAAAGATAAAAAAAAGTAGTTAAAAAATATTTTAAAAACCAATAAATATATTTTAAAATTATCATTTAAAAACCTTTGAAATTCACAAAAAAAATCATAGGTTTTGCATATGTTATAGTTAGGAATTAGCATTTAAAAAACCTTTAAAATTCGCTGAAAATACCATAGGTTTCAGAAATGTTATAGTTAGGAATTAGCATTTAAAAAACCTTACAAATTCACTGAAAAAAACATAGGTTTTAGGAGTGTTATAGTTAGCTAGACATTTCACTCGTATAAAACCATTGAAATTCCCCCGTTATAGTTAGTTGTACTAACTACAACTCGCGCGCCCGCAATCCACTGCTGATGATGTCACATATTACATCACTCATGACATGGTCAGTGACATCACTGATGACATCTCAAATTACATCACTGATTACATCATCCAGTGACTGTGTGTTTCTGTAAAGTTTAAATATGTTTAATATATATAGGAAAAGGCTTATTGAAGAATAAGTGGGTGTATAAGTGTCTGAATGGAAGATTTATTAGGTGCGTGACTGACTCTTTTATCTGTATCAGCTTTTATCTGTATCAAATCCATGACAATCACTAAATCTATACTAAGAAATGAAGTTGATATGAGAAGACAAGTGGGTACTTTAAACAGTGTTCACTATATGGAGACAGATTACTCTATATCCCACTATTTACAGACAGTAAAACTCTCTTGAGAAATACACCACAGAGCAATAAAAGTATCTACTAAGAGCAATGTAACACTTGGCAAAAAGACACTATTCACTTAAAAATAACCGAGGTTCCGAAGGTGCTAAAGCTCATACTATCAGTACCCTTCACATTGTGGTGAAAACTATACAGATAGCCCATCCTCTGAAGCAAAAGAAGCACATAGGATAATACCTGGTGCACACAGTCTTCTATGTTATATAGAAATTGTCATGCTGAGACGATTCTGTCTAATCACTCAAGTCTGCTGACGATACTAAGTATGTAGTATGTCGAATATTTGCCCACAAGCTGTTTCTGCAGAGCCAAAAACCTTATGTGGACCATGCTGAACATAAGTCGTCAAATATCACCTGCACACAGGGTTACTCTTCAATGTAAACATTCATACTGTGTTTAATACCTCTACATATCTATAATGCATTAGAAGCACATCCGTTTTGTAAACACTTACACCCAGTATCTGGTCACAGGCTGTACAAAATTAAGTTAAAAAGTAATATGGTAGATACCCACCACGGTGTAAACTATAAAACACACTCATTGAATGATGCCATCAGTGATGTCAACAGTGATACCATCATTGATGTAATTTGAGATACCATCAGTGATGTCGGAAATGATGACATAGAACATGTAATCAGTGATGTAATATTTGAGGTCATGAGCAGTGCATGGGGCGGCGCAAGTTAGAATTAGGTCTGCCAACAATAACTGGTGAATTACTGTGTTTTTTTAGTTCAAACATTAATATTATCCTTGACATATTCACCTAACTATGACATTACTTTTTGGCTTTTTCAGTGAACTTCGAAAAACATTTATTAAACCAAAACAGATCTATTTCTCAGACCACATTATAACATAACTTTAACCTTTGCTTTGTTCAGTGAATATATATATATATATATATATATATATATATATATATATATATATATATATATATATATATATATATATAAGTGTAAAAATATATATGTAAATCTATATCTATATATTTTTTCCACTGAAACTATAACTCGTTATCTAAGGTAACTATAACTCACACCCCCACAATGCGCAGTTTCCTCATCAATAATTTCATTGAAAATGTTTCAGTGATATTACCAATGATGTCATAGAAGGTGTCATGAGTGATGTAATATCTGGGGTACTTAGCAGTGCATGGTAATAACTATAACTGGTGAATTTCAGTGTTTTTTTGTGTTTGTGTTGTCACTAAAATTCTATGTTACTTTAAACCTTATTTTTTTGAGTGAATTTCTTATCTTTCACCTTCAGATTATCGAAGATGCAGCTGCTACATCTGTTTGCCTCCGCGCATTTCTCTTAAATCCTAGTTGCACTTCCTCTACAGGTTCCTAGTGAATACACGTATCTTATTTAAGACACATAGCATGGTGCTCATGAGACTTGCTGGCAATTCTAGATAAGGATTTCAGCCCTTATCTTTAAAGAAAATATGCACAAACTTCAATTCAAAGTCAAAAAAAGAAAAATATATCTGAATCACAGAGTCGGGTGTCGAGAGGAATGTCTGACAAAATATCGAAATCAAAAATATCGAAATACAAAAATATCGGAACAAAAATATCGAAGTCAAAAATATAGGAATCCTATCCCTAACAAGGTAAGTACAAAAATATCGAAAAAATAATATCGTAGTACAAAAATATCGAAATTAAAAATATCGTTTTTTAAAATGTATTAATAATAATGTAAAAATAATTATAAAATACATATAATGTTACAAATATTAAATAAAAATATTAAAACATAATTAAAAAATTAAAACTAATACATATACATTTAAAATAAATTAAAAACTTAATAATTTAATGTAATTTTATATTTTTTAATTTCATTTAATTGATTTAATTTAAATTTATTTTATTTTTACCCTGTACGACTGTACCCCAAAACCCCAAAACTGACCCTGAACCCTAAAAATACCCCTTTACCCAAAAACCCAAAACTGACCCTGAACCCTAAAAATACCCCTTCACCCATGAACTGAAAACTGACCCTGAACCCTAAAAATACCCCTTTACCCAAAAACTGAAAACTGACCCTGAACCCTAAAAATACCCCTTTACCCATGAACTGAAAACTGACCCATAACCCTAAAAATACCCCTTTACCCAAAAACTGAAAACTGACCCTGAACCCTAAAAATACCCCTTTACCCAAAAACTGAAAACTGACCCTAAACCCTAAAAATACACCTTTACCCAAAAACTGAAAACTGACCCTGAACCCTAAAAATACCCCTTTACCCATGAACTGAAAACTGACCCAGAACCCTAAAAATACCCCTTTACCCAAAAACTGAAAACTGACCCTGAACCCTAAAAATACCCCTTTACCCAAAAACTGAAAACTGACCCTGAACCCTAAAAATACCCCTTTACCCATGAACTGAAAACTGACCCTGAACCCTAAAAATACCCCTGTACCCATGAACTGAAAACTGACCCTGAACCCTAAAAATACCCCTGTACCCAAAATTAATTAATATTATTTAATTACCAATTAATTAACAATAACAATAAAGTAAATATATTAGCACATTTGCTGTAATTAATTTAATTTAATAATTAATATTATTTTGCACAATTAATTAATTAAGAATAACAATAAATTATATATAAAAAAATTACTATAATTAATGTAATTAAATAATTAATAATAATTAATTACCAACTAATTAATAATTATAAATATGTAAAAAATTATAATATTTAATTAACTAATGAATAGAAATTAATTACCAATTAATTATTAATTAAAATATGTACAAACATATATCAATTAATTAATTATTATTAAATTACTTCCCACCCTATTCCCCTATAAACCCATAACCCGCTACAGAACATATTTATCTATTAATAAATTAATTAAAAATAATTAAAAATTAATTCTCAATTAATTAATTAATAATTCCTACTAATTAATAATTAATTTAACATAATTAAATTACTTCCCACCCTATTCCCCTATAAACCCACAACCCGCTACAGTAGTAAAAGACAATATTTAATAAAATAACATTAAAAATAAATAATAAAACATAATAAATACAATATAATATACACTAAATTTATTTAAAAATTGATATTAGTAACATCAAAGTTATTAATTTCGATATTATTAACATCGATATTTACAACTTCGATATTACTGATATCATGCCAATATCGATATTTAGACTGTCGATATTACTTACCTTCGATATTTTTGTATATCGATATTTAAACTTCTATATTTTTGCATATCGATATTTAAAAATCGATATTTTGTCTGTGTACCGTCGAGAGAGCCTCTAGTGCCCTAAATGACCACAAGCTGCACAAATAGAGACAGGATACAAATGTATACATTTTCGTACGCAGGGCTCCAATTGAGATCATGTGTTGAAACTGAAACATAGACATTACACAGGTGCAGGATTCTGAAGTAGTGAAACATTTTGCAGATGACCTTCAAATAGATACAGAAAGGTAAACATTAGCTGCTGAGCAAGCTAATCAGAAATTTATCAACTTAAATGCCAAGTATGGAATGAAGGCTATAATCACCAGAGACGAGCAAGACTGAAAGGCATAGTTAGCATGAGGAGAAATGGCTGTAGAAGTTACACTTATGCAAATGCTAGAGTTTTTAAAAAAATTGTAGGAAGTCTTTCAGGGAGTGGCTGGTTGAACTTCTCGAAACCACCTTATGCTATAGCATTGCATTAATATCTACAGTGAAGGCTCTAGGACATTTTGCCTTTGGACTTCGTCTGGGGGTGCCTTGTGGGCCCTGCGCATTCTAACACTAGGGTGGTGTCCACCCCCCATATCGGCACTCGTGTGCAGGGCTATCTGTGGTGGAGTTTGCGACGTGGACATTGGAGGGTAGCTGTTAGAATTGGGGGTCTCTAGCTGGCTGAGGTAGGTACCTTAGTCCAGATAGAGACCCTTGCATCTAAGTCAGGGAAAGGAAGGACACCTTCTCAGATCGCCCCTGCTCACCCCCTCGATAGCTTGGCATGAGCAGCCAGGCTTATATTCAAGGCAAAAGTGTAAAGTATTTGCAACCTCGCTCTCATTAACCCAATAATAACACCACAAATGGACTCCACACGAGTCTCATAAAAAAAAATTATATGTTTATAAAAAAAGATATAAAATGAGACACACGATAAAAACCCAACATATGCGTATTTGTAATATTTCACCCTGCCGGTTATTAGGCCAGCAAGCCCTTGTAGGTTCTTGCAGTATTAATGAGCAATTCTTGATGATCCAATGCAGTCCTAATGCAACGCTGTGCAGTTCGTAATGCAAGAATCAGGCACTTCGTAATGTAAAACTAATGCAGTTCGTAATGCAACAATCAGGCAGCTCGTAATGCAAAAATAATGCAATTCGTTATGCAACAATCAGGTAGTTCACAATGCAAAAATAATGCAATTCGTAATGCAAAAATCAGGCAGTTCGTAATGCAAAAATAATGCAATTCGTAATGCAATAATCAGGCAGTTCGTAATGCAAAAATAATGCAATTCGTAATGCAACAATCAGGCAGTTCGTACTGCAAACATTATGCAATTTGTAATACAAAAATAATGTACTCTGGCACCGATCGCGGTGCTCTGGAAGGTCTCTATGCCACTCCTACTGACTCATGGTCAGCTGCTGCCATAATATGCCCCCAACACTGTTCTGATGGAAAACAAAGTGCAGCTCCACACTCCGGCCCCAGTGCCGCCACTACTCGGCAAGTACGGGCCGTGATACGGGCTTGAGCGGAAGCTCGCGCTGCAAAGATGGGAAAGGCCAAGAGTGTTTCTCTGGTAGTCTGCACCCCGCCCCAGGCTGCGACACACGCATGCTCGCTGAGCGTTACCTGGGGGTTACGATCTCACTCTCCTCTCCTCACAGCTTGGGCCTCCGATGCAACTTCGTTGATCTTGGGCAGTGGAACTCAGACCCCCGACGGTGATGGTTCGAGGTCTGTCTTTGGCAAAGTTAAGCTCGGCCGGCAGCCGTGAATTCTCTCAGCTCCTCTGGAGATGCCGGTCCGGGATGATGGTAATGACTATCGCAGCACTTCTGGTCACACTGTAGATCGAAACAGAGAACAAGACTGCTCCGGGACACACCGTATCGGGCAATTTCTCATGAAGGTTTCAGGCTGCCACATGGCACACGCACACAGACTGGCTGAGACTCACTTGAGCACCGGGTGCACACGATCACAGGGCAATCCTCACGAAGGTCTCAAGATTGCACGAAGCAAACTCACACAGCGTCGCTGAGACTCACTTGGACTCCGGTTGCACACGATCACAGGACAATCCTCACGAAGGTCTCAGGCTGCACGAAGCACGCGTACACAGGGTCGCTGAGACTCACTTGGACTCCAGGTGCCCACGATCACAGGACAATCCTCACAAAGGTCTCAGGCTGCACGAAGTGCATGCACACAGCGTCACTGAGACTCACTTGGATTCCAAGTGCACACGATCACAGGATAATCCTCACGAAGGTCTCGGGCAGCACGAAGCACATGCATACTGCGTCGCTGAGACTCACTTGGACTCTGGGTGCACACGATCACAGGACAGTTCTTACGAAGGTTTCAGGTTGCAACAAGCACACACACACAGCGTAGCTGAGACACACTTGTAAACTTTTATGTTCCTGAGTTTCCACAACAGGGAGCCACCTCTCTGCTGGCCCTTGGGGACAGGTTACTCCAGGACATAGCACACAGCAAAGTCCTTTCAAGCAGGGGGGACACAGCACACGGAAAAGTCCCTTAGCCTCTCCATACTTAAATCAGCATACTGCAGGCCAGCCCCAGAACGCACAGCAATGGTCAGACCTTCTCTTCAGTCTCTTCAGCTGTTCTTCCTTGGCAGAGGTTTCATTTGACCACAAAGTAGTTTCAATCCTTTTCAGTCTTGATTCCAACGTTCAGGTGTTTCAGCTCTCATAGTTATACCCTTAAATGTCTTTGAAATCTTTGAATTCAGGAGGGCACTGACCCCTGTCCAAACGAGTTCTGGGTGTCTCCCTGCCAATTACACCTTCTTCCTTTGATAGTGGGGGTCTGGATCTTCAATTACTCAGCAGGAGATGGAGCCATTGTGTTATGGCAGCAGCCCACGTCTCTTCATCTTCAGGGGCTCCTCCCCCCTACACTCCAGATGCAGGACAGCCTGTTGCTGTCTCACCTTCTCCCGTGGGTCAAGACATTTCCCAGAGCCTATCCCATTCAAATCCAGACAGTCAATCCACAACCAGGCAGAGACACACAGAATTGTGCGAATCAAAAAACTAGCCACACCTAAAAGCGCGGTTTCTAAACACACAATTCAAAAACCACCTTCACAAAAAGATGTGCTATTAAATTTTGAGTTCAGGCACACTAAACTTCACCTCTCCATCTTAAGCCTAGGGAAGATAGGATGGAAATATATTACACAGCCTTCCCTATTCTGTTCTATGGGCAAGATGGCCTTGCAACGGTGAAAAACAAACGTAGCAGTTTTTCACTGTCAGGACATAGTACACACCTTAGTACATGTCTTACCTTTCACATACACTGCACCCTGCCCACGGGGTTGCCTTGGACCTACCATAGGGGTGTCTGATGTGCATAACAATGGAAGGGTAAGGCCTGGCAGGTGGATGCACTTGACAGGACAACATAGCAGTTAGCAAACTGCGCGCAGGCACTGCAGTGGAAGGCCTGAGTTCTGTCTTTAGGGCTAATTGTGTTGGTGGCACAACTAGTGCTGCAGGCCCACGAGTATCATTTGCATTACCAGCTCTGGCACACATAGTGCACTGTACTAGGGAATTTACTAGTAAGGCAAACATACCAATCATGGACAACCAATTACCATAACACTTTACAACACTTTACACAGGGAGCACTTGCACTTTGACACTGATCAGCAGTGGCAAAGTGCCCAAAGCATCACCATGTCAGAAAAAAGGTCTAGGGTGAAGGCAAAAGGTTTAGGGAACTTTAGCCGAAAAGGGCCAAGTCCAACTGTAGCGTTCTGTCACTGAGTCACATTGTTTGGGGATAGTGGTGCTGCTCCCTGCCCCTGCCCTCCTTACACACCCCAAATGCATGGGTAGCCTTCCGGGGCCCACTGTTCATGATGGGGAAGACTGACAAATCTCAGCCTTGCCACACATTTGAGGCATGAGAATCCAGTAAAGCGCACCAGAAAGCGGCCTCCGACTCGGAGGCAAAACCTCAGGGAGAGGGCCCATCCACGCTTGAAGCCACATTGCTGACAGTGCAGCGCAGCCTTCAATCTATTGAGGGAACCATGGCAGCTGTGCACCACCGCCTGGACCACATGTAATTGAAGCTGGAGAAGCAAAAAACCAGAATGGGGGAGGTGGAACAACGGATCTCGGCTGCCGAGGATGGCCTAAGTGAGGTCTCTGGAAAAACGCTAAACATGGAGAAGGTCTTAGCGCTGATAGAAGCTAAGAACAAGGACTTAGAGGCCCGGTCCTGGTGTAATAACATTAGAGTCACTGGGCTGCCTGAGTCCACCAATGTGGGCAGGATGGAGAGCTTTATCAAAAACCTGATCATGGATGTCTTTGGTGCAGGGCACTTGTCCCCCATGTTCATCATTGAGAAGGCCCACAGATCCCTTGCAGCGGAACCCATCCTGGACGCTCCTCCACGCCCTGTCATTGCGAGACTTTTGAACTACAGTGACCGGGATGCCATCTTGAGCATGGCTAGAGACAAAGGCACCATTGAACATCAGGGCAACCCCTTGGCATTTTCCCCTGACTTCACAGTTACTGTGCAAGCGGCCAGACGGGAGTTTGGAGCGGTGAAGACGTTTCTGCAGTCTGAGAGTATTCCATATGCCATGTTGTACCCTGCTCGTCTCCGAATTGGACAGGAGGGGGTACTCTAAATTATTCACAAACCCTACAGCGGCTTTGAAATGAGCATCCACTGCGGATCGTGACGATGAAGAGCAGTAGGGTGGCGGGGTTGATCGGACTGGATCTGGGCCTGCTATCTTCATGTGCAAGACTCTAGTGGCTACATAATATTTTTTCTTGAAGTTGTTCTTTTGCACGAGTGCAGAACAGAACTGTTGGGTTGCCCCATATATGGTACTGCCCTATATATGGGAGATTATTTTACAGCACATGCTTCGCACTATTGTATGTTTCTATTCTGGTGCAGTTTTTGAACTGATCAGCCACCTCCTACCTGAAAGGAGGCTAGTAGTTCTCTGGCGCTCCCCAGGTGGGAGTACCTCACATGCATATGTCTTTTTCTTGAAATTGTTGGGGTTGGTTTAGACAGGGAGGAGATGGCTTTAGCATGTTGGGTTTTCTAAAGTGGGTGGGTTTTTAGAAGCGGGGTGTTGTGGTAGTTTTTGGGAAGTTTATAAACCAACCTTGCAGCCTGGTTTTGGATAAGCTGGAGACGGCGGAGCTCGTACACCGGAATTACGACGTACAGAGCATTTCTGTAATCCAGACTCCTTGCCATTGGCTATCAAAACCAGTCCTACTCTTATGGTTTTTCGTAGACTACTGAAAACCTGGCTATTTGATCAATGATTCTAACAGCTGGCCTCTTGTCCCAGGAAGCTTCTTATGTGCTGAGATACCTTCGGGTATTTGTGCGCAATACAAATTACGAAAACATAAACATAAACATAAACATAAACGTGCTATAAACATGGCTAGCAAGATTAGTTTAAGTGCCTCGTTGGAAAAAAACGGGGAATTTTACGTATAATGCATAAATTAAGAAAGCATGTTGAGACCACCGCACTGACTTGGTTGTGCATGGAGAGGTTGCTGCTGACTCTAATGCCAAGGCTTTTGACAGAGGCTGAAGGAGAGGGAGGGGGACCAAGGAAAAGGGGCCAGAATATGGGGGACCAGGGACTGGAGACACCACCAGTAAGTACAAGCTCAGTCTTGTCGGGATTGAGCTTAAGGTGGTTGGAATTCATCCAGTCGCTGATGAAAATCATAACTGATTGGAAATTTGAAACAGAAGAAGGAGAAGAAGAGATATTGAAAATGAGTTGGAGATCATCAGCGTAGTTAAATACTGTAACGTCCAGTTTTTGAAGGGCAGAGATAAGAGGGAAGATATACAGATTGAAAAGGAGAGGAGAAAGAGAAGAACCTTGGGGAACACCACAGGTGATAGGACAAGCAGCGGCAGAAAAGCCGACTAACTGGACGGCCTGCTGACGGTTCTCCAAAAATGAGGAGATCCAGCCTAAGGAGGATCCCCGGAGGCCAGCACTCATGACACGGTCGATCCGAATGGTATGATCGACCGTGTCAAAGGTGGCCGCAAGATCGAGGAGGACGAGGGCCTGAGAAGAGTTAGCGTCGGCTCTGCATCTGAGTTCGTCTAGCACAGAGAGGATGACAGACTCTGTAGAGTGCGCGGGACGAAAGCCCGCTTGATGGGGATCTAGGAAGTACGTATTCTCAATAAAAAAGCTGGGGCAAGCTGTAACATGGCTCTCTAAGATTTTCCCCAAAAAGGGAAGCAAGGAAATGGGACGGAAGTTACAAGGGGAAGAGGGGTCGGCCCCTATCTTCTTCAAGATGGGAATAATTGTAGCCGATTTAAAAAGGTCGGGGACCGTCCCCAATGAAAGGGAATTGCTAAGAAGTAAAAGAGGGGGATCGGGACAGACAGAGAAGGCCTCTTTTAATAGGTGAACAGGACAGCTGTCAGTGGGAGAGCCAGATTTATCTTTGGTGAGTAAGGAGATGAAATTCTCCCTAGATATGTGAGGGAACTGTTCAAAAAGGTGGGAATTAGGTGAGGGATCAGGGCAGAAGAAATTAGGTGAAGGAGAGGAGATATTTTCTTTAATTATGCTGATTTTATCAATGAAATACTCATTAAGAGAATTACAGCGGGCTTGTGAAGGGGAAGGTTTAAGGGTGGCTCTTGCAGATGTGGAAAGGTCATGGACAATGGAAAAAATGTCTTTAGGTTTGTTAGAAGAGAGGAGGATTTTTGATGCGAAATAATCCGATTTAGCCTGAAGAATAGATTTTTTGTAATCGTGTAACAGAGTGAGGTACAGCGATCTTAAAGTTGGGCAGTACCTGAGCCTCCAATGACATTCAGCTTGCGTGAGGGCCAGTTTTTTTTATTTTAACTCGGGAGTAAACCATCTATTAGAGTCAGGGAGATGTCGAGTCTTGAGGCGTTTTAGAGGGGCCAGCTGATCGCAGGCTGAAGAGAGACAGTTATTAATTGCGATAGCCTGGGTGTGAGGGGAAAGGTCATATAGGTTAGGACATGAGGATGAGAGGAAAGAGCAAAGAAGGGATGTGTCCACTCCTCCCCAATTTCGGGCCCTGGCATTGGAGAGGAGCAGGGGTTTACTAACCTCCATGAGGTCAAAGGAAAATGAAATAAGGGAGTGGTCGGACAAAAGACATGGGCTGATAATCGGGGTAGGGATATTCAGATTGATTGACCAAACCTGGTCAAGGATATCGCCATGAATATGGGTCGGGGAATGTATGTGCTGGGAAAAATTCAAGTTGCAGAGAAGATCAGTGAACTCTTTGGAGTGGGGATCCTCCCGTTGGTCAGAGGGCCAGAAGTTAAAATCGCCCAGCACCAGTAAGCGAGAGTTGTTTACAACAAGCGTAGACAGCAGTTCCCCGACTACCTGTGAAAAGAGGGGCACGGACTGCGGTGGGCGGTAGAAAAGGATGCAGGTTAAAGGGGCAGTGGTGGAGATTGATCGGATAATGAAGAAATCAATCGCTGCAATGATAGGAAAGGGCATATGCAGAAACTGGAAGTTCGAGTGAATAATTATCGCAACTCCACCTCCAACTTTCCCAACCGGACGATCTGAACGTAAGATATAATAAGGGTCGGGGATTGCCGCTAGTATGTCAGGTGAAGAATCGGAGGAAAGCCATGTTTCAGTAAGAAACAACATGTCAGGCCTAGCTGTATCCAGAAATGTAAAAAGCTTGAGCTGGTGCTTAACTAAAGAACGAGTATTAAGGAGATAGGCTGACACGGTTGTCGGGCGGGCTGAGCCAGGGACGGCTGGGGAGGAACGGATGCCATGGCATGGGGTAGGGGGAAAAAAAGGAATGCTTCCTGCATTATGATACTGTTGGCCCACTCTATTATTTCATTTTATGGTTGAGCAGCCTGAATGAGTGGTAAAACGAGATACCTGACTTGGAATGTGCGTGGCTTAAACACCCCCAAGAAAATCCTGTCTGTCATGGCATACCTGGACCGGTTGGATGTCCAAATAGCCTTTTTACAAGAGACTCATCTCACCACGAAAAATGTGGGTGCGCTTTGGGCGGGGGTCAATATAGCTTCCTCTTTCTCCATCTACTCAGGGAGGGTGATGATCCTGGTCAAGAAAGGGATTCCATTCTCTGTCACTCGCTCTGAAACGGATGAGCAGGGTCAGGTGGCGCTGGTCCAGGGTAAGGTGGGCAGAGTGAATGTGTTTCTGGCTAATGTATACGGACCGAATATTGATGATCCGTCCTTCTTTGTGGATGTTTGGCGCCACATCTCTCAGTTTCCCCCTGCGGAAATACTCTGTGTGGGGATTTTAACTCTTGCTTGGAAGTGACGATGGATAGACTGGTAAGTGGGACAGCACAACATAAGCAGGCCACAGAGGTCCTGCTAGGCCTAGTGGAGGCGGGGAACATACATGACGTCTGGAGCCTGCAACACCCTGGGGCACGGGAAAGCACCTTTATATCCTCTGTACAAGGGACATGGTCCCGCTTAGATCATTGGCTCATCTCTGAGATAATATGCAAGTGGGTGGTCAATGTTAGCCACTTGGCTAAAACGCTCTCTGACCATTCCCCAGTTGTTCTTGAGCTACAGGTTCCTGCATGTGAATGCCCACCTTTTATGTGGCATCTGCAACAGGCCTCTTTAACTGACCCGGTTTTTAAGCACACCATAGGTGAGGCAATCTACAACTATTCAGGGAAAATGAGGGCACTGTAGAGAGCGCGGGGGTCCTGTGGGAGGCCTTTAACACAACAATTAGCGGTGCCTGCATAGGTGCGCAGACCGGAGTCCTGAGGGACTTACGGTGTAGGATCCGTAAATTGGTAACAAAGACATCAACTTTGGAGCAGGATTACGAGAGGAACCCGTCTCCTGAGATACTTTCCGCGATGCAGGAGCTTGTGTCCGAGCATAAAGACACAGTGGATCAAGAGATGGTGCAGGGGGCAGGCCCAGTCATTCGCTGGCACAATAGTTAGCGGTTCCCAGGTGTCAGGAGTATATTACGGAGATGCTAGACGAGGAGGGTACTGCACATTATACCACTCCCGAGATTAGCGAGGTGGTCCTGCGCTTTTATACCAGACTTTACGCAGACAGGCCTATGGTGCAGCCGGCGGATAGACATTCCTACTTCGACGACATTGCTCTTGGGTGGCTGTCTTTGGAACAGAGGGAATATCTCACTCAGCCCTTCGATGTTGAAGATGTTAAGCTTGCTATGATGTCTCTACCCACCTGTAAGACCGAGGTCCTAGATGCGCTCCCGAGCGAATTTTAAAAAGCCTATGCAGATGCACTGGGCCCTAGACTCCTAGCTGTATATGCGGAGGCATATGAGATGGGGCACCTTCCTCCCACTCTTAAGGAGGCCCTTCTGGTGACGCTATTTAAGCCTGACAAGGCTGCCAATCGGTGTGACTCCTATAGGCCTCTTTCGATTATTAACATTGACGCCAAAATTCTGGCAGAAATGATTGCCACTAGGCTACCGCTGCTTGTGGTCTTTGCAACCTTAATTACTTTGACCCAGACTTCCAGGCGATGGCAGTGCTGCTTGACGCAGCAAAATCGTTCGGCGCTTCAATGGGACTATATGTTTACGGTGTTATCGAGAATGAGCTTGCCCCAGTTCTTTCTTCACTGGATTATGATACTGTATACTGAGCCCGTGGCTCAGGTACATGTAAACAGCTGGGTGTCCTCGGAGTTCCCTATCAGCAGCAGGGGAGCTCCGTGTCGCTGATGCTCTTTGTGCTAGCATTGGAGCCTTTGGTTTGTGAACTGCGCTAGAGGCACACATCGGCGGCGTTGCGATTCCGACAGAGACCACTTGTGGTCTCTATGTATGCCAATGATATGCTGCTGTATGTCCGTGAGCCTGCCATTAATCGACCGGAATTGCTCTGTGAATACGTTAAATTTGAAAGATACTCCGGCCTCGGGATGAATTGGGCAAAGTTGACGATGTTCCCGCTGACGGCTGGCACGCTCGAGGTGTAGCTGGACTTCCCGTTTACATGGGCACAGGACCCAGTGAGATACTTGGGAATATGGTTGCATGGAGATCCCTCATTGTTTAATACGCTTCAGTCTGCCTTGCTGACATTTGTCTCGGTGGTAAGAAACCCAGATGTAGCTGGGGTGTCCTTGTTCAACCATTTGAATGGGGGGGCTTTGAAGTCTCTGACATGCGGTTGTACTATTTGAGCGCGCAGGCACAGTTTGCGCATTATTGGTTCTTTCCACAGTGGATCCAGCCACATACCGCAATCGAGGCAGATGCTGCACTGCTGACAACGCAGGTAGAGGCGGCATTGTCAGGTGGAGGGGAAGGCCCTAGGACTGAAATCAATCCTGTTCATTCCTGGGCCTGGAAGGCTCTTGCCAAACGTGCTCAGCTGAACTACCTCTATGACCCATAGCTGCCGCTAGCTACGCACCCGGAGATCTCTGCAGCTCAGAAGCAGACCACTCGGCACGTGCTGAAGGCAGTGGGAATCACAAGGATTTGGGACCTATATGAAAAGGGTCAGTCCCGCTCACTACAAGACGTGCAGAGGGGTCGGGAACATGGCATGATGTTGGGGTTCACGTATGTGAGAGTGTGGCAGGCAGTTTAAGCCATCTACCCTGACTCTCCAGCTGAACCAAGAACATTGCTAGCACTGCAGGCTGTGCTGGCAGGGGAAGAACGTGGTGGTCTGATCACTAAGTTATCTATTGCGTCATTACCAGAGAGAGAGCCAGGGGAACACCCCTCATATATTACATGGAACACAGCGCTTGGGTCCACACTATCGCTTGAGCAATGGAAGTTTTGCTGTGAGCTGACTGGTCACTTGACGGCGAACTGTAATCTCGCATAATCCATTTTTAGTATTTGCTTCAGTTATATTATACACCAATGCAACTGCGAAGGTTCGGTTTGCCAGAGCATGCCTGTTGTGGGAGATGCGGGCAGGACGATGCATATTTTTTGCACCTGGCATGGTATTGCACAGGAATATTTGCATTCTGGACTAGAGTGGTGCACGTGCTTTCTGATCTAGTCTTGGAAAATGTGATGTGTGCTCTTGAGGGTTGCCTATAGGGATGGGTGAAGAACCTTAAGCCATGCAATTGGCGCATTATCACCATCTCAACCTTGTTAGCTAAACCGGCGGTGGCGAAATGCTGGGGAGCCAAAACTACCCCCACTTCAAGAGATGGGTTCGCGATTTGATCTATTGTAGGGAACAGTTGGAGACCTATGCAGAGGAGCTTCCCGAGACCTCGCGGCTCAAGGACTTTTGGGCCCCACTCACTATGTACCTACTAGGCCATCCTGATTTGCAGTGAATCTGTTGTAACACTGTGTGTATTGTCACGGGTTGCCGGAACTGGGATTGCTTACAAGGAACGCCACACATATTGATATAGGAGACTCGAGGTTCAAAAATTAATACCTACAGTGCCTGGAGGGCTGGGAGAGGGTATTCTTTTGTTGTTAGTTTGTTCTATATTTTGCTTTTTATGAGGTAAAAAAAACTGCTTGCATCATTATATGCTACATTGGTATGGTGTGTCCCCGTTTCTGGGGCTATGTGTATTACTGCTGCAAGCTACTTAATAAAAAGAATATAAAAACAAGCATTTACAATGCAACGGTTTCGCCTTTGCCAAAGTTAGAGCTATTGGCATTGTAAATGACAATATTTTTATTTATGTGTTGGTTTTGAAAACGGATAAATAAATGGCATTGTCATTTACATTGCCAACAGCTTAATCTCTTGCAAATGTAAGACCTATTGTACCCTACTGGATTTCACTGAAGAAATTCAGAGTCTGGTCTGCAGGTGTCACGTGACAGATGCCCAATTGACAGCTGAGGGGGTTAAATCGAGCTGGGGTGGCACATTAAGGCAACGCTTGCTGAAAGCACTACACTACCCTACTGGAGTGTCAGTTTTTTGGACATGGTCCACTCACTCATCTTGAAACAGGAAGCTCGCCACCAGTTCCACAAAAAATACCGTCATTAAATCTTTCCTTTTTAAGGGTTGGACATTTCAGTTGGCGTCTGCTCTCAGTCACGCTCGTCTTGTCGCCCATTGTCAATCACGCGCCTCTCTGTGCCTGGCTGTCAAGTGCCGGCGCCATCCTAGTGCGCATCTTCAGTCAGCCACGGTGTGCTAGCCAACCGAACTGCATTATGGGATGGCATGGTGGGTTAAAGAACCTGTTTTACAAACATGTGTCCGTGCTTGTGAGGAGGTAGTGCACCTGTTGAGGGAGAGAGAGTGTGTTTGCATATGTGCGTGCATGCATGTGTGTGTGTGAATAAGCACTTCCAAGATTTAGTGGGACTAGAGTTTTTATCTACAAATCATTGTTTTCAGCTGTGTTCTAATGGAATCAAAGCAACACTACACCCCCATAATGCATAGTGTGATCACATAAAAGTACAGAACTGGAAAGAGTGTCCATAATGACCAGCAAGACGGTTTTCACCCTAAGAAGGATGTGCTTCAGTCTCCAGTGCCACGGGCGAGTGGAAACACACACTGTGCTGGTGGAGAAGTAGAAGAAGTACAAGTGTCCATAGAAGAGAAGTAGAGGGGATGCACTCTCCATTCCCTATGCACTCTCCACTCCCTATGCACTCTCCACTCCCTACGCACTCTCCACTCTCCACTCCCTACACACTCTCCACTCTCCACTCCCTACGCACTCTCCACTCTCCACGCACTCTCCACTCCCTACGCACTCTCCACTCTCTACGCACTCTCCACTCTCCACTTCCTACGCACTCTCCACTCTCCACTCCCTATCCACTCTCCACTCCCTATCCACTCTCCACTCTCCACTCCCTATGCACTCTCCACTCCCTATCCACTCTCCACTCCCTATGCACTCTCCACTCTCCACTCCCTATCCACTCTGCACTCCCTATGCACTCTGCACTCCCTATGCACTCTCCACTCCCTATGCACTCTCCACTCCCTATGCACTCTCCACTCCCTATGCACTCTCCACTCCCTATGCACTCTCCACTCCCTATGCACTCTCCACTCCCTATGCACTCTCCACTCCCTATCCACTCTGCACTCCCTATGCACTCTCCACTCTGCACTCCCTACGCACTCTCCACTCTGCACTCCCTATGCACTCTCCACTCTCCACTCCCTATGCACTCTCCACTCCCTATGCACTCTCCACTCCCTATGCACTCTCCACTCCCTATGCACTCTCCACTCCCTATGCACTCTCCACTCCCTATGCACTCTCCACTCCCTGTGCACTCTGCACTCTCCACTCCCTATGCACTCTGCACTCTCCACTGCCTATGCACTCTGCACTCTCCACTCCCTATGCACTCTGCACTCTCCACTCCCTATGCACTCTGCACTCTCCACTCCCTATGCACTCTGCACTCTCCACTCCCTATGCACTCTCCACTCCCCACTCTCCACTCCCTATGCACTCTCCACTCCCTATGCACTCTCCACTCCCTATGCACTCTCCACTCTCCACTCCCTATGCACTCTCCACTCCCTATGCACTCTCCACTCCCTATGCACTCTCCACTCCCTATGCACTCTCCACTCCCTATGCACTCTCCACTCCCTATGCACTCTCCACTCTGCACTCCCTATGCACTCTCCACTCTGCACTCCCTATGCACTCTCCACTCTGCACTCCCTATGCACTCTCCACTCTGCACTCCCTATGCACTCTCCACTCTGCACTCCCTATGCACTCTCCACTCCCTATACACTCTCCACTCCCCACTCTGCACTCCCTATGCACTCTCCACTCTCCACTTCCTATGCACTCTCCACTCTCCACTCCCTATGCGCTCTCCACTCTCCACTCCCTATGCACTCTCCACTCTCCACTCCCTATGCACTCTCCACTCCCTATGCACTCTCCACTCCTCGAGCTGCACTCCCTATGCACTCTCCACTCCCTATGCACTCTCCACTCCCTATGCACTCTCCACTCCCTATGCACTCTCCACTCCCTATGCACTCTCCACTCCCTATGCACTCTCCACTCCCTATGCACTCTGCATTCTCCACTCCCTATGCACTCTCCACTCCCTATGCACTCTGCACTCTCCACTCCCTATGCACTCTCCATGCACTCTGCACTCCCTATGCACTCTCCACTCCCTATGCACTCTGCACTCTCCACTCCCTATGCACTCTCCATGCACTCTGCACTCTCTATGCACTCTGCACTCCCTATGCACTCTCCACTCTCCACTCCCTATGCACTCTCCACTCTCCACTCCCTATGCACTCTCCACTCTCTATGCACTCTGCACTCTCTATGCACTCTGCACTCCCTATGAACTCTCCACTCCCTATGCACTCTCCACTCTCTATGCACTCTCCACTCCCTATGCACTCTCCACTCCCTATGCACTCTCCACTCTGCACTCTCTATGCACTCTGCACTCCCTATGCACTCTCCACTCTGCACTCTCTATGCACTCTGCACTCCCTATGCACTCTCCACTCTGCACTCTCTATGCACTCTGCACTCCCTATGTACTCTCCACTCTTCACTCTCTATGCACTCGGCACTCCCTATGCACTCTCCACTCTCCACTCCCTATGCACTCTCCACTCTCTATGCACTCTCCACTCCCTATGCACTCTCCACTCCCTATGCACTCTCCACTCCCTATGCACTATGCACTCTCCACTCCCTATGCACTATGCACTCTCCACTCCCTATGCACTATGCACTCTCCACTCCCTATGCACTCTCCACTCCCTATGCACTCTCCACTCCCCACTCTGCACTCCCTATGCACTCTCCACTCCCCACTCTGCACTCCCTATGCACTCTCCACTCCCTATGCACTCTCCACTCCCTATGCACTCTCCACTCCCTATGCACTCTCCACTCCCTATGCACTCTCCACTCCCCACTCTGCACACCCTATGCACTCTCCACTCTCCACTCCCTATGCACTCTCCACTCTCCACTCCCTATGCACTCTCCACTCCCTCGAGCTGCACTCCCTATGCACTCTCCACTCACTATGCACTCTCCACTCCCTATGCACTCTCCACTCCCTATGCACTCTCCCCTCCCTATGCACTCTCCACTCCCTATGCACTCTCCACTCCCTATGCACTCTCCACTCCCTCGAGCTGCACTCCCTATGCACTCTCCACTCACTATGCACTCTCCACTCCCTATGCACTCTCCACTCCCTATGCACTCTCCCCTCCCTATGCACTCTCCACGCCCTATGCACTCTCCACTCCCTATGCACTCTCCACTCCCTATGCACTCTCCACTCTCCACTCCCTATGCACTCTCCACTCCCTATGCACTCTCCACTCTCCACTCCCTATGCACTCTCCACTCCCTATGCACTCTCCACTCCCTATGCACTCTCCACTCCCTATGCACTCTCCACTCTCCACTCCACTCCCTGTGCACTCTGCACTCCCTATGCACTCTTCACTCTCCACTCCCTATGCACTCTTCACTCCCTATGCACTCTTCACTCTCTATGCACTCTTCACTCCCTATGCACTCTTCACTCCCTATGCACTCTGCACTCCCTATGCACTCTGCACTCCCTATGCACTCCCTATGCACTCTGCACTCTCCACCCCCTATGCACTCTCCACTCTGCACTCCCTATGCACTCCCTATGCACTCTCCACTCCCCACTCTGCACTCCCTATGCACTCTCCACTCCCTATGCACTCTCCACTCCCTCGAGCTGCACTCCCTATGCACTCTCCACTCCCTATGCACTCTCCACTCCCTATGCACTCTCCACTCCCTATGCACTCTCCACTCCCTATGCACTCTCCACTCCCTATGCACTCTCCACTCTCCACTCCACTCCCTATGCACTCTGCACTCCCTATGCACTCTTCACTCTCCACTCCCTATGCACTCTCCACTCCCTATGCACTCTCCACTCTCTATGCACTCTGCACTCCCTATGCACTCTGCACTCCCTATGCACTCTCCACTCCCTATGCACTCTCCACTCCCTATGCACTCTCCACTCCCTATGCACTCTGCACTCTCCATGCACTCTCCACTCTCTATGCACTCTGCACTCCCTATGCACTCTCCACTCTGCACTCTCTATGCACTCTGCACTCCCTATGCACTCTCCACTCTGCACTCTCTATGCACTCTGCACTCCCTATGCACTCTCCACTCTGCACTCTCTATGCACTCTGCACTCCCTATGTACTCTCCACTCTTCACTCTCTATGCACTCTGCACTCCCTATGCACTCTCCACTCTCCATTCCCTATGCACTCTCCACTCTCCACTCCCTATGCACTCTCCACTCTCTATGCACTCTGCACTCTCTATGCACTCTGCACTCCCTATGCACTCTCCACTCCCTATGCACTCTCCACTCCCTATGCACTCTCCACTCCCTATGCACTCTCCACTCTGCACTCTCTATGCACTCTGCACTCCCTATGCACTCTCCACTCTGCACTCTCTATGCACTCTGCACTCCCTATGCACTCTCCACTCTGCACTCTCTATGCACTCTGCACTCCCTATGTACTCTCCACTCTTCACTCTCTATGCACTCTGCACTCCCTATGCACTCTCCACTCTCCACTCCCTTTGCACTCTCCACTCCCTATGCACTCTCCACTCTCTATGCACTCTCCACTCCCTATGCACTCTCCACTCCCTATGCACTCTCCACTCCCTATGCACTATGCACTCTCCACTCCCTATGCACTATGCACTCTCCACTCCCTATGCACTATGCACTCTCCACTCCCTATGCACTATGCACTCTCCACTCCCTATGCACTCTCCACTCCCCACTCTGCACTCCCTATGCACTCTCCACTCCCCACTCTGCACTCCCTATGCACTCTCCACTCCCTATGCACTCTCCACTCCCTATGCACTCTCCACTCCCTATGCACTCTCCACTCTGCACTCCCTATGCACTCTCCACTCCCTATGCACTCTCCACTCCCCACTCTGCACACCCTATGCACTCTCCACTCCCTATGCACTCTCCACTCTCCACTCCCTATGCACTCTCCACTCCCTCGAGCTGCACTCCCTATGCACTCTCCACTCACTATGCACTCTCCACTCCCTATGCACTCTCCACTCCCTATGCACTCTCCCCTCCCTATGCACTCTCCACTCCCTATGCACTCTCCACTCCCTCGAGCTGCACTCGCTATGCACTCTCCACTCACTATGCACTCTCCACTCCCTATGCACTCTCCACTCCCTATGCACTCTCCCCTCCCTATGCACTCTCCACTCCCTATGCACTCTCCACTCCCTATGCACTCTCCACTCCCTATGCACTCTCCACTCCCTATGCACTCTCCACTCCCTATGCACTCTCCACTCTCCACTCCACTCCCTATGCACTCTGCACTCCCTATGCACTCTTCACTCTCCACTCCCTATGCACTCTGCACTCTCCACCCCCTATGCACTCTCCACTCTGCACTCCCTATGCACTCCCTATGCACTCTCCACTCCCCACTCTGCACTCCCTATGCACTCTCCACTCCCTATGCACTCTCCACTCCCTCGAGCTGCACTCCCTATGCACTCTCCACTCCCTATGCACTCTCCACTCCCTATGCACTCTCCACTCCCTATGCACTCTCCACTCCCTATGCACTCTCCACTCCCTATGCACTCTCCACTCTCCACTCCACTCCCTATGCACTCTGCACTCCCTATGCACTCTTCACTCTCCACTCCCTATGCACTCTCCACTCCCTATGCACTCTCCACTCTCTATGCACTCTGCACTCCCTATGCACTCTGCACTCCCTATGCACTCTCCACTCCCTATGCACTCTCCACTCCCTATGCACTCTCCACTCCCTATGCACTCTGCACTCTCCATGCACTCTCCACTCTCTATGCACTCTGCACTCCCTATGCACTCTCCACTCTGCACTCTCTATGCACTCTGCACTCCCTATGCACTCTCCACTCTGCACTCTCTATGCACTCTGCACTCCCTATGCACTCTCCACTCTGCACTCTCTATGCACTCTGCACTCCCTATGTACTCTCCACTCTTCACTCTCTATGCACTCTGCACTCCCTATGCACTCTCCACTCTCCACTCCCTATGCACTCTCCACTCTCCACTCCCTATGCACTCTCCACTCTCTATGCACTCTGCACTCTCTATGCACTCTGCACTCCCTATGCACTCTCCACTCCCTATGCACTCTCCACTCCCTATGCACTCTCCACTCCCTATGCACTCTCCACTCTGCACTCTCTATGCACTCTGCACTCCCTATGCACTCTCCACTCTGCACTCTCTATGCACTCTGCACTCCCTATGCACTCTCCACTCTGCACTCTCTATGCACTCTGCACTCCCTATGTACTCTCCACTCTTCACTCTCTATGCACTCTGCACTCCCTATGCACTCTCCACTCTCCACTCCCTTTGCACTCTCCACTCCCTATGCACTCTCCACTCTCTATGCACTCTCCACTCCCTATGCACTCTCCACTCCCTATGCACTCTCCACTCCCTATGCACTATGCACTCTCCACTCCCTATGCACTATGCACTCTCCACTCCCTATGCACTATGCACTCTCCACTCCCTATGCACTATGCACTCTCCACTCCCTATGCACTCTCCACTCCCCACTCTGCACTCCCTATGCACTCTCCACTCCCCACTCTGCACTCCCTATGCACTCTCCACTCCCTATGCACTCTCCACTCCCTATGCACTCTCCACTCCCTATGCACTCTCCACTCTGCACTCCCTATGCACTCTCCACTCCCTATGCACTCTCCACTCCCCACTCTGCACACCCTATGCACTCTCCACTCCCTATGCACTCTCCACTCTCCACTCCCTATGCACTCTCCACTCCCTCGAGCTGCACTCCCTATGCACTCTCCACTCACTATGCACTCTCCACTCCCTATGCACTCTCCACTCCCTATGCACTCTCCCCTCCCTATGCACTCTCCACTCCCTATGCACTCTCCACTCCCTCGAGCTGCACTCGCTATGCACTCTCCACTCACTATGCACTCTCCACTCCCTATGCACTCTCCACTCCCTATGCACTCTCCCCTCCCTATGCACTCTCCACTCCCTATGCACTCTCCACTCCCTATGCACTCTCCACTCCCTATGCACTCTCCACTCCCTATGCACTCTCCACTCCCTATGCACTCTCCACTCTCCACTCCACTCCCTATGCACTCTGCACTCCCTATGCACTCTTCACTCTCCACTCCCTATGCACTCTTCACTCCCTATGCACTCTTCACTCTCTATGCACTCTTCACTCCCTATGCACTCTTCACTCCCTATGCACTCTGCACTCCCTATGCACTCTGCACTCTCCACTCTGCACTCCCTATGCACTCTGCACACCCTATGCACTCTCCACTCTCCACTCCCTATGCACTCTGCACTCCCCACTCTGCACTCCCTATGCACTCTGCACACCCTATGCACTCTGCACGCCCTATGCACTCTGCACGCCCTATGCACTCTGCACGCCCTATGCACTCTGCACGCCCTATGCACTCTCCACTCCCTATGCACTCTCCACTCCCTATGCACTCTCCACTCTCCACTCCCTATGCACTCTCCACTCGGCACTCTCCATGCACTCTGCACTCCCTACGCACTCTCTATGCACTCTCCACTCTGCACTCTCCCTGCACTCCCTATGCACTCTCTATGCACTCTCTATGCACTCTCCACTCCCTATGCACTCTCCACTCCCTATGCACTCTCCACTCCCTATGCACTCTCCACTCCCTATGCACTCTCCACTCCCTATCCACCCTGCACTCCCTATCCACCCTGCACTCCCTATCCACCCTGCACTCCCTATCCACCCTGCACTCCCTATCCACCCTGCACTCCCTATCCACTCTGCACTCCCTACCCATTTGCTGTTAATCACCTTTGCAGCACGTACTTTATGGCCTCTGATGCTCTTCAGCGCTTTGCAGTGCGGTTAGGATATGAAGCGCTATATAAATTCAACTGTAATGCATTACGAAAAATGCCAAACCATTAAAAAACTCCCTGTTGCAAATCTTATGAGCAGTTTGACAAGTGTCTCACGAGGGGCACGAGATGCTTAGCCCATACGAGTCTATTTAGGCCGTTTGGGTACTGGACACCCGCAGTTTTAAGGACATTATTAAAACGGACTGTAAAGTCGAACTGAAAGAATGAAAAGTTATGCGTGCTGCAACAAAGGGGATCAGCCGAGCAATT
Source organism: Lissotriton helveticus (assembly GCF_964261635.1). Classification (NCBI taxonomy): domain Eukaryota; kingdom Metazoa; phylum Chordata; class Amphibia; order Caudata; family Salamandridae; genus Lissotriton; species Lissotriton helveticus. Next base: position 2,090,496,071 of record NC_136061.1, read on the forward strand.
TCACATCAGACAAACCACTGCGGAGTCCTCACTACAAATAAAGGGGCAAAAACTACTTTTAGCGCCCATGCACTTGATGAACAGCCAGATCGTGGCCTGTGTCTTCATCATGTATTTTTAACCAACGTACACTGAATTCACGTGCTCCACCACTAAAAAACAAGCACTCACCTGGGCTTCCTCGCATGGAATGACCAAAACAAACACAGAAGGAAAAAAAACGAAACTCCGCCCACCGCCGCGATGACGACATCGCAGAGGCGGAGAGGGAAAAAATCGCGAGAACGCCCCCGAATCTGGTCCGGCCTTGACGGACAGATCCGGCTCCCAATGGCTAGCCTCCATTTATGGAGCTAGCTAATGGGAGGTGGGGGACGTTCCGATAGCCAATATGGTAAACAAAAGATTTCACCTGCGCGAACTGCTTGCGCAGATCGCCAGGTCGAAACCTAAAAAGGAGCGCAGGGTATGCGGTGTTCGGGTGAGAGTTCCAGTGAGAGTAATGCTGCATGTATTAGCCCTTGAAACGCAGACCCATTGGCTTTGCCAATGCTTGTTTAGATTTGGCATTAGCCAAGACCGTTTTTTCCCCCCACAAATTCATGGTTTGCTTCCACCCACCACAGCATATAACGTAGGGCGATGGGTCAGCCCCTTTAGCCATTCTCTTCCCACCACTATGAGTCTTCTTTTGCACGATGTTCACATCTGCAGAACACGAACTGGCAATTGTAATAAGTCTGACTCTAATGTATTTGGTTTAACTCCTCACTTTTTTACTTTTCACCATTTCCGAGTGGAGATTTATACCTGCGTGCTGATTACATGTCACCACCAGCTCCAGTTAGGGGTGAAGCCTCTTATGAATGAATTAATGAATTAAGTTTAAAGTTACCACAAGTACGGGCAAAATGTTGGGTTTGTGTGCAGCACATTTGGATAATAGAGGCCAGGCTATTTATCCACCACCGTTATCAGTCAGAATGCCGGTGTGTGAAAAAGGGGATGCCTCAAGGGTCTGCACTGAGCCCCACTCTGTTTTAATCTATTTACTGCCTTTGCCCTCCGCAAGCGGGGAATAACCATCATGAACTATGCAGATGATACCCCGTTGATAATATCTGTTGGCTCTAAGATGCCGGCACCGTAATACCATTTCCAGCAATGTATGCATAGAATTATGGAATGGCTTACTCTGAATTCTCTTAAATTTAATGAGGATAAAACAGAGCCATTGTGTTGTGCAACACATAAGATTCTGCGTGCACTGCTGAGTGATTTCTGGCTCTCTGAGTTCAATTTTCGACAGACCGCTGCTAGAGAAGTCAGGAATCTTGCGGGCAGCGCAACACCAAAAGCCCTTTGGCTGCGCCACGCTGGTGCACTTTTATAGCACAGGACTGCAACATATCTACAATGATATGTCGCATTCCTGTGCTTCCCCCTGCACTGGCGCACAAACAGCTGCCATGCACCAGCGCAGGCACCCTTGCACCATAGTACAAGGATGCCTGCGCCATGGGGAGATTGTTTTTGTGCAGGAAGGGGCACAAAACAATCACTAAAGGCATTTTCCTCTCACAATGTGTGCTGTGGAATGCAGCACGCATTGAAAGAGGAAAAACCGAGGAGAAATGAAAACATTTCTCCTCGTTGAGCCACGCTACGCCTCCCCTGAGGAGACGTAGCTTTGACACGCATTTCCAGATTTGAGATTCCTCGTAAATCTGAAAATGTGTCTCGTTCCATGGGCGTTCCATGGGAACACCCACAGCAACACCCATGGAACGCCCCTTCCACGCAAAGTGCTGCGTGTGAAGGGGCCATATTTACAAGGAGAGGAAAAGTCACACAGGGTGGCTTTTTCTCTCCTTGTAAATATGGAGAAGTGAAATGTGCCTCCAGTACGTTACAAAAAGTTACGTACTAGTGGTGCAGGGGCTCGTAAATCTGCCCCTTGGTGTCTGTTTTGACAATGATTTTTCATTGATTGCTCATTTGAATAGGCTGGCCTCAAATTGCTTTTCATTACTTAAAGGGCTCGGAAAGCTACTACCTGTGCTCCCTGCTGAACACAGGACCTTGATCGTTCAAGCTGTGATACTCAGCCGGTTAGATCACACCAACTCTCTGTTGAACGAGTCGGGCTCGTTGATTAAACAGCTGGCACACATTCAGAAGGCTGCAGCAGGGTCGGATTGGTAACGCGGGCACTCTGGAAATGGCCGAAGGGCCGGTAGCCGGGTTCTAGCTGTGGTCTGCTTTTTTTGCCTGGGGCTGCCTGTGGCAGGTATATTTTGTAGCCGATCCTGATCAGCTAAAAGAGTACCCGCGGCTAGACATCCAAATCGGCTCTCATCAAACCAAGTTTGTGCTGGACAGGGGCGTCACTAAATTACCTGCCAGTGGCAGAATATCAAAGAATGAAGCCACTTCCCAAGCTGGTCAACGCCCATGTACGAGTGTACACGTGGATGTCCAAGAAACTGCTCCCCTGTCTTGGGAAATTCGCAACTGATCTATTGTACCAAGATCGCACGATACAAGCCTACATTCACGTAATCGAAGGGCCTGAGGCAGACTGCCTACTAAGTCTGGCCACCGCGGAATGACTGAACCTGGTAGACATTCTGTACAAAGTGGATGACAAACCAGGTAAAACAGACATCATCAAGAAGTTCCCCAAACTCTTCCTATGCCTTGGGAGGATGAAAAACTGACAAATCAGACTGCACATCAACGAACAAATCACACCAGTGGCACAGCACCATCGGAAAATCCTGTTTCACCTGCAGGAAGCTGTGGAGAAAGAGCTCCAATACTTACTTGAGGCTGACATCATAGAAAGGACTGAGGGGCCAACCCCATGGGTCTCCCCAGTCGTAGTGGTTCCAAAGAAAGGAGAGACAAACAGAGTCCGTCTATGTGTGGACATGAGAGCACCTAACATGGTGATAGAGAGGGAGAGGCACTCTGGTCCTCACATCAGTGACATGATCACGTCACTCAACGGAGCCAAGATATTCTCAAAACTAGACCTTAACAAATGGTATCACCAATTAGAGTTACATGAGAGGTCCAGATACATCACGACATTCTCAACACATCTAGGGCTATTCAGATACAAAAGACTAAGCTTTGGGGTGTCCTCAGCAGCAGAAATTTTTCAAGAAGCGATCAGGAGAATAATTCACCATGTTCCTCATGTACTGAACTATACCGATGACATCCTGGTCTATGGAGCAACCACTCAAGAACAGGACAAAGCGCTAGATAGGGTCTGTCATGCACTGACAGAAGCCAACCTCACACTCAATCAGGACAAGTGTGAATTCCATAAGGCAATACTGAAATTTTTGGGCCACGTCTTCTCCGGAAATGGCATGAAATCAGACCCCGAAAAAGTAGCAGCGCTCAATGACACACCGAGCCTAGACGACGTTGGTGACGTACACTCATTACTGGGCATGGCTAGCTACTGCTCCAGATACATACCAGACTACGCCACATTAAGTCACCCCCTGAGAATGCTCACCAAACAAGGGCAGCCGTTTCAGTGGTCCACCCAATGTGAACGGGCGTTCAGAGAGATTAAGGCAGCTGTGGAGTCGGCTAAAAATATGGCGTACTTCAATCCAAAGAAGAAGACGGAAATAACAGTGGATGCCAGCCCCATAGGCCATGGGGCCATCCTAGCACAATATGTCAGAGATGAGGACCAAAGACACATTGTAGCATATGCCAGTAGGAATCTAACAGACATGGAGAGAGCATACTCCCAGCCGGAAAAGGAAAGTTTAGCTGTTGTATGGGCTTGTGAACATTTCCACATATTCATCTTCGGAAAACATTTCACTCTAGTCACTGATCATCAAGCTCTGACCACAATTTTCGGAAATCCTCGAGCAAATATGTCACCACGAAGAGAGAGATGGGGTCTCAGGCTACAAGAGTATCCCTACACCATCATACACAAACCAGGGAAAGCTGCAAACCCTGCTGACTACATGTCCAGACACCCCACCAAGACCAGCGAATCGGAAAACTCGATCGCAGACGAATACATCCACTTCGTGGTAGATCAGGCCAGACCTCCTGCAGTTCTGCTGTAAGCCATCTGTGAGGCGACCCTGTCTGACGTCACCCTACAAGAAGTGAAACGCCGGATACAAACGAATAGCTGGCGACATTTACAAACAAATGGACAAAACGACCAAGAGATGGCAGCATCGGAGTGGAGTTATTCACCTTGAATGTTCCTCATTTTGAAAACAATCAGTAATATTGGATTGATATGAACGAAATATTGACCTTGGAAAAAAAACCTGATGTTTCAATAAAATTTTCAAATTTTGAATGATCATCTATTGAAAGACATTCTCTGTCCAACCGGAGTGCCACAGTGGGGATGTATTTGCATATGTCTATGCATACACAACTTCGTTAGCATTCAAACATGTCCACGAAGAACTGTCAATCGCGACAAATGGGCTCATCCTAAGAGACACTAGAATTGTGATCCCACGACAACTCAGACAAGGGGTAATCAATCTAACACATGAAGGACACCGGGGCATAGTAGCAACGAAAAGAGCACTCCGCGAGAGAGTCTGGTTCCCAACACTGGATATGATGGTGGAAACAACACTGAAGGATTGTCCACAATGTCAGCTAGTGAGCCGTCCAGATCCCCCTGCACCGTTACAAATGTCTCCACTGCCAGAGGGTGTCTGGCAGCACGTTGCCATTGACTTCTTTGGGCCATTCAAGTCGGGCCAATATGTCCTGGTCATCATGGACGAATATTCCAGGTTCCCCATTGCACAGCTGTGCACATCAACAAAAGCCTCCAGCGTCATATCAATTCTTGAGGAAGTATTTGCTGCGTGGGGCATTCCTCACATGGTGAAATCTGACAATGGGCCCCCATTCAACAGCCACGACTTTGCCGAATTTGCTCAACATCTAAACTTCAAACACCGGAAGATCACACCAGTATGGCCTCAAGCGAACGGAATGGTTGAACGCTTTATGGCCACGGTCAAGAAAGCCATTCAGCAGGCGGAGCTCACCCGAAAGAATACTCAGACAGCACTAAACGAGGTGCTAAGAGCCTACCGGAACACGCCACACTCCACCACGGGCAAATGTCCTGCCACCCTCATGCTAGGCCGCTCGGTGCGCACTAGATTGCCAATGATGAGCATCCCAGCGTGTGAACAATATCCGACTCTGACCATGAGGAAATCGCGGCCACAGACAAGCTGAAGAAAGAAAAGATGAAGGACTATGCGGACGAACGTCGACATGCCTCACACACAGACATTCGAGAAGGAGACTGGGTGCTGGCGCGGCAAGAACAGCACCGAAAGACGGACCGCAAATATCACGAGATGTTGTAGTTCTATCTAGGACCCTAAATTCGATAGTCCTGATTTATGCCCTTATGTGGTTATAATAAATAATATCCTTATAAAGGCATAAGAATCATATCCATATTTAGTCATAGTCCATGCTGCCCAAATTAAGCAAGGCTACTTCCCCAGGCTCGTAGAAAGTACAACGAGTTCTGTAAACAAACCAAACCTCCAGCAACCTGGGAATTCCCCATTGCTTCTGTTTTGATTTCGTCCTAGAACTCCTGTGAGCACTCTAAGAACGGCCAGTTCTTAGTGACATCTTCATTGACGTCTTATGTCCAACCTTACGTCAAAACCCGGCACCTTTCAGGTATAAATATACCAACGTTGCCTTAAGCAAACACACGGTGGTGGTTTTGAAGCAGAGCGGCTATCTACTTGCCCGAGAGCCCAGCTGATGCGGAGAGCCCACGGACGCCGCCCCTCCTCTTTGACGCACTGAGAGAGACGCTGTCTTTTCTCCTTCCGAGAAATCCAGCTCCGGTGTTTCCAGATACCCTTGCGGGTTACTGGGCTATCGAGTCCTGAGAGAGAGATACCAGACCTCCTGCTTTCTAATACCCAGGTACGGAGCTGACTAAACGCTTTAAGAGAATTCTTGATTCAGATCCTTGGCAAAACCAACTTAACTTAAACTGCTACTTACTTACTCCTTCCCACGTATTAGGCTTAGCTCAGGTACACCGGGGTAGGCGTATTTAGAAGCACCAGTTGAGTACGTTAGTCAATGTATATTTGTATGTATATATTTTATCTATTTTAAAGAAACATATGGCTAAGAAACCATATCAATGCTTTTACAGTATTATTTCATAATACTCCTTTTACTGTATGCACTTTACTTTATGCTAAGTATTGCAATTGTGGCAATTCATTTCTCTTGCATGAGAAAGAAGACTGCTCAATAAATAACACCTTTTATTGAAAACGCCCGTCTCTCTTTTCTCTGCACTCTGGTGAAACTAAGTATGCACACTTGACTGAGGAAATAGTTGTCTATTGTTTTCACACGACTCTAGAGATACACTCTTATTCTGAGGGAGCAAAGTTGTCATGTTTTATGGTTGTCAGAAGCTAATCCCTTCTTGTCTATCCAGGGAGGTTAAACTCCTCCTCGTTTATTCGAGAAAGTTTCTAGTGACCTCTGACCTAGCTGGCAAACCTTAAGTCTAATATAGTCAGTAGAGACCTAGTCGACCTCAGTCCTACGTCTACAATTCCAATGCGCAGAGCCTATTGAGAATATAGGAACTACACTACATGGCGCCCAACGTTTGGTAAGGCGATAAATCTAACACAAGACGTTAGAGTAACTCAGTCGTGCTTTTTCACACAGAACCCTTTTCCCGTAAAAACTCCAAAAGACGTCTGGAGTGGGTAAAAGGTTAAAATCCGCCGGAACTTAGTAGGAAGAGATTCCTGTGTATAGTTTTTGGTTTAGTTAACGTTGAAGGATACAGTGTTCCAAAATATTGTGCACCTAATCTTTGTTTCCTTGAAACTTGATCTGCAACAAAAACCTTTCTGTCAGTAAAAATGGTAGAAAGTGAAGACGAAAGGGAGACAGCTAGAATAGCAGCTCAACTCCTAGCGGATGACACGAGTCTCCAAGACAATGACCCGAATATTATACTCATTCCGGTCAACATAAGAAAATCTATAACTCTTAAACTTATAGAAAATGGACTGACATCACGAGGTGGTATAGTCATATTCGTGATAGAGGCCCATGAATATCGGCAGACAGAGGTATTCTATTCATGGATAAACTTTCCAGCAGCAAACGCTGTAACACACAAATTCCACTATTACAAAATAGAGGAACCCCCGGATTTATACACTCCGTTCGAGGAGATTGAAATCCCATTAAATTACCAAGAGCACCTGCTCTGGTTTAAAGGCGCCCTAAAACATAATAATCACATCACCAGGCTCGGTCCACTAGGTAGACCAGGAGCAACGTGGCCGGTTCTAGCCAGCTACACACCACATCCAGACATCGAAAAAATGTCAGTACCAGAACTTTTAGCACAGCTAAAACAACTGATTAAAATACATAGACAATTAGTCCAATATGTAATGCGGACTACAACGGTCCTGTAGTGTAGTTCCTATTATCCCAATAGGCTCTGCGCATTGGAATAATACCTCCAATAGTATAGACCTAGACCAGACGTTAACTAGGTCTTCTACTGTCGATATTAGACTTAAAGTTTTGGGTTTGCCAGCTAGCTCAGAGTTCACTAGAAACTTTCTCGAATAGGCAAGGAGGAGTTAAACCTCCCTGGATAGACAAGAAGGGATTTAGTTTCTGACAACCATAGAACATGACAACTTTGCTCTCCCCTAATCAAGAGTGTATCTCTAGAGTCGTGTGAAAACAAAAGACAACTTATTTTACTCAGTCAGTACGTGCATTCTTAGTTTCACCAGATTGTAGAGAAAAGGAAGAGACGGGCGTGTTCAATAAAAGATGTTATTTATTGATCAGTCTCTTTTCTCGTACAAGAGAATTGAATCAATATTATTGCAATACTTATGGTTAAGTAAAGTGCATAAAATAAAAGCAGAAGTATAAAATAATACTGTAAAAACATTTATATGGTTTCTAAGCCATATGGTGGTTTAAAATGGATAAAATAGATACATACATATAAACATTTGACTAATCGTACTCAACTGGTGCTTCTAACCACGCCTACCCCGGTGTACCTGACCTGAGCCTAATACGTGGGCAGGGATAGAAAGTAGCAGTCTAAGTTAAGTTTGTTTTGCCAAGTGACTGATTCAAGAATTCTCTGCAAGGGGTTATTCAGTTCCGTACCTTGAATCTAGGATGATTGAGGGATGGTATCTCTCATCTTTGGTCTCGATATTCCAGGCTGCCTGCAAGGGCTGCTTGGAAGCGCCGGAGCTGGATTTCTCGGCAGGAGAAAGGCAGCGTCTCGTTCTCAGCGCGTCAGGAAGGCGGGGCAGCTAGTGGGCTTCGCTCTCTGCTGGGCTTCGGGAAGTCTCGCTGCTCCGGTCTCGTCACCACCGCGTGTGTTTGCTTAAGGCAATATCGGTAATATTTATACCTGTAAGGTGCCGAGATTGACGTAAGGATGGACATAGATACGTCAATAAGGATGTCATACGAGCTGGTCGTTAGCGCATTCTTTTACTAAAGTTCTCGGTGAAATCAAAACAATGGCCGCAGGGTTTTTCCCAGGTTGTCATAGGTTTGATTTGTTTTGAGAACTCCGTATGCCTTATCAGGGGCTGGAGGAATATTGCTTGCCTAATTAGATGGCAAGCGTTATGACCTAATCAGATAACGCGCTCCTGTGCCGTGGTCTGGCGTAATCAGATAACGGTTTCTGCATCATGGGATGGCTGCTAGTTAACTCGTTAACCAGAATAGGGTCAGGAATAGGGGGATCGATACAGAACCTATAGGAATACATCACACCCACTCCACGCTAACTATGGCCATATTTACGAATCTAGGCATAGTAAAACATACTGTAGAGTATCGTGTATACCTTACCACCCCAAAATACACATAATGCATTTTGAAATTATGTAACATACGGGGAAAAAAATAGTCATATGTACTATATGCACTCAAGCAGTAGAATAATGCTAAAATAATCACGCATATGTATACATTATTAGTAATTGAATATTAGAATTACACATGAAATGGCTCTTAATACAGAAGAAAAGTTCGAGACCACTTCATCACAGTTCAAAAATATTTATAAACATACCAGCGGGCAGCTAATGTCTATGAAGTTTCTAAAAATAGAAATTAGTTCTCTAAGAATAGTTCTTACTTTAAGCAGAATAAAAGTGTCCCGTAAAATTTAACAAAAATATTTTGGGGCTGTTAAAAAATCGCTGTCCGTGAACTGGAGGAAAAGTCGATCTTGCTACTTTATTATTAAAGTTGAAGGCCAAATTCAAGGTGTCGGGAACGCCGTGTGCTAGCTTGTTCAAGAGTCATTATTTCTGCTCTGGTGAGAACATCATATCGTTGAGACTGCTGAAAAAGCTGTCAACAGCTTCCTGTGAGAGTTCCACTAACTCGGAAAAGGATGTAACCATGCATTCATGTGCATGATTGTCTCCATTGACGTTTTGATTAGTATTGCTGACAGAAGGTTGTACCTGATCGATGCTGCTTTCATCTTGATCTTCACTACCCCTTAATCGTACTGGTGAAGTTTCCACGAATGCCGTCATCAGGATTGGCAGCCGTTGAGGGCAGCACAATGCATGAGCCTTTACCGGACCCAACAATGTTTCTGCATCCATTGGCGCATCCGATTGTAGCGTCAGACAGGTGTCCAACACGCATTCTTCTCTGCACAGCATGCACCTTAATACAGGTAAAACACATCTTTGCCATATCGGCCGAAATGAAAGAAACCAAGTCATGTTCAGGTCTCTAAGCCGGGTTAGTCCCAGGATTTTTGATATCTGGTCCCGGTATCCAATGGCTCGGATTGTTTCTTCCCTTGTCGCAGGTGTTTTGTCTGTGACATGGTTTGCCATAACGAAATATAAGGACTAAGAATAGGATTCCTGCAATTAGTCCCAAAATGAGGGGAACTCCTCCAAAAATCGAATGGACGAAGTCTGGAAAAATACCCAGTATGGCTTTGAATGGTGTTAATGCCATCGAAAATACTGTCTTAAATACATTTGAGACTCCACTGGTATCAGAAATATTTAAGATTTCATTCAGGATTTCTGCGAAATGTATGGGGGAATTAGTTGATAACAATGAGTGAATCTCTGCAGTCGTCCTTGCGAGATCATACGTTTCTTTTGATGACGTGAGCCTGGTCGGCGTCTGAAGAAGCACTGTTTTCATTCTGCTTAAAGTATCAACTCGAATAGAAGTAATTTTCAAGTGAGGCCATGCCCTTGCCTCCCTGTCTGGAAATGAGCTGGGGAACAATAAGCGTCCACAGCACATGACCTTCGCAGTTGTACTAACGAGATAAGGAACCCCGGGCAGTAGACTACAACATCTGCGATCCACAATTAGAATGTAACTCCCGTTATAGAGTCTTTTAAAGAATGGTTCTATCTCTGTTGCAGGTGTGCCTAGCTGGTGACATGAAAGGTTATTTGAGTTCCCTTCACAGGCTCCATGCAAACTAATTCCATTACACAGAAGTGTACCGCTTAGTGACATCGCACAATTATCGCCACTAAGAAACACTTTCTGTCCTTTATTACTGACACATGCATGTGAATAGGGCAAGTTCCATGTTGTCTTAATGTACCCTTTTCCCAATTTTTCGTACATGCCAGCCTGTATATATTTTTGGCAGTATTGAAACCTGAAAGTAGATATCGGAATATTAATTATCCCATGTATTATCCATTCAATGACAGGTCGTTCTGACATTGTCAATGGTAATCTCTCGAGTTTCTCAATGCTCAGGATTGTATAATCAGCACCCTTTTGTGCCATACTGATCTGTTTATCAGTAAGGTTAAAGATATGGAATAGTGACGTTGTGTTGATTAAACGCCAAGGCACATAGCCTGAACACAGATTTTGTAACGTCCAGCCAAGCTGTACAATAGAACGCAATTGAGACTGACCGTGTTGTAACAACAGTAAGTCTTGCGATATTATGTCGATTGCTGATGACACAATGCTGTCCAATGAAAAGATTCTGGAGGACAGAGTCATTAACCCATTGTCCACTACAGAAAGCGATTTTTCCAAATTAATACGGTCAATTTCCCGTATACTTTCTGCTGTCTCAATTTGAGTTATCTTCCAGGCCTCGTTGTAAGCTGCATATATAGAGGCTGCTATGAAGCGTTTTTGACGCTGTTTGCGTGGTCCCATAATGAAATCACGCAAGTCAGCACCATCAGTAAGTAAAGTTAGGTGTTGCTTAATTTCTGTCAGTGTGGAAGTTTTTAGCCATTGAAGGCAGAGTTTGCCCACACTGTAGGTGGTGATTATCCCTGGGTGTTGTCTTTGGGAATATCTAGGGTCTGGCCTGGTCAATGTGAACCCCTGTGTTTTGTTCAGGAATCTGTCTTGACAGTTATTAGTATCTGTGGGCCAGATTAACCATTGTTTCCAATCAGGATATGTTCTGTTTTGGTTTAATACATAGTTTACGTCTATTTCTTCATCTGCAGAGTTATTGCTGTTCATTGTTGGTTTTGGAATAGACGGTTTATTTAAGTCTTTGATTTTGGCTAATCCAAGACAGGTAGTTTGTTGAATAGTTTCATTCAAGAATATAATTTGTTCTGGGATCATGCAGGCTCTAAACAATGATTCTATACCTTGTACTTGCCATTCTTTTGTACCCCAAACACTTTTTACTTCAACATTTTTGTCCCAATAATCAAAACCAAATGTATTCATTTGTTCAAAAAATGAGTCCGAATATATCAATTTTGTGTTTGTAAGCATGGTTTTTGTTCCTGTCTTATTTGACAATTTTTTGAACAAAAGGGCTGTGCACCGCCTGTTCTTCTCTGTGTTTTACTGTGCAGACACGGGAATCACTCCCCTCCTGGAGTGTATCTGTAAAATCCTACTAGTTGCACACCTATGAACCCATAGGTGTATCTCCCATGGCACCAGTGTCAATGCTGTGTCTACAGCTTTAAATTTAAGTCCAAATGACAAAGCTTCAAATAAAATTTTCTGTTGTTCAACACAAATTTATTTTTCAATCATATTCCAATTTGTGCGTGTTATCTAGCGACTTTCAAGTAGTTCCAATGCATTTCGGTGATTATTTCACCTTCTTCAGGGAACATCTACAAATAAACACAAATGTATACAATGTAATCGCTATAACATAATTTTGTTACATTTCACATTCTCAATAACTCGTATCAATCTAGTTTGTACTCTCGGGTTATTCCTTTAAATTCATATACATGACTTCAATGCGACTACTATTTTGCTCGACATCGAGTGTAACTATCACCGTTATCAATAGACCCTTTTATGCGCTCTGCCCAACCTGTTCGTTAATGTCTAACTTTTAACTTAAATGGTTCTCTGAGGGCGTGGACCTTTCGTACACTCTGCTTGCCGCTTACGCGTTAGCTTGTGGCTGCGTTCGAATGCTTACCCGTTACTCAAATGCCGATTACTCTATGAAGGTTCCTCCCGCTTAACGCGTTCTCTCTGTAATGGAACTTCCAACTGCCGCCGTGCTCCTAGCGCATGCGCAGGTGACCCTCTCTCTGATTGTTTTATAAACGTAGCCCGTTTTTTTTGAAACAACAAAACTTTAACAATCTGAATCTTATCTTCCCTGACATCTAGTTTAAATCAAAGTGGATTTGCGAGTAGAGATTAAGCAAAGACTCCAAAAGAAATAGACATAACTAATAACAATGTTGATTAAATTCTGTCATTAAAGGTAAACAATGCTAATTCATAAATAGCACAAAAATTCAGTTCGTTCATTCAATCCATTCGGCTTGAGGCTGTTTAAATGATAAATCCAGTAATTCTCTCGTTTTAACAAGTTCTTTTTGTTCAGAGCCCCTTCTTTCTTGGGTACTGTTTCTAGTACGCATGATCTCAATTGGTTTAGATTGTGTCGCTTTTCTGTAAAATGTGTCGCTACCGTGGATTTCGTGGAATGAGTTCTGATGTTGCTTTTGTGTTCTGTTAATCGCACTTTTAATTTTCTTTCGGTGTGTCCCACATATACGCTTCCGCATGGACATTTTAATAAGTATACCACATTGGTGGAATCACATGTGGCATTGACTTTTAAAGGTATTTTCTGACCTCTCATGGGGTGGCTGATGTTGGTGCCCTTAATGATGTTATGACAGTGTGCACAATTTAAACATGGAACTGTTCCTCTATATTTTTGTTTTGGGGTGATTTGCTTAGTTTTCTTCAATAGTTCACCTAGATTTTTGCCTCTTGAATGTGCGAATAATGGTTCTTGATCAAAGATTCCTTTAAAATCCGGCTCCATTTTGACTATTTGCCAATGTTTATATATTATGCCTTTGAATCGGGCGCTTACATTAGAAAATTTACTGACACATGTTAGTCGTTGAGGTTTTGTAACTGTTTTGTAAGTTAGTAACTCTTGACTTGTTTTTGTTACTGCTCTGGCTTGGGACTTCTTTATCATATCTCCTGGGTAACCTCTGGACACGAACCTTTCTGCCATGGTTTGCAATTGTTTTTGGCACTCGTTCTCCTCAGATACCACTCTCCTAACCCTGAGAAATTGTGAGTACGGGAGGTGATTCTTCAATGATGCTGGGTGGTGACTAGTATATTGTAACAAATTGTTCTTATCTGTTGGTTTACGATATAGGTTTGTGGTAAATTGCCCATTGTTCAGCGTGATCTCCACATCTAGATATTGAATGGTTGTTTTGTTGATGTTCCACGTGAATTTTATTCTATCATTATGATCATCCAAAATTTTTAATTGGCATTCCAAGGATTCCTGTGAACCTTTCCATATGATGAACATGTCATCGATGAATCTCATGTAAGCTAGTAAGTGTGTCGCCCATTCTTGATTATGGTAAATGTGTTCCTCTTCAAAAGATGCCATAAACAAATTGACAATTTGAAATAAAATGTTTCAGCATTACTTGTGTTGAACCCTGAAAAGTATGAATATTTGTCATAAAAGGTTCTTGAGCTTCCTTTTGGAGGGGTTGCACAATGTTCCCATTGATTATAATTTAAAACATTTCTAGGTTGTGCTGATTTATGTAAAAAATGGTTACCATAGTGGTTGTAGCAGTACATACTATCATAATTAGACGAACCCTGCAAATAATCATGTTTGGTAAATTTAGCAGACATCACTAGATCAGACATCATGTTATTAATACTTTCAAAGTCCCAATCATCAGCAAATGAGTTTGGTTTTACAAAGTCACTCAACGAGATCTTGATTTGGTGTGGATATTTGAGGATCTCAACCGGACCATAAATTTCATAGTCAGTATTGTCCCATGCTACCCCACCCGGTATAGGATTGGCTGTGAAATTGACTGAAGAAAGTTCTCTTTTCTTGACGTGTGAAGACGTGTGTGGCTTGAGGATCAAGTTGATTTTCTGGCTTGCTGTGTCCATTTTAGCATATTTTCCCTCAATGAAGCGTCCCAAACATAGTATCATGATGAGCCAAAGTATCAGGATAAATACACCAAAGGACACCCAAAATTCAATCCATGGAGAAATCAGATAGGTTTCTTTCAGCTGTTTCAAAAGTTCCTTAGCTTTATCTTTAAAAGTTCTTGTTGATGGCTGTGTCTTTGATTCACTTAGATCTTCAGAAGAATCTTCAAAGTTGATGAAGTAGCCGGATGCCGTTCTGTCTATTGTTCCAATTGCTTCAGGATTACTGTTTCTTGCAGCTTCAGCATATTCATTTGTTACTTCATTGTAGGTTGGTGTGTCTCTACTAAATGTTTTTATTTGGGTTTTCAGAGGTGTGAGTTCCATTGCATTGTTGCATAGTCCTTGTTGTTGTTCTGTAGGCGTTTTGAATGTGATTAGCCTTTTAGTTAGCACCTCTGTACTTGTAGCAAACCTTGGTGTTCTACTACTTATCGGGAGTCCACTTGGCCTACTGTTTGTTATCGGCCACATGATTGTGGTTTTACCAGGTCGATGGATACAACTCGGTTCTCCTTTTTACCAGCAAGCGGCGGTAGTACAACTGATCTCGTCCCGTTGATGGACAAGACAGGAACTGCTTTTCTGTAAGAAGGCCCAAATTCCTTCTTTACCGCGATCTTTTCTCTGACTAGATCCCCGACTTTTGGAATCCAGACAGGTCTTGCTGGGACAGGTGGTGGTTCTTCAGTGGTTGTTGGCTGCTGTTTCAACTTTATGTTGCTCAGGTCTTTTCTTGTTTCGTTTTAAGTCCTGTAAAATAGCCAAACGATCTTTGATATCAAAGCTTTTTTCTTTTACCACTGAAGTCTGACTGTCAAGATCTAAGACTAGCATCCTAGTTCCAAACAGTAATTTGTACGGACTGAATCCCCTCAGAGAATTTCTTGGCAAGTTGTTTAGACTACGTTGGACACTTATTAGATGTTTGACCCACCCAGCTCCCGAACCTAATACCTTTGCTGTTATAGATTGCTTTATGTCTTGGTTTTTTCTTTACACCGTCCCGTATCCCTCAGGAAGGAAGTGAGAAGAATCCCGCTTCGCTATGTTCATTTGGCCGTGCTTTCCCACAAGCTTGAGGGCTAAGTTGAAAACATTGGTCAAACGTAGCATGCTCCTAGCGTATATGCCATTTAGACTCGCAAATCTTGTATAACAGTCCCGACGTCAGCCGAGTGCTGGGGTCTACATTTATAAGTGGAAACTAGTCTTTATTTGTTAATGGGACGCATTATTTACACTTGTTTCACTGATTATTGTTTAGCCCTTATTGAGTGAAACGCCACGGTATTACCCCGATCCTCTCGCCGCTGCGATCTCTGTTGCAGCCCGGGCATTTTTTTACAAAGATGTGATGATGCAGGCTCATGCCTGGCCACCAGTACACTGATTGTAGTTCTTCCAGAGAATCTTTTAGTTTGAGGTGTCTGAGACCCTCGCTCAATGCTATTATTTCAGTCTGTTGTTCTGAATTAGTTTCTACTGAGTGTGTTTTTGTTAATAGAGGTCTTAGTATACCTCCGCGCCACACTTCTTTTGTAATCTCACATGTGGGGTTGTATGCTTGTTCCCCCCAAACGGATGGTTGAGCATGTCCGTCTGTATAGATTACACAAGCGTACTGTCGTAATGGCAGAATGTCGATTGGCAGAGGGAATATTCTTTCATATTCTAGATATTTTAGTTCCTCTAGTTCTGGATCAAAGTAGTATTTTACTTTGTCCATTGTAATGGAATTCACCCATTGTATCCATTCCGGATTCAATGCTGTTGTTGGTAAATTACACGGTGTTGTTAATGCCTCAAAGGCTGATTCTGCTGTTCTGACTGTGATGTGTCTACCGTCAGCTTTATCTTTTTCTCTAGCTATTGCGGTTTGAACTGCATGAACAATGTTTTGTTTAATGCTGAATTTCTTTTCAGCTTCTGTGTACAAGTGTGATTTGAATGCAATTGGTACCTTTTCTCCCTCATTAGAGGTCAGGTATGTGAATCCGCATCTTCCTGGGATGACTCGAATCACAAGGTTGCGTGTGTTATCACGTGTTTCTAATTTTGTTTTAATTAACATATCTGTTTGTAAGGATCTCAGAATTTCTGTGTGTTTTTGAGTCCAATTGTTTTTTTTTAAATCTGGTTTTATTAGATCATAAAGGGGTTTGACCCTTTCTGCGTAATTTGCAATGTATGTTCTTCCGAAATTTAGGAAGCCTAGAATTGACTGTAGGTTTTTTAGTGTTCTAGGTGCTTGGAGTACGGCACATTTCTCTAGGAAATTGTCAGCCAGGCTTTTGCCTTCACTTGATAATTCATATCCTAAGAACAGGACTGTTAGATGGGCAATTCTAGATTTTTTAAAGTTGAATTTGTAACCCTCTGCAGCGAACCCAAGTATTATGGTGTTCACTCTCTTCAAGTGAGTATCCAAGTCATCATCTGTTAGGTATATGTCATCGACATAAGATAATGCTTCGTCATCATATGTTTGTAGTAACTCTGTTACTCCAGCTGAGAATACTCCTGGGCTGTTCTTGTACCCCTGGGGTAACCGACAGAATTCTTTTTGAGCGCCATTTATTGAGAACGCTGATAAGTATCTGCTCTCTGGTGCTATATTTTGACAAAAGAATCCATTAGAGATGTCTAATGTTGTTTTATATTTTTTGCGCACTATGTTATTCATTAGTGCAGCACTATGCGAGTTTTGTACTGCAAAAGTTTTGCAACACGAGTTAAGGTGTCTGTAATCCAAAACTAGACGATATGAATTGTCAGGTTTGGAGACAGGAAACAAAGGGTTGTTCATTTGTGAGGTGCAAGTTTCAATCACCCCCTGGTATTTTAGTTGATCTAGAATTTCTTTTACCTGTTTTTTAGCTTCTTGCTTGATTGGATACTGCCTTTGTGCAGTAGGTTGTGATTTTAACTGGATTTTGTGAGGAGGAGAGTCCTCATCCCATCCTACATGATTTTTATATAAAGCAGGAGCTTGAGCTACTGCCCACTTTCTTGCAAGTGTATATTTTTTATGAATTGGAATATGATTTGAGAAGGCAGGCATAATTATTTCTTCGCCATGTGGGCACTCCCTGACGAACTCTGGTGGCCAATCTTTTTCAGCTAGAAGGATGTCATAGCCCTTGGAGAGATTATCCCAAAAAAGGCCCCTTATTTTCCTAGTCTTATCCCCTTCTATACGTAAAGTTATTTCATATATTTTGTGAGGTTTGCTAACTCTGGTGTCTGCAGTTTCCACCTGAATGTATTCATTCGTGTCCACTGTCTCCAGATGATTCATAAGGACTTTGCGTGCTATGCTCACTTCTGCTACGCTGTCTGGCATTGTCTGAGCCCACTCTCCGTTTTTCAGCTGTGTCCTCAGTATTCTCGGCATTGTTGAATACTTTAATACTGGCTACCTTCTTTTTTGGAAACTGTAATTTTTTATTTGGATGAGCAGGTTCCTTGTCTTTGGACTTGACGTGCCCTTCCCTGGGTTCCGATCGTCCTCTTCTTTCCGATTTCTGCGAGGAAGTCTGAAAAGATTGAGAGGGACGTGTATAAAAGTCTTGATATCTATCAGGTTTTTTTCAAATTATCCCTATTTCTAAGGTTGTATCTTTTTTCAGAGGGCTCCCTCTGGGGAGACTTGTTCCTCGGTCAGGAGATCTTTCTGTTCGTTGAGGAGACCTTCCTCTGGATTGGAATCTTTTTTCTTTGGGAGTGGATTGTTTATTTCCATCCCAACTCTTTTTTGGAGTATTTAGATTATTTTTAATAAATATTTTTTCAGGATTTTCAGTTAGTTGGGGTTTTACTGGTTTCCCACCCAAACTATCTCTACCTAGTTCTTCATAGGACCTTTCTATGATTCTGGCAAGGTCAAATGGCTGTTCTGCTATATCTGTTTCTTTTAATTTCTGGTGGATCGCCACAGATGCTGCTTCTCCTTTTATGTTGGCTAATAATATAGCCGAGACCTGCTTGAAGTCTTTCAGTAATTTCATACCCAGAGTTAAAGCAGGTTCTGGACCGTATTCATTTTGAATCTGTCTTAGCACATCTGGTATTACCGCCATGGACGGAACACCATGTGTTTTTGTGTAAATGGAAGCAAAGACTGTTCCCCAAGTGTCACAGTCCTCCACATGTGGTGCGATCCCCATTGGAAGACTGATAGTCAGAATTCTGTGTTTCTCAGTAGGTGTAGTATCTGGAAATACTGCCTCTATTTGAGTGATTTTTTGTGCTAACCAGAATGGAATTCGTTCCCGTGACCATAGCACGCAAGATCTTGATGAATCTTCTGGAGACAGTGGACATGAATGAATACATTCAGGTGGAAACTGCAGATACCAGAGTTAGCAAACCTCATAAAATATACGAAATAACACTGCGAATAGAGGGAGATAAGACTAGGAAAGTAAGAGGTCTCTTTTGGGATAACCTTTCGAAAGGCTATGACATCCTTTTAGCTGAGAAAGACTGGCCACCAGAGTTTGTCAGGGAGTGCCCTCATGGCGAAGAAATGATTATGCCTGCCTTCTCAAATCATATTCCAATTCATAGAAAATATACATATGCAAGAAAATGGGCAGTAGCCCAAGCTCCTGCATTATACAAAAATCATGTAGTATGGGATGAGGACTCTCCTCCTCACAAAATCCAGTTAAAATGTCAACCCACTGCACAAAGGCAGTACCCAATTAAACAAGAAGCTAAAAAGCAAGTCAGGGAGATCTTAGATCAACTTGAATACCGAGGGGTGATTGAAACATGCACCTCTCAAATGAACAATCCTTTGTTTCCTGTCTCCAAGCCAGACGATTCATATCGTCTAGTTTTGGACTACAGACATCTTAACTCATGTTGCAAAACATTTGCAGTACAAAACTCACACAGTGCAGCACTAATGAATAACATCGTGCGCAAAAAATACAAAACGACATTAGACATCTCTAATGGATTCTTTTGTCAAAACATTGCACCTGAAAGCAGGTATTTGACCGCTTTCTCAATAATGGGGTCACTGAAACATTTCTGTCGACTCCCACAGGGATTCAAGAATAGCCCAGGATTATTCTCAGCAAGAGTAACAGAGTTACTACAAATATATGATGATGAGGCATTATCCTATGTCGATGACATCTATCTAACAGATGATGACCTGGATACTCACTTGAAAAGAGTAAACACCATAATACTTGGGTTTGCAGCTGAGGGTTACAAATTCAACTTTAAAAAGTCACGAATTGCCCATCTAACTGTCCTGTTTTTAGGATATGAATTATCAAGTGAAGGCAAAAGCCTAGCAGACAACTTCTTAGAGAAGTGCGCTGTACTCCAAGCACCAAAAACGCTGAAAAACTTACAATCAATTCTAGGTTTCCTGAATTTCGGAAGAACATATATTCTAAATTATGCAGAGAGGGTTAAACCTCTCTATGAATTAATAAAACCTAATTTTAAACCAATCAATTGGACTCAAAAACACACAGTAATTTTAAGATCATTGCAAGCAGACATGTTAGCTAAAACAAAATTGCAAACACGCGAAAACATACGCAACCTTGTAATCCGAGTCATCCCAGGAAGATGCGGATTCACGTACCTGACCTCTAACCTGACCTCTAGGGAGAAAAGGTACCAATAGCTTACAAATCACACTTGTACACACAAGCTGAAAAAACATTAATTCTTACAGAAAACATTGTAAATGCGGTTCAAACTGCTGTAGCAAAAGAAAGAGCCCAAGCACAAGGCAAAAGGATAACTGTTTTAACAGCATAATCAGCCTTCGGGGCATTAACAAGCCCATGCAATATGACTAAGGTGGCATTAGATCCAAAATTGATCGAATGGGAAAATTCTCTTGCTACAGAAGACGTGAAATACTATTTTGACCCGGAAATGAAAAAATTAAAAGATCTAAAAATATGAATTAGAATATCCTCTGCCAATCGAGATTCTGTCTCTACAACTTTACGCCTGTGTAATATATACAGACGGATCAGCACAACCCGCAGTTGGTGGTAAGCAAGCTTACAGTGCTGCGTGCGCGGTTGTTTAATGCCGGTGGCACGGAGGTAAATTGAGACCACTGGTAACTATGTCTCAATCTATAAAAGATAGTTCAGCTCAACGAACTGAACTACTACCTTAAAGATGGCGCTCGATATTGCCGATCGCAAATTCCCCACACTAATAGTGTGCGATTCGCATTACTGCGTCAAATCTTACAATAATGACTTGCAGAACTGGGTTCAAAACGATTACAAAGATGACACAGGTGCCACAATAAAGCATAAAAAGCTTTGGGAACAGGTAGTTCTTTTGCAGAAGGAACTACAAAAGACTCACGTGATACATACACTGCGTCATCAGCGTGATGGTGTTCACGCTGCAGGGAATTCATTGGCTAACACAGCCACAGCGGAAGCAACTAATCCGGCTTCCGTAGCCACAAAAAAGCGTTCCGAAAAATACATAGACGGGGAAACCATGCTGGCGGTAAAAACGTCCTCTAAAGGTGACTGTGCAGCACTGCCTCTGAACTATCCACTCACTTATACATACATAATCGATGCAAACTCCGTTCCTTTTGCTCGAATCCCTGGAGTGGGGGATAGAGTGGTTCCAAACACGAACAGGAGAATCTTCTTGATTCAAGAAGCACATATGGGATTAGGTCTAAGGCACCAGGAGATCAAGACATCTCTGAAAGAATTACAATCAGAATACTGGTGGCCGGGGATGAGCCTGCATAACTACACATTTGCAAGGGGCTGTCCAAACTGCAACAGAGATCGCAGTGGCGAACCGGCCGGAGTAATGCCAGGACCCTTCTTTTAGAAAGCATAAGGCTATCTATACGCAGAAATCTAATAGGAGAAATGCGTCCCATTCATGTTTAAGAATAGATTCACTTAAAATACAGACACCAGCCCTCGGCTGAGGCCAGAACTGTTATACAAAGATTTGCGAGTCCATATCGGCACATACGCAATTGGCATGCTACATTCTGACCAGGGTCCTGCTTTTAGCTCTCGAGCTTAAAAGGAGGCCATGCCCAGCATGGGCATTGCATTGCGGTACTATTGTCCCTTCCATCCTGAGGGAAATGGGATTGTGGAAAGAAAAAACCGGGACATAAAGCAATCTATAACGGCAAGGGTATTAGGTTCGGGTGATGGGTGGGTCCAACATTTAACAAGTGTCCAACGTAGTCTTAATAATCTGCCAAGAAATTCTCTGAAAGGTTTCAGTCCGTACGAACTATTGTTCGGGACTAGAATGCATATTCA
This sequence comes from Lissotriton helveticus, assembly GCF_964261635.1. Lineage (NCBI taxonomy): Eukaryota > Metazoa > Chordata > Amphibia > Caudata > Salamandridae > Lissotriton > Lissotriton helveticus. The sequence goes on from NC_136061.1 coordinate 2,090,517,949, forward strand.
GGACCTCGATAGTCAGACTTCAGTGGTAGAAGAAAAATGCTTTGATATCAAAGATCGTTTGGCTATTTTCAGGACTTAAATGAAACAAGAAAAGGCCTGAGCAACGTAAAGTTAAAACAGCAGCCAACAGCCACTGAAGATAAACCACCTGTCCCAGCAAGGCCTGCCTTGATTCCAAAGATTGGGGATCTGGTCAGAGAGAAGATCGCGGTGAAGAAGGAATTTGGGCCTTCTTACAGAAAAGCAGTACCTGTCTTAGCTGTCAGCGGAACGAGATCAGTTGTACTACTGCCCCTTGCTGGTAAAAAGGAGAGGCGAGTTGTATCCATCGACCTGGTAAAACCACAATCATGTGGCCAATAATAAGTAGTAGGCCCAGTGGACTCCCAAGAAATAGCAGAGTACCAAAACTTGCTACAATACAAGAGGTTCAAACTGAGAGACTAATCACATTTGATAAACCTGCAGTGAATAAAAAAGGACTATGCAACAATGCCATGGAACTTGTGCCTCTTGAAACCCAAATTGCAACAGTTCGTCAAGAAACACCAGTCTACAACGATGTCACCTCAGACTATGCTAATGAAACAAAAAATGCAAAAGCAACTGAAAATCCGGAAGCAATTCCAACAATTGACAGAACTGCATCTGGCTACTTCATCAATTTCGATAACTTTTCTGAAGATCCAAGCGAATCGGAAGAAACGCCAGCAACAAAAACTTTTAAAGACAAAATAACTGAACTTCTACATCAACTCAAAGAAACCTATCTGATTTCTCCATGGATTGAATTTTGGATTGTGTTAGGTGTACTTTTCCTCCTGCTTTGGCTCATCATGGTTCTTTGTTTGGGAAAATTAATTGAAGGAAAATACAGTACAATGGACACAGAAAGTCAGAACATCAACTTGGTCCTAAAGCCTCACAAGTCATCTCACATCGAGAAAAGAGAACTATCATAAGTAAATGTCACAGCCAATCCAATACCCTGTGGGGTAGCATGGGACAAAACGGATTATGAAATCTATGGCCCGGTTGAGCTCTTGAAATATCTACATCAGTTCAAGATTTCATTAAGTGACTTTGTAAAACCGAGTACATTCTCTGATGATTGGGACTTTGAAAGTATTAATGATATGATGTCAGATTTAGTAATGTCAGCAAAATTTACAGAACATGATTACTTACAGGGTTCATCAAATTATGAAGAAATGTATTGTTATAATCACTTTGCACATCACTATTTGCATAAATCTGCTCAGCCTAGAAATGTTTTTAATTATAATCAATGGGAACATTGTGCAACTCCACCTCAAAGCAGTTCGAAAACATTTTACGAGAAATTCCGATACTTCTCAGGGTTTAACACAAGTGATGCAGAAACGTTTTATTTCAAACTGTTAAATAAGACAGGGGTAAAACCAATGCTGACTAATACTAAATTGATCTATTCGGAAACATTTTATGAAAAAATGATTACATTTGGTTTTGATTTCTGGAAAAACAACATTGAAACAAAAACCATCTGGGGTACCAAAGATTGGCAGGTCCAAGGTTTAGAAGCATTATTTAGAGCCTGCATGATCCCAGAACAAATATTATTCTTGAATGATACCATTCAACAGACAACCTGTCTTGGCCTAGCCAAAATTAAAGACTTAAACAAACCGTCTATTCAAAAGCCCATACCTGATAACAATAGCACTACAGACATGGAGATAGACGTACCTAAAATTTTAAACCAAAACAGAACACATCCTGATTGGAAAAAATGGTTGATCTGGCCCACAGACACAAATAACTGTCAAGATAGACTCCTGAACAAAATACAGGGGTTAAAAATGACCAGGCCAGACCCTAGATACTCCCAGAGACAACATCCAGGGATAGTTACAACATACAGTGTAGTGAAACTCTGCCTCGAATGGCTACAGAAATCCACACTGGCTGAAATTAAGCAACACTTGACTTTACTTAAAGACGGTGCTGACTTGCGTGATTTCATAATGGGACCACGCAAACAGCGTCAAAAACGTTTCATAGCGGCCGGTATATACGCTGCGTACAACGAAGCTTGGAAAGTAATGCAAATTGAAACAGCAGAAAAAATACGAGAAATTGATCGTATTAATTTGGAAAAATCACTTTCTGTTGTGGACAATGGGTTAATGACTCTGTCCTCCAGAATATATTCACTGGACAGTATTATATCATCTGCTATTGATATAATAGAGCAGGACTTACTAATGTTACAACACGGTCAGTCCCAATTACGTTCTATTGTACAGCTTGGCTGGACGTTGCAAAATCTGCATTCAGGCTACGTGCCCTGGCGTTTAATCAACACAACGTCATTATTCTCTATCTTTAACCTTACTGATACACAAATCAGTTTGGCACAAAAAGGAGCAGACTATACGATTCTGAGCATTGAAAAACTTGAGAGATTACCATTGACAATGTCAGAAAGACCTGTCATTGAATGGATAATACACCGAATAATTACAATTCCGATAACAACTTTCCAATTTAAATACTGCCAAGAGTATATACCAGCGGGCCAGTATGAAAGGTTGGCTAAAGGGTACATCAAGTCATCATGGAAATTACCTTACACACACACATGTTACAGTGAAAAGAAACAGAATGTATTTCTTAGTGGTAACAATTGTAAACGATCACTAAGCGGTATACTTCTGTGTCATGGTATTAACCTGCATGGGGCCTGTGAGGGGACTTCAAATAACCTTTCATGTCACCAGCACGGCACACCTGCAACACAAATAGAGCCATTCTTTAGACGGCTTTCTAACGGGAGCTATATTCTAATAGTGGACCACAGCTGTTGTGGCATGGTGCCAGGGAAAGCCTATCTCATCAGCGTGAGTTCCATGGACACTTGCTGTATGCAAGTATTGTATCCAAACAGCACTCCAGATACGGAGGCAACAATTTGGCCTTCTTTGAATATCTCTTCTATTCGAATTGATACTTTAAGCAGAATAAAGTCTGTTCTTTTACAGACAACTGTGCCCTTAACGTCATCAAAAGAAACGTATGATCTGCAAGTTGCAAGGACAACGGCAGAGATACATACCCTTTTATCAACAAATTGCCCCGTGCATTTCGTAGGAATGCTAAGCGAAATCCTAAATATGTCAGATCCCAGTGGTATCCCACATGTATTTAAGACAATTTTTTCGGGACTGTTAACACCCTTCGAAACAGTTCTGGGCATTTTTCCTAATTTTGTCCATTCTGTCTTTGGCGGCCTACCACTTCTTTTGGGACTCGTAGCAGGAATTTTATTTTTGATCCTTCTGCTCCGATATGGCAAGCCAAGTCGCAGACAAGACTCCGGCAACGATGGAAGAAACGATCCTAGCTATACGCTATCGGGACCGCATAACTAAAGTCCTTGGATTAGCCCGGCTAAGAGATCTGAATATAACCTGGCTTCTTTCATTCAGACCCATCTGGCAGAATTGCATCTTACCTGTGCTTCGATGTATGCTATGCGGAGAAGAATGCGTGTTGGACGTCTGTCTTACACTACCATCAGCAGTACCATTGGATACAGATACTTTGCTAAGTCCTGTAACGGCTCATGCATCATGTTGTCCCCAGCGGCTACACATTCTGATGACAGCATTCGTTGAGACTTCACCACTACGATTAGGGGGTAGTGAAGTACGACATGAGAGCAGCATCACACAGGTACGACCTTCTGTGAGCATTGCTGATCCTAACATCGATGATAGCAATCATTCTCACGACTGTACTGTTGCGGCATTTTCAAACTTAGTCGAACTTTCACCTGAAGCCGTAGACCAATTTTTTGAGAGTCTGTCTGAAATGATGTTCTCCCCTGAACAGAAAGAATAACTTTTTAAGCAACGAGCACACAGCGTTCCCTGAACTCTGAATTCGGCCTTCAGCTTTGATAAACAAAAGCTACTGAAAACTTTTGGAACTGTTTTTTCCCCTGAAAGCGAAATTATTTTTTCTCACTTCCAAAAATATTTACTTTTTTTGGCACATGTACTCTGCTTAAAGTAGAACTATTCTTAGAGAACAGAGCTTCTATTTTAGGAACTCTAGAGACAATATATTACCTCAGCCTTTAGCACATGTACAGCATTTTGTATTAATATATGATGGAATGGTCTCGACCTTCTCTTCTGTATTAAGAGCCATTTCATGTGTAATTTTCGCAAATCATTCAGCTGATAATTATATGCAATCCTTTTTTCTGAATGATAACACTGCTTGAAAAGCGTACAGTACCAATACTCATTTTCGTGTATTACCATATACCATTTCAATATGCAAACTTATGTATTTTGGGATGGGTTGGAAAACACATGCATCATTATATGTTTATATGTTTACTATTGCTTAGTTTTAAGTAATGAGTGACATTAGATCGTGGAGTGGGTGTTGTAGTTCTATCTAGGACCCTAAATTCGATAGTCCTGATTTATGCCCTTATGTGGTTATAATAAATAATATCCTTATAAAGGCATAAGAATCATATCCATATTTAGTCATAGCCCATGCTACCCAAATTAAGCAAGGCTACTAGAAAGTACAACGAGTTCTTTAAACAAACCAAACCTCCAGCAACCTGGGAATTCCCCATTGCTTCTGTTTTGATTTCGTCCTAGAACTCCTGTGAGCACTCTAAGAACGGCCAGTTCTTAGTGACATCTTCATTGACGTCTTATGTCCAACCTTACGTCAAAACCCGGCACCTTTCAGGTATAAATATACCAACGTTGCCTTAAGCAAACACACGGTGGTGGTTTTGAAGCAGAGCGGCTATCTACTTGCCCGAGAGCCCAGCTGATGCGGAGAGCCCACGGACGCCGCCCCTCCTCTTTGACGCACTGAGAGAGACGCTGTCTTTTCTCCTGCCGAGAAATCCAGCTCCGGTGTTTCCAGATACCCTCGCGGGTTACTGGGATATCGAGTCCTGAGAGAGAGATACCAGACCTCCTGCTTTCTAATACCCAGGTACGGAGCTGACTAAACCCTTTAAGAGAATTCTTGATTCAGATCCTTGGTATTAGGCTTAGGTCAGGTACACCGGGGTATGCGTATTTAGAAGCACCAGTTGAGTACATTAGTCAATGTATATTTGTATGTATATATTTTATCTATTTTAAAGAAACATATGGCTAAGAAACCATATCAATGCTTTTACAGTATTATTTCATAATACTCCTTATACTCTACGCACTTTACTTTATGCTAAGTATTGCAATTGTGGCAATTCATTTCTCTTGCATGAGAAAGAAGACTGCTCAATAAATAACACCTTTTATTGAAAACGCCCGTCTCTCTTTTCTCTGCACTCTGGTGAAACTAAGTATGCACACTTGACTGAGTGAAATAGCTGTCTATTGCTTTCACACGACTCTAGAGATACACTCTTATTCTGAGGGAGCAAAGTTGTCATGTTTTATGGTTGTCAGAAGCTAATCCCTTCTTGTCTATCCAGGGAGGTTAAACTCCTCCTCGTTTATTCAAGAAAGTTTCTAGTGACCTCTGAGCTAGCTGGCAAACCTTAAGTCTAATATAGTCAGTAGAGACCTAGTCGACCTCAGTCCTACGTCTACACTGCTGAATATATTATTCCAATGCGTAGAGCCTATTGGGAATATAGGAACTACACTACAGAGACTCCGCTAAAGGTGGTGCAGCAAAAAGGGATCATGATCACTGCGGAAACCAACGGAAGACGAGTCACCAGGAACGTGACGCACTTTAAGAAGTGCAGCCCTAATGTCAGAGAACTACTGACTGAACCGCAGGCTGAGAAAAGAGAGCCAGAGACACCACCAAACCGCAGTCAAGCACTGATAGAGATTGCTGATGAACGTGAGCAAGACATCCCTGATCCTCAGTCGCGCTCCAAACGGATCACGAGAAAACCTTCACTCCTCATTGAAGAAATCTCAGCGGCGATCGTCAGCGACGCGAAAGTAAAGGACGTAGATAGAACGATGTGTTTTTTTTTATATATTATTTTGCTTTGTTTACAGAGGGGGAGATGTAATGATGGACATATGTAAGGGCACTAGGACCGGCCCGAGGAAGGCTGGTGGTGGGCGGAAAGGGAGGAGCCTGGGTTCAAGAACGGCAGTTAGCCGTTAGCCCAGGACGAGGATGGATGTAATAAAGAAACTGATAACCTGCAACGAGTGTCCGCGTGTCTATGTACCAGGCGGGACACTACACATGTCACAGAGGGTGGGGAGATGGGGAAGTACTGCAAGGGAAGGAACACCGAAGCAACACGGAAGGGGCTGTTTAAATAACTGGGGAGGGCAGGAGGAAAAGCAACATGTAGTGGGGTGCAGGGAAAATGAAGCAATGCTAAGATGCACACTAACGAACACAAAGGGATGAGGGTGTGGGGAAGCAGTTTGTAACAGAGCAGCACAGAGTGTAGGTAGGGGGAGAGGTTTACACCGAGAGAAGGCTTGAAACTGCATGCTTTCTAATTGAGTACTTCACCCAAGAAAAATAGTGCCTGAATAGCAAGCTGTGAAAGCGGCAATGCCAGATAGCAAATAGATTGTAAAGAGGCATTGCTCCATGGGAGGGACAAACACCAGAATGCTAAACTAGGACACAAATAAGAGGCAGGCAAATGAGTGAAGAGGAAGCCAACCAATGGCCCTTCAATGTTCTTGATAAGCCACAATATACCTAGCCAAAGACTGCATATGATCTATGTTGTAGGCTCGACCTAAAAAGGGAGCTGCGCCTGCAAACCACTCAGAGAAAGGCACCCACTCTTAATGTGCAGTCAGCCCCTTAATGTGCAGCCCGCCCCTCCCCCATTCCAAATGGAAATCAAAACCATCATGAATAGTTTCTATTACTGGTATATGTGACAAGATTTACAAAAAATTGCATTCTACTTCTCCTTATTAAGAATTGTCTTTCTGCCAGGCTGCTTCTTTTGCCTATGCTTTCCTTATATTGGTCTGTTTCCTTTGATTGCTACTAGTCCTTTCAACTGCCCGTTTACTCTGTTAGTATCCTGGTGAAAGTTTAGCCAAAGAAGGAAGGTGCTCCTATACACTAGCCTGAACCAGTGTCTGTGTTGTACCCATTAATTTAGTGCTGCCAGATCTTTGTGTAGGTATCTGCTTGATTTATTGTGTATTTCTAGGTAGTTTTATTAGTAGCTGTTGATTCCCAGTCTCTGTATGCTCCCTGACCTGCTTATGAAATCGCATAAAATGTCATGCTGTTTTGCAATTTAGCGCCAAACCATACTAGAATATTGAGATGAAGGGTGCATGGTGTGCAGTTGGCTTTTTTATGTGATATGTATGTATATATGTATCTGTATGCATGTGTGTGTGTGTGTTCACGGTCTCTGTTGGTACTCTGAGGATATGCATTATAGATATGGGTGTCTTTATACAAGTCCTCTGAAAAGATTATGATTTTTAAATACTGCTAATTCATCCTTTCATTAAACATTTTTTCTTAGTTCTATCTACTGTTATCACTCTGTTTAACTGTTGCATACAATTGCCATGATCCAACTGGCATGATGGTCCCAATCCAGCTACTGGCCCCAACTTTATTCCAACCGCTCAAGCTTGGATTGCAACCAGTGGATCCACTCTCTCCGTCGGTGCCGCCATCTAACAAGAAGGCTCGTCTTTGGTAACTGGATACCGATCAGTAGGCCAGCACAGTTGACCAAGCAATCCTGCACCCTACCAAATGCTACAGTTTTGTTAAAAACAAGTTTTATGACATTCGGTATACTGAGACCCTGGACCCTTTGCAGAGGAGATTGAGGTCATTTGTACCATGTGATTGCAAGACCTCCTTTGCTAAAAGCACCCTTTTTACAGAGCTGCAGCTTCTCAAACAGGCAGGCCAAGGAGATTTCAATGGATCCTTTCTCTAAGGCTGACATCTGAATGTCATTGCATAACAAATATCAAGCCCCTGAGGACTGTCCAGGCATTGTATTCGGGTCTCCTCCAGCTTAATTTTCGGTGGTGATAGCAGCTTCCTTAAAAGAAAAGCGACATTCTTTGATATGGACATGGTGGCAAAATTAATAGGTACATTGAGGAGAAAAAAGTACCAGTAATGGGAGCTTTCCCTTTTGCAAGTGAACACCTAAACCATAAAGCCCAGCTAGGTGATAAGGGCCATATGTATCAAGGCCAAATGGGTTCGTAAACGCCTAAATTCACAGAATTTCGGCGTTTGCTAACTCATTTTCGCAAAATGGTATGTATGAAAGAATTTGGGTGCAAAATAAGGAATCGCAAAATTTGCCATTCCTTATGTTGCGATTGCATTAAAGGAATCGCAAATTTTGTGATTCCTTAAATGCAATGTATTAAGCAAAGAAAATTCCAAAATGCCCTTAAGGAATCGCAAATTACCACCAACTTCTAGTTGGTGGTAAGTTGCGATTTCCTTGAAAAATGCACATTTCAGCATTTCTCAAAGTGCCATATGACGCACATTCATGCCCTTAGGGCACGTATGTGCACCACATGTGCACCCATGCTTATTTCAGGGGTGCAGCATGGTGTCCTTTGGACACCCCTGCACCCTTGAAATTATTCTCAATTTGTGATTAGCAAATTGCGAATCGCAAATTGAGAAAAAATTCCCATTCCTTCCTATGGACCTCGTGGCCCATAGAAATGAATGGGGAAGTATTCCTTAATTGCGAATTCGCAATTAAGGAATATCAAGAAAAAAATTGCGTTTTTCTTGATACATACCATTTTGCGATTCTGAAATAGCGATTTCTTAAAAATCGCTATTACAGAATCGCAAATTGGTTCCTTGATACATATGGCCCTAAATCTCCTGCAAGAGTTTCTTTGTTGCTCCTTGACTTTGCACGGGAAGGAGACTAGTCCAGTGATCTGAATGCTCAAGCTGAAAAAAGATCTCTGCGAAATAAGCAGCAGGTGTCCAGGGGAACTTCTTGCACAGATAGTAGGATCATAGATGCCAGATGGGACATGCATAATTGGCAGAACCCCAGCTGCATCCCTGCCCATAAAGATGTTGATACTCAAGACATTGTTTACATAATTGAAAGCTTTTCTGCATTAAGAACCCAGGGTGTTTAAGGGGCACACAGGCATTGCAGTCATTTTCTATATCTGGTACTAATAGGGCACCCTATTGCAGCAGCTTTGGCTGGCAGTGGCTCCATGGAAATGGGAATTGCAATAGGACACGTCCTCCTATGCTTCCCGGTTGTGTACATCAACAGTATCGGAGCCTAGAGCTTCAGTACTCTCGCCACTCACCAAGTCTTCAAACCCAATCTTTTCTTCACACCTGAGAAGATTGTGTATTTTAGACATCGCGTGCACCTCTCGGTACTCTCCAAATCAAATCAGGAATCTGCGTTAGATCAGCTTTTTGTGATGTCTGAGAGCAATTATTTTAGTTGAGCAGCTCCTGTATCCTACATTGGCCCCGGTGAATTTTCATGCATCACCAGTCCTACTTTGTGTTGTGTCCAAACCCAAGTCCTCATCTTGGAACACTCCTCTAGGAGTGAGACAATGTCTGTAGCATTCCCTGGGCATGTACCTTCCTGACTTGCAGGTCAGCTTTGTGGGCAACCCCACATACATTCTGCCACCATTACACTCTTGAGTATTTCAGGAGCAATACAACTTTTGACTAGAATGGTTTCAGAAAGCAGATTGTTTAGGCCTAAGCTGAACTTTCTTCTCTTCCCTACTCGTTCTTTATTTCTGTCGACTCCAACCACAAGTTCAAAATGGAATTGAGCAATGTGTCTTATATAGTGGCCCATTGTAAACAGCTACAGAAGCATTTCCTTATCTCGCTGATACGTGGCTGGCAACCCATGAATTTGTAAAGGGAAATAGCCTACGGACTAAGAGTAAGAAGTCACTAAAAAGGTAATTTATACTTACTGCTGTTGGGTTATGCCACAATGAAATGTAGATGACAGGACACACATTTGTGAAAGTAAGTAGTGGTGCTTACAGCAGGCAGTATCTGGTTTGGATTGGTGGCTTTTATGCATCGATTAAATTAGGCAGACTCAGATTGGGTGTCATTATCAGCCTACTATTCAGGTATGACGACTCACACATGCTGACAACGTATCATGGATATAGGACACTACTTTGAATCTAATACATTTGAAATCCATCCTTTCTCCTTCACTTTAGCCCTTCAAAATCTTAGATTGGCATGCCAGTATGATGACAGTTAATGCCTGTTCATACCAATACATGCAATTAACATTGAGGATATCGCTTTGACATTGCAATGCGTGCATTATGTAAAGTGCTCTGACACCTTACACTGGTATGAGTGGTGCTATAATACTAAATGAATCAGACAGCGAGTGGTTCTGGAGACTTGAGGGCCGCTGTTAAATGGTGCTTGTGAGGGAATCCGTGGTAGAGGTGGCCGTTGGGGGGGGGGGGGCAACAAACACGTCGTTCTTTGGACTTGCTGCATTTCTTTTAGATAACACGTAAGTTAGAAATCTCTCTGCTTAGCCAAGTGTGCCGCTTGGCTGGTATTTCATTGCTTCTTTCTGTCTGTGCATCCAGATATACAATACAACAAGTAACATTACACCTACAGCAGTAAAATCCTTTAATGGTACGATCATTGGAGTCTTGTGCGTTTCTAACCTGAAGTGTACTTGCCTGTGTAACCAATTCATGTCATGGCGTGTGTATCTAAATTGCAAACCTGCCATAAGACCCTTCATGTGGCGATTTATGTGTGGAAATGCAGTTTTTTCACTTGTTAAGCGCACAGAGACTGCTGCACACAGAGGAAAAAAATTAGAGGGAACATTGGTCCTTTCCCCCTTTATTTTTGGAGGCTAATTCCAATCAACCCCCTCCCTACTCAAATATGTTCTCTTCCTCAACATAAAGGGCGGGACTTTGGCGTGCAGGCTGGCAAGTCTTTTACTAGTAGAAAAAACTAATTTAAATTGAAAGAGAACAAAGATATTCTTGATAAATTACAATCTTCCCCTCTTCAGCAGCTTTTCGATCCTGTGACTCTAGCTCCAGGGGTTGTCTCCACGCCTCGCCCACAAACAAAGAAGGAAAATTTATGTACAACTCGAAAAGTTTCCCCGATTTTTCTAAAAAACAGGTGCAAAACCTCCTGAGCATCCTATAGCGGAGGGACTAAAAGCTGACTGCCCACCTACTTAAGAAAAAGATAGCAAGGATATAAGTAACAGTGTTGGTAAGAAGAAGAAGAAAGAAAAAAGGGAAAAACGTCGACGGATAGATAAAAAAAGAGCAAAACGGATACGCTTCGACTCTATCGTAATCCACAATATATCTTCAGTCCCCGATTTAAATGATTTGAAAAAGGAAGATGGTCAAGTAGAATCCAACCCATCGGGACCTTGTTTTCCTCTGTTGAACCTAAGTGCTCCAATTCAATACTCCAAAGAGGCATCTGTACTTGATATAACATTCCCCCTACTCTTCAGAGTAACGTGAACCCTAATGCCTCACTATTTGTTTCCTCTTTAGTCAATAAAGTTATTTATAATCCTATTGAAAATATTCCTGAGATAACCTGCCAAATTATTCTTCCACCTTTTGCCCCTTACACCTTGGATTTTCGTTTATTTTTACAATGAACCATTTATGAATAGGGCTTTCCTGTTAGGTTGTTTCACTGAAATCCCTGGCCTTGAAATGATCCGAAGCAACAACCTTACTCTGGTTCAAGTTCAAAAATGTAATAATCCTAGGGGAGCAAGAGTAACGTTTGCTTCTGAAGCAAAGCAGTTTGATAATGTTACACAGCAATAAATTACGTTGATGTGGTATTGACTTTTTTTATCTAAAGAGGAGTTAGCCTTAAAAAAAGTGGCCCAAAATCAGCAGTCTAACACTTATTCAAAAATCGCCACAAGGGGCATACCTCACTCGGAGGAGACAGTATACTGCAGGTCTCACTTGGTAAAGAAGGCAGGAGGGTCTCGCTTATCACAGAGAAAAAGAATCAGTATGAATTATTCGCAGATGAGGAAGATAACAAATGGAGTTGGGTAGCAGACACTAAAATAAAAATAGATTTCTAGGCTTAAAATATGGCATTTCTTCCTAGCAAGGGTATTACTGTGATATCTTGGAACACAGTCGGCCTAGGCACCAACAAAAACAAACTCTTATTTTTGAAAGAGCAGAGCGCAGATATAATATGTCAACAAGAGATTTGGATCACAAAGGCTTGGTCCACTGAAGATCATATAGTGCTGGCCCTGCTCGCGCCCCCTGTGACTAGAGGACTTGCTAAAGGAGGTATTGTCATTATGCTAAGTACAAATCTTAGTTGGTCATATAAAGAACTTTTTCAGGCCTCCAACTTAATTCAGGCAATTAAGCTAGATCTCAAGGATGCCCACGATCATTCAAATTCTCTGTTAATTATAAATGTATATTTACCGCCTGATGCATCTTACTCTTACTTATTAAAAGACCTATTCGTTTTTATCTCGTCTACCTTAGAAAGGGAAGAATGCAGGTTTCTAATGTTAGTTGGAAATTTGAATTCTAAAGTCTCTTCTCACAGTATAATGGTTTTCTCTAACACTGAAAAAAACGAAGCCCTAAGTATTCCCACTGCCCAATTTCTGAATAAAAGTAAGACAGATAAAAGAGGAGCTACATTACTTGAAGTTCTGACAAGCTTTGACCTTATAATTGCTAATCAGAGGTTAAAAAATGATATTCCAGCAAATTTTACGCATAAGGCTCCAACAGGGAGATCCATCATAGATTATCTAATTGTTTTGTAATTTCATAAGTATGGAAGTGTTGGGAACTGATTTTAGCGACCATATGTTGATCTGCTCCTAATTCAATTTTAATTGTGCTAAGGTAGGTCCCTGGAACTTTAAAGGCAGCACAGTAGGGTTCAATGCAACAAATTGTAGAATTCACTGGAACACTCAAGCAACAGCTAAATTAAAAGCGAACTAAACAGCTTTGATAAAAGATCAGCAGCATTTACTAATGGCCGAGCGTGACTCTCCTCAATCTGATTTACTTGAAGCCTTCTCCCATAATGTAGGTTCTTTGGCTACATTATGTAAATCATTGCAGGCTCCAGCTAAACGGAGATCATATTTTAATCCAATGCTTACCTTAAGTAGGGAAATAAATAAATTGGTGAGGGTCCAGTTCCTGAATTATTCTATCGAACGAAGTAATCTAATACATTTATTAAAGAGGAAAAGGCAGAGGAAAAAACACTCCTTAAAACAAATAAAAGAAGCTGGTGCATGGTGCAGATAAAAGAGGCGGCTTCAAAAAATAACTCCTAAAATTATCGCTGACTGCTGTGGCACAAGAGTGAAATCTCTCCCCATTCCTATTAAAGAAGAGGATTGGAAACTTCACTTGGTAGATCTCTACTCTGCGAAATTTAATTTTATTAGTTTTGCTGCACATGACTCATTTGAAACTTCTTTATTCAACTATGTTCATTCATTGAATGATGTTGTTCGATTTATTAAAAACCACTTTTGTGGGCCACGTGCTTAGCTCCATTGTTTAATTTCGGTTACTCTCAGGGGAAGACACCACCATCTTGGTCCGGAAGCATTTTAATTCCTCTGCACAAAAAGGGCCCTAGGACCCATCCGGGTAACTATTGGCAAATAACCTTATTAGATGCAGCAGGGAAAATATTTGCATGTAGTATTCTCGATCACCTCACGGAAGGGGTGATCGAGAAGGAGGTCCTCCCAATAGAACAAGCAGGTTTTAGGAAAAATCATTCAACACTGGATACCCTCTCCATGTTGAAACTAATTGAGGAGAAATGCACAATCTCTTGTAGGTCAAACGTTTATATGGCCTTCATGGATTTTTCAACGGCCTTTGATAAGGTAGATCGACCATTACTATGTAGAAAATTACATAATATGGGTGTGCCTGCTCCCTGCTCCCTGCTATCCTTAATTATTGCATTACATTCTCAAACATGGTGCCAGGTACTAATAGGTGGAAATCAAGGCTTATCATCTGTAATTCCCATAGCAAATGGACTGAAACAAGGTTGCCTACTAGCACCACTACAATTCTCCTTAAATACAGATGATTTACCCAATTGTTTTTCCCAGTTAGAGGGAAATGCACCAAAGATAGGCAGCTGTTTTTTGCATGTCTCCTTTATGCAGAAGATATAGTAGTGATGGACCTAACCCCTATAAGCAAAATTGTAATCATGAAATGCAACAGAGGTAGAAAATCAAGTAATTTTAAGTGGCAAATTGGTCTTGAAAAACTGGAGGTGGTAGATTCATACCTCTACTCAAGGAAACTAATAGCGAATAATACAAAAAATAAACTTCATATTGAACACAGCTCCTGTAAAGCTATATCCCATGCTAATGGTCTGTGTATACTTTATAGTGCAATGGGCAGAAGGCATTTTTCACATCTGCTGACGGTTTTCAAAGCAAAAATTCCTCCAACCCTGCTTTATGCTATTGAATCAATCCCTGTAAAAGACTGGAGTTTTTTAGATAGGATCGAAGGACAGATTGTACGTAAATTGTGCGATTTTAATACGTTAGTTCCATCAGCTGCTATTAGATTGGAATTTGGCCTGATAAGCTCCTAAATTCAAGTTGTATCCAGGGCTTTACGTTGGGGATACCAGTTAAAAAACTAGTGAGTCTTACTCATTAAGAGGTTTCATGTGTCAAGAAATCGTTGGCGGTACTGGGGAGAAATATTCCCTATTACGTGATTTTTCTTTGGCACTAAAACTCTTTTGTGTACAAGAAGGATCAGTGATTTCCCTCCCGCCATTAGAATTTAAATCCTCTGTAAACACCTTAAGTGGTAAGATCAGCTTTAATAGAGACATTAAAATCTGTAATACTAAAGAGAGATTAAAGATAATAGTCAGGACGCGCTCTCCGAGAATTTCCCAGAAACATTTATGCTGGAACCTAGAATCTGGAAATCGACGTTGGCTCACTCTATGTCACATGAATCTCCTACCTTTAGATGATATAACAGTAAAACTGGTTCCAGAACATGAAAAATTGAAACATTTGTAATTTTTGTGAGCTGAGTATTCAGAATCTGGATCATGTCTTGTTTGTCAGTCCAGCATTGGTTTTGAGTCGTCGTCGCTGGCTTAGGCCGATGTTTTTACAAAATGGTGTTAAAAATGTAGCTTCAGCCTGTGATTTTCTCTTTTGCCAAAAAAATGAAGTAGTCTCTGAAAAATTATTCAACTTTTTTAAGTTATATAGTCTCTTATTTGGGTTGTTACCCTTACGTCTGTTGCCCTATTATGGAGTCTGTATATTTTCTCAGTTTCCAGATAATATTTTGCACATGTTTTGGCTACTCTTTAACTGCTCTTTACATAACTGGGGTATATTTTGTTTTGAAGGGGAGCCTGGGCTTCTTCTTCATGCAGGCTGCAATGCAACCTGAATAGAGAACAGGGAAAGTGTGCATGACTGGTTTGGGTGGCCCGAGAGGGCCGACCAAACAGTCAATGCGCACTAAGGAGTGGGCAAATCACTCCTCCCCTGCCCTGCTCTGAGAGCAGAGCAGCCCCAACCACCCACCCACCCACCCGCAAAGCAGCAGGAAGCATTAAATGATAATAACTTAGAGTTATTATCATTTTATGCTTCTTCTTCACACTGCTTCAAAGCAGTGCGGGGGAGCCGCCACTCCTGGTCTCCAACATTTACTAAAACAAAAATATGCAGAGAGATGGAAGCGGAGATCTCAACCTGTAGATATTTGAACCTCGTTTTGTAGTAAGTAGTACTGCTGCAATACTACTGTAAATACAATAGAATCCTTTTTAGGTCTCGCCTAGCGATGTAGCGCCTTGGCAAGGCCTATAGTCGTTGGTCTGGTGGCCGAAGGGGGACAGGAGTGTGCACGCTCACAGCGCCCGGACAGCCCATGTTCATGCTCACGGTGTCTCTTTCAGACAGCAGATGTGCACGCTCATGGCATCCCTTCCAGCTAGCATCCGGACAGCCCATGTGCACGTTCACGGCGTCTCTTTCGGACAGCCGATGTGCCAGCTCAAGTTAAGTGTGCGATGCGCGGTCTGTCCCCTCCCGGTCTGCGTCTGGTCCGCGACACTTCTTGTGTCGAACAACTCTTCCCCCCCCCCCCCCGGGACTCTGCCATCCCAAAAAAGTGTCTGCCTTATTTTTTTCAGTAAATTGTAATTCCCCCATTTTCGTCCCCTCCACGTGTCTGCTTGACGTCCCTGACAAGTTGCTGCCTTTTGCATTCCCGAGTGCTTTGGTCACGATAACTTCAGCAAAATCGTCAATTTCTGGTCCTCCGCCCTACCGATTCCGTGGCTGCCTTCTCCACTCATTTCAGCTCCCTCAAGTGGGTCTGTTCAATGTTTCATCATAAATTTGGGTGTTGGTTTCTATCGATCTGCTGGCCCGCCATTTTGTGCTGAGGTATATGGGTCCGTGAACTGGGGCTGCCATCTTCACGGCCTCGACCGTTTTCTTCCATCGCTATGGGCCACCAGTCTACGTGTTGGTGCTGGCTTTCTTGTACTAGTGCTTCAAGTTGCCACCCGCCCCCCCCCCCTCGGTACGCACAATCTTCCCTCTGAAAACAATGGTCACGGCAAGACACCCATTTCAACCTTTGGTGCTCCGGCATAGATTGCGAGAATGGCCACAGATAGTATGTTTTGTGTGACTCTAAACTGTGACTCTAAACTGACAAAAATACAGATTTTGCATGTTCCGCTTTTATGACAGACTTCTCCAGCTTCACCTAGCACGAAGCTATCAAACGCATTGGAACTGGAATATGTGAACTGCATTCTGCACGCATGTATTTCTGTGCCGAGCAAAAGAAACCAGTCAGGTGACTTATTGTATTTGAATCCCTCTGACTGCCCCATTTTAACTTGTCCTAAAGGCATCGGAGCGTTTTGCCTCAGCACCAGCTTACATTACACGAGGTCAGATTTTTTTAGGCCCAGGCAGAATAAGTGATTTGCCCAGAATCACAGGATATTGAGCCTAAGAGACTAAATGGACATGAACCTGTTCCCCCAGTTACAAAGTCAGCAGCTCCGTTAAGCCACATTACCTCTTGAGGCTTCAGGACACATGCACATGTAGCTTTTGGCCTCCAAGCTGTACATATGTATCTGCAAAAAGCACATTAACCCACCCAGCTCATTTACTATCTTCAGGAGCTTTTCTGATGACCCAGTGAGTCCCAGATCCCAGCCTTTTCACCAAAATCTCCCAAAAATGAATAACGATTTTCTTTGCAATTCAGATAAAACTGGGTCAGTGTTCTGCTTCCATCTAATAAAAGATGCACACATGAGACTTCTCTTTATAGACATCCCACATCCCTGGCGTCTTCTTCCAGTATTATTACTTGGTGCCATGTCACTTGGAGCGCCTTTCGGCAGGTCTTTTAGGTAGCCAACGACCCTGGCTTTTGAGACTCGGGTTTCGATGCTTCTCATTATAAGTGTGTGACTGTCAGCCCCACTGTGCAGCGCGCTGTTCCATAAAAGTGACGGGTAATCCTACAAATGTGGGAACAATTATACCTTAAGGGTCCTCCTTATTCCTTCGTCGACAAGAGGCCTCACGTCGTGTGTGGCACCCTTAATCATAGCTTCCTTCTTAGCAACAGTAGTTTGCACGTTGTGAGCATATATCAGTAATGTCAAAAGTGAAACTGCAACTCCCGAAATACAGTGCATCACTGGCTTAAAAAGCAAGGACTGGCTACTATGTCAGAGGACATGGTTCCACTTGGCAGCTGTGCTTTAGCCACCTGAAACCAAAGATACAACCAGGGGTGTAGCACAGCCCCTCGCAGCCCCCGCACACGGGGAGCCCCCAGGCCTTTAGGACACCCCCAATACATATCTGTGAGATATGAGGGACCGAGAGCACCTTCTTCCGTTCCGTAGGGCAGCGGTTCCCAAACTGTGCGCCGCTGCACCCTGGAACCCAAGAACTCGCCAGGGGCACCGCACACTTCTTGAGAATGTGGGAAAGGTCGTAGGTTGTATCAGTACGCCTCCGTTCCAAAACATGGCAGTTGCATATTTAAAATGTGCATTTGTGGGCTCCAGTACAGGCATGTGCTAAGTGGGAATGTCTTGCGGGGGAGTTTCGGAAGCAGCACCTGTCAGCGGTGTGAATGGGTTGTACCAGCATGTGACGTGTTGCAGGGCCAGGCACAAACATTCACTGATTTCCGAGCATGCAGCTAATACGAGACAGGTGGAATTTTCTTCAGCGAGAAATGCACCTTATCTGTATGTATGTATGTATGTATGTTTGGATTTATATAGCGCTTATAACCCAGGGGTCTCTAAGCGCTTTGCCTTGGGAACCCGTCCTGGCTTTTCCCTGTGAGATAGCCCCTACAGGGCATCCCCAAGGTGAAAGCCAGGCATCCCGCCGCGGGGGGCCGTTGTGGAGATTAAGCAAGCTTAATGCCCAGAGTTGCAGAGTGTGAACCCATGATTAGGTCAGGCACCGAAGCGAGAATTATCGAGTCCGTGGACATTTGAGCTCGAGACCCTGCCGCGTCGGGAATTGAACCCTGGTCCCGGGTCTGACCTCTGCTTCAGGGTCTGCCTGCTCTAACCAGTGAGCCACACTTCTCCACTTATCTGTGTGCTTATAAACCTGCTATTTTGTTTTCTCCTCCCCGGAACCATATTCAAGTTTGCAAAAACAGTCTCTTACACCTCATTATGGAGTGCTTAGATGCCCATTAGACCCAAATGCACACAACTGCTATACTTTGCTGGCACTACCCTTAGGTACCTAATTGAGTGGGAAAATCCACTGGGAAGGGCTGAGAAAGTTCAATAGCTTGCCTGTGAATCATCTCACCTAAGAATACCCCTCTTTTCACCCCTCAACCCTAAATGCAGAAAGGCAGTAATGTTTCACTTGTGATGGAATTGCACAAATCCTGGGTAGAATATGAGACATTAGGAGATACAATTTGTGATTTTGTATTTCAAATGGATCGAAACTTTGTAATCTGTTTGTTGAACTTAGGGTCAATTGAACATATTCACATTCTTATGGGCAAAGGTGGCAGACATGAATTTATGGCATTTTTTTAAATTCTCATACAATTCCATAGGCACTTGATGCAGGCAGAAATACCTTAGACACCATGAAATAATGCTAATGGAAGCTTTAGTATCCATATAGAAAGTTTGCATTCTTATTTATTTCACGAAACCTGCTTTGCTGTGCCATAACGTCCTCAACATGTATCAAGTTGCAACTCTAACTGGCTCATTTATTTATTTACTGTTTGGGTTTTTGTGTACCTGCCACTTTAGCACAGTTTGTCTGTGATGCGGAACGCCCCTTTGTTTTTATGTCTCGCTGGCGTGGGCTGCGCACATGCGCAGTCTCGCTGGCGAGATTTTATGTTTTTTATGATCTTTCAAAAACGGGCTTTAATCCCCGCCCCTCTTTCCCATTTGCCGGAGTCACCGTTCATGCTAAACGGTGACCAGCCATTGGGAAAGAGCATTCTGTGGCGTAGACTTTTCTCTTTTTCTGCCATCCCACTTGGATGGCCTGCTTTCCTTCTGAAGTAAAAGGTTTCTTTTTACTTTTTTTTCTTTTTTAAAGTGCTCTCTCAGGTTCCACATGAGTCATTTTCAAAGCAAATAGTTTAGAGCGTCTAAAGTGTTAATTGATATTTTTCTATCTGCTTTTCCTGACCCTGTGTCTAGTTGTTTGCTGACTTTTCCTCTTGTTTCAATATGCTATACTTTTAATAAGCAGTGCGGCACAGGCGACATGCTACCCTGCTCACTAAACGCTTAAAATATTGAAAGAATAGAGTTTGCGCTTTGCGGCACCTTTCTTTTATGCGGCGCCGCTTGACAAACTGTTGAGCAGTATTTCCGTAGCGCCACCAGGACCGGTTAAAAGTAAAAACTCAAATAAAATGAGAATATTGTGATACCGTTTATCGGTATCGTAAGACATGCATTGATAAGTCTCTGTTATAACAAACACAGCGACTCCATTTGAACAACAGTTTCACGGTCCATCAGAAGACTCCAAGCGTCCATCCAAGGCAAGGCAGCACCATGTGCAGCCTCATCGGAACCCACAAAGGCAACTTACATTACAATGAGGGCGGGTCTTGCTTGAGTTGTATGCCTGTGGGGTCTGCATACCGCACCAACGAGATGAGAAGGCAGGGGGTAGCAGCGGATGTGTGGGGCCACTATGCCATGAACTGAGAATCAAGTTTAGACAAATGACATTAAATGCCTCCGTTTGTCAACAGCTTTTTTCTCTGTGAAACATTAGAGCAGCTATGAACATAACGAAACACAACCGACTGACTGGTAAAAAGAATATTAAAACGTGTAATTCTCTTAATTGATTGCCCCCTAGACAGCGCATTCCCATTGGCTTTTTTTTCAGTGTCATTTGAACAAGATTAAGATTTTTTTTTAATTAATCAGCTGTGTGGGTCCAGTTGTTTCCTTTGAAACGAATCATGACTACAACTCCCAAAAGCACCGCTTAATGAATAAAAGTACAGGACGCGAACATCCTGCCTGGTTAGATGAAATTATTTAATCCCCATATACCTGCCAGACAAACCACTACTATCAAATGCTTTCGCCCCACCCACCCCTTATAATATAAGAACTGAAACTGGAAGTGGGGTGACTTAAGTCTTCAATCAAGCATAAATGTAGATTGTTGCAGTGAATAGATTTTTTTCATATCAAACACTTAAGCGCTGTCACGTCATCACTCACGAGGCTTATATACAGCACATAAAAAGCTAAATAATGGCACACCCACGCAGAACACAACCAGAAGATTTCTTCAGACAACCATGTAAATGAATACATTTTTTTAAACTTGTTTTGGGCTTGATTTGTCAACAACTGCAGCTTTTTCTCTTTTGCCGGTCACTCCAGATGGCACGGGCGGTTTTGGGAGGATTTTCGCACATGCACAGACAGTAGCTTGGAGTTCTCATATAATTATTCAAATTATCTACTTATGCAAACATACTGCCCTCTTGGAGGTGCTCAGTGCTCCGCTCGTCAAAAGTGTTACTCTTTGTGGGTGACTGAACAGAGGAGAACTTGCGCTCTTGGGCCTGTCACTGATCTCGGCCCGAGCCATAATCAGGTTTTTGCCAAAACAAAAAAGTTTTCTGAGATCGTTCCGCTCGGACAGGAAGCCAGCTTTCTTTTTCACCCCTTTTAATTCCTCTATTTCACTACTTCTGTGACAGCAACAGTGCAATACTCGGCCCCGGGGTTCCTCTCTGGTTTTGAATCGGGTATTTATTAGAACAAGCGTTTGTTTCTCCAGTTCCCTACTGAAGCAGATTGAGGTAGGGGAAATATGAACGGAAATGCCTATGTTTGTACACCACACAAACGTGTTTCCATAACTTTTCTCACCGTAATATGATTGAAGTAATGTACCAATAGTATTCTGCTAATGATAAAGCATGCTGACCCCAACATACCTATGATGAGTCCAAACAATTCAAAACGTGTCTCTGATTGTTGCATGTTTTTTGAATCATTAGTCTTTGACAAGGTCATGTTCAAAGTGACGATGTCCTCAATTATTACATTTTACTGACATTTTGCTTGGATTCTGGAGTAAAAAAAAAAAGTGAGAATTTAAAAGTACCACAAGTATGGGTTTTATTCAGAATGCATCGATCAGTTATAGAGGGCTCTCTGGCATAAAACGCAAGAACAGCTTCTGATTTTAGAAAGGGACGCTGCCTTCTGAAGAATGCTGAGATGTCGGCCTTTTATAATAATATGAAGCACCGTGGAATCACCGTGTTGTAGGTCGAGCCTGGGCAGCGCCTGCGCTGCTCTATGAGGCATGCAGTATTATGGTATGGCATAGAAGCTCCATCCATTTTCCGCCCATCTTTTCAATTGGCTCCGATTAGTGTCCTTGCAAAATCATTCCCTTTCATTTGTGAATAGGATTAGTAGTCCCTCCTTGGCACCACCTTGTCTGCAGTTGTAGTCACCCATAACGACTGGATTTTTTACTCGTGTTGTTACACGGTCTGCTTTAAAAGTCAGTGAGCACTATTTACTTAATGAATAATGCGGGACAATGTCGACCGCTTCTTCTAAACATATTTTTGTATTATGGCCGAGGCCATTAACCTTAAATTGGGCAGAGTAACTAGCGACAGTTGGTTATGCTCTAAACAATGTTCTTTCACAGCACTTTGGGACCCGTGGGGACGTCGGCGCGAGCCGGTGTCCCCCTGGGATTATTCGCGCGGTGGAACAATCCACCTTGCGCGATTGGCTGAGGCGGAGAATGGGGGCGGGATTATGGGAGGGCGCTAAGGAATTTGCGGCTGGCGGGAACACCTCATTCTGAGGAGTTTCTTGTCAGCTGGAGTTTGTTGTCGTCGCGTCGGCTTTCCTCACAGCTGAGGAGTTTTTTGCTTGGGCCATGACGGGGGAAGCTGTCGTCAGGGGCGCTATCCACGCCCTCGTGGAGGAGGGAAGAGATGACTTGCTTCACCCAGGTGCCCAGGAATTCGTGGAGGAGGGCTCCAGGCACCCGAAGCGGTCTGCTGCGCAAGGGGTGTGTGAAGCTGTGGCGGCGTGCCTGCCCTCCAAGAGCCGTGCATAGCTGCTGAACACTCCGGACAATAAATATGCAGCGGTAATGCGCAGTGGGCGTCCCTCAGGTCACAGTGCTCGCGCGAAAGGGAACACTCAGCGCTGTTTATCTTTGCCTGTCATGGCTGGGAGGCGGTTGGGGGTTTTACCTATGCAACGTTTAGGACGGGCTGGGAAGCGGGGCAGCAGGAGAAGCGGCGGGTTGTCAGAAGTGTTCCGGCCCCCCTCAATAGATTTAGCAGTGAAGAGGGGAGTAGCCAGGTGGGGAATGTTCAGTTTTTTGATGACGCTAAGCGCTGGTTACCAAACAAACCGGTACAATTGAAGGGCAATTTGCAGGAGTCGTGTGTGCAATTGCAAAAAGCTTCGACATGTACTGATATTGCTCCCCCTGTTCTCGATGCTGGATGCTCTGCAGCTTTGGTGGACTACTCGTCGGACAGTGAGGTAGAAGAGGAGGGGTTTATTGAATGGTCAGATGAATTTCTGGAAGTCGTAATGATGGCAATCTTCAGGTGATGAAGCCTATTTGTGGCGCCTCTATGAGCAAGGCAGCGTTGGCCCCTCAGGCTAGGCCCCCCCCAGGGCAAAATCTAAGGCAGACCAGAACAGGAAATTTACCACTGATGACATGGTTTTCGAGGATGCTGTTGGGAGTGGGATGTGCTAATTTTTCAAGATATGGAAGAAGAGCCTCGATTGGAGCATGCTCATGAACAGTTAGATAATGACAGTAATGTTTCGGACATTGTCTCTATTTTTCCAGTTTCTCGCCCCTCTCCCTCTCACCCTCAGGTTGACTTTGATTCTACGTTTGGGCCTCAATGTGGACAATGGGTCTGGGTGGAACATGCTGCTATTTCGGATTCGGAGGTTGGAGGTTCCATCCGGGATCCTGGTCTTGGTTAGTTCACAGCGGCTTCTGGCAGGAGCGGTAAGAAGTTTACAGAGAAGTCAGTCCCTAGGTCAACGTCTAGTGTCTCCAGTTTGGCGTATGTGAAGTAAAGTGCGGCTTCTGGTAGGTCTTTTTCTTCATGAGGCGGATAAAGTGCGGATTTTGAGTCATCGGCCGGGCTCTCTACGCGGAGACCTGTGACCTCTTGGACAGATTATGGTGGTGGGGTTGGGGATGGTGTGATGCCTAGCACAAGTAATGATGTTTGGGACTTATCCATGGTTCATTGTGATCAAGGTTATGGTGATGATAATGCATATGAAGAGGTTTTGCTGGAGTGTTTGGTTAATAATAATGCAACTCAGTTGGGTTCTAATCAAGAGTTATCTAGAAGGGGTCGAGGTACAATCAATTCTTCTAGTCTGTTACAAAGATCAAGAGCAGATTTCTCGTCGGACCAAGATCAGCGCGGCGGACATCGTGGTCTCGACGATCCTCAGGAATTTCAGAAGCGTGCTGCTCAGCTAACGTCAGGTAAGCCTCATTGGTGGGCTGCTTGGTCACGACCTTTGGCGGGTGGCAGTACTGTTGTCTCGGAGGAAGTTGATGTTGGGATTACAAATATCCACATTTGTATTTGTAATAATAATAATAATAATAATAATAATAATAATATCCACATTTGTAAAGCGCACAATCACCTGTTAGGGTCTCTAGGCGCTGGGGGCCGTTGGGAAGATTAAGCAAGCTATTGCCCAGAGTCACATGGTGCTGGGCTAATCTGCCACCGGTGCCGGGGATCGAACCGTGATCCCCAGATTCCGGAGTCAGTCGCTCTGGCCGCGGCGCCACACCTCTTCCTCTAATCGCTCAAATCAACCTTTGAGCGGGGTGAAACAAATGGGTGTAGTGTCTGTGACCGATTTGACACCTTTTCCGCTTAATGTTACAAGGGTAAATAATAATTTCTGTGACGACGGACACATGTCTGATAA
Organism: Lissotriton helveticus; assembly: GCF_964261635.1. Lineage (NCBI taxonomy): Eukaryota > Metazoa > Chordata > Amphibia > Caudata > Salamandridae > Lissotriton > Lissotriton helveticus. Next base: position 2,090,542,567 of record NC_136061.1, read on the forward strand.
GAACATTCCCAATACTAGTCAGGTTGCAGGTCCTAGCAATGTTCGGCCAAACTTCCTTATATGGGTTTAGCTATGCCTCTGGGTATGCATCTCTCTGAGAAAACTAAACAACAGATTTGGAAACATGAATTTGTCGATGTGTTCAAATTGTTGCATAGAGATATTCAAGCCAGAAAGGGTTTCAAGGAGGAAGAATGGGAATTATCTAGACGTCCCAGAGTACCCAAGAATATTGAAAATTGGAACTTTTTAATTTATGCCAGCGCGGACTGTGAAAGACATCCGGATAGGGCGGTAGCTATGTTTAAATATATAGATATTATTCGTAGAGCACAGTTACAAGTTGGCGGTTACGCTTGGCTCAATTATGATGAGGAATTTAGGGCCAGAGTCAGCATTTTCAATTACAATCCTTGGGGGGAGGTGGATCAAGAACTTTGGTTACAGTGGATGTCCTCTAATGTCCTCTAGTGTGAACAAACAAGGACCCCCTGGGTAGTGATAGCTAGAGACTCCTAGGGCAGGGTAAATAAAATATGTGTACAAAAACTTCCTAGGCAATCAGAGCGGCAGACCACAGATAATTGGACCAAATAGAACAGGGAATAGGCAAACACTCACGAATAAACATTAATAAAAAATAATCATGATTTTAATTAACACATTAAAAATCATATAAAGAACAGGGTGTTCAAATTATATGACAAGCAATAACAGAAATTAGCACAATATACACTATTTGCAAGATAAAAAGACACCGACAAGATTATACAGTGTCTACAATAAAAAATGCAACCAAATTACTCGACGCGCGTTTCGGCGAGAACGCCTTCTTCAGGAGCCGCAAGTTACGATCTGTAATCACATATGAAACATAACAAGTTATTGTGGCCAAGACCCTTATAAAATAAAATACATTATAGACATAATCATCACTTTTTACAATAACAATACAAAACAATATTTGCAAACAGACGAAGCCTATGACCTAGAAACTAGGAGGTCCAACTAATATATCTTGTGTCTAGCTTGTCATATGATGGACATATATTGGACAAACCAATTGTGAGCTACTCACTATTCTGTATTAATAAACAGAGAGAACAAATTGATAGGCCTCCCTGTATAATACAATTATTATCATTGATATCGTTGTTCCTAGAATACCGCAAGATAAAGAGAACACATATGTTGGGCCTCTCTAAGAAAACAAAGTGATAACTATTACATAACTCTATTATTTATACTATAGATTTCGATGTATGCTTATATCTCCTAAAGTTGATAGTAATTTGCTGGGAAGAATCCTCAACAGTGTTGCCCCCCGATAAATAGCACAATAACAATCTGTAGCTTAGATACCCATTCAACTTGAATATATAAAACATTGACATGACATAATCGTGACTTACTACATGTAGGTAGATGAAAGATGTTATCTTCAAACAGGTGACACGGTAGCAATATATCTAAAACATGGATATATGATGTAGAATAAGTATATACATTACATCTGACCAGATTTACATCAAGGCAAGCAAATCAATAAACCAATGAACACAATGGTTCCATGCAAATGCAAACTGTTGTCATACATCGTCTCGTCTGATGGAAGATACTACGATGTAAGAACAAGGAGCATGGATGGGAACAACAATGTAAATACATGTTTAAGATAAAAAAGGTGCCCAATGCGAACTGTCTATAATACCTGTGTCAAGAAAGGATTCCTGTTTATGAAGTGTCATGAACAAATGGGGCGTGTAGATAAATGGGATTTCCTTGATGTATCAGCAAAATGTCTGAAAAATAAACAGACGTCCGTAAGAAGGTAGGCATGAACAGATTCGAGCTGGAGGTCGTCTAATGTCCTCTAATCAGACGCCTGCAACGATACACACTGCTAGCGGTTTGCCCATAACTTATCGTCCCTTTCTGCAGCGTCCCGCCCAAATGGGGGCGGGTGTATTGGGTAGGGCACAATTGTCTGCAGCAGGTGCCTGTTGGAATTTCAACCGGGGCATCTGCACCAGGCAGTTTTGCAGATTTAAACATGAATGCTCGCAATGTGGAGGTAGGCATGCCATTACCCAGTGTTTCCCGAACCAAAATTTTGGGGACCAAGGGAGGGCCCAGAGAGGCAGAGGGAACATTCAACAGTTTATTCCAAAAGGCTCATACCCCGGTTAATTTGCTGGCTCTGTTGGCAAGGTTGGAAAAGTATCCTGATGCGGACGCTGCCTCTAAATTTTTTTTTTTTTTGGTGGGATTTAGAATAGGTTATCAAGGGCCGCGCTGTCATTGTTGGGCTGATAACTTAAAGTCTGCCAAAGAATTACCTCATATTGTGCAACTAAAACTTGACAAGGAATTACAAGCTGGAAGGATAGCGGGCCCATTTAGACAGTGTCCTTAACAAAACTTGATTGTGTCTCCTTTGGGCGTAGTTCCCAAGAAGGTAGCAGGTGAAATTAAGCTAATACATCATTTATCGTGGCCGGAGGGCCAATCAGTTAATGATTTCATTTCACCTACTGATGCCAATGTTTCTTATACTTCTGTGGATGCCGCTTTACGCTTGGTACGTTTGGCTGGAACTGGTGCGGAGCTTGGGAAATGTGATGTGCAGTCTGCCTTTCGTTTGTTGCCTATTCCCCCATCAGTCTTTGAGCTCTTAGGCATGTTCTTTGATGGTGCATTTTATGTTGATAGAGTGCTACCTATGGGATGTTCGATTTCCTGTGCCCTGTTTGAAACCTTTAGCACTTTTTTACAGTGGTGTTTGGTGCAGAAAAGTGGGCATGCTTCTGTTTGTCATTATCTTTACGATTTCATGTTCATAGGACAGGCAAAGTTGAATCAATGTCGCAGAGTTTTAGACTATTTTCAGGATATGGTGAAAGATTTTGGTGTGCCATTAGCTCCTGAAAAGACAGAGGGTCCCTCTACCAAGCTTACCTTTTTGGGTAGTGAGATTGACACTGAAGTTCTGATAGCTCGTTTACCAGCTGCTAAGGTGGATGATATTTTTTTTTCTTTTAATTTAATTTCAAAAAATGTTATTGGAAATTTCAGGGTTTAGTAACATACAAATCAGAAGTAGCAATGTACATATAATCATTACATGACATTATACAGTATGCAAAGAGGATATAGCATGAATATTCGCATAGAAAGGCTATAGGTCCCTCGATGGCGTTCATGGTGATGTAGACGGTCTTTATGGTATTGTGGCAATCAGCCGTGAAGCCTTTCTAGGCCGGGCACCTGAGATAATAGAATACAGTAGGGAATGGAAGGAAATGAAGTAGGTAGGAGGAAGAAGAGCAGAGTAGAGAGAGAGCAAAGGATAGGTGTAAGAGGTAAGAGGAAAAATATACGATATAAGTTGTGAGAAGTGAGGTGGAACACCACGATGCGGCATAGTAGTACAGGGTATGGGTAATCACAGAGGTTTATGGGTTTTGAAATATATATCCAGTGAGTTCCAAAGTTTCCTCTGTGAAGGGCGTCCTGGTGTGTTTTGTAGAGAGATGTTGTCTGCCCCTCGAAGGTTAATCACCCAGTTTAGCCAACAAGCAAAGCTTGCCTTTTTGTGTTTTTCCAATTGTTTAAAATGACTTTCACGGCCGCCGTGAGGAGGAGGTCAAGGAGGGCCCTGTTGGTTTCTGGGATTTGGGTCTCCTTTGGAAAGCCGAAAACAAGATAGGGGAGTTCTTTGGCAGGTGATATAATAAATACTTTGTGGATGAAGTCAAATACCCTATCCCAAAACATTGCGACGCAGTCGCATTGGAGGATGAGGTGGTCCAGGTCTCCTTCAGCCCTCTTGCAGTTCCAGCAAAATGCGTCAGGGCTGAGTTTGTGCACGTATAGGTGGGACGGTGTCCAGAAGACTTTATGCATGAGCCAGAATTTGGCTTGTGATAATGTAGGGCTAATTTTATGGCTCGTGCAAGATTTCCACGCCGCGGACCACTCCAGCTCTGAGATGGAGAAGGAGGCGAGTGACGACCATAACTGTGTTGTTTTGGAATTTAGCATGGATGATTGTGGGCAAAACAGTTTGTACAGCCTCGAGACCTGGTGGACGATTTTATTTAAGGAGGAGAGGAGTGATGGAAGAGCCGGTTGTTTGGATGTCAATCCCGCTTTTGTAAGAGCAGTTTTGATGTTAAGGAATATGTAAAAGTCGGAACTATCTATCCCAAAGTTCGATTTGATTTTTGTAAAGGGCAGAGGATAGCCATAATCATAGAGTTGGTGGGGGAAAATAATTCCTTTCTCAATCCTGGTTGGGTTGAATAATGGTTTACTTTTGTAAGTGATTGAGGAATTTGGAATTTTGTTTATTGTACAGTTAATAAAAACTCACAATTATTACACAATAAATAAAAAGTCATTTGACTATTTAAAAAGAGGGTTTACAAAAAGGTATTGCTCATTGGAAAAATCACAGGGGGTCCATAGTAAGTTAATAAGTCTTCCTATTTGTCTTGGCCTTGATAATTGTTGTTCTTTTGATTGTAAGGCCATATTATCACCCGACTGTCTTTTCCGTTATTTTTTGTGAGTGGTTTCATATTTTATTCTAATTGCTGTGGCTTAGTTGCTTATGGATCTTTATAGGTTATGGGCCATTAAAGAAGTCTACTATTCTCCTGGTGCGGTGGGGCTGTCCCGCCCAAGTGTAGTTTCATTTAGTTTTTTTGCCACTAAATCAAAGTATTTGACTGTTCTGCAGTTTAGCTGTGTCTCTTCGGGGTTAAAGCAAAGCATCACTGCTTGCCTGCAGGTTTTTACACCCTTCTGGTTCCATAGAGGCCGAAGCATGGAGCGCCTTATACCCATAAGTGCTTTGCAGATACAAATGATGTGTACAAGATCCTCCTTCGCAGATTGACAAAGGCGACAGGCATTTGATGGATTTGGCCTTTTCCATGGTGCCTGATGACGTGCTATGGGTATATTGCCCAAGCGCATGTTTAGAAACTTTTTTTTGTTTTTTGTGTAAGGCCCGTTGATAGGTATTCTTGTGGCTTTGTGGTTCTGTACCCTTCAAGCACAACCCATCCGTGCGCTCTCTTGGTTAGGGTGGCTCTGTCCTCAAGTGAGGAGACCAGTTTGATGGTTTTTGACACTGCTTTTTTAAAGGTCCCAAAGTCCGTTCTTGTTTCCCAAAGCGTATTTAGTCCCAGGCTCTCCAGTGAGTTTGTTAGGTAGGCCCTTGCAGGTGAGTTTTCTTTGGCGTTAAGCTCAATCCATAGGTTGGCGTTTAGCGATCCTTCCTCGGCGTCTTTAATTTTGCGCCAGCCTTTTATATATTGGCCTTTCCTCTCCACAGATTGTTTCTGCAGTCCAAATTCGAGACGAATTTGAGCGGGCGAAGAGTTTTTAGGGAGGTGGAAAATTGCCCTATAAGCGCGACTGATAGTATTGTCCAGAGTACTTGCGTCTTTGCCTCGCATTGATTCGCTGCCGTAGGAGAGCATGGGCTGTAGGCGAGCTTTTATTACCTGTAGAAGTGGTGCTAATGTCTTGTCAGGGAGAGCTTTCTGGAGGGGCCTTGTTGATAGTTGAAAGGTCATGCCCTTCCGACGGATGGCCTCTAGTTGTTGTTTGGAGGAGCCATTGCCCTCAATTATGACTCCTAGATATTTATATGAGGTCACCTGTTCTAATCTTTGGCTGTCCAGGTACCATGCGGGTTTCCGTTTTTTGTTATAGTTCATTGGCATGACTTTGGTTTTGTTTAAGTTGATTGTTAGGGAATTTGCTTTCGAAAAGGCGTTGGTTTTATCGAGAAGGTTTTGGAGGCCAATAGGAGTCCGGCTAATGAGGACCAGGTCGTCTGCGTAGAGCAGATTTGAAAGCGTAATGTTTCCTAGCCGAGGTGCGTGAGATGTAGCTGTCTTTAGCTCTTCTGGCAGGTCCGCCAGGAAAAAGTTGAACAACATTGGGGCTAGGACGCATCCCTGTTTTAGTCCTTTGCTGGTCTTTATTTTTCTCGATAGATGTGTGCCAGATCCCAGTTTTATTTGGACCCAGGTATCGGTATGTAGCATAACCAGCTGCTGTAGCAGGGGGCCAGGGATTCCCCATGTGCTCAACTTCCGCCATAGTTTGTGCCGGTCTACGTGATTGAGGGTTTTTTCCAAATCACTTCCCATCTAGATTTTCTTATCGATGATTCTAGCAGTTTATCTATTCTGGGCAGACAGAAAATTGAACTCAGACAGGTGCAGCGTTTGCTTGGATATTTGAATTTCGCTTGTAGGGTAGTTATGGCTGGCAGAACGTTTTGCAGGAGGCTGGGCAAGGCAATGTCAGTAGCTTCCCTTCCTCACCATAGGATAAGACTTACTAAAGCCTTCAAGGGTGATCTTTTGATTTGGCTACAGTTTCTGGAAGAATTTAATGGTGTTTCCATCTTTTTTGTTGAAGATAATACAATATGGCAGATCCAAATATTTTCAGATGCGTCTGGGGCTCATGGTTTTGGCCTTTTTTGGGAAGGACGTTGGTGTGCAGAGCGATGGCCTCAGCAGTGGGTTCAACAAGGGCTCAGTATTGCTTTCCTTGAGTTCTTTCCCCTAGCCTTACGGGTTTGGGGTGAGGATTTCAGAGACAGGTGTGTTTTATTTCATATCGATAATATGTCAGTGGTGGATCTGGTCAATAAACAAAGAGCGAGAGATGTACGTGTTTTGCATCTGTTGAGATCTTTCATGTTGCCGAGTCTCAGATTAAATATTGTCTTTAGAGCGAGACACATTCCTGGTGTTAATAATACAATTGCAGATGCTTTATCTCGCTTTAATTGGCAGAAATTCCACTCTTTGGCGCCAAGGGCGGACAGCTGCAAAACTGCGATTCCTCAAGACATCTGGGTACTGGGGGATTGAGGATCATCGAGCTGGTCGAACAATCTATTGCTCCTTCCACCAGACGCAGTTATCTCCAGGCTTGGTCTGAGTTTTTAAGTTATGCTACATCTCAGAATCTGTCAGTTTTATCAGTTGGTAACGAAGCTTTCATCTTACAGTTTGTTTTGTCCTTGATGGACAAGGGTTTATCCCATACTACCGTAGCTGGTAAACTTTCTGGGATTTCCTTCTATGGTCAATTGTTTTTGGGGCTAGACATAGGGGGTGGGGTGTTGTTACGTCATATGTTAAAAGGTTTCAGTAGAGAGAGGGCTCATTCTTTGCCTTTGCGTGAGCCAATTACTTTTACTCCTTTGCAGCAGTTGTTGGTACATTTGCCAAGTTGTTGTTATAATGGGTGGGAGGTTATACGTTTTAGGCTTTGTATGATATGGTTGTTTTTTGGGGCGTTTAGAGTGTCCGAATTGCTGGGTTTGCGGGGTCAATTGGGCATACTGAATAGTGACATTCATTTTCAACAGGGGTCTTTGAGGATTTTCTTGAGAAAGTCAAAAACCGATCAACTGGGTAAGGGGGCATGGTTTCATTTGAGTGGGAGTGGTGTTTTGGGTTGTTGTCCTCTGGGCGAATTGGAGTCTTTCTTGAATTCCCCGGATTCCCCGGATATTCGTCATGGGGTGATATTTTGTCATAATAATGGGAACAGCATTACCTGTTTTCGGTTTTTAGCTGTGTTAAGGAAGGCTTTGACTTTGGTGGGAAAAAAACCCTTATTGTTTGGGACCCACTCTTTCAGAATTGGGGCGGCTACTGAGGCGTCCAGGTTGGGTTGGTGTTGGGAAGATATCCAAAGAATCGGTAAATGGAAATCAGATTGTTGCTCTCCTTATGTCCAGAAATGACTGCATATGGTATTTTGGTCAGTATACTCGCCTAATTTTGTTTTTTCTCGCCTTAGGTCGAGTTAATTCTCTACCAAGGAAAATGCGGACCTGGATTATAGGACACTCGTTTGTAATATGGTCAGCTACATTTGGAGAGCAGCAGATTTGCGGCAGTGCTCTAGGCCTTCACAGCAAGGGTCATGACGTTTTTTGGAAGGGAGTTGGTGGGATGAAATGGGGGGATTTATTTCCTTTGCTGTGAAAGTTGTCAGGGGAGAGAGGTTTTCCAGATTAATTGATTATTCATTCACGCGAAAATGATCTTGTTTAGTTATCTGGTTTAACGCTTATAAAACGGATGAAATTGGATTTAGCAGTCATCAAGGACAACTGGGTGGGTACATCGGTGGTTTGGACAGAATTTATTTATCGTCATCACTGGAGGGGGGCTCACAGCCATACTGCTATCGAGAAAGCTCACAGAAAACTAAATCGGGCAATGAAAACCTTTTGTCCTGCCATGGGTATCCAAGTATTGTCTCATGAAAACATCACAGGTGTTGAACAGCATCTCTTTCGGGAAGATGGGGTACATCTGTCTCAGATGGGTCAAGCATACTATATGATGGAATTGAGAGATTTGCTGGTGGTTTTTTGGGGCGAAAACTTATGGTGTGATAGCAATATTAAATAGATTTAATTTTTCAAATTTTTTGGGTGGGACCAGGAAAACTCTTTGGTTTTCCTGGGTGGCGCTTTTTGGGGGGTCTGGATAGTCTAGAGTGGGCTAATCCTTTCCCTCTGGGGTGGGGGGAGGGAAGATGGAAAGATGGTTATGAAAATATAAAGAGGAGAAAAAGAAAATGTTTGGATTGTACAGTATGTGGGTGTTATTGATAAGTATTGTTGGAATGTTTCGAGTATATTTAGGATGCAAAACGTTTATACTTTTGCCAATATGTTATTTTCTCTCTCGTGACAAGTTTTGCTTTGAGAAGAAGGATTATCTGTTTGCCTTTCTTAATAAAGTGACCTTTTCTGCTAAGTATGATAAAGTGTGGATTGTTGTTATTGCGCGACGAGTTATTCCTAAAATCGATCAACTCATACCTTGCAGGGACATAAGTTGGTCCACTGAATATTTAACAAAGTCCAGAATAGTGGCTAGGTCGCAGATGAGCACAGACAAGCTTGCTTTCAGCTCATCATCATTGCCTCCACTGCACAGATGCTTGTTTATGGCGCACTCAGGTCCCGGGACTTAGTGCGAAAATCTAGAGTGCTAACCAATATTTTCTAAAGATGACGCTCAAGGAATAGAAAAATGATGGAGAACAATAAACCCCTGTTGCTTATACCCAGTAAAAATCCTGAACAAAAAAGGGTACAAGGAAAATGCAGTATAGCAGACACTGTTGCACAGAATCAAAACACATATTTACAAATATGACACTCTCATAGGTACTTAAAACCTATAACTTGTTGCAGCAGTCACTCACTTTTATTCAATGTAAGGAGAAGAACATGAATGTGCAATCCTCTTGTTTACATTGACTCCCTTCCTAAGCACGAACTGAAAAGCTAGAGCAGGGACTGATACCTTCCCAGGATCAAAAAAAGGCAACCAGAAACTTTAAACTTCTATTTGTGGAGAGAAGTAGAAACGAAAGAAACTTGCCCAGCCAGACTGTTCTTGGACACTGCACTGGACCAGTTGGGGTTACGGCAACTCCTGGGACCATGGCAAGCTTCAAGAAAATCGTAAATAACATTGTTAAGAAAGAGTCCATCTTACAAGACAAAGCGGCCTTGACTGAACGTTCGCATGGCTGGCTCACTATACAATCTTATAGTAAAGCGACTCCTCAAGCTTACCTCCTCTCTAACTTCTCCAGAACCATCAAAGAGAAGTTTCTGAAATTTCGGTTAGGTCTGCTGCCGACAGCATACCACCTGCCCCCCTGGCTGCGCCCTCCAGAGCCAGCAATGTGCCGTCTTTGTGGGGAAGGAGAGGAGGACATAGTCCACATTATAACCATCTGCCGCGAGCTGATGCAGGAGCGCCGGCGACTACTCAGACCAATTTTCAATAAAAACCAAATACGGTCGTGCAGACAAGCGGTGCGTGCAAGCTTCTCTGGCCAAGATACTCAATTAAGTTGCTGTCTGGTAAAGTTCTTAATTGCAGCTGACCTACATTTAAAAAAAAAGTGCACACAACCGTAACAGTGTTTTAAGCATACAATGTCAAGTTTTTTTGCACACCCAAGCCTCAAAGGAAACTATCGAAAGGCTAACTATATGACATACTTTGCACAAACCAACGGAAGCCGAGGCAGCACTATGCACTTTAAATCGGCGCATCTCGGTCTGTCATCATTCTGCAGCCAAGACTTTAATAAGGGGGTACTTTTATCTCACGGACTGCTACTAATATTCGCCGGCCGAAGTGAAGAAACAAGATTACGGATTACCGAGACCGGGGGTGTGGATTTTCTTCCCAATCTTAAACGCATGGTTTTTTTGGGGGGTTTTTAACTATGGCTATCAGCTTTTTTTTATAAAAATTGAGGTTTTATTGTTTATAATAGTGGGTCAAATATTGTAATTGTTTTAATTAACTGCACAATAAACTTACTGATATTTCGTCCTTCCCAGTATAGCGCTCAAGGCAAGCATATATAGGAACAATAAACTGACTGTTTTAACTCAACATTTACTTACCTTGGCAATATGTTGGTAAGTGAAATTGTAGAGTCGATATTTAAACTTCAACATTTTTACTCCATGTCAGATCTTTGTTTTTTCTTTCATTTATTTTTGTTTTTTGAGGCAAGGCATTCCTTACTGCAGGGAGCAGAAGATCGCTTTACAAAGATTGTTATTGTAGCAAGAGTTTCTTGGACATGAGGTGCTGTACACTTCAGTATGGTGTGGCTGGTGATTGAGACAGCAATACAACAGCCAGGATGCGATTGGAAGAGGGGGGTGTTATGTAATTGGGATAGTAATGAAAAATGCCATGCACAGGTCTTGAGAAGACCGGTGACATCTATTTAGGACTCTGAGACTCACCCACTGTCCTGTAAAAAGTATTAAACAAGCATTAGCAATGCAATAGGTCTCGCATTTGCGAGGGTTTAAAATATTGGCATTTTAAATAATAATGCCTTTTATTTATGTGTGTTAAAAACCTGCAAGCGTGCGTAAACACACACTTTGTACTTATAGTCATTGCTTCGAGAAACCAGGCTGGCAGTAACTGTGTCTCTTTTACTGCCAGCCTTGCTCCTCGTAAGCAAGGACTGTAAGTACAAAGTGCGTGTTTACGAACCGTTTGTAGGTTTCAAAACACAAAAACAAAAGGCCTTGCCATTAGCTCAAACTCTCGCAAATGCGAGACCTGTTGCATTGCAAATGCTTGCTTTAATATCCATTGGATGTTTTGGTAAGCTAGCAACCAACCACTGGACTAAAGAGAAGAAAAATGGAAGCACTCCAGAGGCTGGGCTTACATCCTCCTCACCCGAAGAAAAAAAAGTAACACAAAGGGGAGCCATGGACAACAGTTAATAGATAAAGGGAGACACAGGTTGCCGTAGGGGGTCCCCACTATCTTGCATTACAGTACCATCGTAAATGCTTATAAATGTACTGCACAAAGAACATAAAAGGAAACAATATATTTGACAAGTGCATTCTGGGATGTACAGCGTCAATCGTAAACTCCACTGGTAGCACTGTGATTTAATTTTTAATTAAAGTTTCAATATTTGTTTGACAATTTGAAAAAGAATCACAGACATAAACGTTATCAAAATAAACATTGTTTTAAATCGATCACAGGAAGTATTTTGAAGTTCATTACAAAAAGAAGCCGTCTAACATGTGTGCCAGGAGACAGTGTGGGCGCAATAAAGTTTGCTGTGCAAAACAGTAAACAGACCTGAAAATACAACACGCAAAACGTGGCCTATTGAACACTACCAGCCAGGGCTTATTCAAGCGGCCGGTGTCTAGCTGTCACGGTACTAAGCAGCCATTTGGGAGGGAGTGGTGAGGGGGGGGTGAAGCAGACCACGACAAGGAATATGTAGAAAAGGCCGGCCTATTGGAACAGGTGCGCATCACATATTAAATCAACCTTGGCAAAAAGCCTTCCAAAACTAAACCTCACTAAATACATCACATCCCTAACCCGCCCCGCAACCCTCCTCCAAAAGTTCATGACCCCGCCCCCACCAATACAATACAACATTTCAAACATTACAAAAAACATTACATCACCATATCAACCATTATAACCTATAAATGCAAGCCCTCTGTTAACCAACTCCCATGCCTGCCCATTCACATCTATCAATCCCCCAAAACGTGTAATCTGAACTAAAAATGACCAACATATCCTTTCCCTGTCGATAACACAACTTACCCATTAAATCAACAAACCTCTGCCAAAACTGCCCTAAAACAACTAGACCCTGCCGCCCAGAAAGGCAGGGGAGGGAACTACCCCCGTTCTGCCCCCCCAGTAGGAAATATTCTAAAAAACTTCACTGCTGAACCTGCAGGCATCTAGCCAAAACTTCCCTGACTTCCAGCAAGTAAAGATCCATTCCCAGCCTGGATAAATGCACTCCATCATCATGAAAGATGCAATGGACACGTAACTTTAGGAGTCCTTACTTCCAACCAAACCCCTTTCCCCATCCTCTTTTGATCAGTTTTAGAACTAGAAAGCCAAATGTGCACACCCTCTTCTGAGAAAAACACTGCTTGCCAAGAAATTCCCTTTTTTGTTTTAGTACCTAATAACTCCGAGACTCGAAAAGCCCCAAAAAACATGAAGGCCATCAGAGCTGCAAACAAACAAGCTTCAAAATCATCCCTGCAAACTAAGGGAAGAACTTCCAACAAACGAGGCAAATTCTGCCACGAAAGGGGGGAACGAGACAGCTGAACACCTTCACGCTCCCTGGCCCAACCTTCAAGCATTCTCTTCCCGACCTCACCAGCCGAAGGGGAATAGCCCCAAAAAAGCTTCCCCATAAAAGATATACCTGCTAGCTTCCCTCACTCAACTGACTCAAAACGTATATCCCTGTGTGACACTCTCCCGAAACCCAATTGACGGCAAAACCTTGAAATCTCCGAGTTCACCTTCGTCCTGGCCCTGTCAACCGCTCTGGGGTTCACCGCCCCTCTCCATACCCTGCGCGGCACTAATTCAGTCCATAGCACATGGCAACCAGACCATTGTTCCTTAATTAAAGATAGATCCCTCTTCATAGACGCAGCAGGACCACACCTTTAACTCCACAAAGATCGTTCTCACCCAAGTGTATCAATAGAATATCCGGACATATGCCCTTCACCATCGCTTTATTCAAACATGGAATGAGTTCCCTCCAAAGCATACCCCCTTTTCCCTTCCACACAACATTAAACATTTGGTCATTAAAACCCAACATTTTTCCAAAATAACTTTGGCCCGCCTGAACTTGGGCCCATTTGATGAACGAATGCCCCATATCCAAACCGACCCTTCTTTAGAGTGGGGCTCAGCCACAGAACCTGTAAAGAAAAAAAAAACAATGAATCTCAAAGCAAAGAGGATGACGCATGCGCCTCCCCCGCGTTGCCCCTCACATAACGCTGAAAACAATTTGATGACCAGCGCCCCAACCGCATGATTTCCCATGGAGACCAACCCCTACTATACGCTTCGGTCGCGGCCCCAATCCTAAAAGAATGAGTTCCATATTGCTCCCCGTCCAACCCAATCCTCTGCAAAGCTTTTCGCAACACCATGCGCAGTTGGTAGGATGTTACTGGCGCCCCACTAATGTGCTAAAAACCAAGATCACAATCTGACCCCTCTGACAATGTCTTCCAGCGACGGGCTAGACGCAATGGACACGTAACTTTAGGAGTCCTTACTTCCAACCAAACCCCTTTCCCCATCCTCTTTTGATCAGTTTTAGAACTAGAAAGCCAAATGTGCACACCCTCTTCTGAGAAAAACACTGCTTGCCAAGAAATTCCCTTTTTTGTTTTAGTACCTAATAACTCCGAGACTCGAAAAGCCCCAAAAAACATGAAGGCCATCAGAGCTGCAAACAAACAAGCTTCAAAATCATCCCTGCAAACTAAGGGAAGAACTTCCAACAAACGAGGCAAATTCTGCCACGAAAGGGGGGAACGAGACAGCTGAACACCTTCACGCTCCCTGGCCCAACCTTCAAGCATTCTCTTCCCGACCTCACCAGCCGAAGGGGAATAGCCCCAAAAAAGCTTCCCCATAAAAGATATACCTGCTAGCTTCCCTGAAATAGTCACCCGAGACAGGCCTCTCTCTTTAAGATCCAAAATGAACTGAACTACATCTTCCTCTCGCATTCAGGCCCCAGACGCTAAGAATTCCTTCCATGCCAGGGAATATGCTGCTATATATAACAAGGGGAACCCAAAGTAGCAATAGGTCTGGGACCCTGGGAGTATACAATATTTCACGAGACAGTGGTCCCAAACATCAATTTCAATTTAAAAGCAAAGATACATATAGACCAAAATTGGAATCTATATTCAATGTCCAGCCGGACAAATTTTCATAATCAATGCAATCAAATGTGGCAAAGTATCAAACAATTTCCAAGTGGGACACAAGCCTCTAATGTTATCTATGCGATTTTTTGTCCATGTGACCTAATATATATGGGACAAACTACACAAAAAACCCGCCTTCGTATTGGACAGCATAAGAGTCGGATTCGGTGCAAGACACCTAATGCACCGTTAGTGGATCATTTTTCTGAGAAAAATCACAGTGAATCCGAACTAAAATGGACACTCATTGATGCAGTAAAAAGCCCCCCAAGAGGAGGTGATATGGGCGGCCTACTCAATAAAGAGGAATTAAAATGGTTTCTGAGGACCAAAAGTATTCATACTGGCCTGAATCGCTTGGAGGACTGGACCTCATTGCTCTAATGCCTACTGAACTTTGGACTCTGATTTTTTATAAAAATCTCTGGTTTTGCCTGCTCTATAACTTAGCCAGAGATATATTTCTGTTGTTTTAAACATATGGAGATGGTAAGCTCATTGACAAACTGTGACTGTGAATTTTGTTAACGTAAAAATATGGTCAGTCCTTTATTCATTCTCTACAGAGTTCCACAAGGTGTGTATTTTAGAAGCAACAATTTGTTTATTTTTAAAGTAACTCTTTGATGTAAATAAGCATTATCTATGTGATTACAGAATTGTTTTCTAATGTGGATGTTTGGATGTATGGTCCTTTGTTTGACCAATTACAACTAATTGGTCATAACATTGATTTGCTCCATATGCAGTAACCTGCTTTACTATAGGAGCTTTGTCCTTCTAATAACTGCATTGGCTTTCCTGCGGCAGTAGAATTGTATTGTTAATGGGTAACTTAGGATGGATCCCCTCGCTGTACTCACCTTTGCAAAATGGCCGCTGTAACTGAATGTATCTGTCCCTAATTTACTTTAATTTGTGCTCTCTACTCTTCACTGCTAAACACGGGTGTCCACATATTCCATCTGTGTGATTTGTGGCTCGTGGTGATCACCGGTAGTTCTATATTGAAGTAGGTGTCAGCCCCCATGTGAAACTATATTTTGGCACAAAATAGTTTTTCCAATATAAATCACGACTTTTTGTTTTCGAGAGAAGTATTATATCGTAAAATACAGTTGGATGGAATGAAGAACAACTCTTCGTACTATAATGCCCGAGTTTGCTCTTATGTGATACAATTGGCAACTGCAATTATGCTAGTTACTATTCCTTTCAAGATGGCACCCATTTGGGCTACAGAATCTTTTCACTTTTGCGCATCACGTGACACTGATCATGTGACATTGGTCCACTGTTTACGGCGTTTCTTAACAAAACATTTTGCCGCAGCGAACAGATCGAGTACTACCTCGATTACATACCTTATCTTGGTATTGGATGCGCCAGAACCCCTATTACGGGAGCTTCGTTTTATTTTACCGGTAAGACGCCTATACCTCAGTTAACACAACATTAGGTATGAAATTGATTGGTGAGACGGTTACTTCGCTGAAACTGAGCGTCTCCTCGGTCTGTTTTGCAGGTTTGTGACCGAAAATTAATTGAGCATTCCCTCGGGTTGTTGCCTTATTTCGTTCCAACTACACACAAGACTCCCCATTTTGGAGTCCTCACTTTAATCCACCGGTAAGACGGCTTTTCTGATATAATTCGCTATAGCCGCTTTACATGTGATGATGTACAATCTGAGCACGTCTTTAATTTTTTATTCTGCAGGAGTGCAACACAAGAGTATATGTAACCCCTATTGATGATATTTCCTTGCCATCACTTTATTAGTGTGTGGAGCTGACAATTGGTAAGCCACTTTTGTCTGTCTGTATTTCCAGCTAGGTATTGGCTACGAACTTATATCTTCATGGCCTTACAGGTTTGACTTTATGTTTTTTAGATGTAAACTGGCCTCTCTCGCCAAAAATACCATTAGAAGAGCCTAATACAACTGGAGGTACGTCGCGCCTAACTTTTTAACGTTTTAAGGCGTGGGTTTAAATTACTTTGTGCTCCATTACAGCTCTAAGGGCCCGATTCACAGAACTAACTTAAGACAAAATCCTAAACTTACTACTTTTGGTATTCACAGAAGTTAGGATTTTGTCTTAAGTTTGTCTTAAGTCAGACTTAAGACAAAATCCTAACTTAAGTCTGTCTTAAGTCTCTCTTAAGACAAACTTAAGACAAAATCCTAACTTCTGTGAATACTAAAAGTAGTAAGTTTAGGATTTAGTCTTAAGTTAGTTCTGTGAATCGGGCCCTAAATTCCTAACTGAGATACAGCAATGTATTGCCTTACCTTGCTTCTATTAACTTCCCTGTCAGATCACCCAAACATGCTGCATAAGCTTCTGACCGTAACACTTTTGTTTATGGGCTCCTGCATAGTCGTAAATTCTGAGATGCATAGACTTTAGTGTACAGTGACTGTTTCTCTCTTTATAGAATTGTATTTAATAGTAATTCTAAAATGTACTAATTTGTGAATTTTCTCCTTTTTCTTTTCTTACTTTTTTGTCCATTTTCGTCTGCACTGTGCTGTCTCTATTCGATGTATGTCTTGGTGTTATTTATTATGTATGGCAACTTTTATATATATAGTAAAGGCATGTATTGATATGTCCTGATGATGATCCCGCATTAAAAGGGATCGAAACGTCGTCGACAGCTTACACTTGATGATTTGTAAACTTTTCTATTGTGAAATCACAGAAAGTGTATTTAACTAATAATTGTCTGTTTTAATTTTTGATCAATTTACAGACTTTTCTTGCCTTGTAATTGTTTGTTTTTCTATGTTTTTATGTATGTGGTAGTTGGACACAGGCTTGTGTCCCACTTGGAAATTGTTTGATACTTTGCCACATTTGATTGCATTGATTATTAAAATTTGTCCGGCTGGACATTGAATATAGATTCCAATTTTGGTCTATATGTATCTTTGCTTTTAAATTGAAATTGATGTTTGGGACCACTGTCTCGTGAAATAGGGAATATGCAGCATGCGTGGACGCAGACAAAGAACCTACCACCAATTGTAATACCCTACGTTGCCTACATTCCACAGGGGTTCCGGCATTGGGGTCGGTGTCCTGAACGCCTCCATGGCCAGCCCACGGAATCTCCCCCACTGCGAATGAGACAAAGCATCAGCTATGTCATTTGCCAAACCAGGATTGTGCAAAGCTCGAAATGTAATGTCATGCTTCAGGCAGCCAAGCACAAATACCCTCATTAACTTCAGAATCTGTTTGTCTCTAGCTGACTGCCTGTTGACGATCTCGACCACTGCCATGTTGTCCACACGAAAAAGAACCCTCTTGTGCGCCAGTTCCTCCCCCCAAAGGGTCAATGCCAATAACAATGGGAAAAGCTCCAGAAAAGTTATGCTCCTCCCTCCATCCTTCCAGTCCTGTGGCCACTTTTCTGCACACCACCTGCTTCGCCAATAAAGGCCAAAACCATCAGTGCCCGCTGCATCCGAAAACATTTGCACATCCCACTGCACATCTTCCTCTCTGACCAAGGGCACACCATTAAATGAAGTGAGAAAAAAGGACCACACACGCAAATCTTTGTTCACTCCTGCTGACAAGCGGACACGGTGATGAGGTAAATGCTGACCAGCCAAGTCTCTGCCCAGTCTCCCACAGAAAGTTCTACCTGCCCTGACAACCCTGCAAGCGAAATTAAGATGACCCAGCAACACCTGAATCCCCTTCACCTTCACCTTTTGTTTTGACAGTGTGCTCGCTAGTAATTCTAGCATTTTCAACTTTTTGTCATCCGGGAAGCGAGCCCGCATTGCCACTGAATCGATTTCAATGCCCAAAAAGGATAATACTGTAGCAGGTCCCATTGTTTTTTCCGGGGCCAAGGGCACACCCATTTACTCCATGAGCTCATGGAAAGTGTCCAGAGCTGCCTGGCACTCTGTGGAGCCCGGGAACCAACAAAGAAAAAATCATCTAAATAGTGTGTTACCAAGGTGTGACCTGAGTGGTGCGTGAAATGCCACTGCAAAAAGGTGCTGAAACATTCAAATAGAGCACATGACATGGAGCAACCCATCGGTAATGCATTGTCCACCTACCATTTACCCTCAAAATGGATACCCAGAAGATCCCAATCATCTGGATGGACTGGAAGCAACCAAAATGCAGACTTAATATCACATTTTGCCATCTCTGCAGTTGCGCCCGCGGTCACTACAAGTGACATGGCCACGTCAACTGAGGAATATGAAAACGAGGCAGCCTCCTCATCAATGAAATCATTCACCGAAGACCCCTCAGGCCACGGCAAGTGCTGAATTAGCCTGTATTGCCCTTGATCTTTTTTGGGCACCACTCCAATAGGTGATTATCAAATTCTGGATCGGCCAATCATCAAAAGGGCCTGCCATCCTTCCTTCATGCACTTCTTTGCTCAGTTTTTCTCGCACCACCCCGCTATGTTCAGACGCTGACTTCAAGTTATCCGCCCACCTTCTCTGCCTTGGACCAAGATAACCTAAATGAAAACCATATTGAAAACCTTCCAAAAGCTTATGTTTCACTCCTACATCCTCATACCCCTGAAGTGCCTGTTCTAGCTTTGACAGCCTAACTGGCGTAGGAGCCCTTTGGCCCAGAGCCCTGCACCCTTCTACCTCCCCGACCCCCTTGAAACTGCTGTGGGGCGCCTGATGTACCTGCCCCTGACTGATTCCCTTGCTGACTACTTTGCGGTTTTGGACCCCAACATTTAACCAGGGGATGGCGCCTACCACAGCTGGAGCATTCGTGTCTGTACTTGCAATACTCCCTAGTGCATAGTCCTTTATTGAAATCCCAGCACGCTCCAATTCCAGACTGTGTAGTTGCTCCGCTTCCCACCCCACCCCGGGTGGGCTTCCCCTGAAAGGGCTGGTAAATTAACGGCAATCCACTAGCTGTAAAAATGGTCTTGCCGCCTGCAGCTGCTCCCATGGTATGCTGTCATAAATCTGTATCTAACTCCCCCCACTTTGCTTCTGGGTCCCATGCCATCCGGGCCCGAAACTCCTCATCGTATTGAGGCCATGCATAACCTCCCCCAGTAAGCTGCACTTTCTGAATCACATCCATATATTTAAATATAGACACGCAGCGCTCCGGGAATTTCTCACAATAGACGCTTGCATATATTAAAAACGCTGCCGTACAGTTCTCAATGGCACTTTAGGGCGCTTAGCCAATTCATACTCCTCCTCCTTAGAACCTTCCTTAGACCTGACCTCCCTGTGCAGGAGTTTCAATATTTCAACATACTCACCCTTCCATATGCGCTCCTTGGTTGCCAATATTAAATGAGCACCCAACGGCTTGGTTACCCCCATGTAAGGCAACTTTTTAATTTTTAATTCCTTACTATCAAGTGGCTCTTTAACTCCCTCGGCTGCATCTGTATTAGTCCCACTCTCCAACTTATTGTCCAAAGCCACCTTTCCATCCTCAGTGCCGACTCCCGCATCCTGAACATATTTTCCTTTGAGCAATCTCCCTTCAAACACCGCCCGACCCCCTCTACCCCAGTCCCTACAGACACCATTTTTGATTTGGCCTGTGTATGAGCTGTCTCACCTGGCTCTAAAGAGGCTGCTCTAGTGGACTCCAACCGCCGTGCCGATAATTCCACTCTGTCCCTTGTCCGAGGAGCCCACACCAAGGGGCCGTGCTCTTGTCTGTTCCTTGGCTGCTGTACCACTCCTGAAACCTGTAAAACACTATGAGATATCTTGCAATTCCCCTTCCTCGGGGCTGTCTTCATCATAGTCAAGCAAAATTGGCACCACCACCAGAAGCCCATCATTATCAAATTCAACCTCCCGGGTCCTACCAGACCCCGTATTACCAACACTGGCCCTCATGGCCTCTAAGCTTCCTCCTGGCGGGGGAGTCGACTGTACCCGCCGGTACTCCCCCAAGAGTTGACTCTGAAGCTCCATAGCCGATGGTAAGGTAGACCACCTAGACCTGCTATTCGTTGGGGCCAGCGAGGTCGCACCGGACCTTGGTGCGCTGACCGCGGCAGGGTCCCTCGGTGGTAAGGAAAGTGCGGCGCAATGCTCTGCCCTCCCTTCATCTCGGTGCAGTTGGGCCGAACTGCGCCCTACCGAGTCTGCTGCGCCACGCTGATCTGAATCCTGAAAAGAAAAAGTTTGGACTGATGTGCTGGGACCCCTAAGAGAAAAAACTGACTCTGGCCCCTGCCAAATAGACACCACCGGACCCGCCGCCCGCCTTCTTACGCGCCCTGATGGCCCAGTCCTGCCCGTACTCAACACAGGGAAATATGACCCCCTTTCATCGCCATCACTCCAAACCAAATTGGCCTTTGCCGCTGCTGAAGCCTAACCCCAACTCCTACCCTTTTGGGAAACATCACTCTCCGCACCTCCCTTGTCCACCTGATGCCTTTGTATTGCACCCTTGGTATCCTTGAAGCTCCCCGCTCGCACCAGACGAGAAGACCGTTCAACTGACCCACGGCCCGCAAACCTTCTGACCAAGAGGCAAAGGTATCTTAACCCTCCCATGCCTGAAAACTACCTGCTGGCTCCAAATCCTTCCGCACCTGTAAAAATGAACTGGGAACAACATCACCAGCACTCACTCCTGGTGACACGGACCACGCCCCAGATGGTGTGGTTCTAAATGTCGTAATCTTTTCAACCTGCCCCGTGCCAAAATCCTGAACGTCACCTCTGCCCCCCACTCCCATTCCCCCACTTGCGCCCATTCACCATCGCCTCTTTAGCTTCCCCCAGCAGACAATACATCCCTTTTACAGATGCCGGGGGCGTAAATAACAAGGGGCTGCCCACATTCCCCTTATCTTCCAAATCAATGCCAAAGTCCTCAGTCTCACGAGTCACACACTCCCCAACCGTCAAAGTGTGTGAAGACACATCCTGTAAAATAGTGCCCAGCCTGCTATCATGCCTGCCTGCAGTAACCTCCAGAAAAACAGCCTTGGAGTCCCCCAACGAAATAGGCAGATAAGGCAAGCCCTGTTCCCCTCCCTCCTCCCGTTCACTCTGCCCCCACTCCCCTGCAATGAAAACTCGCCGAGCGCTTCCTCGCACAAAGCCAACTGCTGAGTAACACATACGCGGGGCGGCCGAGAGTGAAGCAGAGCGCTTCCTGCTCCTCCGCCGGCCTCCGCGCCTTTTATTAATTAAAGAAGAGGCCCACGCCCCCTCTCCTTGTTCACGGGGCCGGGCTGACTCACCAACGCCTGACATCGCTAACGGGCGCGCTGATGATGCCTCAGACTCGGCCTCACCTTCTACGATGCTGCGCGACGCACCAGCAGCGCCCCTGCCTCCTACATGCCTCATCAACGACAGGGCCGGTTTCCTAGTGCGAGACCGGCCTCTTTCACTTACCGGTGAGCCCGGCGCCGTTTCGGGGTAGTACACGCTGCCACCGCAGCAGTGATGCCCGCAGAGGCCTGGCGCGGAGGGCGCGCCGGCTCCCCGCCGATCACCAGGTCCATTCTCCCTGCTTCAGAGAGAAGAGGAAGCACCTCCAAAATCCTATGAACTTCCATTACAACAGTAAGTCGACAACTAAATATCAAACGCTAAAAGCTAAATAAACTAGCGCTAAATGCAATTACCTAAACTCACTAGAAAAAATTCCTGCCTAAGCTCCCAGCCACCAGGTCACCAAACCTAAAATGGTGGCTGGGAGCAGGAGCCCAAAGCATTTATGCTTGGGCTCCATTTGGGCTACAAACTAGAACAAGCCCAAACTCTAAAATGGCCGATGCTCCTGCATCTAAACCCCCCCCCAGCCCCTCCCAAATCGCCTGGGGGGGTACCTCCCAGCGGTCGGCTGCCCCCCCCCCTCCCAAGCCTCCCTTTGCATCGAGTGAGTGCTGGGCGCTGACGTACAGTGACCACATTGTGTGACATGAGACATGGGCTGTTTTGACTTGGTCTCGGATGTGACTGGCTGCAGGAGGTGACCGTGGGGTGGGGTGCTATTAAGAAACTGGGCTGAATAGTCCGAGTTGAGTTGCATTGGGAAGACTGTAACAAGCATTTGCAATGCAATATGTCTTGCATTTGCGAGAGTTTAAGCTATTGGCATTGTAAATAACAATGCCTTTTATGTTTTAAAAACTAACACGTAAATAAATGGCATTGCCATTTACAATGCCAATAGCTCAAACTCTCACAACTGCGAGACCTATTGCTTTGCAAATGCTTGTTGTGAGTAGGGCCCTACTTGTGTTGTAATGAAGGGTCCGGTTTTCCAGCGCCACTATCCAAACCCGGACCTGAAAATGAGAGAACACTTGTTCTATCAAACTTCGGTCCCTGCTGGGAACCCCACAAAGTCTCATTTGTGCAGAGGCCAGGGGTGCTATAGTATGGACCATATGGGATAGTCTCCTACCCATAACCCACTGCGAGGTGGACGTCACTGCGACAGCCCTGGGCAATTAACAGGGCTCTCTTAAAAAGAAGCCTTGAATCAATTTAGACTGCAGTCTATTCTGAGAAGCCACATGCGGAATAAAATTAATTGCAGACGGAGACAAGATGCTTTCATGTTTTTGAATAACAAAAGCAGCCTTATTGCAGGTTTTCATCACTTCGCACTGAATGGCAGCACGAAATGATTAAATGGACAGTGTTTTACTAGTTCAATATTAATTTGGCCCTCTCGGAGTCTTGAAACGGAGGTAAGTAATTGCAGTCTTGCCTCTGTCTCGGATTTCAAAGTGAAATCCCTTAGGAGTTCTTGTGGCCATATAATTGGAGAAACTCGAGGAAGATGAGCAGGGTTAGGTCTATTTCTAGCTGCATCAGAAACGGTTAATAACCAGGTGTCCACAAAAGGGCTCTGGGGCCTGGACACACTGGCTCCAAGGCCGAAGGGAGCTTGCATTATAGGGGGAGGAGTTTCTAAGGTAGACGAGGAGAAAGGCGAAGATGAGACAGAAACTAAAGGAGGTGGCAGCGATCGAAGAGACGGTTTGGGTGAAGGAAGTACGAAATACCAAAAATACACAAAAGTGGATGCGCGTGGCAAGACGAGAGTTAATAAAATAAAATTATGTGTCTATGAAGCGAACGCCTGGGTGCTGCATCAGACAGATGTGCTTTATTTAGCTCACTATTGTCCCAAAAGCAGGGTTTAAGTGGGCTGGGTCCTGCCGGTCAGGAGCTGAGAATGGTCCCTGTTGGGCTCTTCATTTTTGCCCTCATTTTCAGGGTGAAAAACAAATATTAACTCTGCAGCAGTACCACCCTTCACTGCCATTGATGTAACTCGTTATAGTTCTTTCTCAGTCTCATCATTTCAGAACTGAAGCCTTTTCTTTCATGTTTTAAACAACATAGGCAAAGCTGTTGCTTATTTAGCTTTTGTAACTAGCAACCATTGAAAAAGCTAATAGTCCTGGTCTGTTCTAGATGGAATGTTACTTGTATTATTTATCCGGATGCAATGACAGAAGCACCACATTTACCAGTCGGGCCACACACAGATAAGTACAGATTTGTTTTAGTTTACGTGTTTTAAGCCACACCATTAACTAAATCGGCCATGCCCCTTTAAATACCCCACAGTTTTTTCATCCCACTTAAAGCCCTGCCAACGGCTGTCCTTTTGTATCGGGCAGTTGCTATATGCCCAGAAAAGAGGGAGGCTGTAATTTAGAGCCCAGTGCCAGTGTCAAACTAGGAGTTTCTGTTCTGATTTATACATTGACACAAAATTAAGGAATAATATTAATTACTCGACGCCAAAAACGACAAGTACCCAGACACTGTAATTGTGTCCCCCACTGAGTGTTTTGATACATGAACCAGGAAAACCCTCTTTATCTGTCTTTTTCGGACTCTAAACACAACACCAAAAACAGAAGTCTAAAAACAACCAAACAATGGAAGGATGTCCCCCATTTATAGCACAAACATGTGATGCGCCTCAAAGGGGGGGTCATACAATGAACAGAACTGAGGATCGGTTTTGAGATAGAAATGCTCTGTGCCAAATCACAATCTTTAAGTAATCGTTAACCAACTAAGGGCTCCTCCATCATAGCCTTATAACAAATATACAAAAACTAGCCCTTTTTCTTGGCTATTAGTTATGATTTTAATTCTCAAATATCTGCCTAATATAATCTTTCACCGATGTTAAGCTTAAGACAAGGCTACCGCGGAACCCACCCGCTTATCTTTCCAACATGGCCGCCACCCTGTCCAAACGCCGGCGGCCATTTTGAAGTTTCCGCGCGGTCTAGTCACTAAAGACCATTACGCGGCAGAAACCCGGAAGCCTTTAAACCATCTCCTCGCTGGAGACACACTTAGATGCAGTCCGGCGGGGAGAGGTCTAGGTACCCAGATGCGGCGTCCTCAACTTTGAAGTAAGTGGAATTTCTCCCGTAGGTCCCGTTTTGAAGGGTGTGATCCCCACGCACCTTCTAATGCAGCAAGAGCCCAGTAAAACCTCAAATTTTGGGACCTCCATTTAACTTTATACGCTAACTTCTCCTACCCTATCATTTAGGCAGAATTGATAAACAGGGAGACACTGCCCCCCCAAGCCCCCCCCCCCGAAACCATATGGCGCAACTTCGCACATAACTAAGTAAAGATTTGGAAATACGCTAATAACTTTTTTCCTGTTTTGAGTGTAATGTGTGTCTTTTGTGTGTCACCACTTGAGTTTTGTGTAACCATGTATATATTTCACGCCGCGCATTTACCCGGCATGTTTGATAACCTTCTAGGTACAACCTGGAAGCCTGCACAAACCAATATGGAGCAAACCACCCATATAGGAGCGCAGTATGGAAGAACATAATGTGTACCCCCACTCGATGGAGGTTTTTTTCTTTGTTTCTAACGCATTCTCTCCATTTTTACCATTGCAGATATACAACGAGAATTAGCGATCGTATGTATTAATTACGCATGCTTTATTAGCAGCAGCGTTCACTGAATCTTCTTTATTTTTTCACAATCTTTTCCTATTAAGGTTTATTTAGGAGTGGCAAACACAGGGCTGGTCCCTGTGTGGTCCTGATGAAGAACACGGAGAAGCTCGAAACATGTTGATCATACACTGAATTCCTTCTCAAATTGTCAGGTTTCCCAGTGTCAACCCCATTTTTAGACATACCAACCTAGGAGCAAGAATAAAGTTGTTTAGGCCCACTAGAAAGGTATTTTTAATCACTTTTAATCCACTCCACCACACACTGCACCACACATAGTCTTCCTAAAAAAGTGCTCCTACGTAATTCCGCAAGCCGTAGCACGCCCCAGTTCGTAGAGAACTGGGATGGCCCCAATGATGAAGCATGTCACTGTGGGGAAACCCTGGTGAGTGAGGGGACTCAAGAAAGAAATGTTTCTTTCTTTCTGGCTTTTTCCTGATCATACTGGTTAGGAGCCAAATTCTGAAACTAGGTCTCAAAACCCTTGGGTTTTCTTTAATTGCGTATTGTGAAAACATGCAGGAGCACTTTAGAACAGTTTTTAAGAGGCAAAGATGGATGTAAGGGCCCATTACCTCAGCAGTGGTTGTATGACAGAACCACGCATGCCTAAACCACGCGGTCTTTACCACAACCACGTCTTTACCACGCATGCATTTGAAACAAACTTTATTGTAAACGCATGTTTGGTAAAGGTATATGTGAGGTAAAGATCCCTGAGCCCTAAAATCTGGCCCTCCTGCATTCTAATTTATCAGCCCAAACGCTATTAACTACCCCGATCTCCTACTCTGAGCCCTAAAACGTGGCCCCAGCCAAAAATAATGACCCCAACCCTGCACCTCCACCCTCAGCACTAACATTTGGCCCCCAGGCCTGACACCAGCTCCCCACCCTGAGGCCTAAAGCCGGTCTGATGTCTAAAACCTAACCACACTCCGACCCCAGCCCAACTTACCACGCCGCGTCCCAGTCGTTCCTGCAGCCATTTTTCCGTTTCCTCTCCTCGACAGCTAGAACGCTGACTGCCGTAACCATGCATATGTGTGGGTAAGGCATATGCATGGTTAAGGCAAGTGTTGTTCAACTTGCAGAGAAATGGCACACGTGCTACAGTTTGCAATGTAAAGGCCGTTCCCCTCAGCAGTTACAAAGAACTGACTTCAGAACCACTGAATGTTACTTGCACAGGTCAGCTGATGGAAAAGAATGATGAATCCCGTCAAAAAACCTCCTCAAAAAAGGTCAGTAGTGCTCTCCAATCATTTGGCACCTCCTGAAACCATATATGGATGCTATAACCAGTGGCAGCTCCTGCGCTAAGGTGGAGGAGCGCCACCCCACTACTTAGAAGCAGTGAAAGAAAGGAAAATTAAAATGATAATAACTTGATATTATTTTATTTTGTCCTACTGCTGCAGGTTGGCGGGGTGGGGCGGGGCTGCTCTGCTCACAGGGCAGGAGGAGGAGTGGTGGGCACACTGAAGTTGGCATGATGCTTTGGCCAGACCAAGAGGGCTGGCCAAACATTTGTGCGCACTTAGCATGTACTCCAGCCTGGCTACATTACAGCCTGGGTGGAGAAAATGCCCAGGCTGCCATTCCTTGACTGAGCGCCGATCACGGCACTCAGACCAATCACGATGCTGAATTGCAGCATTGCGCTTGGCCAGGGGAGCCTGGTTGTGCTTTCTGTTTGGCGACTTCAGCCCGACGTGGAGCGGAGACGACGTGGGAAAGGCACAGCAGGAGGTAAGTGTATTTTTCTTTTTTTATCTTTTTTAGACCCTCTTACCCCTCCGCCTGCCACCCCAGATCCGTGATGGCTGCCACTGCCTAAAATGTGGATTGTGAATCCCGCTGGCAAACCTCATCACTGAGTGAGTCTCCAGAACCCATAGGGTTTGCTAATTCGGGGAAAAAAAATATTTGAATCAAATCAAATTTGCTCAGTAAAGGTTTTGGAAGCTGAATGATGGCTGGGCTTGTCAAGTAGGGTGAATGGGGGTGATAGAGCAAGAATTTGCATATAACGCAACTTACTCGAATCATGAACCTCGAATCTGTCATAACCCGGTAACAAAATTTGTATGTTGTACTAATTTCCCTTTATTTTTTAATGTGCGTGTATCTTAGTGATGCTTGCCTATGTGTCTTACTAAAACGATTAACTCTTGTCCTTAAAATGGCCGCTGCTTTGGAATTTTGCTTCTGCGCATGCGTTAGTCACACTCACGTGACGTGACGTAGTTGTAATTCTGGAGGGAAAGGGTGCGCATGCGTAATAGCCACAAGATGGCTGCTTATGTATTAACGTGGTGAAACTCGTGCAGATGCTCTCGTGTTATTGTGTATTGCACTAATATAAAACCGCATAGTATATTTTTATAGTAATAAACCATAAGTACACAATTATGATATGTAGTATATTCATTTATTTCTATGTTTTAATTTGTTTTCGCTTACTTTTCATGTACCACGATAACTGGGGGGTCTGACTGTGACGATAACCATTTTGACGGTCCCTTCTGCGCATGACACGCAGCCAGGGAGAAATGTCCTTGAGCAGTGGAACTCAGCCAGCTGGCAGCCACAGTCAAGATGCTCCTGCGAAAGCCACCTCTGACCTAGGAGGATGGAGCAGAATTTGTTCTTCATTTGTAACAATTGTATTTCTCTATTGTATTCTGTGAAACTTTTTGTGGGAACCCCAATCTTGCTAGGCGGATCCCTAGAATGTAAATTTAGGATTACAGAAGTCTGTTCTGATTTGTGTGTTAGCCTATCCTACCTTGGGACAAATCGAAATTGGGGATTCTGACACTTTGCAACATTTGGGGGTGGTACACTGACCCGAAAACAGTATATCTAGCCTAGGTTCAGCTAGAGAAATTGTCCGACTTGTCTGAATAGCTGACCTGTCACTGACCCAACGCACTCAATAGGTGACTGAATTTACAGAGCGCTGCGGAGTACTCTGTCCGAATTTGACCTTAGACTTTAAAGGTTTTACTAAACCTTAAGTGCTGGCGGAGCACTTTGCTGGGAGTTCGCTAACCCAATCGGGGTTCTGACTGATAGCTGCAGAGAGGGTGGAGCGCAGGCTTCCAAACTGCGGTTGCTGGTCGTGTCCTGGTGGTCCTGTCCTGATCCTAATCTGGTTTTCCTGTCCTGTCCTGGGGTATCCAATCTGCATCTGCTGTCCCATAGATGACTGTCCTTCCTTGGGGTATTTCCTGTCCTTGACTGATCCGTGGCCAGGGTTGGTCTGCACACCTTTCTAGGTAAATATAGTGCGAAAACTCTTCACTGCATCTTCTATTTTTCTGTCTTTGCTTAAATAAAGACATTCCTTTGCATATGTTAATTTCCATGCTTTCCGCAACCTATTTATGAAAGTCATTAAGTATATATTTTTTTAGCATGTTCCTATGTTTCCCTACCTTTTAGAGAACATTTTTTCCCCATATTGTTTATGAAACATAACTGTGGTATATAAATTTCTCCTGAATCTAATTTTGCGTTAAGATACTAGAACTATAGCGTGTTCCACTTTTTCCCCCTCCTATACATGTATAGGATTTCCAATCCTTACCTTACAGTATTTTTCCCAACCTATAGAGACTAGTTCATGATTCAAGTTCTAAAATCTATTTAGTAGACTGCATTGTTATAACCTTTTTATAGACTTATAAATGGTTGCCCTGACACTGTTCCTCTATGGCTATGTTTTTCCCGTTATCTTGATTATTGATTGCCTTCTAACTGTAAACTTGCTGATTTCCGAACCTGATTTCTAGATAAAACCTTTAAAACTTCTCAGTTGTCCGTGGTCATTTTATGAATATCAAAGATATTTAAAGTTGGGTTTTGTATTTTGTCTACCTTTCTTCACAGCTAGCTCCCTGATCTATCGTGGTTATAGGTACCCGTAACGGTGGATGGTAAGTCGGGTACATTAGAATACAATAGGAAGGAATCAGGGTTGCTGATGGTAGGTTTGTGAGGTCACCTGATTAATGTATATGGTGATTTGAAATCTATGGGCCCGAAACCTATATGGTGAAATTGTTGGTCGGGTGACCCACGATCTCTATCAGTAATTTTCTGGTAGCAGAGAGGATGGTTAGGGACTAGTTAAAGTTAGGTAGGACTAGTTAGGTTAGACAAGTTGATGCTGCTATAAGGGTAAAGCAGTTCACGTGAATTGATCACTCGTGTGAAATGTTTTGCTTTGAAAATTATGAAATGTTTTAAAGTGTTTTTCTTATTATTGTACTGATATATGTATTAACCCACTCGTTAAGTAAACTGTTACATGTTTGTTGGGAATCCCGAGGGGAATTGAATAGCGAGTGGTGAAGAGAATCCACTTGCTTTGAGGTCACTTACTCCAGGAAGGTAAGTGCAGGTTAGGTAGAACTGGAAGCACTAACTAGGGTTTTTTTCTGAATATATGTTTGAATAAATGATTGCTACGAGATCATTGGCAAAACTTCTCTCGTGATATAACCTAGTAAGAGTCACAGTGGAAGGAGTAGCAGGTTCGTCGGAGCTTGAGTGATAGCAAAGGGGTTCGCTGGTGAAATGTTGGACTTAGAATATATCCCAGAAAAGTGGATGAGTCTAAGGAAGTAACAGGTTCCCTAACGCTTGAGTGAAGGGTAGGCAGAAGAGATCTATCCGTAGAGTGTGAAAAGTAGACGGAAGGAGTTTACTTGCAGTGAAACAAATCTTCTCTGTCTAGACACTTGAGTACAGTGACGAATGTGTATTCGTTGTTAAATCACCAAGCACTAGCACTTTAGAAAGAAATAAAGTTTCCGTTACCTTGTGAAGGAGGGAGTCAGTTGCGAGGCTGCTCTGACGTCACTCCGTGCCGTGCGGGGATTGGTAGACGCAGCGGGTGTGTAGCGGAGCTGGAATTGTAAAGGAGGGGTGAGTGCCGAAGCGTGAGAACTGTCTCGCGAAAAAGGTCGCGCACCCATTGGTCGAAATTATTTGAATTGGTGCATTTCATTGGTCGCACGAAAATAAGAGACGCACTTGGATTGGGGTGATTTTGTAAACAGAGTCACTCGCAGAAATCGTATGTGGCATTCGTACAGACCGCATACTAGACCTGATCCGCGACATTTAGGGTTCGAGAACGATCAGTGGAAAGGTCATAAAACTTTGTTAGATTGACGATGGGGTAGGGGGGAGGGAGGGGGAAGCCAATCGGCCAGCAGATGCCATCACCACATGAAAAATAAATCACAAATAATGAGGGAAAATTTCAGAGACACAATTCAAAACACAAGGTATATGTATTTGCACAAATTTTTAATACACAGTATACAAATATTGATATAAAATGTCAGTTTAAAAAAACATAAAAATGTACTTTGAAATGTACATGGGTACCAAGCAATAATTTAAAAACACAAGAACACAAGATTGTCGACGCAGCGTTTCGGTATCTAGGATTTGACCTTCATCAGGACAGGGTTTCTAAAAGAAGAAACATCTTATTTAGAAATAGATCTATTACATTTTGATCAGCATTTTATTCACATCTTCACATCATTTAAAGAAGGACCCACGTTATCAAGCATGATTGACTGACAAGTACAGTGTCAAGATTTTCATTTAACAAAGATGGGCACATTTCCGCCTCTTTTATTAAGCATGTGGTATGGATTTGAGAAAGGGGGGGGGGAACCAGATAGGCTGGGGTTTATATGATTTGCACAAGCCCAGGGACTGGGGTGGGGGTAGCCCATCTCTACAAGATATTTCGGCCAGTTTTTTTAAAATTACTGGAACACGTGAGGGATTCTTAATTTCCTGTCAATATAGAACCCATTATGATGGAATTGTACAAGTACCTTGAAAAGGAGAAGACGAGATCCTCTCTGTTAGGTTCTATGATTGTGTTGTGACATCCAACCTTGTGGTGGCACGTTCCTTTGGATGATATAATTCTAAAGAATTTTTAGAGAATTTTTATATTATTCATATGAAGTCATCATGGGAATTGTTGCTTAGACATGAATACGTTATGCACAATTACCTTAATAATTAGTATTCATGGTGTATTCGTTAGTCTTAACAATGACAAGATGGTTCGAATAGGAACTCTGTGGAGGCTACCTTCTTCAATTGGTAAGTCTCTATGAGGGTCCTGTACTCTGGAAAGACAGTATATCCAATATGTGAAATCTCTACTAATATAGTCAGAGTGTCTGATGGAAGTGGTTTGTGCAGTTACCTTAAATCAATTTGGTATTATTGGTGTATGCTTAAATCTTAAACACCGCTGAGGTTGATGAAATGAGTCTCTTTGGAGGTTACTTTCATCAATTAGTAGTTCTCTGTGGGAGTCCTCGGGCGTCCTGTATAATAGGAAAGGCAGTGTAATATGTAATATCCCGGTTGGGAATACATGGGCATCTTAATAATCCTGTATTATTTTTGTAGTTACCTTATGCCATTCGTAAGCAAGGTAGGGGAGAGCAGGTAGCCACCGTTTATTCAATGTTCACTGGTCATTTCTAGGGAAAGTTTGATGGACACTGTTTAGTGATTTATCCTCTGTCACATTTTCATACAGGTAAAATCCTGGTTGTTAAATACTTACCCAGGTATAAATAATTTTAATGTATTCCTTGAGATAGTAGTCCAATTGCTGATGTCCCGTCGCAGGGAATAACTTGCTGCGGGGGACTGTGTTATCTCCACGCTGGGTACGTTGTATCACCAGGCTAGAGGGAGAGGTGCATAGTATTAATTTACGCTTTTTGGAGGTGCTAGTGATCACTACAAGTTAAATCTCTTTTTAGCGTCTTGTTCTGCACTGTTTATCATTACTATTCCTCGCTCGCCATTCTTGGCTAGTGTTTTGCCAGTATTTATACAACTTTGCGGGTCATATTAGGTTAGGGACAAACATGGATTGTTTACTTTGCGTCCGGCCTCTGGTGGGAACATACTCTTTACCGCTTCAATTATTTATACTGTTCCTTAAACTAACGCGTTCATGCTAGCCTTGCTCTTTAAAGTTTTACACTTTTAAATGCGCTATATTTTGGGGCAGCTGATTGACGCTTCAGGTATCTAGCCTAGGTGGAATCACTAGTTTAACCCTACCGGCGTGATTGCTTACCTCATGAATGTAGTTCGGCCTCCCTGCTACCTCGCGTCTCTCTGGTCACGAATGCAGCAGTGCGGCAACAGACTCTTTTTATACAACGCCGCGGCGGTTAGATCAGCCGGCGCTTGTTGAAGGTAATTAGTTGGCGCGCGTTTTCTGTCACGCATAGAACTACTAGAGTAGTTCAAAGGGAAGAACTACTCGTGTAGTTTAGACTGTCTTCCTGCATCCAATAATGCCTCACTTCCTGTCAGGCTGGAAAACCTAGGCTGCTTTGAGAGAATGAATTACCGCGCGATTTCTGCCGCGCTAAGGACCGCTCCATTCGAGAAGAAGGAACTACTCGTGTAGTTTGTGTTATCTTACTTCCTGAAAGGGAGGCTCCCTTCCTGTCATAGTGAAAGCCCAAATCGAGGGCGGTGCAACACGTGCTGATGTTTATTCTAGCTAGTCGGCCATATCTAATTAGACATTATAATTTCGGGGAAGTGAATGGATATATAGATTTCTCCAAGATAAACACAGAGAACTATACGAGTAGTCCTGGATAAAGCGAAATACATAAGTCGTTTAACTTCCTCATTTTTTTGTAGGGAGAATGTTATTTCAATGAATCATTGTAGACTTACTCAGACGTTTCAAAAATTGCAAGTTACTATATTTTGGCAACCCCTATTTAAGCTGGTGGTTATTTCACATATCTATTGTTACCACACTCCGTGGTACTATATCCAGCGTGTGCCTTTGCCATGGAATTTTAGCGCACGGTATTGATCTGAAGTTAGTGGCATATGCCCAATATGTCACTTAGGTAAAAGTACCTTATTAAAGCATCTTAATGAAGCATGATGGGCTGCCTGCAATAAAGATTTTTGTTAAATCAATAGTGCTTTTGTGAATTCTTCTCATCACCACTTTACCTGTGCCAAAACGGCATACAGTGTTGGTTCCTGTAGATTGATCGATTATTCTAATCTACTTGTGCGCAGGAAAACGTGTGTGTATCTGGGGGCAAGACTAAATTAAGATTCGCTCCCAGTCCTCTTTGTTATTTAATCCCTTTTTCACTGTTTTGAATTTAGACATGAAAAATTGTTCTCTTTTCCTGCGTTTGGTATCAATGTCACCGCCTCTGGCATTCATATGTATTAGTTCCAACACACACCAGGATAGGTCCTCCAGTGCGTGGTTGGCTTCCTGCCAATGTTCAGTTAGGGGTGCTCCTTTCTTTTTAGTTCTTATAGCTGACCTATGTTCATTTAGTCTCAGGCGAATTATAAAAAAAGCACCTGTAATTAATCTCTCAGATACTAATCTAACAGAGATAGAAATAAAACTTTTAGAAAAGGGATTAGGCTTTGCTATTGCATCCCCCGTAGATAGGTTCAATTTGGAGAGAGACCTTCAGGCTTTCTTTAGGAAAGTCAGATTATTAACTTTCTTTGATGGTAAAGAAAAAATACCTTCTTCCAATAAATCTGGCCTGAAACCTAAATCCTCATGGACCCCGAATATAGGTCAAATAAACAAAGATATAGAAGCTTTCGAGATAGTAGTCGAGAAGGGTATTTCGGATCTCTTAGACCAAAAGAATTGGACTAATTTAAATTTGAAAAAGGAAGAAAAACAGGCTCTACAAAAACTACAGAACTGCCAGACACTTACTGTTAAACCCGCAGACAAAGGCGGCAGCATTGTGATAATGTCAACACAACAGTACAATGAAAAAATGCATGTTCTATTAAACAATCAGGATCACTATAAACAGGTCAAAAGAGAAGACTGGTCACAACTAAAAACCACAGTCAAAAGAACGCTAGACCTAGCATTAGAAGATGAGGTGATTTGTAATGAAGAATATAAATTCCTTTTTAATGAGAACCCAGTAATTCCGGCTCTCTACGGGTTACCGAAAGTTCACAAAGATATTCTGAATCCACCCATGAGGCCTATTGTCTCTAGCATCGGTTCCCTTACAGAGCCGTTAAGCCAATACGCAGATATCTTTCTCCAACCCCATGTCATCAACCAAAAAGCTTATGTTAAGGACACAGGAGATATCATTCAGAAACTTGAGGGAATTCCATTCAATAGTGACACCCAAATTTTAGTAACCCTCGATATAGAGGCTTTGTATACAAATATACCCCAAGACAGCACTATCGCAATGATAGAAAGCCTTTTTACCAGTCACGAGAGAGACCTCAACGCACAAGAAATCTTCATAGTTGACTGTGTCACACTAGTATTGAAAAACAACATTTTTATGTTTCAGAATGATTTTTTTAAACAAATCAAAGGGACCAGCATGGGAGCCACATGTGCGCCGAGCCTGGCATGTCTATACGTTGCTAGGTTCGAAGACAATCACATATTTAACCCCATGGCACCATTTTATGAGAATATATCCAACTGGTCTAGGTATATAGACGATGTTTTCTTCATATGGACAGGCCCAGTAGAAACATTGGAAGAATTCATTATATGGCTGAATTTAGGTGATAGTATTTGAATTTGAATTTTAAAATATTTGTAGAGCGCTCTTTTACCGAAACGGTTTCATGGCGCTAGATAGCCAAGGGTCAGTGGATGGCGAATTAAGCTGTGATGGATCTGGAGAACAAGCAGGTCTTCAATTGCTTGCGGAACTCCAAGTAAGAGGGAGACATCCTGAGGGCAAGAGGAAGAGAATTCCAAAAGGAAGGAGCCAGCACTGCAAATCTGGCCCCCCCGACCCTCTGTTTCCTAAAACGAGGAACTGACAGGAGGGCCTGATGAGTGGATCGAAGTTCTCTTGACGGAAGATAAGGGGAGATGGCATCACACAAGAAGGCAGGGGCGGTCCCAGATCTAGCCTGGTAGGTGATACATCCCAGCTTGAAGAGCGCCCTCTCCCTCACAGGGAGCCAGTGAAGGGACTGAAGCAGAGGGGTCGTGTGGGTGAACCTAGGAAGACCAAAAATCAGGCGAGCCGCCTGGTTTTGGATCTGTTGAAGTCGGCGAATGAGGTAAGCTGGGGCCCCATTGAAAATAACATTCCCGTAGTCAAGGCGCGACAGCACCATGGCCATGAGAATGAGTTTCAATGCGGCCACCGAGAAAAAACGTGAAACCCTCCGGATGATCCGGAGGGAAAAAAAACAGGCAGACACCACAGAGCTGATCTGAGTGTGGAGGGTGAGCAGTGGGTTAATGAAAATGCCCAAAGTTTTGGCTTTGGGGACTGGGAGGGGGGGAACACCAAGTGAGGGGGGCCAGAAGGAGGGGGACCACGGGCTGCAACCACCCCCCGTCAGGACCAGCTCGGTCTTGTCCGGGTTTAGTTTGAGGTGGTTGCAGTTCATCCACCCTTGGATGAAAAGCATGACCTTCTGGAAATTGGAGGATGAGGAAGGGGAGGATGATAAGTTGAAGATAAGTTGGAGGTCATCGGCGTAGTTAAACACCGAGACCTCCATTTGCTGTAAAGAAAAGATGAGGGGTGAGATGTATAAGTTAAATAATAAGGGGGAGAGGGAGGAGCCTTGTGGGACTCCACAGGTCACCCTCCTGGGGGGGGCCGTGAAGTTGGCAAGTTGAACGGCCTGCTCCCTGTCGGTCAGGAATGAGCGGAGCCAGGCGAAGGCCGTGCCCCCAATGCCCGCCGCTTGGACTCGGTTTAACAAGATGTCATGGTCCACCGTGTCGAACGCGGCGGACAGATCTAACAGGACTAGGGCCTGCGGCCGGCCTGTGTCGATCCCCTCCCTCAGTTGATCCATCACCGACACCACTACCTTCTCGGTCGAATGCAATGGGCGGAAGCCCGCCTGTCGGGAGGAAAGAGCGCCCGAGGATTCCACAAAGGAGCTGAGAGACCTGATGACGTGAGCCTCTGAGACCTTCGCAAGGAAAGGGAGGAGGGAAATAGGGCGGTAGTTCGAGGGTAGGGAGGGGTCTGCCCCTACCTTCTTAAGAATAGGGATGATTACTGCCGACTTATGTGCGGCGGGGACAGTGCCGATGCTGAGGGAGTGGTTGATTAGGGTCAGTGGGGGAGAGTGACAATTGGAGAAAAGCTCTTTAAGAGCGAAAGCCGGGCCTATGTCCTGGGGGGATCCCGATTTAATCCGGGCCAGAAGAGGGAGCAGAGAGTCTCGGGTAAGGAGGGGGAACTCGGTAAGGGCGGGGATAGGGGGAATAGGGGGGACAGGGGAAGGTATCGGAGGAGAGAGGGGAATATTGGCCTTGATAAGGGCAATCTTCTCAATAAAATAGGAGTTCAGGGAATTACACAGGGTCTGAGATGGAGGGATCTTAGGGGTCGCCCTATCAGAGGCAGCGAGCTCATGAACCGTGGCAAAAATCTCTTTTGACTGGTTGTCAGCTGTCAGAATTCTACTTGAGAAGTACTCCGTCTTGGCATTGAGTATATCCCGTTTGTACTCTTTCAAAGACTGACAGTAGGTGGTTTTTAGAAGGGGGCAGTAGGAACAGCGCCAAGCGCGTTCGGCTCTGCGAGTGGCTAACTTTTTATCCTTTAAAGCCGGGGTGAACCAGCGATTGGCCGCATGAGCACGTTTGATGGTCACTCTCTTAAGGGGGATGGTGGAGTTGCACGCCTTAAGCAGCCAGGAGTTAATGGCGGAAAGCTGGGTGGAAAGAGAGAGGCCTGTGAGCTCCGGGCTGGTGGCCGCTAAGGAGGAGCACACCGCAGGGAGGACCGCCTTATCCCACTTTCTGGCCCAGGTGTTTTTGGGCAGAGGGGGTTTGGGCGGACGTCCGAGGTCAGCCGAGAAGGAGATGAGGGAGTGATCTGACCAAGAGCACGGGGAGATCATTGGAGGATCCATGGGGATGTTGAGGGACCAAATTTGGTCAAGTTGATGACCTTTAGTATGGGTGGCCGAACGGAGCTGAGGGAGGAAGTTTAGGCTGGTGAGCAGAGCCGTAAACTCCTTAGATCTAATATCTTCAGCTTGATCGTTTGGCCAGTAGTTCAGGTCTCCGAGTAGTAGAATAGCGGAGTTGTTCACCACTAGGGTGGCCAACAGGTCCTCAATGGCCGGTAAGAAAGCCGGGGTGGACTGGGGCGGGCGGTAAAGTAATACACAAGTTAAGGGTACCCCAAATGAAATGGAGCGGACTACTAAGCAGTCCACCGCAGGAATCGCAGGGGACGGCAGGGTTTGTAGGCAGGGCATAGTAACCTAAAATTCACTTCTAATCATGACACACAGCAGTGCGAATTCTTAGACATCTTGATCAAAAACGAGGAGAACAAACTAATAGTTGAGTTGTTTACTAAAAAAACTGATCGCAATACCATGCTGCATTATGATAGCTTCCACCCACCATGCCAGAAAGATAATATACCGTTCGGCCAATTTCTTAGGCTCAGACGAAACTGCACAAAAATGCAAGACTTCGATAAACATGCTAACATTCTCACTGAGAAATTTGTTAATCGAGGTTATCCGAAACGGATGATCAGACACGCCTACAAAAGAGCAAAATACTATAACAGGGACAACCTCCTGCAGAACAAACCAAAGAAAACCGAAGCATCCAAACCACTCATTTTTGTGACAAATTACAGCTCTGTGAGTAATAAAATAAAGAATATAATAAATCGAAATTGGCACCTAGTGACCAACAATAAGAAAGAAAAATTACCCAAACCTATGTTCGCGTTCAGACGCAACAAAACGTTAAGGAATAGCTTGGTTCACACATACAGGGAAACTAAAATTGACCTACAATTAAGCATGAACAACGCCCCTCTCCCAACAGGGACCTTTCCATGT
The DNA here is from genome assembly GCF_964261635.1 of Lissotriton helveticus. Classification (NCBI taxonomy): domain Eukaryota; kingdom Metazoa; phylum Chordata; class Amphibia; order Caudata; family Salamandridae; genus Lissotriton; species Lissotriton helveticus. The sequence goes on from NC_136061.1 coordinate 2,090,580,851, forward strand.
GGCAACTGTGGCAACTGTAAGTCAATAATTAAGGGTGCCTGTATAGATGTAAACAATAACTCCCACAAAATTCAGTCAATGATGAACTGCAGGTCCAAGAATTTAATTTACCTGATCAAATGCCCCTGCAACTTGCCATACATAGGCGAAACCTCTAGAGAGGTTCGCCTGAGACTAAATGAACATAGGTCAGCTATAAGAACTAAAAAGAAAGGAGCACCCCTAACTGAACATTGGCAGGAAGCCAACCACGCACTGGAGGACCTATCCTGGTGTGTGTTGGAACTAATACATATGAATGCCAGAGGCGGTGACATTGATACCAAACGCAGGAAAAGAGAACAATTTTTCATGTCTAAATTCAAAACAGTGAAAAAGGGATTAAATAACAAAGAGGACTGGGAGCGAATCTTAATTTAGTCTTGCCCCCAGATACACACACGTTTTCCTGCGCACAAGTAGATTAGAATAATCGATCAATCTACAGGAACCAACACTGTATGCCGTTTTGGCACAGGTAAAGTCGTGATGAGAAGAATTCACAAAAGCACTATTGATTTAACAAAAATCTTTATTGCAGGCAGCCCATCATGCTTCATTAAGATGCTTTAATAAGGTACTTTTACCTAAGTGACATATTGGGCATATGCCACTAACTTCAGATCAATACCGTGCGCTAAAATTCCATGGCAAAGGCACACGCTGGATATAGTACCACGGAGTGTGGTAACAATAGATATGTGAAATAACCACCAGCTTAAATAGGGGTTGCCAAAATATAGTAACTTGCAATTTTTGAGACGTCTGAGTAAGTCTACAATGATTCATTGAAATAACATTCTCCCTACAAAAAAATGAGGAAGTTAAACGACTTATGTATTTCGCTTTATCCAGGACTACTCGTATAGTTCTCTGTGTTTATCTTGGAGAAATCTATATATCCATTCACTTCCCCGAAATTATAATGTCTAATTAGATATGGCCGACTAGCTAGAATAAACATCAGCACGTGTTGCACCGCCCTCGATTTGGGCTTTCACTATGACAGGAAGGGAGCCTCCCTTTCAGGAAGTAAGATAACACAAACTACACGAGTAGTTCCTTCTTCTCGAATGGAGCGGTCCTTAGCGCGGCAGAAATCGCGCGGTAATTCATTCTCTCAAAGCAGCCTAGGTTTTCCAGCCTGACAGGAAGTGAGGCATTATTGGATGCAGGAAGACAGTCTAAACTACACGAGTAGTTCTTCCCTTTGAACTACTCTAGTAGTTCTATGCGTGACAGAAAACGCGCGTCAACTAATTACCTTCAACAAGCGCCGGCTGATCTAACCGCCGCGGCGTTGTATAAAAAGAGTCTGTTGCCGCACTGCTGCATTCGTGACCAGAGAGACGCGAGGTAGCAGGGAGGCCGAACTACATTCATGAGGTAAGCAATCACGCCGGTAGGGTTAAACTAGTGATTCCACCTAGGCTAGATACCTGAAGCGTCAATCAGCTGCCCCAAAATATAGCGCATTTAAAAGTGTAAAACTTTAAAGAGCAAGGCTAGCATGAACGCGTTAGTTTAAGGAACAGTATAAATAATTGAAGCGGTAAAGAGTATGTTCCCACCAGAGGCCGGACGCAAAGTAAACAATCCATGTTTGTCCCTAACCTAATATGACCCGCAAAGTTGTATAAATACTGGCAAAACACTAGCCAAGAATGGCGAGCGAGGAATAGTAATGATAAACAGTGCAGAACAAGACGCTAAAAAGAGATTTAACTTGTAGTGATCACTAGCACCTCCAAAAAGCGTAAATTAATACTATGCACCTCTCCCTCTAGCCTGGTGATACAACGTACCCAGCGTGGAGATAACACAGTCCCCCGCAGCAAGTTATTCCCTGCGACGGGACATCAGCAATTGGACTACTATCTCAAGGAATACATTAAAATTATTTATACCTGGGTAAGTATTTAACAACCAGGATTTTACCTGTATGAAAATGTGACAGAGGATAAATCACTAAACAGTGTCCATCAAACTTTCCCTAGAAATGACCAGTGAACATTGAATAAACGGTGGCTACCTGCTCTCCCCTACCTTGCTTACGAATGGCATAAGGTAACTACAAAAATAATACAGGATTATTAAGATGCCCATGTATTCCCAACCGGGATATTACATATTACACTGCCTTTCCTATTATACAGGACGCCCGAGGACTCCCACAGAGAACTACTAATTGATGAAAGTAACCTCTAAAGAGACCCATTTCATCAACCTCAGCGGTGTTTAAGATTTAAGCATACACCAATAATACCAAATTGATTTAAGGTAACTGCACAAACCACTTCCATCAGACACTCTGACTATATTAGTAGAGATTTCACATATTGGATATACTGTCTTTCCAGAGTACAGGACCCTCATAGAGACTTACCAATTGAAGAAGGTAGCCTCCACAGAGTTCCTATTCGAACCATCTTGTCATTGTTAAGACTAACGAATACACCATGAATACTAATTATTAAGGTAATTGTGCATAACGTATTCATGTCTAAGCAACAATTCCCATGATGACTTCATATGAATAATATAAAAATTCTCTAAAAATTCTTTAGAATTATATCATCCAAAGGAACGTGCCACCACAAGGTTGGATGTCACAACACAATCATAGAACCTAACAGAGAGGATCTCGTCTTCTCCTTTTCAAGGTACTTGTACAATTCCATCATAATGGGTTCTATATTGACAGGAAATTAAGAATCCCTCACGTGTTCCAGTAATTTAAAAAAAACTGGCCGAAATATCTTGTAGAGATGGGCTACCCCCACCCCAGTCCCTGGGCTTGTGCAAATCATATAAACCCCAGCCTATCTGGTTCCCCCCCCCCCTTTCTCAAATCCATACCACATGCTTAATAAAAGAGGCGGAAATGTGCCCATCTTTGTTAAATGAAAATCTTGACACTGTACTTGTCAGTCAATCATGCTTGATAACGTGGGTCCTTCTTTAAATGATGTGAAGATGTGAATAAAATGCTGATCAAAATGTAATAGATCTATTTCTAAATAAGATGTTTCTTCTTTTAGAAACCCTGTCCTGATGAAGGTCAAATCCTAGATACCGAAACGCTGCGTCGACAATCTTGTGTTCTTGTGTTTTTAAATTATTGCTTGGTACCCATGTACATTTCAAAGTACATTTTTATGTTTTTTTAAACTGACATTTTATATCAATATTTGTATACTGTGTATTAAAAATTTGTGCAAATACATATACCTTGTGTTTTGAATTGTGTCTCTGAAATTTTCCCTCATTATTTGTGATTTATTTTTCATGGGGTGATGGCATCTGCTGGCCGATTGGCTTCCCCCTCCCTCCCCCCTACCCCATCGTCAATCTAACAGAGGAATTTCCCTCTTTGCCTTACCTATAGGCCAACTAGGGACTACTTGTTCGCTGTAACTATTGTTTTTCTCCTTGTCCCCTAACGGATTGTGAGGAGACCTCCCTTTTCATTTTCTTGTTCAAGGTCATAAAACTGACATTATGTACGGAAACAAGAGAAAATTATCTCTTGTAAACAAAGTAAAGAATTATTTCAAAAAGGACAAACCGATTAGAACCAGAGAAGGTGTTGTCATTCCGCCACCGAATACTCCCGCATCTTTCATGATGTTTGATAAAGGGTACCACTCGTGTGTATGGTTGGAAAATTGGGTGGAGTACACGAAAGATGACGGAGTATTGGCTTTTCCGTTAGAAGGTACATTCAATGGCAGAATTTTATTTAATTTGAGAACCCGAATGAATGATTTACATCCCAGACCTAGACTAACACAATACGAAGCACTAGAGGAATGGGAAATCGAAGCTTTTGAAAGGGATAAGCCCCGGATGGATAAAGGGTTGACTAAATTTTATCCGAAACTGAAACAAGAGACCCGTGACAAAAAGATGAAACAGTGGAGACAGAATATGATTGTGGAAGGACTGTTTCCAATGATGCCAGTGGGTGGTCCTCCTGCAGGAGAGAAGAGAACAGAAAAATGCAAACACTGGGTGCCTATTGGAAAGTCGGATGATGAGTTGTTAGATGACATGTTTTTAAGAAGTCCGCCTCCTTATAATGAAGGACACCGACCTTCTAGTGAAGGGGATAATTCTCGAAGACCTCCGCCCCAAGATGAGGCCAGATCCGCAAGTGTAGGAGGGAGTTGTCAAATACCTCCCTATACCGAGAGTTTAGGACCCATAGATGCAAGAGATATTTATCCTAGAATACCCGCTGGTGGAGAAACGAGATACACACGCGAAAGAGACTTTTTGCCAAGATCTCCCTATGAAGGTGAGACAAGACCATCCAGTACAGGAATGCCGTTCCTAAACCTCTAGGTGAGGAGGAACCAAGATCCCTAGGCACAGGTACTTTGCACCCAAGACCTAGTTATGGTGAAGGACCCAGAGAGGCACATCCCACTGCCCCGAGTTGTGCTCCAACTTTAACACCACAAGTATTACATGACAATTCAGTTGAAAGGATATTGGAGGACAGAGAACGAGAGGCACTAGCTAGGCAGAGAGCTGAAATAATTCAGAAGATTTCCCAGTTAAATGCAAGTCCTGAGTCATTAACAATCCCGGTTACTATTGGACCAGTGGTTCCATTGTATGGGGACCGACAGGGAAGTCCAAGAACTCCAGTTATTACCCCAGTTGTAGCCCATCCGAGATCAGAGCCCTTAATTGTAGATGACTTAACAAGTGAGTGTGAGACTGAAGTCTCGCTAATGGATCTGCCCCTTAGGGAAACAGGAAAAAGGATGCAGAAAAGACATAATCCTTTCAATACGAGGGAGATTCAAATGGAATCAGCTTCAGGTACTAAGAGCGTCACGGTAGTAACTCCTGAAGAAATTGAGAGATGGAGTTGAGAATTAGAAAAGCAAATTCTTCAGTCGAAACCTCTAGATCTCTACAAACTGAGAGTAGAAATAGAAGAACTTATGGCAGGAAATGTAGGATTAGACAGATTAAATACCTACTTGGAAGAAGAGCTGTTGTTTATCTGCAAAAGCCTTACTCGAAATGCCAGATTACTCCACGAAAAACTAACTGACACTGCAGCTAGTATGGGAATAGATATCTCAAAATCAAAACCTTTGCAAAAACCGTACAGAGCAGATTTCTCAGACAAGGATCTAGAGAACTTGAACATGTCAGGAAAGAAGGCACAGGTCAAAGAGTTATTGACAGTATTACAGAAATGGGGAGATGTGGACAGGTGGAAAGCCAGGTGGGCCAAAAAGAAAGAGGAGGCTAGATCTAAACAAGTGACTCCTCCGTTCGTTCTAAAAGAAGCTGATAAACCAGAACAGTTATGTCCTATGCGTGAAGTACCAGGTGGAAAATACGTGCATGTTCCATGGTCCAGACAGGATATTGTGTCCTTTACAAATGATTTCCCAAAATTACGAGAGAAGCCTGTGGACTGGTACAGGCAGGTGGAAAGGTTTGTAAAGGTACAGAAATGCCTGTGGAAAGATTTGGATGGGTTCTTTGATATTGTGGTTCCTGTAGATCTATGGACCGAGTATAAGATTTCCATAGGTTGGCCTAGTGAGGAATATCCGTGGGATTCTAACACAGGAGCACCCTCTGACGAAGTAATGAAAAAATATGATCAGGTGATTCTGCACCTAAAGCAAAAGGTGCCTGCAAAGGAAACCGATTGGACCAAGATAGATAGAACCACGCAGGAAAGGGACGAGACTGTGCACTCCTTTTATGAAAGACTGTTACAGGTGTTTAAAACATACAGCGGCATAGATAACATCGAGATGAAGGATATGACCCACTTCATTTACAGGTTTGTAAACGGTTTAAGACCCGAAATTTGTCAGTGGATCAAAGATAATAAAATTTGTTGGCAGTCTAAGAAAATGGATGAGGTCCTACGGTACGCAAAGTACTGTGAGGACAAAATGGCAGAAAAGCGAAAGGCGTTGAAGGAAAAGGTGATGTGGGCACAAGTAAAGCTCGCAGAACAGCAGGAAAAGCAATTAAGTAAATTGAGTAAGAGTACCCAAAATCAAGGCCCTGGGGGTGGGGGAAAGCCCAAGGTAAAAATGAGCAGAGAAGACGCTAAAAAGAAATTTCCCTGCCACCAGTGCCGGGAATTTGTACATTGGCGAGACGAGTGTCCATATTTGCAGCATGATAATACCCAAACCCCTGATTTAATTCCACAGACGCAGAGTGAAAAACCAAGAAAGACCCAGCAGCAGGTAAAAACAATCCAAGTGCCCCGAGCGCCAAAACCGAATATTAAGGGAAAATCACCGCAGGGTGACGACATAGAAATCTGGGGAGGCAATGAGAACAGAAATGCAGCAACTTCGCAGTATTTATTAAATGACACTTTTCTCTGTGACGACCAATACTGACGGGGCCTGAGAGGGGAGGACGAGGAGTGTGTACTTGGCGCCTCCTTGCCGGTAGACCAGTCAGGGCCATACATTGAAGGAAAGGTTGATGGAAATGATGTCACCTTTCTGTTGGACACTGGTGCTACCCGTTCTACTGTGAGAACAGCGGACGTTCCAAACCTACCCCTCTCGGGAGAAGCAATCCAGGTAGTAGGTGTATCTAATCAATTGATTAGTACCCCAGTTACTGAGCCTATGGAGATCACAATAGGGAACTTTAAAGAAATGCATAGATTTGTCGTTTGTGACACCAGTCCAGTAAACTTACTGGGACGTGATTTGTTGTGCAAAATGAACTGTACTATCTTTTGCACACCAAAGGGCGTCGAAATTCAGACCCCAGACGAAGATGGCATCTACAAGTTAATGTTAATCAGACCTGACTCAGAAATTAAACGTATGACTATACAAGACTTACCTGAAGAACTTCAACAGACCGTGAAACCAGAAGCATGGGACTTTACTGGAAAGGATGTAGGATTAATGGCAAATGTAGATCCCATACAAATAGCCATGAAAGAATATGCAGTTTACCCCAATACCAAGCCTTATAGAATGAGTGCCGAAGTAAGAGCAGGAGTTGCCATTGAAATACAGAAATTGCTAGAAGCAAACATCATACAAGAAGTGATGAGCAGCCCGTGTAATTCCCCCATAATTTGAATTAAGAAACCTAGTGGCAAGTACAGAGTAGTGCAGGACCTGAGAAAGGTAAACAAGATCGTTGTTCCTTGCTGTCCTATTGTCCCGAACCCCGCAGTGATCCTGTATCAGATTCCTTGGGATGCTGAGTGACACTGTGATAGACCTATGTCACGCATTCTTTTCGATCCCATTGCATCCAGACAGCAAATTTCTTTTCTCATTTGCTTTCAATAGTCACGTGTATGTTTGGAATCGTGTCCCCCAGGGGTACACAGAAAGCCCCTCTATCTTTAATCAGATCCTGAAAAAGGGTCTTGAATCTTTAATCTTACCTGGAAAGTCTGTTTTGGTGCAATATATTGACGACCTCTTGGTGGCGTCCAAAAGTCATAGGGATTGTGTAATTGATACCATTGCTTTACTAAATCACCTAAGTGAAAAGGGACATAAAGTGGCCCCTGAAAAATTGCAGTTCTGTTCAGTCAGTGAAATATCTGGGGCACCAGATAGAAAAAGGCATCAGAAAAGTCACTTCAGAGAGAGTCAGAATAATTCAAGAGATGCAGTTACCCCGCACTCAGAAAGAAGTCAGAATGTTCCTTGGAGTTGTAGGTTACTGCAGGCAATGGATTGTGGGATTTGCAGTCCTGGCAAAGCCTTTGATAAAAATGACCAAGAAAGGAGCAAAGGACCCAGTTGAATGGGATGATGAAAGCTTAACAGCATTTACTAAATTACGAGATTGTCTGTGTACAGCCCCTGCTTTAGGCATGCCTGACTATTCTAAGGAGTTTGCCCTGTTCTGTGACATACGAGACAATTGTGCATTGTCAGTCTTAACCCAGGAGCATGGGTTGATTAAACGCCCAGTGGCATATTTTTCTGCCACTTTGGATCCAGTGGCTGCTGGATTACCTGGGTGTCTGAAAGCAGTAGCTGCCACTTGCACGAGCTTAGAGCAGAGTGAATCCTGTAACTGTGTATGTTCCACATGCAGTTGTAATTTTACTGACCCGAACCAAGACTCAGTATCTCACCCCTAGTCGGCTGACTAAATACGAGAGGATTCTCGTGGGTGCTGCAAATGTAGTTATTACCCGGTGTAATATCCTGAACCCCACCACCCTACTCCCTGATTCCATGAGTGTAGAAGATAAAGGAGAGAACGAGCATGACTGCATTGACCTGACAGAATTCAGTACTAAACCCCGCCCAGACATTAAGGAAACACCTTTGCCTATACATGATGAGGAGTTCTTTGTGGATGGCTCATGTATGAGACACGAACTTGTAGGACTAAGCGCTGCTTATGCTGTAGTCACCTTAGACAGCATTAAAGAAGCATCATGTTTATTTGGAGTAAAGTCTGCACAAGTAGCCGAATTGATAGCATTGATAAGAGCTTGCAAATTGGGAAAAGACAAAAAATTAACAGTGTATACTGACAGTCAGTACTGTTATGGGGTTGTGCATGACTTTGGCCAATTATGGCTACAAAGAGAATTCCTGACTTCATCAGGTACCCCCATTCCAAATGGAAGGGTTGTACAAAATTTACTGGAAGCAATCCAATTACCAAAAGAATTAGCAGTGGTCAAATGTGTTGCCCATAAAAAAGGCCTTGACGCTGTATCTTTGGGAAATGATTTTGCTGATCAAGTGGCAAAACAGTGTGCTAAGGATCGCATGTCAATAAATATCAAACTGGGAGGGACCGGAAACAGCTGCCAACTTATGGTGTTTGAAGAAGTGCCTACCTGGGATGAGGTGAGAGATTGGCAGCATGCAGTGCCATCGAAAGAGAAGGAAAGGTGGAGAAAACTTGGTTGTCGACCGAGAAGTGAGGATGGTGTCATTGTGGGCCCAAATGGTATGCCTGTGTTACCTAGACACCTGCTCGCTTCTATGGCAAGATTGATACACGGAAATTCACGCACTGGTAGGGATGCCATGGTTCTGGTGTTTCAACAGACCTGGTATAATCCGAAGTTCAGGAAGGTAGCAGAATCACTCTGCCAGAGGTGCTTAACATGCCAGCAGTTCAACGCTGGTAAAAGAACAGTAGTTGAACTGGGGAAAATTGGAAAATCAGGAGGTCCCTTTGTGAGAATACAGATTGACTTCATCACCATGCCTCGTTGTGAGGGAAAAAGATATGTCCTTGTCATTGTCTGCCTGTTTTCAAAATGGGTGGAAGCTTACCCTGCCAAACAGAATGATGCCATAACCGTAGCCAAAATGTTACTACGAGAATTAATACCTAGGTTCGGGGTTCCAGTCACTATTGAATCAGATAGAGGCAGACATTTTCAGAATGAGATAATCGATCAGCTCTGTAAAGCATTTGGAATCACACAAAAGCTGCACTGTGCATATCGTCCAGAGGCTTCTGGAGTAGTAGAGCAAATAAATGGCACTATAAAATCGAGATTAGCAAAAATGTGTGACTCTACTGGCATGAACTGGATAACTGCCTTGCCTCTTGTACTGATGGGACTCAGAAGTATTCCAGACCGAAAAACAGGCCTGAGCCCCCATGAGATCCTGATGGGAAGAGTGATGAGACAAGCATGGGTACCAGGATACAAACTGTTAAGCATTACTGATGATTTGGTACTTGAGTACTGCAAGCAACTGGGTGACCAAGTGCGTTCTATCTCTCGCCAGATTGGGGAAGACGCCGTCGCCAACCCGACAACTCCAGTTCACAAGTTGGTTCCTGGTGACTGGGTTAGAATCAAGAAGCATACTCGTTCGAGTTGCCTTGCACCGAGGTGGGGAGAAAAGCGCCAGATAATACTGGTGACCACGACAGCAGTGAAGTGTGCAGGCGTTCCCAAGTGGATCCATGCCAGCCATACACAGAAAGTGATTCCAGACAAGGAACCTGGAGCGGAAGGTTGTCCAGCTGAGGGGTCTGCAGACGTTGGTCCTGAAGTAGCTGATGACGAACAACTGAGCACCAGTCAAGATGATTGGATACCCTTAATCGACTTGACCGAAGACCCAATCAGAACAAGAGAGCGAACCCAAGAAGATAGAGAGTGGAATAGAGAGGAAAAGATAGGCACAGGCGAAGACCCTCAGATCATTGAGATTCACGTCAAATCTGAGGAAGAAGAGGAAGGTCAGACAGGGACAGAACAGGTGATTGACACACCTCCACTAACTCCTGAAATTGAAAAGGGTCAGACTAGAACTAGTGTAAACGTTCGAGCAGAAGAAAATCAAGAGATCGAAGTGCTTGAACAGGATCAGATAGAATTAGAAGAACGTGTTCAGGACACAGAAACAGAGACACTCGAAAGACAAACCCAAAATTCACCTGAACCAGGCCAGCTTAGTAACCAGGCAGAAGAAATAGATACAAGACCTGGGACTAGTCAGACAGGAAGGGAAGAGACAGAAGCAGAAGTGCCACAGACAAACGATAATAAAAGAGCGTTAGAAGAAAGCCAAATCACAGTGCCAACTAAAAGACTCAAGAAAAAGAAACATATCGAACCAAGATACATTAAAAGACTGAGACTGAGAATAAAATCAGTAGAAGAAAAACTTGCAGAAAGAAGGAAAAGTCCTTGAATTTCAGAACAAACTGGAGAAAGCTCCAAAAGAAGGAGTGATCGAATAAAAAGACTGAATGAAAAATACCAAGATCCTGAATGGACATTTTTAATTTTGGAGGATTTTGAGGATCTTGATATAACTGACGAAAGTGACAGAGAACCGATTGCTGATCAGTCTACAGAAGAAGAAGACAAATTAACCTGAAGTTGCGCAGAGTAAGCTACCTGGGCAAAGTTACAAAGAGGGGTTGAAAAACTTCTTCTGAGCGAAAATGTCTGATTCAAACGTGAATGGAAGGCCTAGACGCAGTTGTTGCAAAACATGCTGCAGAATATGTATATGTAGCATAGTTATAGTGATAATAATTTGGATAGGACTAACAGTTTTCATTCCTTATATGGTGAGCAAAAATACTAATATTGACCCTCCTCAGACTGTGACTACTGACACTGAAGAACTGACAACACGAAGTGTAGAAAGACGTGAAAAGGCACTCAGACAAACAAAACGAGACTTAGAAGCATCAGATGAGGAAGGACTACATTATCATGGAGTTAAAAACCAGACACAGTTAAATGTTTTCGCAAACCTTTTAGTGCACTATGTAGAAACTATGGAAATAGAAGACTGCTATGTCTGCATGAAGCTACCTACTTCTGTAGCTGAAGGCGTGACTTACCATCACCTACCTTTGACCTATGGAATTTCCTGTAGCATTTTAGCTAGTTTATTTTACAAAAGAGGACCATTACAGTACTATTACTCTAACTCTGACGTAATATTTTCTGAACTTCCCATACGTGGAAATTTGAATCCTGTACATACTAAAAGTGACGTTACACGTTATATGGGAGAGTACTTCCTGACTATAGGTACCATAGACTTGAATGAAGCACACAGAGATAACTTGACCTGTTCATTACATGAACAAGAAAAAATATTTCTAAACATGGCAGAGAAAAGAAGGGAGAGTTTCCAAAGAAAGGCTAATGACAAAAGACAGAAAACTCCTAAATGGGCTGAAAACATGGAAAGCACCTCAAATGGTGGGAGTGGTCCTGCTTTGTTGCTGGATTTCGAAAGGAAAGGGAAACTCTGTCTTCATCGCGAGAAGACTAGTTATTATAATAACATTTTCATTGGTTCCAGTCAATGTGAACACAATTACAAGGTAATTGGAGGTTGGGGTTTCAAAAATGGGTCAGAACCTGTGTTTCCCGGAATCTATTATATATGTGGAAACAAGGCTTATTTCAAATTGCCGGATCACTGGTATGGAAGCTGCTACTTTGGCATTGTTTCCCCGAAAATATACCATGTGAAGGAAATTGCTGGAAGTAATGAAAACACTAATGGCTTAATGCGTAGTAAAAGAGAAAGCGTAGGTGAAATAATGGGTAGTATTTTTAGTGCACTGATACCTGGAGTGGGAGTGGTTCTGAACACACACAGTATTTGCAAATTATCCACAATAGTGGATGTGTTGTCTACTGACACAGCTCATGGATTCCTGCTGGTCAATACCGAAATGGTTGCGATCAGATCAATGGTTTTGCAGAACAGACTTGCGCTGGACACCTTATTAGCAAAAGAGGGCGGAGTCTGCCGGATGCTGAAGGCGCAACATTGTTGCACTTACATACCGGACAAAAGTGTACAGATCAAAAGATATGTGAAAAACATTACTAATTTGGAAAAGGAACTCAAACCACTGGAGGTTGACAGTGCCTGGAAGAGACTTGTCGATGGTCTCTCCAACGTAGGTCATTGGTTTGCTAATTTAGGTAGAAGTTTATTGTTCAAGGTACTGATGCCAATTGGAGTGATAGGTTTCATAATCTTTCTCATATTTGTCTGTTGCAAATGTCGCAAACACACAAAGAAATACACTGTGAATAGAAGAGGTGTGAAACGGAGTGTGGATGAGCTTGAATTGGAAGAAATGAATAATCAGATTTACAAAAAGGTGAAAAATTCTCACCCTAGCAAAGATGTGAAAGAGAAATTGAATCGCTTGTTGGAAGAGATAGAAATGCATAAGGTGTGAGAAAAGTTGGCATCTGGTTCCATTTTTGTTTGTGATGATAGTAAATATCATCAAAGAGGGGATTGATAGAGCAAGAATTTGCATATTACGCAACTTACTCGAATCATGAACCTCGAATCTGTCATAACCCGGTAACAAAATTTGTATGTTGTACTAATTTCCCTTTATTTTTGAATGTGCGTGTATCTTAGTGATGCTTGCCTATGTGTCTTACTAAAACGATTAACTCTTGTCCTTAAAATGGCCGCTGCTTTGGAATTTTGCTTCTGCGCATGCGTTAGTCACACTCACGTGACGTGACGTAGTTGTAATTCTGGAGGGAAAGGGTGCGCATGCGTAATAGCCACAAGATGGCTGCTTATGTATTAACGTGGTGAAACTCGTGCAGATGCTCTCGTGTTATTGTGTATTGCACTAATATAAAACCGCATAGTATATTTTTATAGTAATAAACCTTAAGTACACAATTATGATATGTAGTATATTCATTTATTTCTATGTTTTAATTTGTTTTCGCTTACTTTTCATGTACCACGATAACTGGGGGGTCTGACTGTGGCGATAACCATTTTGACGGTCCCTTCTGCTCATGACACGCAGCCAGGGAGAAATGTCCTTGAGCAGTGGAACTCAGCCAGCTGGCAGCCACAGTCAAGATGCTCCTGCGAAAGCCACCTCTGACCTAGGAGGATGGAGCAGAATTTGTTCTTCATTTGTAACAATTGTATTTCTCTATTGTATTCTGTGAAACTTTTCGTGGGAACCCCAATCTTGCTAGGCGGATCCCTAGAATGTAAATTTAGGCTTACAGAAGTCTGTTCTGATTGGTGTGTTAGCCTATCCTACCTTGGGACCAATCGAAATTGGGGGTTCTGACACTTTGCAACATTTGGGGGTGTTACACTGACCCGAAAACAGTATATCTAGCCTAGGTTCAGCTAGAGAAATTGTCCGACTTGTCTGAATAGCTGACCTGTCACCGACCCAACGCACTCAATAGGTGACTGAATTTACAGAGCGCTGCGGAGTACTCTGTCCGAATTTGACCTTAGACTTTAAAGGTTTTACTAAACCTTAAGTGCTGGCGGAGCACTTTGCTGGGAGTTCGCTAACCCAATCGGGGTTATGACTGATAGCTGCAGAGAGGGTGGAGCGCAGGCGTTGCTTCCAAACTGCGGTTGCTGGTCGTGTCCTGGTGGTCCTGTCCTGATCCTAATCTGGTTTTCCTGTCCTGTCCTGGGGTGTCCAATCTGCATCTGCTGTCCCATAGATGACTGTCCTTCCTTGGGGTATTTCCTGTCCTTGACTGATCCGTGGCCAGGGTTGGTCTGCACACCTTTCTAGGTAAATATAGTGCGAAAACTCTTCACTGCATCTTCTATTTTTCTGTCTTTGCTTAAATAAAGACATTCCTTTGCATATGTTAATTTCCATTCTTTCCGCAACCTATTTATGAAAGTTATTAAGCATATATTTTCTTAGCATGTTCCTATGTTTCCCTACCTTTTAGAGAACATTTTTTCCCCATATTGTTTATGAAACATAACTGTGGTATATAAATTTCTCCTGAATCTAATTTTGCGTTAAGATACTAGAACTATAGCGTGTTCCACTTTTTCCCCCTCCTATACATGTATAGGATTTCCAATCCTTACCTTACAGTATTTTTCCCAACCTATAGAGACTAGTTCATGATTCAAGTTCTAAAATCTATTTAGTAGACTGCATTGTTATAACCTTTTTATAGACTTATAAATGGTTGCCCTGACACTGTTCCTCTATGGCTATGTTTTTCCCGTTATCTTGATTATTGATTGCCTTCTAACTGTAAACTTGCTGATTTCCGAACCTGATTTCTAGATAAAACCTTTAAAACTTCTCAGTTGTCCGTGGTCATTTTATGAATATCAAAGATATTTAAAGTTGGGTTTTGTATTTTGTCTACCTTTCTTCACAGCTAGCTCCCTGATCTATTGTGGTTATAGGTACCCGTAACGGTGGATGGTAAGTCGGGTACATTAGAATACAATAGGAAGGAATCAGGGTTGCTGATGGTAGGTTTGTGAGGTCACCTGATTAATGTATATGGTGATTTGAAATCTATGGGCCCGAAACCTATATGGTGAAATTGTTGGTCGGGTGACCCACAATCTCTATCAGGGGCAGTCCAATGAATGACCCCCCACCCCAATTAGAAGGGTGTACAGCATTATGCAACTCAGTGCAGACTGAGAAGGGCCATTCCTTTCCTAGAAACACCCAGCAATGTATCTGCAACATGAGGGTGGTCAATGCCTGAGGAAGCCCATCTTCTCCACACCGGCAGGTCCCTCTTCTCCCCTCAGGAAAGGAACCAGATTTCTGTCCACAGGCTTTTATATGGCATCCCTTCCTCAGGGTAAGTGCGGGTCAGCCCAGCCAATCCATGGATGTTATAGTTGTGGGTAAAGCATGGCCATCCCATGTGTATACAATTTAAATTACTTATTAAAAATATAGGCCACCAATACACCCAAAAAATAAAATATGCTGCTTCCTCCATTATTCTGGAGGAATGTTCTTTTTAAAGGACCTCGATAAAGGCCAAGGTGGGAGCTGCACTTTCACCCTAATGAATCTAAATCATTTGTGGTCTGTGGTCCTCAGGCGATGGCCGCTCCTATTAGTGTAACATCAATGAATTCCCTGGCCTTGAGACACTTGTAGACTTTGACTCACGCCGTTTCAGCCCTCCCCAGAACAATTTATCCATCACTCTTCAGTCGCCTGAGGTATCATCAAAGACAGGCTGGGAAATCATTTACAGGTGTCTTTGTAGTAACAGGACTTTAGAAAAGCCTGTGCTTGCCTCAGTTCCCTTTCATCTCAAGCAAAGGCTCAGGCTTCACAATACGTTTTAGAAAAAAACTTGATTTAACCAAAACAATAAAAGTAATTAAGTTTAGAATGCATAACCAATGAATTATAAAGTGCTAAATATCTTCCTGGTGTAAATACAATTGCATACAATTATGAATCCCTTAAAACTAGTGGCTAATGCTGTCAGATTTTTAGTAATGATTTTTTTCTTATATGCTTTATTAAATTTTGGCAGAAACATCTATTGTTATTTTGACATGCTAGAAAGCAAGGGTGGCATAGGCTCTAATGGAAGCAAGGAAAATGCCCGATCACCCTGGGTTCGTAGTAGATAACAATCATAATTGGAGGTGCATTGGGTCGGGTATCACTTCTCTATTGATTGCTATGCTCCTGGTTATGATGCTGGAATTATGAGGCAGGGGGGAACCATATTATGCAGCAAGTTTGACTAAAGTGTGCATCAACAAAATCCAAATTATGTGGTGTAATATGCCACATTTTCTGATAGCATTATTCCATTATTCTGTCAATTGTACACGTTAACATCCTCTGGGCAAAAAATTAGTTCAATAAGCAACTTAAAAGTGACCAGTCAATATTTGTGAAAAGGGTTCAATTGTGCAGCAGCACACGTTGCAGCCTTGTTAGTAACTTTTGATCTATTTGAGCTAGAAACATTTTTAAAGATTATGCAGATTATGCAGCAGATAATGGATTAGGTGGCAAATGTGACTACATATTTATGTGGAAAACACCGCAGAGTTGCATAATTCCAGTGGCCCTGGTTATGGCTCTGTCTTTTGATACTCGTCATTATAGACTCGGTTTCCCCTTCTCTGGAATTTACCACCCACAAAAATAGACTGCAATATAATAAAAGAATCGTAAGCCTTTCGTTAGTTGCCTATACTACCAAGCCAGGTTTTTCAGAGCATATACAAACATTTCCGTGCTCTGGCAAGCTTGGTTCTATTTACCTAACAACCACACATTTAAACGCTACCCTGCTCGTACAGAGATAGGGATCTCCTGGAGGTCGTGGGAGCAGGGCCATCCTTTGTCACCATGTATGGTCACAGAGTCACTGGAATGTGACTTCTTGCCAAGATGTCTTGAAAGAGCCGCGGGCTGTTTATCACTGGAGAGAAACAGAACATCCCTATTTATGTGTTCAGCGTTGAAGCGGCATGTGGCACAAATTAGGGACGGCGCAGCAGAAAGCAAGACCCCCAACAGGTTACTGTCAGGGTCAGGGTGAAGGGCGACACCTTCGCGACTTTCAAAGCTCAAGGGGAGAGGATGTGGTCTGACGGCTGACTGACGACTTGGAGCTGGGAAACCAAGGTTCGAGCCTCGGGGTCGCGTCCACATCCTGGGATTCTGAGCAAATCACTTAACCTCCCCGTGCCTACCAAAATAATAATAATAATAATGTGTCCTTGTGTAACGTAACCGGTGCTCATGTAAAGGGCTCCAATAACTTCGGGTCGAGTTCGCGCTAATCACAAGAAAAATGTATAGAAAGCTGTGTTGAGCAGGTGCCAAGATGCACAGCGAGGTAACCGGAAATTAAAAGAACCAGCGCGGGAAAAGCGAGCTCTGCCACTCCTGCTAAATGACACGAGCATTTGGAGTTAATGACAAGGGGTTAGTCAATAACTATTCACTGCAGCGTTAGAGAGACTCCACTTATGTACAGCCATGAGCCTGAAGCAGAGGGGTCGGGAGAGCAGCTTCTGCCCATTATCCACTGCTGGGTTTCTGCTTTTGCCCTTCGAAGGACCCTAAAAATCTTAGGGTATTATATAATTTACAGCTTGAATTACACGAACAGCATAACAATATTGTTAACCACTACAGTAAAGCGTTCAATGTGACAAACAACACTAGTGATTGACAAAGTGGCACAGAGGAACTGCTGTGTTTGGCTGGCAGAAGTGATCGCTACGGAGGCTGTTGGGTTCACTGAGTTCGAAAGTAAATGGTATTATGCCTAGAAAGGGTCAGGATTGTATCATAGAAACAGCGGCTTGCATTTAAAACAAACCTTTACCGACCTCTCAAAAGCATAATACAGAGGCTGTTCTATAGATATTGTTTTATTATCGTTTTCATTTATTATATTGCAATCGGTCACGAATGTTATCTGGTTTCTATTTTTTTATTTGGGACACCGAGTAAAGTCTTTTTAAATACAAAGTTATCTTGTGCAAACAGTATCTGGTTTCTAGAGTATGCTTTTCTTGCGACATCCTAGTTCCAGTAACTAAATGCTTTGATGCTTTTTTATCATTAATTATCCATATATTGTCTGCAAGAACCAATGTTTCCCTATATAGACAGGGTTAGGACGCTTCATCCCTTACCAACTTTTAAGCAAAGGCACTATGGAAGAGAGTTTTTCACAAAGGTTGGGGCACCAGTTTTGCAAGTCCTTGGACCTTGATTGCTAAATGATATATGGAAAGTTCTCAAACCGGCACATGCAGTGTTTCAAAGAGCAATCAGTAGAGACAGCGTCCAGGCGTCACTTTGGCTGTGGATTCCCTCCTTGGACGTCACCAACCCAGACGGTCTTTAGACAGACTTCCTTTCGTCTCTCCTGTCGTCTCTTCCCTCATCCTCCCCCTATTTCTATCTCTCCATCTCTCCTCTCTCATTGTATTGCTTATTTTTTTACATAATGTGTAATTGTTGTTATTTTCTGTTACATTGTGGAACCTAATGTAGAGAGCTCTGATACCTTCAGGTCTAGCCAGCGCTATATGCAACTCTTTATAAATTAAATGAATAAATAAATAAAATCCATCATTTTTTTGCTCACCATGCCATTCCAGTTTGGACCCAGCCATATGGAAATCAGTCTTGACCCTGCACCCAATGGGAACAATCCAGCCCAAACTGCCAGGCCAGGTCCTCCCTGGACTGGAAACAAGCATACTAGTACCGGTTTCTGGCTTTCAGCTCTCATCAGCCAGGATAGCTTAAATCCAGTGGCATGGAGAGCACAGGACACCCGTCTGGACAAACCCAGACACCATATCACAATCAATCAATCAATCATAGCATTTGTGAAGCGCGCTACTCACCCGTGAGGGTCTCAAGGCGCTGGGTTCGAGGGGGGTGCTGCTACTGCTCGAACAGCCAGGTCTTGAGGAGTCTCCTGAAGGTGAGGTGGTCCTGGGTCAGTCAAAGTTGGACGGGGAGGGAGTTCCAGGTCTCAGCGGCCAGGTAGGAAAACGATCTTCCTCCGGTGGTGGTTCCGCGAATCCGTGGGATGGTGATGAGGGCGAGGCAGACAGAGCGGAGCTGGCAGGACGGAGTGTAGAACGTGAGGCGTCTGTTGAGGTATTCGGGCCTATGTCGTGGAGAGCCTTGTGTGCGTGGGGGAGGAGCCTGAACGTGATTCTCTTGCTGACTGGAAGCCAGTGCAGGTCTCTCAGGTGGGCGGATATGTAGCTGTGGCGAGGGATGTCGAGGATGAGGCGAGCGGAGGCGTTCTGTATGCGCTGGAGTCTTCTCTGAAGTTTTGCTGTGGTTCCTGCGTAGAGGGCGTTCTCGTAGTCCAACCGACTGGTGACGAGGGCTTGGGTGACGGTTCTTCTTGTTTCGGTGGGGATCCATCTGAATATCTTTCTAAGCATGCGCAGGGTGTTGAAGCATGAGGATGAGATGGCGTTGACTTGTTTGGACAGTGTGAGCGTGGAGTCCAAGATGAATCTCAGGTTGCATGCATGGTCCGTGGGTGTCGGTGCAGTGCCCAGCACGGTGGGCCACCAGGAGTCATTCCAGGTGGATGGGGATGGTCCCAGGTTGAGGACTTCCGTCTTGTCCGAGTTCAGTTTCAGGCAGCTGAGCTTCATCCAGTTTGCAACATCCCTCATTCCTTCCTGGAGGTTGGTCTTGGCGGTGGCTGGGTCTTTGGTGAGGGAGAGGATCAGCTGGGTGTCGTCGGCATAGGAGATGATGTTGAGGTTGTGTGCACGGACGATGGCGGCGAGGGGGCTCATGTAGACTTTGAAGAGAGTCGGGCTGAGCGAGGAGCCTTGGGGTACGCCGCAGATGATCTCGGTGGACGCAGAGTGGAAGGGAGGGAGGCAGACTCTCTGGGTTCTGCTGGAGAGGAATGATGCGATCCAGTATTCCTTGGATCCCTGTGTTGTGGAGGCGAGATCTTAGGGTGCGGTGGTAGACGGTGTCGAAGGTGGCTGAGAGGTCAAGGGGGATGAGGGCGGCTGTTTCCCTGTTGTCGAACAGGGTCCTGATGTCATCGGTGGCTGCGATGAGGGCGGTCTCGGTGCTCTGGTTGGTGCGGAATCCGGACTGGGATGGGTCGAGGGAGCCATTTGCCTCGAGGAATGTGGTCAACTGTTTGTTGACGGTCTTCTCGATGACTTTCGCCGGGAAGGGAAGAAGGGAGATGAGCCGGAAGTTCTTGAGGTCTTTAGGGTCCGCTGTGGGTTTCTTCAGTAGAGCGTTGATCTCTGCGTGTTTCCAGCTCTCTGGGAAGGTGGCGGTCTAGAAGGAGTTGTTGATGATGTTCCGGAGGTGGGGTCCGATGACGGCGTCTGCTTTGTTGGAGATGTGGTGGGGGCATGGATCCGACGGTGAGCCGGAGTGGATGGTGTTCATGACGTGGGTGGTGTCTTCAGTGCTGATGGGGTTCCAGGTGTTGAGGGTGGCGGTGGGGGGTGATGGTTCTGTGGGTGATGGCAGAGTCTAGCGCCGAAGCTGTCGTGTATGTCAGTGATCTTGCTGTGAAAGAAGGTGGCTAGGGCGTCGTAGAGGCCTTGCGATGTTGGGATGTCATTGGAGTTGGCGCTGGGGTTGGAGAGTTCTTTCACGATGCTGAAGAGCTCCTTGCTGTTGTGTACGTTGTTGTCTAGGCGCTCCTTGAAATAAGTCCTCTTGGTGGTGCGGATCAGATTGTGGTGTATGCGGGTGGCGTTCTTGAGAGCTGCATGGTTTTCTGCCATCTGTTAGCAGCGCCAGGTCTTCTCGAGGGTTCGGCAGGATTTCTTAGAGTCCTTGAGTTTGTCGGTGAACCAGGTGGCTATTCTGTTGCCGGGCTTGCCAGGAGGGTTCTTCAGTGGTGCGAGGGTGTTGGCGCAGTTGCTGATCCACTGTGTGAGGTTGCGAGCGGCGGCGTTGGGGTCAGTGGTGTCGATTGGCGGGTTCTGGCTTAGTGACGTTGTGAGCTGGTCGGTGGTGATTTGTCTCCAGCTTCTGCGGGGGATCTGATGTGGGTGATGGTGGGATGGAGTCTTCTTGAAGGTGAAGTGGATGCAGCTGTGATCGGTTCAGTGGAGGCCGGTGGTATGGCTGTAGGTGACGTGGTTGCTGACGGAGAAGATGGGGTCGAGCGTATGTCCGGCGTAGTGGGTGGGGGTGGTCACCAGTTGTTTGAGTCCGAGGTTGGCTAGGTTGTTGAGCAGGGTGGTGGTGTTGTTATCGTTGAAGTTCTCCAGGTGGAAGTTTATGTCCCCTAGGATGATGAAGTCTGCGGAGGCGAGGGCGTGCGGGCTGATGAAGTCGGCGATGGCTTCGCTGAATTGTGTACCTGGGCCCGGGGGTCTGTAGATGAGGGTTCCTCTGAGGGTGGTCTTTGGGTCGGTGTGGATCTGGAAGTGTAGGTGTTCGGCAGTGGTGAGGGTTTCCTCGGTGTTGGTTGAGACGCTGATGGTGTTCCTGTGGATGATGGCAATTCCTCCTACGGATTTGTTGGTGCAGTGTTTCCGGGTGATCTTGTAGCCGTCCGGGATGGCTATGGCGATGTCGGGGGCTGAGGAGGCGTTCATTCAGGTCTCCGTGAGGAAGGCGATGTCCGGAGCTGTAGTGTCGAGGAGGTCCCAGAGTTCGATGGCGTGCTTGCGGACGGAGCGGGTGTTGAGCCGAATGCACTTGAGGTGGTTGTTGTTGCCTGGTGCTGAGGGTGGGGTGAAGGTCCGGAGGCAGGTTAAGTTGCATTCTCAGCAGGAGAATGGTTCGTGGGTGCGCTTCGGGGTGGCTCGGTAGCAGGTGGATGATCGGCCGGTGTTGAGGGCGTGGAGGGTGGCGGTGTCGTATCTCAGTCGGGTTTCTTGGCTCCGGCCAGGGGTTCTGCCACAGGGCGCGGTCCAGGCGCAGACGGGCTTGCCTTAGGTACCCCTTCTGTGTGCCAGCGGCACGGCCGCGCTGCGGCCTGCATTATGAGGGGACGAGGGGGGAGCGGGGACGAATCGGGTCACGGGGGGGCAGGGCCGTAGGGGACGCAGCAGCGGGAAATGCGGGGTGGCGCGGGGGGGGAGGTAGCGGTACAGAACAACGGTGGCAAAAAACAAGAAATGGGCACAGAAGGCAAACAAAAACACAGTGGCAACTGCGGAGGGGCACAGAAGGTAGACAAAAACAGTGTCAAACACAGGCAGCAGATAACGGAGACCCGGGGCAAACTAAAGGGCAGAGACTACGAAGAAGGACAAGTACAGAGAGTAACAGTAACAGATAAAAACGAACAAAAAAGAAAAAAGATAAACAACCGTGAAGACACACGAAATACTTACAGGCCCACCACTGGGCCACCAAGGATGAGGCGCAGGAGCCTGCGGGTAGAGGACGGCCTCGAACTCGCAGCAGCAGCGAGCGCCAGCAGGGTGTGCTAACGCGGTGGGGGAGTGGCTCTGCCTGAACCAGGGACTTGGGTCACAAGATCAATGTCCTCCTCCTTAGGGAGGGACAAGATGTGGCCCGATGTTGTAAGCCTACGCTACTGCAGCCAGCGGCCCGCCACTTGAACCGCAAGTGACTTACAGAGAAGGTCTTTCCCATGAGCCAGCCTAGTGAGGGCAGGAGGCTCTGTGAAGCCTCCCCTCAGAAGGGGACCAATGTGGTTTTGAATTAGTCCTCTGGATGTATTTCATTGCATTACTCGTCCTTCCTTTCTTGTATTATCCTCCACAGTGCCTGAACTTTCGGTCCTCTGGTGTCAGCCAACGTAAGTAGTTTACTCTTTAAAATCAGAGCTGGCCTCTCAGCCAGAAAGCCTAGCCTGTCGAGCCTCTTGCATGTTCTGTCTGCCCATACCAATAGCACAAGCCAGTTAGCACTGACAGTTTAACTCCATCATCTGGCTCTGCCTGTCCAATGGACACATTATGTTTCTCTGAAATCAACAAATCCAGTCAAGTCAAGAACATAATAGACCACATCCCCAAGAAAATCATTAAACTTCTGCATGGAAGCATCTTTTGTCCAGTGTTTCCCTATTATCCTGGCAAACGTTTACCTGAGGGACCAAGAAGCTACTTCCTGCAGTATAATCAAAGGTTTACTGCAAGATGTTCATGTCCCTATGAGTCCAACAAACTATAATAAAGTGCCTGCATTTAACATGTTGAGTCTATCCTGATGTCCCGCCCTCACCTCCTTTTTAGGTCAAGCCTGGGCAGCACATGCTCTGCTGAGAGGCATGCAGTAGTGGAGTATGGCTTTGAAGCCCCACCCACTCTAAGCCCATATTTTTAATTGGCTTGTGTCATTGTCCTTGGGAAACGCTGGCTTTCGAGTCGTTATTAGGCCTGTTAATCCCTCCTTGTTGCCGCCTTGTCTGCAATTGTAACCTCCTATAATGACTGGACGTTTTGCTTTTCTTGTTACAGTCTGCTTTATCTTGGCTGTGAGCACTATTTTGTTTAATGATTTGCCACTATTCCAGCCATAGGTTGCAACATGCCGCCTGCCTTTATTTTACTTATTAATGGTGGTCTGCTTTACCTATAGCGGCTGCGTTTCTTTATTTCTTTATTTTACTTACTAATGGTGGTCCGCTTTAAGCATAGCGGCAGCGCTTACTTATTATTTTGTTTACCTGCGCCTATGTGGCGCTTTCACATTCATGGAGGCCACACCCCTTTCTTTAGACAAGCTGCATCTAAAGAAAGGTGCACAGACGCTTTTAAAGTGAAAGTGCAGCATGGGCGCTTTTACAAATAAAAAAAACTTCTGTTTGTCAACTTGGCAAACAGATGCTTTTTTTGTCAAAGCACCGTATGCTGCGGCTTCACTTCAATGTCAGCCATGCCCCTTTCTTTAGACACGGCTTGTCTAAAGAAAGGGGCGGGCCCTCCATGAATGTGAAAGCGCCGCATGGGTGCTAGTAAACAAAAAAAATTGCAATGTAATAGGTCTAACATTTGCGATAGTTTAAGCTATTTTATTGCCAATAGCTCAAACTTTTGTAAATGCGAGACCTGTTTATTTTGAATTCAGTCAGTGTTTGAACGAATTAATGAATTGAACTTTTATATAGCACACAATCCCTGAAGGTGACATGGCACAAAAAAATCCAAAAAAGAAGCAATGCGTCGATGCCGGTGTAAAGGGAAATAAAAGAAGAAAAGGGAAAAACCCTACACTGAATCAATGGGAAAGAGCCACGTCTTCAGATGCCCTCTAAACACTTGATGATCTTCAACCCCTGCAATGTGGCAGGGCAGCATATTACACAGTCGAGCTGTGGCATAGGAAAAACATCTGCCACCCCATCTAGCTTTCTGAATTTTGGGCACAACCACCGACCTATTATTGACAGTTCACAGCATCCTTTGAGGTGCATACCAGTGGAACTTAGCTCTAAGAAAGCGGGGGCCCCAGATTGTAGTGAGCTTTAAGGACTATGCAAAGGGCTTTAACCCCTTGCATGCGCTACAAATTTTCACGCTGTGCTGGCGATTTTAAAAGTGGGTGGAATTCGGACGGCCCCTGGCTGTCGTCAGCACACGCCCACCGTGACGCATGAGCATGCAAGGGGTTAAACATGATTCTATTCCTGATAGGAAGCCAGTGCAAGCCCCTCAGCTCCTGACCTACTAAGTGAAATTTTGGAATGTCCAAAAAGAATCGGGTCGCCCTATTCTGGGTAACTTGTAATCTATTACGGGAAACCAGGTTGATACTGAGATACAATGAGTTGCAGTAGTCCAGACGTGAGGATACCAGGGCGATAACAACCACTTTATGCAGGTCCCCCGGTTTGATGTAAGTTTCAATACTAATTAAATACCATTGATTTCCACCAATGAATAGCTGATGCTCCAGTTCGAAGACTGAACAGCCCGTGCTCCTGTACAGAATTTAAAAGAAGGTTCAGTGGTGGTCGCACCTTACTGGGAAACAACCTTTACAACATAGTCATTACATCGCAACATCATTTACAATGCATGTCACTACAACACAGCCATTACATTGCATGTCACTACAACGCATGACACTACAACGCATGTTACTACAACGCAGGCATTACATCGCATGTCATTACAACGCATACCATTACAACGCATAGTACCCCTACACTATCTGACACTTTCCCTACTGTTGCACCCCCTGGAGTTAGAATAGTAATTTTTACCCCTACACTATCCAACACTTACCCTACTGTTGCAACCCCTGGAGTTAAAATAGTATTTTTTACCCCTAAACTTTCCAACACTGACCCTAAATGCAATGTAATGGTGTGAATTGTAATGGTATGCATTGTAACGTATAATACGATGTAATGGAATGTGTTGTAAAGGTAGTTATGGCTGTAATGGCATGCAATGTAAATGTATGCATTGTAAAGGATGTTGCGATGTAAAAACTGTGTTGTGAAGACATGCGTTGTATATGTATGCGTTGTAACGTCATACATTGCACTTTACTGTGTGGGTGAAGTAGGATGTTCATCCTCAGGCCTTATTGAGTGCATTCGGCCACAGGGACCTGTCCTGTAATGGAGTCCTCTAAGATACTACTAGGAAAGTGAGGATGCATGGGTCTCCGGGGTTCAAAAGGGTGCTTTGTGACGGGCCAGCCCTGAGCGGTCCAGGTGGTGGGCTAGGTTGATGAAGGAGAGGATACACTGCCACCATGTTTCCAAAGCCTTTTACGGTTGGCATTGCATTATTACTGGCACTGCGCTTCTATTCTATCTGCCAATGTCGAAAGATGGCTCGGTGCAGCTGCCCATATTGCCCTTTCTTTTCTCTTGCAGCATGTAGACACCCAGGGCCAGACTACAAGCCTCCCGCTAAACTGCAATCAGTATCACAATTGCACGTGATGCAATATCTTGCACCCGATTATATCCCTAGGTGCGATATAGAACACACCTTCATTACATTTTGGCAGGTCAAGCCTGCTGAAATATATCAAGGGTGAAAGCCTTTCATTGCAGGGACACATGGATTTTGATGCAGTAAGCACCAAAACCTGCATGTTATTCCCCAACTGTCTTCATATTTTTAATGAGTACCATTGAGTTGAGTGACAATAAACTCCTGCTATTCAGCACCAAGATGCCAGATGGGGTCAACATGTCCTTTACTAATGCACGGGTTATGTTATTAGGTAATAATTATCCAAAACCTTAGTGTCAGATTTTTATCAGGTGCGATAATTATTGCCCTGCTCATAATCAGGCCCTCTCTGAGTCGCTCCACTGTTGTGTCTGCTCCAGCTCACTGTTTTGGGTGGCCTTTTTCATGGCTGCTTTTCAGCTCTGTCGGTTTCACGGGGGTGAACCAAGCCTTGACAGGCCTCATTGGCTCACCCCCCAGCCCACAGACTGCGCCTGCATTGTAAGCCGCTTTGCAAGTATCTGGCATGCAAATGCAGACCACACGGTGCTAGTGTTGGCTGTTTGACTGAAGGATGCTGCCAGGCACAGTGCAGATGGCAGGAGGGGAAAACATGCTTACTGATTCTGTTAGGCTACAAGATGGATTGCATCTCTATAAGTAATCAGAGAAAGCACACTCACATCAGCGGCGTAACTACCGTGCCACTGGCACTCATGCAAGCAAGAAAATGTGCCCCCTTCCATTCCAGATCGGCGTTAAAAGACAGCTATAGTTACAATTCGTTGGGCAGTTCGACCGCACCAAGTGCACTAATGGTATCATGGTAATGTCTTATTCTACCTGTCTTCCCTCTCTTCACTTCTCCCTATTTCCGTCTCCCTTTCCTGTGTCATCCCCTTCTTTACTCTTCTTCTACAACATATTTTCCCATTCATCCGTATCTCCTTAATCGCTCTCTCTCGTTTTCTTCTCTGTGCTTCCAATACCCTGCTTCCCCCTTTTCTCCCCACTTCTCTCTCATCATCTCCTATCGTCCCCCCACCATTCTTACCTCAACCTTCATTTAATCTTCCCGCCCCCTCTATCCATTTACCTCCTTTCTCTTTCACATACATATCTTGTCTTTGCTTCTCTCCCTCGTGCTTTTTCTCTCTCTCCTGTTCAGTATAGCTCTCTCATTTCAACCCCCTTTCTTTCCTATCCCCTTAAGCTTGTTTTACCTTTTGTTTCACTCTGGCCCTTGCCTCCTTCTCTCTTCTCTCAAATGTTACTCACACTGCTAACTTTTATCCTCTACTTTTTTTCGATTCATTCCTCTCTTTCTTCTTCTTTTTTCTGTCACGTCTGTACATTCTCTACTTTTATACTCTCTCTCCCAGCCCTCTGCATTGTATCTCTTCCTTTTTATGTACACTTAATCTCCTTTCCTGTTTTCCCCTTTTCCACCATATTTCGTTTCTCTGTCCGCCCTTCTATAAATGTCTTTCATTTATTGTTCTTCCTAACTTTTCCTGTGTCCTCTACCTTTCCTTCACTTTCTTTCCAGTCTCTATTCCATTCTTTCTAGTTTTCTTTCCTCAACACTTCCATTTTGTTGTGCTACACTGTTCACCCACAGGGTCTCTCCTGTGCCTTTTACACCCTGGGTGAGTGTCAATGGAGATCGAGGCCCTGCAGGCAGACATTTTTAATAAAAAAAAACAAGCAAGGGCAAAGCCAATAGGTCTCACCTACGGGAGAGCTATCTGCTTTTTCTGTTTATTTTAGCTATGGTGAAGAGCAATGCACCTGGTGTGCAGCATGGCTGAAAGAAAAAACACTATGACGTGGCCGGCACTGACCTGAGAGGCAATAATCAATTTTCTTTGTATGGAATTACTTTTGCCTTCATAAAAAAAGCTTTTAATTATCTTGAGTCCGAGCTGAAGTTCACTGTGTTGGCCCCCCATGAAGACAGCACCAAAAAGGCCATGTCAAACTGTTGAAAGTGCATGCCAAGCATACTAAAAGGCATAAAAAAATCAGCAGTGCTGCAAAAGTTTAGGTACTGGGGTAAAGACAGGAAAGTGTTTCAGGAAGGGGTAGGAATGTATCATGTCTGTGAGGAAGCAGCCTTAAACATGCCGCTTTTACCATTCATAACCTTTACCACACAAGTAGCATTTTAAAAAAAACATGCTATTCAAATTATTTTGGAAAAAGTGATTTAAGGTTTGGGGATTGGTAGAGGTAAAAGGAAGTGAGGGTGCCTGGAGGTTTCAGGTGTGAGTGGAGGTGAAGGGAAGTGAGGGTGATTTAAGGGGTGGGATAAAGATAAAGGTCAACTTATATAAATAATCAGGAAAATTACAAGGGAAACACCTTCAAGGCAGCTCATGGAGGACAACTCACGGTAGCCTTCCAAGTGAGGACTGGAGTCCACCAGTGCTGTGTACTCTCACCTTCTCTCTTCCTGCTGGCCATAGACTGGATCATGAAGACATCCACAGCAAGGAGAAGAAATTGGATCCTGTGGACACCTTGGGCGCAGCTTGACGATCTGGACTTTGCAAATGACCTTACCCTACTCTCCAAAACCCTTCTGCAGATGTAAGAGAAGACCGACAATGTGGCAGCCACACCAGCACAACTTGGTCTCAACATTCAAAGGGGAAAAACCAAGATCCTGAAGGCTAACATTGCCAGCACTACTACAGTCACTTTTGCAGGCGATGCACTGGAAGATGTTGAGGCCTTATCCTATCTGGGCAGTGCCTTAGACAAGCAAGGCAGTTACCAAAACAGGGTTTGGCTTATGCGCAGCAAGGCCACGCCAATATAACAATTAACAAATCGAGACACCAGTGCTGCTCCTTTCTTTAACCATTTCATGGATGGGAAAATAATCAAACAAGCACCATCATAACCACTTTTTCAGTTTGATTTAATCTACTTTGTTTACAGCAATTTACAGCTATTTATTCAAAACATAACAGTTTATAAAAACTTGATTATCATAGCAGAAAACATTTTAAGCCCCCCCAGATTGCCCTTTGGAAACCCATTTGGCAGTCCACTTTACACACACTCTTGGATTGGATCAGTGGACAGAGTCAGAAATGTGGCCAGAATCCGCAAAATATCCCAATTTGTAGTATTTGTTTGCCATTTCACTGACCAGTTACAGCTTATTATGTTATTTAATTCAACCAATGGATGCACATGAGTATTTAAGGTTTAATATAAGTTATTAACATTAAAATACATTCACAAAGTGGGATATGTTTCCAATCACAGAATGTCCCAAATACGCTTAAAAGTTGAATCACCAGCCATTTGTCTCCGAGCCATGCAGTTTCTGTCATCAGCACTTCCTCTCCCTTTTTCCACTAGAGCAGTTCAAACATGAATGGCAAACTATCCTAGTATGCAAATGTTTTGTATATAATTATGGCTCTGCCATTTTTGCTACATAATACAACATCTGCTGCATAATCTGACAATTTTAACTAATAAATTGTAGCTCAAACGGATCAAAAGTTACAAAACAATTTGAATTGTATTGCTCCTAAGTGGACGGCCTTTTGCAAAGGTTGACTGATCTTCTTTCTCCCTGCTGCATTTGTATGTTACACTGGTACTAATACGGCAAAATCTTTCCAGAGACTGTTAGCATGTGTAAAAATGTCAAATTAATAAAGTATCAGAAAATATACTCCATTATGCTGCAGCCTTTTTTTGCTGCATAATTTAGTCAACACTGCGGCATACTTTTGTCCTCCTTCGCTGCAAAATCTCAGTGGCCCCAAAGCAGACAGCACATGTTAAAAGTTCTTGTGCATGAAGCAGAGAGACTGTGAAGTTTGCAAACTTAGGGCCATATGTAGAAGGCCCAATACCGGTCGGTAACGGCCGAAATTACCAAATTTCGGCCGTTACCGACCAGTATTGGGCATTTGGAATGTAGGTGGCATGATTGTAGGATTCATACCGATTCGGTAAATTACCGAATCCTTAATGTAGGAAGCACTCAAGTGAGTGCTTTTCACATTTAAGGATTCGTTATTTACCACCAACTACAAGTTGGTGGTAAATAACGAAAACCGTTAAAAAAGCAATTTTGTGCTTTTCTAACAGTGCCATGTGGCAGGGCATGTATGTCGGCCACATGTGCACCCATGCATTATACAGGGGTGCAACAGGGTGTCAATGTGCCACCCTGCCACCCTTGTAGGTCTGCCCCTATTACCGATTGGGTATTTACCGAATCGGTAATTCTCATTCATTCCTATGGGCCTGCACCCCACTCTTTCTCGGATGTATTTAATTTGATTTACAGTGCCACTCATACCAGTGTAGGGTGTCCGAGCACTTTACATACAAGTCACAGTTTTCACTAAGTTCGGAGGAGCAAGACAGAAGGAGAGGGAATAAGAGGAAGAAATTGAGATGGGGCAGCTGCCAGTGGTAGAGCAGAAGTGGGCTCTGTCCTTGTCTTCTCTGGGCAAGAAGGAAAAGACAGAGTCCTTTTCCTTCTCTGCCCACCCCACTCGTCCCCGAACAGCCACGAACACTGAGTCTTATCTGTAGGCCTTGGCTATTTCTGCCATACTGACAAGCATTTTTAAAATAAAAAAGTAGGGGAACATAATCAATTGAAATAAAGAAGTAGGGGCATGCCGTGCCCTGCCGATCCTGCCCACTTTGACCACTGGAGTGGGTAAAGGGAAAGGGAGGTGAGGTTGTTTTGAGGGCTTGGGTAGGTAGAGGAAAAGGGAGGTATGGGTGACTTGAGGGCTTAAGGGTGGGTAGAGGGAAAGAAGAGTAAAGGTGACTTGAGGGCTTAGGTGGGAACAGGGAAAAGGAGGTAAGGTTGATTTTAGGGGTTGGTGGGTAGAGGTAAAGGGAGGGGATCGGAGTGAGTAGAGATGAAACCTAAACCTTTTGAAATCACCTTATGTTTGATGATGAGTTAAACATCAACTAAATCAACAAGGAGGTAAGCAACAAATACGTAATACAGTGACAAAAGTTAAATTGGAAAATCACACACTGTATGACAATAAACTTAAACAAACAAAGTATGTTTACATCTTCATCATCAATAGAATGTAGGTTTCAGAAATTGGTGACATGCCACAAAGTTTCGTTAGTGCTGCTTGTTTGCATTCAACTCTTGAAAATACTAGGAAGCGCAAGCTTTAACACTAATGGTTTCAAGGTGTCTTGCAAATTAATTTTTTTTTAAAACATACCACAATCTTAGCATAAGCGTCATGGAAGAACAGTAATCCATAAATCAATGAGTATTTGATACGTGCTCAGAAAAGAAAACAAAAACATAAGGGGACAAATTGAAGCCGACAGGCATTGACACATGGATACCAATGAAAAGAAAATAAGAATGACAATAAAGTGGGTAGGCCAAACGCCACTTTTTAGAGAGATATATATAGAGAGACATATATATATATATATATTTTTTTTTTTCACTGAAAAAAACATAGGTTTCAGGGGCGTTATAGTTAGCTGGACATTCCACTCGTACAAAACCATTGAAATTCCCCCGTTATAGTTAGTTCAGCTAATTACAACTTGTGCGCCCGCAATGCTCTGCTGATGACATCACATATTACATCACTCATGACATAGTCAGTGACATCACTCATGACATCACTGATGTCATCTCAAATGACATAACTGATGACATCATACAGTGCATGTGTATCTTTCTGAAAATTACATATTTTTTATATATGTATATCTCATGGTCGATGGAAGAATAAATGGGTAAACAAGTGTCTAAATGAATAGTGTTTTTTGTAATATTGATTGTATAACTGACTGATTAAGTGTATCTTAGTGAATACATGGGTTAGCGAGTAATGTTTAAATATGTAATTATCTGTATCAGTCTCTCACTTTGTGTATAATTGGCTGCATGAGTTGGTGAGTAGCTACATGAGTGTCTATTTGAGGTATTACTTGGAGTATCAGTATGAGTGTCTGAGTTTCTGTATGGTTCGGTGGGGGGTATTACTTAGCGCATAGATGCATGAATAAGTGACTCACTGTTTGTATGGTTTTTGAAGACAGCATGTGTGCATGACTGTATGGGTGGATGAGTGTGTGAATGGGTGTGTTAGTGAGTGAATGACTGGCTCAACAGTGTCTTTATGAGTAACTACATATGTTTTAAACTACTATATGTTCATGTATAAATACGTATGTGTTTCTATAAGTCATTGTTTAAGAGAGTAAGTATGGGTAAGTTTCTGTAGAAGTAAGTGTGGTGGTGTGTGTATAACTGTATATGCAAGTAAATGGATGTTTGATTCTTTATTAGCATGAGTGACTATGTGTGTGAGTAACTCTATGGATGAGTGGCGGTGTGTAACAAGATGTATAGATGTAGGAGTACCTATGATGAGTGACTACATGCATGAGTGACTGTATATAACTTTTGGTGATTGAGTGGATGTGTGTGTAGATCTTGGAATTACTGAATAGGTGTGTTGTAACTGGTACTTGTATCTCCCTTTTTTTGAAAATGTTAGTTTCTATCTTTGAGTGTGTGTATCAAAGATTATATTAGGGTGAGAGGAGGTCTGCCACTCTATCACAAGGATGATGTCATCAGTGATGTCATTTAAGATGTCATCAGTGATGTCATGAGTGATGTCACTGACCATGTCATGAGTGATGTAATATGTGATATCATCAGCAGTGCATTGCGGGGGTGTAAGTTATAGTTAGTTGAACTAACTATAACGTGGGAATTTCAATGGTTTTGTACGAGTGAAATGTCCAGCTAACTATAACGCCCCTGAAACCTATGTTTTTTTCAGTGAATTTCAAAGCTTTTTTAATGCTAATTTCAAACATAACTGAAACCTATGGTTTTTAAGTGAATTTCAAAGCTTTTTTAAAAGCTAGTTTCTAACTATGCCTACAGAGGTAGGACATGTGAAGAAAGAAGAAAAAACACACAGAAAGAAGAAAAGAAATTGAGATAGAAGCAACAGAAGTCCTCAAAGACAAAGAAAAGTGCAGAAAGAACAAACAGAGGAGCAGAAAGAGGCCTTGTTGCAAAATCATCCTGTACCCTCAACTTTTTCAGATGGGTACTGGTGGTAACTGACTCTGACTAACCAGTCCTAGAGCCAGTGCTATGCTAAAACACACTTAGAATACAGTTAGAACACCTACATACACTAGGGAACACTATGCGTTGGGGTACCCCTGTTATTAGCATGACCTCCTCTGTAAGCCCCTAGTATATAATAGGGCAGGGGGATTAAAACTACCTCTTAAAATGCACCACAGGGTGCGTTGCACACTGGTGTGTAGGAAGGCGGGTGGTTGAGCTGACGTGTGCAAACACGCCCTGTGGCCATTTTAATTTGGGGGATAAAGTCCCCTTGAATCCTAAGTGTCCCTTGGGTGCAACTATCCCATTAGGTATATCTAGTTAGCACCACAGAACTGCGTTGCAGAGAAAATGGGCACGGCCTGGGCCACCTCTCGGCAACGCAGCGCAGTGGCGCTTACTGGAAGCACCTGGCGGACTAGTTGGCCCCCATGGGCCCTCAGGATTAAAGGGGACTTATTTCCCCAACTTAAATGCACCATAGGGTGTTTTTGCACACGTCCTTTCAGGCCATTTTATGTTGGGAGATTAACTCCCCTTGAATCTTGCGGGTCCCTAGGTGCAAATTAGCCCAATAGGTAGGTCCAGTAAGCACCATTGCAGAGAGGTGTAAAAAGGGGTACGGCCTTGACCACCTCTCTGCAACGCAGTACAATGGCGCTTATTGGAAGCACCTGGTGGGATAGTTGGCCCCCAGGGGCTCTCAGGATTGAAGGGGAATTATTTCCCCAACTTAAAACACTCCACAGTACGTGTTTGCACACGTCACCTCAGGCCCCGTCCTCTCCCTTCGCCCCTGTGTAAACGCTCCCTGTGTCCGTTTTTAGTTTGGGAGATTAAGTCCCCTTGAATCCTGAGGGTCCCTAGAGTCAAACTAGCCCACTAGGTATCTCCAGTAAGCGCCACAGAGCTGCGTTGCAGATTGTTGTAAAAAGGGGCGTGGCCTCTGAACACCTCTCTGCAACGCAGCTCCCTGGCGCATACTGGAGGTACCTGGTGGGCTAGTTGGCCCCCAGGGACCCTCATGATTGAAGAGGAATTAATTCCTCAACTTAAAAACGCACCACAGGGCGCATTTGCACAATGGTAAAGGAAGGGGACGGGCCTGAGGTGAAATGTCTGCAAACACGCCCTGTGGCGCATTTTAAGTTGGAAAATTAATTCCTCCTCAATCCTGAGGGTCCCTGGGGCCAACTAGCCCACCAGGTACCTCCAGTATGCGTCAGAGAGCTGTGTTGCAGAGAGGTGTTCAGAGGCCAAACAAAATAATTTTCTGAAAAAGAAAAAATACATTCAATTATTTTTTACATCTGTTTAATATGTTAAAATAATAACTTACAATTACATTTGTTCTACTGATGGCTTCCAGAGGCAGTGCTGCAACATGATGAAGCAGGGCAGGGGAGCAGTAGGATGACGGGTAGTGCCATAGAACATACAGCAAGTATTTATTCAGTTATTTACATACATGTTTACAACTTATATGTAACTGCACTACCTCGTACTTTTCACCTCTCCGCTGCACCCCACCACCCCACAGCACTCCCTATGCAACCCACCGCAGACAACATTAGAGATAGTATTTTTTTAAATTGTAATCTCTGTACTTACGATGATATTATCAACCAAGCGGCACACATAAAAATTACCATTATTAGCGTAACAATTTTATCTACAACTTTGCAAACATAACACTGCACCCAAAGTTTTAAGTAGGGGGGTCTGTGGTGGTCTGAGCCACGGCAGTTTATTTTTGGGGACCTCGAAATGAGTCTCTATTTTCGGGCCTCCCAAAGGTGTTTTTTTTTTTTATTGGACTGCAGTGAGACTGTGAGAGCATGCACATTGCTCAAAACTGAGAAGTGGAGACATCATGCCAGATGAGTTGTGTTGTAGGAGAAGGGAAATCCTTTAAAGAGAGCCATTTTCTCTCAGTATTTTCCTTCTATTTTTGCAGTTCAAGAGCAACATCATCGTGGGGTGATTAGCAGAGAGACCACCAGACGCGCTACGCCCATTGCCGCGGACTCCCTAAGACAGCTTCCCGGGCGCACACACAGAGCCGCACCCGAGTACTTCACAGGTCTACAAAAGACCATTTGCTTGTAAATGAGGCTCTGTTCTTTTTCGCTCCTTTTTAGAGCCCCTACATCCCCACTCTGCCTATTGCTGAAAGAATTAGCCTCCCCCGAAATTTCGCTCTGGTTGCGCCACTGGAGACGACCACAGGCAGCCAACTCCAGCACGACCTTGCTCTGACCTTTCACAGTGTCTTGTTTTAGTGCTGCAAAAACACACGCTTTGCCTGGCTCACTGAGTTCTCATACCCCCTCTTTAATCTGAAGATAGCAGCTTTGGAATTACCTTTATATTCCTATACTGTGCTTCACATGGAAATATAGAAGTGCAGGTTCTCACTATCCCAACTTAGCTGTCTGGTATACTCTCTGAAATGTAAGAACTACAGGTATTCAGTATCTGTCAGTCATGGCCAGTTTAAAGAAGTATTACTATATAGAAATGGACAAAACATTATGTTTCTAAATTAACGTCGTACACTGAAAAGCTGTTATACATTTCTTTTGCTGGACCAACCTTTGTTTAAAACACCACCAGAGAAGAGTGGTGAGCTATGGTCCACAAAGAGCAACTCAAGCTTTCTTGTTGTTTATCAGGAACATCTTCCTGTCAATGCTTATCGTCAGCCTTTTCGGCCCCTTAAGAGGCTGGGTGGATGAGTATAATACACGGTATTTAGAATCGAGGCGGAGGGTGCACGGAAATAAGGACGGATTGTTGAATAAAGGGCTAGTGGATAGATGGATAGATGGCCAGATGGATAAATGGATAGCTAGATGGATGGATTTATGGATGGATGGAAGGATGAATACATGCATGAACCAGTACTTAGGATAGACGGGTGGGCTGATAGATGCTTAGGATTGGTTCTGAGACAGAACTATGTGTGGATATATGGGCGTATGGCTGGATAGGTAGCACAGTGCTTACCATAAGCGAGTGGGCTGATAGATGCTTAGAATAAGTGCAGGGACAGATGTATGTATGTATGTAGGTAGGAATGTATGGATGGTTGGATGGCGGAGTACTTAGGATGGATGGTGCAGGGCTGTAAGTGAGCCGGGTCTGAGCACTGGCAGTTATTTTTAGAGGGCCTCGAAACAGGTCTCTATCGGACTCTATTTTCGGCCCTCACAAAGGTAGTCAGTTTTTTTTTTATTGGCCTGCAGTGAGAGCATGCACATCGATGTGCGCATGCTCATTTTGCTCAATAGTGAGAGGTGGACACATCATGCTAGGTGAGCCATGTTGTAGGAGGAAGGGAAATCCTTTAAAGAGTGTGTTTTCCGAAGGTAGGGGATTTTCTTAAGCGCACAATGCTAGTTATCTTGATTTAGACCACCCCCCTACTTGGATAGCCCACACCCCTTTAAGATGTTTGCCCCACCCCTTTTAGAGAACCCCCAGTTCTTTTTCCCACTTAAAGCCCGACTGCACCATAGTAATAAAGAAATGGTCCAAGCTTCCATTTAAATCTACAATGGCACCAAGTTTGCCATCAATGTTGGCAGCCTTCTACCACAGTGCAAGAGTGTCTATCAGCACGAAGATTTCTTATCCACAGAAATGTTGAGTGATTTGCGTAGCTGTTTGCTAGAAGATTCATCACCAAAAGGTATTAAAACATGCAAATTTCCAAGTAAAACATACCATACCATAAAGCGGTTCATAAATGGCCCAGTGCCACTACACCACCCTATCCCCATCCTTGCTTAAGCTTACGAAATCAAAGAAAGAGTCCCAGCAAACCTGGTAGAGCCACTATAGCAATACAGGGACTTAATTTCAACAAGTGTCGGCCTGAACGCTCAGCAACGAAAGGTATTAAAACATGCAAATTTCCGGATAAAACATATAAAATGCCATAGATGGCTTTATAAATGGATTCAGTGGCACTACATCACCTTTACTAGCTACATAGGTGCACGGTACAAATGTCTGTGTTTTAATCAGCAACATACCCACCTCCCCCACCCCCACACCTGCCCTTGCTTAACCTTACGAAATCAAACAACGAGCCCGTGCACTCCTGTTAGCGCCACTCTAGCCATACATACACTTAATTTCAACTGGTGTCTGCAGGAACGCTCAACAGCAAAAGGTATTAAAACCTGCAATATTGCATGTAAAACATACACCATACCATAAGGCGGTTTATAAATAGTCCCAGCACCACTACACCACCTCCCCACCCGACCTTGCTTAATTTTACGCAATAAAATAAAGAGCCACAGCAAACCTGGAAGCTCTACTATAGCCCTACAGAGACTTAATTTCAACAGATATCTCCCAAAACGCTCATTAGCAAAACATATTAAAAGATGCAAATTTGCGGGTAAAACATATACCATGACATAGGGCGCTTTATAAATGGTGCCAGTGGTACTACATCACCTTTAGTAGCTAGACATCTGCACGTTACTAAAGTCTGTGTTTTAATCACCAACATACCCACCTCCCCCACCTCCCCCACCTCCACCCCTGCCCTTGCTTTACCGTACGAAATCAAACAGAAACCCCCACCATTCCTACTAGCGCCACTATACCCATACACAGGCTTAATTTTAACAGGTGTCTGCCGGCACGCTTATCAGCAAAAAGTATTCAAACATGCAAATTGGCAGGTAAAACGTAAACCATCTCATAGCACGGTTTATAAATGGGCCCAGTGGCACTACACCACCTTTAACACCTAGACATCTGTATGTTAGTAAAGTCGTTTAAACACTCTGTAGAGTGTATAGCAGGGGATGGGCAGAGTAAACAAAGTTGTAATTCCCAAACTTTTGATATACCATCGCTTACTGTATGTATATTAAGGACATTAAATGGAATGAAAAAATTGATGAGTGTCTCAAAAGGGATAGTGAACCACAGCACCGGTAAAACCCGGACCACTTAAACACCTACGTATATTCAGTACAGGGACACAGCCTGACAAATAGTATCACTTATAATCACATGTAGTTTACTAATATCAAGAAAATCACACAGAAAATATACCTAAGATTTTAATTTCTTTTTTATCTCTCACACATTTATAAAACATCTCTTCTAAAGAAACACTCCCCAACCACTTCTATTTCATAAGAACAGACAATCATTAATATATTTACTACCATAAATGTTATTATATCTACCTTTATATTATTCACTAGTCAGAAACTACTAAAACTATTAACTATACCCAAATGCAAACCAGAAACCATGTTCATATTATATCTCAACCTATGATCAAATGATTCAAACTATGCGTACATATAAAAGGAAGGTATCACTTTTACTATCTCCATCTCCTCTCCATGTAATCTACAAACACTGTAGACGGCCTCACAGTACAACATCCTTCCTCGACTTATATTCAAATATACCTCTCAGTGTCAAAAATGAGACCACAACCTGTCCACATAACATTTCTGGGTTTGGTTTTATCGATTTTAACTTAATAACACATACATCTCCTACCCCCCACCCCTTCCCCACTATTTCCACAAAAAGTATAATTTGCATACGTGGGACATTTTGTTTATCTCGCCTGAATAAATTAGCAAACCAAAATTAACGCTGTACCTCATTTTTAAAACCATACAGTCCTTTAAAGATGACAAACTACACTTCTTTTTTGTGAAAAATGAATTCCTAAACATATATAAAGTACTTATTTAACAACAGGTCAAACTTTATGCATATTTTATAACCAATATAAAACACCACACTTTACTAACAGTAAATTATTTTGAAATAAAAAAATACTTTCAAACTTAAAAATATCACCTCTAATACTTAATCATTACTACATAACACAAAACACAACTTGATCATTTCTACCTCACCTTTGTAGTTGATATGTAGATGTCAAATGTCACACACGCATGCAATTCTTTCTATGTCACACAGTACATGTAATGCACCGCTTTCATCAAGAATGGAACCAGTAATGGCACAATTTCTCTGTCGCTCCACATATAAATACATGTAAAGAACAAATCAGAATACTTCATTCCTTCATCGACATTCCAAAACTTGGTTATTTTTTATTTTTCCATATGAAAAGCTTCTTAATATTCCCCACCACATACAGGTCAGAAGTTCAACCTATTTTATCACCACACTTTCTGTAACATTCTACGACACCTGCAGGTTAAAAATTCATATTTTTTTAAACGTACGGTTTTTTTTCCCCAGCATATTCTTGAACATTTAACAGCACCTGCAGGTTATAAGTTCACCATTGTTTTAGTCTTGTTGAGCTGAGCACATTTCATCCTATCATATGTTCTCCACGTTTAGACTGCTCTTTGTTAATCAATGACACACAAGCTTTTTCACGCAACTAAATATGCAGCCTAGTTTCTAGTACCCAATGCTTCTTATCTTGCAATCAATTATAGTTGTCAGTGGGAAAAAAATATTTTTCCCCATCTTTAAACATATCTCTTACTCTATGAAGGAACAGCATGAGCTACAGACATCTTCCATACCTTCCAGCCATACCTTCAAAATGCTAGTGTGGATCGAATGACATAGCTATGTTTTCTGGTGCAAGAGGTATGCAGAACAGAGACGTATTGACTTAGACCTAGGTTTACAAAATGTGGACATTAAATGGTTTGCACAGAGAGGATTGAAGTGTCACAAATTGCTACCTATGGTTAAAACCTCTTTGCATCTTCCACACCCTGACCTCATGATTATGCATTGTGGTGGAAATGACCTAGGCACATTGACTGGGGTAGGTTTGGAAAAGCTTATGAAGGACACTTTTGGACAATTGATGTTACTTTTGCTTCAAACTGTCTTTGTATATTCCAATATATGCCAAAGACAAAAGTGGAAGTGGTTAAACCAATTTTGTCCTCAGATTGAAAAATCAGGAAGAATGTCAACAAAGCTGTGTCTGCACACCTCAGAGACCATAGAATGGGGTTGATCTACAACAACAACATATGTTTTAATTTGGCTGATATCTACAGAACTGATGGAGTACACTTCACAGATCAAGGAAACAGGGTTTTTCTGAATAACCTGAAGTTGTGCATCCGCACCTATAATATAGCCCCAACTAATTAACACAAGGGCTCCTTTTAGTGCCACCCTATAACTGACAACTTAGAGCCGCTATTTTAGGGTCAGGTAACGGCAACTTTCGGAACCTCGCCAAAATGTATTCTCCACACAGCTGTGGCGCAGTGGCCAGACCATCTGACTTTGGAGCACAGAGCTCTCGCTCTGATTACCAGCTCTAGCGAAAGCTCAGGATACATATTTAAATAACGAACCACATTCACTGGATGATGTCATCAGGGTTGTCATCAGTGAGGTCATCAGTGATGTCACTGACCATGTCATGAATGATGTAATATGTGACATCATCACCAGTGGATTGCGGGCGCGAGAGTTACAGTTAGCACAACTAACTATAACGAAAAATGTCAATGGTTTTGTATGAGTGAAATGTCCAGCTAACTATAACACCCCTGAAACCTATGGTTTTTTCAGTGAATTTCAAAGGTTTTCTAAATGCTAATTCCTAACTATAACCTGTCTGAAACCTATGGTTGTTTCAGTTATTTTTTAAGGTTTTTTAAATGATAATTTTTAAATATATTTCTTGTTCTATTTTTTTATATTCTTTAAGTACACTTTTTTAATCTACTTATTTTTAGATACATTACTCTACACATATTATTTAAAAATATATTTAAAAAAAGATATATATATATTTTTTTTTAATTATTTGATATTCTTTTAAATATACTTATATTTTTCTTTCTTTGTTTGACAGTCCTACACCCAAAGTGCACCCTTCTCGTTCACTGCGTGAAACATATCTGCCATTTTAGGATTTAAGTGTAGGGTCCGCGTACGGTGTGCGACGAGTACGACTTTTCAAACGCGGACGTTATGCGACTGGTACACGACTCGTGGCGCATACACGAGATGTACGTATTAATTGACGCGGTAGGTGCGGGAATACCGTGGAATTTTTTAATGTTTAAAAACTTATATATATGTATTGAATATAAATATTAAGACAAGATATTATCTGAGTTAATTATAAAATAATATTGTTTAACTTTCAATAAAGTTACATTTCTTTTAAACGCGCTCAGTGCGAGTTAGGTACCACCTGCGTGTAAGTACCGTGCGCAGAAACCATGTGACAAGAAAAAAAGAGATTTGATTGGTTCATTACACTTCCTATTGTAAGTATTGAAGTACCCCACCCATTTCAATCACTCTTGTTAGACCTTTCTATGGAGAAGACATCTACTAGCAAGATCTGCTCTTTCTCAATTTTGCACACCTGTTTCTCAGCAAAGTTGGAGAAATAGCTACTAATGAAGCATATTCTAATCCATAATACTCTGGAAATGAAGAATTTATGCCTGAACCTCCCCCTCCAGAGAACTATAGATCAATTGCCTGGAACTTTTTTACTTTTCCTCCGATGCAGAAGAAGGTTAATGCCACTAAAGTCACTTTCAAAATCTGCAAGGCGGTTCTGTGCAGGGGTGACCCTACAAAAAAAACTCTTGTGGAACAGCAAGTATGAGGAGATATGTTCAGACAAAACATCCGGGAAACTTCGCAAGAGAGGAAATGAGGAGACTAAAAGACTTCTGCCTTCGATCTACAGTGCGGTCAGTAGAGTTTACGACCTGATGGCAGTGCTGCAGAAGCACTCCAGACAACATTGAATTCAGTCTCAACCTCATATTTTGTTAATCTATCGACAGTAAGAAATTCAGCCTTGATTTATTTAATACAGAGACAATTTTACTATATGGGTTCAGATTTTGTTTAAATAAGTGACAAAAAACATTCCTCGATGTCTGTGTCAACTACTGCCTTTAATCCACACTCCGTAAAACAGGGTTCACAACTTGAATTCAGCTTTCCATCTACACTACGGACAGCATTCAAGTTAGCCTTGATTTATATAAGGCAGAGACTATTTTGATAAATGATGCGACAAAAATTCTTTAATGACTGTACTGAGCACTGCCTTCAAATGTACACTACGATCAACAGAGTTCACCACTTGATACCAGTTCATAAGTCTCGTATGCAACAGTCAATGTATAGAGTACATTTCAGCTAATGCAGTGCAACCTAAGATCTACATTGCGAACAGCAAGGTTTACAACTTGAATTCAGCTTTTCATCTACACTACGGACAGCATTCAAGTTATACTTGATATATGTAACGCAGAGACAATTTTGTTAAAGGATGCCACAAAAACATTCCTCAATGATTGTACTGAGTACTGTTTTCAAATGTACACTGCGATCAACAGAGTTTACGACTTGATACCAGAGGCGCATTAGCACTACAGACAACATTGAATTCAGTCTTGATTTCTTTAAGGCAGAGACAATTGTACTGTGTCCTCACATTCTGTTAACTGTGACAAAATAGCATTCATCGATGTTTGTGTCGACTACTGCCTTCGATTTACACTGCGGACAACAGAGTTCACAACTTGAAGTCAACTTTGCATGTATACTATGGACAGTAGGGAATTCAACCTTGATTTATTTAATACAGAGACAATTGTACTGTACTGTGTTCTGATTTTGTTAAAATAAGTGACAAAAATCATTTGTCGAGAATTCTGCCATCGATCTACAGTACGGACAGCAGGGTTCACATTTTGAATTCAGCTTTCAATCTATACTATGAACAGCATGACATTTAGCCTTGTTTTTTTTAAGGTAGAGTTAATTGTACTTTATGTCCTCAGATTTTGTTAAAAGATATGACATAAAGAATTTCTTGATGTCAGTCATAACTACTGCCTTCGATCTACATTGTGAGGCTCACCATTCAGGTAGAAAGACGATTTTATATGACGCATTCCAGTAGACAATAGATATTATACCACTGCGACCCCCCTAACTCGAATCATCGCAGGGTACGCACACACTGAGTTCTTTCGGTACCACTAACTCACTGCACCACAAGTCATCTCTCCGTAGCCTTATTAAGGCAGAATTCACTAGGCAAAAACATTGCTCCCAGTTCGGCCCCTCTGTACTACGCAATATCGCAGGATATGTACAATCTCAGCGCCAAAGATACTTCTAACTCAGTGCACTATAAATCATCGCAAAAAAGAGTAAACAGTTTTATGTCACAGTGAGACATACTGTCCCTTTTAAATGGAATTTATGGAAAATTCAATCGAGAAAACACATTAGTCCAACTACTGTACCCCTCTGACCACGCAATATCACAGGATACATAGACGCTAAGTGCCAAAGGTACTAGTAACTTAGTGCACCAAAAATCATCATCACGTTGCCTTACTAAGGCAGAATTTACAAGACAAAAAACATTAGTATCAGTACGGCCTGCCCGGATCGCGCATCATTGCAGGCTCCACAGAACCTTGCTGTTTCAGATACTTCTAACTCAGTGCACCTATCAAATCCTACACAATATCCCTTTAGTATGCTTCCTTCAAAAACTTCTTTTATATCACTTTTAGATTTAGTTGAATAATAAAACTTACACTGCATATATGTTCTGTCTCCCACTTCAATCATGATTACAGATAATGCAGTCCACCCTAAGATCTACACTGCGGACAACAGAGTTTACAACTTTAATTCAGCTTTTCGTCTACACTATAGACAGTATGAAATTCATCCTCGATGTATTTACTGCAGAGTCAATTATACTGTATGTATTCAGATTTTGTTAAAATAAGTGAAAACAAAGCATTCTTATATAACTGTGCTGAATAGTGGCTTTGATGTAGACTGCGAACAGTAGGATTCACAACTCGAATTCAGTTTTGTATCTACACTAAGGACAGTAAGCAATTTAGCCTTGATTTATTTAAGACACAGACAAAAAATATTCCTGTGGAACTGCTAGTATGCACAAGCCCCTTTAATCCCTACTAAGTATGGGCGCAAAATCCGCTCCGCTCGCGAAATTTGCGAATCTTCGGCAATTTCGCAATCGGCGAATCTCGCCAAATTGCCAACAAATTCGCGAATTCGCGAGCGGTTGGATTTTTTTTTTTTGGCCCCAGGAAGCACAGTTAAGGCAGGTGCTCAAGTTGAAGCTAACTTTGTAACCATTTTAAAATGGCACCGGCAAGCTTCCAGAGTGCTTGCTGGCGCCATTCTAAGATGGTTCCAAAGTTAGCTTCAACTCGGGCACCTGCCTTAACTCTATAAGTGCTTCCTGTGGGCCAAAAATTAAACCTCAACAGGAAGCACTTACAGATATAAATAAAGCAGGTGCCAGAGTTGAAGCTCAAATTCAGTCACGTTTTAATCAGCCCAAAAGCATTAGTGAGCATGGTCGAGGCTGGGCAAGTGTGCTTTAACCCCATATCTGCCTTCAAAAATTAGCTGTATTACCCGAGGGAGGTCTTTGCATCCCTGAGTTTCTCGACCGCAATCCCCGTTCCTGTGACCAGGAGGCTGCTTTCTCCTCACCTGCTGCCCTGCTCGCTCTCTGACCCTTTATACACAAGAGGCATGTGAACACGAATAGAAGCCCCGCACCACACACTAGCAGTATCAAACGTCTTCCCGCCCATTCCCAACTATGATGGACAGCTCA
This sequence comes from Lissotriton helveticus, assembly GCF_964261635.1. NCBI lineage: Eukaryota > Metazoa > Chordata > Amphibia > Caudata > Salamandridae > Lissotriton > Lissotriton helveticus. Next base: position 2,090,625,342 of record NC_136061.1, read on the forward strand.
CTCAAGGGACCTCGGCGCCTTTTGGCACGGTGGCAAAGTTACAGGCACACATGGTCAGTGGAGACAAATCTTCTGGCCCTTTACGCAGCTGCAGTGTAGGAAAAGCACTATACATTTACCCAACGAGGTAGCACTTACTGATTAGCCAGTAGAAAGTACTCCAAATGAGTAGATCCGCGATTTCGTGGGAAAATCCACGAATTCGCTGACTTTTTTGCAACCACTCGAACCACGCACCTTCGCAGGGTGAGCACACGCTGAGCACCACACGTACCACTAACTCAGCACACCATAAATAATTGCCATGTGGCCTTATTAAGGCAAAATTCACTTGCCAAAAGACATTCTTACTGGTTCGTTCTGCTTGAACCACGCATTATCGGAGGCTCTACATAAACCATCCCTACCTCAGTGTACCACAACTCATGAACACTTTACGATAGAATCTTCTGTGTATTATTTCTCATATAGTGCTCCTACCTTAGTACAGCAGAAGTCATAAACCGTTTACGATTGAATATCTGTATATGATATCATGATTGCTATTCTACTTGTTACCAACAGCAACATAATAAAATGGAGTCGAGCGCATGTACCTGTACCCACTTCAACTATCTATCTCTGTGTATTTAATATGTTTCTAAAATGCTGCTACCACGCTCTACCACATTATATTGTGCTATAAATAGCGTATGCAACCATCTTACCTCTGACAGTAAGTGTGGACTATTCGTTCTTTTTTTTTAGCATATTTATATAGTGCAACATCAACCCAAAGCTATATCAGCAATTTACATGAGCACCGTATTTACAGTACATTTTCAGGCACGCTTATATTACGTCATTAGTCTACAGTGACAGGATGCCCTTCATGTGCCAAAAGCTGCAACTTAAACCTTTCACAGCCCTGTATTACTACAGCTACAACACTGCACTGAATGTACTACAAACATTCATAATCACAGAACTGCTTCAGGTCCACCATCTTTTATGTGTGCAACTATGAATGAATATAGAATCAGTGATACCCCTTACCTTTCATATTGGCCATGTTGTGGAAATTTACAGACATAATGATTAATTTGCGTTTAAGACCCGGGTGACGTTAGCACTACAAAACAGACACCTGAATCACTTGATTTTTCATATAGCTAACAACGGAACCACGCCCCTAGCTCTGTAATCATGGTTCAGAGCCTCACGCAGCACTGCCATATGTCAGTCCAGCCCACTCCGCTTATGCTTCCAGGAAAAAACAAAAACACCACATGGCCCAGATTTCCATTGTAGTGACTTCATACTTCCAGGTCTAGTTGTAAAAATGGCATACACACTCCCTCATAGCTGGTATACACCCACGCCACACCCATCCAGCACATGCGTCACTCTACCATTAAAAAAGACGGGGCGCACGTGTTCTACACCATATTAGATTTGCTCCCATCCCAAGCGCTGTGATGGCCCGTTCTAGTGGTTCGGACGCCTCATGTAGGCCCGAACCACCGACTACAAGGGCCCACTACTAAATGCGTGGCCTCTTTGGTCGCTGAGTTAGTGGTACCGCAAGGGCTGAGTGGGTGAGGAACCTGCAATGATGATAGGAGCACGAGTATGCCCTTACCCATAGCAATATCAAGACTCTGCACCATATGTCAGACTTCTTCATGACAGAGCGGGACTGCATGATGTAGAAGGTGTCCTGTCCATGAAAAGGTGAGCAGTGAGGCATAGGTGCACAGCGAAGGAAGTCGATGGGGTGCAGCAGACTAGATACAAAAAGGTGATACAGCGATTTAGGCGTACGCGCTCCTATATATCGTATCTTATTGCATTTTTTTTTCCAATAGCAGGAACGTTTTTATAATCGGTCAAATGTCCAACGCTCATGATGATCGAAACAACATGCTTCACTTCGCACCATATGCTTTCACAACCACATAAAAACATTAATACTATAGTAATTTAAAAAAAATCAAAGCCTATTAAACAAGTTAGAACTGTACAAATAGTTGTTTTTAAATGCGGAGGGAAGGTGTCTGAAAAGGCGATGTAATTCTGCTCCACATTAAGATAGTAACAAATACCAATCATAACATCTTTCTTTTACTATCTTTTAGATATAGAGCTTCAGGGTGTATTATGTCCCGGCACGTGGTGAAAAACACACCGGTGACAGAAAGGTGAGCTGCGAATATTCTCTGCAATCACTCTCTCACTTTCTCTCTCCTTTGATAAAGAAATGGCACACAATGTTAACTTCCTTTTTATCTTACAGGTTATAGTTCACAAATTGGCGTCATCCCCACCCAAACACCTCCAAAGCTCTACGTTTGTGTATTCTGCGATGATGCGTTACCATCGTAACAACATCTGAGAAGGCTGCTTCGACACGTGGTGCACCCTCTTTGAATCACGCCAATGCCACAAGGTGAGCAAAGAAGCTTGTTTTTTAACAACGACAAATCATCTGTGGACAGAGAGAGTGGGTAGTGTACAACAGCTTCACTACGTAGGAATGTACAATTTCCTCCGAGCTGTGAGAATAGATAGGTTGCAACAGTCTGAGGGGCAGATTTACAAGCCCCTTGTGCCACTTTTGTTTCACTTTTAACATGGGAAAAGTGGCGCAAGGAGCTTGTAAATCTGCCACTGAGTTTGCAAGAAAAAGCACTCACCTCCCGACTCTGCGAGCCAATGAGATGCAACAGTCTAGGTACACGATATTGAGAACTCACAGCTATGCACTGGGAGTGCATGGGATATAGTACTTTGGAAGAAAAACAGTGCGCAGACACCTCCTTACAGTGAAAATTGATGAAACAGATTATCCTTAGTGTGCAAATAAATAAAGCAAACATATACTTGTGCAGTTGTATGTACTATGCTATTACTAACTCTATATACTATCTTTCAGATCACTAAACTGGAGGGTGCACTATGAACCACCTTGTGCTTGGACACACAACGAAGGCAAAAGGTGAGCTACGAAGATTTTCTCCAATATTAACTGCTCCATCTATAACTTTCTCTCTCTTACGTTTTAATGTTGTTCTTCTCTCTTTCTCTCTCTCACTCTCTCTCACATTGTTTCTCTTTCTCTTTTAAAGTTATGGACGGTGCAGTCCACTCTGCCAATATAAAAATCAAGGCTGAATTTATTACTCTCCAGTGTAGAACCAAAGCTGAGTTCAAGTTGTGAACTCTGTTGGTCACAGTATTCACACAAGATAAGCAGAGCATCCTAGATAGACAATGCCTTTGATTAAATGTGTTAGAAATAAAGGGGCTTATTCACAAGACCTCGCGCCACTTTTCCGTCACTTTTAACGTGAGAAAACTAATTCAAAAGTGGCGCAAGCGGCTTGTAAATAAGCCCCAAAAAATAATGTCCTGCATAATGACTTTATCTCTCAGCTAATTCTATCTTATCTCTGAATCATTTTAAAGACCTGTTGGTCCATACTGTAAATCTGACGCAGTAGACACTCCGTACAGACACCTCTTTAACGCGGGCCTATAAGAGAGGTGAATGTATCAAGCACACTGCAGACGTGCAAATTAAAAAGTATTGCCAAGTATTACCTTCATTTGTAATGTTTGACCTCATTTAGTGACATCAATCTAATTTTGAACACTTATTTTAATTTTTGTTTTGCAGATTACCTACACTTCTTCTATTGGAGTCCATAGCACATTTTGTTTATTAAATTGTTGTGTTAGTTATCTTTCTAGTTATTCATTATATTGTTATCTTTAAATTACGTTTTCAGTAATTTATTGCTGTTTCAATAAAAGTTAATTTAAAAAGTATATACGTCTTCTATTTCACTATTATTTAGTGTGATAAAAATACAGTTAGAAAACATTTAAAAATAAAAATGTTATTTATAACTACAAGTGTAATACTGAGGCTAACTCTTTACCAGCTGTTTACCAATCAATCAATCGATCAATCAATCAGAGTACTTGTAAAGCGCGCTACTTACCCGTGAGGGTCTCAAGGCGCTGAGAGGAGAGGGGGGTGCTGCTACTGCTCGAAGAGCCAGGTCTTGAGGAGTCTTCTGAAGGTGAGTTGGTCTTGGGTTTGCCGTATGTGGGTAGGGAGGGTGTTCCAGGTCTTGGCGGCGAGGTAGGAGAAGGATCTGCCGCCAGAGGTCGTTCGTTGGATGCGGGGGACAGCGGCGAGGGCGAGGCTGGCGGAGCGGAGCTGGCGGGTGGGGGTGTGGAAGCTGAGTCTGCTGTTCAGGTAGGCTGGTCCGGCGTTGTGGAGTGCTTTGTGTGCGTGGGTGAGGAGTTTGAAGGTTATCCTCTTGTCGACGGGGAGCCAGTGTAGGTCTCTCAGGTGGGGGGGTGATGTGGCTGCGGCGGGGGACGTTGACAATCAGTCGGACGGAGGCGTTTTGGATGCGTTGTAGTCGTCGTAGGTGTTTGGCTGGGATTCCTGCGTAGAGTGTGTTGCCGTAGTCCAGTCTGCTGCTGACGAGGGCCTGTGTCACTGTTCTTCTTGTTTCGGTTGGGATCCACTTGTAGATCCTGCGGAGCATGCGGAGGATGTTGTAGCAGGAGGAGGAGACGGCATTGAGCTGCTTAGACATGGAGAGGGAGGAGTCGAGGATGAATCCTAGATTGCGTGCATGGTCGGTGGGTGTTGGTGCTGTTCCCAGTGTGGTCGGCCACCAGGAGTCATCCCAAGCTGAGGGGGTGGGTCCGAGGATGAGGACCTCCGTCTTGTCTGAGTTCAGCTTCAGACGGCTGCTCCTCATCCAGTCGGCGACAGCCTTCATTCCCTCGTGGAGGTTGGTTTTGGCGGTGTGTGGGTCCTTGGTGAGGGAGAGGATGAACTGGGTGTCGTCAGCGTAGGAGATGATGTTGAGGTCGTGATGGCGGGCCACTTGTGTGAGGGGGGCCATGTAGACATTGAACAGCGTTGGGCTGAGGGATGAGCCCTGGGGGATGCCGCAGATGATGTTGATGGCTTCGGATCGGAAGGGTGGGAGGCGGATGCTCTGGGTTCTGCCGGAGAGGAAGGACGTGGTCCAGTCAAGAGCCTTCTCTTGGATTCCAGCTTCTAGGAGGCCTGACTTTAGAGTGTGATGGCAGACCATGTCGATGGCGGCTGACGGGTCCAGGAGGATGAGGGCTGATATTTCGCCGTTGTCTAGTTAGTGCCTGATATCGTCTGTGGCGGCGATGAGGGCTGTCTCGGTGCTGTGGTTTCTTCTGAATCTGGACTGGGACGGGTCCAAGATGTTGTTGAATTCCAGGTGGCGGGCCAGTTGCATGTTGAGGATTTTCTCGATGACCTTTGCCAGGAACTGGAGCAGGGAGATGGGCCGGAAGTTCTTGAGGTCCTTGGGGTCCGCTTTGGGCTTCTTGAGGAGGGCGTTGATTTCAGCGTGCTTCCAGCTTTCCGGGAATGGCGCTGTTTCGAAGGAGATGTTGATGACCATCCGTAGTTGGGGTGCGATGGCTGCATCTGCTTTGTTGTATACATGGTGTGGGCACGGGTTAGACGGAGATCCTGAGTGGATGGAGTTCATGACTTGTCGTCGTTGATGTTGGACCAGGAGGTCAGGCGGTTGGCGCTGGTGGTGTTCACAGGGGAGGTGGAGTCTGGGGTAGTCGGGGCGGTCGTGGTGTTGAAGCTGTCGTGGATGTTAGCGATCTTGCGGTGGAAGAAGATGGCTAGTGAGTCGCACTATTCTTGTGAGAGCGGGATGTTGTTGACGTTGGCACTGGGGTTGGAGAGTTTATACCAGAGTTTATAGCTACGACTAACCGTTCCTATGAAAAACTTTAAAAACTCCAGCACAGTAACTGTTTTGATTAGCAACATAGTGTGGTGAACTTCTAACCTTTGTGCTCACTTAAGTGTTCCATGAACTGTTACTATGGTAACAGGCAGTAACCAGTTTGGGGGTAGGGTTGAAAGGTACTGGCTGTACAGAAACCGTTATATTTACCCAGGATCTTCTACATGACAGAAAGGAAAGCAAAGTAAAACAGAACACAGTGTAGCAGATTTACAACCCCCATGCACCACTTTCGCGTCACTTTTCCCATCTTAAAAGTGATGAAATAGTAACGCAATGAACTTTTAAATCTGTCCCTGTGCACATTACGAGCAAAAGAAGTACACACCTCATTCAATTCTTTATCGATCACAATTAAACAGTTTTGCTTCACGATTCACAATGCACTTCAATAAATATGTTGTGCCTATTTAAATGGGAGATGAGATTGTAGACATCACAAAACTTAGTGGCATATTTACAAAGACGGAGTCAAAATTGTCGCCGCTTTAACGGCTGCATCCTACAACAAAACCACTGAAAATGGACTGCAAAATCCTTTGTTATCTCACCGGGAGATTTTCTCAACATTGCTGTTTGCCATGCAAGAGTGAGAGCCACCCCCTGGGGTGGTTGGGGGGGCTTCAAGGCTCCCCCCTGCAAAATTAGAAATGGAGGAGCCTCAATGACCCCTCCTCAAGCCCCGGGAAGCACCACCCCCCGGGGTTTTGTATATTGAAGGAGGGAGGCTGCGTGGCCCTCTGCCTGGAGCCCTCGAGGGCCGTGGGGACCGCCACCCCCCAGGACCGGCTCCTGTAGTGTCCCAGGGTGCCTACCCCCGGACACTGCTGTTTGCCATTTCATTTATTTATTTATTTTACAGCAGACTCCGCGCACCCTAAGCTACTTGCCATTTTTTCAAAAAAGAAAAAAAATAGTGGGCCCTGGAGTGATGTCATTTGAGATGTCATCAGTGATGTCACTGACCACGTCATGAATGATCTAATATGTGACATCATCAGCAGTGTATTGCGGGTGCACGAAATATAGTTAGTACAACTAACTATATAGGAGCAATTTCAATGGTTTTGTATGAGTAAAATGTCCAGCTAACTATAACACCACTAAAACTTATAGTTTTTTGAGTGAATTTCAAAGGTTTTGTAAAAGCTAATTCCTAACTATATAACTCCTGAAACCTATGTTTTTTTCAGTGAATTTCAAAGGTTTATTAAATGCTAATTCCTAACTATATAAGGCCTGAAACCTATGGTTTTTTCAGTGAATTTGCAAGGTTTTTTAAATGCCAATTCCTAACTATATAAGGCCTGAAACCTGTGGTTTTTTCAGTGAATTTGCAAGGTTTTTTTAAATGCTAATTCCTAACTATATAAGGCCTGAAACCTATGGTTTTTTCAGTGAATTTCAAAGGTTTTTTAAATGCTAATTCCTAACTATATAAGGCCTGAAACCTATCGTTTTTTCAGTGAATTCACAAGGTTTTTTAAATGCTAATTCCTAACTATATAAGGCCTGAAACCTATGGTTTTTTCAGTGAATTTCAAAGGTTTTTGAAATGCTAATTCCTAACTATATAAGGCCTGAAACCTATGGTTTTTTCAGTGAATTTCAAAGTTTTTTTTAATGCTAATTCTATTAGCGGATAACGTTTAAATATATTAATATCCTAGTGGGACCACCTGAGCAGCCCTAAGGGGTCAGGGTGTTTCTACCCTGCCCCCTTTTTGTGTTCTACACGTTTGTTTTTCTGCTTTCTTGTGCCTCAGTCTACTAAGACCCAAGATGGATGCCAACACTTCCTGGTTAGAAGTGTTGACAGCCAATGAGCATGCAGCTTTCTCGGGAAGGCATGCTGATTAGCTGCCACTGTCTGTCAACACTCAAAACCAGGAAGTGTTGGCAGCCATCTTGTGCCTTGTTAGAACCAAGGCACAAGAAAGCAGTGAAACTAAGGTGTGAAACTCGCAAAGGGGCCAGAGTAGAAGCACCCTGACCCCCTAGGCCTGCTCAGGGGGTCCCACAAGGACCCCCAAGGCAAAAAAAATAATATATATATTTTTTTTTTAAAGTCGCGGGGTACCTCCAATTTATATAAAAATGCTACATTTTTAAAAAACTCTGTCTTTCTTTTTGTCTCCAGGGTACGGGTACCGGTATGTGTACCGATACGTGTACCAGGGCGCGCACCCCTTAAAAAAAAAAATACTAATTAATGAGTGTGTGTGTGTGTGTGGTGTGTGTGTGTGGGGGGGTGGGTGTGGGGTGTGTGTGTGGGGGGGTATGTGTGTGGGGTGTGTGTGTGTAGGATGTGTGGGTGTGTGTGTGGGGTGTGTGTGTGGGTGTGTGTGTGTGTGGGTGTGTGTGTGGGTGTGTGTGTGTGAGGAGTGTGTGTGTGGGTGTGTGTGTGCGTGTGAGGTGTGTGTGTGGTGTGTGTGTGTGTGGGGGGGTGTCAGAGGTGTGTGAGTGTGGGGGGGTGAGGTGTGTGTGGGGGATGTGTGGGGTGTGTCTGTGAGGTGTGTGTGTGTGGGGGGGAGTGAGGTGTGTGTGGGTGGGGGTGTGTGGGGTGTGTGGGTGTAGGTGGGGGTGTGGGTGTGTAAGGTGTGGGTGTGGGTGTGGGTGTGTGGGGTGTTTGAGTGTGGGTGGAGGTGTGGGTGTGTGAGGTATGTGTGGGGGGTGTGTGTGGGGTGTGTGGGTTTGGGGTGTGTGTGTGTGGGAGGGGTATGTGGGGGTATGTGTGTGGGGTGTGTGTGTGTATGAGTAAAATGTTCAGCTAACTATAACTGGTGTCAAACCTATGGTTTTTTCAGTGAATTGAATAGGTTTTTTAAATGCTAATTCCTAACTACAACGGGTGTGAAACCTATGGTTTTTTCAGTGAATTTCAAAGGTTTTTTAAATGCTAATTCCTAACTATATAAGGCCTGAAACCTTTGATTTTTTCAGTGAACTCGCAAGGTTTTTTAAATGCCAAATCTATTAGCGGATAACGTTTATATATGTTAATATCCTTGTGGGACCACCTGAACAGCCCTAGGGGCTCAGGGTGTTTCTACAAGGCCCGCAAATCTTTTTTTTTCTTTAAAAAAAATGAGGTACGCGCACCGTACGCGTACGGGTACGCGTACCGTGCGCGTACGGTACGCGCACCGTAAGTGTACCCCGCGACTTTCCGAATTTTTTTTTTTTTTTTTGGGTCTTGGGGGTCCTTGTGGGACCCCCTGAGCAGGCATAGGGTGTCAGGATGCTTCTACCCTGCCCCCTTTTTGAGTTCTACACGTTTGTTTTTCTGCTTTCCTGTGCCTCAGTCTACCGAGGCACAAGATGGCTGCCAACAGTTTCTGTTTTGGAGTGTTGACAGACATTGGCAGCCAAACAGAATGCAGCTCGCGCACTAGAGGTACGCGTACGGTACGCGTAGGTGCGCATACGGTACGCGTAGGTGCGCGTACGGTACGCGTTCCGTAAGCGTACCGTAAGCGTACGGGTAAGCTCACGGGTAAGCTGCTACAGATATATATACTTTTTTGAACCTAAATTACTCAAAATCCACTGGAGCACATATCTTGAGACATAGCAAAGGCACATCGGGCTACCAGTCCCTACAATTTTGCCAAGTTTGGTGGAAAACCATTCAGCCGTTCGGGCTAAAAGTGAGTCCAACTGCCCTATGGAAATTAACATGGGGAAAACACGTTTTGGGACCCCCCTTTTATCTTCGCTTGACGAATCCCCCCGAAACTTTCAGGGAAGGAGCGGAGCGAAGCGAGGCAAAGTTAAGGAAAATTACAGGCAGATCCCTCAACCGGCGCAAAAGTTATTCACAATAGAATGTTGCGATTTCCCTATGGAAAACAATCCTAACTATATATACCTACTGGCTATCGCCAGTAGGTAATATATATATATATATATATATATATATATATATATATATGAAAAAGCAATCCCAACCCGTGGATGACAGGCAACATCAGGGTGCAGACCTCATTACGCCTCAGCAAACAGTCAAAGCAAAGCTCACAAAGGATCCAACTCGAGTGAGTAGCAGGAATAAACGTTTATTAGAAAAATATATATATATGTATATATATATATATATATATATATATATATATATATATATATATAAATATAAACAAACTGAAGCCAATGCAAAGCACACTAGGGCCCCTCACACCTCTGGGCCTGGTACCACTGCACCAGCTGCACCACTGATTAAAACACCCTTGAAGGGTTGTTACGGCCGCCGGGGGCGGGGGAGTGGTTATGGATGCACAAATTGTTGAACCAGGTGTCAGTGGAGTGGAACGGCGTGGGAGTGTGGACTTGGGTGAATTGATGAGAGTGTGTCGGGAGAGAGCGGGCTTGAGCAGGGTGGACCCCCCAGGGGGGGTCGGGACTGTGTTGAAGTGGCGGAGGAGGAGTCCGCGGAGGAAGGGGAGATCTGGGAGGACAGGGGGGAGAGTAATGTTGTTGCCAGTATTTTACAGGTGCCAGCGAGGCAGGAAGTGCCGAGAGTGACGGCCCCCTCAGCTCAACTGGTTAGGCGGCGGGATCCGGTTCGGACGCCGACCTTGACGCCAGGTAAGACGGGAGACGGGGCGGGGAGTGGCAAGCGGCGGTGTGTGCAGGTCTCAGTGGGGACTGGGGGGGAGGGGGCGGAGGGTTGGAGGCTGGTGCGGGGACGGTACGTGCGGGACACCGGAGTGGGCACGGATGGCGCGGCGGACGGGGTGGCTGGCGCGCGAGAGGGGTCGGACGCGGGCGCCGGCGCGCGAGAGGGGTCGGGCGCGGTCGCCGGGAAGGAGGCGGCGAGTGGGAAGGAAAACTGCGTGGTGCCGGTGCGTAAGTTACCATATATGGGTATTACGAAGCCACTGGGAGCGCACCTGTCGTTGGCTACGAAGGAGAAAATTTGGAAGGGGGAGTACGTCGACATTCTGAAGCTTCTCCACCGGGAGTTGACGTCAAAGGAGGGGTCGAAGGAAGAGGAACAGGAGTTGGCCAGGCGTCCGAAAGTGCCGTTGACACTGGACAATTGGTCAGCGGCCTTTCTTATCTACGCAAGTGTGTACTGCGAGAAGTTTCCCGACCGATCCGTGGCGCTCATGAAATACATGGATGTGGTGCGGAGGGCCCAGGTGACGTACGGCGGGTTCGCGTGGTCGCACTATGATGAGGAGTTTCGGGCGCGCATGGCGGCGGATCCGGAGGCGTTGTGGGGGGAGCTGGACGCGGATTTGTACCAGCAGACGATGGGCGGGGCCAAATTCGGCCACACCATTTACACGGCCAGTGGTTTGCCAGTGGCACCGCCCTCCTTTGCCGCGCGCCCCACCCGGGGGGTGGGGCGGGGTGAGTCCACCGGACAGGCAGCGGTTGGGGCCTGTTGGGATTTCAATAACGGGTCGTGCGGGCGGGCAACTTGCCGTTTTAGGCATGAGTGCTCGAATTGCGGAAAGCGGCACCCGGCGCAGCGGTGCTGGGGGCTCGTTGGACAGCTGGGCCAACAGCAGGGGCATGGAGGTCCCCAGGGAGGGGGGGGCAGAGGGGTGGGGTGCGAGGGGGAGGAGCAGGAGCTTTGGGCAAAGGCTTGTACGCCGGTTAGGCTGGAGAGGATGGAACCCTGGTTGGCGGCGTATCCGCGGGCGGAGGATGCTGCGGTTCTGCGTCAGGGTTTTCGGGAGGGGTTCCGCCTGGGCTATGAGGGCCCCCGGATTGCCCGCTGGGCGGACAATCTGAAGTCGGTGAATGCACACAAAGGTATCGTGCAGGAGAAGTTGTTCAAGGAGGTTAAGGAAGGGAGGATGGCGGGCCCGTTCACGGAGCCGCCGATGCCTGACTTGATCATCTCCCCCATTGGGGTGGTGCCCAAGAGGGAGGAAGGGCAGTTCCGGCTGATACAACATCTGTCATGGCCGGAGGGGGAGTCGGTGAACGCGTACATCTCGGCGGACTTGGCGTCGGTGACTTACTCGTCGGTGGACGTGGCGCGGAGGCTCGTCACGGCGGCGGGGAAGGGCGCATTGATGGCAAAATGCGACGTCAAGTCGGCCTTTCGGCTTCTCCCGGTCCATCCGGCAGATCACCAGCTGCTGGGGATTCAATTTGAAGGGCTCATTTTTGTGGACAAGGCACTGCCGATGGGATGTTCCATCTCGTGCTCGCTCTTTGAGCGTTTCAGTTCGTTCCTGCAGTGGGTTTTTTCCAGGCGCACAGGCTCGGAGTCAGTGACGCACTACCTGGATGACTTTTTCCTGGTGGGGCGGCCCGGCGGGACGGACTGCCAGCGGCAGCTGGACGGTTTGGCCGGGTTGATGGAGGACTTTGGTGTTCCCCTGGCGCCAGAGAAAACATACGGTCCCAGTACGGTGTTGTCCTTTCTCGGTATCGAGCTCGACTCGGTCGCCATGGAAGCACGCCTACCGGACGATAAGAAATCGGCTATGTTAGGGCTGGTGGCTGACATGCTGGCATGCAGGAAGGTGGTGGTGAGGGAGGTGCAGGTGCTGTTGGGGCACTTGAACTTTGCTTGTCGCGTGGTGCGGGCGGGACGGACTTTTTGCAGGCGGTTGGGACTGGCGTTGTCCGGGTTGTCTTTGCCTCACCACCATGTGAGATTGTTGGCGGGAGTGAAGGAGGACCTGCGCATGTGGCAGGCGTTTTTGGAGCGTTTCAACGGAGTGCCCATGGCGCCGGCGGAAGATTAGGAGTGGGATGTCACCATGTACTCGGACGCGGCGGGTGTTGGCGGTTTCGGTCTCTACCGGGATGGTCGGTGGTGCGCGGAGCAGTGGCCAGCACACTGGCAGGCTGGCGGCCGGAGCATTGCGTTTTTGGAATTGTTCCCGTTGGTGGTGGCGGTCACGGTGTGGGCCGGGGAACTGGCTCACAGGCGCGTGTTGTTTCGAGTGGACAACATGGCGGTCGTGCAGGTGGTGAATAGGCAGTCGGCCAGGGACCCGCAAGTGTTGAAATTGATGAGGGTGTTTGTGTTGCGCTGCTTGGAGAATGACATCCTCTTTCAGGCACGGCACGTACCGGGTGTGGACAATGACATTGCGGATGCTTTGTCTCGTTCGCAGTGGGAGAGGTTCCATGGGCTAGCTACGGCGGCGGAGGAGGTCAGGACGCCGGTGCCGGGAGAGATGTGGTCGGTGGGCGAGCCCGGGTCTTCCAGCTGGTGAAGAGATCCGTAGCAGCGTCAACGTGGAGATCTTACGAGCAATCCTGGGAGGAATTCTTGCGGTCTGGCGCGGTAAGGCGAGGGGACCGGTGGCAGCGCGAGTAGCAGGTGGTGCGTTACATGTTGGGGCTCATGGAGAAGGGTTTGTCGCGGGTCACCATCGCGGGCAAGTTGTCAGCTGTGGCGTTCATGGGTAAGCTGTGGTGGGGCTACGTCCCGTCGGCGGGGGAGCTGGGGGCCCGGCTGCTGGAGGGTTGGTCGAGAGAGAGGGGCGCGGCGGTTCGCTTGCGGCGTCCGGTCACGGTGGCGTTGTTGGGAAAACTCATTGGCGCGCTGCCGGAGGTGTGCAGAGATGAGGGCGAGGTGGTGCGTTTCTCCACGTTAATGTCCTGGCTTTTTTATGGGGCTTTTCGAGTGTCTGAATTGTTGGGGACGAAGGGGGCGCCAGGAGTGGGGTGGGAGGACGTGGACCTGCGCTCTCGGGAAGTGGCGGTGCTGCTGCGGCATTCCAAAACTGACCAGAAGGGGGTTGGAACATGGGTGGTCTTGGGCCCGGGGGTGCAGGAGGGAGTTTGTCCCGCGGCGTGGGGTAGGCGGCTGATGGCGATCCGGAGCCGGGAAGCGGGGCAGGTTTTTGGCCGGAGTAGTGGGGGCGGAGTGTCGGCGGCGCAGGCGTTGTGGGTTCTGCGGCGCGCCCTGCGGGGCTTGGGAGAGGACCCTTTGGCTTTTGGGACCCACTCCTTCAGGATCGGGGCGGCGACGGAGGCGGCGCGTAGGGGTTGGGGGAAGGAGGAGATACAGAGGCTGGGACGGTGGAAGTCGGATTGTTACCGGACGTACGTGCGGCTGCGGGAGGTAGAAGGGGTGACGTCTTTGTGATTTCGAAGCCTGATATGTGTTTCTTTGCAGGTGCTGTGGCGGGGCCGGAGGTGGCAGTTTTGAATTTGTATTTGGTGGGCCACTCGTTTGTCAAGCGGGCTGAGCAAGCGGAGTGGGACAAGCATCGTGCATTGAATTTGGGATTGGATACTGGACTGTATAGGTGTCACTGGAGGGGCAAAGGGGGTATGCGGTGGCATGAGTTGTTGCCTATGTTGAATACGGTGGTGAAAGCGGGAGTGTGTCCGGATGTGGTAGTGGTTCATTTAGGGGAGAATGACTTGGTGCAGTGCAAGGGGCTGGCGTTGGTAAAACAGATGATGAGGGACCTGAGGGAGATCAAGCAGCGTTGGGCGGGGTGCCATGTGATCTGGTCCGAATTGATCCCCAGGCGGGTGTGGAGGGGAGCTGAGCGCCCGGGCACGATAGACAGGGCCCGGCGGAAGATTAATCGGGTGATGGGGATTTCTGTGCCAAGGAAGGGGTGGGGAGAATGGTTCATCCTGACTTGCGATATGGAGCGGTGTATTTTTTCAGGGAGGATGGGGTACACCTTTCTAGATATGGCATGGAACTGTACATAGTGCAGTTGAAGGAGGCACTGGATAGAGCGCTGGGGGTACTCAGGTATCCTAGGAGGCAGGAGTCCTAAGGGGGGGGTCGGAAGTCGTAAACGACTTCCGAGTGGCGTTTCCCTATGAGAAAAGGGGGGATTCACAGGAGGCCTGGGGCTGTAGGGGCAGTTGGGGAGCGGAGGTCAGGAAGGTCACTAAGGTCATTTGCAGTTGGGGGTAGGTTGCTGAGCGGATGTGGATACTTTGTTGCAATGTTGAGGATACAATTAGGGGTGGGGGTGGAGGGGGGCTGTTAGGCGGTTATTATTTAGAGAGTACTAGTTTTGTTCGGCACAGGCCAGGTGGGGTTTGTTTGTGTAGGTGCACCTGATTCCAAATAAAGCGGCCTTTAACACACTAAGTTGGTGTCTGTTTCAGTGCTTCCCCCCTCCCACCTACAGGTGTGCCCCAAGGGGGATTTGGGGGGGCAGCCGACCAAAGGGAGGCTTGCACACCCGGGGATGTTTGGGGCAGTAGGGGGGGGGGATAGGGAACCCGGCAGGCACCCGTAGCTTGGGCTGCTTGGGCTGGTTGGGCTCTTTTGGGCGGTTTTTGGGCTGGCCTCGTTAAATACGGCCATTTTGTCGGGTCCGGCACCATTTCAGGTGCAGTGACACGGCAGCCGGGGGTGTTCTTCGGTGAACTGTTGTCCCTCCCTCCCTCCCTGTGTCCCGTGGGGTGGATTTGGCCAGGGTGGGCCCTGGGGGGTTGCGTGGGGCTTTGTTGGTTGAGGGTGCACCTGAGTTAGGGTACAAGAGTGGTTGTCGCTGGAACAGGTGCCAGGATGGGTGGCGTTTCCCTATGAGAAAAGGGGGGATTCACAGGAGGCCTGGGGCTGTAGGGGCAGTTGGGGAGCGGAGGTCAGGAAGGTCACTAAGGTCATTTGCAGTTGGGGGTAGGTTGCTGAGCGGATGTGGATACTTTGTTGCAATGTTGGGGATACAATTAGGGGTGGGGGTGGAGGGGGGCTGTTAGGCGGTTATTATTTAGAGAGTACTAGTTTTGCTTGGCACAGGCCAGGTGGGGTTTGTTTGTGTAGGTGCACCTGATTCCAAATAAAGCGGCCTTTAACACACTAAGTTGGTGTCTGTTTCAGTGCTTCCCCCCCCCCACCTACAGGTGTGCCCCAAAGAGTGATGATGTAGCAAAGTTTGAGGCAAATTAAATTTACTGTAATTACAAATGCAGCAAAAAAGAAAGCATATTCGGTTAGCTTCATTAAAAAAAGAAATATTGTATTTTAGGATCTTTTTTGCAACATGGTTTTTTTGTACATACCACACACTGTCTCTGAGGGAAGGAAGGGGGTAGAGGGGGACAACCGGGGAGAGAAGGAAGGAAAGAGTGAGAGAGAGAATGGATGTTTGTAAAGAGAGGGAGAGACCGAGCAGACAAAGGGAACATTGCTTGTTTGACATGTTTGGCAAGGCTGCTTTTAGCTCCCCTGACCCTCCACAAGTTGGGTAGAGGGTGTTATTATTTGGAAAGTTTTGTGTTCCTTAAAGGGGTGAGCCGTCAACTTCTCCCTGAATTTCAGGATGTTAGGAGCAATTCTGACGTCGGTGAAGATGCTATTTCATTCCCTGAGACCATAGACAGAGAATGTGCCTTTTGTGTTCTCTCTCATGCGCATTTCCTGGTATCGAGTGATCGATAGCTCCGGTGACCGCCTGGATTCGCACAGCACCAGTGGGGAGACTTTGGTATTTTACCGACTCGGGATTCCAGTCCGCATTGACTGCCCCTGCCCATTGGACTTACTGTGTGCTAATGCGGGCTGTAGCAGTCACGAGGGGACGAAGGAAGACGGCCGTGGACAGTGTCCGGCTCTATGGCTGCGCGCCTACCACCACCTACCTGTTTCCAGCACGAACCTACCGTTTACTCACTCCCCCACGCCATCCACCCGGACTGAGCCGCCACAGTGCTTTCTGGGACTTGTGGTTCCACATGCGACACGAACTACAAAGGGTGTGACGACCACATTAGGGGGAGGAGATCCAGGTGCTGGGAGGTATTTTACACAGGTTGGATTCATTTGGGGGAGGACATGCCACAGTGATTGGGTGCTGAGGAAGGCTTCTCGAGCCGAAATGCATCCGCCGCCACTGGGAACCGGTCAATAAAGCGAGCTGTTTACCCTGAACTCCCCTTGGCCTCCGAGTTCTTCTGTTGAGGATCTTTGCAGTCATGTATCCTGCGCCTGCCTGCGACGCAGTACGGATGGCCCTGCTACATCAAAGCGTCCCGGAGCAAAGCTGGCACTATGTTGCTTACAGCATTTCCTGGTATCGAGTGATCGATAGCTCCGGTGACCGCCTGGATTCGCACAGCACCAGTGGGGAGACTTTGGTATTTTACTGACTCGGGATTCCAGTCCGCATTGACTGCCCCTGCCCATTGGACTTACTGTGTGCTAATGCGGGCTGTAGCAGTCACGAGGGGACGAAGGAAGACGGCCGTGGACAGTGTCCGGCTCTACGGCTGCGCGCCTACCACCACCTACCTGTTTCCAGCACGAACCTACCGTTTACTCACTCCCCCACGCCATCCACCCGGACTGAGCCGCCACAGTGCTTTCTGGGACTTGTGGTTCCACATGCGACACGAACTACAAAGGGTGTGACGACCACATTAGGGGGAGGAGATCCAGGTGCTGGGAGGTATTTTACACAGGTTGGATTCATTTGGGGGAGGACATGCCACAGTGATTGGGTGCTGAGGAAGGCTTCTCGAGCCGAAATGCATCCGCCGCCACTGGGAACCGGTCAATAAAGCGAGCTGTTTACCCTGAACTCCCCTTGGCCTCCGAGTTCTTCTGTTGAGGATCTTTGCAGTCATGTATCCTGCGCCTGCCTGCGACGCAGTACGGATGGCCCTGCTACATCAAAGCGTCCCGGAGCAAAGCTGGCACTATGTTGCTTACAGCATTTCCTGGTATCGAGTGATCGATAGCTCCGGTGACCGCCTGGATTCGCACAGCACCAGTGGGGAGACTTTGGTATTTTACCGACTCGGGATTCCAGTCCGCATTGACTGCCCCTGCCCATTGGATTTACTATGTGCTAATGCGGGCTGTAGCAGTCACGAGGGGACAAAGGAAGACGGCCGTGGACAGTGTCCGGCTCTATGGCTGCGTGCCTACCACCACCTACCTGTTTCCAGGACGAACCTACCGTTTACTCACTCCCCCACGCCATCCACCCGGACTGAGCCGTCACAGTGCTTTCTGGGACTTGTGGTTCCACATGCGACACGAACTACAAAGGGTGTGACGACCACATTAGGGGGAGGAGATCCAGGTGCTGGGAGGTATTTTACACAGGTTGGATTCATTTGGGGGAGGACATGCCACAGTGATTGGGCGCTGAGGAAGGCTTATCGAGCCGAAATGCATCCGCCGCCACTGGGAACCGGTAAATAAAGCGAGCTGTTTACCCTGAACTCCCCTTGGCCTCCGAGTTCTTCTGTTGAGGATCTTTGCAGTCATATATATATATATATATAGATATATATATAAACAAACTGAAACCAATGCAAAGCACACTAGGGCCCCTCACACCTCTGGGCCTGGTACCACTGCACCAGCTGCACCACTGATTACTACACCCTTGACTTAAAGCGATCAGTCACTAATTGTACATCCCCCAAAATTGAATGACCTTTCTTCAGTATGCTACCTCCTACTAAGATTACGGAAAAGTCAATTGTCTGCTGTGGCCGGATCACGTAACTATCCATTGGCGCAAACAAGCGGGAATTCCTCGTTTGCTTTGTTATGCAGGCTGATTTGTAATGCCAGTACATTCTGGATTTTTGGGCACAAAATTCAGTACAATTAAATGTCTCTATTTCGTATCACTTAACCAAGAACGTGCCTTGTACATTTCTCCACTTTTAAAGAGTGATGATGTAACAAAGTTTGAGGCAAATTAAATTTACTGTAATTACAAATGCAGCAAAAAAGAAAGCATATTCGGTTAGCTTCATTAAAAAAAAGAAATATTGTATTTTAGGATCTTTTTTGCAACACGGTTTTTTGTACATACCACACACTGTCTCTGAGGGAAGGAAGGGGGTAGAGGGGGACAACCGGGGAGAGAAGGAAGGAAAGAGTGAGAGAGAGAATGGATGTTTGTAAAGAGAGGGAGAGACCGAGCAGACGAAGGGAACATTGCTTGTTTGACATGTTTGGCAAGGCTGCTTTTAGCTCCCCTGACCCTCCACAAGTTGGGTAGAGGGTGTTATTATTTGGAAAGTTTCGTGTTCCTTAAAGGGGTGAGCCGTCAACTTCTCCCTGAATTTCAGGATGTTAGGAGCAATTCTGACGTCGGTGAAGATGCTATTTCATTCCCTGAGACCATAGACAGAGAATGTGCCTTTTGTGTTCTCTCTCATGCGCATTTGTCTGCAGTCTGGCAGTGTCCTGGCCCGGCTCCACCTTCTTGTAGGAGTGACGGGGTTCATTTTATCTCTGTGGCAGCATGCTAAGCAGCTGGCACTGGGACCAGACGTGGGATGACAGTCCCTGCAGTTCCAAGTGTGAACACTGCCAGCCCAGCAGGCACTTCTACTTAGTGCAGCTGG
Source organism: Lissotriton helveticus (assembly GCF_964261635.1). Taxonomy (NCBI): domain Eukaryota; kingdom Metazoa; phylum Chordata; class Amphibia; order Caudata; family Salamandridae; genus Lissotriton; species Lissotriton helveticus. The sequence continues at coordinate 2,090,644,421 of NC_136061.1, forward strand.
GGCCCTATGTGTAGGTGGGGGCGCAGAGGAAGTAAGGTGGAAGGGAGCTGGGCAGGGTGAGATGTTGGCCGTGCTGCGTGCCATAAAAAAGGCAATTTGTCGTCTGACACGAAAACAGAGTTACTCAGTTCCTAAACCATGTGGGATTCTGGTTTGGCAGAGGTGCTGTGCATACCTGGGCAATGTGCTTTTTGTGCATGATTTTAATGGCTCTTTACAATTCCAGGTTGTGTGGATGCTTCATTGCAATAGTGCTTTACATACTGGTGTAATTTAGTTTCTGGCTCGAGAATGGTGCTATGCGTACCTGGACACTTCGAGCACAGCAGCGGTGCTTTAGACACACCACTGAGGTGTTTTACATGCCTGCATGATGTGATTTCTAGCATGACAGTGATGTTTTACATAAAGAAGAAGAAACTGTCACAGCAATGTGCAGCTTTCATTCGGGGGCAGTGTAGACTATGGCATCATAGTAGTATCTCTATCAATTGGTTAATCCTAGCGGCTGCGCTCTGGGCCTGTAGTAAACAGCGCCGACCCTAGCATCCTCACAACAGCCCTGGCACAAGAAGCAGCCCTGATAAACTGCGTTGCACAGTGACCAGCGGTGGCCTTGTTGAGTGAGTATCAGTGATCACTTCTGATTGGCTGGCAGTCCAAGAAGTACTCTGGCTGACTTGAGCAGCCCTCCTGCGAGGCTTAATATTTACATACAGTTTGTTCGCAGCACAGAACATTTGTCTGGATCCTTAGACACAGGAACTGCGATGGGCTTTGTGTCCTGGCACATATTTCAGAACGTCTTTTATTTACCTTAGCACACAATACTATATCGGACTAAGGGCACAAGTCGGGGGTACACCCGGGTAGAGGGCACCCACCCACAATTTTCACAGGATGAACCCTGCCAAGAAGTTGGGCCCCACTGAAAAATATACTGAATTCGTCCAGGTCTAATTTGCAAACACTGGGACACATTCAGTCTCGGTTGTTGTCCGCTTTCGATCCACAGGAGGGGGCTTTCGAGAAAGGCGGGGCCGGTATCGGCCCCGCCGCTGGTATGGCGGGGCACCGACCCCCCTCCCCCTCACCTACAGTCCATGGTGGGGCGCTCCCCACCGCGTCATCATGACGCGGTGAGCGCGCCTCACCATTGATTGGTGATACAGCTCCCAGGTGACCCAGAAGCGATGGGATAGCTTCCAGGTCATCGGGGAGCCAGGGGTCAGACCAGTTGGAACTGGCTTTACCTCCATAGGGTTTAAAAAGGCAGGGGAGCGCGGGAGGCGTTCTCTTGTTCCCACGCCTGCCGTTACCTCAGCCTCGCAGGAGGCTGCTATCTTATTAATCTTATTTTCTGTTTTGCAAGTTATCATTGGTGGAGAAAAGGCGTTCGTGGATCAGCACGGGACAATGGGAAACAACTGTTACAACGCAACTATTACAACGGACTACTTTTACAACACAACTATTACAACGCAGGATCCATTACAACGAACTACCTTTACAACGCATGTTTTTACATGGCAGATGCCTTTACAACGCATGCCATTACAACGTAAGTATTGGTAAGTATGTAATTATATTAAAAATGTTATTTAATAATTTTTATAAAAATAAATAAATATTAAATAATTAATATATTTAGAAATAAAATATTATTTATGTAAAAAAATAATTTAAATAAATCTATTATTAATTAATATTTTTACCCCTACACTATCCAGCACTTACCCTACTATTTCACCCCCCTGGAGTTAGAATAGTAATTTTTACCCCTACACTATCCAGCACTTACCCTACTATTTCACCCCCCTGGAGTTAGAATAGTAATTTTTACCCCTACACTATCCAGCACTTACCCTACTATTTCACCCCCCTGGAGTTAGAATAGTAATTTTTACCCCTACACTATCCAGCACTTACCCTACTATTTCACCCCCCTGGAGTTAGAATAGTAATTTTTACCCCTACACTATCCAACACTTACCCTACTATTTCACCCCCCTGGAGTTAGAATAGTAATTTTTACCCCTACACTATCCAGCACTTACCCTACTATTTCATCCCCCTGGAGTTAGAATAGTAATTTTTACCCCCACACTATCCAGCACTTACCCTACTATTTCACCCCCCTGGAGTTAGAATAGTAATAATTACCCCTACACTATCCAACACTTACCCTACTATTTCACCCCCCTGGAGTTAGAATAGTAATTTTTACCCCTACACTATCCAACATTTACCCTACTATTTCACCCCCCTGGAGTTAGAATAGTAATTTTTACCCCTACACTATCCAGCATTTACCCTACTATTACACCCATTAATATAAAACACCTAAATTATTAAAAATATATATATATACATTTATAAAAAAATAAGTAAATTAAAAATTAAATTAAATTATATTAAATTTAATTAATTACATTAAAAAAAATATTATATACTTACCAATACTTACGTTGTAATGGTGTGTGTTGTAAAAACATCTGCGATGTAATATCATGCGTTGTAAAGGTATTCGTTGTAAAGGATCCTGCGTTGTAAAAAATGTGTTGTAAAGGAAGTCGCTGTAAAAGTATGCGTCGTAACGTCATACATCCTGGGACAATGGGCGGTGTAATTTTCTCCCCTTTTTTGTTCGGCCGGGACAAGCAAGCGCGAGGACAGGATGGGCTTCGGCGGTACGGTCAGGAGGACTCCGGCGTAGGTAGGGGGTCTGGAGCATTGTTCGTGGCAAGGTTTTGTCGCCGCGTCGGTGAGTGCAGGTGGGGGGGTGGTGCAGCATGTTTGCGGTTCAACACGGTAAGCTCCGGTTTGTGGAATTTTCTCCAGCACGCAGCCCTGACCCCCGGTGGAATTTTTTTTACATATATCAAAGTGAGGCTCAACTGCGCGTCACTGCATTAGGCGGTCGTTTTGTAGAAGCAGCAACCTCGCTCCACAACCCGGTTTTAAGTCTCTGCACCCCCACGCATTTTCGGCCGCACTGGGTGTAATGCGGTGTTCTTTCTAAATAACAAAGAAAAAGGCGGTGCTGTGGCTAAGTTTCTAAATGCATCGATTAGTTGATCTTGCATCCTGAGTTGTACAAAAGGGTTGGTTGACTTGAATATAGCCTGTGTGCCTTGTATGATTACAAAAAGGAAGGTAGGGGAAAGGGTCCTGGGCACGAATAAGAGGCTTTAACAAATGCTTGTGAGTATTGGTATCCTTGTGTACATGCTTGTGCAATGTGTCTGATGCTCATGTAAAGTGCTCTGATACCTGCAATTTTGGGTCTGTGGCAATAGAAAAACAGGTTGCTCATTTTTTCTTTAAAAGGTAATGACTCCGTGAATGCCACATTAGCAGGGTGGACTACAGATAACGCTTGTGTGTCCAAGTATATGCTGATATGGTCAGGGGCCTATGTCAATATGTTTTCTCTGCTAGTGGACAATAGAGAAATGGAGTATGCCAGGAAGCAAAAAGATTGGATGCTTTCTAGCTAATGGCGAGTAAAAACGGCCAGATTCAGGGTTGAAGAGACAATAAACAATTGTATTAGGGCATTCTCAGTATTTATAGCAATTGTAGCTGAACGTTCACCTAATTTGCAAGCAGAAATGGCGTGTTATCAGAGTAGGGTCACGATGACCCATGATAAATATGGGGGAGATGGCTGGAAGGATTATGATATGAATTTCAGAAAGGCTAAAGAATTTGACCCTTCACTCACCTGCGATCGGGTGGATTCAATTTCATGGTGTGACCAGTTTGGTCCAGGGCAGCCGGGCAATGCAGTACAAAATTGGAACAAGGGTCACACTTCACAAACACCTCAGCCCCTTCGGCCACCACAAGGGGGGTGCACGACCCCGGGTGCAGGGAGTGGGGTGGATGCGAAAAGGAATATGTTGGGACTTTAATAGGCAGACATGCACCAGGGCCCAAGGCACGTGTAAATTCAGACATGCATGCTCCATTTGTAATCACCCCTCTCATCCAGAAACAAAGTGACTTAAGAAAGGTTAATCATTTGCAGGAAAGAGAGGAAGGAAGAAACAGGAGTAAAGATAAGGAAACACCAGTGAAACATTCCCCCATTAACGTCCAGGCAATGACTTCTTGGTTAAACAGGTATCCAGATCATGCCACGGCTAGGATGTTACAGGAAGTTTTTTTGTATGGCTGCAGGATTCCGTCAGGGGATTTTACAGGGACTCCAGTATGTAGAAATCAACTTTCAGTCAGGATCAACCCAGAGGTGGCAGCTGGAAAAATAGCAAAAGAATTGCGCATGGGCAGAATAGCAGATCCTTTTGATCACATTCCTGTGCCCAATTTTGTCTGCTCACCCTTGGGAGTGGTCCCGAAGAAGGAGAAAGGGGAATTCAGGTTAATTCATAATCTATCAGCCCGTAGAGGTAACTCATTAAATGACGCCATCAATGAGGACATATGTAGCATGAAATATTCCTCCTTTGACCAAGCGGTTGACATGCTAAGAGTATTAGGACCAGGGGCCTTGATGGCTAAGTCTGATGTTGAATCTGCCTTCCGGTTACTGCCTGTTCATCCTTTGGACCACCATCTTTTGGGTTTTTCATTTCAGGGCAAATTCTATATGGATATGTGCATGCCCATGGGTTGTTCGGTCTCATGTGCTTACTTTGAGAAATTCATTTCATTCATGGAATGGGCTCTGAGACAGGCGATAGGACACCAGTATGTCATGCATTACCTGGATGACTTTCTCTTCCTGGGGTCAGCGGGCTCCCGGGAATGCGCTTGGGCATTGCAGGAATTTTGCGTGCTCATGCAGGCTTTTGGGGTCCCCCTGGCGCTGGGGAAGACGGTCGGTCCAGCCACTACGATAGAATTCTTAGGTATTGAATTGGACTCAGTACAGGGATGTTTTAGGTTACCTCAAGAGAAGATACAAAGGTTTAGGGAAGCACTCCAACAAGGCTTAGCAAAAAATAAGGTCACCTTACACCATTTACAACAGATTGTTGGTCAGTTGAGCTTTGCACTAAGGTTAATGCCTATTGCACGTCCATTCTCACGTTCTATCTCGCAGGCCATGACGGGCCTAAAGGAGAAGCACCATCGTACCAGACTGTCCTCTGAGGTTTACCAGGACATGCATATTTGGATCGCATTTCTGGAGGGTTTCAATGGCAGGGTAGTGTGGCCGGCTCCACCCACTATGTCAGCGGAGTTAGGTTTATGGACTGACACCGCGGGCAGTGTTTTGGTTTTGGCGCTATACTCGGGAATGCATGGGTGGCACAGCATTGGCTGAATTGGTGGAGTGAGAATGGTCTGACAGCTAATAGAGGTTTCTTGGAACTGTTACGCATCTGGGTGGCTTTGACCGTGTGGCCACATCAACTGTGTAACCAATCTGTGATTTTATGGTTAGACAATATGACAGTGGTGGAATGTATCAATCAACAGGCTGCCCGGTGTAAAATTATTCTTCGCTTGTTGAAGGAAATAGTACTGTTGTGCATGAAACCCAACATACAGTTTAAGGCTAAACATGTCCCAGGTGTGCTAAATAATGCAGCTGACGCACTTTCTCACTACAAGATGCAGGTTTTCAGGGAACATTTAACAACTGCAGAGGCGATACCAACACACTTCCCGGAAGCACTCTGGCAGATTGGTGCCCCCAACTACAGAACCTCGTGGAAGCTAGCTTAGCGCCCAGGACCAGGAAAGCTTACGAAGGGGCGTTCTGTTCTTACTGCACTTTTTTGGGGCAGGGTTGGGCAGATAGCTGGCATAAATCAGGGTCATTTCCCCAGTATCTAGAGGTTTTGAATAAAGAGGGGCGCTCTGTGACGACAGCTAGGCGTCATGTGGCAGCAGATTCTTTCTTTGCACAGATCAGGGACACTAGGCATCCAACGAACAGTTTTATCGTGAGGAAGGCTCTAAAAGGCTCTCCAGGAAGCTGCCCCGGACACAATACTACTGATAGGATTAGAGCGGCTGGCATCACTGTTAACTGTCCTGGATGGCATTTGCAGCTCAATAGGAGAGGTATTATTATTCAGGACGGCCTTTACACTAGCCTTTTATGGGGCATTTCAAATAGGTGAACTGGTGGTGCGCAACAAACAGGATGGGCTAGGGGGGCTGCAACTGGAACACATAAAGATGCAGAGTAGCTCACTGCTAACTAACCATTAAAAAATCTAAGACTGACCAAGTAGCCCGGGGTGAGGGGTTCTTGCTTCATCGGGCGCAGGGCAACCCATGCTGCCCAGTGATGCATCTAGAGGCATTCCTCCAACAGAGGAATGATGCAGCAAAGGGGAACCTATTAATACATACTGACGGTACCCCGCTCATCAGGTTCCAATTTAAAAGGGTATTGGCCATGGCTATTGAGAAGACTGGTTTAGATCCAAATGACTTTGGGACGCATTCTTTTCGGATAGGGGCAGCCACTGAAGCAACAGCTAGAGATTTGCACAGCAACAGTGTAAAAAGGATTGGAAGATGGTCGTCTAATTGTTACAAGCACTATGTACGGCTGCATATGTTGTGAGAGTGTCAAGACAGCGGTAGACTGATGCTTGTCCTCTTTGTTTGCTTATATTTCAGTTTCTCGAACCTGTCACGCAGGAGGGAAACTGCCGTCGACACGTCAACAGCAAGATTCTGCGCAAAGGAGGTCACATCTTCAGGACAAAGGACCAAAAGTTGTGTGGGTGATTGGTCATTCGTATGTACGGCGCATGAAATCTGTTTTTCTTGCAGGTAACTACAGGCAGAGGGCTGAACAGGAGGGTTTCAAGTTCTCTTTCCATGGGCAAGGGGGTCTCTGCCTCAGTCAGTTTAGGGGGTTTGTGATGGATCTGTTGGGCAGGCACAATCCGCAGCCCACAGTCATAATCTTGCATTTGGGCGGGAACGATCTGGTGAATTTGGGGATGAGGGTCTTGTTTGAGGAGATAATATCTGAGGTAGGCTGGTTAGCTAAGACATGCCAGGGCTGCACCATAGTTTGTCCCACATGATACCCAGACTCAAATGGAGGGGGGGAGATTCTGTAAGGGCGTTGAATCACTCGGTAAAGAGGATCAACAATAAAATTGAGAAATTGTTCAGGTCCTCTCAACTGCAGAACATAGCGCATGGGTGTATCAGAGGAGAACTGTGCTTCTTAAACGACGGGGTTCATCTGACTAGAATAGGCAATGAGATCTTATTGAAGAACATTATGGCTTCGCTGGGGGGTGTTAAGACAAGGCATGACCTTTCAGTGTAGGAGGATAGAGGGGGCCAGATAGTTGGGCAAGCAGTCAATTTAAGGTCCTTAGGGGGCGGCGCTATTCTTGAATAGGGTCGCACAGGGGGAGGGACAAGTGGTCTCTCCTAGAACTCCAGGGGCGGTACATCCGGTTGCCTGGATGGGTGCGGGGGAGGGGAGAGTCACACTTTCTTTAGGCTGGTTAGCCACTCCGCACGGGCACAATGATGTCAGTAAACGGCGCAGAGTGCCCCCCTTTTTGGTAATGGGGTTCATGGAGCGTACGGGGGTAACCGGGGGGGGGGACCCTCTCGGTAAATGGGCCCGCTGCACATGCGCACTCCTACAGGAGGGCGTGGCTGAGTGATAAGGATCTGACACCAGTTAGCGACCTTGCCGTAGGCCCAATAGGATACGCAGAAAAAGCTTATATGTATGATTATGATTCAGGATATTAGATTCGGATAGGAATTTCTTTGTATTAGAAACATGTTAATGTTAGCCATCTGATATCTGTGTACATGAATTGTAATCTAATGTCAAGTACGTTTTCTGCGTAAATAATTGTGTAAATATGGTTTATTTCAAATTTATGTTTGATTTCATATTTTGATAAATACGGCCGGGGTTGGTCTACCCCCGCCTCCAAAGAAATCCTCCCTCATGTCCAATTTTAATGAACGCTGGTGTACACAAGGCGGGGGAGGGGGATGTTCGGTAGTCCCTGGCCATATTGTTTCTAAATCCTGTTGGGGTCATCAGGCCTCCTTTTGTTTGAGTCTCCTGGCTTAGAGCAGTCAGGAGCCTCACCTAGAAGCAAATGCAGCAGAGGGAAAATAAAGGCTCACACCTTGTTGGCACGTCACACATACTTAAGAGAGACAGCTTTTCACTTTGTTCAGGCTCTGTTTAGGAGATATACACATGCACTGTAAAAACGTCAGAAGTGTTGATCTTTCCCAGTATTTACACAAAATAACTAACATTTATATAGTACTTACTTCCCCTGAAAAGGCATTGTAATAATTTAAATATCACTATTTATTCTTGTAAAGCACTGTGGGTAGAGGAAGTTTAAGCTATCAAAAGGCAATATTATTTTATGAGTAGCTTACAAAAGTGTAAATAATCTGCCTAAATCAAGAGGGTTCCCCTATGTTTTTTGCCAGTATTTGACAAATGGCGCTGTAAAATTCACCACTTGGGCTCATTTCTTTTAAAAATCGATCTGAGAAGAAAACCTCTCCCAATTATCCCCGGTAGTGTGAGGTTTGCTCGCCTTGTAAAGGGCTTATTTTGGTTCCCAGTCCGGCCCAAAATAAAGTAAAACACTTGTGGCATCTATCCCAGAAAAGGGATCTTTCATGGATGGAAAATGCCTGTCACTCCTTTCCGAGGTACTGGCTGGAGGTGGGAGTATATGTTTGTTTAGACATGGCTTAGTGCGAGCCCTGGCAGGGCTTATCAGGTGAGCCCAGGCCTTTTCAGGCACACACTAGAGCACACTCATCAGAGTGAGCTCACCCACAGAGCCACCTGGACAAAGAGGAACAAAGCCACAAGGAGGAGGGACATGCACTGAGGGAGTGGGGGAGGAGGGTGACTCACCGGGACCAACCCTGGCTGCTGAAAGGACTTCAGTCCACAGTGCTCTGCAGGGACCGTAGAACAATACCAGACACGTTGGCGCTATGGCCTCCTAGGAGGCGCCTTGTTACACAGGAGTGACGTGTGCCCGCCTGCCTCTGCCTGGACTTGAGTGCTGTCTGAGACAGCGGAAACATGCGTTTTATGTATTTTCCTCAGGCTTCCTCTTATGCAGTAGCAATCCATCAATCAATCATAAAAATGTGTATAGCGCGCTACTCACCCGTAAGGGTCTCAAGACGCTGAGGGGGGAGGGGGGGGTCGCTATGTGGGCCAAAGGTAGCCATGGTTTGATGAGCATCTGAGAGGCAGTGACTGTTCTATGCAGTTTTACCATGTAACAGGTCAGACATTTTCTGACAATGCTTGGGTACCCCTGTGTTTATAGCTCACCAGTACCCCCACAGACTAACAGTGTGCCCCCCTGCAGGGTACGGCTTATGTCTGAACCTGCAGTGTGCATGTGTTATCACACTGTATGCGGTCCAATCCCGGGCGTCTGGGTGTCTCCTGCATTGTAGTCAAACCTGAACATTAATGAATATGTAGACACGACCAATTGTACCTGAGCATCTAGACACCGAATCCATTGAGTGCCTAACTGCATTTGAGCGCTGCGACCTGCGAAAAGCACTAGAGTGATGAACAGATGCCCAATAAATTGCACAAAGAGATAGAGCCAGCATGCCAGAGTCGAACACGTGTACACTAGATTTCACAAGGATTTAATCAGCTGCATACCCACAGCGTGCTTGTGGGCTCATAGAAGGGGCGAACAGAAGGCCAACTATTGGTTCCTCACTCTCTCTAACACGTTGGAGTTACCAATCCCCTGGAGGCTGCTTCCCCCACCCTGGCCTGCAGCAGACGGTGACTTGGAGCATTAATAAACGTGCACCACACACGACGAACTGCACTCGAATATGTGTACTCGTTATTTATGGACTCTGCTGTCAGTACACACACAATCTCAAGAGTAATCAGCAGACATTTTTAATCCAGATGCCTGGGGCGCATAGCACAACTCTAAACGTCACTGCTTTGTGTAGCTCGGTCAAAATAGCCTTTTTACACGAGGGGCGGCGCTATGGTTTGGTATCGTTTTATAGAACAAAAAGTAATTCATAGAAGAAAAAAAAAAGATTACTTTCTAAGTTTTAACAGTTATTGGATGACTCCAAAGTGATCATTAAAAGCAGGGTTGTATTTCTTAAAGAATGCAATTATAAGTGGTCTGTATTTAACTGGTATTTTTTTAATGAAATAATTTCAGCTCCCTTTCTTTCTATACTTTTGTATGTATTTCCATTCACTTAGGTTCCCCAAAGGTTTTTAAGACTTCGGTATCAGCGTGAATGGCTTACAGAAAGACCCGGAATCCTCAATTTCGTGACTTGAATTGTATACGTTTTCATTCAAAGTTTCCAGTCGCCACAATTCTCACAACACTCACTCACTCGTCACCAGGACATTCAAAACTCAAACAGGCAAAGGCGGCTCAGTCGATGTATGGCACAATTGTTGCTCCAGGTGAAGTTGTGTTTGGATAGAAGGTGACCCAGGTCACGCATGTGAGCGACCTCTAGTTAGGGTACTGGTGACTCAAGCAGTCAGCCCTTTATCGTCATTGACTAAGCGCTGACCTTTGCCTCAGAGGCTTTTACTGCTGAGCTCCTTCCTTGTGTGCCTATTCTTAAGTACCACCTTGCCTGTCTGTCACCACCACCCTGACTCCGCTGGTTGAGGGGGATCATTTCTTTCAGCGTGGTCCATTGTGTGGACAGTCTGTGGATCCGCCCCGGCATGTCTGAGTTAACTACTGCACCTAGAGGTTTCCAGTCCCTGGCGCCCAGTAGCCTCATTCTTGTTCCTCTTTATGACTGTTCATTTTCAGAGCCCACACTTGGCATGACTACAGTAACCGTGCAACAGTCAGCGTACCTGTTACTACATCCAACACAGCCATTCATTGCTGTGGTCTACTCTCATTCACTCAGCACTCCACACACAGTGGGCTGTAACCAGATATACTTACTGACTGTGAAACAGAATTTTTTCCTCAGGTATCCAAGAAAGCTAATGTGTTCAGTGAATCTGAACACGTAAGGTCCTAAGGTCCTGCTATAGAAACACAAAACATTTGAAGACATATAAAGATGTGTAAATAAAATGGTCAAAATAAAATCCAGTTGTTTGTTCTAGTTTAAGAAATATATATATTTTCCTCATCCATTGGCTCCTTTCGCTTGCATGGCGCTCTGTTAGCTGTTCGTTACCCCGTGACGGAGCCCGCCCGCCGTAAATCTCCACCGTGAACAAGGTCTCAGTGGAGACCGAAATGCATAGGTTTTGTTTGTTTGCCTATGGAATATTTGTAACCAGTGGAATTAAAACACCAAAAAGCTTTTTTGAAAGTGAATGCCGGAGTGCAACCTATTATTTCCCATGGGGAAAGTGTGTGGAGATATATATATGTGTGTGTGTGTGTGTGTGTATATACATATATATACTAAAAAACAAAAGGTTACAGGGACGTTATAGTTAGGTTTGGATTTTACACACAAAAACCATGGAAATTTAGCAGTTATAGTTATCTCAAGAAACTACAACACATGGTCTAAGGCAGTGGTTCCCAAACATTTGACTCCTGGGGACCCCCATTGAGTCACCACTGGAAGCCGAGGACCCCCAAGCAATTTGTAGGATTTAAATTTCAAACATTAAAACAGTAATTCAACAAAATAAACACACATGTGCACACAAAAGAAAAACTCTAATTACTAAGGATTTTAGGGGCATATTTACAAACCCCATGCCCCATGGGAATGTCACTTTTTGCGATGTTCCCGTGGCGATAGGGGCGTCGCCTTATATACAAGGCAGCGTTGAGCCACTTACTGTGGCTTAAGGCTGCCTTGCAAATAAGGCCCCCTTTCATGCAATGCTTAGGGCTTAAAGAGGTGGGCAGTGGGTGTTGTGGTGGGCGTTCCACTGCAGTACCCATTGATTTTGATGCAACCTCCTATTTACAAACAATGGCTATACTAATCGAAAAAGCCATAAGGAAAAAAACAAGTCTAATCACATGTTACATTGATTTGAAACCAGCGTTTGATAGAGTGCCACAAGATCGACTTTGGCGGAGATTAAAAGAATGGGGATTAACGCAGGATGTGTTAAACACGATAATGGCACTATATAGCGAAACATGGACAAGGGTGAAGTTAGGAGATGGAAGCAGACTATCGGCAAAGATAAAAATAAACAATGGCTTAAAACAAGGCTGTGTTTTATCACCATGTCTATTTAATCTATATTTAGCAGATTTAAACAACTATCTGCAATTGACCAACGGACACCCACCCAATATAGCAAATGAGCCAATTCTGTATCTGCAGTACGCGGACGACATCGTGGTTATGAGTCAAACACCAATAGGACTGCAAAGAACCATAAATAAATTTATTGAATGCTTGGATCTTGCAGGCTTGGAAATAAATAAGAAAAAAACCAAGGTGGTTCGCCTTGCAGGACCTAAAGCAGGGTCAAAATATAAATGATATGCCAAGGAGACGCAAATCGAGGAAACAAGAACATACAAATATCTAGGCATCAAATTGAGTCAAAGAATGTCTTTTATGGAGCTAAAAATGGACATAAAAGCGAAAGCCCAGTCATTGATTTTTGCCTATCAACAACTCCGCAAGAAATTGCAATGCCCTTCACATGGACACCTTCTGAAAATAATGGCAGCACAATTGCTTCCGACTTTGTCCTACGGCCTGGAAATCTGGCACGGCCAAGAAATTATTATTTTAAATGACCTGCAGACAAAAACATTTAAAGCAGTTTTTATTCTCCCAAAGGGAGCATCACCAGCACAGGTGCACCTAGAATTCAGCCTCCAGAACCAGGAATACCAAAGAAAGGCAACATTTGTAAAACTGTGCTGGAAACTTAGAGCTTCTGAACCTGGGTCGCTGAACTACTTATGTTGGTGGAAATACAAAGTCAATATACTAAAGAATAACAAACACATGGGGCGATTCCCTGCGAACTGCTCTGGCGGTACTAGACATGGAAGAAGTCTGGAAACAAAAGATGGAGAGAGCTACATTTAATAAAGCATGCAACGCCAAGGCTAAAAAACTGTCATTCCTGGAAGATAAAAAAATATTGTCCAAACGACGCCATGCATGGCCAGTAATAAATTCGTATACCTCATTAAAACCACAACCCTATTTAATGGCGCATTTTCGGCTATTTTAAAAAAAAGAAGTTTACTGATTACATACTGTGTGACGACAATACAAAGGACTTAGTCCCTACCTGGAAGAGAAAGGAACTATCAAAAAATTGCCGGCTGTGTGGATACTGTAAGGAATCAATATGTCATTTAATGTGTGTTAATGATCATTTAAAAATGGGACGAAGGAAGCTGTTACTGGCACACTTTAAGGACTTACAAATTCGTACCTGCAGGCAGGCGGTAATAAGCTGGATGAGAGGCATGTCCAATATTTTAATTTCTCATGGTGTAAAATTTATGATTAAAGTGGACACCCTATTATCGAAAGCAGATAAGGAGTAAATGCACGTGGGAATCCGCATTGGGATTTTTAGATTTGGTAATGTTTTTAGAAGTTTTACTGAAATATGACGTTTTTATGTGGTGCTATTTATATTTTTTTACTTCATGCTTTATGGTTATGATAAACCAAATAAAGTTGTTTTTTGACTGACTGACTATTTACAAAGGCAGCGTAAATAGGAGGCTGCGCCAAAGTTAAAACCAGGAAACACCTGGTTTTAACTTGGCGAAATGAGGAGAAATGCTTTATTTCTACTCGATTTTGCTTTTTCCACGTGTGCTGCCTTATGCAGTACACATGGAAAAAACAAAACGCTTTGAATTGTTTATGATCAGGAAGGTAAACCTTCCTGCACATAAACAATCTTTAAAAAAATTACATTTTGTAACTTCTATGTGTGCTCCATAAAGCAGAACACATATAAGTGACAAAACAGCACTATGGTGCAAGGGTGCCTGCATTGGCGCTACCCTACCAAGTGTAGCGCCAGCACAAGGAGAAATGCAGGGCTGCAACATATTCTTGTAAAGATGCTGCAGCCCTGCATTTCAGAAGTGGCGGAGCGTGTCGGTAAGCTAAGGAGGCTAACGGCACGCTCCTCCACTTCTGTTGTAAATATCCCTCTTAATATTTTATATTGAAAGAATTTGCAAAAAACTAAATCATTTAATCAGAAGATTGGTGCTGCATTCCAGTGAATAACTTTTAAATTGCTGGTTTTATTTTGCAGTACGAGGCTCCTGCTCCTGCCAGGGCGAGACTGGAAACCAAAAGCTGCCCTAGAAAAAATTTTTAGACCAGTCCCCATACGGTGCATACTAATTGCAGTGAGTGAGCCTGGCCACTACAGAGGGGGCTTTGGAAGGCTCTCCACCAAAAGTTTTTGGGAAACAAAGGTGCAGTCTACAACACATTGATCATTACATATTTAATTTTTTTAGCTTTTAAAGCATAGTAAATGAAGACCTTACTATGCACCAGGGTACGACAATCTGGGAAGAAAAATACGTTACTGACAAAAGCAGTAACACACTGACCTATGCACATAAAATAAAAAAAAATCTATATGCATGGTACACGTTCTTTGCAGTAGGCATATTAACCCTCTCTGCTACATTAGATAAGTTAAAGCTTCCACTGGACACAACACAACAACAGTTTTCTCATCAATAATTTTCTTCCAAATGTTGCAGTGATATTATCAATGATGTCATTGAAGATGTCATGATTGAGTTAATATGTCGGGTAATTAGCAGTGCATGGCAAAGAAGAGAGTTATAGTTACCTTAGGGATAACTATAATTATAACTGCTGTATATCTATGGCTTTATGCGTTTAAAATCTGAACCTATCTATAACGTTCTTGTAACCTTTAGTTTTTTTAGTGATTTTCTAGCTTTTTAAACATTCTATTTCCTAACTATTACTTCCCTGTAATCTTTGTTTTTTAGTGAATTTCTATTTTTTCAATGAAAAGTAATATTTAATTCCCATATAATAGTCCAATCACCACAGCGCACAGCCTTTGACCATGCACAGTGGGGGGTTGTCCACAATGCCTGCCCTGCATGACCAACCCCCACATGCTACCAACCCCGACTGGGCATGGCTTTGGCCGTGTGCAGTGAGGGGGTTGGCTACAGCAGCAAACCTGCAGGTCCCTGAGTGTGTAGATGGCTGTGTGGATCTGTGAGTTGGTGTGTCGCTAGCTATATGAGTGTTTATGTGTCGACTGTTGTTTGTTTCCCAAGAAAGAATTTGTGAAATATGAATGTACTGAAGAATACATAATCAGCCACACCTGCAATAAAGTGAACTGTTGTTCAAAATAAGTCCTTATTGATTGGACCTTGTGCCATTTTCCATTACTGTTTGAGTGCTTTGGTTTCCATCTTTTATAAAATGTGTATATGGGTGTGTGAGTGTCTGTATGTGTCTGTGAGTGGATGTATGAGTGGTTTACTAGGTCTGGAAATGGATGTGTGAGTGGCTTATGAGTGTGTAAATGGGTGTGTGAATTGTTTTTGGGTATCTGACTTGGTGTGTGAGTAGCAGTATGGGTGTCTGAGTCAGTGTGTGACTGGTTTTCTGGGTCTCTTACTGGGTGCGTGAGTGGCCATATGGGTGTGTGAGTGATTGTGTCGGTGTGTAAGTGGGTGCGTGAGTGGGTGGGTGTGTGAGTGCCTGTGTGGGTCTGTGAGTGGGTCTGTGAGTGGGTGTCTGAGTGGTTCTCTGGGACTCTGTGTGGATGTATCAGTGACTGTATGGGTGTGTGAGTGGCTATATCAGTGTTTAAATAGGGGTATGAGTGGTTTTCAGGGTCTCTGACTGAGGTGAGTGAGTGCCTGTGTGGGTCTGTGAATGGGTGTGTGAGAGGTTCTCAGGGTCTCTGAGTGGATGTATCAGTGACTGTATGGGTGTGTGACAGGGCGTGTGAGTGACTGTATGGGTGTGTGAGTGGGTGTATGGATGTACTGCAGTGGGTACAAGACCCTCCCACCTGATCTGAGTGAAGGAACTCGGGGCCCATGGGCAGCTTGTAGGTAGCCCATAACTGAAACTGGCAAGCAACAGTGTGAGGGGGATTAGCGCAATAAGAAAGAGCACTATTGGAGGTATGTAGAGCGATACCGGTAGTGCCCTGCCTGACCTCAACATGGCACCCACTGCCCAACATCATTTAATAGAAGAACGGGGAGAACGCTTCCAGATTCTTCTTCAGCCATGTGCATAAACCTCTTGCGGACCTCTGAGTGATTTTGGTTGGCCATATAGCATTAGCAGTATTTCTGATCTCTATCAGCCAAAATTATCCATACCACCATGCCTGCCCCCCAGCCGGAAACCTTAATTGTCTCTATCTCCAGCTATCTCCGTTTCCTCAGTTCCCTGAAGACCTGGTTATTCAATCAGTGACTTCTTCCCATTTTTGCTTTCTCCTTCTCCCTTGTGGGTAGCTGTGTGCCTTACAAATTCATTTAATAATAATTCATTTAATAATAATATGTACCCCGGTGCCCGAGCAACCTTGGCCAATGCCCGGTGGAGCTGTCCTATGCAACTATAGAGGAGTTTTGCTTTGATTCACCCCTCCGCTGTCACCTACCCAGTCGGACTTCGGACATTGATTTCCTCGTCTCCCTGTTGTGTCTCTTTTTCCCTCCCCTGCCTCCTACCTCCCTGATTCTTTGTCTACCTCCCCTTTTCCAGTCTGACCTTTCTGTGTCCCCTGAAGTACTTTATGTTAGGCTAAGCTTTAATAATCTGATGTAACTATGTAATACTGTTTTCCCTTTCGATGTTATGCGACACAACTGAAACTGATGTAACTATGTAACAATGTTCTGAAACAAGGTCCTACCTCATGTAAAGCGCTCAGATACCTCCGGGTCTAGCCAACGCTATATAAAAATTTTTAAAAGAAAAAAAAAATAAGATGTGTGAGTGGGTCTTTGAGGAATATATGTGTGTTTTCAATTGGGATCTGGATCCATGGATCCATCGCAAATTCACATGGGTGCCCATGCTGAGTGCGTCGGTGGATCTATGGATCCTCACATCTGCAAAACATAACCATTTTTTCACAATGTATTCCCCATGAGAGCTCCCTCACAGACCCCTCCATCAGTCCCATGATGTCAGGATACCTCTATCTTGACCCTTTATATCCTATTTCTACTTTATTCCCTCCCACTAGGAACAATGTCCTGATTCACCAAATGGCGGCCACAATTTTTCTCTCATGTTGCGGCCAGCCAATCAGGGGATTGCCGTTGGCCCTTATATCCGGGAATCCCCTGCAGTGGTTCTTTTGTGGATCTGCATTTTTAGATAGACATACATCTTTTTTCTTTAATAACTCTAAACTACTGAACAGATTTACACCAAATTACAAAAAGCACTCTTTCTGGAATAAGATCTAGAATTCTGCCAAATGTGGTGTAATTCCGTTCAGTGGTTCGGTCTGTAGTCATGTCTAAAATACCTATGAGAAATTACATGAGGAAAATGTGTTTTTGTACCCTCCCCTTTTTCTCAGCCCCCACTTGATGAATCACCCTGAAATTTTCCAGACAGCAACTGAAGTGACTGTCACACTAGTTTTGAAATTTTCGGAAGATTTGTGAAACAGTGCTAAAGTTTCTAGCAAAACAAAAAAGCTTTTACTACTGAAACTAGGCCCTAACTATACCTACCTGCTGGCGGGTGCCAGTAAAATAAATAAATAAATAAAATATACATATAGATATATATATACATTTCTCTATATATCTATATATGTGTGTGTGTGTGTGTGTGTGCGTGTCAGGTGGGCGAAGAGCTGGTGGTGGTTAGGCAGGATGACACACATTCCTGCACAAAAACAATCTGTGAAGGCATTTTTCTCCTTCAAAGTATGCTGTGCATTTTAGCATACATTCAAAGAGAAAAAATGAGGAGAAATGAAAATAATTCTCCTTGTTGTGCCTTGTTACACCAATTGGAGGATGGTGCAGCATTCACACACATGTCCTGATTCATGATTTCTAATAAATCTGGAGATGTGTCCTGTTCTATGAGTGTTCTGTGCAAACACGCACACCTATGGAACCCCTTCAACATACGAGTTTGAAGCACTCCGTGTCCTAAAGCCTGGCTCACTGCATGAGTACATGCATACTGACTGAATGATAACAGTACTATATGGTAGAAGACAGTGGGTGAATTTATAATCGGTTGAGTTTTACTTTTAGTGAATGGATTAGTGCATGGTACTGAAAGAGTCACTATGGGATTACAAAAGCAGTCACAGGGTATTTGCTGGAGTGTATGGATACTGACTGGGGAAATGTAGGCTTGAAACAGAAGTGTGAACGTGGTTAGACCACTACATGCATACTGCAAAGGAGTTTGATGCAGTCCGTACCC
This sequence comes from Lissotriton helveticus, assembly GCF_964261635.1. Lineage (NCBI taxonomy): Eukaryota > Metazoa > Chordata > Amphibia > Caudata > Salamandridae > Lissotriton > Lissotriton helveticus. The sequence goes on from NC_136061.1 coordinate 2,090,662,826, forward strand.
TAAAGCCTAGCTCACTGCATGAGTACATGACTGCTGAATTGTAGGCCTGAAACACAATTGTGTACTTAGTTAATTAGTCAGAGTCCTGCACCCAACGCGTAGAAGTCGTGCACCAAACGCATTGCAGTCACGCTCCCTATACAATAGGAGTCATGCATCCAACGCATGCACACCAGGGGGCCACACTGAACGCCACGCTGGGTGCGCAACTCCTAATTTTACCATAAAAAAAAAATAGCCCCTATCACTAATTTCTGCAGGAGCCGGCCCTGGGGGGTGGCAGTCCACAGGGCCCTCAACGGCTCCAGGAGGAGGGCCTCGCAGCCCCCCTCCCACAATACACAAAGTCCTCGGGGTGATGGTCCCCGGGGCTTGAAGGTCCGTTGAGCCCCCCCATCCATGTCTTTTTCTAGGGGGGCCTCGGTGCCCCCCAATTATTTATTTTTTAGCCCCAGGGGTGGTGGTCCCCGGGGCTGGAGGGCCCCTCTGGGCCCCCCATACATTTTTATAATTTTGCCCCCGGGATTTGGCCCCCCTGGGGCTAATTATTAAAGAAGCTCTGTTTTATTTTATTTTTTACGGCAGGATCCGCGCACCCTGCACGCACCTTGCCGTTTAAAATATAATAATAATAATAATTTTTGTTCCCTGGGAGTCCTTGTGGGTCCCCCTAAGCAGGTCTAGAGGGTCAGGGTATTTCTACCCTGCCCCCTTTAATACGTTTTGCACACTTGTTCCACTGACTTCTTCAGCCTCACATTTACCAAGGCACAAAATGGCTGCCAACACTTCCTGGTTTCGAATGTTGACAACCACTTGACAGCCAATTAGCATTCAGAGCACGATCGGGACGGTGCGCTTAGGGTGCGCTCAGGATGCGCGGATCCACCGCGGCCATAGATATATATGTACTTTTAAATGTCATTTTCTCAGAAACTACTGACGGATTTACACAGTTTAAGCAAAAGGCACGAGTCTGAACTAAAGACTACCTCTTTGCCAAATTTGGTGTAATTCCGCAGTTCGGGCTGTAGCCGCGATGAACGGTTCCTATGAAAAATTGCATGGGGAAAACACGTTTTGGGACCCCGTTTTTTCTCGGCCCCTGCTTCACGAATCACCCCGAGATTTTCAGGATAGGAGCGGACCAGGGATGGCAATTTGTTTTGAAAATTTTGCGAAGAGACGTCAACCGGCGCCAAAGTTATTTCAAATAGAATGTTGCCGTTTTCCTATGGAAAATAGGTCCTAACTATAACTACCTATTGACGACCGCCAGTAGGTAATATATATTTATATTTGTGTGTTTGTACACCAGTCTTTCCAGTCATGAAAAAATTCCAGGTTCTTGGCCGTATTGGGTGAAACACGTTTTGGCTTTGGGGAGGGGGTGAGGGTGCATGCATGCATGTGTGTCATACTTTCCAGCATTTCTCTAATCTCATTAAATATCCAGGCAGGATTTCTGTAATCAGCTATCTGTCTATGTTCAAGAAAAGTAGAGCTACATTTGCTGGTATACAGTACACACAGACCAATCGGTCCTCACTGCATGGGACAAAGCTCTTAAAGATTTTGATTTGTTTATCCGGTTACTCCTTGTTGGAAAGACAAATTATCACATCAGGATCTCCACTTGATCCCATCTGAACAAAGACTGTCCAGCTAGCTAGTGAGACTTAAAAAATACAAGATGGTAGTGGTAATAACAGACTGCTAGCACATCCAATCACAATCTATCTTATTAAAATACTGCAATATTAATAATAATAAAAATAATATGCTTCCCCTCAACATGCAAGTCTGATTTAATTGCTAATGTAAGAAAGACAAAGTGTACCATGGACCAAACTGAAACGGGTCCAATATACCTAAAGAATACGGGGTAGATGTATCAAGCCGTTTGCGATTCGCAAAGGTCGGTATTCTCAGAATTCCGGCGTTTGCGAATTGCAAATGGTCTTTTTGCATGTTTTGGCATGTAACAAAAAATCGCAAAATAAGGAATCGCAAAAGTTTGCGATTCCTTATTTTGCTTACGCATTTAAGGAATCACAATTTTGGGATTCCTTAAATGCCATGTATGTAGCATTTTGGAATTGCGAATTTAGGTTAAGAAATCGTAAATTACCACCAACTTGTAGTTGGTGGTAATTTGCAAAATCTTTTAAAAATGCACAATTTGGCATTTGTGAAGGTGGCATGTGACACACTTCCATGCCCATAGGGCATGTATGTGCGCCATATGCACACACATTTAAGTTTCAGGGGTGCAGCAGGGTGTTCTTGAGACACCCCTGCACCCTTGAAATTATTCTCAATTTGCGATTAGCAAATTGCGATTCGCAAATTGAGAATTATTTCTCAATCATTCCTATGGGCCCCCTGGCCCATAGGAATGAATGGGAAATTATTCCTTAATTGCGAATTCGCAAATAAGGAAGAATAAGAAATCGCAAAAAAATTGCGAATTTCTACATACATCCAATTTTGCGATTTCTAAATAGCGATTCCTTAAAAATCGCAATTTAGAAATCGCAAAAGGGTATGTTGATACATCTACCCCTACGTCTTTTAAAATACCTCCCTCCTGACACGGTTCGCATTAATTATACCCGGCTGCGTCAGAAAATTAGGCAGGAGCTAGGGAGGTAGATACACTATCCTTTATCCTGGCTGGGGAAAGTAGCAGCGGTAAAGATGACGATTCTCCCACTAATCCTATACTTATTTCGCACCATTCCCTTGCGGCCACCGGGGGGCTGGATTCGGCAGACCCAGTCCGATCAGGCTCAATTTGTCTGGAATGGCAAGAAACCGCAGTTGAAGCTACAACTCGCGACCCTTCCACCGAACGGGGGGGGGCACGGCTTCCCGGATTTGCTTCTCTACTTTCAGGCTGCCCAGCTACGCTTTCTCGTGGAGTGGCGCAGATGGGAGTTCGAAAAGATTTGGCTCTTTTAGGACCAAGCGGTGGCGGGCCGCCCACTTCAGGAGATCCCCTTTCTCCACAAGCAACGTAGACCTCCTCACTTGTACGCTTCGTACATTACCAGAGTTCCCATGGAAGTCTGGGATAGCACCAATGTTAAGCATGAACTCACCTCATTTCCATCTCCTCTCACGCCCCTGATGGACAACCCTGATTTCACCCTGGGACTGGACTCTGTGGGTTTCGCGAGGTGGCGGCCTGCTGGGTGTTGCTTCCTATTTCATCTCTACGCGGAGGAGGGGTGTTATGCCATTCTCTTCTTTTCGGCAAGAATATGGCCTGCCGGAGTCGGAGAGACTTCGATACCTTCAGGCTCGACACTGGGCACTCCGTGACCAGGTACGCCCTTTGGCTGACAGACGCCTACTGACGTATGAATTCTGGCTGATCACACGCCACTCCGATAAAAAACTCATTTCAGATCTATACCGTATGTTACAAGACAAGTACACCCACATATACAGTACAGGGAAGGCTCATTGAGAGAGGGATTTGGGACGGACACTCAGCCACAAGGAGTGGGAGGGCATCTACTACAGGGCGCGGCATTCAGCATATCATATGGGACTTACGGACACACTCACTAAAGTTGCAATGTACTGGTACTACACGCCTGAGCGGCTACACGAGATGGATCACTCCAGGGAAGCGACGTGCTGGCGAGGGTGTGGGGAAACAGGCACCCTGGTACACCTGCTCTGGGATTGCATTTGTGAGAAGTTGGCCTGGTATATGATGCTCTCTAATTCTAGTGATCACCTTGTACCATGCCAAGCAACCCTTATGATGATTGGTTGTAAGTCAACCTTAATAGACCAGCTATCCTAGTAGCGTGGACAAAGCAGTCTTAGGCTAAACTCTGTAAAGGCATGTGAAGCAAGCTGTTTTACCATACACAATCCCCTTGAATACGAAATGAAAGGACACCACACAGATATATATTGAAAATATATATAGATTCATTTCTACAAATATCCCCTATACTCCTCTTTATGAGCACAGAAGCAAATGCGTTAAAACAAAACACAGTTTAAATATACAAGAGTTGCACAATATGGATGAGCCCTAGGGGCAACCTAAACCATATACTAAAATATGGGGAAAAGAAAGAGGCCTAGGGCCTGGGGAATCGCTGGAGCTGTTCGAGACTAGTAGTGATGAAGTCGGGAAAGGCCCGCGGGACTCGGGTGCAGTGCTCAAAGTGCACGCATGCACCAATGTTAAGTCAAGGGTGCGTAAAAGTTACAAAGTTAGTGTTTTAGGAACCTTCCGATGGACCTACAAGGATAAAACTTTAGACACAGGCACTAGAGGTGTATACCAGTGTGGGAACACCGGCGTTGCTGAGTTACCTCACCCACAGGAAGCGGGTGCACAGGTGCGAAGTTGTGTCGGGTTTCGTCACGCAGGTCGATGGTGCTTGGAGCTGAAGATGCTGCAGGCGGGTCGTCGAGGAGAGTTCCGGTGGATCCAAGGGTGGATCTGAAGAGGTGAAGACCTGAAAGCAGAGGGGACACTGTTCAAAGTCACTAGCCAGTGACTACCGTGGAACCAGGATGGAATCAGGCAATGTCGGGTGCAAACAGGTGAAAAGGTGCAGCTTGTCTCCGCAGCCACGTGAACACGAAGAGGTCAAGGATGTCCAGGAGTCGATCACGAGCTGTTCCACAAAGGCTCTAGCTGATGGCGGTGTCGGCAACTTGATTGGAGCAAACAGGCCTTGGCTAATGCAAGCCACGCAGGAAGTGAAAAAAGTTTAACACTCGGACCAGCAACGTCAGAGTGGGTGCTCCTTTTCAGGGGAGCAAGGGCCAGTCTGGAGCAACCAGACCAGCATTGCAAATCATAGTTTTTGTCGCCAAGATGGCCACTAGCCACGTGGCAAGTGACCGGGATGGCGCGTCGAGTGGCAAAGTGCAAAAGGGCCCCACGCAGATCGTGGAGATGCTGAGGGGCTGATCTTCGGTGCAAATGCTGCTCTGTGTCGGGGCTTCTCAAACCCCAAAGCACAGTGTCGAGGGTGCCTTGGGTGCTGCGCAGTCAGCTCTTTGGGGTCTTCCAAGATGTCCGGTCCCACGTCTCTCGGTGCCTCCATGGGTCTCTTCTTTTCAGGGACTGTGGATCGGGCTCTGAGATGTCTGGGAGTCTGGGTCTTGTCAGGCTCTGGGCTCGGGCTCCGGCGGGAGGCGGCGGCAACGCAGACGTCGAGTTGCTGGTTGGTGCCTGTATTCACAGGGTGGTCACTCCTTGGCCACAAGGGAGATTCTCTTCAGTCTTCTGTGCAGCAGAATGTCGAAGTCCAGTCTTCTTCTTAGTTTCAAGTCGAGTTCAGGATGATCTGAAGTCTTGGGACACAGCTCCTACTCTTATTCCAAATCTAGGGGCCGGATTACCTGCTAGGTCCCTCCTCTGGGTGGGACCAGGAAGGGGGGTGGTTACACCCCCTTTCCTTTGTCCCGCTTCGCTCCAAGACTGGGGCTGGAGAGCCCCAGCACCGGTTTGATCTGGCATATGCACAGGGACACCTTGTGTACCCCAGGCATGTCTGATTCTATTCAGCCCTGTCCTATCCAATACACAAAACCCTGTCTGGGGTGGTGCTAGCACCTCCCAAGGCAGGAAACCCTTGGTCCAAGCCGCCCTCGCTGGAAGGACTCCCAGCAGCAGGAGGTCAGACTTGTGTCTGTGGTGGCAGCATCCATTTTGTGATGCTGAGGCTCATGTTTAACTTTACCCGGGTTTCAGGTTATGTACATGTCGTGTCCCTCTAGAAGGGTGGAATGCTATCCCCGTCACCAGAACTGGCGAGGGGGTAGTATTCCAATTCGTATGACACCTTACTCGACATGTTTTTATAAAGCCAAACCAAAGATAGCATTTAACCGCGAGGTTCATAATGCACTTAAGAGTATATGGTATGGCAGTATCATGGAACAGCTAAAGGAATTGGTTCCGAAAGCTGCAGACAGGCTCAGCTCATGCCAGAGCACCATCTCACATATTTCCAAGCACTCTGCCTCCAGGATTGAAGAGGCCTTCCATAGGAGTGGCTGATAGGAACATATGTGTCCATTTTAGGTTAGGCATAGGCATACTATACCTAAGTAAGGGGTGATTACACCGACTTACCCCAGCTGAGTGATCAGCCAGTTGTGTCAAATATGGAGGCCAGGCCAGGGGTGGCACAATTCGTGCTGCAGCCCCTGGTAGGCCTTGGAAGCACCGTACCCCTGGGTACCTGGGGTACACTGTTACAGGGGCCAATAAGGTGAACCAGTTCCAATTTCGTAATGCACCTAATGTGCATTGGCATCAATTTAGAGAGAGAACAGCAGGCTGTGGGTCTGATTAGCAGGCCCACAGCCACATTAAGTCATAAACCAGTGAAGCAAAAAGCAAAAATTTGGGGTGACCATAGGATAGCAGACCCTACTCTCCTACAGCATTCATCTTCAAGGGTATTGGAAGCAAATCCTGGATGAGGCTGATGCACACTTTGATACAGAGATCCCACGATTTCCTTCCTATGTATTGTTGGGTCTGCCGAACCCAGTCACTTACCCATTGCGCTCCCGTAGGGGACGATTGATAGCCATCGCCCTGGGTTCTGCTATACAGAATATACTCTCGCATTGGCGCACTGCACATGTCCCTACATTTCAGGGTTGGCTCCACTGCCTGTGGCATGTGCTGGGTATGGAGAAACTTTCTTTGACGCTGGCGGGGGAAGGTAACAAGTATGCAGATCTGTGGCGGCCCTTCCTACCTTTGCTGGCCTCGGAGTTCAGGGAGGTGACCTGTCCTCGCTACCTGCGCTTACTGCGTCTATCGGATGTGGAACAGCCGGGAGAGGGTTAATGGGAATGGGCCCTTGAAAGACAGGAGTAGTGGACTTGGAACAGGGGTGGCGGGTGGGCTGTGGGGGACTTGGGTGGGTGTTTGGGGGTTTTGGTTGGCTTTGGTTTTTCTTATACCTGATATAGATTGTTTGCATTCACGATGCACATATTATTGGAGTTCACTCTATAGAGTGCCTTACCCCATCTGTTTTATGGTTTGAGCTGTGTACCTCACACTGTAATGAGGGTTCGGGCCAGATGGTCATGTGTTATTTTTGCATGTGCTATAATCTGCCAATAAAGAGATTTAATACTAAAATACCTCCCTTTCCGTATGCTAAGGTGACACAGGGCAATTACTACTCAAAGTCGCCAAAGTTAGGAAGGCATAGGCTGGTGGTAAATGGTTCTCATCTCTTGCTGATATGCTCTTGAATCTTTTGCCAGTTGAGATAGAAAAGGAGGCTAACCAGAATAAGTTTAGGAAACTGCTTAAAACCTGGCTGTTTGTGAAGCAGTTCTCTTCATTATTCTGACTTGGTTCCAGTCAGGTCCTCTTATTACTGGTCGCTTCTGTCATTGTTGTCTGTCTTTTCAGTCAATATATATTAGCACCTGTTTGATCTTTAGGTTCTTTTCTTTTTTTGTCTTCATTGCTTTGTACTGGTCTTCAACGCCGGAATATCCTCATGAGTCGCCTAGGTACTTTTCAAGCCCCTAGTAATGATCATAATATTAAAAATAATAATACCCTAATCTAGTGGGTGCTTCGGTCTGTGCTCCAGGACTTCATGTGATATTGCACTGCACTCATCTGATAACAAATACACTTTGTTCAATATTTTTGATAGAAGCATGTGCATCAAACCTATAGGTCATCATGACTAGGCTTATTCAAGAGTCAAACCCCTAGGCCGTACTAGAACACAAATGGACCTCAAGGAATTTAAACCACCAACACCACAAATCTATTTCTCTCTTCTTAAAACGTGATAGTAAGTCAGTCTTACCCTTGCTTCACCTCACCAGTGGACTCCTTTCAATAGCTTTAGCCTCTCAAGTGGACTATCTATTTAGGACAACAGATCAGTAAACAATTATAGGAGACTGCAAGGTAATTTGTTAGGCTATGCATTTTGAAACTGACTCACTTCCTCTTCTTACTGCCTCAATTGTAAACACCATCCTTTGCCTTCTCTGGCTCAGGATTTAAGAATTATACTAAAACTATAGGAATCTCTGAGTATGTTACACAGTACAGGCCTCATGTACCAAATAACCACATTGTCATTTTAAATTCTCAAAACTACAAAGGCACTTAATTAAGAGAGAACATGTCTCCTCAATATAAGTTGCACTATGACACTAAGAGTCAGAATATGATGTCGTTGGTGGCAGTCCATCCTTTGAGGCTGCGGTCCGACAACCAGATAATGATGCAGTCAGTAGGAGCGCAGCGGGTGGAGAGACCGACTGACGTCTATGACAGGCTCAAGGAGCCAGTTGGAGCGCCGATCGGAGTGTAATCCCTACAATGGGGCGGTGCCTGCAAAGGCACCACTGTAGGGATTGTAATGTCCTTTTCACTATGCCTTTATATGGTGGTCTAACTGCCATGTAAAGGTATTTGTAATGGGACTTTGGGGGCCCTTAGCAGGCCCCCCGTCCCCAATAGGCCTTCGCTATGTAGCCAGGAGGGCACATGTGCTGCCCCAAAAAACATCAATGCACCTTGTGCCAAGCACCACATGGTGCCTGGCACACAGTGCATTGATATTTAAAAATATGCCTTTTTCAATTGTGGCTTGTGCTGCAACCCTGTTCCCGGGTGCAGCACAAGCCACATGAAAAAGGCAGGTTCCCAACCACCTTCACGGTGGTCGGATCATAATAAGGTGGGTGGAGCCACCGACTATATCTCAGGCGGTCTCCATCCAATGCGATGACGGTCGGATGCTCCTCCGGCAGCCATCATGATGAGTGTTCACTTTCCTAGACAGATCAAATTTGCTGTGTTTTACTAATGTGTGCTCACAAGATTAAGATTTGGTCAGAATCATTTGAATTTTATTGGGAACCATGAAATATGGAATATATTCACAGTTCCTGGTGACATACGGATTTTGTCATCATAATGACAGCCCCTAATCACTCTATAGAGCTTGATGATTGTCAAAGTTTCTAGGATTATGTGGCAAAAATTGTGCAGCACAGTTGTCTAAAAACACAAATTACGCAGCACATTCTCTGGCAGTGTTATGTTTCAAAGAAAATGCAAGGAGATGCCAGGTTAGCTTGAATCCAGTGGCAAAGTGAGCAAGGGACCCACGACTGGGCATACCCTGCCAACTTAGGGCGAACAAAGCAAACACAAGGAGATGATGGACGAGGTGCTGAAACTTTTCAGACACTCACCCCCAGTCACAGATCTGGGTTGAAGCCATTATCATTCTTTAGCTTACTTCGCTCCTCAGTTTGGACCCAGCTATATGCAAATCAGTCTTGACATTGTGTCTCATGGGAACAGTTCGGCCCGAACTGCCAAGCCAGGCCTTCCCTGAACCGGGTACAAGCATCCTGGGACCGGTTTCTGGGTAACACCCTTCATCAGCCAGACTAGCTTGAATCCAGTGGCAAAGTGAGCAAGGGACCCCTGTCTGGAATACCCTGCCAACTTATGGCGAACAAAGCAAACACAAGGAAATGATGGACGGAGTGCTGAAACTTTTCAGACATTCACCCCCAGTCACATATCTGGGTTGAATCCATAATCATTCTTTAGCTCAGACCAAGCTATATGCAAATCAGTCTTGACCCTGTGCCTCATGGGAACAGTCCAGCCCGAACTACCAATCCAGGTCTTCCCTGAACCAGAAACAAGCATCCGGGGACCGGTTTCTGAGCAACACCCTTTATCAGCCAGGCTAGCTTGAATCCAGTGGCAAAGTGAGCAAATGACCCACGTCTGGGCATACCCTGCCATCTGAGGGAGAACAAAGCAAAACACAAGGAGATGATGGACGGAGCACTGAAACTTTTCAGACACTCACCCCCAGCCACAGGTCTGAGTTGAATCCATCATCATTCTTTAACTCACTTCGTCACTGTTGGACCCGGCCTCATGACGTGGTCCTACCCCTCCCGCATGGCGGGCCCAGGACGATATCCGCCCTCCACCAGACCTCGGGCGGCCCCTTCGGCCCGATCCTGCACGCCCCAACCACACAGGGCCGGCTACCATCCCGGTCCACCAGCGCAGGCCTGACCCCAGCGTAGGCCCATCACGGCCTCAGCACGAGGCCGTGCCCGACTCCATCTTGGACCCGCCACGTCACACCCACGTGGCCTCGGCCCCAGCCCCGGCCCCAGCGAAGCCCCGACATCGAGGCACCAAGATCCACCCAGGTGGTCGAGTAGCCACTCGACAGATCCCGGAGGAAGGGGAGTTTCGATGGGCCTCCAGCCGTCCCCGGACGCCTGGTATCGATCGCCCTCCGGCCTCCCTGGGTGCTGGCTCCACCCCCCTGCTGGGTGTCTGGACACCATCATCCCGGCCCCTCTGACCCCCAGGCGCGGGGGTCCGGACTTCAAAGACCTCCAGACCTATATCTGGGGCAACCCTGGATTAAGACTTCAGTTGTATCCTGGACTGGAAGCCCTGTTGACGCCGTCACGGCCGACACCAGACGAACTCATCCGTAACCCGACGACTTTCTGAGAGCCTGCTGGTGCTGCCGCGGCCTACCTTGCTGAACCTTCCGAGAGCCTGCTGGCGCTGCCGCGGCCTATCTTGCTGAACCATCTGAGAGCCTGCTGGCGCTGCCGCGGCCTACCTTGCTGAACCTTCCGAGAGCCTGCTGGCGCTGCCGCGGCCTATCTTGCTGAACCATCTGAGAGCCTGCTGGCGCTGCCGCGGCCTACCTTGCTGAACCTTCCGAGAGCCTGCTGGCGCTGCCGCGGCCTATCTTACTGAACCATCTGAGAGCCTGCTGGCGCTGCCGCGGCCTACCTTGCTGAACCTTCCGAGAGCCTGCTGGCGCTGCCGCGGCCTACCCTGTCGAACCATCTGAGAGCCTGCTGGCGCTGCCGCGGCTCGAGCATCTCGGAACCCCCCAGCTCGAGGATTGAGAGCTGTGCGAAGGGTATCCCTTCCTCCGCCCAGAGTAAGACTGTCCCGCGACCTTACCCCCCTTTAAGAGACTTTCCAGATCCCTCGATCTGCCTGTACATACTGCCAAGAACCAGCAACCGTTTATTCCCTATAAAAGCTTGAGAACGTAACTTCTTGTGTGGTGTCCCTCTGTAGTGTTGTGATTACTCTGCTGTACGATCCTAGGAGAGGACCCTCATTCAGGAGGCCTCTCAGCAACCGCTCGGCTACTCCTCGACGGAGAGGTGGACCTAGGGGTGGTCAGTCAGACATCGTCTGCCTCGCCCGGGGACGCCTTTCTAACATTGGTGGCAAGCGCTGGGATCCGAGCCCACGCAGATCGTACAGAGAGTAATTCGCTCCCAACAAGAAAAAACCACTGCAACCATGAGCACAGAATTCCAGAAAGAGAAAATGGAAGACTACAGTCACAAGGAGCTAAAGCAATTCTGCAAGGACTTAGGCATCGCTACCACTGGCTTAAGTACTAAAGAAGACTTTAAATCGGCCCTGCAGGCCTGGGTGGACGCCGGTGAGGCGCCACCCCCGAGGGAAGATAACCCGGGCCCGAACGGAGGCACGGAGGCTGCGACGAACCCAGCGGGAGGGGGACCCACGAACCCAGACACGGGCCTCTCCCACGAAGATGCCAGAGAACGAGAGAAGAACCGGCTCCACGAATTGGAGCTTGTTCGACTCAGGCAAGAAGGAGAGATCCAACTGGCAGAAAGGAAGTTAGCCCTCGAGCAGCTACGGCTAGAAGGAGACCTAGAAGAAAGGCGAAGACAAAGAGACCTCGAGGAGAAGAAACTCCTGCTCGAGCACGAGCGCGTCCTCAAAGAAATGGAATTTAAGCCAAGGCAAACGAGACTGATCGCTCCGGGGGGAAGACCTCACCTCCCCCGGGGGACACAAAGGTGCACATACCTAAGGATGTCGTCAAAGAGTACTATAAGTACGACGACATCCAACAGTGGTTCAAAGCCTACGAGGTCGCCATGACCGCCCATCGAGTACCCCTCAAGGACTGGGGCGCCGGCCTGTGGGGGAAGTTTATCAACGAAGGAAGAGACGCCCTGCTAGAGCTCCCCGACGCCGAGATGACCTCGTACGAGCACATGAAGACCGCCCTCCTCACTCGCTACGGACTCACCCCCGAGATGTACCGGCAGCGATTCCGAGACTGCAAAAAAATCCCCGGTACCACGTGGGTGGAGTACGTGAACTATTACAGCAGAGCCTTCGAGGGGTGGACTCAGGCCTGTCAGGTCACCACCTACCAGCAGTTGGTCGACCTCATTCTGTGGGAACATCTATCCAATAACTGCTTCATCGAACTCCGGCAACACCTCCTCGACAGCAAACTGACTGAGCCACGAAAACTCGCTGTCGAGGCGGATAGATGGGCGAGCACCCGAGTCGGCCGGGGTCCGACGGAAGACTCCGGCCGGGGATCTCCGGGAAACCACCGACCCCGAGGCGGCAGAGTAGGCCAGAGCCGGGGACGAGACGCCCCCCAGGGGTCTTCCCCTGCCTCCACGTCGCCACCCTGGGGCCAGAGAGGGAGCCCCCCAGCCAGACCAGGGCCCCGCCCGAATGTTACGTGCCACAGATGCCAGCGACAGGGTCATTACGCGAATGACCCCCTCTGCCCAATGAATCAGCGACCCGGCACCACCGGGCCCCCAGCCCGCCAGATAATGGCCGCGGCCCTGGGTGAAGAAGGTAGTGAGGAAGAGGACAACGGCCCCGAGCAGGCCGAGTGGGAGCCCGCCGCCATGACCTTAGCCTGCCTGGGGACTCCCGACCTAATCCCCCGAGGCCCGATCCCCGGCAACACCCAGAAGTACCGCCAGTGGGTCACCATCAATGGTCGCCGAACCGAAGCCCTCCATGACACTGGAGCCAGCGTAACAGCAGTCCGCTGCCATTTGGTGACCGCCGAACAGATCCTTCCTAACGTCCTGTGCCCAGTCCGGTCCGCAGATAACTCAGAGACTTTGTGCCAGATGGCCCGCGTCCCCTTCAAGTGGGGGGGAGTGTCGGGCCTGCTAAAAGTGACTGTCCGTGACGACGCCCCCGTGGACTGCCTCCTTGGGAATGACCTGGAAAGTTCCCCCTGGGCAGGCGTCGAAAGAAGAGAGCACCTAGGGATGCTAGGCCTTCCCGAGTGGGTCTGCGCGACCACCCGCTCCATGTCCGTCCGAGCCTCCACCCCAGCGGGGGAAGCTTCGACTGAAGAGCCGGAGTGGCCCGCACCGCCGCCACCCGTCATCCCCGAGGACCCTGGCCTGGAACACGGCTCCCAAGAGCCCGACCAAGAAAACCTCCCCGAGCTCCAACACCTCCCCGAACTCGCGCAATGGCGCCAAGAAGGGGGTCCCACTCGCGAACAGTTCCGGCAGGAGCAGAAAACCTGCCCCTCCCTTGAGGGGGTCCGACAGCAAGCCGCTACTCAAGCCGCGGGAGACCCCGCGGGGTCCCACTGGGTCTATTGGGACAACGACCTTCTCTACAGTGAACAGAAGATTGCCGAACTAGGGGCCAGCCGGGTGCTGGTCGTGCCCCTCCGATTCAGAGACTTCTTCCTAAACTTAGCACATGATGTGCCCCTCGCCGGGCACCTGGGGCAGGACAAAACTTACAGCCGCCTGGTGACCCATTTCTACTGGCTGAAAATGCGGAACGATGTGCATAACCACTGCAGGACCTGCCCGACCTGTCAAGCGAGCGGAAAGAGCGGGGGGAAGGTGAAGGCCACGCTCCAACCTTTTCCCGTGGTCACCACCCCCTTCGAGCGAGTGGGGATCGACCTCGTAGGGCCCCTGGATCCTCGCACCTCGCAGGGGCACCGCTTCATCCTCGTCCTGGTGGATCATGCTACCCGCTATCCCGAGGCCATCCCCCTCCGAACCATCACGGCCCCCGTGGTGGGCCGAGCCCTCATGAGCATCTTCTCCCGAGTCGGCTTCCCTCGGGAAGTCGTGAGTGATCGGGGCTCCAACTTTATCTCGAAGCATATGCGGTCCCTCTGGCAGCAGTGCGGGGTCGCCTATAAGTTCACCACCCCGTATCATCCCCAAGAAAATGGGCTAGTCGAACGATTCAACAGGACACTGAAGGGGATGATCAAGGGCCTAGAGGAGCCCCTCCGGCGCAAATGGGATGTCCTACTGCCTTGCCTCCTGTTCGCCTACCGAGAGGTACCCCAGAAGTCCCTGGGGTTCAGCCCTTTCGAACTCTTGTACGGGCACCCGGTCCGAGGCCCCCTCAGCCTGGTCAAGGAAGGCTGGGAGACGGCAGTCCGAGATGCCCCACCTGATGTCTACCGGTACCTCCTGACCCTACGCAATCAGACTCGGAAGTTTCGGGAACTTGCCGAGGCCAACCTGGAGGCTAGTCAGGAGGAGATGAAACGCTGGTATGACCAGAACGCCTCGTCCATCGAATTCGAGCCGGGCCAGCAGGTCTGGGTCATGTCCCCGGTCGAACCTTGTGCCCTCCAGGACAAGTGGACGGGGCCCTTCAAGGTGGTGGAGCGCAAGAGCCCCGTCACCTACTTAGTGGACATGGAATCCCCCAGGAACCCCCTCCGGGTTCTCCACGCTAACCGACTCAAGCCGCACTTTGCACGCACTGAACTGAGTCTGCTGCTGGCGACCGATGACGGAGCGGAAGACGACTCCGACCCACTACCAGACCTCCTCAGCACCTCCGAGAAAGACGGCTCCATCGAAGGGGTCCGGCTCTCCTCTACCCTGACCCCAGAGCAGCAACAAGACTGCCGGAAGCTGCTGGGGCAGTTTGCGGATCTGTTTTCCCTCACTCCGGGGGTCACCCGGTGGTGTGTCCACGATGTGGACAACGGAGACAGCCCGCCCGTGAAACACCGAGCTTTCCGAGTACCCGACCGGGTTCGGGCCTGCATCCAAACAGAAGTGGCCAAGATGTTAGCTCTGGGGGTAGTCGAACCCTCCAACAGTCCCTGGGCCAGTCCCGTTGTCCTGGTCCCTAAAGCCGCCGCCCCCGGGACAGCTCCGGAGCTCCGGTTTTGTGTTGACTACCGGGGGCTGAATGCAGTCACCAGAACCGACGCCCATCCTATCCCCAGGGCAGATGAACTAATCGATCGCTTAGGAGCTGCCAAATTCCTCAGCACCTTCGATCTCACGGTGGGGTACTGGCAGATCGGCCTCACCCCGGGGGCACAAGAACGATCAGCCTTCTCGACCCCCGATGGCCACTATCACTCAAGGTGATGCCCTTCGGCATGAAGAACGCACCAGCAACCTTCCAGAGACTCGTGAACCAGGTGCTGGCCGGACTAGAGAAGTACAGCGCTGCCTATCTCTATGACATTGCTGTGTACAGCCTTCACTGGGGTGAGCACCTGACCCACCTCTGGACGGTCCTGACGGCCCTTCGGCGGGCCGGACTCACCATCAAAGCCAGTAAGTGCCAGATAGGCCAAGGGACTGTGACCTATCTGGGACACCAAGTGGGGAGCGGCCACGTGGCTCCCCTCCAAACAAAGATCGACGCCATCCGGGACTGGGAGCCCCCAGTCACCCAGACCGCCGTCCGAGCCTTCCTGGGGCTCACTGGATATTATCGGCGGTTTATAAAAGACTACGGGAGCATTGTGGTGCCCCTGACCGAACTGACCTCCAAGAAGCTACCAAAGAGGGTGCACTGGACCCCGGCGTGCCAAACGGCCTTTGAGACTCTAAAGACTGCCATGTGCACCGCCCCTGTGCTCCAGGCCCCCGACTACAGCAGAGAGTTTGTGGTCCAGACCGACGCCTCGGAGCACGGCATCGGGGCGGTCCTGTCCCAAGTCAACCCCGAAGGAATCGACCAACCTGTGGCCTTCATCAGCCGACGCCTGCTGGCGAGAGAGCAACGCTGGAGCACCATCGAGAGGGAAGCCTTCGCCGTGGTGTGGGCCCTCAAGAAGCTCCGGCCCTACCTCTTCGGCACCCACTTCCGAGTCCAGACCGACCACCAGCCCCTGCGTTGGTTGATGCAGATGCGAGGAGAAAACCCGAAGCTGCTGCGCTGGTCCATCTCGCTGCAGGGAATGGATTTCACCGTGGAGCATCGGCCCGGCAACGACCACGCCAATGCTGACGGCCTGTCCAGATTCTTCCGCCTTGGCGAGGAGAATCCCCAAGAAGATGGGTGACTCTCCCCTGCCTTCAGCTGGGGGGGACGCGTGTTGGACCCGGCCTCATGGCGTGGTCCTACCCCTCCCGCATGGCGGGCCCAGGACGATATCCGCCCTCCACCAGACCTCGGGCGGCCCCTTTGGCCCGATCCTGCACGCCCCAACCACACAGGGCCGGCTACCATCCCGGTCCACCAGTGCAGGCCTGACCCCAGCGTAGGCCCATCACGGCCTCAGCACGAGGCCGTGCCCGACTCCATCTTGGACCCGCCACGTCACACCCACGTGGCCTCGGCCCCAGCCCCGGCCCCAGCGAAGCCCCGACATCGAGGCACCAAGATCCACCCAGGTGGTCGAGTAGCCACTCGACAGATCCCGGAGGAAGGGGAGTTTCGATGGGCCTCCAGCCGTCCCCGGACGCCTGGTATCGATCGCCCTCCGGCCTCCCTGGGCACTGGCTCCACCCCCCTGCTGGGTGTCTGGACACCATCATCCCGGCCCCTCTGACCCCCAGGCGCGAGGGTCCGGACTTCAAAGACCTCCAGACCTATATCTGGGGCAACCCTGGATTAAGACTTCAGTTGTATCCTGGACTGGAAGCCCTGCTGACGCCGTCACGGCCGACACCAGACGAACTCATCCGTAACCCGACGACCTTCTGAGAGCCTGCTGGCGCTGCCGCAGCCTACCTTGCTGAACCTTCCGAGAGCCTGCTGGCGCTGCCGCGGCCTATCTTGCTGAACCATCTGAGAGCCTGCTGGCGCTGCCGCGGCCTACCTTGCTGAACCTTCCGAGAGCCTGCTGGCGCTGCCGCGGCCTATCTTGCTGGACCATCTGAGAGCCTGCTGGCGCTGCCGCGGCCTACCTTGCTGAACCTTCCGAGAGCCTGCTGGCGCTGCCGCGGCCTATCTTGCTGAACCATCTGAGAGCCTGCTGGCGCTGCCGCGGCCTACCTTGCTGAACCTTCCGAGAGCCTGCTGGCGCTGCCGCGGCCTACCCTGTCGAACCATCTGAGAACCTGCTGGCGCTGCCACGGCTCGAGCATCTCGGAACCCCCCAGCTCGAGGATTGAGAGCTGTGCGAAGGGTATCCCTTCCTCCGCCCAGAGTAAGACTGTCCCGCTTCCTTACCCCCCTTTAAGAGACTTTCCAGATCCCTCGATCTGCCTGTACATACTGCCAAGAACCAGCAACCGTTTATTCCCTATAAAAGCTTGAGAACGTAACTTCTTGTGTGGTGTCCCTCTGTAGTGTTGTGATTACTCTGCTGTACGATCCTAGGAGAGGACCCTCATTCAGGAGGCCTCTCAGCAACCGCTCGGCTACTCCTCGACGGAGAGGTGGACCTAGGGGTGGTCAGTCAGACATCGTCTGCCTTGCCCGGGGACGCCTTTCTAACAGTCACCTCAGTTCAGACCCAATTACATGCAAATCAGTCTTGACCCTGTGACTCACGGGAACAGTCCAGACCGAACTGCCGAGCCAGGTCTTCCCTGAACTGGAAACAAGCATCCTGGGACCGGTTTCCGGGTAACACCCTTCATCAGCCAAGCTAACTTGAATCCAGTGGCATGGTGAGCAAAAAAATGATGGATTTAGGCCCAGATCGCTGTACTGGGGTAAATGTATGACATTGTTCTGCATTCCGTCCATCAATTGTTATTTTTGCATTTGTCACCCCGTGTGGGACGGGTATACCCAGATGTGGGTCCCGTGCTCTCCATGCTACTGGAGTCAAGCTAACCTGCCTGATGAGGGCTGAAAGCCCGAAACCAGTCCTAGGATGCTTGTTTCCAGTCCAGGGAGGACCTGGCCTGGCAGTTCGGGCTGGACTATTCCCATTGAGTGCAGGCTCAAGACTGATTTGCATATGGCTGGGTCCAAACTGGAATGGCATGGTGAGCTAAAAAACAATGGATTTAGGCCCAGATCTCTGTACTGGGGTGAATGTATGACATTGTTCTGCATTCTGTCCATCAATTGTTCTTTTTGCATTTGTCACTTCGAGTGGGACGGGTATGCCCAGACGTGGGTCCCGTGCTCTCCATGCCACTGGAGTCAAGCTATCCTGGCTGATGAGGGCTGAAAGCCCAGAACCGGTCGTAGGATGCTTGTTTCCAGTCCAGGGAGGACCTGGCCTGGCAGTTCGGGCTGGACTGTTCCCATTGGGCGCAGGGTCAAGACTGATTTTCATATGGCTGGGTCCACACTGGAATGGCATGGTGAGCAAAAAAATGATGGATTTAGGCCCAGTTCTCTGTACTGGGGTAAATGTATGACATTGTTCTGCATTCCGACCCTCAATTGTTCTTCTTGCAAGTGTTATGTTTCACCCATCTGACCTAGAAGCAAAACTATGCAGTAAACACTGAAATCACAGAATCACACAAATTTACTGGCTCACCAGTGCCCATTGTTTTTTCAACAATTAATTCATGATAACCCAAATATTCTAACTCCAATCAGTGGTCATTGTTACCTGCACTTTAAAGGAAAACAGCTTCATCAACCTAATTACCCCCAAATTCACATGCAATACAAATCTACATAATGCATTGGGGTACTGGTCACATTTACAAACCACTTGTCCTTCAGCCTCAAGGTTTATAATGTCTCCAGAAGCCATTGTTGACAATGTACGACCATTTATATAGAATATAACGTCTAGGCAAAGGTCTCACCTCATTAGTATCAGTTTAGTACTTAAATGTAATGATCAGTGTCTGAAAGGTGACCATTTTCCTTTGCAAAGGGCTGTCAAGACTTAGCCAGATGGTTGGCAGCAATTATAGTAGCTTTTGATCCACCTGATCTAGAAAAAAATATTTTGCTAAAATCTGCATTTTATGCAGCGGATGATGGATCAAATGGCAAGTGCAGTCATTCCTTAATTATGTACCTTGTTATAGAAAATTCCCTTTCCCGTGAAATATTTTCCCACGGCATAGAAGTTGTGAATCAGACTTAATTCATAATTTTCAAGATGTTGAAAGAATAATTTCTAAGGAGGGCTTCACTAGTCAACACATTTTGGTGGACACCAGGGGTAAAGCACTGAAACAGCATTAAATGGCAGATATACAAAAGTCTTACACTTTCAAGCCGATCTTGCACCTTTTTCAAACCCTTTCTCAAAAACGAATAATTGGATTTTTATCAAACTAACATAACCACGTCTTCTAGTTGAAGTTCTACTTCCATGCTAAGTTTGGTGTAAATCTGTTAAGCAGTTTTTGCTGTAGATGCATTGCTGTAGAAAGTGAGATGGGAAAACACACCTTTTCTCACCCCAACCATCCTTTTCCTGCATGGAAGTGCCTGAAATTTGACATGCCTAACTGGGCTGTTTGATTGCCACCTTTCATAAAGATCCATTCATTGCAGGCTACATTGTAGGCACCTGAACCATAACTACACGGTGGCAACAGTAGGGCGAAATGTGTTGGCTACTGCTTGTTCTAAATGAAAACTGTTTACTTTGTCAAGAAATCGAAAAAGAAATGAAGGTGTGCAAAATGGACAACAAATCCCGTACTTTGTTCTAGATGAATGCTTTTTTGTTGTATTGGTGTGGTTTACAAACAGGACTTCCGGTATTCACACATAATGAGGCAGATTTATGAGGCCCTTGCGCCACGTTTACGCCGCTGTTGCGTCACGCAAGGCGGCGTAAACGTGGCGCATCCCTATGACCGATTTACAACGTGACGCATCTAGGCAGATGCGTCACGTTGTAAAGCCCTGCGCCGCTTGTGGGCGTTCCGGCGCAGGGTGGGCTTTCCGGGGCAGGTACGCCTCGCAAAAGTGGCTGCGTGAAATCTATAAGATTTCACTCAGTCTCTTTCAGGCCAATGCTGCGTCCAAACCCTGCGCCTGCTTGAAGCAGGCGTAGGTCTTGACACAGCATTGCAAAGATGGGGCACCCCCGAGCCTTGCTGGAGCTGCGTCGCGCTTGCGACGCAACTCCAGCAATGCGCCACCTTAACGGCACAGATGCGTCACGCATCTGTGCCGTTTTTGCCCCATGGGGCGCCGCATTATAAATGCGGCACACCATGGGTGGCGGAGCAGCGGCGCAAGATAACTGGCGCATCCCTGGGGATGCGCCAGTTATCATAAATCTGCCCCAATATATTTAGATTGATGCTGGGTAATGGGCACAGCCCATCCCTACAAGTGTCTTTTACATCACCCTTCCAGGTTACCAATTTATCTATTCTACACGGGTTATCTGGAATATAACTTACATACCTTTCTCTTACATACCATCAAGGAAAGGTAGTTAGGTGGAATTAAAATGTACTTCTTTGTACTGTTTGTGTCAATTGAAAGCCTGCCAAGCACGAGGAAGAGATGACATTTCTCAAGTGCAACCCTACATACAAAGCAATTCAGCTCTGTACAAAAGGGAGAAAGGGAACAGATGCAGACACAGAGTACTATTGAGGAGGGGTCTGAACACCTCCCTCTGTAGCTGGCTGTGTAGGATGAGTAACTTGAATAAGTGTTTCAAGCACAGTGAGGTCTGCACAGGAGGAGGTACAGAAAGCACAAAAAGCCTGTTGTGCACCAGGTAGGTAGTTAAAAGCCTTTTAGTTTGCTTAAGACCTTTTATGAACGGGAGCCAAAGCAGGTGCGTGACCTCTGACCCATTTTAATTAATGTTTAAGAGATAATTTTGTGGCCAGACGAGGGAAGTGACTCACCAGCTTTTCGAATGAGTGGTTGATCATTTTGAGAAGTCACGTCTGGACTGTTTCCTACTGTTCAGAACAGTGCTTTAAATTGAAAAAAATAAGTGCAGGTATTCACCAAATTGAGACGTGGACTAGGGGGCGGGGCTATGGGCAGAGCAAAGGGATCCAGCCAGGGGCACACATTTAATGTGATTGAGATGTAATAGGTGTGCAGATGTGCATAATGATATGAAAGCATTTCTGGTATATTTTGATTATTCCATTTCGATTATATGTACAAAAGAGTACATTTATCATTAAAGTGGGCTTCATGGTGCAACACGTAGATCACGTATGACTTGCACAAGATATTTTTCTTTAAATCTTTTGGAAAGGTTTAACTATTGTTAACCCTCTTATCTCATTGCCACTTAGCAGACATCACCCAGCCCCTCCTATGCGTCAGAGCTTTGCCTCAAAGCTCCTTGCCTGCTGTAAAGTTTATTCCCTCTTTCTGGAGTCGGGCAAGCTGCTGAAAGCTTGAGCTAGGATGCCTGATTCTAGCTCTGTTCCAGGCTCTCTTGTACCCTCAAGCCAAAAATAAACTGAACTGTGATAGTGCATGTGCCTGCTAACCAAACTCTAAACTCATGTGCAAAGAATTAAGACAAAAGAGTGACCTCAATTGTAATACAGGCGAGAAAAAAAGATGAAGCCATCTAGAGGCTGAATTGCACAATGTGATAGCAGAAATTTTCGGATCAATCCCAGCTTCCCACCTGACCAAATTGTGTGATAGCAGACAAATATTTTATCTCACCAAGCCTCCATTTTCTTTGTTAGCACATATGATAGTATATTCAAAAGCACAAGTTCCAGATGTGTGCGGTGCAATCACATCTTGTGTTAGAATAATACACTGTAATGTTGCTTTATTCATGAAATGAAAATAGGCCATATACTATTTAGACCTGAATAGTGACTTGTTTCCTTCACTAATGGCATTGTCCTGATGGTGAGAGCACAAACTCCTCTCACTGCTGTAATATAAGCTTATTCACCAAGGTGAAATGCTTCCACATGAAACAAATACACTTTTATTTCATTGGTAATGTTTTCAGGGCTTGACTTATGTATGAGCTTTTAAGGCCAAGCCAGACTTCCTAGTTCAGCTCTGACTGGGCTTGGCTTGTTAATTTGTAGGTTCACCCACCTCTACCCTTCCCAGAGGCCCCCCATTAACCCAAAACGGCCTGTAAAAACAAAATACAATTGTGTTGAAACACTGCTGAGAAAGTAGATCTGCACTTAAGAGAGAGTGGCCTTGCACTAGCTAGAAGCGCACCTTTTCACATGAGCTTCATGGGCACTGCAGACAACAGTCACTCATGCAAGAACACACACAGGGACAATTGTGCACGCACCCAGGGCATTTAGTACATGTGTTTTTTGCAGTTTTACGTAGCGCAAACTCGACCCAAAGGTATCAGAGCGCTTTACATGAGCACCACTTGCATTACAGAAAGAGAAATTCAGTTTTAGGCACAGGGAGATTAAGTGATTTTTTCAGAATCACAGGATGCTTGAGTGTCCCGCCAAGACTTGAACCTGGTTTCTCTGCTTCAAAGTTGGCTGCTCTAGCCATTAAGTCACACTTTCTCTCTGTTGCTTTGTCGGTTCCACTGTCCTTCTCTATGTTGCTTCCATTCTCCACCACTCCTGCTTGCTTCAAAAGAAAAAACACTTTTGCATCTTTATTTTATTTTTAGTTACCAATCCAACCTGGATCAGTAACTAGAAAGAAAAAACAAGCATTGGAAATGCAATAGGTCTCGGATTTATTTGAGTTAGAGCTGATGACATTGTAAATGGGAATGTCTTTTAGCCATGTGTTATGGAGTGTATGCATGTGGTGTGCAGTGGAATTATGTGGGTTGGATTGGAGTTGTAGCAATGGTGGCATGCTGCGCTTTGTATAATTATGTTTAAAAGTAAAGTGCACCATACTGCGATTGCTACAATAGTTAATTGTGGATGTGTTAACAATTGATGTGTGCACTGATGGCTGGTGGTGTGTGTGCCTATAGAAATTGTGCACTGATGGCTGGTGGTGTGTGTGCCTGATGGAAGCGTGCACTGCCGGCTGGTGGTGTGTGTGCCTGGTGAAAGCGTGCACTGACGGCTGGTGGTGTGTGTGCATGGTGAAAGTGTGCACTGATGGCTGGTGGTGTGTGTGTGTTTGGTGAAAGTGTGCACTGATGTCTGGTGGTGTGTGCCTGGTGGAAGCCTGCACTGACGGCTACTGGTGTTTGTGCCCGGTGAAAGCGTGCACCGACTGCTGGTGGTGTTTGTGCCCGGTGAAAGCGTGCACTGACAGCTGGTGGTGTTTGTGCCCGGTGAAAAAGTGCACTGACGGCTGGTGGTGTTTGTGCCCGGTGAAAGCGTGCACTGACGGCTGGTGGTGTGTGTGTGTGTGGTTGTGTGTGTGTGGTTGTGTGTGTGGTTGCGTGTGTGGTGGTGAGTGTGTGGTGGTGAGTGTGTGGTGGTGATTGTGTGGTGGTGGGTGTGTGGTGATGAGAGTGAGGTGTGAGAGTGCGTGTGTGGTGGTGTGTGTGTGTGTGGTGTGTGTGTGTGTGGTCTTATGTGTGTGGTCTTATGTGTGTGGTCTTATGTGTGTGATCTTATGTGTGTGTGTGGTGGACTTAGTTCAAGTTTTCATACCCTGCACACTCACACACTGCCCCTACACACTCACACACTGCTCACCCTACACACTCACACACTGCTCACCCTACACACACACACACTGCTCAACCTACACACTCTCACACTGCTCACCCTGAACACTCACACACTGCTCACCCTACACACTCACACACTGCTCACCCTACAAACTCACACAATGTTCACCCTGCACACTCACCCACTGCTCACCCTACACACTCACACAATGTTCACCCTGCACGCTCACACTGTTAACCCTGCATACTCACACACTGCTCACCCTACACACTCACACACTGCTCACCCTACAAACTCACACAATGTTCACCCTTCACACTCACACACTGCTCACCCTACACACTCACACAATGTTCACCCTGCACACTCACACAATGTTCACCCTGCACACTCACACACTGCTCACCCTACACACACACACACACACACACACACTGCTCAACCTACACACTCTCACACTGCTCACCCTACACACTCACACAATGCTCACCCTACACACTCACACACTGCTCACCCTACAAACTCACACACTGCTCACCCTACACACTCACACAATGCTCACCCTACGCACTCACACAATGTTCACCCTGCACGTTCACACTGTTAACCCTGCATACTCACACACTGATCACCCTGCACACTCACACACTGCTCATCCTACACACTCACATGCTGCTCACCCTACGTAATGCAAAAAGACCTAGCTCTGCCCTTTGGCCTGTGTTGTAATCGTACAGTAGGTTGTGAGTAGTTGGGCTTGATTGGTTGGGGCGTCCCCTCCTTGCTGCTCCCCTCACAGAGGGCCGGATGCCTCCATGAAGCTCCCAAGACACGTGTTCACCTGTTCTTTGTTTTAGCTCCTGTGTGTCAGTGCACCGTGTAAGGGCACAAGCATGCCCTGCTCTCTCTGGAACACTCACACTGCTGAGTCACTCTCACTCTGCAGTCACTCTCACTCTGCAGTCACTCTCACTCTGCAGTCACTCTCACTCTGCTGTCACTCATGCTGACAATCTCACTCTGCTGTCACTCATGCTGTCACTCTCACTCTGCTGTCACTCTCACTCTGCTGTCACTCATGCAAAAAAAAACAGTTTGAGAGACAGAGCCTGAGAACCCCTTGGAATAACTGGGCACCGTGTAAACTCCCTGAAGCATGGGCTGCAAAAGGCAGACAGAATGGCATGGTGGCCCTTCACAGGCGATGTCCAGCCCTCCCCCCTCTCTCCCCTCCCCTAGTCCGTGTTTCACCCCTCCAGGGGAGTCCATTGAGGGGGGCGGTTGGTTGGTTTCCGTTTGCTACGAAATAAACTTTTCGGTTTCTTGCCTTGTCGCTCAGATATGTTAACACTTAACAGACAAAATAAAACTTTGCCCGCTCGCTCAAAAACCTGCTGATTCGCAGATTGCTCTAAAAAACACTGAAGCGTGAAGGAGGAAGGACAGGAGTCCTGCAATGGGTTTTCCGTTAACCAAGAGTTTCACATAATGAAAAACACAGCATGGAAACTGGCAGTCACTGCAAATGTGCTGCGTGGGCACTGCGCACGCACTGTGTGCGTGCTGCACAGGCGCTTCACATACACAATGGACAGGCATTGCATGCACCCTGTACAGGCATTGCATGCACCCTGTACAGGCATTGCATGCACCCTGTACAGGCATTACATGTTAAAGGCACTGCACAGAGACTGCACAAAGTAAACACCTAATCCATGCCGCACTCACACTGCCAAACGCTGCACAGCCGTGCCACGCGCTATCATAAACCACTTCACAGGCACTGCATGACCACACACAACAAACATGGCCACCGCCTAGCATGCGCTGCCCAACAATAGGCACTGCCAAATAATAGGCACTGCACGGGCACTGTACAGCGGAGCCACCCCACATACACTGAGCAGAACATGGACAGGCTGCATACATCCATTACAATTGCTTAGACACTGCAGTGTGCGGGTATTGGGTACCTTCTGCCAGCGGTGGGTGCATTCCACGCCCGCGAGCACAGGGCACCGATTCGGCCGCCCCAGATACTTGCTTGACAGCGGTCTCAGGGAATGAGGCCAATGTCTACCTCCCACCCTCCCCTAAGGAGTTTATGGAGTAAATATGGGCAGGATATCCCAGTACTGCCATTCTGCTGTGGGCCAGAGACAGTGCACTGGCAAGGGTGCCAAGAGACCTGGTGCACACATGAACCTGGACCCCTGCCTGCTGGGTGGATAATGAACAATCAGTGGTGTCCGCTAGACCCATAGTCCCCGGTGCCACTGCACCTGCAGCACTATTGAATGATATACCGGCCCCTGGCCAGAGAATTAGACAGGCTTTATGGCACCATTGAGCATGTACACCGTGCGCCTGTCTGCCGCCCCTCCCCCCGAACATCTCAAAGTTTTAGTGTCCTCTTCCAGACCCCAAATCTTTACTCTACCCCACCCTGATGTCACAATATTGTCATTCTTCCACAGATCGCAAAACAATGTTACTGACTCGGATCTCACAAACGCCATACCGTAGACCACAATAACAATATCGTCAATACCTTTATTAATCATTGTGTTCCTAGCCTGTGTATTAGAGACACCATGTATTCGCCTGTTGATCACAAGGCACTTTAATCTTCCACGGATCATAAAATAAAGATTATAAATAGATCATAATATAACTGTATGGGTCAATAGGTCATCAAATAAATGCTTTTATTTTATACCAGCCTTTGCACGCCCATATACAAGATACACACTTTATTCTCCTAAAGTCTTTCACAGATCACAAAATAATTAACTTCACTCTTACACCAAATCATTGTCAAAGTCAATAGGTCTAGCTTTGCATCGGGTATAGTTTGATAATAGGCTGGGCAGCTCAGTGTAGTACCAATACCACGCTGTCCTAGAAGGAAACATCCAAAATGAAGCCACATCTTGGCTACAGCAATATGGAAGCTGGGAGAAGGGTGCCCTTGAACAGAACGCATTACTAGAATTGTGAGTGCTATGAAAAAACATCAGAACATAACATTTGCGTTCAAAGTGGTGTACTTAAAAGGCATACATTACAAAACAAACATCAAAGTAGATACTTTTGACGAAGGCTCAGTATTTTTGTTCCATATTGAAAACAGGGAGCGGAGACACAGAGAAGAAGCGCTGACAGAGAGAGCTTCCCCGTGAAATGGATCCCCAAAAAAATGAAAGAAGCTCGAGAGTGGTGCTCGCGCACGTGCCACTGCGAGCATATGTTTTGAATTATCGCGGCTGTTAAGCCGCGATAATTCGAAACATATGGCCTCTGGTGCGCATAACAGACACCAATAGGCTATTGGTGGAGCTACGCGACCGCCCATGGCCTATTGCTTGTTCTGTTAAAAAACAGCACGTGCGCGAAGGCCAAAGAAAATGGACCTTGGAAATAACATGCACGAACTGCGTGGAATTTCTAGGTCCATTTTCAAATCCCCGGGAAAAGGACTCTCTCTACGCGACACTGCATGCGCAGTGTACGGCAGGCCCGAGCCCTAAAAACAACTGCATAATTTTGCAGGCGAGCACATGCTATGGCGGGCACTTCTACAAAATCATACAAGGTGCCCCATTAAAGTTTTTTTTTTTAAATGTAGCCACTTTGCACTGCATCTGTGATGCTGCACTATGTGGGAAACAAATGTTGACAAAGCCAATAGGTCACGACAGTGGGGCCTATTTGGTTTGCCAACGCTAGCTGCTACTTTTTTCCTAACATTGGCAAAGCACATAAGACAAACTGTAATGTCATAAGCAGCATGCGAGTATGCAGTGCATGTAGGTGCGCAATGCATGTTAGTGTACAATGCATGTAAATAGCATTTGTGACTGTCAGTTTTTATAAGCCTTGGTACATTGAAGCCAGATCTGCAGATGTGGCCAAAGCTGGTTTATATACAGTGTTCCCATATCTGTTAAGTGAGCCCCTGTCCTGGGGGCGACTTTTAGAAAGCCCTTATTCTGCAGCCAACAGCACAAAAACAATGTCACCCTATTCCAGCTCATTCCCCATTGCCATGCGCTTCACCTTCCAATGGGAGGAGCTGTTAAAAGGTCAATTTAGACACAAATGAAAGTCTATTGGATAGCGACCACCAGGAGAATAATACATTAGGCAACCCAGTGCAAAACACACATAGGAAAGAGCAGCCACGTCTTCCCCTAACTTGGAGGTCTAAGCTGCAGTGTATGATAGGATGACTAACACTACACCTACAACATAGCAACGAACAACAACACATACACGTATGGAGTGAATGGAAAACCACAATGATGCAACAAGAACACCCATTTGTGGTCCTCCATATGCAATAAACTCATGCACAACTTGAAAGTACCTTGAAAATACATCTGGAAGCCTGCAAACCACTGTAACAAGGCCTAGCAATTACTGAAACTCACAAATAGTTAACTACAAACGCTAAGTAAAGATGTGTTCAAGCACAGTGCTTGTACATATGCCTATCCCATTTTTAAGCTTCACTTAAGAGTTGGGGCACAGTTAGCTAAAGCAAGTTGCCCAGAATCACACAATGAGGTCAAATGGGGAACATCAAGTTATTCTGTTCGCACAGCCAGCAACTCGGCGACCATCCTTCATCTCTACTCAATATCAAACAGCTATCACAGTAAGACAAGGGCATGATCTTAGTCTGTGTAGGCTTAACACCAAAAATACACATTGTGCACAAATAGCCAGCATTCCTTTGCATCCTCTAGGGCATACACACTACATGTGAAATAGTACTGTATGCATTCTGAAACCAAAACATTTCACTTACACAAAATTAGACAATCAGAGTATATTTGTTTTAGAAAAAAAGATAATTACTTTTGAATGAGACATTTCCTGTCTGTTAACACAAGAAGAATCTCGGCATAATTAGCTGCTGCCCACATTACTAAACCTTGATTCCCACTGCTATGCTACAGCATCACTGTCACCACCTTCCTCCTAGCTCTGGGTCCAAACAAGTGCTGCTGTACTCAGCTATGCCAGCAGGAAGCCTTCTCTTCGGAGAGTCAGGAGATGTGCCTGTTAGCAGGCCCTGCCCACACACCTACTGTGCTATTGTCTCCACAGAGCCTGAGTGGACACTGTGGCTGTAACCACAGTGTGACTCGGGCCCCTCCCAAACTTCCTGCCAGCTCAGAATGAATGCCTACGGCCGCCGCTCAATTAGCACATTATAAGGAGGGATTAGCACTCGATCCGAGTGCTTCACGAAAACGGACCCACTCATTCTCAGCTGTCAGGCGCTTAATTTTGTTAATGCCAATTTCACTGAACTTGGTTCACTGACTCATGAGTACCGGTACTCTCTTTGGACAAAGAGAAGTTCCGGTACTCAAGCGCCAACAATTTAGAAGTGCCCGTACTCAGTGCTGGTGAGAAAAGTTCAAAACAAATCATCACCAAATAGCCCTGCCAATAAAGGTAAGAATAAGAATATAAATTATATAAAATATGTTAAGCAATTGTGCTCTACTATGGAAAGTGTAGCTGCAACAAAGTATAGATGTGTAATACTTCAATTATTATATTCCCAGAATTGTAAAAATTAGAATTAAAACTCAAGGCAGAAATGCCAAGCATTCCATATTAAAAGAGAATGTAATTTGCATACATTGTCCTATGTTTCATAGAAGATATTTTGTGTTTGTTTATGTACATGGTTGATGTATGAAGGGTTGTTCATGTTTTATGTACCTCTTGTAAATGTTATCCCATAGCAAATACAGCACTATGATACTTATTTATTTATTTGAAAAGTTGTATATAGTGCTTGCTAGGCCCGGAGGTATCAGAGCGTTTTACATGAGGATCAGCGAGTTACAGGTTACATAGTTACATCAATTAAATAAAAAAATCACAGGGGGAGGTTAGGGGGAGGGAAAAAACACAACAGGGAAACGAGGAAAAGAGTGTCAGATGAACGGCTGGGTAGGTGACGGCCGAAGGGGTGAGACCTAGGACAGACTCCTCTATAGCTGCATATGACAGCTCCACCGGGCATCGGCCAAGGTTGCTCGTGCACTGAGGTAAGTACAAATAGTTTTGGTATCCGCCCAGAGTTACAGGTTACATAGTTGCATCATTAAATCAAAGAATCACGGAGGGAGGGGAAGGGAGGGAGGAAAACACCAAGTGGAAACGAGGAAAACAGTGTCAGATGACCGGCTGGGTAGGTGACGTCCGAGGGGGTGAAACCTAGGACAGACTCCTATATAGCTGCATATGACAGCTCCACCGGCCATCGGCCAAGGTTGCTCGTGCACCGAGGTAAGTACAAACAGTTTTGGTATCCGTCCAGAGTTACAGGTTACATAGTTGCATCAATTAAATCAAAGAATCACGGAGGGAGAGGGAGGGAGGGAAACACCAAGGGGAAACGAGGAAAACAATGCCAGATGACCAGCTGGGTTGGTGACGGCCGAGGGGGTGAAACCAGGGCCAGACTCCTCTACAGCTGCATATGCCAGCTCCACCGGGAATCGGCCAAGGTTGCTCGTGCACCGAGGTAAGTACAAACAGTTTTGGTATCCGCCCAGGGGGCATCGTTAAAGGTCCATCGAAATTTCCATCAAAGTTCCAGCGGGCATGGGCCATGTTGATTCGGCTCCATGCTATGCAGAATGTTCATGGTTTCATTCCAGGGGCATCGTCACAGATCAATTGGCAGCACCCATCTGGAGTTACTGGGAAACTAAGATTTACTGTAGGGTTGATAGTCGCTCTGCCTGTCGTCTCCTCAGGCTCCCTGTGCTTGCTATACACACCCAGGGGATGAATCAGGGCCGCGGCACAGGCAGCGGGATTGCCTCCACTTTTCCACGCTTTCTGGACCAGGCCTCTGCTTGATGAATGATCTCTGTGTTCCCACACACGCTTTCCTGCAGCAGTGGGGCTCAGGGGTGCAATGATATGTTCCTACTAGCCAGTCACAGGTGCCCCAGTTGAGCCCTGTATCTGCGCCGCGCTCCTCATCTACCGTGGTCCTCCTATCCAGCGCCCGGTGTAATTTAACAGGCACACACTCCCAGTCTAGCAGACACTTTTCACCCCGCAGAGTTGCTGCTCAGTACTCCCTATGCTGTGGGGTTGGCCCAGTGCTTTCTCACCTCTCAGCGCTGTAATTCAGGCTACGGAGCGCACGCTCCAGCGCTCCTCACATGGTCCACACATACCGGGTCCCCGATCGTCTGGTGTCCATTCACCACACCTCCCTGCCATCAGGGCCCGTCACCACGGCCCACATACGCCATTTTCTTGGGGCAACACAGCGCCGCAATGTCCAGGAGATCGCGCCCATTAACCTCGTCCCCAGAACTGCCGCTCCTACTGCATTCCACCACAGGTCTGTACGCCTAACCCCCTCTTGGCAGCTCGCACACTCAGCTCAAGTCCACCGCCTCCGATCTCAGCGTAGGGCGCCATCTCAGAACCTAGCCGCCATCTTGGAGGTTCTGCACTCGGCGCTCAGGCAGGGAATTATCTGCTTTTTCACCTCTGCAGCGGGACAAAATCACCCCGCTAGCAACCCAGCCTGGGCACCAGGAATTCCGCCACCAGGATTGCGGTAAGGAACCTCACTGTTGGACTAATGTTAAAACTAACTTTACCTAGAAAAAGGCACTCAATAGTAAAAGAGTAGGCCTCACAGAGAAAAACAACTTTGTGTGTTTTAAACAACTAGGACATGAAAACATCTTAAAAATAGATGCTGCGCCTTTTGTTAGTACTGCTTATCACCTACCTAGCATCTACTTTAGGGGTAACTTATATGTAGAAAATAGGAGTTCAGAGCTTGGCAAGTAGTTTCATATGCCAAGTCAAAGTAGCAGTAAAGTGACAGGTTTGAAAGAGCACTCTAATGTCTTTTGATGTACATGTAATACAGCCCCTGGGCATATGGCATTGCACTTTATAATGAAATTTCAAGTACAATCAATATATCAATAGTGTATACACCATGTAAAATTGTTAATAACAAATTTGAAAGCTATGCTGAATTTATCATAAATGTGGTGTAGATTTGACTCTCCATGGATACATGATATTAAATATTAAAAGCCTTCACATTATATGAGTAATTGATGGCTGCTGTAGGGGTGAACTGCTGAAAAAAGAAAGCATCCTCCTTTTATCACACTGCAAATAATAAATTTTGTCAGGTTGGGAATGCCTGGTTTTAATAGAATGAACAGAGCTCATTCCCAGCACCAGCAAGAACTGTCTGTCCAAAGGGGCACGTGTGAACAGAGGGAGGTAATGAGTGGTTTATCGCCCTTTTTGGGTTTCGCCTGCCGAAGGCTGCGCTCTGCGCAGCTTTTCGGCGCAGGTGAAATCCTTTGTTGACAATAAGGACTTCGGGAACGTCCCCCGGCTCTCATTGGCTAGCTCCATAAATGGAGGCGAGCCATTGAGTGCCGGATCTGTCCGTCAAGGCCGGACCAGATTCGGGGGCGTTCCCGAGATTTTTTCCCTGGGCGGAGTTACGTTTTTTCCCGTTCCCTCCCCTTTCACTGAAAGTGATTTCAGATGCGCTGTCCATTCCCGCCCCCTCCGTGTGCCTTTCCGCCCCCCCCTCGCTGTCCTGTGCACGTTTCCCGCCGTCCGTGTCCTCTCCCGCCCCCTCCCGCCGTCCGTGTCCTCTCCCGCCCCCCTCCCGCCGTTCGTGTTCTCTCCCGCCCTCCTCCCGCCGTCCGTGTCCTCTCCCGCCCCCTGTGTCCTCGTAGGTGCTTGTTTGTGTTAGGAAACAGGACCTGGAAAAATAATTGTTCGTTGTGGGATCTCGAGCTGTGACGTTAGAGCAGTGGGGAATAAATGTCAGCTGTGAGTGACTGTGGAAGCAGCTGCCAAGTAAAATTTAACTTTTGTTTTTCGTGGTGATATAATTAAATATGTGACCCAAGCGTGCAGGAAAAACGAAAGGGAAACAAAGTAACACCATTAAAAACGGGCTTTTGTATTGTGTGTGACAGAGGGTTGAGTTAACGTCGGTAAAGTTGGAGACGAGGTCATGTGTCACGACTAAGCAAGAGTTGCCTGTCACCGGATTCTGTGTCGCACAACTTCCTCTCCTTGCAGTTGACGTTGCAGGATGACGGGGACCGTCTGAGCACAGATCCGGCGCGGCCTCGAAGCGCTCGGAAAGAGGAAGCAAGCGGACGGTTTTCGGAAGCGGCCTCCTCTCCAGCGCAGCTTCGGGTTCCGGATTTAGCATTGAGAAGTTCACAAACAGGAAGTGAAGGGCACACTACAAGACAGCGTGACACAGCCATCAACCGCTGCTGCTGGGCTCCCGGGGAGCGGTAAGTCCATTTGTCATACGATTTGTGAAATGGCAGGCAAACTCCGTGCATTTTTTTTGTTTATGTCTGAGTTTATTTTAAATAAAAAGCAGGTGAGTTTCTCCCCTTACATTTCCACGGGTACCGCCCTTTTTGAAAGCTGTTCACTATAGGAAAGTAGCAGAGTTCGTTAGACCCATTACACATTTATATAGGATTATTTATGGCTTCTTGGTGTCTTGCAGTGCATTGGCTGCGCCCTAGGGGCCCAGCGGAAGAGACATGGAAAACAGATTTGCTAGAATGGGCTCAGGCAGAGAGGGGACGAATGAAAGCATCTCTGTGGGCCGGCCTGAAGGCATCAATAGCTGACCCTTGAGACGAAAGCTGAAGAGGCGTCTTAATAGCCCCGCTGCGTTCAGGTCAGGTGCATGGCCATGTAAAGAGGGCAAAGGTCTCCCGCCAAATGACTCTGCCTCGGACTCCCTCACTACCACCCTGGAACGTGCTCCCCATCTCTCCACAGCCCCTCTCTCACACACATTTCATGTATTGTGAGCGCTGGTAAAGGCTGGCTTTACAAAAGGACTCCACTATCAACATAAAATACA
Organism: Lissotriton helveticus; assembly: GCF_964261635.1. Taxonomy (NCBI): domain Eukaryota; kingdom Metazoa; phylum Chordata; class Amphibia; order Caudata; family Salamandridae; genus Lissotriton; species Lissotriton helveticus. Next base: position 2,090,696,328 of record NC_136061.1, read on the forward strand.
GATCAGGTCTTTGCAGCAGGCATATTAACCCTCGGTGCTACCTTATGGAGCAAAAACTGTCACTAGACAAAACTCTGATCTCTCTCTCTCTAGCGGGAACATTATTCACAAGAGTTATCTTGTCATTTTGTTGCTGCCTGAAAGCTGGAGGCTGAAGGAACTTTGCATCAGGTGCTCTTAAATTGTAAGTTATTGCTAAACACTGGCCCTGCCCTGGACAATGACACCCTCCAGTTCAGCATCCATTGGGCCACACCGCCCTAAAGCTGGCCCTGGTAAGATAAATTGTGTGGAAAACCGTGAATTTTTTTTTTACTGGAGTGGGTGCCATATGTAAAGATGGGGCCCTAGGCCCGCATGATGTAAATAACTGCGACACGGGACACCAGTTGGGGATGGTAATTCTGGCCTCGAGCACATGCGCTTGGCCTCTTTTATTAACAGAGTCACCTGACCCAGTGCTGCACGTTCCGACGTGATCCTGGCTAGTTCCTCGCACACTAAACTCTGTGTGCTTTTCACGATTGAGCCGGCCGTGTACAGGGCCTATCCAGACTTGTCCCTGGGCTCCTGGGGGTCCGATATTCACTGCCCCTAGGCGGGGTCAATGCCCGATGGCCACCCCTCTGCAATATTTACCCCAAACTGCGGTGAGTCTTTTGAATTCACCACGTTACCCCAGGCCGTGTGAGGGTTTAATGTGCATTAGTGTTTATTTGGGAGGGGGCCTCCTCTCTCGGGCTGTGCAGCAGATGCGGGGGGGGGGGCTCTGCAGTGTGTCAACTTTGCGGGCTGTGCAGGAGGGTGCCGGTGCCATTCCCGTCACCCGCAGGCCAGACGCTGTCTTCACCTTCTCCTCCTCTGTCGGATCTCTGGCAAAAGGGGAGGGGGCAACACAGACCCCGGGGCTCCTGAATATTCAGCGGGTGGGCTCCGCTTTAGTTGTTCACTTAGTGTTGTGGTTGTGCCGGGCACACGCGTTGGCAGTCTCTATGCTTGGTGGTGCGAGGGGCCTTTTGGTGAGTGCGGGTAGGCTCCGCTTTGTCACTTCTGCAGGGGTTGTGCGCTACGGCAGTCGTGCTCCTTGCCTACCCCTCATAACATCACGGTGGCGCTGCTCGGTGCAGTCGCGGGTGGGCACCGCTTGCTCTATAGTCACAAGGGGAGGTCACTTCAGGCTCGCGCGCCCCCTCCTGTCTTCCCTGCCCCCTGGCTGTGCTTGCTTCCCTGCCCCCTGGCTGTACTTGCTTCCCTGCCCCCTGGCTGTGCTTGCTTCCCTGCCCCCTGGCTGTGCTTGCTTCCCTGCCCCCTGGCTGTGCTGGCTTCCCTGCCCCCTGGCTGTGCTTGCTTCCCTGCCCCCTGGCTGTGCTTGCTTCCCTGCCCCCTGGCTGTGCTTGCTTCCCTGCCCCCTGGCTGTGCTTGCTTCCCCGCCCCCTGGCTGTGCTTGCTTCCCCGCCCCCTGGCTGTGCTGGCTTCCCCGCCCCCTGGCTGTGCTGGCTTCCCCGCCCCCTGGCTGTGCTGGCTTCCCCGCCCCCTGGCTGTGCTTGCTTCCCCGCCCCCTGGCTGTGCTTGCTTCCCCGCCCCCTGGCTGTGCTTGCTTCCCCGCCCCCTGGCTGTGCTTGCTTCCCCGTCCCTGGCTGTGCTTGCTTCCCTGCCCCCTGGCTGTGCTTGCTTCCCCGCCCCCTGGCTGTGCTTGCTTCCCCGCCCCCTGGCTGTGCTTGCTTCCCCGCCCCCTGGCTGTGCTTGCTTCCCCGCCCCCTGGCTGTGCTTGCTCCTCCGCCCCCTGGTTGTGCTTGCTTCCCCGCCCCCTGGCTGTGCTTCCTCTCCTGAGTGTGTGTGTGGCTCTGGGTGTGTGTGTGGGTCTGGGTGGGGGTGTGTGTGTGGCTCTGGGTGGGTGCGTGTGTGTGTGGGGCTCTGGGGGTGTGTGTGTGTGGGGCTCTGGGTGGGTGTGTGTGCTAATGGCAATGTAAATGACTAAACCAACACATAAATACAAATGTTGTCATTTACAATGCCAATAGCTCTAACTTTTCCAAAGGCGAAACCATTGCATTGTAAATGCTTGTTGTGTTTCTGTGAGGACATGAGAGCACAGCACATTGCCGTCATATTAGACAGCCGGGAGACGTGTATTTAAATAGCAGTCCAATATATACCTTTTTGCATCATAGATAGCATCATAGAGGCCTTGTGTCATTCATTGTAAGAAAGAATTTAGGAACCCTGGAATTTCCCTCCTAATAAAACTGTGAAAATAAACATCTGCTGGTCATAAAAAACAGCTACATAAATAAGCCAGGGCCTAACAAGACACATGCTACAAGTAAAGACTGTGGCAACTAGGTTTTAAGTTAGTATGAAATGGCACATAAAAGTACGTGCATTAAAGACAACTAGTCTTGAAAGTTAGAATTATAGTATCATTATTTTGGATAAAAGAAAAAGCATGAAAGCCAGGACTTTCTTTACTATTTCTTTCCTAAGAAACACATTTGTGGTTCTGATGGTACATAATACCTTATTTCTAAAGGGTAAAATAAACTTTCTATGTTTCATTGAAGCATCTGTGCTTAGTTTCAAAAGAAGTTTTGTAAGTGTTATAAATAAATGCATTTAAAGGCAAAATGAAAGGAATAATATGTAGAAACAACAAAAGGGTTAGTGATTATTATTCAATAATGACTACATATAAAATATTATTAAAATTAATTGTACTAAAATCGTTTTTGCATTTTTATGATCTTCATAATGTCTAACAACCCTACTGTAAAAAAATTAGCAATATAAAAAACTCAACATGTGCATAGTGCGCATTCCGATTTCTATGTCTAAATGGGTAAACAAGTTGTGTACTATATTACAAGGCCGAATATTAGTTTATTTAACAACGCCAATATTACTGTCTCTTAGTGACACACTTAACAGATGATTTCTAGTCTGGCCTAATGGCTGCAGTCTCAAATACAAAGACTATAAGAAGTTACGCAAAGAGAGTAGCTCTCGAGACATGTGAACTACATTGAATGGCTTTATGCCCAAATTTCTAACATTCAAAATTTTTGAGCAACGTTGCACAGGAATAAGAATAAAAAACAGCAAAAGTTAGATCCTACCTTTAAAATATCAGCACAGAGGCACCCTCAGTCATGCTTCAGGAGAGATAATTTGAATTGTGATGGCCACCTGAAGATAACCTTGCTCAGACAGGGGACAACAAATTTAAGTGTCAGAGGTCACGTTCTGTATTGAGCACTAACTAGCACTGCTGAAAGCAAAATGGGGTTTTGAGCATTTCTTTTATCTCAGGTTAGCTACTGTTATTATTTCATACTAGTTGTTTGTAGATAACGGATAAAATTGATTTTATCTAAATAATTTCACACGCACAAGCTCTCTAGTGCAAGCTAAAAGAAGTATTTGTAGAAATGAAATAAGTCAAAACTTTTAGAGCATCCAAAAAGAGTTGTGTGTGATTTCAACTTTTAGGGGCCTACATTAGACTATGAAAGCATAACGTCAGCAAGTCCTGCAGTATACATGTACATTTTAATTGTGTAAATGCAACTGGGGATTTAGGGGTACATGCATCAAACTTAGAAATAGCGGATCCTAAAATAGCGAATTTTAAAGAATCACTATTTAGAAGTCGCTATTTCCTATGCATAACCGTTATAGCGAATATTTACAGAACAGGTAAAAATCGCTATCGCAAATAGCAATAACACAAATGCGACGGGCAAATACTAAAATACTTCTTTGCGATGTTGCTATTAGCGATAACGCAAATAATGAAATTGCTATTAGCGAAATCGCAAATAGCGTGTCACTTTTGATGCATGCTGATAACATCACAACCAGGAAGTTATGCAGTCCATGCTTCATTCAGTGCCCAGAGAGAGTGAGAGGAGGAGGTTGAGTGCAGGAGCAGAGCAGGACAAGCAACTTCTTGCCTTGCAGAGCTGTTCAGTGCAAAATAATGGATTCAACAGCATCAGGGGAGAGTGCATCAACCAGGAAACGCAAGCTCAAGTTCAGTGTGAGGGGAATTAAAAACCTCATAGAGAAGGTCATGAGGAGCCATGACAAGCTCTTTGGGAAACTGTCCCTCAAAGTACCGGAGGCAGAGAAGAGGAAAATATGTCTCAGGATCCGGAACAAAGTGTATGCAGTGGGGGTCACCCACTGCACAATAGATGACCTGCAAAAAAGGTGGTACGACCTGCGCAGCCGTGCCAAGGAGAGAAGACTGGAGTGGGACCAGCAACAATGCCTGGAAATGCACCCCTGGGGGACCTGGTTGAGTTCACACTCCAGCCTGAAGCTGTGGTGGGAGTGACCCAGTTGGATACATCCGGAGGGGGCAGTACTTCACAAGGTAAGATGCATGCAAATGTCCATTTCAAAAGACATATCATAATGTGAACCTCACCCCAGTTCAGCTCTAGTGTACAGATACTAACTCCAGTCCACATTTTCATGCAACACCCAAATGCTTTATGGGAGTTACAAGCAGGTTAGGCAAGTTGGTAGGCAAACACACTATAAGAAAGTTAAACATGCGAACACTGTGTGACAGATAGTAATTTAATGAGACCCAAAGTATGTTTAATGTGACAAAACATTACCCTTAAAATAAATTAACATTGCACTGCTTAACATCACAGATGCAGCAGAAGGAGAGTCTGAGGAGAGTGAATGCAGAGACACACACAAGACTCAGGCCAAGGATAACGTGGAAACACCTGTGGCCCCACAAAGCACTGCCCCTGCCCCCACTATACGCAGGCCCCCAGTTTCACTACTGCAGCCCATGGAAACTGAGGGGCAGTGTGAACCAGCTTCAGAGACAAGCCAGCCTCGAGGTTCCCCCATAACCACACCCCAGTCACAGGTCCGGCACAGCACTATCCAAAGGCGGAGGCGCAGGTCAAAGACATGCATCACATTGCCGGAGGACCAAAGTCAAAATGTCTGGGGTGGGCTAGAGAGCCATATGCTGAGGGTACAGCACCTGCTGACAAAACATATGAGGTCAATGCAGGCACAACTCGGCAAAATGGCAACCAACATTGCAGTCATGAGCGATTGTATGAGAGAACTTACAACAGCTGTGGTGGAAGGCAACAGGCAGTCCAATACGGCCATGCAGGAGCTGAGCAGGGTGATGTAGGAGGGCCGGGTGACACAGAGAAAAAGGCATCACTAGTTAATGATGCCCTTAGAAGCCTATACTAAATCTAATAATCGACTGAGCACCAACACTGCACTGCTGTCGCGTCGGTCTGTGGCCATGCAGATAGAAATGAGCCATTGTTGTGGTGATGTGGCCAGGTCACTGGTGCAGGTGACTAATGCAGTGGAACAAATCCCCAGCACCCCCCTGATGTGGCTAAGGACATCCTTCCAGTAGAGAGTAAGCGTCGGGCACGCCCACCATATATGTATGAGATCCCCCGTTGCAGATCGACACCGCCAGCACAGCGGGGAGGAGGCAGGAAACATCTGTTGCAGACGCTGCGGAGTGTAATACCAGTCATTAATTTATAGGCATTTTCCCGTTGTGGGATGCTACGATATATTTTGGGGATATCCCGCCAGAGCCTATGCCATTGCGCAGGGGTAATGTCCGTATCTGACAGTGCCTGCCATTTGTCTTGGTAGGGATGAGAAGGCGGCGCCTGCGGGTGTTGAAGAATCCGATAAATATGAGACACCAGCCCCTTGGACTCAATGGGAATGCGGACCAGCCGCTCAAAAGGGGTGAAGGCGCGCGTGACCGCCTGATACACGGTGTCTGCCGTCACCCAGTGCCGCAGCTGGGTGTACTGTAGTTGCGCTGTCGCCGGAACACGGAACTCCTCTCTACATTGGGCAAAGGATTTCATTTTGCCCCCCTCAAATAGGTCCGTGACCACCCTGCAGTCCCCTTGCGTCCACATAGTGAAGGCCCGCGTTCGATGCGCCGGCAGGAAAGACGGATTTCCTTCAATCGGGGTGTGCGGCGAGGGAAAAGTCGTCAGGCCTCTGCGCACCGCTACCGCGTCCCAGATGTCGAGCACAGTCTTCGCGGGGACCGCCAAATACGCACTCTTAGGGCACACCCCCCGTTGATGCCAGGCGAGGTCCCAGATGGTGCGCCCCGTCACAGCCCGGTCCATGTGATGCCATACCTTCTCACTCTCTGTCACCCCCCACTCCACCACGAAGCGGAGGCGCGAGGCCCAGTAGTAATCCAGTAGATCAGGGCAAGCCAGGCCCCCCCTATCCCGCGGTGTCATCAGCAATTTCTGGCAGAATCAAGGCCTTTTACCGCCCCAAATGAAGGCTGTGAGGGCATGCTGGAGATCGCGGATGTTGTTAAGCGGAATGGGCGTGGGAAGGCACTGGAATAGGTAGAGGATTTTAGGGAGGATTGACATTTTTACGGCGTTGAGCCTGCCCAGCCATGTCAGCACCAGGGGCTTCCACCGCCGTAGCTCTTCCAGGACCGCTCGTCGAGACTCCCGCCAGTTCACTTGCGACCATGTGTCCAGGGAAGGGGTTATCTGCAATCCGAGGTAGCGGATGCTCTGGGCGGCCCATTGGTACGGTGCCAACTGCTTGAGGCGGGGGATGTCCGTCTCAGGAATGGTTAGATTAAGGGCCCAGGACTTGCCGTGGTTAATCTTAAAACCCGAAGCCCGCTCAAAAAGGACCAGCGCTGAGTGGAGCGCCGGCAGAGACTTGTCAGGGCGGGTGAGAGTGAGGAGAAGATTGTCAGCAAACAACGCCACCTTGTTCTCACAGCCCGCCATGCGGATGCCATGGATGTCGGGCGCCCCACGGAGCATTGCTGCCAACGGCTCCACCACGAGGGCGAAGAGCAAGGGCGATAGGGGGCAGCCCTGCCGAGTGCCCCTGCGGATGGGGAACGGTGCAGAAAGCTGTCCATTAATCCGAATCCGGGCCTGCGGAGCAAAGTACGGTGCCATGATCCTAGTGATCATGGCCGGACCCAATCCAATCTTGCCTAGGATCGCCCGCAGGAAAGTCCAGCTCACCCGATCAAAGGCCTTCTCTGCATCCAGCGAGAGGAGGCAAGCTGGGATGTTCCAGTGGCGCGCCTTCCCCACCAAGTGTGCCACTTTGCGAACATTATCCGCACCCTGCCAGTTGCGAATAAAGCCAACCTGGTCCGGGTCCACAAGACCCGGCATGTGGGGGTCCAGACGTCTTGCCAGGATCTTGGTGTTAATCTTAAAGTCGGTGTTCAGCAAGGCTATGGGGCGATACGAGGCGCACTGCGTCGGATCCTTGCCGGGTTTGAGAATCAGTGCTATCTCTGCCATTCCCATGTCCCGAGACGGGCCCGCTACATCAGTAAATGAGTTAAACAATCGCAAGAGATGAGGTCCGAGCTGCACTTGGAACATACGGTAAAAGGATAAGGGAAGGCCGTCCGGTCCTGGAGTCTTCCCCAGGGGGAGATCCCGAATGGAATCTGCTACCTCTTCCTGGACGATCAGAGTTTCCAAGGCTGTCGCATGATACGGGTGGAGCGTCGTCCCCGTATAGGCTTGCAAGACCTCCGCCATAGCTCCTGGGTCTGGCGTCTCCTCCTGATAGAGCACAGTATAATAGGCACGGAACGCCTCGCATTTACCTTTCTCTGAAACTGCGTGCGTCCCATCAGGGAGCTGGACATTTGCGATGTGGGCCCTGGCCGCCCGTGCCCTCAACCGCCTTGCCAGCAAGCTGCCTACATTGTCTCCACCTTCAAAGTATTTCTGTTTCAGGGCCAACAGGGAAGATTCCGCCTTATTAGTGCGCAAGAGTCGGAGCTGTCCCCTGAGATTGGCCAACCGCCGCCTAGACACTGCAGAGGTGGTCTTGCGGTCCCTCTGCTCTTCTCGCTTTATATCTCTTTCTAGCGTATCCTCGAGGATCCGGGCCGCTCAAGCCCGTGCAATCGAAAGAGTGGTGATATGCCCCCGAATGGTCGCCTTAAAGGCGTCCCATACAACAGGGAAGGGCGTCTCCGGCAGGTCCTTGCTAGCAAAGTAAGAATCTATGGCCTCCTTGATGCTATCCACATCAGGACGCTCGGTGGCAGACGCCAGCCCGCCTCTCGAGCTGGGTGGACGGTCGGGTCCTGCAGCAGCAAGTCGACATGCCCATGATCCGATAGCGAGATAGCAGAGATGGAGGAACCCAGGACATCCTTCAGCAGGGCATGAGAGATGAACAAATAATCGATACAGGAATACGAGCGGTGGGCATGGGAATAAAACGAATAGTCAGTCAACCCGGGGAGCAGTAGCGCCATACATCGTAGAGTCCCAGGTCCGCGATCCGGGCACACAGCGCTGAGGATATAGCCCCAGAGCCATACGCCGGAGCATCGCTACGGTCCGCGTCCGGGTCCCAGACTAGGTTAAAGTCTCCCCCCAGAATCAGGGAGGGGTCCCCCCGAGGAACATGTGTGTTAAGAAGCGTGCGCAGGTACCAATCCTGCGACTGATTGGGCGCATACACATTGCATAAGGTGAAGGTGCGTCGTCCAACGTCCACGCTCACCCTGAGAAAACGTCTGTCCTCACTCCTGAAGGGCTTGGTGTCCCCCCGCCTGATGCCCTGTCTACAGAGAATCGCCACACCTGCTGTCTTAGTGTTTGCTGCAGCCCAAAATTGGAGGGGATATCTGGGGTGCGCCATGCGCCCAGCGTCGGCCTTCAGAAGATGGGTCTCCTGGAGGAATATGATGTCAGGGTTTTGCTGCAGGAGGTAATGCCAAGTCTGTTGCCTCTTATTGGGGGAGTTGAGGCCCTTGACGTTAAGCGTCAGGACCTTTAGGGGGCTAGGCAAGGGGGCAGCCATATTGAGATTCTAAGGAAAGTTGCCTGCGCCGCTCCATCCCCCTCCCGCAGCCGTCCAACAGCAACCGCACCCCACACCAGCACCGCGCAAGCCATGTGCCATCATCCCACTGCTCCCCACCCCACACAAGGAAAAAAGAAAGAGAGAGGAAAGAAGGAAGATGAGGAAGGTCAGGAGGAAGAGGAAGGCAAAAAGTAACTAAATGATCCAACAGTGGCCAACTGGGCCAGGTCCAGTCAATCCCGCCAACGGGCATCCTACACCCAGGGGTTCGGAAATGCCCAGGGATGTAACTCCCTCAGGGATCACCAGGTAGTGGGGGCGTAGCCTGTCCCGGGGTCATCGTGGGGAGGAGCCCCAGCGTCACCCACCCTAAAGACAGGATCCGGGGTGCAGAGTCAGGTAGGGCAGCCGTCCGCCGCGGCTCCCCGAGGAAAAGGGGGAGAGCACTCGCCCCCCGAGGCAGCAAAGCATGAGCCGACCTAAGCAGTCTTCCGCAGGCTCACGGGGTCGACGAACGAGAAGCAGCCTCCTCTCGGTCTCCCTCCAGGGACTTGATGTGGGCGATAATGTCCTGCTTGGTCTGGGACGCAGATTGGTCATCCCCCAGATCCGTGACATCACGGCGCAGCTCTCGCACACAAGTGTGGACCTCCGAGCGGAGGGAGCCGATCTCCATCTTCAGGTCCGACATGAAGGATGTCATGAACGCCTGTGTTACAGGGGCCGCGTCCCCCAATGGCTGCGGCGCTTCCACCGTTGGCGCCGATGTCCCCGACTTGCCCCACATTGCCACCACTGAGTTGTCCCTGGGGGGCACCGGCGGGTCAGCCTTGCTCCCCTTGGAGCGCGTCATGGTCAGTGTCAACTGGGCCCCACCGGCCCACCAATTCCACAAGGACCTGGGTCAAAGCTGTCGCAGGCGATAAGCAGGCCGTGGGGTACAGACTTTTTGGCAGTCCTCCCAGAGCGCCCCAACACAGAGCCCCAGGTAGCCCATACACGAACCACCACAGGGACCCGCAACGAGGACACAACTCCTGAGCCACCCCTCCAAGGCACGCCAGGCGGCGGTCCAAGCGCCTGCAGAGCCCGTCCAGTATCGTGGGGTAGGCGGGGAGTGCAGTCACAGGGGGGAAGGGGGAGCCCCCGATATACCAGGCTCCGGTTGTCGTCCGGTCCCCCAAGCCCAAGGCCCAGCTATATGGCCTCTCGTCGTGGGCCCATAAATAGTTCAGGGGCCCCAGGTCACCAGCCACGCAGTGCTCCTCAGGGCTGGGGACCCCGGGTGAGGCAGAGTGGGTCCTCCAAGCAACTCGTTATGGGGGGACACGCACCTCAGAAGGGCTCAGCTCACCAGGCCGCAGCACAAGGCCTCGCAGGAGCACCAGCGCCGGAAACGTCCCCCGGGCCCTCACCGCCACCCCCCACTCCTCACCTCACCGGGTATGCGCTGTAGTAGGTCCCCGGCTGCAGTCTGCTCACCACCTCTGGCCCGCCACCGCCGGGGCACACCGTCCAGCAGGGTCCCCGCCGTCAGCCGCGGGAAGGCGCCGCCGCCAGCAGCACCACCCGGCCGCTCCGCACGGCAGACTTTCCAGAACAGCACACGATAGGGGGGGAAAGGGACCCACACCTCAGGGCTTCAGGGCCGTCACAGGAGCCAGCAGTCAGCGGGTGGCAGGTCCGGTTCGCCTCGCAAGGATCACAAAATGGCGGCTCCCGGCCGCTTCGGGCAGAGGGAGAGCAGGAGCCTGAAGATCGATCGCGGCAGACTGCGCAATTCGGTCCGCCACCGGCACTCCCCAGTCCGCAAGCACCAGCGAGGAGGCCCGCTCCCTGGGTCAGCGACCCCTCCGGAGGCGATAAAGTAGCAGCTCGGGCGTCAGGCGGGCTGTGCAAAATGGCGGCTCCCGGCCACTTCGGGCAGATTGAGAGCAGGAGCCTGAAGATCAATCGTGGGGGACCGCGCAATTTGGTCCGCCGCCAGCACTCCCCAGTCCGCAAGCACCAGCGAGGAGGCCCGCTCCCTGGGTCAGCGACCCCTCCGGAGGCGATAGAGGAGCAGCTCGGGCGCCAGGCTGTGCAAAATGGCGGCTCCCGCCCAAGGACCGTCCCCGTCTCTGTACCGTTGGGCACCGCCGCGACCACAGATCTCAGCAGGAGGGTACCCAAGGCTCTCCGGGCACCGTAGGACCACAGCAACTTCAGGGTGAGTAGCGATCGCCCCAGGATCCGCTTATAATCGCTTGTGTGGGTGGTGGACGCCGGGAGCTCCCGAGAGACATGTCCTACCACATCGCTGGCTAAGCCACGCCCCCGGATTCATTTTAAGACACTGTGTCTATCCTTTAAGATACATAAATCTGCTAGTCCTAACCTTTTGAGCAATTTGCTCACCCCTTATGTCACCTCACGCCGACTTTATTCGGCGGGACAACATCTGGTTGTCATCCCACGGGTTAAGCTCTGCCGTGCGGGTGGGCGTTCTTTCCGCTGCCTTGCTGCTAGGCTGTGGAACTCCCTGCCTGAACATATTCGTCGCATAGACTGCCTGTTTGCTTTTAGGAAAGCTATTAAAACCTTCCTCTTTCCTTTAGTGTAGTTTTGGCTGCTAGATGGCTGTCATGGTTTTTAGACTGTTGTGTGTGTTTCTGCCTTCGAGCTGCCAGCGCCGGGACGCCCCTATGCTGGGGCAGCTGTGCGCTATATAAAACCCAATAATATAACATAACATAACATAACATAACATATGTGCTGAGCCTGACAGTAAAAACTTCCTCACCTTCTTTTCCCCCACTGAAACTGCTAGAGCCTCGCTGGATGTGTCTCGGAGTTATTGAGGAACCCTCGGTTTCCTCGCGTCTCTCACTTCTGCCGCGCTGGTCCGGAGCCGCCCTGGAGTTGAGACGCGGTCGCAGAACGGCGGCCAGCGGTCTCATCCGGGTGAATTGCGGCAGCGTCAGAACAAGCAACGGAGGTGGCTTCAGCGTTTTTTCTCCACGAGGGGCCAGCAGAAAGACAAGCAGCACCGAAGAGAAGGAGCATATTAATGCTAGCGAGTTGGTTAGCGGCGGCAACGGTGACGTGACGGTGGAGGTGGTAAGAGCGAGTTCTCCTCTCTACAAGAGGGGTCTCGCACAGCTGTTCAGGAGGAGGTGACAGAGCCAGGCCACTCCACAATAAACACTAGCACGAGCAAGAAGGGTGGCAAGAGGAAGGGGAAGCGGGTAAAGAACACTCCCGGACAAGTAGTACAGGCAGGTTGTTTAGAGGAGGACATGGAGGAGCAGTGTACCCCCAAAGTAGCGATAGCCACCACACCAGTAAAGGGCATAGAAGGGGACCAACAACAGGAAGAAACTCACTCGGGTCACGATACTGCCTTTCAGAGCTATCAAGTGAAGGGGAGGAGCATAAAGGGAGTTAGGAGTAAGGGCTCTACTAAAGGCCTTTCAAAAATTAATTCTGTTAGAGTTACTCCCTCCCTACGCTCATTCTTCAGGGTCCAGCCCCAGATTTTGAATATCTTAAATCAAGAGGCACATACTGGACCGCACAGCTCTAACATACCTGTTAAAATCATTGCCTCTATGGATCCTAAAGGTCCCCCTGAAACCGCCAGTAATATGCCTAAGCCTATGGCTACAGACTCCAGCACTAAATCCATTACTATTGAAGTTCCCAAGCCATCCCCAGCACTACCCTTAGGGCCCAAACCTCTGGAGGGCTTTGGAGTACCCCCAGATCAGCAGGCTAAGCAACAGGGTTAGAGGAAAAGAGGAGGGGCAGAGAGTTTAGTTGGGAGCTCGATAGAGGCTCTCTTTGCTTCTCTGAAAGATGACATAAAACAAGGTTTCGCAGTGTCAGCAGATAATCAGACTGAAATCAGAGCAGCATGTGACAGTCTGGAAAAAAAAGTCGACCTACTTAATTCAAGGACTGAATCCTTGGAGTGTTCGGTCGAGGTGCTTAAGGCGAATCTGGTGTCTGCAGAGGTCAAAATTCAAACTTTACGTAGAGATGGAGACGCCCTTCGGGAGAGAATGGAGACACTCGAAAATAACTCGCTTAGAAACAATCTTCGTCTTTTGAAGATTCCAGAGGGCAAAGAAGGGGCTGACATTAAGACCTTCGTAGTTGCACCGCTTAAGGATTCTTTGAATCTCGAGGAGTCTGTGTTTTTTTGGAGAAGGATATCCAGAGGATCCACAGAGTCCCTTTTCGATTAAATCCCAGCAGGGCCAAACCTAGGAAGATTCTTATCAATTTCCTTACCTATGCGGTTAAAGAGAAGATTTTGAATTTGGCTCTGAAGTCTAAATCTTTAAGTGGCCCTGATTTCTCCTTTGAGGTGTGCTCGGATCTATCTAAAGTTACCTTAGAGCGCCAGTGGGAATTAGGCCAAAGAATGGATACATTTAGGAAACTGGGAGCAACAGCGCAATTGAAATTTCCCGCTTTCTTGAAGATTATGTATAACAACAAAATGTATAACATTAGATCTCCATATGAGGCAGACGAATTACTAGAATCCATAAGCAATGTATCTCGAGGGAAAGAATGACCTGGGTCCGGTAGGGTAGGATCGGTCTGTACTGGCTTGAGGCCAGTTTTTGATGTGTGAGATGCTTGCGAATCCTTGCATTCCATCCCTCTTTTACCATCTTTAATCATTTAACTTGCCTTGACTGTTTATGCATAGTTCTGTGTACTTTCATGGTAGCATTGTGCTAAACGTAGGGTAGGAAAAGGGGGTAAGTGGAAGGTTAAAAAGTTTCAAAAGAAGGAAGAATGGAATAGATAAGAAATGAAAAATAAATAAATAAAATATACAAAGAGAGTATAAAATGGGAAAAAACGAAAAAAAAACAATCAGCACAGTATGGAAGAATATCTTTCCATAGGGAAAGATTTCAATTTTACATACTTATTTATACACTTATACATACCTACACATAATGAGCTGAGGTGGGTTGGGTCTCTATCTTATCAGCATAGACTCAGCACAGCTTTAACACAATATAGGGGGAAGGGGTCGGGAGAGTGGCTGTAGGACGTAAACCTGGTCATTCATCAGGCCAGAGTAATAAGGGATGGGTGTCCCAAAGGGTGGGGGGGGGACAGGGGGTAAAAATTCCTCATCAGCCGATACCCTGTCAGCATTGTTTATCTTTAAAGTTTAGCAGGGGTTCTAGTCATGGAGTCCATGAGTTTGCTTGGGCCCAGAAAGGGTTAGAATTAGGCCGTGGCTGTGGGATGGCACCTGTTGAAGTGAAGGAGAAGACACCATGACCTCGCTGCAGTGTTTGTCCTGGAATGTCAATGGCCTGCGTACGAAGGGCAGAAGAGCTAGAATACTTCAATATTTAAGAGACTCTCCGGCGCAGGTCATTGACATCCAGGAAACCCATCTTCTGAAATCAGAGACAAAAGAAATGTTAAAAAAACAGAAATGGGTGGATGTCTTTATTTGTACGGATCAAACGGCGAACATTAGAGGGGTGCTGTTCCTATTTAAAAAACAAGCCAAGGCTCAAATATTGGAATATAGAGAGGATCATAGTGGTAGATGGCTTATGTTGAGGATCACTTTAGGGGGTATGTTCCTATCTTTGGTGGGGTACTATGGTCAAAATCAGGACGATCCCTCCTGCTTAGACACCATCCGCCGCCATCTTATCGACTTCCCCGATCCGGTAATCTGGGTAGGTGACATTAATATTGTCTTAAATCCTAAACTGGATAAATCGCTGAGTTCCAGGGCTGCAGTCCGCTCTAAATCTCAGCAACTGCTTTTGACAATAATGGACCAGTTTGGTCTTTCTTATATATGGAGGGAACGGGCGGGGGATCAATTGGGGGTTTCGTTTAGAAATCTGAAATATAAACACAAGTCGAGAATCGACTATGCCTTGATCAGTTATACCCTTAAAGACTTAGTTAAAGATATTGAATACTTGCCGTCTCATCTTTCGGACCACTCTGCAATCTCCTTCAGCTTAATTTTTACACAGCAACAACAGAGTAGATCTTTGTCCTTCGAGTGAACTATTTTGTTGGAGGAAGATGAAATCAATTTTCTCCTTCTCGAGACTAAACAGTTCCTCTATGTGAACTTAGACTCAACTAATATTTCTGTTGTCTGGGACGCTCTGAAAGCTTTCTGGAGAGGCTGCATTACTAACAGAGCATCCTTTAGAAAACGGAAATTTAGGGAAGCTACTATGGGTCTAGAAGCAGCAATGAATAAAATAGAGCATAAACTGAATACTCAAATAGGAATCGATTTGAGGGAAGATCTCGATAAACTAGACTCGCTTAAAAAACAGCTGGAGTCTATTCTCCAAGAGAGAATTACTCGCAGATGGGAAGCAAGCAAAATTTCTCACTTCGAATTTGGCGAAGGTGCTGGCAAACTACTCGCCTGGAAAGTAAAATCAGACCAGGTGCGTAATCATATAAAAGAGATAATGGTAGAAGACGAGCTTTCACCTCGCTCCTCCAACCTCGATATTGGTAAGGCTTTCCGTGACTTCTTCCAAGTCATATATAACAAAGACATCATTGACGATCGTGAAAAGAGGAAAAGGTGGTTGGATAAGATTACCCTGCCTAACATCACGGACAAGCAAAAACTAGGTCTGGAACAGGAAGTTACAGAAGAGGAGGTCAGAAAGGTTATCGACCAGTCTAAAAGAGGGAAGGCGGCCGGCCCAGAGGGTCTTCCAGGGGAGCTATATCGCTCACTTAAAGAGATCATTATTCCAGTACTAGTGAAAGTTTACAATAACATACTCTTGAAGGGAGAAGACCCCCTGGTTTGTGGAGTGAGGCCACAGTCGTATTGATCTTAAAACCTGGCAAAGATCCAACTGATTGCGGGTCCTACCGCCCTATTTCACTCCTTAATAATGATTATACACTTTTTGCTGCCATCTTGTCAAACAGGTTGTGGGGGGTCGCTGATAGCATCATCCATTCAGACCAAAAGGGCTTTTCAAAGGGTGCCAATTGGCGGATCTTACCTACGATTTGGTCGGCGCAATTGATATTGCGTCCACTTTCACTCTCCCCTTGGCCGTCTTAACCATGGACGCAACCAAAGCCTTTGATAGGGTAAACTGGGCATACCTGTCTGAGGTAATGAAGAAATTTAATCTAGGAGGAGTATTCTGCCGTGCTATAGAACTGTTGTACAAGGCCCCAACAGCTAGACTACTAGTCAATGGGTCTTTGACAGATATATTTAAGATCACCAGGGGTACGAGACAGGGCTGCCCGCTCTCCCCTCCCCTTTTTAACCTGTACATCGAACCATTCGCACAGGTACTTAGAGAAGACCATAACATTGCTTCTTTTAAATTTGGAGGGTGGGAGAGGAGGGTGGCCCTGTATGCAGATGACATCCTCATTTTAACAGCTGACCTCGAATCAGCCTTCTCTACAGTCATCAAACGCGCGGAGGAGTTCGGCCAAATTTCGGGGTATGAAATAAACGCTAATAAGACCGAAATAATGGCTTGGAATATAAAAAACACACAACTCCATATCGGGGCTACCATGCGATATTTGGGGATCAGAATCATACAGGAGGTTGGAAAAATCCCCGAATATAATCTTGACCGAGTCTTTAAAGATTGTCAAAAGCAGTTGAAGTCATGGGCTCACCTCCCCTTATCCATCCTGGGGAGGATCAATCTAGTAAAAATTTCAATTTTGCCTAAGCTTACATTCCTCTTTAACTCCATCCCACTGGCGTTTGACAAGAATCAGATAGAGAAATGCCAACGAGAATTAAATTCTTTCATTTGGAAGTATAGAGCAACTAGGTTGGCATGGAAGAAGCTTAGGCGGAAGAGGGTAAAAGGTGGATTGGCGATGCCCGATTTGCAATATTATGCTTGGGCATTCCAGCTCTCGTACTCAAGAATGCTGTTGAAAATGCCCACTAGTACACCAGGAGGTGAGATGTTTCGGGCTATGTTAAGGGGAGCATGGTTACCAGAGGAAGGTTTTATGTTTAAGTTTGGGGTTTAAGTTTAAAAAAAAGTTACATTAAAAGTTCTCCAGTCGATGGCTAGAATCTGGTCAATAATAATAAGAAAAGTGGGGCTCAGTTACTTTTCAAAATTTGCACCACTCTCGGATTCCCCAGGTACACCCACATGCTTCCAGGATAGCTTGATTAGACCAGTGAGAGATTCTGGGATTTCAATGTGGGGAGATCTGATGAAAGGGGGTTCTCTACTTTCCTGGGAAGATCTACGGGGAGAGTGGGGACCGGTCTCTCCAGGTTTAAGCACATTCAGATGAAAAGCAGGGCCCAGGCCAGGCAGAATATTTTTTTGGGGAAGGCCAGTAAACTGGAAGAACAGCTAGTGGTGAGGCCGGTGGGTAGAAAGGAGGTCTCAGTGTGGTATTGGGCAATTGAGGAGGAAGTGGATGGCGTTTTTAAACTCGCCGATGAGTTATGGGGAGAGCACAGTGTGATCTGGTTTGGGTGGACTCATTCAGTACTTGCACAGAATAGTTAAACCTGCTTGGCTGAAGCGTAACCATCTCTTCACGGCCCATAGAGCATACCTTTCCCCGCTTAAGTTATCAAAATTTCAGTCGGGGAAAGTTTGTAACAAATGTGGTCTGCCTGAAGCATCTGATGTGCACATGTTTAAAGACTGTCCCTCCATTCGCCCTTTTTGGGATAATGTGAAGAAGACTTTGGAGTCTATTTTGAAGGTTCCCTTGAATATTAGTCTGCCTCTAATAATTTTCGGCCTAAATGACAACATCACGGGCCCTGCCAGATCTCTACTTTTCTACGCAATCCTCATGGCTAGGACACAACTATGTAAGCATTGGGTAGACTCAGTTGCACCAACCCACTCAGAATGGCTGACCTCGCTATACGAAGTATCCAAGGTGGACATGGCTAGATCCTGTAGCAAGAATAAGATCGCATTTTGGGATTTATTGTTACAGTAGAAATAGGATGCCCTGGGGTTTTTTTTTTTCCCCGGGTCCTATGATTATGCCTCTCTTGCTCCTCGGACTACTGTTATTAGTTCCCCAGGCCATCAATATGGTCCGTCAGGTCTGTAAAGACCGAGGTGGAGTAAAAAACCTATCCTCTCCCCTTGATATTCTTTCCGCCTATTAAACGTGCCCTGGTCTGAGTTAATAAGTCTATAAAGACCCCTGAATCTGTTCAGCAAGGATACGAATGGTGGTTGGTATCGTCTCAAGAGGGTTAAAGGCAAATGAGGACAAAAAAATAAAAAATAAAATAAGAAACATACACAGCAGCTAATACTAAGTTAGTCAAAGGTAATGCCACCGCTGACACAGCAGAAAAAGAGAGCACGTTACAGTCAGTGCAGATGGGATTCAGAGACAATTGTTGCAAGCTAATGTAAATGAAGCACCGTGGTCTGCAACACCAGATGAACATAGAGGGTGGATTGATGATGGATGTGAGCAAAATAATGAAGATAGTGCGGGCCTACCAGGGTGACTTGCCTGTGTCCCCACGCAGTATGTTCCTTTCCCTTACAAGACTGGAGCAGGGACCCTCTGATATTGCACAAGGGAGGGTGATTACACAGAGACATTTTGCTTCCCAGTGAATGGATTAAAATATTTGCTGGTGTGGCTGGATACGTTTTCAAAATGAATGAAGGTGTATCCAATAGGGAAGAATGATGGAGCAGCGGGTGCGCAGTGTTTCAGGAAAGCCATCTCTCCAAGGTTAGAGGTCCACCAGGGCTTAAATAGCGATAGAGGAGATTCCTTAGTCAGACCCCCAGGATATAGCGGCATGGATTCGCAAATTTAGCGGCACAAATCTGAAAATTTAGCGGCACAAATATGGAAATTTAGCGGCATTTTTACAGCACTTTATTTTACTCATAATCATTCATTTTCAGCCTTAAATCAATGGAAACTGTTTTAGCAGAGTATTCCACTTTGAATAGGCCACCTGGAATATGGAATAGAGGAAGCAGCCCACAGGTGAAGGCTGTTATTCCTTGGAATTGTAATTCTCCATTTGCTTTAGTACTAGTACTTCAATGAAAGGAAAGAGGGGCTCCAAAGATGGCTGCCCAGTGTTGTCGACCTTGTGGTAAATCAAAAGTGGGAAGCAGCGCCTCGGGCTGATTCTGGTGTAATGTCGGTCAATCTGTCTACTCAGTGTCAGAAAGAATATTTGGGACGACCTCGTCAGGTGGTGAAGTTGAAGTGCCCGGGCCGGCATGGGTCATGGGGTTGGAACTGGGCTCAGAACAGGAGCCATAGGCAAGACAGACTCAGATGGTCCAGCTGGCTTCATAGGTGAACTCAAGTGGAAGGCATCTCTGCTCCTTGGGGCCCGAAGGCACACCATAAGGAATAGGTAGGAATGCTAAGATCCAGATCATGCCTACGTGGAACTCCTTGATCTGAGGCAGCATGGCAGAAGGCCCCAGAAACTCGGGTTGTGCAGTATCCAGCTGCTTCGGAGTAGGCCTACTTTGGGTGCAAGATTGAGAAAGGTTGTGCCAGCTCCGTGCCAGGTCAGGCATATGTAAGTGATATGAGAGAGCAGAATTTCACTTAAATTTCCTGTGTTTCTTACGCTTACCTGAGGAATAGGGTGTTACGTATCAATGGGGAAACCCGAAAAACTTCCAGACCCAGATTAATAGTACAGTACAATACCTGAGGAATAGGAGAGCGACCAAGACCGATCTCTGGAGCAGCTCCACTAGCTCAGAACTGAGATCAAACTTTGGATATGGCGTGTGAATTGGAATGGTACCAGCGAGGAGTCTTCTTATGCTTGGTGACGTAAAGTTTCACCTTGGGTTGACTAATTGCCTTTGAGTTCATCGATATGCAGTGGCTGCAGGCCTTGGAGACGTGACTCAACCCCAGACACCACAGGCAGGCACGCAACACCCATTGGGCTCACTGGGCTTCAGCTCCACCCCCGTCGAGTGTGTCAGCCTGGGCTGACACAACTTTGCGACTGGCGTCTGTCTAATTGCAGGCGCACCCGAGTACTTCACAGGTCTTTAAAAGACCGTATACTTGTAAGTGGTGCTTTTGTTATGTATTCACCCCTTCTTACAGCCACTCTGGTTATGGCTGGGAGAATTAGCCCCTCCCAAAAACTTTTTCAGCCCCCCCAAAATTTGGCTCTAATTGCCCGCCTGACCACAGGCAATGGGTATCTGTCACAGATATTTGTTTGCAAAAGTCGATAATGAGTTTAAAACCTGTTATTTTAGAGGGTGAAATCCCTTGCACATTGAAGAAAATTTGCTGTTGCGGTCCGGTGTCTGGAGGCGTGGATAGTTTAGAAAGCAACTGACATCAGCATGTGGGAGTGGTCCATATAGGCCCTGCACGTCACTTCTGGGGCAGAAAGGCATCAGTGTAGAGCCACACAATGTCACACAGGGAATTTGACCATAAGACCAGGCATTAGCATATGAAAGGCTGGATTAACCCCAATTGGGAGGGAGTTGAACCAATGTTACCATGCACTTGTTGACTTTAGCCTCTCGTGTGCTGAATCTGGTATTTCTCACAAACACTGACTTATCTTCACAAAAAAAAATCAAGAAGTTATTATAAGAAGTTATGCCACAATATGTACTGAACACATTGGATCGTTCACTGCTGTTTTGTTTTTGTAAAGCAAGACAAACTTGGCATTTATTAATAAAACCGTGCAGCTTTCAAGCACTGTTAACGGCAATCAGATTTGTATAAGTCTCCTCTACTGACAGATAGGAAGGATTAAGGCAACCGTTAACGAGCCCTACCTTTCAACAGTCACTGCATAATTGTTAAGATGGAGTAAAAGCTTTATTCATGCACAGGGAGGGAAACTGTATGACCGAGATGTGCAATTACTTCATCTCGCGTTGAAACGCCGAAAGTTGGCATTTTTGTGCCAGCGGGCAGCTGATAAGGGCGATTAGCAGGGAGAACATTGGCTGTCTTCCTGAGATCCGTTAGTCATCCAGACCCCCCAGGATATAGCGGCTTTTGTAAAAATGCCACGCGATTTCTACAAAAGTGCCTATTTCGCGTACACTTTTGTAAAAATCGCTGCATTTTTACAAAAGTGCCGATTTCGCGGCAAACCGCGAAATCGCGAAAACCTGGAGGGTCTGCTTAGTGACTGCATTTATGCAAAATATGTTTTTTTTGGAAATAAAGTATAACATGCATACCCAATACCACCCTCCAACGCTGAGCCCAGGACGAGTAAATGAGCTCCCCAAAAAAATGTTTTGATTATTAGTAAAGGCAACTGACTGGCTCTGACTTTAGTACTGCCTGCAATGGAAAAAAGACTTCTAAAGTAATTATGGAGACATGGTCATGGTGAGAAAAATAAAAGCTGTTTCTTTTAGTTCTAGGTGGGCTGGACTGCAGACGCTGAACTAATGCCACAAATGGAATAACCCCTTCGATGCTATTGACGTCATGAGAATCGGTGCCCCGGTGCTCATGACGGAACCATTCTGTCATGAGGCCAGGGGCGAGATTTCTATTTCACCCCTGTGACCTTGGGAGCTGGGGAAGAGCTTCCCCAGCTCCTGAGGCCCCCTCCCTGGTTTCTGTGCCATGACAATCAGCGCGCACGTCGCGCTGTCGTCATTGCACAGAAACTGAAACTAAAATGAGCCTTTAGGGTCATTTCAGGTTCACTTTCTATGTGCTCAGGGGGATATCTCAGCCCCCCGCGCACGTAGAAAGACGGGAGAGGTATCATTGGAAAGGGGAGAATTTCCCAGTGGATCCCTGCTTGGAGATCGCCCAAGGAGAGCGATTCCCCAAGCAGGGATCCACCCACTAGACACCAGGGAGGGGGAGCGGCCCCTTGGGCAAGGGTCTTTGCTCCCCCATTAGGAAATGGGCACAATCCAGTCTTTATGCCCTCCCTGTGGGGCAGATGGGACAGTAGCCCCCCAATCTGCGCCCCTGGGGGGGCAGAAAGCCCACTAAATGCCAGGGATTGTTTATGGTTCATTTTATTTAGGGTGGGGGCTGCCCAAAATGGGCATGCCAATGCCCCCACACCCGCCACCATTACAGCCTTTCTGCCGCCCCGGGCAGAAAGCCTACTTGACGCCAGGGATTTTTTTTGCGCAATTGTTTTTAGGGTGGGGGCTGCCCAAAACGGGCATGCCAATGCCCCCACCCCGCCGCCATTACAGCCTTTCTGCCCCCCTGTGGGGCAGATGGGGCAGTAGCCTCCAATCTGCCCCACCGGGGGGGGCAAAAAGCCCACTAGACGCCAGGGATATTTTGGGCAAATCTGAATTAGGGTGGGGACTGCCCAAAATGGGCATTCCAATGCCCCATCCCCTCCCCCACATAAATTACAGCCTTTCTGCCCACTCTGGGGGGCAGATTGGGCATTAGCCCCCAATCTGCCCCGCCAGTGGGGCAAAAAACCCAGTAGATGACAGGGATTTTTTGGGTCAAATTTTTATTAGCCTGGGGGCATTGGCATGCCCGTTTTGGGCAGCCCCCACCCTAAGTAAAAGTTTCCCCAAAAAATTCCCCGGCGTCTAGTGGACTTTCAGCCCCCCCCTGGGGGGCAGATGGGGGCATTAGCCCCCAATCTGCCCTGCCGGGAGAGGGGGAAAAGCCCACTAGACACCAGGGATTTTTTTGCGTGGGCAAATTTGAATTAGGGTGGGGCTGCCCAAAACGGTCATGCCCATGCCCCCACCCCCTCCCCCACAAAAAATACAGCCTTCCTGCCCCCCGGGGGGGCAGATGGGGCAGTAGCCCTCAATTTGCCCCCCCGGGGGAGGCAAAAAGCAGACTAGACGCCAGGGATTTTTTTGGGCAATTTTTTTATTAGGATAGGGTTATTGGCATGCCTGTTTTTGGCATAACCCCCCTCAATAAAATTTACTGAAAAAATCCCTGGCTCTCAGTCCCCCCCCCCCGGCAGGCAGATGGGGGCATTGGCCCCCAATCTGCACCCCCAGGGGGGGCCAAAAGCCCACTAGTCGCCACATATTTTTTTGGGGCAAATTTGAATTAGGGTGGGGGCTACCCAAAACGAGCATGCCCATGCCCCCACCCCCTTCCCCTGCAAAAATTACAAAGGTACTTGACCCATACACGCGAGTGAGGTATCATTTTTATCGGGAGACCTGGGGGAATGCTAGGTGGGAAGAAATGTGTGTATCCAAGTAGATTCCAGAACTTTCCCACACAGAAATTTAAGAAAAAAGTATTTTTTTCAGCTAAATTTGAGGTTTGCAGGGGATTCTGGGTAGAAAAACATTAGGGGACCCATGCAAGCCATACCTCGCTGGACTTCCCCAGGTGTCTAGTTTTCAGAAATGTGTGGGTTTGTAGGTTTCCCTAGATGGCCGCCGAGCTCGGGGCCAAAAACTCATGGGACACCCCTGGCAAAACCAGATTGTTTCGTGATAGGTCATTTTAATTTCGCCTCAATAGGTTTTGGGCCCTTGCCTGTCGCGGGTACCTCTCCCACCCACGCGAGTGAGGTATCATTTTTATCGGGAGACCTGGGGAAATGCTGGATAGGAGGAAATGTGTGGATCCAAATAGATTCCAGAACTTTCCCACACAGAAATTTGAGAAAAAAGTGATTTTTTCAGCTAAATTTGAGGTTTGCAGGGGATTCTGGGTAGGGAAACTTTAGGGGACCCACGCAAGCCATACCTCTCTGGACTCTCCCGGGTGTCTAGTTTTCAGAAATGTGTGGGTTTGGTACATTTTCCTACATGGCCGCCGAACCCGGGGCCAAATACTCATGGGACCCCCTTGCAAAACCAGGTTGTTTTGTGATAGGTAATTTGGATGCCGCCTCAATAGGTTTTGGGCCATTGCCTGTCGCGGGTACTTGATCCACCCACACAAGTGAGGTATCATTTTTATTAGGAGACCTTGGGAAATGCTGAGTGGGAGGAAATTTGTGGATCCACGTAGATTCCAGAACGTTCCAACACAGACATTTCTGAAAAAAAGTGATTTTTCAGCTAAATTTGTGGTTTGTAGGGGATTGTGGGTAGGAAACCTTTAGGGGACCTACGCAAGCCATACCTCGCTGGACTCCCGCAGGTGTTTAGTTTCCAGAAATGTGTGGGTTTGGTAGGTTTCCCTAGATGGCCGCCGTAACCAGGGCCAAAAACTCATCTGACCCCACTTGCAAAACCAGGTTGGTTTGTGATAGGTAATTTTGATGTCGCCTCAATAGGTTTTGGGCCCTTGCCTGTCACGGGTCCTTGACCCACCCACGCAAGTGAGGTGCCATTTTTCTCTGAAGACTTTGAGGAATGCGGGGTGAGTGGAAATTTGTGGATCCACGCAGATTCCATAACGTTTCACCACAGTAATGTGAGGAAAATGTGTTTTTTTGACAATTTTTTAGGTTTGCAAGGGATTCTGGGTAACAGAACCTGGTGAGAGGCAGTCAAGTTACCCCATCCTGTATTCCTCAGGGGGTCTAGTTTTCAAAAATATATAGGGTTGCTTCTGTTTCCCTAGGTGCCGGCAGAGCTAGGGTTAAAAAACTACAGCTATGCACTTTGCCAAAAAAGGGTAAATTTTCAAAGTGAAAATGTGGTGTGTCCACATTGCGTTTTGCGCCGTTTCCTGTTGCGGGCACTAGGCCTACCCACACAAGTGAGGTGCCGTTTTTCTCGGAAACCTTTGGGGATGCGGGGTGGGTGGAAATTTGTGGATCCATGCAGATTCCAGAAATTTCCACCACAGAAATGTGAGGAAAATCTGTTTTTTTGACAGTTTTTAGGTTTGCAAGGGATTCTGGATAACAGAACCTGGTGAGAGGCAGTCAAGTCACCCCCTCCTGGATTGCCCTTGGTGTTTAGTTTTAAAAAATTTATAGGTTTGCTAGATTTCCCTATGTGCCGGAAGAGCTAGGGTTAAAAAACTTCAGCTAGGCACTTTGCAAAAATAGGGTAATTTTTCATTGTGAAATTGTGGTGTGTTCATGTTGCGTTTGAGCCATTTCCTGTCATGGGCACTATGCCTACCCACACAAGGAGGGACCATCTTTATTGGGAGACTTAGGGTAATTCAGATTTGTAAAGCAAATGTTGTTAGCTATTGGCTTTCAATGCATTTCTGCCTGCCAAATGAAATACAATGTGTAAAAAGGAAGTCATTTTGAAAAATGACCAATAATTCTCATGCTAGTATGAGTATTCCCAATTTCGGAAATGTGAAAATATCTACTGTTTCTAAACTCTATATGTTGTTCCTATTTCAGAAATACATAGGTGTCTTTCATACCAATTTTACCATGTTTAAATTTTCCCAGAATAATTGCCATAGACCAGGTACATAATAAAAAACCATTGCAAATCGCTGCTCAGTTTTCCCCTCTAGGTTCGTAGGGTTCTTGATGAACCTACAAGTCCTATATATCCCCATAACCAGTAAGGTCCAGTGGATGTAACGGTATTGGTTTTAAAAACCTGTCTTTATTAGAAGAAGTTACAGGTGAAAATGTTGAGACAGAAGGCTTTTTTTTCAACTAATTTTCAATTTTTCCTATATTTAACTGTTAGTTTCTATAAAGAAACCTTGAAGGATCTACACAAATAACCCCTTGCTGAATTTAGAATTATGCCTACTTTCTAAACATGTATAGCTTTCCAGGATCCATTATTGCTTTCATACCTATTTCTACTATTAACTGGTAGGAGGATGAAAGTACAAAAAATAGCAAAAATAGGCTGTCCCAGAAAAATGCCAAAACTGTGTACAAAGGTTTGATTTTCTGACAAAAGTTTGTAATTCCTTAAAAGCTAGAAAAATGGTGATTTCAGCCCCACAAACCCTTTTTTGATACCATTTGCAAAGAAAAAAGCAGACGCTTTCATTTGCAGCAGTTGTTTCCCAAAAAACCCAAAATGTAGCTGTATTTCGTCTAATTTCTGGGCCCCCTCCAGGGAAATCCACAAACCCTGGGTACCCTTAGAATTCATCTAAGGTTGGAAGAAAAGGACGCAAATTTGGCATGAATGCCTTATGTGGTCAAAAAGTTACAGAGGCCTAAGCGCGAATTCCCCTAAATAGCCCAAAAAAGTCTTAGCACAGGGGGGAAAAGGCCTAGCAGCGAAGGGGTTAAGGGGACAAGATGAAGTGCAGCACTCCAATGCCTGAGATGACGGGTACATAAATTGATGAACACCTGTCACCAGAGGACCAGCACAACACAACAGTCAAGGAGAAGACAGACCAGACCATTACTACGTCCCATGAGGACCGATCATAAAGTGTTGCAGGGACTCTGACACCAACTGACGCTATTTGAGTGAAGTACACAATTAATTCTCCAAGAAAGGTGATGGTCTGCACCTGCAAGAAAAATAGAGTGGTGGACAACGCAGGGCAGGTCCGTGAAACCACCCTGAAAAAGATGACTGCGGACCAGGAGGAGAAGCAGATGACAGCTCACCACGTGCCTTTAAATTTCTGACACTTACTGAAAGTGCCCGGGAACGGTGACACTGTAGCCATATCCATTGCATAGAGCAAACAATATTTGTTGGACACTTAATTATGAGTATGCTGCCGGTATCACAACAGACTGCTGATATAATAATGCACACCAAAAGTTGTATGAATTGAATACTAGCATATCATTGTGTTCATGTTCAAAAATAGTTACCCCCCCGCAATGCACTGCTGATGACGTCACATATTTACAATATTCATGACATGGTCGGTGACATCACAGATGACATCTCAAATGACCACATATTCCGAAAATGGTAGTCTGTATTTTACAGTGGGTGTATCAAAGGTTATATTAGAGTGTGAGGAGGTGGATCAGATTTTCACGTGGATGATGTCATCAGTGATGTCATTTGAGATGTCATCAGTGATGGCACTGACCATGTAATGAATGATGTAATATGTGACATCATCAACAGTGCATTGCGGGGGTGTGAGTTATAGTTAGGTGAACTAACTATAACGGGGGAATTTCTATGGTTTTGTACGAGAACAATGTCCAACTAACTATATTGTCCCTGAAACCTATGGTTTTTTCAGTGAATTTCTAAGGTTTTTAAACGCTATTTTCTAACTATAATGTGCCTGAAACCGATGTTTTTTTCTGTGAATTTCAAAGGTTTTTTTAAATGCTACTTTCGAATTATAACATTCCATAAAGCTATTGTTTTTTTCAGGCATTTTGAATATTTTTTGTGATATTTTGTAACTTTAATATCCTAAAAATAATTTTTTCATTTTTTTTTGTTTTTTATTGAAATAATATAATGTCTTCTGTTTCCTTAAATATTATTATATATATATTTTTGGGAGAAAAAAGTGGATGTGCGGATTCAAACCGCCATATTGGTAAAGTCGTGAAGAATGCGCGTTTCAGCCAGCCCACTCCGCTTACGCTTACAGGGAAGGAATTACTGCTGATCACAGGTCTAGTTGTCAGCATGCCACAGCCACTCCCTCATGGCTGGTTTACACCCACACCACACCCTTGCAGCATAGGCTTCACAGGACATGTGACCCTGCCAATAAAAAGGGCCGGGCGCATGTGCTCAATGCTATTTCCACTCTCTATCTGGGTGTATCCGTGTGCTTATTATGTTGGTTTCAGCCGAGGCGCTTTGACCAACACAGGCCTTCCGCAACGTGGCGATGACTTGAGGTGCACAGAGTTAGTGGCAGCCGAGGCATTTTGGCCAACACGGGCTTCCCGCCACGTGGCCATGACTTGAGCTGCACTGAGTTAGTGCCACCAGAGCTGAGCGGGTATGCAGCCTGCGATGATGTGTAGGCCTCAATACATCATCCTGGCAGTCAAGACCCGATTTGAATTGTGAGCTCGGCTGGACCGCGTGTATGCCAAAGGCAGCTGGCTGTACAGACATGACTCCTCGGCGCGGTGCAGCAGGATGCGCTGGGGGCCTGTAACTCGGAATCCAGCGACGGATGAGGAGGTTACTCCGGTATGTGGTGGGCCCTCTTGGAGACACACCAGTGGCAGCAGGTGAGCATTGAGGTCTGTGTTCGCAGGGTCGGGCAGTCATCACTGGGCAGCGGACTGGTCTGGGGACCAGGGCTAGGATGCTTGTGAAAGATGTAGGAATCATGCCAACTGCCTCAGAAGTTTGCGACAACATTAGTGTATATGCCCCGTGGTCCAGTTTTGCCTGCACATTGTTGGAATGCATGTGGTTTCTGTTGCGGTGATTGTATGCAGTGTCGTCAGGGGGCACAAGTAGTACATGTGTGCAGTCAGTTGCCCCCATCACGTGCAGGTAGCCTGCTATGGCGTGGTTCCCTTGCTTGGGCTCCAGTTGTTCCTGCGCAGTATGGGTGAAGTGAACATGCAGGTGTATCTTGCTGAAACGAACCGTGATGCCTACAGGTGTGATATATCCTGCATAATGAGACTGTAACAGAAGTTTGTGTGGTTGTAACAATCTTTTTCTTTCCTACGAAGGTTATGACCGCACAAACTTCTGTTACAGTCATTTTGTACAGGATTGATCATACCTGTAAGCATTCCGGTTTGTCCAAGTGCAATACATTGTACCATATTATGTTTGTGACCATACTAACGCTTGATCATTGTCTTCATTTATCCAACAGGTTTCTGAATACAGAGTTTTGGGATTTCCAGGACGATCTACAGTTATTTCAATCCACAAGTTGATGTTTCCCATTGGCAGCGTCACTCGTTGTTTGATGTTTTTGTGTTGTTAATTTATGTTTTTCTAATAAAGTTATGTTTTTTCACTACTGTTGGCCACTTGACTTCATGACCTGGTGCACCCCCATTTCAGTGACTACAATCTTGGATTTGGAGCACAGAGGTGTCAAGCAATGGCTGGGGTGGGGGTTGGTTGTGCAGGAATACCACAAATTGGGACGAGCGGGTGGTGCGGATACAGGGGCCCTACGTTGCTTTTGGAGACATGTATCCAAGACATATGAGGAAGTTTAATAGGGCTGGCTGTGAGACTCCTCCAACTCTCACAGTTGTTAGTTGGAAGGAACCAGAGGCCAACAGGTGCAGCACAGCCAGCTTTTGCTGATAACTCGACGATAAGTCCCAACTGTTGGGTTATAGGGTGATTCTAAAATGAGAAAAGTGTGCACAGTACAAACACCCTGACCCCCTAGGCCTGCTCACGGGATCCCATAAAAAGCCGCAGGGCCAAAAAATTATATAAATAAAAGATTTATAGCGGCTGGGTGCACGAATCCCGACCAAAAAAAATTAAAAAACGATGGGGCGTACTCTCAAGGACTTATTGTTGAGTTATTGTCACTTTAGCGCAGCAAAAGAATTATCATCCCATTCTCAACCTGGTGAAATCTGCCGATATCGCCAGTTTTCCAGCACTAGCTTCCGCAAAAAACATCGCCACCAATGATAGTGACAGCTAATGCTAATGATATGCAAAATAGGCGTTCCCGTGCAAAAAAAAAGATGAAAACACCACTTCCCGATATTTTCAACGACCAGCCAAATCTGCGATGCGATCCAAAAACAGGCGATAAGGCGCGTGAGCAGTAAAACTTTAACATCTGCCTTTTACTGGTGTAAAGAAGGACGACTATCTACAGTATGAAAAGGAGCCCAGCCCAGAGCCACATCTGAAGACCAACACTTCTCATAGAGCTACTGATCATGCAGCTCCGCTACCTAAGAAGGCCACAACACCCACCGGCACCACCCCCAGGACCTCCCCCTCCAAACCACCGCCCCTACTACCACCGAGGAAGCACTGAACAGCGGACCTTCCTAAAATGGCATGGCTCCTCACCCACACAATAGCTGAATGTTGGGAGATGTGGGAACCAAGTATGTGAGAAGGAGGCAGGACACCTATCAACAATAATGCACACAATGGCAAGGGTAGCAGTGGTGTGCTGGACAGACCTCACTATGCAGACCACATACCTCTCCATGTGTACATATACTGCTGGTGCTTGTACTTTTGTGGACAGTGGATGCAACCATGTTACCTCAGGCAATGAAGAAGATCTCGGTCATGTAGCTGTGTCGTCCCCTCCTGTAAGCGGAAACGGAAGCGGAGTGGGCTGGTCCAACGTACGCCACTCCAGATTAAGAGTGTGAATAAATAGACCGAGGCTCTGGGCGTGGTTCACTTCTGGGAAGGCCAAAGCATCTGCCAGAGCGGCGGCCCTCACCCTGCCACGAGGCCACCGCCGTGACTGCCGGCCTCCTCGACACAGGCTCCCTGCGAACTCAGCGGCACAACACCGCAGAGTTATGTCTCTACAGACTACTGCCTTCCATGTACACTGCAGGCAGCAGGGCTCACATTTTTGATCGAGTCACGATTGCAGATGACGCAGTCCAGTAGGCAACAGACATTGCTCCCAGTGCGGCCCGCCGGACCACCCATCATCGCTGGTTGCGCACACACTGAGTGCTTCAGGTGCCAGTAACTCAGTGCACCAAAAGTCATCGCCACGTAGCCTTATTAAGGCAGAATTCATTAGGCAAAATACATTGCTACCAGTGTGGGGCACCCGGACCACTCATCATCGCAGGCTGCGCATACGCTGAATGCTTCTGGTGCCACTAACTGTGTAGCTCAACTCAACGTCACGTGCCTGGGGGCCCTTGCTGACCGCTGCCTCCGGTCTACACTTCGGTCAGCAGGGCTGACAATTCAAGTAGAGTCACGATTGCAGATGATGCAGTCCAGTAGGCAACAGACATTGCTACCAGTGTGGACTGCCCGGACCACGCATCATCACTGGCTGCACACACGCAGAGTGCTACAGGTACCACTAACTCTGTGCAGCTCAAGTCAACACACCATGGCTGTGAGCCCTTGCTGACCCCTGCCTCCGGCCTATACTGCGGTCATCAGGGCTCACAATTAAAATTGAGTCTTGATTTATTAATTGCAAAGTCAAGTAGGCAACTAACTATAACGTCACAGAAACCTACACATTTCGACAACGTATTCCATACATATTTCATCTTTCAACACAGTCCTGTAGGCAACAGACATTGCTCCAGTGCGGCCCGCCGCACCAAGCATCATTGCTGGCTGCGCACACGCTGAATGCTTCTGATCTCACTAACTCAGTGCACCATAAGTCACTGCCACGTGGCCTTACTGAGGCAGAATTCATTAGGCAAAAGACATTGCTCCCAGTGCTGCCCGACTGAACCACGTATCATCGCTGGCTGCGCACACGCTGAGCGTAACTTTTTTTAGTAACTCAGTGCACCACAAGTCAACACCACATGATTGTGGGCCTTTGCTGACCGTTGCCTCTGGGCTACACTGCAGTCATCAAGTCTCACACATATCCAATTAAATCCTGCCCTGCAAGGACACATCATCATCACTGGCTGCGCACACGCTGAGCACTTCAGGTGCCACTAACTCTGTGCATCCCAACTCATGGACCCTTTATGATTGACTTTCGTGCTATAGACACCGGACGCAACATTGTCACCTCAGGCAGCAGGAATATCCCGAAGGGTCATTAACAATTTCTTCACATGAGCACGCTCAACTCTGGTGCCCCTACCTCAGTGCACCACAAGTCATGGACCCTTTACGATACAATATTTTGTGTGTGATTTAAGATCTAGTGCCCCTACCTTAGTGCACCATGAGTCGTGGAATCTTTATGATTGAATCTCTGTGTGTGATCCGATAATCACTGTTGTAGTTGTTGCCAGCACCAACCATACCCTGACGGCTGGCTTATACTCACCGCACACGCATCCAGCACAGGCGTCACTGGACATCAGACCCTGGAAATAAAAAGGGGCTGGGCTCATGTGCCCGTAGCCATTTCCACTATCTATCTAGCTGTGTCCGTGTGTTCATTATGTATGCATGATGGCCCTGGGCCCTACCACATTACATTGTGCTGTTGACTACACACGCAACCGTGTCACCTCTGGCAGTAGGGAAGACCTTGGTTATGTAACTTTGTCTGGGTCATTCTATGAATTCATGGGTAGAGACTGGATGATTAGAGTACTGCAAGGAGAGTGTATGGTGAATTTATAAATGCTTGGGGATTGGAGGAGTGATTGGATAAGTACATATGTTGGTGGAGCCCAACCCCCGAGCACAACCTTGGCTCTAATTGACTGCCAACCAGTGGCAACCCCGGCTGAACATCAGGATTGCAAACCAAGCCTTGGGAGAGCCAACGCTATTCACGGAGCGTGAGTAGGCACCGCGCCGGTTCCTGAGGCACACGCTTTCTTTGCTACGGGGATCCCCACAGCCTTTGCTCTAATGCCCTGGGTTCCCGCCCACTAAAATCTAGGCCACGGCTAGCGGGAATACTGCATGAATGCCTGGAAAACCGAGTCCAGGTGCTTGGAATTCTCATTGTGGTATACTGCATTCTCATTCAGTGGATACCCTTCCAGGTCGTTGACCTCTGGATCAAGGTATTCTGACTTTTGGATCCCCGGAGTCCCTTACACTGGATACCCTAAAGCGAGCTGCTGGGTCCGTGGAGCACCGCTAATAAAAGAGCCAGAATCCTGTCTGCAAGATATTCCCAGCCCCACAGTTGGATCATTGACATACTGCGTATAGAATCCACTGAATTCTGTAAGCGTAAGCAGGGGCTTTAAGAAGGGGTGAAACAGAACAAAGCCTAATTAACAGGTAAATGGTCTTTTAAAGACCTGTGAAGTACTCATGTGCCATGCTGAGAGCAGCGCCCCCAGCACATACACACTAGGGGGCCGCGCTGAGAGCTGCACACCCAGCGTGTTCACACTAGGGGGGTCACGCTGAGAGCCATGCACCCAGCGTGTTCACACTAGGGGGCCGTGCTGAGCAACCCGTTAGGATCACCACACCAATCTATTCTTAAATAAAATGGTCCACTTCCATTAATTTATATTTACCCAGAGGACCCCATTCCCCGGGGCATGCCCAATTCTTGAATGTTTTTAATAATCATTAGGAAGGATGGCCGCGTGGTCCCCCTTCCATTGTCCACTTCTGGCCCCGGTAAACCTATCCCCCGGGACCTGACCTCTTCATTGGGGACCACTGGGGGGGGGACCCCAATTCCCCCACCGTCCCGTCGGCTCCCTGCCTCCTGCGCGAACCGGCATTGCTTTTGGGCAAGGGGAACTACAAACATGTAGCTCTCCTTGCCCAAACGCAACCCTGCTGTGCTTCATTGAAGCAAGAGCAGGTTTTCCTCCTCTCCCTTCAACGAAGCAAAGCAGGGTTTGCTATTACATAGCGGGAGACGTCCTTCCACCCTGTCATAGCAAACAACAATGTCCCGTGGGGTGGGCTCCCCGGGACATTGCAGGAGCCGGCCCTGGGGGGTGGCAGTCCCCAGGGCCATCAAGGGCTCCAGGAGTGGGGCTGCCTGGCCCCCTCCCTCTATTTTTGAAGCGCCAGGGAGGTGGTGGTCCATGGGGCTTCGGGGGGCCCATGAGGCCCTCCTGCATATTTAATTAAAGCCCCGGGGGTGGCGATCCGCGGGGCTTGGGGGCCTCGGAGGCCACCCAATAATTACGGGACAGGAGCAGGACAGGAGCAACGCGGTATCAAAACACATGGAAAGCCACCATGGAGGAGATTGGAAACTTCTGAAGTTTTGCGGAGACAATGAGCCTATCTGACAGAGGAGGTCACCGGGAAAAACTCTTGCGTCAGAAAGAATTGAGACACATTCTGAACTTTAGGACCATGACTCCCTTTGGTTTGAACTAGTCAGAGGAACTATATATACATCTACAATAAACTGGTGAAACAACCTTCCCCTCAGCCCTCTCTCGTCCCTATCCATCCCTCAAAATATAATTTTTTATAATTTTCTCACACTTCACCCCAGCAGAAAAGCCCCACTCCACAAACCCCCCCACCCCTCCCCTTAATTGAAACTCACATAGTATAAGCCCAAGAGCCAAAAGGACTACTGTGAATCATAGAACAGAAAATTACAGTTAGCCCACTGGAGGGCATGAGTATTTTTGTAAATAATGACAATATACACACAATATTGCACGTTGATATCGGCCCATTGGCGGGCAGGAAGTTTGTTTATATAACATATGTTGAACAAAAATAGGACAATTTAAACACAATATGGCACAATAATATCGGCCCACTGGTGGGCGGGAAGTTTATTTATGTAATAATGTTAAATGAAAATGTGGCAAACGATCAGTGCATGTTAAATGTATCATGTTAAATGGCTTAACATTTAAAGCCATAAAAGTGATAAAAAACTACATTGCCCATAATTCCAGAGTCACGGGAACAGGACTCAGGAAGTTGCCCTATCATGTGTTTCCTGTATGGGAGGGGGTTTTCCTTCTCTTTTTTTAAAATGAAGTCTTAAATAACACCTAAACACAACAGCAATCTGACCGTGATCAAGGTAGCGGGCGCTACCGAAACACGTTGGTTATGTCTGTGCTGAGACCCAAATGGATTTAAGAATAAATGAATTGAAACTTAACGAATTGGTTGGTGATTGCGGCTCCAAGTTTCCTTTCTTGGAAGAAAACGGTGTTGTAATATAGAGCGTTTGGGCTCAACCGCAGGAGCGACGCACCTACGCAGCAGCGTCAAGCATGGGGAACAAGGGAGCCATATCGTTGGATTGAAATTTCCCCACCGGTGCTCATCGGAAAAAGAAAACAAGCAAACGGATTTGGTGGTGACGCGAAGCGAAGGAGAAGCAGTCCCACGCCAGCCCCGGAGACCAAGACCGAGGTAAGAGCGTGTGGCTTCCCATTTCGCTAAGACTGTTATCCCCCATATAAAACAACTTGGCAAGCATACGGCGGAAAAACAAGCCGTCCGGTTTCGTAGTAGGTTAATCGAGAACCAATGCCGCAGTGTGTATGAACTCTTTTGCAATCAAAATATCCCAATGCGGATGGAGCAAAAATAACGGACACCAAAAAAGCAGTTATTGACCCGAATTATACCTAACAACCATCAAAAGTTTTTGAATGAACAAATACATGAAATAATCCAGAATAGGTCAAGCACAGAGAACGTTATGGATAAACGAGAGGCATAGAGGAAGGAAGAAGTGTCAACTATGTTTGACAAAGGGAACATGGACAAAGTTTGGGACAAAACAAACGAACCCGGGAAAAATGACACGAAAAATAAACTAAGATCATGAGAAAAACTATATAAAAAAGAAATAAACAAATCATGGGAACTGATTACACTGGAAAAATATTTGGAGGTGGAAAGAGTCCCTAGGGGACTACGAATAATGTTGATGCCTAGTCAACAAGATGCCACAAATGACCTACTGCAGGAATGGGGGGAATATATTTTAAACTCCTCCCTAGGGCTAATAAAAATGCTGGTCAAACATATCGAAATCGCATTGGAAAAAGTCAAAGACCAACTAAGACAAATGGAAAAGGAAATTGAAACAATGAAATTGAGCCCAGAGATGGCTAAATTCAAAGAAGATCTAAATAAACAAATTGAGAAACATGAGGAAGTGGTCAGACAAAGGAAACACAACAAATTTGTTAGAGATGCCAAGGATTACTCAGAGGGGCGAATCTTCATTTTCGCACGTCAATTTGATCCCTTTAAACAACAAGGCGGAATAACAACTGTATCATCCTCCAGTATGTCAACCTTAACATCCAATGAATTGAGTAAAGATGACTCCACTATGGATAAAGCCAAAAGGATTTTTTAGGGGATATGCGCCTCGTTCTCCAGCAACGCCAGTGGGAACAAAACCAGGGGGCGCAAAGAAAACAACAAGGAAGGGGAAGAGGAAGACCATGGCAATCAAAACAACAACAAAACATCCACAACAAGACGAGGATGGAGGGGGAAGCAGTACAAACGAAAAGATTGGTACAGAGACACGCGGTATGAAACAGAGGAGGGGCAAATGAATGAGGAGCTCCAAGTGGTAAATCTCTCACAAAGAGAAATATCACCGTCAGAAATTTCCTTGTTAAAAAGAGGGATCAACTATTGCCCAACGCAGAGAATGGGTATGGCACAAACCAGAATAGACATCTATTTATTATACGGAAAATAAAACTGGCTAAACATTTCATGGAAAGGAAAAATAAACCAAAAATCACGAAAACAACACCCGAACCAACCACCCCACTATGTGCCAAAGAAGCTGAAACCTTCTTGGCCCTAATGAATATTAACATTGAGGAAGGACAAGAAGTTAATCTAGAATCAGTGATCCCCCAAATGGGGGCGGGAATCAGCAAAATGAAAACTAAGTCTAAATTTTACCCACAACTGGCCCCGGGAAACAAAATAGACATGTTCCAAGAAGCGGTGACACACGATCTATACAAAATAACTAAAATGAAATGCAAAGATAATCTGACAATAGAGGAAAGAGATGCTCTAACATCGCTGAGCAATGATCAAAGCTTTGAAATTAAAATGGCGGACAAAGGGGGAAACATGGTGTTATGGGACAGAAATCTATACACCACGGAAGCTATGGAGCAACTAAACAATCTCCTCTTTTATGAAAAACTCAAAACAAACCCAACGGACAAAATCAAAAGAGAAATGGAGCTTAAACTGAATTCATGGGAGGCCAAAGATCTAATTAATTATGAGGGAAAAAAAATTTGATGGTGGATTTTCCCAGGACCGCGACGATGTATTTTCTGCCGAAAATACATAAGAATCCCACTAAACCACCAGGCAGACCTATTGTGTCGGCCAAGGGCTCACTTTTTGAACCAATGTCCAATTCAATCAATCATTTCCTGAGTCCCCATGTGGAGAAATTAAGATCTTATATCAAAGATACGACTGACTTCCTAGGTGCTCTGCAAGATCTGAACTGGCAACTATTTAATGATCACAATGGATGTCACAGCTCTTTATACCAACATTGACAACAATTAGGCCTAAAATCCTGTCAACATTACTTAAGGGAACGTAATATTCATTACAAAAATCACAACGAGATGTTGATAGAAATGATCTCAGCAGTACAGACCAATAACATCTTCCTGTTCGGAGACCAAATATATTGTCAAAGAAACGGAGCCGCAATGGACTTTTCTTTCAGCCCAAGCTACGCATGTGTAGCTATGGGTTGGTGGGAGGAGGAAGTGGCATGGAACATCCAAAACCAATAATTCACCCAACACATAGTAACCTGGAAAAGGTTCATAGATGACCTATTTATTGTGTGGAATGGGAGTGAAATGGAGTTCCAACAGTACTTTGACATTTTGAACAGCAGCACGTCGTGCCTGAAATTCACATATGTAGCAAGCAAAAATCAAGTAGTTTTTCTTGACACGGAAGTGTACATCAAGGATAACCATGTGGAAACTACTCTACATCGGAAAGCCACAGCCACAAATGCGACTCTGGAGGCAACAAGCTTCCACCAACCGTCACTAATCTCCAGCATCCCCTACGGGGAATTCCTCTGCTTGAGACAAATTTGTAGCGAAGAGGAGGAATGGAAGAAACAGAGCGCAAACACCATCAAACGTTTCCAAAAAAGGAAATATTGTAAAACAATGGTCAATAACTGTTGGGAAAGAGCAAACCAGAAACAGAGATCCGAATGTTTGAAACCGAATGAAAAGTGATTAACATCAGGGGAAGAACCGATAAGACTAATTTTGGATTACAGCCAAGAATCAAGAAAGATAAATCAAATACTAAAGAAAAACTGGAAAATTCTGCAATTGGATCCAACAATTGGAAAAAGAATGGGCAATCATCCTGTTGTGACTTACAGGAGAGCCAAAAATCTATAAGATCAATTAATTCATAGCCACTTTAAAAACACAAATAAAAAGAAATCATGGCTAAAAACAAGAGGATTCATTAAATGCTATAATTGCAAGGCATGTGAAATCGCCAAACCTGTAAAAGAAATACCGATGGCAAACAACAAGATATGGAAAATTCGAGAGCTAATAACATGCACCAGCCAATATACAATCTACATGATAGAGTGCCCCTGTAAATTAAAATATATAGGGAGCACTATCTGTGAATTGAAAAAACGAATATTAGAACATATTCGTGCCACGGTACATAAAGACAGTAGCAACGCGGTATCAAAACACATGGAAAGCCACCATGGAGGAGATTGGAAACTTCTGAAGTTTTGCGGAATCGAGACAATGAGCCTATCTGACAGAGGAGGTCACCGGGAAAAACTCTTGCGTCAGAAAGAATTGAGACACATTCTGAACTTTAGGACCATGACTCCCTTTGGTTTGAACCAGTCAGAGGAACTATATATACATCTATAATAAACTGGTGAAACAACCTTCCCCTCCGCCCTCTCTCGTCCCTATCCATGCCTCAAAATATAATTTTTTATAATTTTCTCACACTTCACCCCAGCAGAAAACCCCCACTCCACAACCCCCCCCCCCACCCCTCCCCTTAATTGAAACTCACATAGTATAAGCCCAAGAGCCAATAGGACTACTGTGAATCATAGAACAGAAAATTACAGTTAGCCCACTGGAGGGCATGAGTATTTTTGTAAATAATGACAATATACACACAATATGGCACATCGATATCGGCCCATTGGCGGGCAGGAAGTTTTGTTTATAACATATGTTGAACAAAAATTGGACAATTTAAACACAATATGGCACAATAATAACGGCCCACTGGTGGGTGGGAAGTTTATTTATGTAATAATGTTAAATGAAAATGTGGCAAACGATCAGTGCATGTCAAATGTATCAACAGTAAAAATGGCTTAACATTTAAAGCCATAAAAGTGATAAAAAAAAACTACAATGCCCATAATTCCAGAGTCACGGGAACAGGACTCAGGAAGTTGCCCTATCATGTGTTTCCTGTATGGGAGGGGGTTTTCCTTCTCTTTTTTTAAAATGAAGTCTTAAATAACACCTAAACACAACAGCAATCTGACCGTGATCAAGGTAGCGGGCGCTACCGAAACGCGTTGGTTATGTCTGTGCTGAGACCCAAATGGATTTAAGAATAAATTAATTGAAACTTAACGAGTTGGTTGGTGATTGCGGCTCCAAGTTTCCTTTCTCGGAAGAAAACGTTGTTGTAATATAGAGCGGTTGGGCTCAACCGCAGGAGCGACGCACCTACGCAGCAGCGCCAAGCATGGGGAACAAGGGAGCCATATCGTTGGATATATATATATATATATTACCTACTGGCGGTCGCCAGTAGGTATATATAGTTAGGATTTTTTCTCTATGGGTTTTTTGAAAATTCTATGTCTAATAACTTTGGCGTTTGTGGACGGAATTGGCTGAAATTTTCAGGAAAATGGCACATTTTGTTTCTGAGCAGCCCTTGAAAATTTGGGGGGGGGTTCGTCCAGTGGGGGCCGAGAAAAAAGGGGGGTCCCAAAACGTGTTTTTAACATTGAGTTTTCCATAGGGCGGTTGGCCTCACTTTTAGCCCGAACGGCTGAATGGATTTGCACGAAACTTGGCAAAATTGTAGGGACTGGTAGCCCGATGTGCCTTTTGTAGGTCTCAATATATGTGCTCCAGTGGATTTTGAGAAATTAACGTTTAAAAAAAGATATATATCTGTAACAGCGGACCGGGCAGCGCACTGGTTCGCGGACTTTTCGCGCAACGGAGCTTTGTGAAGCGAAGCTGATTGGTTCTCCGGCGTCTGTCAACATTCCAAACAGTCCGTAGCGGCCGCCATCTTGTCTCTCGGTAGGATCGAGAGACAAGAGGAGGTCAAAACAAAGGGGGAAATAACTATAAGGGGGCATAGTAGATCCTCGCTGACCCCCTAGGTTTGATGTGGAGGTTTTAAAAGGGCCCCGCGGGGCAAAAAAAAAAAATAATAATAATAATTGAACGGCTGAATGGATTTGCACGAAACTTGGCAAAATATTAGGGACTGGTAGCCCGATGTGCCTTTGCTAGGTCTCAATATATGTGCTCCAGTGGATTTTGAGAAATTAACGTTCAAAAAAAGATATATATCTGTAACAGCGCTCCGCTTCGCGTAACGGAGGTTTGCGAAGCTGATTGGTCATTCTGTCACTGGGCTATAGTTGGGCTACATCTGGCTGATATTTGGGCTACATTTGTTTTTTTGTGTGTCTGGCGGCCATCTTTGGGCTACATTGGGCTACATTGGGCTTCATTGGGCTACATTCGGCTAATTAGCAAATAGCTCATCGCAAACTAGGAATGGTAAAGAATCGCTATTTATTCCTTAAAGTTCGCTTTTTAGGAAATGCAAATAACTTTGATGATACATATGGCGGTTCATCTCTAACAAGATAAGAAGCATAGGGATACATTTATGATGACTGGCGCATCACCAGGGATGTGTTAGTCATTCTGTGCCGCTGTTCCGTCACCTATGGTGTGCTGCATTTACAATGCGGCGCATCATGGGGCAAAAACAGCACGGATGCGTGATGTATCTGTGCCGTAAAGGTGGCGCATTGCTGGAGTTGTATCGCAAGTGTGATGAAGCTCCAGCAAGGGTCGGGGGTGCCCCTGTCGCAGGGTTTCTGTTCTCACACAGAACTGTGGACAGAGGATTGGAACCTCGGCGAATGCATTGCTGGAGTTGTATCGCAAGTGTGATGAAGCTCCAGCAAGGGTCGGGGGTGCCCCTGTCGCAGGGTTTCTGTTCTCACACAGAACTGTGGACAGAGGATTGGAACCTCGGCGAATTAGGGTGTCCCAAAACTCACGTTAGTAATCAAAAACTATTTAGCAAGCTAGGTACAGTGTCACATTGGATATAACAAACTCTCAATGTTTAGACAATCCAGAATATGAACTTATAGTACCTCAGGATACGTGGAACTCATGAACAGTCGGTCGTTATAGATTTCTTAGGAACCAGAACATGGAGTTAAGAAGAACAGATGTGTATTTGAAATGTTTATTTACTAATGCCGTCTTCTCAGGCGTAGTACCTTAGATAATAAAAGTACACATATTATCAGTAGCAAAATTACCAGCATAGTTACTAGTACATAAAAAGTGAATGGTGATAGTATGTTAACATGCTGTAAATGAATAAGAGTTAGCAACACTTATAAGCAGCCGCGGGCCGTGGAGGGAGTTACGGTGAGGCAGGGAGGCGGGGAGGGGGAGAAGCAGGGTGGAGAATACAAGTACACATATTATCAGTAGCAAAATTACCAGCATAGTTACTAGTACATAAAAAGCGAATGGTGACAGTATGTTAACATGCTGTAAATGAATAAGAGTTAGCAACACTTATAAGCAGCCGCGGGCCGTGGAGGGAGTTACGGTGGGGGAGGGAGGCGGGGAGGGGGAGGGGCAAGGTAGAGAGGGCTCCACCCTGCTTCTCCCCCTCCCCGCCTCCCTGCCCCATCGTAACTCCCTCCACGGCCCGCGGCTGCTTATATCTCACCCTCCCTAATACACATATTATATTATTTGCTAAGAAGGTCTCTTTGTGTTGGTTTAGGGCGTGCCCATACTTTAGTGTCTTAGATTTGAAGGAATCACATCAGCATACACCAGCTCTCTCTTCATGTGAACCGCATCAACTGTTGTGTATGTGTGTTCGGCAAAGCAATATAAAACCCGCCTCATGCCCAGAATTGGCAGAAGTTGCACTTATGTTATGAGTATGAAGTCGTGGAGATCAGACCTCATAACAATTCTGTATCGTGTTGTTCTTGAAACTTTAGCACTCGCTGTACAGATATAGTTTAACAAGTAAAGCAGATAGTAGACCAATAACATATTATTCTCATGTAAACCACGATGAACTACTAGGTGGAAAGCTAAAGCAACAACTAAGTGTCGTATGCAGAAGTTGCAAAAAAGGAAAAATGGCGTTTAAACCGGTAATGAGCCCATGCTAACTTAACACGGTGTAAAGATATCCAGGACCTAGATGACACCTCCTCATGATCCGGAAACGAACTGAATAAGATAATAGAAGTGCCATCTCATGAGAGCAGATTGCAAGTTTATATGTGGACGGTCCGCAAGGTAAAGCATTAAAAACTAGGAAAATTTAATGCTAAAGAAAAATAAAACAGCCAAGTACTTTATCGAGTCTTAAGCCAATAGGCAAGGTAAATAATAAAAACTTGACAAATAAGTCAATGAATTGTCAATGAAATGCTAGTACTCAGCATATCAAACATGAAAAAGGTCTATGACATAACTGTGTATGCAAAATAAGCTGCAACAGCCTCCAATAGGAAGTCACCGTCTTCATCCGAAAACAGTTCAGCCATCCAATTTAAAAGCGGAAAAGAACATACGTGCTCTCCCAGCACCGGATCCTCTATCACCATCAGAGGACAGCTCGGTGGGTTTTCAAGAAAGCTCTGTTCCAAGAAAGACTGTGCTGCCGCCAGTAAATTCCAGGGACCAAGTAGTCCATGCATCAATGCCACAGCCATAATCCTTTCGCCAGGACAAACCAACTCGTGAGTAATGATAGGAGTCATCAGCTGATTAAAGTCGACATCAGGAGAAACCGGTCCGCAGAGACACAAATCAATGGCCCAATCGAAATCACAGGTCAGGCAGTGAAATACAGGCTGGACACAGGTGAAGTAGGAGAACCGAAAAGATAATCCATATGCCGTGCTTAATATCGCCAACGGCATTGTGCCATAATATTCTAGCATGCGATTGCGGAACAGTGTCAGCAGCTGCAGGGTCGGAGGTTGCATAGGAGGGACATCCATATTTAAAAATGTAAAAAAGCACAAGAGCGTCCGCTGGTAATGCAAGTAAAAATGCCAATCCACGAACCAGAGTGCAGAAAATACAATGAAAGGAAGCAGGGATGACTCCAAAGATTTTCTCAAATGAAGTCACGAGACCACTGGTAACAACTTTAAAAAAGTGTGCCAGGGATTTTGTGGAGGATGCGTTAAAGATAGTCGGAAACATGTTGCTGAAATTGAAAGGCAAACCTGTGTACGGGTGTTCGCTATGTGAAGTACGAAAGTTTCACGGGCCGAACTCAAGGCCACCTCTCTCTGAGACAAAAGAGCTCTTATTCTTGCCATGCCGTTGAAACGTGTCCCAAGGTTGGTATTTGTGGCCAGATTGAAAACTCCCTATGTTCATGTGTGGGAGGAAATAGAACATTTCTGCAGCAAATAACCCGTTCACTTACTGTTACGATAAAAGGAATACTTTTAATTAACTCAGAACAATCTTCATTATTGAGCATCAAATAACTACCATTTTCCAACAACTTGAACGTGGGGATGATAGCAGGAACTGGCGTGCCTTGCAACACGCAAGCCATATTTGGTCGGTGTTTGTTGCATGAATCGTGTAACTGTATGTGCCTACACATTAGTGAATGATCTGGCGTCTCAGTGCATTCCTCTCCATTCAGATAAACTTCTTGATCATCTTTGAAACATCT
Source organism: Lissotriton helveticus (assembly GCF_964261635.1). Lineage (NCBI taxonomy): Eukaryota > Metazoa > Chordata > Amphibia > Caudata > Salamandridae > Lissotriton > Lissotriton helveticus. The sequence goes on from NC_136061.1 coordinate 2,090,739,581, forward strand.
GTATGTGTATGGAAGCGACCAGACCTCATGAAGAAAAGCACTACCTAAAGGTTCATAACGACCTATTGGTATATATTTCATACAATTTGAAAACTTATATAAAGCAAAAGGCAGCGTTATTAAACCGTGGATAAGGCATGTTGCCAAAAAACCCGCAATCCTCTGCTGATGATGTCACTGAGCATGTCATGAATGATGTAATATGTGACATCATCAGCAGTGGATTACGGGTAATGGTATCTCTAGTTTACTCCCCTATAGCTGTCTTTCTTTTAACATAAGTGTGTGTTTCCTTCCCTTATACTTACTGTTTTTGGTTCGCTTCCAGTTCGCGTACCAGCGAGCGAACTAGGAAGCGAACTAAGAGAAATAGAGGTTGGCACAGTTCCAAATATTGTACCAATTTTTTAATAACGGGGAGGTAGTTCTGAAAAGAACTTTTTTTTTTTTTTCTGAACATTTTTTTACTGTTTTTGAATTTTTTGGAACAGTTTTATATTTTTTGGGGTTTTTCTTGGAGGGGGCAATGAAAACGATTCATTGTAAAGGGCTCAACAGGAGCAACAAAACAAAAAAAAGAAGTATTTATTATTTTGGGCGTTTCGGACAAACTTGCATATGATAGTCAATAGCTCTGTTGATCAGAGTGATGCTTTTTTCTCCGTAGGAAATGAATCCATCGCAAAATGCGCAGGTGTGTTTTACATCACCAAATCTCATTTGTATATTTGGCACCATCTCCCTGCCCTCTGGTCCCGTTACTTCCGGTACAACAGATCTTCTGGCCATAATAGGGAGATTATCTAGGTCGTTCCGAAACTGTGCAGCACTGTAGTTGTTAGGATGCCACCTAGTCATATGGCGATGCATTGTGTAGTTTCCGAAACTGTATTTTTTGTCGGTCCCTCTGGACAGTCTATCTTGACATATAAGGCAAGTTACGTATCTTGCATTTACTTTTTTCTGACCTTTGGGAATTTTAAAAAATTGCCAAATGAAGTTTTCTTTCCGGTGAGACGTCCTGGGCTGCTCAGGCAAAAACTGCCTCTCTTCGTGCTCGTCCTCCTGTTCCTCTTCTTCTTCTTCTTGTTGAATTACAACTTGAGCAGGTGGTCCACTCTTCCTTGGATGTGGTGGAGGTGGTGGGGAAGCACCAGCTGAAGCTACTAAAGAAGCCATTGCTCAGTGATCACAAAGGGTCTTTCTCTCACAATGATGAAAGTCAGAGTGAGGAAAGAAGGAGGGATTTTCATCATTTGGGAAAAACAAGAGTTCTCAACCAATCAAAAGTGTTCATTTTAGATTATATGACCTAGTCTTACATCATTAGGAAACCAAAAGTGAAATGAACCAATGAAAAGTGTTATTACCAAGTCACATGACTTGCTGTGTTTACGTTAAGCGCTTTGCAGGGCCTCCCGGTTTGCTTCCAGAAACCTGCGCTTTGCGACTCGCTTCGCGTACCAGTTCGCTAACGTAGCACGTCATATGACGTATCACGCGACAACGTGAAACGTCATGCGGACGGGAGGCGTCACGATGTTGTTTTCTAACGCGGCACTTGCGGTAAAGAAACGTTTACCGGCTCGCGGTCTATTTCGCGGCATCAAGGTCAGCTAACGGGAAGCTTCCCGATTCGCGAAGCGGGAACGAAGAAAAAAAAATATTTAAAAAAAAAATTATTCATAAACATATAAAATATATTTTTGGATTTAAAGAAGAATACATTTTACAGCTACAGATATTAGCTGTTAAAAAACCAATGAAATTCACAGAAAAAACCATAGGTTATAGACCATATATAGTTAGGAATTAGCATTTACAAAACCTTGAAAATTCACTGAAAAAACCATAGGTTATAGACCATATATAGTTAGGAATTAGCATTTAGAAAACCTTATTTTACTCACACAAAACCATTGAAATTCCATATATAGTTAGTTGCACTAACTATATATCGCGCACCCGCAATCCACTGCTGATGATGTCACATATTACATCATTCATGACATGGTCAGTGACATCACTGATGACATCACTGATGACATCTCAAATGACATCACTGATGACAACATCCAGTGACTGTATGTTTCTGTAAAGTTAAAATATGTCTTAGATATTGAAGAATGAGTGGATGTATAAGTGTCTGGATGAAGGATTTAGTAGGTGCGTGACTGACTGTATGAGTGAGTGATTAAATGTGTCTCACTGAATGCATGGGTTAGTGACTAAACTGTCTTAATTTGTGCATCATTATGTCTGTTGTGATGTAAACTGCTGCATGTGTTGATCATTAGCTATACGAGAGGCTATATGTGTTATTAATTGGTTGCCCAAGTATTTCTATGGGAGATTGAGTTTGTGTGGGGGTGGCTGGGAGGTGTGTGACTCTGTGCATAGATGTGTGAGCAGTTGATTCACTAGGTGTATGAGTTCAAGAGTGCATGTGGAAAAAGCTACATGGGCGGTTGACTGTGTGCATGAGTGTATTGATGAGTGAATGGATATCTCAATGCTACATGTCATAGTAAGTACATATGTAAAACACAGTACATGTGAGAGTTGGCATATATAAATAACTGTGCATGAGAGCCACTGAATGTGTTAGTGGCTGTATGGATCATTGTGAACTTGTATCAGGGATTGTATAAGAGAGTAAATATGTGTTAGTATATGTTTGAATAAGTAAGGTGTGTATAACTGTATAGTTGAGGAAATGGAGGTGAGATTGTTTCTTTGCATGACTGACTAGGTGTGTGAGTAACTCCATGGATGAGTGACAGTGTGTGAGTGTCTGTATACACTGAGTGTATCTAAGGTTATATTAGAGTCTGAAGAGGTTTATCGTATTAGCACAAGAATGATGTCAAATGAGATGTCATCAGTGATGTCATCAGTGATGTCATTTGAGATGTCATCAGTGATGTCATCAGTGATGTCACTGACCATGTCATGAATGATGTAATATGTGACATCATCAGCAGTGGATTGCGGGTGCGCGATATATAGTTAGTGCAACTAACTATATATGGAATTTCAATGGTTTTGTGTGAGTAAAATAAGGTTTTCTAAATGCTAATTCCTAACTATATATGGTCTATAACCTATGGTTTTTTCAGTGAATTTTCAAGGTTTTGTAAATGCTAATTCCTAACTATATATGGTCTATAACCTATGGTTTTTTCTGTGAATATATATATATATATATATATATATATATATATATATATATATATATATATATATATATATATATTCACTGAAAAAAACCATAGGTTTCAGGCCTTATATAGTTAGGAATTAGCATTTAAAAAAAACTTTGAAATTCACTGAAAAAACCATAGGTTTCAGGAGTTATATAGTTAGGAATTCGTTTTTAAAAAACCTTTGAAATTCACTCAAAAAACTATAAGTTTTAGTGGTTGTATAGTTAGCTGGACATTTTACTCATACAAAACCAATGAAATTGCTCCTATATAGTTAGTTGTACTAACTATATTTCGCGCACCCGCAATCCACTGCTGATGATGTCACATATTAGATCATTCATGACATGGTCAGTGACATCACTGATGACATCTCAAATGACATCACTGATGGCATCATCCAGTGAATGTGGTTTGCTTCGTTATTTAAATATGCATTATATATATAGCAATTTACATTGAAGAATGAGTGGATATATATAAATAAATATTTGGATGGAGGATTTAGTAGCAGTGTAATTGACTGTTTACTTGACCAATTTATAATGTCTCACTAAATATAGTGGATAGTGACTAAACTGTGTGAATATCTGTATCACTTTGTCAGTTGTTGTGTAAACTGATTCTACAGTTGGTTACTAGCTATGTGAAAGTCTATATTAGTTATTGATTAGTTAACTGAGTACTTGTATGGGAGTGTGAAAGTGTGTGTGGTTCGGTGGGGGGTGTGTGACTGTCCAAAGATGTGTGAATAGTTGATTCAGTAGATATATGAAGTTTAAACTACATGTTCTAACAGTTTGGGTGAGGGAATCTCTTTATGGGTGTGGTGATGAGCAAATATATTTCTCAAAGGTACAGGTCCAACAAACTAGAAAAATAAAAGGCAGTGTATGTGTCAGTTGTTGTATATAAATAAGTATACATAAGACACAATGATTGTGTGAGTGACTGTATGGATAACTGTATACTTGTAATAATGATTTTATAATTCACTAAGTATGACTTACTATCTAAATGAATAGAAGAAGTGGTGTTTGTATAAGTGTTTTGCTAAGTAAATATGTAAGTATGAACCATTGTTTGCATAAGTGAGTAGGATGACTTCATATGTGAATAGGATGCGTGCTGTTGTTTAATGTCGATATAGATGTATAAGTATTTTTGATAGTGTTCTATTGTTCATTGACAGCATGTATGAGTGAATCCATAGGTAAGTGATTAGATGTGTGTATACATCTATGAATCACTGAGTGGATTTTTAGATACTTGTATTGCTGTGACAATGGATTTAAATATGATACTCTGTATTTTACAAACAGTGATGAAAAATTGTAATAGTGTATGAAAAGGTGTATGTGATTGTCACGTGGATGATGTCATCAGTGATGTCATTTGAGATGTCATCAGTGATGTCACTGACCATGTCATGAATGATCTAATATGTGACATCATCAGCAGTGGATTGCGGGTGCACGAAATATAGTTAGTACAACTAACTATATAGGAGCAATTTCATTGGTTTTGTATGAGTAAAATGTCCAGCTAACTATAACACCACTAAAACTTATAGTTTTTTGAGTGAATTTCAAAGGTTTTTTAAAAACGAATTCCTAACTATATAACTCCTGAAACCTATGGTTTTTTCAGTGAATTTCAAAGGTTTTTTTAAATGCTAATTCCTAACTATATAAGGCCTGAAACCTATGGTTTTTCCAGGGAATTTCAAAGGTTTTTTAAATGCTGATTCCTAATTATATAAGGCCTGAAACCTATGGTTTTTCAGTGAATTTCAAAGGTTTTTTAAAATGCTAATTCCTAACTATATAAGGCCTGAAGCCTATGGTTTTTTCAGTGAATTTCAAAGGTTTTTTAAATGCTAATTCCTAACTATATAAGGCCTGAAACCTATGGTTTTTTCAGTGTTTTTAAAAACAAAATTGATTGGTTAACTGGTTTATTTAGTGTATCTTAGTGAATACATATATTAGCGAGTAATGTTTAAATATTTAAATATATGCATGAGTGATGTAATATGTGACGTCATCAGCAGTGCATTGCAGACGTGCAAGTTATAGTGAGTCCAACTAACTATAACGTGGGAATTTCAATGGTTTTATGCGAGTAAAATTTCCAGCTAACTATAACTGGTGTGAAACCTATGGTTTTTTCAGTGAATTTCAAAGGTTTTTTAAATGCTAATTCCTAACTATAACTGGTGTGTAACCTATGGTTTTTTCAGTGAATATATATATATAAAATTTCTATGGCAAAATGAAACCCCTCATTTTGTTCCTTTTCAAATTAAATGTATTAAGTGTTACCACTTTATTCCAATCAAGATGACTTCAGGTGTGCCATACTTTTGTCATAAGTAAGACCGTTAGCGCTCTAGTTGTTCTTTAGAACACTCTGGGACATTCTGTCATTGGGCTATAGTTGGGCTACATCTGGCTGATATTTGGGCTACATTTGTTTTTTTTGTCTCTGGTGGCCATCTTTGGGCTACATTGGGCTACATTGGGCTACATTTGGGCTCTAACATATATATAGCCCAATGTAGCCCAATATATATTTTTTCAAAGTTAATTTTCGTAAAAACCACTGCAGCACATATCTTGAGACATAGCAAAGGCACATCGGGCTACCAGTCCCTACAATTTTGCCAAGTTTGGGGGAAAACCATTCAGCCGTTCGGGCTAAAAGTGAGTCCAACCGCCCTATGGAAATTAACATGGGGAAAACACGTTTTGGGACCCCCCTTTTATCACGGCCCCCGCTTGACGAACCCCCCCCCAAACTTTCAGGGAAGGAGCGGAGCGCCGCGAGGCAAAGTTAAGGAAAACTTTCAGGAAGATTCCTCAACCGGCGCCAAAGTTATTCCCAATAGAATGTTGCGATTTCCCTATGGAAAACAATCCTAACTATATATACCTACTGGCTATCGCCAGTAGGTAATATATATATATATATATATATATATATATATATATTATACACACAAGAGTTCTCCCATTCAGAAGAGCCACAAGCAGAGATGATTTTTTCATTTAATGTGCAAGTTTAGACAGCGCAGGAAAGGAACAAAGTCCAAACACAATCCAGCCTGACGCGTTTCATGCCTTCCTGGCATTTCATCAGAGGCTCAGTTAAACACTGCATGCTGCAATTGGCTTCTTTTTAAATCAATACTACCTGCCTCAGTGGGCGTTGGCTCTCGCACAGCCAGATGGTAGTCGTAGTGCCGTAAATTAAGCTCCAGTGAGCTGCACGCATGTAGTGCACATTATATAAAGTTTAAAAACCCCAGTGGGTAGGAAATTGTTCTCTTTACACAGCGGTGCTATTTTGCAGCTTGCACACACCAACCTCTCTGCACCTTCACGCTGCCTGTCGGTTGACAGGGGCTCGGTTTCCATTCTTCCATGGTAGGGCTCCTCCACGACCGGGAAAGGCCGTTTCAAAATTATACACACAAGAGTTCTCCCATTCAGAAGAGCCACAAGCAGAGAGGATTTTTTCATTTAATGTGCAAGTTTAGACAGCGCAGGAAAGGAACAAAGTCCAAACACAATCCAGCCTGACGCGTTTCATGCCTTCCTGGCATTTCATCAGAGGCTCAGTTAAACACTGCATGCTGCAATTGGCTTCTTTTTAAATCAATACTACCTGCCTCAGTGGGCGTTGGCTCTCGCACAGCCAGATGGTAGTCGTAGTGCCGTAAATTAAGCTTCAGTGAGCTGCACGCATGTATTGCACATTATATAAAGTTTAAAAACCCCAGTGGGTAGGAAATTGTTCTCTTTACACAGCGGTGCTATTTTGCAGCTTGCACACACCAACCTCTCTGCACCTTCACGCTGCCTGTCGGTTGACAGGGGCTCGGTTTCCATTCTTCCATTGTAGGGCTCCTCCACGACCGGGAAAGGCCGTTTCAAAATTATACACACAAGAGTTCTCCCATTCAGAAGAGCCACAAGCAGAGAGATTTAAAAAGAAGCCAATTGCAGCATGCAGTGTTTAACTGAGCCTCTGATGAAATGCCAGGAAGGCATGAAACGCGTCAGGCTGGATTGTGTTTGGACTTTGTTCCTTTCCTGCGCTGTCTAAACTTGCACATTAAATGAAAAAATCCTCTCTGCTTGTGGCTCTTCTGAATGGGAGAACTCTTGTGTGTATAATTTTGAAACGGCCTTTCCCGGTCGTGGAGGAGCCCTACCATGGAAGAATGGAAACCGAGCCCCTGTCAACCGACAGGCAGCGTGAAGGTGCAGAGAGGTTGGTGTGTGCAAGCTGCAAAATAGCACCGCTGTGTAAAGAGAACAATTTCCTACCCACTGGGGTTTTTAAACTTTATATAATGTGCACTACATGCGTGCAGCTCACTGGAGCTTAATTTACGGCACTACGACTACCATCTGGCTGTGCGAGAGCCAACGCCCACTGAGGCAGGTAGTATTGATTTAAAAAGAAGCCAATTGCAGCATGCAGTGTTTAACTGAGCCTCTGATGAAATGCCAGGAAGGCATGAAACGCGTCAGGCTGGATTGTGTTTGGACTTTGTTTCTTTCCTGCGCTGTCTAAACTTGCACATTAAATGAAAAAACCCTCTCTGCTTGTGGCTCTTCTGAATGGGAGAACTCTTGTGTGTATAATTTTGAAACGGCCTTTCCCGGTCGTGGAGGAGCCCTACCATGGAAGAATGGAAACCGAGCCCCTGTCAACCGACAGGCAGCGTGAAGGTGCAGAGAGGTTGGTGTGTGCAAGCTGCAAAATAGCACCGCTGTGTAAAGAGAACAATTTCCTACCCACTGGGGTTTTTAAACTTTATATAATGTGCACTACATGCGTGCAGCTCACTGGAGCTTAATTTACGGCACTACGACTACCATCTGGCTGTGCAAGAGCCAACGCCCACTGAGGCAGGTAGTATTGATTTAAAAAGAAGCCAATTGCAGCATGCAGTGTTTAACTGAGCCTCTGATGAAATGCCAGGAAGGCATGAAACGCGTCAGGCTGGATTGTGTTTGGACTTTGTTCCTTTCCTGCGCTGTCTAAACTTGCACATTAAATGAAAAAATCCTCTCTGCTTGTGGCTCTTCTGAATGGGAGAACTCTTGTGTGTATAATATATATATATATATATATATATATATATATATATATATATATATATATATATATATATATATATATATATATATATATATATATATATATATATATATATATATATATATATATATGCCCTTCAAAGATATCATGCTTAGATATATCACACTAACATGAGGTCTGGAGCTACAAAGGGCTTCCTATCTGACCTTGACTGGACAAGCTTTAACAGCTATTCTGAACCACCTTAGAGGTCACCTTGCTTGTCCTGACTTCATGATAGTTTCCTTGTCTGGTTGTGCAATTTGCTCACACAGGCTGAGCCAGCCTTTCTTGGTCTGCCCATATCTAGCTGTTTATAATTGGCCTGGTGCATATCTTGCACATCCCTGTTAGCCATATTTGGCTTTGTGCCTTATTCTAGTTCCACTGACATGGCATTACTAAAATGCATATAACACCCAGAAACCAGTCACTTTGGGAAGAAGCAGTCTGAGAGCCCTAAGGCAGTAGACCTGACTTCTTCCTTGCTGATCAGCAAGGATGCATTGGTACCAATAAATGAATTTCACTCTGTTTCTGAGCAACTTTCTGTGTCTAGTGAGTTTCATTCATTTGCTCCTGGGAGGGTGCAAGTACTTCCCTAACAGAAATGTGGGAAGCAAAAACCGGGCTAATACTGAGTTGATAATCCAAGGCAACTATTCTGAACCACCTTAGAGGTCACTTTGCTTGTCCTGACTTCATGATAGTTTCCTTATCTGGTTGTGCAATTTGCTTACACAGGGCTGAGACAGCCTTTCTTGGTCTGCCCATATCTAGCTGTTTATAATTGGCCTGGTGCAGATCTTGCACATCCCTGTTAGCCTTATTTGGCTTTGTAGCTTATTCTAGTTCCGCTGACATGGCTTTACTAAAATGCATATAACACCCAGAAACCAGTCACTCTGGGAAGAAGCAGTCTGAGAGCCCTAAGGCAGTAGACCCGACTTCTTCCTTGCTGATCAGCAAGGATGCATTGGTACCAATAAATGAATTTCACTCTGTTTCTGAGCAACTTTCTGTGTCTAGTGAGTTTCATTCATTTGCTCCTGGGAGGGCACAAGTACTTCCCTAACAGAAATGTGGGAAGCAAAAACCGGGCTAATACCGAGTTGATAATCCAAGGCAACTAGATAGCCAGATATTAGCATCAAATAAGAAGAATCCATACCTGAACACTCCGATACAGGAACACTCTGTGAGAGCATGGCTAAATTCCCTGGAATGCTACATGCTGAACCCTCTCCTTGCCCAACTGTAATCACACCAGGCTAGAAAGCCACAGTGTGCACAGATATGCATGAAGTCTCATAATGAGATATCTATAACAGCCTCCTGCAGTCAGTAAAGGCTGCATTATAGCGGAGGTTCTCAACAAACGAGGAGGCAATTTTATGTATGCACAGCCAATTCTAACAACTCGTGTGAATCCATTAGAGTCTTAGCATTATTGCACATTCACAGGAATTGTAAATGCACTGGCATCTTGTAATTCTGTGCACTGCACATTTAGCCTGACTGTTCAAGTGTAGCCTCATTCTGAGAATGGTATAATGAAGTGAGAATTGCAGGATTAGTGACGTCAATTTTTACCATAGTTTACTGTATCCTTATCTCAAGGCCTTCTCTCAATCTCCCCACAAGAAGAACCTGCTTGTTAGCATCTCTCTTCAGTTTCAATTTAATCATATGTTCTGTTCTCCGCTTATAGCATTGAGAAGAAATTGCATACAAGTAAGCTGAAAAAATACAGAATTTAGTTTTACATGCTCCAACCGACCAGATGGCGAAGCTCTGGTCTGTTGACATTGCGAATCTTGCTGAGAATATTTTTTGATGCTCACTCTCCTATTTGCATTAAACATGTTTTAAAGTTCTATGAGCCTTCCCTGGTGTCTGCTTTCACACAAAGAACCAGTAATACACTGGAACTACTGCAAAACAGGTTTAAACCAAAAGAAAAACACTATCAATCCTTTTAAAGTAAGAAGTCAATATCAAAATGGATAGGCAGATAATAGCTGTGGAAATTTGCTTCACAAATCTGGCTCTCTGGAGGACTCTAACTCAGTTCATCCTGCAGGTCATGGCCATTACATTGTGTTTAATACTAGGCTTCATATAGTTATAATTATTTAGAGGATGCCAGTAATTCAGTTAAATCTCTGCATTCTCCCTACCCTTTTCGCTTTGCCTTGGCTTGATGGAGGATTTGTGAATTTTGCTTTGCCAGTTAATGTTAGTGATTGAGTATCTCAGGGGGATCAGAGAGTCCAAAACTGGAAGAGATGTGCCATTTCACTAGGTTTTTTTAACCAATTTTTATTTAGTTTCTTTTTGATGTTACAAATACTTGTTATTAGTATTCAAATCTGTCCACTATAGGCAGATAAAACAAACCCATCCCAGGCTCCTTACATGTATTGCAAAACAGATAATTTGGCAGGAGGAATTAGTCCACAATATGAACACATGAACGTATATAAACAGTAGGTCATAGCAGTAGAAATCGTTTACAATAAATAGATACATTCAGAGTACTGCTGTCATCCCTCTCGGTGCCCGCTCTTCTTACGCATTTCATGTAATATATATTGGTGATAAAGTAAACACTACAACAATTCCCTCTTCCTTCCACCGTCTTAAGCACCCAGCCAATCAGGGAAGGAATAAAAAGAGGGGGGTTTGATCAGCAGATTAGGGGGGTTGGCCAGGGAGGCCCTCTTTGAATGTTTACAAGTCTTGTAGTATAGTGTTCAATGCCGCAGCTATAGGGATCCAGCATAAGTCACGGACTGCGTATCGCCTGAACACCACTGTTTCAGCTTTGCCCCATTTAAGCGTTGCAGCGCACCAGCGTTTCAATCCCGGTAGTGTGTCAGCTTTCCAGTGCATTTCTATGGATCTGCAGGCATTGAGTAGAGCCAGGTCTATGAAGTCATTAGTTACTTTTTCAGCTTTTTTCTCAGTATCAGCAGATTGTCCCAACTTGTCACCTTCGGTAGTGAGCCTCCCGCCAATCGATGAGTCGGTGGCTTCTGCCTATGGTGTGGAGAGAACGTACTAGCAGAGGTTGTTCCACCTCCGTGTCAGTGATGCGCTATAACAGGCCCAGACCCACCAGCAACCTACCATGAGCCATGAACCCACTGGCAAATCACAGTCAACCTGTAATTGGTCAAATGGGAGCGTGCAATCATGGTATAGGGCACCCGGGGTTCTCACTCCAGCATCTTCACATGATGTCAATCCCTCTCTCCCAATTAGTTTCACATGTCTCGATGGTGTTGACCCTAATCTCGTGGGGAGTATGGTAAAATAGGTTGCAGGAGGTGTAGACTCCAGCAGAAACTTTTGTGAGCTGTGTGCAACAGAATGTTGGCCTCCCAGGGGAGCTTCGCTTGTGGTAGTAATGCCTCCCCAATCACTCGTTGAGCGTGATCTATCGAGGGCACTCCTAATTCATCCAGCAGGCGCCCCTCCAGCCAGTGGGCAGGCCATTGCAGGTGTGCCGCTAGGTAATAGTGCTCAAAGTTAGGGGATCCTAGGCCCCCTTTATCTACCAGTAGTTGCAGCTTGCATGCCTTTGTTCCAGGTGAAACTCCCTAGCACAGCGTGCAGGTTGCTGAAAGTATTATGCTGTATGCTTATAGGAATTTTATGAAAAAAGTATAATTTTGACCCCGGATAACCTCCCTTGGACTGAATGGGAGCATGATTCAATCCCTTCATTTGGGGGTGAAGGGAGGCAATGGCTCTGGTGAGGTTGCTATCTTTGAGGTCCTGGGTGTCATTGTACATGTGTATCCCTAAATAGCGAAATGTGGGAGGCTCCCAGCAAAGGAGATTTGTATCTGCCATCAGGTGTTCTGGCGGACAATCAGTGTGAATTGGGGACATGCATGACTCGACCAAATTTACTCCCAGAAAATCATCAGCGTACAAGGAGACTATATGCGTCTCCCCGTCCAGGGGATTGCCCCATGTCTGACCCGCTGTTACAAAGGCTCCATCGCCATGGTGAAAAGGAGTGGGTTCAAGAGGCCTCTCTGACACATCCCTCTGTTCACTGAGAATGGGGGCAGGGGGTGTATTGACCTCGTTTCACTTGGGCAGGCAACTCTGTATAAAAAAGTCTGATGAGCCTGTAGTGTAGTTCCTATATTCCCAATAGGCTCTGTGCATTGGAATAATATATCCTACAGATATGACGTAGGACTTAGGTCAGTAGGTCTCTATCGAATATACTAAACTTAATTGTGAGTACCAGCTAGCTCAGAGATCACTAGAAACTTTCTGGAATTCACAAGAAGGGATTCGTTTCTGATAACTGCATAAACATGACAACTTTGTTTCCCTAGGACTGGAATAACTATCTTCGGAGTCGTGGAAATAATAAATAAGTATTTCACTCAGTCAATCGTGCATGCTTCGTTTCTACAGAGTTTGCAGAGAAATAGTGAGACGGGCGTTTCAATAAAAGGTTTATTGAACAGTCTTCTTTCTCATGCAAGAGAGGTGAACTGCTACAATCGTTAGACAGAATGCAAAGTATAATGCGTACAACGAGAATAGTATTATAAAATAATACTGTAATAGCATTGTTTGGTTTCTATGCTATATAAAAATACATCCATAAATAACACAGGCTAAAATACTTAACTGGTGCTTCTAAAATACGCCTACAACAATGTACCTAACCTAGGTCTAGTACGAGGGAAGAAGTAAGTTTGGTCATTAGCATAGGTATAGTTTTTGCCAAGAATCTACCAAAGGTTTCTCTAGGTTCTAATCAGCTCCATACCTTAGAATGAAGGAGGTCTGGTATCTCTGTCTCGGGACTCGATTTCCCAACAACCCGCAAGGGGAGTCAGAAACACTGGAGCTGGATTTCTCAGCAGAGGAGGGCAGCTTCCTGATCAGTGTGTCAGCTGGAGAGTCGGCTTCCTTTGGCACTTGCTGTAGCGAGCTGCGTCGGACAAGTAGGTCCCCTAAGGAATAGATGTCCATTGTAAAACTAACTGAGTTCTTGGAGAAATCAATATTCAAGCAAGGGGAAGTCCCTAACTGCTTAAACTGGTTTTCCAAGAAATCGTTGTGACATTTGGTGAACGGATGGAAGTAGCCATGCCTGTATTTGGGTTGCATGGGCAATGCCAAAATAAGGGCTTGATTTCAATGCCTATATAAGGGCAACGTAAATTGTACCTATATAAGGGCATGAATCGGGAAAATCCCTTCGTAATCTAAAACGCCATACGACACCCGCTCCATTTTCTTATGTATGATATTACTAAGTTCTAAACACGTTAAACATATCTAAACATGATGTGTTAAAACCCACCCAAAACATAAAAATGCAATGGTACTGGCTGTACACAACAGCGCATTGGTGCTGTATGCATTCAAAGCAATGTTTCATTCTAAGCACAAAGTGACACTTGTAAATGCTGTCTGAATGAATCACGAAAATACATTTATGAAATGGCTCGTTAATACAAAATAAAAAGGTGCCGAAACCATTTCATGTCATGTTACATATAACTGATGGTATGAGGACAAGGTCAAATATTGTCTCTGGGAGTTTTTCAAAGAATTCTAGTTCTCTATGAATAAGTCTACTTTAAGCAGATTACTTTGTGCAAAAAATAGAAAATACAAATTTGGAAAAATTAATAATCATAGAAAAAAGAGTTCCAAAATTAGAACTTTGTTTTGAAAAAACTGAAGGTCGAATTCAGAGTCTCTCAGAACACTGTGTGCCAAATCAAAAGTCAGAGTTATTGTTTGGAGAAAACTTCATATCTTCTAAGTCTGTAAAGAATTTGTCTACCATTGTAGGTGAAAGTTGGATTACTTTGTTAAGAAGCTCAACCGCACATAGATGTGAAGCATCGCCGTCAGCATTGGTCGCATTAGCAATATTCGCAGTGGATGATACCTGTGTGCCAGTTTCCTCTCGTACCTCACCGTCAGCAATTTGCGTCTGTGAGATCTGAATGAATCTCGTCATCAGAATGGTTAGCCGCTGGGGACAACACAGGGCATGGGCCGTTACTGGTTCAAGCAAAGTATCAACATCCGTTGGCAGGACTGATGGGAGTCTCAGACATGTGTCTAGCACGCATTCGTCTCCACATAGCAGGCAGCGCAGAACAGGTCAGATGCAATCTTGCCGAATTGGTCTGAATGATAGAAACCATGTGGTATTAAATTCTCTTGGATGAGGTAGTCCCAAAATTTGGACGATGTGCTCACGACACTTCATCGCCAGTAGAGTTGTCTCCATGGTGAACTGGGTGTCGCTTGCGGATTGACTTGCCATATCGCAGTAGTAGGAGCAAAAATAGTAACCATGCAGCGAGTCCCAAAATGAGAGGCAAGCTGCCAAACACAGAGTGCACGAAGTTTGGAAATATTCCTAGGACTGCTTCAAAAGGTGCTAACAGTCCATAAAATACTGTCTTAAATACATGTAAAACACCACTCTTATTAGACATTTTAAGATACGACTTAACATTTGTGAATAATGTATAGGGCAATTTGCAGTTAAGAGGTCATGTGTCTCTGCAGAAGTCCTTGCGACTTGCAGATCAAAGGTTTCTTTGGCCGAGGTCAGTGGCACAGTTTTCTGTAAAAGGATGACTTTCATTCTGCTTAATGTATCAATTCGTATAGAATAGATGTTCGGTGAAGGCCAAACGGCGACTCCCGGTCTGTCTTGGTTTTTGGAAACAATACTTGTTCTCCTGAGGCGGAAGCCGGGAGATTGTATGCTTGTTTTGCTGCTTTTTAAATTGCTTTGTTCTCTCACTTATTTTCTTTGCGCCGCAATTTGGATTTTAAATGTAACTGCTGACATATCTGCAATAGCCTGCACTGACCCCTCCGATTAAACGCAGCCGATTAAGGTGCTGTGGTCGGAGACGCCCGAATAGTTTGTGTGGCGGCCATATTGGGGGAACTACAAGTCCCAGCGCTCTAGCGCTGCATACGGGACAGTAAAGGAAGGAATCGCATTAGCTCGCGAGACTCCATGTTCTCCTGAGGCGGAAGCCGGGAGATTGTATGCTTGTTTTGCTGCTTTTTAAATTGCTTTGTTCTCTCACCTATTTTCTTTGCGCCGCAATTTGGATTTTAAATGTAACTGCGCACATATCTGCAATAGCCTGCACTGACCCCTCCGATTAAATGCAGCCGATTAAGGTGCTGTGGTCGGAGATGCCCGAATAGTTTGTGTGGCGGCCATATTGGGGGAACTACAAGTCCCAGCGCTCTAGCGCTGCAGACGGGACAATAAAGGAAGGAAACGCGTTAGCTCGCGAGACTCCATGTTCTCCTGAGGAGGAAGCCGGGAGGATGTATGCTTGTTTTGCTGCTTTTTAAATTGCTTTGTTCTCTCACTTATTTTCTTTGCGCCGCAATTTGGATTTTAGATGTAACTGCTGACATATCTGCAATAGCCTGCACTTACCCCTCCGATTAAATGCAGCCGATTAAGGTGCTGTGGTCGGAGACGCCCGAATAGTTTGTGTGGCGGCCATATTGGGGGAACTACAAGCCCCAACGCTCTAGCGCTGCAGATGGGACAGTAAAGGAAGGAAGCGCGTTTGCTCGCGAGACTCCATGTTCTCCTGAGGCGGAAGCTGGGAGATTGTATGCTTGTTTTGCTGCTTTTTAAATTGCTTTGTTCTCTCACTTATTTTCTTTGCGCCGCAATTTGGATTTTAAATGTAACTGCTGACATATCTACAATAGCCTGCACTGACGCCTCCGATTAAACGCAGCCGATTAAGGTGCTGTGGTCAGAGATGCCCGAATAGTTTGTGTGGCGGCCATATTGGGGGAACTACAAGTCCCAGCACTCTAGCGCTGCAGACGGGACAATAAAGGAACGAAGCGTGTTAGCTCGCGAGACTCCATGTTCTCCTGAGGCGGAAGCCGGGAGATTGTATGCTTGTTTTGCTGCTTTTTAAATTGCTATGTTCTCTCACTTATTTTCTTTGCGCCGCAATTTGGATTTTAAATGTAACTGCTGACATATCTGCAATAGCCTGCACTGACCCCTCCGATTAAACGCAGCCGATTAAGGTGCTGTGGTCGGAGACGCCCGAATAGTTTGTGTGGCGGCCATATTGGGGGAACTACAAGTCCCAGCGCTCTAGCGCAGCAGACGGGACAATAAAGGAAGGAAGCGCGTTAGCTCGCGAGACTCCATGTTCTCCTGAGGCGGAAGCCGGGAGATTGTATGGTTGTTTTGCTGCTTTTTAAATTGCTTTGTTCTCTCACTTATTTTCTTTGCGCCGCAATTTGGATTTTAAATGTAACTGCTGACATATCTGCAATAGCCTGCACTGACCCCTCCAATTAAACGCAGCCGATTAAGGTGCTGTGGTCGGAGACGCTCGAATAGTTCGTGTGGCGGTCATATTGGGGGAACTACAAGTCCCAGCGCTCTAGCGCTGCAGACGGGACAATAAAGGAAGGAAGCGCGTTAGCTCGCAAGTCTCCATGTTCTCCTGAGGCGGAAGCCGGGAGATTGTTCGCTTGTTTTGCTGCTTTTTAAATTGCTTTGTTCTCTCACTTATTTTCTTTGCGCCGCAATTTGGATTTTAAATGTAACTGCTGACATATCT
This sequence comes from Lissotriton helveticus, assembly GCF_964261635.1. Lineage (NCBI taxonomy): Eukaryota > Metazoa > Chordata > Amphibia > Caudata > Salamandridae > Lissotriton > Lissotriton helveticus. The sequence goes on from NC_136061.1 coordinate 2,090,756,577, forward strand.
GCAATAGCCTGGACTGACCCTCCGATTAAACGCAGCCGATTAAGGTGCTGTGGTCGGAGACGCCCGAATAGTTTGTGTGGCGGCCATATTGGGGGAACTACAAGTCCCAGCGCTCTAGCGCTGCAGACGGGACAATAAATTAAGGAAGCGCGTTAGCTCGCGAGACTCCATGTTCTCCTGAGGCGGAAGCCGGGAGATTGTATGCTTGTTTTGCTGCTTTTTAAATTGCTTTGTTCTCTCACTTATTTTCTTTGCGCCACAATTTGGATTTTAAATGTAACTGCTGACATATCTGCAATAGCCTGCACTGACCCCTCTGATTAAACGCAGCCGATTAAGGTGCTGTGGTCGGAGACGCCCGAAAAGTTTGTGTGGCGGCCATATTGGGGGAACTACAAGTCCCAGCGCTCTAGCGCTGCAGACGGGACAATAAAGGACGGAAGCGCGTTAGCTTGCGAGACTCCATGTTCTCCTGAGGCGGAAGCCGGGAGAGTGTATGCTTGTTTTGCTGCTTTTTAAATTGCTTTGTTCTCTCACTTATTTTCTTTGCGCCGCAATTTGGATTTTAAATGTAACTGCTGACATATCTGCAATAGCCTGCACTGACCCCTCCGATTAAACGCAGCCGATTAAGGTGCTGTGGTCGGAGACCCCCGAATAGTTTGTGTGGCGGCCATATTGGGGGAACTACAAGTCCCAGCGCTCTAGCGCTGCAGACGGGATAATAAAGGAAGGAAGCGCGTTAGCTTGCGAGACTCCATGTTCTCCTGAGGCGGAAGCCGGGAGATTGTATGCTTGTTTTGCTGCTTTTTAAATTGCTTTGTTCTCTCACTTATTTTCTTTGCGCCGCAATTTGGATTTTAAATGTAACTGCTGACATATCTGCAATAGCCTGCACTGACCCCTCCGATTAAACGCAGCCGATTAAGGTGCTGTGGTCGGAGACGCCCGAATAGTTTGTGTGGCGGCCATATTAGGGGAACTACAAGTCTGAGCGCTCTAGCGCTGCACACGGGACAATAAAGGAAGGAAGCACGTTAGCTCGCGAGACTCCATGTTCTCCTGAGGCGGAAGCCGGGAGATTGTATGCTTGTTTTGCTGCTTTTTAAATTGCTTTGTTCTCTCACTTATTTTCTTTGCGCCACAATTTGGATTTTAAATGTAACTGCTGACATATCTGCAATAGCCTGCACTGACCCCTCCGATTAAACGCAGCCGATTAAGGTGCTGTGGTCGGAGACGCCCGAATAGTTCGTGTGGCGGCCATATTGGGGGAACTACAAGTCCCAGCGCTCTAGCGCTGCAGACGGGACAATAAAGGAAGGAAGCGTGTTAGCTCACGAGACTCCATGTTCTCCTGAGGCGGAAGCCGGGAGATTGTATGCTTGTTTTGCTGCTTTTTAAATTGCTTTGTTCTCTCACTTATTTTCTTGGCGCCGCAATTTGGATTTTAAATGTAACTGCTGACATATCTGCAATAGCCTGCACTGACCACTCCGATTAAACGCAGCCGATTAAGGTGCTGTGGTCGGAGACGCCCGAATAGTTTGTGTGGCGGCCATATTGGGGGAACTACAAGTCCCAGCGATCTAGCGCTGCAGACGGAACAATAAAGGAAGGAAGCGCGTTAGCTCGCAAGACTCCATGTTCTCCTGAGGCGGAAGCCAGGAGATTGTATGCTTGTTTTGCTGCTTTTTAAATTGCTTTGTTCTCTCACTTATTTTCTTTGCGCCGCAATTTGGATTTTAAATGTAACTGCTGACATATCTGCAATAGCCTGCACTGACCCCTCCGATTAAACGCAGCCGATTAAGGTGCTGTGGTCGGAGACGCCGGAATAGTTTGTGTGGCGGCCATATTAGGGGAACTACAAGTCCCAACGCTCTAGCGCTGCAGACGGGACAATAAAGGAAGGAAGCGCGTTAGCTCGCGAGACTCCATGTTCTCCTGAGGCGGAAGCCGGGAGGATGTATGCTTGTTTTGCTGCTTTTTAAATTGCTTTGTTCTCTCACTTATTTTCTTTGCGCCGCAATTTGGATTTTAGATGTAACTGCTGACGTATCTGCAATAGCCTGCACTGACCCCTCCGATTAAACGCAGCCGATTAAGGTGCTGTGGTCGGAGACGCCCGAATAGTTTGTGTGGTGGCCATATTGGGGGAACTACAAGTCCCAGCGCTCTAGCGCTGCAGACGGGACAATAAGGCAAGATGGCTACTCCTTCGCGCAGCGGACGCGAGCAGAGGGCGCGCCGTCGTTGCACCGAAGTCAAGCCAAAGTCCAGCCCGTCTGTGCCCGTCCGCGCAAAGGTCGCGCCTGGGGCCAGACATACTGCCCAGGTAGTTACTGAAGATCAGCTGTCTAAAGCCCTGATATTATCCTTGAATAACCAACATAAATACTGTCACCAGGCCCTAAACGTAGATAAGTGGAAAGGCCCTATAAACTTTCCTGGATGTAAACAGGTGATAGAACCCTGCCAAAGACCTACGGAGAAGGGGACACGTAGGACTCTAACCGGAGGCCTCATAAATGCGCGTTCCATGTGCAAGAATGCACTTCATATACATGATCTCATCTTAGAAAAGGACCTGGACTGTCTATTGGTTACTAAAACTTGGCTTAGAGACTGGTCCAATCCTGATATAGTACAGGCTTTGCCTCCAGCCTTTCTAATTAAGAGGTTAGATAGACCTTCAAAGCGAGGGGGGGGTGTTGGCAATTATCTACTGAGACACTCTTAAATGCACCACTACAGAACTATCGGACATTAAAGGAGCAGAATGTCTCGGTTTTAGTTTCCAAGCCCATGTTTCATTCACCTTTGCGGGGGTACTGATATACCGACCCAATGGACAACCAACTCAATTTCTAGAAAGTGTGGGTGAAGTCTTGACTAATTTAACTCTTAGATTTGCAAATTTTCCGCTATTGGGAGATTTAAATCTGCACCTGGACAATACCAGTGATCCCAACGTGTTGTGTTTTAAAGAGATTCTACACGTTTTGGGATTGACGATACAAACAGTGGAACCCACACATAAGGGAGGGCACATCTTAGACTGCATCAGCTCAAATCTGGACACGATGGAGGTAGAATCCCCTCTGACTCAAACCTGGTCGGATCACAAATACATTGCTTTCAGCATTAAGGTGGATGGCAATAAGGCTATGAAGACGGTTATACCAGGGAATGGGATACCCATCCGACGCTCTGGGAAAATTATAGAGCATCCAGATCTTAACAGCTGGGTGAAGGAGAGTAGACCATCATTGCTGGGGAACGCGACTATTGACAACCAGAGTTATGAGGGGTGGATGAGGAATATTGGAGAAAAGATTAACCCTGGGTGGGCAACTTCGCTACGCCCACGAAGTGGGCGTAGTGTCGCCTACTTCGCCCTTTGCAAAGTAGGCAAAGGAAGCAACACTACACCCACTCCTTGGGTGTAGCGAAGTTGTCCGCCACCCGCCTCCCTCCCGCCCTCCTGAACATAGCTAAATTTAATTAAATGGGCCCATATAAATAAATAAAATACACTTACCTTGTCCGCGGCGTCCCGGGGCTCCCTCTGCTCGTTCACGGCGCGAACTTCTAACCAATGCGCATTCGCGGCTGCCCTCGCATGCGCATTGTTTAGAAGATGGCGCCGTGAACGAGCAGAGGGAGCCCCGGGACGCCGCGGACAAGGTAAGTGTATTTTATTTAGTTATATGGGCACATTTAATTAAATTTAGCTATGTAGGGGAGGGGGGCATGCAGCGCGTAGTGGGGCTACACAAAGTGCGCAGGTGGGCGTAGTTTCTCGCCCACTTTGCGTAGCTTCGCGTAGCCCCACTACGCACACAACGCCCAGGGTTAGAAAAGATGAAAACTCGAGGGACAAAGACTAGATCTAGACTAGGGAAAAAATCTGCTCCCTGGTATACAAGTTCATTAAAAGAAATATTAGGAAAAGTGAGAGTTTTGGAGCGGAGATGGCGTCGATATTATAATAGAGACGATCAGGAGGTCTATAAGATTGCTAGGAGGGACTACCATGCATTAATTAAACGTGATAAAGTGACCTACTATACAAATATGATAGAAGCCACTAAAAATAAGCAAAAGGAAATTTTTCAAATTGTGAATAATTTCAGGAATCCCAAAATATTCTCGCAGGAAATTCCGCCATCCCAGACCTTTTGTGATGAGATAGCGACTTTCTTTGAACAGAAAATAACTAATCTTATAAGAGATTTCCCTCAGGCTAAGCTGGAGGATTTAGAGGTAATGGACATTACTGATACTAGAAACTCTCAATTAGCATGTTGGGAGACCTTTATCCCGATTAGTCTGGAAGATTCTCTCCAGGCTATATCTAAAATCAAGTCAGGATCACATTTTGACCCTTGCCCCCCAGCACTGTTAATAGCTATAAAGGAGGAGGTCAATCCGGTGATAAATTCTATCCTTAACTCATCACTCCAAACGGGCGAGATCCCAGCACACTGGAAAGTTGCAGCTGTTAGACCCCTACAGAAAAAAAGCTCTACGGGACCTTACAGTCCTATCTAATCTACGGCCTATTTCGCTTCTCCCAGCCTTATGTAAAATGGCAGAAGCCTGTGTCAACAAGCAGCTGACGGCCTATTTGGAGGAGAAAAATATTCTTCATCCTAATCAAGCTGGTTTCCGCGCACATCACTCTACAGAGTCTGCTCTATTGTTCACAACAGAGACCATAAGAACTGCATTGGATCAGGGCAAGAGAGCTGTCCTGATCCTATTGGATCTATCTGCTGCCTTTGACACGGTGTCCCACGCTATTTTACTATATCGCCTGACTAGTGCAGGCATAGCGGGCACCGTGTTAAAATGATTCAAAAATGTTCTGACGTATAGACGGCAGGTTAATATGCTGGGCCAGTTCTGTTCCGAAGAGAAGGAGGTTCGGTCAGGGGTACCTCAGGGCTCAAGTCTGAGCCCTACCCTATTCAACCTGCACATGGTCCCCTTGATTGAACTAATTTCCTCCTTTAACATCAGCACAATAGCATATGCTGATGACACACAATTGGTCCTAGTCCTAGATGAGGACTCGATAAATGCCGAACAGACCCTGAAAGAGTGTCTGACTGCGACCTTTACGTGGATGACTAATAACCACCTTAAATGCAATTCCGCCAAAACGGAAATTCTGCCGTTTGGAAAAAATTATCTTTTTCCCCCCAGATGTGCTGGCCAAAAGAGGCAGAAGTTCCGCCTAACACTATCCTAGCAGCACATAATTTAGGGATTAAATTCGATGAGACCCTTTCGTTCAAACAACAGGCAAGGGAAGTTGCTGGCTCATGTTTTAACATCATAAAGGGCCTTAGGAAATTTTTTGATCTCTTGCCCATGTCAGCCAGATGCACTGTCGCAGTGGCGCTGATTACATCTAGATTGGATTATTGCAATAGTCTGTATGCGGGGGCAAATAAATCTGCTCTGCACAGACTGCAGATGGTCCAGCATGCGGCAGCAAGACTGGTTCTGAGATGGCCAAGAAAATCCTCGGCCTATGCTGCGTTGGATGCTCTTCATTGGCTTCCTATTCAGAAGCGCATCTTGTTTAAGGTTCTGATGATTGCCTTTAGGCCTTTCACAAGCATGGTCCATGGTACCTGTATATAAACTTCAGGCGATACAATTCCATTCGAGAACTCAGATCCACAACAGCCAATCTGATGATTGTCCCTAAATTCAGACTGGCAACAAAGGGAGGAAAAACACTGGCAGTATTAGGTGCAAAGGCATGGAATAAACTGCCCCAGCAACTCCGTGCAATCACCGCTGAACAGAAATTTAGGAAATCTCTTAAAACTTGGATCTATAGCCTGGCGGACTCAGTCTGTAAAACACTTGTTTAACTTCTGCCTGCTGTTTGAGGACAGTTAAGCTGTGACCATCTTTCAGCTATACGAGTCAAAGCGCCAAGATGCTCCTTGGAGTGGTAGTGCGCTATATAAATGATCATCACATCACATCACATCACATCACAACACATCACATCACATCACATCACTTGCATACAGCAAGTGACCCTGGCTGACACAGTTACTAGATAGGGTAAACCTGGCAACATGCCACAGCAGCTGGGATCGTTCAACATAATGTAACTTCCATTTGAAAGTTGTCCAAAATGTGGATCTATCACCGCAGCCGGAAAACCTTGCAGGTGTCAGGATAAGTTGTTAGAGGAACCACCGTATGCCCCGTTTAGGCTTATACCCTGAAAAAGGAGGGAACCGCTTAGTGCGTTTTCACAGTTTTTCCTGCTAAGAAGCACTTCACGACCCCCACTCCAACATCTGTAAGTGTACGGTTATTCCCAGGATGTCTTGATGTATTCTTTACCCAACCTTTCATATGTGCCTTCTGGTATGTGTTTTAGGCAATATTGAAAATGGAAAATTGTAACAGGCAGAGTGATTGTTCCATGTATAATCCATTCTGTGGCTGGTTTTTCAGTGACAGTAAATGGCAATCTTTCCAGTTTTTCAATGCTCAGCACCGTATAGTCTGTGCCAGTTTAATCTGTTTATCAGTGAGATTGAATTCTGAAAACAGTGACGTAGTATTGTTTAAACACCAAGGCACATAGCCTGAATGTAGGTTTTGTGACGTCCAGCCTAATAGCATGATAGAACGTAATTGTGACTAACCATGTTGCAACATGACCAAGTCCTGTTCCATGATGTCTATGGCAGAGGATACTATGCTGTCAAAAGAATATATCCTGGATGAGAGAGTTGTTAACCCATTGTCAACTACAGAGAGAGATTTCTCTAAATGAATACGATCAATTTCTCGTATTCTTTCTGCAGTCTCTGCTTGCATAATCTTCCATGCTTCATTATAAGCAGCATAGATACCGGCATATATAAAACGTTTATGATGCGTTTTTTTTGGTCACAGCAAGATTTCCCTAAGATCAGCACCATCTTTAAGTAAAGATAAGTGTTATTTTACATCCTTGAGTGTAGATCTATGTAACCATTCAAGGCACAGTTTCCTTACACTGTATGTTTTTACTATTCCTGGATGCCGTCTCTGAACATATCTTGATCTGGCCTAGTAAATGTGAAACCCCGTGTTTTATTCAGGAATCTATCTTGACAGTTGTTTGCGTCTGTGGGCCAGATTAACAATTTTTTCCAATCTGGATCTGTTCTGTTGTGATGCCAAATAGTATGTACGTCGGCCTCCCCCTCTGAAGTGTTATCACTAGCAGGTGTAGGTGTAGGTATGGATGGATTGTTTAGGTCTTTTATCATTGCTAACCCAAGACAAGATGTCTGTTGGACAGTGTCATTCAAAAACATAATTTGCTCTGGAATGATGCAGGCTCTAAATAAAGCTTCTATCCCCTGCACTGGCCATTCTTTTGTGCCCCAGACAGTTTTTGTCTCAATGTTGTCTTCCCAAAAGTCGAAACCTAGTGAAGACAGCTGAGCATAAAAGCCTGCAGAATTATTTTGCTTGGTATTTGTCAACATACTTGTCATTCCTGTCTTAGTAACATTTTTAAAGTAAAATGATTCTGGATTGGAAACATTAAAACCTGAAAAGTATGGACATTTTCCTAAAAATGTTTTTGAGCTACCCTTTGATGGCGTAGGACAATGTTCCCATTGGTTATACATCAATACATTTCTAGAATTTGCAGATTTGTGCAAGAAAAGATGACCATAATGATTATAACAATACATTTGTTCATAGTATGATGCACCTTCTAAGTATTCATGGTTTGTAAATACAGCAGACATTTCTAAGTCTGACATCATATTATTAACAGTCTCAAAGTCCCAATCATCAGAAAAGGTACTAGATGAAGCAAAGTAATTCAAGGAAATCTTGAACTGGTGTGGAATCTTCAACATCTCCGCAGGGCCAAACATGTTGTAATCAGTTCTGTCCCAAGCTCTACCCCCTGGTATAGAAATGGCTGTGATGTTTACTGATGAAAAGTCTCTTTGTTCACGATGAGATGATTTGTGTGACTTGAGTAGTAAGTTGATGTTCTTACTTGCTATGTCCTTTTTAACATATCTTCCATTTATCAGCATTCCCAAAGTTATTACCAGAGTCAACCAAAGTAGAAGAAAAAGCACACCCAACACAATCCAAAATTCAATCCATGGTGAAACCAGATAAGTCTTTTCTAAGTGATGAAAAAGGTTTGTCGCTTGTTCTTTCAAAGTTCTTTTTACTGGCGTTATTGCAGGTTCGCTGGGATCCTCGGAAAACGTATCAAAGTTAATGAAATAGCCAGAGGCAGTTATGTCAATTGTTGGGATTGCATTAGGATTCGTTGAAATCGCTGGAACTATTTGATCACTTGATACATTCTTGTAGTCTGATGCTACTTCGTTGTAGACAGGTGTTTCTTGACAAACTGTTATTTGGGTCTCAAGAGGTACAAGTTCCATAGCTTTGTTGCATAGACCTTCATTTCACACTGCAGATTCTTCAAAGGTGATGAGTCTCTCAGTTGAACCTCTTGGATAGTAGCCAGAGCTGGGTGTCTGCTGCACTGGTGGAGTCCTCTTGGCCTACTGCTTAGTATCGACCACATGATGTGGTTTGACCAGGTCGATGGACACGAACCTGTTCTCCTTTTTACCAGCAAGGGGCGGCAGTAATACTGTTCTTGATCCGTGGATTGCTAGGACAGGTACTGGTTGTCTGTAAGAAGGCCCAAATTCCTTCTTGTCTGCAATCTTCTTTCTGAATAGACCCCCAAGCTTAGGAATCCAGACAGGCCTTGCTGGGACGGTTGGTTTCTCTTCAGTGGTGGTTGGATTCAGGAACACGTTACTTTGTTGCATTCTTATTTCATTTAAGTCCTATAAAACAGCCAAACATTCTTTGATATCAAAGGGTTTTTGGTCTTCCACTGAAGTCTGACAATCGAGGTCCGCTACTATCATACTGGTCCCAAAAAGGACTACATATGGAGTAATACCCCCTAGAGAACTGTTAAAATCTAGATTGCGACGTAAACATTATCGGCGCCATCTTGTCCCCATTTTAGCTCAAATGTGCGCGTAAGTAGCAGCCATTTTGAACACCATGGCCTCTCTGCCCACTGCCGATAGCCCGCGCGCTCCTCTCTCTCTCTCTCTGACCCCGCCAGCATCCCCCGCGCGCTGACAGCCCACGTTCTCACATGCTTGGGCCATAAACCACCCCTTCAGCGCGGCCTTGCCTCGGAGCCACATTCCGTACCCGACTAACACCTCCCTCCGTCCCTTTAATGATCACGCATCCTTTGATGAACCCCCTTCCTCTGTGCCCGATTGTCCCGCCCGATCCCAGGCCATCACCTAGCCCCGCGGATACAGTTTATTGCCCCTTACAGTAGGAAGCTGTCCTTCTTCAAAGAAGTTTGAAAGATAAAGGCCCCCACCCCATGAGATCCGATCAGCCGCGCACATTCCGGGAGCCGGCGGGATATCCAGCTGCGCGATAGTCATCACCTACTTAGATCAGGGTGGGACCTTTACTGTAAATATGTGTGGGAACGGGTTTGGAGCGGAGATTCCGAGGATGCCTTTCCGTACATCAAAGTATTAACAAGAATGTGTTTTATGTAATAAAGCAATAAACCTGTGTATAAGAGGCCAGGCCCCAAGGATGCGTTTAGAGCACCTCGAGAAGATACCCTGTTGTCTGATTTGACATGATCTGCTCCGTCGGAATAAACTCCTGTTTCCTGCCTTCTGTCTCCAGCGCCTGCCTCTTTGTTTGGTAATCTCGAATGGTATGAGAGGCGGCTAACGCCGGGCAAATACTGAAGGGTTCTTGGTCGAATTCGGCCCTACCTTTCGACAATTGGCGACCCAAACGTGGGGCCCATCAGCGACGCGTGGATCCAGTGGGAGAGGTCCCAACGACAGAGTGAACGACTGCAACGATCGGGAAGAGCTCCTGCCCGATAGACCCTCGTCTGGCAGCCGATCATCCGAACTTCACCGGTTCCGAGCAGACCTCTCTCGAGTGATCTACGGTCCTGACTGGGAACCATCAGGAGTGCCACAGGAATTACGGAGAACGGAGGACGATCAGGCGCTGGAAGCGGAAGACGAGAAACTGTCCATGCGGTCCGGGTAAGGTCGTGTAACACGACAAATTGCGAATTGATTGTTTGAAAATACTAGTATTACTCATTTGATTGTTTCTGAGAGATTCTCTATCTGCAAACAAGCACAGAGTCGCAATACTCTGTTTAGTCTTTGCAGATAGTGAAGGGTAGGTAACGCAGGCTTTTGCCCCCATTGTAATCCGTCGTGCCTGCTTCCCTCTCCATTTGATTGATTGTTATCCAAGCATTTACTGTTTTGGAATCGGTTCTCTTTGGATCATTCTCTATTTACAACAAGCATTGGAAATGCAATAGGTCTCGCAGCATTAGAGTTAGTGCATTTAGAATTGTTTATGGGTTTTTTGTTGTAAATCTTTTGCATTTTTTTTTTTTTTGCCAATGCTAAAGAATTACAAATCAAAAAAGCAATAAACAATTGTAAAAGCTGTAACTAAAAATCCTACGAGACCTATTGCACTGTGTGAGGGTGAGGTGTTGAGGGTGAGTGAGGGTGGGGATGAGTGAGGAGTTGAGTGTGAGTGAGGTGTTGAGGGTGAGTGAGGTGTTGAGGGTGAGTGAGAGTGAGAGTGAGTGAGGGTGAGGGTGAGGGAGGGTTATTGCGAGTTAGGATGAGGGGTTGAGGGTGGGTGATGGTGAGGGTGAGGTGTTGAGGGTGAGTGAGGATGAGTGAGGGTGAGTGAGGAGTTGAGGGTGAGTGAGGGTGAGTGAGGGTGAGTGAGGGTGACTGAGTGTGAGTGAGTGTGAGTGAGGGTGAGTGAGGGTGAGTGAGAGTGAGTGAGGGTGAGGTGTTGAGGGTGAGTTGTTGAGGTTGAGGTTTTGAAGGTGAGGTGTTGAGGGTGAGGTGTTGAGGGTGAGGTGTTGAGGGTGAGGTGTTGAGGGTGATTGAGTGTGAGTTAGTGAGGGTGAGGTGTTGAGTGTTAGTGATGGTGAGGTGTTGAGGGTGAGTGAGGGTGAGGGTGAGTGAGGGGGAGGGGGAGGCGTTGAGGATGAGTGACGTGTTTAGGGTGAAGTGTTGAGGGTGTGGGTGAGGAATTGAGGGTGAGGGAGGGTGAGTGTGGGTGAATTGTTGAGGGTGAGTGATTGAGGGTGAGGTGTTGAGGCTGATGTTTTGTGGGTGAGTGAGGGTGAGATGTTGATGGTGAGTGAAGGTGAGGTGTTGGGTGAGGCGTTGAGGGTCATTGAAGTTGAGGGTGGTTGAGTGAGGATGAGTGAGAATGAGGGTGAGTGAGGAGTTGAGGGTGAGTGAGGGTGAGGTGTTGAGGGTGAGTGAGGGTGAGTGAGTGTGTGATGTTGAGGGTGATTGAGGATGAGTGAGAGTGAGGGTGAGTGAGGATTTGAGGGTGAGGCGTTGAGGGTGAGGTGTTGCTGGTGAGTGAGGGTGAGAGTGATTGAGTGTGAGTGAGTGTCAGTGAGGGTGAGGTAGCGTCTTACTGATTGCCCGTGAAAAGCCCAATTATCTTCTTATATGTGAAAAAGAATGAAATGCGATAGGTACATTTTACAAAAAAAATTGTGAGCTTATGTGTTGTATTTATTGTTATAAAATAGCACTCGCTCGGTAGGGAGGCTACTTCAGAGCTGATAAAAACAGAATTATACATTTAATAAACTGTCATTTTTTGTCCTGTGTGTTTAAGCGTAGTTGAGACATTGACAGCACGAGTCTGAAATATAAATGAAAACAACGCAGCAGGACCCGGCGCCTTTTCATCCCTAAAAGTATTTACCATTTGAGGAAGGACAAGGCGCGAACCCGAAATGCATCGAGGGGTGTGATGTACAAGTTGCCTATCTAGAATGTGAACGATTGTCCGATAAAGTATTTCAATCAATCATGCAATAGAAGTATAGAAAATTATTTCCAGCAAAGAAAAGACAAATGCACCAGTTTACGTTGGGATGACTGAATGCCAGCCACGGATACAAGAAAATTTATCAGGGATTCCAGGCTGCAATCGCGTAGAGTGTTAGGGGGTGTGAGGGGGGGAGGATGAGTGAAGTTATTTGCGTAAGAGAGTGTGTGAGTGTGTTAGTGTGAGGGTGAGTAAGTGTGTGTGAGGCTGAAGGTGTGTGATGGTGTATGAGGGAGATGTTGTTTTAGCGTTACTGAGCGTGTGTGAAAGAGTGTGATAGTTTTGTTGTGTGAGGGTGATGTTAAGAGTGTGTGTATATGTTAATAATAATTAAGTAATGTGTTGTTTGTAACTAAAGGTGTCCCCTTTGTATTACTTCAGTCTTATGTGTATATTAGTATGTAATTTTAAATGTGTATGTATTGTACTAACTATGTGTATGTTTTGTAACATGTTTGTGTAGTCTCGTTTTTATTTTTTTTTTAAAATGGCCGACGTATAGCGTCACGTCGACGTCTGCTATGTTTAGCGGTCTAGTTTATTTTTGAGTTGTGTGTGTTTTTTGTTTACGTATTTTTCTAGCCAATCGGAGCGCGACGTTTTTGACGTAGCGTTCCGATTTGCATACGTCAACCGTTGAATTCCCCATTGATCGAGAATGTTGGTGCGCGGAAGGCGTGTTCTTGTCCCGGTGGTGTTGCTGCGTCGTTTGACAGGTAAGAATGTATTCCTAAGTTTATTTTAATGTAATGTAATGTAGTATATATACTATGTAAAATTTAAATACTTGCTAAATTTATTTAATTCACTCGTAATATTTGTAAATGTTTGTAATGTAACATAAAGTAGTGTTTTTTATTGGCGATGTGTAATGCATATGTTTTGTTAAACTGTAATGTAATGTATTAATGTCCTTTTTTTGGTAATTTGACATACAAAAGGGGTTTGTTTCATTTCGAAGTGGTAAATGTGTTGTAATATATTGATGTAAGTTGTTTTTTTATTATTTTTTTGTGTGATGCTGAAGTAGTCGGATAATTTGTTATTGACGTACTTGAAGTATGAAATGAAACTTTGTGTCTTTGCTGACTGTAGTATTTTTAGCAATGTATGAACGACATGTACAGTGAACTAATGTATTTTTCGTTAGATTTTTGTGACTGACTCTTTCTATGTTCGTAATATGTTTTATTGTATTTGAACTAATTCCGTCTGGATAAATGCTATTGTGTTAAGCGTTTCTTTTTTTGTGTAAATCTCGACTATTGTATTCAATGCGTCCCATTTTCCGGATGAATCGTTCTTGTTTATTTCCCTCTGAAAAATTTGATTGTTTCTGAATTTTTGTTTATTTCGTCATATTTGCTTTATATTAGACGGAATTCCGTGAGAAGAAGTGCTATTGTTGTATGCGTCCGGTTTTTTGTGTAACTGTTGACTACTGTCTTTAAACCGTCCCATTCTCCGGATGAATAGTGCTTGTTTATTGCCCGGCGAAAAAGTTGCCTGTTTCACTTGTGTCTTTGTATCTCCTCGTCCTCGCTTCCTGCCACATATTTGTATTTGTTTCCTTTGTGTAATATTGTTGTAATATCGTACGAATTAAATTTACTTTTTGGCCCGAAGACTGATTAACATCCTTGCATCCTTTTAGGTCAATGATGTTAAGTTTTTTTTGTGTCTAACGTATCTGATGCTATACTCCGTCGACCCCCTTGTTTTCCGTCCTGAAATTTCTTTATGTGTAAGAAAATGGCCTAACATTCCTCAAATTGCAGAGTGGGTGAATGCTGCAGAGTGGGTGAATGCTGCAGAGTGGGTGAATGCTGCAGAGTGGGTGAATGCTGCAGAGTGGGTGTATGCTGCAGAGTGGGTGAATGCTGCAGAGTGGGTGAATGCTGCAGAGTGGGTGAATGCTGCAGAGTGGGTGAATGCTGCAGAGTGGGTGAATGCTGCAGAGTGGGTGAATGCTGCAGAGTGGGTGAATGCTGCAGAGTGGGTGAATGCTGCAGAGTGGGTGAATGCTGCAGAGTGGGTGAATGCTGCAGATTGGGTGAATGCTGCAGATTGGGTGAATGCTGCAGATTGGGTGAATGCTGCAGATTGGGTGAATGCTGCAGATTGGGTGAATGCTGCAGATTGGGTGAATGCTGCAGATTGGGTGAATGCTGTCTATTGGGTGAATGCTGTCTATTGGGTGAATGCTGTAGATTGGGTGAATGCTGTAGATTGGGTGAATGATGGAGATTGGGTGAATGATGGAGATTGGGTGAATGATGGTGAGTGGGTGAATGATGCAGAGTTTCTGAAAGATGGATAGTGTGTGAATGATGGATAGAGTGTGAATGATGGAGAGGCAGAGTGCTGTTGCGTTTTTGAGTGTTAGTGTGTGTAACTGAGGGTGAGTCGTTGAGGGTGAGTGAGGGTGATGTTGAGTGAAGGTGAGGGTGAGGTGTTGAATGGTATTGAGGGTGAGGGTGAGGTGTTAAGGGTGAGTGAGTGTGACTTGTTGAGGATGAGTGAGGGTGAGTGAGGTGTTAAGAGTGAGGTGTTAAGGATGAGATGTTGAGGGTGAGTGATGGTGATGTTGAGTGTAGATGAGGGTGATGTGTTGAGTGTGAGTGAGGGTGAGTGATGGTGAGGGTGAGTGAGGGTGTGGAATTGTGGGTGAGGTGATAAGGGTGAAGTTAGTGAGGGTGAGGTGTTGAGGGTGAGGGTCTGAGGGTATGCTGTGCTGTACCTGCTCCGTGTGTGAGGGAAGCTTGCACTGTTGCCGCCTGTGCTGTACCTGATGTATGTGTGATGAAAGCTTGCACTGCTGCTGTCGGTGCTGTACCTGTTCCATGTGTAAGGGAAGCTTGCACTGCTGTTGGCTGTGCTGTACCTGCTCCGTGTTTGAGTGAAGCTTGCATTGCCGTTGCCTGTGCAGTACCTGCTCCGTGTGTGATGGAAGCTTGCACTGCAGCTGCCTGTGCTGTACCTGATGTATGTGTGAGGGAAGCTTGCACTGCTGCTGTCGGTGCTGTACCTGTTCCATGTGTAAGGGAAGCTTGCACTGCTGTTGCCTGTGCTGTACCTGCTCCGTGTTTGAGTGAAGCTTGCATTGCCGTTGCCTGTGCTATACCTGCTCCGTGTGTGATGGAAGCTTGCACTGCAGCTGCCTGTGCTGTACCTGATGTATGTGTGAGGGAAGCTTGCACTGCTGCTGTCGGTGCTGTACCTGTTCCATGTGTAAGGGAAGCTTGCACTGCTGTTGGCTGTGCTGTACCTGCTCCGTGTTTGAGTGAAGCTTGCATTGCCGTTGCCTGTGCTATACCTGCTCCGTGTGTGATGGAAGCTTGCACTGCTGCTGTCGGTGCTGTACCTGTTGCATGTGTAAGAGAAGCTTGCACTGCTGCCGCCTGTGCTGTACCTGATCTATGTGTGAGGGAAGCTTGCACTGCTGCTGCCTGTGCTGTACCTGCTCTGTGTGTGAGGGAAGCTTGCACTGCTGCCGGCTGTGCTGTACCTGATGTATGTGTGAGGGAAGATTGCACTGCAGCTCTCGGTGCTGTACCTGTTCCATGTGTAAGGGAATGCTGTTGCCTGTGCTGTACCTGCTCCGTGTTTGAGTGAAGCTTGCATTGCCGTTGCCTGTGCTGGAGCAGCTCCGTGTGTGATGGAAGATTGTGAGATCTGGCATAACGGAAGGATTGGTAGTGCGTGCACAGTTTTTTTTTTTGTTTGTTTATTGTTGTAGTGAAAAGTTTTATGTATGCACTGTGTATGTTCTCTTTGTGTGTTTTCTTTTTTATATTTTCTTTATTTCAGGGAATGAGCTGCTACGATGGACAGGTAATGACAAATTAATTTGCATAATATTGAAGCGTGTCTTTGTGACTTTTATACTTTTGTTTATTGATTTGCTTATTGTAAAGCTAATGTAATTATTTTATTAGGTCTCTCTGCTCGCATGTACTTTCTGCCTGGCTTCTTGCATTTGATTTTTATTTTATCAATGGCTGCTATTTCGGTGTATTTGTTGCCATGGATTGTGTTCCGTTTTGCCGTACGTGTTTTTTGGTCGCACTTGGCTTGTGTATACGTTTCTAAAATTATTTAGTGTATGTAATTAAAAGTTTTTTTTTTTCTGTTCTAGTAAAGGGTATTACGCAATGTATTCCCTTTACGTTTGTTACGTAAGGGATGTTAGCGTTCTATTTTTTAATTGATGGTGATGTAATTATGAGCGTTACGTAATTTTTAGCCAATCGCAGCTCTACGTTGTGTGACGTAGCGTTGCATTTGACATGCGTCAACGGGGCTTTTTCCAAATTGATGTGAATGTTCGTGCGGTAAAGGTGTGTTATTCCTCCGTGTTTGTTGCTGCGTCGTTGCGTGTGTGAGTGGCGTGTGTGAGTGGCGTTGCGTGGCTGAGTGGCGTTGCGTGGGTGAGTGGCATTGCGTGGGTGAGTGGCGTTGCGTGGGTGAGTGGCGTTGCGTGGGTGAGTGGCGTTGCGTGGCTGAGTGGCGTTGCGTGGCTGAGTGGCGTTGCGTGGCTGAGTGGCGTTGCGTGGGTGAGTGGCGTTGCGTGGGTGAGTGGCGTTGCGTGGGTGAGTGGCGTTGCGTGGGTGAGTGGCGTTGCGTGGGTGAGTGGCGTTGCGTGGGTGAGTGGCGTTGCGTGGGTGAGTGGCGTTGCGTGGCTGAGTGGCGTTGCATGGCTGAGTGGCGTTGCGTGGGTGAGTGGCGTTGCGTGTGAGTGGCGTTGCGTGTGTGAGTGGCGTTGCGTGGGTGAGTGGCGTTGCGTGGCTGAGTGGCATTGCGTGGCTGAGTGGCGTTGCGTGGCTGAGTGGCGTTGCGTGGGTGAGTGGCGTTGCGTGGGTGAGTGGCGTTGTGTGGGTGAGTGGCGTTGCGTGGGTGAGTGGCGTTGCGTGGGTGAGTGGCGTTGCGTGCCAGAGTGGCGTTGCGTGCCAGAGTGGCATTGCGTGGGTGAGTGGCGTTGCGTGGGTGAGTGGCGTTGCGTGGGTGAGTGGCGTTGCGTGTGTGAGTGGCGTTGCGTGTGAGTGGCGTTGCGTGTGTGAGTGGCGTTGCGTGGCTGAGTGGCGTTGCGTGGCTGAGTGGCGTTGCGTGGCAGAGTGGCAGTGCGTGGCTGAGTGGCGTTGCATGTGTGCGTGGCGTTGCGTGTGTGAGTGGCGTGTGTGAGTGGCGTTGCGTGGCTGAGTGGCGTTGCGTGGGTGAGTGGCGTTGCGTGGGTGAGTGGCGTTGCGTGAGTGAGTGGCGTTGCGTGGGTGAGTGGCGTTGCGTGGGTGAGTGGCGTTGCGTGGGTGAGTGGCGTTGCGTGGCTGAGTGGCGTTGCGTGGCTGAGTGGCGTTGCGTGGCTGAGTGGCGTTGCGTGGGTGAGTGGCGTTGCGTGGGTGAGTGGCGTTGCGTGGGTGAGTGGCGTTGCGTGGGTGAGTGGCGTTGCGTGGGTGAGTGGCGTTGCGTGGCTGAGTGGCGTTGCGTGGCTGAGTGGCGTTGCGTGGCTGAGTGGCGTTGCGTGGGTGAGTGGCGTTGCGTGTGAGTGGCGTTGCGTGTGTGAGTGGCGTTGCGTGGGTGAGTGGCGTTGCGTGGCTGAGTGGCGTTGCGTGGCTGAGTGGCGTTGCGTGGGTGAGTGGCGTTGCGTGGGTGAGTGGCGTTGCGTGGGTGAGTGGCGTTGCGTGGGTGAGTGGCGTTGCGTGCCAGAGTGGCGTTGCGTGCCAGAGTGGCGTTGCGTGCCAGAGTGGCGTTGCGTGGGTGAGTGGCGTTGAGTGGGTGAGTGGCGTTGCGTGGGTGAGTGGCGTTGCGTGGCTGAGTGGCGTTGCATGGCTGAGTGGCGTTGCGTGGCTGAGTGGCGTTGCGTGGCTGAGTGGCGTTGCGTGGGTGAGTGGCGTTGCGTGGGGGAGTGGCGTTGCGTGGGGGAGTGGCGTTGCGTGGGTGAGTGGCGTTGCGTGGGTGAGTGGCGTTGCGTGCCAGAGTGGCGTTGCGTGCCAGAGTGGCGTTGCGTGCCAGAGTGGCGTTGCGTGCCAGAGTGGCGTTGCGTGCCAGAGTGGCGTTGCGTGGGTGAGTGGCGTTGCGTGGGTGAGTGGCGTTGCGTGGGTGAGTGGCGTTGCGTGGGTGAGTGGCGTTGCGTGGGTGAGTGGCGTTGCGTGGCTGAGTGGCGTTGCGTGGCTGAGTGGCGTTGCGTGGCTGAGTGGCGTTGCGTGGGTGAGTGGCGTTGCGTGGGTGAGTGGCGTTGCGTGCCAGAGTGGCGTTGCGTGCCAGAGTGGCGTTGCGTGCCAGAGTGGCGTTGCGTGCCAGAGTGGCGTTGCGTGCCAGAGTGGCGTTGCGTGGGTGAGTGGCGTTGCGTGGGTGAGTGGCGTTGCGTGGGTGAGTGGCGTTGCGTGGGTGAGTGGCGTTGCGTGGGTGAGTGGCGTTGCGTGGGTGAGTGGCGTTGCATGGGTGAGTGGCGTTGCGTGGCTGAGTGGCGTTGCGTGGCTGAGTGGCGTTGCGTGGCTGAGTGGCGTTGCGTGGGTGAGTGGCGTTGCGTGGGTGAGTGGCGTTGCGTGGGTGAGTGGCGTTGCGTGGGTGAGTGGCGTTGCGTGGGTGAGTGGCGTTGCGTGGGTGAGTGGCGTTGCGTGGCTGAGTGGCGTTGCGTGGGTGAGTGGCGTTGCGTGGCTGAGTGGCGTTGCGTGGCTGAGTGGCGTTGCGTGGCTGAGTGGCGTTGCGTGGCAGAGTGGCAGTGAGTGGCTGAGTGGCGTTGCATGTGTGCGTGGCGTTGCGTGTGTGAGTGGCGTGCATGAGTGGCGTTGCGTGGGTGAGTGGCGTTGCGTGGGTGAGTGGCGTTGCGTGGCTGAGTGGCGTTGCGTGGGTGAGTGGCGTTGCGTGGCTGAGTGGCGTTGCGTGGCTGAGTGGCGTTGCGTGCGTGAGTGGCGTTGCGTGCCTGAGTGGCGTTGCGTGGCTGAGTGAAACAGGCAGAAACGTAAATGGAGAGGGGGGTGAGAGTTAAAAGAGAGAGTGAAACAGGCAGAAACGTGGAGAGTTAAAAAAAAAAGCAAATGAATCTAAGCTGCGAGATGTGGCATAACAGAAGGATTGGTACTGCGTGCACCGCTGCTTGGGGTATCTGCGAGATTTGTGTAAGTAAATGGAGAGGGGGGTGAGAGTTGGAAGAGAGAGTGAAACAGGCAGAAACGTGGGGAGTTAAAAGAAAGAGGGAATGAATCTAAGCTGCGAGATTTGGCATAACAGAAGGATTGGTACTGCGTGCACCGCTGCTTGGGGTATCTGCGAGATATGTGTAAGTAAATGGAGAGGGGGGTGAGAGTTAAAAGAGAGAGTGAAACAGGAAGAAACGTGGAGAGTTAAAAGAAAGAGCGAATGAATCTAAGCTGCGAGATGTGGCATAACAGAAGGATTGGTACTGCGTGCACCGCTGCTTGGGGTATCTGCGAGATTTGTGTAAGTAAATGGAGAGGGGGGTGAGAGTTAAAAGAGAGAGTGAAACAGGCAGAAACGTGGAGAGTTAAAAGAAAGAGCGAAAGAATCTAAGCTGCGAGATGTGGCATAACAGAAGGATTGGTACTGCGTGCACCGCTGCTTGGGGTATCTGCGAGATTTGTGTAAGTAAATGGAGAGGGGGGTGAGAGTTGGAAGAGAGAGTGAAACAGGCAGAAACGTGAATCTAAGCTGCGAGACGGAGAGGGAGGGAGAGAGGAGGAAAAAGA
The DNA here is from genome assembly GCF_964261635.1 of Lissotriton helveticus. Lineage (NCBI taxonomy): Eukaryota > Metazoa > Chordata > Amphibia > Caudata > Salamandridae > Lissotriton > Lissotriton helveticus. Next base: position 2,090,776,262 of record NC_136061.1, read on the forward strand.
GAGGGGGAGTGAGACAGAGGGAGGAACACAGTTAGAGTGAGACAGAGGAAGACAGGAGAGAGGGAGGGGGAGCTATAGATGTAGGGAGAGCGCGAGAGAAAGAGAGCGATAAAATTATGTGTATGCCGGGAGGGCTCAGTGCACGAAGCCTTCGGCTGCAGGGTCCTGTGATTAACTTCATGGTCAGTTTTATGTTGTTGCTGTCCCTCCAAGCGCAATGCCGCTGCCAGCAATACCAGCATCAAAGAAAACAAGACGGAGGGAAGAGAGGGGAGAGGGGAGAGGGGAGGGGGGAGGAGAAATGCGACACGGCGGGAAGGGGCAGGCAGGATGACTCAGGGGAGGGGGCGGAGCGGGGCAGAGCGGCATGTGGGTGTGAACAAGCCGGGCCTTTGAAGTGAAGCTAAGTTTCACTTCAAAGGTGTCGGAGGAATGCGGGCGGCTGTGCACGCGCTTTTAAGCTCAATGCACATGCGCATTGAGCTTAAAAGTCACGGGCACTGCAAGGAATCGCCACGATTCCTTGAAAGTTAGATAAAGTCTGGATGAGCCCCTATAGTCTCGCTTGCTCGATGCGCATGCGCATCGACAGGCGAGACCTAAAAAAGCACAGAGTCGCAATACTCTTTTTAGTCCTTGTGAATAGTGAAGGATAGGTAACGCAGGCTTTTGCCCCCGTTGTAATCCGTCGTGCCTATTTTTATCCCTCATTTGATTGATTGTTTATCAGAACATTGATCGTTCGGAATTGGTTCTCTTTGGGTTATTCTCTATTCACAAATAAGCACAGGGTCGCAATACTCTGTTTAGTCTTTGCGGATAGTGAAGGATAGGTAGTGCAGACTTTTGTCCCCTTTGTAACCCGTCATGCCTGTTTCGCCCCGTTTGTTGGTAGTTGGTTCAGCCCGGACCGCTTATTAGAGGTGAACCATCCGGCTCCACTGGAGGGCACCCCTAATAAGGACATGTTTACTAAATATGGACTAGTCACCGTGGCTTATAGTAAGCTGTGGCATAAATGCACGAGAAAGGATCGGGGAAGTCAGTGGCCACTGATAGGGTCCTTCGATAACGACAAAATAAACGCGCTGGAAACAGCCCTTTATAACAATACGACAACACCCACTATGCTCGATAGCTTCGGCATGTGGCGCAAAGAAACAGAACAGCGAAAGAAAAGAAATGAGGTCAGGTTAGAAAAGGAATTACGCAAGGCAGCTCACCTGGCCGCTAACAAATTAAAGGAAGAAATAAAAGAAAGAGAGGAAACCAAGCTAAAACAAGATTCCGAATCATCAGGCCAGTGTCCCGTCAGGACACCCTCTACACTTTACCCCGAGCTACCTTCGAAACAGCGAACGAACGACGATTTGCTACTAGGTCCCCCGATCATCTACATGCCCCCTCCATATGCCCCTTCCCAACCCTTAGCACAGCACCCGCAACCCCTAACGACAGGCGAGAGTAGTGCCGGAGCCTCGGTCCTCATGGCCTCTGCGCCGACCGAATCCCTTGCACTCAGCGCAGCACAAGCAGCAACTCCAGGTGATCCCGAAGCGGGGAGGAAAGCCCCCGCGAGATCGAATAGATTAAGCAAGGACGAACGAGCTGGGATCGATAAGATCGTAAAGACACTGGTGGTGCGAAAGGAAAGTGAGGATTATATAACGGATATGTACCATACATATGCCAATAGCCACAGGCGACACTTTGTCGTACGCCTTTGTTACCATACCCTTAATGCCTACGAAGACCGCTACCAAGGAAAAGGCCCTGAGAACCTAACGACTCTGTATAGGAAAATTGATATCGGAGATGGGGACGAGTGTGATGTGACGAACCTCTTCACGCGTACGCTTGAAGTTTTCCGCCACCTCACGGAACTAAAACCAGAAACCAACACCACGACTCCTGCAGTGACTGAAGCCAGAGTAGAAAAAATTGACACTATGATGCCCATAAAGGAGGCTGCTCCCTATTGGGTTCCCCCACGAGGACTGGGAACACACGACGATATTAATCACCAAGATGCGAGAGGGAGGGTAGTTTACAACTGGGTTTACCAACCATGGGATCGGCAAGACATCCTGACTTTCCGAAAGTCCTTGCCTGATCTGCGAAAGAACCCCACAGCCTTCTATACAGAATTAGCCACCGCTCTGGGTTCAACGATTATGACCCTAGCAGATATCGATTTGTTTTTCGGGTTATGTCTACCAGCTGATGTGTGGAAGCAAATCTGGAAAGTCGACCACCTTGAGCTGTTCAGACATACCTGGGTACAATTCGGTGATGTAGACAAACAGCGAGAGCCGGGACAGAAACCTATGAAAGCCATTCTAGACCTACCAGATAAGATCGTGCAGAAACTAAAAACCTTAGTCCCAGAAAGGAAGGTGGACTGGTCAGTAGTAACGGCCTGTCGCCAGAAACCCCAGGAAGACGTATCAGAATACTTCTCCCGGTTTGAAACGGTGTTCTCCGATTACAGCGGCCAGGACATGCCCACTGCAACCGGACATCACTTGTTTGTCCAGAACTATGTGAAAGGCCTGACACCAGAAGTCTCGCAGAAACTACAGACTAGCGAGAGTAGTTGGGCGGCCTCCAAGCCCGCAGCTATCCTTCAGATGGCTCAATACTATGAGCGACAAAAGAACGAGAATGATCAAGCGACTGAGAAAAAGAAAAAGGACTTGAAAGAGAGGGTAATGATTGCTCAGTTGCAAGGGGTGACTATAGGAAGGGAACAGTATAGAGGGAACTACCAGTCGAAAGCTCCTAGAAATCCACCCCCTAGAGACCGCACACCCGCACCCGGCGCTCCACGAACAGACCTCGATGAGAACCAGTGTGCGTTTTGCAAAGGATTTGGCCATTGGAAATCTCAATGTCCAGTTCTGCTAGAAGCGCTCAGAAATAAAGACACGAGAGACGTAGCGGGCGGGCCGAGAAATAGAGGACAGGGACGAGGGCACCCAAACGACACCAACAATGACAGGCCTGGTAGACCGAACACATTTGACCGTCCCCGACAGAATCAGTGCCAACAGTCTGACTGCGACAATGCCCACGACTTTGCATAGGACTGCCAAGGGCAAGGAAGGGATCCAGTCGAGCTCTATGTTGACCAGCAAGGCCCTTATGTCACCGCTAAGGTCCTAGGTACGAAGTCTCCATTTCTGGTAGATACTGGTGCAACACGTAGTGCGTTGTCTAAACGATTGATTCCCAGGGCACCCTTGTCTGGCTCACATGTGACATCAATAGGTTTTGATGGAACACCCTCCTCTAATCCCTTGTCCACACCAATCTCTTTTAACTTGGACAATAACACCACTGACACGACGTTTTTGCTCTCCTCCAACACCCCCGACGCCATTATGGGACTTGACTTATTGAAACATTTTCGAGCTACTATTAGGTGTTCACAAGACGGAGTTCGAGTCATTCTGTACGACAACCCGACACTGCTCAGATCTTGCCGCACACAACGCATGTTTTCAATCACTGACACTGACTTGTCCTTGCTCGACACCCTGCCTCTGTACCTATGGGCAAAGACTGACTCGGACGTAGGACGCATGATAATAGACCCTGTACACATAACTGTTCGACAGGACGCAGTACTCCCCAAACTCCCGCAGTATCGGATATAGCCCGAAGGCGAGAAGGCGTTGGTAAAAATCATCCAGTCCCTGGTAGATGCAGGAGTGGTAGAAGAAGTAGTTAGCAATGTTTGCAACAGCCCTATCCTACCCATTGTGAAGAAGCAGGGTGAGGGAGATGAAAAAGCGTACCGCTTCATCATCGACCTACGAGAAGTCAACAAAGTGGTTGTACCCCAGTACCCTGTAGTCTCAGACATCACCACCATTCTGACCCTGATTCCTTCCACTGCCACCACCTTCACGGTAATCGACCTCAAGAACGCATTCTTCTCCATCCCCATTCACGTGAACAGCCGCTACCTTTTCGGCTTCACTTTAAAATCCCGCTCATACAGATTTTGCAGAGCACCCCAGGGCTACACTGAAAGTCCCAGCATCTACAGCCAGGCCCTCAAGAGACAGCTGGACGCAGTCCAATTGCCGGATGGAGTGGTGTTGATACAGTACGTCGATGATATCCTTTTGGCGGCCGACACCACTCCACCTGCAGTCACAGCCACCATCCAACTCCTGCACTTCCTCGCGGAAAATGGCCACAAGGTCTCCAAGAAGAAGTTGCAATTCTGCCAACCTCAAGTCACTTACCTAGGCCACCTCTTGTCCAAAGACGGGAGAAAGCTCACACCCGATCGAATACAGGCTATTCTAGAGACCCCTATCCTTAAAACCCCGAAGCAAGTCCGCTCTTTGGTGGGCCTCACCTCCTTCTGCCGACAATGGTTGCCAAATTTCAGCCTCATTGTGAAACCACTACTTTCCCTACTGGCTAAAGATGTCCCCTTTCCGCTCCCGTGGACCCCTGAATGTCAATCCTCCTTCAAGGAACTGCGAAACGCCCTTTGTTCAGCGCCCGTCCTAGGAACCCCTGATTATACAAAGCCCTTCTCTCTCTACACTCACAAAAGGGAGGGATGTGCTTTGTCTGTCCTGACTCAGTCCATTGGCCCCAAACAACGACCATGCGCCTATTTCTCTGCCACTCTTGACCCTGTAGCAAGAGCTTTGCCTGCCTGCCTTCGAGCAGTAGCCGCTGCTGCTGTCTCTATCCGACAAAGTGAGGGAATTGTACTCTCGAATTCCCTCACGGTACTAGTGCCTCATGCTGTTGACACCCTCCTAAACCAGACAAAGACACAACACCTGACCAGCGCGCGACTGACTGGGTACGAACTGACACTGCTCGCACCTCACATCACGCTGAAACGATGCACCACGCTGAACCCAGCCACCTTGCTGCCTCTGCCTGAAAACGATCCCGATGTGCCCCCAATACATGACTGTGTGACCCTCACGGATGAACAGACTAGGAGTAGAGTTGACCTCCGAGACACTGCCTTCCCAAACCCTGACGGAGAGCTATGGGTAGACGGCTCTTGCATTAAACTCCCCGACGGCACCACCTCAGCTGCCTATGCAGTTACCACAGCGCGAACTGTAGTTGAAACCGCCCGCATCACGCAACGATCCGCCCAGGCGGCAGAACTGATTGCCCTCACACGAGCATGTATCCTAGCACAGGGGACGACAGCAAACATTTACACGGACAGCCAGTATGCCTTCGGGGTGGTTCATCATTTTGGGCTCTTATGGAAGGAGAGGGGTTTTCTGACATCTCATGGTACACCCATCCTGCACGGAGATCTAGTCTCCGCTCTGACTGAAGCGGTTCTCCTCCCCAAACAACTTGCCGTAATCAAATGTCAAGCACACAAAAAGGTGACAGACATCATTGGACAGGAAAATGCACTGGCCGACATCACTGCCCGAACCACAGCTGAGAACAGGACGACGACTCGCATGTACGTGACTAGGTCACAAGCAGAAAAATGGACGGATGCTAGGGAAACTATTAGGGACATCCAAATGGCCAGCTCACCACAGAATTGACTGAATGGGCACGGGTGGGATTAAAGGATGACGAAGGCTGCTGGCGGACAAAAGACACGAACAAATGGTTGCTACCCAACTCGTACCTGATCCCCATACTGACGATGGCCCATTCCCCTGCACACATAGGATCTGCCCCTATGGCCGAACTTGTCTCCCGAGTTTGGCATAACAATAGAATTACAGACTCGGCCAAACGATTAGTCCAACAATGTCTAGTCTGCCTGCAACACAACCCTGGGAAAGGAACTGTCGTACCCCGGGGAGGGTTTGGGGTCCCCAACCATCCATTTGAAGTCCTACAGATGGACTATATCCAGTTAGAGAGATGTCAAGGACTGAAGTATGTACTTGTTGTTGTGTGCGCTTTTAGCAAATGGGTGGAAGCCTACCCAACGCGTGACAACACTGCTATTGCCACTGCAAAAGTACTACTGAAAGAGTTCTTCCCTCGCTACGGCCTTTGCCGTATTTCATGGAGTGACAATGGCCCCCATTTTGTAGCCGAGGTTATCCAGCTCATCCTGAAAGGACTGGGGGTACGACAGAAATTCCACGCAGTTTTCCACCCCCAATCTGCTGGACTGGTCGAGCGGCACAATGCCACATTGAAACTAAAACTGGCGAAAATAGTGGCTACCACAGGACTAAAATGGCCAGACGCTCTCCCCCTAGCATTGCTGTCAATGCGTTCCACCCCCACCAAACACCACTTGACCCCTTACAAGGTCGTTTTCGGCCGGCCCATGAGTATCTGGTCCGCACCCAAACCAACATCTATTCACGACGTCCCGGACGTCCTAATGTCTGACTACCTGTATAACCTAACTAAAACACTGTCTGTTATTCATCATCAGGTGCTGCAGGCCATCCCCGATGCTACCAGGGGCCCCGGACATGCCATCCGGCCTGGAGATTTCATCCTGATTCGGAACTTCCAGCGGGAGAAGAGTCTGGAACCTCGCTGGACGGGCCCCTGGCAAGTCTTGATCACCACCCGAACAGCTCTTCGAGTGGAGGGGAAGCGAAATTGGCTGCATGCACATCATTGCAAGAAAATCTCTCCGACCCTGACGTCGACCGAAGACGTGACCACCCAAGAAGAGCTCCTGAACAAAGACCGACCATCCCTGAGCTGCTACCCTGAGACAGAGACACTCGAATTGGCGAAATTCCCTGATCCCACTGTGCCATCCAGAGAAGGGTATAACCTGTGACGAAAGGAGGGAGCTTCGGCTAAGTAGACCACTGACTAAGTTATCATTCTCAGAGCGGCGGCCTAACACAACAAAGGCTGTCAGGAGAGAAACCAAACGAAGTCTGTGGTTCTGCCCACTTCCGAGCACCTTGAAGTTGATGGAAGCGCCCGATACGAAGATGATGGAAGCAACCGGACATCCGAAGACCCGCTACAGGAACCCGAAAACTGACAGTTTGCACAGCTCAAAGACTATTGCTCTTCTTATCACTCTTCTCTTTTGCCTCCTCCTCATGACTACCTTCTGGATCGTGGAAGAGAACGCACCGGCTCATAAGACATTTCTAACGACTGCGCAGCCTACCACCATGAAAGAACACTACCTGGTCTCTCTTTCACCTCAAATCCAAGAAAGGCGTAAGGAGTTCTGGAACAACTCCTTCGTACAGTTGCTGCACCAACACAACCTTGCTGCAAATGCCACGAATTGCTGGATCTGTGGGTTGATACCACATGCCACCGGACATTCCATTCCCTTCATCCCTTCACCTTTCTCTGTTCACGGCTCCTGCCTTGCCTGGCTGATCCTCTTGCAAGAGAGCTACAGAGACAACGCCACTTCCAGCGAAACTATGTCACACTTTTATCATGGAGTCTGGCTGAACAAAACCGGGAGAGTTGCTGCTCCTTTTTGCCCTCTATCCTCCAATGCCTCTGTTCACATGGACATCCCCGCCAAAGAAAGGGTGGAGATGCAAATATTCAACAATCCAGCCAGACCCACCTTCTCCTACCTCCGGAAACGAACAGCTCCCACCCTGACTGTGGCCCTATCTGTCGTCAATGTCTCGGGCCTCGTATGCATCACAGGCCGTGGGACACAAATGGTGGGCCACAGCACTTGCCACATCACCAGAACTTTGTACTCAACCGACCCACCCTCTTTTGTCACCTCTCCAAACATGTACTTCGTCTGTGGTACAAAAGCCTACACCTGGCTCCCAAAGGGCTGGGGAGGTACCTGCTACATAGCCTTCATCCTTCCTCCAACCTATGTGGCTCCGGCAAACCATCACCGACAGAGACGAGCGAAGGACATCGAGCAGGCCGACTCCACTGGAGCACAATTCTTGGATGCAATGAAAGGACTCGTTCCACTTTGGGGTCCGATGGCGAACAGTCGTGCCATTCGACATTTATCCCAGGCAGTCGAGACAACGATGAACATTACAGCTGGTATCCTCACAAACAATACAGCCGAGCTTCAGGCGGTCCGTCTGGTGGCTCTTCAAAACCGCCTTGTTCTGGATGTGGTTCTGGCAGACCGTGGAGGAGCATGTCGTATCATCGGGTCCAGCTGTTGTACCTACATACAAGACAATTCAGCCTCCGTTTACAAGGCCATCGAACACCTCCACAGACTCTCCTCAGAAGTTCATCAGGAACAAGAAGGATGGTCGCTCGGGAGTTGGTTCTGGAATACTGTAAAAGACTGGGGATGGAGGTTGCTCATGATTGCACTGATACCAATCGTTGTAATATGCGGACTCTGCCTGGGTATTCAATGCTTGCCACCTCTGTGTTCACTATTTGCTAACTGTGTGTGCCCTAAGACTCCGAACTTTGAAGCTGAACGCATGAAAGCTTTGTATGATGTAGAAATCCGTAATATGATGGGGATAGACATAAATTGACAAGCTGGCTAGATATGTTGAAAATGGAGGACTGTTAAAATCTAGATTGCGACGTAAACATTATCGGCGCCATCTTGTCCCCATTTTAGCTCAAATGTGCGCGTAAGTAGCAGCCATTTTGAACACCATGGCCTCTCTGCCCACTGCCGATAGCCCGCGCGTTTCTCTCTCTCTCTCTCTCTGACCGCGCCAGCATCCCCCGCGCGCTGACAGCCCACGTTCTCACATGCTTGGGCCATAAACCACCCCTTCAGCGCGGCCTTGCCTCGGAGCCACATTCCGTACCCGACTAACACCTCCCTCCATCCCTTTAATGATCACGCATCCTTTGATGAACCCCCTTCCTCTGTGCCCGATTGTCCCGCCCGATCCCAGGCCATCACCTAGCCCCGCGGATACAGTTTATTGCCCCTTACAGTAGGAAGCTGTCCTTCTTCAAAGAATCTATGAATGATAAAGGCCCCCACCCCATGAGATCCGATCAGCCGCGCACATTCCGGGAGCCAGCGGGATATCCAGCTGCGCGATAGTCATCACCTACTGAGATCAGGGTGGGACCTTTACTGTAAATATGTGTGGGAACGGGTTTGGAGCGGAGATTCCGAGGATGCCTTTCCGTACATCAAAGTATTAACAAGAATGTGTTTTATGTAATAAAGCAATAAACCTGTGTATAAGAGGCCAGGCCCCAAGGATGCGTTTAGAGCACCTCGAGAAGATACCCTGTTGTCTGATTTGACGTGTTCTGCTCCGTCGGAATAAACTCCTGTTTCCTGCCTTCTGTCTCCAGCGCCTGCCTCTTTGTTTGGTAATCTCGAATGGTATGAGAGGCGGCTAACGCCGGGCAAATACTGAAGGGTTCTTGGTCGAATTCGGCCCTACCTTTCGACAGAACTTCTTGGCAGATTGTTAGGACTACGTTGGACACATATTAGATGTTTGACCCACCTGTCATCCAAGTCTAATACCCTAGCTGTTATAAATTGCTTTATGTCCCGTTTTTTTCTCTCCACTACCGAATTTCCCTCAGGATGGAATGGACTAGAGTACTGCAATGCAACGCTCAATTTGGCCATGGCCTCCTTGTAAGCTCGAGAGCTAAATGCAGGATCCTGGTCAGAATGTAGCGTGCCGACTGCGTATGTGCCGATAAAGACTCGCAAATCTTTAATAACAGTTTGAGCGTCAGCCGAGCACTGAGGCCACATCCAAATTAACCTGGTCTTAATATTTGTGGGACCGCATTTGTCCACAGGGATGTCTGCGTGTAGAAAGTCTAATGCTGTCTAACAAAGGTGTCTGTACTGGGCTGGCTATACTATAGTCAGGAATCCTGTGCTTTCTGTGCTGCAATCTCTATTGCAGTCATTGCAGTTAATTACAAATGTGTGAATGTGTGCATTCATTCCTGGCCTCTAGTAAATCTCTTTTAAGTCTTGTATAGTCTTAGAGATCCCCTGATGTATCAGACACTCTGACAAATGTGCTCCGCATATCAAAGGTACTCCACGTCTCCTGTTTGGAATTAACCTATACCCCACTCCAGGGATTCGTGCAAAAGGAATGGAGTTTGCATCAATTATTTGAGAATTTGAGTGGAAACTTATTAGGTAACGCTGCACCGCTGCCTTTGCTTGTGGCATTGACAGCAAGCATTATTTCGCCGTCTATTTTAGTTTTTGAATGAGTGATTGCAGCTATGGAAGCGGTTTGCACAGCTGCCTTCGCTGCTTCATCAGCCAATGAATTCCCTGCAACGTGAACACCATTACGTTGATGACTCAGCGTATGTATCACGTGAGTATTTTGTAGACCTTGTCGAAACTGAACTACTTGTTCCCAAAGCATTTTACGCTTGATCGTGCCACCTTTTGCATCTTTGTAACCGTTTTGAATCTAGTTCTGCAAGTATTCATTGTGAGATTGAACACAATAATATGAATCGCACACTATGAGTGTGGAGAATTTGCGGTCTGTATTCTCAAGCACCATCTTGAATGCTTGTAGTTCAGCTCACTGAGGTGTACAATCTCCTAGAGATTGTGTTTTAGTGACCATTGGTCTGAATTTGCCATCGCTCCAACGACCAAGCACACCGCACTATAGGCTTGTTTACCCCCGTAGCGGGTTGAGCTGATCCATCAGTATAAATTATATATTCATACTGATCTAGAGACAGATTTCAGTAGGCAGAGGACTTTCTTGTTCTTATTGTAGAAATGCTTGTGTTTTCAAATATGGATCAAAAACGTATTCAACATCTGTTGCAGCAAGAGAATTAACCCATTGTATCCATCTTGGATGTAAAGCTTTTGCATTTGGAATGCTCGCTTTTATTACTGTCTCTAAGGAAGGGTCAGGTGTAACGACCATAGTTTGTTTACCCTGTGCGAGGACTCTCTCTTTTGCTACTGCAGTGTGAACCGCTGTCAGAATTTTTTCTGTTGAAGTGAATTTCATTTTTGCTTTTGTGTATAAATGTGATTTATAAGCTATTGGTACTTTTTCACCTTCGTTAAAAGTTAAGTACGTGAATCTGCATTTTCCTGGAATGATTCGGATCACTAAGTTGTGTACGTTTACACGTGTTTGCAAATGTTTTGCTGCTAACATGTCTGTTTGCAATGAACGCAAAATTTCTGTGTGTTTTTGTGTCCAATTTACGGTTTTGAAATCAGGTTTGATTAATTCATAGAAAGGTTTAACCCTTTCTGCGTAATTTAGAATGTAAGTTCTTCCGAAATTCAGGAAACCTAGAATCAACTACGTTTTTCAGTGTTTTTGGAGGTTGGAGCAGCGCACATTTCTCTAGAAAGTTTTCTGCCAGGCTTTTGCCTTCACTTCAAAGTTTATATCCTTGAAAGAGGACGTTTAAATGGGCAATTCTAGATTTTTTTAAATTGAATTTGTACCCTTCAGAGGCGAATCCCAATATAATTGTATTCACCCTATTCAAGTGCCTATCCAAGTCATCATCTGTCAGATAGATGTCATCGACATATGACAAGGCTTCATCATTATACGTTTGTAGTAACTCTGTTACTCTCACTGAAAATAACCCCGGACCCTGTAGAATCCCTGAGGGAGACTACAGAAGTGACGCTGTGTGCCCATAATTGAGAAAGCGGTCAAATACCTACTTTCTGGTGCAATGTTTTGACAGAATTTTTTTTTAGAAATATCTAATGTGGTTTTATACTTTTTACGCACAATGTTATTCATTAATGCTGCAATGTGTGCATTTTGTCCTGCAAAAGTTTTGCAACAAGAGTTTAGATGTCTGTAATCCAATACCAGACGATGCGTATTGTCTGGTTTGGAGACAGGAAACAAAGGATTGTTCATTGACGATGTGCATGTTACAATCACCCCTTGGTATTCAAGTTGATCTAATATCTCCCTGACCTGCTTTTTAGATTCTTGTTTAACTGGGTACTGCCTTTGTGCAGTTGGTTGATTTTTTTTACTGGATTTTATAGTGAGGAGAATCCTCATCCCATCCTACAGCATTTTTATATAATGCAGGAGCTTGGGCCACTGCCCATTTCCTGGCATAAGTATATTTTAAATGAATTGGAATGTGATTGGAGAAGGCTGGCATAATGATGTCTTCGCCATGTGGGCACTCCCTGACAAATTCCGGTGGCCAGTCTTGTTCAGCTAGAAGAATGTCATAACCCTTAGAGAGTCGCACCCAAAAGAGTACTCTTATCTTTCTTTGTATATCTCACTCCATCCAGAGTGTTTCTTCATATAACTTATGTGGAGAACTACCCCTGGTATCTGCAGTTTCAACTTGAATAAATTCATTCAAGTCCACTGTCTCCAGATGATCCATCGAGTTCTTGCGAACTATGGTGACTTCTGCTGCGCTGTCCAACATTGTCTGTCCTCAAGATCCTCGGCATGTCTGATTTTTTAGACCTGCTACCTTCTTTTTGGTGAATTGAGGTTTCTTGTTCTTCTGAACGTGCTGATCATCTTTGGACTTCACGTGTTATTTCTTGTTTTCTGACCGTTCTGTTCTTTCAGATTTCTGAAAGGTACGAGAGGAGCGTGTATCAGTATCTTGTTATCTATCAGGTTTTCTCAAATTATCCCTATTCCTGAGGTTATACCTCCTTTCAGAGGGCTCCTTTTGAGGAGATCTACCTCGGGATTGAGAACGCTTCTCTTTAGAAGTTTGTTTAGTATTTTCCCACTTCTTTTTAATAGGAGTAGGAGTGTTTTTAGTAAAGACCTTTAACTGTGTAATTCTACTAATCTTTGTATATTATTAAGTAATTGTTCATCCGACATTGATTCAATGTCTGGGTCAGGTCTGTAGTTGGCTAAAGCTAGCCATGTTGCTCCTGGTCTCCCTAGTGGACCAAGCCTGGTAATGTGATTTATATGTGTTAGGGCGCCTTTAAACCAGAGCGCATGCTCCTGGTATGTTAGTGGAATTTCTATATCCTCGAAAGGAATGTATTCCGTTGGTGGTTCATCTTCTTTGTAGAGTGAAACACATTTGTTACTGGATTTGCTTCAGGGAAGACTATCCAAGAATAGAATACCTCTGTCTGGTGATAATCATGTGCCTCTATCACAAAAACGGCCATACCACCTCTTGCTGATAGGCCATTTTTTTATAAGTTTTATAGTGATGGCTCTCCTTAAATTTGGAGGAATCATTATAGCATCATCGTCTGTTTCATTAAAACCTGTTGTGTCAAAAGCTGCTGGATCAGCCGCAGCTCCACCATTCTCGGTGTTGTTGCCGTTATTCGACATTTTTGTTGACTGAAAGTTTGCAGAGCAAGTTTCAAGGAAACAAAGATAAGGTGCACAATATTTTGGAACACTGTATCCTCCAACGTTGAACAAACCAAAAAGCGAATACATAGGATTTTCATCCTACTCAGCTATGGCGGATGTTATCCCTTTACCCACTCCAGACGTCTATTGGAGTATTACGGAAAAAGGTGTTTCTGAGAAAAACACGACTGAGTAACTTTAGTATCTAGCATTAAATTGGTGCCTTACTAATCGTTGTGCGCCATGTAGTGTAGTTCCTATATTCCCAATAGGCCCTGCGCATTGGAATAATATATCCTATAGATATGACATAGGACTTAGGTCAGTAGGTCTCTATCGAATATACTAAACTTAATTGTGAGTGCCAGCTAGCTCAGAGGTCACTAGAAACATTCTCGAATTCCCAAGAAGGGATTAATTTCTGACAACCACATAAACATGACAACTTTGTTTCCATAGGACTGGAATGACTATCTTCAGAATAGTGGAAACAATAGATAAGAATTTCACTAAGTCAATCGTACATGCTTCGTTTCTACAGAGTTTGCAGAGAAATAGTGAGACAGGCGTTTTCAATAAAAAAGTTTATTCAACAGTCTTCTTTCTCATGCAAGAGAGGTGAACTGCTACAATCGTTAGACAGAATGCAAAGTATAATGCGTACAGCGAGAATAGTATTATAAAATAATACTGTAATAGCATTGTATGGTTTCTAAGCCATATAAAAATACATACATAAATAACACAGGCTAAAATACTCAACTGGTGCTTCTACAATATGCCTACCCCAATGTACCTAACCTACGTCTAGTATGAGGGAAGAAGTAAGTATAGTCTTTAGCATAGGTTTAGTTTTTGCCAAGAATCTACCAAAGGTTTCTCTAGGTTCTAATCAGCTTCATACCTTAGAATGAAGGAGGTCTGGTATCTCTGTCTCAGGACTCGATTTCCCAACACCCCGCAAGGGGAGTCAGAAACACTGGAGCTGGATTTCTCAGCAAAGGAGGGCAGCTTCCTGATCAGGGCGTCAGCTGGAGAGTCGGCTTCCTTCGGCACTTGCTGTAGCGAGCTGCAACAGGCAAGTAGGTCATCGAACTGCTCCGAACCTCCGTGCTTTGCCATACCAAGTGAAAGTATATTTATACCTTGAAAGTGTTTAGGAATGCCAGCATTGACGTAAAGTCGGGCATATGAACGTCATGAATGAACCCCTAAGGAATAGATGTTTATTGTAAAACTAACTGAGTTCTTGGAGAAATCAATATTCAAGCAAGGGGAAGTCCCTAAGCTTAAGCTGGTTTTTCAAGAAATCGTTGTGACGTTTGGTGAACGGATGGAAGTAGCCATGCCTGTATTTGGGTTGCATGGGCTATGCCTAAGTAAGTGCTTGATTTCTATGCCTATATAAGGGCAACGTGAATTGTACCTATATAAGTTCATGAATCGGGAAAATCCATTCGGAATCTAAAACGCCATACAATAAGCCTTTGGAGCCTGCCAATTATGCCCATGGATGTCAGGGTCGAGAACAGGTATCCCCAGTCCACTGTGTTGAATGACTTCTCCTAGCCTAACACTATGCAGGTTGCACGAGGCCATTGGACGGGGGCTAGCTCCATTACTCTGTGTAGGCCACAGATCTTAAGAGTGGTGGATCTACCCGGGAGGAAGACATTCTGGTCCAGGTGGACCAGCCGTGGCATGGGTTCAAATAGGCGGACCGCAAAGATTTTTCTGAAAATGTTATAGTCCATCCCAAGCATAGACAATGAGTGATACAAACTTACTTTCTAGCGGGTCTTTGTTGGATTTGGGGAGGGAGATGAGCGGTGAGTCTCTGAGCGATGGCGGGAGCCAACTCCCTATCAGCACAGCGTGGTAAAGATCTGGCAGCTTAGTAACTAAGAGGTTCTTATAGGCTTTACAGGACTCAATAGGCAACCCATTGAGTCCTGGAGTCTTGGTCGTAGCTGCACCCCTGATGTCTCTCCATATTTCCTGTAATTGGTGTGTTGAGCTCCTCCCATTCTAGGGAATCAAGGACAGGCAGCTCTATCCCAGTGAGGAAGTCGCGAATGTGGGCCTGAAGGTCTATGGATGGGGGAAGGGCATCATGCAGTGGCTGATAGTAAGTGGTGAATGCTGCAAGTATGTTTGCTCGGCTGGAGTGCAGGTGGGCTAGGGCTCTTCTAATCATAGTGACAGAGGAGGCTGGCATTGCGCTTCATAAGAGCCAAGCTAGTAAGCAATCCGATTTGTCCCTTTCTGCATGCGTTTTTGCCTGGTAGGCCCTAAAGACTAGACAGTGTAACTGCTCAACTAGCTGAGCTTGTTGTTCCATGGCCATTGTCAGGGTCGGCTGTTCCGCAGGGTCTAACTGTACAACCACCTCTAAGGCTCCAAGTGATATTTCAGTCTGAACTAAATCCCTATGCAGGCCTGCTCTGGGGCCAACTATCACGCAAATGCATTGAACTCTAATTACAACCTTCAGCACTTCCCATTCTATTTGCCTGGAGGTTGTCATGGCCCAGTTCTCTGTTAAGTAATGGTATACAGCCTCTTGTATCTTCCGTCCCAAGGTCGGTTCCTCTAGCATGGTTGGCTGCAGATACCACATGGGGATCGGCTGGCGCGGTGCCTCCCATTCGAGGTGTAATTGGAGTGGGTTATGGTTAGAATTTTTGTTTGCCTATGTATTCCTCATTTATGGTCTGTAACTGAATGGATGCGGTCTAGCCACACATGTAGCTCATGCGGGGTTGAGTAGTAGGAGTATTTCCTAACAGCTAGGTTAAAAGTGCAAGCCAGCTATCGAGTAGGGACAAGTGTACTAGCTATTGAGAACGGCAGGTAGCGACAGCCACACAGGGAAAGTTGGCAAAGAGGGGTATAACTGGTTCAACTGCGGGTTTAGGGCGCAGGTGAGGTCTACCCCAATGACCCAGGGGATGTGTGCCCATCTAGTGCGAACAACCGAAAGGCACGCTAAGAAGGCTGGTTGCACCACATTCGGTGAGTAGATACTCTGAAGCAGAAGGGGCTTGTCATCGAATTGTCCCTTCACCAGGACGTATCGCCCCTCTCGATCTATTTCTGCTACTATATACCTAAATGGGACCACTGGTCTGACCTATATGAGGGCCCCTCGAGCAAAGTCAGAATATGCAGTGCCGTAGCATTGGCCCCTCTAGCATTTTTGTGATCTCACCTCTTTGCCCCCGGCTGTATGGGTTTCTTGGGGGTATGCTATCCGAGAGCCTAACCTCCTGATGTATTGCTGCACTGCATGTCGCTTACACCCTGTCCCCAGGGACATATTGGAGCAGGTCTACACCGGCCATAACTGGCCCTGAGCCACTCCATTTTCTTCAGTGGAGCTCCCAACATTCCAATGTTCTGATAGTGCTTAGAAGGAGGAGTAGTGCAAATTGAACTATAAACAACTAATTATTATTACAATTATTAGTAATGGTAGTTACAGAAATGTTATTGTCTCCAATTTTCTTCTTGCTAATCCTTACATTTCCATGTTCCCAATCCCATGAAGACAGGTTAATATAATTTGGGGCCTAAAATCACGGTCTTCAAGAGCCCTCGAGGGTTAGCAGACACGCTCTGTACCCTCCTGCTTCTCACACTCAGTCGTGGCTCCCCTCCAAAGCCTGCTGGCCATGGACCGGAAACTTGAAGCTCTGACGCATTCCAGGAAAGGTCAAGGATTTTCATGGGCGCAGTCCAAGTGCTAAACCACTGGCATTTCTGAGTGAGCGTGGAATTGGAAGGCATTCAGAAGACAGAGAAGAAAGGGAGGCATGCTTCGAAGTTTACAAACCAGGGAGCTAAATGTTTTTCTTTGCGTACATTGAGTTAATGAGACATTTTCATCTTTCGAGCCTTGCACAGGGCTTACGGGGTGAAGCCAGTAAAGTTTATGAGCTTTCTTTTGGTTACGGCGATCGTTCCAGGCCATAAATAGAAAACGCAAGAACGTAAAAACAAACTACTCCGCTCGCCTGCGGGGCCTGTAATTTGTAATGAAACTGACAGTCAAGTGGCACTTCCTTAGAATGACAATGTTCTGCGTTTGAACGTGGAATCTCTGAACTTTAACCTCTTTAAAATACACTCAGGGAGGGGTGGTAACTTCCATGTCCACATAGGAACAAAGGAGACAGCAAAAAGAAAAGAATGTTTTTTCACCACAATTTTGTTGTTGCAGTTTTATAGAGCTCAAACTCGACCCCAAGGTATTGGGGCACTTTACATGAGCACCAGTTATGTTACACAAGGACACATTCATTTCTTTGGTAGGCAGGGGAAAATTAAGTGATTTGCCTAAAATCACTGGGTGCTCAGCCTACACCGAGACTCGAACTTAGTGGCTGATTATGATGGCAGAAGGACTGCGGTGGTGGTCCTTTCGCCATCGAATGGATATTTCCCATCGCCAGATTAGGATGGCGGTGGGAACAGTAATGCGTCCGCAGCGGACGCAAAGACAGTCCGCTGGCAGCAATCATCCCGATTGCCTGGTGGACGGCCCAGGGAGCCCAAAATGGTGGCGGTGCCTAGCAGGCACCGTCCACCAGTTTAGGATGGCAGTAAAAGGTAGCCTTTCCATGGCGGCGATGCCGCCATGGAAAGGCATACAGTCTTTTGCCACAGGGCCCGTTGCGGCCCTCCTGGGGGGTGGGGGGCTGCATTTCATTGCCATGCCCAAGATGGCAGGCACTGTGCAGTGCCTGCCACGCTGTGGCAGCACCGTCCGCCGCAATGTTAAAGATGCAAATCCTAATTAGTGCTGCAGGACCACTGCAGCACTGGTGGATGGTCCCAGCACCGCTAGGGTGGCGGCTGACACATTTCCGCCCGCCATCCTAATAAGCCCCCTGGTTCCCCAGCTCCAAAGCCGGCAGCTCAGGCCCTTCGGCCTCATCCTCTTTGGGACTTCACCAACCGGAAGGAATAAACTACGGGCAGATTTACAAGCCCCTTGTGCCACTTTTGCGTCACTTTTCCCATGGTACAAATGACGCAAAAGTGGCGCAAGGGGCTTGTAAATCTGCCCCTACATCTTCAACATGGTGACCATTCAGTTGTGAATGGCACTTGGTGCGCATTGAAGAAGAGGCACTAGAAACTCTTGGGATACTCGTTTGAGGAGGTGGAGATGCTGTGGTCACAAAGAGGCAGAGGTTGAGGCTGCTCTCCATCGATTTGAGCAAAAATGATTTGGCACAGCCGGTGGGGTGGATATGATAACTGATATATCAAATTAAAAGAAGTGTATTGGTTCGGTCACTTTTTCCAATTTGACAGGTGAAAGTTCACAATTGGCTACAGCTATCTTTGTCCCTCTTCTGTGTTCTTTGACACATTAAAAGTGCCAGAGCGGCACATATTACTTTGTTACTTTACTTGTGTGCGTTTTGTTATTCTTTCATGGGTGCTGCACACAAAGTAAAATAAAAAAAAGATACATGTGCCTCTTTCCTACTTCAAATGTCTGTGGGAAGAAAATGGCTATTTATACCTGTCTGAAGACTCGAGGAAAATTGGGACGAATCCAGAAGGCAGAGAATTAAAGAGAATATTTTCTGGAGCTAAACCGAGAGTGTGTTATTTTGTTTAGAAAGTATCATTGGGACATTTAAGGCTATCTTAGTTTATATGGTGAAAAGGCAAATAATATGTTTTTCTAAGCTTGATTCTGCCTCAGTAAAAAAAAAAAACACAATTTGTCAATTTCAAAGTGCATCTGTGTCGGTTTTTTACCAACAGTCCAATGCGGGACCCGAGCAGAGGGGAATCAGCCACCCTCTCCAGTCGTGAATATTGTGGGCAAACAAAAAGACCGACAACCCAGGCCTTCTACAGTGGCTTAACCTCGCCACAGCGCACACTGCAGATAAATGAGTCTTTCGCACAGTTTTGCAAAATGAACACCCACACAACCACCTTCTGGATTATTTTTCACCTAGGTTTTACATCTCATTGGTGATGACGTGTTTCTCTGAACTTGTGCCACTTGAGGAGGCAACAGCGCATCTTTGATTCTTGCTTCTAATGTGTGCTGATAGATTCCCCCTCGCTCTCCCTGACCTGTACCCAGTTGGTAGTGAGGCTAATCTTCCTTTCCCTGCCATTCCTTGGGAAGTCAGCCGTTTTTTCTGTGATATACTTTCCTGCCTAGATCATATTTAAGGAGGCATGGGCTAGAGAAGGTTTTTTTTATTGAGTTACCTTTTATTCTCTGATTTTTAGCTTTTTTTTTCCTTGCCAGGATTCCATTGGGATTCTTCTTCCGGAGGAATTTATGCTGATTTTTTCTCAACCATTATTTTAGAGTGGATTTGGTCTATGGCTTTCAACTCCTATATCAACTAAAAACTACAGTCACGAATTACCATTATAGCCAAGGGATGGTGTGGGGGCAGGGGGTGGGGTAGTCCTGTCATTTAGCTCATTTGTTTAGTGTGATGGCTGTTTTGCTGTGTACCGCCAAGTGGTGTTAAGTGAAGAATCCTGTCCTCTTACCTCATTTGTGACACCGCTTGTGTACAGATTTGTTTGCCTTTCAGTGCAGCAGCAGCATATTTCCATGCACATTATTAAAATGGTGTTAGAGGGCATTGCATAAATGAAAGTGTCCCAATCTGATATTTTGGTGCATGTCTCTGATAAAGAAGATCATGATATAATACTTAGGCAGGTGTTGTAAAGGTGAATTGATGATAAAAACAAGTGTCAGTTCCGGGTGGGCACCGTGACGTAGTTGGGGCACACAGTTTCAGGAGACGGTATCTGTCTCAAACCTGATGTACTGAAATGTAAAGTGGAGGCACTGGAACCTGAAAGCAAAGATGACGTCCATTCTTTCAGAGCTTTGGGAGAGTACAATGCTAAGTTTATCAACAAATTTGCAAGTTTAAATTACCCTTGGAGACAACTTTCGAACAAAGGTGAGATTTTTTTTGTAGGCTGCTTATTGTTCAGAAGTGGTGAAAGCGCTAAAGCATCACATTAGTAAACTGCCTACTTTGGGGCACTTTGACATGCTTAAAAAAGCATTCTGACACAGACCCTCGATTGAAGGGTTTCTGGAGTGATCTCTAATCCCAGTTTGACAATGTTGTGGCCAAGGTTGTAGCTTTTGCCTTGAGCGCTCTGAAGGGTACTGAGTCAAATAATTCTCTGGTGAAGAGAGATGAACTTGCGTGCACCTGGCCTAGTTAGCATTTCAGTTTCTATATATGAGATCTGCCTTTCATTGTCAGAACAGACCACAGACCACTGGTGAATTTATTCGCATGCAAGGGATGTGAAAAAAAAATTCTAACTTTGGTAGATGGCGGGTGCCACGGATTTTAATTTTACAGCTAAAATATTTATGTGGGTCATACAATAGTACTGCAGATTTTCTTCCTAGGTTGACTGTTGTGGAAGATGGAAATAGTTAAGAAGCACACACTATATGAGTGTGCCATTGCTGAAGGTGAATGGGTTAAGGCAGAGAAAGATGATAACATGTTGCCATGGGTTGGTGATTGAATACATTGTTGAAGAGTGGCCCTGTGACTAAGGCCTGTCTGAGGAGGAGAGGGTTTTTTAGACTGTAATAAATGATGTCTGTATAGACTGTGGAACTTTGAAGAGAGAGCAAAGGTTGATAACTCCCCAGGATTCAAGTGCAAAGGTAATAACCATCGCACAGAAAGACAAATTAGGAAGGAACAGCACTTAGGCATGTATCAGGGAGCAGTATTGTGGGCTAGATTAGGTCATGATGTGGACAGCGTGGCAGAGGATTGCAAGCAGTGCCCATGCTGTGACAAGAGCAAAGCTGCAAGATATGCTCATCAGTCACTTGTTGAAGTACTGAAGAGACCGTGGAACAAACTTGGCTAGGATTTTGTGTGACAATTCGACATGTTGAAGGCATCAAAGAGGTTTTTTATAATGTTGGTGGATTACAATTTTAAATTAATTTTCTGCGATTTTGTTTGAGCGTTGTGGCCACCCATTCTCTAATTGGGTTCATGAAGGATGAAATTTGTAGTGATGGCATTCTGTAGTATATTTATACCAGGGTAATAGGTTAGGGGAAAGGATAAATAGGTTGGTTAAAGGATGCATACAGCAGGCTGTGCAGTACAACTGGCCTCTTAAAGAGGTGTTGAGGGAGACACTATGAGCCTATAATACCTAACACAGTGACTGAGATAACTCCTTTCCAGTTGTTAAGAGGGAGACTGTCTGGCACCAAGATGTATCAAGAATGGCTGAACAATGGCTGTAAGGCTGGTTCCAGATTGAGAAATGACACAAAAGGGTAGGATTTTTAGAGACCAGGAGAATTATAAGCACAGATTTGATTCTGTGAATGATGTGAAGCCTAAACTACAAATGGCATGTTAGTAATTTCCCCTTGGGCAACAAAACAGAGTTAAAAGGAAAGGTGCATAGGGCCATTAAGGCCTTTTAAAAATCACTAAAGTCAGAGGGAATATTGTTGTGGAAAAGGGTGACACACGAACTGTATCAAGATTAGTGAGGTTAGGTGAGTAGCTGATCCTATATTGGGGTACCTATATGGTACATAACACCCACTCGTCATCCGTATTCACTACAGCTGCTGCTCGGGATGTACTCGTGTCATCCAAGGCCTGAGTATTTGTTGAGGAGCTGGTATCCTTTCCGACAGGAGCTGAAGCATCATGTGGTGGCTCTAAGAATGCAGACATCAATATTGGAATACGCTGAGGACACTGCAGAACATGGGTCATTAGCAGGTCCAGTAAAGCATCAACTTGTTGGAAGTGTTAGACAGAGGTCCAACACGCATTCTTATCTGCAGAACAGACATCGGAAGACAGGCGGAATACAGTTGATTCAGACTGGTCTAAAAGACAAGAACCAAGACTTGCTCAGTTCTCGAAGACTAGGTGTGCCCAGATGAATTACCATGTGATCAAGGTATCGGCACTCCAAGAGCATTTTTTCCATCTCCTTGGTTACTGGAACATCCATTGCGTAGCAGAAAAAGGACAATCAGGATACCTGCTATTAAGAAACAGGATTTGCCGAAACCCTCCAAAAATGCTTCTGAACATGGAGTGTATGAAATTGAGAACAACTCATAAGATTGTCTAAAAGGTGCTTCACAGTCCAGAATCTATGGTCTTAAATAGGTGGATAATACCCATCGTATCAGACAAGTTAAAGATACATTGTACCATTTGTGTGAAATGGAAAGGGCAGTTTGTTCATATCAGTGCCTGTATCTCAGCCGAGGACCTTGCAACCTGGCGATAATAAGGTTCCCGCGTGGAGGTTAAGGGCACGGTTTCCTGCAGAAGCATGTCTTTCAATCGTCTCAGAGTTGCAAACCGTATTAAGGAAACATTCAACGAAGGCCATAATGGTGCCTCCCTGGCTGTATGGGTAGGTGAGAACAGTACTTGCATACAGCAAGTAACCCTGGAGCCTAGAGTGACAAAATATGCGATGCCCGGGAGCATCCCACAATACCTTGATCATTCAGCATCAAGTAATTCCCATTCAAAAGCTATTTGAACACCGATTAATCACGGCAGCTGGTGACCCTTTCAAGTGTCAGGATAAGTTAGCAACTGAAGCATTACAGGTTTGTGAAGCATTTTATATTGGCATATGAGAGATCCACTTAAGGAATTCTCGCAGTTGGTACCGCTAAGAAATACTTCCATGTCCCCATTCCTACATCGAAATCTGTATGGTAATTTCTAGCATTCCTTGATGAATTCCCTACTTATTGCTTCATATCTGTATGCCTGTTGTTGTTCTAGGCAAAACTGAAACTGGAAAGTTGTGACCTGTAGTGTTATATGGCCATGGATTAACCGTTCTGTGGTTGGTGACTCTGCCACAGCAAAAGGTAATTTATCTAGTTTTTCAATACGCAGAATTGTATATTTTGCTCCCCTTTGTGCTATCATTATCTGTTTTTTTGTTAGATTATACGCAGAAAAGAGTGACGTACTGTCGATAAATCACCAGCGCACATAACCAGCGCGCAATGATTGCAGCGTCCAGCTTACTAGCACATTACCAGCGCTCAATGATTGCAGCGTCCAGCTTAATATCATAACAGAAAGTAGTTGAGATTGTCCGTGTTGTGGTATGGACAAGTCTTGTTCTAGTATATCTATAGCAGAAGATACAATGTTGCACAGTGAATACATTCTGGACTGTTAATGTAGTCAGCCTGTTGTCAACAACTGCTAATGCCTTATCTAGGTTAATCTTATTTATTTCACAAAGTCTCTCCACAGCTTCTTGTTGAGAGTTTTTTCATATTTTATTACAGACAGCATGGCGTGGCTTTCAGGAACCTAGTAAAACATCCCTCAAATCCACTTCATCTGAGAGAAAGGATAAGTGCTTTTTCACCTGGGACATTGTTGAGGGTTTTAGCCAATCGTCGCTCAACTTCCCAACACTGTATGATGTCACCACCCCGGATGTTGTCTCTGTACATATCATAGGTCTGCCCTAGGGATACAAAACCTTCGGTTGTACCCCTGAATCTTGAGTGACATCTGTTTGTGTCTGTGGGCCAAACTAACCATCCCTTCCATTTTCGGTCTGATGTATTGTACTGCATGATGTCATCTATTGTTTCCCCTCCACCTGATTGGTATACAACCTTTACAACGCAACTTTTACCACGACCTACCATTACCACGCATTTTTTACAACGCAGGATCCATTACAACGCATACCATTACCACGCATGTATTTACAACGCAGGTACTTTTACAACGCATACCATTACAACGTAAGTATTGGTAAGTATATTATTTTATTAAAAATATTATTTGGGTTTTTGGGTAAAGGGGTATTTTTAAGGTTCAGGGTCAGTTTTCAGTTTTTTTGGTAAAGGGGTATTTTTAGGGTTCAGGGTCAGTTTTCAGTTTTTGGGTAAAGGGGTATTTTTAGGGTTCAGGGTCAGTTTTCAGTTTTTGGGTAAAGGGGTATTTTTAGGGTTCAGGGTCAGTTTTCAGTTTTTGGGTAAAAGGGTATTTTTAGGGTTCAGGGTCAGTTTTCAGTTCTTGGGTAAAGGGGTATTTTTAGGGTTCAGGGTCAGTTTTCAGTTTTTGGGTAAAAGGGTATTTTTAGGGTTCAGGGTCAGTTTTCAGTTTTTGGGTAAAGGGGTATTTTTAGGGTTCAGGGTCAGTTTTCAGTTTTTGGGTAAAGGGGTATTTTTAGGGTTCAGGGTCAGTTTTCAGTTTTTGGGTAAAGGGGTATTTTTAGGGATCAGGGTCAGTTTTCAGTTTTTGGGTAAAGGGGTATTTTTAGGGTTCAGGGTCAGTTTTCAGTTTTTGGGTAAAGGGGTATTTTTAGGGTTCAGGGTTAGTTTTGGGTTTTTGGGTAAAGGGGTATTTTTAGGGTTTAGGGTCAGTTTTGGGTTTTTGAGTAAAGGGGTATTTTTAGGGTTCAGGGTCAGTTTTGGGTTTTTGGGTAAAGGGGTACAGGGTAAAAAGTAAATATAATTAAATTTAAATTACATTAAATTAAATTGATTAAATTAAATTAAATTACATTAATTAAATTAAATTAAATTAAATTAAATTACATTATATTAATTTTAATTAAATTACATTAAAAAAAATATTATATACTTACCAATACTTACGTTGTAATGGTATGCGTTGTAAAGGTACCTGCGTTGTAAATACATGCGTTGTAATGGTATGCGTTGTAATGGATCCTGCGTTGTAAAAAATGCGTGGTAATGGTAGGCGTGGTAAAAGTATGCGTTGTAACGTCATACATCCCACCTGATTGAGGTATGAAGGTGTGGGAAACTGTGATACGTTCAAATACTTGTTCTTGGCTAGTCCAAGACAGGAAGCCTGTTGCACAGTTTCATTCAGAAATATCATTTGTTGTGGAATGAGGCACACCCTAAATAGTGCTCTGTTCCCTGAACTTGCCATTCTTTAGAGCCCCAGACTGATTTTGTGTCTATTGTATCCTTCCATAAGTCGAAACCCTGTTGAGACAGTTGGGCAATAAATGATGCAGAATAAATCTATTTGGTCTTAGTCAGCATATTTTCTGTGCAGGTATAGGCGCAACCTTATAGTAAATTGAGTTTGGGTCAGAAGTGTTAAATTCTGAAAAAGAAGAACATTTCTGTGCACATTTTTTGAAATACCTTTCGGCGGCGTGGTACAATGGTTCCATTGTTGGTATGGGAAAACACTTTGTGGGATACTGGATTTGCGTAAAAAGTGATGACCATAATGATGGTAGCAGCACAAGCTATCAAAGCCAGATGTGTCCTCTAACATATCATTGCTTGAAAATGCAGCGGAATTTTCCAAATCAGAAAACATATTATTTACAGTTTCAAAATCCCAATCATCAGAAAATATATTGGAGGTAATGATATAATTAAGAGAAATTTTAAATAAATGTGGAATCTTCAAAAGTTCAGTGGGACCAAATACATCATAATCAACTTTGTCCCAAACTATACTATCAGAAATTGGAACAGCTGTAATGTTCACGGAAAAGAAGTCTCTTTGTTGACGATGAGAGGATGTATGAGGTTTCAGGACCAAGTTCACATTAGATACTGGGAGATATTTTCTATGTATGCGTAAGCAAAAAAAAGTTACCAGGCCAATTCAGAACAGAAAAAACAATATTCCAGTTGGTTCACGGATAGAATATCGATGCTAAAAACATCGATGTAAAAAATATCGGAAAAAAATATAGAACGCAAAAATATTGACTGCCTATACTTCAAAAGGTAAGTACAAAAATAGCGAATCAAAAATATCGAAGTTAAAAATATAGATGTAAAACATGTTGATTAAAAAATATAAATAGAATAAAATAATATATATTAAATATATAAAATATTAATATTATATTTAACAAAATAAATTACATTTAGGGGCCGATTCCAATTCGGTAAAATTCCTTACAAATGGCCGTACGGAGCATATTTCCCGTACGAATCGTACCCTGAAACGTCTCCTTACGTACGATGAAGTACAATTTGGATCCAACACAGATCTACGTACGATTCGTACTAAAAACCATACGACTGAAATATACGTATGATTTGTATCCGGAAGAGGCATTACGTGATGTCCGTACGTAAAGAAGCAGCAGTTTCGGGCCCAGCAAGTACGATTTGTCTCTGCGACACTCCGTACGACCCTTTTCTACAAGAGCTCAAAACGTCCGTAAAAGCAGAGTTCGACCCTAACTGCATCCTCGGTACGCGACATACACGCCATGAACCCCATCGTCCGTGTCATCCCAGTTCTGTACGCCTACAAACTGGTGCACAGAAACCAACGACGGCGCATACGGTGAGAACAACATACCGCAACACGGAAGTGTACTTTAACGGTGCGTCTTACATGCTTGCGTATAGCACCATTGCAATAGTGACACGATGCGCACACACGCCATGAATGTTGGGGTACGGTGCATTTCACGCGCTCGCGTATGGCACCATGACAATAGTGATACTATGCGCACACACGCCATGAATGTTGGGGTACGGTGTGTTTCACGCGCTCGCATATGGCACCATGACAATAGTGATACGATGCGCACACATGCCAGGAATGTTGGGGTACGGTGCATCTCACGCACTCGCGTACGGCACCATCACAATAGTGATAAGAGGCACACACACGCCATCAACCCCATGTGGCCAACAGTATGGTGGTGGGTTGATCTGACTCCCAGCAGTGCCCAGACATATGAGGGGTTGGTGGATATTACTTCCAGCAGTGCCCAGACATATGAGGGGTGGGTGGATATGACTCCCAGCAGTGCCCAGACATATGAGGGGTGGGTGGATATGACTCCCAGCAGTGCCCAACAGTATGGGGGTGGGTGCAGAGGACTCCCAGCAGTGCCCAAACATATGAGTGGTGGGTGCAGAGGACTCCCGGCAGTGCCCAGACATATGAGGGGTGGGTGCAGAGGACTCCCAGCAGTGCCCAGACATATGAGTGGTGGGTGCAGAAGACTCCCAGCAGTGCCCAGACATATGAGGGGTGGGTGGATATGACTCACAGCAGTGCCCAACAGTATGGGGGTGGGTGCAGAGGACTCCCAGAAGTGCCCAACAGTAAGGGAGTGGATGCAGAGGACTCTCAGCAGTGCCCAGACATATAAGGGGTGGGTGGATATGACTCCCAGCAGTGCCCAGACATATAAGGGGCGGGTGGATATGACTCCCAGCATTACCCAGACATATGAGGGGTGGGTGGATATGACTCCCAGCAGTGCCCAGACATATGAGGGGTGGGTGAATATGACTCCCAGCAGTGCCCAGACATATGAGGGGTGGGTGGATACGACTCCCAGCAGTGCCCAGACATATGAGGGGTGGGTGGATATGACTCCCAGCAGTGCCCAACAGTATGGGGGTGGGTGCAGAGGACTCCCAGCAGTGCCTAGACATATGTGGGGTGGGTGGATATGACTCCCAGCAGTGCCCAACAGAATGGGGTGGGTGCAGAGGACTCCCAGCAGTGCCCAACAGTATGGGGTGGGTGCAGAGAACTCCCAGCAGTGGCCAGACATATGAGGGGTGGGTGCAGAGGACTCCCAGCAGTGCCCAGACATGTTAGGGGTGGGTGGATATGACTCCCAGCACTGCCCAACAGTATGGGGGGAGGGTGCAGAGGACTCCCAGCAGTGCCCAGACATATGAGGGGTGGGTGGATATGACTCCCAGCAGTGCCCAACAGTATGGGGGTGGGTGCAGAGGACTCCCAGCAGTGCCCAACAGTATGGGGGCGGGTGCAGAGGACTCCCAGCAGTGCCCAGCCATATGAGGGGTGGGTGGATATGACTCAGAGCAGTGTCCAGACATATGAGGGGTGGGTGGATATGACTCCCAGCAGTGTCAAGACATATGAGGGGTGGGTGGATATGACTCCCAGCAGTGCCCAGACATATGAGGGGTGGGTGGATATGACTCCCAGCAGTGCCCAGACATATGAGGGGTGGGTGGATATGACTCCCAGCAGTACCCAACAGTATGGGGGTGGGTGCAGGGGACTCCCAGCAGTGCCCAGACATATGATGGGGTGGGTGGATATGACTCCCAGCAGTG
Organism: Lissotriton helveticus; assembly: GCF_964261635.1. Classification (NCBI taxonomy): domain Eukaryota; kingdom Metazoa; phylum Chordata; class Amphibia; order Caudata; family Salamandridae; genus Lissotriton; species Lissotriton helveticus. The sequence goes on from NC_136061.1 coordinate 2,090,804,651, forward strand.
CCCAGACATATGAGGAGTGGGTGGATATGACTCCCAGCAGTGCCCAACAGTATGGGGGTGGGTGCAGAGTACTCCCAGCAGTGCCCAGACATATGAGGGGTGGGTGGATATGACTCCCAGCAGTGCCCGGACATATGAGGGTGGGTGGATATGACTCCCAGCAGTGCCCAACAGTATGGGGGTGGGTGCAGAGGACTCCCGGCAGTGCACAACAATATGGGGGGTACATCATCATCAGTATACCACAACTACATGGGGGTATGTGCACATCCCTAACTTGTGACCATAATGATAGTGCCATAGCAACACATCACTAACAGCAGTGACCCACTCCCTGGAGGATGGATTAGTCTCACACTGCGTGACACACAACATGTGGGTGATGATGTCAAATTACACATGCATACCCTCCCATGGAGGCTACAGGCGAAATGCACCCCCTACCATCATGACACAATAGTGTATAGTCATGTAACAGACTACCAAACAAAGAGAGCGAAAGGGAACACCCACTGTCACGCACATCCCAGGACTGATATGAATGTCCAGGTGGTGGTCAGACCACCAAGATGTAGTCTCTCATGGAAGGAATAGGGGAAACAACCCTTACAACGCAACTATTACAACGCACACCGTTACAACGCACACCATTACAACGCAGGATCCGTTACAACGCATGCCTTTACAACGCATGACATTACATAGCAGATGATATTACAACGCATGCCATTACAACGTAAGTATTGGTAAGTATGTTATTTTTTAAAATCATTTTTTAAAAATGTAAATTAAATACATTAATTTAATTAATAGTATATATTTAGTTTTGGGTTATGGGGTACAGGGGTATTTTTAGGTTTCAGGGCTAGGTATGGGTTTTGGGGTACAGGGGTATTTTTAGGTTTCAGGGTAAGGTTTGGGTTTTGGGGTACAGGGGTATTTTTAGGTTTCAGGGTTAGGTTTGGGTTTTGGGGTACAGGGTATTTTTAGGTTTCAGGGTTAGGTTTGGGTTTTGGGGTACAGGGGTATTTTTAGGTTTCAGGGCTAGGTTTGGGTTTTGGGGTACAGGGGTATTTTTAGGTTTCAGGGCTAGGTTTGGGTTTTGGGGTACAGGGGTATTTTTAGGTTTCAGGGCTAGGTTTGGGTTTTGGGGTACAGGGGTATTTTTAGGTTTCAGGGTTAGGTTTGGGTTTTGGGGTACAGGGGTATTTTTAGGTTTCAGGGTTAGGTTTGGGTTTTGGGGTACAGGGGTATTTTTAGGTTTCAGGGCTGGGTTTGGGTTTTGGGGTACAGGGGTATTTTTAGGTTTCAGTGTTAGGTTTGGATTTTGGGGTACAGGGGTATTTTTAGGTTTCAGGGCTAGGTTTGGGTTTTGGGGTACAGGGGTATTTTTAGGTTTCAGGGTTAGGTTTGGGTTTTGGGGTACAGGGGTATTTTTAGGTTTCAGGGCTAGGTTTGGGTTTTGGGGTACAGGGGTATTTTTAGGTTTCAGGGCTAGGTTTGAGTTTTGGGGTACAGGGGTATTTTTAGGTTTCAGGGCTAGGTTTGGGTTTTGGGGTACAGGGGTATTTTTAGGTTTCAGGGTTATGTTTGGGTTTTGGGGTACAGGGGTATTTTTAGGTTTCAGGGCTAAGTATGGGTTTTGGGGTACAGGGGTATTTTAGGTTTCAAGGATAGGTATGGGTTAAGGGGTACATGGGTATTTTAAGGGTTCAGGGTAACGGGTATTTTTAGGGTTAATTTTTTAAATAAATAATTTTAAATAATTTAAATAATTAATTTTAATAATTGTATTATTTTTTAATATTAGTTCTTTAATAATAATTGTTTTTTTTAAATAAACTATTTTTTAAAGTATATATATTTACAAATTAATTATTAAAAAATAATTTAATTTATTAAATTAAATAAATTTTAATAAATTACATTTAAAAAAAAATAATATACTTACATATACTTACGTTGTAATGGCATGCGTTGTAATAGCATCTGCTATGTAATGGCATGCGTTGTAAAAGTATTCGTTGTAAATGTATCTGCGTTGTAAAAATTGTGTTGTAACGGTGTGCGTTGTAAAAGTTCGCGATGTAACGTCATACATCCAAGGAATAGGGTTGAAACCCCTCAGATACAAGAAACAAAATTGTGAGTCATGTGCCCAAATAGCCTGCATAACAATTCCCAACATAGGGGTAGGCTGTGATTACACACATGCATAGTGGTGAAAAGGGTGAATGTGTCCATGAAGGCATTTGTACATACTCAAAACACAAGTACAGTGAGTTGCAAGCATGGCACAGACGAATGAGCAGTAGACATCTGTGAGCAGGCATGGCCATTGTTGAAAGGAACCGTCACCAAAAAAGGAAATGTGCACACATGTCAGCACAACAATTGTGCATCTGTCTGCAGTGAAGATGTCAGGTGCCACAGAGGAAGAACACTCCGTGGGTCAATGTCTCTAGACAAACTGAACACACACAACCAATGATTAATTGCAGAGACATTGTGATGGCACACAGATACCATGGTCCACCTCATGACCATCAACAAAAAACATCTTTCAGAACCCCAAAACATTACCATGTCACCAACTCCAGGTCCATCATCACCAAAATCAAGTACCTGAAGTGCAATAGTGTTGAACGTAAAATAAAAGGCTTTATTCAGCACAAACAAAAAAGATATCCAAAAATGAGTCTCTGCTCAAATAAGGTTAATGCCAGTCCAGGAATTAGTCTACGCTGGGTAGGATGTCTACCCCAACTTGCCTGCACATGGAGTAGGCACCACAGGGACAGGAGTGGTAAGGGTAGGTGTGGTGGGTGCAGGGGTGGACGTATCCTCCTTAGTGCAGTGTGCAGCGCCGAAGGTGGACTCATACTCAGCGCTGCTCACCGGAGCCAGTTCGGCCAGTTTGGCCAGCCCAACCCCTACACCCGAGGACACAATTGGAATGGAGGGAGAGGGCTGTGAGGGTTGCGCACTGTGACTCTGGCTGCGTGTCTGCGGTCTAACCCCAGTCCCTGTGGGTGTGCCTGCAGCCCCCTGAGTGTGCATGCCAGGAGGTGTGCGCTTCGACTTTTGTGGGGGTGTGCTGCCTGTGTCTGTGCGGTGTGCGTGATCGTGTCTTCCTGCATGTGCCTTGGACAGGTATGGGAGAGGGGGTGTGAATGGGTCCGAAGGAGAGGGGGAATGGACTGCTGCAGGAGGGAAACTGCTGCCATCAGTGATGATTCCATGGTCTGCATAATCCGATGTTGGTCAGACAGCGTAGCTGACATGCCCTCCATGAACGACAACAACTGTGTCAGGATTCGAGTGTGGCCATGGAGGACATTCAGCATTGATGTCTGACCAACCTCAGTCTGGCGGAGTAAGTCCACAGACTCCGCACTGAGGGCAGCAGGGGAGACAGGGGCAGGGGCTTCGGTGCCAGGGCCGAAGGAGGCATGGGGGGCTGCATAGACAGAAGGGACCGGAGCAACTGGGAGGGTGGAGATGGTTCTGGAGGAGGCGGGGACAGACACTGTGATGCTGCCAGGTGTTGCAGCGTATTCCCCCTCCTCCTGGGAGTCAGAATCAGATCCATTGGCGTGGTAGGATGTGTCACCTTCCAACAGGTCCGCAGACTGACTCCCCTCACCCTCCATGCCACTGGCTCCCTCCGTCTCCTCAGCGATGGTGGCACTGTGGCTGGGTCCCTCCTCCAGGTCCGTGCAGCTATCACCTCCTGTTTCGGGTGATGATGCTGTGGGCAAGGAGAAGAAACAGAAATGCATCAGTCACCTGTATACATCTGACACATGGGCACAAATTCAATAGGTCACAGTGCAAATCATGCCATGCATCATGAGTAACAGCCAGATAACTCTGCACATCTTTGAGCCTTGTACTGCCCAGTTGGTAAAGACACAATGCAACTTGGACACAATGATACAAAGAACACACCAGGCCACAACTTGAATGAGAAATACCCAAAGAAGCTAGTGTTTGTTTACAGGAGAGCAGATCAATACAATGAAGTGCTGCCACCTCTTGTTCACCAAGAAAGAAACAGTAGTGGTGCCACTCAGGGCAAACTAACCCACCTCACTCACCAAGGTGTCACCGCACTCAGAGCCCTGTAAGTACATTGGTCAAAAATGTAATTCAAATAAATGTTGGTACCTAGGGACTCACGAAACATTACACAATTGACATGTATCGAATGTGGTAATTTCCCTTTTTGTGAAAAGAACACTTATGTGCCTGCATGAAAGATGTCTCACAAGGAAATGCACACTAAAAACATTTCCACATTCATTGAAAAAGCTGGCACACTTCTAAAAAAAACTCTGTTAGAAACAAATGGCGTTGCAGATTGTCCATATACATGGTCCATCGGAGGTCTTGATGTCTTGACACTCCTTAGTATGTATAATCGACTACAAAGGACTTTCAAGACCCCAACACCACTGTGGGAACATGTATATGGAGATCAAGGCACACCATTTATCGCTAACACTGGCCTCTTTGAAAAGGTGCCAGCGTCTTACATTAAAGTTGGAATGTCATTTTGTGTGCACTACCTTGTGAGACATCTATAATGCAGGCACATAAGTGTCACTTCCACAATTTGTCATATTAACACATTCTAAACATGATCAACTCTTAACAAGTGTTGTCAGTGCCAAGGTACAATCATTTATGTGACACAACTTGAATAATGTCAGTCCTCACATGGGCTTCCATTCCCTGATGACACAGTTGCTTGCACATAAAACATACTGGCTGTCATGTGGAGTGGCACACATGTCCCAACTCTGGACAATGCTTAAGCTAATGGGCCTGCAATTGTGATGAAGAAAATCATGGCTGCATTGTGGACACACCCTTATCCCCAGGCAAAATGTCGACACAGATGTATGCACACAAACACAAAACAGCGTTGCATCTGAACTACATAAATGTGACTAAAATGTATGAGTCTGAATCATGTCTGGAACAAAACAACATAGGCTGCAAAGCTCCAAATGAAATCACTGGCCAACATCACAGGGGCAATGCATGGTGAATCACTGTTCAGACAATTCTCACGCACAGGTCAGACCTGGCAAGGCTAAATCATGCGGGCCCATGTAGACATCTCCCGCACAACACCCCCATACCTCAGTCAATGTGATTGATACAGCTCAAGAAGTGAGACCACTGAATCGGGGTAACAAAAACTGTGCAGCAACAATTCCAAAAGTAACCCAACATCTACTCGTCGGGCTGGCAAAACATATTTGTGACAAACAACCATCAACAGATTGTTGTGAAGGGGGCGTGGCTAAGCTGGCCAAGATGGCGGACGCACTCCCCTAGAGCTCCGCATGGCCGCTCGCGCTAGAAGCCCATAAACGCGAATTAATGCCCAGGGTCCACTGAAACCAGAGTACCGGATCCACAGGGCATCATCGCAGACCTGTATGGGACCGAAGAGCGGCTCCAGCGCCGCCTTAGAGTGACTTTGCTGCGACTCGGCGCTTCTGAGCCCTGCACCCAAGATGGCGGCGCCTGCCGCACAATAATGGTCGGACCCGGCGAGAGTGAGGAGACCCGGGCTCTGAACACGGCCCCCGAGGCTTGAGGCGCATGCAGAGCAGAGCCGCAGGTCGGCGCGGCCCCCGGTGCGACAACCGGACGGGAGACGCCCAGCAAGTACCCGGTCCCCTGCCGGTGGGCAGCCCTCTGGAGAGCGGCCTGCAACACGCCATTCGCGGAAGTGAGCTCCCGATCCCTTCCGATGTCACCGTGCCCCCGGGCCTCTCGGCAACATGGCGGCACCCCCTACAGGCTAGAGACCGGATCCAGCGGGGGTGAAGGAGATCGGGACCCGTGCATCCCTGGAACCAGAGGTGCAAACACTGCGGCGCCGCTGACTTGCATGGCCCCGGCGGGACGGCCCTGCTGGTGAGGACCCAGGGGGCACCCATCCCATTGCCAGCAGGCGGCCCCCCCGGAGAGCGGCCTCCAACACGTCTCCCGAGTCGGTGAGCTCCAGCCCCCCTCCGCTGCGGCCAAGGGAGGAAGGCTTGTCGCACTGACATATCTGCGGGCGGAGACCCGACGCTGCAGAGCGGCACGGGCAACATGGCAGTACCCGCCCCACACTTACCCTGCGGGGTCGAGAAGACCGGAGACCGGTGCACAGCCCCTGAGGCCCGAGGCACCATCGCCGTGGAACCGCTGACCGGCGCAGCCCTGACAGGCAGGCCTTCACGGTGGGCGCAGGGGGAACACCCCTTCCATCGGTGATAGCTGACCCCCGGGGAGCGGCCAACAACGTGACCCCCACGCCGGTAAGCAAGCGGCTCCCTACACTGCTGCTGAGAGAGGGAGGTGGGGCCCATTACCTGGAGGCCAACATCCAGACGCACAGTGGAGCGGAAGCACTAGCGAGGGTGCACCTGGAGAGGCCTCGCGGCCAGAAACAGACGGGGTATGCGGGATCTGACAGGGAGAGAGGACAGCACCCTACACCCGGACCTCCCCCGATCGGCGTCGCCTATCGAGACGCGGGGAGACAACTGACGTTTGGGGGAATAGTCTGCTTAGACGACCCTACCAGCCCAGAGACTACGGTGACTCCCCCCCCCCGCGGGGGCCCGGATCGCGGAGGGACCCCACTGAGGTACATTACAACATATGCCCCCACCCCTGGGTGGGCACAATATCGTCTACAGAGGAACAGAGAAGGCCTCCCTCTCCTCGACCCTATTCTGGAGTCCCGGGGACCAAGGAAGATGCTGTGCGGAATGACGAGACGCATATGCCCCGTGTGAGACGGGGGCACTGTCACCGGGGGCCTCCCCATACGCAGTCCTACTAGCCAGAGCGGCCTGAGGTGAAATAATGGGGCACAAACTCCACCCTACAACAGCGACACCCGAGGTACCTGGGCAACGGAGGAGCGGATCCCCAGGAGTCGCTGACCCGGCCTGGAGGCGTGAATACTCCCAACAGTTCTCATATACCTAGGCGGAGCCGCAGGGGACAAACGCCAACATATCTCCAGTGTGCCACGTCAGATTACAAATCGAGCTGAAGGACCACAGAAGCGCCGCTACCCACAAGGCGGAAACGGCTGAGGTGCATATGTGATCCTCCAGGATTGTGGGAAGTCATGGGACGACAGCGTGCGACCATAGCATCGACTACCCCGATGGCGACCAGCAACCTATCTATAGACCCGACACCTTCACAATCAACGAAAGCACCACCGGGCACGGATGGCACATCAGCCAAACTAGACCAAGTCCTTGCAGCAATCGAACTCTCACGTGTGACCATGGAGAATAAATTTGGAGAACTAGCCACGGACCTCAATCTACTGCGGGATGACCACAGAAAAAAAACAGATAAAGTTAACAAGGGTGAGAAGGCACTCCAAACGATGGAACCCCAATTGAAGGCACACCAAGAGACCCTAAAAGAACTACAATTGAGAGTGAAAGCCCTGGAGAGCAAAACAGATGACTTAGAAGGGAGATCGCGCAGGAGCAATATTCGCGTCCTCAAACTGCCGGAGGGAGCGGAAGGAGAGCATCCCGTCAGCTACATAGAGGCATGGATCAAAACCTTCATAAGGGAACAGGAACTAACCCCATACTTCTCTGTAGAGAGAGCTCATAGGGTCCCAGCCAGACGACCGCCCCCAGGATCGCCACCGCGGCCGTTCCTAATGAAGTTGCTCCATTATAAGGACAGGGACACGGTGCTCTGGTTATGCTATTCCCTGATTACTTGCAGGCCGTACAATGCCAGAGAGCCTCCTTCATGGCAGTGAAGCGCGTATTGCGCCAACACAACATACAATATGCACTCCTATTTCCCGCCCGTCTCAAGATCATCCATGAAAACACCACGACCTTCTTTACGGATCCTGTGGCGGCAAATGACTGGGTGGAACAACACCTGAGAGACCTGGGTGATCATGATGGTTCACAGGGTCGACAGCTATCACACAAGCGATGGTGACATCGGAAACGACTCACCCTGACACAACTACCTAAGCAAGCAGAAACACAAGGCAAAAAAAAACGGACCTAGAACAAATAATTGCGGAACACAGGAGAGCTCTAGGAGCGGGAGCACTGGTGACGGGACTGACAGGCAACAGCTCCGAAGGAGAAAGAGCCCCCCACCTATTCACATCAGACGAGGAACGCAGCGACGCCGTGACATCTCGCGATGGGTCAGTGACACCGCCGCTAGTGACACCCCAGACAGCGGATACCCTAATCTGACTGCGACCACCAGGAGAGGGTATCGGAAAAACCATGGCAACTTCATCCTCGCTGTTCCCCCTGGAAGATCCTGTTGCCCAACTTAAGCCCGCCTCTGTGGTGGAGGCACACAGGGACGCTATCCTGGATGGCCCTCTGACTGAGGTGGCACGGACTGGTGGGCCGTGAGTAACATACACTGCAAAAACTATCCCTGGGCTTCTTGTACCCACCATGTAGCAGCGGGCGACTAATGCGGGATCATCCAAGGCACACACGCACCACCCCCCCTAACCTAACGAATCACTGTTAGCACACAATGTGCAGTTTGGACCTATTGCCTAGAGTGCTAAGTCCCCCTAGTTGGGAACGTTTCCCACAGTCCTGGTTACAGTCCCCAATACCCCATGGGCAACCCTTAAATACCCTACAGGAATACACGGATGGCAGGGAGTAGACTCAGTAGTGGGCACTCGTGCAGATGGGAGGGGACTCCGCACAGTTGGCGGGCAGACATGTATCCCAACCCCACCTCACACACCTAGAGCATGACCATGCGCGTCCTTAATACCGACATCACAATCCTCACACTAAATGTACGGGGATGCACACAGCGAATAAAAGATAAGCGGTGTACGCTTACATAAGGAGGCAACAAGCGCAGATAGCCCTATTGCAGGAATTGCATGGACATAGAAGGGATGGGTGCAGAGGACTCCCAGCAGTGCCCAGACATATGAGTGGTGGGTGCAGAGGACTCCCAGCAGTGCCCAGACATATGAGGGGTGCGTGGATATGACTCCCAGTAGTGCCCAACAGTATGGGGGTGGGTGCAGAGGACTCCCCGCAGTGCCCAGACAAATGAGGGGTGGGTGCAGAGGACTCCCAGCAGTGCCCAGACATATGAGGGGTGGGTGGATATGACTCCCAGCAGCATCCTACAGTATGGGGGTGGGTGCAGAGTACTCCCAGCAGTGCCTATACATATGAGGGGTGGGTGGATATGACTCCCAGCAGTGCCCAACAGAATGGGGGTGGGTGCAGAGGACTCCCAGCAGTGTCCAACAGGATGGGGTGGGTGCAGAGGACTCCCAGCAGTGGCCAGACATATGAGGGGTGGGTGCGGAGGACTCCCAGCAGTGCCCAGACATATGAGGGGTGGGTGGAAATGACTCCCAGCATTGCCCAACAGTACGGGGGTGGGTGCAGAGAACTCCCAGCAGTGCCCAGACATATGAGGGGTGCGTGGAAATGAATCCCAGCAGTACCCAACAGTATGGGGGTGGGTGCAGAGGACTCCCAGCAGTGCCCAGACATATGAGGGGTGGGTGCAGAGGACTCCCAGCAGTGCCCAACAGTGTACGGGTGGGTGCAGAGGACTCCCAGCAGTGCCCAGACATATGAGGGGTGGGTGGATATGACTCCTAGCAGTGCCAGACATATGAGGGGTAGGTGGATATGACTCCCAGCAGTGCCCAACAGTGTACGGGTGGGTGCAGAGGACTCCCAGCAGTGCCCAGACATATGAGGGGTGGGTGGATATGACTCCCAGCAGTGCCCAGACATATGAGCGGTAGGTGGATATGACTCCCAGCAGTGCCCAACAGAATGGGGGTGGGTGCAGAGGACTCCTAGCAGTGCCCAGACATATGAGGGGTGGGTGGATATGACTCCCAGCAGTGCCCAGACATATGAGGAGTGGGTGGATATGACTCCCAGCAGTGCCCAATAGTATGGGGGTGGGTGCAGAGGACTCCCAGCAATGCCCAGACATATGAGGGGTGGGTGGATATGACTCCCAGCAGTGCCCAACAGTATGGGAATGGGTGCAGAGGACTCCCGGCAGTGCACAACAGTATGGGGGGTACATCATCATCAGCATACCACACTACATGGAGGTATGTGCACATCCCTAACTTGTGACCATAATGATAGTGCCATAGCAACACATCACTTACAGCAGTAACCCACTCCCTGGAGGATGGATTACTCTCACACACTGCGTGACACACCACATGTGGGTGATGATGTCAAATTACACATGCATACCCACACATGGAGGCTACAGGCGACCCTACCCTACCATCATGACACAATAGTGTGTAGTCTACCGAACAAAGAGAGAGAAAGGGAACACACTGTCACGCACATCCCAGGACTGATATGAATGTCCAGGTGGTGGTCAGACCACCAAGATGTAGTCTCTCAGGGAAGGAATAGGGTTGAAACCCCTCAGATACAAGAAACAAAATTGTGAGTCATGTGCCCAAATACCCTGCATAACAATTCCCAACATAGGGGTGGGCTGTGATTACACACATGCATAGTGGTGAAAAGGGTGAATGTGTCCATGAAGGCATTTGTACATACTCAAAACACAAGTACAGTGAGTTGCAAGCATGGCACAGACGAATGAGCAGTAGACATCTGTGAGCAGGCATGGCCATTGTTGAAGGGAACCGTCACCAAAAAAGGAAATGTGCACACATGTCAGCACAACAATTGTGCATCTGTCTGCAGTGAAGATGTAAGGTGCCACAGAGGAAGAACACTCCGTGGGTCAATGTCTCTAGACAAACTGAACACACACAACCAATGATTAATTGCAGAGACATTGTGATGGCGCACAGATACCATGGTCCACCTCATGACCATCAACAAAAAACATCTTTCAGAACCCCAAAACATTACCATGTCACCAACTCCAGGTCCCTCATCACCAACATCAAGTACCTGAAATGCAATAGTGTTGAACGTAAAATAAAACGCTTTATTCAGCACAAACAAAAAAGATATCCAAAAATTAGTCTCTGCCCAAATAAGGCCAATGACCAGTCCAGGAATTAGTCCTTGTAGGGGGACGCTGAGTAGGCCGTCTACCCCAACTTGCCTGCACATGGAGTATTCAATGTGATGTGGACCCTTGGGGGGCATCATCGGGGGAAGGACTAGGCACCGCAGGGACAGCAGTGGTAAGGGTAGGTGTGGTGGGTGCAGGGGTGGATGTATCCTCCTTAGTGCAGTGTGCAGCGCCGAAGGTGGACTCATACTCAGCGCTGCACACCGCAGCCAGTTCGGCCAGCCCAACCCCTACACCCGAGGACACAATTGGAATGGAGTGAGAGGGCTGTGAGGGTTGCGCACTTTGACTCTGGCTCAGGGCCGGACTGGGAACTGAAAGCAGCCCTGGCAAATTTTTCCAGACCAGCCCCCGTCTGGCGCGTAGCGAGCGAGCGTAGCGAGCGAGCCCGACCACTACTAGCGTTTTTTTTGGAAAATTTTGGAAAAAGGCTGACCAAAATGGTGAATTTTACAGCACATTTTTCATTACATATTCAATTGTATAAACTTTCAAAGCACAGTAAATAGTAGATGATGACCTTAAAGAGCACCAGGTCTAAATAGTGATGAGGCACCCTGCCCCCTCTCCTCCAACCCCCAGGCGGATCCGCCGAGAGGTCTGAACACTCATGAAAAATAAATTAAGACGTCTGCATAATACATTCATTGACACAAAATATTATATAGAAACGCTGGGAGTATGAACAAGCACTGACCGCGGCAATAGGTCTGGCTATGTTTTACGTGGGGAAGAGAGATGGGAGGAGAGAGAGAGGGAGGGAAGGAATGGGGGAGAGAGAGAGGGAGGGAAGGAAGGAAGGAGGAGAGAGAGAGAGGGAGGGAAGGAATGGGGGAGATAGAGAGGGAGGGAAGGAAGGAAGGAGGAGAGAGAGAGGGAGGGAAGGAAGGGGGAGAGAGAGAAAGGGAGACAGAGGAAGAGAGAGGGAAAAGAAGAGGGAGAAAAAGAGGAAGAGAATGAGAGCTAGAGGAAGGAGAGGACTGAGAGAAGGACAGGGAGAGGGATGGAAAGAGGGGGAGGGACGGAGAGGGAGGGAGAGAGAGAGGGAGAGTGAGAGGAACAGAGAGGGAGAAAGAGAGGGATAGTGAGAGAGCGGAGGGAGAGAGAGGGGGCAGAGAGTGGGAGAGATAGAGAGGGATAGGGAGAGATAGAGAGAGAGAAAGGGGGAGAGGGAGGGAGGGGGAGAGAGAGAGATGGGGAGAGAGAGAGAGGGGGAGAGGAAGAAAGAGAAGGAGGGAGGGAGTGAGAGAGAGAGAGAAGGAGTGAGTGAGTGAGAGAAAGAGAGAGAGAGAGAGAGAGAGAGAAAGGGATAGAGAGTGAGAGAGGAAGCAAGAGAGATATGGTGATATAGAGAGGGAGGGGGAGAGTAACAGAGCAAGAGAAGGATAGGTATAGAGAGAAAGATTGAGAGGGAGAGAGGGATAAATAAAGAGCGAGTGAGAGAGAGCGACAGAGAGAGGATAGAGAAATAGAGAAAGGGAGAGGGATAAAGAAAGGGGGGAGGGAAAAAGAGAGGGAGAGAGAGAGAAAGGGAGAGGGAGCAAGAGGGGGCAAGAGAAAGAAAGAGAGAGAGGGAGGGAGAGTGAGGGAGAGAGAGGAGGTGCGAGAGAGAAAGAGACAGAGAGAGAGTGGGAGAGCGAGAGAAGGATAGAAAAAGAGAGAGGGATAGAGAGGGATACAGCGAGAGAGGAGGAGAGATGGAAGGAGAGAGAGAGGGAGATAGAAAAGGAGAGAGAGAGAGAAAGGGGAGAGATGGAAGGAGAGAAAGGGAGAAAGAGAGAGATTTCCATCATTTCACTACAGAACATACCACTAACTTACTTATAATTTTACCCTCACTACACCAAAGCGCCATCGTTGTTCCACATAATGCAATATTATTTCACTACAGAATAAGGGAATAGTTGAACTAGATAAAATAGATATTATTGTATAAGAAAACGGGTATCAATGTACTGAATAACATGTCATTACGGTACAGCAGTATATGCCCATTAATGTAGTACAGAATGTCCCCTTGGCTGTACTTTTGAATGTAGCCATCTTTGTCCCAAATATGACCATCTCTGTGCGTCTGTACTACAAAATATGCAATGATTGTAGTACAGAAAATGCAATAAGTGTATTATAGTATGTCATTGCTACCCTACCGATTGAGGCTATTGTACTACAGAGTGTCATAATTTCACTAAAGAATAAGGCTATTATTGCACTGTAGAATGGGCATGAATGTAATGACGTTTTGTACTATGGTGTATGTTCATTATTTTACACAGAATGGTCCCATGACTGTACTACAGAATTAATGCAATCACTCTCCTACAGGACTGAGGCCACAACTGTCCTAGAGACTATGTAATCATTTCACTATAGAGAATGGCTATTATTGCCCTACAGAATAGGCATTAATGCAGGGCAAAACATGCTGTTATCCTACTGTAGTAAATGTGCATTATTGTATCACAGAATGTTCCCATGGCTGTACTGAAGAAGGTGGCTATAGCTGTATAGAACATGAGTATCAGGCAATACTATCAATCAAATACTCTTTATCTATACTATCATCCCACTCAAATGTCCTTAAACAATCAGAGACGGCAGCACCAGACAGATACACAAAAATAACCACACATGCAGAAAGGCAAACAAGAGGCAATCAGACATTTAATTACACATGGAAACTGTCAGACAAGTATTTAGACACTGACACAGAGGCAGACACAGTCATGGTGCCACTTTATCACACAATGTAGCTAGACACAAAGATCCAGATGGATGCAATCACACAGAGACAGACTGTGTACACACTGTGACAGACAAACATACTCGTCACAGCCAGAAAAGTAGTGATACAGCTATATCCCAAGAAATATATTAATATGTAAGTAAGTAAAATGTTAGCTACCCAAGAGAACTACTCTCCTCAAGGCTATTAACCCCTTCGACGCTCATGACGAGCTGGGCTCGTCATGAGGTAGCCTCCTCGCACGCTCATGACGAGCCCAGCTCGTCATGTAAAGTGCACTTTACAAATTCCCAGCGTACGGGCGGAATTCCGCCCGCACGCATGCGGTTAAGTAGTTTGGAAACTACTGCAATTGTCTTTTTAGTATAGCTCTTTTTATAATAATGACGTAGTATAAAATGTATTTTTATTTTTGTATAGAAATTTTGAAATTAATGATGCTGTAAAATGTTTCTGTTAGATTTGTATTTTTATGAGTATGTTTTTACTTGGTGATGTAAACAATCATAAATTGATCTAATAAATTACTTACTATTAATATGTATAAACAACACACACGATGGCACAGTGGAATACAAGTCAAACACATGCTGTCAATCAGACGTACATACAGCACGGAAACAAAGTTACACACAGCAAAGGAAGGGTGTCACACAATACATACACAATGCCATAAAACACACACACAGTGACACTGCAGCATATAGCACATATACAGATCAAAAGCACAATGACACATAGCACAGAAAACTGTCACACAACACACAGTACAGGCTTATAGTGATACAAAGCCCATAAGTCATGACTAGGGCTTCCGGTTTTATGGTATTTATTTTTTTGACAATTACGTCTGTATTTATCCATATTTATTTTTTGCTAATTATATCTGTATTTATCCATATTTATTTTGAGTTTTGTGGAAAAATGAAGCTGAAATTAGTATATTTCCACGTTTATTTAACCGATAAATATGTACTCATGCTTGAATGCCTGCCAGGTTTCAGTGATATGAACACCAGCAGAAGATAAATCAATGCACTTATATGAAAATACGCACATTTCAGTATCAACCTTGTGCATAGATACTGGTGTTAAAGCCTGTAATCAAAAATTCCTTACTTTTTAACCCCCTCACCTATCAATTCACACAGCTATTGGCCTGGCAGTTATGGCAGACAGGATTTAAAATTACTCAAAAAGCAACCAAATTTCCATTTTTATCCACATTTTAAAATAAATACAGACAAGAAAATTAATGTTTTCTGTCTGTATTTATCTGTAAAAATCTGTAAAAACAGAAAACAGGGAGCCTTAGTCATGACACACGCAGCACGGACAGTGATAGACACCACACAGTACAGGGATGCAGCTGAGACCACATCACAGCAAAACACACATCTGTGGCATGCACACACCTGTTACTGCCAAAGACACCACTGTCACAACATCTAACATACCTAGAAGTAACATAGCTAGACACACACACAGACTCAAATATCAGGCACAAGGCACAGTCACAATGACGACTAACACAACTGCATTTGCTGTATCAAGCCACACATGTACCACAGCCACAACTTTACCACTACAGCCAAGCCAAAAAAGGACCATGAGCCAAACTCAGAAGAGACTGTGGAGTTGGAGGTAAGGAATGTCCCCAAAGTTACCTTGAAACTGTAGAACTGGTACCAAAGAAGAACATCTCTCCACCGACCTAGTTTGCTACTCACCATGGAAGTTATCCACGTCACGAGAACACATGTCCTCAGTCTCGGCCTGTTCCTGCCTGTGAAAATGTTCTGGAAACATCTCTCCACAGCCATGGCCTGGTCCTGTCTGTGGAAATGATTCATCCCGGTTCTGCGCTGCGCAGTGGAGTCAGAGAGAGTGAGTCTCTTGAGACGAGACCAACCACACCAGAGCCTCCAGTTTGTGAGTGAGAGGCTGGGGGGGCCGCCAATTCCCCAAATAATGTTTGCTCCATTTTGGGTTTTTTGCACATACCATCTGATTAGGCCTTAATCTGATGGTATGTGCAAAAAAATTCATTGGGCCTGTATTACTTTAGTTGGCTGCCTGAGGCAACCCCCAAGAGGCCTAGCAATCACAGTAGGCCGCGATTAAAGTAGGAGAACGAACGAAGCAGCCGCCTGCATTACCTTCGTTCTCCTACTTTAATCGCAGCCCGGACGCCAGCACCATACGCATGAAATCAAAACTTTTAATCATGATGATGATTATTTGTCATATTCCCGGACGGTGATAATCTTCATGGATTCATCATGATTACAATTTCTGATGTATTGCCTGCAGCCACATCCCGCGACGGTCCTGTGAGCACGCAACTCAGGCCACCTCGCTCCGCACTGCCTCTGCCCTGCTCACAACACCAATCAAATCCACCACTGCACGCGATGCCCGCCCAGTGCCACCACTGCCCACCATGAATGATCATTCGTTGCCGACGACTGGAGTGGATGGAAAAACTCACCTGCTGCTGGCGGCAGACAGGGGGGGCTAGAAATGATTTAATTATGGCCGGACGGTCAGGCCTGAGCATGGTGCCTCTGCCTCTCTGTCTCAGTCGTCTGGGATGCAGGCAGTCACGCGCACTTTTAATTGCGTGAGGCCCAATGCGCATGCGGCATGACAATTGGTCACCCATCAGCCCCACCCTAAGGGTGAACTGAAGAGTGGCGCGCAAACGTGCGGAGGAGGAGACAATGCATCTGGGTGCAGGCACCTCCTCCTGATTATTAAATCCACATAGCACAGGCTGCCTGCATGGTCTGCACCGGGTCAATGCAGTTGTGCTTTTTTCCCTTCAGGCTGCACTGCCGAGCGGAGACACGGACAGAGAGGAGTAGTAGTCTCAGTCTGTCAGACTCAGACAGACAGTCAGACTACTGTGACTCTCTCTGAAGCATAGATACCAAGGTTTGAGGTTGCTTATGTGTGACATTTTAATAGTTTCATGGTAGCTATGAATGATATTCAATGACCAATGTGCAGGCAATGTGTGACACTTAAAAATGACACTTTCTCGCGAGTAAAATCAAGCAATGAAGTCCATGGAGACAGATAAATATCAGAAGTTACACCCATATGAACAGCGAGAAACTGTAAGAGCATCTTGAAACTGCTACATAGCACCTGAAATGAAGGGCACTAATAGCTCTTTCATGTTTTTCATTTATTTTATAGTGCTCCTCGTACTAGGGTGTCAGAGCACTTTACATCATGCACACAATCAGCCTAAATGAAATGTTACATAAAACAGTGAGGATTACAAGTTGTAGAATCACATTTCATCCATACTAGTAGGCAATATATTTTAAGAGTGTTTGTTCTGGAGAAGCACAAACACATGATTTAAAAGGTTCCACTGTGGTTGGTTTTACTTAAAACAATATATTTTTATCCAAACTAAACATTTTAGCAACATTAGGATAATGAAAGTCTGAGGGAAAACGTAGCCCTGGGTTCTAACCTATAAAACACACTTTTTGAATACAGACCCTTTGGTATAGTTCATAAGTAATTGTGCTATATTAGGATTGTAATTTAGGATTGTAACTTATGAAGTGTGACAAAATCGGTAACCCACTGACCTATCCACATAAAATGCACTTTAGTGATCTACATGTACACGTTCTTTTCCACAGGAATATTAACATTCTGTTGTGCTTCAGGAGGGTGAAAACCGCTACTATCCAAAATGCCGATCTTGTTCCAGCAGCAACATTATTCTAAACATACGCTGTGATTTCCTTAAGAGCTTTAGGAGACCAGAAACAGCGAGCTGTTATGCAGACTCAGTCAGGGCTGTAAAATAAATTATATTTTCAAGTCCAGTGCTATAATAATGACAGAGCTCGGCCCGCCGCGGCACCAGCCTGTGACGTGAGCAGCCAATAGCAAAGCTTCTAAAGGCGAAGTCAGGCTGTACATTTAAATGTTATTTACAAGTTGTACAAGTAACACAGACCTGATTGAGTCACGGCCATGAAGAGTCTCCGGCTATCTCTCTGAAATGAAGACTGTGCAAAAGCTCTGACTTCGGTCTGGGCGCTGCCTGCAGCATAATGAGGCTGGCCCCATTAACGGGCGGCACAGGCAGCAATGTGAGCAGTGGACGACGCCTTACGCACGCACGCACGCACGCCCGCCTCACGAGTGATTACTTCCTGTATCCAGACTCTCCACTCAATCAATCAAATCAAATGTATATTGTTGCAGCGACGTGAAACCATGACATGTGCGCTATAAATGCAATTACAATTCAGCCGCCGATGAGTGTGACCCTCGTTATTTCACGGACCGAAAATCGGCCCCAGCCACAAAACCGGCCCCCTGGCAGAAAACCGGCCCCCACCCCCCTCCAGCCGACCGGGGGATTGCCCGGTGCCCGCAATTATCAGTCCGGGCCTGCTCTGGCTGCATGTCTGTGGTCTAACCCAGTCCCTGTGGGTGTGCCTGCAGCCCCCTGAGTGTGCATGCCAGGAGGTGTGCGCTTAGACTTTTGTGGGGGTGTGCTGCATGTGTCCGTAGGTGTGCGTGATCATGTCTTCCTGCGTGTGCCTTGGACAGGTATGGGAGAGGGGGGTGTGAACGGGTCCGAAGGAGGGAGGGGAATGAACTGCGCAGGAGGGAAACTGCTGCCATCAGTGATGAGTCCATGGACTGCATAATCCGACGTTGGTCCGACATCGTAGCTGACATGCCCTCCATGAACGACAACAACTGTGTCAGGATTCGAGTGTGGCCATGGAGGACATTCAGCATTGATGTCTGACCAACCTCAATCTGGCGGAGTAAGTCCACAGACTCCGCACTGAGTGCAGCAGGGGAGACAGGGGCAGGGGCAGGGGCTGCGGTGCCAGGGCCGAAGGAGGCATGGGGGCTGCACGGACAGAAGGGACCGGAGCAACTGGGAGGGTGGAGAAGGTTCTGGAGGAAGCGGGGACAGACTAAGGTGATGCTGCCAGGTGTTGCGGCGTATTCCCCCTCCTCCTGGGAGTCAGAATCAGATCCATCGGCGTGGTAGGATGTGTCACCTTCCAACAGGTCCGCAGACTGACTCCCCTCTCCCTCTATGCCACTGGCTCCCTCCGACTCCTCAGCACTGGTGGCACTGTGGCTGGGTCCCTCCTCCAGGTCCGTGCAGCTATCTCCTCCTGTTTCGGCGATGATGCTGTGGGTAAGGAGAAGAAACAGAAATGCATCAGTCACCTGTATACATCTGACACAGAAGAAGAGAGAAGCGTGGCTCAGTGGTTAGAGGCGGCAGACCCGGAAACTGAGATCGACCGTGGACCAGGGTTCGATTCCCCGCCTCGGCGGGTCTCGGGCTCAAAAATTCCACGGTCTTGACAATTCTCGCTCTGGTGCCTACTCAACTCACGGGGTCACACTCTGCAACTCTGGGCAATAGCTTGCTTAATCTCCACTACGGCCCCTCACGGCGGGATGCCTGGCTTTCACCTTGTGGACACCCTGCCGGGGTTTCTCACAGGGGAATACCAGGACGGGTTCCCTAAGCAAGCGCCGGGACGCTTACGAGCAGCTGTGCGCTTTACAAGTCCAGCACATTTACATTTACATTTACACATGGGCACAAATTCAATAGATCACAGTGCAAATCATGCCATGCATCATGAGTAACAGCCAGATAACTCTGCACTTCTTTGAGCCTTGTACTGCCCCGTTGGTAAAGAGACAATGCAACTTGGACACAAGGATACAAAGAACACACCAGGCCACAACTTGAATGAGAAATACCCAGAGAAGCTAGTGTTTGTTTACAGGAGAGCAGATCAATACAATGAAGTGATGCCACCTCTTGTTCACCAAGAAAGAAACAGTAGTGGTGCCACTCAGGGCAAACTAACCCACCTCACTCACCAAGGTGTCACCACACTCAGAGCCCTGTAAGTACATTGGTCAAAAATGTAATACAAATAAATGTTGGTACCTTGGGACTCACGAAACTTTACACAATTGACATGTATCGAATGTGGTAATTTGCCTTTTTGTGAAAAGAACACTTATGTGCCTGCATGAAAGATGTCTCACAAGGAAATGCACACCAAAAAACATTTCCACATTCATTGAAAAAGCTGGCACTCTTCTAAATAAAACTCTGTTAGAAACAAATGGCGTTGCAGATGGTCCCTATACATGGTCCAATGGAGGTCTTGATGTCTTGACACTCCTTAGTATGTATAATCGACTACAAAGGACTTTCAAGACCCCAACACCACTGTGGGAACATGTATATGAAGATCAAGGCACATAATTTATCGCTAACACTGGCCTCTTTGAAAAGATGCCAGCGTCTTACATTAAAGTGGGAATGTCATTTTGTGTGCACTGCCCTGTGAGACATCTATCATGCAGGCACATAAGTGTCACTTACACAATTTGTCATATTAACACATTCTAAACATGATCAACTCTTAACAAGTGTTGTGAGTGCCAAGGTACAATCATTTATGTGACACAACTTGAATAATGTCAGTCCTCACATGGGCATCCATTCCCTGATTACACAGTTGCTTGCACATAAAACATACTGGCTGTCATGTGGAGTGGCACACATGTCCCAACTCTGGACAATGCTTAAGCTAATGGGCCTGCAATTGTGATGAAGGAAATCATTGCTGCATTGTGGACCCACCCTTATCCCCAGGCAAAATGTTGACACAGATATATGCACACAAACACAAAACAGCGGTGCATCTGAACTACATACATGTGACTAAAATGTATGAGTCTGAATCATGTCTGGAACAAAACAACATAGGCTGCAAAGCTCCAAATTAAATCACTGGCCACCATCACAGGGGCAATGCGTGGTGAATCACTGTTCAGACAATCCTCACCCACAGGTCAGACCTGGCAAGGCTAAATCAGGCGGGCCCATTTAGACGTCTCCCGCACAACACCCCCATACCTCAGTCAATGTGATTGATACAGCTCAAGAAGTGAGACCTCTGAATCGGGGTAACAAAAACTGGGCAGCAACAATTCCAAAAGTAACTACATCTACTCGTCGGGCTGGCTAAAACATATTTGTGACACACAACCATCAACAGATTGTTGTGAAGGGGGCGTGGCTAAGAAGGCCAAGATGGCGGACGCACTCCCCTAGAGCTCCGCATGGCCGCTCGCGCTAGAAGCCCATAAACGTGAATTAATGCCCAGGGTCCACTGAAACCAGAAGACCGAATCCACAGGGCCTCATCGGTGGACCTGTATGGGACCGAAGAGCGGCCCCAGCACCGCCTTAGAGTGACTTTGCTGCGACTCGGAGCTTCTGAGCCCTGCACCCAAGATGGCGGCGCCTGCCGCACAATAATGGTCGGACCCGGCGAGAGTGAGAAGACCCGGGCTCTGAACACGGCCCCCGAGGCTTGAGGCGCATGCAGAGCAGAGCCGCAGGTCTGCGCGGCCCCCGGTGCGACAACCGGACGGGAGACGCCCAGCAAGTACCCGGTCCCCAGCCGGTGGGCAGCCCTCGGGAGAGCGGCCTCCAACGCGCCATTCGCGGAGGTGAGCTCCTGATCCCCTTCGATGTCACCGCGCCCCCGGGCCTCACGGCAAACATGGCGGCACCCCCTACAGGCTAGAGACCGGATCCGGCAGGGGTGAAGGAGACCGGGACCCGCGCATGATCCCTGGAACCAGAGGTGCAAACACTGTGGCGCCGCTGACTTGCGTGGCCCCGACAGGACGGCCCTGCTGGTGAGGCCCCAGGGGGCGCCCATCCCGCTGTCGGCGGGCTGCCCCCCGGAGAGCGGCCTCCAATGTGGCTCCCGAGTCGGTGAGCTCCCGCCCCCCCTCTGCTGCCGCCAAGGGAGGAAGGTTTGTCGCATGGACATATCTGCGGGCGGAGACCCGACGCCGCAGAGCGGCATGGGCAGCATAGCAGTACCCACCCCACACTGACTCGGCGGGGTCGAGAAGACCGGAGACCGGTGCACAGCCCCTGAGGCCCGAGGCACCATCGCCGTGGAACCGCTGACTGGCACGGCCCTGACAGGCAGGCCTTCACGGTGGGCGCAGGGGGAACACCCCTTCCATCGGTGATAGCTGACCCCCGGGGAGCGGCCAACAACGTGACTCCCACGCCAGTAAGCAAGCGGCCCACTCCACTGCTGCCGAGAGAGGGAGGTGGGGCCCATTACCTGGAGGCCGACATCCAGACGCACAGTGGAGCGGAAGCACTAGCGAGGAGTGCACCTGGAGAGGCCTCGCGGCCAGAGAGCGACGGGGTATGCGGGATCTGACAGGGAGAGAGGACAGCACCCTTTACCCGGACCCCCCCGTTCGGCGTCGCCTATCTAGATCGGGGAGACCACTGACGTTTGGGGGAATAGTCTGCTTAGACGGCCCTACCAGCCAGAGACTACGGTGACTACCCCCCCCGCGCGGGACCCCACTGAGGTACATTACAACATAGGCCCCCACCCCTGGGCAGGCACACTATCATCTACAGAGGAACAGAGAAGGCCTCCCTCTCCTCGACCCTATTCTGGAGTCCTGGGGGAATAAGGACCCAGGAAGGTGCTGTGCGGAACGACGAGACGTATATGCCCCGCGTGAGACGGGGGCCCTGTCACCGGGGGCCTCCCCATACGCAGTCCTACTAGCCAGAGCGGCCTGAGGCGAAATAATGGGGCACAAACTCCACCCTACAACAGCGACACCCGAGGTGCCTGGGCAACGGAGGTGCGGATCCCCAGGAGTCTCTGACCCGGCCTGGAGGCGTGAATATTCCCAACAGTTCTCAGATACCTAGGCGGAGCCCCAGGGGACAAACTCCAGCATATCTCCAGTGTGCCACGTCAGAATACAAATCGTACCGAGGGACCACAGAAGCGCCGCTTCCCACAAGACGGAAACGGCCGAGGCGCATACGTGATCCTCCAGGATTGTGGAAAGTCATGGGACGACAGCGAGCGACCATAGCATCGACTACCCCGATGGCGACCCGCAACCTATCTATAGACCCAACGCCTTCACAATCAACGAAAGCACCACCGGGCACGGATAGCACATCAGCCAAACTAAACAAGTACCAGCAATCGAACTCTCACGTGTGACCATGAAGAATAAATTTGGAGAACTAGCCACGGACCTCAATCTACTGCGGGATGACCACAGAAAACTAACAGATAAAGTTAACCAGGGCGAGAAGGCACTCCAAACGATGGAACCTCAATTGAAGGCACACCAAGAGACCCTAAAAGAACTACAATTGAGAGTGAAAGCCCTGGAGAGCAAAACAGATGACTTAGAAGGGAGATCGCTCAGGAGCAATATTCGCGTACTCAAACTGCCGGAGGGAGCGGAAGGAGAGCATCCCGTCAGCTACATAGAGGCATGGATCAAAACCTTCACAAGGGAACAGGAACTAACCCCATACTTCTCTGTAGAGAGAGCTCATAGGGTCCCAGCCAGACGACCGCCCCCGGGATCGCCACCGCGGCCGTTCCTAATGAAGTTGCTCCATTATCAGGACAGGGACACGGTGCTCCGGGCGGCTCGGCAAGTGGCCCCACTCCGAGTAGAGGACAAACAGGTTATGCTATTCCCTGATTACTCGCAGGCCGTACAACGCCAGAGAGCCTCCTTCATGGCGGTGAAGCGCGTATTGCGCCAACACAACATACAATATGCACTCCTATTTCCCGCCCGTCTCAAGATCATCCATGAAAACACCACGACCTTCTTTACGGATCCCGTGGCGGCAAATGTCTGGGTGGAACAACACCTGAGAGACCTGGGTGATCATGATGGTTCACAGGGTCGACAGCCATCACACAACTGACGGCGACAGCGGAAACGACTCACCCTGACACAACTACCTAAGCAAGCAGAAACACAAGGCAAAAAAAAACCCGGACCTAGAACAAATAATTACGGAACGCAGGAGAGCTCTAAGAGAGGCATCACTGGTGACGGGACTGACAGGCAACAGCTCCGACGGAGAAAGAGCCCCCCACCTATTCACATCAGACGAGGAACGCAGCGACGCCGTGACATCTCGCGATGGGTCAGTGACACCGCCGCTAGTGACACCCCAGAAAGCGGATACCCTAATCTGACTGCGACCACGAGGTGAGGGTATCGGAAAAACCATGGCAATTTCATCCTCGCTGTTCCCCCTGGGAGATCCTGTTGCCCAACTTGAGCCCGCCTCTGCGGTGGAGGCACACGGGGACGCTATCCTGGACGTCCCTCTGACTGAGGCGGCACGGACTGGTGGGCCGTGAGTAACATACACTGCAAAAACCATCCCTGGGCTTCTTGTACCCACCATGTAGCAGCGGGAGGCTAATGCGGGATCATTCAAGGCACACACGCACCAGCCCCCCTAACCTAACGAATCACAGTTAGCATACAATGTGCAGTTTGGACCTATTGCCTAGAGTGCTAAGTCCCCCTAGTTGGGAACGTTTCCCACAGTCCTGGTTACAGTCCCCAATACCCCATGGGCAACCCTTAAATACCCCTACAGGAATACACGGATGGCAGGGAGTAGACTCAGTAGTGGGCACTCGTGCAGATGGGAGGGGACTCCGAACAGTTGGATGGCAGACATGTATCCCATCCCCACCTCACACACCTAGAGCATGACCATGCGTGTCCTTAATACCGACATCACAATCCTCACACTAAATGTACGGGGGATACATACAGATCAAGGGGGCGCCCATCCCACTGTCGGTGGGCGGCCCCCCGGAGAGCGGCCTCCAACATGGCTCCCGAGTCGGTGAGCTCCCGCCCCCCCCCCCCTCTGCTGCCGCCAAGGGAGGAAGGTTTGTCGCATGGACATATCTGCGGGCGGAGACCCGACGCCGCAGAGCGGCATGGGCAACATAGCAGTACCCGCCCCACACTGACCCGGCGGGGTCGAGAAGACCGGAGACCGGTGCACAGCCCCTGAGGCCTGAGGCACCATCGCCGTGGAACCGCTGACCGGCACGCCCTGACAGGCAGGCCTTCACGGTGGGCGCAGGGGGAACACCCCTTCCATCGGTGATAGCTGACCCCCGGGGAGCGGCCAACAACATGACCCCCACGCCAGTAAGCAAGCGGCCCCCTCCACTGCTGCCGAGAGAGGGAGGGGGGGCCCATTACCTGGAGGCCGACATCCAGACGCACAGTGGAGCGGAAGCACTAGCAAGGGGTGCACCTGGAGAGGCCTCGCAGCCAGAGAGCGACGGGGTATGCGGGATCTGACAGGGAGAGAGGACAGCACCCTACACCCCGACCCCCCCGATCGGCGTCGCCTATCTAGATCGGGGAGACCACTGACGTTTGGGGGAATAGTCTGCTTAGACGGCTCTACCAGCCCAGAGACTACGGTGACTACCCCCCCACGGGGGCCCGGATTGTGGGGGGACCCCACTGAGGTACATTACAACATAGGCCCCCACCCCTGGGCGGGCACACTATCATCATGGTGGAGAAGCGTGGCTCAGTGGTTAGAGGCGGCAGACCTGGAAGCTGAGATCGACCGTGGACCAGGGTTCGATTCCCCACCTCGGTGGGTCTCGGGCTCAAAATTCCACGGACTCGACAATTCTCGCTCTGGTGCCTACTCGACTCACGGGGTCACACTCTGCGACTCTGGGCAATAGCTTGCTTAATCTCCACTACGGCCCCTCGCGGCGGGATGCCTGGCTTTCACCTTGTGGACACCCTGCCGGGGTTTCTCACAGGGGAATACCAGGACGGGTTCCCTAAGCAAGCGCCGGGACGCTTACGGGCAGCCGTGCGCTTTACAAGTCCAATACATTTACATTTACATTTACATCTACAGAGGAACAGAGAAGGCCTCCCTCTCATCGACCCTATTCTGGAGTACCGGGGGACTTAGGACCAAGGAAGGTGCTGTGCGGAACGACGAGACGCATATGCCCCGCGTGAGACGGGGGCCCTGTCACCGGGGGCCTCCCCATATGCAGTCCTACTAGCCAGAGCGGCCTGAGGCGAAATAATGGGGCACAAACTCCACCCTACAACAGCGACACCCGAGGAGCCTGGCCAATGGAGGAGCGGATCCCCAGGAGTCTCTGACCCAGCCTGGAGGTGTGAATACTCCCAACAGTTCTCAGATACCTAGGCGGAGCCGCAGGGGACAAACTCCAACATATCTCCAGTGTGCCACGTCAGATTACAAATCGCACCGAGGGACCACAGAAGCGCCGCTTCCCACAAGGCGGAAACGGCTAAGGCGCATACGTGATCCTCCAGGATTGTGGAAAGTCATGGGACGACAGCGAGCGACCATAGCATCGACTACCCCGATGGCGACCCCCAACCTATCTATAGACCCAAAGCCTTCATAATCAACGAAAGCACCACCGGGCACGGATGGCACATCAGCCAAACTAAACAAGTACCAGCAATCGAACTCTCACGTGTGACCATGAAGAATAAATTTGGAGAACTAGCCACGGACCTCAATCTACTGCGGGATGACCACAGAAAACTAACAGATAAAGTTAACCAGGGCGAGAAGGCACTCCAAACGATGGAACCTCAATTGAAGGCACACCAAGAGACCCTAAAAGAACTACAATTGAGAGTGAAAGCCCTGGAGAGCAAAACAGATGACTTAGAAGGGAGATCGCTCAGGAGCAATATTCGCGTCCTCAAACTGCCGGAAGGGAGCGGAAGGAGAGCATCCCGTCAGCTACATAGAGGCATGGATCAAAACCTTCACAAGGGAACAGGAACTAACCCCATACTTCTCTGTAGAGAGAGCTCATAGGGTCCCAGCCAGACGACCGCCCCCGGGATCGCCACCGCGGCCGTTCCTAATGAAGTTGCTCCATTATCAGGACAGGGACACGGTGCTCCGGACAGCTCGGCAAGTGGCCCCACTCCGAGTAGAGGACAAACAGGTTATGCTATTCCCTGATTACTCGCAGGCTGTACAACGCCAGAGAACCTCCTTCATGGCGGTGAAGCGCGTATAGCGCCAACACAACATACAATATGCACTCCTATTTCCCGCCCGTCTCAAGATCATCCATGAAAACACCACGACCTTCTTTACGGATCCCGTGGTGGCAAATGACTGGGTGGAACAACACCTGAGAGACCTAGGTGATCATGATGGTTCACAGGGTCGACAGCCATCACACAAGCGACGGCGACAGCGGAAACGACTCACTCTGACACAACTACCTAAGCAAGCAGAAACACAAGGCAAAAAAAACCCGGACCTAGAACAAATAATTGTGGAACGCAGGAGAGCTCTAAGAGAGGCAGCACTGGTGACGGGACTGACAGGCAACAGCTCAGATGGAGAAAGAGCCCCCCACCTATTCACATCAGACGAGGAACGCAGCGACGCCGTGACATCTCGCGATGGGTCAGTGACACCGCCGCTAGTGACACCCCAGAAAGCGGATACCCTAATCTGACTGCGACCACGAGGTGAGGGTATCGGAAAAACCATGGCAACTTCATCCTCGCTGTTCCCCCTGGGAGATCCTGTTGCCCAACTTGAGCCCGCCTCTGCGGTGGAGGCACACGGGGACGCTATCCTGGACGTCCCTCTGACTGAGGTGGCACGGACTGGTGGCCCGTGAGTAACATACACTGCAAAAATCATCCCTGGGCTTCTTGTACCCACCATGTAGCAGCGGGAGGCTAATGCGGGATCATCCAAGGCACACACGCACCACCCCCCCTAACCTAACGAATCACAGTTAGCACACAATGTGCAGTTTGGACCTATTGCCTAGAGTTCTAAGTCCCCCTAGTTGGGAGCGTTTCCCACAGTCCTGGTTACAGTCCCCAATACCCCATGGGCAACCCTTAAATACCCCTACAGGAATACACGGATGGCAGGGAGTAGACTCAGTAGTGGGCACTCGTGCAGATGGGAGGGGACTCCGAACAGTTGGCGGGCAGACATGTATCCCATCCCCACCTCACACACCTAGAGCATGACCATGCATGTACTTAATACCGACATCACAATCCTCACACTAAATGTACGGGGGATACACATAGCGAATAAAAGATATACGGTGTACACTTACATAAAGAGGCAGCAAGCGCAGATAGCCCTATTGCAGGAAATGCACTTGATGGCACCAGAGGTAGAGCACTTGCGTAGGAAATGGCGAGGTATCATATGCACTACGGCGTACTCCGCCTTTGCCAGGGGGGTTCTAATTTGAATCCGGCCGGATACCCCATTTAAAGAAACAACGAGAGAGGTAGACAAAGAGGGGCGATTCGCTGTGTTGGAGGGCCTCTTAGAGGGACAGCCTGTACTGCTGGGAAGTATATATGCCCCGAATGCGGAACAGCCCCCCTTCTGGTCTCGCCTCACCGGAATACTAACAAATTATATGCACACCCCGTGGATCCTTCGGGGGCGACTACAATTGTGTCCCAGACACATCCCTAGATAGATCTCATCCCCCCCCGCCCATTCCCCTGCGCTTAAACAAACTGAGGCGTTTAGCACATGGGTGGCGCACTGGGCACTGACAGATGCATGGCGACAACGCAACCCAAGCACCAGAATATACTCATTTCATTCGATTCCACATGACTTGCGGCGGGTACGCATGGACAGATTCCTCTGCTCGGCCACTATACTATCAAGAGTGCAGCATACAGACTACATGGGAAGGGTGCTCTCAGACCACGACGCGCACACATTGACCCTGAGATGGAGACCGCCACACCCCCCCATCACCACATGGAAGCTACCGAGAGACTGTCTCACAGATCCAATGTTCAAACAAGATCACGGGGAACACATTCAGTAACACTTCACAATAAACACCGGCACAGCGACGTCACGCCTGGTAGAATGGGACGCATATAAAGTAGTGGTGAGGGGGCACTGTATTCACCAAATAGTAGGGACCCGTAAAACGCTAGAAGAAGCCCTCCAAAAAGCTGAACATACCCTGGCGAACCTTTCTAAGGAGGCAGATCGGGCTGAGACCACGCCAGAACAAATGGAAGGGGCAAAAAGGCTGTACACGGAAACCCTTGCAGACCTCCGTAAATACAACTTCCTACTGTATGCAGCAAAGGTTCACCGGGAAGGTAATAGGGGGGGTGCGCTCCTGGCTTGGTTAGCTAAGCAAGACACGGAGATCAAGCAGATCACAGAGGTGATGGATATCACAGGGGTTCCCCGCCACTCACAATTAGACATCCTACATGTCTTCCAGGGCTACTACGCCGACATTTATAAGGCCCCAGTACGGGACAGTAGCCGAGCAAGTGCCAATTTCCTACACCCGTTGACAGTTCCTCAAATCTCACCGGAAGATAGAAAACAATTAGAGACGCGGATTAAACAGACTGACGTGACCCAAGCAACCAGGGCGCTAGCGCGTAATAAAGCCCCAGGAATAGACGGCTTCCAGGTAGATTACTACAGCGCGTACACAACCCAATTGACCCCCCGCATGGCAATCAAGTATAATGACGCGTTGGATAGAAGGGTACTCCCCGGCTCCCTCAGAGAATCCATCATAGTCACTTTCTCTAAACCGCACAGGGATCCCACCCTGCCCTCTTCATATCGCCCAATAACTCTCCTCAACACAGATTGTAAGATACTAGGGAAAATTTTAGTGGAACGATACACCCAAATTCTGACACCATTAGTCCACCCAGATCAAAGCGGATTTATACCAAGGCGCACAACCTCGCAAAACCTGCAAAGGCTATTTCATATAAAAGACGAAACCAAGATGCACTTCCCACGTGCTGCCTACCTCATATTTGACCTTGAAAAGGCCTTCGACACATTGCTATGGCCCTACTTGTTCGCGGTCCTCGACAGGGTAAATATAGGCCCCACACTAGTAGCCTATACGAAACTCCTTTAGACTACTCTCACGTCGAGAGTCAGCATAGGCAAATACATTTCCTCACCATTCGCGGTGGAGAGGGGAACGAGGTAGGGTTGCCCCTTGTCCCATCTCCTGTGCGCCCTAGCGGTGGAACCCCTGGCAATACGCTTACATCAGGAGGGGGAGGAGTGGGGCATTCCATTGGCAGGCACAACACACTGTGTGTCCCTCTACGCGGACGACCTTTTGATATATATCCGTGATGTCACCCAAGACCTCACACCCATATGGCAAACACTACACGACTTCGCGGAGGCCTCGGGTCTAGGGGTTAATTGGGGGAAATCCACCCTGTATCCACTTCGACCACATATTGCTCCATTCGAGATATGGATAGGGACACAATCGCTCGCATGGAACACTGAGGCACCCAGATATCTGGGAGTCCGCCTATACCACTCCCCAACAGACATGTACGACGGGAATCACCGCAGAGCCTTGGCAGGTCTTCGGTCCGCGGTGGGGTTCTGGAAATCGCTACCCCTGGCCCCCATAGGCCGAGTGGCACTAGCCAAAATTATTATGGTCCCACGCATGTTATATCACTTTGCTAACATCCCAGTTATACCACCATGGCCATTCTTTAAGGAGCTAGACTCCCTGCTTGCTGAACTGATATGGGGACGACGACACAGGGTAGCCCTGACTACAGTATACATCTCCACGACGGAAGGGGGGCTGGGTGCACCCTCCTTTGAGGCATACTTCCTCGTGGCTCAGCTGCAATGGCTGTCATACTGGACGGCGGAGCGACACACAGGGGAGACTGTCACCACAGCAGGCCGCACACCACTGCCAGCTATTCGCCGGCTGCTACTCCCGGGCACAAGGCCCATACGTACGCGACCTCTGCAGCTGTCTATAGCTTGTACTTGCATGCTGCGCATCCATTGCATGTTCCGAGACAGGCCCCCCATACTCACCCTTGCTCCCGCTGGTGGGTTTCCCCAGGGACGATGCGTATTACACTGCCAACGCCCTCCAGACTTGGACCGACCTGGCAATCACGGAGATGGAAACCCTGTTTGAGGATGGCCAACTTAAAACGTACGCCCACCTATCGGAACAGTACGGGCTTCCTCCCGGACAATTCCTGCTCCACAGACAGCTGATCGACGGTAGCCGTAGGTACTGGGACCCAACAGCGGGGGAACCGCCAGCACACCCAGTGATCCAATACGATTTTACACATGGGGATAGTGCGCCACCTAGTTACGTGGCTGTACAAAGCTATATGGACACTCA
The DNA here is from genome assembly GCF_964261635.1 of Lissotriton helveticus. Classification (NCBI taxonomy): domain Eukaryota; kingdom Metazoa; phylum Chordata; class Amphibia; order Caudata; family Salamandridae; genus Lissotriton; species Lissotriton helveticus. Next base: position 2,090,835,668 of record NC_136061.1, read on the forward strand.
TACTTCCCTCCCTGCAACCGCTTCGTCAGAAGTGGGAAACGGAAATAGGAAGGGCATTACACGATAAAGAGTGGGAGATGGCTCTCGAGTTTCCTAAAAAAGTATCCAGAAATGCTTGCTTCCGCAATATACAATTTAACATATTCCATCGGGCCTACCTTAAACCCCACCGGCTTCAAAAGTTGTACACAGACACAGGCTTTACCTGCCCTGTTGTCAACTGTCGAGCGCAGACTTCAAACACATGTTCTGGGATTGCCCTACACTACAGGAATACTGAGACCGGGTCCACCAAACGCTCAGAACCACAACTAACACCACAACCTTCTTCACCTGGGGGGCGTGCGCCCTCAGAGTACTCCGCAGACGGAAAACTCACAAAATTCAGTACCGTTTCCTATCCCTTGCTATCCTCTTAGCGAAAAGGGGCATAGCCATGTACTGGCTCACCCACGTGACAAGGCACATTCACACACATAAATGTTCATGAGGGTGTACACATCCTTTGGCCAATCTCACCACAGGTCCCCTCAAGTCATAAACATCTGTGAGTACAGTCAGCTGTCACTCCGGGGGGACCACTGTACGACCTCAGGACATTTGGAAATAAAGCCACCAAGGTCTGGCACGGCTGAATGTGTCATTCACTATGCAGTGAATATCACAGTAAGCACAATGCAAGAGAGGAGTGAACACATATGAACTGCATCATGCTCTGCATGAGAGACACCAACATGTACACCCCTGGGACTCACTCCAAACCACATTGCATGTCTGTCCCACCAATACACAATGCCTGTTGTGACACTCACACAACAGGTGCACAGTCAAAGGTTGTGGAGTCAGCACTCACCTGCTCCCCTTGTCTCCCATACAGCTTGCTGTACTGTGGTAGGAAGCTGTCCAGCAGGGCCTGGTTTTCCTCATCAGTGAAGGCTGGGGCCCTCTCCATAGTACGAGCCATGAAATGCCAGGGGATACAGAGACTGCAGCAGTGTGGTCCACTCCAATGTTGTGCAGGCAAGTGCCCTCTCAGGGCTTCATGCTGCCTTAAATCAGTGCTGCCGAGGGGCTTTCACTTCGAGGAGTACAGAGTGATAGGTCAGATTTGTTCGCATTGTACATTTCCTCCAATCCCTTTAAACATATGGCTCTGACACGCATTCGCATCGTTCAAAATTTGAGCTTCAGCTTGACAATCATTGTATTTTTTGGGCCAACTGACTTTTGCAGGGCACCTGTAGCACACACTCAAATCTCAGTATCCATGACACCCAGGATGCATTCAGGGCCTACTACTCATCCCCTATGTGTCCCCTAAGTAATTTTGAGATCCACACATTTGTACAGTGCGTTTCACGCGCTCGCGTATGGCACCATTGCAATAGTGATACGATGCGCACACACACCAGGAATGTAGGTGTACGGTGCGCTTGCGTATGGCAAGATTAGAATAGTGATACGATGCACACACACGCCCGGAAGGTAGGGTTACGGTGCGCTCGTGTAAGGCATGATTACAATAGTGATACGGTGTGCACACACGCCCAGAATGTAGGGGTACGGTGCGCTCGTGTATGGCACGATTGCAATAGTGATAAGATGCGCACACACGCCCGGAATGTAGGGGTACGGTGCTAGTCCCACGTTGCGTTTCACACACTTATGCCAATGCAGGGGTACGGTGCGTTTCACAGGCAGGGGTACGGTGCTATTCCCATGGTGCGTCTCACATGCTGATGCCAATGTAGTGGTACAGTGCTATTCCCATGGTGTGTTTCACACGTTGATGCCAATGCAGGGGTACGGTGCATTTCATAAGTAGGGGTACGGTGCGTTTCACATGGTGCGACTCACACGCTGATGCCAATTCAGGGGTACGGTGCTATTCCCACGGTGCGTTTCACACGCTGATGCCAATGCAGGGGTACGGTGCATTTCACACGCTGATGCCAATGCAGGGGTACGGTGCATTTCCCATGGTGCGTTTCACACACTCATGCCAATGCAGGGGTATGGTGCATTTCACACGGTGAGTTTTACACGCAGGGGTACGGTGCGTTTCACACAGTGCGTCTCACATGCTGATGCCAATGCAGGGGTACGGTGCGTTTCCCAAGGTGCGATTCACATGCTGATGCCAATGCAGGGGTACGGTGCGTTTCCCACGGTGCGTTTCACACTCTGATGCCAATGCAGTGGTACGGTGCATTTCCCATGGTGCATTTCACACGCTGATGCCAATGCAGGGGTACGGTGCGTTTCACACGGTGCGTTTCACACGCTGATGCCAATGCAGGGGGTACTGTGCGTTTCCCACGGTGCGTTTCACACGCTGATGCCAATGCAGGGAGACGGTGCGTTTGACACGATGATGCCAATGCAGGGGTATGGTGCGTTTCACATGCTGATGCCAATGCAGGGGTACGGTGCGTTTCCCACAGTGCGTTTCACACGCTGATGCCAATGCAGGGGTATGGTTCGCACAAGGATGTCTATCAAGTACTTGTCATTGCATACTTTCATGTGCAGGCCCTAGGTGTGGCAGCCAGTGACATAGCACAGGGCATCAAATCTTGTTACATAATCGATGTGTGATTACCTGTAGACACATGTCATGCGTGATGGGGTAGTATGTGGCACACATCACCTTGAGACTTGTCACATGTGTATCATTTGTCCGATTTTGTCATGCACAGCAACACTGGGATGGCACAGTCATCACTACCGGCACCTGTCTCCTGATGCCAGGGACTGGGGCACTTTGTCAACTGACATGTCACGCTCAGCATGACCCTATGTGACTAAGTCAGGTGTGTGTCATGTGTAACATTGAGCTTGCTGTTTGTGTTCCGTAAACTGCATCTGCTGTTGGTGCGTATTACATGGGTCTGTGTTGAGATGGCAATGGTTTCACATTTACGCACACCATGCCACATGTGTATTCCCACGGCTGTTGGGTCTGATCGCATCAGACATCATATTTCCCCAGGCATACATGTCTGCGTTGTGACAATGGCTGTGTTGTTTTGTTGTCACGTGTACACCTTAATCCCAATGTGTTTGATATGTACATTTGACATTCCATGTGACCTGTGCATGTGCCTTGCAGTCAGCTGTCTGGATGGGATGACAACCTTCCACTGCAGGTATTGCGACGTGTGTCACTCCAGTGATATCTCGGGCTATTCACTCAGACCGGCCCAGCAGCTCATTTCAGGGCATGTCATGTTGATTTGTCAATCAACAGGTGTATCTGGCTTTTCGCAGGAGTGCCAGCAAGCTGGCATATGTGTCCTGGATGTATTGCACATGCCAGACTCCAAAACGACCTGATGTCTAGTAGCAGTTTTGCATGTGCTATGTACATTGCCATTGATGTTGGCTGACTGTTAATCTACATTTTTCCCAAATATGTCCTGCAGGGCACCGCCTCTACCAAGGCCATTCCCAGACTTGGCTACCATGAGGGAACGTGCCTGCATCTGACGTTACAGATCCACTCAACAGTTGATTCAGGAGTTGACAAACAAGCTGGCATCACATCTCCAACCGCAACTACTGCGCTGACCCCCAAGATAAAGGTGATGGCAACCCTCCATGTTTTTGCTACCGGTACGTTTCAATTAACCATAGCTGATGTAGGTGGAATGTCACAGACGATGGTCAGCCGTGTCCTGCGTGATGTTTTGGCAGCCATGTTGGAGCACATTGATGAATTCATCAAATTTCCAACTCCTGAAGTGTTGAGAGATGTCACGGGTTATTTCTATGCCCTTGGAGGGTTGCCACATGTCATTGGGTCCATTGATGGGACACTTGTGGCTTTGGTGAGACCACAGGCACAGGAGCAGGCATACTACAACCGTAAACATTAGCATTCAATAAATGCCCTTGTGGTGTGTCTTGCTAACATGCTGATTTCCTAAGTTTGTGCACGTTTTCCAGGATCGGCACACGATGCATTCATCATGAGGCGTAGCAGGGTGCCACAAATGATGCTGCAGTCGCGCAACAAGTGGCCATGTCTTGTTGGTGGGTTAACTCTGTTTATCCTGTGTGTTTTAGTATCTTTTGCTCTGACGGCATCTCTTGACCCACTTATTTGTAGGATTTCTCTATGTAGGGGACTCGGGATATCCCAACATGCCATGGCTAATGACACCTCTCTGCAACCCAAGAACAGCTGCAGATCAGCGGTACAACAATGCACACGGGCAGACCAGGCGAGTGATTGAGAGGATATTTGGCCTCCTGAAGAGCCGATTCCGGTGCCTCGATAAGACTGGCGGATCCCTCCCATATTCACTGGACAAGGTCTGTAAGATCTTCATTGTGTGCTGCATGCTGCACAACATGGCAGTTGAGAAGGCAGTGCCACTCATCCTGGATCCTGAGGAGCAGGAACATCCACCCGTTGAGGATCAAGGGCTTGGTCACGATGCAAGTGATGAGGAGGAGGAGGATGATATTCGGAGTCAGCTCATACGCAACTTCTTCTCATAATTGTGAGTCACTGGGAATGAGTGGGCAAGCTTGGAGCATTGAGTGGCATGTGTTGCAATGTGTGTGTCCAGCTGACTGTATGGAAAGTGACTTTGATGTGTGTTCTGATGTGTCACACAAGTGCGATTGTCATGCCACACAGTAATGCGCAATTACTTTCCTTGAAATTTGCATGTGTCCTACATTGTTCCTGTTTCGTAACTGACCATGTCTTTTGCAAAGATTTTTACCGGTGAACTCTTGTGTGTCTGTCATTCCCAGGTTGTTGTACCTGTTGTCTGTTCGTGTCATCTTAGTCCTCCTGCTATTCCTCATGATGATTGCTTCGTGGGCTGAATTAGCGTTCCATGCACGGACATGTAAATGTCAGTTCGGGTAAGAGATCCAAACAGGCTGTTTGGTGTTGGTACGGTTTGGGAATGTGTGAGAACTGTTTCTGTGCATGTTGTAATACCATGCATACATGTCTCATCACCATGGATCAACTTACATGTTGCACCCCTCCCATGACATGCCAGTCACCCTTCTTGACAGTCATCTGTAGTGGAGTGTGGACTCTGGTGAAGGCATCAATGTGTGTAAACATTGTCCCTGACACATTGCATATACCACGGCTTAACATTGTGTGGGACATCACAACAACAGGCTCTATGGGGAATTGCAGCCTCGCTGTGTGCAGTAGGATGTGTTTGGCTCATCCACTTAATCTTGTGTGCCAGTACCTTTTGATTTCCAACAACCATGTTGTGAAGGTGTGGGCCAGCGTATGTCCCACATGTTCTGTCAACAGTCCTGAGAGTCTGTTAATATGGATGCATTGTCCTTTGTGCCAGTATGTCATGTCACTGTCATGTCGCTGACTCTGGGCCGGTGAAGAACAGTGCTTTGCAAGCCTTCTCGATAAGTGGCAGAGACATTTTTATTCCCATGAAGCCAAGAACGTTGCGCTGATGACGTCACAACGTTGCGCTGTAGCAAATGTAAACGCTTTCGTGGCACCACTCGAGTCCTGTTAATTCCAGGATTCTCTTGTGGCATGCTGCATATCCTGGTCACGGTAGGGGTGCTTTTGTGCCATCGCTCATCTTTACTCTCTGTTGAGTTCAGGACCAGCAGCTTGTTCTGTTTGGCATTTCAAAGCCCAGTTGGATGAGCAGATGACTGGCTCTTGCGGGGATTACTTGTGTTTCCCAAATTTCCTCCCTCGTTGGATGAGCTTCTTAAGGCTCTTGCGGGGGATGTGTAATTTCCCTTCTTGAGCCTCATTGATTCCCTGGGGTAACTTTGTGTGAGTGGCGCTGCAGTGCCTTTGGATTTCGGTTTATTGGACCTTATTCATACACTGTGATTTTCAGGATTAACGCATGGCTTTAATTGCCTTGAGGCAGCCTGCAGAGTGTTATCCCCCCTTCATATCGCTGCAATACTCTGCTACCTTTTATGTGTCTTCTGTGATCCCTGTGCTAGTTGCGCAATCCTTGAAACAGGATCATAATTTGGGCCATTTCTTTTGAGAACTCATACAACATAATCTTTGGTGTGTTATGGTGTTTCATCACCTTTCCATGAGCTATGAATTCATCGGGATTGTTCATCTCTGTTTTCACAGCAGGGGTTTGCAGCGCTCGTCCTGAAGTAAGCTCAAATTTCCCAGTTACGTGGCTGTTAAGACTTTTTTGGGTATGTTGAAAACTGCTGGATAAATACATGTAAATGTATGGAACAGCCTTCTTTGTAAGTGTGTAGTAGTGTCCTTGTTCGATCCTCAGATCTAGTAGCACTTTCATTACTGTGATCACAACTAGGATACAGTGGCTGTTGTTTTCGTTTACAGGTGTAACTGCTACAGTATAGGTCCTGTGGTATTTAGTGATTCAGTGACAAGAAGTGTTGAATTCTTATGCTTGTTTACCTTTATTTCAGATTTCCCTCCCTGCTGTTCCCTTCCTTTCCTTCCCTCGCCTGATCACCCTTTTGAGTCTGTCATTTCTACTTAGACCAAGGGGCTATCGGGGGATGGACCACTTTGAGCATCACATGTTTTCAGAGGATTCAAGGCCCTGACAGTCGCAGGCATCCTGTGCACATTGGTTCACCAGCAGTACAGGTATACTCATTACATGACTGTTCATTTCTTCTGAGCAATGGCACTGGTCATGGACATTGGCTCATGCAGCATGGCCTCAACACATACTTGATCCATTTGTGTAGTAAATGTGTTCGCAACACTACAATGTGCCTCATCACTGTCACCGCAGATCTCTTGCCACTTTGCATGCATCATCCATGGCATAATTGACGATGATTGTGCATATGGGAGTATGTGTACTTTGCCAACATGCATGCAGTTATTCATGGCTAATGATCCTTATTGTGCATGCAGTACTTGGTTGTGTATGTATTTGTGCAGGTTGCTACCCACAACGGGCAGGCAACACCTGCTGACGCTGTGTGTCCTGGGCGCAGCTTGGACTTTTGGTGCCTGATCCTATGCCCGTCAGTTTTGTTCATCCATTTTCTTTGAGTGACCCATGAGTATCCAGACACTCCTTCCTTTCCATACACCTGTTACACTGTGCCTTTCTAACATCCTTGTCTTTGTGTGCTACTTTTTGCCTGGTGTCTCACCCCTTCCGCCGTCAGATGTTCACTCATTCCTGCTGTGCCTCCCCTGCGGCACCGCAGCATCGCACCACTGAGTGCCCTGATTCTGCAACCCACACGCCTCCCAGAAGCTCCTTTCTCCCTCCACCCATTCTTAATGCAGGCAGCAGCTTGTCTGCGCCACTGTAGCGCCCCCTCCGTGCCAAAGGCAGGACCGTCAGCGTAGATCAGCGCCTGCAACGTGCACAGTGCAAGACCCTCTGGTCCTTGCATGACCCATGTAACACAACAGACTCATGCTCCAGCCACCCTCCAAACAATGAACAACAGACAATCAACCACCTGCTATCAGGCAACCCCTAAGCGCACACACAACAGCTTCACATGCTGTGTGTGCAACTCCTACTGCCTACACCGCGCTGCCCCGCCTCACAGACCATGTCCGTACAACCAGGTCATGTGCCGCCTACTGCACACCCGCTACCAGCACGCCATTGGACTCTGTTACCTCCTCAACACAAGAGCCCCACACATCGCCTTCATTACAGTAACCAGGTTGAACGCATCCTGAGCACACAACTTCAACATTGCCATCACAGACTGATACAAGATCACACGCAGGGACAGCACCAACAATCCAGGTGGATGAATTGCAATTCATTCTGAAGTACACCCTCAGAGTCACATACAACAACAGGGACACACTCAGCATTGTGAAGCACCTGCACTTCATGTTTCACACCAACACCCTGACCACCCTCAGTCTAACACTCATCTACAGATCTCAAGGTCTACACCCACAATTCCGCTAAGCCATCAATAACTACATCAGCAGCAGGCCCTCACCTACACAGACTACATGTGGCAGGGGGATAGCAACTTCTGGCAGGAGGACAACCACACCACTATCCTTCATTGGTACATCAACATTTGCATCCAGTTCTCCGACAAGCAACACACTGCCCCACACTCCGCTACAGATGCCCCAGAGATGCTTGACCTAAGTCACCACAGACGAGCTGTATGGCACCCTCGCCCAGAACACTCCAACCAATGCCACCGCCACACCCTGCAACCTCACACACTGGATCAGCTACTGATCCAACACTCTTACCACATTGGCGGACTTTCCTGTGAAGTACAACAACAGTGGAGAAGTGTGGCTCACTGGTTAGAGCAGGCAGACCTGGAAGCAGAGGTCAGCCCGGGACCAGGGTTCAATTCCCGGCTCGGCGGGGTTTTGAGTCCTAAAATGTCCATGGACTCGACAATTCTCGCTCCGGTGCCTACTCGATTCACGGGTTCAAACTCTGCAACTCTGGGCAATAGCTTGCTTAATCTCCACAACGGCCCCTCATGGCAGGATGCCTGTCTTTCACCTTGCGGATACCCTGCCGGGGTTATCTCACAGGGGAATACCAGGACGGGTTCCCTAAGCAAGCGCTTAGAAACCGCTTGGTGATTTGCGCTATATAAATTCCTGTACATTTACATTTACATTTAAGCCACTTGGGACAAGGCAAACCTACTGGACTCATACAGGTCTAGCCGGACTCTTGTGCAAACCTTGTAAAACAAACAACCATAAGTTACCTTTCAGCCCTGAAACCCGCCACACACAGACATCACTATATCATCAGCACGGACAAGAGGACATCCTTCAGGTAGGGCATAAGCACCAACACACACAACATCAAGGAGCTTATAAGCATTGTGTGTGATATCTAACCCCAGCGCTCCATCCAAAAGACATCCCACACTTGCAAGGCCAAGGGGATCCCACGCAACATTCTACCACTGCAAGCTCATGGACGTACACAACAGCCTTGCCACACAGAGGCAGACAGCGCTATTATCCACGGAACATACCCCCCCTCAGTTCCTGGACTCCCGTCAGCAGCAAAGACACCACCCGGCTCATGGACACAATCCACTCCGGCTCTCCTTCAGGACCCTTCCCACACAACATCTCAATCACAGCATACCCCATCCTTGGAGCCCACCTCCGGCACGCCATGAATGTCTCCTTTGAGTACGCCACATTCCATGGGAGCTGGAGGCATGCAGACACCCAGGCTCTTCTTTAACAATGGACGGCAGTACCGCAGGATCGCCAGGAACATCACCCAGCTTCCCTACCCGGCAAATGTCATGAATAAGACAGTCAACAAGAAACTGACCATCTCCCTCCAAGCAAACACCTCCAGACAACCCGCCCCAGTCCATCTTCCACAGTCATCACCTCACTGCAACAGTCCTCATTGCCACCACCAACGACATCTTGGACCCTGTTCAACAATGGTGAGACCACCACCCTCCCCCCTTCGACTTCTGCACGGTATTCTACACCATGTGCTACCACACTGTCAGATGACACATATCGAACACTGGGATCCAGAGGAGGGCCCAGGATGAAATCCCCAAGTACCTCACCAGCAAGGCCCAAGGAGTCCGCCTCCCCCTTCAGCACATAGTCGGGACATCGGGCCCATGCCACAGGGCTCATCTGTCAGCGTCACAATCTTCAATCTCTCCATAACCCCCCTCTTCACCATCACATGCGCACGCGACCTCATCGTCATGTCCTATGCCATTTACACCCAGCTGCTTCTCACCCTCACCAGAGACCCAGCCACTCCCAGTTCCAACCTTCAAGAGGAGATGAGGTGCCTTGACGAATGGATGAACATCAGCCACCTGGGGCTGGACTTGCACAAGACTGAGGTCATCATTTGAGGATTGTCCCCTTACAGCTGGGACGACTCCTTATGTCACACCGGCCTGGGCAGCGCACCAGCACACACTGCCCACGCACGCAAGCAGGTGTTCATCGTACACTCCTCGCTCACAATAACCATGCAACTCAACACAACCTCTACCTCATGCTGCAACTCCCTCCGCATGCTGCAAATGATCTTCAGATAGATCCAATCTTAGGCAAGGCAGACATTCACCCAGGTCAATGACACCAGATGACTCAACTACGGCAACGCCCTTTAAGCAGGAACAACAGCCAGACTCCAGGAGGACTTGTGCACATCCAGGGTGCATCCGCACACCTCATCTTCAACACCCCCTGCCACAGCCACATGACCGTCCACCTGAGATACCTACAATAGGCTCACTGTAAACTGCAGGATCACCTTCAGACTCCTCAGCGACACTCAGGAGGCACTCCACAACCCCAGCCCCAAAGTCGAACATGGATGTCTCCCATCCAACACTCCATTGCCCCCACTCCGTCCAGCCAACCTTGCCCATGGCACCATTCATCACATCCACAGTACAACTGCATGTAGGAGATAGTTCTCCCACCTCACCAAACAGACCTGGTACTCCCTCCCTGGGCACCTCCACATGATCCTTGACCTCTACGCCTTCATAAAACTCTTCCAAAACTGTCTGTTCGAGCAATATGGCAAGCCCACCCCCCTCAGCAGCTTAAAACCATCACAGGTGAGTATTGCGCTCCATGTATGTATTTGATGATACATTGTGACCTATGTGTGTCCTCGACCAGACTCAAATCCCAGGGTAGGGATGGCTTGAGTTTGTTCCACACTCTGGCATACTTTGACATATCCCCACACGTATGTTGTTGACTCATGCTAAAGGACTGCAACACCAATTTTACTTGTGATTGTGTTGTTTATTTGTCTGTCTTGTGCGTGAAATGTGAGTGAGTGATAGGTGCTGTACAAAAATGGCAGTAATCCAAAGTTCACAGAGGGAGATGTGATGCCTTGCAGTTTGAGTCAACAAAGTCCAGACCACAGTGCTTGGCATCATTGTTCAGACTGCAACCAGCAAGTCCATGTTTAGGATTATGATTAGGACGCAAGACTGCAGAGCGGCTAGCGCATTTCTTAAACTTTGAGCAATACCTCTGTTCCCTGCATTACTTGTACATTTTAATCCGTGAATACTACGTTTTAACTTGCACTTGCACTGTTCTTTTCTTAATGAGCACAATTGTTGAATATTGCAACCAGAGCTGCCTGCACACTTAATTTGCCTTCTCTGCACAATTGAATAACACATTTTACCACTTACTTGACACCCCATTCCCCGTTCCGCCGCAGGAAGTCCTGTTTGTAGCGGAGGGAATATTGGGCTGTTTTCCACATCATCTGGCCACAAGCCGCCATCTTAGGTGTGGTGGTGGGGGGGCGACGCGCTCTAGTTGCCGCGACTTCCGTGACACGAGCCTATTTAGACAGGACTCAGACGGAGGCTCGGCATTAGGACGCAAGACTGCAGAGCGGCTAGCGCGTTTCTTAAACTTTGAGCAATACCTCTGTTTCCTGCATTACTTGTACATTTTAATCCGTGAATACTACATTTTAACTTGCACTTGCACTGTTCTTTTCTTAATGAGCACAATTGTTGAATATTGCAACCAGAGCTGCCTGCATACTTAATTTGCCTTCTCTGCACAATTGAATAACAAATTGTACCACTTACTTGACACCCCATTCCCCGTTCTGCCGCGGGAAGTCCCGTTTGTAGCGGAGGGAATATTGGGCTGTTTTCCACATCATCTGGCCACAAGCCGCCATCTTAGGTGTGGTGGTGGGGGGCGACACGCTCTAGTTGCCGCGACTTCCGTGACACAAACCTATTTAGCCCTATGTACTACCGGAAGCGCAGCGGACGAGCACAGCGGGCGCGCCGGCGGCGCGCCAAAGGCGAGCCCGTCTGCGCCTGTCCGCGCCGGACCAGCGCCTAGGGCCCAAACCCCTGCCCCTCACTCCAAAATTACCTACTCAAGAGAAGGACTAATGAATTTAAGGCATAACGCCGGTTCGCACACGCCACCGTTCCATGAAAGGGGCCTGCTGGTACCCTCCAAACGCCCGGACGATGGTATCATGAAAAACGATTGTCCATTTACTGATCTACCCAACAAGCTGAGTCAGGGGACAATGGCAATTCGACCCCATAACTTAAGCTTGGATGCAAATAAACCGGGCAAATGTAATACTATGACCCTGAAAAATATCCTCATAAATGTAAGGTTGATGCCAAAACACAAGCACGAAATAGAAGCACTCATCTCTGATAATGGGATAGACTTAGCCTTCCTAACGGAGACGTGGGCTCCTTAAACTTCGGGGCCTGATTGGAGCACTGCAGTACCCACAAACTACTCCGTTGCTCATGCTGACCGACAGGGATCCATGGGAGGGGGTATAGCAATAATCTACCGTTCTCATTTTAAAATAAGCATTCTCCCACAAGTGGGGTTGGAAGCTGAGTCCTTATCCTTTACGGTCAAACACAGTAACCAAATGATTTTCACTGGTCTTCTGATTTACAGATCCCCGGGGCCAAGAGGTCCGTTCATCAATGCCTTTCAGACTTTTCTGGAATCCACACTAGATCAATCAACTTTTACGGCATTGGGAGATTTTAATTTCCACCTAGAAGAAAATAATTCGAGGGAAACCGCCACTCCTTTAGAGAACTGTTGCAGCTACGGGTTGCACCAACGGGTGGTAGGACCCACTCATACAGCAGGGCACACCCTGGATGCTATTTTCACCAATAACAATCACCTAAAGATCACGTCAATTACACAGGTTCCACGGTCTGACCATGCGGTCATCAATTTCAGTCTGAGCCTAGTACTGACAAATATTAGGCGGAAAGTTGTCTCACTGCCAAACAAAACTCGCCCATGGAAGAATCTCGAACCCACCTTACTCTCAAACACACTTGCCAGGGATTTTCCTTCCTTCTCAAGCTGCGACAGTAACAGTGAAGCTCTACAATACCACACGTGGCTTACCAGCGCCATGGACGAGCTAGCTCCAGTAGAAACAAGAAAACCCAGGATCCGCTAAGCCACCTCACAATGGTATACCCCAGAAGTCAAACTGATCACGCAAAAATGCCGGCGTTATGAAAGATTATGGCGGGCCGACTATAGTCCTCATACCAGAAAGGAATACACAGTAGTCCTACAAGAATACAAGCTTAAGATTAAACAAGCTAAGGCGACCTTCTACTCAAAGAAAATTCTTGAATCTCAAACTCCCCAAAAGAACTGTTCAAGACGGTAGCATATCTTGCCAAAAGCCCCAGGGATGCTATATTTACGCCGGATCAGGACTTTGTGGAGAACTTAGCCCAATTCTTCCAGCAACAAGTCCAGACGGTCTATGACGACCTGCACTCGCAATCCAGCAGCGAGGAAACCAGTCATGCAAGTGACCACCCATCCATTATTTCTGAACTTTCCCAATTCTCATTGCTAAACGACACTCAGGTCACCACCCTGCTTCTACATACCAAATCTGGATCTCCAAAGACCCCTGTCTCCCGCATATATTACATGCGGTTCCTGAAACAATTAGTCTGGCTCTTACCCCGCTTCTTAATACTGTCTTAAGCTCGGGACTATTCCCCACTGGAGGTAAGCATGCATTAGACCTATCCTAAAAAAGGAGTCATTGGATCCGATGGAAACCAAACATTACCGGCCAATTTCCTGCCTACCCCTTCCAGCTAAAATGCTTGAGAGTGCCATGAATCAGGAGCTTACACAACACCTAGAAAAAAATCATCTATTGGACCCTACACAACACAGCTTTAGGGCTAATCATTCCATCGAATCCGCGTTGATCATAGCCACTGAGGATATCCGTAGGACCATGGATGATGGTGGAAGAGCCGCACTGATCCTACTGGACTTAACGGCGGCATTTGACACCGTTAACCATGGGGTCCTAGTGAACAGGCTGCGGATGCTGGGCATCACGAACACTGCCCTAGCTCTGCTTGAGTCTTTTCTAAATGCTCCAACCCACCAGATTCACTGGGGCGGCCTCCAATCCGATGAGTTCCATCTCCCATGTGGTGTCCCACAGGGATCAGCACTTTCACCCACTCTTTTTAATCTTTATGTAACTCCCCTTGCTGCACTGATAAAATCTCATGGCCTGTACTTGGTATCATACGCAGATGATACACACCTAGTTGTCTCACTCACACAGTCGGTGGTGGCCACTGCAGCCAGTTTTAGGAACTGTCTGTCTGATGTAATGAAGTGGATGAACGTTCATTTCCTAAAGCTCAACACTAAAAAGACCGAGGTGATCGAGTTCGGTCAAAAATCATCCATATGGAGCCACCTATGGTGGCCCCCAGAGGCAGGCAGCTGCCCGGCTCCAGCCAATAAGGTTAGGAATCTAGGTTTTATAATGGATAAAGATCTCTCCTGCACAGCTCACAATAGCCAGGTCACCTCAGCGTGTTTTTTCACACTGAAAATCCTCAGGAAAATTCTGCCCTACCTACCTTCTACCCTTAGGAAACTGTGGTAGGAGCACTGGTTATGTCTAGGGTGGACTATTGTAACGCCCTGTACATCAGAGCCGGCGAAACACAGCTCGCCAGGCTCCAGTCAATCCAGAATACAGCGGCGAGAGTCTTGCTTGACCTCCCCAAAAGACATCCCACTTCTAAAGCTATACAGGAACTTCATTGGCTGCCGATCAGGCAGAGAATCCAATTCAAGGCCATGTGCCTGGTCCATAAGTCTCTTTATGAAAACTCCTCCAAGCAACTTTCCGATCTTCTTCCCCGCTATGTGCCGGTGCGTGCACTCAGATCCAGTTCCCTCGATCTCATTCAAATTCCCAGAATAAAAAGGGCTCGCTGGGGCGGCAGATCCTTTTCCTACCAAGCCTCCAAGCAATGGAACAGTCTGCCTAACACACTGCGCTCAGAAAAGAACTTAGCCAGGTTCAAAAGGGCCTTGAAGACCTGGCTCTTCTTGCTACCGTAACCTCCCTTTGCCACATTTGCCTCCTTACAGCGGCAAGACACCTCGGCATAAGAGCGCTTTACAAATGGTTCAGTCAGTCAGTCAGTCAGTCAGTCATGTGGGACAGTAGGACAGTCAATGAGATGATGCTGTTGCACACAAGGTCAAGGTGCCAGACCAGGTGCCCTGAGAGATGTGCATGGCCCACTGCCTCTCACTGTCCTTTCTGTGGATGACCCACCTTCCTTGGGGGACCCTCATATGCAGGCCTTGACGATGCATGGGACGCTCCGTCGGACGATTCCTCCTCCTCCCTCCCTGTGCCTGGTGGCGGTCTTCACCTAGATGTTTCTTGCCTGGTGACATAGGGAGGGTGCACCATGTTGTCTGCGATCCGACGGAGTGAATGGCTTATGTCCCTTTGCACCGCCAGGACCTCAGCCAGCCTTGCCTCCATCCGTCCTTGGTGTTGTTGTTGACTGGCGTGTTGCTCGGCCTGCATGTTTTTCATCTCTGTGAGGGTCCCCACTACCTGGCTGATCTCCCGGGTATCCCGCCGGTATGCCTCCATGATGTTGCGTAGTTGAGACATACCGGGCCCTCCAGCTGGCTGGTCAGGTTCTCGCCTCTGCCTGGCACCACTCCCACCACCCCTGCCCATATGAGCCTGGCCTGCCCTTGTGGACACATCGGGTTGACGGGACCCCTAAGGGATGGCAGTGGTGGTGTTGTCTGCCACCTCCTGGGTACCCGGCAAACCTTGTCCCTCATTGTCAGACTGGATCAGTTGTTGACTGTGGGCAGGGCTCCGAGATGTCTGCTGGGATGTGGCAGGAATGGTGGTGGTGGTTGGCGCAGATGTTCCTGATCCAGTTGTTGCACGGGTTTGGGCACCAGAGGTGCCAGGTGGGTTGGGGTCATCCATGGAGTGGTGAGAGGCGTCGCTGTCGGTGGTATGAGGGTCCTGCGGAGCCTGGGACTGTGATTCATCTCCCCATTGTTGGGGGTAGATTCCGCATGTTGCCCTGTGGGTGTGAGAGACAGACAATGTTAATGTTATTTAATGCAACATCCATTTTTCACACACATTGCAGCTGGCACTGTTCCACCTGGTAGTTGTCTATGCTTTGGATTGTCCTCAATGTTCACTTGTGGATGGGTATGTTGTGGGGTCAGATTGATCTGTGCTCAGGAGTCATTGACATGTGGGGGCATATTTACAATAACTGGCACAGCCCTGCATATCAGCATGGATTGGCCAGTCATTGTGCACCACAGCTATGCCAGCATGGAAGCGACACATTTACAATGCGGAGCACCATGAGGGAAAAACGGCACAGATGCGTCACGCATCTGTGCCGTAGAAGTGGTGCATTGCTGGAGTTGCGTCACCGGCCTAACGCAGCTCCAGCAATGCTCTGTGGGGCCCTATATGCACAATGCTGCATCAATCCTTACGCCTGCTTCAAGCATGCACTGGGTTTTGATGCAGCATGTGCTTAAAAGTGACTGAGTGAAATCTTGTAGGTTTCACTCAGCCACTTTTGTGAGGCATTGCTGCGCAGGAACACCCCCCCCCACTCCAGTTCACTTACTTCTGACGCAGGGCTTTAGAACGTGACACATCTCCCAGATGCGTCACCTTGTAAATACACAGCACCATGGCGCCAGTTTGTGCGGCCCCTGCGTCACAAAGGTGACGCTAGGGCGGCGAGGAAGAAGCGCAAGGGGCTTGTGAATCTGCACCTTGCATTTTTTGCTTGGATGTTTCTGCAAATCGGTATTGGTTTTGTTGTGTTACATAACCATTGTGACAGTGGGGCACTCCATTGCCTGTCCCAGGAGGGTATGTTTGTGTAAGGGGTGTGTGACAGGCTGTGCTGGTAGTTGCAGTCTTATTTGGAACTGGGCCTCCCTCGTGGTGTGGCTGCCCCCCCCATGGAGCATGCTGCCATGACAGTGGTTGTGAGTTCCTGTCAAATATATCTGACCTTGTTGTCCTGGTGTTTGTGTTTTCACTGGTCCCAGGGGGCCTTGTGCTGCCTACTCCAGGGCCCAGTGTCAGCTATCTTGTCAGTACTTTCCCACTCTCTGTGCATTGAGCATGGTGCATGGGTGTGTACCTGGGCCGCATGCGATGAGGGCAATTGGGCATGGGCGTCCACAGAAATGTTTCTAGTGGTGGGCAATTTTTTAACTTCATCACCATCCCCCTTGCACCCTTCTCACCGCTGCCTTGCATCCTTCTCCCCCTCCCCCTTGCACCCTTCTCGCCCTCTCCCTTGCACCCTTCTCCCCCTCCCCCTTGTACCCTTCCCCCTCTCCCCCTTGCACCCTTCTCCCCTCTCCCTTGTACCCTGCTCCACCTCCGCCTTGAAACCTTTTTTACCTTGCACCCTTCTCCCCTCTGCCTTGCCCCTTCTCGCCCTCCCCCTTGCACCCTTCTCACCCTTTCACTTGCACCCTTCTCACCCTCTCCCTTGCACCCTTCTCCCCCTCCCCCTTGCACCCTTCTCTCCCTCCCCCTTGTACCCTGCTCCACCTCCGCCTTGAACCCTTTTCTACCTTGCACCCTTCTCTCCTCTGCCTTGCACCCTTCTCGCCCTACCCCTTGCACCCTTCTCACCCTCCCCCTTGCACCCTTCTCGCCCTCTGCCTTGCACCCTTCTGCCCTCCCTTGCACCCTTCTCCCCCTCCCGCTTGTACCCTGCTCTACCTCCGCCTTGAACCCTTTTTTACCTTGCACCCTTCTCACCCTCCCAATTGCACCCTTCTCACCCTCCCCCTTGCACCCTTCTCCCCTCTGCCTTGCACCCTTCTCGCCCTCCCCCTTGCACCCTTCTCCTCCTCCCCCTTGTACCCTGCTACCCCTCCCCCTTGTACCCTTCTCCCCCTCCCCGTTGTACCCTTCTCCCCCTCCCTCCCCCTTGCACCCTTCTCCCCCTCCCCCTTGTACCCTTCTCTATCTCCACCTTGAACCCTTTTCTACCTTGCACCCTTCTCCCCTCTGCCTTGCACCCTTTTTGCCCTCCCCTTGCACCCTTCTCACCCTCCCCCTTGCACCCTTCTCGCCCTCCCCCTTGCACCCTTCTCGCCCTCCCCCTTGCACCCTTCTCCCCCTTGCACCCTGCTCCAGTGGGGCTGGTGACATTTGATAGTGGTGAGGCATAAAAGTTTGTGATGAGTGCTTTGTGGCGAGTGAGAACAGCGAAGAAGCCTGACTGTCATAAGGTGGGGATTTGGGGAGCACCCCCACCCGAGTAAATTTTGAAAAAAGATAGGGCAAATCGTAGATTTTCAAGCATATTTGTGAAAGTCAGAAGGTTAATATAGCAATTGCGAAAGTGTATCGTCTTGTAGCAGCATTTATATAGTGCTTCCTACCCTTGGAGGTGCCAAAGTACTTAGGCCGTTCTCCCCTCTGTGCGGGTTGCTTGCTACACAGTAACCCCTCTCTGTGCCCAGTGCCTGGGAGAAGGAAGTTACCCTCCTCACTGCCTAGCATCGGGTAACCATTAGCATCTCCCTCTGTCCTTGGTACGCAGCAGTTGTGTCCTCCTCTATGTCAGGTGCCTGAACATACACAGCAACTTCCCCGTCTGTATCTGCCCCTAGTAAATTGCAATATCCCATCTTTTTCTGGTTAAGACCGGCACTCCCCCCTCACCCTCCCCGTTGATCAGACAGGCGGTAATTAAAGTAGTTAGCCCATCCACCTCATCTTTCTCCGCTCTGTGTCGACAGAAAACAACATTACTGCCACTTTCCGTATACTCGTACAAGCTTATAACACGCTGACATCACAGCGCTTTAAAACGGACCACTTGGCAGAGCCAGGCACTGGTACAGTTATCTGAACACACTCATTCCAAGGGCACAGTGCATAGAGATCATGGACACTGATTTAAAAGGGCTTGTGACTAAGAACTGTGCACTGGTTGGAACAGCACATAGATGACAGCTGGGGGCACCAGTTAAAGGAGCACAAGGCAGTGAGTGAAGGGCACACTGTAAAGAGTTAGTGGATTAAGGACACAGTGCCGCTGCAAATTCTGCGTGTGCCTCCAACATCCCCACACCTCACCGAGGACGGGGAAACTGAAAGCGAAAGGGCCAAACTAAATGCTCCACTGCTTGGGGATGACAGGAAACGTCCCACCCGAGGTTCACTGGCATACCGGCCCTGCCGGCTTAGTTTTATGCCCTGTGGCTGTTTCTAATTTAGCTTCCACGTAATTCTGACACTTTTTCCTTCAGCACAAACTATTAAACAGATGGCTGTCAGGTATGTAAATCTGTCAAAGAAGACACATGCTCGAGACAGAGGCGAGCGACAACAGAAGGCATCTGATCTGTGCGCTTTTTTTTGGCGTCTTGAGCGCAGCAGTTGAACTGCATTAAAACAAATTAAGGGAACTATTATAATGCAGTGCACAATGGGGGTGAACTTGTCCTGGAGGTTCGCCTTGATATCTGCTTTGTAATTCTACCCCTCACCCGGCCACAAGTAACATATTGGCCTTTCTGCGAACTGTGCTTACAAGAGAACAACGTGAGCGCAGGTGCCCTGCTCGTGCTTGGTAGAATCGCCTGCTTGTGCGCTGCACTATTGAAAACACCGAAATGTGGACCAACTCTCCTTTTGCCGCACTCTTTCACAAACAGGTGGATGGAAACAATCCACGTATTTTTCAAATCAGAGAGGGGTTGTTGGGTCACTGGTGAAGACTTCCATCCACATTCCAGCCATGTTCAAACACTGATGCACAAAAAATGCTATCAGCCTTGAGCCTTCCCTTAAGGAAAGGTATTTCCAGCGAGCATTCCCGAAATAGAATGGAGGAAAATACGGAAAGCAAAGCCAGTCATGCAGTTCTGTGCAAACCGTGCAGTTTTCTTATTCTATAATTCCATTGAGAGGAGAGAGAGTCAGAGATGAGATGAGCGAGACAAAGGACGGATAGAAAGAGAGAAGAGGGGGGGGGGAGGGCTGCTTTGAGCATTTGTCCCAGGGTTGCAGTCGGTTTGCAATCCGGCCCTGCGCTGCTAGACTCTACCAGTGAAATGTCAGGCCGGGGCATGTGCAAAGGCACACACCATCATATTAGTGGCCAGCACTTTCAAGAGAAGCGGCTGCGTTAACTGAATGACACTTACGTTCGTCTCTCTCAGCAGCGAGCACCCATGACGTGCCGGGAGCACAGAAGTTATGACCTCCCTCCAGTCTGTCCAGCCCCGACCTGAGCCAATCCTCCACTCTGCTCCCTTTCTGTTTTTCAGGAAGAATTTAAATACTTACTTACTTTACGTCGTGAACTGAAGTCTCGTCCAGTCTCTTCTTTACCGGAGCACCGTCCGCATAACTCACTCGAGCCACCACCAGCACCACCATCCTCGTGCGCGGTAACTAACTCAGCCAATCCTGGCGCAGCATAACATCGCCACTGCGCCAGGATTGGCTAAAGAGCAGGGCTAATACTGCCCGTAATGAGACCCGGCTCCCCCGGGTCTCTGCCTGTGTGACGGCTAGGGGAGGAGGAGGAGGGAAGGGGCTACTGCGTGTGTGAGCATGCGTGGGCAAGTCATAAAAATGACTTGCCCTAAATGCGCACACTGCTGCTGCTATCACAGTCACACGCTGCCAGCCTGCCACTCACTGCCGCAGGCCCGCCCCCCACACCAGTTCTGCGATCACAATGATGACGTGACTCCGACCGGAGACCTCAAATCATTATCGGGCTGCGCTGCGCTCATAATTTTACATTTTGAATGCGCAGTGTGTCAGTGACAGTGACGGTCGTCCATGGCTAGTGGGGCAATGCCCCAACGCCATCAATGGACGAACTGCCACTGCCCTGCTCCCCTCCCCCTTGTACCCTGCGCCACCTCCACCTTGCACCCTTTTCTACCTTGCACCATTCTCCCCTCTGACTTGCACACTTCTTCCCTCCCCTTGCACCCTTCTCGCACTCTGCCTTGCACCCTTTTCTCGGCCACCCCCTTGCACCCTTCCCACCCGATGGAGGGGGCTGCCACCTGGAACAATGTCACCATTTCAAAAGCATGATGGACTAGGTCCGGCCCTGACTGGGCCCACACCAGATGCACTGGCGATCCAGGGGGGGCAAGAACCCTTCTTCCCCCCCTGTGGATGCCCATGCAATTGGGTCTGATTTGGAGTCCCACAATGCATTTTGTGACACCCACCCTCCCAGCATACCGGACGTCCTGTTTTGGGTCTGTGCTTCCTGTATCATGGGACATGGAATGGCATGGCTTTCTCAATGGGGCATACACATGTTTGTGGCATTAGCGTTATTTTTGGATGTAGTTGTGGGTCGGTGGGCGCTTGGGGGTGGGTGCAGGCATTTTTTGTACTTGGGGTGTGCATGCCATTACCCCCATGTTACATGAGTTGTTTGTGTACTCACCAGGCTCTACGACTCCTTCAATTCCATGTACTCCCACCGGCGGTAGCAGGGCCATCACCTTCTCCTCCCAGGGCTGGTGCTGTACTGGTCTGCGAGGACCACCACCTCCAGTGTGCTGGCTCTGTTGGTACTCCTCGTCCATCTTCCGCTTGATCATCCTCCGCAGAACATACTACCAACTGGCCTGGCAATCCTTCCTTGTGCGTCTGATGGGTGCAACAGCATTCACCCTATTGACTATCCTGTCCCACAGCTGTGTTTTCTCCGCTATGCTGGTCCGTCTGACAAATGCACCAAACAGCTGTGGCTCGACTCTGATGACTTCATCTACAAGGATCTCCATCTCCTCCTTTGTGAACTTTGGATTTTTATGTGCGGACATGGTGTGGGGTGACGGTGTGTATGGATGTGGGTGTGTGGGTCTGAATGTGAAGGGGGTGTGGGTCAGAATGTGATTGGGGTATGTGTGAAGGTGGATGTGTGCAGTTTGTGGTGTGTTGTCAGTGTGTCTTGCTAATTGTGTCTGTTGCAAAGGATCATGGTTTGTGTGTGTGGGCCCTTTTTATTGGTCTATTTGTGGGTGGGACTTAGTTTGAATTTTTGGTGGGTGTGTTATAAAGGGTGTTTCTGAGTTAGCCCCTCTGTTTGCCTGTTTGGATCTGGCCAGGACATTCATTTCCATGGTTTGTACACTGGAGACGTGTTTTGGGGTGTTGTGCGAGTCGTTTTCACCCTCCTTGTGCTGTTTTACAGTGTTTGCGTGGTTCAGTACGGCTAGTTTACTTGTATTTGCTTCTGTTTATTTGTGTGTGCAACGCGACGTTGTCGCGGTACGAGTCGTTTTCGACATCCTTGTGCTGTTTTACGAGGTTCACGTGCGCTTCGTTCAGTGTGGGTTCGTATCATATTGGATTTTGTGGGTTGCTCATACGCGGTGTTTTTACAGGGTTCGTGTACGCTTCGTTCAGGGGGTTCGTATCGTATTGGATTTTGTGGGTCGCTCATACGTGACGTTTTTACAGGATTCGCGTGCGCTTCGTTCCGGGGGGTTTGTATCTTATTGGATTTTGTGGGTCCCTCATACGCGACGTTTTTACGGGGTTTGCGTGCTCTTCGTTCGGGGGGTTGGTCTCGTATTTGATATTGTGGCTCGCTCATACGCGAAGTTTTTCATACAAATCGCAGCTCATACGTGATGTTTTCCGTACAAATCGCATTCTGTTTTCCGGGTCTGGATCGTACTTGTCGGGTCGTAGAGCATGTTTACGATTCGTACGGTTCTCTTTCAGGGTCCGTTTCATACGGTTTTTCCCTTGTTTTTCATACGTTCACAAAGATTCGGACGTATTTTTTACCTACGAATCGTACTATGCGATTCGGACGGGTTAGTACGATTCGTAGGGAAACGGCTACAAATTCGAATCATCGTATGGATTAGTTTCCCGAATCGGAATCGACCCCTTAATATACATTTCAACTAAATATAAAAAAGAGACTTAATTAAAAAATATAAACACACAAACATAATAATTTATACACATACATGTATAATTACTTTAAAAAATGTATTAACTTTATTTAATTTGTAAACTTTTAAATTATATAAAAATAAAAAATATACAAATATCAATATTTTAAAATTAAAAAACATTCTATGATTAATTAAAACATTAAACAATTAAAAAATATATATATATATTTCACAATGCAATAAATACAACAGTAGGGAAAATATTGGATAGCGTAATAATTAAATTTACTAATACAACTCCAGTGAGTGCAACAGTAGGGAAAGTGTTGGATAGCAGAGTGGTAAAAAATACTATTCCCTCTCCAAAGAGTGCAACCATAGGGAAAGTGTTGGATAGCGGAGAAGTAACATTTACTATTCCCACTCCAGTGAGTGCAAATGTTGAGTAAATGTTGGATAGCTGAAGAATAAAATGTACTATTCCAACTCCAGCCAGTGCAACAGTAGGGAAAATGTTGGATAGCGGAGGGGTAAATATTACTATTCCCACTCCAGCGAGCGCAACAGTAGGGAAAGTGTTGGATAGCGGGGGGGGGCAAAAATTACTTTTCCCACTCCAAAGAGTACAATAGTAGGGAAAGTGTTAGATAGCGCAGGGATAAAATGACTATACCCATTCCAGTGACTGCAACAGTAGAGAAAGTGCTGGATAGCCGAGGGGTAAAATTTCTATTCCCACTCCAGTGAGTGCATCTGTAGGGAAAGTGCTGGATAGTGGAAGGGTAAACATTATTATTCCCACTCCAGTGAGTGCAACAGTAGGGAAAGTGCTGGATAGCGGAGGGGTAAAAATTACTATTGCCACTCCAGTTAGTGCAACAGTAGAGAAAGTGTTGGACAGCGAAGGGGTAAAAATTACTATTCCCACTCCAATGAGTGCAACAGTAGGGAAAGTGCTAGATAGCGCAGAGGAAGAAAATTACTATTCCCACTCCAATGAGTGCAACAGTAGGGAAAGTGCTGGATAGCGGAGGGGTAAAAATTACTATTCCGAACCCAGTGAGTGTAACAGTAGGGAACGTGTTGGATAATAATTTTAAAAATAAATAAACAATATAAAAAAAATATAAGATTGGGGGCATGGCCAATATGGCGGAGTGAGCGGACGTCTTTCCCTGAGCTCCGCTCCCACCAGGCCTGCTGCATTTACAGTATTTACAACAAGGGGTGGTGAGGGACAGAGTCTCTGAATTAAGCAGAATACTCTCACCCAGTCAAAAGATCAGGGCTAGATCCAACACCGTTTTTTAGCTCATTGCACCATCCCAGTTTCAGAACCTGGCTGTATGCAAATTAGTCTGTTTCTGTCACAGTTGCCAGAAACCGGTCCCCGGAAGCTTGTTTCCTTTCCAGTAAAGAATTGGCTTGGTAGTTTGGTCTGCCCTGTTCCCATGATGCACTGGGCCAGGGACAGACTAATTTGCATGTAGCCAGGTTCTGAGCTGGGATGGTGCAGTGAGCTAAAAAACGGTGATGGATCAAGCCCTGATCTTTTGACTGGGTAGGAGTGTTCTGCTTAATTCAGATACTCTGTCCATCACCACCCCTTTCTGAATCATTTTGGCCACCACAAGTGTGGAAGGGTATGCTCAGATGTGAGTCCCTTGCTCACTGCACCATCAGGATTCAAGCAAGCCGGGCCGAAGACGGCTGTATTGCCAGAAACCGGTCCCCGGAAGCTTGTTTCCTTTCCAGTAAAGAATTGGCTTGGTAGTTTGGTCTGCCCTGTTCCCATGATGCACTGGGCCAGGGACAGACTAATTTGCATGTAGCCAGGTTCTGAGCTGGGATGGTGCAGTGAGCTAAAAAACGGTGATGGATCAAGCCCTGATCTTTTGACTGGGTAGGAGTGTTCTGCTTAATTCAGATACTCTGTCCATCACCACCCCCTTTATGAATCATTTTGGCCACCACAAGTGTGGAAGGGTATGCTCAGATGTGAGTCCCTTGCTCACTGCACCATCAGGATTCAAGCAAGCCGGGCCGAAGACGGCTGTATTGCCAGAAACCGGTCCCCGGAAGCTTGTTTCCTTTCCAGTAAAGAATGGGCTTGGTAGTTTGGTCTGCCCTGTTCCCATGATGCACTGGGCCAGGGACAGACTAATTTGCATGTAGCCAGGTTCTGAGCTGGGATGGTGCAGTGAGCTAAAAAACGGTGATGGATCAAGCCCTGATCTTTTGACTGGGTAGGAGTGTTCTGCTTAATTCACATACTCTGTCCATCACCACCCCCTTTATGAATCATTTTGGCCACCACAAGTGTGGAAGGGTATGCTCAGATGTGAGTCCCTTGCTCACTGCACCATCAGGATTCAAGCAAGCCGGGCCGAAGACGGCTGTAATGCCAGAAACCGGTCCCCGGAAGCTTGTTTCCTTTCCAGTAAAGAATTGGCGTGGTAGATTGGTCTGCCCTGTTCCCATGATGCACTGGGCCAGGGACAGACTAATTTGCATGTAGCCAGGTTCTGAGCTGGGATGGTGCAGTGAGCTAAAAAACGGTGATGGATCAAGCCATGATCTTTTGACTGGGTAGGAGTGTTCTGCTTAATTCAGATACTCTGTCCATCACCACCCCCTTTATGAATCATTTTGGCCACCACAAGTGTGGAAGGGTATGCTCAGATGTGAGTCCCTTGCTCACTGCACCATCAGGATTCAAGCAAGCCGGGCCGAAGACGGCTGTAATGCCAGAAACCGGTCCCCGGAAGCTTGTTTCCTTTCCAGTAAAGAATTGGCTTGGTAGTTTGGTCTGCCCTGTTCCCATGATGCACTGGGCCAGGGACAGACTAATTTGCATGTAGCCAGGTTCTGAGCTGGGATGGTGCAGTGAGCTAAAAAACGGTGATGGATCAAGCCCTGATCTTTTGACTGGGTAGGAGTGTTCTGCTTAATTCAGATACTCTGTCCATCACCACCCCCTTTATGAATCATTTTGGCCACCACAAGTGTGGAAGGGTATGCTCAGATGTGAGTCCCTTGCTCACTGCACCATCAGGATTCAAGCAAGCCGGGCCGAAGACGGCTGTATTGCCAGAAACCGGTCCCCGGAAGCTTGTTTCCTTTCCAGTAAAGAATTGGCTTGGTAGTTTGGTCTGCCCTGTTCCCATGATGCACTGGGCCAGGGACAGACTAATTTGCATGTAGCCAGGTTCTGAGCTGGGATGGTGCAGTGAGCTAAAAACGGTGATGGATCAAGCCCTGATCTTTTGACTGGGTAGGAGTGTTCTGCTTAATTCAGATACTCTGTCCATCACCACCCCCTTTATGAATCATTTTGGCCACCACAAGTGTGGAAGGGTATGCTCAGATGTGAGTCCCTTGCTCACTGCACCATCAGGATTCAAGCAAGCCAGGCCGAAGACGGCTGTATTGCCAGAAACCGGTCCCCGGAAGCTTGTTTCCTTTCCAGTAAAGAATTGGCTTGGTAGTTTGGTCTGCCCTGTTCCCATGATGCACTGGGCCAGGGACAGACTAATTTGCATGTAGCCAGGTTCTGAGCTGGGATGGTGCAGTGAGCTAAAAAACGGTGATGGATCAAGCCCTGATCTTTTGACTGGGTAGGAGTGTTCTGCTTAATTCAGATACTCTGTCAATCACCACCCCCTTTATGAATCATGCTGCATTTACAGTGGCACACCAGGGCTCCAGATTCCAGGTTGGAAGCTCTGCCCCTGCCCGGCACATGCCACGGTGAGCAGCAAGCCGCTTTGTCAGCTCGTGACAGCCCTCCCTGTGTGTCACCAGCCTCGACCGCGCTACCGGCGCTTGAGGACGGAGGAGTCGGCGTGGCGGCCCAGTTTTCTGAGGCGCATCGAAGACGAGAGCAGAGTTCGCCTCGGCGTGTGTGCCGCCGGGGGACTCCTGGACTGCTCCTGCATTTGCGCTCTTTACCCGGCGCTGCACTGCAGTGGTAGCATGCGCCCGACCCCGAATTTGGATGCAACCACGCCAGCCTGCCATCTATGTGAGCCCGCAGGCGCGCAGAGCCTCTCAACTTCGACCAGCGGTGGCTGAAGGCACCCACCGGAGTACTCCTGGAGCCAGGCTAGTGCCTTGTGGGAGCCCCCACAACACTCGACTCCAAGTGCGCCTTCCAGGGGCTCCTGCTTGCTCGGCCTACTGCCTGCGGCCTGTCTGCGGCCTACTTGTGGCCTGTAGCGGGGAGGGGAGCACCCTGTTCCTCGCTCCCACCGGAGAGAGCTGCTGCGTCTATGGGGGCTAACACCTTTGACGCTGCCCTCTCAGCGTGGCTGCTGAGGGGGTGTAAAGTGATTGCTTCGGAGTGCAGCTGATGAAGAAGCGACCTGGGATCTGGCGGTGGAGGAAACCAACCGCACAGAAGAACCACTGATCCATTCTGCCATTAACCGGCCCCCCTTCCCACTCACGGACAATTTCTCTGGACGCTGAAATTGCCTGGGTGCATCTACACGTCCACAGCACAGTGGGGCAGCGCGATCTAGACTGAGCTATACTATAGGCCCTCTGCTCATGTGCGGGCCGCCCTTGGATGCAGTGAGGGTCCTGCCGACTGCCATCACCATGGGTGGCATGCGCTGTTAACTGAAGAGAGCCTGTGGCTAGGGCACAGCGCGGTATACCCACTGATACATCCCAGCAGCGTTCAGGTTGGGGTTGGGTGTGACGGACTATCTCGCCCATTGCCCGCTGGCTTTAAGATGACTGCCACCAAGGGAAAAAGTATAGTTCCGTGTGAGACCTCCTGCTGAAGGCGACGGGAGATGCCTCAGTCTCGGGCGCAACGCCAGCAGAGGACAGTCCAGACAGCGCTGTCACCAGGGAATATCTAGAGTCCCTATTTGCCTTGCAAAGGGAAGACATCTTGGCCATCAAGACTGACCTACAGGCGGATCTTCGTGAGGTCAGGAGGGATGTTGATGCGGTGGGAGAATGAGTAGCTGCCCTGGAGGACTCCGCTACTGCAAGAGATGAGGAGATCGCCGGGCGCTCCAGCAGGAAGTCTTGAGGTTGCGGGATCAACAGTTGGATCTTCAAACACACTCAGAAGATTTGGAGAACAGGTCTCGGAGGAACAATATTTGCATCCGGCGGTCTGTCAAGATAGACCGCTGCCATCGAGTTGGCCCCCCTCGCAAGTCAAATCGCCCACCTGCGGACATCCTGATATGCATCCATAACTACACAGTGAAGGAGGAGATTCTCAGAGCAGCTCATGCCAGTCAGCCTCTTTACTTCAGGGACCATACCCACAGCTTTTCTAGGACTTGGCGGCTAGTACGCTCCAGAAGAGAAGAGACTTGCGTCCCATCTCTGTTCACAGAAAATTTCTTACGCCTGGGGCCACCCCTTTTGCCTCATCTTTCTTCTTGATGGGAAGCTGCATCAGATCCCTTCCTTATCCTAAACCTGTAAGGTGCTGAAGATGTACCTTGATGACTTGTCCTTCTCTCCAGATGCCGCGGAGCAGCACTCACAGAGATCTCAGGTACGTGGCCCTCGGAGCGCCCGGACTCTGGATCGCCTTCACCCTGATCCGGCCACTATTCTCAAGGAGTGGTCTGCTGTTCTCCATACCCTGACAGGCGCAGAGGGGGGATCGCTGGACACTAATGACTGATGGTAATGTGCCCTTGGGTTCATATCACTTCTTGTGGGCTTGGGGAAGGTGGACGGGGTGCCTCGTTTCCTGCTGGAGATGTCCCTCACCCTCTTGGCAGCCCTCTTTGAGTTCTGCCCAACCTTCACGTTGGACTTTGTGTTGCCTTGTTGTTATGTTATTTTTTTTTGTAGTTCTAGGGTTGAGTGGGCTTTTCCTCTGGTGAGCTTTTTAGCCATGACCTCTGTGATAGGTTTTACCTGTCAGCGCATATGTAGTTCATCCTTGGTGAGCTTCACTCTCTACTCAGGCAACTGGACCTTAGCCATGGCACATATTGATCTTTCTCCCACTGATGGTAGTCCGGGTTTATAGTTATAATGTCAAAGGCCTTAATAATCCCACTAAAAGGAAGGCTGTGCTGTCTTTGCTTGAAAACACACAAGGGGATGTGTGCCTACTCCAAGAAACAGACCTCCTTCATGGAGACACCCACCGCATGCAACAGAGAGTGATTCCTGTGCAATTTCGGTCTTTGGGAAAATGTAAAACAGGGGGGTAGCCATTCTACTTTCCACTTACTTTAGGGGCTCGATTGTGGGACCTGTGTTGCGAATTCCAGGGCGCCTGCTTGCGCTGCAACTACATATAGGGTCTACTAATATCACAATAGCTTCCCTTTATTCACCCAATGACCATAAAGAGGAACTCCTGCTGCATGCCCTGACCGAAGTGCTGCGTACACCTGATCCCCTAGTGGTGGTGGGGGGACCTAAACTTGGTCATGGATGCAGGGGTTGATCGTTCTTGCCCGAGAACAGGTGGTGCAGGTGCTATATCAGGGACCGGGAAGGCATGGCTTGATGACTGTGAGGTTAGAGATGCTTGGTGTAGTTTGC
This sequence comes from Lissotriton helveticus, assembly GCF_964261635.1. Taxonomy (NCBI): domain Eukaryota; kingdom Metazoa; phylum Chordata; class Amphibia; order Caudata; family Salamandridae; genus Lissotriton; species Lissotriton helveticus. The sequence goes on from NC_136061.1 coordinate 2,090,864,988, forward strand.
ACCCAAACGAAAGGGACTACCAGCCAGATTAATCATTGCAAATTGCGCTCGCAAAGGGCCAGATTCTGAGAATCTGGCCCTTTGCAAGCGCAATTTTTGCATTTGGGATTCATCATTCTCAATGCAAAAATCGCTAATAGCGAAATCGCATATTTGCGAGGAATTGCATTTAAGGAATCTCTATTTGAGATTCCTTAAATGCAAGTCATTAACCATTTTTAAATTGCGAATTCGCAAATTTTAGCCGCTATTTACCGCGAAGTCTGACTTCGTGGTAAATAGCGAATAATTTGGAAAAATGCACTTTAGTGCATTTTTCTAAGTTGCATATTACACACACACATGTCCTTTGGACATGTGTGTGCGCAACACCTGTGTACATTTGCTTTTCAGGGGTGCTACAGGGTGTCCTTTGGACACCCCTGGCACCCTTGAAATCGCATCCTTATTTGCGATTAGCAAATTGCTAATCGCAAATAAGGAAGATGTAGGAATCGCAATATTTTTTGCTATTCCTACATGAATCCCGTTTTGCAAGTCCTTAATAGCTATTCCTTAATAATCGCTATTAAAGACTCGCAAAACAGGACAATGATGAATCTGGCTGTACACCTTTTACTCTGTAGCTCACAAGACATTACCCACACTAGATCACTTCCTTGTCAACCGGGTGGTATGGGCCTGTACTCAGGCCTCTTCCTTAGAGGCCCGCTCCCTTTCGGACCATGCTCACATCACTCTAACGCTGCGCCTCCGAACCATGCAATCTTCCTCCCAAAATGGCGCCTCTGAGACTTACTACCGCATGTAGTGGAGGGTCTCCGTAGCACTCTGATTGACTACCTGGCGCTCAATGATGATGGTACTACACCTCTGGCTTCCGTTTGGGAGGCGCTTAAGTTAGTCACGCGAGGGGCTCTTATTTCTAGAGCGGCCCATGATACTAAAACTAGATGTGAGAAGCGTCAAGACAGAGTGATGCTTGTTGGAGAAGGAACGGCTATAATTGAAACAATTGGACCTTGACAGGGCCGATATGCGGTGCTACGACTGAAACATAAGTATTACGTAGGCTCTAACACGGGCGGTCATATGTTGGCGCATTGTCTCCGCTGCCAGCAGCACGCTCAAGCAGTTATAGAGAACCCGGACACCCAGGGGTCGGAGGTGACAGACGATCTTGCTATAGCTGCGGCCTTTCGGGCTTTCTGTGCGGGCCATATTCTGCCAAGTCCTCAGGTCTAGCAGACCCTCTCGAATACTTACGCGGCGCAGAGGTAACTCCTCTCCCAGCCTTTGAGGCGGAAGGGTTCGAGACCCCAGTTCGGATTGAAGAGGTGATCTCTGCCATTGCCCGGCTGAAAACTTTTAAAGCGCGCTGTCCAGATGGGTTTAGCACCCTTTTTTATAAGACATTCTGCACAGACCTAGCACCGGTACTCACCTGACTTTTCAACTCCTTCCTAGACGCTGTCCTCTCTTCCTACTGCTTTTTGACTTATACATGGAGCCCTTTGCCCAACGGCTTTGGGATAATCCACAGGCGCAGGGGATTCCATTCGGTGGCTATCGCCATCTTATCAGCATATACGCTGACAATATTATTTTCTCTATAGCACATCCACAAACATCTATGCCAGCTATAATGGCAGACATGCGGAATTTTAGCCAGGTTTCTGGATTTAAAATAAACTTGCAAAAATCACAGGTGCTGAATCTCACTGTGGGGCCCACTACTGTGGCAACCCTTCCGGGCCAATTTGATTTTGACTGGGTGAGAGGGGACATTCCATACTTGGGATTGGCTCTACATGCTAGCCTGGTAAAAATTGCGGAAGCGAATTACTCTTCATTACTTCTCGCATCAGGAGAGACCACACCCGTTGGAGGCGTCTACCTCTGTATTGGCTTGGTAGACTAGCTGCGATAAAAATGAACATCTTACCCCTGGCTCTCTATATATTTCAGACTCTTCCCCTGCTACCCCCACCACATGCGCACCCGCAAATCCAAATGGAGGTTGAGCGCTTCATTTGGTGTCCTATTTTGCCCAGACTGCAGAAGACTTTGTTACAGCGCCCCAAGAAAGATGGTAGGTTGAACTTACCTAATCTCACTTGTTACTATCAGGCCTTGCTTCTGTGTTATCTTGTGGAATGGAACTGTCCTATGACGGAGAAGCACTGGGTATTTATGGACCAGACAGTATCGGGTCGGCAGTTCTGGAGAGAGTGTTGGCTGCCTAGGTCAGCATGGGCATGGAGTCTCTACTCCTCGTCAATCACCCGCCCCACCATGCTAGCTTAGCACAAGGTGTCTACACATGTAAATCTTACCACCTATCCTTCCCCCAGGTCTCCCATTTTCTTGAATCTTGATTTCCCTCCTGGGATGGACAAGGGTGTAGGGTGGGTGTAAATGGCTGGGGTAGTTGTTTGACCTGAGGGGCCATATTTCCTTTAAGGAACTCTGAGTCAATTACAATCTAGCAGACACAGACCTCTTTCTCCATACACAAATGCTGCACTGAACATCTAGCCCCCTTGTCGGCCCTCTCGTCAGCAGACCGATGCTTCCATTCGAGAAATGGCTTTTCCTCAAAAAAGACGACACAGGCTCATCTCTGAACTCTATTCCTTTCTTACCCCTGGAACGAAGGGAACTCGCTCTGCGGGACAGAAGCGGTGGGAGGCAGAAATAGGTCGCACCCTGTCTGACAAAGAATGGGAGGACATTTTTTATAGAACATATCATTTTGCACATTCCATGGGCCACACTGAAACTGTATTTAAAATTATATCCTATTGGTACTATTCTCCGGCCCGACTGGCTAAATGGAACCCACTTAACGATGGACTCTGTTGGCATGGCTGTGGGAGCCCGGGTACCCTTCTTCATTCGTTATGGCATTCCCCCAAACTAACACGATACTGGGACACAATCCTCGAAAAGATTGACAGGGCCTTCGAAACCGCTCTTCCAAGGTTCCCCACTTACACTATTTTAGGACTTCCCAATGTCTTGACCTTCCCATAGCGCTCACTTAAGGGCAAACTGATCTCCCTAGTCCTGAACGCTGCTCACCGGGCTATCTTGGCGGCCTGGAAGACTGACAGAATTCCAGACCATTCCCACTGGTTGCTCCAATTATGATCCCTTCTGGGCATGGAGCGATTGTCCATGGCCACCCAGGGGGACAAATCTGAATACCCTAAAGTATGGGCTCCTTTAATCTAAATCTTATCTTCAGACTTCCGGGATCTAACTTCTCCTGCCTACTTATGGCTCCTGAAGTTGATCCCTGAGAGACCGGCAGTAGATCAGGGCAAGCGACCCTAAGGTAATCGCCTTTATGCCCAGTGGACTGGTTCCATTGCTATAGGCACGCAGATGTAGGCTTAAGTTCGCGGATGGCTCACCAAGAGGGAGAAGTAGGTGGTGGGTGGGTGGGCACCGGGTTTATATGTTTAGAATTTGGTTAGTTTTCCCTTTTTCTTTTTTCCTGTTTTGATTTTTCAAATGCAGACGTATTTGCTCTCCATGAGCTACGGTGTGTCTGAGTAGCACTGTCATGTAGCCATGTGTGGTTCTTAGAACTTGCTTCATTTCTATTTCTATAATGTTACGTTTCCCTTTTGATTCAAGACGTGTCCATGGCCGGCCCGTGATGGGTTGTAGGCGACATACTCTGTTCCTCAACGGTCTCATTGCTTCATGAATCCTAAGCTCGGCTTCTTATGTCTTGTTTGTGATTTCGGTGAGGTTGTAGGCAATAATGCACTGTATTCTTTTGTCATTTGTTCTTCCAAAAAAAAAAAACTATTTAATTCCTAAAAAAATATACGATTAAATATATATAACACATATTATAATATTAATTACATATAAGAAAAAGGTACAAATATTATATAAAAGAAATTAATAGATTCATTTATAAACAATATTTATGTAAAAGGAGCAAATATTAACAAATACATTTAAAACATGAATGTATTTATTTTATTTCCTACCCTATAACACCACATCAATAAAAAGACTTCAACATTTGTATTTAAATTTATTTCCAGATTTAACATAATTAATAATGAATTAAAAAAATTATTATTAATGAAAAAGATAATAAACATTCATTGAGTACACATTCTTTAACACTATAATGTCCACAACACACCTAAAATTAATTACACAATTACCATAATTAATTACTAATTAAAAATATTTAACAACTAATTAATAATTTATCAATAAAAATACATTTCTTCCCTCCCTTCCCACCATTTACACCTATAAACACCACAACAGACACCTAAAATTAATTACACAATTACCATCATTAATTACTAATTCACGAATTAAAATTAATTAACAACTAATTATTAAATAAGTAATAATAAATTAATTTACCCATTTAACACTATATCATTTCAATTAAACAAATAATATTAGATAAACATTATTCAATAAATGTAATATAATTAAATTACTTCCCACCCTATTACCCTATTAACCAACAATCCTCTACAGAACAAAAAATGCAAATTTCAGATAATTTTTTTTACTAAAAATAATCAATACATTTTATATAATTAAATTACTTCCCACCCTATTCCCCTATAAACACATAACCCGCTACGGAAAGAAAAAAAATAAAAAAAATAAAAATATTAATAACTACTAAAAGTTTAACACTTATAATAAAAATACAAACAATTCTTATACAAAAAGACAAACATTACACACATAAAATATATACTAAAATACATAACATTAATAAAAAAATCAATAATTTTAACAACTATATTTTTGCAAACGATATTAAGCATTTCAATATTTTGTAAATCGGTATTACTTACCTAAAATCGATATTCTTGACCACGAGAATTTGTCTGTCGATATTCCTATCACTATATTGTTGACACGATATTTGTGCAATTCAATATTTTGTACTTGATATTCTGTCCCTGCACCATTACAGTTATGATCCAGAGCTGGAGCCAAGGTGATACCAAGTAAGTCTTTTTTTTAGAAAAGTGTACAATTCACGCATTTGTTGCTTATGGAAAACTGGAGCTGGCATTGTCTTGGGTTCAGTGGGATCAAGAGAGAAGGTATCAAAATCGATGAAGTAGCCAGATGCAATTCGATCAATCTTTGGTAGCTCGGCAGGTTGTGTTGAACCAGCAGGTGTCTCTTGTTGAGGCATATTGAGGCATATTGATGTAGACATCAGTGTTTGGCCGAATTGGAATTTGTCTTTAATTTGAGTTTTGAATTTCTGTTTCCAGAGGAACGAGTTCCATTACATTGTTTGAAATTCCAGACTTCGAATTGGTGACTCTTCGGATGTTATGAGTCTTTCTGTCTGAACTTCCTGTATGGTAGTGAGAGGAGAGCGTTGGCTACCCAGGAACCCCCTAGGCCTTCCATTCAGTATTGGCCACATAGTGTGGTTTGATCAGATCCATGGAGACAAATCTCTTTTCTTTTTTGCCGGCAAGAGGTGGAAAGAAGTACTGTTCTTGTTCCTTCGACAGCCAGGACAGATACAGGCTTTCTATAGGATGGCGCAAATTCTTTCTTGTCCTCGATCTTTTCTCCGATCAGATCCCCAACTTTTGGGACCCAGACAGGTCTTGCTGGGACTTATTTAACTTCCCCAGTGGTGGTCCTTTTTACTTGCACGTTGCTTAGTAGTGCTCTAGATTCATTCAGATCCTGTCAAATGGCTTTTCATCCACGACTGTACTTTCACAATCGAGATCAGGTACCCACATTCTCATTCCAAATAGGACCTCATAAGAAGTGACACCCCCTAGGGAACTTCCTGGCATGTTGATGAGGGCATATTGTACCCGATATAGGTGATTGACCCAACTTCCACCCGAACCTTATACTCTTGCTGTTAAAGACTGCTTTAAGGTCAGGTTTTTCCTCTCTACTACTGAATTTCCCTCTGGATGGAAAGGAGAGTAGTACCGCAATGCTACACTCGAACCTTCCATGGCTTTCTTGTAAGCCCAAGAGCTAAATGCGGGGCCACGGTCAGAATGTAATGTGCCAATGTCCCTATGAAGACTCAAAAATCTTTTATAACAATTTAAGTGTCAGCCAAGCGCTGAGGCCAGACCCATAGGAATCTTGAGCATGAATCCACTGCCACCAAGATGTACTTGTAAGGCCCATCCGAATGTAGGGGGCCATAGTGGTCCAGATAGACACATGTGTATGGTCTATCTGATATTAGTAAAGGTGTCTGCGCTGGACATGCTATGGTGGAACCCTTCATCTGCTCACATATGTTGCATTTTAAGACAAAATTCTTTGTCTGCTTAGTTAAAAGTGGCCACCAATAGCTTTGTTTCAATAAGGAATCCGTCACGGTAATCCCTGCGTGTGCAGAACCTAGATCCTCGTGTGCAACTAGTGTTAAGCCTAATCTACGTTCCATGTCTGGTATTACTCTATCCCCCACTCCTGCAATCTGAGCATACAGAATGTTGTTTGCATCTAACTTGTAGGAGTATTTGAGTGGAAAACCTTTCGATAAGGCTTTGCATGAAGCAGTGATAGCTACCATTATCTGTCCGGCTATCCCCATTTTCGAACAAGTGATGCAGCTATGGCAGCAGTAAGTACCGCCCCCTTCGCAGCTTCATCAGCCAATGAATTCCCTTCAACGTGAACGCCATCACGTTGATGACTCAGCGTGTGTATCACATGAGCTCTTGGTAGTTGTTTTTCAACTCAGCTACCTGTTACCAAAAATAGTTTGCTGCTGAATTATGCCACCTTTTGAGTCTTTAAACCCATTTTGACACCAGTAATGAAGATATTCATTGTATGACTGGACACAATAAAAAGAATCGCACACAATTAGTGTGGGGAATTCCTGATCCACATTTATTAGTCCCAGCAATAGGGCTTTTAGTTCTGCCAGCTGAGCTGTGCAGTCTCCTAGAGACAGAGTCTTTGTATCGCTGGGATGGAACTTGCGTTCCCACATTAGGTAAGTGTACCCAGATTGACCGCTATAACTCGGACCACGAGATTGCATATGTTTACGTTTGTCTGCAAGTGTTCTGAAGATATCATGTCATCAATTAGGGAACAAAGGATATCTGTGTGCTCCTGTGTCCAATGGTAATCACTGAAATGTGACTGTTCCTAAAGAAAGAGAAAGCTGGCCAAATCGGTTGCTAAAAGAAATAGTGAGTGAGACTCACTCACAGAATAGGTTGAAAGCAAACTATAATGAAAGTCAGGAAATTCCTCCTTTTGGAAAAAGTGCCCTCACACACCCATGCGGGTGTCATGCATCATCATCAGGGGTGGTGCTGCAGTCCCCCATGGGCCCCGCGAGAGGGCTCTTTGTCAGAGTTCTTTTCAGAGTAACGCCACAGTTATGAGTGCAGGTGTGTGGGGGAAAAAAGGTGAGTGAATTAAAATTACCACCTCGATACCCCAAGAAACTTTTATCCAAGGGTCCATGTGGTAAGGTTAAAACAGATGACAAGGAAGGCCTCTAGAGAAATTATATCTGAGGAGTGAGTAGTCCTCTGCGCTCCGCGCTACCACGCCAATGAGGCCATCCCTTACTATTGGTGGGATAGGAGATATATGTATTTTGTGTGTTCGTATGTTTGTCTCACGTTTTTGCAATATGACGTTACTCACACTAGAGTAACCCGTTACTGGATGTTATTTAACAAGTTATTTTTAATGGACTGCACCACATATCATGGCTCCCACGCCATTATCGCAGACATTATAGATATGTGTAATTTTTTATTGTAGTATTACGTTAGGAGTGGTGTGCACACTGGCATGCTGATTCTCTGACACAGTCCCTTTGTGTTGAGGTGGAATTAACTTTGCGAGAAACAACCACCATGAGCATTACGATAGCGGTGTGAGTGAGCACTGCATTGACATTTTCTGATGACATTAGTGTGAATGTAATAGCATGCCTCTTTGTCCCAATCACGACCAACGATGATTATTTGAGTCTCACTCACTAATTGATCATGATAAAATGCGTACTATCTCTTCACTACAGTATTGCCCTTTCTTTTTTGTCTTTTCGCCCTCTCTCTAGGTTGTATCAAGAAACGCGTAGTGAACGTTCCTTTAGACGCACTGATGACAGAAACTCTTTTTTTCTTCACCTTAAGCATGGTCCTGATGAACGTCACAGGATCCACTAGGGACCCAGGTAGGGCGCAAAACATGTCGACCTAACGTACGCACCACCACTATCACTTTAACCCACTGACAAGAGAACAGAAGGAAAACACTCACTCCTCAGATATAATTTCTCTAGAGGCCTTCCTTCTCATCTGTTTTAACCTTACCACACGGACCCTTGAATAAAGGTTTCTTGGGTTACTGAGGTGGTAATTTTAATTCACTCACCTTTCCCCCTACAAGCACCTGCACTCACAACTGTGGCAGTACTCCGAAAAGAACTCCGATAAAGAGCCCTCTTGTGGAGCCTATGGGGGACTGCAGCACCACCCCCACGAGGAGCAACGCTCGATGATGAAGCATGACACCCACATGGGTGTGTGAGGGCACTTTTTCCAAAAGGAAGAATTCCCTGACTTTTATTATAGTTTGCTTTCAACCTATTCTGTGAGTTAGACTCACTCACTATTTCTTTTAGCGACTGATTTGGCCAGTTTTTTCTTTCTTTAGGAACAGTCATCTTTCAGTGATTACCACGTTAGCCTTGGGAGCGTGGGTACTGAACCTAGTTTTCCTTTTGCTCCCTGTCCCTCCTCTTCTGTATTTTGTACCGGTGTCCAATGCCTAACTGAGAAATCAGGTCTGATTACATTGTAGAAAGGTTTTACTCTTTCTGAGTAGTCTAAAATGTATGGTCTGCCAAAATTAATAAATACCAATATGGATTGTAAGTTCTTCAAAGATTTAGGAAGTTGGAGCAGCTCACACTTTTCTAAAAATTTTGCTGCAAGGCTTTTTTCTTCACTTGATAACTCGTATCCTAAAAATAGGACATCGAGGTAGGCTAATTTCAATTTTTTAAAGTTGAATTTGTAGCCCTCAGAGGCGAACCCCATAATTATGGTGCTCACCCTGGTGAAGTGATCCTGTAAATCATCATCCGTCAGATAAATATCATCTACATAGGACAATGCCTCTTCATCCAAATTCTGAAGTAATTCTGTTCCCCTAGTGCTGAACAACCCGGGGCTATTATTATACTATTGGGGGAGTCAGCATTATTGACGCTGGGAAACTAGCACGGAGAATGCTGTTAAATACCTACTTTCAGGTGCTATATTTTGTCAGAAGAATCCATTTGAGATATCTAGTGTTGTTTTGTATTTTTTCTGCACAATGTTATTCATTAATGCAGCACTATGTGCATTCTGTACTGCAAATATCTTTTTGCATGTGTTCAGATGTCGGTAGGCTAAAACTAGACAATATGAATTATCAGATTCATTACGGGAAACAGTGGATTATTCATTGGAGAGGTGCAAGTTTCAATTACACCCTGGTATTCAAGTTGATCTAAGATCTCCCTGACCGGTTGTATGCTTCTTGTTTTATTGGGTACAGTCTTGGTGGAGTTAGACTAGTTTTTATTGGGATTACATGGTGTGGTGACTCAGTACCCCACCCAACATGGTTGCGATAAAGTGCTGGAGCGAGGGCTACCGCCGACTCCTACGCATATGTGTGTTTTAAATATATTGGGTCAGAAAAAGCTGGTAAAATTACTGTTTCTCCCTGTTGGCAACCCATAACAATTTCAGGCGGCCAATCCTTTTCAGCTAAAAGTATGTCATATCCTTAAGTTCACCCAAAACAGACTTTGACTGGGTTTGTCCCCCTCCATTTGGAGTGTTATCTCATGTAACCTATGTGGACACTCACCCTTGTATCCAGTGTTTCCACCGTGATATACTCATTCAACTCTGCTGTCACCAGAAATTCCATCAGGTTCTGGAGAGCTATTGTTACTTCTGCTCCGATGTCTAGCATTGTCAGAGCCCATTCCCTGTTCAGTGGTTGAGTCCTCAAAATTCTGGGCATGTCTTACTTTAAGACCTGCTACTTTCTTCTTTTTAAATTGAGGTTTCGATTTTGGCTTGTCTTTTTTAGAAGTGTAGCTTGAAGTGCGTGGCGTGTCTCTGGACTCTGTATGCTCTTATTGTCTGTGTTCTGACAGCCTTCTCTTGGAGTTACTTGGTGAACCCTGAAAGAAACGAGAGGAGCGTGAATCAGCATCCTGATACCTGGCAGGTTGTTTAATGTTATCTCTATTCCTAAGGTTTTATATCCTTTTGGAGGACTCCTGTTGAGGAGACCCACTTCTAGATACAGATCTATTTTTCCTAATCTTTTGGTTTTTATTTTTATTATCCCATTTCTTCATGGAAGAATCAGGTGCTTGCTTGGTATTATCCTTTTCAGGACCACCCATGAGCTGAGGTTATGTTGCTCTAGCTCCCAAACTATCTCTACCTAACTCTGCATAGGTGTCTGTGATAATTTTAGGTAATTCACATTCATATTGTAAAGGAGTGAAATCCCTAAGGCGTTGGTGTGTTGCCACTGCTGCTGCCTCCCCTTTAATATTTGCTAGTATTATAGCTGATACCTGGGCAAAATTACCTAATACGTTCATTCCTACGTTCAGAGCAGGTTCTGCTCCGTACTCAGTCTGTATCTGTCTCAATACGTCTGATATTACTGCTAATGACTGGATACCATTTGTTCTGGTTTATATGGCAGCGAAAACTGCACACCAAGTGGTACAATCCTCTATCTGGGGAGCTATACCCATTGGCAAGCAGATTGTTAGCATTCTGTGTTTTTCTTGAGGGCTTGCGTGTGGAAATACTGAATCTAGCAGTGTTATTTCTTGAGCTATCCAGAATGGCATTTACTCATGTTTAGTGACCATTTTACCCATAACTGCATATAGCGTTTGTGGAGTAATAATAGTTGTTGAACCCTAAATTTGCACTGCTTGTGTAGCTCTTGTTGGTTAAAGTGTGAGTGTTCTCATCACGACCTGTGTCAGGTTTCTGTAAAGTTTTATTATTTCTGTGTGAAGTGGACGTAGGTCTGCTTCTGGCATTGTGTCAATCTCTGGATGCGGTGTGTAAGCCGCAAGGACTGGCCAAGTGACTCCATCTCTTCCGAGTGGACCTAGTCTTGCTTTGTCTTTTGTATGGCAAAGGACGCCTTGAAACCAGTTTATGTGCTCCTGGTAGGTGAGTGGAATTTCAATGTCCTCATACGGACAGTATTCATTTGGTAGATCATCTTCAGTGTAAGAATGAAATGTATTTGATTGTGCACCTGTTAGCTTTTGAGAAAGGGCATACCTAACATTTTCTGAATTGTTTATTTCCCCTTCTATTTCTTCTTCCCTAACTGCAGCAGGCTGTCCTTGCACAGCGGTGTCTTCATCAGCCATTGTTGAAAAAGTTTCAAGGAAGAGTTTCAAGGAAACTGAGATACGGTTTTATGTACAATAGGAACTGTTAGTCCTTCAAGCTTGATAAACCTACAGCCAATAAATAGGATTTTTGCCCACTCAGCTGTGGCGGATAGTTCCCTTCCCACGCCAGATGCCTCTGAAGAATTGTGAGTAGGGGTCTCTGAGAATAGCAGGACTGAACTACTCAAATTTGACTGTTAAATAAGTACCAAACCAACGATGGCGGCACCATGTTGTATAGTTCCTATAAACCTATATAGGATCTGCGTATTTGGACAACATACACTATAGGATTGGTGTCAGACTGATTCGATACACCCCTACTGAGTATGTTAGCCTGTTTTCCAGCTAGCTCACAGTGCCACTAGAAAACCCTCTTACCAAGGAGAGAATAGTTATTGGCAACTATCGAACATGACAACTCTGTCCCATCAGGGATCGTGGAAACAAGTACTACTTTTTGCCCAGTCACTCGTGTTCACCTTGTCTCTGAGAGATACACAGAATAAACGGTGGTTACATTTTTCAATAAGCATTTATTGAACCAGTTTCATTCTAGTGTAAATTAGGTGTGCTGAAACAATCATAAGACAGTAATAGATATATATGGTTATAAGCACTAACAGCGTAAAAGGATGTCAGATTCCTACCATCGTGCTAAAACAATGAACACAGGCAAGTATATAAAATACATGACAGTAGTAAATGTGTACAACCTATTATGTACCCTAACTAGATGTGTACCTAGCATGTTTGTAGGTGTAAAGCCAAGAATCCCTCTAGGATAAAGTGAACCCCGTTACCTTTAGTGAGGGATGTCAGACCACTGCGAGCTGGCGGGTGTGCGTGCAGGAGCCTCAGCATCTCACGTCAGTGTATCAGCATGGAAGTCCTTTTTTCCTCTGACCACCTCAGCAAGATAAGGTGCATACATACCCAAAGTAGTACCCCTTGGGGATATACCCCGCTGTGTCATGTCAGACTAGGATGTCGGAAGGAATGACCCTTAAACATAGTCATCATGCAGGAGTTGGTAGGCCTGCTGTCCTGGTGTGATTCCAAGAATCCTCATGCATAATGAATAAGGCTTAAGCTTTTTGGAGAAAACCCCATGTCATCTTTGGACATTACTGTAACTAGGTAATAGGTCAGTACTAAGAACAGTTATGTAGTGTAATGGTAGGGGAGAATATAGGTGAAAAGTTAGATGAATAGCTGAACCTATATTGGGGTACCTATATGGAACATAACACCTTAAGGTTTGACCCTCAGCCCAAGACTATTCAATGCCCACATGCCCCCTGGCCAACATTGTCAGAACACACTCCTATAGACAACGCCTGGAACCTTTGCATCATCCTGGACACCAAGCTGACCATGAAAAGCCAGATCAACTCAGTCTCCTCCACCTGCTTCCTCACTCTTCACATGCTTTGAACAATCTTCAAATGGCTCCACGTCGGCATCAGACGAACCAGTACACAAGCCCTCATCACTAGCCACTCGGACTACGGCATACCACTCTAAGTAGGAATTACCACACACGTCCTGATGAGACAGCTGACCATACAGAACTGAGAGGCCAGACTCATCCTCGACCTCCCCAAACAGACCCAAATCACCCCATAGTTTAAGGAACTCCACGTTCACAAGAGACGTCAATTCAAGATGCTGATCGATGCCTACAAAAGCCCTACACAATAATGGGTCAGCATACATCAACCTCCGCCTGAGCTTACGCCAACCTGCCAAGACACATGCTCTCCACCACCCTCTCCCTCGCACACATACCCCACATCCACTGAAGCAACAGTGGAGGATGCTCCTTCTTCTATGTTGCCGCGAAGTCCTGAAACAGGCTCCACCTTTGGTCCTCACCTTCTTTCTAAGCCTAGGCGGAGTTCGTGGAGTGCAAAAAAAAACTCCGCTACGCAAAGCTCCGCGAGCAGCGGAGCACATTAGATAAATGTTGATCTCAGTGATTTTCAGTGCCAGGTGCTTGTTCGCACGGTGCAATCATCGCGAACGGCACCACGCAAGTGGGTGCTGCTTCCCTTCTGCCGCTCGAGTCGATTTTTATTTAAGCGTCAGCTTTCTCAACGCAAACGGACGGTTTCTCGACGCGAGCAGTCGCGAGCATGCGCGACCACTCACAATGAGAAATATGACCACCAACGTTGTGAAATCTCACGGGAGGTTGATTTTCCATGCTCGCGCTCGGCAACTTGATGTTGACGATCGTGACCGAGGAAAAATCTACCGGGAGGTGGATTTTCCTCGCTCATGTTCGCCAACTTCACGTTGATGAATACGAGAGAGAAAAAAACTCTGCTCCGTTGCGTGAAGCGGAGTTTTTCAGTAGATCGCGAGCTTCGCATAACGAGGAGTGCAGAAAACACCGCAAACTCCGTGAGTGGAGTGCAGTTCACCGCCCAGACTTACCGTTCTTTCAGGAATTCAGAAAGGGACTCTAGACCTGGCTGTTCAACTGTTCCCACTCACAACAGCATGGCTCTCAGCACCTGGATACACTCACTAGTGACTAGCCACGCTCTATAAATGCTGTTTGATTGATTTAATTGATTGACTCTAACACCGCATGGCACCGAAACGTGCACTGATACTCTTTATTGACATGCTGTTCTCGAAGACCTACGGAGGAAGCCCTTTGTAGTGGTTAAAACCATTCAAGGTCCTCCCTGCCTCTATCATTGCTCATGTGACTTCTATTGTTTTTGTAACTAGATTTCTACTGCCATATCAGATGATGGTCAGGATACAGCATGTTAATATTTATTTAGGTTGTAGTGCTGAAGAAGGTTGGCAGTAGGTTTCGCTTTATAATTCTGCATTGGGATTTATTAAGCTGTGCTCACTTCATGTTGACTGTGTGATTTCCATTGACTTCTATTGTAAATGTGTCTATAAAAAGAGCAAAATTTCTCAGAATTCAACTTTAAAATATGAAATTGTCACTTCACAAATATAAACCATTGCTATGTTTTTGACAAATGCCACCGTAATGATCTGCACCTGTGTTTTTTTAGTGTGCACGCTGTTCTTTCATGTACAGAGTTTAGCACTTTTAGACACTTAGGGGTCTATTACGATGGTGGGCGGACAAAGTTCACCCACCATCGTAACGGCAAATGGGACCGCCCGATATATTGGCGGCGGTCCCGCAAATCCAATTAGGACGCGCTTGCCACACTGGGGGGTGCATCCCGCATTTTTGACATTGCTTCTGCAAAATACATCTGTACTCAAACCTACCTCCGTCAATTTGGTCTGAACATCCAAAAACAGTAATTGAGAATTACTGATCTGATGAGTTAATTGGATACTCGGATTTTTGAAGTTCAACTTAACTAGATTAGTTTCAAGACTTGCATGTGTTCCACCCCAAGTCCGGAAGATTTTGTCATTGTAGCGGAAGTATGTAATTATGTGCTCATCCTGTTCAAATTTGGCCATGAAGGTTTTGGCGTATCCTGGAGCCCTAGCAAAATCGATTAAAGTGGCGTATTGTTGTAGATAGAACTTGTCTCCCCAGGTGAAATAGCTGTGATGTAAACAGAAATTAAGCATTTCCAGCAGGAACACTTTATTTGCTTTGAGTTCAGATTGTTGGAGTAAGGCCCATTCTGCTACTTCCAAGCCTTCCTGGCATGGAATAGAAGTATATAAGACGCCACATAAATGGTACATAACCACCAGCTTGTAAGTTGATTGTGTGGAAGCTCTTTGAGCCGTTGAAGAAAATGAGTGGTGTCCTGAAAATATGACTTCCATCGTTGCACAAAAGGTTGTAGAAAGACATCTAAATCCTTACCCAAAGGTTCATGTAACGAGCCTCAGCCTGTATCCTGTATCCTGTATTTTGCCAGTAATTCTTCTGTGATACCCTGAATATGTAGAACAACTTTTTTCTTGGAGGACAAGCAGGTTGTGAGCATACTTTTTACTGTACAAAAAGACTGTTTGTGAATAGTCATTCATCTGGGATGGGGAGAGTCACAGCGCACTGCACCCCTGACCATGGAAAGTTCTCTCCTCGAATGGAGACAGCATGGTAGTGGTAGAGAAGCTGACATGCCAAAAGCAAAGGAAATTGCCTAGTCTACAAGACATTAGGTGCATTTTTGCTGGCACAGGATTCCTAAAAACCACATAGAGTAGTCTCAAGGATTTGTGGATTGGAAATACTAATACAATTTAGGTCAGGAAACCACATCCAACTAAGCTGATGCAGACCTAAGGAGGTTGTATCCAAGGCTATATACTTTTTAGCAATGATCTGTGGCCATGGCTGGCAGGCTGTATGGCAGCACGTGCTATGCAGTGTTATGATCTCACCAAATACGCAACTAGAGCCAAATTGTTTCGGGGGGCTACGAAAAAGTTTGCGGGGCTGACTCTTCCAGCAATATGCAGAGTGGAGATGCAGGAGCTCTAAGAAGGGGTGAAAAGCAACAAAGCCTCGTTAGCAAGTAAATGGTCTTTTAAAGACAGCTGTGTGTGTGCCTCAGCAGCTGTATCGGCTCAGGCTGACACACACGACGGGGGGAGCTGAAGCCCTATGAGCCCAATGGGTGTTGCGCACCTGGGTCTCACTATCCGGTCATGCCATGTTCAAGTCTACATATGATTGGTTTTGGTAGCTCTGCGAGGCATTGGATGGATTTTATACTATTAATCATTTATCTGTAGCTTGCAACATCTTACATTCTGAGACCGATGCAGTCTATGTAAGACTGTACAAGCCCTATTTTGAGGTGATGAATTTACGTTAGTAACTGTGTAGAATCCTCATTCAACAACAAATACTATTAATGGACAGTAGAAAGAACTCAAGATACTAGGGATCCAGATTTTGAACACATCACAGCTTGTGACAGTGGAGACAACACACGTGGTCTGGGCTATCTACAGCACTCTACAACCTAGGAAGAGTGTGGTTGGTCATGCTGTCACAAGCCATGCACAATTTTATGGTGGGTATAAGTACCGTTTTCTCTGCATGATCCCTTCTCCAGCACCCCACTAGTTCCTTCCCTCGTCCTAGTTTTTACAGCAAGGAGGAGTCGCAGCCTTCTACACCAATGCAACCACCATTCAATGAAGCCAATCCCTATGGCGTTACAGCAGTAGTGCATCTTAAGCTTGGGCAGAATGTGGCCTCCTTTGAATCAGAGATTGGAAGTGCTTCACTGCCACTCCTCACAGGCAGCATGTGCTGCATCTGTTTAAGGCCTGGGTTTCCGCCTCGACTGTCCCCTACCCAGCCGGACATCGGACATTGTTTTTCACGGTTCTTCGCGGTTTTATCTCTCTCTCTTACTGCTTTGTTCCGCCTTGAGTACTTCCCCCTTCAGGTCTTCTTGACTCTGTCTGCTTTCCTCTATCCTGTTTACCATTTCCCCCACTACCTTCCATTTCCCACTAGACGTGTGGCTTGGATATGCTACGCGCTAATATCTTATATTGTGTAAGATCACGTTTTTCTCCTAAGCATATACTGGTAACTGCAACTGTAACTGTTACTGATGTAACTATGAAACAATGTCCATTCTCATGTAAAGCGCTCTGATACCTCCGGGTCTAGCCAGCGCTATATAAAACTTTTCAAATAAATAAAATAAATGTATGTCAGACTTGTGGCGCTGCCCGTGCTGGCACACTTGTGGATCTATTCTTCACCCAGTGTTGTATGCAAAGTATAAAACTCAGTATCAGAGACTTATTGGTTTAATTTTTTGTCTATATTCTTACTGTTCTGGGTGCATTTTTTGTAGCTGCTAATTTTGATGCATGGTTATATGTCTTTGGTGGCAGTTGATGTCCCTTGATAGTTAAGCTGTTGCTTATTTCTGTTCTTTTGGCAGGATTTGCTTTGTTATTAAATATTTAGCAGTTGTCATGACAACTGGAGTTGATAAAGATGTTTACTTGCTTAGTTTGTCCACTGAAGAGGGCTCATAATTGATCTTGGAATAGTAACATTTGGCTGATTCTCATGAAAAGACCCTTACCATCTATGAATATGAAACAAATTGGGTTTTCGCAAGGGCACAAACTTTTAAGGCTGCTCAGGAGATCTCTCTTTCTTTAAGGGTGCGGTTTTTAATGTTTTTTTGTTTTTTATGTTTGTAATAAATTGTGATCCTATTATGAATTCACATGACCTATAAGGAGCAGGAGAGTGAATCACAAGCCAGTGTTCCTACCCTGTGAATCAAAGCTTTGTATAGAATACACATGTAGAGCACAAAGCTATAGCACTGTATACAAATGTAAATGTACTACATTAAATGACACAACAAATGAGACGCCCCTGAGCTATAATACTGTGTACATATGCATCACATTATATGGAATAAGAGAAAAGCAGAGATTAAGAGCTATTGCACTGTATTCAACAGTAAATGTACTGTATAATATGAAAGTAGACATGTGGATCCTCAGAGCTCAAGCACCCTATACAAATGCACTACTTTAAATGAAAGTACAGCTGTACAGTCACGGAGCAATAGCATAGTATACAAATGTAAATGTACTACACTAAATTAAATTACAGCACTGTATATACATGTACTACATGATATAAACGTAGAGAGGTAGTGCCACAGAGTAATAGCAAACTATGTTTCATCAGAGTACACATGTAGAGCCACAGGAGTATAGCACTGTATAGGAATGTACTACAATATATGAACGTAGAATGTAGAGCCACAGACATACAGCACTATTTACAACTATACTATATGAAAGCACATGCACAGAGCCACAGAGTTAAAGCACAAAATACAAATGGAGTACATTATATGATAATGCACATGTTGAGTCACAGAGCTATTGCACTGCACATAACACTAAATATACTACATGATATGAAAGTATACACATAAAGCCACAGATCTATAATAAGTCCCAGAGCTATATTAGTATATGAAAATCCACATGTACTTTAGTATCCAAAACTACATGATATCCAGAACACTGTACTATATAAAATGCTCTTGTATTGTAGTTTATTAAAGTACTAGCAGCCCGCCCCAGCGTTGCCTGGGGCAGAAGGGGGCTGGGGGCAGCATTTCCGGATTGCGGCAGCGTTGCCCGGGGCAGAAGGGGGCTGGGGGCAACATTTCAGGCTTGGGTGCACTCCCGCCCCGGCCCCCGCCCGCCCTGACATTGCCCAGACCGCCTCCCGCCTACCGCCTCCCTCCCGCCTCCCTCCCGCCTCCCTCCCGCCTCCCGCCTCCCACCTCCCGCCTCCGGCCTCGCCTTTGCCTTTGCCTTACCTGAGCCGCCGCTCTTCCCCGCGCTCCGGACTTCACCGCCAGTCCTCGCTGCTCGTCACCGCTCCTCCCCGCCTGTTGTCATCGCTAGGTCGCGGACAGCGCTACGTCGCGGCCGGCGCTACTTTTAGGGGACTACTTTGTTTTTAAAGTTTAATTTTTTTATTTACTTTTTTTTTATTTTATGCAGCCTATGTCCATCTACACACCCTGAGGATTACAACAATGTATTGGGTGTGTGGATTGGCGCTGTGGTTCCCGAGTTTACCTTGCCAAAAGGTTTCTGTTCTCTCTTTATAATAGTAGTATAGATGAATACGAAGATACTTTAAATTGTATAAAAATGTTAAGTACTTCCGTATTTGAAACCATGCATGACGAGCTGCTAAACGATATGCTGTATAGAAATGTAAAAGTGCTGCACCATAGAACTAGTTGTTGGCTGGATAATCATAAACATAAATAGATATATCGGTAAAATACGGCCGTTACAGAAAGTTACTGGATTACAGTACCTCAAACCTTTGTGTGCTGAAATACATCCATTCTTCGTGGCTCTATGTACATTACATATTGTAAACAACAAAACTATTAAAACGCACTTCAGTTTGCGAACGTGCACACACAACGCTCATAAATTATTTTATTCCTTATCCATAACTGTTCATGGGAAAAAAAAAGATTTCTAAATATAGTTTGTTCAGGCAATAAATCAAAGCGGTGAAAGATAAGGACTGTGAGAGGGCCCACATGCACGCAGCACATACACCTGTGTGGATAAGCTGTTGTGTTTACTAGTATTGTAGATGGTATATCCGAGAGTCACCATACTTTAGTGTTCTGGAATGTGGATTGGATGCCAACACACAGTGGTTGGAGCAGCAAGAAGCAACAGAGGGAGGGCTGCAATTAAATACTTTGCTTGTATAAATTGGCTGGACTACCTGATTTTTAAGAGTTGGCGGCGAGGGAACTTGCAGCCCTGTCATCAGAGATCAGCTTCAAGCCAGTCAATTTATTGCACACCACTTCAAAAGCTACAGTGTTGCATTTGCCATTGTAGTTGCCACTCACTAGACAGAAAATGAGGATTTACACGTTTGGGAACTGTGCACAGTACTGTTGCCATACCCTCTGCACAGGTAGGCCTGGAATTCAACTTTAAAATACCAAATGGCCACTTCAGGAAAATAAACCGCTGATCTATTGTCGACATATTCCACATTTATGATCTGCATTGGGGTGCTTCTAACAGGCACACATTTCTTTCACATACTGAGGTTAGAGCCTTTAGACACCTAGCATACAATGGAGGGGCTCACAATTGTATCATCTGCTGCATTTTCAATGCAGTGTGCACTACTAGGCTGTCCATGTTTATCACGCAAAAAACGATTCTAGTGCTCATATCAAGTTTTTCGTGACCTAGGAAAATACGAGGACATTTCACAAAATGTAAACTGATTTTACTTCAAAACCTTACTTTACTAAACACGAAGACTATGATAAGAAGTGCTGTGAGCACACTAAACCTCACTTCTCCACAGCCAATCCATCCCACAAATGCAGAACCTTTAATGAAATGGGAGGAGTGTAGAGAATATTTTACTAATTTAATTTCAACATTTGAAAAATAACAACTAACATACGATAAAAAGAAAATATTTTTGTTGCACTGGTTAGGCATGTTAAAAAGTGTATAGCCGTATTGAAAAGTAACCTCAGGAACACGATCTAGGAGAAGTTTTTCTACATGTGTTTGAGGATTTGAATTCGTTTTTACTCCTTCTGCGTGGGCATCGAGCACTTATAAATTTGATCACAGACTATAGATGAAAGTACAAATGACTAGCTGAGATTAAAAGACTAGTGTTAACGTTCTACACGACAATCTTATTAGGATTCAAATAATCATTCACACAAAGAACCCTAACATTCAAGACAGGTTATGGGTAAATGTAGAAAGCCTTGGGACCCACATCCGTTAGGATTCACGGAGGGGCAGGACCCTTGGAGGCAGTGTGACTACCAGGCTACCCTTTTTACAACGTGAGGTCCCTAGTGAGACACTACCCATCCCACATAGGGGCGGAGCACCAAATATAAATATTCTGTTTTCTGCCCTTATCAAAAATAGTATAGGGAAATTCCCTCACTATTGTCTTTTCCAGGGAGGACGTTTTCATAGCCCTGAAGAAAGTCCAGCACCCTCTTGGGGCACCAGTGGACTGAAAAATGTTGGCACTAGGGTCTTAGGACCAAAATAACCTACCCAACCCTTTTGATCTTTAATTTTAATATCCCTGACAGATCCAAGAATATAAAGGGAAACTGGAATCTGTCTGCGGAGTTTTATTCTTTATTCCCCATGGCATAATAATATCTCTAAGAGCTCCCTAAAATACGGTTGAGCCCACCCTGACTTTTAGGCGTCAGGGTGACCCGATGATGAAGCATGACACCACTAGGGTGTGTGAGGGTAAAACTAAAGGATGTGCTGCCTTCCCCACATTCTAGTGGACCATCGTCCTTAGCTCCATATAGGGACTTCCGATCACTGTTGGATCATGTTCCATCCCAACAGAAGTCGTGAACATGATTTCTGTACTACGGGAATACTTACTGTGATCCAGTGTTAGGAGGGTGTACTCCTTTTGAAGAGTTCCTCTCGGCCCTTACAGGAGGTTCGCTTCCTCATTATACCTTTGTGTACCACGTAAAAGTGGAATCAACCTTAAAGGAAGTAATTTCAAATGTAAAGAAAGCAGAGCTAACCGATTAATGTGCAAAGGCAGTATTAAAAGAGAGTAAGAACAAAGCAGTGCTCAATTTGCGCCAGTGGTTTCTGGTGCTCGTCACCAGCACTTAATTGGCAGCACCGGCACTTATGACAGTCTGCCACATGATGGACTGTTTGTCTGATTTAGAGTGAGCACAACATCAGTTGTTTAATATACGTTAAAAATGATTATTACCAGCTGTACTTACTGTTATACAAATTAAGCACTGGAACAAAGACATTATAGGAAGTGTAAACAACGAAGAAACCAGACAAAACAATTGAACAGAGGAAGAGTCCTTTTAAACCCAATACAGTTAATAGTAAAGACAGTCTCAGGGGAATGAAAGGAAGAGGCTACAGATGTGGCAGTACTGTCCACATAGCCAGCAACTAAAAGTGTCCTGCTTTTAACCAAACATGCTCGGTGTGGAGTCAAATGACAATTTTTTAGAGAGTGCGCACAAGAACAGATAAAAATGTCACATTTGATGTGAAAGAAGAATCAGAATACTATGATGACTTACAGATTAGTACAGCTCAGGTGTCAGACAGGGAGGATGATTGCGGTTGAGTTTGGGACTAGAGTAGTAACAACGAATGGGTCAGTAAAGAAAAAAACTAAGTGTGAAATTACTCTGGGTGGCATAAAAACGAGAGAAGTGGTTGATTCAATTTTGAACACTGTATTCAATTGTTAATGAGGATGTGTGGAAGAATCTTTTTGTGGGTAAACTAGAAGGTAAATTAAAATCTACCCTTGTAAATCGGAAAAGTTTTAATAGAGAACATACTAAAAAGCTAGGATACATGAAATGAATGTTCAAATTCAAGAATTGGCGGGCTGAGTGCAAATTATATGTTGCCAAAACAGGACCATCAGTCTTAGTATGGATAGACCAAAGAGAGTTGAAAATGATACTTAACTCCAACAGTCCTGAACTAGCTATGATAATGGAGCAGAACGATTTTGTCAGAAAAATGCAGGATACATCCCTCAGTTTTTTCAGGGACCTGGGAAGTTGGATGAGTTTGAACACAGAATAGTACTAAACATAACTCAATACCTTGTGTACACAAATTAAAGAATATTCTATTATATATAAGGGAAGAGGTAAAATAAGGTTTAAGGAAGCTACAGGAGGCTGGAATAATTGAAAAAGTATAATCTGCAGAATGAGTTGTGCCTTTAGTGGTGGCATGACGGGAAAATTGCAAGATTATGTGTGGATTTGAATAAAATCACATTTATGAATAGATTTCCATTACCTAAAATAAGCAAATTACTGTCACTAACGAGAGGTATACTGCTTTTCGACTACTAAATTGATCACTGCGTATCACCAGAAACCCCTCCATCCTGAAAGAAGGAAGTTAATGACCTTCATATATCATGTAGGATGTTTCCAAAATTGCCTGGGTCGTAAACGTAACATAGCCTTTCCTTTGATAGATGAGCAGTGTGCTCGAAATCTCACAGGGTTTCGAGCTCATCACATTATGTGGACACCATTTTAAAGTGTGGTTCTATAAAAACTGCGCCCTTGTCCAAGGCACCTTTGCTTCACTTTAGGAAAACCAGCAACAGATCCTAAACTTTGCATCTCCCTCAAAGTGTAGAGATTACCCAGGAAGAAGAAAACTTACCTGAAACCTCCAGTCATCCTGAAGGACAGGTCCTTATTAGAAGCAGGTCCTTGGAGCTTGTTTCCCTTGGTGTCAACACAATTTTTTCCATCCTCACTTCAGTGACCATCATTCACAAATTGAAAGACAAAGAAAAGACATCATCAAGTCCAGAACAAGACTCTTGCAATCCATAATTCAGTTTAGTGCTCTAACAAGGGGCAAAACATTGTAAGACAAAGAAGATTCGAACCTTTGGAGTGATAAACATTTGCAGTAAATTTGAGCAAATAAACTACAAACCTTACCTGAGCAGGTGTCAGGAGAAGGTTTGAAAAGAGACTTAAGAAATAAAGCATAGAGATTACGGCTATTGAATCGTTTCGGCGCGGCCTCGGGTCTGCAGATTATTTTTGGTAAGTCCCTCATTTTCCCCTTGGCGGGTTATGGCCCCGACCAGCGGGTGGACCTCCCACACCTGGGATTACGATGGGAACTGGATGCCTTTTGGTATTTGGGCATCCAGGTGGCATCGTCGGATGACCAGTTGCTGGCCCGTAATGCCGGATGAGTGGTGCGCTCCCTTCAACAGTCTGTCTCGTTCTGGAGTACACTTCCGCTTTCCCTCATGGGACGATTGGCGGTGGCCAAAATGGAGATGCTCCCGCGTTTGCTATACGTCCTACAGAATTCACTGTGCCCGATCCCGCCAGCCCTGTTCCGCACGCTTGAATCATTACTTACGTCACTACTCTGGGCGGGTAAGCGCAGTAGGGTTGCTTTGCGCACTATCGTCCGGAGTAGGGAGGAGGGAGGTCTGGAGGCTCCGAGATTCGACCTGTACTATTACGCGGCACAGCTTCAACCAGCTGCACGTTGGTTCGCCGGCACTGCGAATTGGGAACTGAGCCTTTTGGCGGGTAGAGCGGATGAGGAGACCCTCCAGGTGGCACTGATGCAAGGAAGGGGAGCTGATACATCTTTACCTTATGTGGTAAGGCATGCAGCAGGGATTTGGCAGAGGTTCGTAGAGAGAATCCTGAGGCAGGCCCCTTTCCATAGGGAATTACCGGTGTGGATTCTGGTGCCTGTGGTGTTGATGGAAGACCATATGTCCTTCCGGACCTGGAGGGGGGGTGGCTGTGAAACCTTAGCGGACCTGTACCCGGATGACTCCTTTGTGTCCTTTGAGGGGGCTATGGAGGCCTTTGGATTGACGGAGGGGCACTACCTCCATTATAGGGGACTGCAGGACATGGCGCGGGTGACCTGGCCGCAGTTCCCAGAGGCGCCTCCGATGTCACACACCCTTAACATCCTCCTATCCTGTGGCAGAGGCCGACGGCTGATCACATTGTTGTATTCAGCCATGCGGAAGGACTCGGATCCACCGGTTTCCCCGGCTTGGGCTGCATGGGAGGCGGATCTCGGTGTCGCCCTAGAGCCTGGCCAGCGCAGACGCATCGGAGCATTGACCCGTACGGTGTCGTGTAATGCGCGGTTCAAGCTCATTCATTTCAATTTTATGCACCGCACCTATATGACCAGGGTCATATAGGTGCACCGCATCTCTAACGACAGGCGGGACGACTGCCCTAGATGTGGACTGGGTGGAGCGGGATTTCTTCATCTGGCCTGGGAGTGCCCGCCGGTAGCTGCCTTCTGGCGGCAGGTGGTAGAGCGCATCCGGAGGATCACGGGTCTCCGGATCTCCTTGGACCCACTACATAGTTTGTTGGCCCTGGGACCCAAGCCTAAAAAGAGAAAGTTATCCTATAAGCTGTTGCAGCTACTATTGGTGCTGGCAAGGCGCAGGGTGGCTATCACTTGGATGGGAAGTAGAGCCCCGGAGATGTCGTTCTGGCTTAGAGACTTCAGGGAATGGTCCTTGGCGGAGGAAACACATATGCAACACACACGTAGGGATGAGAAGCTGCAAGAGGACCTGCTTGCATGGCGCATGATGTGTGCTGTGGGGACTGAAGATAGCGACTCGGATGCCACCAGTGCTGAGCTGTTCACCCCGCAGGGGTCGGACTCCGGGGGTGAGGGGGGTGGGAGTGGGGATGATGGGGCTGTTATGGGCTAGTGTCTTGCCAGTACCGTGCGCATAATCTCTGTAATTATGTGATTTGCTCTGAGTCCTGAATAGATCTGTGTTTGATTTTGATTTTGATACCTGTGCCAGGATGGGCCCTGAAGACCTGAACGGACTGTATATGCCTGTGTTCTCACTGATGCCAAGTTTGTGGGGAGGGGAAGTTTTTGTTATTCTTGTATTTTAAGTTTTCATTTGTCAAGTATTTCCAAAAAAGTGATGATGTATTTTCACCTGGCTGTTTAAACGACATGTTTATCGCTTTATCATGACTACGGAGTCCGTGTTTCTGATATCATACTGCCGCCCGGCCCCCGGGATGTGGGCTGTGTTCTGTTGGTTGACGTCCAGGTCTTCGGATCGAGGATGAACCACGTACTGGTTTACTCCGATGTCTGTCCTCTCATCACAATCAAAATAAAGTATTTTTTTTTTAAAACTGAAATAAAGCATGGCGACATTTTGGGAGAGATAATCCCACTAAAGTGCCTAAAGACTTTCCGATTTAAAAACAGGACTAAATAATTTCTAGCAAGCATTAAGCAAGGTGAGCAAGCTGATTGGAAGAGCAGTAGTAGTTGTAGTTGTTGTAATTTCTCATGTGTCAATGATCAGTAAATAATGTAACTTGTATTCTGGTCTTTGGGTAAAGGTGCCAAGAAGAGTATTGGTGACCCTTCTGAGTAGACATCAGCAGAATCAAGAGGAACCCACCAGAGACCAAAAACCACAATGCCTCTCTTTCGGCTACTCTCTCGCACAAAAACTCACCCCCACCCACCATTCCCATGGGAGCAATCGCCAGAGCACCAGGGCCTTTGCTGTGCCCTGAGGCCGGTTCTCAAAGGGCTTGGTTGGATTCTCCTGCAGAAGTCCTGCTCTTCAGGTGAGTGGCCTTAAAATCAGCAAGCTTTTGAAAATGTAAAGGATGATTTTTGCAAAGAACCACATTTACAGGGATTTGATCCTGAATCTAAATTAGTAATACCAACTGATGCTAGGATTAGAGGTATGTAAGTACGTAAGTATTGGTTGGCATATAAAGAGGAATATGTTTTGGTTTTTGGGGTGTGAAAATTGAGATTTTTACAGAAGAATGGAAACCTTTGAGAAGAAGAGGAGTTGTTCCACCGGTAGGCCTTAGAGACAGGGTTTTGAGTATTTGGCATGTAGGTCACTTCGAAATAACAAAGACGAAGCATAGCGTTAGGGCCTAGTACTGGTGTCCAGGCCTGAGTAAGATAGTGGAGAGGGTGGTGAGAAACTGCATGAAAGTTGAAAATTCAGACAAATTCGTATCACATTTGGGCCACCCAACATGCCTTGGAAAGGATTGGAATTGATATTATGGGTCCAATTCAGGAGATGACTGCGGAGTCGCAGTATGTCATTGTGTTGATATGCCATTTTTATTCTAAGTGGCCAGAAATTGAACTGGCAATGCCTGTGCTGTGGTAAGGTTCTTGGACAAAGTGTTTGTGAGCAAAGGCTTACCTAAGCAAATCATTAGATAATGGACCACAGTTTATGTTAGGCTATTTAAAACGTTTTCTTGAAAGGGATGGTGTTGTGTAGAAAACAAATTCTGTTTATCACCTACAGGTAAGTGGATTGTGGAAGTTATGAAAGGTACAGTTGAATTAGTAAAAATAATTATGTAGATTGGAAGAAGAAGTTGCGAGTATGGTGTGGTCATACAGACAACAGCTTTAGATTATTGGCAATAGTCCGTTTCAACTAATGAGAGGGAGGACACCCTGTGCGAATGATGATTTGGGGTGGATGTAGAAATCTAGGACGGTAGAGGTCGAGGAGGTGAGGCATGGGATGACACCTTAATAATAAGTGCCTCCCACATGGTGTCTGGTAGGCTCCCGACGCTAAAGGCTTCTTGATATACCTCTAAGAACTTCTCTGCTATAATCACAGCATGTTTGTGGTAAAACCAAAATCACACCATTGGGGGAAGGTTAGGGATAGTGAAGGTTTTTTGTGTTCAGAGAAGGGTGATGTTTAGGCGCGATGGGGGAATTTTACGGTTCTAGGGTTATGGATGGCTGCAATTTAGGGGTGGTGAGGAGTTTTTAGGGATCAGGCATGGCTGGAGTTTAGGGTGGTGACAGATTTTTAGGGTTCTTGAATTAGTGAAGTTTAGGGGTGGTGAGGGTTTTCTTTAGGGTTCAGGGATAGGTGGTGTGTAGGGAAGATGAGGTTTTAAGGTTTTAAGGATCAGTGGATTTTAGGGCTGGTGAGTATTTTTAAGATTCAGTGATGGTGAGAGTTTGGGGTTGGTGAATTTTTTTTAGTGTTCGGGAATGGGTGGAGTTTTGGGTGGTGTATAGTTTTAAGGGTTTATATGCAGAAAGTATTTTTAGGGTTCAGGGATGTGGGAGTTTAGGAATGGTGAGGGTGTCTGGAGGTTGTAAATGGGTGGTTTTCATGGGGGGGTGAAGGTCTTTTTAGGGTTCAACGATGAGTGGAGTTCAGGGGTGGTAGGGGATTTTAAATGATGGGTGGGGTTTAGGCATAGAACGGGGTTTTAAGGGTTCAGGCGCTGGGTGGAGTTTAGTAGCTTTAGGTTAAGAAATGGGTTGAGTTTAGGAGTAAAAAGGGCTATAAGGGGTCAGAGATGAATGCAGTTTATGCATGAGGCAGCATTTTTAAGGTGGCGGGATGGATGATGTTTAGGGGTGCTGAGGTTTCAGCAAATTAGAAATATCCAAATTAATCGCTCGACAATGAAAAACATATAAATTAGAAATAATATCCCCTAACATAAAAGATTGAAATAAATACATTCGGCAAAAATGTTTCTAAAAGCAAGACTTGCAATTATTTCATCCACACCTTAAAAATAAGCATATGCAGACGCCAGTTTAGAAAAAAAACCTTTCTATGAATTGATTTCTATGAAATGGTAAATGCCATTCATCTGAAACTTGTCATTACACCACTTAGATTAAATGGTTTCTTAGTAATGGTATTCCATTAAATCGTTTTCTATGAAATCACATACAACCTGTGGAAGTGTGTCAGATGAATGTGATAATTCCCCGAAGACAGCATTTTCCAAACTGTGGGTTAAAGTTGTATACAAACATTTGATGACCTGGATATAGAGCCCGTGACCCACTCACATCAATTCTTAGTTAATGCAATGTATATATGCAAATCTCACAAATAAAACCCACAATAAGTAAATGTGATAAAGTACTCACAAACATGGAAGGGTGCCAATGTGAAAAAAGTGAGAAGAGCATCAGAATAAAAGACGCAGGACTCTTGACTCTTGAGTGTCTTACCCAGAAATAATTTGGAAATGGGCAAGTTGAACATTTTAAAACGTACTTCCCCAGCTACATTGGCTTATATTAATTGGGACCGATTCTGAAAGGATGGAGTATCTCTACACTTAAAGTTGTACTCAAGATTTGGAACTGACAAAGATTTGCCAATGAAAGGCACAGGTTTGTACATTTTCACATGAACAAATATATTTTTTATGTATTTGATCATGTGCGTATGTGACGAGACTGTCCAAAAGCACTTGGTACCATTTTCATTTTTTCCCACAGGGAAAGTACTTTCGTAATGGAGAAAAACCTCTCTATTCACCCCAACCATTTTTGGGGGTGTTCTGTTTTCTTTGTCACCCTCGACTGGAATGTACTGCTGTCACATTTTAATGGTACATACATTGTTAATCACGCACTCCTTAATCTTCAAATTATACCTGTGTGTTTATACTTTCAAATATTTATGGGCGTCCGTTGAGGTATCATCCCCTAAACCCGGGCGTCTCGAATAATTCCAGTTGCACCTCCCTTCCACATTTTAATAGTAAACACCCATCATGTCCAGAAATGTCATAAAGCTACTCTGTTGTCATCCAGTCCAATTCCACTAAACATGTCCCAAAACATTTATGGGCAATTAACTTTCGAGTCCCTCTGATATTATTCTGTGTTGTCTTTTTCTTGACGTGTTGATTAGGGTTGCCCACTTTCTCAGAGGAAACAATCTGTCCATTTGTGCTTGTTATGAGGATCTGGAAGGGCCTGAAAATGGTTTTCAAAAATGGTTTGTGTAATATCCAGTGAATTCTCGATAAAACAACCATTCTGTCTCTACTTGCTTTGGGAATCATTTAGGAACAGTGTTGACAGCTTTAAATACTACTGACGCCTTTCCCTCTTGCTTTTCTTGCTTAAAGTTTGATTTTCAAAGGAGAATAATGCCGAATGCTGATTTTTTTTTTTTACTTGATTTACCATGAAAATCCCAGCCTGGTGGGTAAAATGCTAGTCTGGTGGCAATCCTAGCGTCAAGTGATGCTCAAAGATAAATAATTTTTGTTTTAAAAACATAATTTGTGCAGTACGATTGTTCTTAAAAGATTCACACATCGTGTAGATAGAACATACTTTTTGTGAGGGCCCTGGCTGGCATCAGCAAGAGACAGAAACTCTGGGGTGAAGAGATGAAGGAGAAAGGGTGTCAAAAGCAATTACCCTTTATTTATTGACTCCCAATATTCTTGACACATCTAAAAAACAGGCCAGAACTAAGGTTCTTCAAACAAAAATGTTTTAAAAACCCAACTGCACTGTTGCAGTGAGAAATACACACGGTCCTTCCTTTAACTAAAGACTTTTTAAAATAAAAACATATTCCTTTCTTTTTTGGTGTGCACACTTCCTGTTTGTCTGCGCACTACGAAGTGTGAAGATAGGCGGACACATAGGCAACATCTTAG
This sequence comes from Lissotriton helveticus, assembly GCF_964261635.1. Taxonomy (NCBI): domain Eukaryota; kingdom Metazoa; phylum Chordata; class Amphibia; order Caudata; family Salamandridae; genus Lissotriton; species Lissotriton helveticus. The sequence goes on from NC_136061.1 coordinate 2,090,895,024, forward strand.
AAGAACATTGCGCACTAGTAGTGCATACCACCATCAACTCCCATTCATTATCACAACAACTGGCTCACCTACAGATAGTCCAAATTCAAATTCAAATTGACTTTATTTCGGATATATTGCAATCCACAAAAGTACACACAATAGACAATTCATAATAAAACATCACAGTAATCACAAAGTCAATCTTAATTACATACAACTCAAATATATCTTAAAAAAAGGAGTGCATAGACAAAGTCAGAACAATAAAAAAGTGCAAGTAGGGTCCATATACAAAATATACAGAATAAAGTGCAATAGTGCCATGAGCTACAGTTAATGCACATTTACTCATCCAAACAATTTCTTAGTCTCATAGTCATTTTTAAGAATTCTAACACCTGGAGGACACTGTCAGAATACAGCAACTGTAAGTACATAAGGGCGGGTCTGATTTGGTTAAAATTTAATTTCTTTAAAAGAGTAACCAGATACCGCTTTCGGGGATATTCATAGAATGTACATAAAAATATAAAATGCAGCATGTCCTGTGGAGACTTCCCGTCGCAGCCACAGGGAGCTGCTGATTTCTTAAAAATATCCGACTTGGGTCTAATTAAAAGCTGATGAAAGATGTTAAACCTGAAGCGAGTCAGTAAAAATTTCTCATGGGTGGTGAAGGAGCATGTTAGATACAATTCCATTGAATCACAGGTTCTCAACATGATATACATTCTAACATTAGGTTTCAAAAGCTCAACTTCATCTCTTAGAGCATTACGATTCAGGAAAAAAAGCTCTCTTAATTGCAGCAACATCACCCTTAACTATATCCCTCGGGTTATCAAACAGGTTCAGGCGGCCAAGCTTCAAAAATTGGGACTTCAGATATTTAAGCCAGGGTACACACATTGCATGGTCAAGCGATAAAAGATCCTCCACTATCAAGTGGGTTAGAGGGATAGCATCACTTAACCATAATTTTACCCAGCACAGCAGTGGTTTCAGTCCAACAATGTCCGATAAATGCAAACAGCCAAGTTCTTCATGAGCAGCTAAATTCGGTGTACTCCCAGGGACACACAACAGACGCTTTAAAAATTTCTTTTCAACTATTTGTAGTTGATCACCGTTTGTGTAGCCCCATATCTCGCTTCCGTATACTGCAGTGGCTATGGATTTAGCGTTATATAGTTTCATCATAGCCACATTTGGCTTTTTCCCCAATTTAGAGGCAAAATTGAAGATGGAAGCATTTACCCTGGACATTTCCCCCTTCTTCTTGGCCAAATGTGGGGCCCAACACAGCTTCGTATCAAATAAAACACCCAGGTAAGAAAACGTCTGGGTGATGGGTATCGAAACATCATTCAGTTTAAAATTGAACTTCTTTTTAGGTTGACGGCCAACATGCATTATAGAGGATTTTGAGTTGTTGACCGTAAGGTCCCTATCAGACATAAATTTATTAAATCCATTCAAAAGTGCCTGAAGACCTAATTCTGTTCGTGAAATTAAGACCGCATCATCGGCATATAAAAGCAAAGGAATACCCCTCGCACCCGCTCTAGGACAATCAGATTTTATCTCTTGTAATTCAGCCTCCAGGTCATTTATATAAAAATTAAAAAGATAAGGGGCCATAATGCACCCCTGACGTACACCTTTATTAATTGGGAAACAACCCGTGGTTTCCCCAGTCGAAGAATACCTCACGTTGGCTCTTGTGTCATTGTGCAGATCCGCAAGGAACTCCACAATACCCCCATCTATTCCCCTGTCCTTCATGGTCCTCCACAGCCTCCCCCTGTTGACACAGTCAAAGGCTGAGGACAGATCCATGAAGGCAAGGTGAATTGCTCCCTTCTGTACGACAGTATATTTATTCAGAATAAGGAACAGGTTGAGACACTGAGTTATGGTTGAGCGCCCCTCACAAAAGCCATATTGAGAAATCGACAAGATGTGGTTTTCATTCGACCAACTTATTAGGCGTTGAAGTATAACTCTCCCCATAATCTTAACCATTGAATCAATTAGGGATATGGGTCGATAGCAAAGTGCACTTCCCCTATCTCCCTTCTTGAATACAGGGACTATAGTTGATAGTCCCCAAGATTCTGGACAACCCACTGTGGCCGCTGCATTAAATACGGCGACCAGAATGGGAGCCCAAAAAGCTGGATCAGACTTGTAAAGATCCGGGGGTATTCCGTCAGGCCCTGGCGCTTTATTAGCAGTGAGGCCCATTATGGCTGCCAAGACCTCACTGTTATCAAAGATAATAGAGCTAACCCTGTCATAGGGGGCAACAGCCATAGATCCAGAATTTTCAGAATAATATAAACTTTTAAAATGGCCTTCCCATTCCTCTTTGGTTATACAGCAGACAATTCCATCTCCAGGGTCCTCGGTCAAGAAAGGTTTCTTAACCAAAGCCCAGAATTTGGTGCTGCTATTCAGGGTAGAGGGGTCAAGTAATTCCTCCCAAGCCTCTTTCTTCAGTAGCTCCTTACGTGAGATAGTAATAGCCTTATATTCCTTTCTACAGAGTTTTACAACCTCCCGATCCCTCGGGGAAGCTGACAAAGCAAGCCTCAATTTGCGAGCAGCTACAGTGCAATCATGGCTAAACCATCTCGGTCCTACTTTAGCCTGGGTTTTATTAGGAACCGATAGGAACGCTGACACCTTCTCCGCAATATTTTGATAAGCCTCTAGAACCAATTTAGGTTCACCTCCCCCGTTGATACAAACGTCAATGTCCTCTGCACACCCTTCAGAGATGTTTTTATAGAGTATATCCGCGGAGTCAATTGACCATTTTAACCGCCTCCTCCCATCTGTTGTGCCCAATCTTCCTTGGACAGTACTCTTAAGACATTTTTTTCCCCATGGACAATTCAAACAGATTGTGACAGGATTATGGTCACTAAATTCACTAGGGAGGATGCAGAAAGAATCTAAAAAAGTTTGCAAAGTCCTAGAGACAAGTATATGGTCAATGAAGGTACCCCTTCCATGTCCCTTGAAGGTAGGGATGTCAAATCGGTATGAAGGGTCCTTTAAAGACATAGCCAAAGAGAGGTCAAGGTCATTCAGTAAGTCATTGCACATTTCCCCCTCATTGGTGTGCTCCATATGCAGACAATCCGCACGAGCACAGGTCATTTCTGATAAACACTTGTGCAATGGATCTACACAAGGATGCAGATTAAAATCCCCCAAAATCATGAGGTTATGGCCCACCTTTTCCATAAAATTAGAGACAAAGGAATTAAGAACATGGATATGATTCACACCTGCACCATCAAAAGCAGCATTGTAAAAATTCACCAGTCCCACAAGAACATTACATCCAGATAGAATTAGTCCCATAACCCCCGTGTGCTGAGCTTCTAATCTCCGTACTTCGCATGGTATCAATATGGAAACAAAGATTACAAGACCCCCCCTGGGCCTTCCCCGCAAAAAAGGCAAGGCCGGCACAAAGAAGGCCTTATACCCTTCTAAAAAGAGATTACAGCCCAGCTCCCAGGTCTCTTGCAGGCAAATGATAGAAAACTGCTTGATGTAGGTAACCCAGTTTACATCAGACATTTTGGCCGCAAGACCAGCAATATTCCAGGAGACAACAAGATTTCCTGAGGTTTTATCCACCGGGTTAAAAGAGTTTGTGATTTCACCTGAAGCCCTAGTAACCAGAGCCGCAGGTGCCCCCAGTCAATCACACTGCTCAAGACCGGATAACATTTCGAATCTATTCTGTGTATTTATATTCGACCCATATTGATACTGGCCGTCACTCGGACTCCTGTTATGAATTCTAATGGGCCCACCTGACCCACAAGGATTAGTAACATTATAACGAAACTGAGACTCCTGCACAGGAGTAAAAGGTTCAAGCCCCCGCCTGGTTAAATTCTGTTGTGGTGTAGGTTTACACAGATGCGCATAAAAATAACCCAAGGGGCGTACACAAATACTATTCATGTTATATACCAAAGCAGAAGCTCTCAAAAGGATAGTTGCCACGTGCTGGGGGTGCTTAAAATTTACGACTATACAGTCCCCTGTCCCAGTCTTTTTAGACGGCCCTACCCAATTTACACGTCGTACTGTCATAATTTGGTCCGAGTATGAGACAGGGAACCCACAGTTTTTGTTGAGCCAAGACACGGTTTTATTTTTCAAAGAGGTTTGGGATTCGTCAAAAGGAGATGCGGGATGGGTGCCGCAGGAGGGCACATTAGTTAGTACAACCACAAACGGGGCACAATCTGGTGGTAAATTAAGATAGCGGTTGTACCTCAGGGGTCTGGGAGCTCTACTGTTTATTTGCTTTGTAGATGGTTGCGGCGGAGCCGCTGCCACAGGGATATCTGGACGAATAGGAGTTTCAGAACCAGAGGTCACTGCAACAGCAGCGTTCCCCCTCGCCTTATTACATATATCATTAATATCGGCAAGTTCTCTCCCTTTCCTCCCAGAGTGTACACTTCCACTAAATGTGACACTATTCTTTGCTGGTAACAGACCACCCAGCCTTGTCACTTCCTTTGCTAGGTTATCTATCTTGCTCGTTAATGGTTTAATAAGCTCCTCCATTTTAGTTGTCAAGGAAGCCTCTAGATTTTTTATACGCGAAGCTAGAAAATCAGGAGTTATATTTACACCATTTCCATTACCATCATTGTTAGTGCCCGTGAAAACAAAAGGGGTTGGTATTGCAGGGCTGATAATTGCCTTACCATCCTTTTTTTTAGACTTATCTTGCTTCCCATTTACCCTTTGAGACAGTGTTCTACAAGTTCTTATGGCCCTAGTTTCTGGTTGGGGCTCATGTAACACACTAGTATCAGGACATGACAGCACCTGTGGGTCAGAATGAACCTCCACGTTTACTAAAATGGGCACTGGAGGGTCAATAGAAATTACATCAATCGAGTTAATTGCACAACCTTGTATCAGATTGATAGGGGAATTTTCCAATAACGTTTCCCCTACCACAGTGCTTTTCCCCAACGATGCACGTCTGTCATTATTTATCTGGCTTACTTTCCTAACCAGGAAATTATCAAGAGTAGCAGGACCCACCAGTACCTTATCATTTTTGGGTTTTGACATTGTAAATACAGATGCAGCTAATACTTGCAAACAGGTACCCTTCAATCTAAGCACTCTCTATTATGATTAAAACAACCTATAAAACAAAATATTAAAAGTTATCAGATGTCTTACACGCTCCTGGCGCGGAAATGGTCCTAAAGGGGCAATATAAGGGTCCTGGCCCAGCCCAGTCTCCTCAGGCCTCTGAGGGCCACAGAGGGCCCGCCCTTTGCCCGGGCTAAGCCCGGCGTCCCGCGACGCGGAGGTGCGAGCGTCTTTATGCGCCTCCTGGCGCTCCTCGCCCGTCAATGACCCGCGCCGCCGCTGAGGCTGCCGGGGTTCGTAGTCCCGGGGCGGCTGCGGTGATGGTGGCGGTGTCAGGGGAAGAGGTTCGGCGTTACAGCATTCCCTGACAGGCTGCAAGACTCTTGGCGGTGGATTCGGCAAACCGCAAGTCCCCCTTCACTCAGGTGAGCTCCCCCCGCTCTGCCGAGGTGCGAGCGTCTTTATGCGCCTCCTGGCGCTCCTCGCCCGTTAATGACCCGCGCCGCCGCTGAGGCTGCCGGGGTTCGTAGTCCCGGGGCGGCTGCGGTGATGGTGGCGGTGTCAGGGGAAGAGGTTCGGCGCTACAGCATTCCCTGACAGGCTGCAGGACTCTTGGCGGTGGATTCGGCAAACCGCAAGTCCCCCTTCACTCAGGTGAGCTCCCCCCGCTCTGCCGAGGTGCGAGCGTCTTTATGCGCCTCCTGGCGCTCCTCGCCCGTTAATGACCCGCGCCGCCGCTGAGGCTGCCGGGGTTCGTAGTCCCGGGGCGGCTGCGGTGATGGTGGCGGTGTCAGGGGAAGAGGTTCGGCGCTACAGCATTCCCTGACAGGCTGCAGGACTCTTGGCGGTGGATTCGGCAAACCGCAAGTCCCCCTTCACTCAGGTGAGCTCCCCCCGCTCTGCTGAGGTGCGAGCGTCTTTATGCGCCTCCTGGCGCTCCTCGCCCGTCAATGACCCGCGCCGCCGCTGAGGCTGCCGGGGTTCATAGTCCCAGGGCGGCTGCGGTGATGGTGGCGGTGTCAGGGGAAGAGGTTCGGCGCTACAGCATTCCCTGACAGGCTGCAGGACTCTTGGCGGTGGATTCTGCAAACCGCAAGTCCCCCTTCACTCAGGTGAGCTCCCCCCGCTCTGCCGAGGTGCGAGCGTCTTTATGCGCCTCCTGGCGCTCCTCGCCCGTCAATGACCCGCGCCGCCGCTGAGGCTGCCGGTGTTCGTAGTCCCGGGGCGGCTGCGGTGATGGTGGCGGTGTCAGGGGAAGAAGTTCGGCGCTACAGCATTCCCTGACAGGCTGCAGGACTCTTGGCGGTGGATTCGGCAAACCGCAAGTCCCCCTTCACTCAGGTGAGCTCCCCCCGCTCTGCCGAGGTGCGAGCGTCTTTATGCGCCTCCTGGCGCTCCTCGCCCGTCAATGACCCGCGCCGCCGCTGAGGCTGCCGGGGTTCGTAGTCCCGGGGCGGCTGCGGTGATGGTGGCGGTGTCAGGGGAAGAGGTTCGGCGCTACAGCATTCCCTGACAGGCTGCAGGACTCTTGGCGGTGGATTCGGCAAACCGCAAGTCCCCCTTCACTCAGGTGAGCTCCCCTACAGATAGTCAAAATACCAGCTCTTCAGTCTGCAAATTGTCCAGAACACTTCAGCAAAATGTGTATTCAGAATTAATTTTTTGAGACTACATCTCTCTAAAATCACGACACTGACTGTCTTACTAAATGAGTGCATTTTACACTTCATAGCACTCAGTATCCTTAAGTCAGTTGCTCCTGATGTAAGTCTGGGTTTAAAGGGATAACAAAGAAAAGAAAAACGCAGTGAAGAGATTTACTAGGATGAGACATGTGGGCATGCTTTTTTAGCCTGAAGATCAATTGGAGAGCAGTGGTTTGTGCACGCTGGAGCTTGGTGATAAAGATCATGTGGAGTCCAGCATAAAAAGGCCTATTTCCAACTTCCCACAGTGAAGCCTCAGCTGCTGCTTGCTTACCCAAAGGAAACAGCATGTATTTAGGTAGACAAGCGGCACTGAAAGTGATCGCGAAAGCGATCGCTATTGTAAAAAGAAAACCACACCTGCAAGTGGTGTGCGCGCGCGCCACTGCGAGCCATATATTTTCAATTATCGCGCCCGTGTCTGGGCACGATAGTTGAAAACATATGGGCTTTGGTGTGCGTAACAGACACCAATAGGCCATGGGCGGAGCAATGCGCCCGCCTTTGGCCTAGTGCGTGCTCTGTTTAAAAAAACACGCAAACAAAGCCCAATAGCGCAACCCAAAAGGAAAAGCACAAGCACGGACGAGCGTCTACGATTCCAGGGTCCGTTTTCAAACCCCGGACAAAAGGGCTCTCGCCTGCGTGAGGATTGCTGCGCACTGCAACGCAGGGCGTGAGCCCTAAAAAAGGAATACTACATTCCTTTTCTAAGTGGCTGCATTGTATGTTGTGGTGAGGCAGAGGCACGTTTTGGCTGCAGTACAGAGGGGAAGGAACGGGCAACAGAGAATTTATAGGGTCAAAGTTACACTCTTTGACCAAACAGAGGAAGACATTTATAGGCTTGCTAGTAGTGTGTTAGATTTAATAGATGAACCTTACCCTTTCTTAAAAAGAGACACACATAGCGCCCAGGCCATTCCCTCACACGTTCAAGTACTGTGCACTTTGCACATTTTAGCATCAGGGAGTTACCAAGTCATTGTGGCTGAGGCAAAAAGCATTGCACAGAGTGCACTATCTCTGGATTTTAGAACTTCTCTTGAAACCATGTTTCTAAAAACGAATAGCTGCTTTGTGTTTCCTCATAAACCGGGTGATCTACAAGACAACAAGTTTGCATTTCAGAGTGCATTTCACATGTGTGATGCACTGCGTAGCACACATAGAATAGGAAAATGCCTCTCAGGATTGTTTTTGTGCAGGAAGATAGCCGTTCCAGCATAAACACAATCCTGCCTACAATGCAGGCACCCTTACAACATGACGCATGGGTGCATGCGTTGGCGCTAGGCAGTCAAAGGTTCTAGGAAAGGACAGGAATGTGCTATGTATTGTTAAATACGGCCAATAATCCCTCTAATATTTTTCCTCAATGTGCTGCAATAAAGGTGCTCTCTACAATGCAGCTAAGGCTGCGTACACTGAAGACAATTAACAACTTAATTTGCAAGCACGTAGGGTATGCAAGCTACCAAAATTAGCTGCTTAGTATGGGTGCCATATGCCCTAAAGCAAAAAAAGAAAAAAATGCTCCCCTTACCTCTGGGTTGGTCTAAAGACACCCATTACAGGGGCTCTTCGCACCCCTGGACATGGTTGCCACAGCATCTTGTGCCCTAATTGTTCTACCTACAATTCGTCTTTATTTGATATCTCCAAGTCGCTCTTATCTCCTCCTTGCACCTTTTCTTACCCCTATCCACTGCTACTCAATCTCTCTTGTTTGTCTTGATCTCCTTCCTTCTATGTTTTAATTTTTTTCTTCTTTCCTTGCTCCTCCTTACCCTCCCCACTTTTCTTCATTTCTCTCTACTCCACATCTCCCTCATTCGTCCTCCTCTTCTCTCTCCCACTGACTCCCTCTAATCTCCCTGTTCACTTTCATTCCAACCCTACTCTTGGCTCTTCAATAAATAATTTTTTCCAGAGCCCACATGCTGTCCATTCCGCTCAGCGCCTAGATACCCCTTGGTGATTGTCACGCTTTAGAAATTCTATCTCATTCATTCAAAAAATCTATATCTTGAATATGTTTCTCTCTCACCACCTCATGTCTCTTCTTATCTCCGACCTCCTTGTCTGTCACCTTTTGGTCTACCTATCCCCTTTTGGTTGTTTTATTGTCCTTTTCTTGCCCATTCATTACCTCCCTTTTTTCTTTCCTTTCTACATTTAACTCCCCTTTCTTTCTTTTCTCTCCATATCTTGCTTATTCACGTGTTCCTTTCTCTGAGTTACTTCCATAGCTTATCCTCTCCATATGGGCCTCCTTTTCTCTCTTCACTCACATCTCCCCTCTCTCTGGCACTCCCAAATCTTCTTTTCTCTCCATCTTTCTATTTTCTTTCTCATTTCCTATCTATTATATTTTCTTTCTTTCTTTCCCATCCCCATACTTATATTTTCTCTCTTTCTCTACTCTCCTATCCTTCTTTCCATTTTGTCTTTACTATCTTCTTGTTAATTTTATAATAGTGTCTCTCCTCTTCCTTTATTCTCTTTACTTCATATCGCAATCTCACCCCTCAATTCTTTCTTTCCTTAATATCTTGCCTCCATAGTTGACGTGCTCCTTCCAACCTCATTCTATACACCTCTGTTTAATCTCACCCTTACGGTTTTTCTTAATTTCTGCTGCCTTTTCACCTCATCCAACAGCTTTTACCTATCTCCTTGTCCTCTTTTCTACCATATGACAAGCTCGTGCATAACCCATTGAATGAATGTTTGGCCTCTGCTTTGCTGTATCCTCAGTTTTGAGTTTTATCAGTGCTTGCCTGGGACCGGTTTCATTCTCTGTTTAATGACTCTTCCTCAACCCCTCCCGTAGGAAAAGACAATGCAGAACTAAACCCAGGGAGACTTTACAAAATGTTTAGCAAATCAGTGCAGTCTTTGGCTGCCTGTGTTTTCATTTAGGGAGAACGTGGCCTGGCAGTTTGGGCTTCACTGTTCCTATTGGAGCTGAGTCAAGACTGATTTGCATATGGCTGGGTCCAAACTGAGTTGACCTGGAGGGCAAAAGAACAGTGGTTTGGAATGCTAACCCTGAGTGATTTCCGGTGGTTAGACAGGGATGTGAGCCAAAACATTACGGCTCTTCAAAGCAGGCATAATAGTGGAGCAAATGTTAAAAGTCTCCATTTTTTTCAAACGTTGTATTTGTGTTGCACTGTGCTGCACACACACAGTGGGATAAGTCGTAAAGGATATTTTTGCAACAAGAAGGATCCCCTTTCAGTACAAAACCTATTCTTTTAGAACCCTCACACCGTCATACCAAGGTCAGGGCCACTACAATTATGCAAGGTAGTGGCCCTTTCTGCATAACTATGGATTTGCCACATGGGCACATAATCCATCATCTACTGTATAGTCTTCAGATTTTAAACCCAAAAATATTTTCCTAGCTTGAATGTATCAAAAGGTATTAAAACCGGGACTATCTTTATAACTGCTTAGCAGAAGACCCCTTGCAAAGGTTAACCGGTCACCTTTATTTTGCTAATCATTGTATTTGGGTGTTAAATTGATACTAATGAGGTGAAACATTTGCCCAAACAGTGTTAGCATGTGTGAAAATGCCCCAAAAATATAGTATTACTATCACAAAATATGCCACATTACACCGCATATTTGCATCTTCTTGCCTCATAATTCAACCCTGATGCATAATTTGGTCCTCTCCTGACACATAATTCATGTGGCTCTGATTATGGTGCAAAGTACAGGTGGGTGTGTCAACAAATTAGCAGGGACTGCTGAGCCAAGGGTCGGCTCTAGCTCTTAAGACCCTATGAACAAGCTGAGCCTTGTAAATATGTTGTATGTCAATAATGCAGAACAGATCATGTAAGAATATGGTAAGGTGTTTTCAAAATTCAAAAATGTAAATATGCAATTGTTTGCCAGGGCCATTAGAATAATTTGATTTTACAGTAGTGGCTTTTTTCCTCATAATGAGGATTTGGTGTATTTGCCACATAATCCATCATCTACTGCATAATCTGCAGATTTTGACCCCAAAAAATTGTTTTAGGTCAAACAGATCAAAGGTTACTAAATATGTGGCCACGTGTTTGCACACAGTGAAAGGCCTCTAGCAAATGTTAGGGTCAACTTTCAGTTGATTATTTCTGCATTTGGTTGTTAAACTGGTAGTAATTAGAAGAAACCTTTGCATAGACATCTTTATCATGAGTAAAAATGGCAAAACAATTAAGTAATATAAACAAAAAATTTGCTGCATTATGCAGCGTAATTTGTATTTTCTTGCTGCATAATTTGGTGCATCCATGCAGCATAATTCTATTGGCCCTGACCTTAGTACATCAGATTGTGTGCTGAAGGATTTATTAAAAGTGAGTTTTTAAACAGAACCGAGAATGTCCTGGAAGTCGTTATTTTGTTGTTGCAGTTTTATGTGCAAACACGACCAGAAGTATTCAAGCACTTTGCATGAGCATCAGACTGGAAGCTGTTTTCAAAGTTCCAAAGTTAGCAGCTAGGGTGGCCAACTGGCATGGCTGCAAATTCAGGATGGTGAGTGTAAAAATTCAGGACAAGGGGTCAAAATTTAGGACAAAAATTCAGGACAGAAGGTCAAAATTCAGGACACAAATTCGGGACAACAGGTATGCTTTGCAGACACATCAGTGGATGTCATGCAATTGTGTATAAATAAATACGCAAGGAACATAAGTACAAGTCACTTCTTCAGCCCTGTCACTTTCTCCTGCCCTATCACTTCCCCTACCCCGTCACCGCTCCTTCCCTGACATTTCCCCTGCCCCGTCACTGTTCCGGCTTCTTCACTGCTCCTGCCAGTCCACTGCTTCTGCCCATTCACTGCACCTACCTGTTCACTGCTCCTGCTCATGCCTAATCACTGCTCCTGCCCGTCACTTCTCCTGCCCCATCACATATCCTGCCTCGTCACCGCTCCTGCCCATTCACTGCTCCTGTCCAGTTCACTGCCCCTGTTCTTTCACCGATCCCGCCCGGTTACCGCTCCTGCTCATGCCTAATCACCGCTCCTGCCCCGTCACTTCTCCTTCCCCATCACCTCTTCTGCGCCGTCACTTCTCCTTCCCGTTCACTTCTCCTGCCCGGTCACCTCTCCTGCCCGGTCACCTCTCCTGTCCCATCACTGCTCCTGTCACATCACTTTTCCTACCCTTTCATTGTTCCTGCTCCATTCACCGCTCCTGCTCGTTCACTGCTCCACTGTCCCATCACTGCTCCTGTCACATCACTTTTCCTACCCTGTCATTGTTCCTGCTCCATTCCCCGCTCCTGCTCGTTCACTGCTCCCGTCCGGACAGCACTCCTGCCCCATCCCTTCTCCTGCCCCATCACTTCTCCTGTCCCATCACTTCTCCTGCCCCTGTTCACTGCTCCTATCCTTTCACTGCTCCTGTCCGTTCACTGCTCCTGCTCATGCCTAATCACCGCTCCTGCCTGTCACTTCTCCTGCCCCGTCACTTCTCCTGCCCAGTCACCTCTCCTGCCCCATCACCTCTCCTGCCCCGTCACCTCTCCTGCCCCATCACTTCTCCTTCCCTGTCGCCTCTCCTGTCCCGTCACTGCTCCTGCCCCGACACCTCTCCCTGCCCTCTCACTTCTCCTGCCCCTTCACTTCTCCTGCGCCGTCACTTCTCCTTCCCGTTCACTTCTCCTGCCCGGTCACCTCTCCTGCCCGGTCGCCTCTCCTGTCCCATCACTGCTCCTATCACGTCACTTTTCCTACCCCGTCATTGTTCCTGCTCCATTCACCGCTCCTGCCCATTCACTGCTCCACTGTCCCATCACTGCTCCTGTCACATCACTTTTCCTACCCTGTCATTGTTCCTGCTCCATTCCCCGCTCCTGCTCGTTCACTGCTCCCGTCCGGACAGCACTCCTGCCCCATCCCTTCTCCTGCCCCATCACTTCTCCTGTCCCATCACTTCTCCTGCCCCTGTTCACTGCTCCTATCCTTTCACTGCTCCTGTCCGTTCACTGCTCCTGCTCTGCCTAATCACCGCTCCTGCCCGTCACTTCTCCTGCCCCGTCACTTATCCTGCCCAGTCACCTCTCCTGCTCCATCACCTCTCCTGCCCCGTTACCTCTCCTGCCCCATCACCTCTCCTTCCCTGTCGCATCTCCTGTGCCAGAACTGCTCCTGCCCCGACACCTCTCCTGCCCTCTCACTTCTCCTGCCCCTTCACTTCTCCTGCGCCGTCACTTCTCCTGCCCGTTACTTCTCCTGCTGGGTCAATTCTCCTGCCCCATCACCTCTCCTTTCCCGTCGCCTCTTCTGTTCCTCACTGCTCCTTCCCTGGTCCCTCTGTGTAGCACATTGACAAATTACACAAGGGGGCAAGTTTGAGGAAAGCTCCTCTGTAATCACTAACTACGATCTCACTGGCACATGTTATGCTAAAGGCAGAGGGCGGGCGCATTGTCATTTGAAAGGGGATAATCAGCCTCAGTCCGAATGACAATGGGCTTGCCCACAGTCTGTGCGGGCTCAGGGAAGGGCAACTGCAGCCTCTGGAGTTCAACAGAGAAGTGTGAGCTGGCCCCGAGATCTTTTAATCTTTTGGGGCTTCTCACAGGGACTGCTGTAATTAATGACCGAAATTACAGACAAATGGCGTCCATAAAAGGAATGATTACGGACAACGGACATTACACCAAACTCGACCCGAAGGTATTGGAGCGCTTTACATGAGCACCGTATTTACATTACACATTCAGGCATGGGGAGATTAAGTGATGTGCCCAGAATCCCAGCATGCGGACGCGACCTTGAGGCTCAAACCCTAGTTTCCTGCACCAAAGTGAGCACTTTAGCTGATGGACCACATCCTCTCGTCACTGATGTATTTGCTGGGCTTCCGGGTGTGCCTGCCACAAAAAGAGAGCAGCGTAGCAAGGTGGCTTGCTGCATTGCGCTGTTTGAAAGATTGATATTTCAGCCCCTAAGAGGCATAGCTGCCTTTGGCCATACATTATCTCTACTATTTTGCAACAATGTGCTCCGCATATTTCTAATTCTCTGCGTAAGTGAACATATTGGGGAGCTTAAATGTCCATGGGGTTCTTCTCGCAATTCAGATGTTTAATCAGTTTGTACATTGCTGCTGTGATGTTGGTCATCAGATGTTTCGCCCATCTCTACATCCTCAATGGTTTCCCCAGTGGCATCTTAATTTTCTAAACTCTCTGGTTCTGCAGTGTTGTTTGTTGTGAAATAACATATATTGTTTTAATGAAAATTATCTGTTATGGTTTGACTTATGTATAGCAAAACTACGTGAACCATAATGCATTGCTATACAGCCATAAATAAAGATTGGCATGTTTTGACAGTAATATATTGTTATACATTTGGTAAAGTATCGCACTTATAAAAAGAACAAAAATTATATTTATTGAAAGTTATTGCTTAACAAATCATTATGAGATTAGAATTTTTCATTTCAATAATATTGTATGAAAAGTTTAAACTGAAAATTACATCCATATTTACAATGCAAATATGTCTCACAAAGTGAATAAACATTATTAAATGTTAGCATCCACACAATTAAGATTTGTTTTCTAAAGATCATTTTATTACCTATGTTTGTTGGAGGAAGATTTGATATGTTGATGTCTGTAACTCTTGGCACTGTTTCTGGTGCAAGGGTGCATTCTATCATTTCCTCCACTGGATTTGCGTGGGGGGTGGGGGGGGGGTGGGAGAGAAAGTGGAAGGAGTACCATCTCCAGTACGGAGAGCATCAGACATTCTTTCCACAAGCTTGTCTTTTGTGCGAGACCGTAAATCATACCAGTGATTACAGGGGCGTAGCTAGAGCTTCTGGCGCCCGGGGCTATCCCTCAGATTGCCGCTCATAGCCGATAGCGGGAGGCAGAGTGGGGGGGCTGAGGAAAAAAGGACATATTTGCTCCGGAGCTCTCAATGAAGATGACCGTGTAGGTTGGCTCTTTCGCGCCAAAAACCTCCAGCTTGTTATTGATATAGAGAAGTTAATTTCACAGAAGACCAAGGGGCATATTATCAAGGTGGTTTATCTCCGCTTTTTTGGCTTTAAAAGCCAAGAAAGCGGAGATAAAATTATCTCCCTATTACCTAGCTGTCGCTAAGACCAGTTAGCGACAGCTAGTAGGAGATAGCGACCATCTTGGGCCCTGCTTTGCATGTCAGTGATATTTATCACTAATGACATGCAAAGTGGGCGTGCCAAGATGTTAGCGACTGGAAACAGTCGCTAACATCGCTATCTCCTATTACCAACTTTTGGAGATATTCGCGCTAAGCGCGAATATCTCCAAAAGCTAACACCTACCCCTGAGTAGTTCTTAGCCATGTTATCCAATGGTAGGTGGATAACATGGCTAAGAGCATTAGCTCGTTAATGCATGAATATCGCTGACTTTTCAGCGATATTCATGCATTTCGGCCGATTTTTATCGCTTAGGAGATAAACCTTGATAATAGCAAGGTTCCTAAGCGATAAAAATCGCCGCAGCTCGGCGATAAAAATATCGCCGCTAAACCAACATAGCGATAATTATCACTAGTTGTTGGTAATATGCCCCCTAGTGACTTAGAGAAATCGCACACTGCTTTTGTGTTCTGACATTCTTGGTGTGCTTTACGCCATACCGTTAGACATACTCCATTATTTCATCCCATTACCATGTATTTTTAACCTTATTCCTCATCACCAGTGCTTTAAATGGGCCGGTACTCACCGGTACTGAGTACCGGCACTTCTACATTTTCGACGCTTGAGTACCGGAACTTCTTCTTTGTCCAAAGAGAGTACCGGTACTCATGTGAATGTAAGCCAAGCTCCGTGAAATTGGCATTTACAAGAAGAAGCGCAACACAGCTGTCCGTTTTCGCGAAGCACTCTGATCGAGTTTTAATCTACCCCCCACAATGTGCTAATTGAGTGGCCGCCAGTAGGTATTCATTCAGAGCCAAGGAGCTGGCAGGAAGTCTGGGAGGAGCTGGCAGGAAGTCTGGGAAGAGCCGACACACACTGTGACTCCTGACACAGCCTGTGACTCTCTGTCTGCTCTGACCAGAGTCAGACTGGGACAGAAATTAGGCAAAGGCGCCAAAATGTGTGGTAACTGTGAGCATGTTACAGCCTCACTGCTTAGCTTTCTATTCCCTGTTGTAACTGGATGCAGTGTACCTGACCCCCAGGCATCAGCCCTTCACCAGGCCTCGTCGGGCTCATAACAGGGTGCAGTGGCGGTGGGGGGAGGAACCTGCGCCAGGCAGATCTCTTCCACTAAAAGCATCTGCATCCTGAGATAAAGGCACGGTTCTCCCCTTCTGTGCGGACTTTTATTCCAGTCCTTTTGATTTTAGTCACATTTATATTCCACCTGGAGTTGCCAGATACTTCAAAGACATTTGCACTCCTTTACTTTCTTTGCTATTTTTGAAGTTCATTATTGCCACATTTGGCCTCTTGGAGAAAAGGTTAAACGTATATTAATTGTTTCCGTGGTATATTTGATGTACTACGGGCCTCGAGTTCGGAGCACTGAGCAGAGAACAGTATTACTGCAGATATTGTTTGTTCACTACACATGAAGGTGCTTTTTTTTGTTCAGCTCACGTCATACATATGTTCTTGGCATTTCCTCGGATGAGGGTTTGATCGTGGTTTGAGGTCACAGATGTGCCTTATTAAAGGGACAGACGCCGCCCTTCGGCCTAGTTCCCTGGTGTTGCAGTTAATCAGAGCCTTCGCTCTTACGTCACTACCTTGACAGCACAGCACTGAATGCGGACACTGTTGAGGGTGCATTTCATCAAAGCCCTCGCTCTGATGTCACTATGTTGACAGCACTGGATGTTGACACTGCTGGGTTGCATTTAATAAGAGCCCTCACTCTGCTGTCAGTTCGTTGACAGCACAGCATTGGATGCTGACACTGCTGGGGGGTGCATTTAATCAGGGCTGCTGGGGGGGGGGGGTGCATTTAATCAGGACTCTCCTTAGCTTTGCTTCGAGAGTTTAGTGCAAGAGGCGTCCATATGCAGAATATTCTGGTGCCCTCCAGAACACCAGGCAGCGGCAGACTGAAAGCAAGTGTGAATAATTATGAAACTGTATTAGTAGGCAGCTGAGATCATGCGTGTAGGTAGGGCCTCTTACATCCCGTTTGGTACAGTCTGGTGCCGAAGTGTCCATTAATTTATGGTGCTCTGCAGCAGTTTTAAGATCTTCTTAGAGTTTCTTGACGCTCAAATGGGTGTACTTTCTGATATATATAGGTATCTTGTGCAAGTCATATGTGATCTTGGTGTTGCACCATGAGAAGCCCACTTTAATAATAAATGTACCCTTTTGTACGTATAAGGGAAATGCATTAATCAAATATATACCAGAAATGCTTCCATATAATTATGCACATCAGCACACCAATTAAAGCTCCCTCACATTAAATGTGTGCCCCTGACCGGATACCATCGCACTGTCCACAGCCCGCCACATAGCCCCGCCCCAAGCCCCGCCCCAAGCCCCGCCCCCCCCTAGTACACATCTCAATTTGGTGAGTACCTGCACTTATTTTTTTCCATTTAAAGCACTGCTCATCACCACATTCCGTAACTTCCAGTCTGGGTTGTGACCCCTAGCTATGTGTGTGCCCATCCATTTCTGGTGATTTCCAGCAGTTTTAAGATCTTCTTATAGTTTCTCATTGCTCAAATGGGTGTAATTTATAATATTTATATGTTTCCCTCATCTTCATTGCTTAATTTTGCTCACGCGGAAGTGTCACTCATAGTTGTTGAAATGTCACTCATAATTACACTGAAATTCTAAAAATGTAACACATAGCAATCTGAAACCTTGCTATGCATTATGATGCTATTTATTTCAAAAAGTCATATTGAGAAGTTTAATAAAAATCAATTCGTAGATTACAGCACTGCACGCAGCGCCACCAGATATTATTAACCTGAAGTAAGTTGCATGGCTAGTCTAAGTAATTACATTACAATACAATGAGGCATGATGGGGGGGGGTAAGCCTCAGGAGAAGAGGCTGACTGAGGTACACATAGCCTAGATATCTATGCTGTATTATTTCAAAAAGACACTTCAAGACACTGAGCAGTAATAATCCTAAAACTAAACGTAGGATCCATCCCCAGCTAGACTCCCTCTCTGCATCTGGCTGTATCCCTAGCTGGGAAGAACCCCCACAATCATGCTCTACGCTGCCTCCAGCTCTTTACTGTTCACCAGTGAATGCAGCCGGTACCTGTGCAGGGGAGCCCGACCACTGTTGTCCTCAATGTTCGGCCTCATGGGAGCCCTAATGAATGCACTGTTTGCTGCCGCAGTACTAGAATAGAAACTTAATAGGAGTTTACTGCAAAAGAAAGCAGAATGGTAAACTGCAGAGCACTTAGTGGTTCTGGTGTGGCAGCCCGTAATTTGTATTGCCTTAAGCAGCCGCCTAGAATCGCATACATGGGGTGTAAAATCAACATAGGCCTCCCCAAACCCAGATTTAAGCATATAAAACAAATTGTAGTATTTGAACATCTGTATGACAATTCTTGGTCTGATATTGAGTAGAAAAGGGATATTGGGAATTACCCTAGGTATCAGAGGTGTCAATAATTATATTCTCTGAGCAAAGGTATGTTTGTTGCCTGCTTACGTACCCTAGAGCAGAAGAATTCCAAAAAAGGTGAAGTGATTATTCCAGTGAGCAGTTGGAGATTAACGGGGGCACATTGATATTTTCCCCAAAAGTTTGTCTTTACTAGAGAAACATTCTTCAACCAACTAAAATCTCCAATACAACATCGGAAAACGTCTGCTGTCTTTTGTTTCTTCCATGATCTTTGCCTTTATCCTAACAGGACACTGTAAAAAGTCTCCATAACTCTACTGGGCCACAGAGACATATCATAAATCGTAAATCATACGTTCTTATATAGCGCCTTTTTTTCACCGTAAGGTCTCAAGGCGCTTGCTTTGGGAACCCGTCCTGACCTTTCCCTGCAAGATTACCCCTACTGGGCATCCCCAAGGTGAAGACCAGGTATCCCATCGCGGTGGGGCCGTAGTGGAGATTAAGCAAGCTATTGCCCAGAGTTGCAGAGTGTGAACCCACGATTTGAGTAGGCACCGAGGCGAGAATTATCGAGTCCGTGGACATTTTGAGCTCAAGACCCTGCTGCATCGGGGATTGAACCCTGGTCCCAGGTCTGACCTTTGCATTAGGGACTGCCTCATCTAACCGGTGAGCCACACTTCTCCATTTGTCTTCAGAGTGCTAACTAAGCAACGTGAGACAGATAATTCACTTCCTTGTTCCGATTCGTTAATATGGAATCATTATTGCCGAATCCGGAGAAATCGCTAATAAAGAACACCACTTCTTGAACATGTGATTTACAGATTGAATATTTGCAATTTGTTATTTATCGCAAATAATGAATCAGTAAATGACATGTATGAATATAAGGCCCCAATTTACTTATTACAGGGGGCTTGTGACATCTCTAGTAGAAATTAATAAAGAAATGAGGTAGCTTCTCAGGTGCAGAAAGGAGATACTCACGGCAGCATGTTTATTTTTTGCATATGTTAAGTAATTATAGGAAAGGTGGCATCTCTCGAATGTTTCTCCACATTCAGAGCTGCAGCGTTTTTTTTTTAAATGTGACTTGTATTAAACTGATTCAAATATGTTAATGCATATATGAGCTCTCCAGTCATTGCAGGTGACAGTTCAGCCATAGGAACAACTTAAATTAAATGACTGATCAAAAGTCATGCATAAAGCAAAGAGCTGTATTATCAACTCTCTCTTAACTTTGGCTTAAGTCCTTACAGACATAAACAAATGTCCCCTGATCTAAAAGTTTCTGATTCAACTGCCCTTTGGTAGAGTAAGGAGTTGAGAAGTCTGGTGACGGATGACCTCTGTTGGGAATCAGAGCTTGGAACCATTGGCCTTCATCTGGAACTATTTTTACACTGTAATGTAATTGCTCTGTTTGATCCGAGAGCATTTTATCGCTATCACGGGAATATGTGTGCCCTTGTTCCCATTGTATTAGCCTTCCCAGGTCTCCATGCGCTCTCCCTCCCAATCTCCAAGTGCTCCTTAACCTCATTACTGCAAACTTCTAGTTTTGGGTAATTATAATGGATTTCTCCATAAGCTGGCTTATGGCCAACCCTTGGAAATATGCAGAGATGCGGGATGTGTGTAGCGCCATTGACTTTACCATAAGGATTTGGCAGTGGAGTAGCACACGTTCCCTGCTCCCCAATTCCGGCCCAGAAATGCGTTCTACAGGCATATGCACAGACACTATAGATGCTCATGGCTATTGTTGTATGTTTTGTTATCGCGAGGTGTGGTGTTTTGCGATGTCAGTCCATGTTAACGGCATGTATCTATTGTTTTAGACCTATGCACTATACAAATGCATTCAACATAGTATAATATAGTATAATACAGGAGACAGTGCTCATAAGGGTAAATGACGTTAGATGCTTTGGATAAACAATGCTGAATAAACTCCCCCAGCTCTAAGCTTGGACTACATTTGTTTCCTTATATCATACTTTTTGCTGTACCATATTATAAAATATTCTTTTGCATGACGCTATATACACAAAGATGGGCATCCAAGAGCTTTAATAAGGGCTAGTGATTTAAGATAAAATATCAAATGAGGAAAAAGGACCCCACATATGGATACCAGCTGTGCCCTTTGTTTACAATTTAAAATGTTGAGCAGATAAAACCAGGAAATAAATATGATAATCTGCTATTGATTAACATGGTTAAAACTGTGTTGTGACATAGTTCTGAAACTAAAAATCATATTCATTTGTGTGCAAGTTCTCTGAAAGACTGTTCCATCTAAAAACAAATTTGTATACATTTCCTGGAAACTCTTAGTAGCACCTTTTTTGTGCCCAAGGAGATCTCGTAGGCTGGTCTACTGTTGCAAGTTGCATTTAACCTTAAATGTACATTCATTAGGACAATAAGTGTTAGATCTGGGGGTCTCTAGTTGGCAGAGGTAGGTACCACTGTCCAAATAGGGACCCTTGCTTCTAGTCAGGGCAAGGAGATAACCCTCTGAGATAACCCCTGCTCACCCTCTAGGTAGCTTGGCACGAGCAGTCTAGGCTAACCAGAGGCAATGCGTAAAGTATTTGTACCAACACTCACAGTAACACAGTGAAAACACCACAAACTGACTCCACAACAGTTTAGAAAAATAAAGGTATTTTAATCTAAACTACACAAGACCAAAACGACAAAAATCCAACATACACAGTTCAAGAATATGGTTTCAAAAGAGTTCTTAAGGTTGCGTTAAAATTCTTAGGTTGCGATAGAATTCTCTACGTTGCGATAGAATTCTCTACTGATGCGTGAAAAGTTCACAGTTGCGTCACGTTTACTCACAGTACCTTTTAGTTGCAACAAAGTTCCAAAAGCAGAAGCTGGTGCGGTGGAAAACAAGCGATGCGTTGCTCCTGAGACCCTGGGGAGGCGATGCGACAGCCCCGCTGCAGCAGCGGGCGTATTGCGATGAATCCGGTCTGTATGGGGAGGAAGGCCACTTGTATGGATTCCGGTGCGTAGGTTCCGTAGGAAGTCTGTTCTCGCAAAGGCACGATGCGACGATCTCGTAGGGGCTGCGACGATCTCCGGGGCGACGATGCGCGGTCCAGCGGGGATCCCCTCTCTCGCAGCTCCTTGATGCGTTGATTCTGCGATGACACTCGCAGCGACGTGATGCGACCCGCAAGCAAGCGGTGCGGCGATCTCACCCAGCGACGACAGGCTCTGCGACGACACTCGCAGCGATGTTCAATTCTCCCGCACCGGTCTGGTGCGTCCCGCAAACGAAGGATGCGACGGCTCTGGCAGCGGCGTCAGGCACTGCGACGATCTCGACCTCCGTAACGGCGGGAAACTTCTCGCACTGTCGGGGATGCGCTCCGCAAGCTAGCGATGCGACACTTTTCAAGTTCAAAAGTCACTCAAGCTCTGTTTCAAGCTTCCCAGCTCAGGTACAACTTCCAGAGGCCCCACAACTGGATCAAGCACTCTAGGAAGGACAGAACTCTCTCAGCAGAGTTCAGGGAAGCTGGGGGTGAAGTCCTTTTGTTCCTGGGACTTCAAAACAGGGAGCCAGCTCCTCTCAGGCCCTTGGAGATTCCTTCAAGACAGGGGACACAGCTCAACAGCAAAGTCCTTCCCCTCTCCTTGGCAGCAAAGCAACAGGTCAGTCCAGCAGAGCAACAGCAGGACAATCTTCCTTCTTCAGTTTCAGCTTTCTCCTTGGCAGAGGTTCCTTCTTGATTTCCAGGATGATCTAATTTTCTGTTGTCAGGGGTCCTGTACTTATACCCCTAAAGTCTTTGTTCTCTTGGTGCATGTGGGCCCTGAGCCCGGTCTGAACCAGTTCTGGGTGGGTCCTGAGCACTTTGTTTTGCTGGCTGCATCTTTCCTTTCAGAGTGAGGGGCAGGGTCCTCAGCCGCCCAGCAGGGGGGTGGAGCCAGCATTGTGGAAGGCAGGCACAGCCCTATTCAGCCAGGTGCTAACTCCTCCCACCACTCCAGTTGCAACTGCAGTCATTCAGCCTAGTGCTGACTCATCCATCCTGCTGGGGAATTCCCCAGCCCCTGTCACTCACAAACCAGACAATCAATACACAAACAGGCCCAGGCACACAGAAGGGTTAGACAAGAGAACAGCAACTTTCTAAAAGTGCTGTTCTCAAACCCAGGATTTAAAAACAACTTTTCCTAAAAGGTGTGTTATTAAATTCTGAGTTCAGGGATACTAGATACTTATGTCCTATCTTGTTCCTATGGGAAGAAATGCTGTTAACCACTGTAGCCAGCATCCCCCATGTTAATCTATGGAGCAAGATAGCCTTACAATAGTGAAAAACGAAAATGGCTGTAATTCACTACCAGAACATGTTACCTGCACCAGTACATGCTCTACCTTTCACATACACTGCACCCTGCCCAGGGGGGTACCTTGGGCCTTCCATAGGGGTGGCTGATGTGCACAAAAAGGGAAGGGTTAGGCCTGATCAATGGGGACACTGGCCAGGAGGACATGGCAGTTCTAAACTGCCCATAGGCACTGCAGTGACAGGCCTGAGACACCATTTTAGAGCTACTCCTGTGGGTGGCACAATCAGTGCTGCAGGCCCACTAGTAGCATTTGTCATCACCAGCCCTGGCATACCCAGTGCACTTTACTAGGGACTTCATGGTGATACAAACATGCCAAACATGTATATCCAATCAGAATAACAATTTACACAGGGAGCACTTACACTCTGGCACTGATCAGCAGTGGCAGAGTGTCCAAAGCATCTAAACCAGCAAAAACGAAATCCAGCACAGCATCAAAAATACAGGAGGTAGAGGCAAAAAGATAGGGGGAAACCACGCCAAAGATGCCAGGTCTAACACGTGTCCCCTCCAGCTGAAAGTGGGGAGAACTACCCACCCTCTTGGGAGTTCTCTTCACTAAGGCGGAAAAACCTGGACAGACCATCAGCGTTGGCGTGTTCTGTACCAGGGCGGTGTTCCACCGTAAAGTCCATTCCCTGTAGGGAGATGGACCACCTCAACAGCTTTGGATTCTCACCCCTCATCTACATTAACCATCTGAGGAGCCTGTGGTCGGTCTGAACACGGAAGTGAGTCCCAAACAGGTAGGGCCTCAACTTTTTCAGAGCCCAGACCACAGCAAATGCTTCTCTCTCAATCGCACTCCACCTCTGTTCCCTGGGGAGTAGTCTCCTACTAATGAAGGCTACCGGCTGGTCTCCTCCCTCCTCAGTGATTTGTGAGAGTACTGCTCCCACACCATGCTCTGAAGCGTCTGTCTGAACTATGAACTCCCTGGAAAAGTCAGGTGCCTTGAGCACCGGCGCTGTGCACATAGCAGTTTTCAGGGTTTCAAAAGTAGTTTGGCAGGCGTCAGTCCAGTCAACTCTTTTGGGCAACTTCTTGGAAGTGAGTTCTGTCAAGGGGGCGACAATGGTGCCATATCCCTTGACAAACCGTCGGTAATACCCGGTGAGTCCTAAAAAGGCCCTCACCTCTGTCTGGGTCTTGGGGGGCTCCCAAGCCAGAATGGTATCAATCTTGGCCTGTAGGGGCGCCACCTGGCAGCTCCCCACCTGGTGTCCCAAATACACCACAGATCCCTGCCCTATCTGGCACTTGCTGGCCTTGATAGTGAGGCCTGCCCTTTGCAGAGCCTTCAACACTTCGCAGAGGTGTTGCAGGTGTTCCTCCCACGTGGAGCTGAACACAGCAATGTCATCCAGGTATGCGGCGCTGAATTCCTCCAGCCCGGTCAGTACCTGGTTAACCAGTCTCTGGAATGTGGCAGGGGCATTCTTCAACCCAAAGGGCATGACACGGAACTGGAAGTGCCCCTCTGGCGTTGAAAATGCAGACCTCTCTTTGGCCCCATCAATTAAGGCAATGTGCCAGTACCCCGAAGTCAAATCAAATGTACTGAGGTACTGGGCAGCTCCCAACCGATCCACGAGCTCATCAGCTCTGGGGATGGGGTGTGCGTCAGTCTTCGTGACCGCATTGAGCTCACGGTAGTCCACGCAAAACCGGAGTTCTAGAGGGCCACCGGGGGTAGCAGCTTTCTTGGGTACCAAGACCACTGGGCTAGCCCAGGGGCTGCTGGAGGGCTCAATCACCCCTAGCGCCAACATCTTGGAAACCTCTTCCTTGATGCTGGCCCTGACCTTGTCAGCTACCCTGTAAAATTTCTGTTTCACAGGCAGACTGTCTCCAGTGTCCACATCATGGACGCACCAGTTGGTGACTCCTGGGGTCAGGGAGAACAGGGAGGAGAACTGACCCAACACTTGGCGACAGTCACTCTGCTATTCTGGGGTCAGGGTGGGCGAGAGGACCACCCCATCCACTGACCCATCTTGCTCCTTAACTGCCAGGAGGTCAGGGAGAGGATCACTATCCTCTTCCATTCCTGCATCGGTAGCCAGGAGCATGGTTACTTCAGACCTCTTAAAGTGCGGTTTGAGGCGGTTCACATGCAAGACTCTCAGGGGCTGCCTGGGAGTCTTCAGGTTAACCAGGTAGGTTACCTCACTCTTCCTTTCCACCACCTCATATGGCCCAGTCCACTTGTCTTGGAGCGCACAAGGCTCCACTGGCGCCATCACCCACACTTCCTGCCCAGGTTGAAATTCGACCAGAGTGGTATTCTGGTCACACCATCTTTTCATTTCTTCCTGGCTTGCTTCCAGGTTCGCCTGAGCGAGCTTCCTGAAGCGTTGTGTCTGGTTGCGGATGGTCAGCACATAGCTGAACACATCCTGGGGGATTTTCCCACGGGACTTTTCCCAACCCTCCTTCACCAGTGAGAGAGGTCCTCTAACAGGGTGGCCATACAGGAGTTCAAAGGGACTGAACCCTAAGGACTTCTGAGGCACCTCCCTGTAGGCAAACAACAGGCATGGTAATAAGACGTCCCACTTGCGTCTCATGGGCTCCGCTAGGCCCATAATCATACCTTTTAGGGTCCGGTTGAACCTTTCAACCAACCCATTTCCTTGAGGGTGGTAAGGAGTGGTGAACTTATAAGTTACCCCACACTCCTCCCACAGAGACTTCATGTACTTAGAGATGAAGTTGGTACCCCGGTCGGAGACCACCTCTCTGGGGAACCCCACACGGGAAAAGATCCCCATCAATGCACGGCCCACCACGGGTGCTGTGATTGTCCTGAGAGGGACTGCCTCCGGGTACCGAGTGGCATGGTCCTCCAAGACCAGGATGAACCTGTTGCCTAAGGCCGTCTTGGGGTCCAGGGGCCCTACGATGTCTATGCCCACCCGCTCGAAAGGGGTGCTCACCACTGGGAAGGGCTGAAGGGGGGCCTTCAGCTTCATTCCAGTCTTGCCACTGGCTTGACAGGTTTGGCAAGATCTGCAAAAGGAACCAACGTGCTTTCTCATCTGGGGCCAGTGAAAGTGGGTGACAAGCCGGTTTAGGGTCTTGTCTTGCCCCAGATGTCCTGCAAGAGGCACGTCATGAGCCAGACCCATTAGGAAGTTTCTGAAGCGCTCGGGTACCACCAGCACACGGGCTGCACCGGGCTCAGCAAACTTAGGCTCACTATACAACAAGTCATCTTCCCAGTAGATAAAGTGATCTCTGGCTGCTCCACCTGCTGCCTGGTCTACAGCCTGTTGCCGCAGACCCTCGAGGGAAGGGCATTCTTTCTGCTCCTGGCAGAATTCCTCCCTGGAGGGACCACCTTCTTGCTGCCAATGTGTCAGCTCAGGCAATTCTCCCAGTTCAGCTACCTGTTCCCCTGTAGGTTACAGGTCATCCCCCTCGGGTTCTGCTCCTTCCTGGACCGTGGGAACGGCTGGGGCTGGTTTCCCGCACCCTCTGCCTCTTCCTCTCCTGGCAGGTCTCTGGGCCACTGTTTCAGGCTCCAGTTCTGCTGACTCCCCCCTACTGGCTGTCATAGCACGTGTGGACACACAGACCACGCAGGCAAACCCAACATCTCCAAGTGAGTTCGGTGTTCTACGTCCTTCCATGGAGAACTCTCCAGGTCGTTACCTAACAGACAGTCTACAGGCAAGGCATCACTGACAACCACCTCCAAAAGACCAGAGACTCCCCCCCATTCAAAGGGAACTCGCGCCAGCTTGCTGAAGCGCACGGAACTGTCAGCTGCCACTACAGGGCGGAGTACACCCGGGATGATTTGCTCTTCAGACACCCACTGACACCTCACGGATGTCACGCTGGCTCCTGTGTCTCTCAGAGCCTCAATCTCCCTCCCATTGATGGTCACCTTCTGCCCATATTTCTTAGTGTTAGAGGGCAGCAAGGTTTCCTGGACCATCTCTTGGTCTCCTAGAGAGACAAGGGTCATGACTGCTAGCTCCCCCCAATCACTAGAAACCAAATCCCCTCCCAAAGCTACACTAGTTAACGCTGGGGCGGGGGCACCAGTGGGTGCTTGCTTCTTCTTGGGACATTTTGGAGCTATGTGGCCCACCTCATTGCAGTGATAGCAGGTAGGTGGGCCCCTGTTGTCTTTATTGTCCCGCCTGCCCTTAGAGGGCCATGGCTGTTTAGGTTTGGGGGGTTGGGATTCCTTTCCCTGGGAACTATTTTGGGGCCCTTCTGAGAACTCCTTTTGATTGCCCTTGTCCCCCCCACTCTTCTGCTGGGGACCCTGCCCACCTTTGGCTGTGGTACCCACAATTCCTCTGTGGACCCTGGTACTGCTCAAGCTCATGCTCAAGCTCAATGGGGTCTGTCAGCTTGCTGTCTAAAAGATACTGGCGCAGCTCTGGAACACAAAGACTACTCAAGTGCTCCCAACTGATTAAATGCAACAACCCCTTAAAATCAGTTACTTTACTGCCCTTCATCCAACCTTCCAGTGCACGCGAGTACAAATTCACACACTCCATCCAAGTCTCAGACTCTCTCTTCTTGGAGTTCCTAAACTGCAGTCTGTACTGCTCTGGGGTAAGGCCATACCTGAGACATAAGGCCTCCTTCATATTGGGGTAGGTCATGGCACCTGCTAATTCTAAGGGCTCTAGAGCACTCCTCCCAGAAGCCTCAAAATGTTTCCACAGGCCCGCCCCCCAATGCTGATCAGGCACACCATTCATCTTCAATGCAATTTCATACGAAGTGAACCAGGCATAAATATCCTCACCCCTATGGTAATTCTGTACCAGGTCCTTGGGAATATATACTTTACCCCCATGCACTGGCTGCGCGCTGCCACCATTAGAACTGGCAT
The DNA here is from genome assembly GCF_964261635.1 of Lissotriton helveticus. Classification (NCBI taxonomy): domain Eukaryota; kingdom Metazoa; phylum Chordata; class Amphibia; order Caudata; family Salamandridae; genus Lissotriton; species Lissotriton helveticus. The sequence goes on from NC_136061.1 coordinate 2,090,922,740, forward strand.
CCACCTCCTTGGCTTTAAGATCCAGTTCTTTCATGCTCAACTCATGAGCCAAAAGCAATTTCTTTTCCTCTAGGGCACGAGCCTCTCTCTTGTCTTCCGCTGCCCTTTCTTTCTCCAATTCCAATTGCCTCAGTTTCATTTTCATGACTTCCAAGTCATACTCTCTTACTCTCTGATTTTCTTGTAACTCTTCTGGGGAGAGGCCCCTACCGGAGTGGTTGCTGCCAGCTCCTGAGCCTACTCTGCCCAGTGGCAACTCTGTGCTTTGAAAACCATTTTCTACATCCACATCATCTCCTTCTTGTGCCTCCCAATGGGCTTTCAAGATTCTCTGCAGCTCCTCCTTTCTGTAGGCGCTTTTTATGGGGCACTCAAACTCAAGGCAGAATTTCCTTAGTTGCTCAACTTTGTATGAACACAAATCCTCAATGCAAAACTCTAATTCTGCTTCTGCCCCCTCACTGAGTGCCTTTCCTTTCGCAGACATGATGCTTTGAAGAGTTACTCAAAAATAGAAAAATTAAAACCAAAAACCAGTAGTATGCGGTGGCGTAGTGGTCTGCACTCACTAGTGATGTACACCAATTACTGTGGGTCAAGTACAAATACAAGTTCAAATCCCACCGCCTGACCACCAATGTTAGATCTGGGGGTCTCTAGTTGGCAGAGGTAGGTACCACTGTCCAAATAGGGACCCTTGCTTCTAGTCAGGGCAAGGAGATAACCCTCTGAGATAACCCCTGCTCACCCTCTAGGTAGCTTGGCACGAGCAGTCTAGGCTAACCAGAGGCAATGCGTAAAGTATTTGTACCAACACTCACAGTAACACAGTGAAAACACCACAAACTGACTCCACAACAGTTTAGAAAAATAAAGGTATTTTAATCTAAACTACACAAGACCAAAACGACAAAAATCCAACATACACAGTTCAAGAATATGGTTTCAAAAGAGTTCTTAAGGTTGCGTTAAAATTCTTAGGTTGCGATAGAATTCTCTACGTTGCGATAGAATTCTCTACTGATGCATGAAAAGTTCACAGTTGCGTCACGTTTACTCACAGTACCTTTTAGTTGCAACAAAGTTCCAAAAGCAGAAGCTGGTGCGGTGGAAAACAAGCGATGCGTTGCTCCTGAGACCCTGGGGAGGCGATGCGACAGCCCCGCTGCAGCAGCGGGCGTGTTGCGACGAATCCGGTCTGTATGGGGAGGAAGGCCACTTGTATGGATTCCGGTGCGTAGGTTCCGTAGGAAGTCTGTTCTCGCAAAGGCACGATGCGACGATCTCGTAGGGGCTGCGACGATCTCCGGGGCGACGATACGCGGTCCAGCGGGGATCCCCTCTCTCGCAGCTCCTCGATGCGTTGATTCTACGATGACACTCGCAGCGACGTGATGCGACCCGCAAGCAAGCAGTGCGGCGATCTCACCCAGCGACGACAGGCTCTGCGACGACACTCGCAGCGATGTTCAATTCTCCCGCACCGGTCTGGTGTGTCCCGCAAACGAAGGATGCGACGGCTCTGGCAGCGGCGTCAGGCGCTGCGACGATCTCGACCTCCGTAGCGGCGGGAAACTTCTCGCACTGTCGGGGATGCGCTCCGCAAGCTAGCGATGCGACACTTTTCAAGTTCAAAAGTCACTCAAGCTCTGTTTCAAGCTTCCCAGCTCAGGTACAACTTCCAGAGGCCCCACAACTGGATCAAGCACTCTAGGAAGGACAGAACTCTCTCAGCAGAGTTCAGGGAAGCTGGGGGTGAAGTCCTTTTTTTCCTGGGACTTCAAAACAGGGAGCCAGCTCCTCTCAGGCCCTTGGAGATTCCTTCAAGATAGGGGACACAGCTCAACAGCAAAGTCCTTCCCCTCTCCTTGGCAGCAAAGCAACAGGTCAGTCCAGCAGAGCAACAGCAGGACAATCTTCCTTCTTCAGTTTCAGCTTTCTCCTTGGCAGAGGTTCCTTCTTGATTTCCAGGATGATCTAATTTTCTGTTGTCAGGGGTCCTGTACTTATACCCCTAAAGTCTTTGTTCTCTTGGTGCATGTGGGCCCTGAGCCCGGTCTGAACCAGTTCTGGGTGGATCCTGAGCACTTTGTTTTGCTGGCTGCATCTTTCCTTTCAGAGTGAGGGGCAGGGTCCTCAGCCACCCAGCAGGGGGTGGAGCCAGCATTGTGGAAGGCAGGCACAGCCCTATTCAGCCCAGGTGCTAACTCCCCCACCACTCCAGTTGCAACTGCAGTCATTCAGCCTAGTGCTGACTCATCCATCCTGCTGGGGAATTCCCCAGCCCCTGTCACTCACAAACCAGACAGTCAATACACAAACAGGCCCAGGCACACAGAAGGGTTAGACAAGAGAACAGCAACTTTCTAAAAGTGCTGTTCTCAAACCCAGGATTTAAAAACAACCTTTCCTAAAAGGTGTGTTATTAAATTCTGAGTTCAGGGATACTAGATACTTATGTCCTATCTTGTTCCTATGGGAAGAAATGCTGTTAACCACTGTAGCCAGCATCCCCCATGTTAATCTATGGAGCAAGACAGCCTTACAATAGTGAAAAACGAAAATGGCTGTAATTCACTACCAGAACATGTTACCTGCACCAGTACATGCTCTACCTTTCACATACACTGCACCCTGCCCAGGGGGTACCTTGGGCCTTCCATAGGGGTGGCTGATGTGCACAAAAAGGGAAGGGTTAGGCCTGGTCAGTGGGGACACTGGCCAGGAGGACATGGCAGTTCTAAACTGCCCATAGGCACTGCAGTGGCAGGCCTGAGACACCATTTTAGAGCTACTCCTGTGGGTGGCACAATCAGTGCTGCAGGCCCACTAGTAGCATTTGTCATCACCCGCCCTGGCATACCCAGTGCACTTTACTAGGGACTTCATGGTGATACAAACATGCCAAACATGTATATCCAATCAGAATAACAATTTACACCGGGAGCACTTACACTCTGGCACTGATCAGCAGTGGCAGAGTGTCCAAAGCATCTAAACCAGCAAAAACGAAATCCAGCACAGCATCAAAAATACAGGAGGTAGAGGCAAAAAGATAGGGGGAAACCACGCCAAAGATGCCAGGTCTAACAATAAGGATAGTCAATAAGGTGCCATATGCAATCTTCGGAGTCTATTAGTGGCAATAAGTGCTGCCTGGATATAAACCACCTGTGCAGCAAAGGAGTAATAACCCTTTGTTTAGAATATTGACATAATCAAGGTAACAAAATGTCTGACTCTTTTAAAAAGCTTTAAATTGTAGGTCTCTGCCTAAAGTTCTAGTGCTTTCATAGACATAGTAGGCTAAAAACATAGAGAGAGATGTAAGTTTCAGAGCTGTTAATATCTGATAACCGCAAGTGCTCGGGCGGAGGTCAAAATTGACTGTGGCGGAGATAAATATGCCCACCATGAGCGATCTTACAATGGGACACCAACAAATCAAACCATTCCGGGTCAGTGTTCTTTAGTACTGCCACATCCATGATTGGGTATTATCTGGTGGTCAAGAAGGCCAAACAGTGGTGACAGATCCAGCAAAATTTGCAATACTTCTCTGTGTCATTTGTATCCAAGGCTCCCAAAAATGCAATCTGAATTCCAACACTGGCTGTTTCAGTACATCTCCTATGGTAAAATCTGGACTGGGAATCTCCTTTTAGCAAGTAGGCTCTACATGTACTTGGAGCTGGATCGAAGACGCCATTTAAATGATCTTTTCCAGAACAGCACATTAGATGCAGTTCTTTAGAAGTAAGACAGATTACAGTGTTAAGGCAGCCTTCCAGCTAGCAGGCAATCAATGAATCGTCAAAGAAGTCAGGAACTGTGACTGTAGAGAAAGAAGTATTCACGAAATCCCTACAAAAGGAAGAAATCAAATCCTTGGACCCTTTACAGTGCATTTATGTAGTTAGGGGTGTGTATCACTGCCAGTATGTCCTTCTCTGTGATAATAGCATACATTAATTCCTTCACAATACAATGGCCAACGCTATTAAACACAGAAAATGACAAACTGTGTCCAAGTAGTGATCCTCAGCCTTAAAATGGATCCAGTGTTTTGTGAATTAATATTAGCGTCTCAGTTCAGTTCTACATATTCATGAGCATGTGTGTGGCAACCTTCAGTCTATCATATTAATCCTTCCAAGTGAGTGTGGCAATGGGTTCTAAATAGGGATTCTCCCCTAAGTCAATTAGTAGTAATGATCTTGATAATTCACTCGTCACATTTGCAAGTATTTCACATCTACTTACCCATTCAGTCCCTTTGCCTGTTTGCATCATCATTAAGTAGTTTTGTAATTTCTCTCACTCTTTGTGATTGCTTCTCGCTATCTGTCATTTCCTATTTTCACCTTTAATCTCACCTCCTCATCAGTGGTGGCTGATAGGGAACAGTGACAGGGGCATGGGTAAGTGATTAGGTTAGAAAAAAAAAGAAAAAAGAATACTTATCTGCTGGTCACTGGTCGCCAGCCGCTGCCTCTCCTACGATGCAGGGGTGGCTCTAGGCTCATGGCGGCCCTGAGCAGGGAGCGCGGGTAGGGGGCCCCCGGAGGAACAGGTAGGGGGCCCCGGAGGGACGCAGGTGCGGAGGCCAGTGAAGAGGGGGGGTCAGGCTGTTTGGAAGTGAAACACAGCCTGGAGGCTGCCAAATCCCTGCCCAGGGCCGCCACGCAAATATGTATCCATCCTCAGAGGATTATTATATTAAGGATATATATTGGCGTGGTGGCCCCTGGGGTTTGGTGGCCCTGTGCAGGTGCACAGCTTGCACATGCCTAAGGCCGCCCCTGCTACGATGCAGGGAGCAGGAACAGGAAGCACCAAGGCTTCCAGACTCCCATAGCCAATCACGACATTGCTGATAGCAGAGTCTTGATTAATCTAAGCACTGTATTTGGCGCACAGAGGGTGACTGGAAGTCTGGGCATGTTCTCCACCCAGGCTGCAAAATACAGCCGGTGGAGAACATGCAAAGGGTGCATAACGTTTTGGCCGTCTTAAGACGGCCAGCCAACCCGTCAGCCGCACTTAAGGTGCAGCAGCAACCACTCTTCCTGGGTCGCGGGAGCCCAGCCCCACCCCAACCTAATCTGAAACTGCAAGCGCAATACCATATTTATTTTTCTTTCTTTTTCTCTCTCTCTCTCTCTCTCTCTCTCTCTCTCTCTCTCTCTCTCTATCTCTCTCTCTCCCAGCTCTGTTTTCCGTTCTCCTTTATTTTGACAGCAGCAGCATCTCTCCATCTTGAGCTACCCTCGGCCCAGCTCCATCCTCTCACCAGCCAAATGACATCCTGTAGCACGAGTTTGAGGCAGAATGGCCCTGGCATTGCGTGACCATTGGGACCTCTAGTCTATTAGCCTGTACTGGAAATACGTCCTTGGTTGGGACAGGGCAGTACTGAACTTTGCATAAATATTTCTCAGTTGAACCTCGCACTAGGCCCTTCCTTACGTCACCTTCATGTTACCACCTTCTTGCTAAGGGCCTCATTACGATGTCAGGTGGACTGTCACTGATAGGCCATTGGGGGCGATCCGTCTGACATCCAGGCCATCAGTCCAACCATGCATGTTGATGCATGCTGCCGGCCCGCAAAGGTCGGGGCAGTAGAGCGCCACCTCTGACAGGATCCAAGATCCTCTTGGGACAGCGGTCAAAATTCTATTCCCTACAATGGAGGGTCCTTTTCCTGGGCCGCAGCACAAGCCACACTAGAAAAAAGAGCTTTCCAACCCACCATGCTGGTGGTCTCATCATAATAGGGTGGGTGGGACTGCTAACTCATTGTCAGACGATCTCTGCCCGATGCGATGGCTATCCGCGGTCTGACTAACCACCATCATATTTAGGGCCATAGTGATCCTCAAGCCTGGACAGCATATTTTAGTGGAAAGCTAACATTAACAGGACGAAAGATAAAGCCTACTGCAATCCGGGCTTTTAAGAGTCCCTGTGACCAAACTGAGGCATCACTAGCAGAGCACTAAACACTACTAAATATACAAAAGTCTAAATGATTGGCTTTGACAATTTATTTATTTATTTATAAAGTTTTATGTATAAAGCGCTCTGATATCCTTCCGGATCATGTGCTCGCATTATCTAGGAATTGCTATTGCGATTTATGTTTTCGGCAGATGCTGTGAACATTTCGAACTCCATACTGACCTCTTGCATGTTTAGCTATTCAGCAATCCTCATTACTTTCATTTTAGCAATTTGTATTGGTTTTATTTTTGCCAATATAAGTGCAACTGCAAAATTTACAATATATACAGGGATTTCCTTGAAAAGGTCATGCTGGCACAACATGTTCTTCCTTACACGGGACAGTTGAGATCTCTGTTGGTGATACTGTTGTCCTGTCCCTTGCTGTCACTGTATTATACTAGGAATTATGCAAATGGCCAGGGGGTACCAACTTCTAGTGCCAGACCATGGTGATGCTGCAGGTCTGTACTTGTTTCTGAGATGTGCCTTTGTCAGCTTTGCCCCCTGGCTTCTATTGTCCTTTGTTCCCCCAAGTGGCTTTTCACATCTTGTACCTTCCAGATGGTGTTTATGAATGCTGTATTTTTCCCATGACATTTAATTGGGGCTGGCGACAGCTTAATTTTCTTTGGCAGCATGGTGTGTTGCTATGCATTAATACAGTGATGTTGCATATGTGTGCTTCCTGACTTTATGCCAATGTACCTTATTCATTGAGGCCTGAGTACTGAACCTTGGTGCCGGTAGCTCCATTTTGTGGATGGCGGTGTGCATTTATGTAGGTGCCTTACTACTCCTTACGAGGCTCAAGAGCGCTTTGTGGACAGGCAGCACATTACTCAGTGGAGAACACAGTTTATAGTGTTAGCTGTAAGTGTTGCAGTTAGTCATATACTGTGCAATATCATTAGAGTTGGTTTATCAATTAGTTGCATGCAATTTCTGGTCTAGGAACATAGTCATTTTTGATAGATGCAGATGCCCTAGTTACCTATCAATTTACATTCTTAATTGTGTCTTTGTGGTTGAAGGGTTGGAAGAAAAGTGTATTGTGTTATTTTTTGGTTGTGCTGGTACTCTCCATTGTTAGAAACCCCCCCCCAAAAAAAAAAAAATATATATATATATATGCATATATATATATATATATCCGAAGTCGCCGCTCCAAAGCTGCCTCCAAGGAATGGTAACAGCAAGCAGACACAGACCCAGATTGCGTGCATAAACTTCAACGTTTATTTTCACACGGCCATTACGCGTTTCACCACCGAGGTGGCTTGATCACATGACAACGCCAAATGGATTTTGGACCAGTTATGAAGCTGCACCTTTGCACGTGACTGAGTGACCAGTGATAGACATAAAAAAAACACAACACTCACTTTAACCAACAAATATGGCATTTCAAAGCAAAATATAACGAAAACGGGTTCATTTTAAATTGCATACATATAATGTCATTACATTCAGGCCTACTGTAATCCAATTAGTATTTGGAATGAATTGTATTATATATAAAAGAAAATATTTCATATTATATACACCAAAAAACCTTCAATGGTTCACTTAATATTAATTCCATCGGTACAATTCATTATACATGTCCTGAGATGACATAATTATGTGCAAATTTCATGATTATCAAACAGCACTTTGAATTGTCAGCTTGCGCTAAATTCATTGCTTAAAGGCATTCAAGCCCAGATGTTTTAACTTCATATTGAATATTTTCATAAAGTTTTTAATATGAGATGTTTATGTAATCTATGCATCAGAATCCATATAATAACTTCAGGCATTTATGCTGTTATTGCCATCTAGACGCAATGATGCAAGGATACTGATAATGATAATTGAATCTCTAGATATGCATCTGTATATGTTTAAATTATTTATTGTGCGAATTTGAAAATCGTGAGAGAACGCATTCATGCAGTAATTTGTACATAACGTCATTAATAAGAACCTATCCAATGTTTTAACTGGCAGCTATTGAGATATGAAGACATAGCGTCGACAGAAGTATTTCTTCACTGTTTGGCATCACATGATCGAAATGTTTGAAAAAATGAGTATTTAAGACTATAACAAACTGTAGTGTCGCTATGTGATCAAGGTTACTGGATAACCGAAACGCGTCATGCCTGGAATACCATTTTATGCGAGCTAATAAATCTTCCCACTGATAACTTACCTGCTGCTGGGGGTCCTTCTTTCTGTTTGGTGTGGAATCGCCGAAAGTAACAGAATTTGCAACGATACATATATATATATATATATATATATATATATATATATATATATATATATCCGAAGTCGCCGCTCCAAAGCTGCCTCCAAGGAATGGTAACAGCAAGCAGACACGGACCCAGATTGCGTGCATAAACTTCAACGTTTATTTTCAGACGGCCATTACGCGTTTCACCACCGAGGTGGCTTGATCACATGACAACGCCAAATGGATTTTGGACCAGTTATGAAGCTGCACCTTTGCACGTGTGAGAGTGACCAGTGATAGACATAAAAAAAACACAACACTCACTTTAACCAACAAATATGGCATTTCAAAGCAAAATATAACGAAAACGGGTTCATTTTAAATTGCATACATATAATGTCATTACATTCAGGCCTACTGTAATACAATTAGTATTTGGAATGAATTGTATTATATATAAAAGAAAATATTTCATATTATATATACCAAAAAAACCTTCAATGGTTCACTTAATATTAATTCTATCGGTACAATTCATTATACATGTCCTGAGATGACATAATTATGTGCAAATTTCATGATTATCAAACAGCACTTTGAATTGTCAGCTTGCGCTAAATTTATTGCTTAAATGTGATACCCGTTCAATCTTTGCAATTACTTCCCCCACCCTTTGGAGAAACTGGGAAAGTGCATGAATTAAAGTGCATCGGTGAAAAAAATGTGATGTTAATTGAAAAAACTTTATTTAAAAAAACAATATGATTCTTGGTTTAAAGAAGACTTGAGCGGGAAATGGGACCCAATTGATAATACTCAACAAGGTTTAACACTATTGTTTCTTACTGATAGTGCTGATTTACATGGCAAAAAATCTATAATAAGTTACATTAGCCATGATATAATTCAAATGAGGGTTAACATAGGGAAGGATTTGAGGGGGGAAGCCATTTGGGAGAGGAATACCAAATCACATAATTTACTGTGTTACAAGCACGTGTGTAAATCTTCCGTGTTGTTTAAGCCCCCGGGGTTCTTGCTGTTAAAGTTAAGAATGTAACAGGTCTCAAGCTTTCTCATCCCTTGTTCCCTGTCGCCACCTTTCTTGGTTTTAGGAATGTTGTCAATGACGTAATACGAGAGGTCCTGGAGATTGTTATTATGGACCTCACGAAAGTGTCTTGCGACAGGGTACGTCGGGTCATGATTGACAATGGCCCGAATGTGTTGTAGAACCCTTTTGCTAGCAGGTAATTTTGTACTGCCCACATATTTTAACGGGCACGTACATTCCAAAACATAGATGGCATTTTCTGTTTTGCAATGCAGGGGCTTGGAGATTTTGATTTCTTTGTTGTTAAATGCCGTGCAATAGCTTTTCTTGTTGACACCATATTCGTAGGCTTTACATGTTCTGCATTTAGTGAAACCATTGGATGCCTTCAACCATTTACTGGGAGAGGATAATTCTGGGCCATTGGAAACCAAAGCACTATGCATTGAGGGTGCTCTCTTAAAGGCAATGCTAGGTTTACTGGGCATTTCATGCCCTATCACAGGATCACTCTTAATTATCGCCCAATTTTTATTGACAATTCTGGTTAAAGCTTTCTCCTGGGCACTGTAAGGGATGGTTAGTCTCACTGGCTCAGGGCTAAGCATCTTTCTGTCGGCTGCTTCCCTAACTTTTCTTGGAACCAAGAGAGTGTCCCTATACTGCTCCAATGTTTTATTGATAGCTGCCTGAATGCTTTTCAGGGCATATCCTCTGGCAAGGAATCTCTCCTTACACTGGAGTTGAGCAGTTATTAAATCTGTCGGATTGCTGCAGATTCTTTTGATACGCAGCATTTCCCCGTAGGGAATGCTGTGTATCAAATGCCTTGGATGAAAGCTTAAAAAATGCAAAATGTAGTTTCCTGCTGTCTCCTTCCTGTATAGTTTGGTTTCCAATTTGTCACTAGCCACATAGATTTCGACATCCAAAAAGCTAGATTTGGTCGCATTAATGTTAAATGTAAAATTCAGATTAACAGAGTTGATATTTAGAGATTCCACCCAGTTTTTGGCCTGATCAGCTGACCCATCCCAAACACAAAACAAGTCATCGATGTACCTGTAATACAATTTTACATGTTTGTCATACAAGTCCGCATGCGTGCCCCTTAGGACCAGTTCCTCCCACCAGCCCATAAAATATATATATATTATTTGCATATAGCTGTGTCTGAACTGGGGTGGCGAAGTGAGCTAAAGAATGACAATGGATTCACCCCAGATCTGTGACTGGGGGTGAGTGTCTGAAAAGTTTCAGTACTCCGTCCATCATCTCCTTGTGTTTGCTTTATATGTTTTTAGAGCCATGCTTATACAGGCAGGGTTATGATTCTATTGGGAAAAGTGCATAAGATTAGTTTGGAAGGTCAAACCATATAGGACAGAATTGTGAGAAGTTACCCTGGAATATGATGTCCACTATTCTAGTGGGCACCTTGCACCAGTCTAATCGACCCCCATTGATGGTAGGTTATAAAGTCAACCTTATAGAAAGCTATCCTAGTGGTAGCTGTGGAGAGCAGCCTTCAGGCTAAGACATGGAGATGAGTTAAGCAAGTTGGTTTAGCATTTATAATCTCTTGAGTACCAAATGAAAGCACACCACACAAGGTATATATCAAATATATATGTATTTATTCTAAACACAACCCCTCGGCACTCTTTATGAGGTCAGAGGTAAAAGTACAATACAAGGAACTTAATTAGCATACGATAAGTTGCACAGTATACGTTTTGCCCTAGGGGCCTCACAAACCATATACTAAAATAGTGGTATTAGAACCACGTGAGAGTTAGAAAGCAGGCCTGGGGCCTGTGGAATCGCTGGGGCTTCTAGGAACAACCAAAGGTTAGGATGTAGGCGGCCCACAGGAGACGCGTACACTGTCTAAACACAGCCACGGGTTACCATTGACTTTCTATGGGAAACAAACAAGTTACAATTTTAAAGATTAAGGGTACAAGGAGGTGAACTGTGATGAACCCCTTTTAGACTAGGACACTTGGAGAGACAATACCCATGGGAGCACCAGAGTACTCGTGTTACCTCACCCAGGGAAGCCGGTGCATAGGTGTCTTTTCGAGTCGGGTTTCGTCATCGATTCCAATGGAGAGCTGCGAAGAAGTGCTATAGGCAACCAGAGGAAAAGTGTCCGGGTGGATCCAAGGGTGGATCGAAGATGAGAAGTTCCTGAAAGCAGAGGAGACAAAGTCTGGGCCACTAGCCAGTGACCAGGGCGGCGATAGGATTTCAGGTGAAAAGGTGAAGTTTGTCTCTTCAGCCACGAGGTCCAGGAGGTGACGACGATGACCAGGAGCTGGATTCAAGCTGTCCCACAAAGGATCTAGTTGACTGCGGTGTCGGTATCCGGTGTCGGTATCCGGATTGGACCCAACAAGCCTTGGAAAACGCAATCCACGCAGGATGTCAAGATTGGCTTCGGTGCAGACCAGCAAGGTCTGTTGAACTTCTCCTTTGCAGGGAAGTTGGAGCAAGCCTGGAGCAACCAGGAAAGCAAGTTAAATCAAGGATTGGTCTTCTTGGGGGCTCACTAGATAATGTACTAGGAACCGCGAAGACGCACCAAGCTGAAATGTACAAAGCGGGCCCACAGGACACTCGTGGAGTGTGGGCCTCTGCGCTTGGGTGTGCTGGGGCTTTAAGCACCCCAATGCACAACTTCGGGATACCTTCAAAAGTCGGTGCAGGTAGCAAAACGCAGGATGTCCAGGAGTTTGGGTCCCACATCTCTCGTGTCCGCCACGGGTCTCAGCTTTGCGGGGAGCGAAGGTCGAGGTCAGAGATGTCTGGAAGTCTGTGTCCTGTGTCGCATATTCTTCAGGGTCTGGCGGGAGCCTAAAAAATGCAGACCAGCAAATATGCTTTTGGTGCCTGTTTGAACAGGGTGGTCACTCCTGGACCACAAGGGAGATATCTTCCAGTCGAAATGGAATGTTGAAGGTCCAGGATATATGTTGCAGAGTTTCGTTCAGGGTAATCTAAAGTCCTAGGGACTGGGGTTCTATACTTATAGTAAGTGTAGGGGTTGGACTAACTCTAAGGTCCCTCCTATGGGTGGACCTGGGGAGGGGGTGGTTACACCCTTCCCCTTTGTCCAGTTTCACGCCAGAGCTGGGGCCCCAGGTCAACCGGTTTGAACTGGGAAATGCATGGAGCACCTTGTGTGCCCAGGCAGTGTCTATTGTCCAGGCCTCCCTTGCCAGAGTTTCATCCAGCAGCAGGACGTCAGACTCGTGTCTGTTGCAGCAGAATCCATTTTGTGACGCTGGGGCTAAGTTTAACTTTAACCGGGTTTACCAGTAACTACATGTCTTCTTCCTCTAGAAGGGTGGAATGCTACCCCCGCCGCCAGAACTGGCGGGAGGGTAGTATTCCAAAGTGTTTGACACCTTACACGACATGTGAAACCAAAGTTAGCATTGACTGAAGGATTATAATGTACTTAAGAGTACATGGTATGGCTATATCATAGAACAGCTATAAGGAGATGGTTCTGAAAGCTGCAGAGGGGCTCAGCTCATGCTAGGGCACCCTCTCACATAAAACCAAGCACTCTGCCTCCAGGATTGTTAAGGCCTGCCATAGGAGTGACTTATAGGTTACTATGTGTCTATATATAAGGTAAATATAGATATACTATATCTAAGTAAGGGGTGATTACACCACCTTACCCAGGCTGTAAGAACAGACCTGTGGTGTCAGTTTGGAAGGCTAACCAGGGGTGGCACAATCCATGCTGCAGACCATGGTAGGCCTAGGGTGCACCTATGCCCTGTGTACCTATGGTACACTATACAAGGGCTCACAAGGGTGACCCAGGAAACAATCTGGTATGTACCTAAAGTACATGGTATCAATTTAGAGAGAGAACAGCTAGGCGGTGGGCCTGATTAGCAGGACCACAACCATACTAAAGTCGAAAAATCAGAGAATCACAGCAAAACATGGGGGTAACCATAGGAAGCAGACCCTACTCGCCTACAAGAATGACCCCTGGACTTGTTTAAGTCAATAGGGTTATGAAATAAGCATGTTGTGCAAAGTCAAAAGCATTTATGTAATGGTTCACATGCTATTTAATGCCAAAGAAAACAAGGTGTTCAGGTACAAAAGGCTTTTACATGCTTTTTCATTTGCAATTACAAAGTTGTATCCCCCAGATTATGTGAGTATATAAAGCTATTATAATTTCATTAGTGCTGTTCGAGTCTCAAGGTTGGGAAAGCCACGTTTTCAGCATCCTTCCCAATCCCTGGTGGTTTACCCCAGCCCGTGTCTTTGTTAGCAGTGAATTCCGTGGCTTGGCACTTTGGTCAGGGAAGGCTGGAACACTGACAGTTTTCTTCTTATATTGTTATACCTCTTTCTGTGCGCAAGTAAATGAGTAATGCTGTAGGTTAGAAACTATCACAGCTTTGCACACTTACCTATATATATGGCCCAATTAACAGGGCTAGTGTAACAAACCGTGTTACATTGTCTTCTAAGTACCATCCAGAGCTGCGTCTTTGCAGTGCTATTTTCCAAGGTTGTTTGCAAAGTTGATCTTGCTAAATGTTGCTATATATATTCATAAATGTATGCATTTGTGGTTAGCTAATTACTTGAGCAACTGGGCCTGGTGTTTTGCAGAGAGAGACAAAGAGAGTTTTGCCTATGGAGCTTATCCTTTTATGTAATCTGCTCTCTTTGGGCCTGTCTGTGTAAGAGACGTCAAGGAGGGCCAATAGGTACAAAGTATCAGTCACATTCTTCCGTCAGAGTGTAATGGTCAAGTGAAATGTAGATTTCTAGCCTTCTGTTACAGGTAATGCTGGTTCAAAGAAGGAACCCTAGTCCCGAGCAGTAGGCAGAGGTTCATGTTCAAAAGGGCACATAGCAAGCAAAACAGCCAGTGGCAATGGCGGTTCCTTCAGTGTATAGAAATGGCCACTGGGTTAGTTACCAGCTCTAGATTTGGCAGACAATAGTTCATTAGGGTGGTGGATTTAATGCGTCTGCCACCCTGAAATGGAGTGCTGTCACCAAATTATAAATCAGGCCTTAAGACTTGACCTATTATGCAAAAATAGGTATGCCCTGTTTCTCTGTTTTCAAAAGGTAGATCAATCATGGACATTTATAGAGCGCACTACTTACCCGGAGGGTCTCAAGGCGCTTGGGGGGGGGGGCTGCTGCTACTGCTCGAACAGCCAGGTCTTGAGCTTCTTCCTGAAGGAAAGGTGGTCTTGGGTCAGGCGCAGGTCGGTCGGGAGGGAGTTCCAGGTCTTGGCGGCCAGGTGGGAGAAGGACCTTCCTCCTGTTGTCGTTCTTCGGATGCGGGGGACGGCGGCGAGGGCGTGACTGGCTGATCGGAGGTGGCGTTTGGGAGCGTAGAAGTTGATGCGGTTGTTGAGGTAGCTCGGGCCTTGGTCGTGTAGGGCTTTGTGTGCGTGGGTGAGGAGACGGAAGGTGATTCTCTTGTTGACGGGGAGCCAGTGCAGGTCTCTCAGATGTCCGGAGATGTGGCTGCGTCGGGGGATGTCGAGGATGAGTCTGGCCGAGGCGTTCTGGATCCGCTGGAGTCTCTTCTGGAGCTTGGCGGTGGTTCCGGCGTAGAGGGCGTTGCCGTAGTCCAGTCGGCTGGTGACGAGGGCCTGGGTGACCGTCTTCCTGGTCTCGGTGGGGATCCACCGGAAGATCTTTCGTAGCATGCGCAGGATGTTGAAGCATGACGAGGAGACGGCGTTGACTTGTCTGGTCATGGAGAGGGAGGAGTCCAGGATGAAGCCCAGGTTGCGTGCGTGGTCTGTCGGTGTGGGTGCGGTGCCCAGGGCGGGGGGCCACCAGGAGTCGTCCCAGGCGGAGGGCGAGGAGCCCAGGATGAGGACTTCCGTCTTGTCTGAGTTCAGTTTCAGGCGGCTGGTCATCATCCACTCGGCTACATCTTTCATCCCTTCGTGAAGGTTGGCTCTGGAAGCGGCGGGGTCGTTGGTCAGTGAGAGGATCAGCTGGGTGTCATCGGCGTAGGAGATGATGTTCAGGTTGTGTTGGCGTGCGATGGGCGCGAGGGGGCTCATGTAGACGTTGAAGAGGGTGGGGCTCAGCGAGGATCCTTGAGGGACGCCGCAGATGACTTTGGTGGCCTCTGACTTGTACGGTGGTAGACGGACTCTCTGTGTTCTTCCGTCAAGGAAGGAGACGATCCATTCCAGTGCCTTCTCCTGAATTCCGATGTTGCTGAGACGCTGCACTAGGGTGCGGTGGCAGACAGTGTCGAATGCCGCGGAGAGGTCTAGGAGGATGAGGGCCGCTGTTTCTCCGTTGTCCATCAGGGCTCGGATGTCATCGGTGGCAGCGATGAGGGCGGTCTCGGTGCTGTGGTTGGCTCGGAAGCCAGACTGTGAGGGGTCGAGGGATCCATTCGTCTCGAGGAAGGCGGCCAGCTGTTTGTTGACGGTCTTCTCGATGACTTTGGCTGGAAACGGGAGAAGCGAGATGGGGCGGTAGTTCTTGAGTTCGCTGGGGTCCGCTGTTGGTTTCTTTAGTAGAGCGCTGAGTTCGGCGTGCTTCCAGCTCTCCGGGAAGGTGGCGGTGTCGAAGGAGGTGTTGATGATGTCCCGCAGGTGGGGTGCGATGACAGCGTCGGCCTTGTTGAAGACGTGGTGAGGGCAGGGGTCGGTCGGAGATCCGGAGTGGATGGAGTTCATCATGCGGGCGGTGTCGTCGGTGCTGATCGGGGTCCAGGCGCGGAGGGTGGTGGTGGGCGGCGTTGCTGCGGTCGTTGTGTGCGATGGTTGACTGCTGAAGCTGTTGTGTATGTCCGCGATCTTGTTGTGGAAGTAGGAGGCGAGGGAGTTGCAGAGGTCTTGCGATGGGGTGATGTCGTTGTTTCCGGCGTTGGGGTTGGAGAGCTCTTTCACGATGTTGAAGAGTTCCTTGCAGTTGTGTGCGTTGTTGTCCAGTCGGTCCTTGAATGCAGTTTTCTTGGTGGCGCGGATCAGTTGGTGGTGCTTCCGGGTGGCAAGCTTGAGGGTGGTCATGTTGTCCGGTGTTGGTTCCCTTCTCCAGACTTTCTCGAGTGCTCGGCAGTTCTTCTTGGAGTTCTTGAGTTCGTCGGTGAACCATGGGGCTTTCTTGCTGCCGTGTCTGCTGGGCGGGGTCCTCAGAGGGGCGAGTTCGTCCGCGCAGTTGCTGATCCACTTCGTGAGGTTGTCGGCGGCCTGGCTGGGGTTCGCTGAGCTGGCGGGAGGGTGCTGACTCAGGGAAGCGGCGAGCTGGTCGGTTGTGATCTTGTTCCAGCTTCTTCGGGCAACCTGTTGCTGGTGGTGGTGGGTCGTCGTTCTTCTGAAGGTGAAGTGGACGCAGCTGTGGTCCGTCCAGTGGAGTCCTGTGGCGTGGCTGAAGGCGATGTCTTTGCTGGATGAGAAGACGGCGTCGAGTGTGTGTCCGGCGAGGTGGGTGGGGGTGGTCACCAGTTGCTTGAGTCCCAGGTTTGCGAGGTTTTCCAGCACAGTGGTGGTGTTGCGGTCGTCGTTGTTCTCCAGGTGGAAATTGAGGTCCCCGAGAAGGATGTAGTCGGCTGAGGGGAGGGCGAGCGGGCTGATGAAGTCGGCGATGTCCTCGCTGAATTGTGTGCGTGGTCCCGGGGGTCTGTAGATGAGGGTGCCTCTGAGGGTGGTCTTGGGGTTGACGTGGATCTGGAAGTGCAGGTGTTCGGCGGGTGCGATGGTGTCGTCGGTGTTGGTCGTGATGCGGATGGTGTTCCTGTGAATGATGGCGATGCCTCCTCCCGTCTGGTTGACGCGGTCTCTCCGGATGATCTTGTAGCCGTTGGGGATGGCGATGGCGATGTCGGGTGCTGAGGAGGCGTTCATCCAGGTTTCCGTGAGGAAGGCGACGTCTGGGGCTGTGGTGTCGAGCAGGTTCCAGAGCTCGACGGCGTGTCTGTGGACGGAGCGGGTGTTGAGCAGGATGCACTTCAGGTGGCTGCTGCAGGAGTTCGGCTTGGTGGGTGCTGGTGCAGTGCAGGTCCGGGTGCAGGAGAACTTGCAGGCCTGGCAGATGAAGGGTCCGTGGGTGCGTCTCGGGGTGGCTCGGTAGCATCCAGGGGTTCGGCCGGCGTTGAGTGCGTTGAGGGTGGCGGCGTCGTACGTCCGGCGGGTGGGCTGGGGTCTGCGGGGGCCAGGGGTCCTGGCGCTGGGCGCGGTCCAGGCGCGGACGGGCGCAGACGGGCTTACCTTTGGCGCACCTTCGGCGCTTATTTGGTGCTCCCGCTGCGCGCGTCCGCTGCGCAGTCGCTGAGGGGGCGTCATAAGAGGGGAGCAGGGAGGGCGGGTCCGCTGGGAGGCGGGAAGGGGTTAACCAGTCGTGTGACGGGGGGGCGGGACCGCAGGCAGGAGGCGCGGGAACGGGACCGGCAGAGCGGGCGGCCCAGCGGTGGCTGGGGCGCTGCTGGCGGCGTCGGAACTCTGTCCGCAGGAAGCAGGTAGGCAGGGCTGCAGTGGCAGGAGAGCAGCAGGGGGGCGACCAGGCCGGAGGCGCAGTGGTCGCTCCCAAGAAGCAGGCGAGGTCCCCTTAAGAGGGGAGCAGGGAGGGCCGGTCCGCTGGGAGGCGGGAAGGGGTTAACCAGTCGTGTGGCGGGGGGGCGGGGCCGCAGGCAGGAGGCGCGGGAACGGGACCGGCAGAGCGGGCGGCCCAGCGGCGGCTGGGGCGCTGCTGGCGGCGTCGGAACTCTGTCCGCAGGAAGCAGGTAAGCAGGGCTGCAGTGGCAGGAGAGCAGCAGGGGGGCGACCAGGCCGGAGGCGCAGTGGTCGCTCCCAAGAAGCAGGCGAGGTCCCCTTAAGAGGGGAGCAGGGAGGGCGGGTCCGCTGGGAGGCGGGAAGGGGTTAACCAGTCGTGTGGCGGGGGGGCGGGGCCGCAGGCAGGAGGCGCGGGAACGGGACCGGCAGAGCGGGCGGCCCAGTGGCGGCTGGGGCGCTGCTGGCGGCGTCGGAACTCTGTCCGCAGGAAGCAGGTAAGCAGGGCTGCAGTGGCAGGAGAGCAGCAGGGGGGCGACCAGGCCGGAGGCGCAGTGGTCGCTCCCAAGAAGCAGGCGAGGTCCCCTTAAGAGGGGAGCAGGGAGGGCGGGTCCGCTGGGAGGCGGGAAGGGGTTAACCAGTCGTGTGGCGGGGGGGCGGGGCCGCAGGCAGGAGGCGCGGGAACGGGACCGGCAGAGCGGGCGGCCCAGCGGCGGCTGGGGCGCTGCTGGCGGCGTCGGAACTCTGTCCGCAGGAAGCAGGTAAGCAGGGCTGCAGTGGCAGGAGAGCAGCAGGGGGGCGACCAGGCCGGAGGCGCAGTGGTCGCTCCCAAGAAGCAGGCGAGGTCCCCTTAAGAGGGGAGCAGGGAGGGCGGGTCCGCTGGGAGGCGGGAAGGGGTTAACCAGTCGTGTGGCGGGGGGGCGGGGCCGCAGGCAGGAGGCGCGGGAACGGGACCGGCAGAGCGGGCGGCCCAGCGGCGGCTGGGGCGCTGCTGGCGGCGTCGGAACTCTGTCCGCAGGAAGCAGGTAAGCAGGGCTGCAGTGGCAGGAGAGCAGCAGGGGGGCGACCAGGCCGGAGGTGCAGTGGTCGCTCCCAAGAAGCATGCGAGGTCCCCTTAAGAGGGGAGCAGGGAGGGCGGGTCCGCTGGGAGGCGGGAAGGGGTTAACCAGTCGTGTGGCGGGGGGGCGGGGCCACAGGCAGGAGGCGCGGGAACGGGACCGGCAGAGCGGGCGGCCCAGCAGCGGCTGGGGCGCTGCTGGCGGCATCGGAACTCTGTCCGCAGGAAGCAGGTAAGCAGGGCTGCAGTGGCAGGAGAGCAGCAGGGGGGCGACCAGGCCGGAGGCGCAGTGGTCTGATAATATACTTTATTGGGTTAAGCTTGAGGTATGAGCCAGACATCCAATTCTGAATTTTATTGATGCAGGTCTAAAGTCACAATAAATTGAGCTCTGGAATTATTTGAGGTAGAGTTGTGTGTTGTTGGCATATTGAATGATACTGATGCTGTTGTTGGTGGATATGACTCCAAGGGGTTTCATGCAGAGATTGATGATAGAGGAAAGGATGGTTCTTTGGCCTGCTCTAAAGGGGACCGGCACTTTCATGATCTTCCTATTACCTTCTGCATTAAATGATGGCAGTTGTTGATGTAGACCCTGTGTGAAAGCCTATGAGCCTTTCCAGGATGCACATTAGCGTTTGTTGGTCAATTGTGTCAAAGGCTGTTGAGGCACTGAGCTGTATGAGGAAGCAGAGGGTCAGTATTGTAATTGGTGTGAAAGGCACTGTCAACTACTTGAGTGGAAGCAGCAACATGGTCTGAATCTAGATTGGAAGGCCTGTGGAAGGTTATTCTTCTTGATCAGGTCAGATAATTGAGTTGATAATGCCTTTTCAGTGACGTCACTGATGTGATAAGGGTACTAGTTGGCCAGTTCATCAAAATCAAAGACATCATTAACAATGGATCTGTCCACATATGAGGACATCTAGAAGATTCATTCGTCGAGAGAAGAGTTGATAATGTTAACAAGGTGCTTGAGTGCATTCCCATGGAGGAAACTCACAATGAAGGCCTACGCAATGTCATCTTCCTAATAGGTAGCCTTCAGGGAGCTCAGGATGTTGGTGAGTTCAATGACCCAAAGAGTTTTGAGCCTCAGCCACTGTGGGGTATTATGATTTGCTTAGAAGGCATGGTAGTTGACCATTTGGTGCTGTTAATGTAAATAGAATTTTAAAAACATTCTCAGTGGAGAAATGGTTGCTGGTGTTGCATTTATTTATTGCGTGTGACGCTAGAATGTTCTGTAAGGGATGCGATTCAATATTCGCTTGCCTTGACATTTGCTTTGCTTCTGTTGGTTGTTTTTTCAATGATTGTCTAGTGGCTGATGAAGGATATGCACTTTATGTTGTGTGCTTTGAGTTGGCTGAGGCTTCCATGTGCATTATTCAGTCCCCAATGCTTATCTCGTCTGCATGTTCGCTGAGAATTCTCAGCTGGACCAGAGGACTGAGGATTCAGGCGTGGAGGATTCTGTTGTCAGTGGTGCGCTTAGTTCCGCACAGTTTCTCATGTAGCATTGTGTACATTGAAAAGGGTGTTGATAACTGATGTAGGTTGATGAGCGAGGTGGGAAAGTACTTCTTAGAGTATGTTGAGGGGAATGTTTTTGAAGGATCTGGGTTGACCCTCCTGAGTGCCACCGCCTCCCTCAGCACCGCTCCTTCACTCCATCATATCACAAGTGGTGTCCTCTCTCTCATTTCCCAGCCTTGTCTCAGCCCCTTCCTTCACCTTAAGCTCTGAGTGTGGTCTCCTCTCCCAATAAGAAAGGTTGGAAGGGGAGACCGTCTGCAGGCAGTGGAGGGAAAGAGAAGCTGGGCAGATGGCTTACGCTAACAGCAATTTGAACATTAGAAGGTTTTGCCAGCGAAAACATCATTATCTCCTGCCTTTCCCAGAACATCCAAGTTCCACTGTCTAATATAAACTAAGAGACGACAAAACAATTTGGAGGGAGGTGGGGGTAATGATAAATGTGGCTATTCATATACAAAGTTGCAAGTATGCATCATAGCAACGCTTGAAGATAATGGATCAGCAACAATGAAACTACTGGTGAATGCTTGCCTGAACATGGAAAAAATAATGTTTTCATCTAGAAAAAAACTAATTCTGCTTCAGCGATTGTTCAGTGGAATTGATCAGATTTTGAATAATGCTTATTTATAAAGAGTATTTAAACTGCAAGACATGAGCAATAGAAAAACACAAATCCATTGTTGTGTCGATGGATTACATTTAAACAGTTGTCTTGAAGGGTAAATCTCGATTTCACTCAGTTTATCAATCAGCATATTATATAATCCTGTTTGAATAGAATGTGTCTGACACAAGCATTATTGAGACATCCAGCCCTGCTCCATGGATGAATGTTCAGAGCAAACATACCTACAACGCGGTGCACCGCTGTGCGAACGAATACCATCTACAAATGTGTAATTTATAACTGTAACTGCTTTCTCTCGGCAAACAAATATGTTTGTCTACAAAGGGCACATAGCACGCCAGGGCCTGGATGCTCAAGGCCGGGACCAGTGACAAGCACCGCCTTACAACCAACTGTAAACCGTTATTACCAGTAGTGGCTGGTGACATTTGAAAGTAGGGGTGCGGAAAGTTTCTGTCGGAGTGCACCTTGGCGATAACTATTACCCTACATGGGTCGCATTCATTTAATACGATGGCACTGCTGTATAATTCAAAAAAGGGCATTCTTCCAACAAATGTAACAGACAGGGTAGTCAGCTGACAGATCCGTCATTGTGCATTTATGCAGTGGCAGCTGGTCCATAGGGGCGCTGGGGGCGGTGCCTCACTAGGCAGAATCAACAACAGAAAAACTGCTCACGGGCAGCAAGAAATGTAAGAAGATAGACGCAATTCGCCTGTTTACATTTCCAGCCTGTGCTTCACAGCCTCAAGTGCGCATGAGTCATGGTGAACAAACGCACAGCGCAGGCACGCAGGCGAGAGCAGCAGGAGTCCAGCAGACTCCAACTGCGCATCTGTGAGCTGAGGGCGCTTTTCATTTCTGCAGGGCCACTCCATTGACATTACGCTAGGCCTAGTGTAATGCAGGAGTCTAACTATAGGATCCTGTCGGGCGGTGACGTGCATTCGCCCGATGCCCTGTCAAATGACAGGATCTAGCCCTGTAGCTGCCCCCAGTTGCATCCAGTTTTATGATTTGCCAACGTCTGTGAGAGGATTCGGAGACGTGATGCGACGCGGGACCGGCGGAAGAGATGCCTCATCCTGGTAAGTTTAAAGTTTTGGTTTTTATTTTATTTAATTAAAATGCCCAACCACCCCCCTCCCTCCCCGCACGAACCCCCCCGCCCCCCAGTCATGCAGGCCCGCTTTGCGCAATTGTTTATTTTCACTCCATAGTCATATTTGGTAGTGGTTTATTTTGAGCAGGACCGAGCCCGGACTTTGTAGCTTAATAATTTTACAGACAACTCGTGAGATTTCCACAACATGCGGCAACAATGAATTGCCGCTATTTTCCTGAGAAGGACCTGTATTAATTATTTTTTACTATACCGGTGTATGTTTCGCTCGTGCCTCAGCTTTGGACAAAAGAGTCATAAATCCACAATGACCGATCTGTCAGCTGAATACACTGTCTTTTTTATTTGTTTGAAGAATGCCCTTTTTAGGTCTCGCCTGTCGATGCGCATGCGCATCGAGCTTGCGAGACTATTGCGGCTTAAACAACCTTTAACTAACAAGCAAGGAATCGTGGCGATTCCTTGCAGTGCCCGTGACTTTTAAGCTCAATGCGCATGTGCATTGAGCTTAAAAGCGCGTGCACATCAGTTCCCTCAGCCGCAATCGCCGTCTGTTCCCTCAGCCGCATTCCTCCGACACCTTTTGAAGTGAAGCTTAGCTTCACTTCAAAGGCCCCGGCTTCTTCACACCCACATGCCGCTCTCCCCGCTCCGCCCCCTCCCCTGCCCGCCGTGTGCATTTCTCCTCGTACTTTCACTCTCGTGTCTCTCCTTGTTTTTTTTTGGGCTCTGCTCACATCTCCCCCTCCCTTCTCCCCCTTCCTTTTCGTTAGTTTCATTTGCCTGTACTTCTCACTAGACACTTATTCCGAATCGCTGACTCATGCTGCTCTGCTTATTTTATGGTAGTAGCCTGACACGGGCATTAACATACAATACAATTCTGAATTCAGCCGGCGCACACGTATAATTTGAGACGAGACACGCAATGAGCCGCTATGCTGCAGTCAGCCCTTGTAAATCATAAAACTCGTCAACCATAGATCACTCCCAACCTGCAAAGTGGCCAGCCACCCTCATTACCGTATTACTCAGAACATTGTCATTGAAAAAACACTTCAGTGCATGATATCTGGTGAAATGCTACTTTCTTTTGTGACCAAAAGAGGGCTCCCAGGAAAAAATTATAAACATTCATTTTGATGTGAAAAGGCCTCTGCAATTGAATATTTCTTAGTTATTTATACGAAGGGAATGACTTTTTGAAGCAGTTTTTTTTGTACATTCGTCACATATTTTAAACATTACACAGTCTACTAGCTGAATGTCTCTCTCCTTCTCGGTCTTTTTCCTCTTTAATTCTCGCAGTAAACAGACAACAGGCGCCACTGGGCCTGTGGGCAGACAGAGCCATCCTGCTTGATTGATGGCTTTGCATTTCCATGTGTTCACAGTAAACATGCCCGAGGCGCCAGTCGAGCACAAGGCACACGGTGACATCCTCCTTAATTGTTGTTTCCCTTCTGAGCGGAGTCACTTTATGCTCAACTGCATAAAACAAGCATTGGCATAGCCAATAGGTCTCGCCTTTGGGACCTTATTAGTATTTAGTTATGCAGCGAGACCTATTGGCTATGCCAATGCTTGTTTTAACTATACAGTATTGCCATTGTATTAAACGAATGCGACCCATGTAGGGTAATAGTCATCGCCACGGTGCACTCCGACAGAAACTTTCCACCCCTCCACTTTCAAATGTCACCAGCCACCAATGCATTTATGACTCTTTTGTCAAAGGCTGAGGCACGAGCGCAACACGCACCGGGATAGTAACAAATAATTAATACAGCAAACATGACCGGATAAAAAAAGTTTAAAGGCATCTTTATTGCTCATTCACCTTCTTTTTTTTTTGTGTCCTCATTTTGCCATATTTCTTGCCGGGTTAAACTCTACACCCTCTAGGTCTTACAGAGGGGAAACCAGACCGTTGACCTTAAGAGGAATAGGAAGAGTGTTGACCCACAAGCATACTACTGTTTCCACTTCCATCTTCTTAACAACTGAGACTACCCAAGGATAGGAGATAACATGGCCGACAGTATAGGTGGCATAATCATATAACTCACGTTTCCTTCTCCACCTTAGCAATTGAGCCCACATTTTTTCTCTGCCTCTTGGATCGCATGCCATGTCCGATTCAGATATGTAAATAACGTTTCTAAGGCATTTAGAAAAGAGTGGAGGATTTTGAGATTTCCATAACTTGCAAATCTCATGCCTTTGGCAATAGAATTACATAAAACAAGAACTTTGATTCAACCGTTGTGATTTGCACATCCTGCTCCATAATAAATTCAAAGAAAATTACGCAAAGGCTTACTTTAATTCTAGTCCCGATAATATCTCCCAGAAAGTCACATATTGAATTCCAAAATGATGCTATCACTGGACATGACATAAATAAATGTTTATATGCTACATAATTACACAGCGCTCAACGCAACATACACTCCAAATACCACTCAGTGCTACATAATTACATGCCACATAATTACACTCTACTGAATGCAACACACACTCCACACAATACCACTCAGTGCCACATAAGTATATGCTACATAATTACACTGCACTCAATGCACATACACTCCAGAAAATACCACTCAGTGCCACATAATTACACACCACACAATTACACTCTACTGAATACAACATACACTCCACACAATACCATCCAGTGCCACATAATTCTATGCTACATAATTACACTGCACTCAATGCAACATATACTCCAAATACCACTGAGTGCCACATCATACGCAGACTCGCTCTTACAGCACGGTATATTAACAGAGGCATTAAGGTATCTCTGCTGTCTAGCAAAACAAAAAGAGACATCACAGCTTGGGGAACATTCCATGGACAGGGGTGTCCCCATTACAGGTCACTACAAGGAGGTGTAAAGTAGATAGTTCCCTTCGGAATATTGGCACATGAGGAAGGCATATGGCACCAATAATGATTTTATGATTATTATACTCCCCATGTTTGATTAATGATCTGACTGTTACCTTTCCCTATAACTGTAAAGCGCTCTGATATCCTTCGGGATCTAGTTCGCGCTATATAAAACTTTAGAAATAAATAAATATAATCAGCAGCTACTAACGTACACCTAGGGCAAGTTTAGATGTTACCAGTGATTTTGGAGAGCTTTGGTGGGGACCAATAAACTCCATGAGTAGTGAATAGGTGGTTTCATTTAAGTGATGCCAGTTTTACTACTTGTCTTAATATGCTAAAAGAATTGCTCCACATTTCTGTCGAATCCTCGCCATTAAACTCTTCAGCCCACAATTTTAGAATTTCAGTCTCGATCCTCACACCCGTCTCCAGGAAAGTCCAATACCAAAAGGATGTTTCCTTTTTCCATTAACCAGTTCATCTTGCGTTGCACACCACAAACTCAGTTGATACCATTAGTACAGTTGAATAATGCTTCCCAACTCATCAAATTTATGCCTACCTTAAGGTCTGCCCAAAAAGCTAATCCTCCACGATTTCATAGGCTGACTTAGCTGAACCCTCAAGCACTCCGGGGTGCCTGGCGAATCCCAGATGGGTGCCCATGATGAAAAATATGGAACTCTCAGGGTTTTGCATACATACATCCACATATGTAATGCAGACTTCAAGATCTTAAGCCTCACCTTGTTAAAAAACTTTGAGTTTCCATATTTAAAAAAGAATGTGAGTGTGAGCTTGTGGGACATCCATTAACATCACCTCAAACAGTAGGCCTATCATTGTTTTATCAGTCCTTTTGGCAAGCATGTGAACTTTCTTAAATTGAATAGCATAGCAGTAAACCAATATATCCGGTAGTGCCAACCCTCCAATTTCAAGCCTCCTACACAACTTTTTTCATGAGATCCTAGGGCCTTTTGATTTTGATGCCCAAATAAAACTTCTTATTTTCCCCTGAAGTTTTGCTATAGCCTTCTTCTGAAAGACCAGCGGGATGGTATTAAAAAGAAATGTCACCTTTTAATTTTTTATAAGGTTTACCCTTACATAGATATTCAAAGGAAGGTTTGCCCTTTTCAAAAGTAGTCCGGTTACTTCCTGACTAACCTTCCTTCAGTTTACTTTTGTAATATCCTCAATTCTCTGAGTTATTTAAACTCCCAAGTACCGTATGTGAGTTTTCACTCATTGGCTTGCCATATATTGATTCCAGGCCATAATCTCGTTTTTTCCTAGGTTTACTATATACCCAGAGATTACACCAAACCTCTCTGCCTTCCTCATCAAGTTCGGAATTGCGTCTTGCAGGTTTCTCGTAAACAGCAACAGATCATCTGCACATAATGCTACTTTAACTTCTAGATCCTGTAATTTAAAAGGGAGAATATCAGTATCTATCCTAATCAGGTTGGCTAGTGGCTCGATATATATATATTAAATAGTAGTGGGGACACGGGACATTCCTGCCTTGTCCCTCTAAAAATTTCGAACCTGTCTGACAGCACAGCATTTATCAACACCCTAGCTTTAGGACCACTATATACATTTTGCACTGCCCTAACCATATTTTGTGGAAAACCGAAGCTTAACAAGGTCTCCCGGAGATAGTGCCAATGTACCTGATCAAAAGCTTTGGCTACATCCACAGCCACGATAGTCAAAGGTCATTTCTGAGCAACCGCAATATCCATAACTCCCAGCAACTGAAAAGTTAATTCATTCAACTGCCTCCCTGGTATGAAGGCTCTTTGGTTAGGATGGATAACCTCATGTATTACCTTAGCTACCCGAGATGCTATGATTCCGGAAAAGATGTTATAATCCGCATTCAATAAGGATATTGGTCTATATGAATCCACTTTCTGTGGGTTCTTATTTGGTTTCAAAATCAAAGTGACAGTAGCCTCTAACCACGAATTAGGGACTTTCTTCCCATTTATATATATCTCATTAAATAAATATTGTAAAATAGGGGTTACTGTATCGATAATACAGAGAAAGACCTCAACTGGTAGACCATCTGGTCCTGCAGCCTTTCCCGTAACCATTTTCTTGCACTTCAGCTCTTATCTCTCCTCCTAAATCTCTCCTTCTAAAACTTTCTGTTGCTCTATAGTTAACTGTGAAAGTGTTGTCAATCCCACGCACTCCTTTATCTCTTCTTGGCCTGGTTTAATATCATCTCTATATTAATCTCTCATAAAGCTACAGGCCTCCCCATTTATATCTGAGTTGACAATCAATAGCTCACCTGCTTCTCTACTGATTAACTCCCGAATTGTGTTCCTAGTCCTATCTGCCTTCGCCTTCCAGGCTAATAATGATCTACATTTTTCTCCATAGGCAAAATGCTGGAGTTTACTCGCCTTCCAACTATCAAGTGATTTTTTATCCAGCTGTGACTGGAACGCCACTTGTAACCCCTCCAGCTCCTTACTCAGACTTTGGACTCAATCTGACTCTTCCATGGACGCCTTCTGTAATTCTCCTTCTTTTTCCTTAATATCTTTAATTCTATTCTCCCTTTGCTGTTTCTCCACTGTATTTTCCCTATCATCATGGATTTTAGGGACCTCCTTAAATATACTTTAAAAGCATCCCATTCTATATGTCCTGCTGCCGAGCCCTTGGTAGAATAAAAGAAATCCTCCCATTTTTCCCTCAGATCTCCAACCACATTCTCATCCAGAAGTATCGCCCTGTCTAAAGTCCACCTTCTATCCTGCTCTTTTTGATGATAACTCAATGATAACTTTACAGCAGAATGATCCAACACTATCGCTGGCATATGGGTCACCTCCACCAACTCCCCACGTAGCTCCTGATCCAATAAGAAGTAATCTATATGGTAGTGGTGCCTATACGTTTTGCTATAAAATGCAAACTCTCCCACCTCCCTTTTTTATGCCATATATCGACTACATTAAATTCTTTCATAATACTTATCAATCTAGAGAATGTTTTTGGTGGGTTGGTGTATTTAACTTTTGAAGTCCTATCCAATCCTTTATTCAAAACTAAATTAAAATCACCTCCTAATATAATGGGGGCTGTTGCCTCCAATAAACAGGACTCAAGTTTCTCCATGGCCTCTGGATTATCATTATTCAGACAGTAGTATACCGCACACACCAAAGGCCTACCTTGGAGTAAAAGAGTTGCCACTAGCCACCTACCCAACAAATCTGATTCAAACTTGCCTACTCCTATTTCATTATTACTCTTAACAATCTCCCTCTCTGGTCTGAAGATAATACTTCCTGCAACCTGCTAAGGTATTCAAAACATTGCTTACATTCAGTTCTTTCCTGGTGGGTCACTTTTATTAATATTATTTGGACCTCACTATCTTTTAGAGTTTCAATGACCCCCAACGCTTTCTTCCTGGAACTTAAGCAATTCACATTACAACTTAATACATTTATCACGTTTATGTTATCCATACTTAATTTATAAACTCAAATCTTCTTATATGGACCTGGAATCCATCCCTTTGTCTTATTAAACTCATTTAGTTCCCGAAGCAATCCAAAACTAGCTTAATGAGGACAACTTTATTTTTATTTTTCTCCTACTGCAGCCCACACTCAGTGCCCCTTTCCCCCCTTACCCTGAGGAAACCACCTTTCTACCTCTTGGGCGATACAATCTGCCCTTCAGGAACCCCCGTTCCGAAAGGAAAAAGAAGAGAAAGAAAGACCAGAGAAAAGAAATAAACCAAAAGAAAGCAGCCTACCTATACCACACAGGCATCTATTCATAACTCATTATAAAACTCCTACAAACATAAGCTCATCCATCCATTAGCGAAATGAAAGTGTCCACTTCCTTTGGATCACTGATGTTATGCATTTTATTCCGCCACATTATTTTCAGCATGGCTGGATATTTTAGTTGAACCATAGCTCCCTTGCTACGTAACTCATTCATTCTGGTGCCCAAATCCCACTGTCTCTGGGCTGTCCTCCTACCTAAGTCTGATCTAATTTGATACAAAAAGCCCTCGTATTTTAAGGAGCCCTCCTTCAGCGCCCTTCCCAGTACCAGCTCTTTTACAGTGTAGGTCAGGAAGTTTAACAACATTTTTCTTGGAGATCTTCTGTCCGGATTCCTCCCGAAAGGATTTCTATACACTCTCTGGACCTCCTTCTCCCAATCAATGTGCGATCTATCTGTCACGAATTCTCTCAGGAGGCCACATATAAGAGACTTAACATCTCCCTTCTTGGCCCCCTCCGGAATTTTAAGAAACCTCAAATTATTCCGACAGGAATGTGTTTCCAATCTTTCTAATCTTCTTGCAACATTCTATTCTGTTTCTTTAGTGATTCAATGTCCTTAGAGTTTTCTGACACTGCCAATGATAGTGTTTTAACTTCTTCTTCTAAAGTACAGATGCATTGCGAGATATCATCAAGCTTCACCTCAAGTTCTTCACACTTATCTCAAACCCCCATCTGATTGGACTCAGATATTTCAAACTTCTCAAAAATACCTTATGTCAAGACGTACTGAGAGTTCTTACCATGAACTTGCAAAGGAACAGAAGATGCTAGTTCCCTACTCCCTCTCAAGGATGTCTCAGAGACCTACTTATAACCTAGACTCCAAAAGAACCCTACGGAGGTAGGAGGAATGGATAAAATAACAAACAACAGAAGAGACTGGTCCTGGAATCTTGTTCTCTCTGCTTGTCTGGATTTTTCGTCCGTTCTGGAGACTATAATTCCGAGAAGACCTGAGGATACTAAACACAGAAATTTAATGCACCTCCTACTCTACTCTGCCCCTGTCTTTTTGTTATCCTTACATTCTTTCTACATACCCTAGGTTCCAAGATCTGTGCTTCTCTTCTATGTGATTTTCTTTCTTGTATTCTTTCTTTCCTCTGTTATAGATTAATGCAACAGAAGACTTAACCTATCAAGCAATGAAATAACTATTCTTACTTAACTTATTCTAATTATGTGATATTTCTTATTATGCTTCACCTACCTACTTCCCTGTAAGTTTGTGCTTCTGTTCTTGACAACGTATTCTAATCCCCTTATTGCAGTTCTATGTAAAATTCTAATGATATTTTTCTTTACAGCTTTTTCCTAATTACCAAACTAATTATTCTTTTTTTTCTTTTACAGTTTTTGAATACCCCTTGCTTCCTTTTGCAGGTAAGTTCGTTTTCTCAATTTTTTTTAAACTATATACAATGCTCATTTAAATGTCTTTAAAGTTCTTCATATCAATTGTCTTTAGGAAAAAACTATCATGCCACTTAGCTTATTTCTTCTCTCTATGTCCTCTTACTTACGCTGGTGACTGAAGTTGGTGAGGAAGATAGATTGCCACGAAGAGGTTGACATGAACGTTGCCGATGAAGGGGCAGCGTCGACAACAGGAACGCCTCATAAACGCCCCTTTTTCTCTTCTGAATCAGCGGAGACACTCACGAGCCAGGAATTGGAGGTCCTAATCCCAACGGTTATCGGAACGGAAAAACCAGAAGAATACCCGATGATAATCACTAAGATATCCTGAAAATGCAGCGGAGCTTTCCAATGAGGTACACACTCAAGAAAGTCTTTGGTGAAGTGTGCATTTCTTATAGAGCGAGCGTTACATTAGGCTTCCAAACACCTGTAGGGAAATAGACTAGTCCGTCAACATAGATTAGGAATCGGTGGCCATCTTTAAGTTCCACTCGTAATACAATGTTTTCCAAATGTTGATTCCTGGCTGTCTTATCCCTACTTTTATTCATTAATGTACACACTATTTGCGTCATGTGATCTGGAGGTCTGACACCTTGCCTCAAATTCAGAAGCATCTGTTCCATAGGATTTTCATATCCACCGCCTCCAACACCCCCAGAATTCTCACCATTATCCACCTGTTTAGAAGCTTGTTTAGAAGCCACAGTCTCAGTCTCTATCTCGGTCCCTCCTGTTCCGCCACCGCTACCTTGAATAGATTCTGTGTTTACAGACAGAGAAAAAGACGGATTAGCACCAGGACCAGGATCTAGGCTGCTACTAGAGCCCAGGGCGTAAGGTGATACCAGGGCTGAGATACAGACTGGAGCTAGAGCTAATTACCGTCCCTCCATTCTCAACCTGCTGCTCATGCTCATCATCATTCAGGGGTAATCCAGCTAATAAGGTAAATCTGTTCTCCAAGGGAGGAGGACAGTTTGCACCAGCTTCATAGACTTTTTCCCCTTTGTTTCTAGGCTTTCAACTTGCTCCATTATTTTAAAGTATGATATTAAAGAGGGGGAAGGTGTTACAGGAACCCGTGCTTCTTTCAAACCACAACGCTGCGGCTTACCTTCACCCTTCAATGCTTTCTTTTTTGGGGGAAACTGCTAATACTTCCCTTGCCGCCTGCTCTCTACCGTCTCCTCATCCTTTACCACCTCTACCCCTGCTTCTGACTTCCGGGCGTGATCTCAGTTGATACTGGCTCCTCACTCTTATTTCAGAATCCATTAACACTTTTTCTGTTGACCTGGAAGCCGACCGCCACAATCACTGCCTGAGTCTTCCGCAGGAAACCTGCCGCCTGCTGCCAAACCCTGTGACGCGTCTCCACCTCCAGCCCCATATGCGCCAGTGCCCAGGTATGCTAGTTTCAGAATTGTATATTTTGTTCCTCAAATCAGTTTTCAATACTTAATACCCATCTGTACATTGAGAAACACTGCGCTGCATTGATCCTTGTAGCAGACTCTCGCCTTTCTCGCCTCCTCTCCACCCTCCATTCAGGAGCTCCCGCGGCCGTTGTCAGCCCGCCGCCATGTTCCCTGAGTTCTGGATTGCTCATTCACCTTCTTAACTTCAGCCCGGTTATTTCTGGGGGTGATGACGCAAACCCCTCCCCCCAAAACCTCTTCTCACAGCACTATGATTTTCTCATATGGCCAAGATTAAATTCATACTTTAAAGTACAAATAAACTAACTTAAATGATATCAGAGCAATCATCCAAATGGGCCAAAAACACACTTTTACTAAAAACCTGTATTAGGGTGTAAAATAAAGGTCAAGTACAGAAAATCGAAATAAAACAATGCATAAGTGTGTTGACCTTATCTAGGTCCAAACAGCCAAATTGCGTCTAAGAGACTGCTCAGCAGAGTTCACAATTTAAAGCTGGATTGCAGTGAGGCAATTTGAAATTAACGGTACAAAAAGGGAATTAACATTCCTTCCTCATTCTTTCATACCTCTCTTAATAAGCATATATTTTTGATTGGACATCATGTACCTTTAATGCATGATCACGTGACATATTAGTGCGAAATGTGACTACAACAAAGACACGTGCATAAGCAAATGGGAATTTTAGTGAACTTTAAGAGTAATTGATTCTAATTTGTGTACAGAGTAGATCATTATTTTTTGTCTGTAGTTTTGGATGCTGTATTACATTGTCAATGCCAATTGGTCTGGCTTGTGAATGCACTGTCAAGCCAGACCTAAAAATCCATGTTCGTTAATGGCTGCCCTCCTCCCATCTGTGCCGCTGCCAGAGAGAACCATATCTTATCTAGTTATCTAAGACACTTTAATAAAATTGCAATTGCATGTGTGTATCTGGTCAAGCTCAGGCAGCTGGATAAATAAAATGATCTAAGCTGGGTAGAGGGTAAGCACTTTTTTTGTGGAATCACACACCTTCTGCCCAATCAAAACATGTACTCTTGGCCCCCAACATATGGGTGAAGCCACAGCCCCTCTCCACGTAATACTTACATAATTGTTCAGCCAGACCACAAACAAGCATGAGCAATGCCAATAGGCCTGCTTTAAAAGAATGTTGTTTGGTAATGCAAAGCATTACAAGTAAATAGTACATGCATTTGTGTGGAAGCAAAGAACTCTACAATAACATTGGTGTCGGTTAAGGTTGCACTGTCAAGCCAGACCTAAAAATCCATGTAAATTAATGATTGCCCTCCTCCCACCTGTGCTGCTACCAGAGAAAGACAAACAGCATAATCTACAAAGTTAGCTAAGACACTTTTATAGAATTACAATATCATATGTGTGCCCCCGAAAGATCAAGCTCAGCCAGCTGGAAAAACAAACAAGATGATTACAGCTGGTGGAGGGCAAGCACTTTTTTGTGCAAGCACACAGCATCTGCCCAATAAAAATAAGTACTATTGACACCCAACATGTGGGCGGCGCCAAAGACCCTCTCTAGTGGTACTCATATAATAGTTTGGCGACAGCTGTGCTGTCAAGCCAGACCATAAAAAGGACAGATGAAAGAGAAACAGCAAGACATCTGTCTAGATGAAAGCTCTTATTAGGGCCACATGAAACTTGCTCATCAGATCAAAGTACTTGCAAATCCAACAACAAGGTGTTCCCAATTTATCGAGTGTGATAATCATTTCTTATTACACGTTTTGCCCTCAAAATGGTCTTTAACAAATATATATTTGTATTTTCCAGGCATTTTCATCTGCTATAATTTAGTAGGTTTGACCTGCTGCACTTTAATGGGGGAGTGGACTTTATCACAACCATTAGTTAATATGTGAGATTAGCATTGCCGCACTTATAATTGCAGTCCCTGTGTAAACAGGTGTTTGCCCACGGTCACAATTTCCCAGGCCACTCATAATCAGGCCAATAGTCTCCTGCACCAAATATTCTTCTGAGTTTTCCTTCAAAATACAGCACCTGCCCTTAATATCAATCTCTGTTGCAAGTTGGAAGATGCTACTGCAATTTATCCATCTCCAAATTACAACAAATGAAAACAGTGAAGCAAGACAATTATCTTCAGGAAACTCATGGATACCAGTAATAGGATATTTACAATTCTACACTGGTTCCTCACAAGATAATAGTCCCTGGGAGAGTGCTTACCATCCTCACAATGATTGTTTGTTACAAATCTAGAATACAAACAACCCAACATCTGCAGGCATACCTGTACCTGTCACTGGTGCTCCATCAGCTCCTACCGACCCGGCATCTACAAGGACAGGCCGCCAGTCCTTCCCACTCTTTAGAGCAAAACTATAACGCAGCCTCACAGAAACTCTACGCAACGCAAGTATACACCCACCTCACATCCCAAAAACTCTGAAAATCTCCCTCTTTCCATAATTTACCCACTCATGCAAGAATTTGGCCACAAGCAATGTCACTGGGCTAAGAAGAATTGTTTCAAATGAGTGCACTAGAAACACTGAAGCCGGTTAAATTGGAATCATTCAGTCCTAATCATTGGCTTAGGAGCCACAGGTTCATCCATTTTTTAGGTCTCTCTTATCAGACAGCACAAGCTGTCTGCTTCGCGAAAAGACCTATTGTCAGCTTACAGAGAGCTCAGAGCCAGGCCATGGCTCACCATTGGTTGGCTTTTTTGTAATCTCATTTGCTTCACTAGCTTGTATGGGCTTTACTTTCTCTTCTTGTGTTTTCCCTCCACTGGAGCATGGGCGCATTGCTGGCGTCTTTCCATTGCTCATCTATCAAGCACTACTTTTTTCTTTTTGGCTAAGCACTCTACCAGAGTGCATGCGTTTTCCAGCTATCTCCCTTGTCTTCTCTTTATCTTCCATGCTCTGTGTTGTTCTCTTTGGCCTGTGTGCTCCTCGCCCACCCCTCCATGTTATACATGCCCTCAAGTGCTTCTCCCCATGTTGCTTTCTCACCTGTGAGCTTCTTTGCACCCAGCTCCACTCTGCTCACTCTATCACCCATAAATTCTCCCCCATGTACTCCACATTGCTCTCTCTCTCTAGTTTACTCTTCTCTGCCCTCCCTGTTGTTTCCCTAACCTGCTCGCCCCATGTTATTTCTGCACCTCATGTCACTTCCTCCCAATCATGATGCTTCCCACACCTGCTTAAAAAAAAGCGCTTGCACATTTTTTTATTTTCATTTACGGCTCCAACTTTTGTAAATAAAAAGAAAAAAAGCACCAGTGTGTGCCTACAAAATGATGCAGGCGGCCAAGTCCGCTTTTTGATTACCGATTGTTGATAGGCACCTACTTACTGACACTGGTTCTTTTATAGCACTTGAGCACGCTGAATAAATAGAAGTCCACATCATTTCTGGAGTTGCTGCTCAGAGACAGATACATTTTTCCAGGAGAGCAGCGAGTTATTTAAACAACGGGAACGCTGCAATCCTGACAAGAGAAACCAGTTTGTGACGTCCTGTCCACTTGCCCTGCTTTGAGAGGCTTTGTAGTTCAGTGTGCAGTAGCAAGTGATTTCCTTGGTGAAGTGGGGTCTCTGATAGGTTGAGCCCTTTCTCATATCTCTGCTTCTTGCCTGAACTTCCAGGATGGCATCTGCCCACCTTTACATGCAGCAGGCCATGGAAGGTTCTGGCGGATGTGCACAGCCTTTGTGCTCACCTTGTCTATTGTAACCAAGAGCCAGTGCCATGGCTTGAGCATTTTGCCTCTTTATTTAGACAAAACTGTGTCTTTGCTCAATTCCAACAGATGAGCCCCCCCTCTTCCCCTGCACACTTTTCATTATCCGAATTCCAGTTAGATTATTGCTGCCATCTTAACTCTGTTCTATAATTATTCTATTTATGAAGGTGTTGTGCTTCCACCTCTTAAAAATACACAAGGTATTCCCTTGTTGAGGAAACCCTCTGCTGATCCCAAAGTCTCCAGTAACTTGCAACCCATCTTCCTGCTTACTCTGCCTACCAACATCTTAGCAAAGGAAATCAATCAACAATTTCCCTCATTTACTGAGACAATATTTCAGTAGGTCCTACATAAGTTGACTTCTGCCTTCTGCATGGTGATGAAGAACCGAACTCAATGTCATAAGTGATCCTCGCCTAATTTTTGAAGAAAGGTGATCATGCTGCACTCATACTGCTTAACCCGAGCGTGGCTTTTGACACTGTATGCCACACAATCCAACTCTACAGACTTCACCATTTGGGGTTTTATGGCGCAGCTCTTAGCTGGATTCCGTCCTTCCTGAGGGAGAGAATTTAGACCGATTCTCTCCCGCCTATTGTTCCTTGCACTAAAAGATAATTTGCACTGTTCCCCAAGAGTCATCTACGGTCCACCACTTTGATCTTCTTGCCTCCTCCCTGGCACTTATTATTCAGTACTAAGGCTACTTTCTTAAATCCTGCACTGAC
Organism: Lissotriton helveticus; assembly: GCF_964261635.1. Taxonomy (NCBI): domain Eukaryota; kingdom Metazoa; phylum Chordata; class Amphibia; order Caudata; family Salamandridae; genus Lissotriton; species Lissotriton helveticus. Next base: position 2,090,959,018 of record NC_136061.1, read on the forward strand.
ATTCTCCAAATAATTGTCTCTTTCAAACATGATCTAGACACCCTTAAGGCTAACTTACATAACTTGATAGCCATTGCTACTTGAATGCCAGAAAGTTGCCTCAAGGTCAACTAGTGGGCCCAGTATTTTAGCTGAAGTCTTTTTCCAGTGGTCACTACCAAAATCTCATTGATTGAAAACTCATTGTTAACAGTTTATCTCTTGTTCAGCGATTGACAGTCTCTTTTTCCTGCTGCTGCTACCTCAGACTTCTTCATAACAATCCTACCTCTACCGCCATGGATGGTCGTAAAACTGTTATTCAAGCTCTAACTTTGGTGAAAGTTGAATACTGCACTCCCTCTATTTAAGAATGCAGAAACAGCCTATTCAGAAGCTTCAGCTCATACAAAACCCTGCCACTAGGCTTCTCCTCATGGCTTAATCTCAGGTCAGCTTTCTCTTCATCGTCTGCTTCCTGTTGCCAAAAGAGGCATCTGTAATCTTATGCGAGTTTGCCACAGCCCTCTCAATGGCATAGGGATGTCCTTTTTCCAACAAACATTTTGGGCCTCATTTATGAAAAGTGACACATCCCTGCGCGAAAACAGCGATACGTCACTTTTCATTGCGCCCTCCTTGCGACACCAATGATGCATCATATTTACAGTATAACGCATCGTATTGCAAGGAATTACAGAAGCGTCAGTATTTCTGACGTGTCTGTAGGCCAAAAATGACACATTGCTAGAGTGTGTCACAAAAGTGACGCCGTCCCAGCAATTGGTCATTTCACATGGGCAAATCCCAGGTTAAATAAGCCTGTGTCAGTTTTACGCCTGCCATTAGGCATGACGCATTTGCGTCCTAGAAGTGGCACAGTTAAATCTCATATATTTCACTGCGTCACTTTTATGAGGTCTCTCTCTCTCTCTCTCTCTCTCTCTCTCTCTCTCTCTCTCTCTCTCTCTCTCTCTCTCTCGCTCTCTCTCTCTTTCTCTCTCTCTCTCTCTCTCTCTCTCTTTCTCTCCTGTTTTCAGAAGGCATCCCAAAAGATAGCTGTTTCAACCTCCCTGTCCTTAGTTTCTTTCTTTGCAGTCCTCTGCCAAATCCTAGCACTAGGAAGCCTCTTGGGGTATCAGTGTGCACTATAAACTGTATTCATTCATTCATACAACCCTAGAGCTTGCTGCAGATTCTACAGGTGGTAGGCGCTGGGTGATTTAGTGCGGTGCTTTCTATGAATTAACTGCCCGTGCCTTTCTTTGAACAGTTTCACCAGCAGAACTGAACACCAGCTTTCGTCCTTTCATGTAAACGCCAGACAGTGAATTTAAATGGCAGAGGATCCCTGGAGGCAAAATTTTCCCAGTCAGTCTGCAAATACATCAAAAATTAAACGACTTCTAATGGTTTCCTTTCTGCAACTAAAAAAGGTTGTGTTTGCGTTTTTCAGTTTGAGTTCTTAACGGCCTCTTGCCCTGGGGCATAGACTGCAGAGAGTTCTAAGCCAACAACTTCCTGGTAACTTTGCTTCCTGCTGGGGCATGCTCTAATCCATCAATAAAAAAAAGGTACCACGGTTTCAAATCCCTGCAGGATCAACCGTACCTTCGAATCTGCCTACTTTAACAAAATCAGTGCATTTTAATACAACCCAAAAACACTTTCCAAATATGGAAAGTAAGAAGTCACGGGTCTGAGGGTATTACATTGCTCCATATCAACATAAACATACTTTCCTTTTTTTTCTTTAAATAATTTCTATTAACGCAAAGGAGATCATCATAATTCATACAGAAATTCACCAAAGGTAAGACAGGGCAGCTTCACAAATAAATAATTAACATGAACCAATCCAATATATAAGAAAAGGAAAAGAGAGTATAAAATAAAAGATATAAGAAATATGATATTGCTTGAAAATCACATTGTGTTCTTAATCCCTGATTATTCTGTGCGAAACGACCTTGAATGTCAACAATGAACGTATACCTCTGGTTTTGACCATAGCTTTCTCTCTCAAAAATCTCAATCATTATATTTTAGGGGAGATCCAAGCCCTTGCAATTGTTAACCTAGCGGTCGCGAATATGACAGCAAGAAATGCTCGGTGTGCGGGCCTGGGGTTAGTTAGCATTGTATCCCATCATAATCTCCTGTAGAGTGAAATCTAAGTCTAAGACAAATCGTACTTTACAGGCGTGTCTGATGCCCTCCCAAAATATCAAGATTGAAGGGCACGTGGCAAACGTGCACAATATTAACCGCATATACTCCGCATTTAGGACATTTTGTCTTATTACCAGGATACAGACCACCTTTCTCCCACCAGCCTGCTATCTTATCCGGGGTGTAATATAGCATGCATATTGTCCTAAACTGTTGGGGGCATATTATCAAGGACAGCCGATACATTATCGCCGCTTTTATCGGCAGGAAACTGCCGATAAAGCAGCGATAATGGCCTTGATAATATGCTCTATGAATTCCAATCGAAGCCCATGTTACACATCTAACATGGGCTTCGGTTGGAATTCATAGAGCATATTATCAAGGCAATTATCGCCGCTTTATCGGCAGTTTCCTGCCGATAAAAGCGACGATAATGTATCGCCTGTCCTTGATAATATGCCCCTTGAAGCTTTAAGTTGACTGAGAATACCGTATCTTTTAGAGTTATAAATGCATCATTTATTACTATAGAAGTGATTTCCCTTACCAGCATTCAGCTCCATTTCAAAGAGAGCTGAAAGCACGTATCGCTTCTGTCTTGACATAAGTGTTGGTATACTGTCCGAATTGAGTGTTTTCGGGGCGTCTCTTGCAAATGTGTCAAAATCTCATGTACAGCTATAGATGTAACCACTTGTGATCTCACAAAAAAATCTCGAATTTGTAAGTACTTGTAATAATGTAGTTGTGGGAGGGTAAACGTATTTTGAAGACGTTGAAACATCTAAAGCCGTTAATATCATATAAGTGTCCAAGTTTTTTAACCCCAAGCTTGGCCCACCCCTTCCGTAAACTGTTATTAAAGATCCCAGGTAGTAATGGATTATCCCGTAAGGGGAACCTGTCATGAAATATTGGAAGTGAATAGCTAATAAGAATGTTCTGCCATATAGTAACTGCATCTTTGACTGTTTTAAACCGGACACTATTCTAATAATTTGTAGCTTGGGTGTGATAGAGAAACCTGCTACAGTCCTGGCCCAGTAGAAGCTGGTGGCTAAAATCTTGACCCTTACTTGAGAGGAGGCTATGTAAACAACCCATAAAAGAGGCCCAAAAGTATAGTTTAAAATCAGGAAGTTGAAGACCCCCTTGCTTATATGGGTATTTCATAAATTAAATAGCTCAACGTGCTCGCTTATACCCCCAAATAAAGCTGCTTACTATACCTTCTAGTTTAAAAAAAAGGAATTAGGCACTCTTAAGGGGATTGCGCGAAATAGATACAAAAATTTGGGTAGTATTGTCATCTTTATGATATTGCATCTGCCAATTACGCGTATAGGCAGTTTATGCCATATTCTTAACTTCTTATTAATGTCCTGTGGCAAAGTATCATAGTTCAGATTTAGTATATTTTCTATTTGAGATGTGATACAAACTCCCAGATAGGTCACTTGAGGACATACTCCGGTTATAGGCCTAACGGGGTTGAAATGTATAATCACCTGTGGCTTTCCGAGTTTTAATTTGCACCCGGAGAAAGAACCAAAAGTTCCTGCTTCATTTATGATTACCTCTAAGTAAGCCGCTGGGTCTGTTTTAAAAAACACAATATCGTCTGCATAAGCAGTGACTTTCAGCTCATTTATTCCCGACCGTAGTGGTGTAATGTTTTTGTTAGCCATCAGTACCTGTATAAAGGGCTCGATGTAAAGTGCAAACAAAAGCGGGGATAAAGGGCACCCCTGGCGTGTGCCTCTATGTATAAAAAAAGGTGTTGACTGAGTGCCCATATAGCTGAGTTTGGCCTGTAGCATACAATATAAAGCTTGTATCCATATAAGAAATTGGCCCGTAATTCCAAATGAAGCAAGAGTTGGCCATAGACAACTCAAGTCACATGGTCAAAGGCCTTTTCTGTGTCTAAAAGTATCATACCTAAGTTGCTTCCTGATTGTTTGTATAATCAAAGGCCATTATAGCTGTCTTAGTATGTGCCACAGGTCCTCAGCCTACTATAAAGCCGTGTTGTTGTCCTGAGACCAGACCTGGTATTAGGGGGGCGAAACGATTAGCAAGCACTTTGGCATATAGTTTGGCAGCAGCATTGATAAGGGATATCAGCCGATACAAGCTGCATTCATCAGGTGGCTTGCCTTTTTAAAAGAAATATATAATATTTGATGTGTCCCAGGTTATTGATGTTGTCCCAGTATTGCCAATCTCTCATATAATCTTGACGAGCAATGGTACTATGGTATTTCTAAATACTTTATACAACTCGCCAGGAATCAAATTATCCCCAGCTGTTTTACCTGAAGGTAGTGCCGACAGGGCCACACAAAGTTCTTCTCGTGAAACCTCAGTAGTTAGCTGTGAGATGGCGTCGTCCTGCAAAGGTGGAAGTGCTGCTTTTCTAGATATTTAGAAAATTCTACTATATTTATTAGATCTGACTCAGCATATAAAGTTTCAACGAACACTATAAACTGTTTAAGAATCATGTGTATTCCAGTATGAGATGTTTTATTAGCATCTGTAAAAGCCTTTAGTACATTTTTGGCCTTTTTATCAGACAATTGGTATGCAAGTATCTTCCCCACCTGTTCACCATATTCATACTGAGAAGAGCAGTATTTGTCATAACTAGCTGCTGCTTTCTCCTTTAAAGCCTGCCCAGATAAGGCCCGTGATGTGACAAGGTCAGTCCAAACCTGAGTTTGTCTAGGGTCATTTTGCCTGACAGCCGTACCATGACGTCTGTCCAATTAGCTTTACAATGCCTTCTCTGTCTTTATTCTCTCACCATATACATTTCTGTGTAATACCCCTAATTTATGCCTTCATCGAGTCCGAAACGGTACACAGAGTAGTAGAATTTAGATTAAAATGAATGAACTTTGCTAATAATCTTTCCATATGGACAATATGCTCATTATTTGTCAATAGATATTGTGGGAAAGAAAAAGAGCGTCTAGTTTTACTTATCACTTGTGCTTTGAAGCTAAAGATGATAGGGCCGTGATCCAATGTTATTTTTGGACACAACTCAATCGTACCTGTCTGAAATATCATATCATTTGCCCTTACCATATCAATCCTGGAGTACTGCCTATGCGGACATGAATAATATGTATAACCTGGGCGATCTGGGTGTAAAGTTCTCCATAAATCTTTAACATTATGCAAGCACGCTAATTCTAGAATAGATGCCCTTACTTTCGGCATCCTTGCAGTCGTCCAACGTTGGTAGAGTCGATAGAATAGTTCATACCGCAGTTAAAATCACCCATAATTATTAAGACCCCTCACCATTCCAGTAGTGTTAACATTAATGAATTAAAAACCTCAGGCTCATCGGCATTAGACCTGTAAACATTTACCAAAACATATTTTACATCTTACATAACCAACTGAGCAATTACCCACCTCCCTCTTGGATCAGCTAGCACCCTATGTGTTGTATACATAAGCGTTTTGCTAGCTAAAATTGACGTTCCTCAAATCGAGGCGCTTTGTGAGGTGCATACTATTGTTTGGTAAATTAACTGGCTAAGTAGCCCCCTGTCGTTGTGGGCCTGGTGGGTTTCTGATAAGAATGCAAGATGAGGCTTATACACATTTCACTCCTCCCGGACCAATTGGCGCTTCCTACCAGCATTTAAACCAGAGACATTTCAACAAAGGCACTTAAGAAACAACATAAGTTTTCAAAAGTTGATAAAAAAACATTGATTTTCCTGACAAATACATACATTCTTTAGCATAGCCCTTATAGATGCAGTCTTTAATTATTGTGAGAACCCTCATAAGTTTGTATTTGTTTGCAGCTCCTTGCCTTCCCTTTTCCATATCTCCTTTGCTTTTTCCTCGCCCACTAAACCCAACCCCACCCACCGCATCCAGGCTATACCACCCTCATCCCACTCTGTACCTATGGAAAAGAATCACCCATTTCCCTGCTGTCGCTGACAGGGCAGCCTACGAAAGCGCCATCACACCAGAAAGCCAGTCCACCACCCCCAATCACCCATGACTCTAGTTTCAAAATAGTGTCTTAGTGCCGAAAAAGGAAAAAAAAGAAAGACAAGAAAAAGAAACTACAAGACCTTGAGGGAATTGGTGTAGGAGACAAAATCAGCATAGAAATAGAGGCATACCAATAATCTGTCATTACTAGTGTAACAGACCCTTGCAAATTACTAGTATTATCCCATATATGCCTTATTGGTCCCCCTTAATCCAGCATTTAATACTTTTTCAAAAAAGATCTTTTTGGTTCCTTGTCGCCACTTGGCCAAAGTCTGTTGAGCATCTTGCTCCGTATAAACCAACCTAAGGGCAGGTTTTCTGCACTCTAATCTTAATTAATTCCTACGCACTAGGTGACGGTTGGGCCCCGCCAGTCTTCTGAGGGCCAGTGCGTGTTTGGAGGCGGGTGCAGCCTCAAATTGCGATTCTGTGCCGTGCAAAGAGCCTTGCAGTCCTTGGGTCTGCCCATATTGTAGGTGGGAGTTTTCCCAGCCAGCCTTGCTTCCAGTGGGGGTTTTTTGCTGCATATTTAAGCTTCTAACAGGTTGCCTGTTGCCCCTATGCACCATAATAATAATAACCCAGATGTTTAGTACTGTGCTTAACGCAATGGAGCAGGGGAATTTCTATGAGGAGGAGGAAGTCCAGCAATACCTCCCATATGATGATGAGTTTTTTAGAGCAGGGGACAGTTCTATCTACAGATGTGTGAAAGAGGTCATGGGGCCTATGGAGGAACGCTTGTCCAATTGCATAGTGGTAGAATGTGCTAAGTTGGCATACGCCCAGTTAGGGGCCCCGGTTCCCACACATAAGACTACCCCTTGGGAGGGTCCCCCATCACCCAAGAAAGGTCGCAAAGAGGGTGAGCCAGAGGACACGCAGGGTGTGGACAAGCATGCTTTTGAGCACCTCAGGAGCGCTTTTCTAGCGAAGGCAGCTGTTCCCCCTCCTGCGCCTCTTCCTGACCCGGCACCTTCTGTATCCCTGGTGTCAGGGTCCCCATCTCAGGATGGTGGGTCACTGGCGGATACAGATGATGAGAGGGGTCTTTGCGGTCTTTGCGCCCGGCCAGTTCTTCAGCCGCATTGCCGCAGGACTGCACGGGCATGCTGCACCCGGATGAGATCATGCATCAGAGATCGCTAAGTTTGTGGCGGGTCGCTTCCGCAAAACCTTGGAAAAAGAAGTTAGGGGATGTCTTAAGGCGGAGTGCCCCCGACCCACATTGCACGGGAAGGTGGCTTTTACACCGGAGCTTGACTCAAAGATGGCCACCTTCCTGGCCAAATATATTAAATATCCCCACAAGGGCATAGGCCGCTCTTGGCGCTCCTGCCAAGACAAGCTTTTAGATGTGATAGGACCCCTGACAAAAATGTTGGATATGGCAGAGGAGGCAAAGGTGACAGGTTTCACCATATCCCCTGACATTGGAGACGTTTGGAGACCCTTTTTCAACATATTGCTGTTCTCCTATTAACATGACCAGAGAATCTGGATTTCATTAAAAACACAGAGGCTAACATTATGCATTAATCCTTTAATGCAACTCACAAACAGCCGCTTACATCATAAGGATAAGAACTAGAATGAGGTGACAATATAGCAACAATATTAGGCATGAGCAAGAGTAAATCTGCCTCTTTTAAATACAATGAAGCAAAGAGAAAGTCAGCAAAATCAAGGTGCAACTTGGACCAGAAGGCGATGAAGAAGGAGAATTCCAAGGAAGGAAGAGAAGGCAAATCTATGAAGATCCGTTAAGTCGAATTACCTGAAAATAAAAGTGAAAAATTAAAAGGTTGAAAGAACCTTGCAAGAAGAAAGCAAATTGTAAACATGAACATTACCAAATAAAAAACATCATATGAAGTGCAAATAGTCAAATAAGCATAAGAACAGATACTCCATCCAAGGGAGGGACGGGAGCGATATGGTTAGCCTCCGTGTCTTTAATGAAATCCAGATTCTCTGGTCATGTTAATAGGAGAATCGCAATTTTATTACAAGACAGGAGGCTACATTATGCATGTTGGTAGCCTTGAAGAACAACGTCGGACATATGTTCAATAGGTTTACAATAATGATGAGCAAAGGTAGAGGCATTGGACCAATTAGCAGCTTTAAGGATAACATCCAACTTACCACCAGACCAGAAGGACTTGCTAGCCATAGCACCTCTGAGAGAATGAGCTTGAAATTTGGAAAGGTCAATACCAGCAAAATTCATAGCTAATTTAACCCATCTGGCAATAGAACAGGAAGAAATAGGTTTAAAAGGTTTGACAAAAGAAATGAGAAGTTGATTGGCATCAGGAGGGCGAAGGTCTTTCATTCTGGAATCGTATTCTTTCATACAATCAACAACACAAAGTTTTTTGCAGTAGTCAAAACAAGGGTAAAAAATAGAATTTGACATGGTTTTGGTTCTCCTAAGGATTTCAAACTTAACACCAAACATGTCATAGCATCTATTAGAAATATCAAGAGATTTAACATCGGAAACTCTACGACAATAAATTAAACTAAACATAAAAGAGAAGCAAGTTTAATAGAAAGACATTTCCTGTTAAGAAGAGAATTATCTGGCCAAGAGCAAAAAAGGTCAAGCATAAGTTTAACACATAGATTGGTATTTAGGCCTTGGAGGACTTCTTAGTCTAATACTCTTTAAAACTCTACATATAATAACATTCTTACCTACCGTCTTACAGTTGACAAGAGAATGACCAGCGGAAATGGCAGATCTATAACAATTAATCGATCTATAGGAGAGGCCATTGTCGAATAGTTCAACAAGAAAATTAACTATATTGATGGTAGGAGCCTCCACAGGATCCAAGTTCCTCTCCATGCATCAACGAAACCATATTCTTCAGATGTTAATATAAATGTAGTGAGTCCCTGGAGCCCAGGATTCTCCGAGGAGAGTGAGAGCTGACGACGAAAGTCCAGACAATTCGTTAGATTGCCTGACACTTTCCAAGCAAGAAGGTTCAAACTCCCTGAAAGAACTAGGTGGTGATCTTCTCTGTTTGCGTTTGAAACCAGACCATGCGTTGCAGGAATCAGGAAGGGAATGCCACACGACAGTTCCAGAGTTGTGGGGAACCATGCCTGAGAGGGCCAGAAAGGAGTTATCAGGACTAGGGAGCACTGATCCTGTCTAACTTTTTGAAGAACCCTCTGAATCACGGCAAAGGGGGGAAAGGCGTAAGGGTGGAGAAGGGACCATGACTGGAGAAAGGCGTTTACTGCAAGAGCGCCCGGGTCTGGCATCCAGCTGAAATATTGGGGGAGTTGAAAAGTCAATCTGCTGGCAAAAAGGTCCACATCGAATGGGCCCCAAAAAAGAGACAGAGAATTGAAAACGTTCACGTCGAGTTTCCAAATGCTGAAATCTTGAAGGAATCTCGAGTTCCAATCTGCGGAAAAATTCAATTTCCCGGTGAGATATTCTGCCCTCAGAGAAATTTTGTGTTCTAAGCAGAACATCCAGAGTTTCCTGGCCAAATCCGAGAGGTCTGCTGATCTTGTCCCACCAAGGCGGTTGATATAAAAAACTGCGGAGATGTTGTCCAGCTTCAGAACAACAGACCTGCCCTGAAGAGAGTGTTTGAAACTTATCAGGGCATAAATGCCAGCAGTAAGCTCCAAAAAATGTATATGGTGGGAGGATTCGGAAAGAGACCAGATGCCGCCTGTGTCCTGGTCGAGGAGGCGAGCACCCCAGCCATGAAGGCTGGCGTCTGACTCCAGGACAAAGTCTGGAGCCGACCCAAAGATAGCTCTTCCATTCCATGCATCCAAATTGTCCAGCCACCAAGATAGTTCTAGCTTGGCTTGTTGATCTAAGGTTACAAGGTCGCCGTACCATAGACCAGATCTGAGGGCATTGGCTTTCACTTTCTGGAGAGCACGATAATTGAGAGGTCTGGGAAAGATAGCCTGAATTGAAGAAGAAAGTAAGCCCAGAAGTCTGGCCAATTCTCGAAGAGTAAGGGACTGCTGTTTTAGAGCAAAGCGGATTTCCTTCCGAATCTTCGCGATCTTCTTGCTGGGAAGCAGGAGGAGACATTTGGCGGTGTCTATACTGAAGCCTTGGAATTCTAGAGATTTTGAGGATCTGAGAATTGATTTTTCTCATTTTATAATGAAGCCAAGATCTTCTATGAGATTCATGGCGATCCTGAGATGTATCAAGAGCTGAGAGTGAGTCTGAGACAAGATGAGAATATCATCCAGGTAGATAATGAGGCGGATTCCTTTCGCTCTTAGAAGAGAGACAATTGTCCTCATTATCTTGGTGAAACACCAAGGGGCGGATGAGAGCCCGAAAGGGAGAAATTGGAATTGAAAGAGGTGATTGTCCCATATAAATTGGAGGAAGGGTTGATGTTCTTTTACCATATGGATGGTAAAATAAGCATCCTTTAGATCCAGTTTGACCAGCCAGTCTTCTTGAAGAAGAAGGTCCCTGAGGAGGTGGATGCCCTCCATTTTGAAGTGTCTGTACACAAGATACTTGTTTACCTCTCGAAGGTTTATCACCGGTCTCCACCCTTTTTCCTTCTTTTGGACTAAGAAAAGCGTGCTTACAAATCTCTTTTGAGACCAAGGAACTGTGATAATTGCCTCTTTGACGATTTCTAAATGTTCCATAGGAAGAAACAAAGGGGTGGGTGTATGTGTCTGACATGGAATATCTACAAAATCTATCTTGAACCCTTGGAGTGTCTCGAGAACCCACGGGTCTTGAGTCAAGGAACTCCAAACGTGATAAAAGTGTTTGAGTCTTCCCCCGACATGATAGGTATGTAAAAGAATAATAGATTGAAGTATTAACCTATAAGGAAAACCTTAAAAATGCTCCTTTTTTAAAATATATATAATTAAATGAGTCTTAATTAAATAATCAAATATTTGTATATATAAATATATAATATTTTATTTTTTTATTATTATTTTTTATGTAAACTTAATGATGGATTGGATATTAATAAATAATTATTATTATTTAAATTAATAATTAAGTCAACAGTATTAAGAAACACCTTCAAAAACACATGAAGTGTGCCAAAACAAGGGAATTGATTTCTGGGGGGGAGTGTAGGGATTAAAGGCCCAGAAATGTATCCAAAAGAGGTGCGAAGGAACAGCTGATTCACTCCCGACGGCGGCTGGCAAGCGCGATGCAACTGACACGCTCGAGCCAGCCACTGTGGGAGGATTAGAGGAATGGGCCTCGAGAGGCAGGGGGCGTAACGCCGTCGCTGCCGAAGGGACATTCCTCAGCACTCGATGAGAAAGAGATGCGCTTGCGAGGAAGAGCGAGCGCGTCTTCAGAATAAAATAATCTCAAAAAGGGGGGAGAAATATCAATGTGGGCATATTAAAGCGGAGGCGCTAACAGGAAAATGCGGGCATATTGAAAAGCGGAGGCGCTAATAGGAAAATGCGGGCATATTAAAAATCGGAGGAGATTAGAACAACGAGGGGACGCTTGGAAAGGACCGAGCGCGCCACTATTCACATCGGTGAGGAAGGGAAGGTGGAGGGTGGGAAGCAACGACCATAAATTGGAAGTCGAGGGAGGGTAGAAGGGCTTAGGGAAAGGGATTAGAATGAGTCCAGAGACACTGCCTAAAACAAAAATATAATTAGCCAATAATCATCATTGCAGTAACACAGTAAAATAGTAGATAAAGAATACAGTAATCAATATCTTTAGTAGAATCAGAATAAGAAGAGTAGGGAGCCAACTTATCTGTTTGCGAGCCGCATTTAAAAGAGGCAGCTTTACTCTTGCTCATGCCTTATATTGTTGCTATGTTGTCACCTCATTCTAGTTCTTATCCTTATGATGTAAGCGGCTGTTTGTGAGTTGCATTAAAGGATTAATGTATAAAGTAGCCTCCTGGCTTGTAATGAAATGGGGCAAATTTGTGGCCACTTTCACCTCGCTGGATAAGGCCCAGTCCAGCATCAAGAGGGTCTTTCAGCCCCGTTGTTCCCAAGGGACCGGTCGTGGCAGGTGCGCGTCACTAGCCGTGACGGTCAGCAGAATCCTGGTAGGGTACAGGGCTCCGGGCGGGGGCAGTACAACGCCATCACAAATTATACAAAGTTCTACCCCACCAGGGGTCAGCGATTCCGAGGCCGTGGTGGCTTCAAGAACAACGTAGGTGGCAGCGGTACCCACGGTAACTGTCATACCAGCTACTCAGGTTTGTATAGGGGGCCGACTAGCAGCCTTCCAGGATGCTTGGGCAAGCCTTACAAGGGACGCTTGGGTTTTGCAAACCATCCGGGGGTTTCACATCGAAATTTATGATATTTCCAGCCAGGAAAGTTTTCCGGGCCCCATCACCTTTTTTGTGGCCGACGCTCAGCTGGTCGACGAGGAGGTGTCAAAACGGCTTCACAAAGGGGCTATTTGTAATTCGGTTCTTCACCCCAACGCTTCCTCAGCAACCTTTTTTTGGTGGACAAAGTCGATGGGCGTCGACAACCGATAATCAACCTCAAGGAGTTCAACGGGTAGTCGGTTTACCAACATTTCAAAATGGAGGGGATTCACCTCCTCCGGGATGTTCTTCTTCCAGATGATTGAATGGTATGTCTGCACCTAAAAGACGCCTACCTCGTGGTTCCCATCCACCCCCTGCACCGGCAGTTCTTGCAATTTCAGTAGAGAAATCAAATTTACGAGTTTACCGCCTTTCCGTTCGGGCTTTCCTCAGCACCTTGGTGTTTCACAAAGGTGCTTCACCCAGCGGTGGAGTTTCTACGTGGACAAGGCATACAGATGATTGTCTACCAGGACGACATTTTGCTCATGGCACGATGCCCCAGGAGGTTGGTTCCTCAGTTACAGCAGATGGTTTTCCTTTTGCAAGGGTTGGGCTTTGTCATCAACGTAGACAAGTCAGTCCTCGAACCTGCACAGAGCATGGTGTTCTTGGGGTTTGTGGTGGATTTGATTCACTCATCCTTGAATCTGCTGTCTCGGAAGATGGCCAAGATTCGGCATGAGTTGCGACAGACCATCGCCAAGACTCATACCGCTCTCCATCAGATTGCCCAGGTGGTGGGTCTCCTTTCCTCGTCCATCCAGGCAATCTTTCCGGGGTCCCTACACTATCGTGCCTTACAACGCCTGAAGGCGTATCACCTCAGGAAGGGTCTGTCTTATGACCAGACAGTTCCCCTCTCACAGGAAGTGACAGAGGAAATGTTGTGGTGGCTTACCCACATGGAAGCCTGGAACGGCCGGGCGATCTTCGGGTCGGTCCCGGACCGAGTGATAGAATCAGACGCCAGCAGGTCTGGGTGGGGCACCCATTGCGGAGAATTCTCCACCGGCGGTGCCTGCTCATTAGACGAACAGGCGTTACACATCAGTTGATGGAGCTCCTAGCGGGGTCGTTTGCAGTTTAATGCTGGACCAGAGACAGAGTTTGTTTGTGTGTCCTGTTAAAGAGGGACAATGTCTCAGTGGTCCGTTACGTCAACCACCTGGGGGGTCCTCGTCCTCGGACCCTGACAAATTTGGCGAAAGAGTTTTGGGACTACTGCCTGAGTCAGCACATTTCTGTGACAGTAGAATATCTGCCGGGCCAAGCCAACCAGGTGGCAGATTGGCACTCCAGGCAAATGAGGGATTCTAGTCAGTGGAAACTGGATGTGTGGGTCTTCCAGAGGTTGAACAGAGTTTGGGGACCGTTTTTGGTAGACCTTTTCGCGTCCCGCCTGGATCACCAGCTCCCACGTTTTTTCAAATGGAGACCGGATCCTCTCGCGGAGGCCACGGATGCCTTTCTTCAGGAGTGTGATCAGGAGCGGAGTTACGCTTTCCCCCCTTGCTCGATAATCGTGCGGACGATGGCCCAGGTCCGCCACCAGAGGGCAGAGGTGGTGATTGTGACCCTGTTTTGGAGGTACCAAGTTTGGTTTCCGGTTCTTCTGGAACTTTCTTAGGATTCTCCAATCCTACTCCCCCAGTTTCTTCATCCCCTTCTGAATCTGGACGAGGAGCAGCATCACCTCATTGCCCAGGGTTCTCTCCGTCTCATGGCATGGCGCCTTTCAGGCGACGCTGGTCACTCCCAGGCCTTTCGGGATCAGCTGGGTCCCTCTTATCAAAAGCCTGGGCTAGTAGTACCTCAAAATGTTATCGTTCCGCCTGGACTAAGTGGCTGCGTTGGTGTCTTCGACAGGATCTGGATTGCATGGTGGCAGGCGTCGTTCCCATTCTGAACTTTCTGGCGGAATTGGCGATGGAAGGCCTAGCATATCGTTCCATTAACGCGTGTGTTCCATGATTTCGGCGGCTCATTGCCCGGTCGAAGGTGCTCCAGTGGGAGAACATCCTTTTGTCTGTAGACTCATGAGGGGTATTCGGCTTTCGTTACCCCCAGAACCACTTTATTCGGTCCTATGGGATGTTAATCTGGTCTTGAACCTTCTTTCTGTCCTGGCAGACCGATAAATACCTGTCTTTAAAAGAACTTTTGGCCAAGTTGGCCATGCTGTTATGTTTGGTTTCCTGTCGCAGGGTCTCTGACGTACGTGCAGCGGTCATCTTGGTGAGAGTTTTTTCCCCAGAAGGCGTTTACTGTGGGGCGCTGTACTAAGTCTTCTTCAAGAACGATCTTGTATCCAGCTTTTGTGGATGTCCCTAAGATGTGTGTAGTGCAGTGCCTGTAGGCATATGAAGATACAACTTTGGTATTTTGCCCTCTGGGAGAACGACAACTTCTTATTGCCTTAAGAAAACTGCATAATACAGTCTCTTTCCCACCATAGCCAGGTGGGTGCGCGGGGTCATGCAGGAAACGGGTATTGACATAAAACAGTTCTGAGCTCACTCAGTCAGGGGCGCAATGGCGTCTAAGGCTTTCTCCCTGGGAGCCCGTTTGGAGTATTTAATGCGTGCCGCAGATTGGTCTTCAGATTCCACCTTTAAGCAGTTTTATTTCAAACCGGTTGTGGAGGTTGCTCAGTTGGTGGTAAGTAAGCTTTGAACTAGCATAATCTGAGCCTCTGGTCCTGACATAGAATCAAAATTTGCCTAGCTCAGTAACGGTAAGTTTCAATTCTATTAAGATCACAGAAGCGAGGATGATCCCTCGCCGAGCACATATTATGGTGCGAACCTACCCGTATGGGCGTAAGTAATTCAATTTTTCATTTCAAGATGCATGGTGCCTTGAGAAATGTTATGTGTCTACTTGAGTAATGAGGTTTGACCTTTACCAAAGATTTCACCTCGGAAAATCTTACGCTGTTTATCTCGGTTTTTCAGGAACTGACAGTGCCAAACAGGACCAGTGACAGTGTGGCGTTACTCGCGCGAAGAAAGAGGAAGGATACCTAAAATGGAGGAAACTTCTACATGCTGTGGACACTATGAAGGGGCTGTTATTGGTTGTGTCCTATTGACTCATGGGAGTTGTAGTCTGATCGCAGACTTGTTCATTTTTTCATGTTGCTAAATGATCTTTTTCCCTTTATGTGTTGGAATAAATATCATTCATACTGCTTTTCTGGCTGCTAAAAAAGTTATATAGAAAATAAAGCGAAGAAAGAAAAGCATAATCCTCACCTCCGTGTCCTTAATAGAATTGAAACTTACCGTTACTGAGCTAGGCAAATTTCAATTCATGATTGAGACAACTCAAAGACCACTGAGATCTCATCCCTGGAACACTTGGAAGATAATGTGCCATATTTTGACAGATTACATTCAAAATGTTTGATAAGGGAAGGAAACAATTGTTATATTTCATTTGAACAGTACTCAGTTTAATTATTGTAAATTTATATTGAGTTAATTTTATTATCACTCAATTCACCGGTACCTTTCAATACCCATTTCCAAACCTTAGCTTAAAACTAAAACAAAAATGTACTTTTTTTTAATAATAAAACAGTCTCTTCCCCCACCTCTGTTGCACTGTGGAGCTTGGAACTGTCCGGATTTGCCCTCACTATATTGCAGTGCTTGCATATTGCTGCTGCGCCCATTCATTCGTTGGTCCCCACTGTGAGAAGTGAAGAGGACAGCCAAAACAGATGTACCTGGCCCCCCTTCCTGTGTCGTGCTGTACCTGTGGAGCTGGATTATGGGGAAACCCTGGGGAAAGCAGGGGGGTGCCTCCCTGGATAGTGTGGAGCCGGAGCCAGAGCGGGGGCCGCAAGACCCTGACACTGCTCCTCCTGGATCACTCCCGCACCACTAGGTGGAACAAATCCTGCAGGCCATAACGGACACTAGGGCGGTCCTGCAACAGGATATACCGCAGGTGGCGACAGTTTTGGGGCTCTTGAAAGCTGATCATGCAAAATTATCGGACAGGGTGCGGCAGACGGAGGTCAAGCTAGAAGAAATAGAACCAGCGTAAACTGGATACTCAAATGGGTGAAGTCCTATCCCGACTGCGGTCTCTAGAGAAGCGAGCTGATGATGCGGAACGCCGCAATAGAAGGAACAACGTTCGAGCAGTGGGCCTGCCGTAACGCATTGAGAGGTCTGACATGGTGGCCTACTTAGAGCGCTGGTTCCGAGACGTGGTCGCACCAGAAGGCCTGTTGCAGTTTTATACACTGGAAAGGGCCCACAGAGTACTGGACGTCCACCTCATCCTGTGGTGGCACGCCTCCTTCATTATAGAGATAGGGACTTTCTCCTTCAGAAGGCCAGGGCCTCGGGCCCCTACGCTGTGGACAACAGCAATGTCACATCATTCCCAGATTATATGCTCGAAGTACAGCGTGCCAGGACATCCTTTTTGGCGGTCAACCGATCGCTTAGAGACGAGGGCATACAATATTCTTTGATGTTCCCACCCGATTGCGAATCGTACTAGATGGTAAAACACATTTAGCAATAGCCCTGAGGAGGCCTGGACATGGCTGGAGGAATACCGAGCTGGCAAGGGAACAGCTTACCTACCCTCGCGGCACCCGGCAATGGAGCAGCAACTTTGTCGACCTCGCCGAGATAGGAGACGACGATCGGTGCCTGGAGGTCCTTCTGTGTCTCAGACAGAAACAGAACGATTGGCGGCACTACAGGCTGTTGCCAATATTGCTAGAGCTGCATCATCCACGCCGGAGAAACGGGCTGATGATAGAGAAGCTGAGCTATCTGAGACCGGCAGCCAGATTCTTCCTAAGGTGACACCGGGTACGGCGGATGATATGGTGGACGCTCCACGACAAACAAGGTAGACTCTGTGACTCATCCTGAGGGCGCTGGCACTACGCACCTCGCTATTCGCTGTGCACCGAGCTGCCTACGCTTGGGGTGGCCGGGACGCTTGGTGACTAGTGAAGACAATTGGTCGTTAAAATTCTTTTACTTTATCGACTGGGGGGCGCTGTCACCTTCACTATTGGGAGATCGGACCTTACTGGGGGGTTGGTGCTGGATGCATCGGCTGGCTATTGTTGCTCTGTTCGGTTCTTCCCCACCCCCACCGGATGGTTCCCAGTTAGTACGCCTTTGATACTATCTTGAGGGTGTTTGTTGGGGTCAGATTGGATGGGATTCACTATGTTAGTGCCTGTTCTGGGGGGGGAGGGTAATGATCAGGGTGGGTTTGGGGCTGTTTGGGATGTTGGGAGACTTGGTTGGGGAAGGGTACTCACTGGTGTGTCTTGGAGGGATCGGCAACCTACTGTGTTTCTACAATTGGTTTATGGGTCCGTTACCTGATGTAAAATGTATGACTTGGAATGTGCGGGGGTTACACTCTATGCAACGGTGATACAAGGTCCATTCCTATCTGGTATGCAGAGGCGCGCAGATATTATTCCTTCAGGAGACACATCTAACTAAGACTGAAGGATTAGCATTGCAGCGCAGGTGGAGAGGGCAGCTTTATTATACTACTTATTCGGCTTTTGCGAGAGGGGTATTGATTTGGGTCAGGGCGGGGGTCCCCTTCCAGATGACTGACCAGTTAGTAGACCCTGAGGGCCGCTATGTGGTGGTTGTAGGACGCCTTCACGGGCGGGATGTGACCCTTTGCAGTATTTACGCCCCTAATGTGGAACAGGCGACTTTCTTCGCTCACATGTCTAAAACTCTGGCCGTCTACTTCACGAACCCGGTACTTTTAGGAGGGGACTTTAACTCCATAGCGGATATGACATGGATAGATTCCATCCCCCATTGCCTGATGCCCCTATACATAAGTTATCGAAAATTAGATGCCAGTGGCAGGATAGTTGGGGACTTTTGGATGTGTGGCGCGCACAACACCCTGGAGAACGAGATTATTCGTACTTCTCTGCCTTGCATGATTTGCATGTGAGACTGGATGCGATTTTATGTAGCGCTGGCCTCGCTACTATGGTAGCTCATAGTGAATTTTTATTGCGCACCATTTCGGATCATAACCGCTGCTAGTGAGCGTTTGCTGGGCCCTGGAGCGCCCGGCTATATCGTCCTGGCGGTTACGTCCGGAGATGCTAGACGACCCGACCTTCCGTGCTGAGTTAGAGACGGGAATAGAACGATATTTTAGTGCAAATGAGGGCACAGCCACAATGACTGCAATAGAGTGGGATGCCTTTAAAGTGGTGATCCGGGGCTTATGTATTACTAAATGGGTGGGAGTGCAGAAGATGTTGTTACAAGAAATCGACTTAGCGGAGAGAAAGCTTAGGGAGGCCGAGCGAGCCCACTCAGCTAATTCTGAGGCACGAGACCTGGTGTTGAGTTCTAAGGAGGCCGTGGCTACGGTGGTAGAACGCTTGAGGTGCTTTGACCATAGGGCTTATCTGGCCCGAGCGCATTCCGAGAAGGACAAGGTGGGTACTTTGCTGGTGTGGTTGGCTAACCCCCTCCCTAGAAGCACTCCTGTCCTGGCGCTGGCTTTCCCGACGGGACAAATGGAATACACCCAGCATCAGATAAATGTCCGATTTCGTAACTATTATGCAGATTTATATAATAGTTGGCTGCAGGCCAATGAAACCGACATGCGAGAATTTCTGGGTGATTTAGAGCTACCCATCGTAGATGCGGAACAGGCTGATTCCCTTGGCCAAGACATTACACTGTTTGAAATGAGGTGCGCTATCAAGCAGATGTCACGTAACAAGACTCTGGGAATCGACGGTCTGCCCATTGAGTTTTACTCGACCTATATAGATATCCTTGCCCCTAGATTACTGGTGGTCTTTAAAGAGGCCAGGGAGTTGGGGGTTCTACCGACATCTGCTAGGGAGGCGGTCATAATCCCCCTACTTAAACCAGGGAAGGCCCCCACTGACCTTTCTGCGTATCGCCCCCTGTCGCCCCCTGTCCATGCTCACCACGGATTTTAAAATATGTATGTCATTTGTTATCTCCTTCTCCCCTACCTGTATTTTCTCGGGCATACTCTTATATCGCCCTCCAGGAGCCCATACTACATTTTGTGAAGAATTTCCTAATATTGCTATGAACTATGCTAGTCGCTCCCCCAATTTCTCAGTCCTTGGGGACTTCAATATCCATGTGGATAATCCAGATATACCCGCAAGTCAGAATATAACGTCAGGACTGGAGGTAATTCAGTTAGTACAAATTGTAAAAGGCCCTATTCACATAGCAGGACACACCCTTGACCATTTCTTCACGAATTTGGTCAATCTTAAATTCGATGAATCTGTAATGGTCCCTTGGTCAGACAGCACGCTACTATCTTTTCTATGGGCGCCCAGGGAGCAGGTAACCCCAGCAACTATTAACAAGAGAGCAGCCCGTATCTGGTCCAAGCTATCGACTGAGGAATGGAGTATGAACCTGAAGAAAACAGTGCCAGCCAATAGCAGAGACCCAGAGGTAGCAGACTCCCTTGTTAACAAATGGTTGGAGACTTCACTTGACGCTGCTTTACCTAAAGTGGAAATCTGTCACCATAATGGCATGAATAAAAAAGGCCTGGTATACACCTGAACTTAAGGCACTCAAACTAAACAGTAAAAAGCTGGAAAGGAACTGGAGGAAAGACTACTCTGTGGATAGTAAAGAACAATACAGAGCCGCACTCCGGACTTACAAAAATCAAATAAAAGCAACGCAGTCCAGCTACTATCAAGAGAAGATAGCTTCAGCTGCAAATTCACCGCGGGAAATTTAAAACATTTTTAAAACTTTAACTACCCTCCCCAGTCCACTTAGGGACCCGTTCCGCGCACAAAAACGATGCGATGAACTAGCAAAATTCTTTGCATCCAAAATCATAGACATCTATTCCCTTTTTCAACAGACTGATATACCACCACCTTTGTCTCGGCCTGTAGGGAATGCCAGACTCGAGGAGTTTAACCCCCTTGACTACCAGATGGTGCAGCAACTCCTCAGTGGCATTAAGTCCGGCTCTCCCGCCGACCCTGCCCCTCCCACCATCCCTATGAAGGTATCAGAGACTGTGATCCCAGTTATCACGGAGTTAATTAACTCCTCCCTAGCAGCAGGTATTGCTCCTCCCTCCTGGAAACAAGCGATAGTGAAGGCCTTACTGAAAAAACCGAACCTGGACCCAGAGGACTGGGCAAACTATCGGCCAATCTCCTTGCTACCAGTAATTAGTAAGGTAGCGGAGAAACATGTAAATACCGCAATGTCCTCCAGGAAAATAATAACATCTTACACCCTACCCAGACGGGCTTCAGGCGGAAACAGGGTACCGAGACTGCCCTGATTGCAGTGATCGAAGAAGCAAGGAAAATACTAGATGGAGGAAGTTGTGCTGCTATTGTGCTATTAGATCTGAGCGCAGCCTTCGACACTGTTAATCACTCCATTCTGAAGCAAAGACTGAGTGACGTAGGCGTGGATGGGGTGGCACTTAGATGGCTGGACTCCTTCATCACTGGCAGAACTTTTGCTGTCTTTGAGGAGGATGCTATTTCAACCCAAGTCCCTCTACAGTGCGGTGTCCCCCAGGGCTCCTCCCTCAGCCCTACCATGTTTAACATCTAAATGAGACCTTTGGCTGAGGTGGTGTTGCCCTGGGGAGTACATCTGGTCACCTATGCCGATGACACCCAGTTAATAATGTCACTCTCGGGCCAGGAATCCACCAGTGAAAATCTCTCCTCCTGCCTAGTGGAGGTGTGTAATTGGATGAATACCTCTTTCCTGAAACTGAATGGCACAAAGACAGAGGTTATGATGCTGGGACATAACCCTCCCTTGTCAGTTAACGCCTGGTGGCCTAATAATCTTGGCCAGCCCCCTCTGCCCAAGGAACAAATGAAAAGCCTGGGAGTCTGGCTGGACCCCACACTTAGCTTTTGGGTGCAGGCGCGTAAGGTAGCAGCCACCTGCTATGCCCTAATGAGAGTGGTAAGAAAGATCCTCAAGCTCCTCCCATTCGAAGCCAGGCGCCTCCTGGTGCAGGCTTTGATTTTATCCCGGCTACATTATGCAAGTGCAATCTATCTGGGGGCCCCACAGGGAACGATTAAGATCCGGCAGACGGTTCAAAACTGCGTGGCTAGGCTGCTGCTGGACTTGCCCCGGAGGAGCTCTGCTAAAGCGGCAGTGCGTCAACTGCATTGGTTACCGGTGCAACAAAGGATATGGTTCAAGGCAATGACAATTGCACACAAAGCGATGATAACATCTGGACCTATCGTAATGCAACCCCTGTACCAACCCTACCAGACCCGAGGACCTTGAGGTCCAGCAGTAGAAATCTCCTTATGGTACCTAAGATAAAAAGAACCCGCTCAGGTGGCAGACGATTCTCCCTACAAACAGCAAAATTCTGGAACCAGCTTCCTGACTCCTTACGGCTGGAAGCGAACCATCTGAAGCTTAGAAAGCTGCTGAAAACATTTTTGTTCTCATAAGCCGATGAGGACTGACTGGGTTTATCTGAAGCGCTGGGATGCTCATGGGTAGCCATGCGCTATACAAATGTGTAGTCATTCATTCATTCAAAATCTTGAGCCGTATTCTGGCCACTCGACTCCTCCCGCACATGGTGCGTTTGATTCCTCCTGATCAGGCCGGTTTTATTCCTACTCGCAACACCGCAGGTAATGTACGCCGGTTGCTACGTATTCTTGGTGAGGACCGTGGTGGGGACAAACTGGCGGTAATCCTCTCCGTGAATATTGCAAAAGCATTCAATAGTTTGGATTGGCCCTACTTGTTTTTTATTATGAGAGCCTTTGGACTCGGAGAGGGTTACATGCGCTGGACGGAAATACTATTTTCTTCGGTAAGCGCCAGAGTGAAGGTTGGAACGGTCATCTCTTCCTCGTACCCAGTGGGGCGTGGTACACGACAGGGATGCACGCTATCTCCGTTGATATTTGCCCTGGCCATAGAGCCATTGGCTATTCGTGCCAGGCTGGGGAGAGCATACCAGGGCCTGCGACTCCGAGGTCATATGCACTTTATCTCGTTATACGCAGATGATCTCTTGATGTTTTTAAGGGACGCAGAAGATGCCTTGGAGGGGGCACGTGCGCTGCTTCACAGGTTCTGAGACTTTTCCGGACTCAGAGTAAATTAGGCAAAGACTTGTGTTTTCCCGGTTGATCCGTCATGCGACTCGCCAGCACCCGTGCAGGACATCAAGTGGGAACCCCGCTGTCTTCCTTATCTTGGGACGCACATTTATCATACCCAGGAAGACTTACAGGATGGTAACATTGGCAGGGCGCTGCGAGGTCTTAAGTGTAGCATGCAGTTTTGGGGAACCTTGCCTCTCTCAGTGGCAGGTCGTGTGGCCCTACTGAAAATGGTGGCACTTTCCCGTCTGCTTTATTATTTCGGAACCTTACCAGTGTGGATACCCACCGCCTTTTTTCAGCAGCTCCGATCTATGATTGGTGGCTTTATCTGGGGAACGGGAGACGAAGGGTGGCGTTAGATACACTGATATGCAGAGAGCAGAGGGGGGACTTGCAGTACCCGATTTCGAGTTGTATTATTTGGCTGCACAGTTCCAGGGGCTCACCCAGGCAGTAGCGCTGGAATTCAGAGGTCCCGAGCGAGAAATTGAACCGGATCTACCTCTACACGTGTTGTCGTTTGTTGTACTCCAGCAAAAACTACATATGGCCTCACTATCCACTGAAGAACGCACTCTGAAACTTTGCTGGAGGCGATACCACTGTAGAGTGAAGATCCAGCGTCCTTATGCCCCGGCGATACCCTTGGGTATGTGTACCGCTCTCCCACATGGTGGGGACTGGTCGGCACTTGCGGAGTGGGATTCACTTGGAATACATGTAGTAGGAGACCTATACGAAGATGGCACTTTACTACCTTATAGTGAACTGCAGGAGAGATCCGGGCTTCCGCGGGGACACTATTTAATTCACACGGCCCTGATAGCTGCCGTCCAAAAGTGCTGGGGGAGAGGCCTGTTGGAGCCACCGGTGAGCTCAGCATGCCAATATGTGGTAATGGCAGCGGGAACCTATAAAGCCGTCACCTGCTTATATTGACGCATGCTTGGGGAGGGCTTACCACCGCTGCAGAAGATACATGATCAATGGACGACAGATATTGATAAAGAATTACCAGACTCGGCCTGGTCACAGATAGTTAAGAGGGCATGGAAGAGCACTAGAAATGCCAGAATCCAACTAGTTCATTTCTTCATACTGCACAGGGCATATCTTACCCTGGCGAAGATCAATCAATACTTTCATGTAGACACAGCACAGTGCCCCCGCTGTACTTTAGTGGATGCGGGTCTGTTACATATTGTTAGACCTGTCAGCCCTAGGGTGGTCTTTCCCTGTGATTTTTTGCCCTTGCCTCATTTTCCCACCTTCTTTTTGTTGGCCCTTAGGTCTTCGGGCACCTTTTCATAGCTAATCTGTGTAAGGGTGCAGGTGCTCTCTACTTCCAACATGGCTGCCACTGGCCCCTGCTACAGCAGCGTGGTCTTTTTAGTGTAGCACCCTAGTTGCCAGGAGCAGGCTGGATCCCCATACAATGTTGCAATGCCAGCCATCCATCCCCTGTCCATAGGTAGAGTGGGGAAGCTCCTGGAACCTTCCAGAAGGAAGGCGGACCTGGTTTTTTGCCGCCTTAGAGAGTGGTCACCTGACCTGGGCATATATAAGCAAGAAAGGGAACTTTTTCTAGTCAGTTGGGGCGTCACTGACCTGGGGAACCCACGCAGGAGTTTTAGGCGGGAGGGCCTAGTGAGGAACCTATGCTACTGGGAGTGACAGGATTTAGGTGCTGCCTCTTAAGCTGGGTGAGGTGTCCTAAACTAGCCCCCTGATCTGGCCCAGTGGTAGGGAACCCCAGGACCCATCTGCAGTGACTGAGGAGAAACTCTTCAAGCCTTCAACTCAACCCCCCCTCTTCTACTTCAAGAAACAAGCAACTAAGGGCGCAGAACCATCCAAGCGCCAAGGAACCTGCTTTCCTGTGACCAGAGCTTGCTGAGGGAGTGACCAGGTACTGGACTGTGCTGCCCTGCGCACCCCCCTGCCTGAGTCTACCTGTCCCCCCCCCTGACTGAACGGTGTGACAAGCGCTATAATTTGCTCCCATCCTGCCTGCAGTGCTTGCTGACTAACTTGAAGAGCGCTGTAATCTGTTCCTCTGCCCAGCGCTTTGTCAGAGACTGCCTGCCCAGAGCTAACTGTGCCCTCGCGACTCTAGCGTTGAAGTCCCCTGTGAGGCACTGGAATCCCAAGGCGCTTTTTCCCCCTCAGGAATCATCCTGCCTGCGAGGCTCTGCATTTGCCCCCAAGCGCTCACCTGCTGTCCCCGAGCGCTGTGATAGCCTGGCGCTGCCCGCCGTCACCGCGCTGTGCCCTGAAGCGCTAGTTACCACAGGCCAACTCACCCCCATAGCCCGGAGCCGTCCGCGCCCTCCTGGGGCATCGAGGAATCTCCTCAGAGGGAGCGTGTATTCCCCCTCAGCGGCCCCCGTATGCCAGGAGGGGCCGCCGGAATCCTCGGTAGGCCGCACTGGGCCGAAGAGCAACCCCCGTCTGGAGCGCCGCCTCAGCTGTCCCCCTCGGCGGCCCCCGTAGGCCAGGAGAGGGCCGCCGCATCGTGCCCGTCAGGCCGCACTGGGCCCGAGGCCGCACTGGGCCTGCATCACGTGACAGGGGAAGCGAGCCGCGTCACCGGTCGCGACCCCGCCTGAGCCGCGCAGCGATTGGCTGCCGTCCCCGTGCCTCTACCCTCACCCGGGGAAGTCCCGGATCGTCGCGGAGGAGGCCGTGGAGCCTGAGAGCCCCCTCCGGTTTGCACCCCCACACCACGGATCCTCCTTGCCCCAGCGCCGGTGCCTGCATCTGCGTCTGAGCACCGCGCTGGGCCGAGGGAGGCTTACGAGAGGGCTGGAATTCCTCCCTCCGCCCCAGAACCTGCGCAACGGCCCCGAAGGGCCGAATATTCAAGGTAACCCCCGGGGAGGAGGGCGGTAGGCCGGGAGAGGCCCGAGGTCGCCCCTCCCCCGGGGTGAACTGAGACTGGGCCCCGTTGGCCCCCCTGTAATGTGCCTCGAGAGTTTGGAGGTCTGGGGATAGACACTTTCCCCTTCATATCGTTTTGCATGCATGTCTCCAGCCTGAAATGTTCATAGTGCACCCTATTTACAAGCCTAGTAATGGGATGGGGAGTCACTTCACTGTACTGAATTTTCTTGCAGGGGTGGACTTCCATAGTATTCTGATGATCTGATCTGGGTCGCAAAACGATCTGTATTCACAAGAAGAGAAGCTTGTGGAAGGTTACTACAGGCTGTGTTCTTTAAAGTTCTCTGTTATACTGAACAGTACTTGCTGAAATGTTTTATCACTTTCTATGAAGTGCAATCTGGAAGGCATCCATGAGAGGTTTAATGTGTTACTATAATGTAATGCTATGGTCGCTTCTTGGAGGATCCTCCAGGTTTATGAAAGTACCCTCTTTGCCTGCCGAAGAGTACGATGCGACAGGCTGTGTTATTGAATGTTTCACTGCTCAGATGAGCTGGTTATTACTTTAATGATAAGTCTTACTGCAACTGCCTAATGAAATGCTTACCCTTCTACAGGAAATGCATTTTGAATGTGATTCATGAAATTGTAAATAGAACAAAAGAATTCAACCCTGCCTTATGATCTAATGGCCCTAAACATAGGATCCACAAAATATACACGGGGTGATTTATCTAAGAGCTAGCATTGCACAGAACAAGCTGAATTGTCAACTCAAATATACTCCAGACATTTTTTTTATAAAAGATACATATATATTTTTATTTTTTTTATAAGTTCTTTGAATTAATATAGTAAACAATGTACAAAAATAGATTACATGTCAAATCCACATAAAATTTTTCAAAACACCAACAGTATACATAGATAAGGGGAAGATAAAAAAAGGAGAAAGAAAATTCATCCTATATAGTCACCTACCCAGTCATACGCCACACTACAATCACACTAACATGCTTACAAAGTCTAATTCATTCAACCCAAAATTCTTTCATTCGACTTTCATTCCTTCATATAATCCTGGTATGTGCAACACAGAGATAGAGAATTTGTTGCATAATTCAGAGTATTATTCCAGGTGGCAGATGGTATATACAAAAATCCAGATGGATATAGGACAGTATGCCGTATTCCTGGAAATACACGCCGACGCGCGTTTCGGTGACAGGCCAATAAGGCCACACCTTCGTCAGGGCTAGTGGCAGTATACTGGGAGGAGAACAAGTGTAAAATCTGAAAATAAAAACAGTACTTTTAGAATCTTTTTCTATATACACAATATAGGTTCTGCAGTGTTCAAAACATACTTTTTCTACTGTTCATTAGGTTTACATCCTAGATCAGTTTTAATTAATAGTATAATCACTGTGCGGTTGACTTCTTGTGACTGTGCAATGCCATGCTGCATAGTTGCACTCCCTAGGACAGACTCCCGGTTAGGTGAGATCTGTTAGAGGAATATTGATAACCTCAACTAAGTGACCTTCAGGGAACATCATTTCATAACAATACTTCTATTCAAAACTATAACACAACTTTCTTCACACATACACTCATTTATTCAAGCGCTTTGTTTTAAAAAAAAGAAAAGAACCGGTTTTAGGGCCCAAGGTCCATCAGATAGATTTATAACCAAATCTGTGACTTATGTTTAAATGAACAGACCTCAATTTTAAGAAATTAAATTACCCATAGTCGAGTAATGTATTTACATCGTAGTCTCCAGAGCCAAGGTGTTATTAATATGGTTCTGCCATATGGGTAATTTGGACGTTGTTCTCTAGCATAGTATGTAAAATGTTAAGACTTATTTTTTCAACTCAATGTACACAAAAGAAGACCAATTCAAGAGATATATTACCTAAACAATGGCTCAAATACTAGTGGCCAGCAGATCTAGATACAAAGAGGGTATCGCTCTTGAATCATTTTCAAACTGGATATTTGAAGTACGGTCCTGTATTAGGGATAAAGGTCAATTAGATGAGTTCCCCATAGATTGGAAATTATCCAGGACATAAATCAGTATTAAAAAAAATGACATGAGCGACACTTTTATATTAGATTTATCTTAACGCGGACTCAGATCGACTCCCTATATTTGTCATCAACCACAGTGTTAAGATATTCAATACATATCTGTTAACTACCATTTATTTATTGCAGAACTATGAAGAATCTTAATGATGGACAGACACCATCTCACTC
The DNA here is from genome assembly GCF_964261635.1 of Lissotriton helveticus. NCBI lineage: Eukaryota > Metazoa > Chordata > Amphibia > Caudata > Salamandridae > Lissotriton > Lissotriton helveticus. The sequence continues at coordinate 2,090,986,894 of NC_136061.1, forward strand.
CTATGGTGCTAATTCACAAAATTGATGTAGTAATGCACTTTTTAGGTTACCTGAACAGTTCTTGTGAGTTTTCTCCAATAGAAGTAGTAGTTGACGAAGGTGTGGCCTTATTGGCCTGTCACCGAAACGCGCGTCGGCGTGTATTTCCAGGAATACGGCATACTGTCCTATATCTATCTGGATTTTTGTATATACCATCTGCCACCTGGAATAATACTCTGAATTATGCAACAAATTCTCTATCTCTGTGTTGCACATACCAGGATTATATGAAGGAATGAAAGTCGAATGAAAGAATTTTGGGTTGAATGAATTAGACTTTGTAAGCATGTTAGTGTGATTGTAGTGTGGCGTATGACTGGGTAGGTGACTATATAGGATGAATTTTCTTTCTCCTTTTTTTATCTTCCCCTTATCTATGTATACTGTTGGTGTTTTGAAAAATGTTATGTGGATTTGACATGTAATCTATTTTTGTACATTGTTTACTATATTAATTCAAAGAACTTATAAAAAAAATAAAAATATATATGTATCTTTTATAAAAAAAATGTCTGGAGTATATTTGAGTTGACAATTCAGCTTGTTCTGTGCAATGCTAGCTCTTAGATAAATCACCCCGTGTATATTTTGTGGATTCTATGTTTAGGGCCATTAGATCATAAGGCAGGGTTGGATTCTTTTGTTCTATTTACAGTTTCTTCCCCCCACAGCCTGCCTACATCATTAAAGCCCATTGGGGAACCCCCTTCTTTTACTATAATGTGATTCATGAAATGTCTTAATGAGATGCTTTAATGCAATGCCAATGATTCGCTAATGCTTTATCTGCTCTGACATAAAGCCTATATAAAAGATCTTGATTTTCAAACACAACCACTGGTGTGGTCTCCATTATTGCGTCTCACTTTGTGTCTCATTGGATGTGTGTGTTAAGTGGCTGCTTTACACGTAAGCCCCTGGTTGCCTTCCTGCTCGAGCCAAGCTACCCCCCGGAGAACTGGTGGTCCCAGTTCTTACATTGTTGGCGAGCGGTGGGATCCAGGACCTGTAGCTACCTAACACCCTCCAGTGGGACAGAGTGTGCTGCAATTAATTGGACACCTATCGTGCTTCAAGCAAACCCAATTGCCCACCACTGTCTAGCCTGCAGTAAAGTGTGTTGAACCAGCATTGTTGCCTACGTCCTAGAATTTTTCTTCCAGGTTATCTAGGTTCCCACCTGACAGAATGGAGTTCCAGCTGGCTGACCTTGATAGGTACACGGCAGTGCAGTTAAGGGAGTTTTGTCAGGGGATGGGGGTGCCTGTGGGGACGAGAGCTGTAAAAGAAGAGCTCCGTACCGCCTTAAGGGCATGGGTAAGGGCCCACCCAGAGGAAGAAGAGGATGGGGAACAGGTCACACACGGGGAGGTGGACACTCAGGAAGACCCAGGCCTACTCAACATTGACATGTCAGACAATGTATTGCCAGGAAGACGTTCCGGGGCAGGGAGTAGTGTATCTAGGGAGGGTATGTCACCGCAGGAGTAAGAGGACAGGAGGGAGGAGAGGCGATTGAAGTGGGAGCTTGCCAAGTTTGAGTTAGAGAGAGAAAGGGAAGATAAGCAGTTTGTTTGGAGAGAGAAAAATTAGCATGGGAGGAAAGGAAGTGGGCGCACGAGCTGCAGCTCAAGGAAATGGAGCTGCAAGCATTGCAGTTGAGTGCGCCAGGGAGTCCTAATGGTGGCAGCGTACCAGGAGCTCATCAGGAGCCCAGATTCTGGTTACCTAAGGAGGTGATAGCGAGCTACACCAAGGGGGATGACATTGCCAGGTGGTTGGAGGCGTATGAAGTGGCCTTGACTGCCCATGGGGTGCCTGAGAAACACTGGGGAGGTGGTTTGTACCGGTATATACCTCCTGACGTCAGGGACTCCCTCCTGTATTTGGAGAAGGCAGACCAGTTTAGGTATCCCCCCCAAACATTTTGGCCTCAACCCTGAAAGGTATCGCCAGAGGTTTCGTGGCAGCCATAAGCTGCCCACGCATAATTGGGTGGATTTTTTTGAGTATGCCCGAAAGGCTCTGGATGGTTGGGTGCGTGGCAGTGAGGTGCATGATTTTGAGGGTCTGTATAACCTTTTTTTGAGAGAGCACCTCCTGGATGAGTGTTTTCCGGAGTTGCACCAACGTTTGGTGTACCGCAAGCTTACTGATCCCCGTGAGCTTGCGGAGGAGGCGGATATTTGGGTCAGCACCCGGGTGTCACACAAGGGCCCCAGGGGAGATGGCCCGAAAGGCGGACAGGGCGCCCCTCAGAAGAAAGAGGGGGGAGATAAAAGACTGGAGTTCTCACGAGGCCCACAAACTAGACAGTTTGGGAAAGGAGTAGGTACCCCACCTCAGAACCGTTCCCCAAAACCCACTTACCCTGACAAGAGTCAGCAGCCAAAAGTGATTCGGTGCTATGAGTGCGGAGAGGTCGGACACTACAAGGGAGACCCCCAGTGTCGCAAACGACCCCCAGCCCCCATTGGTGGCAAGAGTCCCGGGGTGGCCAGTGTAGCGCTTGGGTTGGAGCTGCCCCTAGATAGGGAAGGGGAGTGGACAGGCCTGACCCTGGTTTCACTTGGGGATAGAGAGATGGTCCCAGTGACGCCCTTACCATCGAATACTGCTAAGTACCAGCAGAGGGTGAAGGTCAATGGGGAGGAGGTGGGCGCTCTGAGGGACACAGGAGCCAGCATGACCACTGTAGTGAGGCGGCTGGTGTCCCCTGAGCAGGTTGTTCCTGATGTGTACCATCCGGCCGTGTTGGCTGACGGCAGAATGAGCTACTATTCCGTGGCTCAAGTTCCCTTTGATTGGGGAGGAGTGTCAGGCCAGTTGAGAGTTGCGATCAGCCCTGCCTTGCCTGTGGACTGTCTGCTCGGTAATGACCTCGAACATACCGCCTGGAAGGAAGTGGAGTTTAAGGCCCACACTGAGATGCTGGGATTACCAGGGTGGACTTGCGTGGTCACGCGGTCCATGGCTGCCCGGCAAGAAGCTCAACCCGGGTTGGAGCCTGAAACAACGGCCCAACCCAGTGCCGGTCCAGAGGAGAGTGTTGTGGAGGACACACCCCGTGTGATGGATGGGGAGCCCACGGAGGTAACCCCGGAGTCCGTGGAGGTGGATGTCGTTCCCGTGGGGGACTGGCCGACCCTTGCCGAGTGGCATGTGGAAGGAGGGCCTACCCGGGAGGAATTCTGTTGGGCGCAGAAGGAGTGCCCCACACTTGAAGGCATGCGGCGACAGGCCGAAGCCCAAGCGGTGAACAAGGAGACCGGCAGCTATCGCGAGTATTGGGAGGATGGCCTCCTGTACAGTGAGCCAAGGGTTCCGGTGCATGGGTCCTCGAGGGCCTTAGTGGTCCCCCAGTGCTACCGGGCCTTTTTGATGGAACTGGCGCATGAGTTACCTCTAGCCGGACACCTGGGCCAGGACAAGACCTTTGCGAGGCTAGTCCCACATTTTTATTGGCCTAGGATGAGAGTTGCCTCTGACACCTATTGCAAGACCTGCAAGACTTGCCAGGCCAGTGGTGAGACTGGGACCAAATTGAAGGCCCCATTGGAACCACTCCCGGTGGTCGGGACCCCTTTCGAGCGGGTCGGTATCGACATCGTTGGGCCGTTGGACCCTCCGACCTCTGCGGGACATCGGTTCATTCTGGTGTTGGTGGACCATGCCACTCGGTACCCGGAGGCCATCCCTCTGAGAACCGTTACTGCACCTGTGGTAGCGGGGGCCCTGATGGGGATATTTACCCGAGTGGGATTCCCCAAGGTCGTGGTGTCGGACAGGGGCACGAATTTCATGTCGGCCTACATGCAGGCCATGTGGAAGGAGTGCGGAGTGACCTATCGGTTCTCCACTCCTTACCACCCCCAGACCAACGGGCTCGTAGAGCGCTTCAACAAGACCTTGAAGGGGATGATCCGGAGTCTGCCAGAAGACCTGAGGCGGAAATGGGACATCCTCCTCCCTTGCTTGCTGTTCTCGTACCGCGAGGTACCCCAGAAGGGAGTCGGGTTCAGCCCCTTCGAATTGCACTATGGCCATCCCGTTAGGGGACCCTTCAGTCTGGTCAAAGAGGGTTGGGAGAAGACTTCGAAGAAGCTTCCCCGTGATGTTGTCAGCTACATGCTGGCATTCCGCAGTCAGATGGCCAAGCTGTGAAAGGAAGCCTCAGACAATCTGGAGGCTAGCCAAGCCGTCATGAAGGAGTGGTATGACCACAACGCTCGGACGGTAGAGTTGGACGCTGGACAGAAGGTGTGGGTCATGGAGCCTGGGGAGCTTAGTGCCCTCCAGGACCGGTGGACTGGTCCGTACGAGATTGTGGAGCGTCGAGGCAGACCACCTACGTCGTGGACTTGAAGACCCCCCGACAGCCCCACCGGGTGCTCCACGTCAACCGCCTGAAGCCTCATCATGAGCGATCGGAGCTTGCTCTCCTCATGGTGACGGATGGGAGCGAGGAGGAGGAAAGTGAGCCTCTTCCTGACCTTCTAGCGGCTCAGGAGAAGGATGGTTCAGTGGAGGGAGTTGTCCTCTCCCCATCCTTGCCCTCAGAACAACAGAGGGACTGCCGCCAGGTTTTGGCGCAGCACGCCTCGTTGTTCTCCCTCACGCCTGGAATCACACATCTGTGTACCCATGATGTGGACACAGGGGACAGTCCGCCAGTGAAAACCAAGTCTTACCGGCTGTCCGATAAAGTAAAGAACAGCATCCAGGGTGAGGTGACCAAGATGCTGGAGCTGGGAGTAATCGAACCCTCCAGCAGCCCGTGGGCTAGTCCGGTTGTGCTGGTTCCGAAAGCAGCTCCACCGGGCACCACACCAGAACTTCGGTTCTGTGTGGATTATCGGGAGTTGAATTCTGTCACCAAGACAGATGCTCACCCGATACCACGGGCAGACGAGCTGATTGACTGGCTGGGAGCAGCCAAGTACCTTAGCACCATCGACTTGACATCAGGGTACTGGCAGATTGCCATGGCCGATGGAGCAAAGGAGAAGACAGCGTTCTCCACCCCCGAGGGCCACTTCCAATTTCGAGTGATGCCCTTCGGGCTCAAGAATGCTCCGGCCACCTTCCAGCAGTTGGTGAACCAGGTGTTATCTGGCCTGGAGTCCTTCTCAGCAGTTTATCTGGATGACATAGCTGTCTTCAGTAGCACCTGGGAGGACCATCTGCAGCATCTCCAGGAGGTGCTGCGGGCGTTACAATGGGCTTGCTTGACCATCAAAGCTAGCAAGTGCCAGATTGGACAGGGCTCTGGCGTGTACCTGGGACACTTGGTGGGCGGAGGTAAGGTGCAACCCCTCCAGGCCAAAATTGAGACCATCATGGCCTGGGAGCCCCCAAAACTCAGACTGAGGTCCGAGCTTTCCTCGGCCTCACTGGCTATTACCGCAGATTCGTCAAGGGATATGGCACCATCGTGGCCCCCTTGACCGAGTTGACGTCCAAAAAGCAGCCACCTCAGGTCATCTGGACGGATGCTTGCCAGGAGGCATTTGAAACACTGAAGCGCGCGATGTGCACCGCTCCGGTGATGGCCACTCCGGACTTCCAAAAAGAATTCATCGTGCAGACAGATGCCTCAGAACATGGCGTAGGCGCTGTGCTATCGCAACTCAACGATGATGGCCAAGACCAACCTGTGGCCTTCATCTCCAGAAGACTCCTCCTGCGGGAACGGCGATGGAGTACCATCGAGCGAGAAGCCTTCGCTGTGGTCTGGGCTTTGAAGAAGTTGAGGCCATACCTTTTTGGCTCTCACTTCCTGGTTCAAACCGACCACCGACCCCTTCGCTGGCTCATGCAGATGAGAGGCGAAAACCCAAAGTTGCTAAGGTGGTCCATTTCCCTATAGGGGATGGACTTTAGGGTGGAACATCGGCCCGGAGCTGACCACGCCAATGCTGATGGTCTCTCCCGGTTTTTCCGCCTTAGTGACGAGAACTCCCTAGAGGTTGGGTAGCTCTCCCCACTTTCAGCTGGGGGGGACGCATGTTAGACCTGTCAGCCCTAGGGTGGTCTTTCCCTGTGATTTTTTGCCCTTGCCTCATTTTTCCCACCTTCTTTTTGTTGGCCCTTAGGTCTTCGGGCACCTTTTCATAGCTAATCTGTGTAAGGGTGCAGGTGCTCTCTACTTCCAACATGGCTGCCACTGGCCCCTGCTACAGCAGCGTGGTCTTTTTAGTGTAGCACCCTAGTTGCCAGGAGCAGGCTGGATCCCCATACAATGTTGCAATGCCAGCCACCCATCCCCTGTCCATAGGCAGAGTGGGGAAGCTCCTGGAACCTTCCAGAAGGAAGGCGGACCTGGTTTTTGCCACCTTAGAGAGTGGTCACCTGACCTGGGCATATATAAGCAAGAAAGGGAACTTTTTCTAGTCAGTTGGGGCGTCACTGACCTGGGGAACCCACGCAGGAGTTTTAGGCGGGAGGGCCTAGTGAGGAACCTATGCTACGGGGAGTGACAGGATTTAGGTGCTGCCTCTTAAGCTGGGTGACGTGACCTAAGCTAGCCCCCTGATCTGGCCCAGTGGTAGGGAACCCCAGGGCCCATCTGCAGTGACTGAGGAGAAACTCTTCAAGCCTTCAACTCAACCCCCCCTCTTCTACTTCAAGAAACAAGCAACTAAGGGCGCAGAACCATCCAAGCGCCAAGGAACCTGCTTTCCTGTGACCAGAGCTTGCTGGGGGAGTGACCAGGTACTGGACTGTGCTGCCCTGCGCACCCCCCTGCCTTCAACTGAGTCTACCTGTCCCCCCCCCTGACTGAACGGTGTGACAAGCGCTATAATTTGCTCCCATCCTGCCTGCAGTGCTTGCTGACTAACTTGAAGAGCGATGTAATCTGTTCCCCTGCCCAGCGCTTTGTCAGAGACTGCCTGCCCTGAGCTAACTGTGCCCTCGAGACTCTAGCGCTGAAGTCCCCTGTGAGGCACTGGAATCCCAAGGCGCTTTTTCCCCCTCAGGAATCATCCTGCCTTCGAGGCGCTGCATTTGCCCCCAAGCGCTCACCTGCTGTCCCCGAGCGCTGTGATAGCCTGGCGCTGCCCGCCGTCACCGCGTTGTGCCCTGAAGCGCTAGTTACCACAGGCCAACTCACCGCCACAGCCCGGAGCCGTCCGCGCCCTCCTGGGGCATCGAGGAATCTCATCAGAGGGAGCCTGTATTCCCCCTCGGCGGCCCCCGTATGCCAGGAGAGGGCCGCCGGAATCCTCGGTAGGCCGCACTAGGCCAAAGAGCACCCCCCGTCTGGAGCGCCGCCTCAGCTGTCCCCCTCGGCGGCCCCCGTAGGCCAGGAGAGGGCCGCCGCATCACGCCCGTCAGGCCGCACTGGGCCCAAGGCCGCACTGGGCCTGCATCACGTGACGGGGGACGCGAGCCGCGTCACCGGTCGCACCCCCGCCTGAGCCGCGCAGCGATTGGCTGCCGTCCCCGTGCCTCTACCCTCACCCGGGGAAGTCCCGGATCATCGCGGAGGGGGCCGTGGAGCCTGAGAGCCCCCTCCGGTTTGCACCCCCACACCACGGATCCTCCTTGCCCCAGCGCCGGTGCCTGCATCTGCCTCTGAGCACCGCGCTGGGCCGAGGGAGGCTTACGAGAGGGCTGGAATTCCTCCCTCCGCCCCAGAACCTGCGCAAGGGCCCCGAAGGGCCGAATATTCAAGGTAACCCCCGGGGAGGAGGGCGGTAGGCTGGGAGAGGCCCGAGGTCGCCCCTCCCCCGGGGTGAACTGAGACTGGGCCCCGTTGGCCCCCCTGTTAATGTGCCTCGAGAGTTTGGAGGTCTGGGGATAGACACTTTCCCCTTCATATCGTTTTGCATGCATGTCTCCATCCTGAAATTTTCATAGTGCACCCTATTTACAAGCCTAGTAATGGGATGGAGAGTCACTTCACTGTACTGAATTTTCTTGCAGGGGTGGACTTCCATAGTATTCTGATGATCTGATCTGGGTCGCAAAACGATCTGTATTCACAAGAAGAGAAGCTTGTGGAAGGTTACTACAGGCTGTGTTCTTTAAAGTTCTCTGTTATACTGAACAGTACTTGCTGAAATGTTTTATCACTTTCTATGAAGTGCAATCTAGAAGGCATCCATGAGAGGTTTAATGTGTTACTATAATGTGGATCCTCCAGGTTTATCAAAGTACCCTCTTTGCCTGCCGAAGAGTACGATGCAACAGGCTGTGTTATTGAATGTTTCACTGCTCAGATGAGCTGGTTATTACTTTGATGATAAGTCTTAATGCAACTGCCTAATGAATGAAATGCTTACCCTTCTACAGGAAATGCATTATGAATGTGATTCATGAAATGTCTTAATGAGATGCTTTAATGCAATGCCAATGATTCGCTAATGCTTTTTCTGCTCTGACCTAAAGCCTATATAAAAGATCTTGATTTTCAAACACAACCACTGGTGTGGTCTCCATTATTGCGTCTCACTTTGTTTCTCATTGGATGTGTGTGTTAAGTGGCTGCTTTACACGTAAGCCCCTGGTTGCCTTCCTGCTCGAGCCAAGCTACCCCCCGGAGAACTGGTGGTCCCAGTTCTTACACATATGCTATGGGACTGTCCGCAATTGGGTACATACTGGGAGGATGTAGTGGTGCTACTTTGTAATATTACGGAGCGGCAGATTGGTCCGGACAAGGGTGCCTGCCTACTGCATTGGTTCCCCCACACTAGCAAGACAAAAGTAACTAGTAAATTCCTGGATTTTGGATTGTTGCTCGCTAAAAGGGAAATCACAATCCACTGGAAGGCTGCAGGAGGGCCCTGTTTCGCTAGATGGAAGGCTGCATTGCTTAAATGGGCAGGGAGTGAGAGCATAGTTTGCCTGCAGCAGGCCCAGAGATCCCATAATGATAGGGCGCTAGAAGCAGCAAGGGTATGGGAAGGCCTGGTCACGGACTTGAAGGCTGCAGATGCAGGCTCAGGTTCGGAGTCAAGCGAACATGCAGGAGATGGTGCCTCGTAAATGATTAGGCCAATAGACAGATATAGGAGCGTGTGAGTGTGTTCCCCCCCACTACAGTCATGTTCGTGTATACCGGCATACACACGGAGCCTTGTTTAACTAGTACTGATCCAGCATAGTATCACGATATGTTACACTGTAGTAAATGACACGCCGGTGGGAGCGGGTGAGTTGAGGGTGGGATAGTTTGATTTATTAATATATGGCTCTGCAGCCCATACATACCTACAATGCAGTTGTGTATTCTGGTGATAGCATGAGAATATTGGAACTACTTAGCTGTTACCTATCAATTGGACATTACTCATCCTGCCTAATATGCTGATTGTGTTATCACATGTATTATGCTTTTACCACTGCCTACGAGAGATCGAAGAGCATGTATTGGTATATTTGATCATTATGCAAGTTGATTGTGGTTGAAAATAATAAACAGATTTAAAAAAAAAATCAAACACAGTCTCTTTATCTATTCATTTCAGACCACCCCAGGCAAGCATTTGTTTTGTCCTTAGTAGAAGGTTTGTTACATCACCATAGCTTGATGGCTCATTTCACTGTCTCTCACGAATCTTTCCTTCCTTTCATCACCATGAACTGCCATCTTGATAGAATAACTCATATTTCCCAGAGAGTCTCTCAATGCCAATTACATTTACCTACTTGGTAATTTAGTATAATAATGCCTCTACCACAGTAGTCTTTCATCTATTTCTGTTCTTAGGTCCTCATTATGAGTACCCTATAATCGTTCCCATTATTTCTGCACACTGGATCACCATTACCATGATACCTGGTAATTCCAGGGAGGGGAAGTAACAGAAATTCAGAGTTTTGGAACTATAACATGGAAATCAGACTCACTGCACTGATTTCCTCAATTGTTCCCCAATATTCCACCCATAGCCGTAGCTTGCCTGAGGAAGGCAACATCTGTTGGTTGAATACCACTCATCAATGGTGTTCCACCGGAAATCATAATTGCGATGGGCTGAGTATCTCAAGTTGCCTGGCCAACCGGAATGAACAAGCTACTCTTACCTACGGCTTTAGTAATATTTTATTGTGAAGTTCAGCACATCATACGAAATTCACCTTAATCAAAGAAACTTGTACTTCTGCTTTTCCAAAATGTAGGGTAATGCCAATTTATTTTTACATCAACACAGACATATACAATATTTCATAACATGCTATTGCTACTCTGCTTTTAGGCTGATGTATATTTTATATCCAGATTGATAGTTAGCAGGGCATTATTAAGAGCTGCTTCCTTATTTGACAATGGCCAACGTTTAGCACTTTCATTAGGAATGACCGACAATGGCCAATATTTAGCACTTTTATTAGAAAGAGTAACCCTGGAGGAACTGCAAAGCTGTTAAGAGTCAACTCTTCTCACTCTCGAGAAACCCGTGAAACTTTCAGATGCTTTTTCAATGTGATCTTTCATTTAGGTGAATCAAAATGAAAAACACTGCTTCGTAAGAAGTTTGCATGTAGCAATATATTTATTTATTTAGAGCTTTATAAAGCGCCACATATCAATTTATGAGCCTAACAAAGTGGTATAACATGTCTAATGAATCAAGAACGAGAGTGTGAATCAAGCTTGGGGTTTATTATGCCTCTCCCTGAAAATGCATAAAAAGCCATTATTTTCGTTAGATTTACAATTAACAGAGTGTGTTACAATACAATGTACTTTATTTTATTTTTTTATGAGTTATGTTTTCATTGCCATTTAAAAAAAGGAATATTATCATTTCTACCAATTCCAGAAGTCAATTAACCGAGTGGGTTAGTTTTCCATTCAACAGAAATAACATGGGTCGGTGATGTGCCCTCCGCTCCAGGGTCGCCTGCTTCTTATTTTATTGCGTAGAAGAGGCACTTCAAATGCAGAATGAATATTGCTTTATCATTTGAGGAATCTCCCGCTGCCTTTGTGGGAATGTTGTGTTCTTTTAATTACTTAAAGTAATATTTTGATGCAATGAGCTTATTTTGACCTTAGTTCTCTTAACCTTTGAAAAATATGGATTCCACGAATTTGTTATTAGAAACTTGGGAAGAAGTTCATGTTACTGAAGCTATAAAATAAAATACTTGGAGACAGTCCCTGATTTGTGAAAAAAACAATGTTTTTTTTTCTTCGGAGCCCAACACTGACGCTGCCGAATGCCAGGGTGCTGAAAACCAAGACAGCCTAGTCTTGATTTCACCTCATGCCTCTTTATTGCACCACCTTACACTTCCCTCTCATGTATATCTCATCATAGCGCTGTCATTTTGACCTCTGATTCCTCTTTTGCCACGGTTTTCCCATCTTTTGCTCCTTCCTCCTTTCTTCCTTTTCTGTCGTTGTTTCTCTTGCTCTGAGTCAAAGTCTGAAGTTGACCGTACGGTGCAACTTCCTGCTCAAGTTGAGCACTGTCCGGAGAGATAATGTTTTGAGTTCGCTTAATGGGCACGACAAGTGAATTACGACAGAACCAGAAAGATATGTAGTTGTTAAAATTTCTAAACACTGTACATTCACCAAATGCCCATGTGTCATAAGAATTTGAGAAATTTGAACATGTGCACCTGCAGCTACATGGATACATATTTACAACAATCATTTACAATGCAATGGTCTCGTCTTTGTTAAAGTTAGAGCTATTGGCATTGCAAATGTCATTTTTTTCATTTATTGTTTTTTTTTAAAACCGATAAACATATGGTATTGTCATTTACAAAGGCAATAGGTAAGCATTAAAGAGTAGTAGAGAGTAATGGCTTAATCTCTCGCAAATGCGAGATCTATTGCATTTGCACCCACACACACACAGCCACACACACACTCACACACACACACACAGAACCCCCCACACACAGAACCCCAAACACACAGAGCCACACACACACACACAGAGCTACACACGCACACAGAACCACACACACACACACAGATCCACACACATACAGAGCCACACACACACACAGAGCCACACACAGCCACACACATATACAGAGCCACACACACACACAGAGCCACACACACAGAGCCACACACACATACAGAGCCACACACACACACAGAGCCACACACACACAGAGCCACACACACACACACACACAGAGCCACACACACACACAGACACACACACACAGAGCCACACACACACACAGCTACACACACACAGAGCCAGACACACACACACAACATCAAGCCACCACCTTTCTTTGACGGTGACTGTTGCACTCTAATTTTCTGGTGGAAGGGCACAGGCCTGTGCATACATTTCTGACTCTTCCGTGAATCAAGCCCAAATGAGAGAAAAGGCACAATTCACTGCAAAAAGTTAAGAATCTGCATCCAGGGAGGAGCCTAGCTCGAGGACGGAATGGCCGCCTTTTAGCTCGGCTCCGTCGGCCCTCCGGCTAACCTCGACTATCCTGCAATATATCCTGCACTGCTACGATACTTCGATACAGAATTTGAAACTTAAAGATCCACTCTTACTCACCGTCTGGTCCGGAGGTTCCTGTGTGCTGTGGGTCCGCAGCTGTGCCCTCGGTGAGATTGGGGCCTCCGGGCACCCGAGACAGAGACCTCGCCTGCGGGACCCGACCGGCGGAGAAGAGATTGCCGGCCCCGGCCGCGAAAGTGAGCCACTGGTGGGAACCGTTATGCGTGTGCCCCGGAGATCCTGAACCGGCCCCGACGACTGGGCCGTGCGGCTGGAGGGGGACGAGATGTGTTGGGGGCTGACCGTGTGAAGGGGTCCCTTCGCCTTTGTCCTGTCCGGCGGCCCTGAACCCCGCGCCTGGCTCTCGCCTGTGGGGCCTGCCACTGTTCGGAGGGGAACCCCCCCCCCCCCGTCGGGCGCTCGCCCATCCTGTGCCGGTGAGGCCGTTGTTGGGAGCCTCCGGAGGTCTGTAAAGTCCTCCATTTGGGAACTGTTTGGGGGCCCACGGTGGAGTGTGGGGCGGCGAAACTCACAAGATGGCTACCGACAACGCGGGGGATGCTCCGCTCTGCATCGGCGCTCCTTATCGGCTGGACTGTGCGGAGGCCTGGGTGTGTACTCGAGCGCCCACGCCCGGAGATGTCCTGGACGCCCTGATGTCATTGTACGCTGTCTTGGCCCCCGGTGCCTCTGCCGACCCCATGCGGCTCGTCGCCATTTTGGGCCGCCGCTCTTCCGTGCACCCCTATCGTCCTGATGCCGCCATTGCTTCGCCCCCTTCGGCTGCGCCAGGAGTTGCTGTTGTTATTCTTCGGCCGACTGATGGGCCGGTGACTTTTGACTCTCTGCCTTCTCACCGCCTGGATTTCGAGGACTTCCACACGCCGCGGAGATCTGCTCCTTCCCGGGTACCTGGGACTTATGGTGGGCCGCTGTTTGAACCTGCTTCGTTGGATTCGAACTTTTGTCCTGGAGGGGTACCTTTGTATTGTCGAATTGCGCATCTGGACTCCGGCTTGCCTTTGCTTGCCCTGTCGTTGCTACTACAATTGACTTGCTTTATTGACTCTTTGTATTCCCTCCGTACGAAGGCTCTCCCTGATTTATATCACTGCCGTGACTCTGGACAACATTACGATTATTTTGTGCTGGGTGGTCCACTCCACATTCTCCTTTATTGGGTTGGTTTCGTGGTTAGGAAGGGTTTGGGGTGAGTTGTACGACATGATAGTTTGCTGGTTTACCTGCCCGTTGCACTGATGTATGTACTCCCTGATACGGTGAATCGTTACAATCTCTTCCTCCTCCCCCTCCCTGTGATTTTTGCTGTATGTGAAGATGTAGTATTGACTTGATGCTTATTCATTTGTTGGTGGGGGGAGGGTCGCGGCCGAATGTGTTTGCTCATATCCTCTAGCTCCTCCCTCACATTTATTTTTGTTTAGTATTTCCTCTCCTCCTCTTTTTGTCTTCTTTCTCTACTTTCTTTTTTCACTATATTTCGGGTTTCGGATTAGGGCGACAGGCACGCTGTTTGGAGGGTAGGCCGTAGCCTTCTGCAGGGGTGCGGGGTGGGACGGGTGGGTGGGGTCTTTCAGATGTTTTCTTTTGGTTCTATGGCCCTTTTCTATTCCTTTATAGCGGTGCCGCTTCTGTCCTCGCTTCCCAGGCATGAGTCGGTTGGGGTCTGTTGCTATGCCACTTTTATCGGTTTCGATGCTTCGTCGTGACTGCCATGCCCTTCTTTTCGTCAGCTCTCCACTTTATTCTGTACTTTTAGCCGCGGGTTGCCTGGCCCGGGGTGGCGCCCATCTTGCACAATTGTGTTTCTCCTTTTATATTTCTTTGTTTTGCTCTTTCTCCTTCCTTTCCCCCCCCTTTCTGTCCCCCCCTTTTTGGCTTCCTCCCCTTTGTTTCCCCCCTTATTTTTCCCCCCTTCCCCTTCCCTATCCCCTTCCCCCCCCTTTCCCCCCCCCCTTTTTCCCAGGCTCGTTTTGTTAGAAGTGGGTTCGGTTCGTACAGTTTATCCGTTCCCCTTGCCTCTGTTAGCGTGTTATTGGGTGGGGGACATAAGATCTTGGTAGCACTTATATGCTTCTCCACTGTATTTTACGTTTATTTTGTGCTGCGATCGACTCGTGCCCTTACATCCTCCTCCCCCCCCCAAACCCCCCCCCCTCCTTTCGTTTCAGCATGGGTGTATTCCTGTTTCTGGGTTATCCCTCTTGTTTGTGAGTCAGTCATGAGCCTTGTCCCCTTATCATAAAATGGACCTCATTGATCCTGATATTGGGCCGTTATTGCCGCTTATCCCATTTCTAGCATTGTTTAATTATGTTGCTTGCCTGCCAACTGGCCTTGTGTCGCTTATTTTGATTTCTTTGATCGTCTTTGACTTGTGGCCGGCCGGATTGGTTGTAGGCCCGCACATGTTTATCCTAATGATGCAAATAAAGGTCTTCAAAAAAAAAAAAAAAAGAATCTGCATCCACCGGTTTTTAATCTTACAAAGGTTCAATTTCTCAATTAGTACCCCCAAAAAATCTCCGCTGTAGGGGATGTCAAGTAGTCGATCTGCACCAAAATGCTCCACCTTACAAGCAACTTTCCTGAATTGAGGATTTATCCATTGATGTAGTGCAGCATGGTCAAGAATTCTAGTAGCTGTGGGGGAAGGTAAAGTTGGGCCTGTTGGTAAATTGCTTTAAGTCTAGACCAGAGATGTTCAAATGGTATTCTCAAATTACTGCAATGAATGAAATCACACAACGTCAATCGACCAGATCACAAAGATTGTCTGTGACTTACTCTTCTAGCCCCCCCTCCCAGAATTCCCGGAGTAAGACAGTAATAGTGTTAGTTTAACGAGTAAGCCGGGCCTACTGTTGACTTGTGTCTGAAATGCCCGTGTAAGCCAGGAGTATTACAAGAGTAAGCCAGGCATACTCATGCACCAATATTTGTGAATTGGGTTAATTTTTATCTCTTCAAAGTGGAAAAGGGCACATTCAATTGGCTGGCTCCATATTCACATCAAATTTGAAAGTGCCCACTACAGCATTTCAGCAATCTTATCAAGGGGGCATTTGCAGGTCGTTATTGACTGAGGTGTAGTCAGTGAGAGGGCTCTTTTCCTCCCTGGTCAATTACTACATCGGAGTACCCCTCAACTTAGAACATTTTGCTAATGTAAAGCAGACCCTTAAATAAATCACACAATTATTTGGTGATGGCGAAATGGGGAAGAGTACTGGAAGGGAGAATGGGTGGGATACACATTAAGACATATTAATAAATGGTATATTAAATGAAAAATATGTTTTGCTGCAATTATGATGTGTTTTACAACATAAACAACGCTTTAACGACATTCTTGTGTAGTTCATGTTTACAGAAATATGTGAGACACAACATTTTGTCATCTAACTGCATGGGCATCCAGAGGTAGCAGCTAAATCACTTCGATGCCCTGGCATTGGCCAAGGCTCTCTATGCTTATGACATGCACAGAAATTAAACAGGGTGATATGGACTGGACCCAAAGGTATTTGAGCGCATTACATGAGCACCGTTTACATTACACATACATTTTTGGTAGGCTCGGGGATTCAAGGTAATCTGGGCACGACTCTACAGAACTGAGTTAGATCTATTGGGGAACGAAATGCTGGGGCCCGGGGCCAGAGCCCACTTTGCCCATGCCTTAAAACTGTACTGATTCCATACATCTTCCAGTTCATTATTTAGAAGTCAGCAAAAGAGCATGCCTTACGTGATAACAAGGAGAAATAAATGCCTTTTTATAGCGCCATGGAAGGCCCCGCTTTTTTTAGCCGACGCCGGTGTTAACTAACATTTATCATTTCATTCCTATTCGAAAGTACACATTGAACTGCTACTTGGCACTTAGTATTAAAATCTGTTAGTATTATCCGACGTAATGGTTTTCATTACACATCGAAAAGATGAAATACTGACTTTGCCCTTCCATTATTCAAACCCGTGACACGTATGTTACATTCAAATCTCTGTTATAGGCACATTAATACACAGAGCTACCTTAGCAACACAATTGCCCAGTTACTGCTGTTGGTATACCTGTCTGAAACGCAGCGGTGAGTTTATGTTCGCTAAAAGGCGGAGTCGAAGCAGGCGCTTTTAACCCCCAGCGCGCCAGATCTCGGCGCAGTAGCAGGCGCATTCACTCACTGAGTGTCCCGGGGTCTCAACAACCCACCAGCCGTTTCAGCCAGGCCATCTGTGTTTTCAAGAGGTCGAGCTAACAAAACACAGCAAAACCACAGCATTTCATAGGAACGAAAGGAAATGTCTACTGCGTCATACAAAAATACAGAAAATGCAATTAAATAAATAAACGCCACGGTCTGTATTTGCATCGTTACCATCGCGGCACACGGAGGTTTCAGTTTCTCACAATTTCTGCTATTTACTCTCGCAAGCTGTCATTTTTTGCCGCTTTGTATATGTGTTTATTTTGTTTCTAATGGCACTTTATGGCATTGACACTGATTATTACACTTGTTGGTGCCTTGGGCAACGCGGACTAATTCAGATATTGGCTTTTCTACGAGTAGGGCAGTCTGTTTCTTTTAAAAAAAAAATGTTTTACACTATTGCCCTGTTTTTTCGGCATCTTACTTCTCCATATGCCTCGTTCTCGGTAGCAGGTAACTGCCATCTTTCGGGGAGGAAGCGTAGTGCAGAGGATATTTTTGTTCCAGAGAGTGTCGCTATCTCCCTCATCGGACGGAGTGACGGGCTGTGTGCAGGCTCGTCCACGACCCCTGTCACCCCGGGGCCTCCGAGGCAGTGCCGGTGGCGCCCACGTCTCCACTGGTTGGCTGCCTGGTATGCCCCCTAATCCATCTGCAGATCGACCCTGTGTCTCCCGGGTGGGTTGCGAGAGTCTCTATTGGAGCTACATGACTTCTGCATCCCCTAGGCGTGTTTGTCAGGCAGTTGTTGGTGGAAAAACGGGCTGCCCGCACCGGACACAATTGTGTGGCCTCCTGGACCCTTCCGCTCGGGCTGATTGTGATTTTCTTTCAAAATGGCGCACTCGCTTCCTGATAAGAGCTGGGAGGAGAGGATGCGAGAGCGGCACACACCGACTCCTCACGCAGCCCATGTGACAGTGCGGGGCTAGAACAAACTGAAAGTTGGGGGCTAGAACAAACTTAGTGAGGCACCGAAACAAACCCCAGCTCGCGCGCAGGCAACCGGGGACAGGCTCTAAGCTCCAGCTGGAAAGCGGCTGAACCTCGGACCACGCCATGAACACCACCATGTTTCTAGGTCAAGCAGAAATGGATCGGAGAAATGCCCCGTCATTTTCAGACTGGAGGGGGTGTTTTTCTTTCTCTCCTCTTCCCATTGTCTGGAATGTAAACAACGGGCGTGTTTTGACTAGTTGTTGTTTACATTCCAGCCAATAGGAAGAGGAGAGAAAGAAGCGAAAAAACACGCCACTCAATCCGAAAAAGACGGGGTTTAAATGGAAAGACAAACCTCTTCTCCAATGGCTGTCCGCCGTTTAGGAAGCCAGGCAATGGAGAAGAGGGGCGGATTCAAGCCTCACTACTCCTCACTACTAGAAAACATAAAATCTCGCCAGCGGGACTGCGCAAGCGCAGCCTACGCTAGCCGAGACCTAAAAAAATGTCTGAATTGTATGCAGCCATGTAAGGTTGCACATATTGCACAGCTTTTCAAGGTAAAATAGCTACCCTTGCAACCAAAATCACGCTTATCCTATTGTTTTGCCCTTCTACAAGGAAAATAATGTTCTCCATGTTGACTCCCTTCCATCGCTCCACACCTGTTTTGGAGTGTGTTCATAAAGGAAGTGGAAATACTGATAAATGGCCCTGTGCTCTCATCCACAAATGTCAGTGTACCCAGCTGACAAATGTTACACAGAATTCGTTGAGGATCGTGGGGAGTAAAGATCAACATACTAATAAAACGTTTTGAGCCTCAATAGTAAATTGTTGATATAGTATTGCTATATTTTCTTACTAATGAAGACACACATCATCATAACAATTGATCATATATCAAAAGGTATGCTCCAGTTTGAGGCAATATCAATCACAGGTATGCTTTCATGAGAATAGTAATTATTGATGAACTTTTGAGAGCAAGCATGACATTCAAGTAACAGAATTCAATTGTTGAACATAACATCGAAAGTACCATAAAACTGAACAGGCCAGCACATGTTTCGCTGAATCCCAGCTTCTTCAGGGCTACAAAAAAAAGAGAAAAGAATACCAATACGTTCCTATATTTACATATTGCATGTCAAGATCTAAACACAGAGTCAAAGTAATGGAGAAGGAGTCAAAAGGTTAAAGATAAGGCAAACAGTGAAATGAAGAACGAGCATTTGCAATGCAATAGGTCTCGCATTTGCAAGAGTTAGAGCTATTGGTGTTATAAATGACAATGTGTTTTACCTACGTGCTTTGGGTTAGAGTGGTGGAAATATAAAAACACAGAGGGCTGTTATGCTCTAATAACTGTGTAACCTTTGTAAAGCTGTAACCTGCAATTTATTGTCTGATACCCATGTAAAGCGCTCTGATACCTCCGGGTCTAGCCAGCGCTATATAAAACCTTTTAAATAAATAAATAAGACTGGTGGGCAGAGCACAACACCAGGCCAGACCATATTTTATGTCTTTACAGTTGTTACTAGCTGGTGCGGTGGCAAGCACGCAAGTAAAAGTGAGTCACAGTACCATAAAGCACGTTTTGGCCAACATTTAATGTTCTTCCCGCAATGGGCACCAGGCAACACATTAATCTCTTGTTATGCTGTGTTTGTGCTGCACATTTGGAGGCTTGACAATAACTTGCAAGTCGGCTGCTAATACAACAAACATATTGTCTCTGCTCTGGGTGGTGGAGCTATGTGCAATCTCCATCTAGAGGTTTAGCAGCTTATACATGGCTACAGCTCTCTCGGAGCATGCGCAGACACATAGACAGGATCCAGACTCTAAGAAAGTGAATACAACCTTTAAACCGACTGTGGGCCTAAGATACAGATGGATGTCTCTGTAGCAACAATCATGTGTCATTGTGTGTGGGTGGCCTGTGATTACATCATGCTATAATCATTTACAGGGTCAAGACTGATTTGCATATGGCCAGGTCTAAACTGGGGTGCCATGGTGAGCAAAAGAATGATGGATTTAACCCAGATCTCTTCACTGGGGGGGAATGTTTTGATTTGTTCTGCATTCCGTCCATCAATTGTGTGTATTTTGCTTCCTCGCTCTAAGTGCGCCAGGTATCCCCAGATGGGGTCCTGGGCCCACTGTGACACTGGATTCAAGCTATCCTGACCAATGAGGGGTGAAACCCCGATACAATCCTAGGATGCTTGTTTCCGGTCCTGGGAGGATCTGACTTGGCAGTTCGGGCTGGACTGTTCCCCAGAGGCACAGAGTCAAGACCAGCCGTGGTGCGTTCATTGGGGCGTAGGGGCGTAGCCCCACTAGCCACACATGGACCCACCGTCGCGTCAAGAGGACACTAAAAATATTGCAATCATGCTGATGATGAATTATAAACGGCGCTACCCGCCGCTGGCGGGAATCCGGGACACACCCGACATATCCGGAGCGCGCAGGGGGGCTGGCCTGCTGCAGCTTGAGTGACAGTCCACACACTCAGCTGCAGCAGACAGTAGTGCGCACTGCGCAAGTAAATTTTGGGGCTGAAACTTACCCGAGCATGCGCAAAACTACTAAGAAGTTCCTCTTAGAGAGAGGGACCAGGGGGTGCTGGTTTAGCCGGTCCGCAGCCCCCGGGGTTACAAAGGGCGACTGGTCGAGTAATCAGTGTGCCCCCCTAGCCAATGCGCCAGGATTGGCTGGTCCACCGCAGCAGGGCAGGGCAATCCATTATTGGATGCCGCGCGTGGGTGGTGCAGCCGCACTACTTAATGGCAAAGCACTGTGTGACTTCATGTGAAGCCATGCAGTGTTTGCCCATTTGATCTTCTATCTCTGTAGCCAGGGGCTCGCCTCGTGCATAGGCAGCAGCAGACCGTGACTCCCGCCTGAGGCGCCTCACCGTCACGACTTTAATTCTGTGCTGTGCCTGTGTTGAGTGTTATCGTGCTCTGCTCTGCTCCAACGGTCGTGTAAACTACACACTAGATTAGTACCAGGTAAGGCCCCACTGAAAACTGTGAAGTAATTTATGGTGAAGCCGAAGTATGTCGCTCGGGTCATATAGACTGCAAGATGTCTGGCTGCACTTCTGCCGGTCTGTCCCTCTGTGCCCGTCTGTATGTCCGTCTGCTTTTTAAAAATATTTTTTGTATATAACGATCTATTTATAGCTTTTTGTTTATTTGGATACATGCTATCTGACCTTATATCCTCAATGAGTCAGTATGTATAACTATCCGGTGAGGAACATCGCCTGCAAAGCTCTTAATTTAGGTTATGGCTCTGTTGCTGGGTCGAGTTTATGCATTGTATGTACTGATTAAGGGGTGGGAGAAGTATGCAGGAGGGGTGAGAGAGCGACAAGAGAAACATAAGGGAGAGAGAGAAAAGTAGTGGGAGAGGGAAGGAGAAAAGTGTGAAATGCCTCAATAAAATGGCTGCCCTGCACTTTTACACAATTAAGGCGAACGACAGCCTCCAGAATAGAGGGATTTCCAGTACAGGGAAACTGAGACTGCAATTTCTGAATGGGGCACGTTGCGCAGTGGCTTTTCTTTGTAGGAGGCAAGTTTTTCTTCTGAAACATAACACTGATGCCACAGAAGATAGAAGTTACGCCACTATGATTGTGTGTGAGGAAAGTTTTACAGCGCTCACGTTTAGCAGCGGATAAAATCTGACTCTGCACGAGAATTCAGATTTTCTGGCTGTGACACACACGTGGCTGATTCTGTCCCAGCTCTGCCAGCCTTTCAGAGCTATGGCCCGGGCCTGTTGTGATTATAAATTGGACATTGAGTGTCCCCGTGGAACTGAATAATTATTGAGGGAATTTGTGACTCTGGGTCCTTTTCTGCTGTTAATTTGTGATTCTGGGCAAATAACTTAAACTTCCCATGCCTCACAAAAAAATTAATGTGTCTGTCTGTAACGCAACTGGTGCTCATATAAAGCCTCTGATACTTTCTGGTCTAGTTCGTAATATATAAAACAAAAAAAAAACAGTTCAAATGATGCATTGAAAAAAGGAGGTGTGTCGAATGTCGATGAATAAAGCGTAGCTGTAATGGATGATAGGGTCTGTATTGATCACTCTGGGTTACTATGAGGTGTATAATAAAGGGCAATGCAATGATTTTTTTCAGGCCAGTGTGCTGGGGAACAAATGAGGCTCCATTGTGGTCATTGGGTGCACACAAAATGAATAGGTTCTTTACTGAAACCACCCGAGTCAATATTGTAAATGATGATGAGAGTCTTGGCAAAAGTGTCTGAAACCAGTGACCTCAAGACTGAAGGTGGGGAGCTGGCTTCTGGCGTGTTAAACATGTAATACTCCCCTGTGTTTGGTTTCCAGTTCCCTGGGCAAGGCAGGTATGCACTTTAAACATGTGGGTGCTGCTGAGCTCATGTCCTGGGCTGTGAAGCTTATGTTCAAGGCTATTTTTCAGCACCTTGATCCTTTTTCATGTTTTTCATGTTTCCATATTGCCTCTTGGAGTCTTGGTACAGCACTGCGGCTAATAAAAAAAAATGCTTCCTTTGATATTACTCAGCAATGCGTTGTATCTTGAAGTCTGGTATGAAGCTCTGATGTTATACTGAATAAGCAGCTACCTATGTTATATGACATCTCTTTATTAATGTAATAACTGCACTTTCACAATTGCTTTATTAACCTTCTTGCTTTCTCAAATTTGCTTGAAAATGCACCATTTGTCCACTCTTTTTTCAAAATGTTCTTGGGGAACCCCCCGAACTTCCCTTAGGTTGTTCAGACTCGTACAGTATGAGAATCATTTTACTCCCCACCACTTTCAAATGTCACCAGCCGCCCCTGGTCAAGACTAATTTGCAAATGGCCAGGTCTAAACTGGGGTGGCATGGTGAGCAAAAGAATGATGGATTTAACCCAGATCTCTTGACTGGGGGTGAATGTTTTGATTTGTTTTGCACTCCGTCCATCAATTGTGTGTCTTTTGCTTTAATCGTTTACAGCCCACACACTGCTCATGTGCTAATCAGAGACACTCTTTCTTATGCTGTGAAAGTGGCTGCTGATGCACCTGCACTGCACTCAAATGTGGTGAATGTCTTGGCGAAACAACTGGAGCACAAAGCCATCCAGCAAAAAGCTACTAGAGGCATCTACTGTCGGCTCTAAAATGGAATTTGATGCCAGTGTAAAAGGGCTGGGAGATGCGAGATTGTTAGAGAGAAGCAATGAGGACCCCTCAAATTGCTGACTCCATTGCAATACGGAGGAGCATGCAGATCTCTACGGGGTACAAAGGCGACTTCTCCTTCATAGCTGCTGGCAATGAGGCAAACACAGGGAAACGAAAATGCAAACACATAGAATACACACAATACGCCTGAGATGATGGTACCAAACAGCTGAGTGATGCACATGCACACATTGGGATTAAGTATGGGCGAAATTTGCGAATTCGCGCGAAATCGAATTCGCAATCTGCAAAATCCGCGAATTCGTGTGAATTTGCGGATTTTTGTTTTTTGTGTGTTCGCGGGGTTTTTTGCATGTTCGCAGGGTTTTTTGCGTGTTCGCGGGGCTTTTTGCGTGTTCGCGGGCCGCTTGCATGGCGAAGTTACCCATGCAGTCGGGTATGGGCACAGCACCCTCTGGTTCACCACTGCCACCCTCTGGTTCATCACTGCCACCCTCTAGTTCACCACTGCCACCCTCTGGTTCACCCCTGCCACCCTCTGGTTCAGCACTGTCACCCTCTGGTTCACCACTGCCACCCTCTGGTTCACAACTGCCACCCTCTGGTTCATCACAGCACCTCTGGTTCACCACTGCCACCCTCTGGTTAACCACTGTCACCCTCTGGTTCAGCACTGCCACCCTCTGGTTCACCACTGCCACCCTATGGTTCACCCATGCCACCGTCTGGTTCCCCACTGCCACCCTCTGGTTCACCCCTGCCACCCTCTGGTTCACCCCTGCCACCCTCTGGTTCACATCTGCCACCCTCTGGTTCACCCCTGCCACCCTCTGGTTCACCCCTCCACCCTCTGGTTCACCACTGCCACCCTCTGGTTCAACACTGTCACCCTCTGGTTCACCACTGCCACCCTCTGGTTCACCACTGCCACCCTCTGGTTCATCACAGCACCTCTGGTTCACCACTGCCACCCTCTGGTTAACCACTGTCACCCTCTGGTTCAGCACTGCCACCGTCTGGTTCACCACTGCCACCCTCTGGTTCACCCCTGCCACCCTCTGGTTCACCACTGCCACCCTCTGGTTCATCACAGCACCCTCTGGTTCAGCACTGCCACCCTCTGGTTCACCACTGCCACCCTCTGGTTCACCCCTGCCACCCTCTGGTTCACCCCTGCCACCCTCTGGTTCACCACTGCCACCCTCTGGTTCAGCACCGTCACCATCTGGTTCACCACTGCCACCCTCTGGTTCACGACTGCCATCCTCTGGTTCATCACAGCACCTCTGCTTCACCACTGCCACCCTCTGGTTAACCACTGTCACCCTCTGGTTCAGCACTGCCACCCTCTGATTCACCCATGCTACCCTCTGGCCCCCCACTGCCACCCTCGGATTCACCCCTGCCACCATCTGGTTCATCACTGCCACCCTCTGGTTCACCCTTGCCACCCTCTGGTTCACCCCTGCCACCCTCTGGTTCAGCACTGCCACCCTCTGGTTCAGCACTGTCACCCTCTGGTTCACCTCTGCCACCCTCTGGTTCACCCCTGCCACCCTCTGGTTCAGCACTGCCACCCTCTGGTTCAGCACTGTCACCCTTTGGTTTACCCCTGCCACCCTCTGGTTCATCACTGTTACCCTCTGGTTCATCATTGCCACCCTCTGGTTCACCACTGCCACCCTCTGCCGAGACCTTTTGAGATGCAGCGGCAGCACAAAAGATGCGCCATGGTGCTGGGTATTAACAACATGACGCATCTCTCTGTAACATGCGTCACGTTGTAAAGCCCTGCGCCCTCAGGAGGCGTTCTGACTCAGCCTCCTAAAAGTGGCTGAGTGAAATGTACAAGATTTCACTCAGTCACTTTTAGGCCAATGCTGCGTCAAAACCCTGCGCCTGCTTGAAGCAGGTGCAAGGCTTGATGCAGCAATGGGGAGATAGGGCCCCCCCAGAGCATTGCTGGGGCTGCGTCGCAAGCGCAACGCAGCTCCAGCAATGCGCTGCTTTTATGGCACAGTTGCGTAACGCATCTGTGCCGTTTTTGCCACATGGTGCGCCGCATTGTAAATGCGGCGCACCATGGGTGGCGGAGCTGCGGCGCACAATAACTGGCGCATCCCTGGGGATGCGCCAGTTATTGTAAATCTGCCCCTATACATTTAGCCAACGAAGGAGCACTTACTGATTAGACAGTAGAAAGTACTCCAGCTGAGTAAAGGTATTGCACAAAAGGGTGGCATCTTCGTGGACAAACATGCAGGGCGGGATTCATTCTGCCCCCTGTTAGACTCGTTTTTTGTGCCCTTCTGCCCTCTGTTAGACTCGTTTTTCCCTTGTTTTTCTGCCCTTCTGCCCTCTGTTAGGCTCGTTTTTCCCTTATTTTTCTGCCCTTCTGCCCCCTGTTAGACTCGTTTTGTGTGCCCTTGTGCCCTCTGTTAGACTCATTTTTCCCTTGTTTTTCTGCCCTTCTGCCCTCTGTTATACTTGTTTTTTGTGCCATTCTGCCCTCTGTTATTCCCTGGTTTTTGTGCCCTTCTGCCCTCTGTTAGACTCGTTTTTTGTGCCCTTCTGCCCTCTGTTAGACTCGTTTTTGTGCCTTTCTGCCCCGTTAGACTCGTTTTTTGTGCCCTTCTGCCCTCTGTTAGACTCGTTTTTCCCTTGTTTTTCTGCCCTTCTGCCCTTTGTTAGACTGCTTTTTGTGCCTTTCTGCCCTCTGCATCACCACATCATCACTCAGCGCTACCCCAGCATCACTCAGCTCCACCACATTATCACTCAGCACCACCACATTAACACTCAGCACCACCACAGCACCAATCAGCACCACCACAGCATCACTCAGCACCACCACAGCACCACTCAGCACCACCACAGCACCACTCAGCACCACCACAGCATCACTCAGCACCACCACATTATCACTCAGCGCCACCACAGCATCACTCAGCGCCACCACATTATCACTCAGCACCACCACAGCACCACTCAGCACCACCACAACATCACTCAGCACTACCACAGCATCACTCAGCACCACCACAGCACCAATCAGCACCACCACAGCACCACTCAGCGCCACCACAGCATCACTCAGCACCACCACAGCATCACTCAGCACCACCACATTATCACTCAGCACCACCACAGCACCACTCAGCACCACCACAGCATCACTCAGCACCACCACAGCATCACTCAACACCACCACAGCACCACTCAGCACCACCCCAGCATCACTCAGCACCATCCCAGTATCACTCAGCACCACCACAGCACCACTCAGCATCACCACAGCACCACTCAGCACCATCACAGCACCACTCAGCGCCATCCCAGCATCAATCTACGCAACCATTCAACAACAACTGGTTCAAATATGTTCTCTCAATGTTTCAAACTTTATTACAAATGTCACAAAAAGATGTTAATATTTCACTTCTGTTCTTGGATTTTCGTCACAATAAAATACACTGAACATAATCTTCACAAAAGTTATTTACAAAAGTTTAAGCTATTGCCATTATAAATTAAAATCACTTTTATTTAAGTATTAATTATTTAAAAAAATTAAAAGCCATTGTAATTTGTAATATCAATGCAGCTAAGTCACGTAAATACAAAACATGCTAGACCTATTGCATTGCAAATGCTTGTTTGTACTTTGTCATCTACGAAAAATTTTTAATGTTTCAAAAGAGAGAAAGAGAGAGAGATAGAGAGAGAGAAAGGGAGAGAGAGAGTGAAAGAAAGAAAGAAAGAACGAAAGAAAGAAAGAAAAAAGAAAGAAAGAGAGAGAGAAAGAAAGAAAGAGACAGACAGAGAAAGAGCAAGAAAGTGAAAGTGAAAGGGAGAGAAAGGGAAAGAGAGGGGAGAGAAAGAAAGAGAGAAAGAAAGAAAGAAAGAAAGAAAGAAAGAAAGAAAGAAAGAAAGAAAGAAAGAAACAAACAAACAAACTAACAAACAGGGAGAGAGAGAGAATGAGAGAGAAAGAAAGAGAGAGACAGCGAAAGAGCAAGAAAGTGAAAGAGAGAAAGAGAGGGAGAAAGGGAGAGAGAGAGAGGGAGAGAGAAGAGGAGAGAGGGATCGAGAGAGAGAAAGAGAGGGAGAGAGAAAGAGAGAACGAGAGAGAAAGAAAGAAAGAAAGAGACAGAGAAAGAGCAAGAAAGTAAAAGAGAGAGAGAAAGAGAGAGAGAGACATGGAAAGAGAGAGAGAAAGAGAAAAAGACACACAGAGAGGGAGAGAGAGGATGAGAGAGAGAAAGAGAAAGAGAGAGAGAAAGAGGAAGAGTGAGAGAGAAAGAAAGAGAGAGAAAGAGAGAGCGAGAAAGAGAGGATGTGAGAGAGAGAAAGAAAGAGAGGGAGATAAAGAGAAAGAGAGAGAGAAGCAGAGTAAGAGGAAGAACTTGAAAGAGAGAGAGAAAGAGATAAATAGAGCAAGAAAGGAGAGGAAGAGAGAGATAGATTGAGAGAAAGAGAGAGAAAGAGAGGGAGAGAGAGAACGAGAGAAAGAGAGAGAGGCCGGATCTCTGAAGGGTCAGATTCCTGAGGTGCCCCTACAGAACATACAGCTTTTTATTTTTAGCAAAATGCATATGAAAATTGTGCTGTAAAGGTCTCTTTTAGTTTATCCCCTCCTGACAACTCAAAATGGGTGTATTTGCCATCCTCTCCCGTCTTCCTGTTTTTTATATCTGTAAGTGCTTCCTGATGAGGTTTAATTCCTGGGACAGGTGCCTCGTCGTTGCCTACTTGTAACTATTCTCTGACCCTGCTTCAAGGGTCAGAGCAGGGTCAGAGAATAGTTGCAAGTAGGCAAGGAGGCGCCAGGAAGTACTTAGCAGCAGGTGCCCAAGTTGAAGTTAATTTCTTTGTAACCCTTTTGTAAAAGGTTACAAAGAAATTAGGTTCAACTTTTACACCTGCTGCTGTAACCCTTGCTTGGCTGAAAATTTGTCCCCGCTCATTTGCGGATTTTACCGCGATTTCGCAAGATTCGCGTATCGCAAATCGCAGAAAATCCGCAAATTCGCCCACGAAACGGATTTTACGCCCACCCTTAATTGGGATCCCATACCACCAGTCAGCAAGGTACAAATCCACAACACAACATTGACCAGATACTTTTATGGCTCTATCATGGCATGCAGACACAATACCATAAAGCCATTTTTGCATTAACAGAAAGTATTGAGATGAGAATAAAACTCTTCAATCCCGAACAGTAATATTACGTAACCCAAGACACCACAGTCCATCCTGTGCTGCACTCCGAGCGGACAGTTCAAAACTGCAAGCAGATAGGAAGTCATGCAGAGTGCCGCAAAACATGAGCATTAAACACACTTACCTAATGTGGAAGGACCGCGAGCAGAGCAGTGCTGGTCCCAGGCTGTTGTTGCCGTTCCTGGAAGAGGGGCATGAGCCCGTAGGGTGGGCACTGCTCTATAGGGGTAGGAGGAGCCCTGGCACCAAAGCAGGTGGTGCATGCAGTGAAGAGCGGGTGGTGATGTGGTGGACCCTTCCCTGGTGACGAGAGTTGCAGACTAACCAAAGGGGCGGCAGCGGCACATCCACAGCTCTTCCAGCGAGAGCCATGCATGAGCTCAGCAACACCATTACTGCCATTCCAAACTGCTTAAAAGGACTGCAAGGAGGGGCGGGGCAGTGAAAACAAAATGCGACACGCGGAATTCAACAATGTAAAACACAAAATTCAAATGAAAAACAGCGGACGGGCAAATGAAAACAAACTGCACACGGGCATACTAAAACAAACTGCACCTGGGTAAATTAAAACAAACTGCGATGGGCAAAAGGCTAATAAAAGCAAATGAAAAGCAGTATGATCCCTAAATATAAACAAACTGCGATGGGCGGAAGCCAACAATAAATTAAAAAAGTTCCCCCAAACAGGAGATAAAGAAGTCAAGCGTAAGTACACTGTACTTACCGGTGCTCCTCAGCCTTGAAAAGAAGTGAGGTATCGGCTGCGGGAATGAAGCAGGAGGCTGCAAAGAAAAGTGACTCTAGAGTGAACCAATGGTAAACAGGAGGTGGAAATAGAGTTGTTTTATTGATTACAGCAGGTCTTACAGCAGCGCATGTGCGCTGACAGGCGCGACCTAAAAAGGTGACATGTAAACAAAGCAGGACATAGGGACATAACTGAGAAAAGGGGGAATGGAAGTGAAAGCACATTGGTGCTTGTGATAGTTATAATTGAAATAAAGAAAAAGAGCAAATAATATAAATATTGAAGAGTCAAACATCTTCAGAAGGATTAAAAAAAATCTAATATTGTGAATGTGCCATCAAGGAACATAACAAAACAGATAGGGAGGGGACATGAAGACTAAAGAGTAAAAGAAATAATGACATTTAACAGAAAACCTACATCCATTCTTAAGAGGGAAATCCAACTAGCACCAAAAACCTAAATACGCAAAGGTGTGACTTATCTGAAACAATCCTTAGAATACAGCACAAAAGTTCCAAAGTTAAGCAAGATTAGAGAACCAAGAACAGAATTACGTGTGATGTTATATCCCATTTATTTCTACAGCCTTATTCACCCAACATAGGGGTCGATACTGATCCGGTAAAATAAACATCCGTACGAATCGTATCCGGAGTCATCTCCGTACGACTCGTACACACGCCGTACGACCCGACAAGTATGATCTAGACCGGGGCACCAGGACGCGATCTGTACGGTCCACGTCAGGTAAGGGCGATTCGTACGGAAAAGCGCACAATCACATACACACCGTACGGTGCGTACCCCCCATGATCGCAGGGGTACGCCCCGTACACCTGCGATCATGGGGGGTACGCACTGTACCCCACGATCATGGGGTGTACGCACCGTACACCCAGCAAACATGGGGTACGGTGCATACACCCCATGATCCCGGGGTACGGTGCTAACCCCCCGTGATCGCAGGTGTACGGGGCGTACCCCTGTGAGCATGAGGGGTACGCACCGTACCCGGGGGGGCGTTTGGTACCTGTTTCGGCGTGAACTCTGCTTTTACGGCTGTTTACAGCTCCCGTAAAAAAAGGGTCGTACTGTGCGTACCCGACACGTATCGTACTTGCTGGGTCGTAATAACCAGCCGCGAGCCGTACAGATCTCGCGTACAGCAGGTTCCGACGGAGACTCGTACGGGGATTCGAGTCGTACGGTCTCTGTATGATTCGTACGGAGTCCGGCTCCTGGTACGAATCGTACTTCGTCGTACGTACGGCGGACGTTGCAGGGTACGATTCGTACGGGAAAAACACTCCGAACGACTATTCGGAGCGGTTTTTACCAGATCGGAATCGATCCCATAATGTTCCGGGATACAGCAATCAATTAGGACTCCATAAGACTACAGAACAAAAATAAAAGAAAAGCTAAAAATGAATAACGGTCTCCCATCATGCGATAAACATATCAGATAACACGCCAAAATGCTATGAAAACCAAAAATGTGAGTCAACTATGTAAACAACTAACCACAGAAGTGAAACCGGCATATCAATGCTAGTAAGAGCAAAATGCCAAATACTTAATACAAAAATAAGCACTCTCCGAAATTAAAATAAAGGAAAGTATAAAAAGCCGAACCGAAAACTTACACAGGTAACAGAAGCGCTGTGCTGCCACCGTAACTTCCAAAGAAACATGATAATGAGGTGACAAATTTTGTGTGAACTTTTCTACAAGAAAAGAAAATTACCTACAGGAAACAAACAACCTTGATAACTCACAACTTTAAAATAGAGTAACTGGTAGATCGTCGTTCTAGAAGCCACAATAAAGTAAAGAAAAAAAGAGCAAAAAGGAAAACAAAAAGCCATACTGTCTAGAAATAATTGGGATCCACATATAATCAGGCAACAACATACCAATATAACCAAGACAAACCCCATCAGGGATACTTACAATGATGACAGCGAGTTCCCGCATGAACCACCAAGTTAAACCACTCCACACTGAGTGCACTCACTAGCAAGTTTAAATACTTAAGCAAATTCATTGTTCCCTTGTAATTATCTCCACCTAACAATGCAACCTTTGATTCGCTCGTTATAAATTTGAAACGTCACCTATCCACAACTGTTCAGTTCGAAGCCTGGATTGGAATCTGTTCAAAAGAGGGATTGAAACCATCCCATCACCGGCATGGCAACGAAGATGTAGGCCCCATAGAATCAAAACAAAACCCCCACAATTATAAAGTGAACACAATAAATTAAAGTAAACCAAAGTTGATAAATACTATTAAAGACAATAGCCAAAAATAGTCCTGGGAGCGCGGGCTCGAACAACTGTCAAACTACACTCAAACCAGTGTCTTCTGCCATTATGCTAGACTGGTCATACTATTAAGACGCAACAATTTATAAATAAGATTTCATCAGCACCCATCCTCATACTTGAAACATTGTGGTAGACCCAAGAAGATAAAACATGACATCCCAAAACTAGAATCCCATGGCACAACCAATATCACGGATAACAGGCAGAACATACATTTGATTAGTGAATCCACTTCCAGAATTCGAACACCTGTTCCTACGAGGTGCAATCCTACCCAGCAGAGAAGCAGCACCATTGAGCCGTAAGTCCCAGAATAATTATGAACCATCTTTTGACCAAAAGAGGCTTTGACCATCCTAACCATTTGAACATTTAAACATGATCCCATTCATTCAAAAATAGAATTGAAATTGACAAGATGTATTTGATATAGTAACTTGAGCATCTGCTCCATGGGGATCCATCACCCCTATTGTAATCAATGGTATACACGGACCATACAGCATTCAGAAAACAACACAGAACAAGTACAGGAAAAACAAAGAAAGAAAATAGTCTGAATTGGGGAAACAGGAGAACAAAAAGTATCTCATATTAAGGAAATAGCTATGCAATGAATATCTAATTGGAGATTTGGCAAGCCCATCAGGTCACAAAAGATTCAAAAATGGGAAATTAACTTTGCTGTATTGATTATGATTAAATGATTAAAAAACTGTGACATAGGCACTAGCAAAATATAACCACATTTCAACCATCTACTTGAATATCTTGAAGTAGCAGTCCAAAAGTTGAGAGCTGCCAGAAACCACATCTCTAGCTTACCAAGGTTGTGTACATTTCTGAATCCACATTGAGACCAAGTTGAACAGTTTGTAGGTAGTTAATCCACCAACTCTCCTTTCTGTGTAACTTCAGATCTCTGTCTCCCCCTCTGTGGTGTGCTGGAAAATGATCAATACCAATTAGTGCAATTCTACATAGCTGATCACGCTGATTATTAATGGCAAAACGTGCAGCCAAAGGAGACCTGGAGTCAACGTGCCTTATTGCTCCTAAATGTTCTTTACATCTCGTTTTGAGTGTTTGTTTCAATGTTCCCACCTTTTGCAGTTGACAAACACAAATGAGCATATACATAAACTAGCTCGTATTGGAATTCATAAAGTTTCTAATCTGAAAACATTTAGATTTATTGTTATTATTATAAAACACAGAAGCTTTGTCATTGACATATCGGCAACAGACACAGTTGCCACGTTTGTAGTTACCCCATGGTTTTGGATTCAGCCAAGTGTCACCAGTGACCAGCGATACCTTGTGGTGTCACTAGGAAAAAGAATCTGTTTGAGAGTATCAGCCTTCCTATAGGTGACCAGAGGACTTTTAGGAAGTACGCAAGTCAAATTCTGATCTAACCTCAGAAAATCCCAGTGTTTTGCTAATATGTTAAAGATCTGCTGATTCTCCGTGTAGAAGGTTGTTATAAATCTGATATGTGGGTCAATGCTATGTCTCATTCTAACCTTAGTTTTTTCAGTGTGAGCATGTAAAAACATACGAGCCTTATCCAGTGTGGCTGTAAGAATTTTGCTAGGATAACTTGTAGAAAGCTGGGTTTCTGTTGCAGTAACTCCCCACTTTTTGCCAGATTTCTGATGCACTTTGACTTGATGTGCCCTGGGTCCCAGTCAATCAGGTTCCCGTGGCACGTGTTCTTTACCAAAACTGTACCTTTGTACCCCCAATTGACACCTCTCTGGCCACATGTAGGTCCCATGTAAAAGGTACCATGGGTACCAAGGGGCACTGTGACCAGGAAAGGCCTCTAAGTGCTGCAGCACATATTGTGCCACCCTTAGAGGTTCTGTACCTTAACACATACACTTCTATTGCAGGCTGCGTGTTTTGGTGCAGAGAAAAGTGAAGTGTCGACATGGCACACATCTCTGTGTGCCATGCCTACAACGACTGCCAATGGCATAGGTCAGCCATCCCTCTAGCTGGGTGCACTGTGCCACTGGTGAGGGTACAGGTGCATGATGCCTGTACTCCTCCAGTATCTAAGTAATTTTTAGACATTGTAAGTGCAGTAAAGCCATGAAGAGTATGTGGTCTGGGAGTTTGTCATTACGAACTCTGTAGCACCATAATGATTTTACTAAATTCTGGGAAGTTTGGTATCAAACTTATCAACATAATAAACCCACACTGATTGCAGTGTAGGACGTATTAGACAATGCACTCAGAGGGCATCTCTGCCAGCTTCTGGTGGGTTCCCTGACTGGTAAACACTAGCCTGCCACCACAAGACATGTTTCTGGACCCCTGGTCTGGGGGGGAGCCTTCTCTCCCTGAGCCCAGAAACAAAGCCTTTCCTGGGCAAAGGTGGTCACACCACCACCAGGCCAGGAAGAGCCATCTGTGGCAGGGGAGCTTCAAAGGTCTTGCTGCCTTTGTAACGTAAACCCCATCCCACCCGCTATCAGGAGTAACCCCCTTCCTGTCTCCCCTCCTTTTTGGCACGAAGATAGGTGGGAAAAATTAGAACAGCCAAGAAGGTGTGCCCACCTCTGCTATCAGGAGCAGGCCCCCTTCCTGTCTCCCCTCCTTTTCGGCAAAAAGACAGGTGGGAAAAATTAGAACAGCCCAGAAGATGTGCCCACCTCTTCCAACCCCACCCCTCAGGTGGGGAGGTGAGGTGAAGCCCATTCTTCAGAGCACACCAAGGGTGTAGCCAATGGCTACTGACCTAGAGACCCCTAAAACACCCCCTAAACAGTATTTAGGGAGCAGTCCTGAACCAAGAAGAGAGATTCCCAATACCTATGAAGAAGGACTAAAGAAGATGCCCAGCAGAGGAAACTGCAGAGAAGAACTGACTTGGCCCCAGCCCTACCCTCCCGTCTACATTTTCCAGAGATCCTGCACCAAGATTCACCTTGTCCTCCAGCGAGTGACCTCCAGAACCCTGGGAGGACTGACTACCTTGAACAAAGCCCGGATCTCCTGTGAACAGCAGCTCTGTTCAAAAGAAACTCCCAAGACAGACTGAGCCTGCTGAGGACAAAGAAACACGACGCCTGGAACCATCACTCCACCTATGGCCTGAGTCCAAGTGGCCCACCAGTCCCAGCGAGGTCCCCCAGCGTCTGAGTCTGAGTGGCCTGGTAAGGTGAAGAGGACCTAAGTTGCACCTATGTCCCCTAGCCCTCCAACTTACCTGCCCTGCTGTTGGTTCCTCCTGGAAGCATTCCTGGACCGGGCCAGCAGCTAAAAAACAAAACCGGCAATCCCCATTGAAAACACCTGGGCATCCAACGCCAAAACAACACCCTGCACCCAGCCACCCATGCGCCAATGTGGGTGCACCTTGTGTGCTAACTCGTATCCCCCTTTGCCCTGAACCTACGTCCAGGAGCTTTGCTTCCACAACCTTGTGGACTGCTGGAGAGCAGCCAGAAACCGGAGGCCCCCAATCCCCCAACTTCCACAACCAAGTTCTTACCTGTAAACCGATAACTTCATTTCCTTCCAAAGGATTGCATTGACTGCTTTTCTTTGAAAATTGTTTTGTCGAGTTGGTTTGTATGGAACTCTAAGAAACTGCAAATACACAAAAACAATTTAACTTACCTTTTCTCTAGGAAATGTCCCAGTGTGATATCTATGCATTTCACACTAAGTAGAAAAAGTAACTTAAAAAGTAGTCTGCGAAGTAACTTGAAAAGTAATCTGTAAAGTAACTGAAAAGTCATTTAAATTGCTTACCAAACATATGACTTACCTGTAACAAAAATGAAAGTTGGTACACAGCGCACTCTAAATTTCACTTATAATCCTAATATTTAGATATGTGTGCAATGTTGGAATTATGCCTACTGAGCATATGTAAACTAAGAATCAAGTGGCCTAGCCCCTACCAAGGCGACTAGGACTCCAACATGCAACAACCTTAATGCAACCCTTGAAATGATATTCATAAATTTTAATACAACTTTATCAGTGTGTTTGTCTCTTTGTTTATGTAATCTTTACATTCAAAAAGTTCATGTAATCACATTCATATACAATACATTTTGAAACAATCTGTTACATAATTATTAGCACGCAATTTATACAATTCTAGATTCCAACCCAATGCATTTCGAGACTGTTGTCTCTTCTTCAGGGGTATATATCTGTAAAAAAAGATCAAAATGTAACCATATCATTTTATGCGAAACTCCATATTAGTTTATTATTTAAAACCTATTCTCCAACCTAAACTAATGTGACCCAATCACCAACACCACTGTGTTACACACACTATAAAATCAACTTACTTGAAATCTATGATGACACATGGATCAAACAACTGTAACCAAATCGTAAAGTCATCAGCGAAATCAATTGCAACTCCTCCAAAAAGCTTGTCTCAAATATATATTCCTTTCTCATATATACCTTAAAAAAATCAAAGTTGCCTCTACTCCAATAAGAAATGCAGCTTTCTCAATAAATGACATCTGTGTAGCGAATCTCCAAGCTGCAATACAAATGTTCCATAATGAACCATCCCAATAATTGTAATTTTCTTGCAACTTTGTCATGGAACAACTCACAAATCTCACCTTCTCAGCTCTCTGTGTGGTCCTACTGCAAATGCTCTCTCTGGTTATATGCTCCGTCATTAGTTGAAACGAAAAACGCCCGTGCTCGACGCTCAATCTGTAAGA
The DNA here is from genome assembly GCF_964261635.1 of Lissotriton helveticus. Classification (NCBI taxonomy): domain Eukaryota; kingdom Metazoa; phylum Chordata; class Amphibia; order Caudata; family Salamandridae; genus Lissotriton; species Lissotriton helveticus. The sequence goes on from NC_136061.1 coordinate 2,091,022,810, forward strand.
CCCGAGAAAAAAGGTCTCAAATTTTCCGTTTTCATACCAGATCTGAAATGCACTTTCAAGTACCCAAGTTTCTCTTTTACGCTTACCGAGTATTATTTTTCCTGGTGCCATGTTCAATCCACCGAAAACCGCAATCCTATGATGCTAATGCCATGACCACTCGGCGTTTTAAATTACCGGTGAGACTTCCGCTTCTCTACAGGAGGTCACATGATCACGTCACTATAAACATAATCAATAGACTCATCCCGACCAGCTCCTGTTGCCGTCTATTCCAGAAATACATTATTCAACCACATAATTCATGTAGTTTGTATTTTAATCACAAACAATTCAACCAAATATTCTCGCTGAATTTGACAAAACCGCATTCATATTTTACCCGACGAACAATGTACACTAAAAATAGACAAGGGACTTTATTACCAACGTCTAATCTACACGATCTCTTCACAACAATTCCTTCTATTACCCAATACGCTTGTGATGCAACTTTAAAGAACCACCTTGTGAATCAAAATTTCAGTTCTAGAAATACACATAATTACATTGTTTGACATTCAAAAAATATACAAAAAATATACAAAAAATATACACATCAATTATAAAACATGGTATATTTCCTATTTTACACAAATTAAATTGAGAGTGCAAAATTATATATATGCTATTATACTTCTTGTGCATACCCTACAAATAATGTGTTTAATGTGAAGTGTGTGTTCATGGTCCAGTAAAAAAAATGTTTTCAAAATAGGTCAGAGTCGAGGATTTTTTTGAGAAACGTTTACCTAAAGAAAACATGACATCTCTAATTTATCATTTAGACCTGTCGGATATAAGGTTCTCAATTTTTTTATCCAAAATACTTCTCGCCGGAGAAGTCTGTTTGAATTATTCGCTCCAGGTAATTTTTTAACCTGTTCTATAATCTGGAATTTTAACTGTGCGATGGTATGTCGATGCTCTTTCCAATGTACGGCTAATGGAGAAGTCAAATGTCCTGTTCTTATTCTGCTTTTATGCTCGGACAGGCGTGTTTTCATTTTTCTTTTTGTCTTTCCCACATATAAAAGCCCGCACGAGCATTTGATAGTGTATACTACATTTTCTGAGTAACACGAGTGTCGCTGCTGTTTGCAGACATTCTTTAAAAATGTGTTCTTTTAAAACACGGGTATGATGTCTGCGAGGTCCGCGGGCCGCCAGGGCAGGCTTGCCGGGCTGCCACTGGCCCGCGGGCCGTACTATGAGTACCCCTGCCTCAGATTGTAAAGCGCTCTGATATCCTCTGGGATCAAGTTCGCGCTATATAAAACTTTATAAATAAATAAATAAACAGGTAGTATGGTTCAATAATGACATTTTTTCACCTGATTGTGGATGCAACAGCGTCTCCCCTAGTATTACATTGTTACAATGTATACAATTCCAGCATTTAAATGTTCCTGCTTTCTGTAACCTTTGTGTACACGCCTTGTGAGTTACCATTTCTTTCAGATTTTTCGCCCTTGTATAGGCAAACAGTGGTTTGTCTTTAAATAGTTGATGAAAGTCCTCTTCCATTGCTAATAGTTCCCAACGTTTCATTATGATTAGTTTTATGTCTCTTGATACCGTAGAGTATTTTGAAACGAACACTGTTCTTTCAGCTGATGATCTTTTAGTCTTCTCCAATAATTTCAGTCTTGGGATAGAACATGCTTTTTGCATTTGGTTATCAATTAACTTCTCCGGATATCCTCTATCAAGATAGTTTTGCTTTTGTAGTAAACAGGATTTCTTGCAAGATTTGTCTTCTGATGAAATACGACAAATGCGCAAAAATTGTGAAAACTGTAAATTGTTCACCAGGGACGGAGGATGAAAACTTTTATATAATAATGCGTTACTTTTGTCTGTGGATTTTTTATACACGCTTGTGTGTATTGCTCCGTCTCTCAATTCAATTTGAACATCTAGAAAGGGTACTTTCTTCTTATCAATCAAATATGTGAACTGAATCCTGGGATCCACTAAATTCAATGTTCTGATGTTTTTAAGTAATGTCTCCTCTGGAACCTTCCAGATTAGGAATATGTCATCAATAAACCTTCGAAAACAGATCAGACCATTTTTCCATGTTCCATCATTTAAGATAAAATCGTTTTCGAATTTTGCCATAAAGGTGTTTGCATAGGCCGGCGCTCCAGGAAAACCCATGCATGTTCCGTTCAACTGGTTGAAAAATTCTTCATGCCAAGTGAAATAGCTGTTTTGCAAGCAAAATTCAAGAATTTGTAGAATGAAACTTTTTGGTGCGTCCAAACTTTCTTGACTTAATAATGCCCATTCTGCCGCCTCAATTCCACTTGCATGTGGAATAGAAGTATACAATGCAACTACATCTACAGTGCATAAAATCCTCTCATCTGTAACCTGATCTTTAATCTTGTCTAAACATCTCAAAAAATCTGTAGTATCCTCAATGTGTGTGGTCCATTTCTGGACGAATGGCTTTCGTTTCAACTAATGACGGAGCATATAACCAGAGAGAGCATTTGCAGTAGGATCACACAGAGAGCTGAGAAGGTGAGTTTTGGGAGTTGTTCCATGACAAAGTTGCAAGAAAATTACAATTATTGGGATGGTTCATTATGGAACATTTGTATTGCAGCTTGGAGATTCGCTACACAGACGTCATTTATTGAGAAAGCTGCATTTCTTATTGGAGTAGAGGCAACTTTGATTTTTTTAAGGTATATATGAGAAAGGAATATATATTTGAGACAAGCTTTTTGGAGGAGTTGCAATTGATTTCACTGATGACTTTACGATTTGGTTACAGTTATTTGATCCATGTGTCATCATAGATTTCAAGTAAGTTGATTTTATAGTGTGTGTAACACAGTGGTGTTGGTGATTGGGTCACATTAGTGTAGGTTGGAGAATAGTTTTTAAATAATAAACTAATATGGAGTGTCGCATCAAATAATATGGTTACATTTTGATCTTTTTTTACAGATATATACCCCTGAAGAAGAGACAACAGTCTCGAAATGCATTGGGTTGGAATCTAGAATTGTATAAATTGCGTGCTAATAATTATGTAACAGATTGTTTGAAAATTTATTGTATATGAATGTAATTACATGAACTTTTTGAATGTAACGATTACATAAACAAAGAGACAAACACTGATAAAGTTGTATTAAAATGTATGAATATCATTTCAAGGGTTGCATTAAGGTTGTTGCATGTTGGAGTCCTAGTCGCCTTGGTAGGGGCTAGGCCACTTGATTCTTACCTGTAACAAAGCCAATTGCATTCAACTGCATTTCAATTGTATTTAACAGCAAAGTATCATTTCAGTTACCTGCACCAGGCCTGGCTTTGTTCTAGAAATAAAATAACTAAATGATATTTTTATACAAACCAAATTGGTCTGAGTTCAGTCTTTGAGTGTGTGACATCATTTCTTGCCTGAATATGTATAATAAATGCTTAACAATGCCCTCTGATAAAGCCTTACAACTCACCCACACTACCACAAATAGAGAGTAGGGTATTATCTACTTTTACCTCTGCCTACCTTTGGGGTTCCACTGGTCTCTGTGCACACTATAACTCACTTTGGTATAGTATATACAGAGCCAGCTTTCTACATAACCTCTTAATCTAAATCTCTGAATGCAATCAAATACTTGTGATTGTGAATACTTGTGATTAAATCTTTTCCAAGTCACTACAATTGCATTTGAGCCTAAGCAACTCACCATAGGGGATGTTCTTGTTTTGGAGTGTGTTTCCTTCTCATTACAACCTTTTTTTAGATTTATTTTTATTTGAGTTTCATTGAATACAAGTTAAAATCGGGTTAGAGTGACACATTTTATCTACCACTTCTCATGAACAGGTACATCTTTGCAAATTCATATAGCGGATTATAGCAAGAATATGAGAAATCAGCCATTTATAAAGCATCTTACACAAAAACGAACATTGCAAAACTAGTGCAGTGCAGTGCAACATTACACATTAAATCATAAACTACCATCTGTCTTGTATAACATCTTAACTCATACAGAGAGAGGATTCTCTATCACATTTGGGTTTCCAACAAATAGCTTGTAGGCGGGGCCCAAAAGTCTTTTGTTCTGGAAGCCTCTTGAATTTCTTCAGCATATGTGGCCAATTGTTCTTTACAATAAACAAGCTCTTTCAACCACTGTGTCACTTTTGTCGCAGTATTCCCACCCCAGTTCTTGGCAACTAAGCGTTTCGCCAATAACACGGTGACAGCAACAATGAGCCTGTGAAAGGGCTTTCATTTTTTTACCAAACCCTATAGACATATCTCAGGCGAGCATTCCACCTTATAATCGCCGTGAGTGTACAAGTGACATTTATCCAGATGCCATTGATGGGACAGCATGTCCAAGCCAGATGCACAAAGTCTGCCCCATCTACCCCGCATCTCGCACACATAGCATCATCATGTAAACCATACCTCTTTAACCTCGGTGTATAATACATTTGATGTAAAAATTTATAATGGATTATACGAAGATTACAATTTGCCATGAGGTGGCCAGTCAGCGCGCAGCATTCCACCCAATACTCCCGGGTCAGCGGCAAGTACAGCTTCTCATTCCATTTAGCAAGAGAGGTGGAGCCCTGTCCCTCTGTTTCTCTTTGAGAAGCATTATATAGCCTGGTGATGAGACCAGTTGATTCCCCCATTGATAACGCTATTTGTAAGGCTTTCAACATTTTCGGCTCCTCAGGGAACCTTGGTTCAAGCTCCCTAACAGCCATACGCAATCTGATGTAAACAAAACCCTGCATCGCGGTACACTGAGTCCCAGTCGTAAAGTTATTAAAGGATAAAAACCTGCCATCAAGGTACATGCCACCTATTTTAGTTATACCTGCACCTGACAATATACTCCATGCCCCTTTCTTGTGTGTCACTGAGATATCCGAGTGCGCAGCATTCGGCATAGCTGGTGCATATTACTTTTCGATGCTACCGCAAGTACCCAGAGCTAACAGTGCACGCAACTGTTGAATCCCTTCTTATTCCTCAGTGTTTTATGGTGTAGCACCATAGCCTGTGGGAGATAACGCTGGGGAAAGTACCAATAACGCACAACTTGAGCTTGTGCACAAAGGTAATATAGGCGCATGTCAGGGGCTTCAAAGCCCCCCCCCTTCAAATGGTAGTGCTAGCGTTTCCCAGCTACACCTGGGTTTTTACTCTGCCCACATCAGTCCATATAAACAAGACTGAATGGTCTGGAAAGTAGCCCTATTAAGCGTTAAAGGAATATTCACGAATAAATATAACAATGTAGGAAGAATTGTCATTTTGTCATTGTCAATTTGGTGACAGCTATTCTGTCAGCCGGTTCACTCAGTTTGGCAATCACACGGCCGTAGTTAATACTGACCACGATGTCAGGGTCTCTGTGCACCCAGACTCCCAAATAGTGCACTGGTTCATGGGACCAGCTCAGCAGAAATTCCAGCTCTACTTGCTTAGAGCAGTCCGTGAGGGGGAACACCATGGACTTACTCCAGTTTATGCCAAGGCCTGAAAATCTCTTGAAGCAGACACACTCCTTTAACAGAGATGCCAAATGCAGTGCTGGTTCCCTGACATACAATATCATGTAATCCGCATACAATTAAATTACTAGAGGGCACTGTCTGAAATCCAGCGCCGCTGTGTATCTTGCATGCCAAGGGCTCCAACGCCAAAGAGAACAACATCGGGTATAAAGGGCATCCCTGCCTAGTGCCTCTATAGATACTAATGGATCAGAGACCACACTGTTAATGTGTATCCTGGCAATAGGACCATTATACAATAGACACACACATTGCAGGAAGAACAATGGCATTCCTATACGCTTGAGCACCACAAACATGTAATCCCATCGCAGGCAATCAAATGTTTTAGCCGCGTCCAGAAGTACGGCTGCTGCCGGAAGCCCGGGTCTAGCTGGTTTAAAACAGAAAACCTCGTGATTGATCCGGCAGCACCAGATTGGGGATCAAGGGCTGCAATCTGTTGCCAATGATTTTAGCTAATATTTTAGTATCTATTTATCATAAAAAGGGGCTGATATGACTCACATCTGTTAGCCACTTTATCTGTTTAGGTCTCGCCTGTCGATGCGCATGCGCATCGAGCAAGCGAGACTATAGGGGCTCATCCACACTTTATCTAACTTGCAAGGAATCGTGGCGATTCCTTGCAGTGCCCGTGACTTTTAAGCTCAATGCGCATGTGCATTGAGCTTAAAAGCGCGTGCACAGCCGCCCGCATTCCTCCGACACCTTTGAAGTGAAGCTTAGCTTCACTTCAAAGGCCCGGCTTGTTCACACCCACATGCCGCTCCGCCCCCTCCCCTGAGTCATCCTGCCTGCCCCTTCCCGCCGTGTCGCATTTCTCCTCCCCCCTCCCCTCTCTTCCCTCCGTCTTGGTTCTTTTGTCGATGTTCTTGTTTTCCTTCTTTTTATATACGTGTGTACGTTTTACAGTAATTTGAAAAGTGTTTCTGCACCTATTCCAAGTCCGCCTCTGTGGAAGAAACAACACAAAGTCAAATTTTTTCACAATTAAATGTGCCGTTTCTATTTTTGGAATTGTTGTTCTTACTGCCAGTGTTATTAGTCTGGCAAGTTTTGGTGGTGACATGTTTACTTTTCCTGCTTCTTGTTTTTTTAAAGAGGTTTAGGCTTGCAGGAAAAACATTTTTAAAAATGTAACGATCGCACCAGCTTGTGTCTGCTTTGCCGGTGCTTATTACCTGTTGCCGCCCGTGGTCCGTTTCACAGTACGCGGTGTTTTTCTCTGCCCGGGAAGTGTTTGGAAGTTAGACTGATTAACTATTAGTGGACAACTCCTCGTCCAAGCCGAAACTAGCAGTCTCGCACCTCGTTGTTGGAGTCGGAGGAGTGGCACTTAAACACATCCTGTCTTCCCTGTACTTTACTCATCTACGCTCTGCCATCTAGCGGTTACTCACTTGATAGCAGCGTTCTGTGTTCCTGTTAAGAGCATTTTCTGTTGCATTGAATTGCTTAAAAAATACGGGCTTATTGTTAGTATTTATAAAACTAATCAAAACAAAGCAAGCAAAAATAAAAAGTATATTTTTTACTACTTACATTATATTAACCTAAAATGTAATCCCGAAGAGTCCCTAAAATGAGTTACTCCCCATCTTATGAGAGAGAAATTGTGTATTTAACTTGAAGCATTTTACACATCTTCCATAACAGAATTTATAGTGAATGAGTGGATGGATGGATACTCTTAATAGATTTTACTATCATCTTAGAATTTAGTTCTGTGTCATCTTGGGTTTTTACAACTTGATCTCTGGCGAGTCAGTGTTGTAATTACTTTGATGCAACATCTCTTCTAGGATGTACTTAGTGACAGAGCAATTACAAATCTTTGCAAAGCAAATTAAGCTATCATCAGTGGGTTGGAGAGGTTGCTTCAAATGAGACTTCAGATAAAGCTGAACGATGCTCATAATAGCAAGACCCGACTAATAAGCTATAAATCCAACAGTAGACATTCATTACAGGACTGTAACTACTCCGGTTGCATGTACTAATTTCACCAATCAATCTTGCCACCACATCCACCACCACATCCACCACCACATCCACCACCGCATCCACCGCCACATCCACCGCCACATCCACCACCACCACATCCACCACATCCACCACCACATCCACCGCCACCACTACATCCACCACCACTACATCCACCACCGTATCCACCACCACATCCACCGCATCCACCATGACATCCACCGCCACATCCACCACCGCATCCACCACCACATCCACCACCACATCCACCACCACATCCACCACCACATCCACCACCACCGCATCCACCACCACCGCATCCACCACCACTACATCCACCACCGCATCCACCACCACCACATCCACCGCATCCACCATGACATCCACCGCCACATCCACCGCCACATCCACCGCCACATCCACCGCCACATCCACCGCCACATCCACCACCACATCCACCACCGCATCCACCACATCCACCACCACATCCACCACCGCATCCACCACATCCATCACCGCATCCACCACCACCGCATCCACCACCACTACATCCACCACCGCATCCACTCACCCTCAACACCTCACCCTCACACAGTGCAATAGGTCTCACAGGATTTTTAGTTAAAGCTTTTACAAATGTTTATTGCTTTTTTGATTTGTAATTCTTTAGCATTGGCTACAAAAAATAAAAATGCAAAAGATTTACAACAAAAAACCCATAAACAATTCTAAATGCACTAACTCTAATGCTGCGAGACCTATTGCATTTCCAATGCTTGTTTTAACAATGTGACTATTAAGGCTTCTCGGAAAAGAGGGGAGGAGAACACCTGTCTCATATGCTTCAGTATAGACCTACAGTAGTCGGGGGCCAGCAGCTCCACATAGGCCTTTTTAAAATGTGCTTGGCAAGCTGTCAAGACCAGCCGCTTTGCCATTGGGAAGCAACATTATGGCCTTTTTAACATCCTCACCGTTACTGGTTGCGTGAGGTGTTCACGTTGTCCAAGGGATAGCCAGCCCAGACCTATGTCATCCAAGTACTGTGTAAAGTAAGATTCCTCCACCGGTGATACAGGTCCATGTAATTTAGAAAAAAACCTCATGAACACCTGCCTGATGTCAGGGGTGGTATAATGAGTCACTGAATTATTATCTAGCTTTTCTACAATGTGATCTTGACTTGACCGGTGATCGAAGTTTACCAGCCGGAGAGCAGCTAGGCCTACCTCCCTCACCATACTGCAACCCACCTCCTAGATCTATGCGGAGATTCTTGCCCAGCCGCTTCGTAATATTAAAAAATTAAATCCCTAGTTTGGGCCAACAGAGTAGGATCCGGCATTCGTGCATATGTGCATTCCAGATCTTGGTTTTTTTTTGTTTTTTTGAAGTTTCAAAAACCTTTATTGATAGGTACGTATAGGAACACATCCGTGTGCCTACAACCCTGGGGCCGGCAGCAAAAGAAGAAAATCAAGCACATCGCTACTGAGAGAACACAGCCCTTCAGCCGACAACCCGGGGGTCCGGCGGCGAAATAAAGACATGTACGTGCAGATCAATCAACATGAATGCTTGTGGAAAAAAGTAATATGCCATAATGTTCATAGAGCTTGTAGGAATGCACATGTGATTGGGTGAAGACCCTCCATACCCTATCGTCTACTCTGCTGCAAAAAGGTAAATCACTAGGCTTTTGAGACCCTGAACAATAACAAACAACCACCCCCCCACCCTCCCTTAGCACACACACAAGATCCCCACACGGCTGCCCAGTGCAGAACTCCCATCGGGCATCCACTCCCAGCCAAAAAGCCTACCTGACAGCAGGCATGCATCGAGTCCCCCGATTCAATATTTGAAGAGTGGGCCGTCTATCCCTTGCACATCAAACGGGCTCTGACAGTCGAATACTGCCCTCCGCCCTATCTCGACATACTCCCCACCAGTCCATTCTCGCCCCTCACCAAAAGAGCTAGGGAGCCATGGTCCTACGGCCCGAGATATCCTCGTAACTACCCCCATGATTCACTCTGGGTGGGGTTCTCCGCTATCAGGACCATCCTCTGGTGCGACTCCTGCAGCACCTTCTTGCAGGTAGGCCTGATACAGACCCCAAAAATTCTTCGGACGGCTTGTAGGGGGGAGCAACTCGCTGTAATGTTCAGTTTGCGTGCAACAATAAAGCATGTCGTGTGCTCAGCGTTTCGCCGTTGGAAGTGGCCCCTTCATTTTAGCACATTGCAACCACTCGCCTAGCAATTAGCATCCCCATGTCTGGGAGTCTCCTGATCGCAACCGGGAGTTTCCTAGAATAGCCAAGGAGCGCCAGCGCAGGATCTGGGGTCAACTCTAGCTCCAGGATCGCATTCATCTCAGTAAATACGCTACCCCAATAATCTTGAACTCCCGGGCACAGCCATGCCAAGTGCATAAAGTCAGCTATCGGCTCATGGCACCTCTCACATTCAGCAGACTGCCGGAGTCCATACCTATGGAGCCTCTCTGGGGTGTAGTATACTCTCTGGAGAAACTTAAAATGTACCAGTCTATGTTTTCCATTCAAGGATAACTTCTTAGTGTTCACACAACAGTATCGCCACATATCATCATCAATTGTGAGCTGAAGATCCATTTGCCATGCCACCCTGGCTTTCATAAGCTGTTGGTCTCTGTGGGACATAGCGATCTTGAACAGGTTCATTAGAAGCCTGCGGGGAGTCTCCGATTTGATAACATACGTGAGTTCCGGGACCTCCGGCGGCTCCGCTAAGTCTGGACCCAGCAACTCCAAAAGGGCACTACGCTATTCGCCACTTGGTCCCAGGTTTTAACTTTACCATCATGGAAAAGGTCGGCCGCCAGGTGAATGCCCAGTGTTTGCAACGCCTTGACCACACCTTTCTCGCCGATAGGAGATAGCCATTGAGCCCAGTCCAAGGGCATGCTAGGAGAATAGAGCAGCGCCCCTCCCTGTGCCTGCAAAAGGGAGTGCCAAGCATGGTTAGTCGCGGTAATCGAGTCTAAAACACCTACTCTACGATCCTTAGGTTGGAATACAGTGGCTGGAAGCGTAAGTCGGTCAGCAAATACACGCTCCATTCGCACATGTGGGATGTGTGCATCACCATGTATCCAAGTATGCAAGTGTGCTGCCTGTGCCACTCTATAATACAGCTCCATATCCAGGGCTCCAAGACCGCCCATATGATATGGCAGAGTAAGGAGGGTCCATTTTGCTCTGGGTTGCTTACCAGCCCATGCTAGTTTAATCATGAGTTGTGTCAGTCTCCGGAAGAAGGCCTTCGACAGTACCATCGGTATGGCGCTGAAAAGAAACAGTAGTCTGGGTAAGACCACCATCTTCATGATGGCTGTTCGTCCCATCAGCGACAGTGGGAGCTTGAACCAAGTCTCCACATCATCCTCAAGTCTACTGAACGCTACCCCATAGTTCTCGCTCAGTAAGATCTCAGGGTCAGTATGTAAGCGAACACCCAAGTATCTAATCGGATCCAGAGACCACTGCAGCGGATATTCCATGTCGAATCTCCGGGTAGCCGGGGTTAGGGGGAAGGCTAATGATTTCGCCCAATTGACCCGCAGACCCGAAAGAGCCCCGAACCGGACCACCTCTCTAAGCATCGAGGACAAATTGTTTTCTGGGTCACGAACATAAAGCAGGGTGTCATCCGCGTACATCGAGACCACTATTTTGTATGTGGGGAACTGTATACCCTCGTTGCCATGATATTCGCACAGTGCGCAGGCGAGCGGTCCGCCACAAGGGCGTAGAGTAGGGGGGAGAGCGGGCAGCCCTGCCGGGTGCCTCTGCCAATCGGAAAGGGATCCTTAACCAGGTCACCAACTCGGATCCTGGCAGATGGCTTGTTGTATAGAGCGCCTATCATGTGGAGGAATGGCATGCCCAGACCCATCCGCTGTAGCACCTGTCGCATGAACGGCCACTCAACAGTATCAAAAGCTTTTTCCATGTCAAGGAACACTGCAATAGCCTTGGAATCCTGTCTGGCATGTTGCATTGTGCCGAGGACCGTGCAAACATTATAGGTTAGATTCCTACTGGGAATGAATCCTGCCTGCTCCGGCCCAACTAATTGGGGGGCGAGAAGTGCAAGGCGGGTCGCCAACACTTTAGCATAGATCTTGGCGTCGACATTTAGCAAAGAGAGAGGCCTATACAAGCCACATTCGTCACAGGCTTTACCAGGCTTAAGTATTGTTACTAGTAATGCTTCCCTCATGGATGGTGGCATACAACCTTCTTCACAAATATCATCAAAGAGCGTGGATAAATGGGGGAGCAGTTGTTCCTGAAAAGCTTTATAGAAGCCCACCGTGAGTCCGTCGGCACCCGGCGCACTTCCCGAGCGCATGCTCGCTATCGCCTCTATTATTTCGTCCTTCTCTATGGGAAGCATAAGGAATTCCCTATGTGTGTTAGTGAGCATGGGCAGAGCTATGTGTTCCAGGTATTCGAGTATTTCATAAATAAGGACTCCACAATTGGAGGAGTACAAGTCGGCATAAAAGCTACGAAACGTGTTAGCTATGTCGGACTCGTCCGTGAGGACCTGGCCTTTCGGGTCCTTTAACTCAGTGACCTGCGGCCTCCTCCTGCTGTCCTTCAATAGTCTAGCCAAAAGAGAACTAGGCCTGTCCCCCTCACCGTAGGTCCGAGCTACCGCGTACTTTCCCATGTGTTTAACTTCCCTGTCAGCTTCTTCATTGTATTCAGTTATCAGAGTCTTCATCTCTGTAGCCAGAGAAGGGTCAGGGTGTCGCAGGTGCAGCTCCTCAAGGGACGCCAGCCGGCGCTCCAGGTCCGACAGCCTCTGTCGGAGAGATTTAAGAACACTAGAGTGCTTGGACATGACTATGCCTCGTATGTAGACCTTAAAGGCCTCCCATACGGATTGTAAGTTATCCACAGAGCCAATATTAGCTCCGAAGAAGATATCAATCGCCTCCGCCAGCTCACCCCTGAAGAGAGGGTCAAGTAAAGAATATGGTGGAAACCGCCAAGTGAACGGGGAGATTACTTTAGCAGTAGTGGCCAGGACCAATAAGATGGGTGAATGGTCTGACAGTGTGCGAGGCAGAACCCTACAGTCCCTCAGGCGTCCCATCACGGCAAGGGACGCTAGCCAGTAATCAATTCTGGTGTAAATGTCATGGTAGGCCGAGTAGTGTGTGTATCCTCCCTGTGCTGCATGTCTGTACCTCCACACGTCTTCTAGGTCTAGACTAGTGATTACACTACGCAAAGCCTGTGTCGCCGCTGAAGACTTACGCAGCGGACCAGCAGATCTATCCAGGTCTGGGTTAAGTACCAAATTGAAGTCCCCCCTCAGAGGATCTGCACAGTTGTGTAGGTACGAACCACGCGCGCTAAAGAGTGATAGAATTCCGGGGAATCATAATTTGGACCGTATGTGTTAACAAGTACCAATTCCAGCCCGAGGCCTTTACAGGTTGATACTACATAACGACCCTCAGGGTCAGCATTCAATAGCGACAGAGTAAGTTTCGATTTAGGGTTCACCCAGGTTAATACTCCCCTGGAATGAGTCGTAAAACCTGCTGCTGTAACATTGCCCTCCAGGCCCTTACTGTGTAACATCTTACTCGTGAGTGGGAGATGGGTCTCCTGGAGGAGCGCTATGTCTACGTGCTGCCACTGGAGGTAGCTTAGCACCTTCCGTAGCTTGCGGTAGTCGTTAAGGCCTCGGACATTCCATATTAGAGCGCGAATCGAGGCTCATCGCGGTGGTTAGTGTTATGTCGTGTGCATGCAGAGCTATCTTGTATGCCCGCCATGGGCTGTGTGTGCGATGTCTAAGAGTACATCACCCCCCAACTGGAGAAACAAACAGCGAAACATTCCCATCCCCCACCCACAGCAGACCGCCCCCAACTTGGCCTTGCAGAGTGCGTTCCCACACCTCCCCCCCCTCCATCCCATCCCCAAACATCATGAACTCCAAAGAGTCAAACAGGTGCATAACGCGCGGGGGCCGAGGTTGCCAGCACACCAGCAAGAAGCGATCACACACCCTGCACTGGAGCCACCCCGCTCCCCTCTCGCTCCATCTAATAGCGTGCATTAGCCAATTTTGTGGTTTTAAGACTGTGAACCAATTTTGACTTTCCGTAAACTTATGCTTACATATAACCGTTACCCTCGTCCCTGAATCTGACAATCAATTGGCAAACCTCCTTCAGACAGTAGTTCAATTGCCCGTAGACGTAGTCCGGGTCCATAGACCGCAGTGCCCGGCGATACTCGCCCCACCACGCCACTATTCAGCACGAAGGGGCCACACTGCACGGTCACACCCAGTGCCCTGATATGTCCCATCCCACCCGTTGACCAACAACACAGGAGTCCGCCAGAGTATCACTATTCACTACATCAGCTTATGCTCCTTACCACCTTGTGTGAATAACACGTAAAGGTCGGTCACTCCTGTTCATCGAGTTGACTGCTGCTGCCAGCTTCGTTCAGAGGTACATTCGCATCCCTGCGGTGTTCCCTCGACCAGCCTTTTAAAGCTTGTTGTAAGGCCTGAGGGTCCGTGAACAGGTGCGAGTGTCCCTGTCGATTGACTCGAAGTTTTGCCGGGTACAGCATGGCGTAGTCCAGGCCGAGCTCCCGTAGTTGACGTTTGAACGGGGCAAAGTGCTTGCAGGCCTCCTGTACTCTGGCAGTGAAGTCGGGGTAGAGAGAAATCTCCGATCCCTCGTACTGTAGTGTGCCCTTGTCTCTGGCCTGACGTAGGGCTGCGTCTCTGTCTCTATAGTTTAAGAGCTTGGCTATTATAGGGCGCGGAGGGGCACCCGGACACGGACGCGGACCCAAGGGGTGATGAGCCCGCTCCACTACAAACATCGGGGAAAAAGTCTCCTCTTCTAGCAAGGTGATCAAAAGCTTTTTGATAAACCTCTCCATGTTGCCTGTCGAGGTCGTTTCCGGGAGACCCGTTTAGGTTGCAGCGACGGGAACGCGACTCCAAATCTTCCATTTTATCCTGCAGGGCTTGCTTCAATTTCTCAATATTTTTATGGTCCGTATCGAGTTCCGTTTGCGCCTCCTCCACCTCAGTCAACCGTCTCTCAGACATATCCAGTCGTTCTGCATGTTTGTCAATCTATTCCGACATTCTGTCCATTCTGTAGGTGAGGGCGTCTAACTTTGAACCTAAGGATGTCATGCTGTTCTGGAGGCCTTTTTCCATAGCTAGCAACATGCTCTTAATGTCCGAGCCTCCTGCGGCGTCATCCTCAGCTTGCATAGCAGCTTTGCCTGCGCCCTCAGGATCCTGTGATTTAGGGCGCCGTTGGTCGAAGGAAAGTTTACTCTGGGTCTTGTCGCCTCGCCCCATCTTGGAGAAGTGCTTCTATCACCTGTCAGTCTCAAGCCTCAAAAAATCTAGGAGAGCACCAAGTGGTGGACAGGCGGGCCTTATGTAAGGTCTACGGGGCTGCCAGATCGTCTCAGTGGCCGGGGGCTCACCCGCGCAGTCAACGCCCGATCGGCCCCGCCGGCAGCCGTATCGGCAAGTCGCCCAGAGGTCCCCAATCCTACCACCAGGCGTATCTCGGACAGTACGGGGCAATTGTGTTCAGCAAAGGGGGACGTGCCAGGGCCGAATCGCAGGCCAGGAAAGATGGACCACCATCCACAGTCCCAGGGCTCAGAGGGGGCCACACTCACACTGTAGACTGCTCTTACGTGTCCAGCAAGGGACCCACCAGTGCGTGGAAAGTAGATCCCGCGAGATGAAGCAGCTCCGTCCCCCATCTCCCCCAAGGGTCTCCGGCTATATCTAGGACTTGTGGGCTCAAATTCTGGCCTCCCCAAGCTTCCAGACCACTCACTGACGCTGTCTACTTGTCTCACCAGGGCCAAGGGCGCTTCCCCTTCAAGCTGGATAAAGGCTGTGTGGCAAAGACTCTGACTGCACACACCGCTGGTCACGTTGCTGTCCAGGCGAGCCGCTCCGAGGTTGTGCTTCACCTAGCACTGAGGCTCGGGCCACCCTTATGCACTCTCCGGTGGCGGGCGCCCCCACCACGCACTCAGGGGCACCGGGCACAGTTGTCACAAAGGGGGTCCGCCTCTCTTCACTAGCACCCAGTGGCAGCGCGATGTGTAGGGTCCCAGATTAAAGGGGGGTGGGGGCGTGCAGCGTCGCCCGACACCGCAGGCGGGACCGGGCGGCGGAGAGAAAGTCCCGATCTCAGCTCCGGAGACACTGCGCCGGCCGCCCCCTGGTCCCCTGCTCTCTCCGGCCGCACGCACACTGACGCCGCCTGGGCAGTCTCCACACTCGAGGGCGCGGCTTGAGGGCCCTCCACGCAGCCTCCCCGTCTTGTGTCAGGACTGCGGGACTCCGGCACCAAATCGCAGCCGCGGGTACAATGCTGCCAGCTCCAGTCGTTCTCCGTCTAAAGGGGTACAACGGAAGTCGCAATATTTTGGACTAATGCAGGATAATTAAGGATTTATCAATGTAACGAGACTGAGCTCTGGGTTTAGCCGGCCATCTTAGTTGCCGGCAAGCTCCGCTCCGCGCAGTCCAGATCTTGTATCTTATATTCCAACGTGCGCAGTCACAGAACCTTAAGACCCCAGCTTGGGCTCCAATGCATTCCCCACGAGTTGTAACTTTGAAGGCCTCCCACAGTGTCCCAGATCCCTTGACTGTGCCCTCATTCTCATAGAAATAATTAGCAATAGCCATCCCAATCTTGACATGGAATACTTGATCCAGTAGTGCAGTCGACTGAAGACGCCACTGAAAAGAGTGTCTTGGCAAGATGTCAGACCGATGTGATCCATGCACTAACCACCTTGAATACCAGCCAGTAATCCGATCTGGACCATGAGCCGTGTACAGTGGACTCGAATGGACCCTTCCTGCCCGCCGGGTTACGGCTTCGCCATACGTCCACAAGTCCTTCTGCCCCATTATCTTATTGATCATCTGTTTGCCATGCCATGTAGTTTTGGCAGACTTATCTAATTGTGGGTTCAAATATACATTTAAGTCACCTCCCCAGATCACTGCCGCAGAGGGCAGTGCCGCCATCCGCCTCCAGATGTCATTATAAAACGCGGTATCATCTACATTAGGGCCATATACGTTTACAAGTAGAAGCCTCGTGCCACCCAAGCAGCCCTGTAGAGGGAGCACCCTCCCCTGATCATCTGTCTAAGAGTGAGTGAGCGTAAATGCAGTACCCCGCCTTATCAATATTAGCATCCCTCTTGAATATGCAGAGTAAGATGATGCAACCCTGATTGCTGCCCAGCGTGTTCCCATATTCTGCTCTGTGTGCTTGGTGAGGTGTGTTTCCTGTAAAAAAGCCACCTGGATATCGTATTGTGCCGGTCTAAGTATGCTAACGCCTTACGGATCTTTTTAGTCTTATTGAGACCTCACACATTCCAAGTCAATAATTTAATAGAACCACCAGGGCTGTATCTTATCTATTGGTAGCCAGCTATTGGGATGCTTACATAGGATTCCAACATTGCTAGGCATTAGATCTACTGAGTCATGCAATCTACACTGCACCTGCTTCAAAACATAGACAATTACCCTCCCCCACCCACTTCAGCACCCACAACTTGCCAAAGCCATCCCGGAAACAGAAAAACAAAACACATTTAAAGAACATGATACAGAAAAAAGTGCCGGGTACACCTGTGAGGGGAGACCAGAGTGCAATCACCCTCCCAAATGTGAAGGGAGGAGGCCAAACAGCACGGCGATCTCGCTCATCAATTACATATCCATGCAAACGAGGGCAAATGTAAATATAACGTGTCCACAATATTATACCGTACTTGCACATCCAGGAAGAGTTACTCACCAGGAATGCAAGCATGGTTAGCATTACTCAAACAATCTTTACAGGCACTTAAACCCATATGCAGATCTCAGTTATTGGTTACCGCCTCTGAGAGACCATATAAGATCCAACAGTCAGAGTACTAAGTGCAGGCTGTCCACTCTCAGTCCTCCTCCTTGTCCTGCGTTCTGGAGGTTTCTCGCAGGGTACGTGTTAGAAATGGGATCCCTGGCTGGCCAGGGCTTGCGCCAAAGTCAGTCAGAGACCACCACTCCTAAGTCAGGGCAAGGGAGTTACACGCCAAGATAACCCCTGCTCACCCTCTAGGTAACGTGGCGCGAGCAGCAAGGCTAAACTCGGAGGCGATGTGAGTTAAGTATTTGCGCACGCACCCCAGCAACAACACCCAAAGGCCCACCACAAAGGAAACTCCACACAAGGTTATATAAAAATAGCCTTTGTATTACACCAAAACACATTAGATAAAAACACACACTTTACAATGTGCCAGAGGCACGGGCAGAATTTACAGGGGATATGTACAAGACAGGACCACCAGGTCCACTGTCAGGAATCAGCACTTTTAGAAGTAACCCTTTTAGAAATAGCACTTAGAACATAGCATAGAAAAGGTAAAATCACTGTAGTACACAACCAGTAACTACTGGTAACCAGGACCTCACTAGTACCACCTGCACTAGGAGAAAAACAACCACCTAAGTATCACAATACCTGTAGGGGTGTACGAACATGGCACATGACGCATAAAAACACATTCAGAGGTGCAGAAAATGAACAATTGCGCCAAACTCACATAAGTCACCACCTGTGACTGTCCATAGGCCAACTGGCCTTGTTGGGGCTAGGACGCCCTGTGTCCCAAATGTCAGGGGGGCCTAAACGTGGCAGCTGCCCACGAAGTGCTGGGCAGCTGTGTGAGACAAGGCTGGGCCAACGTGGGAGCCTCGCAGGCTCAAGAACAATGGTGGGGCGAACACGATGTGGGAGCCTCACAGGCTCTGCAGAAACAAAATGTCCCCCTGAGCCTCTCTGGGCTCTTAAAACAACAATGTGGGACTCAAGAGCCTCTCTGGGTTCTTCAAAACAACTGATGCCCCCACGAGCCTCTCAGGCTCGAAACGCCATGTGGGCTGTGAGCCTCTTGGGCTCGGGGTACAAAATGCCCTCCTTGAGCCTCTATGGGCTATCAAAGACAATTGTGGCGGCTGAGCCCCTCGTGGCTCGAAGAACAAATGCCCCGTCATTGGAGTTGCCTGCTCTCTCGCAGAGCAACTCTGGAAATGGCCAAACTGCACCCCCAAGAGCCTCGCTGGGCTCTCAGCAAACGAAAATGCCCCTGAGCCTCTCTCCGGGCTCAAGGAACAAGGACCTGGCCCCTCGAGTCTCTCGGGACTCGTAAAACGAATATGGCCGGGAGCCTCTCGGGGCTCGAAAGAACAATGGGGCCCAGGAGCCTTTCGGGGCTCAAAATACACAACTTGCCCCCAGGAGCCTCGGGGCTCCTAATCCAGAATGCGGGGTTGTTGGAGTCCCTCACGGGGGACTCAGAAACACATAATGCCCCAGGAGCCTCGTGGCTCTACACACCGACGGGGAGGGGCGGGCACCGGCAATGTGCCCCGACGCCCTCCTCCCTTCACTCGCTCTCTGGCCCTAGAACAATGTTGGAGCGGCCCTCTGATCAGGCGGGACCGCTCGACAGTCAGGCTGCACACCCCTCGGGAAGCCCACACTCCCCGGGCATCCATGGCGCTGCTCTCGCTGGCGGGACGGCTCTCCTTGCGGGGCTGCTCTCCCTCGGAGCCTCGCTGGCGGCGCTTCCTTCTTCGCTGCTCGGCTGCGGGGGCGGGACGTCCGGCTGCTTCTCCCGGGCCGCTCAGCGATTGGCCGGCAGACCCAGCACTTCCGGGTCGTCGCAGGCAGCGCGGCGGCCCGGCGGGGGCTGCACACACTCCTGGGCTTGCGGCGGTGATTGTCGAGGGGCAATGCCGGGTGGGCACCGGCGAAGTGAAAAATAAACGTAGAAGCGAGGTGGGCACTCGCTTAGGACACATAAAAAGGGGTGGCACCCTTATATAAAAATAAAGTGCAACAAAGCACTCTGGGGCACAAAAAGGGCAGGAGTGCTTCCCTCAGAGGGAAAACGACAGCGCTCTGCCCAGGCAGGCAAATTAAAGCGCTCACGGGGCGCTAGGGGCAGCCACAGCCCTGGGGCAAGGACAAAGGCACAGCAGAAGGTCCTGGGCATCAGGAGGAGCATGCAGGGCCCAGGGGCCAGCGCACAGGGCAGGAGACAGGCCCCATGGCGGTCCCTCCTGGGCCCCACCAGCAGCAGCCCCCTCCTATCAGGATCCTGGAAGAGAACACTTTCTGTGGGGACACAGCCCCATTTTTATACTAGTAAATCCTTTGTTCTGGCACAGGGTGAGGGGAGAAACCAGTCGCAGCTGGTTGGTGAGCACTCTTGATGTGCTCAATCACCCTTTTCAATCACTGGCAGGACTAGGGTCATCAGTCGCACCACAGGGGGCGGAGCCAGCATTGTCTGGGGAAAACCCAGCCTCATTCAAGACACAGGTACACTCCTCCCCAGCCATCAGCATGCTAATCTCCCACTCACCACCGGGCAGACCCATCCAGCCTTCCTGGAGCCAGGCTCACCAGCCAGGTCCAGCCAATCACACTCCGGGCATATTTTACACTAATATGCCAACTCCTAGAAGTGGCATTTCCGCACAAGACACAAACATGCCACATACATCATCTCGCAGCATTCAATCACACGAGTCCGCGCATACCAGACTCGAGTCTGTACACCCCACGTATCAGGAACTACCAGGGACACATACATTCCCCATGCATTCCTATGGGAGGGCAGGCCTATCTCATCACATGCACTCAGGGAGCGCACGCACTTTACACTGCGCCACAGTGTCAAAGTGCGCAAAGACCAGAAATCACTATAATTATTTATTAACACTAGGCAAAAAGTTCAGGGCTGTACCTGCCAGACGGCCCAAGTCCAACACATACGTTTAAGCGTCTACGTATTCCATCGCTGATTTAGGATTAGTGTACACTATTGCCTTCAGTGCCAATGTGGAACCGGGCCGGGTACAACATGGCATACAGAATGTTCGCGGCAATCAGTAGGTTCTTTACAAATTGAAATTCCCTCCTAGCCCCCCGAACCGATGTGGAAAAGATCCGGCTAGAAAGCCAAGTTATTACCCTGAAAAGTTAGGGTGCCTTTATCACAGGACAACCGCAGTACCGAGTCACAGTCCCTATAATTTAACAATCAGGCAATGATTTGTCTCGGCGGTGCCCCCAGGGGGGCGGGCGGGCGGCCAGGGTTCGGTGGGCTCTTTCAACAATCAGCATCGCAGGAAGTTTCTCCAGCGGTGAGGGCCTCCAACAATAACCCACGTAAAGCACAGTAAGGGACCCTCAATGATCCATTGCACTATGCAACACAGTCAACTGCCCGGAAGTGCCCCCCAACCAGAACACACTGCTACAGTTTATAGGCTATTTGTCTCTCTGCACCGTAAAATAACTCACGATGGCTGGGGCGCACATGTAGCTCAGTGTCAAATTTCAGTCAGCACCTCAAGCCCCAATCGTATAAGTGAAAGCACCAGTCTCTCTGCAGGGGCACCGCTTAACGGGGCTTCTCGTACCCAGCAGGTCGCACAGCCAGAGTCCCGCCCAGCCGCAATGCCAGGGCTGCCCACACTTATCTTAGGCCCTGAGCTCTGTGGCCAACTCACTCCACTCCCAGCAACATGCCCTCCAGTCGCCGGCAGGGATATCGCCTAGGGCCTCGTGGCTGTCTCAGAGCATCCAGCGCCGCACTCCATACACATGAGGGGTAGATGCATGCGCAGGCCTCCCGCTCCGCTGCCCTCCTCCAGCAGGTCATCGCAGCACACGCTGGGCACCGGAGCAGGGAGCAACGTTCAGGGCCCGGCTCCAGTACCGCTAGGGTCCGTGCGGTGCCGCCTCAGCAGTCCCTCCTACCCGACCGCAGTCGGGTCCTCAACAGACTCACGCAGTCACCATAATGTCAGTGGGCCCGCAATGGCGGCGATGCAGAAACATAGGAATCTGGGCGGAGTACCTTCACAGTGCCTACCCTATGTCGCACACAATGTCAAGACAACATCACCCACCGGTTCGGGGCAACAGATGTTGAAGTTAGAGCAGTATTATGCACGGATTGTAGGTTCTGCCGATGGAGCTGCACTAACGTGCAGCTATCTTGACGTGTGCCCTCTAGCGCCCCCCCTCCCCCTCATTACCACCTTAGAAATGGATTTTATTCCTGCCATTTGCAAAGTATTTTGTGGGTGTTCCCACATTTTCAGGCCATTTCCACCACTGTACGCCCATTCCCAGCCTAGTGAGTCTCTTTAAAAGTGCAAACCAACTTTTTGTGAATTGCAAAAATTAGGTTTCGTCTCATAAAAAGAAGATGTTTGTACCTTTAGGGTGAATTTGCACAGGTAGATAGGATTGTGTGTAAGTTCAACAAACTTTATGCATCTAGGATCTGGAACGACATTCTCATAAACATCAAGACTCCTAAGACAGCACCTCCTAATCAAGAACATGCCCAGAACACAATAACTGTAACACATCATCACAAGTTGAATCAGATTCTTTTCTGCGAAGGTAACCCTACAACAGTGTTGAACAGTGTTGACAATCTCCAGACTGCCAAAAGTGCTACAGAGTCCTACTATTGGCCATGTGTATGCTATACAAATGTTCATAACATAATGCACACTCACCACAGAGTCAGTCATCACTAGGTAGAATCCATGATGTAGGGACGAGAGAAAGAATAAAGGGCAGTAAAAAAACTATGAAGCTATTCATCAAATGGCAGAGAATAAGGGGACATTCAAACAAGGGGAAAAGAGATACTTCAAAGCCTTCTGGTAATAAGGAGCTGTGGGTTTTTATACTGGGTGGACACTCACTCCACATATTTATGGCCACAATGGAGAACCATGGCACACATATCTTGAAGGTAATGGAAAGAAACTGAAGTTGAGCAGCTCACAAATTGCAATATTCTGGAAATTACAATCTTACAGTCATTGCCTATGAGAACTGATGGAATTTATTGTTAATAATGATTATTGTGAATGATAATGATTTATGCAGCAGTCCTACCAAGGTTCCCAGGTCCATATGTGACTAGCTCCTCCAGTCCAGGTGTTTTTCTTAAAATTCTAGGAATTGTAGTCTTGTTTCTGCTATTACAAAAACAGGACTACAAGCTGCAGAACTCAAAGAAAAGACGTAGAGTGGAGCAACTGATCACGCTTGGGCCTATGAAAAGTGACAGCTATGATGCAGGACTGACGCCATGGTGGATGGCAAGCTGAACTTTAACAGGTATCAGGAGAGCAAGGCGTGATAGGTACAGTAGCCAGACTAGAACTTGGGCCATCTTAATTTGGAAGAGAGCGGACTGTAGGCTGGCTCCTTATGGCTGAGCTCTGTTTTGAATAAAAGGGGACAAGGATCAAATCAGAGACTGGCATATTCTGAACTTTGTCACAAAGGGCTGTGGTGCTGCGGTAAAATCAGAGCCTAGTATGAGACATTGGGTAGTTAGTGAAGGGGAGGGAGTGAGCCCTTCTCAAGCAACAGCCACAATTATGGTCCACAAACATTCACTAAAATAACCTGTACTTAACCCTCTTGTAGCTTGGGACAAAAGCAGTTAGGTTTAACTTAGAGGCAATGTGTAAAGTACTTATACAGCACACAAATAGTAAAAAAGTGAAAACACAACACAAGAAAAATCCCTTTCCAATTTAGAAAAATAGAGCACATTTTAATACACTGACATTAGAATGACGAAAAGTACAAGTCAGACCCCTGCTCAAGAAGCCCTCAGCAGATCCCACAGACCTCAAGAACTACCAGCCCATCTCCCTCCTCCCTTTCACGGCAAAAGTCGCTGAGAAGACCGTCAACGCACAACTAACAAGGTTCATTGAAGACAACTCTATCCTCGACCCCTCCCAATCTGGATTCCGCAGCAACCACAGCACCGAGACCACCCTACTCATCGCCACAGATGACCTCTGTAACCTCCTCGACCAAGGACACACCATGGCCCTGGACCTACTCGACCTCTCAGCAGCATTTGACACCGTCTTCAACTGCCCACTCGCCGCTAGACTCCACCACGCCGGAATACAAAGAACCACCCTCGACTGGATTCACTCGCACCTCACCTGCAGAATCCAAAGAATCAGACTGCCACCCTTCCTATCCGAACCCATGGAAGTCAACTGCAGAGTACCCCAGATCTCATCGCTCAGTCCAACCCTCTTCAACATCTACATGGCCCCCCTCGCCGCCATCGTCAGACAGCATGGCCTCAGCATATTATCCTACGCGGACGAGACCCGGCTCATCCTCTCCTTCACCAAGGACCCCACCACCACCAGACTCAACTTCCAGGAAGGAATGCAGGATGTTGCTTCCAGGATGAGCTGCCTAATGCTCAATTCAGAGAAGACAGAAGTGCTCATCCTTGGAGCCTCCCAGTCAGCATGGAACAAAACACATGATAGTCCACCGCCCTCGGCAGCACCCCCAACTCCCACGGACCATGCCCAAAACCTCAGCATCGTACTCGACTCCTCCCTCCCCATGAACCAACAGGTCAACGCCGTCGCCTCCAACTGCTTCAACACCTGCTGCATCCTCCGAAAGATCTTCAAATGGATCCCCCTGAGTTAAGGAAGACTGTCACCCATGCACTCATAACCAGCAGACTGAACTACGGAAACACCCTCTACACCGGGCTCAACAGGTCTCTACTCTGCAAGCACCAGACAATACAGAATACCGCAGCCAGACTCGTCCTCTGCATCCCTTGACACGAACACATCAGCCAACACCTATGGAACTTCCACTGGCTCCCAGTCGAGAAGAGAGTCCCTTTCAAGATACTCACCCACGCCTACAAATGCCTCCACAACACCAGATCCCAATACCTCAATGAGATAATCTCCTTCCACGTACCCAGAATAAACCTCTGATCCACCAACGTTGCCTTTGCCGAAAACCCCACGCATTCTCAGAACCAGAACAGGAGGAAGAGCCTTCTCCTACATCACAGCCAAGACCTGGAATGAGCTCCTGATCGACATCAGACACACCCCCTCCCTGAACATCTTCAGGAAGACACTCAAGACTTGGCACTTTGACTGAACGGAGCTGCTTGGCCCCCCCCCCCCCAGCGCCTTGTGACTCTCACGGGTGAGTAGCATGCTTATAATGCCCTGATTGATTCATTGATTGAAGCGAAGATATGCAATTTCCAAGATTTCGGCTAAGTATAGTGCCTAAAAGTACAAAGCGCCACTCGTGGTTGCCAGGTGCAAGAGCAGGTGAAAGTCATAAGTTCAGGCCAACTGTGTTGGAATGCTTGCTGGATACAGGGAGCAGGTTATTCCTACTGAGAGAGTTACATTCTAAAATCCAGGACAAAGAGTTCTGTCCACGGTGGAGGAGGTACAGAGGAGCAGTGAGAGCATTGTGAATGTTTGTCGTTGAAGCTGTAGCATGAACATCCTTTCGGGACTAGCAGACGGTTGTTGCAGGAAACTGTGTCTGTGGTCACTGCGGGCAGTCGATGCTTGAGCGTGAAGTGCAGATCTCGCTTTGCCAGGGGCTGTATCCTGAAGAGTCGGGCTCACCGAAACTTTGCATTGTCGTTGTTGTGGGCAGCAAAGATCTAGGCATGAACTGGCCTGTTACTGGTCGCACAGAGTTCAACACCTTAGGATTTCTTCTTTTCTTTAAGGAGGAGATCAACAGATGCCACACTATGGGTCCAGAACATGGTGGCCACCTCCGGGCAAGGGCCAGGAGGGCTCAACAGGTTCAGTTGCAGGTCCAGTTCCAGCAGGTCAGCTGGGTAGTTGCAGAGAGACCTCTGGAGCTTGTTGTGTTCATGTGACTCAGAAAAGGAGATCAGTCAGCCAACCTTTGAGTCACTTTAGACTGGGATGAAGAGTGCAGAGTGCAGACCTAGTCTTCTGAGCACACAGGGAAGGCCTCAAGCAGCAGGGTATCTTTCTTCTGTAGTATCCAGAGGTCCAGGAATGTACTGAAGAGTGAGTTTGAGGGTTCCCTTTTTATACCCGGAGCCCACTTTGAAGGCGTCTGGAGTTTTCCCCAACAGAGGTGTTTGGAATTGCCAGCACCCCTGTCCTGAACCCACTCTGTCTGGCAGCCCAATAGGCTAGTGTGAAGTACTTTGTGAATGTTTTGGGCCAGTACCTTTAAAGTACAATTGTGGTAGATGACAGCTCTGCCCCCAAACCAATCAATCCAGGGATGGCCCATCCGGCCAAGACCCAGACCCACAATTGTGATGTTGTCTCAGAGGAATACACAAAGGCTAACTACACCAAGTCATGTAACTCTCAAACAGGCAGCAGGTACCATACGGTTAGGACAAGAAAATGCCAACTTTCTCAAAGTGGCATTTTCAGGATTGTGACTTAAAATCCAAATGTACCATTAAAGAGGGTTTAAATTAGAAACCCTCAGACACCAAACATAACTTTTCTACCTGCTCCCAATCAAAGAATTTCACTTATTTAAGATAATAAGCGAACGCAATGTTATACAATGGAAGATGTATGTCTTGCAACAGTGAAAAACAATTTGGAGAGTTTTTCACTTCCTGGATATATAAAACTTAAAAGTACATGCCCATCTTTTTAAATACAATGCACCCTGTCCTGAGGGCTGTTTAGGGCCTACCCTAGAGTGACATATGTATTAAAAAGGAAGGCTTAGGCCTAGTTAAAGGTTTATATTACCATGTCAAAATGGCAATTTAAAACAGCACAGACAGGCTGCAATAGCAGGCCGCAGACATGTTTGAAAAGGCTAAAAGGCTCCTTAAGTTGGTGGCACAATCAGCGCTGTATGCACTCTAAATGTATTTCATTTACAGTCCATGGGTACATATAGTACCACTTTACTTAGAACTTACAAGTAAATTAAATGTGTTAATTGGGTGTAAGTCAATTTTACCATGTTTAAAGGAGAGAGGACAAACACTTTAGCACTGGTTAGCAGTGGCAAAGTGCACAGAGTCCTAAAGCCAACTAAAACGAGTACAGAAACGGGAGACGTGAAGGCAAGAAGTTTGGAAATTACTCTGCAGAGAGGACCAAGTCCAACACTCTTATATCAAACACAAACTGACAAGAACGTCGGCCAGTGGTGTAACACAGGCCTACACTGCCCCTTGGTGCAGGGGGGCCCCCTCCGCACATTACTCAGGACTTAGAACTCCATATTAAATCAAGCGGCCCCTCTCTGTACCTTGCAGGAGGGCCCCCTCAACTTTCATTATGCCACTGACGTTGGCGTACAAAAACCTACCTTTGGTAATCCTAAACTCATAGCCCAGGCATTTTGTTTAATCACCTCTTGATTTATCTGTGACATGGTGCAGTCATTCAGTGCTTTACATGGAAATACAGAAGAGTTGATTCTCTCTATTCAGAGTACCTATTTGCTCCTGAGAAGTGCCTATGCTCTCCCATTTAAGGTATTGCAGTAGAGCTGAAAAGTGCAAGTACTCTCCCTTCCAAATTAAAGAAAATAAGG
This sequence comes from Lissotriton helveticus, assembly GCF_964261635.1. NCBI lineage: Eukaryota > Metazoa > Chordata > Amphibia > Caudata > Salamandridae > Lissotriton > Lissotriton helveticus. The sequence continues at coordinate 2,091,049,981 of NC_136061.1, forward strand.
TACTCAGTACCTGCTCCTTTAAAGCACTGCAGTCATTAGCTGCTATGTACTGTGTTTAGATCAGACGCATACTGTGTGCACACCTAAAAGAGCCAGCTGCAGTCAGCGGAACACCTAGCATTACTTCATAGAAGTGCATGCTGGGAAAAGCTCATTAAACAAATGAGGTGACAATGTATTCACCTCTATCTCTCCCTGCCTCTTAGATCGCAAACACAGGCTGTCAGCAGACACACAGCGATGATGTTCACGCGGCAGTAACAAGACAAACATCGAATATATCCTTTTGGAGGGTCTGTCTCACTGTCTCAACAAAATGCCATGTTGCGTCACCCCAGAGGTTTAGAAAAGCATATGAAAGGAAACAATGCGCCTCAGTGTGTACACGAGCAGCTGTTATTACAGACCCACAAAGTATTACAAGGTGTTGAGTCACTTGACATTCACAGAGGACCGTCGGTAATTATTTGGGATACAGGAAATTCTTCTTTGTTTTCCTTTCTTATTGTGGAGAAGTGTGGCTCAATGGTTAGAGCAGCAGACCCTGATGCAGAGATCTAGCCCAGGACCAAGGTTCAATTCCTTGCCTCGGCGGGTCTTGGGCTCAAAAATTCCACCGACCTGATAATTCTCTGCTCGGTACCTATTCCAATCATGGAGTCCCACTCTGGGCAATAGCTTGCTTAATCTCCACAACGCTAAGGATGTATCAATTTATTTAAGCTTTATTCTGTAAAATCTCTATCACTGATCAAGAAATCGAGCCATATTAAATGAATTCTTCTTCCAATATTTTTGCACAACTTAACAGTATATTTGTAAAGTGCATGTTTGCTGCAAAAGGGGCGTTTTGGTGCTGAATACCTATTTTTATTGCAACACGTCAGTGCCGTGGCATATATTTTATCAGTTAAAGAAGAATGAAAGGCTGATTGGACATGCCAGGATTCCTACCTGCGCCCGCAGGGTTAGTTACCTGCCCCTAGATTAGTAGTACTAGATATCAGTCAATGTTACCAGTTCTAATTATAGATTTTACGCCTTAGGTAGACCCCATTGTGCAGAGATTGGATTAGCTTGCATTCACAAAGCAGGTAGGTTCATCTTTTCTAAACGAGCTGTGATGTGTGACTGTTTCGAAGGTCTAGAAGAAAGAATACGCGAAAATGTTTTACTTTTTGAACATATTAAAAAGTAAGACCTACAAAAGGTGAAAGGGTGGGAGCACGTTTTGTGTGCATGTATTTAACTGCGTGCTAAGTGCAATGCGCATAGAGTAAAATAAATGTTTGGACGGGCGTGAAGTTGAGGCAGAACTTAAATGCATGGGTGGTGCAACAAAGTTTTGTCAAAAACTCCTTGTTGTTTGAGAAAGAGAGACACACATTTATTGGGATTTGGCGTAGGCCAGTGCAGCAAGGTAGAGGGCAGTACAGCAAGTCACCTTGCTGTGCTGCTCTACGACAAAGTGAAAGTGCAGGAATGCACCGTATGTATGCGATACTGTGCATTCTTGTCCTTTGCCCCTGCCCAGGCGCACTTTTGGCAGCCGAGCGCATATGCAGGCACCCTTGTGCCATGGTTCAAGAGTGACAGTGTTGTCGGCAGGAATACTTTTGTGTAGGAAGGGGCATCTTACTGCACAGAAACAACCCTAGGAGGTGTTTTCTTCTGTCGAGCTGTGCTGCAGCATGCAACACACATAGAAAGAGTAAAAAAACGAGCAAAGATAAAGTAATTTCTCCTTGTAGTGCCCCACTTGGGGAGGTGTAAGGATTTGGTCCTATCCCAGGTTTACATGGTCTTGTAAATCTGTCGAAGCGTCAGCATCCATGGATGTTGCGTGAGAACACCCACCCCAATGCCCATGAAACTCCTTCCGAACGCAGAGTAAGGCAATGCAGCGATTTACACTGCCTTGCCTTATTCCATATATATGAGGCCATTCAAAGCCACGCATAGTGGCTTTGTGTGACCTCAGAGATATGATTTTGTAATCTGCACTGTGGGAGCATCACAAAAGTGCCCCTCAGTGTTGTTCAAGGTAGAGAAGCAAACTGAAGCACGCTGCATCCATTTTTCCACCATTACTGGTAGAAGTATGGTTTGGTATTTCAATCAATCAGGGGTTTATAGAGCGCGCTAATCACCCATGAGGGTCTCAAGGCGCTACCTACTACCTGTGTTAGTGTGCCTAAGATGCAATGTGGCGTGTCTGGCTGTTGATCCAAGGATGCAATGCTGTGGTAGGGGAGAGTTCAGAGGACACAGTGTAGTTGGTACTCTTACGATGCAGTGCAGTGGCCCTAGGTAAACATCCCCAACATGCAGTGTACGGTGTCTAGGATAGAATGTAGTGTTATGTTTAAATTTGAACTTGCAGGTAATTCAGCTGTGTCAGACTTCCCATCCCTTATTGGCATGTGGAAACTGACTAAGACCGAACCCACATAATCTATTGCTAGAGCCCCAATATAGTAGAGAGCAACAGGAGTATAACCAATAGACCGGATTGAGATATGGGTATATATACGTTTTAGCAACAATATCTCAACCGGATTCAGTGAGGGACGCAAATACATGTGCATGTACAAGACATTACAAGGAAGCAAAAGAAGGAGAGACTCCCAATATCATTTTCGAAAAAGTGCTTGTGGCATCATATATTGAATTCACACTTTATACAGGACAGTTATAACAGCACTGTTGGCATAAAATGCGGTGGCAACCCAAGGGGGCTTTGTGAACTTGGTGCTCGTGAAACAAAGAGGGGCGGCCCGAGTGACAGGTGGAAAACACAGTGGAGGAGGCAAAGAGGGAGGGAGAGGTGTGGCGCCGCAGCCAGGGTGACTGACTCCGGAATCTGGGGATCACGGTACGATCCCCGGCGCCAGATTAGCCCAGCACCATGTGACTCTGGGCAATAGCTTGCTTAATCTTCCTGACGGCCCCCCAGTGCCTAGAGACCCTTACGGGTGATTGTGCGCTTTACAAATGTGGATTATTATTATTATTATTATAAGATACAAGGTGAAGAGCAATATATACAAAAGCAATGGTTCGTCATCAATGAATGGAAAACAGATAGTCGTTTGTGAACCAAAGTTGAGAGTGCGCCGTGAGTTGTGCTGTATATATATAAGATAACTAGATTCCAGTCGTAGATACTCTGGAAGCTGGTTCCAGAACTTGGCTGCATTATAGGAAAACCGCCGACCCCCAGTTCTTGACCGCTTGATCATAGGAACTACAAGTAGTCGTTTGTTATTGGACCTAAGAGTTCTATTGGGGCAGTATAATTGCAGCATTGACTGAAACAGAGAAGAACCCTTTCCAGAAATCGATTTATAGACAATACACATAGCCTTAAACCTAGTTCTTTCCTGGATAGGGAGCCAATGCAGCTGACCAAGAGCAGGTCTGGCTGAGACACGTTTGGGCGTGTTCATTAGAAGGCGAGTTGCACTATTCTAAACAATTTGCAGTATCTTAGTGGTTCCTAATGGTTGACGGCGTTTCGATCCTATGAAGTCAGGATCATCATCAGGACTGGGTTGCCAATTTGGAAAGTGATGTAGGTGAATAGTAGCAAGCTGGGTGGTCATGTACTATACAGGGCAGTTCGGGAGATCTGGAATCCGCATTCATAATGTATTGGGGGTCAAACGAAAAACGGTGGTGGATGGAGGCTCAGGGTCGGAGCCCTGATCCTCTGGGTTCCTCTGGCGGGGTCAAGGAGAAATTAGGAGCAGGGTCAGAACACGGATCCAATGCCGGGGTCCCGTAGCGGGTACCTTGATTCTAGAGTGTGTATGCCTCCGAGAAAATCCGGGGGCCGTCGGGTGGCTGCAGGGGGTCCGAGTCGACTACAGTCATGCCCGGTATGAAAAGAGCCCCAATATGATCACAAGTAATGTCAGATAGGAATCAGGCCTGTTGTTGCATACGAACCAATAGACCAGAGTAGTACTGCCATTCTTGCATAGCACCTACAAACCACCCAAGTCCTGGATCAAAGATTGGGTTGTATACACTGCATAAGTTCAAGATTTAAACTTCAAGTTATTTCCTGCAAAATACTTCTTTGAGGCAGTCTCTATTTCCTTAGAGACTATATCAGATGGTGAGTAGTCTTCAGGATTTACAAGGGTGAAGACAATGAGTGTTCCTAGAACTAAATCAATTACCATTGCATGAGACAGGACTTCTTCTGCATCTTCAAACACATACATCCTTTCAATGTGCTGGGTATTGTGATGATCCAAGTCATTCCATTCCCTTAAAATTAGAGCAAGTATCTTATTATATAATGGCAATGCCAAGAAGAAGGTCTATCCCATTTTGGGAACAATTTTAGATGCGTCTCCTTGGGTGGATGTACTAGGACCTGCTTTCTCCAAAACCGAGGTAGATGAGTCACTTAAATCTTGTGCATCATGTAGATCATTATTCTTTTTCTTCTTAGATCTCTCGGAGACAAAAACTAGCAGATATTACCCGTGGCTGATGAATTGAATTGAATATGCACTTGTATAGCGCATGGCTACCCAAGGGCATCCCAGCGCTTATCGTGCCACCTTGCACACCTAATCTGATCATGGAAAGAGGAAGATTTTAAGTGGAAGGAGGAAAGAGAAAGGTTTTAAGCTGCTTCCTAAATCTAAGATAACTAGATTCCAGTCGTAGGTACTCTGGAAGCTGGTTCCAGAACTTGGCTGCATTATAGGAAAACCGCCGACCCCCTGTTCTTGACCGCTTGATCATAGGAACTACAAGTAGTCATTTGTTATTGGACCTAAGAGTTCTATTGGGGCAGTATAATTGCAGCATTGACTGAAACAGAGAAGAACCCTTTCCAGAAATCGATTTATAGACAATACACATAGCCTTAAACCTAGTTCTTTCCTCGATAGGGAGCCAATGCAGCTGACCAAGAGCAGGTCTGGCTGAGACACGTTTGGGCGTGTTCATTAGAAGGCGAGTTGCACTATTCTGAACAATTTGCAGTATCATAGTGGTTCCTAATGGAGCACCCAAATAGACTGTATTCGCATAGTCAAGGCGAGATAATATGAGTGCCTGGACCAAAATACAAACTGGCGTCAAAAGGAAGAAGGGAGAGAATCTTTCTTAGCATCCTTAGTAGTCCATAGCGGTTATCGTACCTCTCAGCACCAAACCTCAGCGCCGTGATATCCTACCCAGGATGATTGTTAGCGCTTTATAAATAAATTAAATAAATAAATAAATAAATAAATAAATAGCAATTTGCTGTGACTTTGCAAGCCTGTATTTTGAAATCCAAATTGCAGTCAAACCAAATTCCCAGGCTCTTAATTTGTTCATTTGTTTCCATGGCTGATGAGGTGCAGCCATGGAAAAATGTCTGGAAATAGTTCTCATTTCTCTGTCTTCTCCCTCCTATAATACAGGTGAATCATGCTTTTTTCCCCTTCCACAATGAAACAAAAATAAGCCACAGCATCCCATACATAAAATAAAATAATAGTAGGAATCTGACTATAAATACACCATCCTTATGACTAAAGCACTGCATAATAGGAAAATGAAACCATTTCTAATGCTCCTTCTTCCGTACCTTTTTTTGGGCCAGTCAGCCTGCTGAACCAACAGGCAGGAACAAGTACAAAGTGGTAAGGAACACAAGCATTTTGTATTCACTTCTATAGCACAAGATTAAATTCTCTCTAATGGTCTCCTCCAATTCCCCTGTAGTGCATTCACTTTTGCTGGAAAGATCGTATTTTGAGCTCTCCAGTCCAATCAGCAGGGAAGTGAGAGACTCAGATGTTTCTCCTAAACCTCCATTGCTTCAATGACGTGGGAGAATTCACCATATCCACCATCAAACCTCAAAAGTCCATCTGACTCCGGAAGTAAAGAGAACCATGATGCACAGAAGAGGAGGTCCACTTGTGCGGACATGTTATAGTTCTTCATTCTCTCTGAGGTTCTAATTATTTTCTTCATGACATCTTATTTCAACCTCAACCCGAATGCCACAGAGCTGGAGGGAATAATCAAGAAAGGGTGGAAGCCAATGACCCACATCCGACTGGACATGGAAGAAAATCCATGTTCAGGATATCCTGTCCTGAAAGATAGGAGTGAAATAGTATGTTCTGAAGGTTGACAGTCCTGTTATATAGTCCATGCAATGATGGCAAGATAATCAGGCGCAATTAGAATGTTTGTTTTGAATTGTCTATGACTGTTTGAGTGAGGCAGGCACACCTCATTAGATAATGAAGGAAACGAGGAAGAAACATATAGAATTATAAAGGTAACAGTTAATCACGGGGATGTTTTTCGCTCTGGGGTTCTGAGTGACATCAAATAGACAATGAGACCGAAGCCCAAGTTGTCTGTGATGTCACTCAAAACTCCTATGATGGATTACATAATGAATCATTCATAATATAGCCTGCTTTCAGTGCTGCCCAAAATGTACAATAACACTGCCCTCCTACCACCCACCCTCACCAGTCTATGTGCCCTCTCCTGCAGAAGCTGTGCTCCATGGTTTTCAGCCCTGCTCTGACAGCTCTTCGAGAGCCCTGCCAGAGTAGCCTGGCATCCCTTAGTGATGTAGCAACAGTGAGTAACAGCTTTTGTTAACAATGGTTGCCACATCATAACAGTGAGTTACTGGATTTGAAAACAGTTAATCACTCTACTGGCTCTCCACCAGGCCCATGCATAACAAAGAGATAAAGGGTTACTGCATCTAGGATGTAGTGATCTAGCACTAGGTTTAACAAGGTGTACGAGCAAACACTGTAGCACAAACTTCATGTACAGAAGGCACATACCAATCAATCAATCAATAAATCATAATACTTTATTTGGTATGGAAAAATACCATAAAAGTACAGATAAAATACATCATGATATAAAACAAGACAGTACGGCGCTTAAAATAGTACATATTCAGATCATCCGCGATTAAGAATCACCCCCCCTCATCAAATTCATTCTTAGGGCCATTAGAGGACAAACATCACGGGCCACATATGTTCACCTGATGCCCCTTGTTGTTCTAAGCCTGACAGCTGCCCTTAAAAAAATTGCAGTGCAGAACAGGGTTAATGCGTCTGTGGACAATTTTAAAAATATCAGGGCCACCCTTGCATGTTTAAATCTAGCACTCTTTAAAATACTTTAAAAAAAGAAACTCCTAGGTTGTGAATACAAAGGACATAATAAAACAAAGTGAAGGGTATCCTGTGGAGACCGATGGTCGCAGCCACACGGACCCTTCAGCTCTATAGACGAAGTATATCCTGCTGGGTCAGCTAGTATTTGGTGCAAAAGATTAAACCTAAACCGTGTCATAATAAATCTGTTGTTGGCATTATGAAAATATGTTAGGTAAGGCTCAATACCCACGCATGTTTTGGTCAGGAGATGTTCTCTCACTGTCGGCTTAATCAGCTCCCTATCTTCCCTGAGTGTTATGACATGCTTGAGGAACCGGTCCTTAACCAGGGCCTTATCCTACATAGATATTTTTGAGGGATTGTTAAAAAGATCTGTCTCCGTCACATACTTGAGCCATGAAATGTTCAACCCCCGGTCGCGGGCAAGGCAGTCTGCTATGATCTGCCTACTGAATGTGGCCTCCGTATTTGCCCAGATTTTGGCCCAGCAGACTAGGGGTTTGACTACCAGCCTATCCCTGATGTAACTGCCGCCAAGTTCTTCGTGGATAATGTGGGAAGGTGTGCTCTGAGGCACTTTAAGTAAGCTCCGAAGATACTTATTTTCCTCTATTTGTAAATGCTGCGAATCAATGAATCCCCATACCTCGCTTCCATAGAGAACCTTGGCACAACACATAGAGCTGTTTATACAGAATTTGCTCCGGTGACCAACGGCCTAACCTTCGTGCAAAATTCATGATCGACCCAGAGCAACTAGCTAACGTACGGCATTTCGCCTATAAAAGATCTTTAAAATTTAAACGTCCATCAAATAAAATCCCCAGGTACGAAAAAGAGTCCACCTTTGCCAAGCGGTGAGAGCCAATCATGTAATCATACTTTTTGCTTGTTTTTATGCAACTTCCAAAATGTACGACTTGGATAGATTGGGTGACAGATCTAAGTTCTGCATAAAGGAAACAAAGCCGTCTATCAGACCCTGAAGCCCTTTGGGTGTACGGGCAAGGAGAACCGCGACATCCGCATAGAGCAGGACAGGGATCCCTATTGAACCAATCCTCGGTGTGTCAACCTTTAAAGTGCTAACTGCCTGGTCCAAACTATTTATGTACAAAGTAAATAAAAAAGGGGTCAGGATGCAACCCTGTCTGACCCCGCTTAAGCATGGGAAAGGGTCGGTGGTACTGCCCTCCTGGTTGTATCTAACTGTGGTGGTAGTGTTCTTATGCAAATCTTTTAAAATGTTAATAAGTCCGGGGTCCACGCCAAGGCCACCCATGATTACCCATAATTTCCTGCGGTTAACTCAGTCAAAAGCCGCCATCAAGTCCATGAATGCCAGGTACACAGTTTCTTGGCTAGCAACAGTGTACTTGGCTACCAGTAAGTATAAGTTAAGAAATTGATCGGTGGTTGACTTTCCTGGCCTAAAGCCATATTGGGTGTCAGTTATGATTTGCTGATCCTCAGCCCAGTCCATTAACCGGCTGAGGATAACCTGTCCTAAAACTTTTGCTGACACGTCAATTAAGGAAATGGGACGGTAACAAAGTGGGCTATCCTTGTTGCCTTTTTTAAAAATAGGAACAATCGTGGCTGTGGACCAGGATGGCGGCGTGCCTATGTCTACTGCTGCGTTAATGACTCTGGTCAGGATTGGTGCCCAAAGATCTACTTTGCTCAAAAAAAGATCAGGTGGGATCCCGTCAGGACCCGGGGCCTTGTGTCAGGTCAGGCCTTCAAATCCTGCCTTGATCTCACCCAGAGAGAAATTTATCGGGTTGATGGTCTCTTCCCCCCCATCATCCTCTGGCTGGGCTTCGGCCAAGCAGGGATTGTAGAGCCCATAAAAATGCTCATGCCATATCTCCGGCAGGATGTTATTGGCTACCCTGGGTTTCTTTGCCTCTTGAAAGCAAGGATTGTTTATAACTTTACAAAAGGCAGTTGTGTCCTTTAGCTCTATTGCTTCCCTTAGGTCCTCCCAAGCCTATTTTTGTAATTTGGATTTTTACTGCCAATTTGTAATTTATCCTGCAAATGGTCACCCTGCTCTTGTCTCTTGGGGAGGATTTTAGAGCAACTTTCAGCTCTCTCAGGGCATGGGAGCACTGTTGGTCAAACCACCTTGGGTCATTCGATCTAGCTTTGTGTGTTGTTGTCCTGAGCAGAAATGCAGTGTTCTTAAGCGCCTCCCGGCGCTTTGCGGCGTGCGTGGGCAGCGTTTGTGCCGCTAATAATGCTGGGGCTTGTAGTCCCTGCCGGCAAACTCTGCTCACGGCCAGAACCGAGAGTGTAGGCTGCCCAAATGTCTCTCTTGGCGGTGGCGGCAGGGCTGCAAAATGCAGAAATGCAGACGCAACAGGTAAGTGGCACCAAGTAGAAAAGGCACATACTCATGGTGCAAACTTCATTCTACTTATATCAGACGTTTATAAATCAGTAATTTACTCTAATCAGAACAATGACTTCACATTCAAGCAGATTTTCAAAAGTGCTTGCTAAACGATCTCATTTTCAAGCTTGCAGTCATAAAACCAGTGGCGTAATGAAACTTGAGGGAGGGAGGGGGCTGCAAAGTACAATTTGGGCACTCCCCCCTCCCCTGGACTTCGTCAGGAGCGCTCAGGCCAGGGGCCCGCCGCCCGTGCCCAGACACAGAAAGGGCCTCCTGGCGATCGCCCTCTGCACCTAGGGGGCTCATTTTGCACCGCTGTATAACCCAATAGAATCACTTTGTCCTTTGTCCTCTCTCGGCCTTATATCATAAAATAAGCACTCTAACTAATCGGTTTGTTTTGAAAATAATAAAATCAGATTTTATATCATAGGTTACTGGTTAAGCAAAAGTTTCATTTTAAATCCCTTAGGGCCAGATGTAGGTAATTTTTATTTACCGACCTCTTAAATACCGAGTCACACCGACTCGGTATTTAAGAGGTCGGAAAATAAAAATACCGAGATGTAGGTAATTGCAGATGTGCAATTACCGAATCGGAAACAGTCGGTAATTTCCGATGTGGTAAATACCGACCAGTTAATGCCCATGCATTCCTATGGGCTTTGAAGCCCATAGGATTGATTGGGCATATACCGGTCGGTATTTACCACATCGGAAAATACCGACTGTCACAAGGGTGCAGGGGGTGTCACTTTGACACCCTCTGGCACCCCCAAAAGAGGCTCGGGTGCCATGTGGCAGGCATACCTGCCCTAAGGGCAGGTCTGCCTGTCATATGGCATAGGTGTGCATGCACACATGTGCATGCACACCAGAAACGGTATTTCACCATCAAGTAGTATTTGATGGTAAAATACCGATGTGGTACTGCTTGTGGGACTCAGAAGAGTCCCACCTACATACCAATTGTCCGGAATCAGTAATGATACCGACTCGGTATTTTACATACTGGGTAAATTTACCTACCGGTAAATTTACCGAGTCTGTAAATTACAGGGACCTACATGTCAAATTGCTTTTACCGGGTGGTAACGGCCGAATTCGGCCGTTACCACCCGGTAAAAGCCTACCTACATCTGGCCCTTAGTCTTGTGCAGAAGTCGGTATTTGGTACGTGGGCTACGGTTTACCTCAACATTTCCAGTTTTTGAAATTAAAATATTATCTATTTTAATTTATTTCAAGTTGTTGTCTCCAAAATGAATGTGAACATCAGCGGAAGCGCTTTTTCTGCAGCTGCTGCAAAGCACAGGACAATTCGGATGGGCATGCTTGTCATACACCGGTTCGTGTTTGAAAGGACAAAATCGCCTGATGAAGGGCTGTGTCCCGAAATGCATTGGGATTGATTTAAAAAGTGGAAAAGCTATTTACGGTTCTACGTGTGAACACAATGAACGTGACATCAAAGTCATGATTCAATAAAGTGTAAGAATTTAAAAGCTTCTGAATAATTTGACACCATTGATATATTTCTTGGTGGTGCTAAGTAGGGGCGTTGATCTAATTTTAGACAACAAATTTACTTAACTTTTTGGATTTTATGCCAGGATCAAAGGGCTATACCCACTGGCACACTACCCCCGGTTCGCCCTTTTGAAAAATCAAAACAACATTGTTTTAATAGAGAGTGCCACATTGCAAAAAAGCTCCATTTGATCCACAAGAGAGACCCATTATGACATCACCCACGACTTGCTCCACTAACCAATGATGTACCAACAATGAGGTAATCAGAATGTTGCTTTATTTGATCACGTCTGAGTCGACAATCGAGACTCAATGTGACTTTATCCAATACTAGGGCTGTTGTACCACCAACAACGACATCATCAGTGTTGCTTTGATCATGTCTGGCTTGAAAATGGAGACTCATTGTGACATCATCCATTAATAGGACTGACAGCCATCCATGCATGCACCACCAACAATGATGGTGTCAGAATGTCACTTTGATTAGTGCCTGGCTGTCTTCACTTACTACAAAGCCACTTTCGTTGATATTGACCACGTGTGCAGCTCATTTCACGGATTGACCTGTCTTGTCTTTCGATATTTTACCAATCACACACCTCAGCAGGAAATGGTGGGATCGACTACCACATTTTCTTGCAAAAAGAAGGTGTACATTTAATTTACTGTATATGTGGCAGCACAAATATATATGTATATTTCACCACATGTATGCTAATGGTGAACACGTAAAGCTGTTCAAATGAAAACGTGTGAAAGGACAGTAGGTTTAAGTATACATTCAGTGCAAGGGAAACAAGATCTTTCCAGACAGGAAAAATCTGGAATGGAGAGTAGCTCCACGAAGCTGTGTAGCCGACACGGTGCTTGGAGTATCAGATATTCATAGCTGTCAACTGGGTTCACCCAACTAAAATGAATGAAGAGGGAAAATTGATACATTTCACACCTTTTTGGCAGCATTTCATTAATTTTTCAAACTCGTCTTTCATTTTAACTCGCATGGTGAAATGATTCGGTTGCAGCCTCGGGCCGGAAGGAGTCCCTGTGATCGGATGTGATGTGCAGCCCAAATATGAAAAGGGCCCTGGACTCACCCCCGCTGCTCCATACTTCCAGGGCTCGAGCACTTCTACACAGGAGACCAGGACCACAGGGCAATTTTAACCAGAGAGGCTCGCATGACCCGGTAAAATAAATAAAATAAAACAAAGTGGCCAGATTGTTTTTTAACACTCAAGCAAGCACCTAGCGCCACTTTACAGAGTTTTCCATTGAAGTACTACTTTCGTTTCTGGTTTTTTTCAACAGCATTGGTTTCTCCTGTGTTCTGTGATGCGCGTGCAGCTCTGGATCCACACACCTAGGGTGACCAACCATCCGTAATTTCATGGACCATCCGTAATTTGAACCTCACGTCTGCTGTCTATGACGATCCCTTTTACAGACACCTTTTATCCGTAATTTTGGGCATTGCAGGGAGCAGAGCTGTTCCCCTGATGTGGCCGCCGCACACTCATCCTCGGAGCAGGAGAGTAGCCCCACCCCACCCATTGTCATTCTGTATGCACAGCTCTTAAAATACATGACCCAACTGGTCAACCCGGACCAGGCAGGGTTTGTCCCTGCCGGAACACTACACATAATTTGCGCAGACTTGCACATGTCTGGCACATGCCAAATTTACGGGAGGTGGATTGGGCTCCATGCCTCCCGGATATTCGACAGTCCTTCAATTCTGTTGAATGGGACTATATATGGATGATGCTTGGTGGGATGGGATTGGGAGATAACTATTTGAAATGGTTAAAATTGCTCTATGTTGAACCAACGGCTCGAGTTCGCCTTCGCAACCAGGTATCAGATAGTTTAGAACTTCAGAGAGGTACCCGACAGGGATGCCCCTTATTGCTGCTCCTTTTCGCCCTTGCGATGGAGCCCTTGGCGATTACCCTGAGATGCAGGTTAGAGCGATGGGGGATTCGGCTGGGGACGACGATTCATGTGGTGTCAATGTATGCCGATGACATGTTGGTATACCTTCGGCATCCTAAGGAGGCGGTCCCAGAGCTCCTTTGGGAGCTAACTGGCTTTGGTAAAATATCAGGGCTTTGCCTTAACCCTGGGAAGTCTAAACTCTTCCCAATGGGAAGCCTGGAGGACAAGGAGAAGGACCAGTTGCCCATGGTGGGGATGACTTGGGTTAGAGACACAGTTCGCTATCTTGGGGTCAGGCTGGCGCATACACAGGAGGCCTACCTAGAAAGCAATATAGAGAAATGTGTGGAGGGTATCCACAAATCAATCAAGTTCTGGCAGGATCTGCCCTTGTCCCTGATGCGGCGAGTAGCCCTAATAAAAATGGTAATTCTTCCACAATGCTTATATACTATGCAGAATTCCCTCTATCGTATTCAGCGGGCATATTTTCACCCGCTGGACAGTCTATTGGTTGATCTGTTATGGGGATCCAAGAGGAAAAGGGTGAAACTGCATACACTACAGAGGACGTGGGAACAAGGGAGTAGGCGGAATGTTTGAGTTAGGTAGGGGCAATACCTTCAATATGCAAAGATTTCAGCGGTCGCATGAGAGGTGTGGCTGGCATTCCCAGAGGAGCCACCCATCACTGCCATGCTTCAGGCTCTCGTGACCTTGGCAAGGGGCCATAGGCTGGTATTTCATATTTACAGGGCATTGAGGGGGGACCATGCTGCGCACCCGCTCCCGATTCAAGCTAAGTGGAACGCAGTATTGGAAGAACCTTTAACGGACACGGAATGGCAAAGGGTACATGAAGGGGTTAAGCAACTAAGTTATAACACTAGATTTAAACTTACCGAATTCAATATTATCCATCAAACCTATATGACACCAAGTGAAACACCAAAAAATATACCCGGACCGTCTTGCTAGTTGTCCCAAATGTGGTTGCGATGAAGCCCAGTTCTTGCACATGATATGGGATTGTCCAGAGCTACATCTCTTCTGGGGAGCAATACTGGAGAGCTTCCAACGGGTAACAGGGAGGACACTACCCCAATCAATTAGGGAGGTCTTGCTGGGTCTTCTCCCTAAACCTAAAGGGAAAAACCTTACACGTAGGTTCCTCCAGTTGGGACTGGTGTTGGTTCAAAGAACGATTGCAATTAGTTGGATGGGTTTGGTGCCCCCCACATTGGAAAACTGGGCCGGGGACTAGTGGGAATGGGCGACGTCAGAGTTAATTTGAATGAGGCGTGTTTGAAAGGATGACAAGCTAGAAGAAGATGCGAGCGCCTGGTATATTATGATCACAGAAATCCCCATGAGAGAGGGCCTCACCTCACAACTGTCAGGAGAACAGCACATTGAATGTGACAGGTCGGATGAGGAGGCGCAACCACAGGACAAGAATAAAGTTATTGTGTTATGATTTCCTTTCATAAGAATTACCGGCTTACGTTCAAATACAGTACTAAGTGTATTAAAGCAAGATTTCGGTTGTGAAGAAATCTATCCCTTTTTTTTTTTTTTTTAAGATTTTTATTGAGTTCTTGGCAAAGATTCAACAAGATAATGATGACAAAATATCCAAAAGATTCACAATCCCACAACTGCGTCTGAACATGATCAACAACGATGCATTTAAATCCCCCTAATAAGTACATAAAGCATGAAGGATTATATTTCAACATAAACATTATATTCCAAATATCCAGCTCCGACTAATATCTCAGTCAAAATAATCTTTCCAGATTTTAGTAAATTTACGCAAAGCTCCCATCCTTTTTGCATACAAATATTCACTGCTCCTAACTCTCTTAATTTTTTGAAAGCACTCATCTACCGTTGGTATTATTTCTGTTTTCCAGTATTTAAGAATCAGAGCTCTGGCAATTGCAACAATAATATACAGAAGCTTCACTAAGGAATCGTCCAAATTAAGCTCTGGATCAATCCCAAGTATGAATAAATTATTATAACTAACAATCGTGAAATGTAAATATTGAGGCAGTATAGAAAACATATTTTCCCAAAATACCTTAATTTTGGGGCAAAAGGCAATAATATGCGACCAATTAGCTAAGTCCGGTTGAGTGCATCTAAAGCAGGTAGGCAACGTATTACTATACATTTTTGAAATGACTGCAGGTGTGTAATACAGAAGCCATTTGCTAAAGAAAAGCATACGTCTCCAATTGGCGCCTCTAAGAACCGTGACGTTGAATTTATTTAGGGTTTTCCAGGATGTATCTTTTAAGTTAAAGCTTTCATGCTTTTGCCACTTTTTAATCGCTTTAGCACTTATATCCTCCTCCCTACTTTGCGGCAGACTTTTCCTCCATACTCCCGCCCTCTTAAATACTGGGGACCAAAAAAGATCATTCGTTAAATTAGGAATTTGACTTATCTGTGTTATGTCTATATAGCCCAATAACCTGTTTAGTACCACATATGAGCCCATAAGAAGAAAGTTTCCACGTATTAGCAAAGACATCTCGTCGAGAGTCAACCAGACGCCATTTTTAGTAAAATTAGATAAATTAGTGAACCCAAATCTAGCCCAATTGAATATAGTACCTGATTCTAGTCTGGTCCCCATTCCAAAGACAGCCTCTCTTAATGGAGTTACTAAGGTCAGGAGAGATAGTGAGTACCTTTTCAACATAACATCTCGCTTTTTGAGAAACCAGCTCAAAGTCTTATATCTGACTAATTTGGGTGATTTGAAGATCGAGAGTGGAGAAGGAATCTTTGTTTCTTTACAAATTAAATCAAAAAAGAAATTAATAAATAAAACATCTCTAGCTGCTGGATATTTAAATCTGGAGAGATACTGAGCAAAATATGCATAATAATAATCTTTCAAATTTGGTAAGCCAGACCACCTTTCTATAGCTATTCGTGGGGTCTTTTTAGCCCAGACGAAAGCTGAAAAAAGGGATTGAACTCTTGAAAAAAAATAGCCTGGAAGGGAGCAGGAAATGGTGGAAAACAAAAAATTAAATAGAGGGAGTATTGACATTTTAATTAATGCCACTCGGCCTAGAATGGATAAAGACAGTGCTTCCCATCTAAAAAACATATCGCGCACTTTCCGAATTAAGGGCTCAAAGTTCAGCATATATAAATCACGTACCGAAGATGTGAAATATACCCCTAAATACCTTCCCCAAATCTATCCCTTGACAGGATTGCATTATTTCTTTGAGTAGTTCTCTCCTATCCACACTTGTTTTAGAAATGTAAATATTCAGAATGTACTGTACTGTGTTTTTGAGCGTTTACAAATCACCATAAAAAATTTCAATACAAAAAAAAAAATCTTTTGTGAAAACCCATCCTGGACCATAGCTTGCTTGAAACAGCAGGATTCTCACCCACTGACTGAAGGTTCCATTAGCATCAGGAGCAGCTTTAACACACCCTTCCTTGTGATAACGCCTATCCTATTTAAAATATAGTCAATAATTCATTCACCATCTGAAATGGTGCAAACATTTTCTGCACATCTTGTAAAATAAAATTCTACCTGAAAGTGAGCTTCCCACACACTGATTTAGGCATTTCATGACCTTGTGCATTCACTACGTACTATCAAATGGTGGTATCCAATTGCATCTGCCTTACCTTGCATTGCAGGAGTGCTAGCCCATCCCACTCTCGTGACAGATCGATAGCACAGAGGTAGGCGAGCCAGCCTGCCACGTGGCGGCATAAGACCACAGCAGGAGAGCCCCGGCATGAAGATGGGAAGAGATAAGACCATTCAATTCAGGGTGCATTTCTTGATCCTCTCCAAAAGGCGCTCACAGGTTGGGGTGCAGAGCACATAACATAGTAACTTGGAAAGTACCTCCCTCAGAATTGGTGTCGGGCAGCTGTTGGATTCCTTCATTGCCCTTCAAAAAGTACCATCTCAATAAATTAATATCTGAGATATATTATATATATATATATATATATATATATATATATATATATATATATATATATATATATATATATATATATATATGTATTACCTACTGGCGGTCGCCAGTAAGTAGTTATAGTTAGGACCTATTATCCATAGGAAATCCGCTATATTCTATTCCCAATAACTTTGGCGCCGATTTATGAATCTTTGCGAAATTTCCCAAACTTTTGGCCAGCTCTGGTCTGCTCCTATCCTGAAAGTTTTACGGTGATCCGTCAAGTGGGGCCCGCTGAACGGAATTACGCCAAATTTGGCAAAGGGGTAGTCCTCAGTTCAGACTTGTGCCTTTTGCTTAAATGGTGTCAATCTGTTCAGTAGTTACTGAGAAAATTACAGTAAAAACCATTTATATATCTATGGGTGCGGTGGATCAGCGGAGTCTGCGCGCATCGTCATCGCACCGTAAGGGCCCCCTTCCGATCACGCACTGAATACTAATTGGCTGTCAAGTGGTTGTCAACATTCGAAACCAGGAACTGTTGGCATCTATTTTGTGCCTCGTTAAAGCGAGGCTGAGGAAGTCAGTGGAATATGTGTACAAAACGTAGAAAGGGGGCAGGGTAGAAATACTTTTATCCTTTAGACCTGCTTAGGGGGCCCCAAAATCTTTTTTTTGTTTGTTTTTAAAAAGACCCGGAAGGTGCGTGTAGGGTGTGCGGACTCTGCCGTAAAAAATATAATAATATAAAATGGAGATTTTTTTAGAATTAGCCCCTAAGGCTAAATTCCATGGGCAAAATTATTAAATTGTATGCAGTCCTGGGGATCATCACCTCCCGGGGCTAGAAAAAAAAATGGTGGGGAAGAGGGGTCCAAGGTCCAAGGTCCCCAAAGTCCCGGGAAACACCACCCCCCAGGGCTATGTATTGTGGGAGGGGGACAGCGTGGCCTCCCTCCTGGAGCACTCGAGGGCAACGTCACCCCAGAGGCTACAATAAAAAAATGGTTGGGGGGGGCTGCAAGGTCTCCAAAGCTCCGGGAACCACCACTGCCCGGGAGGGCCGGCTCCTGCAGTGTTCTGGGGTGCCCATCCCGTCCTCTCATAGCAAGGAAATCTGTTCTCTCTTTCAAAATGTAAATCAGATTGCTTTTTTACATGGAGAGCTGCATGTTAGTAGGTCCGAATGAGGAAAAGCAAAGTCGGCTCCCAAACGTGTAGAAGTTGTGCTTCAAAGGCGCTGGAGTTGCGCACCCTACAGAATATGAGTTGTGTATCCATCGCGTGCACAGCAGGGTGCCGCACTGAGCGGTGCGCTGGGTAAGCGAATTCTAGTTTTTCCGTAAAAAAAAATAGCCCCTATCAGTAATTTCTAAAATGCCAGGGAATCCTATCCCCCGGTCTTATAAAAAATGTCGAGGACCATGGGGGGAGCCACAATGCCCCCATGGTGCCGCCGGCTCCCTGCGTCCTTCGGGAGCCGGCATTGCTTTTCCACATGGCGACATGCTAACTTGCATGTGGAAAAGCAATCTGGTTTGGATTTTGAAAGCGAGAACAGATTTCACCGCTGTGTGTTTCAAAATCCAAACTTGGGGGCCTATTAGGATGGCGGATGGACCTGCGTCTGTCTGCCACCCCCGAGGTGGAGGGACCGTCCGCAGGGGCAGCAGCGGTCCCTCCGGTGGAATTAGGATGTGACCGCCACCCTGGCGGTCACATCCCGTACCTTTAACCTTGCGGTGGGTGCTGCTTGAAGCAGCACCCGCCGCAAGGTTAAAAATGCATGCTTCACACTTACATGCACAAAGCGGCAGGCACGGTGCCTGCCACTTTGTGCATGTAAAGGCTGGGGGGTACCATAGGTACCCCCCATGTGCACCTCCCACCCGACACCCTGGGGGCCCGTAACGGGCCCCCAAACAACAAAGACCACATGCTTTTCCGCGGCGGAAAAGCCACCACAGAAAAGCATGTTTTCTGCCCCATCCTAATATGGCTGGCAGTGTCTGATAGACACCGCCACCATATTAGAGATTTTCCGCCACGGTCCGAAGGCGACCGCGGCGGAAAAGCAGCGGACGGTCTTCCCGTCCGCCGATGACCCCCCAGCCATCCTAATCTGGCGGGGGGTCTTTGCAGGCACCGCAGCGGTGAATCCGCATCCTCCAGGCCTGTGGTGGCTTCCGCCGGACCGGAGGATGCGGATTCACCGCAATCCTAATTGGCCCCTAAGTTTGCTATGGGAGGGCGGGAGCCGCGAGACTCCTGCCTTCTCATAGCAAACAGCAGTGTCCCGGGGGTAGGCACCCCGGCACCCTGCAGGAGCCGGCCGTGGGGCGTGGTGGTCCCCAGTGCCCTCGAGGGCTCGAGGCAGAGGGCCTCGCAGCCTGCCTCCCACAATACTCAAATCCCGGGGGTGGTGGTTCCCGGGGCATGAGGGGGGTCATTGAGGCCCACACACTTCTAATTTTGCAGGGGGACCTTGGAGTCCCCCCCAACCATTTATTGTATAGCCTCGGGGGGTGGCTCTCACTCTTGTATAGAAGACAGCAATGTTGAGAAAATCTTCCAGTAAGATAACAAAGGATTTTGAAGTCCATTTTCTGCGTTTTTGTTGTAGTTTGCAGGTGTTAAAGTGATGACAATTTTAACTGCATCTTTAAAAATATTCCACTAAGGGCCAGATGTAGGAGCCCAAATACCGGTCGGTAATGGCCGATTTCGGCCGTTACGACCGGTATTTGGGTTTTGTAATATAGGGAGCTAGAAAATTACAGAATCGGTATATTTACCGAATCGGTACAATACCGAATCAGTAAATTTACCGATTCTGTAATCGAATATGTAGGTGGTACAGTTTACAGTGCCACAGGCCCTTAGAAATTCGTAATTTACCACCCAAAATTATTGGGTGGTAAATTACGAATTTCTGTGTACATGCACATCTGTGCATGTACACCTGTGCCCTTAGGGCATGTATGTGTTCCACATGGCACACAAACCAGAAACAGGAGTGCAACAGGGTGTCAAAGTGACACCCTGTCCCCCTTGGAAATTCAGGATTTTTACCGATTCGGTAATTACCGAATCTGTATTTGCTATTGATTCCTATGGGCTTCAAGGCCCATAGGAATCAATGGCAAATACTTATTCGGTAATTACAGAATCGGTAATTACCGAATCTTACCGATTCGCTATTTTTACCGATTTTTTTTCCTACATAGCAATTACCGATTAGTAAATACCGAATCGGTAAAATTCGGTATTTACCATTCGGTAATTTGCTATTACCTACAGCTAGCCCTAGGTTTTCTAATGTGAACACTACTTATTGTGAATCGTGAAGCAACACTGTCTAATTGTGATCGATAAAGAATTGAATGAGTTGTGTACTTGGTTTGCTCGTAATGTTCATAGGGGTAGATTTACAAGTTCATTGCGTTACTATTGCATTACGATGGGGAAAGTGATGCGAAAGTGGTGCAAGGGTGTTGTAAATCTGGTTTGGATTTTGAAAGAGAGAGCAGGGTGCATCTGTAGGGTAAGTGCAGGTTAGTGTAGGGGTAACAATTAGTATTCTAACTCCATGTGTGTGCATCTGTGGGGTAAGTGCAGGTTAGTGTAGGGGTAACAATTACTATTCTAACTCCAGGGGAGTGCATCTGTAGGGTAAGTGCATGTTAGTGTAGGGGTAACAATTACTATTCTAACTCCAAGGTGGTGCATCTGTAGGGTATGTGCTGGATAGTGTATGAGTAACAATTACTATTGCAACTCTAGAGGGTTGCATCTGTGGGGTATTTGCTGGATAGGGTCTCAGTAACAATTACTACGAAAAAGAAAGGAGTTAAAGGAGAAGGAGACACGCACTTTCACGGTGAACCTGGAAGAAGAAAAAGTGACGAGAGATGATTTCCGATGTGTTTAGGCTTGAGAGCCTGATTAATCATTAAATGGTGTCTGGCAGATAAGTCCGTACTTATTCTGCAAGAAGCCTTTCGGGGTCTTGCGAAAGCAAGTCATCTTCAATAATTACCTGCATGTACTTGCAAGGTCATCTGATTTGCTCGTATGTTAAAAACAGAAACTTTCTACACCTCTTTTTCATTGGTTGTGAAGCATTGTTAGAAGACGTATTACCGACCAATCTCTTACCTTGCGCAGAAAACATTTGATTGACTGTTGTGTGGTTAACTCTACCTTTGTGATCCTAATGTTGATTGGCTTGTATTTTCTATGGAACGTTACTATACCATCACCATGTACGTAGCCCATTTTGTGACGCAGTTTATTTTACAATGCGTTTAAAAAACTAGTGGTGGTATGGTGTTTTTAACTTAAACTGTGTACTCTGCTTACGAGTTTGTTGACTTTAAAGGTATTTAAAAATATTTTTCTATTTTCTATTCTATCATAATTGTGCTGACTTTTCTCCTTTAGCGTGGAGTACTTTGTCCTTTCATTAAATGTATAATTCTTCAAACCATTCTTGAAAGAAAAATGCACAAGTTTTCAAAATATTTCTATTGAGTCTTTTATATTCACCACATGGGTGAATGCAAAATCTTTTTTTCATTCATTGGTATCACACGTTGGACCACATTCCTTATGTTTACATTATATAAGTGTTGCCCCATCATCTTTATTTAAATGTTTGAGCTTTTTTTACTTTCAGATAAAGCAGAATAGAAGTGCTATGACAAACACTCCCTCACTACTTCATCTTTCTTTTTTATGTACACTTCATGTTATTATTACATTTTATAATCATATTTAAAAATTGAAAGCTTTATTAATTAATATTTGAAGACATAATTATATTATTTTTTCAAAAAAAGTGCGTATGATGATAATCCTCCTGTTCTTCACGAGTGAAAATTGGTAAAAGCACTACTCAATATAAATTCTTTTAACCCATTTTCACTCTAGAAGATAAAGAGTATTCTCTTTTATTCCAAAGTATTTCCTTTTTTCGTCTATAGTTTCTTTATACTACATTTTTCAATCATTAAGAAATACTTGCATACTAAAAATGTTTTTATTTATTATTCTTTGAAATCCTCTGTTGAAAGTCATCCAACTCCTCTTGAAGGATCATAAAGTTAAATGTAAATTAAAATATACATTAACAATATGATCCTTCTGTGGAAATGAAAGATAAACTCAAGATGATAGCATCGCTCCTAATCATTACTTTGCACGTAGTAATTTCTTAATTAACCTACATTTCTTGTAATGGTTCTGTCGTCAACTCGTTATTATATTCCATTTAAACTTAATCATACCACATTCTATAATTATTTAAATATTTTTGCTTTCTTTTTTAAAAATATCAAACGTATACCCTTTCAGATAATTTACCTCTCTTCGATATTCTTTCCTTCATCCGTCGAAATTCATCCAACTCCTCTGGAAGGGACCTACAGCTAGATTCATGAAAGGGCCGTTAAGCGAGTCTTTAATAGCGATTCATAAGGAATCGCTATTAAGGACTTGCAAAACGGGATTCATGTAGGAATTGCTAAATAAATTGCGATTCCTACACATTCCTTATTTGCGTTTAGCAAATTGCTAATCGCAAATAAGAAATAACCCCCCATTCATTCCTATGGGCCTAAAGTGTAACATGCAACATAGAAAAATGCATTTAAATGCATTTTTCTAAGTTTTAGCTATTTACCACGAGGTTTGACTTCGTGTTAAATAGCGGTCCTAAATTGTGATTTCGCAATTTCAAAATGGTTCATGAATTGCATTTAAGGAATCTGAAATAGAGATTCCTTAAATGCAATTCCTCACAAATGTGCGAATTCTTTATTAGCGAATTTTGCATTTGGGATGATGAATCCCAAATGCAAAAATTGCACTCGCAAAGGGCCAGATTCTCAGAGTCTGGCCCTTTGCGAGCACAATTAAGCTTGATGAATCTAGCTGCTAATGTTTTATGTATGTTTAAATATACATTAACAATATGTTCCCTCTGAGGAAATGAAAGATATTCTCAAGATGCTTCCGCAGCCCCGAATCATTACCTTGCTCGTAGTTTCTTCGTCCGTATTGAATCTCTGAAACGAAACTAATCATCCCAAGGGTGTGGTTTATATACTTTTTGGTAACTTAAAACTCTGTGGGATCAATTTAAGCTCCTCCCACTTTTAACTCACGTTTTTCAGTTGACATGTGTTCTTATTTCCACTGTTTTAGTACGTCACGTGTTTATGTAAACGTGCCTCTTTCCATTTTTTTTTACTTTCGTATAATTCCTAAAATGCTTTATTTAAACTCGTTTTTCTTATGAAAGCATTTCTATAGGTTACATTTTTTTTAAATACGAGTATTAACATTCATTCCCTTTTTTTTCTACTTATTGTTCTAGTAACTTCCCTTTTAAAAATTATTTTTTAATTATTCTTCATTACCCTAAATCCCTATTTTCCCTGCATCCCGTGCCAGAGATACTCTCTATTAAACTTAGAGTATTCTAATTTATATCTGAGTATTCATTTATTTAATTCCATTACTCAGAGTTTTAATACATGTTCTCATGCAGTGAGCCTGGCTTTAGGGCATGGAGTGCTTCAAAGTGCTATGCATTATGTATGTAGTGGTGTAACCACATTCACATTTGTGCTTCAGGCCTACAATTCCCCAGTCACTATCCATATACTCCAGCAATCACAGTGTGACTGCTGTTGCCTTTTTTATAATGACTCTTTCAGTACCATGTAGAAATTCATTCACTAAAGTAAAAGTCAACCAATTAAGAATTCACCCAGTGTCTTTACTTATATTAATGTAATCATTCAGTCAGTAAGCATGTACTCGTGCAGTGAGCCAGGCTTTACGGAATGGAGTGATTCAAAGTGCTATGTATTATGCATGTAGTGGTGTAATAACCTTCACATTTGTGCTTCAGGACTACAATTCCCCACTCACTATACATACCAGGGGTCTCCAACCAGTAGCTCGGGAGCTACTGGTAGCTCACCAGCAACCTGAGAGTAGCTCTCAGAGGTGAAGCCAAAGCAAGCCAATCTCTGAGATTTTGTATATATTAAAGAAGGTAGCACTACTCATTTCACTACCCTTAAGAGTTACAGACAGCCAAACCAATGGCAGGGCCTGTTGATAACACTCAAACACACACTGTGGTGGCGTATCAATCAATCAATCAATCAATCAATCAGGGATGTATAGAGCGCACTACTCACCTGTGAGGGTTTCCAGGCACTGGGGGAGTGTGTGGGGGGATTTGTGCAGCTTTGGTCATTCGAAAAGCCAGGTCTTATGGCTCTTCATGAATGCTTTCAGTGTGGGGCTTCATCTGATGCTGCGGGGGGAGTTCATTCCAGGTCTTGGCCATGATGTTGGAGAAGGGTGTGCCTGCTGTCTGGTTCTGTGGATACAGAGGATTTCAACCAAGGCCTGGTCAGTGGAGTGGAGGTTTCTTTTGGGGGCGTAGAAGGAGTTTGAGGTATTGGAGCCCTGTGTTGTGGAGGGTTTTATAGGTGTGTGTGAGCAGCTTGAAGGTCATTCTTTTTTCGACGGGGAGCAAGTGGAGTTCTCGTTTATGCTGGGTAATGTGGTCTTGCCATGGGATGCTGAGGATGAGTCTGGCTGCGGTGTTCTGGACAGTCTGAAGTTTGTGGAGTAGAGACTTGTTGATTCCGGCATAGAGGGCGTTCTCGTAGTCCAGCCTGCTGGTAATGAGTGCATGGGTGATGTTCTTCCTTGATTCAGAGGGTGGGTCCATTTGAAGGTCTTGCTGAGTATGTGAAGGGTGTTGAAGCATGTGGAAGCTGCAGCGTTGGCCTATGGATCTGTCACATGAAACATGCCTATCCATTTTAAATCTAAGTTGGGGAGACTTACTGCTGTGGTAATACCATCTGTGGCACACTGCATGTGATGATTTGAATTTTTACTTGATTAGAAGCATTTAATATTGATAAACGTTTTCCTAGCATTCTGCTGATATCTTTACCTGGAATTTTTTGGTGGTTACTTCTGATAATTGTGCATAGGTGGTCATAGTGTAATGTTAATACATACCCCAGCACAACCCCCTACACTTCACAAACACCACTATACTACCCTAAACCCTAAAACACTACCCCCTGCAGTAGATGAACACCACTGCACTATCCTAAACCCTAAAACACTACCCCCAGCACAACCCCCTACACTACACAAATACCACTGCACTACCCTAAACCCTAAATCTACCACCAACACGATCCCCTACTCTACACAAACACCAATGCACTACCGTAAACCCTAAATCTACCCTCAGCACTACCCGTTCACTACACAAACATCACTACACTACCCTAAACCCTAAAACACTGCCTCCAACACTTATACAAACAGCACTTCATTAATTCATAAATATAGTAACTCATACTAAGGGCCTCATTAGGATGGCGGACGGACCTGCGTCCGCCCGCCACCCCCGTGGAAGAGGGACCGTCCGCATGGGCAGCGGCGGTCCCTCCATGCAAATTAGGATGTGACCGCCACCCTGGCGGTCACATCCTGGATCTTTAACCTTGCGGCGGGTGCTGCTTGAAGCAGCACCCGCCGCAAGGTTAAAAAAGCATGTTTCACATTTACATGCACAAAGCGGCAGGCACCGTGTGGTGCCTGCCGCTTTTTGCATGCAAATGCAGGGGGTACCATAGGTACCCCCCATGTGCACCCCTACACCCCCTTTATACTGGGGGCCCGCAAGGGCCCCCCAGAAGCAAAGGTCCACATGCTTCCTAATTTGGCTGACGGTGTCTTCCAGACACCGCCACCAAATGGCCCGGCAAAACCCGTGGATCAGCGGCGGACGGACCTGCCGTCTGCCGCTGGTCCCACCACATTCCCACCGCCATCCTAATCTGGCGGTGGGTGTTTGATGTGGCCGCGGCGGTGAATCCGCATTCTCCGGGCCGGCAGTGGCTTCCGCCGGCCTGGAGGATGCGGATTCACCGCCATCCTAATGAGGCCCTTAGTGTTATAAAATCACTATTACAAGTATACAGTTATCCATACAGTTACTCATGCAATCACCGAGTCATATGTATACTTATTTATATACAACAAATGTCACATACACTGCCTTTTATTTTTGTACTTTGTTGGACATGTATCATTGAGAGATATATTTGCTCATCACCACACCCATAAAGATATTAACTCACCCAAACAATTGTTGTAACATGTAGTCTTAATGTCATATACCTACTGAATCAACTATTCACACATCTTTGGGCAGTTAGTCACCCCCCACCGAACCACACACACATTCACTCTCCCATACAAATACTCAGTTAACTAATCAATAGGTAATATAGACCATCAGGGGGCCTCTGCGTATGGGCGGGCATACACTTAGGGTTCACTGTGAAGCGTTTGGACACCCACACACCGGACATTCTTTGTATTCTCCTCTCTAAGGTAAACTTCCCCAATCTGGCAGTTATTAATGTTTATTCTAGGCCAGTTAAATATGGGTGCACGTCGCCAACTTTGGATCATTTGGCGGCCTTACTTGCTACTCTATCGGGGAACATATTCCTCATAGTAGGTGGCGACTTTAATTGCCACTTTGAACCCCTAAATGGGCTGACACGACCGATTACATCAGAGGAGTATGCAATACTATCAATCCCGGAAGCTAATGCTTATCCAATAAGGGGATGGACCCCCTTGGTCCTCCAAATGACATCCTTAACATTGACACATTCGCTCAGGGCCTATAACGGTCGGTTCCCAGATGATAACCTGGGGCACTTTACATATAATAAGTTAGCCCAGGAATCGATAATAGATTATATTTTCATTAATATTGAAATGTGGAACAAAATATTAAAGTTTCGCGTCTATCCGAGGGCCGAAAGTGATCACAACCCGTTGGTAGTAACACTTGAAGCACATATTCTGGAATCGGGGGAAGTTCTAGAATATAACCACCCCGATAATTTAATAGTGGCTGAGGGAGGTCGACGCATTCGTTGGGGTGCAATATGCCAGTCTGAAGCCACCATAGCGGGAATGTATTCAAGCGCCATCCCAATGTTGGAAAAGGCAAGTCTTCTTGCAGGCAAAGGTTATTGTGAGGAAAATAACTTGGAAATGGGAAAAATCCACCAGGACCTGGTTGAAACTTTGGCACCCTTTTTTTATAGTTATAAATTAACCGAGAGTAAACAACTAAGAGGAAAAAGTTCTTGGTATAACTTGGCATGCAGAAATGCGAAAGGAGTTCTTCTGACATGCCTTAGAGAGGGCGATAGGACTAGTATTAAGGAAAGTAGGTATTTTTTTAAACAAATGATCACGTCTGCGAAAGCAGAGTGGGAATTGGGAAGAGGGCAGGCAATTAAAAATGCCTTAGATCATAAAGATACTAGAGGCTTCTGGAATTTAGTCCTTAATGGACGAGCAGAAGGCAAGTCTACTATGGAGCCCAATATTAGTGAGGAAGCCTGGCGCCTTCATTTTAAAAATGTATATTCCAGTTATAAAACAACCCCAAGTCTGACTGGGAATACATGTAAATCATTAACTTTAACTCCACATATGGATGCTCCGATCTGTACTTTAGTTGAGGTATCATCTGCAATTAAGAAGGTACTACCAAATAAGGCCTAGATAGAATTCCTGGGGAACTGTACAGAAGTGAACAGGCAGTGTGGGTCCCATATTTTCAACTACTTTTTAATGCGATCCTTAATGGATTGTCTCCCCCCCCCCCCCCACATGGGCTGGGGTGGAGATTATCCCTATTTACAAAATAGGATCTCCAATTGACCCTTTAAATTATAGACCCATTAGTCTCATTGATGTGTCCCAAAAAATATACGCTAGAGTCCTATTGGCCAGACTTCACGAATGGATGGAGGATCATGATATCCTAACTCCCCATCAAGCTGGATTCAGAAGTCGAATCTCGACCATAGATCAGTTGTTTAGGTTACAACTGATCTATTGGAAGCACATAGTACTTGAGGGTGGAAGTCTGTATCTTACATTCGTGGATTTAAAATCTGCCTTTGATATGGTGGATCACGATCAGTTGTGGGCCATTTTGTTAGATATGTGTGTTCCACCGCATCTATGCCATCTGTTTAGGTGCGCTCCACGAGGGAACATTTGCTAGGGTGAGGTTCGGCAAGAACGGCAAATTGATATCTCCCTTTCCTGTAGAAAAGGGGGTGAGACAGGGTTGTGTGCTTGCACCTGCTCTTTTCTCCCTCTTTCTTAACGGATTGATTGAAGACCTTCTTGCGGTTAAAGATATTGACCCACCAAATTTGGCAAACTGCAAATTCCCTGCATTGATGTTTGCAGATGACACCCTGCTCCTCTCTAAATCAACTATGGGAATGCAGCGTGTCTTAGAGGAATTTAGCCAGTTTTGCAAGAGGAGGAATCTGGTGGTTAACATTACCAAGACAAAATACATGGTTTTTAATGCAAATTCCACCAACTGCCCACATCCTAGGATGGATGGCAGCTCATTAGATAGGGTTTCTATCTTTGACTATCTCGGACTTACCTTAAATGATAGAAATGAGGTGGGAACCACAAATTAATAAGGCAAATTTAAAGCTAACCCAGGCCATGGGAGGGATCCTTAAATTACATCGAAATTCGGCCCTAAAAGACATAAGCCCATCATTAGAGATTTTTTAACTACAAGCTAGGGGATCTACCCTATATGGGGCAGAACTGTGGGGGCATTGCCAGGCGAATACTCTCACAGTAACTGAAAATGGTTTTATGAGGCAGATTTTAAGCCTCCCAAAAAACACTCCCCTTGTACCGCTTAGAATGGATTTGGGCATCTGCCCTATAGCAGATCTAATATCGGCGCGCCCATTGATGTATTGGCAGCGCCTCCGGAGTACCCCAGAATTGGTCAATTATAGGGATGAATTAAAAGTGGTACTGTCTATGTTGGGGGCGGGTAGGATCCCTTGGCTGGCTTTTATTAGGGACTCATTTAGAGCAATGGGTAGGGAAGATCTATGGACTAAACCTGAAGTTTCATGTGCGGAAATTTCCAAAAAGTCCTTAGCATGTTCCGTGAAGGAATACAAGTTGACATGCACTGTACAGACTGTGGAGTCCTCGAGTCTAACTTATGGGTTCTTGGATTTCAAGTGTCATTATAAGTTTGAGCAAGTGATAGACACCATTCAACCTGTCTTAGCAAAAAAACTGTATCTCCAATTCAGATATGGGACATTGCAGCTTAACGCCCGAACATATAGGTGGGGAGGCACTTTGGGTCGTCCCTGTCCTGGGTGTTCAACGGAGGAAGAAACCGTGATTCACGTGGTCTTCTTCTGTCCGGCATACAGGAGCGCCCGATCTACGTGGATGATCCACTTTGCAGGAACCTGGGAATTAGAAATTATATAGAAATGTACAGGATTTTAAAAACAAATACTGACCCGGTTTTTGCTGTTGTGATCTCAAAATTTTTACTTGCGATGTGGTCAAAGCGTAGGTATCTCCTTAATAGCCGCAATGTGGTCTCTGGGGACTCGTAGTGTGGCTACGCGGTGCAAGAATTATATGAGATTCATTGACAGTTGCACGGTGAGCTCTCGGAACTTGTATTTTGCTTATGTTTTGTTAGAATTATGCGAGTTCTATTATAGATACCTATACACCTGCTATACCATTAGAATTGAAACAAACTTTACGATTATTAGTTGAGGAAGACTGATAGACACTTTTGAATATGACATTTTTTATCTGTTTTAAACTTTTGATATTAACTTATATTTTTAGATATTTTAGTACTTCCCATTTTGATGTATTTTACCTGCCGAATTCCCAAAAAAGTGTGCCCATATTTGCTTTAATGCTATGCATTTTTGTATTTGTGAATGTACTATTCCTCTGATTCTCTCAGTAGCTTGTCCTTTTGTTTTTATGTGCTTTTATGGCTGTAATAGCCGAAATAAAGTTAATAAATGAAATGAATGAAATATAGACTTTCACGTAGCTAATAACCAACTGGTGCAGCAGTTTACAGAACAACTGACAAAGTAATACAGATATTCACACAGTTTACTCACTAACCAATATATTTAGGGAGACACTATAAATTACTCAAGTAAAAAATCAATCACACTGCTACTAAATCCTTTATCCAGATTTTTTTATATCCACTTATTCTTCAATGCAGATTGCTATATATATATAATACATATTTAAATAACAAACCAAACCACATTCACTGGATGCTGTCATCAGTGATGTCATGTGATGTCATATGAGATGTCATCAGTGATGTGATCAGTGATGTCACTGACCATGTCATGAATGATGTAATATATATATACGTTAAGAGCTGCGTATGAAGGGGCCGTATTTAGAAGGAAAGGAAAAATCATGCAGGGTAACTTTTTCTCTCCTTGTAAATATGGAGGAGCCACCTGCGCAACAGTACGTCACAAAGAGTGACGTCCTGGTGGCACAGAGAGCTTGTAAATCTGCTGCAGAATTGTTTTAATTTCTCCTAATTTTTTTCTTCCAATATATGCTACAATGCACAGCATACATTGTGGAGAAAAATGCCTTCACTGATTGTTTTTGTGCAGGAAGGTGTGTCTTCCTGCACAAAAACAAACTCTACACGACACAGATATTCTTGCACCATGGTGCAAGGGTGCCTTTATCACCACATGCCTGCAGTTTAAGCAGCAGTGCAGAGGGAAGGACAAACTTCCAACATATGTATGTACATATGTTGCATCTCTGTGCTTCGGAAGTAGCTCAGCACGCTGTGTCATGCTACAGCACCTCCTTATAGTTCTGCAGTTATACATTCACCATATACCACAAATGCATTCGTTAGTCAATTATGCAGTACGTATACATTTATGTAAACTTTCACACACTAGCATATAAATTTAGCTATTTCTTTAACCAGAGTAGTTAGTTCTGAAAAGAAAGTTTTTTTTGTTTTTTGTACTTTTATACATTTTTTATTTTTTTAAACGTTTTTTCTTGTTTTGGGTTTTTTAAAAAAGAAAAAAAAGTCAACAGGACGAACAAAACCATGAACCTTGAGGGAATAAAAAAAAAATAGCATCGATGGTCATCAATTGCTCTGCAAACTAGGTCTACTGATTGCTCCCCATAACAAATTATTGCACTTCACGCAGTGCATTCTAACTTTCACGAATTGGGGACGTATGTCTAGTAGTGATGTTAAAGGTGATGTCGCAGAGGTACTTGCTATTGCCGGTGGTGGAGGTGCATTTTGATGCAGTCTTCTACATTCTTCATGAGCATAGTTCACAGGATTCATGGATTGGAGGTGCTTGCTCATACTAGCAGTGCCACAGGAGTATTTCTTGTTTGGATCTCCTCTGGACAGTACTGCCTGGCAAATCTTGCATGTTACTTTGGTGGTATTACATTTCTTTTCTCCCCCCCCCCCAGAAAAGTAAAACATTTCCATACCATGGATGTGTATCTTTTGGGAAGGTGAGGTTCTGGTAGAAATTGTTCAGTAACAAAATCATCAGAATCAGATGATTCTTGCAGTGGTGTAGCCATTTTTTACTCCAAAAAAGAAGTTCAGGTTTCCAATTAACAAAAAGTGGACAGGTCTTCTCCTAAGAAGCTCTAAGAAGAGTAATTGAAATGGATGGGGTTCTTCAATAGTTAGAACAGTAAGTGTTATAAACCAATTAAATCTCTTTTTTTTGGTCACATGGGATCCACGTTGGGTGCGTACATGCAGCACGAATCTAGCACGACTTCTCCAAATTGCATTTAAAAGTAATAAAAGTTTATTAAAACTAAAAGAATATTATTTTTCCCCTTAATATTTATATTAAATATATATAAGTGCAAATGCTCCAATCTCGTTCAAATCGCCGTTTCTGCAGCGCTCAATCCGGGTGCGGCACCCTGCAGCTGAACCACGCTGCTACCAATTTCCACACAATCCCTCAAGCAGAGAGACAAACGGGTCGCACTCCCAAGGTCGTTTTACAAATTTTCTTTTATTTTCCTTACATTCTCTTTGATTGTGGCAAAGGGCAGTTTAAACGATCTATGCGTTTCAATATCCCAGATATATATATATCTTTTTTAACATCGAAAATTTTGCGGAAGTCGTGCGCCCACCGCGTTGAACACGTGGATGACGTTATGCGGAAACGCGCGCGTGGTGTGGCTTGATACGTATATGTTGCGTATGCGCTTGAAGTCACGTACAGGTCCCATAGCAATCGTGCCTGAAAATACGCACCCATCGCACACCCTACGCGGATCCTACAGTGGAATTCTAAAATGACGGCTATGTTCTGCGCAGTAGTTGAGAGAGGTGCGTTTTGCGTGTGCGACTCCTCAAAAAAATTAAAAAACAGAAAATATTATAAAATATTTTCAAAAATGTATATATATTACATTAAAAAATATATATATTAAAAATGTGTAATGTAATCTAAAAAATAAGATATCTAAAATACATATATTAAAAAAAAATTAAATCAGATTCAAAAAACATAAATATAACAATTAACACATTTAAAAATTGTTATTGAAAAAATCTTTCGAAATCACTGAAAAAACCTTGGGTTTCAGGCAGGTTATACTATGGAATTATCTTTTAAAAAAACCTTCGAAATTCACTGAAAAAAACATAGGTTTCAGGCAGGTTATAGTTAGGATTTATAATTTAAAAATCTTAGAAATTCACTGAAAAAAACATAGGTTTCAAGTAGGTTATAGTTAGGAATTATCATTTAAAAAAAAAACTTTGAAATTCACTGAAAAAACCATAGATTTCAAGCAGGTTATAGTTAGGAATTAGCCTTTAAAAAAACCTTAGAAATTCACAGAAAAAACATAGGTTTTAGGGGTGTTATAGTTAGCTGAACATTTCACTCATACAAAACCATTGAAATTCCTCTGTTATACTTAGTTGTACTAACTGTAACTCTCGCGCCCCCAATCCAATGGTGATGATGTCACATATTACATCATTCATGACATGGTCAGTGACATCACTGATGACATCACTGATGACATCTCCAATGACATCACTGATGACATCACTGATGACATCATCCATGTGACAATCAGATACACCTCATCATACACTACTATAATCTTTCATCAGTCACTGTAAAATAGAGTACCATATTTTAATCCATTGACACAGCAATACAAGTATCTAAAAATCCCACTCAGTGATTCCTAGTTCTACACACACATCTAATCAATTACCGATAGATTCACTCACACTTGTTGTCAATGATCAATAGAACACAATCAAATATACTTATATACTTATATTGACATTACACACCAGCACACATACTATTCAGTTATGCAGTCATCCTCCTCACTTTTGCAAACAATGTATCTTATTTATATTTACTCAGCTATACACTTATACAAATAGCACTTCATTTATTCATATAGATAGTAACTCATACTTAGTGTGTTATGAAATTACTATTACAAGCATACAGTTATCTATACAGTCACTCATGCAATTAATGTGTTTTATGTACACTTATTTATATACAACAACTGTCACATACACTGTCGTTTATTTTTTCTACTTTGTTGGACATGTACCATTGAGAAATGTTGTTGCTCATCACCACACCCATAAAGATATTCACTCACCCAAACAACTATTATAACACGTATTCTTAACCTCATATACGTACTGATTTAACTATTCACATATCTTTGGGAAGTCATAGATCCCCCACCGAACCAAACACATTTACTCAACATTAGAAATAAACCGTTAACTAATCAATAACTAATATAGACTTTCACGTAGCTAGTAACCAACTGGTGCAGCAGTTTACACAACAACTGACCAAGTAATACAGATATTCACACAATTTAGTCACTATCCAATATATTTAGTGTGACACTATAAATTACTCAAGTAAACAATCAATCACACTGCTACTAAATCGTTTAACCAGATTTTTTTATATTCACTCATTCTTCAATGCAGATTGCTATATATATAATACATATTTAAATAACAAGCCAAACCACATTCACTGGGGGCTGTCATCAGTGATGTCATGTGATGTCATATGAGATGTCATCAGTGATGTGATCAGTGATGTCACTGACCATGTCATGAATGATGTAATATATATACGTTAAGAGCTGCGTATGAAGGGGCCGTATTTAGAAGGAAAGGAAAAATCATGCAGGGTAACTTTTTCTCTCCTTGTAAATATGGAGGAACCACCTGTGCAACAGTACGTCACAAAGAGTGACGTCCTGGTGGCGCAGAGAGCTTTTAAATCTGCCGCAGAATTGTTTTCATTTCTCCTCATTTTTTTTCTTCCAATATATGCTACAATGCACAGCATACATTGTGGAGAAAAATGCCTTCACTGATTGTTTTTGTGCAGGAAGGTGTGTCTTCCTGCACAAAAACAAACTCTACACGACACAGATATTCTTGCACCATGGTGCAAGCGTGCCTTTATCACCACATGCCTGCAGTTTAAGCAACAGTGCAGAGGGAAGGACAGACTTCCAACATATGTATGTACATATGTTGCATCTCTGTGCTTCGGAAGTAGCTCAGCACGCCGTAGCTATGGAGCTTACAGTGTCATGCTACAGCACTTCCTCATAGTTCTGCAGTTATACATTCACCATATACCACAAATGCATTCTTTAGTCAATTATGGCAGTCGATGGAGAGACCGAGAGGACGCCTAAGAGAAAGCTGCTGGAAGCACTGAAGATTGACAAAAATCTCAGTAGGTCCTTCCACCTCTGCCCTCCCATGGAGCAAGTAGGCTAGATTATAGGAGTCACTCATTAGGTTACTAACCAAGAAGGGTAGTTGTAATTCACAGCCCCTTCACACATTAGTAGCAGGTCCATTTTTCTGTCACTAGGTGCCGGGAAGTGGACCTCTAGGTTATAACCTCCCCTTTGGTCCTGAAGAATGCTGCGTACCCTTCGGGGACACTTTAGGAAAAACATGTCGACCCTTTAATACACGGTGAGGGGAGATTAATGCCCCATATCACCGACCACTTCTTTTTACTACCATACCTTGGATCCCTGAATAAACTTAGGATATGGAGAAGGGTAATGGTTTTTAATACACTTTTTCACTCCCCTCATGGCCATCATTCAGATTTAGAAGTGCATCCCTGTCTCCAGGTGTATGCCCGCCCTCTATCAAACCAAGTTTTTAGAGGGCGAGGACAGCCGATGATGAAGCATGACACCGGGAGGGGTGTGAGGCCAGTCCGCAACTTTTTATGAGATGCCCTCATTGGCAACGCATCTCTCCCTAACTCTGGAGATACCTTTAGGAACACAATCTAGAGGCAGTCTTCTTTTGTGGATTCATAGTAGAGTGGAGGCTGACTTGCCCCATAGCCCTGAGCCTCTGGTTCCCACCCTTGGCATCTGCTGAGGTTAGTGTGTATATCTGTCACTGACCATGTCATGAATGATGTAATATGTGACATCATCACCAGTGGATTGCGGGCGCGAGCGTTACAGTTAGTACAACTGACTATAACAGAGGAATTTCAATGGTTTTGTATGAGTGAAATGTCCAGCTAACTATAACACCCCTAAAACCTATGGTTTTCAGTGAATATATATATATATATATATATATATATATATATATTCACCATCGCTCTCCAAACAAAAGCAGTCTGTGCGCTACACTTTTAGTTTAATGTCAGCTGAATACTGCTAGACGTGTTTCGTCTGTCCTGCAGGCTTGGTCACAAGCAATTAAATAACGTTTTCAGTGCATTTTTAACTCAAAGTGAAAACAAGTCACATGATGGACTGCAATAATAGAGTAGGACAACAGACTGGTAGTTTTGTTAAGAAATTAATGTCAGATTCAACAATTAAAGGAGAATCCTACTGCATGCTGTATTGTAAAATAATAGACTTTACAATTCATCACCACGCTAAATAACAATCTCCAATGTATATTGTATATCGCTCTTTCGCTCTAACATGTGCAATTTGACCATAGTGGTCTGGAATACTGCATGTAAATAAGTTAGGTGATATGGTAATATTGCAGCTACGGATTTACCTTCTCTGCCAAAGTGGGCATGAATTACTAATGTATAATGCAATCTCCACAATTATGCCAAAGTGGGCTAATCCAAGATACAAAACCAGTGTCACTTACAAATTTTATACAGCATCCAAAATGTCATTAAATACTCCATTGTAGTCAAAACATCCGTGAAAAAGTGCTCCTATAAAACAGTGAGATTTAAAACAACCAGAAGAGAGGAGAAGCATTATAAATGGGTATGTAAATCTTCCTACATACATACATATATATATATATATATATATAGATATATATATATCTATATATATATATATCTATATATATATATATATATATATATGAAGAAAACACCATTCATTTCGGTAAGTTGACCAGGAATAACGAGAGTGAGCCCAGAATTTGTGCTGAATTTTCGGTGATTTATTTAGTAATCCCACCAGCCATCCGCCATAACGCGTTTCACCTCCCAAACGAGGCTTGATCACATGACGTTGATTGAAACAAACAAGGGTCTTAAATATATCAAAACATGGGAGCGGCTTAGCGCTTAAAGTGATATGTGCATAGACAGACTTTCCCAATGCCGCCCCATAAATATCGAAAACGGCAAAAGTACAAAATAGAGGGACAGTGCCCAACGTCTTCAAATTCAATACATTGCTGAAAAACGGCATACAACATATCTACCAGTATTTTAGTAATACATATAAAAAAAGAAGCACATCATATCCAAAACAGGTTCATTGAAAAATAGATTATTCAATATTATCAAAAATATATATATATATCAATGGAAGTATTACACTGTATATATACAAGTTATTTACAAAAAGATATCACAAAATATATATGATTTTTTTTTCTTTTTTTTTTTTTCTCTCAATTTATCTATATACACCAACTCAGTATTTACATATTTACACATGAAACAGATTCGCCATTTAATCTAGAAACTCTAAATGCATGTGCATTCATGTGTCAATCTGAAAATATAAATCCATAAAATCTTTTTCAATTAATGCTGGATAGGAGTCGCTTCAGCAATAAAGAATTTAATGCCGTTACATTTAGAAAAGGGTATCCAATAGCACTGCGCTTCTAAGTGATGTGTAAGACCCTTGCAGGCAGCTGTGAACTCATAAGTATATACACCCTATATAAAGTGCTTGTGTTGTAAGATGAATCAAACAAAGTATAAAAAGAATTAAAAATAAATGTTTCACAGAGAAAACGGAGGAATTTATAGCGTGCCCCAGAAGGGATTTCCACTTAAATGTGAATGGTAATTAGATGTACTGAGATACCAATCATACAGTTACATTAGAGTAAGTGGAGAAAAACCTGTTACAACTGGGAATGATTAAGGAGATCATATAGATTATAGGTATGGGATCAGGTCAAAGGTGGCCCTAATTTTATCGGTATGGTATCTATAGAGATGGAATCTCAAAGGTGGAGGATGGGCCTTTATATAACCTTGAGACAGGTGTAAAGATCTTCTCGATCGTTCAGTCCAGTTGGACTCTTAGTGTTCATTTCAAGAATGCATCTTGTCTCAAGGAGACGCAATCTGCCCTCTCTGTCACCCCCCCGTTTGAGTGGCATAACTGTGTCTACTAGATAGTATTGCAAATCAATGGGGTCACTGTATATATATCTATATATATATATATATCTCCAAGAAAAATGTGGTAAAAAATGCCAGAGCGCTCAGCAGCGGGTGCAGGCTACGGGCCGAACCCAGGGCCAAATTGCAATTTTTTCACAAAATTTAGCCACACACAGCAGTCCTTCTTTATTCAAGATTTATTTACAAAACAGAGCCAGTCTGTCAACCGATGCGCTTCGGACTAGCGACCTTTGTCACGGTAGGGAGAAACTACTTTCATCATCCATTTAAGCATTTCCTGTTAAAAAACAACCCCATTGCATTATGGGAGTTGTAGTTCTTTGCAACATTCCCCAAACGACAGATAACACATTCTTGATAAATAAAGTGCTTATGAGGCTTTGTATTGCATTTTTTACAGGCATATCATTTTCTTTGCACAATGATGGACTGTAGGGTTACAAACATATGTGATAGTTCACTCTGGATAATTTTCATGTATATTTTTGATTAGTATCTGATTTGTATTGTGATATATGGTTGCTTTCATGTAGTTCATAAGGAATCCAAATTTGTATTGTTCCTTGTGTCTCACATGTTTGGCAATTCCTTATTGTTCTCACCCGTGTGTATAGTACACAATTTTTCTCAATCCTCATGTTTTTTTTGTTGCTTGTTCTTTATATCGGATTAGTACCCTTTCTACTTCATTTAGGATTGGTATCCTTATCTTTCAATCTATGCCCTATACAGAGTTCATCTGGGTACCCAGTAATTGGAAGGCTTTTTAGATGTTTTTTCTGGTTTCTCCGTATTTTTCTTTTCAAATCTGTATTCAAAGGTGAGTGTACATCTCTTCATCATTATTCAGGCCCTTCGGAGCCTTAGTTTGTAGCCGTATGATTCCATTTGTCTCAATTTTCTTCTTCGGTCACCGAGTCTTTCATTATGCATGACAGTATCCCGACCGAAAAATTCCATTTGTCTCAATTTTCTTCTTCGGTCACCGAGTCTTTCATTATGCATGAAAATATCCATAGTCAGAATGATGCGAGTTTTTTGCAAGTTGTTGCTGGTCTGGATAGCGCTGCGTTCAGTGAAGAGATGAAGTGACCTCTCCAACTCAGAAGCTTTCAGATTCGGCGAATTACAGGATTGGTGACTCCACCGCCCCAGCCTGTGACAGCTGTCAGGAAGGCATTAATGCTGGCAGAGCCTGAGAGGGTGTAGTGGACCAGCATATCTTCTAATGCAGCAGACAGCAAGACATCCTCAGAAATACCATACAATTAAAGCAGGCAGAACTGTCTCAAACCCACCTGTGCGAGGAGGAATTTTTTGCTCCTCCAAACAAGTGTGCAGAAATGTACTAGTGTTTTAAACCATAAAAAGATGTAAAGTGAACATCAGCAATATTTTTAAAACATCCATGCTATTTATTGTTTAATCCGTTTTGCATAAAAAAACTAGAGTAATTATTGTACTGCTCTGTCACGGTTTTAAATGTAAGATTTTAATAGGACTCAATATAACAGGTAACGTTCGTCAAGGTTAGGCTGGACCGCATATAATTTTCAAATTGTGAAAGACTCACCTTAATCCACTCGCCCCCACCAGTTCTTAATCGTCAGGAGGACACCACAGTTTGCACCAAACATTACCCAAGTACTAACCATCAGACTGCTACAAGTGTCATTGTTTGAGGCCGCCAAAGCTTTAAGAATGGCTTGTGGCAGGGTTCGCTGCTTTTCATGTATATTGAATTTAGAAACAACCGTTTTTCTGTTCATCTTTAAATTGCACAAGCAGCGCCAGCATGTGGTAGCTGCCAGGAGTGCAGGTTCTGGCAGTTAAGTGTCGGTGCCAAGCACCAGAAACCACTGGCTCAAATTAAGCATTAGCCTTCACAAACCCCCACACCTTCTTCATCTTCTACTCCATCTCACTATGACAATGACCTTTTAGTCTGCTTACCTGATACACATTAAAATCATTGAACAACTTCCCCCTCCAGAAACTCATTATCACCTCTCTACATTTCAATTCACTCAGACACACCAATCCAGACCCAAAACCTGTGTGAATATTTCACAAAGTACTGCACGTCATATGAATCGGATGACCAGAACTTCCACATCCCACTGAATTGACAATGCCACCCAAATTTTAGAACTTACTCTGCATAACTTACATTGCTTTTTCCTCCCAACTTGTTGAAAAACTGGACATTCTAATCAGAGACCGACAATATCAAGCAGCAAGATCCCCAAAGACAACATCTACATGTGCCTGGGCGTTTAAATTGACAGCAGAGTATTCTTCTTACCACACAAAAAGAACATTTGCAATATGGCAAGATCCCCCGGACACACCTTCAGAAAACTGGCAAAGCATCTGCCTGGATCCGCTTCAAAGCCCCTCTTAGAGATAATCAGGGAAAAATTGATACCATCAATTCCATATGGCTCAGGAGCCCTGTATGGTAGTGATGCACAGCTCCTTAACACTCTGGTCCTAAGAACATATTGGAGTATCTTTTTATTAGCTCCTGGGGCATCCCCGGCCCAAATACGGCTAGAGTTTGAAATCCCCAGCCAAAAAATAATGCTCCTGGGATCTTTTGTAAAAATTTGCCACAGACTCGCAGTTCGTAACCTGACACATTTAATCAACTCCTATGGAAAGAAATGGAGGTCCGAGGAGCATCTTTAGCACACAGGGCAGACATGGATCAGGCAATAGTAAACCTACAACCCGGTGGTGTAGAGAGTAATCCAACTCATTCCAGACATTCAAAACAATAGTAAGCAAAGACACGGGCCACTTCTCCTTCATTACAGACCGGAACATGCTGGCAAAGTGATCACACGCTTATTTGGTTATAAATAGTTACAAGGTACTGGAGATGACTTCTTCTCAGTGGTGAAATGGCAGATCATCAGGTATTGACTAGGAGAACTACCAACCCTGACCCGAGATGGCGGAACCTGAACGGCAGGAGCAAATGCCAGTTATGCAAGTACTACCAGCGATCCATCAAACATATAA
Source organism: Lissotriton helveticus (assembly GCF_964261635.1). Classification (NCBI taxonomy): domain Eukaryota; kingdom Metazoa; phylum Chordata; class Amphibia; order Caudata; family Salamandridae; genus Lissotriton; species Lissotriton helveticus. Next base: position 2,091,090,740 of record NC_136061.1, read on the forward strand.
CATGTGTGTGTCCTGCCCTCCTGACAGAGCGTACATAGTGGCTTAATTCAATCTTTCTAAGAAGAGATTGATTCCCTGCAAGCCAGTGATATTAGGCTATCGGCCCTCTGATTGAGCCAAACGTTGAGCCTTGCCTTACTACCCAAGTTCAGCTACGATGGTCTTTTATTTGCTTGCTAAAAGTTGTTGAGGAGAAGAAACACATCAAAGTTATACATACAATGTAGTCATGCTGTAAAGACTACAGACTCCAAATTCCAATTATGGATTTTTATTATAAGGCCAAACATAATTGGATATATACACACTGCAAATCAGCGAATACAGGTACAGAAAAATCATTACAGAGCCAATTCTACGCATATAATTGATTCGGCAAAAGGGACACAAGCTATAAACTCCAAGATTAGTACACAACCCAAGATGGATGAGGAGTCCAAATCCCTTTTCATTAGGAAAGAAAGCATGAAATATCTTTCCCTACACTACTCTCATGAATGATGGTTTTAGTGGGTTCCCCTATCTTAGTTCTCAAAGGTGTCAGCACGTGTAGACTTTCTTAGAAGTACTCACGTCAAATGGGTCAAAATAGCTTAAAGCTATGGAGCTCGCTCTTAAGATGCTCCTTCTCCTCCGAAAATCTAGAAGTCTGAATTTTCGATCCCTGGGCACAATACAAAAAGGATAAATTCAGCCCCCTCCTAAATGTATCATGTGACATATTATTTAATTTTTCATGGTTTCAGAGATTTTCCATGACTTCTTTAATTAAATCTTCTTCGTTTCTTGTGACCTTGGAGTGTAGATAGGCCAGGTACAGACAATATCCTCCCTTCTCGCTTCTCAGACTGTACAAAGACATTCCAGTTATCTCCTTAAACTACAAATAATGAGCATACATTCCTTCTACCTACAATGGGATGAGAGCATACTGTTCTAGCACAAACAAAGATACATTCAATTAATTCTTCAGTAGCTGAGGAAGTGAAACTATAAACAACCTGCAGCTTGAGGCCTAGACTGCGGGCAACTTTAACACATATGATTACATCAATATGAATATATTATCTTCCTACACAGGTGCATATAGAAATAACGGTGTCTTCTATTACATGTGATTTCTGTGTAACATGCACATTACATGTCTTGGTTAACAGATAGAATGAATTAATTTAAAACATAATACATAATGATACTGAAAACATAAATGAACTGAAATGAAAATGGCACTTATAAAGCACATGGGTACCCTAAGGCCTCCCAGCGCTAAGAACCGAGCCTACAGGTGAACGCTTTAGATAGCTGGGAACAAGAACGTCTTTAACTGTCTGCGGAAAGATAAATGGTCTTCTTCCAAACGAATCTAGTCTGGAAGTGTGTTCCACCTCCTGGAAGCAATGTAGGAGAATCGTCGGCCTCCACTTCCGGCCCTATAAATTCTGGGTACTATGGCCATGTGTTTATTTCTTGAACGTAGGACTCTACTGGAATGGTATGGGGAGATGATTGACTGTAAAATTGGTGGGTCTTTGGAGGCCATAATATTGTGGGTGACACAGAGGGATTTAAACTGGATCCTCTCTGCAATGGGCAACCAGTGTAGAGAGGCTATAGATGCTCGAGACGATTCTCTGCGAGGAGTATGTAGAAGCAATCTGGCTGTGCAGTTCTGAACCGTTTGGAGTCTCACTATTGTGGATCGCGGTGAGCCCAAATAAAGGGCATTCATGTAGTCCAAGCGAGAAAGAATTAGGGCTCGGACTAGCAGTTTCTTCGCATTAAAGGGCAGTAGTGGTAGAACTTTCCTTACCATCCTGAGTAGTCCGTAGCAGCATCCTGCTACCTTCTGGGCTTGCACCTTCATGTTTAGCTTATTGTCGAGCCAGACTCCCAAACTTTTTATTTGATCTTTGGGCATCGGTATGCTGCCCAGGCATTTAGGCCATAGGGAAGTGGAACCAACTGGGAGAGGTTTACCCAGAAATATCAAGTCTGTTTTTGCTCAATATAGTTGAAGAAAGGAGCGCTCCATCCAAGATGATACTTTTTCCAGACAGTTAGCTAGATTGTTTGGACTGTTTCCAGGTTGGTTAAGTGATGCTATCAATTGAGTATCGTCTGCGTATGTAACGATTTGTATGCCAAAGATTTCAACAATTTTGGCCAAGGGGCTCATGTAAATGTTAAAAAGGGTGGGGCTCAAAGATGAGCCCTGTGGCACCCCACACCTCCAGAATCCATGATTTTACTGGCTTCCTCAACGACAACAATCAGAGCTGTCTCTGTGCCCTGAGGGGGTCTAAATCCTGTTTGCGTTGAGTGCAAACAGTCATTAACTTCCAGATAGGTGGACAATGAATGAATGAATGAATGAATGAATGAATACGCATTTCTATAGCGCATGGCTACCCTAGGGCATCCCAGCGCATTTAGGAGCTAGAGAACATTGCCACTACTCAAGGAAAGAGAGAGGTCTTCAGCAGTTTCCTAAAAAGGAGATTGTTAGGTTCCAGGCAGATGGAATAGGGGAGTCGATTCCACAAGTTTGCAGCATGAAGGGCGAAGCGTCGGCCACCCATGCGTGAACGACGAATCCTGGGAACCGTCAGAAGATTTTTGTTATTTGATCTCAGTATCCTTGGAGCTTGATAGGGTTTCAGCATAGGCACGATCACCGGGGGGCCATTACCGGTGATCGACTTATGGACAGTGCACATAGCCTTAAACCAGATTCTTTGTGGCACTGGAAGCCCGTGCAGTTGAGAAAGGGCAGACCTAGCAGAGGCCTGCCTCTGGACATTCAACAGAAGTTGAGCAGCACAATTCTGAACCACTTGTAAAGCGTTAATACTCCCCTTAGGAGCACCCAGGTAGATCGCATTCGCGTAATCAAGCCTTGACAAAATGAGGGCCTGAACCAGCAGCCGCCTAGCGTCAAAAGGAAGAAGTGACAGAATCTTTCTCATAAGTCTGATAAGGCCATAGCAAGTAGCAGCCACTTTGCGTGATTGTACGGAAAGGCTAAGGTTGGAGTCCAGCCATACACCCAGACTCTTAATTTGTTTCTTGGGCAAAGGGGGTAAACCGAAACAACTAGGCCACCACGGGTCTAGATTAGGGGGGGCTGCATGTCCAAGCAGCATAATTTCCATTTTAGATCCATTCAATTTGAGGAAGGAAAGATCCATCTACTCGGCTATTTTGGTCAGACATGAGGTAATATTCTTATCACTCGTGTCACTGTTGCTGAGCGACACTACCAGCTGAGTGTCGTCAGCGTACATGACCAGCTGGACCGCCCAAGGAAGCACAATGTCTGCTAGGGGCCACATATAGATTTTGAATATTGTGGGACTCAAAGAGGATCCCTGGGGGATACCATACTGTAGGGGGGTCTGTTGTGACGGAGCCTCCTCTTCGAAGACCATAAAAGATCTATCAGTAAGAAAAGACTGCAGCCACTTGAGAGCAGTCCCCATCAACCCCACATCCATCAGTCTTTGGATCAGAATGCGGTGATTTACCGTATCGAAGGCTGCGCTGAGATCTAATAAAATAAAAGCAGCGCAGCCTCTGGTATCCACAATTTTCCTCGCCTCTTCCATCACAGCAATAAGGGCGGTCTCCGTGCCCTGCTTACTATAAATCCCATCTGAGTGGGATGTAGAGCGATATTATTCTCAACATAGGCAGCCAATAGAGAGTTTACATGCTCTTCAGCCAATTTACTGATGCCTGGCAGTAGAGAGATTGGACGGTAACTAGCCCAATCCCCCGGATCTAAATTTGTCCTGTTTAGGAGAGCCTTAATTCTCGCTTCCTTTCACAGTGGGGGAACCACTCTGGCCACAAGCGAAGAATTAATGACATCCCGAATAACTGGGGAGACAATCTCTGAAACAGAATTAAGAATCGAAGGGGGCGCGACATCGGCCGGGGATCCAGATTTAAGATTTCCTAGAAGACGCACAGTGTCTGATAAGGTAAGAGGGATAAAAGTCTCCAACTTGGCAGATGGAAGGGAGGGAGAGGAATGTGCATCAACCTCCGCTTGTGGAAATAGCGAGTAAATATTAGCGACCTTAGTGGCAAAAAAGTTTGCAATCTCATCACAGCGCTTTTGCGCATTCGTTGGGTCAGGGAGGGAGCTAGGAGGGGAAATGAGGTATTTAAAAATTTAAAAAATTTCCCTCGGAGAATTAGAGGCCAACTCAATCTTTTCCTGGTAATAGCTGGATTGAGCCGATTTTATTTTGTTCTTATATATCCTAAGTGCAGCTCTATAGTCCGCCTTACTGGAATCAGAGAAATCCTTCCTCCATTTCTGTTCGGACTGCTTACAAGATTGCTTGAGCCCTCTAAGCTCAATTGTATACCAGGTTTTCTTATTATGTCCGGTATGATGAGAAAATTCTTTCTTAGGAAGGATAGGGTCCAAAGAGGATTCCAACCAGCTATTGAAGTCATTGTAGGCTTTGATGGGGTTGGGGCAGGGTAAGGGAATGGAATTATAGATTGGTTGCCCAGTCTGGCCCAATTTTTTAGATTTTATAAAGAGTTGTGGCAAATCAAGAGGGGTCCAAACAAAAGATAGTAATGAGTGGTCTGACCAGGGGACTAAAATGGTTTCCTTCAAGAAATTATTGTCCAGGTTCGTAAAGAAAGGATCAAGCAGATGACCAAATTTATGGGTAGGACCAGTTACGATTTGTCTAAATTGAAAGGCTTCAAGGCCTGCTAAGAAGTCTTGCACATAAGTGGAATCTGAATCGTCCAGGTGAATGTTAAAGTCACCAATGATTGAAATATTAGTGGCAAGGCTAGCCAAAGTTGCGGCAATACCTGGAAGATCATTAAAAAAATTTGCATGGCCTCCTTGGGGGCGATATAAGAGGATTCCAGAAAAAGTACTGGTAGGAGAGAAGCCAATTCAAAGGATAAGCTCTCACAATCCATTACAGAGCATTTGGCCAATCTACAACTATACCAAGTTTTAAAAATAATAGCAATTCCCCCTCCGCGACCACCCTCCCGGTCCTGCCTAACCAAAGTTTAGTTAGAAGGAAGAGCTTGGACTATATCAGGGTCCGAAGCCATGTTAGTCCTGGTCTCTGTAAGAAATAGAGCATCAGGACATCTCTCTTCTAGCAGCAAATGGATTTCACTCGCATGCTTCGGCAGGGACCTACAGTTAAGATGTAAAAGGGAAAAGGATTTAGCTTCAGTCGTGCCTGAAAGAGGAGGCTCAGAAGGCAAAAATGAGAAAGTACAGTGAGGACAGTGATTAGTTTCAGCCTCAGTTAGCATGACATGCGTACAAATATCCCCCAAAACATCTCTAACCCTCAAGAGCATGACCCTGCTATAGCAGAAGTTGCCCGGGCTGGTTCGAAGGGGGGTTTACAAAATGGAGTTTACATGTTTTTCTGCAATTTTCGCGATCCATGGAAGCAGTGAAATAGGGCGGTAGTTGGAAAATACTTCAGGGTCCGCTCCTGCTTTTTTAAGCAGTGCTCTCACCATGGCTTGTTTCCATAAGGAGGGGACAATCCCTGTGCTCAAAGACAGATTAATACGTTTTAAAATAGTGGGGGCAACAGTTTGAAAAACTTGGTTCAGAATGGTAGGCGGGGCCATGTCCCTCGGGGAACCTGATTTTAGTTTATTAAGGTAGATTTTAAGAGATTTACTATCCAGGGGCGGGTAGACCTCCAGTCTGGCCACTGGTGGGCTTCCCATTTTCTCCAACTGTGGGTCAATTGAAGAGGTGGTAGCTGGAGGGAATGCAAGGTAAATAGATTGAATCTTTGTGTGAAAGAACTCTGCTATATCATTGTAGCGTCCTAGAGTATCAAACGCAGATAAGGCTGAAGATGGAAAAGTGGTTACTGCTTTAATAATTTTAAAAATTTCTCGTTGAGCGTTGGACGCTGAGGAGATTTTAATTTCGTAATACTTGGAAGGTGCTTTGCTGATTTCTAATTTGTACAGTTTCACGTCTTCTCTGTAGACATGCCTCTTCTCATCTGAGAAATCTTTCCTCCACTGTCTCTCTGATTGTTTGCACTTTAATTTCAATTCTCTAAGACCGGGAGTATACCATGCTATACACTTTAGGCCCTTTTTATTATTCTTAAACTTCTTGGTGGCACCACGTCCAAGGAGGTTTCAATCCATTCATTAAATTCATGGTTCGCTGATTCTGGGTCTCCTTCTAATCCTGGTCGAGTGTTGTTAAGGATGGCTGCCCATGGCTCAACAGAAAGCCTGGACCAGTTGCGACTAAGTTTCTTTAGTGAATCCTCAGGTGGATCACTAGTCGGTGAGGACCAATTACAAGATATCAAGTAATAGTCACTCCAGGGTAATGGGGCGGGGCTATCAACTAATAGATTAGTGTTAGTGAAAATAGATAGGGTCAAGTAAATGACCTTTAAGATGGGTTGAACCATTCACTTTTAGTTTAAGGGATAGAACCCCTAAGTTGTCAACCAATTCCTCCACATTAGATGAGGAGACATCATCAAAATGAATGTTCAAGTCTCCCAATACCGAAAAATTGGACAGGGAGCTTACTAGATTGGCTATATTTTCAGGAAGATCAGTATTAAAATGTCCGATGGCTTCTGGGGGTCAGTAAATTAGGACCCTGGGGAAAGCGCAGGTGTGCGAAAAAACGATAGCGAAAGAAATACTTTCACAATCACAAATCGACGCCTCCTTAATTTGGCAGCTAAAGGTATCCCTATGTATGATGGCTAGACCCCCTCCTCTGCTAAGTATCCGAACTTGTCTTTGGATAGCATAGTCTGGTGGTTGTGCCTGGACCACCACTGGGTCTAACCAACTACTAAACCAGGTTTCAGTCAGAAATACTACATCCGGGGTTTTTTCTTCCAAAATTAGCCTGATCACTACAGCGTGTTTGGCCATTGATCAGCAGTTAAGCAGGCACATTTTGTAATCTGAATTGGGTGGGAGAATATTACCCCCTAGAAAATACGGGTCAAGAACTAGGGAACAGTGCGGGCATTTGTTATTTAAGGCAGGTCAACTGTGAGGCCGTGTACAAACGCGGTACCCCCTTAGGAAAAATAGGGGTCCTGGCCCATGGTCCTGGTCGGGCGCGGACGGGCGTGGACGGGCGCAGATGGGCGCAGACGGGCTTGCCTTTGGCACGCCTTTGGTGCGCCAGCGGGGTGCGCTGCACGGTCGCGGCATTCGCCTCTTTTTAAATCAGGGGCAAGAGTGCCGACCGAGACAACTGAAACGCTGATCTATCCCTCCAAGATGTCTGCCACCCACCCGGAGTATTGAACACTACTCCGTCCTAGACACAAATGAGGTCAGTATACAAAAAAAATCATCAGTTAAACGTTTTTAAAAGATATTCTGTGCAAATTCACAATAAAACTTTTAAAACAAAACGGTCTGTGCGCAGCAGCCGAAAATCGGACTGCACACGTCACCTGTCAGCCCAGTTCTAGCGCGCATCGCGTCACCACTTCTTTTAAATCAGGGGCGAAAGTGCCAAACGAGACAGCTGAAACGCTGATCTATCCCGCCAAGATGTCTGCCACCCACCCGGAGTATTGAACATAACTCCGTCCCAGACACAAATGAGGTCAGTATACAAAAAAAATCATCAGTTAAAAAGTTTTTTAAAGATATTCTGGGCAAATTCGCTATAACACTTTTAAAACAAGATGGTCTGTGCGCAGCAGCTGAAAATTGGACTGCACACGTCACCTGTCAGCCCAGTTCTAGTGCGCGGTCGTGTCACCACTTCTTTTAAATCAGGGGCGAGAGTGCCAACCGAGACAGCTAAAACGCTGATCTATCCCTCCAAGATGTCTGCCACCCACCCGGAGTATTGACCACAACTCCGTCCAAGACACAAATGAGGTCAGTATACAAAAGAAATCATCAGTTAAAAGTTTTAAAAAGATATTCTGTGCAAATTCACAATAACACTTTTAAAACAAGACGGTCTGTGCGCAGCAGCCGAAATCCGACTGCACACGTCACCTGTCAGCCCAGGTGCGTTTAAACTATGAGTATGATGCACCCATACAATTAGAGTGCTGTATGCGCTCTATCACCTCTTTATCAAATTGTGGTCTTGTGCAGTAAGGAGACTAAAAACTAGACGGTAGAGTTATCCAGACTGATACTACACTATCCAGGAAATGGACTCTCTGACCCCTGTTGTGTCTTTTAGCATTCTATCGCCGTTCTTTTACTCTTGCGACAAGATTTTATGCACCCACACCTGGAATGAATGGTATTTTTGTGATGCAGTGAAACAGAGCATGAGTGTACAACACATCTATTCCTTAAATAACACTTCCTAGCGAGACATTAAATTACAATGAGGTGATGCTGCAGACAACTCAGTCATCCATCTTCTTTCATAAATGATAATGTTCTTACTTGACACTGTGTGTAGCCGACTCGCATTATAAGGCTTAGTCCTTGATCACAGCATTTCAAGAGATGACTTTCTCTTTGTATGAAACTTGTTAACTGTGGACTGGTCAGATTACTATCAAATTCACTTCTCTAACAATATTATGAAATAAATGACAAGACGCAATCTGGATTTATGACAAAAAATAGTATTGTTACAGGATAATTGGTTCAATAATATCCTCTCCGCTACCACGTCTGAATACTTTTCCTTACCTTAACCTGATCACCTGGTGATAAAAATTAGTTTTACCTGATTTTGTAAGTGGCATAACTTTTATTTTACTTAAAGAAAAGAGAAACAGACCTACTACCTCTTCCAAATGGTTTACCTACCAACGAAATTAGAAATTAAAATGAATAAAAACAGAGTTCAAAAGACACAAAACCCCTACCATGCCAAAATCCAAAATTATATTTGACATCATCTAATAATTCCCAACCCCTACCGCTACTAATCAGTCCTCCCAAGGACCTTCTAAGTGTGCAGGATTTGGAAAACATACCTTGGATAATGTTACCACAGTCTGAAACATTCTGAATCTCCCTCCTCTACCAAGGACATCCATGCTCATACCAAGGATGTCTAACTCCACCAGATCAACCTGGGAACCATTTTCCCTGTGTAATATGATCCAGATAATCTCTTACTTTCAACTATCCAGCTATTTCGCAGACCCTATCTCAGCTGCACTTATTAAAGCAAATTACTGGATGATCCTTTATAAAACTGCACATGCCCTAGGAGAAATACAAAACTGGTAAAAAGTTGACCACATATGATGAAAACTGATAATCCTAATGTAAGTGAGAACTTTAGAACAAATCTTTCCTTAGTTGGGTTAACATCAACAGAGAGCACATGCATCAGTAGGCCCAGTGCCAGCATGCTGTGACTATGTCAATTCACGCTACATCAGATCTTGCAAAGCTTTTAATCATAAATAGTCCGAAAATTCAGAACGCTGCTGCCAGATAATTTCTTAATATGAATCGACAGCAGCACTTACTACTGGCCCCTAGATAATGCATGGCTACCTTGGAAATGAAAAATCTATTTTAAAAACTTTCTGCATCCACACCAGGCAATCAATATAATTGAGCTAGTTTTTCTAAAATCGAAATGTAGGCTCTACACGCAAAGGAGGAACTTTAGATCAAGAACAGCGGCACAGTTCCTAATCATACCACAGTTCAGAAGAATATGCATAGGTGGAAGAACCTTCTCAGTACAAACCTGAAAATTATGGAATATTCTCCCTAAGAAAATAAGATCAATTAGCAAACATCTAGAATTCGGAAAATCAATATAATTGAGGCTGTTCCCTAAAATATAACTCAACTCACCTTAAGATCCATGAGATCTCAGGTTAATACGTTGCATAAAGTAAATATTCAACCAGTGGGGTGATCGTCTCACTCTTGGATCTCAATGGCTCCTGCTGGCTGCATAGCAGGGCCTGCCAGTGGAACTGAGCACTGTCACTCTTTTTGAACACATTAAAACTCTAGTTGTAGGGCTTCTCCCCCCCCACATCAGTTCATCCAGATGTCTCTGCTTTTCCATGCATCTAAACAGATGTTGTGGGCAAAGTGCTGCTGCTCTTCCCATGTGGGTTCCCGCTGCACATCTTGATAAGAACCTGCTCCTATAGCAAAATTGCCTGTGGTGCATCTATGGTAAGAACTTTACCTTGGGTAAGTGTTCTGCAAAAAATTACTGTGTGTGCATAATAGCTCAGCTCTAATGCCGTAAGTTGATACCAGCAGAGTGTTCTAAGAAAGTAGTGTATTTCTTATGCAATTATTCCTACATCTCTAAAGTCTTTTTTTTATTGCACAGCAGTCCTTATCTGAAACAGCATTTATTCCAGTTCAGCTGTACCAGGTAGCCTATTCAGTCAGTTTCCTTTGATTGACACTATACTGATGTTATTCTCCCAATCATACATGAGTGACTCAGTACAATCCCTCACTATGTAGGAGATTCCAATTTCGATTAAATAAATGTACATTTCTCTTATGTGAATATCTGAAGATTTGGCATAGATCTGGCCCCTCTGAACGTACGTTGTATACCCCTGACTTAAAGAATGTTGGTACCAGCACGCTCTTCGATGAGCATGCGTTACATGATCCTGGCTCAAAGAGGCGGGAATGCTACCTGCCCCTTCCTCTTTGTCTTCACAATGTCCCAGCAATCCAAGATATTGTCATGACAGCTTGGCTTAAAGCATCACTGTGATAAAGGGAGGAAAGAATATATTATAGCCAGGTAACCCGACCTCTTGCCCATCACCAGCAAAGGCTCAGGCTATGGATGTACTACACTCAAGCAGGGTCGTACACCAATGAGGTTGACTCATATGGCGGGAAGGATTCATTGATTAGTGCAGCCAGAAGATTTGCTGGGGGTAAATTCTTGGGTTTCTTGAACTAGTCTTGGAACAGGCTTCACTAGCTACTCTGTACCCTCCCTGCCTTCAGGTTGACAATGAGGAGAGCTTTGACGGCGTAGGGGTGGGCGTGTCCTCCCACAGCTACGCTACTTACAAGTATACTGGCTTGCATGTGTGGTTTTAGCAACAGCTACCTTGCCTGGGTCTAGTGACACCTTCCCATTGGCAGATGATCTTTCCTTTAGTATTACAATATTCCAGGAGTTCTGTCTTTCATACTTTTCAGTCACTGCAATTTCCCTGTAGAATAGGGATACGTACATGTTCTTGCTGTTATCAAAAGTCACTTGCTGTGACTGATGGCTGACAAAGTGTGGGCCTAAAGATTTAGAAAGTGTTGCAATTGCCAGACACCAACTTTCAGTGATGCATATTAGATAAACCACTTTCTCTAAAAGGAGCAGTAGGTGGAATTGTGGCTGATGTTATATTCGATGGCGCTGTAGTGTAGTTCCTATCTTCCCAATAGGCTCTGCGCATTGGAATAGTACCTACAGCAGTAAAGGCCTAGGCCAGACGTTAACTAGGTCTACTACTGTCGATACTAGACTTAATTTTTGGGTTTGCCAGCTAAGCTCAGAGTTCGCTAGAAACTTTCTCGAATGTTCAAGGAAGGATTAACTCCCCTGATTAGACAAGAAGGGATTTAGTTTCTGACAACCATAGAACATGACAACTTTGCTCTCCCCTAATCAAGAGTCAATCTCAAGAGTCGTGTGAGCACAAGGCAATTATTTTACTCAGTCAGTACGTGCATTCTTAGTCTCATCAGAATGTAGAGAAAAGGAAGAGACGGGCGTGTTCAATAAAAAGATGTTATTTATTGATCAGTCTCTTTTCTCGTACAAGAGAAATGGATCGATATTATTGCGATACTTATAGTTAAGTAAAGTGCATACATTAGAAGCAATAGTATAAAATAATACTGTAAAAACATTGATATGGTTTCTGAGCCATATGATGTTTAAAATGATTAAAATATATTTACATACACATATACATTTGACTAAACGTACTCAACTGGTGTTTCTAAATACGCCTACCCCGTGTACCTGACCTAAGTCTAATGCGTGGGCGGGAATAGAAAGTTACAGTTTAAGTTAAGTTTGTTTTTGCCAAGTGAATAACTAAAGAATTCTCTAGGAGGGGTTATTCAGTTCTGTACCTGGAAGTTAGGATGAATGAGGAATGGTATCTCTTTCTCTGCTCTCGATATTCCAGGCTGCCTGCGAGGGCTACCCGGAAGCGCCGGTGCTGGGTCTCTCGGCTTGAGATAGCAGCGCGTCTCTCAGCGCGTCAGGAAGGCGGGGCTGTTGCCTGCGGGGTCTGCTTCTGCTCTCTGCTTCGGCAAGTATGGCTGCTCCGTCTTGTCACCACGCGTGTGTTTTGCATAGGGCAAGATCGGCAATATTTATACCTTAAAGGTGCCGGGATTGACGTAAGGATGGACATAGGTACGTCAATAAAGATGTCATACGACTTGCTCGTTAGCACATTCTTTACTAAAGTTCTCTGTGAAATCAAAACAATGGCCGCACGGATTATCCAGGTTGTCATAGGTTTGATTTGTTATGAGAACGTCGTATGCCTTATCAAGGGCTGGAGGAATATCGCTTGTCTAATTAGATCTCAAGCGTTATGACCTAATCAGATAACACGTTCCTGTGCCGTAGTGTGACTGCGTCAGATAACGGTATCTGCATCATGGGGAATTTCTTGCCTCATGGGCTGACTGTTAGTTAACTAGCTAGGTAGTTTAACCAGAATAGGGTCAGGAATAGGGGGATCGATTCAGAACCTATAGAAATACACGACACCCACTCCACGCTAACTATGGTCATATCTACTAATCTATGCATAGTATAACATAGTACAACATACTATAGAGTATAGTGTATACCTTACCACCCCAAAATACATAAATGCATTTCGAAATTTTCAAATATACTGAAAAATTGCAGTCATATATATCGTATGCACTTAAGCTATGAATCAAATGCAAAAGTAAACACGCATTGTTATGCATTATTGTTTGTTGGTATATGAGAAATACACATGAAATGGCTCTTAATATGGCTATACAGAAAAAAAGTCGAAACCATTTCATCACATAAAATATATTGTGAACATACCAGTGGGCAGCTAAAGTCTATATAAAGTCTATAAAGAATCTAAAAAAATAGAAATCTTAGTTCTCTAGGAATAGTTTCTTACTTTAAGCAGAAGATCAGTGTCCCTGGAAAAAATATATAGAAAAATATTTTATGGGCTTGCTGAAAAAAGTTGCTGTCCGTGAACTGGATTGTAATTGTTCATGTGACTTTATTTTTAAAGTTGAAGGCCGAATTCAGGGAACGCCGCGTGCGAGTTTACTCAAAAGTCTCTATTTCTGTTCCGGGGAGAACATCATATCATTCAGGCTTTCGAAAAAACTGTCAACAGCTTCATGGGAAAGTTCCACTAAGTCGGAAATAGGGGTAACCATGCATTCGTGCGCATGATTGTCTCCATTGACATTCTGAATTGCATTGCTGACAGAAGGTCGTACCTGTTCGATGCTGCTTTCATCTTGAACTTCACTACTCTTCAATCGCAGTGGTGAAGATTCCAGGAATGCCGTCATCAGAATTGGCAGCCTTTGAGGGCAGCACAGTGCGTGAACCTTGGTAGGAACCAACAGTGTATCTGCATCCACTGGCGCATCCGATTGTAGCGTCAGACAGGTGTCTAACACGCATTCTTCTCCGCATAGCAGACACCTTAGTACAGGTAAAACACACCTTTGCCACATTGGTCGAAATGATAGAAACCAAGTCATGTTTAGGTCTCTAAGCCGGGAGAGTCCCAGGATTTTTGATATCCGGTCCCGGTATCCAATGGCTAGGATCGTATCTTCCATTGTCGTGAGATTTTGTTCTGTGACATGGGTTGCCATAACGAAAAATAAGGACCAGGAATAGGATTCCTGCAATTAGTCCTAGGATCAGGGGAAGTCCGCCAAAAATCGAATGGACGAAGTCTGGAAAAATACCCAGTATGGCTTTGAATGGTGTTAATGCCATCGAAAATACTGTCTTAAATACCTTTGAGACTCCTGTGGTATCAGAAATATTTAAGATTTCGCTCAGGATTTCCGCGAAATGTACGGGGGAATTGGTTGATAATAATGTATGTATCTCTGCAGTCGTCCTTGCGACTTGTAGATCATACGTTTCTTTAGATGACGTGAGCCTTGTAGGCGTCTGAAGAAGCACTGTTTTCATTCTGCTTAAAGTGTCTATTCGAATAGAAGTAATTTTCAGACCGGGCCATGCCCTTGCCTCCCTGTCTGGAAAGGAGCTGGGGAACAAAGAACGTCCACAGCACTTGACCTTCGCCGTCGTAGTGACGAGATAAGGAGTCCCGGGCATAAGACTACAGCATCTGCGGTCTACAATAAGAATGTAACTCCCATTATAGAGTCTTTGAAAGAATGGTTCTATTTCAGTTGCAGGTGCGCCTTGCTGGTGACATGAAAGGTTGTATGAATTCCCTTCACAGGCTCCATGCAAACTAATTCCGTTACACAGAAGCGTGCCGCTTAGTGACATCGCACAATTGTTGCCACTAAGAAACACTTTCTGTCCTTTGTTACTGACACATGCATGTGAATAGGGCAGGTTCCAAGTTGTTTTAAGGTACCCTTTTCCCAATTTCTCGTACATGCCAGCCTGTATATATTTTTGGCAGTATTGAAACCTGAAGGTTGAGATTGGAATATTTATGATTCCGTGTATTATCCATTCACTGACAGGTCGTTCTGACATTGTCATCGGTAATCTTTCTAGTTTTTCAATGCTCAAGATTGTATAATCAGCACCCTTCTGCGCCATACCGATTTGTCTATCAGTAAGGTTAAAGATTTGGAATAGTGACGTTGTGTTGATTAAACGCCAAGGCACATAGCCTGAACGCAGATTTTGTAACGTCCAGCCAAGCTGTACAATAGAACGCAATTGTGACTGACCATGTTGTAATAATAGTAAGTCTTGCGATAATATATCGATTGCTGAAGACACAATGCTGTCCAATGAAAAAATTCTGGAGGACAGAGTCATTAACCCATTGTCCACTACAGAAAGTGATTTTTCCAAATTAATACGGTCAATTTCACGTATTCTCTCTGCTGTTTCAATTTGAGTAACCTTCCAGGCCTCATTGTATGCTGCATATACAGAGGCTGCTATGAAACGCTTATGACGCTGTTTGCGTGGTCCCAGTATGAAATCACGCAAGTCAGCACCATCAGTAAGTAAAGTTAGGTGTTGTTTAATTTCAGGCAGTGTGGAAGACTGTAGCCATTGGAGGCATAATTTGCCCACACTGTAGGTTGTTATTATCCCTGGGTGATGTCTTTGGGGATATCTAGGGTCTGGCCTGTTCATTTTGAAACCCTGTGTTTTATTCAGGAATCTATCTTGACAGTTATTTGTATCTGTGGGCCAGATCAACCATTGTTTCCAATCAGGATGTGTTCTGTTTTGGTTAAGTATATGGTTTATGTCTATTTCTTCATCTGTATCAGAGTTATTGCTAAACATTGTTGGCTTTGGAATAGACAGGTTATTTAAATCTTTGATTTTTGCTAGGCCAAGACAGGTGGTTTGTTGGACGGTGTCATTTAAAAATATCATTTGTTCTGGGATCATGCAGGCTCTAAACAAAGCTTCTAAACCCTGTACTTGCCATTCTTTTGTACCCCAAACACTTTTCAAATCAACATGTTTGTCCCAATAATCAAATCCAAAAGTATTCATTTTTTCAAAGAAAGAATCTGAATATATCAATTTTGTGTTGGTTATCATGGTTTTCATCCCTGTCTTGTTTGACAATTTGTAATAAAATGTTTCAGCATTAGTTATGTTAAAACCTGAAAAATATGAATATTTGTCATAAACGGTTCTAGAGCTCCCTTTTGGAGGTGTAGCACAATGTTCCCATTGATTATAATTTAAAACATTTCTAGGTTGTGCAGATTTATGCAAGAAATGGTTACCATAATGGTTATAGCAATACATACTATCATAATTTGTAGAACCCTGCAAATAATCATGTTTTGTAAATTTAGCAGACATTACTAAGTCAGACATCATATTATTTATACTTTCAAAGTCCCAATCATCAGCAAATGAGTTTGGTTTTGCAAAATCACTCAAGGAGATCTTGATTTGGTGTGGATATTTCAGGATCTCGACCGGACCATAAATTTCATAGTCAGTGTTGTCCCAGGCTACCCCACCAGGTATTGGAATTGCTGTGAAGTTGGCTGAAGAAAGTTCTGAAGAAAGTTCTCGTTTCTCGACGTGTGAAGATGTGTGTGGTTTGAGGACCAAGTTGATGTTCTGACTTGCTGTGTCCATTTTAGCATATTTTCCCTCAATGAAGCGTCCCAAAGTAAATACCATGATGAGCCAAAGTATGAGGATAAATGCACCAAAACCCACCCAAAATTCAATCCATGGAGAAACCAGATATGTTTCTTTCAGTTGTTTCAAAAGCTCCTTTGCTTTGTCTTTAAAGGATTTTGATGATGGCTGTGTCTTTTGTTCGCTGAAGCCTTCAGAGGAATCATCGAAGTTGATGAAGTAACCGGATGCAGTTCTGTCAATTGTTCCAATTGGTTCAGGATTTTTGTTTCTTGCATTTTCACTTGGTACTTCTGTATAGATTGGTGTGTCTCTGCTAAATGTCTTTATTTGGGTTTTCAGAGGTCTAAGTTCTATTGCATTGTTGCATAGTCCTTGTTGTTCTTCTGTAGGCGTTTCAAATGTGATGAGCCTCTTTGTTAGGACCTCTGTACTGGTAGCAAACCTTGGTGTTCTGCTACTTATTGGGAGTCCACTTGGCCTACTGTTTGTTATCGGCCACATGTTGTGGTTTTACCAGGTCGATTGATACAACTCGGTTCTCCTTTTTTCCAGCAAGTGGCGGTAGTACAACTGATCTTGTCCCGTTGACAGACAAGACAGGAACTGCTTTTCTGTAAGAAGGCCCAAATTCCTTCTTTACCGCGATCTTTTCCCTGACTAGATCCCCGACTTTTGGAATCCAGACAGGTCTTGCTGGGACAGGTGGTGAATCTTCAGTGGTTGTTGGCTGTTGTTTCAACTGTATGTTGCTCAGGTCTTTTCTTGTTTTGTTTAAGTCCTGCAAAATAGCCAAACGGTCTTTGACATCAAAGGTTTTTTCTGTTACCACTGAAGTCTGACTATCAAGGTCAGAGATCAACATCCTAGTTCCGAATAATAATTCGTACGGACTGAATCCCTTCAGAGAATTTCTTGGCAAGTTATTTAGACTACGTTGGACACTTATTAGATGTTTGACCCACCCAGCTCCCGAACCTAATATCCTTTCTATTATAGATTGCTTTCTGTCTTGGTTTTTTCTTTACACCGTCCCATACCCTCAGGAAGGAAGTGAGAAGATTCCCGCTGGGCTGTGCTCATTTGGCCATGTTTCCCCCCCAGGCTGGTTTGCTTGAGTGAAAGAAATGGTCGAACGTAGCATGCTCTTAGCGTATATGCCATTTAGACTCGCAAATCTTGTATAATAGTCCGGACGTCAGCCAAGTGCTGGTGATCTACATTATAAGTGGAAACTAGCCTGTATATGTTAATCGCAAGCCATTCTTTTTGCTGGTAATATTATCTGCCTTGATACGACGAGGTATTAAACTGCTTCTCTCCCCACTGCGATCTCTGTTACAGTTTGGGCAGTTTTTTACAAACATGGTGTAGTGCAGGCTCATGCCTGGCCACCAGTACCGTGATTGTAATTCTTCCAGAGAATCTTTTAATTTAAGGTGTCTGTGACCCTCGCCCATGTGTGCGTCTGCGATTAACAAGTTTCTCCTGTCCATGTTTGGAATCACTCTATCCCCCACTCCAGGGATTCGAGCAAAAGGGACGGAGTTTGCATCGATTATGTATGTATAATTGAGTGGATAGTTGATCGGTAACGCTGAGCAGTCGCCTTTTGATGACGTTTTCACCGCCAGCAATGTTTCGCCGTCAATGTATTTTAATGTACGCTTTTTTCGATCTACGGGAGCCGATTTAGTGGCTGCCGCTGCGGCTGTCTCAGCCAATGAATTCCCCACAACGTGAACGCCATCACGTTGATGACTCAGTGAGTGAGTCACGTGAGTCTTTGGTAGTTCTTTCTTCAAAAGAGCTACTTGTTCCCAGAGAAGTCTCTGCTTTATTGGTGCACCTGTGTCATCTTTGTAACCGTTCTGAATCCATGTCTGCAAATCCTTGTTATATGCTTTGACGCAGAAATATGAATCTGACACTATAAGTGTCGGGAATTCGCGATCCGCATTATCTAGCGCCATTTTCAAAGCTAATATTTCAGTTTGTAGTTCTGAATTAGTTTCTACTGAGTGTGATTTTGTTAATAGAGGTCTTAGTTTACCTCCGTGCCACACTTCTTTTGTAATCTCACATGTGGGATTGTATGCATGTTCTCCCCAAACGGAGGGTTGAGCATGTCCGTCTGTATAGATTACACAGGCGTAATGTCGTAGAGGCAGAATGTCGATTGGCAGAGGATACGTCTTTTCATATTTTAGATTTTTAAATTCTTCTAATTCTGGATCAAAGTAGTAGTATACTTTGTCCGTTGTGATTGAATTCACCCATTGTATCCATTCCGGATTCAATGTTGTTGTTGGTAAATTACACGGTGTTGTTAGTGCCTCAAAGGCTGATTCAGCTGTTCTGACTGTGATATGTCTACCGTCAGCTATGTCTTTTTCTCTAGCTATTGCGGTTTGAACTGCTTGAACAATTTTTCCTTTGTTGCTGAATCTCTGTTCAGCTTTTGTGTACAAATGTGATTTGAATGCAATTGGTACCTTTTCTCCCTCATTAGAGGTCAGGTATGTGTATCCGCATTTCCCTGGGATGACTCGGATCACAAGGTTGCGTGTATTATCACGGGTTTCTAATTTTGTTTTAATTAGCATGTCTGTTTGTAAGGATCTCAAAATTTCTGTGTGTGTTTGAGTCCAACTGGATCTTTTAAAGTCTGGTTTAATTAGATCGTAAAGGGGCTTGACCCTTTCTGCGTAATTAGCAATGTAAGTTCTTCCGAAATTTAGGAAGCCTAGATTTGACTGTAGGTTTTTTAGTGTTTTAGGAGCTTGGATTACGGCACATTTCTCTAGGAAATTGTCTGCCAGGCTTTTGCCTTCACTTGATAACTCATATCCTAAGAATAGGACCGTCAGATGGGCAATTCTGGACTTTTTGAAGTTGAATTTGTAACCCTCTGCAGCGAAACCAAGTATTATGGTGTTCACTCTTTTCAAGTGAGTTTCCAAGTCATCATCTGTTAAGTAAATGTCATCGACATAAGATAATGCTTCATCATCATATTGTTGTAGTAATTCTGTTACTCTCGCTGAGAATACCCCCGGGCTATTCTTGTACCCCTGGGCTAACCGACAGAATTGTTTTTGAGTGCCATTTACTGAGAATGCAGTTAAATATCTGCTCTCTGGTGCTATGTTTTGACAAAAGAATCCGTTGGAAATGTCCAAGGTTGTTTTGTATTTTTTGCGCACTATGTTATTCATTAGTGCAGCACTGTGTGAGTTTTGCACTGCAAAAGTTTTGCAACATGTGTTAAGGTGTCGGTAATCCAAAACTAGGCGATATGAATTGTCTGGTTTGGAGACCGGAAACAAAGGATTGTTCATCTGTGAGGTGCAAGTTTCAATCACCCCCTGGTATTCTAGCTGATCTAGTATTTCATTTACTTGTTTTTTAGCTTCTTGCTTAATTGGGTACTGCCTTTGTGCAGTAGGTTGTGATTTTAACTGGATTTTGTGAGGAGGAGAATCCTCATCCCATCCTACATGATTTTTATATAAAGCAGGTGCTAAGGCCACTGCCCACTTTCTAGCAAGTGTGTATTTTTTATGAATCGGTATTTGATTCGAGAAGGCAGGCATAATTACTTCTTCGCCATGAGGGCACTCCCTGACAAACTCTGGTGGCCAGTCTTTTTCAGCTAGAAGGATGTCATAGCCCTTGGATAGGTTATCCCAAAATAGTCCCCTTATTTTCCTAGTCTTATCTCCCTCTATACGTAATGTTATCTCGTATATTTTGTGGGGCTTGCTAACTCTGGTATCTGCAGTTTCCACTTGAAGGTATTCATTCGTGTCCACTGTCTCCAGATGATTCATAAGGACTTTGCGAGCTATGCTCACCTCTGCTGCGCTGTCTAGCATTGTCTGAGCCCACTCTCCGTTTTTCAATTGTGTCCTCAGTATTCTCGGCATTGTTAACTACCTTGATACTGGCTACCTTCTTTTTTGGAAATTGTGATTTCTTTTTCAGTTGAGCAGGTTCCTTGTCTTTGGACTTGGCGTGCTCTTCTGATCGTCCTCTTCTTTCCGATTTCTGCGAGGAATTCTGAAAAGATTGAGAGGGACGTGTATCAATGTCTTGATATCTATCAGGTTTTTTAATATTATCCCTATTTCTAAGGTTATATCTATTCCCAGAGGGTTCACTCTGAGGTGACCTTTGTCTCGGGTTTGGAGATTTCTCTCTTCGCCTAGGAGACCTTCCTCTGGACTGGAATTTCTTTTCTTTTGGATTGGATTGTTTGTTTCCATCCCAGTTCTTTTTTTGTGAATTATTATTATTAAAAAATATTTTTTCTGGACTTGTAGTCAGTTGCGGTTTTACCGGTATTCCACCTAGACTATCTCTGCCTAGTTCTTCATAGGATTTTTCTATGATTCTGGCAATTTCAGCTGGTTGGTCTGCTATATCTGTCTCTTTTAACCTCTGGCGGATCGCCACGTTTGCTGCTTCACCTTTTATGTTGGCTAGTAATATAGCCGAGACCTGCTTGAAGTCTTTCAGTATTTTCATACCAAGAATTAAAGCAGGTTCTGGACCGTATTCATCTTGAATTTGTTTTAGCACATCCGGTATCACCGAAATGGATGGGACACCGTGCGTTTTTGTGTAGATGGAAGCAAAGACTGTACCCCAAGTGTCACAGTCCTCAATGTGTGGTGCGATTCCCATTGGGAGACATATAGTCAGAATCCTGTGTTTTTCCAGCGGGGTGGTGTCAGGAAACACCGCCTCTATTTGGGTAATTTTCTGTGCCAACCAGAATGGTATCTGTTCCCGTTTAGCTGGAACCTTACCTAGGCAGGATTGGATGTTCTGTGGTGTAATTTTATTTGTGTTCCCCTGGTGAGAGGTCAGCTGTGGTAGTTTAATCGCTGGCTGAATTGTAGAAGTCCGCATTACATACTGAACTAATTGTCTGTGAATTTTTAGTAGTTGTTTTAGCTGTATTAATAGCTCTGGTGCAGGCATCTCGTCGATGTCTGGATGTGGTGTGTATCCGGCTAAGACCGGCCACGTTGCTCCTGGTCTTCCTAAAGGACCGAGCCTTGTAATGTGATTATTATGTTTTAGGGCGCCATCAAATAAGAGCAAATGCTCTTGGAATTTGAGTGGTACTTCCACCTCCTCGAAAGGAGTGTACGTTTCTGGAGGAACCTCTATTTTGTAATAGTGGAAGTACTTTGTTACAGCATTTGCTGCTGGAAAATGTATCCATGTATAGTATACCTCTGTCTGCCGATATTCGTGTGCCTCGATTACGAATATGACTGTGCCACCTCTAGGTGTCAGTCCATTTTCTATAAGTTTTAAGGTTATAGATCTCCTTTTGGCGACCGGAATGAGTATTATATCCGCGTCTGCTGCTTGCATGGTAGCATCAGCATCTGCTATTTCAGTAGCTAATCTAATTGCCTCTCTTTCTCCATCACTGTCTCCCATTTTACTGACAGGATGGTATTATTTTTATTTGCAGATCAGGTTTCTTTATGGAAACAGAGATTAGGTGCACAATATTTTGGAACTGTTTTATCCTTCAACGTTGACTATACCAAGAACCATACATAGGAGTTCCCTCCTGCGAGGTTTTGGAGGATATTATAACCTTTCACCCACTCCAGACGTCTTTGGAGTATTTGGGAAAAGGGGTCTGAGTGAGAAAGCACGACTGAGTTACTCTAAATGTCTTACGTTAGTTTTATCGCCCTTTCCAAACGCGTTGGGCGCCATGTAGTGTAGTTCCTATCTTCCCAATAGGCTCTGCGCATTGGAATAGTACCTACAGCAGTAAAGGCCTAGGCCAGACGTTAACTAGGTCTACTACTGTCGATACTAGACTTCATTTTTGGGTTTGCCAGCTAAGCTCAGAGTTCGCTAGAAACTTTCTCGAATGTTCAAGGAAGGATTAACTCCCCTGATTAGACAAGAAGGGATTTAGTTTCTGACAACCATAGAACATGACAACTTTGCTCTCCCCTAATCAAGAGTCAATCTCAAGAGTCGTGTGAGCACAAGGCAATTATTTTACTCAGTCAGTACGTGCATTCTTAGTCTCATCAGAATGTAGAGAAAAGGAAGAGACGGGCGTGTTCAATAAAAAGATGTTATTTATTGATCAGTCTCTTTTCTCGTACAAGAGAAATGGATCGATATTATTGCGATACTTATAGTTAAGTAAAGTGCATACATTAGAAGCAATAGTATAAAATAATACTGTAAAAACATTGATATGGTTTCTGAGCCATATGATGTTTAAAATGATTAAAATACATTTACATACACATATACATTTGACTAAACGTACTCAACTGGTGTTTCTAAATACGCCTACCCCGTGTACCTGACCTAAGTCTAATGCGTGGGCGGGAATAGAAAGTTACAGTTTAAGTTAAGTTTGTTTTTGCCAAGTGAATAACTAAAGAATTCTCTAGGAGGGGTTATTCAGTTCTGTACCTGGAAGTTAGGATGAATGAGGAATGGTATCTCTTTCTCTGCTCTCGATATTCCAGGCTGCCTGCGAGGGCTACCCGGAAGCGCCGGTGCTGGGTCTCTCGGCTTGAGATAGCAGCGCGTCTCTCAGCGCGTCAGGAAGGCGGGGCTGTTGCCTGCGGGGTCTGCTTCTGCTCTCTGCTTCGGCAAGTATGGCTGCTCCGTCTTGTCACCACGCGTGTGTTTTGCATAGGGCAAGATCGGCAATATTTATACCTTAAAGGTGCCGGGATTGACGTAAGGATGGACATAGGTACGTCAATAAAGATGTCATACGACTTGCTCGTTAGCACATTCTTTACTAAAGTTCTCTGTGAAATCAAAACAATGGCCGCACGGATTATCCAGGTTGTCATAGGTTTGATTTGTTATGAGAACGTCGTATGCCTTATCAGGGGCTGGAGGAATATCGCTTGTCTAATTAGATCTCAAGCGTTATGACCTAATCAGATAACACGTTCCTGTGCCGTAGTGTGACTGCGTCAGATAACGGTATCTGCATCATGGGGAATTTCTTGCCTCATGGGCTGACTGTTAGTTAACTAGCTAGGTAGTTTAACCAGAATAGGGTCAGGAATAGGGGGATCGATTCAGAACCTATAGAAATACACGACAGCGCCTGTACTCATTTTTGTGCATTTATGGTGTTGCTCATAATGAAAGCTTATATACAAAGAAACCAGTGTGATTAAGGTGTGTGTCCGTAACAGGTGCCTTAGGCTTTTCTTCACTGTGACTGTCTTAACTACAGTCTTTCAGACACAGGTACAGATGTACAGTTGAAGAAAATCTTAGCAGAACCTACCTTTGTGTAGAGATGGAAAGCAGACATCCAACGTTTGCTCATACCTCTGCAGTGAACGGAGAATGCAGCTAACTCATCAATATTTGAAGACAAGCGTGTACTGTAGTCATACTTGGACATTGATTTCACCAATAATAGCAAGCATATGGCCTTATAATTTAGGTAACAGCATTTCTTCTTTTTATTTGTTGTGGCATATGCTTGCATTAAAAATAACCATCTATCCAGCTTACTAAGACCAGACCTAATGGCTTTGCCAATGCTTGTCTATTATATGAGTTGTGTTCCACCTGTAATGGGGATGCCACCTTAGATATTTGTGTTTTTGGAATAGATGTGATTTCTGGCTCTCTGGTATTTCTGTGATGTGCTCAATAACTCAGTGGCATTGTCTCCCAACATAAACTGTGATTGGCACAAACCGGAAAGGCCATCGTTCAGTCTTTGAAAGAAATCTAGAGTGAGTAAGTTTTATTGTTAAATTAATTAAATGCATTATAATATGCATTATTTGTCATTGTCAGACAAACAATAAAAAAGGATTAGGAGCCTTGTTGAGGCATTAAAACCAGAGAATACGGATCCAGTCCAGAAGTAAAGTGCTGTTGCATAGATGAGACCACAACATCTGGTAATTACACTGGAGCTAGACTGAGGTGATGCATGTGCAGTATGAAAGTGGGGGATCACTCTGTCCACAAGTTTGCGTTGAATGCCCTCAGCAGCTCAAATTCAATGCCCTTCTAGCTTCTTAGAAGAATATGTGAGGAACCTCACTGCCTTGCAGGATAATTGTTTTGGGTTTCCGCTTAGTAGAGCTATTACTGCTGGGCGACATGACCTAACGTGCAAAGTTTTTAGAGCAGGTCATAAAAGTTTTCGCCTATTGGATAAGAGGGCCGGGCACACTCATAGTATGGGGAAAAGGATTTTGTGAGAATATCTGAATTGGCATGTCCTAATAGTGAATTACAGCCATTTTCGTTTTTCACTATTGCAAGGCTACCTGTTCTCCATAGGCCAGAATGGGTAGTTAGATTATTACATTCTTATAATCCTAACTGACTCAGAGAACATGGTGACCATTTGGGTTTAGTATGCCTGAACTCAGATTGATAAAATGCATCTTTTAGTGAAGTTGGTTTTAACATTCTGTGTTTGAAAATACCACTTTTAGAAAGTAGGTATTTTCTTGCCTAACCTTTCAAGCCTGACTCTGCTAGGTTGTGTATTCCTTGTCTAGTGCTTTTGAGTGACAGGGCTGGGGGGTTCCAAGAGACAGAATGAGTCAGCCCAGTGGTGAATAGAGAGATCTGCATCTAGATGGGTGGGAGGAGTTGCACCTGAACCTTGAATAGGGCTGGGCCTCCCTTCCACAATGCTGGCTCCACCTCCTGGGGTGTGGCTGATGTCTCTGCCCTGCACAGTGAAAGAAGAGAAGGAATCCTGTCAACAAAGTGCTCCAGGGCTGTGCTTTCCCTCCACAATGCTGGCTCCACCTCCTGTGGGGTGTATGATGTTTCTGCCCTGCACTGTGAAAGGAAGAAAGGAGTCTTGTAAACAGAGTGCTCCAGAACTGGTTTGGACTGGGCAAAGGCCCCTCTCCCCTCAGAAAACAAAGGATTTTGGGGTATAAATATTGGGACCCTGATCCCATGAAATTAGATCACTTTTGGACTACAAGAAGAAACTTTTGCTGAGGAGAGGAACCTGAAGATTGGGGTATTGGCCTGCAGTGGTTGCCAGACTGCCAAAGGAAGGAGAAAGGAACTTTGTGTGCTTTATTTTCACCTTGTGAAGGATCTCCAAGGGCTTGGAAAAGAGATTGCCTCCTGCTGAAGTCTCAGGGACAACAGACTTCACCCACCAGCTCCCCAGAGTTCTTTGGAAGTGCCTGCTGCTGTTTTGGGCCTTCTGAGGGACTGCGTGTCGCAAGGAGCTGGAAGCGCGACTCAACGAGGAAGAAGCGTGTCGCCGTCGCTGCTGCTGCCGTCGCACTTCTGAACAAGGGTGTCGCCGCTGGAGCTGTTGTATTGCACCGCATCGAGAGAAGTGCCTCGCAACGAGGATGAAGCGTGTCGCCGTCGCTGTGGCTGCCGTCGCATCTCTGAACAAGGGTGTCGCCGCTTTTGCTATCGCATTGCATTGCATCGAGGAAAGCGCCTCGCATCCCCGGAGAAGTGCTCCGCCGTTGGAGCTGCTGCCGTCGCATTTCTGAACAAGGATGTCGCCGCTGTAGTTGTCGCATCATGCGGAAGCTTCTCGCAAACGTCGGAGAATAGTGTCGTGGCTGAAGCTGTTGCCGTCGCATCGCTGAACAAGGGTGTCGCCGCTGCAGCTGACGCATCCAATCGAGACTTCTTTCATCATCGGAGAAGCGTGCCGAATCTGGAAGATCTTCTGTCTTTATTTCTTTGCACCGGAACTTTGCCGCATTTCCATCGCTGCAACATTACTTGTTGTGGAAGCGCAACGCATCGTAAGGTTCATTGACGCAAAGTGTCGCATCTTAAGAACTGAACTGAACTAAGCTAAAACTACCATCTTAAGTCTAGTATTGTGGATTTTTGTCATTTAATGGTCTTGTGTTAAGTCTATGTAAAGAATACTTATTTTTGTTATAAACCTTGTGTGGTGTCCATTTGTAGTGTTGTCACTGGGTTACTGAATGTAATCACAAATACTTTACACACTGCCTCTGAGATAAGCCTGTCGGCTCGTGCCAAGCTGCCAAAGGGGTGATCAGGGGCTATTTTAGGAGTGTACACCCTTACCCTGACTAGAGGCAAGGGTCATTATTTGTCACAAGTACCTACCTGTACCAACTAGGGACCCCCAAATCTAATAGCACCTCATTGTAGTTAATAGAGATATAGGTCACATAAACTGGAGCTCTGCATGGTAGATATTTATTTGTCTATTGTAAGACCCGAATTACTGCAGAATTCCATGCTAAGATTCCAAGTGGTCAGAAATACAGTTACCCGGGCTGAATAGACACAAAGAGTTTCTATAATTAGGAGTGAAACCACCTCAGAATAGGGAATGACTATGTGGACCCAGGATTGCCAGATGGAATTCCACACAGTACTATCTGTTTTTGTGGGTTTAATGCAGACATTTACTACCTGCTCTGAGGGAATGGAAAGTGGTCACCTGACAGAGGTGAGTATTAAATGCTCCCCCTGTGCCGTGGCTGGGGTCAGCCATGGGCTGGAATAGTGGGTTTGGCTGCATTACATCCCTTTTCCTATGATATTTCACCTGCTGAATTTAACATGTATTAACTGCCTATATGTAAACAACCCTAATTTGTACCCCTGAGCTCCTGCCCAAAATCTTGTGGTCCGTTACTTCCCAGCTAGGTTAGCACTATATTAATACTGTTTGTACCGTCTGGTTGGCGAGACCTAAACAGTAAGACTAAAATACTCCTGTGGGCTGACCCAAGGTGTGATTGACAATGTCTGAAGTCAATGACTGAAGGTTCCAAAACAAAATAGGAAAATGGGTGAAGGTGGCTGTCACAAAAACATTTTAAGTAATTGAACAAATACAATATGTTCGCAATGAAAAGCACAAGAGTACTACTCATCCAATCTGAAAAGGTATTAAGTGTTCAATAAGGAAACCAAAAGGGGTGTTTTCACTTCTTCTGTATCCCACTATTGGCCTTTTCTGTGGAAGGACATTGGTTCCTATCGATACATGACATATTTACCGATTTAGACACAAAAATTTAAAATGTGCACTTTGCACACGTTGAGAAACACGATACAGAAATGAGAAACAGCACCATAAAAGTGTGCTTGAGATACATAGAAAAAGAGAAGAAACAATTGCAAAATAATGTAATGCTAATTAATAGAGTGTAATAACAAGTTAGTTATGAGAACAAATAATTAAGATGTCTTTATTGATAAAATAATGCCATTCTAGTATTATAACTTAGCATTTCTATTGCCTTCCAATGTAATGAATCA
Source organism: Lissotriton helveticus (assembly GCF_964261635.1). Classification (NCBI taxonomy): domain Eukaryota; kingdom Metazoa; phylum Chordata; class Amphibia; order Caudata; family Salamandridae; genus Lissotriton; species Lissotriton helveticus. Next base: position 2,091,118,368 of record NC_136061.1, read on the forward strand.
TAAAAATAATGTGGTGCAAATATTTGATAAAGACTTACATGGTTGATGTTTTTACTAATGACAGTCAAGAACGTATAAAGGCTAAAACGATTTTAGTTAAACGATTTTTTGAGAATAGTATACATGTATGAATGTTGAAGTTTTGTAATAGTAAGCCATAGCTAACCCTAATCATTTTCACGTGATAAAACACTGATTATTTTACTGTTATATCTTAACATGAATGGTTTGATTTATTCCATTATGCTTGATCCTAATTAAAGAATGTTCTTTTTTATGAATGAATATGTGTAGTTTTCCACATTCTTTGCTAAATTGCATTATTTCATAGCTTAATACAATGGTAGCCAACCAACTATCATCTGATCCCCCTTCTGGATGGGGCAGGCAAAGTGATAGGGGAAGTCTTGTTAAATCATCTCCAGGGAGGGGTAGACACCCATAGCATCTTGACTGAAGTCCAAGCTGGCTTTTGGTCTTGAATAGGCACTAATGACCAGGCTCTCAGTCTACATATGACTGCCTATACGTTCACAACAGTTAGGAAGTCATCACTGTATCTTACATTTATAGATCTGGAAGCAGCTTTCGATCCAGTTGACAGAGGGAAGTTATTAAGATCCCTGTTAGACTTTGGGGCAGAGTTGACTCTAGTAATGGCTATAAAGGCTCTCTGCACAAGTCACACAGCTAGAGTCAGGTACGGCCTGGGTGGGGAATGCACTGAATCCATCCCGGGCAAGAAGGGCTTCTGGTAAGGCTGTGTGCTGGCACCTCTATTTTTAGTCTCTTTCTGACTGATGCAGCAGAATATTTCATGGAAGACTTTTTAGATGTTCCGAAAATAGCTGCTACAACTTTACATGGATGACGCAGTACTGATGACACAAACAGAGAATGCCACTCATAGGCTATTAAAGTGCTTTGAGGAGTACTGCGCTAAGAAGTCCTTGACCATCAATGGTAGTAAAACAAAAAGTATAGTATTAAGGCCATCTCCCAGTTTTAAGCGGACTCCATGATCGAAGGTGCTCCTTCAGAAATTGTCAAACAGTTTGACTATCTAGGTATCCGATTTTCAGAGAACTTACAGTGAAGCAACTATGTGCAGAAGGCAGCCCTAGACCTATGACAAATAGCAGGTGCGGTATTGACGTTTAGACATAAAGCCAGTGCCTGGAGCATTAGTGTTATTCTGCAGATAGACAAGCAAAGGGCAGTGATGGCTGCTCTCTATGGGGCAGAGCTCTGGAGGAAGGCAAATGTGTGATCACTTCAAGGGGCCGAGAACAACTTTCTAAGCTCCGCTAAGGCTGGAGCCAGGTGTTCCCCCTAGCAGCACTTTACGCAGAGTTACATTTTACTCCAATATCAGAAACTACAGCACTGATGCCAGCTCTCTATTAGGTAGGGTTGATAAGAAACTCCAAAGCAGGCCGGGGTATATTTAAAAACCGCAGAAGGAGCCATCTACAGGAGTGAGTTCAGGAACAGTACATGGTCGTCTCATGTGGAGCATATCCTAAGCCACCATTTTGATTTGGGCTGCATTTACTAGTCTTCAGATGCGCTAAATATGTATGTAATGTAAGCGTGACTGACTTCGGAACGGAGAGGAAAGTGGATTACAACAACGCGTGGCAGTGAGCGTTCTTTGGTGAATTACTTCGTAATGCAGTGGGGAGGCAATATATACAGAGTATATATCGGCGCAACAGTTTCAAATACAGCATTGTTTAATTAGGCTGCATCTATTTTGTCTGGCCTGTGGTAATCTTTTTAAGCAATCATTAACTATAAATACATGGTGAGAAACTAAATATATACCAATATTTTGAGGAACAAGTGTGTGAAAGAAGGAATTGCACATTAGTTCCTTACTTTTCATATATTTTTCATAAGAAAAGGATAATATTACAGAATTTAAAAACATCATGGCTCGCAGCAATATAATTAGTAAACCAGCTTTGTTCTTTAATGAAAGGGGTAATCCACATATGCGATGGAGGAACTGGCCAAGGTCTTTTGAAAATTACTTGGTGGCAATAGATGGGAAGCTATACAATCCAGAAAGGAAAAACACTATAGTTTGGGTTACTTGGTAATATTGGTCAAGAAATGTTTGCCAACCAGTGTATAAAAACTTTACCAGGTCAATTAATATATTGGGATGAATATCAAGAAGCAGTACAGTGCACAGAGAAACAATTTACAGAATACCAAATGTGATGGTAGAAAAGTATCGTTTTTGTATGCGAAAACAGCTGGAACAGGAAAATATAGAAGAGTAAATTGCAGCATTGAGAATACTAGCATCCAGTTGTCAATTCAATGAAATGGTTGACACATCAGAGATCAATTTATTTCCAGTGTCACTCTAAAACAATTCAAGATAAACCATTGGCATGCAGAACTCCAACATTACAAGAAGATATTGACATTACTAAATGCATTAAGTGGTCTTTGATTTCATCCAAAGTTTTGGCATCTGATAGTGTGCAATCGTCTAATGTGAGAAGAAGAAATATGAAAGTAAAACAAGTGACAAGTTTAAAAGTAACAGAAGTAATGGAAACAAAACTTTTATTTGTTACAGTTGTGGTTCACAAAATCATATTGCATATTTTTCAGGATGACTATATAAACAAGAGAGGGAGTGGAGAGGTAGTGTTTTTAGAGGGCACGGAGGTGGATATGTCCTCCTCTAGAATTGTTACAAAAACATATGGATCCACCCCAAAGAAAACGTTCCAAGAAGAGTGTACTCACAGGTCATGCGCTTTTCCTACAGTGGTTGGAAGCACATAGTGTTTGTTTAAATATCCCTCACCCACAAAAAGGGCCCTTGATGTCATGCTTCATCATGGGGGTCTTCCCGCCCCGCTGCGGGACGGGGTGTGCTCCTACCTACGACTATGTGGGAGCACTGATGTTCAGTACTATGTAACATGTAGAGAGTTGTGAGTGGAAGAGTCACGGGTGAGTAAAAACTGTGTGTTCAAAGGTATCTGGATCTTAAGGACGAAAATGTTTTAATATACCTTTGGAGCTGGTACTACTAAAAAGGTGGGTCGGAGGTGTCCTGCTTTAATGAGCGATCCCTCCTGTGTTTGTCAACATGTTTTGAAGCTCACAGGCTTCTTCTTCAAGACAAAAAACAGATCCCTTCTATTCTCACTACGCTATCGAAACAATGTTTGTATAGTACTAAAATCGGTGAAGTGATAAATATATATAAGGGATTATATTGAGTGGAAAAGGAACATAATCATACACAAGATACGGTACCAATTAGGTATTCTATGTGATAATTTGTTTTTGTGGAGACATTGCCCCATGAGCCTTTGAACAGGTGGGAAGGGTACCTACAATCAGATTTGACTCCAGGAAATCCCTTGCTTCGATAACACCATCCCGCGGCTCTGTCGATCATATTTTACAGGATGTCCAGCTGTTGGCAAAAGATGTATTAGGTGTTCTAAGTTTGGACATTTTGCTTTTGTTTGTAAAATTGTTGAAAGTGGGAATTTAAATAAAGGTGAAGAAAATGCTTTAGGCGAGTTTGATAAGGAAATGTGCTCCAACATTATACTCACTGTGGTGTGTATTGGAAATGTTGAACTAAGCATTAGGGCAAATTCAGGGTCACTATTTTTTTTTAGTAAGGCCTGCTGGCGTCTTGAGGGCGCTGGTTTCTTTTATTTGCTTTTACCCATTTTTAATTCATTATCTCGCTGCTGCTAATTTACTGACTGTTTTGCACGTTAGGGGGGGGACATTTATTAAACATACTGTACTGCTCGCACATCTGCACCACTGTATTTTGCACATTAGGAAGGGAACCGGCAGGCTGAGCCGGTCAGAATTTCCGACTTCCGGTGGTGAGCGGTTTAGTCTTTCCGCCACCACAACATTTAAACACACATGGAAAGGACACGCCGAGGAGGCGAGCAGCCAAAGCCAAGTGCGTCTGCGCCCGTCCACGCCTGGACCGGGACTAGGGCCACAACTCTTGGCCCTTTAGTTTCGGATGTTATGCGGTCCAGTAGCACGGAGATATACTCAATATGCCTAACCAAAATCGAGACTGCTCTAGATGTAGATTGGATAAAGGTTCTGGGTCTCCAGTTTACATGTCCCTGTGGGTATGTGCTCCCTGGCTCACATCTGACAGAAATAGTCTTGCAAGCTACTATACAGCCAAGTACTAAACCAGCTCAGGTCCTTAGACAAATAAAGAGTTACTGTGGTTGGATTAATGTAAGGTCGCTGGCTAAACACAGAGTGGAAATTGCAGATACCATCGTGTAACATAATCTGGATGTGTTATTTCTTACAGAAACATGGGCAGATCCATCATCCGACCCTGATTTTGTGGTCGGGGTCCCCCAGGGTTTTGTCTCATCTAGATTTGACAGACCTTAAAGCGAGGGGGTGGACTTGCTGTTATCTATCGCGAACATATCAGAGCTACCTTTTCTCCAGTGCCTAATCCCCACTATGAAGGGCTGAATTTCTCGATAGAACTAAACCCAAAAAATACCTTCAGGGGTACTTTGGTGTATCGCCCCCTGGGGCAAGGACTAACTTCCTCACCAATCTAGACTCATTATTAGAACCCCATCTTACCATGAAAAGGTTCACACTCTTGGGGGACTTTAACATACATATTGAGCTGCTGTCAAACAAAGACACAGTAATGTTTACTGAAACGCTAGGTATGCTGGGGCTTACTGAGCCTGTACATAAACCCACACACCAGCAGGGCACACTCTGGGTGGCATTTTCTCATCAGTTACAGGAATGACAGTTAAAAATATCCTCCCTATCGCTTGGTCAGATCACTCCCTGGTTCTATTTGAATTCCCCTCCCAAATCACACCAGTAGCTAGTACTATTAAAGCACAGGGAAAATCTTTTAAAGCATGGAATAAGATAGATACTAAAATGCTTGAACTTCAACATAACCAGACATGTCCAAGTCTGAGCATACAAGTGGATCAAGCAGTAGAGGATTATACCGACTGGCTGAACAATGCCTTCACGGTGAGGAGCCAAAGGGAAAGAACTCGGGGAATCGCAACCAACCTTCTGCGCCCTGGTTTACGGAAGCTCTGTGACTGGACAAACAAAAATGTCGGTGACTTGAAAAGCGCTGGAGAACTATGAAACAGAGGAGAAAGACAGCTATAAGCATGCTCTAGCTAATTATAAAAATTTACTGGATACTGAGAAAAAGACCTTCTTAACCAAACAAATAGAATCATCCAAAAACTCTGTAAAACAGTTGTTCCAGGTAGTGAAGAAGCTTACTACTCTTCCCAATAGCTCAGTATCAGTAAGCAGCCAATCTTTATGACGATATTGCCCGTGCTTTCAGGAATAAAGTCAATGATATATATAATATTTTTGCTGCCACTTCTAACACGGTAACCAAAGCACTTTCCATTACTGAGGTCCAAAAAAATGAGTTGTCCACCTTTTCACAAGCATCCAGTGAGCTGGTGGAAAAGCTTGTTCAAGATACCAAATCTGGATCACCTTCTGATCCGTGTCCCCCGGCAGTTCCTAAGGACATGTCGGGGAGGTAAGCCCTATTTTAACCAATATTTTTAACAATATGTTTTTAACAGGGACATTCCCAATAGCCTGGAAAGATGCAGTCATCCTCCCTCTTTTAAAAAAAGCTAATTTGGATAATTCCATTACCAGCAACTATCGCCCTATCGCTAGGCTCCCTTTTCCTGCCAAAGTAGTCGAGAAAATAATGATCAACCAACTTACCCAGTTCATTCAGAATAATGATTTACTCGACCCCTGACAATTTGGATTCTGTGCAGGGTATAGCACAGAGACAGCTCTTATCAAAGCCACCAAGGAGATTAAAGCGGTGATGGATAAGGGTGACACCGCTGTTCTGATTCTCCTCGATCTGTCAGCGGCCTTTGATACTGTGCACCATGGTACTTTGCTAATGCGCCTTGAACACGTAGGGATCAAGGACCAGGACCTTGCTTAAATAGCATCCTTTCTGAAGAACAGGAAACAGACAGTGTCCCTTGATCAGTATCAGACTACTCCCTATGTACTGCCGTGTGGGGTTCCTCAGGGCTCGTCGCTTAGTCCCTCGTTGTTCAATGTCTATGTCTCTGAACTTGCTCTATTAACAGAGCAGTTCAGTTTTAATTTGACATCTTTTGCTGACAATACACAGATTGTTATTGCTGCATATAAAAACACCTTATCCCCGGCACTGCAGTGTCAGCATTGCATGAGGGAAATTAGCCTCTGTATGGGAAGACATTGTTCAAAACTTAACTCGGACAAAACGGAAGTGGTGACCTTCTGTAATCTCCAACCAAAATGGGATGGACTGTGGTGACCAGCCGAAATAGGACAGACCCCTGAACCAGTAAAAAGGCCAAAAACCTTGGTGTGCTGATAGATAACAATCTCACTCATGCACAACAAACTAATGCAACAGTTTCAGCCACTTTTTTATCTATTGTAGAAACTCAAGAAGGTCTTGCCATACATTCCCGATGACCTTAGGAAAACAATTGTGACTACCTTTGTGTTGTCTAAGTTAGACTACTGTAACGATTTATACCTGGGATTACAGAAACAACACCTAAGGAAACTTCAGATGGTGCAGAATGCTGCGGCCAGGCTCCTATTGAATATACCGAAGCATCAATCTTTTAAAGAAGAGATCCAGAAGCTCCACTGGTTGCCTGTGGTGCTACGCTTCAAATTCAAGGTACTCTGTCTTGCCTATAAAACTCTGAATGGGACAGGACAGGTACCTCTGAAACATCTCTGTTCATGGTATCACTCAGGCAGACAATTAAGGTCCGCAAATGCCAGACTTATGTTGATACCTAGGAGTCGAACTGCTAGTTGGGGAGATCGGAGTATGGCCTATTGTGCTGCTAAACTATGGAACACTCTTCCTGCTGATATGAGAGATGTTAACTCTCTCCTTTCCTTTAGGAAAAAGCTTAAAACTTGGTTGTTTTCAAGATAACTCCCCCCTCTTCCATGTCTAAAGGTCTTACTCTAGTTCAGCGCCAAGACACCTCAGGGTATTCGAGCGCTTTAAAAGTTTCTTTAACATTAATATTAAAATAACATTAAATAATTGAAGTAGTCTTCAAAGATGTGAAAGGTGTGGAAAAGTTTCAGGATGACAAATTAATACATGCAGAAACCATACAGGAATATAATGTAATTTGTAATTTTGTTTTATGGATATTAAGCAAAAGAGATATGACTGTCTTAAAATCTAAGTGTAAATTTTTACAAAATAAGAGTGAATATTTTGGGCATATGTTAATGCAAATGGAATAAAACCAAAGGATTTAGTCTAGGCAATAAGAGAAGCACCAAAACCAAATGATAGAGAAGCACTCAAATCCTTTATGGGGGCTCAGTGAGTACTATTTACGGCTTGTTTTAGGATATGCAGATAAAGTAGAACCAATGAGGAAATTGTTGAGAAAAAGGGCAAAGTTTGGATGGAGTAAAGATCAGGAGAATGCTTTTCAAAAAACTAAAAATGCTATTGTATCAGCACCTGCCTTGCATCCATATGATTGAAATGGCAAACATATCATTACTGTGGATGCTAGCTCAGAAGGTATTGGAGCAGTATTTACAAAAAAATATGCGGACAGGAACACACAGTAGATTTCATTGCTAGGAGATTGAAGAATGCCTATCGTTTCCACAGCACCATAGAAAGAGGAACTCTATCATGTGTATGGGCTGCAGAAAAACAAAATATGTATCTGTGGGGAAAATTATTTGCGTTAGATCATTAGCCACTTATTTACATGTTGGAGGGATGTAGGAGCGGTATTGTAAAGTATTGTCCAGATTAGTCAGATTGAGTGCAAAACTGCAGGAACTTAATTTCAAAATTAGGCATATTCCTGGAGGTTTAAACATTTGTGTAGATTATTTATCTAGACTATCATTGGGGAGTATATGATGATACAACGAATTCCGTTGCAACGCATGCCTTTACCACGCATGCGTTACAACGGAATTCGTTTACCACGCCTAAACATTTCCTCGACTATTAGCGTGGTGACGTCATACGTCATTAAGAGAAAACTGCATTTTTTTCCCGATTTCTCTTAAACGACTATGATGCCGACGAGACTTATGGTGAGTTGTTTTATTTGAGGGGGAGACCCCCCCAAGCCCCCCCCACTTTTTTTTTTTACCTTTACCACATATGCCTTTACAACAAATATCGTAGTAAAGGCATGCGTGGTAAAGGCATTAGTGGTAACCACGCATGCGTTGTACTGCATGCGTGGTTAAAGATTACGTGGAAACGGCTTCGTTGTAAAGGCCGTTTCCCATCATTGGGAGATCAAATTGATGAAAGTTTAGAAGACAAGGAATGGGTTGAAGCTGCAATAGGTGTTTTCAAACATAGTGAAGAGGCAATTTCAGAAAACAGTACCACTGTTATAAAGACACTTTTGCGAAGTTATAAGTGGTGGTCAGGTATGGATTCTGATGTAAATATACTTGTAGATAATTGTGTACCGTGTTTGAGAGCTGACAAACATTGGAAAACTTGCAAAAATGATACGCATTTTCTAGACATTCCAAATGGACCATGGACCAAGGTTGCCATCGATTTTTCATTGTAAACCAATTCAATCCAGTTTGTATTATGGTGTAGTATATGTGGAATGTATAGGTAATATTTATGTGTGTCCTAGAACGTGAAAGATAGATAAGGTGTTGCATACACCTGCATGTGGGCCTAATTGATATTTATATGCTAATAAAACGTATTATGATGATTGGATGGCAATTCCTGCCATAACTCTGGGTCTAGCCATAGCCCAGTTTCCCAAATAAATACTGCAATGTCTGACTAACTGTCCAGTTTTTAACTCTTGAAAAACGTTCCCGTTGAGTATACGCAAAGCAAGACTATTTGTACGGTACATACTCAAAATATGCGCGAACATTCCACATCTGCACACTTTGGCGCACTAAAAAAAAATGTTTCACATGATTCACTTCATGTAACCTGGCGATTGACGCAACCTGCTCTGAAATCGTGCTGCATGTTAATAAACAAACGTTACAGTGCTTTACTAGCTGAGCTTTTTCAAAAATAACACCTCATCTCTTGGCTTAACAGTCAAGAATTATAAATCAATAAAAACGGATCTCCCATTTCTTTTTTAATTCAGACATCTTCGTTTGCCTCCTCAAGATCAGCGAGTGGAGGGCTTTATTGGGGATACATTCTAGAAGCTTACAGCCTGATTCATGTACGGGCCGTTTTGCGTGTCCCTAATAGCGATTCATAGCGACTCGCTATAGAGGAAACGCAAAACGGCATTCATGTACTTTTCGGGGAAAAAATAGCGACTCGCACGCGGGCGCTAAAGCCGTTAGCGACCAACTAAAAACGCAGAAAAATCGCTATTCCCGGCTACCTGCGATCGGGATTGCGACTCGCAATCCCGTGCGATCGGGATTGCGACTCGCAATCCCGTGCGATCGGGATTGCGACTCGCATTCTCGCGCGATCGGGAAAACGGGAAGACGCATTCCGAGCACCGTGATGACATCACATCCAGGAAGCAGGCAGTTCCCACCCCCAAACACCACAATGACGCTATCCTACGAGTGAGCACGTCGGAAAGCAGACGCCTAACCAGCGATAGCGACTCCAGAAACGCCTGAAATAGCGACCGCCATGTCTGAGGAACCTGTCCCTGGCCCCAGCAACAGCGCAGGACGAAAGCGCAAGCTCAAGTTCTCAGAGCAGGAGCTCGAGAACCTAATTGAAGGGGTGGTGGCCAACCATGACAGGCTGTTCGGCCTCAACTCCAGGAAGGTCCCAGAGCAGGACAAGCGGAGGATCTGGCTGGGAATAGCCTCCAGCGTAACTCGGTGGGTGTGGCCGATAGGTCCTTGGAGGAGCTAAAGAAGCGCTGGTACGACCTCCGAGGTCGTGCCAAGGAGAGGGTGGCGGAGCGCCTTGGTGAGGCATCGGGCACTGGAGGTGGCGGACCGACAGTCCCACCCAACACACCCCTGGAGGACCAGGTTGAGAACACCTTGGAGAGGGAGGCGTGCGTTGGCGTGACCCCTCTGGACTCCTCCCGCCCCACCCAAGACACCCAAGGTAAGTGGCATGCGACTGCGACCCTGTCCCCTATGACCGTCCCTGACCAAATAGGCTCACTCATTGGCACTTAGTCATGCCTATGTTGTGCATCAGGAAATGCCCTGAAGCATTGTGGGAGATGTAGTATGTCCACAATGTAGTAGTACCACAATGCAGGCAGAAAGGTTCCAAAGTACGCAAATCCACAGCCATCCAGGGAATGTCACCCAGCATGCATGTAACATCTGCACGTCTGACAGTCACATGCAACTAATGAGTATCCACTTACCCTCACAGGTGGCGCAGATAGCAGTGACAGCGAGAGGCTGCAGATTGATGAGGAGGCCCAGGAGGAGGACTCACAACCCGAAACCCAGGCACCAGCCCCTGCCGCTGCACCAACACCAGCAGCCAGGCCCCCCACCATACCTGCTCCTGCATCTGCCGCTGCACCAACACCAGCAGCCAGGCCCCCCACCGTTGTGGCCCCTGCAACTAGCATCCCACCGGCAGCCAAGGCCAGGCCCCCCACCGTAGCTGCATCTGGATCTGCCGCACCACCCGCAGCCAAGGCCAGGCCCCCCACCGTACCTGCTCCTGCATCTGCCGGCCCACCGGCAGCCAGAGCCAGGCACCCCACCAATGTGCCTCCAGTTCCTGCCGCACCAGCAACACCTGCTGCGACACCACCTGCAGCTCGTGCAACGAGATCTGGGCCTGCGACAGCGGCAACACAGCGGCCGATCAGCAGGAGGGGCAATGGGCATCTCCATGCCTGTATGAGCGTCGAGCGGCGCATGCTCAGAATCCACCAGCGCCAGTTGCAGCAGCAAGGAGCCATCCAGCTCCAGCTGCACAAAATTGGCCGCAATGTGGCGGGAGTTGGAGACAGGATGGACCGCATGACGGCGGCCATGTGCCGCATGACTGCAGCCATGGAGGATAACACTGCTGCGCTCATCAAGCACCGCAGTGTAGCAAGCAGGCGCCACCACCAGCTAATGAGCCGGCTGTCGTCCTATAGTAGGTCGAATTATGTGGCAGCAAATGCCACCACCCAGTTGTCGCGGCGCTCTCTCACCCAGCAGCACCAACTGGTCCAGTGCTGCGAGGACATAACACGGGTCCTGGAGCACCTAACCACCGCCGTGACGGCACTTCACACACCTGTGCTACCGGCCACTGTAGGGGGAGACGATGCCAGTGAGGGTGCCTCCAGCGTGAGCAGCCAATCTGCCACGCAGGTCCCGCCACCTAGGCGCAGCACCAGGGCAACGCCTGGTACAGCTGCCCAGGATGAGGATGAGCCTCACAGGCGCCTGGGCATTACGCGCCGGAGGCGCCTTTGACACTGTCTGAGGGACACTGCCACAGGCTGACGCTAAGCCTGCCAAGAACCTTCTTCACACTGCAGTATGCAGGAATACTGTAATTTGTAAATAGTTGAAACCATAACCTTTTTCTTGTGAATGAAACAAATACATTTATTTTGCTGCACACATTAGCCTTGTGTAATCATTACATTTTGCATGCAATTGTGATATGTGGGTTGGGGGAAGAGGGTGGGCTAGAAATTGTTCGCTGTGATGTGGTTGCGACGTCTGTGGCCTTCAGCTGGGTTCTCCCCGCGTGCATGGTGCGCATGTGCTGGTGGCCGGTCGTCCCCCTCAGATTCACTGCCTGAGATGTCAACAGGTATCCGGCGCTTGGTTGCAATGTTATGAAGCATTGCACAGACAGCCACAATGCGGCAGCACGCTGCAGGACTGTAATACATCGCCCCACCTGTCTTGTGCAGAATACGGAACCTGCTCTTGAGCAGGCCAAATGTCCTTTCTATACAGTTCCTTGTCCGGATGTGCGCAACATTGTAGCGCCGTTGCTGAGGTGTGGCAGGGTTGAGGTAAGGGGTCAGGAGGTATTCCCGTAGGGCGTAGCCACTGTCACCTGAATGAGAGGAGCAGATGTTGATTGCCTGTGCAGCGCAGTTACTTCATAGCAATGTGACATTGTCGACAAAGTGTACTTACCAAGTAGGTGTCCTTCCCCAAACTCTCCCCTGAGCAGTCGTGTGTGGAGTCCGCTGTGCCTGAAGATAAAGGAGTCATGGGTACTCCCTGGGTACTGGGCCACAATGTCAGTGATGATGGTCTTGGCATTGCAGACCATCTGTATGTTGAGGGAGTGGTAGGACTTCCTGTTGCGGTACATATACTCCGTGGCAGCTGGTGGGCAGATGGCGACGTGGGTACAGTCTATGCAGCCGAGGACATGGGGAAAATGGGCGACATTGTAAAATTGTATTTTTGTCAGGTCCAATTCCTGTTGGCTCGTGGGAAATGTGATGTGGCGGTGGAGCTGGCTGAGCATGGCGTCAACAAAAGTGTGGAGGCAGCGTGACATGGTGGGCTGGGATATCCCCCCAGCAGCGGCTACTATGCCCTGGAAACTGCCGGAGGCCAGGAGGTGCAGGCTGCACAATACCTGCACATGTGTGGGCACAGAATTGTTTCGCCTTGTTGGGTGCTGCATGATGGGGTCGAGTTCTTGTATCAGCCAGGTGATCATTTCCCCATTCAGCCTGTATTTAGCATAAATCTGTTCTCTGGTTTGGCCCAGCAAGGTGACCCGCTGCCGGTAAATCCTTTCCTGCCTCATACGTCTCCTCCGTGCTGCTCGCTGTAGCCTTCGCCGCCTCACCACCATGTACATCCCTGGCATTGTGGAACGCCTAATGCTGCTGCTGAATGTCCTTATGTGTGATTGGTCAGGCCTGGACCTGTTGGTGATTGGCCAACAGTTTTTCAAATGTTACTTAATCATGGCTTTTATGGTTACCACCTGCTTTGAGTTGTCCTTAAATTGCGCCGCGCAAACGTGCGAATTTGCACTTTTTCGCTATTGTATTTTTTTCATGAATGCCGATTGAGACAATATTGCGTTTCGCTATTCATTTCGCAGATTCCGTGGTTGGTCGCTATTTCCGTATCGCTAATGCTCGACTACCCGGAGTCTGCGACTATTATAGCGTAATCGCTATTTGAATCGCTATTCTGTGTTTGCGAATTCGCTATTTTGTACTTGAATGCCGATTCCGTGTTTTGCACCCGCAATTGCATTTTCGCAGCCACTGCGGGCGCTATTTCGCTTCATGAATCAGGCTGCAAATGTCTCTGCGTGGAGCTTTTCAAACAAAACACCACTATATAGTCAGCGTGAATGTAAATATAAACACTGTTATGATAATTTCTCTGTACATTTTCTGTCATGGCTGCGCAATATACTACTTTATTCACAAATATCTTGAGACTTGTAAATGTATGAATGTTTTGAGATACGCAATTTATTTCGCTCAATTTCTTCATCTTTTTTTCTTCTTTCTGCGGCGACTTTTCCCTTTTTCTCCATTTTGCGCTCTTTGTTGTCACTCTCGGTGTATCACCTGTCTCATAGCATTCCTTCTTTCTCTACCTTCCACGCCCCTTTCCAATCGTGCTCTCTCTTTCTTTCGCTCCTGAAACTTGATCCCCCTCTCTCTACATCACTCAATCTTCTCTCAACATTTTAGCTCTCTTCACCTCTCCATCTCTTCTGAAAGAAGAGCTGCTTCCCTATCGTTGTACTTCCTGATCTCTCTCTTTGTTTCTCCTAATGTCTACCAGTCCCTCTCCTTTGTCATTCTTTTTTCCATCTCTCTCACTAACAGTATAAATACATTTCTTTATTTTTTATGTTTTATATTGTACCAGAAAATCACCGCCATAAGCATTTGATGACGTTTGTGCCCTGTCTGATCTCATTTTCTGTAGGCGTAGAACAACTGTCAGGTTGTCCGTTTCGCTTGAAGGGTGAGACGAAAGTGCTAAGTTGTAGAGCACAGTGATAAAGCTTTCTTTATACCTTAGTGTCTCTTCCAGGCATGTGACGGGTGTAATTGGTTAGCAGAGGCACCCATTTTCTCATATCTGGATTAACAGTTATCTACATTTCATAATCTAATGTTGCGAAAGAATGCTTTAAATACATATACCTATGTCTAGGAGGCAACATTTAGGGGCATATTCACAAGGACTTACCTCCGATTTATCTCCACCTTAACCTCATGGCTGCTTGAGAGATCCCTCTGCTGTGCTGGACAGCAATAAAAACGGGTGTGGTCATGACGAGCTCAGCTCGTCATGAGCACCCTAGAGGTATACCTCATGACGAGCTGAGCTCGTCATGAGCATCGAAGGGGTTAACGCATCAAAAGTGGAGATAGAACTAACACCCCATTCACAAGCTGGTGCAAACAGCAGACATCGTCAGTCTTCCAGCGATAACTGCCGCAAAATCTAACACCACGGCGGACACCACCAACTAGCTCTAATGAAATGCAGAGAAGGTGTTCCTGTGTAAATTCATATGAAAAAACAACAACACCACTTTCACAACGGACTGACAGATCCGCAAAGCGAACCAAAAACAGGCGATAAGCTGCAGTAGCCGCAGGTATTTAACACCTGCCTCAAGAAGGTGTAAAGATGAACGACTACCTGCAGTAGGCAATGGCGCCCCGCACACAGCCATACCCGAAGAACAAACGACAGCATGAAGTTAATCATCATGCAGCTCGGAGCCCCAACAGGGCCACAACACCCACCGCCACCACCCTCAGGACCTGGACCCGTCCCACCCCCTGGACCACCACAGAGGCAGCGCAGAGTAAGACAGCGGACCTAGCGAAAACGCACCACTCTCACAGACCTAACGCCAGAGGAAGTTATTGCCCACTACAGGCTCAAAAGGACAACCATTCTCCGCATCAAGACCATCATCGCCCACAGGCTGACGGTCCCAACACAGCGAAGAACCAACATCCCTCCGCAGACAAAGCTCCTGGCTGTGCTGCACCAGTTGGCCTCTGGCACCTTCCAACCAACAACTGCCAGAGTCGGAGGGCTCTCACAGCCAGCCATATCAAAGTTCATCACACCTGTCCTGGATGCCATCCTTAGTTTCATACCCCAGTACCTTCACTTCCCCAACACTGTGCAGGAACAGCTGGAGACAAAGCAAAGCTTCTATTCCATAGCCGGATTCCCGGCCGTGTTGGGGGCAATCGACTGCACACATGTCCCACTTGTTCCCCCAGTGGATACTGCTCACCACTACTGCAACAGAAAGCACACCCATTCCATCAATGTGCAGGCAATACTGGACTACCAGGGACTCTTCACCAATGTCGTCGCCAACTACCCAGGCAGTGTGCATGATTCCTTCATCTTCCGACAGCCCATCATCAAACAGCGCTTCCAGGATGGCACATATGGAATGGGACTGCTTGTTGGTAAGTACCAAATCAACACACCACACATCCCAAAGCCTCCAAAGCACAACTGTGGGGAGGCACCCGTGACCAAACCACATTCAATATGTCAAACTACACAATCACCCACCAGACATGACCACACCACTCCATGGTCATCCTGGGCTACCCCTGCACCCAATACAGACATTTCATGGCCCCACGGCCACAAAACAGCTGATTGTGTGGAGATGCGGAATACAGACATTACACATTTGAAGCACTGCTCTGCCCTCATGACCCTAGCCCAGTCTCCCGCAGGTCAGCGTCCCATGGCAGTTGGCCCGTATCGGCCGCAGTGCATCCGGGGCCACTAGCCCTGTGCGACTCAAGTATCCCCCCCTTGTTGTTCTGACATTGCATTTCTGAGTGCCTATTGACTGTTGGTGTAGTTGCCAGCACCAGCTACTCCATGAGGGCTGGCTTACACTCACCCCACACACAGCCAGCACAGGTGTCACTGGATTGGTAGACCTGCCATCACATCCTGCCGAACCAAGTATTGACTCTTCTCTCCCTGTACTGTCACAGGTGATCAAGGATATGCACTCTGCCCTTGGATGATGACAAACCCCGAGACCCAGCCACACCCACCCAGAGGCAGTACATTGAGGCCCACATTCGCACCAGGGGCATAGTTGAACGCACATTTAGCATGTTGAAGTCATGTTTCAGGTGCCTGGACGGCACAGATGGGAAGCTCCTGTACAGCCCGGACATCGTGTGCAAGATGATCGTTGCATGTTTTGTGTTGCACAGCATCTGTGTTTGCACCAGGGCCCCATGGATCCCAGTTCCAGAGGTACCGGCCGATGATGGTGGTGATGGGGCAGGTGGCCCACATCCCACTGCAGCAGCGGCAGGAATAGCCTGTAGGAATACCATCATTAACACTTACTTCTCATGAGCACTTCACATTGTGACTGTCCATGGCAATCATGCGACAGTAGAGGATGTCCAACTGCACTGCATGTGTGATTAAAGCATATTTGTAGGTTACAGGTTGTACTAGTACATTGTCATGTTACATTTCCCTGCGGTTTCAGATGTGATTTGCCAGGTTGTGCACATTTGAGGAACCAGTTGTGTCCTGCATTCAATTGTGGAGGGGTTGCTATTTGTAACAGGAGGTTGTCAATGTCGAGGTGCACTTTTGCTTATGTGTGTGTGCTGCACGGTGGGTGTGTCGCTCCGGCAGCTCTGATTTGTCTGCCACTGGTCTCTTTCATGTGCTGTGCCTGCGGTTCTGTTCTTCCACGGTGCTTGGATGTTGTGGTGTACGTGTGGAAAAGTAAATGTTGCCATGTTCTGTGTCCCTACGTGTCATCCATCATATGTTATGTGTGCATGATTAATATGCATATGTATTCCCCATGTTCGTTTAATGACGCAATTACAGTTGTGTCCACCTCTAGTATGCCAGTTTCCAGTTCTCGTGAATACTACGAATATCAGGTCTATGTAAAGCTACGTTGACACGTTTCTCAGTGTGCACGTTATTCTATTGAAAAGTCCCCGTTTCTAGGCCTCAAAAGGGCCTGGACACCAGATTCAGCTCCTGTCTCCTGAAACCTCGCTAAGGAGCGATACAGCCCCCACCTGTATCCTCGACCCTTCACTTACTTCCTGCCTCGCAGTGCCCGGTTCAGCCTGGCTCTGCCTCTGAGTCTGCCAAAAGTATGTTATGATTCCAGTTATCAGTTCAGTCCTCCTTCTCTGCATTCCTCAGCTACTGAACTGCATCAATAGTTTCCGTCATTGTCTAGCCTTTTCGGCTCCACGTTAGAGAAATACTGCATTTAATGGTCATTTAGTATTCCTCATCACGCACTACATGTAGAATAATGCATGGTCCAGTCTTAGAATCAAGTTAGCCTTTCCTCTCCTGACTTCTAGTTTATATCAACATGTTCTCTAAACATCAGATACTAGATACTGTTTAGGTACATGTCGCCCTGACTCTCCAGACTTCAGTCTCTGCTCCTAGCACAGAGTTCATAGCCCCCAGCTTCTCCTAGTGATACGTCATTGCTAGTTTGCGCGCACCATCAGGTTAGAGGTCCCGGCTCCTTAGGTAGCCCCCTCCATGGTTTCCGCCCCATTCATGACATATTCTGTTACGTTTGCATCACATGTCTATGTATACGCCCTGTTACACCTCTTTTCCCCCTTATCTTTCGCGACTGCTACGCGTCATGCCTTCTGCTCCACCCACTGCTACGCCTATTGCAATGTAATGCTATGTGTTTGCGTTATGTATATATGCTCATGCACTGTTATTAAAAAAGTCATCCTTTCCCTTGTCCCGATCCTGACACCAGCAGCGCTGCTGGGCCCTGCCATCCTATTCCTATGCAGGTTGTCCTGTTCCTGTCCTTTATGCTGTAATAAACCTGCGAAACTCCTACTACCTCGAATTTTGACTCTTATTTATTGAGCTATCTGTTATTCATTTATACATTCAAAAATAGGGTATTATTTATTTATTTACCACAGTTGGCCAGGCTGCATCGGTGGTACTACTCCGCTGTTGATGAATTTTGTTCTGTGGCATTTTCCGTATGCTGTTCTTGTGCTTTTTCCCGCATTGCGTTTGAGTATTGCGGCCCTCACCCTGGTTGTCACTGTTTTCTTATCGCTCTATAGCCCATCGCAGGTTTTTTCGCGTTGGGGTTTGTGTTTTTATCTCTGTCGAGGTGGTTGTATCGCGGGCATTGTCCGCGGTTTCGGCAAACTATTGCATGCTCCCACCGCGTTATGTATATATGCTCATGCACTGTTATTAAAAAAGTCATCCTTTCCCTTGTCCCGATCCTGACACCAGCAGCGCTGCTGGGCCCTGCCATCCTATTCCTATGCAGGTTGTCCTGTTCCTGTCCTTTATGCTATAATAAACCTGCGAAACTCCTACTACCTCGAATTTTGACTCTTATTTATTGAGCTATCTGTTATTCATTTATACATTCAAAAATAGGGTATTATTTATTTATTTACCACATAATGGCGCCCGAACAGGGACTTGCCCTTTCCCCACGCGTCGGTGAAGCCACGCCGACCCCCTGACCCTCTGCAGTCGTGACGGAACTCTTCTGCGCACCGGCAGATATTTCTGCTTCAAGTATCCCTCAGGCCCACGGAGGAGACGGAGGAGGCGGTCCAGCATCCAGACGAGACGGTGGAGGAACGCGGCGAGTCCCGACCAGAGCCCAAGCCAAGAGTCCAAGGTCCGAGGTATCCGGAGGTCCACCCGTAACTGAAGTCCGAAGTTCGTCGTCCGTCGTCGTAGCAGTCCAGTCCAGTCCGAGGCTTTCCGTTCTTGCTGCCCGGTGAGTACCGTTACTGGGGTGGTATCTAGCCAGGGTCAATCTAATTGACTCTGGTCCGTGGGTTGGTGGTACACAGACCCACAAACGAAGTGTCCACTTCGGTGGATGCGGGTCCTGACGTGTCTCTTTATGAGACCGGTAAGTTTCGTACTGTTTCAGCAGTGCATCTAGTTCCTGTTCTAGTCAGTTCTGTTCTCGAGAAAATTCATGTATTCTGTGTTCCGTATTCCAGGTAGTATTCTGTTCGAACTGTTATTTTTAAATGTTCTTCATGTATTTTAATGTCGTGGTATGAATGGGGAATAAGTATCGTGTTTATTGTGTATTGTATTGTGTCTGGATTATAGTTCAGTCATGCCGCTCTTTTCGAAATTACGTCAGTTAAAAACCAGAAAGGGTCTGCTGGAAGCAGCAGTTCCAGTTCCGCCTAGGGACAGTCCAGGTCATTTTATGTATCAGAAGCATGGCATAAGCGCCGTACTGTATCTAGATTTATGGGTAGAGTATACCAAACAGTTAGAAGAAAAGTATAGATGGCCCGTATCGGGTACATGGGATGCCGAATGCATCATGCGAGTAGAAGAAGCATTATGGAAAAAGAAAGCCAGACAGTCACAGAAAGATGCCATCGAGTTATGGCGCAAAGAAGCTCATAAAAGAACTGAAAAGGAAATCAGAAAGTCAGAATTAAGTAGAGAATCCTTAGAACGAGCACAAGAAAAAGAACTAATCGAGATAGGTGAACAAGTCAAAGCCGAACAGTCAGACAGACAGAGGCATGCCCTTATTAGGGGTATGTATCCTCTCTTTGCCGAGGGCTTGCCAAAAGCGACCCCAGAGGCATCCAGTAATTTCCCGCCACCATTAGTTCCGACCAAGCTACGTCACAAACAGACCGCAGCTGATATTTTTATTTCGTCCTATTTGGACGACACAGTCCCAGAATATACAAATCCTGTTCGCGCTCCGCCAGTCCCTGTAAATCAGGCACTTCCCGCTCCTCCAGACACCGGAGTACCTGTTACGGTACCCCCGGTCCAGCCCGCCATACAAGTCCAGCCTACATTTCCATTTCCCACTCTGCCAGGACGAAGAGCCTCAGTAGACGACTCTAGTTTAGGGGCCGCAGGGGGAGGTACTCCTCAAACCCCGCCGCCACACAAGCGTTTAACGACAGCCGAATTACATGCACAAGCGTCACAGCGTACGCCCAGACATCAGACTGTAGCAGAAATAAGAAAATCCCTTGCCGAATGCGGCTATGATCCAGTCCCAGGCGAGGATAATATGGTTTTATATTCATTCCGCGTAAGAAAGGTGGCCGAGTATCTAGTCACCTTACCGAATATGAAAGAAGATCTAGACAGAATATATCGTTTCATCCGTACAGGGGATGATCCAGAAAGCATTAGCGAGGCCATGTCTCAAAGGAAAGCCGAGATCCAGCTCATGATATTAAAGTTTCTGATTAACTGTCTAATAAGAGAACAAGATTACCCGTCTAAAGATCAAGCCGAAATGAGAACCCTGACAAGGTGGAGTGATAATATAGCCGAGGGTAAGCACAAGACCGTCGGTGCTATGGAGAGTATGTACAAGAAAATTCGTAAAGAAATAATAAGGATACACGAACAACGCAAAGCAGCACAAGTAAGCGAGAAAGAAAGTAACTCTGATCCTGAAGAGTTAGACGACGAGAATCCTGACAGAATAGCGTATGTAGGAAAATCTAGATTTCCAGATCGCCATTTACGCCTAGAACACAAGTCTATTTTCCATCATCCAGCACCAGAACAAGGTTCTCTAGAACAAGTGTTTCAAGCTACCGATCACATTCTGAAATCACGAATCGGTTACAGTGAGTTGAGTACCATGCATGAACAAGAACTAGCCCGATCAGCAGTCCGATGGATTACTGATTCTACCACTTTTCCAGACGAAATAGTGGCACAAATGTTTCTGAAACTGCCCCCAGTCGAGCAACGACTGGTGGGTATGTATATGATTCAGCACCTCATTACTCTGTATGAGGGTCAACACTCTGATCCAGGCCCGTTACATGATATCCTGAACGAGTTACTCCAGTATAGATGGAAAGGTCTAGGTACCGATTTAATTAGTGTCATTCTAGAACAGCGTCACAAATATAGAACGTTTCTGAACCCGCATTTTGTTCATGTCTCACCCCCAGAAAGTAAACCCTTTTACATAGACAGACAGAATCCGTTACGAGAAGTCCACCCAGTTAGAGGAACGGGTGGCGAAATGCAGCGAGTGTTTGTATACACTCCAATCACGAAGATGGAACTCCTCGAGATGAAGAAATTAATTCCCTGTCATGACAAAGATCCAGCAGGGTTCCATAGAGAATTAAAAGACATGCTCCGTATGGGAGAATACACGTATGCAGATATAATTAAAATGTTAAAGGTTCTACTGCCCGCAGGGGTGTATGAAAAGCTCAAGGAAAAAGAATGGGAGGTGGGAGAGAAAAAGATCGATTGGGCAGTTCTAGAAGCTGAAGACAAGGCACGAGTACCAGGTACCGGTCTTGGAGCGAAATGTAAAGAATTACCTGAATTATTGATTCAAGTTTTACCCAGATTGTTAACAACGAAAAAGGAAGACTGGGATGCAATCTCAGCCTGTAAACAGAAGCAAGATGAGGATATTAGTGATTTTTATTCTAGATTTGAGAAATGTTTTAGCATCAACAGTGGCCTCAAGACAAGTAGTGAGTCATACCCTCACCTTTTTGTTACCAAATTAGTCGAGAATTCAAGTCCACCAATTAAAAATCGAGTTCTGAAAGTCGAAAGTACCTGGCAAGCTAATACCCCGTCCCAGATGTTGCAGATGCTCCAATACCACCAGAATAGAATTAGAGAAGAGCAAGAACACGAAAGAAAACGTATGAAAGACACGAAAATGAAAGTACTAGTTGCACAATCTGTTCCTCAAGACAGTCAGAAGAGGGGTCTGAATCAAGCCAGTCATCCTGCAGCTCCCGTTAAAGGGAACTGCAATTATTGTAAACAACCAGGTCATTTTATAAATGAGTGTGCAGTTCTGAAACACAACATAGCTACCGGTAAGACTAAAGAAAGACCACGTCCGCCTAGACAAGAACAAGTTTCACAGATTCCTCAGCCACAGAATGCACCACAGACAGTTACAGCACCGCAGCCTATTGCTGCAACACAGCACGTCACACAGCAGATGTACCAGTATGCACAGTCTGAGTATCCAGAGTACCAACAGTATTCATGAAACAGCCTAGAGAGGGAGGTAGGCTTGCCTCTCATCGAGATACCTGTAGATCAAGAAGGTCCCTATGTTCACAGTCAAGTATTAGGGAAAGACAGAAAGTTTTTGATTGATACAGGGGCAAGTAGGACCACAATTAGTCACGCCGAAGTTCCAGGGGCTCCGCTCTCAGGCTCAAGAAATGTTTCCCTTGGATTTTCAGGAAAGCCTATCGTAAATGAGATCTCAAAGCCAGTTTCTCTAGAAGTAGGTCCATTGTCCCGCACTACTGATCTGTTACTTACTAAGTCATGTCCAGAAAATCTATTAGGCATTAAGACACTGAAAGAGTTAGGTGCAGTTATATGCTGTTCCCCAGAGGGAATACGATTGTTCCTACGTGACTTTAAGGGTCACTATGTATTACGAGATTTTGATTCAAGACTGTCTAATGTTCCACAGCATCTATGGGCGCAAGGTCCAACTGATGTTGGTTATATGCAAATCACACCCTATCGTGTGACTCTCAAGCCAGGTGTAGTGTTACCACGAATCAGACAGTACAGATTGCCACCTGAGGCTGTAGCAGCCTTATCCAAAATTATTGACGAGCTCATGGCTCAAGGAGTGGTTGTAGAAACTGACTCCAATGTATGTAATTCTCCGATCATTCCAGTCATGAAACGTACTGATCCAAATGCACCCCCAGTATATCGATTAGTGATTGACCTACGAGAGCTTAATAAGTGTATTATTCCTCAGTACCCAGTTGTCCCAGACATCTCTTCCCTATTAACAGCCATTGATTCCGAAGCCACGTTCTTTACTGTAATCGACCTCAAGAACGCGTTTTTTAGTGTTCCTATCCATCCAGACAGCCAGTTCCTTTTCGGATTTTGTTTAAATGGAAGGAGCTATATGTTTACACGAGCTCCTCAAGGTTTCACAGAAAGTGCTAGTATTTACAGTCAAGCACTCAAGAGACAACTAGACAACATTCACATGCCAACTGACACTGCCCTGCTCCAGTATGTCGATGATCTCCTGATCACAGCCCGTTCTGAACGTGCTTGCGAGCGAGCATCCCTTACAGTCTTGTATTTCCTAGCCGAGATGGGGCACAAGGTGTCCCCTTCTAAGCTTCAATTCTGTGTCCAGCAAGTGGTCTACTTAGGACACTTGCTGTCCAAGAGGGGTAGGCAGTTGACACCAGACCGTATCCAGTTAATAGCGAGTCTTCCTCAGCCCAAGACCCAGAAGGAGGTACGTGCTTTTATTGGCCTTACTTCTTACTGCAGACAATGGATTCCTCAGTATGCATTTCTAGCCAAACCACTGATACAGTTAACGACACAGGAGGCAGCCGTAGCGACTGTCCTCCCTTGGACATCTGAACATACACTCAGTTTCAATGAGTTAAAGAAAGCCCTATGCCAAGCTCCAGTTCTAGCGACACCGAACTACAGTAAGCCTTTTACACTTTTCGTTACTGAACGCGAAGGTACAGCATTATCTGTTCTCACACAAGATCAAGCAGGACAATACAAGCCATGTGCTTATTTTTCGAGCACATTAGATCCTGTAGCCCAGGCTCTGCCTGCGTGCCTCAAATCAGTTGCAGCCACAGCCCTAGCTATCAGACAAAGTGATTCCATAGTCTTAGGACACTCCTTGACAGTACAAGTTCCACATTCCGTGGAAGTTCTTTTAAACCGAACACAGACTCAGCACTTGACAATTGCACGTTTAACAGGCTATGAATTGACACTGTTCCAGCCACACATAGACATCAGACGCTGCAACATCCTGAATCCTGCTACACTGTTACCATCAGTTACTTCGAATTCCGCCACACATGACTGTGTGGAAGTAGTTAACATTACGACAAAGCCAAGACAAGATCTGACAGATACTCCGTTACCAGATCCCGACCTGACACTTTATGTGGATGGTTCATGCATGAGAACTAGTACAGGAGAACTAGTCGCCGCGTATGCAGTGACTACTGACACCGAAGTTATTGAAACACACCGTATTGACACCCTGTCCGCTCAAGCAGCAGAGCTAGTTGCTCTGACACAAGCCTGCATACACGCCAAGAACTTGAAAGTTAATGTTTACACAGATTCACGCTACGCGTTTGGAGTTGTACACGACTTCGGAGTGCTCTGGCAGGAGAGAGGTTTCATGACTTCTCATGGAACCAAGATTCAGCATGGTCTCCTTATTCAAGCTCTGTTAGACGCAATACATTTACCGACATCCATTGCTATCATGAAATGTAAAGCACATACGAAAGTTACTGACATTATTTCCCAAGGTAATGATCTAGCAGATCGCACAGCCAAGCTTACAGCACAGACTCCAGACATTCCAGTTAACATGACACACACTCCAGATCCGATTACATGTATGACAGTTAAGGACCCTACACAAGATGTCATAGATATCCAGTTACATGCTACTCCCGAAGAAATCAAGAAATGGTCCGAACAAGGAGGGGTCCAGACAGATCAAGGATGGTTAACGAAGGGTAGAGCCACCTGGTTTCTCCCCGACTCTATGGTTCAAGTCATTATTAATACCGCACATAGTCCAGCACATTTAGGAGAAAAAGCTATGTTAGACAGTATCCAGAACATTTGGTTCAACAAGCATTTACGAGCTGCAGCCAAGCAGAAAGTCCGTACCTGTATGATATGTTGTCAGTTTAATCCAGGTAAAATTGTCCCGGTGGAACAAGGTGGATTCCAGCCCCCTGACCACCCTTTTGAAGTCCTCCGGATGGATTATATTCAGATGGAGCGATGTCGAGGTTTCAAGTATGTCCTTGTAGTTGTATGCGCTTTGTCCAGGTGGACAGAAGCATATCCAGTCCCAGATTACACAGCCGCGACCACTGCTAAGCAGTTGGTTCGTGAGTTCTTCCCCCGTTATGGACTCCCTAGAGTCGTATATTCTGACAACGGCCAGCCATTCTCATCTGAGTTGATGAAACATGTTTCCCTTTTGTTGGGGTACCAGTGGAAGTTCCATTGTGTACGCCATCCTGAAGCAGCCGGTCTCGTAGAGAGACATAACCAGACCCTGAAAATCCGAATTGCAAAAGTGTGTAAAGAGAAAGGTGTGGACTGGCTGGTAGCTCTACCAGTCGCTTTATTTTATATGCGCATGGTCGCACATTCCAGATCAGGTCTGTCCCCGTATGAGGTCGTTTTCGGCCGCCCCCCTAACATGTGGGGTACTCCTAGACCCCGAAGTATTACCGATGTTTCAAGTAATATGCTGACAGATTACCTAGCTTCCTTGATGTCTGCCCTCAACTCATGTTGTTCACAGGTTGCCGCCGCATTTCCAGACAATACCGAGGTGGCACCGCATGAAATCGTTCCAGGATCCATGGTGTTGGTGAGGAATTTTGACAGATCAAGTCCGCTGGAGCCTCGCTGGAAAGAGCCCCGACAGGTCCTCCTCACCACCCGTACAGCCGTGAAGTTGGAAGGTCGCAAAGGCTGGGTGCACCTTTCTCATGTAAAACAGTTTAATGGACTGAAACCCGTCCCAAAGAACATTTCCCAGGATTTGAAGGATTGCCAAAGCATTGTTCTCAAGGACTGTCCCGCAAATGACAATGTTACTACACCCCCCCTGTTAGAGAAAACTCCGCAACAGGAGTATAAACTCAAGTTAAGGTCTAGTAAAATAAGTCAGCCAGTTTGATTGTCTAAGTCCTCCCCTAGGTGAAACGGTTAGACTGTTTCTGACATGTATAAAATAGACCCCCATAGTGAGAGAGTTAGCCAAAACTCAATCCGATGTATCATTTTTCTATGTTTCATATTATTTCTCAGTATTATGATTTCCTGCACCAGTTATGCGTTTTACCTGTACTTTCCAGTTTCTCATGTAAATATGTCTGCTAATGCTACAGTAGAGCACACGTTTAGTGATCTACCTCCTCATGAACTCTCTTACCGCGTCGCTATGCGAAATAATTCCTTTATCCGCATGTTACATTACTCACACCAGACCAGCAATGCCACTAATTGTTGGGTGTGTGGTCGACTCCCCCCTTTCCAGACCCCGAAGGGAGTTCTGCCACTTTTTCCTTATCCATTTTCACATAATGGTTCGTGTGGAGCATGGTCCACGTTAACGTCATCCTCAACAGATATGTCTTTTCTTAACAGTACATGTTTTCCAGACAAGCAAGGTCTCCCCCACAGAACCGGGTTAGATCTAGAAAATGAAGTGTATAATTTAGGTAACTATTCTTCGAATTTCATGGTCCTGAATGTTCAGTCTGATTCCACTCCAGACTTACCTGCTATTTCAGTACTGCCAGTCAGAGGTGAATTATGTGTCCGGAATAATGGTTCCGTACATGTAGGACATAGTGATTGTACTACTATTGTCAAGTATAGTGACAGTGGGAAATCTATCTTCAAAGCTTCACGTCATTCTTATTTTATTTGTGGTCAAACTGCATATGTTCGTCTGCCCCTCGATTGGGAGGGAACCTGTTACATTGCCTTCCTACTGCCACCAGTTTTCCTAGCCCCACCTGATTATCATAGAAATACACATCTAGTACACATTAGACATAGAAGGGAGTCCCCAATTGTCGATTATACTGAAACTGCTCTAGAACAGTATACAGATTTCAATAGAGGTTTCTTTTTCTTTATAGGACCTATCCAGAATAGTAAGCTAATCCGTAGGTTAACCAGAACCCTTGAAGCTGTAGTAAATGAGACTGCCTCTGCTCTAGGTAATTTAACTGAAGAGCAATCTGCTATGAGATTTGTCGTTTTACAGAATCGTCTCGTCCTTGACGTCATACTGGCCGATAGGGGCGGGGCCTGTAGAGTCATCGGATCTAGTTGCTGCATTTTCATTCCAAATAACGCACCGTCTGTTTATTCAGCTATAACCAGACTCCATAAAATTGCCCATCTGTTACACCAAGATCCAGGCACCTGGACATGGTCCGGTTGGTTCTGGAATATAAATTCCGCCTGGGGATGGAAAGTCTTGTCCTTTCTAGGTATTGCAGTAGCGATCATATTCAGCTGCTGTCTCTGTATACAATGTGGCCCTGCGATTTGCGGCATTTGTGCTACCTCTTGTATTCCTAGTCCCAAGCCCCGTTCTAAATCCCGTTCCAGGATAATTCGAGACGAGCAAATGATACTGTATGAAATGATAGATGGTATCATGAATATTGATGTTTCCTGATGGAAACGTAGTGACAAGGAGGGAATGTGGAAAAGTAAATTTTGCCATGTTCTGTGTCCCTACGTGTCATCCATCATATGTTATGTGTGCATGATTAATATGCATATGTATTCCCCATGTTCGTTTAATGACGCAATTACAGTTGTGTCCACCTCTAGTATGCCAGTTTCCAGTTCTCGTGAATACTACGAATATCAGGTCTATGTAAAGCTACGTTGCCACGTTTCTCAGTGTGCACGTTATTCTATTGAAAAGTCCCCGTTTCTAGGCCTCAAAAGGGCCTGGACACCAGATTCAGCTCCTGTCTCCTGAAACCTCGCTAAGGAGCGATACAGCCCCCACCTGTATCCTCGACCCTTCACTTACTTCCTGCCTCGCAGTGCCCGGTTCAGCCTGGCTCTGCCTCTGAGTCTGCCAAAAGTATGTTATGATTCCAGTTATCAGTTCAGTCCTCCTTCTCTGCATTCCTCAGCTACTGAACTGCATCAATAGTTTCCGTCATTGTCTAGCCTTTTCGGCTCCACGTTAGAGAAATACTGCATTTAATGGTCATTTAGTATTCCTCATCACGCACTACATGTAGAATAATGCATGGTCCAGTCTTAGAATCAAGTTAGCCTTTCCTCTCCTGACTTCTAGTTTATATCAACATGTTCTCTAAACATCAGATACTAGATACTGTTTAGGTACATGTCGCCCTGACTCTCCAGACTTCAGTCTCTGCTCCTAGCACAGAGTTCATAGCCCCCAGCTTCTCCTAGTGATACGTCATTGCTAGTTTGCGCGCACCATCAGGTTAGAGGTCCCGGCTCCTTAGGTAGCCCCCTCCATGGTTTCCGCCCCATTCATGACATATTCTGTTACGTTTGCATCACATGTCTATGTATACGCCCTGTTACACCTCTTTTCCCCCTTATCTTTCGCGACTGCTACGCGTCATGCCTTCTGCTCCACCCACTGCTACGCCTATTGCAATGTAATGCTATGTGTTTGCGTTATGTATATATGCTCATGCACTGTTATTAAAAAAGTCATCCTTTCCCTTGTCCCGATCCTGACACCAGCAGCGCTGCTGGGCCCTGCCATCCTATTCCTATGCAGGTTGTCCTGTTCCTGTCCTTTATGCTGTAATAAACCTGCGAAACTCCTACTACCTCGAATTTTGACTCTTATTTATTGAGCTATCTGTTATTCATTTATACATTCAAAAATAGGGTATTATTTATTTATTTACCACAGTTGGCCAGGCTGCATCGGTGGTACTACTCCGCTGTTGATGAATTTTGTTCTGTGGCATTTTCCGTATGCTGTTCTTGTGCTTTTTCCCGCATTGCGTTTGAGTATTGCGGCCCTCACCCTGGTTGTCACTGTTTTCTTATCGCTCTATAGCCCATCGCAGGTTTTTTCGCGTTGGGGTTTGTGTTTTTATCTCTGTCGAGGTGGTTGTATCGCGGGCATTGTCCGCGGTTTCGGCAAACTATTGCATGCTCCCACCGTGTTGTGAATTCCACGTTGTCACAGGTTTTTTTCCCACGATAGGCTGTGATGTTGAAAGTTGCGTTACGCTACTCTTGCGGTAGTCATCACACGTTCCTGTGAATATACCCCTTAGAGTCCTGTATCTCAGGGCTGGAGTCTGCATGTTTTGGGCACACACCAGCTTTTCCTGGGCACTAAAGAAGATGAGAGCAGACTAGACTATCAGCTCCCAGATCTGAAATCAAAGGCGCATATAGTAAGCAAGTGCAAAGTTTACATTTTGTTAGCAGACTCTCTAAAGCCTACCTAAGGTTACAGACACTCGCTAAACAACCCATTGCGAGCAGAGTTTAATTAACCTAAACACACTGGCAAGAAAGTAACAAACATTAGCAAAGTCAATAGGTCATGCCTGACAGGCCTACTGTATCTTATTGCCACATTTATATAGTGCTTACTAACCCTAGGTGGGGCCCGGAAGTGCTTGCATACATGCACCTATGTGCTTGCACCTTATAGGGTGTGCTTTGCCTGCCTACATGGGTAGCACGCTACACTTATACGGTGTGTGGTTGGAAGGATGTTTTCTTTATTTTCATCCAAAGTGGGAAGTGGTTTCATGTCATGTGTCATGATCATCGAGGTCTAGCTATCATTTTATGGGATACAGCACATAGCAGTGTGGTGGATGATGAAGTGTGAGAGACAGACGCGCAGCTTTAAGGTTTTCAGTCTGCTGTTAATTTTGAAAAACCTGAAGGTCCTTCATGAGAATTCTTATGATATAGTCTGCTTAGCTGATTACTCCACCAGATTGTCCAATCTGAGATTTTATGTATAGTTGAGGTCCTGAACCGTCATGGATGGAGTGAGAGAGAAGTGGAGAGATTTGTTAGGATGGCAATTGTTTTGATCACCCCATATCTGAGTGTCTTTGTGAGATCTAAAGAAGCAGTCAGACTGCACAGATATTTGACTCCTTCAATGGTGGCCTATAATAAAGTCCACCGAATTGTCGAGTACTTTATGACAGATTTCTTCATTTTTTCAATCTCTGTTCATTTGATGATGTTTGTTTTTTGGGCTATACAGTGCTGGTGATGGATAACCCTAATAGCAAGTATGTCTATTATAACTTTAAGAGATCTACGTTACAATTTGCTAGGGACCTCTGAGTATTATGGTGATAGTATTATTGTGAGCCAAAACTGTTATATGTGCAAGTACATAACTATATAATGCCGCAGCGAACCATAGGTCATCTCTTTTTAACTTACTTCAATATCAAAAGCAGTTTGACGGTTGAGTTGTTTCCAATTCATTTGTTGTAATCTGAGGATTGCCCTTGGGGGTGTGATTGTTTTCTGGGCCCTGTTACCGCAGTATGGTTGGTGCATTTACCTAGTAAATAGCCATGTTTTCAACTGTCTTTGGATGTGTATATGCTCCTCGGTGCTTTCAATGTTGGCTGCTAGTGAGTTCCAGAGTTTGGTGGCTTGTAATGAGAAAGCAGTGTCTCCTACAGATTCCTTACAGTAAGATGGAATGATAAGTGGTGCAAGCCTGGAGCTCTGTTTGTATTGCTTGAATTTAACCTGGAACTATAGGAAGGAGTCCTTTTCCCTGAGAGGCTCTATGGACAAAGCAGAGTGCCTAGAACATTACCCTTCTTTCTATAGATAGCTAGTGATGCAATTGCAGGACTGGCATCATGCATTCTCTTGGGTGAAGGAAGAGAAAAAGTCTTGTGACAGCATTTTGGATGACTTGTATTTTGCGTGTGATGAATGTGGGTTTGTCAAGGTAAAAGCTGTTGGCATAGTCAAGCTTGGAGATTCAGTGTCTGAGGATGGCTTGCAGTTTATGTTGGTATTCAAGGTATGGAAAGATGCAGCATAGCTTTTGTCATTGTGTAGAAGGCACTGTTCGTGACATTGGTAATGATCCAGAGTAAGCGTTTTAATAATAATTTAACTTTTAGGACTTCGGCTACTTCATCATGTACCCATTTAACTGTACTGGGCCCTCCGCAGCTAAACAGATAACAGCATTAACCTTACCACAGAGGCGAATGGTCCTCTGATGGATCTTTCTCTGCTGATAGGAGGGGTGGGAATTAGGGTATCCAAATCCACAAAGTCAGCCACCCAATGAAGACCATTAATTGGTGAAGAACTACCAGGTTCGGGATCAGGTTCAAATACATCACTCTCAGGACCTTACTATAGAAATAAAGGATCGTAATAGCAAGACCCAACCATCTAAGAGGTTTAGTCTAACCAGAATTATTCACACTAAAAGCTCTGCCACAGCAACACAGAATTAAAGAAGCAGAATTTGATACTCTATAAAGATTAATTGATTCTCCCTACAACGCATTTAAACTAAAACAGGAAAATTGCACAGTTCAATGAAAAAGCACCAGGACACAATAATAGATTCAGAAAATTTAGTTAATGTATTAATGATCCGAAATCAATACAAATGAGAAATCTTTTAGCATTTCTGTCAGGAATATTACATCATGTAGTACAAGACTACGCATTTAGATAAAGTTCAATCTCAAAAGATGGTTTATAATTCAGACACCAGATTCAAATTACAGATTACTGCCACCATCAAAGGCAGAATGATACCAGTGTCAAAAGGTTCTAAAGCAAATAGGTAAAAAGGAATCAAGTTAAAGTCTTCCTAGGGAGAGTCCATAAGCA
This sequence comes from Lissotriton helveticus, assembly GCF_964261635.1. Lineage (NCBI taxonomy): Eukaryota > Metazoa > Chordata > Amphibia > Caudata > Salamandridae > Lissotriton > Lissotriton helveticus. The sequence continues at coordinate 2,091,149,865 of NC_136061.1, forward strand.
TGGGCAAAAATGGGAACATTCAAATAGTTCAGCAAAGAAGGATTCCAGACAAACTGCTTGAAGGCAACAGTATAGGCATGAAGACAGTCCAAAAATAGATCATAAAATGGTCTCTTGCATGGAAAGAAAAAAGTATGGCATTGCTCCTCCCTTGGGGTCTATTCTTTTATAGTTCCTATGACACTAAAGGTGAGATAGGATTACTCCACGGTGGTCAGCACGTTGCATGCTTAGTTTATGCATGCAACCACTAAATGCATTTAGTAATTCCTGTATGTTTCCCAATGCACCTCGTAAGAAAGAGTCGGCTTTCCGGGACTCATAGGTTTGTCAAGAGTAAAAATTATGCTTTGTCACAGTCAATGTCACCGGATTAGAATCGAGTTCCCACCAGACTCATTCACAATGAACTCTGATGGAATGTCCTTTATACATAAAAAAGATACACATACATAAAAACAAAGCAGCATTTGTAGAAATGCCAAAGCGCTATTGTATTAAACAAAGGAAAAAATACAGCTTAAGAAAGAACACATTTAACAGGTTTTACAATGCATATGTCAGCTTTCAATGAATTAAATTAAATTAGAATCAAATATAAGGTATTAAGTCATACATTTATAATAAGAGTAAAATGCTTCACCAATGTGTTATTGCACAAAACTGATTAACGTTAGCTATGGTTTACTGCCACAATTTCTTCAAGATCAGTACATGTAAATTATTCTTAAAAATCATTTTACTAATTTTATTTTTCTTCTATATTTGTTATGGTCTCTACTGTCACCTTTTTGAGTTTCAGTTTCCTAACTAATTTTATCACATAGTTGCACCATGTTCTACATAATGCATTTCAATGAAAAGCAATAGGAAAGCTAGGCCATAACGTTAGAACCATTAGTCTCATCAGCAAATGAATAACAAAACATCATTTCAGAAGAAATCTTGTTACGAAAACCTATTAATAAACATTATAACCATTTAATGATTAATTTCTTACTTTCAAATACTCTTCAAACTCGCTTTTACAGCGCTGTTACTTCACTTGTGTCAATCTGCTGTGTCTCTTCATTTAACATGTGTAGTGTGCACGTTCAGTTTTCAGTGTCTAAAATTGGTAATTTTGTATATGGTCTTTTGAAATATGCAGCACTATCTGTAACATGGCATTCGTAGTATGTAGTATCAAAAATAGGTCTGAATCCATGGTTGCTCCTAGGTTTCTAACTTCTCTTATTGTTTTTGGAGGTGCTTCAAGTTCATTAGGCAATATGTCAGTAGGCTGGCACTTTTGCATTGACCACAGGTCCTAATCTCTGTCTTTGCAGTATTGAGCTTTAGATGGTTATTCACCAATCATTTGTTTATGGCACAGAGGCAGTCATAAAGTTGTGAACTGTAATGGTCTTTGAGACAATCCATATGTAAAATTATTTGGGTGTTATCTGCATAGTTGGAGCAGCTGAGGTTGTATGATTTAATCAGATTTGGTAAGGGATTAGGTAGGCTTTAAATAATAGGGACCCCTGAGGAATGTCAGAGTGTTCACTGGAGGTGATGTGAAAGGTGGTTGGTAGACTACACTTTGTCTGTTTATTGGATAAGAAGCAATTCAGCATTTTAGAGCATTTTCTTGGATTCTGAGATAGTGAAGTCTTTGTTGCACGTAAGCATGGGCGGATTTTGCGGATTCGCAATCCGCGAATTTGCGTATTTGCGTATTTGCGGATTGCGAAAATCCGCAAATTCCGCGAATTCTCGCGGATTTGTGGATTTTTTTGGGGGGGTGTGTTCGCACGGGTTTCTGCAAGTTCGCGAGGGTTTTGTACAATTTCGCAAATTGCGAACTTACTTGTCGGGTCGCCAGTTTTGCGAACTTGTTGTTTCTACGTGCCCAGCCTGTTTGCAAGGCTTTCTTCATCACTGCCACCCTCTGTCACCACTGGCACTCTCTTTGGTCACCCATGCCACCCTCTGGCTCACCCATGTCACCCTCTGTGTCATCACAGCACCCTCTGGTTCACCAGTGTACATTATTGGGGCAAAGCAAAGCACTGCCATCCTCTGTCAACACTGGCACTCTGGTTCACCCATGCCACCCTCTGGCTGGCACACCCATGCCACCCTCGGTGTCATCACAACACCCTCTGATTGACCAGTGAGTGTACATTATTGAGGCAAAGCAAAGCACACCTGCTAAGTGCTTTAAGTTATGCAAACCGCAACACCTGCCCTGCCTCAACTGACATTAATGAAGGCTGGCACCTGCTTGTCTGCTCCCTTTCCTTTTTGTTGCATTGTAATTTTTTTTTAACAGGATGCAATGGCATACTTGTAACTATTCTGTGACTGTCAGAGCAGGGTCACACAATAGTTGCAAGTAGGCAACCGGATTCTGGAGGGCCCCTTCAGGAAGCACTACAGGGAAATGGTTACAAATGATGAGCTCGAACTTTTGCACCTGCTCGTTGGTTTTGCTTTTGCAAAACTCGTTTTTCGGTAATTTCGCCCTATTCGCGAGGCGCGACGTCGTGCGAAATCGATCGTGTAAGCCGCGAACTCGTGCGATTTACCCCAAGGTTGAGTACGGGCGCCGCCATTTTGTTTGCGTGACGTATTTCCGTTTCCGCCCGCTATGTGTAATCTCTGGGGCACTTCCTTCACACCACCCCTATGGGAGGAGCTTGCTGGACAGGAACAGGAAGTTGGAGACTGGGCCACTTCCTTCACCCCTCCCCAATTGTAATTTTTGTACTTTCGCGAGTGCGAGATTGTTGCTGCCCGCGCCGCGGCCCGCGAGCAGTGCGAACACAAGCAAAAATCCGCTTCGCACGGATTTGCGTATTTTCGCCACATCCGCGAGAGTTCGCGGATTGCGGATTTACCGAAAATACGAAAAATCCGCGAGCGTAACGGATTTTACGCCCATGCTTAGTTGCACGATGTGGTAGCGGGCAGAGTCAAACACGGTCTATAAATCCAGAGGAAACAAAGCAGCTACTCTGCCTGTGTCCACTGTGAGTTTTAGATCATCCCAGATGGTTATGGTGGCTGCCTCTGTGCATCTGCCTGGTCTGAAGCCAGACTGTTAGTCTGACATTAAGCCTTAATGTACTGTAAAGTCAGACGGTTGAGTAAATACTGCTCTCTCAAAATATTTATTTAAGAATAGTCCATTTGATATGGGCCTGTAGTTTGCTGAGATGGATGATTGACGTTGTTATCTTAGAAGAGAGGGCTAATGTAGGAGGTTTTCAGCTCAGATGGGAATAAACCTAGTTCCAGAGACTTTTTTAGTAGGCCTGTGAGTACCTCCCCTACAAAGGTCAAGAGGAGGATATCTTAAAAAACAAATTAGTGATGCTTGGTCTGAATGGAATTTTAACGGTCTGACCACAATGATAATATTGAGAAAATCTTTTTTTGTGACAGGTTATTGAAAGTGTTGGACCTGGCCCTTTTTGGCAGGTTCACTCTGAAACTTTTTGCTTTTTCCTAGCCTGTTTCTGTGACCTGGTGTTGGTGATTTTAGGCCTTTGCGCACTTTTTCACTGTGGTACAGTGTAAAGTGCGTGAGCTCTCTGTGTATGTGTGGTGAGTGACCTGCCCTCCCATAGGAATGAATGGGAAATATGTATGCCCATGGTAGTTCCTGATGTGTGGGGAGTGCAGGGTCGAGTTTGGTATGTGCGAACTCGTGAGATTGAATGCTGCGAAATGGTATATGCGGCATGATTGTGTCTAGTGTAGAGGTGCCACTTTTAGAAGTTGGCATATTTGTGTAATCTGTGCCTGGCGTGTGATTGGCTGGAGCCTGGCTCCAGGAGTGAGCCTGGGCCTGCTTGTGGATTGACTGTCTGGTTTGAGGGTGACAGGGGCTGCAGAGCCCCCAGGAGGTTGTGTTAGTCAGCCCGTGGATGAAAGGCTGCATCTGCTGCCAGGGAAGTGGGAGGAGATAGTACCTGGGAGTGAATGAGGCTGTGCCTGCCTGCCACAATGCTGGCTCCACCTCCCGCTGGGCGGCTGTCGCCTCTGCCCCTCACACTGAAAAGAGTTCCCTATAACCAGTTCTAGCTGGTTCACACACTGCCTGCACTCTTTAGACAAAGGATTTTTCTGTATAAAAAGGGGCTGTGTCCCCTTACAAAATGTTCTTGTTTCTGACTTGAATCTGCCAGGGGCGTGCTGCTGCTTGGGCCCAGGGGAATCCCTGGGCCCTGCCCAGCCCCTGGACACCTGGTGGACTTTCCTGGATGCCTGGAGGACTTCTGGGGGACCCCTCTGCCTTGCCTGGGCTGATTGGGGGGACTTTGCTTTGCCCCTTGGAATCTCTGGGACCTTTGGCAGCATGGAGAAGCTGCATTTTCCTGCAGAGACCTTTTTCTTGCCTTTACCCAGGCTTGTTGAAGCCTAAGCGCTTGGGAGCGCTTGATTGGTATTTATAGCGCCTGGAAGCACTGTATTTTCCCCCTGAGTGCCTGGGAGCACTCTATCTGTTTTCTAGCGCTTTGGAGCACTTTATTTCCCCCAGCGCTTGAGAGCGCTTTATTTTTGCTTATAGCGCTGTAAGCGCTTTACTTGGCCCCCAAGCGCTAGCAGCGCTTTTATTTCCCGTTTATTTAATGTAATTTCCAACGGGAGGCCACCCTGTGCTTTGGCGAAGAAATCGACAGCGCGACCAGAGCCAGTGGGCTCGTCAGGAGGGCCGCGCTGCCATTGGCTGGCCCCAGGAAGAGTTGCCGCGCAGCCATTGGCTGCCCACCGGAAGAAGAGGTCCGGCCCACCGCCTGGTGGTGGGCGGGGCCGGGAGGACGTGTTTTCCGCTTCCCCCTGCCTGGGGGAAGCCATTGCCGGTGTTGCCGGTCTCCCGTGCTCGGAGGGAGACCGGAGAAGGAGATGGCGGCGGCCGCTGTGGGGCTCCCGTGACCTAGAGGGAGCCCCGAGATGAGAAGGAGCTCTTGGGTTGAGCCCCGCCGCCCAGGACCACCACCGGAGGAGCCAAGAAGCAGCCGGTGAGTGCGGGAGGGCAGGGGGCTCAGAGTGACGGTCAGAGCGGCCCCGGATGGCAGCGGGCCGCTCCAACAGTGTATAGAGCCTGAGAGGCTTCAACGACGGCCACAGTTGTTTCTTAAGAGCCCGTGAGAGGCTCTGAGGGCATAGTTGTTCCTGAAGAGCCCTGAGAGGCTCCAAGCCCGCAATATTGTTTTAGAGCCCTGCGAGGGCTCCGGGGGCATTTGTTCTTTCGAGTCCCCCAGAGGGGGGGGCTCCACCGAAGGCACCAACATTTGTTGTAGAGCCCTGGGAAGGCTCTGGGGGGCATTTTTAGTTAGAGGGGGCGCCGGGGCACATTGTCGGTGCCCGGCCCCTCCTGCCTGCGAGTGATTTGTTCAGAGCCTCGAGGGCTCCATGGGCCATAATTGTTTAAGAGCCTGTGTGGCTCCAACGTTTGGGACATGTGTGATGTCCAGAGCCTGTGTGGCTCCAACGTGCGCAGTTCAGAGCCTTGTGGCTCCAGCATTTGGACGCAGTGTTTGGTGGCAGAGCCTGTGTGGCTCCAGCAGTGGGCGCAGTTTGCGCCTAAGGGTCAGTGAGGACCCTGTCGCAGTTTTGATTCACAGCTGCCCAGCAATTAGTGGGCAGCTGCACCGTTTAGGTCATGTTGGTGTTCCCAGGTGCCCAGCAAGTATTGGGCACCTGCAACGTTTAGGTTTTGCGCACCCCTGACTGGCGCTGCATTGGCAGCGCGCCCTGACATTCTGGACACAGGGCTCCTTAGTCCCTTTATTAGATGGGGGTTGGTATGTGATTTTATTTGGGCGCAATGTGATTATCTATGTGATGGTAATTGCCTAATGTGAGTTTTGCGCAATGTGATGTGGTGCTAGGAAATGTAATGCATTTAAGATGATTATGCACCTTGATCTCACACCTCTGAATGTTTTTATGCATCATGTGTTTTTGCGCTATTGAGTTATGTTCTGGCACCTCTGAATGTTTTTATGCATCATGTGTCTTCCTTGTTATTACACCGCTGAATGTATGTTTTATGCATCATGTGTTTTTCCTTCCCTACACCTCTGAATGTTTTGATGCATCATGTGTAATGTGTTCTTGCTTATACCCCTAAGTGTATTTTATTCTTAGGTGGTTGTTCTTTCCAGTACAGGTGGTCCTAGTGAGGTCCTGGTCCCCTGTGTGACATTCTCCTAAAGTGGTTAGGGTTGCGTAGGTGGTACTTACCTGTTACCAGTAGTTACTGGTTGTGATTTATAACTGTTATTGTGTGCTATTCTTGCTAATTAGTGCTACAGTGATTTTATATCCTTTTATTCTAATTTCTGACAGTATTTCTATTCCTAAAAGTATGAAGGGTAGAGTGTGGTGACTTTTAAAAACATTTAAGTTGTTGGTGAGTGAGTAGAAAATATGCCTTAGGAGTGGTTGAGTGCAGAAACCTGAATTGTGGCATTACGTTGGTAGAAGCGAATCCCGTCTAAAGTACTGACCGAAATACAAGTGAGTAGGTTCTGTACCTTTTTAGGTTGGGCCTAGTGACAGCGAGCATGCGCTGCTCACTCTGCGAGGCATGCTGTAATAGAGCATGCTATAGAAGTGGTGTGGAAACCCCGCCCACTCTCCTCCCATATTTGTAATTTGCTTGTGTCATTGTCCTTGGTAAACGCTGGCTTCCGATACATTATGAGACTTGTTAGTCCCTCCTTGTTACTGCTGTGTCTCCATTTGTAACAGCCCTGTCTCCATTTATTACCGCCCATAAGGACTGGACCTTTTACTTTGCTTGCTTTAGCTAGTGGGTGAGCACTGTTTAGTTTATTGACAATGGCTGCTGTATTTGTTTGTTGTATGTGCATGCTGAGCACGGCGCCCACTTTAGGGACAACACGCTCAGCTTACATTTTATTTTTAAATGTTTGAAGTTGAGGGCAGCGCCCGCTTCAGAGACCCAAAGCTCTTTTTATTTTTATTACTTTAATCCGGAGCGCGGCACCCGCTTTACGGACATTGAGCTCTGTTTATATTGAGTCCTGAGGCCCGGGGTAGAGATGAGGTGTACTAGCAGGGTAGTATGAGGGAGAGCAGAGGTAGTGTAACAGGACAGGCGTAGAGAGCAGAGAAGGAATGACGAGAGGTTGGAGACAGCACTCGCGCTATAGTAACTGGTGATGGTAGGACAGTGCTTAGTGAGAAAACAGGAGGGCAGGAAAGGACCCAGGGCAAAACCCGGTGAATAAGAGAGAGCAGGGTCCAAGTAACAGGAGGGTGCACCAGGGTGGGATTAACGGACATTGAGCACACCTGAAATTGTCCAGATCACTTCGCAAATCTACAGCCCATCGAAAGGAAATAGGGCAGGAAGTGGTAAGCAGACATGCACAGGCATTACTTATCAATGATCTGAATGGTGTGGGCTACCGGAAGTTCGTGCCTAATGCTGTTCACAGTCAGCATTGAGCTTTGCACTTTTTTAGCCAGTGGCATAACATACAGGCTAACTGTCTGAACGTTTAACTTTACTCGTCCCGGGTTCCTGTTGGTTCACTGTGATACGGACACCATTTTAATTTTGAGGGAAGCCTGGACTGCGTTGGCTTGCTTTCGACTTGTTCAATTCATTTCTCTACATGAGACTACCTATTTTGCGAGGAAAAAGAAGCTAGAAATTCTAGTCCTGTCAGTGCGCTAACTGCATAGTCCCTGTTGAGAGGGAACCAGCTGTCACTTCTACTAACAGTGATGTCACTTCATGGGTCCAGCTTTATCATATTCTTAACTTGTGTAGGTCGCATGTTTGATTACAAGACCTCCTGATGGATTCCTGGGCTGCCAGGTTACTGAGCAGGACCCTGTGTGGTCACTGCTGCTTACCACTGATAACCTAGGGCCACAATAATAATCTACTCTGTGTGTTGAGTCTCACCGGACCCAATTCCAACCCACCTTATTCCACTCCACCCCAATCTGCCCCACTCCAATCTGATCTGACCCACTGCAATCCACCCCTCTCCAGTCCAATCCACCCCACTCCAGTCTAACCCACCCCACGCCAGTCCACTCCAGTCCAATCCACCCGATTTCAATCCAACACACCCCACTCTGACCCAACCAATTTCAATCAAACTCACCCTACTCCACTCCAATCCAATCCAACCCATTCCAATCCAACTCACCCCACTCCAATCCAGTCCAAACCTACCCACTCACTCAAATCCATTCCACCCTTTTTCAAACCACCCACTCCAATCCACTGCAACTCAATCCACCCACCCCTACCTAACCCATCCCACTTCAAACCACCCCATACAGTCCACCCCACTCCTATCCAATTCACCCACTCCAATTCACCCCACCCCAATCCACTTCATTCCGGCCACGCCACTACTATCCACCCAATCCTGTCCATCCCAATCCAATACACCCCACTCCAGTTTACTCCAATACACCCCAGCCTACTCCAATCCACCCCACTCTATGCCAATCCATCCCATCCCACCTCACTCCAATCTACTCTACTCCAATCCACTCCACTCTGCTGCAATCCAATTCCCCTACCTCACTTCAGTCCACCCCACTCTCACCCAATCAAATCCATCCAGCCCACCCCACTCCAATCCAATCCACACACACACCCACTCCAATTCAATCCACCTCACTCCAGTCCACCCCACCCCACCCCATTTCAATCCACCCCATCCTGTCCAACCCACTGTAATCCACCCTACTTCAATCAAATCCAATCCTTTTCATCCAATCTACCCCACCCAGCACTACTTTAATCACTCTACCCCAATCTATCCCACCTCAGTACAGTCCACCCCACTCTACCCCAAAGAAATCCATCTAGCCTAGCCCACTCCAATCCGCCCACTCCACTCCAATCCAATCCAGACACCCACTCCAATTCAATCCATACCACTCCAAACAACCTTAATGTTATGTTATGTTATGTAATGGGTGTCTTATATAGCGCTCGGCTACTCCGAAGAGTGTCCCGGCGCTTTCAAACCCACAACAAACTGCATAGGGCAAGCACAAGGAGAGAAAAAAGCTAATTACTGACCATAAAGCCACGTCTTCAGACCCTTTCTGAAGGCCAGCAGATTAGATGTACCGCGAAGCGGCAAAGGCAGGGCATTCCAAAGCTGGGGCGCCAAGCGTTTAAAAGAACGTCCCCCCATCCGCGCTTTCCTGATAGCAGGAACAACGGCAAGACAGAGAGATTCCGATCTTAAGGTCCTAGCCGGTTTGTAAAAGGCAAGCCGTTTCTGAATGTATACTGCTCCCACATCATGGAATGCCTTATGCGCCAGCGTAAGTGCTTTAAAAACAATCCGCTTCCGGATAGGCAGCCAGTGTAAGGAGTGTAAAAGGTCCAAAGCTCTAGCTCGGCGATGCAGGCCAAAAATGGCCCGGGCCGCTGAGTTCTGGACCACCTGTAATCTTTGGAGAAGATATTCGGGCAGACCCAAATATAAGACGTTTGAGTAGTCCAGCCTCGAACCAATAAGGGCCTGGACCGTAGTCTTCCTATGCGCCAACGGGAGCAGGGGAAGAAACTTTTGTAACATTTTAAGGAGGCCATAGCAGGTGCCGGCCAACCCAAGAATCTGGGACTTAAGTGTCAAGCCGTTGTCAATCCTGACCCCCAAGTTCTTGGCAATCAGAGAAGATGACTTAGGAGGGAACATATTCACCGGCCACCACTCCTGCCAATTCGGGTCAGACTGACACCCGAAGAAGAGCACCTCTGATTTATCAGGGTTGCACTTGAGGCTGTTTCGCTGAAACCACTCGAAAACAGCCCCAAGGCAACCCCGGATGCCCTCTTCGTCAAACTCAGCCCCCTTCCCGCAAGTGAAAAGGAGCTGAGTATCATCGGCGTATGACGTTAATCCATCCCACCACTCCCCAATCAAATCCACCCCGACTCCACACCAATCCAAATCACCCCACTCCAATTCTTCCCATCCAATCCAATCCAAACCACTCCAGTCCATTACACCCTACTCCATTCCACCACAATCCACCCCACTCAAATCCTGTCCACTCAATCTAGTATGCTCCAATCTAATCCACCCACTGCAACCCACACCGAAAGATTCACCCCACTCCAGTCCACCCCAATCCACCCCACTCCAAACTACGCGATCCCAATGCAATCCACCCCATCCCAATCCAATCCTTCCCAATCCTATCCATCCCAATCCAGTCCACCCCACTCCACTCCACTCAAATCCCAACCAATCCACCTACTCCACCCCACCCAATCCAATCCAATCCACCTCACTCAATCCCAATCACCCCACTACAATCCACCCCACCTTAATACAATACAACCCACCCAGCACAATCCAACTACCCCAACTCACTCCAATTCATCCCACCCCACTCCAATCCACCCCACTCCAATCTTATCTATGCCACTCCAGTCCACCCCATCTATCCTATCCACATCATTTCAATCCACCCCACTCCAACCTAATCCTGTCAACTCCATTCCAATCCAACCCACTCCACTCCACCCCAATCCACCCGACTCCAGTCCAATCCACCCCATTCCAATTTACCCCAATCCACCCCACCCCACCCTAGTTCTATCATGTCATTCCACCGCACCCACCTCAATCCAATCTAATCCATCCAGCTCCAATCCTTCTCACCCAATGTCAATCCACTCCATCTACCACAATCCAATCCACCCCAATCTACTCCAATCCAATCCACCCTACTATCTCAATCCACTCCACCCTAGTCCATGCCACTACAAGCCACTGCACACTATGACACTCTCTGCCACTGACCCATTGAACTCTACTTCCTTTTTCTCAACTCTACGTCACTCTGCTCCCCCTACGGCACTATAATCTACCAAATCAACTCTATGACACTCAACTACTCCACTCCACTCTACGACACTCTGCTCCCCCTCTCCACGACACTCCATGCCACTAACTTTCAGCCATGCTGAACAGCAACCACGCTGGTGCACAGCATCACAAAAACACATTGCCAAAGCCAATCGCTCTTTTATAGGTGAGGCCTGTTGGTTTTTGCCAATGCTTGTTCATATGTGCCATCGTGCTCCGTGGCCGTGACGTTACCAAGAAGTTTTTAATGCTGCATTTGTACATCCATGTGTTGCACGGATAAAAGCTTGAAGCCATTTCTTGATGTTAAAGTTTGTAAAATTTCGGGAGTTAACACTAATTTGGCGCCATTATTTTCATCACTATAACCACAAAAATGTAGCTAACAAATGCACGTGGCATATCAAACTTGTCATTGGCTCTAATTCAAGCAAGGAAACTGAGCCATCCGCTCTTGGTTTGGTAGTAAAAACAACCCCGTTTGTTTTGGGGAATGTAGCAGGCTCCCCAGACCCTGGCACCCTGGTGCCACTGCACCTGGCTGCTGCATTCATAGCTAAGCCACTCGCGGATACGTGAACAGATAAGTTGAACGGGTTTTATCCTTAGATCACAAAACCTATCATGCTTGGATATATAGCTATGCAAGGTTCTTTTCATCGGCACGTGGGAGAGTTTACTCACCTATTGCAACAGCCATTCATTATCCCTAAATTGCAACACAATTAGGAAAATAAATTTCGAAGGTGCGGAAAAAGTGAGGCAATGATAAAGTGTGGCTTCTGCTGGCGACCTCCACAGAGGATACAAATAAGCAGTCTTTTACCACCGAGGAGCAGCATGTAGGTCATGTAAACACCACCGTTTATTTGTTCACATTTCTCAGTGTTGACACAATTACAACCCCAAGCCAGGATAATAACAGAGGCGGTGTGTGTGGCATGTTCATTATATGTGTCTGGGTGTAGTTCTGTCAATAAACATAATTTAATGGTCTAATAGATCACAAACACGGGTGACTGCTTGAAATGGGATTGGCCAGAGAGATATGGGAGAGAGTGTGTGTCCAAGAGAGAGTGCAATAGAGACAGAGAGAGATAGAAAGAGAGATGCAGGGCAACATGTACAGAATTAAACAAGTGACTTCAAGCCTGCTGCTTTGATATTAGCAGTGCTTTAAACGGGCAGGGACTGTCTGGTACCGAGTACCTGCACTATAATTTGAAAGAGAGAGTAAACCTGCACTTCTCAGCACTTCTGTAATCCTCTTAATTGGGAAACTTCTCAGAAGCAAACAGGTACTCTACATAGTGAGTACCCTCAATATTTCCTTTTAAAGCACTGGTTATTGGCTTGTAACTCAATTATTGGATTCTTAGGGGCCGATTCTGATCCTGGATTTTTATTTTCCATACAAATAGGATTTGTATTTTTTTCCATACAAATTGTAAAAGTCCCTTCCAACCCGTGTAGTACGATTCGTACGGGAAAAATACATACAGATCGGCCCGATCCTTACAAATCGGATTGGGAAAAGCTGTACGACACGGACTTGTAAAAAAGACCATACAATTTGTAAAAAGGCTGTCCAACCCGTCAAGTACCATTCCTACCAGGTTGTCAGCATACGATTTGTATGGAAAATGGCCTGTATACGGGGAATGACTCGTACCAGGCAACGAAGTGAACCCCTATACGCCTCGTACCCTGGTATGACTCGTTCTGGGGTACGGGTCGTACAGGGGTATGAGGCATACAGGGGTCCCCCCACATGAGAGGCGTGTGTATGGTGTGTACCCCAACATCGCGCATGTTCGCACCGTACGTACGGGATTTTGGGGTATGGTGCGTATGTACGTGATTTTGGGGTACGGTGCGTACATACGCGATTTTGGGGTACAGTGCGTACACAGCCGATTTTGGGGTACGGTGCGTACATACGCGATTTTGGGGTACGGTGCGTACACAGGCGATTTTGGGGTACGGTGCGTACACAGGCGATTTTGGGGTACGGTGCATACATACGCGATTTTGGGGTACGGTGCGTATCATACGCGATTTTGGGGTATGGTGCGTACACAAGCGATTTTGGGGTACAGTGCTTGTACGGTGTGTACACGACATGTACCCCTTCATCGCGTATATACGCACCGTACCCCACTTTCCGTGTCATCCGTACGCACCGTACATACACACTGTACCCCTGTATTCATGGGGTGTACGACGCGTACATGGGGGGGTCTGTCTCGTACTGTTTTCGGGGCGTACAAGGTTTTTCCGGCACTTTTTGGCTCTTGTAAAAAAAGAGCTGTACGGAGTGCCGTTTGTACGAATCGTACTTGCCGGGTTGTAAACTGCTGCCGGGAATACATGGGAACGTCGCGTACAGAGCAATCCGAATCGGAATCACTTGTATATACGAGTTGCATGGTCTTTTTTACAATTTGTATGGAGTGCGTCTATTTGTACGGATCATACTTCCTAGGTTGTAGGGGCCTCCATACAAGTACGAGTTGTATGGGGAAAACGCTCCATACCACAATTTGTACAGCGTTTTGCCAGGATCGGAATCGTCCCCTAGTCATATTATATACATCATACAAACAAGGGCATACACGTCATTTAGTTGCAACGAGAGTATGAATATTGAACAGCTGTGATTAAACAGGTGCTATTAGTAGTTAAGTATAATCTAAAGCAGCATTTCCCAAACTGTGGGTCGCCATCAGCTAGTTTTTGTTGGGTCACATAAGTCCAAGCAATAAACAAAGTTGCCTTTAAATTTATACTGCAGCATATGCAGCGCTGCAAATACAGAGATCAACTGTCAGGCTGTGTCCTCTGACAAAGAGCTGCGTATGTATTTTATAATATGGGGGTTGGTGTTTAGAAATTCCTCTAAGGTGCCATCAGAAAAAGAAAAGTGAAGTGAATAATGTGGCAATCTTGCTGCGGTACAAGAAGCCCGAAAGGGAAAACTGTAGGGTGTCATTTTTAGTAACATACAACAAATTGTAAAAACCAGTAAATGAACAGTACACATTCACTAGTTAGGATAGTTAAAATGAAGCACATTTTTTGTAATTCTGAAGAGTGATGGAAGCAAAGATTTTAGTAGGATCAAAACAAATCAAGACACTTTACTTGGTGATGCCGAAATGACAAATATCCACTGATGCTAGATTTCCACACATTATCATCTATTTGCAATATAGTTTTATAAGTAAAATGGTATGTCTTTGCAGATTTAGTGGCATATTTATTGATCAATGTAAAATGTGCTGTCTGTAAATGATAGGGCTACCACAGAGTGCTATAGTTTATTTTTTTTAAATCGCCCGCCTCATGGTTCGTGAACGTTTGTCGTTCTAAAATGTGGGTCATGGTTCTAAAAAGTTTGGGAAGCATTGATGTAAAGAACAGATAATCATTGGCAAAGCCAATAGGTCTCGCCTTTGGGACCATATAAGTGGTTAGCTATGCAGCACAGAAGCTGTGTGTTTACAAACATTAGAAAGAAGACTGAGCAACTAGTTTGAGGAATTACTGCCAAGGAGTACGAAACGCAACTCAAATAACGTGTATTATTTTACTGCGTGCTAATAAGGTATCAGCCATAATTTGGGGGTCTGGGTAGGGTAGTGGTTTGAAGGACGTCAATGCGCTCCATGTATGAACTTTCACTATTTGCAGTAATGTAAAAATAATAATAAAACACACCCGTACAAAGGGAAAAAGTTTTCTATCTACTGGCAGTTTCACAAGCACAAGCTTTCCACACGCAGGTGAGAAGGAAAAAAAAGGAAGAAAATTCACAAGTGAGGTGCTCTGCGTATGCTAGGGGACTGGGAGGTAGGATCCGGGTCCCGTTAAACGAGGACAGCTGTGCAGCCATGACAAGCCTAATGATTAAAAGCTGTGCAAGTTTGTATTTGAGTGCAAAACAAGCAATAATAAAAAATAAGAGCAGGCACATGCAAACAGTTCCTTTAAAGTTTGAATGCAAACACGTTCAAAGTATAAATGAACCACATTCAGAACCGAAAGTGATGGCAAGAAGAAAAGCACACTTGAGAAGGGGAAAAAAAGCCAAACAGCTGTTTTCAAGCACTCATGCTTGTGCTGGCATTGGGGGAGTGAGTAGCAGCGGCGCGTGGGCCATCTGTTTTCAATTAGCTTGCACGCCGCTGCCTGCTTCCGCAAGGTGGATGCCAGCACAACCCCGAGTGATTAAGCCCTTCCATGCTGATGACGGCCGGGAGCCGTTGTGGCACACAGTGCTCGTGTGCTGATGACGGCTCCCGGCCGTCGTGACTGCACCCGCGATCGGAATGTGCCCCACAGGCGCAGAATCGCAGCCACGCCCAAGGGGTTAAAAAGAGCTGACCGATTCCTTAAGGTCACTCCTAGAGCACCGCATGCGCACTGCCTAGGCGAGACCTAAAAAATAGCGCTATCTTAAGTTGAACTTCATTAGTGGGTAGTGATTTTACAGACAGTGACGACATCTTTTAATGACAAGTTGCTGTTTTGAAGTATCTTTTAAGTCTTGCCTCTTCAAAGACCTACTGCTTCTAATACAATGTTCAAAGAGGAGACCTTGGATCACCCCTCGCTCGATATTGGATAGTTTTACTATCTGTCTCAGTTCCATGTGTCTGATTCAATGGCTTTTCTCCATAGTCTTTTTGTCCCGCTCATGAAACATTTCCTCTTTGCCATGTTTTTGACTGGATGGCTTGTTTTCTTTCGTAGTTTACATCAGGCAATTAATATTTAGTTCTTATTTATATATAGCTACAGCTGTCTATTGGCCAGACCTATTGCTTCTGATACATACATAGAGGGGCTGTGTGTCAGGCCCTTGCTAATGATTGGATGGCTTTGAGGTGTATCTCAGTTGTCTCTTCCCAATTCATGTGGTCATACTTTCCCGTAGCATCTCAGTCACACATTGTTGACTGGTTAACTTGTATCCTTCCTCTGCTGGCCTTGTTATCAGTGATTTTGACCATTGTTTACAGTTCTGGAGGAAAAGAATGCTGAGTTTACATGTCGACGTGGGTGTGGAGAAGGTTTTTGAGCACAGCGGATTTACCCGTAGATACAGAGCGCTATTCTTCTTTGACCATGACTAAAACTTGGATATAAGTTCTTGACTGAATATGTGGAAATGTTAGAAAAAGTCGCTGACAAACTGCAAATTGGATGATTTAAACTAGCCTTGAGAAAGCCCTGGCTCTACTCGCCAAACAGGGCGAAACACGTGTCGGCTGTCTATTCTCTCTGTTTCAATAAAAAATCATCAAAAACAATATGGAAAAATGATAGATTGAATGAATTGGATGAAATGAAGTGCAACACATAAAATAAAAAGAATTATCTTCAAACCAACAAATTTGTTTTTGTGCTGTCTTCAAAAAACCAAAAGAGAACATTGACCCATTTACGGGGGAGAATGTATGTATTTGAAAAGGAGGAACACTTGCTCAAAAACCTTCTCCACCTCTTTTACCTCTGAGGCTGGACAGGTCCAGAGCCTCAAGCATAACTCCTCCAAAACATCAGTCATTCATATCCAGTCCCAGGATCTCTGGACCACGTTTCTCTTTCATAAAGCATGTGGACGTGGGTGACTGCAAAACCAATGCATTAACTTTCCAGTTAAAAATTGGAGAATGGGATGCTAAGGAAACGATAGAGACTAATAACAGAAGGGGAAGAGAAAAGAAAGAAAAAGTGAACTAGCTCACTGGACCTGATTGCCTGGTAAGGATTCTTCCTTTTCAAAACCCAAAACTTTTAATTATGGACCCATGTCAGTCTCAAAGTTGTCATACACACACACACACACTGTTTCTTCAGGCTGGCACAGTGTCTACCACCATTGTTAGCATTATCACATGAAGGAAAAGGAGGTATATTGCTGTTGTTTTACTTCTTCAAAACAGTCATCCACAGTACTTAAAGTAATGTCGAACAATTCTCATTGTTCTCAGCAGTTACACTCACTGTCCGCTTCCAGGAGCACTCATTGTCTCAGGGGTCACTGAAGCAGTTCATTTTCGGTCTCACCCTCATCCACAAGGACCACAGGAGGAAGGTTCATGGTGCCTAACTGCCCCAAGAGACCGCTGGTTCATGCACCAATGGAATGAAGAACAAAAGAGGGTCCCTGAGTCATGTCATGTATGGAGTGGAAGACAGGGTACAATAGAAAAATAACAACAGAAAACCTCTCCTTATCATTTAATTACTATTCGAGTAATGCCTCCATCGTCAAGAAATACATTGTCCCACTATTGCATAAGTTGTTCATCTTTTTGTTTATCAAAAAACTTTTGTTTTATTCACCGGTGTACCCACTTACCCCATTTCAAAGAATGATAAAAAAAGTTTGTGTCAGAACTGAAGCAATATATAACTGCCAAATGTACATCCCTGGCCCCCTATAGCCTCATGCTGCTAATTTAAATCCCTAAATATCAAACTAATATATAGCTACACAATGCAACCCCTTAACTACCAAACCTCAGACTTTTCCCCAGTGCTTAACTTGCACAGGTGTTTGCCAGGCCTCCGCCTCGGAACTGATTTTAGAGACCCGGGACTTCATTTGGGCGCTGGCACTCATGATTGCAGCGATTGTGCAGCGGTCAGATAGTTTACTATTTCACATGAAAGAATGGATGCCGATAGGCAGCATTACAAAATGCGAAAAACGTGAACACAGTTTATTTCAAGAATGACGCTCCGGCCCGGACTGGCCATAGCGGGCACCGGGTAATCCCGCAAGGGTGAGGGCCGTTTTTGAGCTCCTGGGGGCCGATTTTGTTAGAGGGACGTTTTTGCAGCATAGCTGCAAAATCGGCCCTGCAACAAAATCGGCCGAAAACCGGCCCTAGCAAAGCGCTCGGTGGCACCTCCAACCCCACCGAGTGGGGAGAGGGGGATGGGGGGGGGCGGCCGAGCACATTGCCAGGGCCGGTTTTGGTTCCCAGTCCGGCCCTGCTGCTTTCATGGTAAAGTGGACGTACTGCCAGTTGCATATGAGGTGTTTCTAGGCCCCGACACATCACGGCAGAGAGAGCCACTGGTCACCCAGCTTGGATTATGTGAGACAAAAGTGAGCTAGACCTTTGCTTTTCCTTCACTGAGCCGTCTGCTCATCCAGTCAGCAGTGTGGCCCTGGCGGGCTGGTCTGGCAGTGGCGTGCCAGATTTAGATTTAGAGACCCAGCCAAACCTCAGAGCCTTCGAAGCATCAGCAAAAGGGACTTTCTTTCTGTTGTGACATTGCAACAAAACCACGGGCCCGCACAGCTGGCAGCAGTGTTAATGCTAGTTTTGCCTTTGGTATCAAAATGTTTAAGTGCAGGTGCTGATGCAATGCTCCTCTTTAGAACGCAAAACTCTCTTTCACATTCATCACACCAAGCACATTTTTCATTCTTCAACATGAGTTTCTGCATACAATTAGTTTTGTCAGCAAAATGAGAATAAAACTGAGGAATTTTCAGTTAATCCCAAGATAGATCACAGCTGATCCTTGCACCCTAGAGAATGTAACTAGTTTCATCAAGATTCCCAGGACTCACCTCAACACTTGATAGTGTTCCTCAACATTCTCATCAGCTGACGGGTAAGAGGCTTAAAGGGGAGAAAAAAGTGAAAGGGAGGACCCAAGGGTGAGCATAACATGGAGGTTGTGGGGAGAAGCACAAAGCTAAAATGAGGACCACAGAGTGCAAGGGAAGAGAAGTACATGAGAGAGACAGCTGTAAAATGCACAACATTTTGTGAAGTGTTAACCAAAACGAAAAAAAGTATGCTTGAAAGAAAATCCATGAAACCATAGAATCCAGCCAATTAAAAGAGATGGTAAAGAGGCTATGCTTCATGGGAGGGACAGACACAAGATTGACAAGCTGGGACATGAATAAGTATTAGGCAAATGAGAGTAAAGGGAAAGCCGACCAATGGACAGGGTCCCAGCCTCTTCATCATTGTCTTGGTAAATTCACATTATGTCTTTTCACAACCATACAGTGCCGTCCAGTACACTCGACCTAAAAGGGTGGTGGTCTTCAACCATTACTTGTGGGGTCTGAGAAATATTAATTTTTCTTTTTGGTGCTGTTGTCTTCAATAAACCCATGCCATTGTACTTGCTTATCTACGGTGCTTTCATAAGAGGAACTACAATAAGGGCTATTAGTCTTAATTTAGAGGAAACACTTTTCTAGAATATGGGAAACAAAGGGAGGCATAACGTTGAAAAGAAGGGCCGGGGTTAAGTGTTTAGCTCTTAATAAAGTAGTAATCCCTAATCACTGGAGGGCGGCCTATCGAATTACATGTTCTAAAGCACATTTAACTATGGATTAAACAAAGTGGAGAAAGGGCAGGCTTCATCACAGTGAACAGTGAGTGTTGTGTACATGATAAGGATATAGATTTTCATATCAAGTTTGTGTACGATTTAACATGTGTACTTTATAGTCATTGACCCCACATAAGACTGAAAGCAAGGGGGGCGTGGCATGGCGCCCGGGAGGAATGGCGGTGCCTGAGTGAGGCTCCGCGGCGACTCCGGGGAATATCCTCCTTCCCTGCTGATATCTCCCACAACGAGGATAGTTTTCGCCGTCGGAACGCTCCAGCTATGTTCCGCTTCACCTGACGACTTCCTCCATTGACTGCAAACGGAGCTTTTGTGTACGGCGTTTCGAGGGGCTCTGCTGTGACTGCTTCCGCCATCTTGTATCAGCCGGCGCGCTGATTCTCCCTCACAGACGATGCAAGCAATCAACTTTTTTCCTCATTTCCAGAGATTGACTCGCCTTGTGCCTTTCCTATTAAGGCTGCACGCTGTTTGGAGCGCCGTTTCCCCTTTCAATGACCTGATGCTTAAGGCAGTGAATTCCTGGAATTTTATCTTATCGACGCGGTCACCATTTCAGTCAAGTTGACGCGCTGCGCTCTTTCAGACAGGGAGAAACAGTTGTGCTTTACTGCCATTTGCCTCAAGCTTCGCCTTCAGCACTCATTATAAGCACTTCTCCCTTACTGCCAGTATGATATCCTCCATTGTTCACCTGTTTTGCTTCTGTAGTAGATTGCTTGCTGCTTTTGCATTACTGTGACCATCGTTCTGTTATTTTCCACTGCCTCCTTATAGCGCCATGCTGGTACTTTGCTGCCCCTTGATAGCAGAAGTTTGCTTTTGAGGGTGCGTACATCTGGCCATGCAGTTTTTTTACTAGCTGATAACTTTGGCTTTTGGCGCCTTTTACATCGCTGTCTACCCCAGAACCTCTGCATTGACCATCTATTGTCCATCCACTGCGGTCCCTGATGCATTGCTATCTATTTTTCCTCATGGCGCTTTCGCAGTGACTTTACCTTGTCATGAGTGATGTTGCTGGTATCCTACATCATTCACTCATTTACTATATTTTTAATAACCTGCATGGTCTTTTTCCTTGCTAACTCTGCCATGTCTTATTGACTCTGACTCTAACTGAATGGCCATTGAACAGCTATTTATTTTCCTCAAACCTCGCAATTTATGGCCTATATCTCTACATAGAAGCTATTTTTATTGATCATACAGTGCAGATTCTCTCTGGCTGCGTGCCCTTAACGATCTTCTTCAGTCATTGCAAGTGGTTCTGTCATGCACTTGTTTGGATGATATTTCACCTTAGAGAGCGTCTTCTCACTCTTCTGTGTGATAACAATTGCTGCTTCTTTCTATGAGGCGATTTATATCTATGTCGCGCTCACCCTCCAAATCAACTACAAAGGTGGCCTTCGTGAAAAATTCCAAAGTCTTCTCTGGTTTTTCTAAATTGGAAGATTCTCTCACCTCTTCCGGCTCCGACACCATCATGGATCCTCCTCCGCCATCGCCACGGAAATCTACTACCAAGCGACTAAAAAAGGATCCTCTCTCACTTCCCAAGCAGTCTACCCCTGTTTCCATGGAACTTTTACTGGAGGAGATTCGTTCCTTCCGCCCTTTTTTTAAAGAGATCGGGACTTTGCGTCCTTTTATGTAGGAGACTAATAAACTTCAGGCTCTCAATGACAGTTGGTCGCAAATCAAAACAAGAGTCTCTACAGTTGAACAGTCAGTTGCTTCTTTCCAAGAAACTACCACCAAAGTTCTTCATCTAACCTCACAGGTAGATACCCTCCAAAGGCAGGTTGAGGAGTTGGAAAATAGAAATAGACGTAACAACCTTCGTATTTACGGCCTGGTAAAAATTCTTGAGGGGGCGGACCCTATCAATGTTTTCAAATCCTTTTGTCCCCAAATTGCTCCACTTGCCAGAAGGTACAAATCTTAATATTCAACGTGCTCATCGTCTGGGTCGCCCTCCTACTTCCACTTCCGTCCACAACGTCCACGGGGTGTTATCCTTTATTTTTTGGACTATACTGATCTTTTGAAGGTTCTCACCACTGCTAAGGCCTCTCCCAAATTGTCATGGTCAGGATCTACCTTGTTCTTTGCTCAGGACTATGCCAAAGCAACTTCAAATCGCCGGAAGGCCTTTCTTGGCATGAGAGACGACCTTCGTTCCATGGGTGCCCAATATGGCCTATATCATCCTTGCTTGTTTAAAGTCACCTACAACAACAAGGCGACCACGTATGAGTATCCAGAGAGACTGCAGAGCTTCATCAATGCACACAAACCTAATGCCATGGATTCATCTGGTCCTTCCTCATCCTGCCCTGGCTGAGTTATCATTTTGTGTGTCCTCGCATTGTTCATGTTTACTCATATTTTTTTTTGTTTTCTCTTTTACATGATGTTTTCTTAATCGTTACTCTTGTTTGTTTATGCAGTTGTTGATTCTTTGTTCTCTCTTGATGTCGATTTGTAATTCTTTCTTCCGTCTCCCCTCTTTGCCTTTACAGGTTCCCCTCCTCGTTTGATGACGTTTCCCTGATTTCCCGTCTGGCCGTCCTCGGATGTGTTGCCATGCCTCTATGGCTCCCTCCCCCCCGACTACTCCTCCTCGTTCCCTCCTTATGTGGGTATGTCCATCCGCTGTTTTCTCCCTCCCTTGTTTTCCTATGGTTCTTTGTTTCCTTTGTGTGCCTCCACTCCTTTGGCTTTGTTGTAATCATAACTTCTCCTTTCCATGTTGTATTTTTCTTTATTTTCTTTCTCTTCTTCTCCCGTTCTTCATTTACTTCTCACTATTTTTCACTTTCCCCTCTCTTTCTGCACACTTGTTATTTCTCGATTATCTCTCTCTCCTCTCCTTCTTCTTGCTCCTTAATGTTACTTTCTTCTCTCTTCATCTGCTTTCACTCATGGGTTTTTATTTTGATTTCATTTATTACGAACTCATTGCTTTGTTGAACATGCTATGTCTTTGAATATAACGTCTTGGAATGTTAAGGGTATCAATTCACCGATTAAGCGTCAACGCATCTTATCTCATTTAGCTAAACTGAATGTTGACATTGCGTTTCTTCAGGAGACTCACCTCTCTGATGTAGAGTCCGCTAAGCTTAAAAGAGGTTGGGTAGGTGATGTATTTTATTCACAGGGTGATGGTAAACGCAATGGTGTTGCAATTCTGTGTCGTAGATCTCTTCCTATTACAGTTATTTCTCAAGAATCTGATACTAATGGCAGATGGGCGCATGTTAGACTATTGATTAGAGGTGTTCCAATCTCTCTCCTTAATGTTTATGGTCCCACTATTGGTGAGCCCCTTTTTTGGGCTAAGTTTTCTCCACGCATCACCCAATTCATGGATGAGAATTTCATTCTTGCAGGAGACTGTAATCAGCCTCTTGATCCATTCATAGACAGGAAATCTGATGCTACGTTTGTCCCTACTAAACCACACAAACTTTTTACTCAGGCTATATCCCAACATAAACTTGTCGATTCCTGGCGACTTTGCAACCCAACTTTCCAGGAATTTACTTTCTATTCCCCTAGCCATCACTCTCAATCACGGATTGATTACATTTTTGTTTCCCATGATCTTGCTCAGACGCTCACTACAGCAGAAATTGGCCCCATTCTGCTATCGGATCATGTTCCTGTGGTGGTTAGCCTTGATGTGCTCCCACAAATCGACGGGCCCAGGAGATGGCGTTTTAATAATGCCCTCCTTTTGGATCCTAAATTTTCCACTTCCTTTACTGCATTTTTTGAGGAATTTTTTCTACTTAATGATGTTCCGCCCACTTCAAAACACACTGTTTGGGATGCTTTTAAGGCAGCCTCACGCGACTTCATTATCAATTTTGTCGCAAAAAAAAACGCAGATCCGCGCGTCAATTCACTAAAACTCTCCTCACCGAAATTAAGCGATTGGAACACATCTATTTCACCTCACATTCCAAAGATAGTCTAACAGCTTTAGTTGCTGCTAAGCTTAAATATAATGAAAAATCTACTGAAGATGCTTCCTTATATTTGCTTAAATCAAGTGCTAAATTCTATGGTGGTAAGAATAAAGCTGGGAAAATCATTGCCAATTATCTGATGGTCAAGCATAATAAGATGAATATTGAATCTGTTTATGATTCTAATACACAATTACATCATAAAGATGCTGACATCCTTGCCACATTTTCCCGCTTCTATGAGACCTTGTACACATCTGACACTCCACCTTCCCCTCATTCTCTCACTCATTTCTTCTCAACTATTTAACCTCCTTCACATTTCCCTCTTGATCTGTCCTCCCTGGAGACTGATATGTCACAGAAAGAGTTACTCAACGCGCTTCAGCATCTTAAACCTAACAAAGCTCCTGGCCCGGATGGCTTTACAGTCGAGTTTTACCTTCATTTTTCCAAATTATTGCTCCCAAAATTGCACTCTCTTCTCCATTCCTTTGCTGATTTGGGTATTTCCTCTGGGTCCTTTTCGGATGCACACATTTGTTTGATACTCAAACCTGGCAAAGACGTACAATATTGAAAGAATTACAGACCCATCTCCCTTGTTAATATCGATTATAACATTTTTGCTAAATCTTTGGTGATCAGACTGGATCATCTTTTGCCTGACCTTTAAGGAGAAGAGCAGTCTGGCTTCGTTAAAGGTTGTTATATTACGGATAATACCAGGCTTTTGTTTAATATTCTCTCAAAATCATCCCACCTCCAACACTTTCTTGCCGCTATAGCCCTGGACGCTGAAAAGGTGTTTGACAGGGTTGAATGGCCATATCTTTTTCACACCCTTAATTGGTTTGGATTTGGCCCTAAATTTACTTCCCTAGTCTCCTTATTATATTCTCACCCATGTGCTGCAGTATATGCTAATGGCCAAATCTCTCCCTACTTCGACCTTGGTAGGGGTGTGCGTCAGGGTTGTCCCCTTTCACCCTTTCTTTTTAACCTTGCTTTAGAACCCTTCTTATCCAGGTTGCGCCAAAATCCTGACATCCACGGCTTTCAGACCACAGACTCATCTATTAAACTTGCTGCATACGCAGATGATATTCTACTCTTCATCTCTAATCCCACGGTCCCCATTCCTGCTTTCTTGGAGGAAGTACGACAGTATTCCTCAATCTCTGGCTATAAGCTTAATAATGATAAATGTGAGATCCTTCCAATGACCAAATTCACCTTTAAACCTGACTTTCGCGCCTCTAATTTCAACTGGAGCCCATCTCACATTAAGTATTTAGGACTGTATGTTACCCCCTCCATACATGACACCGTTTCCCTCTGTCTTACTAAATGTACTCAGAAACTCTCTGACCTCACAGCTCGTTGGCACCCTCTCTACTTGTCTTGGTGGGGTCGTTTAGATACCGTTAAGATGATGTTATCCCCCATTGTTTTATACACAATCTCTAATATTCCTGTTTCTATCCCAGCCAAATTTTTAAAGAAAATTAATTCAGTTTTATCCTCCTTTTTATGGCGTAAAGCGAAACCCAGAATGTCCCTTGCTAGACTCATTCGCCCTACCTCTGAAGAAGGTGTCAATTTTCCTGATTTTCCGGCTTACCACAAAGCTTTTTTGTTGCGCCAGGCTTCCTTTTGGTTGCAAAACCCTGATTCCCCTTCTCCTTTATGGACCAAGGTTGAGCGCCTTTTTCTCTCCCCTTTTTCTTTTGTTATGTTATGTTATGTTATGTTATGTTATTTGTACACTTCTATAGCGCACGGCCACTCCACTGGAGTATCCCGGCGCTTTAACGAAGACTCCCAACCGAAGATGGGGAAAAACATAACACCAAAAAGGCGTACAAACACAAAAACAGCATCAAGATTACGGGAAGAGCCAAGTCTTAAGGGCCTTGCGGAAAGACAGAAGACTAGAGGTCTGTCTTAAAGAGATTGGAAGATCATTCCAGGCATGAGGAGCTAAGTAGCGAAAAGACCGTCCTCCTGCTCTTGCCCGTTTAATAATGGGAACACTCATTTTTGATAAGGACGAGGATCTGAGACATCTGGGAGGGGTATACCAAGACAGTCGTTTGGAGATATATTTGGGGCCTATGCCATGCAAGGCCTTGAAAGTCGTGGTCAAAGTTTTAAATAGAATCCTTTTTGCAACTGGGAGCCAATGCAGTGTGGCGAGAAGATCCGTGGCTCTGGCTTTCCTTGGAAGACCAAAGATGGCTCGGGCTGCAGAATTCTGGGCGATTTGCAGACGCCTGACCAGGTATTTGGGAAGTCCCAGAAACAAAATGTTTGCATAATCCAGCCTGGAACAAATCAGTGCCTGGACAATAATTTTTCTGTGCTGGATAGAGACTAGGGGGAGAAATTTGCGAAGCATCCGCAGGATGTCGAAACATTTCCCAGTGAGAGATGAGATATGTGGTCCGAAAGATAGCTTGTTATCAATCACCACTCCCAAATTTTTGGCTTTCACAGACGAGCTAGTGGGAGGAGACATATCTTGCGGCCACCAGGTTTTCCAATCGGGCTCAGATGTACAGACAAAGAAGAGCAACTCCGACTTGTCGGCGTTGCACTTCAGCCCATGGCGTCCAAACCACTCAAAAACAGCACTCAAACATCCGTTGACTTGGACACCATCAAACTGACCATCCCTGTTGCTTACAAAGAGGAGCTGGGTGTCGTCAGCATAGCTGACAATCCGGGCGCCGAAAGACTCCGCTGTCACCACCAGGGGGGCCATAAAGATGTTAAACAGGAGGGGGCTCAAGATGGAACCTTGAGGGACCCCCACTTCAAGTGGTGACATTTCAGCGGAGAAGGGTGGCGCCCAGATTGTCTGCCGGCGGTCGGCTAAGAAGGATTTGAGCCAGTTCCACACCGTTCCCCGCAGACCAAAGTCCCAGAGTCTGGAGAGAAGAAGTGCGTGGGGAACGGTGTCGAACGCCGCCGACAGATCCAGCATAATCAGTACCACTTTTTTACCAACATCCAACTCCTCCCTGATGGCATCAGTGACTTCAAGGAGCGCGTTCTCCGTGCTGAAATTTGCACGGAAGCCAGATTGAGTACTATGCAACAGACCCCTTTCCTCGATAAAATTGGAAATAGATCTGTGAGCAAACCTCTCAGTCACTTTCGCCAGAGCAGGGAGTAAGGAGATGGGTCTGTAATTTGCATGGACTGAAGGGTCGAGCGCTGGTTTTTTAATGAGTGGCAAGATCATGGCACTCTTCCAAGCTTTGGGAACTACCCCAGAAGAGAGTGACAGATTCAAGATGGGATTTATCAAGTCATTAAGAACAGGTGCCATATTTGCTAGACACTTGGCAGGGCAAGGATCCTGTGGAGATCCAGATTTGAGACTTGTCAGAATAGCAAGAGAACTCTCATGATCTAATGGGGGAAAATTGGACAGAAAGGGGCCATGATCTGGCAAGGGACACCCCAGACTTGTCGTATGCTGCTGGAAAGTGGCCTGGAGAGATGATTGAATAGAGGTAATTTTCTGTACAAAATAGACAGCTAATTCCTTCAACCAAGTTTCGGAGTGAGCATGGGTCGGAGTATAGGCAGAGGGAGAGGTGAAATCTTTAACCACCCTGAAAATTTCCTTGCAAGAATGCTCCGCTTCATTTATTCTGGATTCCAGATAGGATTTTTTACCATCCCAAATTAATTTATGGTAGGCCCGAGTCAGCGTCTTAAAATTTAGCCTCTCAGAATGATCATAGGATCGCCTTTGCTGAATATATTTCTTTCTCTCGCAAACCCCTTCCAATTCCCACTCCCATTCATAAATTCACTGTCAAGCTCCTCTTATCTGCTAAACCTCCCCCCGCGAATATTGCCGATTTCCTCTCGTCCACTATCTGGCATAATAAATATCTTTTCATTCAAGGTAAACCCATTTATTGGAGTTCTTGGAGGTCAAAGGGATTAATTTGGATTTCGCAGCTTTTTTCACAATCCACCTGCTTGCCTTTTCACGTTTTACGTTCCACCTTTAGGTTACCGTCCTCCTTTGCTCCCAAGTACCTCCTCCTTAAAGCAGCGGTCATGGAGGCTTATACGAAACTCTTGTCAATACCCCCCTCTTCTACCTCACCGGACCTCACTCCTCAACCTCCCTCCATCCAACTTCACTCTATTTTGCAAACCCTTCCTAAAGCTTCTACTATTTACAAACACCTCCATGCTCATACACTCCCCAGACCCAAATCCACGGTGGAGGAGCACTGGGAAAATGACTTTTCTACATTATGGCCAATTTCCATGTGGGACAAGATTTGGACAAAAGTTCGTAAAACTTCTAGGTCGGCCTCCCTATCTCAGTCTCTGTTTTTCATATATAATCGATTACTCCTTACTCCATCTACCCTTCACAAACAATTCCCTACCACACCTGATTTATGCTGGTCTTGTTCCTCCTCCAACGCTACTCTTTTTCATATGTTGTTCCTTTGCAAGGATGTCCATGCCTTTTGGTTGCAGGTTTGGGCACAAATCAATGTTATTTTCCACACTTGTATCCCTTTCTCCCCTACCCATGTCTTTTTGGGCAGTCTTTCTCCTTGCTGGGACGAGACTAACCTCTATGTTCGTGTTGTTGAATTACTACTGGCTGTTGCATTCCAACAAATAACTATTAATTGGAAATCTTCTTCTACTATTACCTTCAAAGCATGGTGTTACAACGTTTGTCATAATCATAGACTTGATACTGCTTTTGTTTTTCCTGCCCAGTTGGCAGCTAAGCGTGCAGATTTATGGCTTCCTGTTATGATGTATTTAGACATTTGTACAACTCGTTCCTATCGCCCACGACCTGCCCAGCAGGAAGTTTCCAAATCCCCTTGATACCCTTTTGTTTCATTCCGCTTTCTATGTTAACATGATTACTTGCATAATTTCATTTGCATTCACTTTTATTCTATATTTGCTGTACCTTCTCTTTCACTTTTATTGCCCATGATAAATTTACTGTTGTTATTTCCATATTTACAATGTATTTTGCTTTTTCCTCCTTGATTCTCCTTCCCCTCCTCCCTTTCCGCTTTCTCCCATAATTTCTTTGCTGTATTATGTATTCATACCTTTTATTATGACCAATAAACTTTTATTGAACTAAAAAAAAAAATTAAAGCAAAATACATGACTCACCCTTCAAGTGACACGGATATGTTCTACGCAATTTCAAACGCCAATCCTGTAAACGCATTAACCTGGCGGCTCTTGGGTGCTGATAAAGAGTCTGGTGGAATGTATTTACCCTGCCTATCTTTTTAATGTATACTCGTACCTGACTCTCTAGTGACAGATTTTTCACTAGCGATTTTTCTTGTGGTGTTTTTTACATCAAGTCAATATATACCTCCTGGGTAAACATCTCCCAAACACACTTTTAGGTATTTGACCCATTGATTGTGGCAATGTGGGTAGCGAAACCCCACAGTGGACCAAAGTCATTTATCTCAAAACGTATTTATTCCTCTAAACAATCATAACTCAATTTTAAATCCAGTTTTACCCGAACTTTCTTTCTTCTGGCGATTTGTTCAGCCACTATAAAACTGATGAAGGCTTTTCTATCACATCCAGGAGTCACACGAAGTATTTTTCTGTTTGTAAATGCAGGAGGCAAACATTATCCTACCTGGACAAATTGGGACACCTGTACAAAATGTATTTGTCCTTAAACGTTCTGATGCCTCTGCCCTTGAATAACCCCATCGCATCTGTATTCACTGCTTTTCCTGCTGTGTTAACCTGAGTGGGTTTCAAAGCTCTCCTCCACACCTGCTGGGGCAGGGCTCTGTCTAGACTTCCACGTCTCCTCCCGTCTAAGCTGTGATTCACTCGTCTCTCTTCGTCTGTTTTAACTGAGATATGGCTCGAGTAATTACTAGTGGTTGAGATGAATTCAAGTCTCCTAAAACATGTTTATTTTTGTGGATCACCTCATAAAAGCATACAGATGCATACATGAAATCACAATAGACCAGAATACTTATAAAAACGAATACAAAAGCATTGAAATCTTCATGATACAAAATAGCCAACTCCAAAGTGCAATCACGCTATTACCAGCCGCGACCCATGGAAGGAATTCCGTGGGGCAGAGAGGATAATTGGAGGTAAGTAAACAATTTAATAAATAAAACGAATTTCGTAGCGTGCCCTGTTTCGCATTTAGCGATGCTGGGTCTGCTACGAAATTCATTTTATTTATTAAATTATTTACTTACCTCCAATTATCCATATTCCGGTTTTTAGCAACCTCCACCCTGTCCCTCCCCCGACCCGCCTCTCTGCCCCACGGAACTCCCTCCACGGGCCGTGGCTGGCTATTACGTTAATTTTTTGTTTCCTCAGGAACCAGGCCACATGCAAAAAACTACTTAGTCCGAAGACAATGTAGTCCTGGATTTCCAACTTAAGAATCCTTGGTGCTACTTGATGGTGTCTCACGCTCTCAAGTTCAAGCATATGGGTAGGCCTACCCGTTGGAACATTCAAGTCCGCGTAAGACTTCTGTGCAAGTCTACTGGTCCCGCTCTATAGTTTCTCATTTGCAACAGCAACAACTCCGATTGTTAGAGGCAGGGCTTTAAGTGGGGGGGATGTGGGAGGCTGAGCCCCCCCCCCCAGTTTTTTGGGGGGGCCTCGAAAGGGGGCTCTAGGGGCTCTATTTTCGGGCCTCAAAGGTCAAAGGTAGGGTGAGCAGACGTCACGGTTTTTGTTTGGTGTTACTAGTGTGGGTAACATGTCTTGATAGTGAAATACTGCCAATTTCGTTTTTCACTATTGAAGGCTAGCTATCTTGCCTATAAGATAACATGGGGAATGCTGTGTGACATGTTTACCTGCATATCTTCCCATTACTGCAAGATAGACATATGGAATCTGGTATCCCTGAAATTTAATAACACATCCTTTAGTGAAGATGGTCTTTAAATTCTAAGTTTGGAAATAGCACTTTTAGAAAGTGGCTATTTTCCTGTTCAACCTTTCTGTGTGCCTCTGCCTGGTTGTGTATTGACTGTCTGGTTTGTGAGTGACAGGGGCTGGGGTGGCTCCCGGAGGCTGGCTGAGTCAGCACAAGGCTGAATAGACACATCTGCATGTAGAGTGGTGGGAGGAGTAGCACCTGGGTCTCAATAGGGCTGTGCCTGCCTGCCACAATACTGGCTCCACCTCCTGTGGTGCGTCTGATGGCCCCGGCCCACACTCACAAAGGAAGAAGAGGTGTACTGGTAGAGTGCACCCAGAACTGGTTTAGATTGGGTCCAGGACCCTTCACACAAGAAGAACAAAGACTTTTTGGGTATAAAAGTAGGACTGGAGCCCCAGTAAAAATAGATGAGGAAACTTTGTGATCAAGAAGAAATCCGTGCTGAGTGTCTGGGAGCTGACCTACAGTAACTGTGATTGCTGAGGAAGGGACTGTCTGCTGTGTGCTGTGTCCCCCTATCTTGAAGAGGAGCTGTGCTGTGTGCTTTGCCCCTCTTAAGCCTTCAAAAACCCCCATCTCGCATAATCAGTACACAGTAATGGCTACCATGTACGCAGCTCAAAGAGGTTCCAGCATGTTGCGGAGCTTCTGGATGGCAGAAGAACTGCAACTAGTACACGTTTGAACTGCAAGTGCACACAACAAAACTAGAAAACATCCTCAATGACTAGGATGATCTGTTAGATGGCATTGGATGCCTCAAAGGGAAAGAAGTCAGGCTGCACATAGATCAATCAGTACAGCCCATAGCTCTAAGCCACAGGAGGGTTGCATTCCATCTGAAACCTAAAGTAGAGGTAGAACTCAAAAACTGGAAAGCACAGACATTATGGAAAGGTTTGAAAGACCCACTCCATGGGTATCCCCAGTGGGGGTGGCCAGAAGGCCAAAACAGCCAGGAGATTTCAGGCAGTGTGTCGATATGAGGCTGCTCAACGTGGTAATCAACCATGTACAATATTGTGAGTGAGTTGAGTGGAGCGGGTGGTTTTCTAAATTGAACCTCAGCTCAGGGTACGACCAGATACTTCTCCACACTGACTCCAGGTGCATAATAACATTCTTGATGCATATGGGGCTGCAATGTTACAAACATCTAAACTTCAAGATTCCCAGTGTGACGAAGTCTTCCAAAATGTTATCCACATAGTTCTAGCAGGACTACCAGTATTGAATGTCAATGAGGACATTCTGGTTGATGTCAAGTCAGTGGAAGAACACCACCAGACACTGCATGTTGTCCTGGGAGGTTGCAAGACCATGTTATCACACTGCACAGAGAAAAGTGTGAGTTCATGCAGAACTCCACATGTTTCTTTGGATATTAAGTTTGCATGGTAGAAGTAGCCCCAAACCCAGCAAAGGTACACAACGTGAAAATCAGACCCGCTCCCGCCTGCATTTCAGAAGTATACGTCTTCCTCAGCATGGTGGATTATTGTGGCCGATTTAACAAGAACCTCACAGCACTCACCCAGCCTCTGCCAAACCAACAAAAGCCAAGACCCCATGGGAATGGGGAAAGCTGCAAGAAGAAGCCTTACAAAAAATCCAAAGCTGCACTCTCTGTGGACAATACACTGGCCTATTTTGATCCTTACAGGAGACTGAAATAGGCATGGATAATAGCTCCACACGACTGGGTGACGTACTGTCTCAACAGAAGGAGAACGAGCTCCTGTGGCGTACCCCAGTCAAGCACTCACTCCCACAGAGCAAAAATACTCTAAGATCGTAACAGAACCCATCTTTATACATTGGGGATGTTGTCACTTCCATTTGTATGTATGTGGACATACTCTCATGGTTCAAACTGATGACAAGCCACTAATTCTGGTGTTCCAAGGCTTGGCCTCGAAATCTCCACCGATGATTGAGTAATGGGTCCTTTAACTGCAAGAATACTCTTTCATTGTTGTGTATCAAACAGAGTCGCAGAATCCTGCCAACTACTTCTCGAGGCATCGTCATGAAGCAACACCGCAAGAGGAGAAGGAAGCTCAGGAAACAGAAGAGTACCTGAGATACATATTATAAGAGGCGAGACCTCATCTCCTGTCTCATAAAGGCATTATTACAGCCAGCAATGAGAATGAGTGCATACAAATGACTTTGACAGCAGCAGTGGGAACCAGCACGTGGGGCGCGCTGAAGGCCCACTGGGGGCAATGGAGGTAGAATCGCGAAAGGTGCTACAAACCATGCACAACGTGTGCCAGAAGCTGACAAAGAGTCTGGAAGGGTGCCTATTCAGGAACTTCCCCCTAGTGATCCAGAGCCACCTCATGCCTCAGATAACCTAGCTAGCCTATGAGGAGCACCAGGAATACATTAAGACCAAGAATGGCCTAGCACACAAAATATGATTCCGCTCCATGGCTAAGTTCATGGACACCACTGCAAAGAACTGCATGATGTGCCAAGCGGCTGTATGATCCGACCCTCCCGACTCCAGTAGTCACAGAGGAGGAACCCACACAGCTTTGGGGGTGTGTTAGCATGGACTTTGGCAGCCACCCAGACGGACGGCACATGGTGGTCCTCATCGATCATTATTCAAAATATCCTGAGATTGAACTGGTAAAAAGCACTTCAACTCAAGAGGTATTGCCCAGACTAGAGAAGATGATGGCAACCCACGGGCTAATGAAAGATTTCCCCAGACAATGGGTCTCCATTCCATAGCCAAGAAATGGCTAAGAACCTTGCATCCCGCAGCATCAGGCAGAATGGAGTGAGGCGGAGGCGGCAAGCCAATGGCAATAGAGGTTCATGAGGGCAATCAATAAGGCCATCCCCTTTGCTCCGCATGAACAACAGCCACTCAAAGAGGCACTTTATATGCTTTTACATTACTACCAGCAGACTCCTTTTGCCACCATAGGTGTTGCCCTGTGCCATGGCTTCTGGGGTCGAGTGATTCAAGACAGCTTTCCTCACCACCACATCTGGGTCACCGAGAGCACTGATACCAAAGAAAAAATGTAACATTAAAGCAAATGGAATGCTGACTGTATCAGCACCAGTTGGCCCAAACATTGACCATCAAGATGGAGGTGTCTTGCTAGTGAACAACTACTATCTGGGAAGCAAATTCTGGCTGCTCTTTAAACCAGAGCTATGACGGGTGATGCGCCACCAGGGCACAATGGTGCGGGTTGCCCGAGGAGAGGAACCCTCAACTGAAGCATTTCATTCTTTAAAAAGTGCACCGATTGGCCCCAGGTTATGGAAGAGCACTTAGAGGCTGACGAGTGGGGCATTGAAAACCCATTAGGAGTCACTGAGACACCATCTCTCTCCACAGAGTCATTGCCAGGACAAGGGATAGGCATGGTTCCACGAGGCCAGGAAGAACAGAGGACTGAAGAGGAGATGCCAATGAGCACAACAAGTAATGCATCCCAATATCATCTGAGAGACAATACTGCTCTGGGTGGTGAGACTGAGTAGGCAGAAAGATTTACAAACAGGATGAAACCCTAATGTGTTTTGTTAGAAAGAGGAGGGATGTAGTACTGTGGGGGTCACTCCCGGAGTGTAGGGAGTGGTACACTGGGAGAGGGGAGCACTTTTGAAAAACAAAGGTGGGGTGATTTTGCATAAGTGTGGTATTGGCGCCTCCTGAGTAGGCGTAACTTCTTATTCACTCTCTATGTGGTGCAAAAAGGTGAGGGAAATACACACCCTGAACCCTCCCACTGGACCGTCTATACGATCCACTATTTAACTGTAACACTTGTCATATGCACACACTGATATCATTGACATTAGTGTCTGATTGTACAATTCATGTCGTCGTCACAATCATGTAATCAAGATGCACAGTGAGATCGATTTTTCCTAAATGCTTTTCCAATAATAAGTTGTTTGGTTTTCCGTTGTTCTTTTATTTCATGCGAAAATGCCCAGCCAACATGTGTCTCGTCGTGGGAAGTATCCCAAACGACTTCTTCAGGGCTGACAACAAAGCAGATGTAATTGTCCCGTCCTCCCCACCGGTTTTACTTCCGTCCCAGCTATGTGTAAGTGTTTCTTCGACTGCTGACAGAAGGATTGGTGCATGCCATTTCTCAGTCAACGTTTAGCAAAATACTCTAACTGATGGATGCTTTGTAGAGAGTGAGTGAGCAACACATACTGTTATCCTTGGACACCCACATTGTTAATGCCAGCAAAGCAAACAGTTATGCTACAGCAGGATTTCCTGACATCCTAGGGTGAATTGACTGCACTCATGTAAGCCTGGTAGCGTGTAGACAGAAACGAGAGTGCCGAATATATCAAATGATCTACAAAACAAGGGATGCACTAGGATTACTAGGGACCTGGGTTCAGTTATCAAAGACAATGCCCCGGTTACTTAAAGGTAATCTTCATTACTCCGAGTATAGTCTTTCTTGCCACATGACTTACAAAGTGAGCTTCAGCTCCACACCAGAACCCTCCAAAGCAAAAAGTCAGCCTCCCATGCCTCCCATCCCTTCCCAAGATGGCCGACCCATTACCACCTGACCTCTTTAAGAGGCGGGCCGGCCCAACCCATCAGCCTGAAACTACCAAGCACAAACATGAAGCCGATAGCCAGACAGGGAGGGAGGAATGGGAACTCATGTGGCGAGGAAGATTATACTCGGAGTAATGAAGATTACCGGTAAGTAACCGGGGCATTACCTCCTCATTAGTCTTCCTCGCCACATGACTTACAAAGTGAGCACATACCAAAGCCAAACGGCTTCATGGAAACTCACAAGAAACCAACGGACCAGGATGGGACCCCCACGGAAGAGGGCAAAAACCCACAGGTCAACGAGCGGAAGAACCACCCCAAAGAGAGGCAAGCATGAGCTGGAAGACCAGCTCGGGACAGAAAAACACTGGGAGTGCTGAAAAACCGGACCCCAAAACACACGAAGCGCCCACAAAAAACGTGCCTCAAGAACAAAGGAGGACCAAGAAGGCACGGCACCAGCCCACACAGAGCCAAAAAGCAACCGCAAACAGGCCCATGAACAGAAAGCAGCCAGCAAGATCAAACACGCCAAGACCGCCCAAAAGACAGTCGAAAGCGAGAGGGGAGCAAAAACCCAAACAGACCAAGAGCCACCGGGGCACCACAGGAACGGAAGAACAGAGGTCAACCCCACCACAGTGACCCAACAAAAAAGCCACAGCAGCAAGAGACACAGGGCGACTGAAGCCCACATCCCCACAGACGGTGGACCACCAACAGCGAGAGAGCCGAACCACCCCCAAACCAAAAACCGGCGGGGAGGAGAAAACAAAACCACCAGATCCGGCGGCAAACAGGGGCAGAAGCCAAAGGAACCAGAGGTAACTCAGACCGGCAGGAGCCGCAAGAATGGACGGAGGAGCAGAAACTAGCATCCCACCCGAACAACAAAAAACAAAAAAGAAGGGCACCCAAGCCCCACCAGCAGGGAGAGGCAGGCGGGACACGGATCACAGCCGCCCCAAAGATCCCAGGACGGGAGCCAGACCGAAATGATAGAGCCCAGGCAGGTGCAAAGTAAAACAGACCACGAAACCCGCAGGAAACCACAACAAAGCGAACCCGACAGCAAGGGAACCAAAGAGGACCAGGACCAAGGCCAAGCCCCCAACTTAAAAACGAACACCCAACAGGGGACCCATGCACAAGAAAGCATAATGAACCCGTAAGGAAGGGGAATGCAGAACAAACAAGCGAGACAGCCCAGCGCAGGGGACAAGTAACACTGCCCCGCAACATTCCACATGCAACAAAGGAGCCGCTGAGGCGAGCACCCAGGAGGCAAAAACCAACAAACCACGGGACACGAACCCATGACCGCAGGCGGAAGAGCCAGCCAACAGAAAAACCAGGTCACAGTGGCACAAACCCACACCCAGGATCGACCAAGCCGAAAAACGGAGATCCGACAGGAACTGGAGGGAACACAGGGACAAGGCCACAGGCAGCAACCCACCAAAGGCAAGAAAGACAGCATAGCCGGGCGGAACAATCCCCAGAAAGCCCGAGCCGGAAGGACCCAGTACCCCTACCAAGGGAAAAAGAAGAACAGGACCCAAACCGCGCAAGGAGCGCCGGGCCCGACCGGGGAAGAGAACTGGGAAAACCAGCATCCATGGACAATCACAAGCACAGCGTGAACCAAATGCCCCAAGGAAAAGAAAAAAAAACGGGGCCTGGATGCCAGCCCCACTGGGCTGACAGCGCAGACCGTACAAAGGCCGGGGTGCACATGGGGGCGAGGCCGCGGAAACGGCCGCTCGACGCAGACCCACCCCTGCAACAGGGCAGGAGTACACGCGCCCGGCTCCCAAAGGCAAAAACAGAAACAGGGACAAGGGGGCGCGGCTGCGAGAACAGAGGCGCGCCGATGCCAGCATGCAAGGCAAAAGTCCCCAGGAGATGCCCAGGCTGCAAGCGAGCGTCTCGCCACAGGAGGGGGCAAAAAGTCGCCGCAGGCAGAGTCGGGCCGAGGGACCGGAAAACATGAAATGTAGAGAAGAGTCAGAGGCCAGATCCACAAGGCCTACGAGACAACAAATGCCCACCCAGAGAAGAAGCGGACCATAAAAGGAAGCCCGCAGCCACACGGGACATGAGAGCACATCCCACCAGAGCCCGCCAGCCGTCCCACCCGGTGACCGCAGGGCCCAGACAACAAAGCCCGCTAAAGCAGGGCAGAAAGCAGAAAATGGAGGGGGCACAGGGCAGAACTCCCAAGAGCCTGCAGGCACAAGGAACTCGCAAGAGCAGAGCCGCGAACCCAAAGGGACAGTGCGAGGGCGAGAAGGCAGGAGAACCAGAGAGTGAGCCCGCTGGAGCAGGGCCTCCCCCCCAGGGCACAGGGTCCTGCTGGACACCACCAGGGTGGACAACCCAGACAAGAATAGTCAGAGGTCCACACAAAACCAAACGAAGGGGGACAGCCATCCAAGGCAGGAGATCAACCACAAGAAGGGAGGAGACTGAAGGAAGGACTCCAGCTCGCCCACGCAGCCAGCCGAGACCATGGCGCCCAAGAAAACCACCTTGAAAGTGAGGAACCACGGATCCACCTACCAAAGAGGCCCAAAAGGGAGGACCCTGTAGAGCCCGCAGGACGGAGGGAAGATCCCAATGAGGAGCCAGGCACACAGCCCGAGGCCGCCGCAGAGAACAGCTCCGCAGCAAGGAACCAGACCCAATCAGCCAGGAACGCCGGAAACCAGTGTCAAGGAGAGCATAGAAGACGGGCAGAAAGCAGAACAATGTCATGCAATCACCCCAGTACAAGAGAACTGGGTCCAAATCCACTGCACACAAATGCCCACAATGCCATTCCAGCGAGGAACAGCAAAAACACTACCAGGGAACACCAGCCACAACACGTGCACGGGAGCATGTGGGGAAAACCACATCACACACCACTGGCAAACAGGCAACCCCAGAACCCTCAGGAGGCAGCAGAAGTGAACACGCACCACGAGCACCCGCTGAGAATGTGAACCACACAGGAGGAAGAGGGCGCCACCAGCAGGGAGCAAGGGACGCCCGACGAGCAACGGAGTAGGGGAAACCACCCCCAAGGCCTATGGAAGAAAAACCAGACCGTAACAACAGGAGCCGGAGCCAAAATCCAACCCAGAGACCACAGAAGCAGCCCAAGAAGGAAGAACAGGAGCAAAAAAGAGGACCGCCCCAACAGACATGCAGGCGCACACAGCCCCCGGAAACCCTAAAGGCCACACCAACCAACAGCGGCCCCCAAATAGGAAAGCAAACTACCACGCGAAACCAGGAAAGCACACGTGGGAGACGAGAGCAGACACGAACAGGGCGGAAAAGGGACACAGGCAGAAAACAACTGACCCCGGGATCCAAAGCAGAACACTGATTGCCAGCCCAGGTAGAGTCCGTGCCAAAGAAGGTACCGAAAAAACCAGACACCTGGACCCCACAAGGAAGCTCGGCAGAAGAGAGGAGCGTACTGCGCACCCTAACCCGCCGGAAGACAGAACACCCTTCTACCCGGAAACCCCAGTGTGCCGGGAACCCACGGGGAGGACCACAGGGACCCACTGGCAGGCAACCAGGACGGAGGAACAGGCACAGGGTACATCATGGACCGTAGGAGAGACGCCAGCCAAGAGGGGGTGGGGGGTGGAGGAGGGTGCCCCCGACAACAGTGCAGCAGAGAGGCAGCAGGGACCCAGCAGGGACCCAGCGCCAGCACCGAGACTAGAGAAGAAGACCCCCAGGAGCATAAACACCACAAATAGAGAAAATGTGAATGAAAAAACACAGCCCTACCAGGTGCGGCCCGAACTCACAACCCCTGCAAGGCACAGCGCAAGTGCCGCAGGAAAGTACCGGGAGCCCGTAACAAAAGTACCCAAATGCCACAGACACAACGTGAACGCTACCAGAAAAACAGAGGAATGTGGAACAGACACAGGAACCAGGAATCTCAGACTCAAAGCCAGCCTATGAACCAATAAGCCCGAAGACGGCAATAAAAGACAAAGAAACCATGCCGCGTTGGTCCAAGAAAAAAGTTTAAAAAAGAAAAACACAGCCCACAGATCACAGGGAGACAGACCTCAAGAACCGCAGGAGCGAGGGGGGAGACAGACAGCCACTGACAGCGTGACCGGCTGCAGTATAAAACAGCAAAAGTCACCAGTCCCTACCCCCTAGACAGTTCAGAGAACCCTCAGAGCCGTGTAGCAGGTCAGCCGAAGCAATGCCCCATGGAGGCGGAGACAGATAAAACGCGACGACAAGCGGCACCCCGCCCCCTAGAAGCCCGGACAGCCCAGCATGAAGAAAATCCGCAGGAGAAAAGCAGTGTCGGGGAATGCACCCGCCCAGGCAAGCAGGTAAGCCCCTAGAGCCACGGAGGCGAGGCAGCTCAGCAAAGCCCAGGACCTGCAGGGAAACAAACACAAAAAAAGGGGCGCGGCCACGGACGGAGAACGGATCGCCGGGCCCCCATGCCCAACAACCAAGCAAACATGCAAAGGAACGTCATAGCACATCACACTCTTTGAAAACCACCTCCACCCCAGAGTATACCAGCCCATTAAGCAAAGTAGAGCTGGCAACTCCTTGCGGGGGAAAGAGGCAGAGGCGCGCCCGGGGAAAGCCCAAGGGACCGCCGGCGCCCCCACCCCCAACACACACACAAGCCCCAAGCCGAGGAAGACCGGGGACTGCAGAGCGCCACCAACAGAAGGAGCGCACCTGGGGGAGGGGGGAGAGGGGTGGGCCCAAGCGCAAAACACCGTGGCCACATGGACAAGGGGAGAGAAACAACAAGGCCACTAGGAAGAGCCCCAGAACTCCCCATCCGGCCTCCTGTACACCCTGGGCTCGCTAAAGCAGAGCCTAACCGGCCCAGACCAGACACCGGGGGAAGGAAGGAGGAAGGTCCCTGAGCCCTAGGGCCTGCTCGAGCAGAGCCACCGACCAGGGACTCAAGTTCCAGCTACAGCAGGAACAAACTTACCTGAAAGAAGCACAGGAGAGAACTGCAGCGCAGAACCAAAAAAAACAGGCTGATGGGTTGGGCCGGCCCGCCTCTTATAGAGGTCAGGTGGTAATGGGTCGGCCATCTTGGGAAGGGATGGGAGGCATGGGAGGTTGACTTTTTGCTTTGGAGGGTTCTGGTGTGGAGCTGAAGCTCACTTTGTAAGTCATGTGGCGAGGAAGACTAACGAGGAGGCAATGATCCCTATTACAAAACTTCTGCTTTCAGTCCAGAGTGAGATGCAGAACTAAGCTAACTGACATACCGACAGCAGCCCAGGCCAACCCTGTGTAGCCGGGACCCCTCCTACCTGTCAGCCCCATTTACTCGTCACACGGGGAGTGCCCCTCAAGCACAGAGAAGGCGACTCACTTCCACGCCCCAAGGGTGCCAGCGGGGGATGGCTGAGAATATCGGTACGGACATCATTGAGAACCCGATGTAGCAGGGAGTGGGACCATACCAAGCCTTCGCACCCTGGGCCGCCCTGATAGCTCCCTGCCTCAATCCTTAGCGGAGTCAGGAGCACCAACCCCGGAGAAGACTATGGAACAAAGAATCCATAGCCGACTGCACCACCACGCCCCAGGTGCGCCGGGCATGTCATAAAACCACCTGTATATAGCAGAGCCCTTATCGGTCCCACTACAGCAGGGACTCATCAACAGAAAAACGAAGCTGTAGCAAAACCGTTCACACTTTCCCTAGGGCGGACCAGAGTGTATACGAGAGTTCCCGCCAGACTTCCGATCTGCAGAAAAAATCTGCAGGATGTTGGGAGGTAAGGTCGGGGGTTGTGTGGCACGGGAGGTGGGCGTGGCTTGGAGGTTAGGGATGGGAGCAAGGGAGTTTCAGCTTGAGATATCTGTGCGGAGGACCTATCGCTCATGTGTGAAAAGACTGTGACACAAAGGTAATACCTTTGAACCATTCTGGACTGAGTGCTATTTTAACAACCTTTGCTTGAAATCATATCAGGTCACCTCGTTGGTCCCATACTTCTTATACCTGTTACAAATTGTAAACCACAACATTCAGAAAATCCAAACATAGGCAACAGACAGGGTCAGTCGTTCTAACTCACCCGCACGTAAGGTTATTAGATGAAATCATATTACCAAGCAGGGCTTTTAGTGGGCCGGGTCCTGAGAAGTGGAGAGACTCACGAAAGAAATAGCGGATTTACAGAAGGAGATTATTGACGATAAGGCCCTTGTGAATGCCAAGGAAGCTTTAGAGAGGCTAGAGAAGACAATAAAGGATTTTGATATTTACACACAGAGTACGAAATTGGAAAAAGTTGCTAAAGACATAAAAGCGTACGACAAAAAGACTACGTACCCCTACCTTCAAGAGGGATATTTTGAAAAAGATCAATGAGGTGGTTGGTCGATTAGGGGTAGAGGTGGTTACAAGAGGTATAACACCTTCTCTTTATCCTCTGTGAGCAGTGGCTCAGAAAGTGATTCAGAACGCCCTAGTACAAGTACTGGTTCATCGATCAACAACCCTCCCCAAAATTATTCAGAACAACAGCCTTTTTTTAGAAGAGGACCAATGGTGGGGTTCATCTACGAGAGGCCGCCCCTGGGGGAGACCCAGGGGATCGAGAACGCGCCCTTGGAACAGGGGTACAGGCCGTGGGAGAAAACAAACTCACTTCCAACAGAACTCCCATGGGGAAATCAACACGAGACGCCAGCAATACAAATGGTGAGAAATGTACCAGACAACCCTATAATCAATATATCCGACTATCAATTGTCCCCGATAGAACAACAAGTTCTGTCCAAAGGACTGTCTTTTGTCCCTACCACCATACCAAATGACTTTAACATCAGAATTGAATTACAACAATTCTTTCGCAAAATTCGTCTTAAACACTATTTCCATAAGATCCCTTACAATCCAGTGTTCTCGGGTAGTGGTTTACGACCACCTTCTAGGTTTAACCCCCCGACACACTCTATTGATAATAAGATATTGGCCTATGAACAAGTGGTTTTAAGGGATGTTGATGCAACTTTAGCTACCCGACAATATGTTCCATACAACATAAGTCGTGATGAAAAGACTGCATTACAATCTTTAAAGAACAACAGTAACATCGTTATTAAGCCCGCCGACAAAGGTGGGGCTATTGTTGTTCAAAACCTGGAGAAATATAAAACTGAAATCCTTTCTCAATTGGAAAAACCAGGTAACTATGTACACTTGAAAAAAGATCCTACTAAAACCATCAGTGAATCAATTCAGAAACTGACCAAAGGAGCTCTAGAACAGGGAATCATCAATAAACATGAGTATGATTTTCTAAATAACAAGAACCCAAGAACGCCGACTATATACACCCTTCCCAAGATGCACAAAAGATTAGAAGACCCCCCTGGAAGACCAATAATTTCAGGGTGTGGGTCATTATTGGAACCCCTGTGAAAATACGTGGATGTATTTTTAAAGCCTATAGCCATTGCTACTCTAACATATGTTCGAGACACCACACACAAAATTCAACTAGTGGAGGGTTTTCAATATGACTGTAATACGTGTATATTAGCTGCGATGGATATCGCATCTTTATACACTAATATTCCCCAAAATGAGGCATTGACCTGCATAGAACGTGTACTCAATATGAGACCTGCACCACATAGAGTACCGACAGAATTTATTATCCAACTTCTAGAAATTGCTATG
Source organism: Lissotriton helveticus (assembly GCF_964261635.1). NCBI lineage: Eukaryota > Metazoa > Chordata > Amphibia > Caudata > Salamandridae > Lissotriton > Lissotriton helveticus. The sequence continues at coordinate 2,091,192,394 of NC_136061.1, forward strand.
ACCAAGAATTGTTTTGTATTTCAAGATTAATATTATATTCAAACAAATGGAGTAGCGATGGGGGCAAGTTTTGCCCCCAATCTGGCTATTATTTACATGAGTGAATACGAGAACAAATACATTCTAAGTCAATATAATCCTTACCGCAGTAATATTTTACTGTGGGTAAGGTATATTGACGATGTTCTCTTGATTTGGCAAGGTAGGCAGTCTGAACTTACAGATTTTCATGGCTGGGTTAATACCTGTTCCAACGATATACAATTTACTCTGGAATCTAACGCGATGTCCATTAATTTTTTGGATTTACAAATTAAAACTGAGGAAGGAAGATTATATACTACCTTATATAGAAAGAGTAGCGAAAGAAACACCCTCCTCAGGTACACCAGCCATCATCCACGCAACCTCAGGGATAATTTGCCCTTTGGACAATTCCTGAGGTTGCGGCGGAACTGTTTTAAGAAGGAGGATTACCTAGAGGAATCGGCAACTCTGATGTCGAGATTGGGTGAACGCGGGTATCCAACTCGACTCCTTAAAAAAGCCAAAAAACGGGCATGGTATAATCATCGTGAGCACTTACTTTGCACTAATCCAAAACCAAAGGAAGAAAGGTTGGTCTGTGTGACGACGTTTAATACAAAAAGCAATGCTATTAAAAAATGTGTGAACCGTCATTGGCATTTGATCAGCGGTGAACTGGGGGGGATTCCACCACCATTACACGCCTTCCGTAAAGGGATGAACATCCGTGATCACCTAGTCAAATCTTTGTTACCCAAAAAAAACAGCCTTTGAGCCAACCTACATTGTGGGGTGCACCAAAAGTTAACGGCCACAGAAAATGTGGATCTTGCAAAGCCTGCCCCCTTACAATAGAAGGTAACATGTTTAATCACAATGAGCAGATATATAAACTCACAAAACATACCAACTGCAATACCTCATGGTTAATTTATGCAATCATGTGCCCATGTGGTTTTCTGTATGTGGGACAGACCACACAGAAAATAAAATGCCGGATCTTGCAACATATGAGCCGGATACGTTGTAAAGTCCAAGGGGCCCCATTGGTGGATCACTTCAGTAGATTTGAACACCCAGAAAACAGCTTGAGGTGGTGGGTCATTGAAAAAATAACAGCAAACCCACGAGGAGGTGATCTACATAACATTCTGAATAGAAGGGAGTGTAAGTGGATATATACTCTAAATACGGTCAATAAGGGGCTCAATGAACTTGAGGAGATGAATAAACAAGTGGCATTGTTGGGAATATGAATACCCTATACATCAGTATTTTTTGGTTGGTGTTAAAAGAATGGCTGTTTCGAAGTTGTCTTATGTGATTATAGCTATTTTATGACAATTATGTATCAAGCACGGATTGCATCCACCTTAAACATGTGCAAGTTAATCACTAAGAAATATATTCATCATCTTATCCATGTATAGTTGTATAAATGCATGACTGTATCAACCATCAAATCTGTGTATATCTGCATGATCGTATGATCCTCCTAATGCAATTATGCCTGTTTGGACTTTATATGAGATTGTCTCAATGTCATGGAAAACATACACCAAACATATGTAATATTGCTGAGAATTGTTGGGAATTTTTTTAAAAAAAATTCCCCTACCTACTGTACATGTATAACTGTTTACCTTATTCGAACTGTAATGGAATAATCCCAGAGAAGCAGCTGTATACCCATGTGGACAATAACTGAAGGAGGTTCTCCTAATTCTAGGACGACCACCATGTTTGACAAACCAATTGGTATATCTTTAACCCGTTTCTTTTTCCTCCTTATGTGGGTGGATATACAGCACAGCATGGAATTAATATCACTTAGGGCTTGTCTAAGGCCGTTGGATGCATGCTCTAATAACGTAATAAGAATTGTCCATCATCTATGTTTAGTACGAAGTTGATTGTGGAACCCCCGGATACATAATCGCTTTTTCACTAATCTAGGTCTTTGTTACCGTAGATATAATACTGGGCGAATATGAGTTAGCCCCGGGATTTTAATGCAACCCGTTTTTCTTTTCTTTAAAAATTGCTAAAATATTTCCAATTGCGATAATAAGTGCCTTACATTTATCAACAAGTAGGATAACAGCATCAACACAAATTATTTAAGGAAAATCGGCCCGGTTGTTTACATATTTGCAATATAACTCGGTTACGTGTTTTCTATAACACAGGAGCCAGTCCTCTCTCTATGCCTAATCGGAAGAGGTGGGCTGGGTACAATTGCACGCGGAAATGTGGTTGCATTACCGGCGGCGTCCTTGCACACACTGAGGCTAGGCTGCAGATACGGGCTGAAATTCGGCAAGAAGGTAAGCCCTTGAACCATGGTGTGTTGATTTATTTTACACATAAGTTCTGGAAAGATTTTTCCGCTGCTGTAATTATATCGAGCGACATTCTTTCATTAAAATTAAGTGAGACCATATATTTCTGTGTCTCCTTTACAGCTACCTGTTTTCATGAGTAGGAGCCCAATTAACTATATGCCTCGGAACCACTTTAAAAAGGTAATTGGGTGCACCGACCGATTTTAAACGAGCATTTTGACTGTATAACAAATTATATTAGATTTTAAGTGAGACCCTATTGTGTCTCCATATACAGCTACCTGATATTATCAACACGAGCCCCTCAAATAAGAAATTGATCTAACGACATTCACACCAAGGTAAATCTTTGGAATTTAGCTCTTACCTTTATACTTCATCTAGGGTGAATTGTATACTGATACTACCAAAAAGTATTTGTAGGTATCACTCTGCCATGATGCATACATGAGGTATTGTGCCCTCTCAACATAAGTGAGGAAAGAATCCTATATTAAGGTAAACATCTCTATCTTCAACACTATTAATGGTTAGAGAATTGCCAATTACAAGACCTAGACAAATTCTAGGTATCATTTGTTTTACAGGAGACTTGAAGGGGAGTTGTAACTATGCCTCCTATTGCTCTCTCTGTTTTGAAGGGTAAGAAACGAGACCCTACCCTCCTTAAGGGTTATGGTTTTTTAATTATTCTCATTCCCCACGGTTAGTAATCGCCAACTCTATTTTTTCATAGGGTTATTATTATCCCTTGGTTGCCCCTGTCTGTTTTTCCAGTCCTGATGAAGACTCGCAATCCCCAGGTTCAAATCACCGTTTGGGCATAAGACGAGTCGAAACGTCGACGCTACCTTTATATAACCTTGGACCAACTATTTAAAAACTTTGTATATAGTGCAAAAAAAACCCTAGGACTTATATGTCTGGATGCAATATTGTTTTGATTGAAAAAGTTAAAAAGGTTTGGCCAGGTACTCAATACGGCAAATTATATGTCCGGTATTGCTTGTCAAATAATGTGAATATTTTCTGACCACTATTGTGAATTTTCCTTTCTGTTCATCTATTTCACATTTCTGATCACGCCTTTCTTTGCACGCTCCTTTTGGGCAACTACTCTGTTTTTATCTATTCTAAAATGATATATTGTGTATAAAATGAACTGCCAAAAATGAAAAACAAAATTAAAAGTATTTTCTTTAACCGTGGTGTAGGTTTATCTTGTGGTACTAAGCAACTTGAGTACATTAGAGCAGACTAGTTGTAGTTGCTCTACATATATAAAAAACTGTGGGAATGTAATTGATTTAGTCAACCATCATAATTAATAGGATTAGGACCATTGTTTTTTCTGTATCACTATATACCCAGGTCCATGCCTTATGGGTCACCCCATTTTTCCTAATGGTGCTCAGCACCGGCAGTTCTAGAAAGCAGGAGCTGAAACGGGTCCCTATCAGGCTCTGCATTTTGACCTCACCCTCAGGGTGAAAAAATAAATCTTAACTCTGCAGCAGTACCACCCGTCACTGCCTCGATGCAACTTCAAAGAGACTACTTCTTTCAATCTCACCATTTCAGAACTGAAGCATTTTCAATGTTATATATAAACCTTAGTAAGTGCTCATTTATCATATGCAACTAACAACCACTGACAAAGTCAATAGTTCTGGCTTGCTGTAGATGTAATGTTACTTGTTGTATTTTATATCTGGATGCCATGACAGAAACAGCAAAATACCTGTCGGGGGGCACACTAATCTAAGCACAGATTTTTAATTTAGGTGTTTTTTTAGCAATGCCCTTAATTACATCGGCCATGCCCCTTTGAGAGACCCCACCAGTTTTTTCATCCCACTTAGAGCCCTGTCACCAAGTACACAGTGCTCCACTGCAGGGTTTTCTTTTCATAACCAACTGAATTCGGCTCTTCGATTACCCCCACTGCCTAAACAAACCTGAAAACGACGATTTGCGAAAGAAAAGCACAGGACTGGAGCATTGTGTCCATGGTTACAGGGAGCCATCTCGTGACCTTACCCACAAGACGTCTCACACAACAATGTAATTACCACAACCAGGGATATTGTGATGCTGCATGTGTGTTTTCCACCGAAGCGCGGATTACTCACAGTAAACCACTGAAGGCATAAAAAAGGGAAACAAAACTAAAAATCTGACAGCTTTGTATAAAGTTACACTAAAAGTGAAAGCAACTGAGGTGGACCATCCTCTTGCATGAATACATGAATGAATTACCATGTGGAGCTCAGTCTGCCTCAGGGCTTTAAGTGGGAAAAAAGATCTGGGGGTGCTCTTAAAGGGGTGGGACAAACCTCAAAGGGGTGTGGCCTAAGTAGGGTTGGGGTCTAAATAAAGATAACTAGTGTAGCAGTACCCCCTGCTCTGACAAGCCGTCAGCTCTAGGAATCCTCAGAGGAGCCACCCCTCCGACCCCCTCTGTTGGCAGCCTAGGCTGAGACAGCTTCCCGGGCGCACACACAACCGCACCCGAGTACTTCACAGGGCTTTAAAAGACCATTTGCATGTTAATGATTCTTTGTCGTTTTTTCACCCCTTCTTAGAGCCCCTGCATCTCCACAGTTCCTACTACTGTGCCCACAGGCGTTTTGTTCAACAGTGCAAATGCTCCCTCCTCCCCTTCGTCACCCCGTGGGTATGCCAGTGAGTGCTTGTCACCAGGACACTGAATAGGCCCCTCTGTGGCTTTAACACTGGCGGCAAACACGCCGAGAGGATTGTGGTGTTCCAAACAACTGGGCGATTCTGCAGGCCAGCGTCACAGCGCACAACATCAGTCTGCTGTTCTCACACTTGCAAAATAAGGCTGTCACATCCTCGTTGTGATGCGGGCACATAAAATTTCCTTCTGTGCAAACACGTTTGTATTATTTCACGTCTAACTTTTGTTTGACTGGACTTTTACAAGCAAGTTTCCCATCATCAGAAGTAAAGAAGAGATATCAAAATGTAGGCTGTTTCTCACACAAAGTGGTTTAAGCTGCTAAATGATCCCACTTGACTTACCATTGATCGACACAATGGTGCGATGAAAGCACACTACCAAGGAGTTGTGGGCACTCTAGTTGCACCTCTGATTGAGCTGGTGTGGGGATGCCAGGGGTACTGGGAGCACCTTAGCTTGATTTGCTTAAGCAGTGCGTGTGCATGCTCACCTGAAACACCAACAAAAACCGGGACGTCTGGTCACCCTACCTTTGAGGCCCAAAAATAGAGCCCCTTTTGAGGCCCCCAAAAATACTGGGGGTGCTCAGACCCCCTCAGACCCTCCTCACCCCCACCCCCCCTCCCCCACCTAAAGCCCTGGTCTGCCTTATTAATATGTTCAGTCTTGAATGAGTGAGTGCAATGAGCATTAGGAAGTCTCGAGTACTTTATGCTTTCATTCAGACTTCGAAGAAAACAGACCAATTTGCTTAATTGCCAAGGCAGGAAGATTAACGATCCATGCAAATGTAATCATTCGTATTAGACTAAACACAGTCCCAAATTAACGTTGTGCGTTTGTAAACGGAGGGGGTGGATTAACTATTTTCTTCCATAAATACATATTCTGATTTCATAGGAGCCCACGCGCTTCCAGAAATTAACACAGAGACGATAAGTAATGAGTTAGTCAGGCGGACGCAGTCATTTAGTAATACCCACCTAAACAACACTTTAATAATTACATGCGTAGTCTGAATTTAGCAAACATATAGCTATCATCCATAAATAATCGTCAGATAAACTTATTTTTGTACAGCCCCGCGCAGTTTCTGACGTGCTCTGCATGACTATCACCTATTTTAAAAGTATATAATTTGCCGGGTTTTGAAACATGAGGGCGCCTTGCTGGAATTTAAACGTGTTACGTCAGGAGACATCTGTTGTGACCTTAAAGTCGCTGAGCTATCTGGCTGGCTACAACGGATCTTCGTTCTTATAGATCAAATAATATCATACCAATATCCAAAAATGACATAATTTCTTGCAGTTAGAAATAGTCATTTGGCCATGAGGCTAGCTCTTAGCAACTACCTAGATCCTGTCTGAGTTAGGCTTTCAGTCAGCTGTGTTTTTCATCCAGAACCACTGAGCATGCTGGCACTTGTAGTTTCTCTCTTCCTGTTCGAAGCAGGTGCCTTATAGTCCCAGCATGCTTAGCGTCGTTTACAGTTAGTCTACCTTCTTTTACACGTAGGCGTCAGCTGATTGTGGGGCAAATAGTAGATTTATTGCAGTGGACGTCTTCGAGTTCTTGGGTTTGTCAGAAGGGATAACCAACACCAAACTCCTTCCCTATAAAGGTATACCGTGAGTATTCACGTAATAAAATACTATCCGTAGTCTTTACTGACTTCAACATATATAGTTCACAACCAATAAATCAGGCCTATTGCCTTTATTGTACATTTTCATTATAAACAATTAGGCCTATAACCTTTATCATTGGTTTGTCACCATAACCATCTCATATGTACTGTTTGGTCTTACACTTTCCCACAAGGCACCTATCAGGTATACCATAGTAAAATTGCAAATAAATACAAATTCATAGTTGTCAGAACAATATAAAATCTCTACTGACAGAGCCTACAAAGGATTACTATAGTGCAAATTTTGTATCCCATGGTTTGTTTGGGTGGATCACCAAAACCCTTGCCTACTACGTAATCTGTGAGATTCCTTGCACCCACGTGCTACCCAGACCCACACCTCAATTGCTCCCCCAATCCAAGAGCAGCTTTACATATGTTTTGTGCTGGTTAGTCCTTGTCAGCCATCCAGTTTCAGTTGTAATTTTCCTGGACAGTCGTAGTTTCAGTTCTCCTTGCCTCTCTTGGCCTTTGGCTTTGTTTTTGCCTCTCAGCACAATTCCCACTTCCCGTCAATCCCTTCCTGCCTCCCAAATGCCCCTCCCCCTCTGAGGACCTACTTAATGGAGGCCGCAGTGTGGCCTCATTGAGCATGTCCTCGCCAGCTCCTCTCACTGCTTGGCAGTGCCTCCTTCCTCCTTGTGCCTCCTCCCTCCATATGCACTGCTACCAAGGCTGCTGCTGATCTGTGCTGATTAGTCTGTGTCAGCCAGCCAGTTTCAACTAAAATTTTCCTGGACAGTCTTAGTTCAGTTCTCAGTGACTCTCTTGGTCTTTGCCTTTGTTTTTGCCCACTCACCTTCATTCCTGCTTCCGTTTACCTGCTTCTTGCTGCCTGCCTCTCCAGAACACCTCCCAGGATCTTCTTAATGGAGGCTAAAGCGGATGCACGCAGCAGGTGTGCCACGGGCCCATCACATGCAAGTCTGTCTGTTCCTGTCCGCGGAAGGACCACTCCCAGCGCTAGGAACCCTGACCCTCCGGGCACCCACATCTACTCCACCCCAGATCTCCAAGGCCCCAGATGGCGGATGCCGCAACAATTGCTGCCTCGCATCTCCTCGTTCTACAGCAGGACGGTTCAGCAGCCACCACTGTCTCTTCACCTGCAACCTAGGACTTCCCACCCTCACAGAAACCGACTGCCACCACTCCACTCCGATGCCTCCTGATCAAAGCCAGACCTCTGCAAATATGTCACCAAAGTCTGGGACACCATCTGGGACACCACACTCACCCAAACGTGCTCTTCATCACAGAAAACTGGCTCAATCCTTACACCGCCCTGACATATCCACTGCAGCGCCCAACGGTTACATCATGACTAAGGCTCCCGGTTTTCCGTTTAAGCAGATTTTTACATATAACTACAGACTTTTTCCTTTGTCTGTATTTATAAGAAGAAATGAAAAAATACTGTCAAAAGAAATGGCCAGGTGAAATCTAATATTGCTGCTGTCACACTGTAGCTTTGGAGAGGGATGAATAAGTGCACCCTTGAGCGCTGTGACTTTCCACCCCAAGCAGAAGGAAGCACAGGGAAGTATTACAACGACAAGCCTGCAGACCGGATTAAACAGTGCATTAGCTGTTCATTTTCCCCCTGCACAGAAAGTCAGTACAAATCCGAGATAGCAGAATGTTCTGCAGAAATGGAGCAAGCAGGGGAGAAAATGTAGTCTGTGCCATCAACCTTAATGAATCTCAAACTGGCCCACGACAGGCAGAGGGTGTACTGAAAGCTACAATGGAAACACCCACATTCCAAAACGTGGAAACAGACTACAAGGCAGGTAACAACATTTATTTATTTAGTTTGTAAAGCGCCTGGTTACACTAGCTAGTGTGTACCCGCGCTAAAAAAATTTCCTTAGTGTGTACCCGCGCTGAGTATTGCTGACTGACCGGTCTAGAAGCAAGAGTGCAGGGCAGGCTATACTACCTTCATTAGTCTCTCGGAAACAGGAAAGTTTTTAACTTTTTGCGGAAAACCGCTTCTGATGGTTCAAGTCGGAGCCACTGAGGTAGTCTGTTCCAGTGGGTAGAGGTCAATACTCTGAAAGATCGCCCTCCCATTCTAGCTCTGTGGAATCTAGGTACCTGGACTAGCCCGGTTCCACTTGATCTCAGCGATCTGGTAGGATGGTAGGGGTGCAGAAGATTATGCAAGTACGTGGGGCCCTTCTTCTGAAGGATCCTGTGGCCTATACAGAGTGCTTTAAAGACCACACATTCTTTGACAGGCAGCCAATGCAGAGCTTTGAGTGCTTTCTTAGCTGACGCCCTCCTTGGGAGCATCAGAATTAAGCGGGCTGCCGCATTTTGTATGCGTTGCAGCCTCTGTATGCATTTAGTATTGGCTCCTAAATACAAAACATTTCCATAATCTAGTTTGGATGTAACTAGGGCATGGATCAAGGTCTGTCTAGCCTGTTGTGGCAAAACGTCCAGGGTTTTCCTAAGGACCTTCAGCATCCCAAAGCAAGTGCCTGCCACTTGTTTGGTCTGGTTCTCAAATGAGAGTTTGTTATCCAGCCAGATCCCTAGGTTTTTCACTGAGTTGCTGGGAGTGGGCAGCTCACCCAGTGCGGTGGGCCACCATGCCGAAGTCCACACAGAGGGAGCCCTACCCACAATCAGCACCTCCGTTTTGTTCCCATTTAACTTAAGGCAGTTATCGGCCATCCAAGCTGCAAGTTCCTGCATACACACGTTGAAATTGGTGGCGCATAACTCTTTGGGCTGTGTCAAGGTTACCATCAGTTGCGTGTCATCTGCGTATGACACCACTTCTACCCCGAACCTGTCAGTGATGTCTGCAGCAGGTGCCACATACAGATTAAAAAGGGTGGGACTAAGGCTGGATCCCTGTGGTACACCCTGCTTAAGTCCAATTTCTTTGGATCGAAGGGGTCCCTGTACTACTTGGAAGCTGCGGTCCGATAGAAATGATTCCAACCATTTCCACGCTTTGTCCACCACTCCTCCCATCTTCAGACACCATAGCAGGGTGTGATGAGCTACGGTGTCGAAGGCGGCACTCAGATCGAGCATAATCAGTGCCGCTGTTTGGCCCTCATCCACATATTTCCTCAGGGTTTCAGTAGATAGAAGAAGGGCTGATTCGGTGGAATGGAAAGCCCGAAACCCCGATTGGGAGGTATGGAATAGGCCATTGGCCTCAATATATGCCGACAGCTGTTTATTAACAGCTTTTTCGCGATTTTTATGAAGTATGGGAGAAGAGAAATGGGTCGCAGGTTCTCAAGTTGTTTCTTGCTGATGTTTTTTTTTTAGCGGAAAAACCACTGCCTTTTTCCATGCTTTGGGCACCTGTCCTGAAGCAAAGGAGAGATCTAATAAGTGTCTAATGTGCGGCTCAAGTATTTCCACACTACCATGGAGTGTTTTGGGGGGTGATGGGTCAGATGGGGAGCCTGATTTAATACTGCCAGCAATCTGGCATAGGGTCTCCCGAGAGGGGACCTCAAATACTGTAAGGTGATCCCTGTCCGGGTGAGTGGGGGTGACATTAGTGTAGCATCCTTCCCTAGCTGTGTCCGGAAAGGTGGCGTAGATCTTACGCACTTTATTGGCGAAGAACTCTGCAATCTGATTGCAAGATTCTACTGATCCCATTTCCGTGGAGGTGGTTAGCTTGGACAGGTCTGATAGCTCTTTATATACCATGAACAGTTCCTTCATGGAATTATCAGCTCCCTCAATTCTATTACAGTAGTAATCTTTACAGGCCTTTCTTATTAAGGCATGATATTCCCTCAGACTAGTCTTGTAGGTATTTCTCTCCAGCTCGGAGAAGCTTTTTCTCCACATCCTCTCCAGGTATTTGCATTCAGATGTCTTGTCCCGAAGTTCATCATTGAACCATGGGACGGATTTAGATTGTCTTCGAGGGGCGTTATGCACCCACGGTGCCGTACAGTCTAGGGCTTCCATAATCCGCCTGTCTAATACCTCACAGGCTATCTCCACTCCCTCACCACTGGGTGGTCCACCCTCGGCAAAGGCCTTGTTAAATGCCTCCGTCGTGAATTTTGCCCATTTCCGGTGCATGTTTTTGGTGCTGTTCTCACCCTGTGCTGTGAGTTCAGGTACTACCGCTCTAAACCTGACTAGATAGTTTATCTGACCAGGTCACAGGGGTTGGGTGGGCGACAACCAGCATGTCCCAGTTCCCAAATATTGGGTCTAAAAGGTGGCCATGGCAATGGGTAGGCAAATCAGATTTTAATATTAGTTGGATTCCGGCTAACTCCTGCCGAAGCTCCTTTGCTTCCCTGTTAATCGGGTCGTCATAACTAGGGTAATTCAGCCCACCCAGGCCTAGCTGCTGCGTACTGAGAGTTCTCCCTTAGGAGGCTCACACTAAAACTCGTCTACAGGCAGCAGGCACCCTTTCACAAACCTAAACTTTGAAAAAAGAGGTGTAAAAACCCCCAGGACATCAGCTGCAGCCCCAGCAACCTTTTGTTTTTTTTGTTTTATGGGAGGGGAAAAGAGGATGAGGGGGGCACAGGAGAGGGGTTGGGTTAGATGTCTGTAGCACCATCTTAGTACCAGAGGGGTTGTGAACTTAAGAGTGGCAAAGCAACCAAAAACAAGCATTGGCAACACCAATAGGACTGGCTTTGGTGAGCAAATACAGGCACAAACATATACATATGCCATTTAGCACATTAAAGCAAGTCCTGGCTTTGCCAATGCTGGGGGAAAAACTCTGCATATAACTTAGGAGATAAAGAACTTAATATGACAGAAACTAATGATTTAGTTAACTTTTTAGTAGTAATGCACTTTTAAGATTCCTCATGCATTCCGATGGAAGCACTTTCTAGAAGGTGCAATGAAGCACAAAACGGTCAATGGCATGTGGCGAGAAAAAAAACACTCTGGTAGTTGGATATAAAGCTCGTTCTATGTACATTTTAAAGAAGGGTAACAATAGGACTTTGACGACAGCTGCGCAAACAAGACCTAATCAATACCACTAATTCACACACATTTTCCAAAAGCACACTGAAGACATTTGCTTCCAATATGTAAAAAACACTTACCGTAGGCTCCAATTTCAGAAACAGCTGTGGGATGGCCGTGCCAAACATGCTAAAGCCATAAATATTCCAGTGAATGAAGTATCCAGAACAATGCCACCAACAACCCAAGTGGTTGTGAAGAAATATTGACTGCACTCATGCCTAGCCTGGACATGCATGATCATGCAAGTGCCACTCTAAAATTACACGAGTGCCTTTTATTTCTAAAATTACCCATCATAATGTGTTTACTTAATTTGGCATACATATAAATATATCTAAACCTATAACAATCGAGTGCTAGTGTGGCTCGTCTATTGAAATAAAGGTGGAAAAATACTAGCTGCAGTGTCTTCTTTTGCTTGCAACAAAAGTACCTGTGGATGAATACAGATAAAATGACCCAAAATAAATATGGATAAATACAGATGTAAATGTTAAAAAAAAATATCGTAAAACCAGGAGCCGTAATCATGACACACTGGGACCACACCAACATACACAGAGGGGGCATCGCCATCATCCACAAAGAAAAAATCCGCTGCACCACCACCAAAGAGGATACCACACCGACCATAAATCACTTCAATTTCCAACTGCACACCAACAACAAAACAAACTTCAAAGGCGTGCTCAACTGTAGACCACCAAGACTACACACCGGCCTCTGCGACGCCAACACAGACTTCATCGCCCCACTTGCCATCGAGTCCGAGTACTAAATCTTCCTCGGATATCTCAACTTCCACCTTGATGACCCCACAGACACTAACTCCCCCATCCTCCTGGAAACGATGTACAACATTTGCCTCACCCAGCTGTTTACAGACCCCAGGCCCCGAGCAGGACAGACACTGGGCCCTATCTTCATGTCCAGCGACAGAGTCAAATACAGCCATGCCACAGAACACACCTGGACCAACTACGCTATCATCCAGTTCACCATCGCAGGATCACAGCGCACTGCCACTAACCCCCTCTAACACCTCTTTCTGCAGCTGGAGCAAAGCGACACAGCCCAAATGGATGGACGCCCTCAACACAACTCAGCCCGACTCCACAACCAACTTGGAACAAGCAGTCCAGAACCTGGATTACTAATGCAGCCGACCTAGTCACCCCCATCAAACCAGCCAAAACCTGCAGATCCACCAAATAGGCCAGCTGGTACACACCAGACCTCAGTACAATGAAACATATCTGCAACCAAGTAGAGAGAGGTTGGTGCTCCCGCACAGGCGCTACAGACTGAGCTACCTTCAAGTCAGCCCTCAATGAATACCACCACAGATGCAAAGACGTGAAAAAGGATGTCCTTGCTCCCTTGCTGTATGCGAGCCCCAACCACACCAAGGAACTCTTCATCATCATCAGAGAGTTCTCCTGCTCAGGAGCCACTGGGAACTAGGGGATGGAGGAGTTTGCAGGGTCATACTACTCGAAATTCCGCGGAGTCGGAAAAAACCTCCACCACGCTATGTGGTGTTCCATTTGTGGGCCGAGTTTGCCTGTGCGCCCATTCGCGTTGCATTGAGAGCGCGGAGTGTCTCTGCGCACCAAAAATTGCACATGAACAGCACTACCGGGTTCACAAGTGTGTTCTTGGGGTTCACATGTCCATGACCATCTTCTTTTTCTGCTGTCTGTTATAGTGCTGGGTCTAACATTTTTCTGCCCTTAATCTTTGTAATCCTTCTCCTTTATTACTTTTCTACCCCTAATTTTTTTTATTTTATAATAGTGTGTCTTTGTGTTTATGTATTTTACATTTTTGTGTAATTCTTTTTTGTGTTTTTTGTGACTTTTTCACCCTATTTCCCCCTTCCTTTCTTATTTCTTTCTTCTTTACTTTCCCTTCCTTTTTCTTCTTATTATTTCCCCACCCAAAAACATGGCAGAGGGGCGACTTCCTTGTGGGCGACGCCAGTGCCCAGGAGTAGAACCTGGACGATATTCAGCGAGGAGGAAGTGGCAGCACTAGTTTTTTTTGTGCATCGCCAACTCCCCTCTATGCTGGCTGTAGGCAGCATGGATGGTAGCGGCTGCCCCCTGCGGGAGCGTTGGAAGTGTTGGGGTATGGGGCATCGGTGTGTGTGGCTCATGAGCCTGGTCGGCGCACCAGTCAGCAGCTGAAGCACCGTTTGACAGACATTCTTGACCGGAAGCAGAACCTGCTTGACCTGCTAGGCATCGAGATTCCGGGGCTCGGTGAATATTAATTATTTGTTGTGTTTGTGTTCTACAATGCTAACAAAAAATTCTGTATAACACGCTGCTCACATTCAGAGGTAAGTTATGTTTAGTTTACACTGGTATATTATTGTGTGATCCACTTCCTAGTTTCTGCTAGGCAGGTGACGCAACCTAATCGCACTCATCAGGCACTCGCTTTGGCTGATTAATTAAGAAGACATTTCAGCCAGTTCTTCTGTCACTACAGTGAATCACCGAGTAGTGAGTTCTCTCTGTAACTTTATTTATGTAGCTCATTGAATTCACAGGTATGTGAAGTATGCATCTATGCATTGCAAAAATGGGGGACTGAATTTCCTCATCAAGGATGCTGAGAAATGGGAATAGATGTAATCATAGATCATTCACTGCAATACATTAGTTCCAAATGTAGTTTTTGTTAAGGAAATTTGGAATATGGATTAAACGACAGTCGATAGACTCGAGTCAAAACTAGTAGTACTATAGGTGATCTGTTATAGCCACTGCATTTGCTTTTCATGAACACATTTGTGGAGATTATTAACTGAATCACTAATCTATTTTTATTCAGCTTCTTAATTTCTTTCATCAGCACCCAAGGGCAAGAAGAAGGAAATTTCTGAGGGTCCGGGAGAATCTGGTCAGCCGGCACCTACCACCAGCGCCACTGCTGAAAGCTCTGCTAATCCCAGTAAGTCCTTTTCTGATTGCTGTGGACTTCTTAGGGTAGAATCCTGGGGTATTGGAATGTTGATGCTGTCTATCATGAAGATTCAGATAGAAGGCCCAAGTAAGCTAGTTTTGTAAATAAAAATCACTATGTATGTTTGTTGAGAAGGCTTTCCTTTTCCTGCTTATGCCTAGCTCTTACGCAATTCAGTTAACGAGAAAGTGACCATGGTCCTCATAGTCCACCCCTCTCCCCCAATGTAGTGTGCTGCAGACTCATTCATGTATAGTTACAGTTTACCAGCAGCTTCCCATGACAGTGCAGCAAGGCTGGAAAAAATTATGAGGTCCCACCACCATTTGCATTTATCAACCAACACCATATGTCATTGACTATTATTCAACGCCTGGCTTGTCTAACTTTGTGAACCAACCAATCAAATGCCCAGAGTGATATTTGGAAGATACTGACGTGCTAAATGAGCTTTGGTGCTGTATTGCACTTGTATTTAGGGCTGTGTATCTGGCATCTAAATTATGTGTAATTTTTTATTCTAGCCACACAGAAAATCAGTGATGCTTGCTTTAGTTCCACTGCATGTGGCGATGGGTCAGTTGGAAGGGGAGAAACGAGAGCAGGGATGGGCACTGGTAAGTCACATCATTTCTTGCAATTACTTTGCTCACTAGCTATAGCCATGGTGTAGCTTGTAGCCATCAACATATGACCGTGAAGTGAACCCAGCTTTACCAGCCACAGCGGTGGTTGAGTTACTATTAGAATGGCCTCTTCCATCTGGAACTCAGCAAAATTTAACATAATGAGTGTTCATGACTTTGGGGAGACATGAAAGAACGGAAGGTGACTTAAAAGAAAGGAACTGGTATATGAGGGAAAGGGTGGGTGAAAGGGTGTTTGGGTGGGTAAAGGGATGGATGGGCGAAAACATGGTTTGAAGAAAGGGTTGCTGTTGAATGGGTGGATAATGTAATGGAAATTTGGTGAAAGACTGAATGGGAGAAAGTAAAGCTTAATAATGGTGGCTATGGGTGAATTAGAATGAAAGGATGAATTAATATTTGGATTGTTTGGATGAATAAGCAAGGCAGCTCTTCTTCTCATGAGGAGCATGCTGCTGCTCACCTACTCTACTCACTTGGCTTATGTAGGGTTATCACTATCATTCAAAGCTATGGTTCTAAGTGTGGGTTATTTATTTATTTGTATTCTTTGTTTGACTCTCTTGACTCACTGTATTTGTTAAGTGAGCCAGATCTATCCTACCTATCTTTCATCATCCCCCTCCTCGCCCATGGCATTTTTGCCAACTATGACCGAAGTACAGTAAGGGTCAATCAATTTGTGACTGTGGTTTTGGCTGTGTAATGTGCATTTGCTTCAGTTAATGTGGCATTTACAATGTTTTCAATGCATTGCAAACAAAACACACAAAGTGTGTTGTCCCTTCACCCACCCAGTAACCTATTAGTACATCATTATTTTATTTTTTCCTAAGTTCTTCCATCCCAGACTACCAAATTGGAAAATTAATTCTTGGCATGTGCCACATTTAATGCGATACCCATGTTAAGGGATTGCAGAACACGTTTAATGGTTTATCATTACAGATTTAATTTACACTTGTTCAAATTTTTCTCCTTTGTAATTGTACTGTGATTGAATGCGCCACATGATGATGAATTGATGATTAGTGTAGTGGCCCTGTAAATGTATAATAAAATAAGCTATACCGTACCTGTCTATTCCCTCTACCCTAGCCTTGCAGTAGAGAAAATCAAGTTTTCTTTCCTTGGTTACTGTCCAGCAAATGCATTTGTTGGAAATTAGTGGTGGCCGGCAAGACCACAGGGTAAAGTGGGAGTAAGTGCATGATTTGATGTCAAGTTTGACATATGGGATACACAGTGATGAATAAAAATCTATATAGTCCGTTCCTTTACCTGTAGTGTAGTCCATTAGATTCATTTTCCTCAACATTCTACCTACGGCAGATAGGATAATATATTAATATTCGCATTTCATCCTTGAGGTGTGTGGCTGACGTTAATATCTTATTTGTTATTTATCTGCCTCTTTGAAGACAGGGTGGAACGCGAAATGCATTTGGCAAAGAGCAGGACCATTGGTAAAAAATAGATCATTGTCATCTACAGCTGCAGACAGTAGCAAACTAGCAGAGGCGTTGGCTAGCAATAAGCATGGCTTCATTATTTTAACACCACACACAACTTGTACTCCTTAGAGTGCAAAATGCTGTACTCATCAATCAGAAGTCATTTATTTTTCAACTCAAAGTATCTGACTCTGTTTATAGTTACTTGAAAAGCATTTAGAAGAAAAAAATAATCAAATCACAGTTGTTATTAATCCTGTGATGTTATTCTCTGCCTGTTAATACACACACATGTTTGGTAACATGTGTGGGTAAAACATCAAATTGGCCTTGGACTCTCCTAATCATATTCACATCAAATAAATTCCAATGGCCATAGGGGACCAGCAATGTCCTACTACTACCATCCAGTAATTTAAAACAATTGTTTGTACGGAGCATTACTTACAATTTGTCTTTTTTGTTTTTCTCAATATAGCTGCTCCTGCTAGTCCAGCCAGTCCACCCAACAGGTAGGAGATAGCAGGTCGTTTGTGGCATGCACCGTGGCCCCCTGACTCTGCATGCACCGTGGCCCCCTGACTCTGCATGCACTGTGGCCCTCTGACTCTGCGTGCACTGTGGCCCTCTGACTCTGCGTGCACTGTGGCCCTCTGACTCTGCATGCACTGTGGCCCTCTGACTCTGCATGCACTGTGGCCCTCTGACTCTGCATGCACTGTGGCCCTCTGACTGGAGCATATCCAACTGGAATACCAGCGGCTGGTAGTCCTGGAAGAGTAAGATGAGTAAATTAATGCACAACATCTGGGTCCCAGTGCAACTGGTCCCCCTCAGCCTCAAGCCTCCCGGCCATCCCATCGCCGGCGCCGCTGTCAGCCAACTGCTGCCATCCCCCACTGCACTGGTAACAGGCTATTGCTGCGCCGCATCCTGCAGTGGCTGGACACCATTGAGGGCCAGTTCACCACAATGGAGTAGAGCCTGGACCAGCTCCGGACCGACATCCATAATGCTCTTGTCTGGCCCTTTTCTAAATCTTTTGCTTTGGTGGAAGGGAATTGTTGTTTATTAGGGCTGGGTGGAGAGGGTGGGACTTTCTCTCAGACATTAGGGGTCAGATGTAGGTCGCCAAATACCGGTCGGTAATGGCCGATTTCGGCCGTTACCGACCGGTATTTAGCTTTTGAGATGTAGGTGGGTCTGAATTTACAGAATCGGTATATTTACCGATTCGGTAAATTTACCACTTCGGTATTTTACCGAATCGGTAAATATACCGATTCTGTAAATCCATATGTAGGTGACACTCCTAAGAGTGCCACAGGCCCTTAGGAGTCGGTATTTTACCACCCAATCCTATTGGGTGGTAAAATACCGAATTCAGGGGTGCATGCACATCTGTGCATGCACACCTGTGCCATGTGGCATGTCTGTGTGTCACATGGCACACATGCCTGTACTTGGGGTGCTAGAGGGTGTCAAAGTGACACCCCCTGCACCCTTGCAGGATTCGGTATTTACCGAATCTGTAAATACCGAATCGGTATTTCACATTGATTCCTATGGGCTTCAAGGCCCATAGGAATCAATGTGAAATACCGAATCGGTATTTACAGATTCGGTAAATACCGACTCTTACAGAATCGGTAATTTTTTACCTACATCTGCCTCCTTCCTATTTACCGACTCTTAAATACCGATTCGGTATGAGTCGGTAAATAGGAATTACCTACATCTGGCCCTTTGAGTTTTGGGGCTTGGGTCAGTTTTGTTTGGGAGAGGGGTGGGCATGTTGGTGGGTGGAGAGGGTGGTCTTTTTTGTAAATAAATAAAGGGGGATAGTGCTGTTTCACAAACTACGCCCAGGCCTAGTGATGACAAAATTAGAATGCCTGATTGTGCTAAAATAGAAAAAGTGCCAATACTGATACTCATTCAGACTCAACAGTTATACCAAACTCCAGATGACCTAAACAATTTGGTTGTAAAAAGTAGAATTTTATTTTTCTGTTTCAAATATTTTTCTCTTTATTATTTATTATCTTTATGTTAATAAACAATTATTTATAGAATTAAACAATACAAATTAAGTGCAATTGTACACATACACTGAAGACACAACAACACTGAACAAAAAAAGACACACAAATGTGGTACAAATAGAATGCAAAAGTGTATACAGTCAACAAATTATCTATACAGCTCTTGTTCTAAACAGGTTTTTGTCTTCACGTTTCAAAATATGCAGTGCTTCTGAAACTTTTTGATTATATACAAAGCCTTTTTAATGTATAATTCAGAGGCCAATTCCAAATGGTGTACCTACTGGGCTCACTCAATAATTTCAAACTTTTTATACATCTAATCAATGGTGAGCAGCCTGTGGTCTACCCATCTTAGTGGGTACCTATTTGGTTAGAAATTAAAAGAGTCAACACATTTCGCACCCGTAGGACATTAATGTCGGGTCTCCTCAGGATGTAGAACATCAAGTTGAAAACAAAAATAAAAAATCACACTGTCAGAATCATTCAAACATTCCACTTTCTTTTACTCCATTAGCTCTAAAAAGTTCAGCTCACTTTACCTCAATCTTTTCTTGAAGGGACATCAGTCTACAGTGATGTTCTACGTCCTGAGGAGAACCTGACATTAATGTCGGAATTTGGAATTGGCCTCTGAATTATAAATTAAAAAGGCTATGTATATAATCAAAAAGTTTCAGAGGCACTGCTTATTTTGACACGTGAAGACAAAAACCGGTTTGGAACAAGAGCTGTATAGATAATTTGTTGACTGTATATACAGTTGTACTCTATTTGAACAACATTTGTGTGTCTTTTTTGTGTTCAGTGTTGTTGTGTCTTCAGTGTATGTCTACAATTGCACTTAATCTGTATTGTTTAATTCTATAAATAATTGTTAATTAACATAAAGATAATAAATAAGAAAGACAAAAATATTTGAAAAATAAAAATAAAATGCAACTTTTTCCAACCAGAGTGTTTAGGTCATCTGGAGTTTGGCATAACTTGAGTCTGAATGGGTATCAGTATTGGCATTT
The DNA here is from genome assembly GCF_964261635.1 of Lissotriton helveticus. Lineage (NCBI taxonomy): Eukaryota > Metazoa > Chordata > Amphibia > Caudata > Salamandridae > Lissotriton > Lissotriton helveticus. Next base: position 2,091,212,305 of record NC_136061.1, read on the forward strand.
TTGTGTTTGTTAATGGTATATTGGTCCGGCCTTACTGAATAGGGGCCAAACCCTTTATTGTTTTACAAAATAGAAAAAATAGCACTACTAGTAAGATTTGGCTAATGTGGAGCTAGCAGTGTTATTTGTGAAATCCTCACATAATGAAAAATGGACTCAAAGTCTGGAGTGAGCAAGCTTAGGTTAGGCTTTTACGGTCAGGCAACACAAGTCCTGAATGATGATACTGATGACTGATGTTCTTCATTCTATATAAAAAAAAAAGGGATCATTTTTAATGTGCAAATTGGTAATGGGCTGGTATGGGCTACTGCTTAGAAGATTCTACAGTAAGTTGGTGTTGCTTTCACCACATCCTCCCCGCCAAGTGTATGATCCATTGATGGTGTAATTTAAGCAACACCTCAATAAATCACACAACTCGGGGGAGAGGGTTACGTGTTTGATGATTAGATGGGTAATCGGATTTGGGGAAAGGTTTGACAAAAACAAACACTACAACACAAGGCCAACATTCATCTGGGCAATAAGCAGCTGCATATCATTCACCATCAATCTGCTGCTAGAAGGAAACAAAGGAATGAGTATGACAGAGTACAGATAAATGCATTGCAAGCAGTCCTTCTGCCCCCGAGACCCAATTCACCATATATCTAAATGTTCCTTCTTCTATGTTGACGAGCTAACCCACCCATGATGTAATTGTGTGGTATAAAATGTTGGTTGATTTTGATCATAGTCAATCTCTCCACATTTTGAGGTGGGAGACTGGTCCTTCTCCCTGTGACGACTGCACTAGTTGCACTGAAAACACGTCAGCAGACACCCTGGTGACAGGACAAACCAGATATTTATTATCACTCTGCTGAGCTCTGGCCATTGGCACTTCTTCCTATACCAATGCATCAATGGATTTTGATCCATATAGACCTCTTTTGGATCATCCAGGTACTCCTGAAACATCATGTGGATGGTTATTGGTGCTGCCACTTGTTCAAGCTGTTTTGCCATCGCCTCTGCACTGAACTTGAGCCCTGCCAATTGAAACCAAGTCCTTCTGTTGCTTTTATTGCCAGTGTTCTGGTTTATGGTGTTATTGGCTGCTGTGAGACAAGACTGCCTTCTCTGGAAGTTGAAGGTGGCATTCCAGAACTGCGGGGTTCGACTTGAAGTTCCAACCATTCTCCTTCCAAGTCTCCAGCATGCTCTACAATCTACCTCTTGTATTTTAAAACATCCCCTTAAGAAAAAGGAATAAAAGTGGGTATTTTTTTTTTTTACTGTGGATCAAGTAGTGTGGCAAATATGTACTTTTTGGACTCGATGACGTCATGTTGTAGCCTTATATTAGATGCCAAGCGAAGGACTAAGGTTTCAACCAAGATACGCGCTTGAGTGTTTTCATTCACACCTGCGGAGGTGAACTTTTCAGACGCCTTCTTTACCTGGTCTTGTAGGAGATGCAACAACAGGATAGCTTGGTCCATTGTATTGTCCACCTTGTTAACGTCCCGTGTGAAAACTTCAAAAGGGAGTAGCATCTGTGTCAGACATTTGACTAGACCCCATGTGTCTGTATTCATGGTCATAGCTTTCCCAACTACATCCCCTCCTCTTTGAATGACATAGTCATTGAATTGTTTGTACTGCTCAAACAGACGTTGCAGCATGTAAAAGGTAGAGTTCTAACGTGTTGGCAAATCCTGTATAAGGGCTTTAACTAGTGGTCTATTATCATGCTGAATAATCTGCAGCTGCTTCTGGGCTTTGAAAGAATGGCTAAAATGAGTACAGATTATTCTGCAGGTGGTCAGTATGTTGCTAACTATATCTTCCTTTTTGAGGAGATCTTGTACCACCAGGTTGACGCAATGGGCCAAACACAGGACCATGAAATAGCCTCCGTCTGACATGGCCTTGACTATGTTACTGCCATTGTCTGTGGCAACAAATCCAATTTTAAGACCCCTGGGTCACAACTATTCATACACCTTGCTGTTAAATTCCTCCAGGATGTTTACAGCTGTACATGATGTCTCCATCGCGAACATGGCCACTGTTGCATGCCGCTGAATGCTCTTAAAACTTTCTTCAGTGCCAAGACCTGAATGTACCTTTTGCTTTACCCCTACAAAAGAGATCCAGTGTGCAGTGATGCACATGTAATCAATCACCTGACAACTGGTCCACATGTCTGTCATCAGGTGGATGGTGTGAACAACACTTTGCTGCAAAGCTTGTCCAACCAACTGCAGCACATTGTGATGCAGCGCTAGAACAGCCACTCTGGCAAATAGGTCCTACTTGGTGCCTTCCATTTTGGGGCAGATGGCTGCCACAAATTCTAAGACTCCCACTCCTTCCACAAAGAAAACAGGGAGGAGGTCCAGCACTAACATTTTGCCAGCTTCCTATTGTGCAAACATGCGGTTGGGTGGTTTCGCTCATAGTGCCCCTCCTGCCTAAATATGCCCGTAATAGTAGCTTGTTTTTTTGGGGGCATTAACACAGACGTCTTTTGAGAAGAAGATACTAGTGGTGGACTCAATGTGCGTCATGGTTGTGGGGCAGTCACTGTGTGTCATGGTATCTCCATCTCACTCTGAGTCTTCTTGTGCCATTGTGAAGTCGCTGAGGTGGGTGAATCTTCTGGCACTTTGCTGCTGTCCACTTTTCTGTGTTTCCTGAAACAATTGTGTACTACTTTGCGAAAGGGACAAATCCAATTCAATAATCAACATCACTACTCGTCAGCGTCAACATGATTGCACTGGCTGCCTCACTGACATACATGGTCCTGGGCTTAGGTTGGGAGGTAGTGCTGTTGATGTAAGAGTGCTGCTCTCAGCTTGCTCGCCAGAGGCTGGTGTGGCAGGCACAACTTTCCTGAAAAAGGTTGCAGTTAGCACGTAAGTGGTGGAAATCTGCTTCTTCTGCTCCCCACAAGCCACTTTCTTGGCAGCACCTTTCTTTGGGGCTATCTTGAAGCTGTCAGTTGGCAGTGGCACTTAGCTTCACAACAAGCTGAAGAGATGACCGTGTTTCGTAGTCAGTAACACGTCACGTCATGCACAGGACTTCTGTCTGGCAGTACTGTGGGTGATGTCTCTTCTATTGTACATCTAAAAGCAAACAAGAAAAACATCAGTGAAACATGGCATTGTTGCAGTTTAAGTAGTAGTACAAACAAACAATATCATTTAGTGGAGTGACTAAGCAATAATACAGTCTAACTATCCATTCTTAAAACCACACCAACAACCTTTTATTGTGTGCAGTGCACTCAGGAAGGATCTGAAAGAGCAACAACAACAACATACAGACTTAACTTTTTGCTTTATGTGTATCACATTGGGATGTGGCACTCAGGGAGTTGCAGGTTACAAATGAATAATCCTTAGACAATTAATGCTGCTGTGCAGTGCACCTATTTCAGTCATGGGGTTGATGCCAGATATTAGGAAAATGGAGAAAAACTATTTTTAGATCAAAATTGCAAAAAAACATTAAAACACTGTAGGTTAAAAAAAATTCAAGTCAACATTTTTAAGTAAATAAATGTACAAACTTAAAATAAAAAAAATAAAATAAAAAAATGTAAATAAAAGAATTAAACAAAAAAAAAAAAATAGAAACATTTAAAAATCAAAATAAAGAAATGAAAGGTAACTGAAAATATCTGGAAGCGTATTAATTCATTAAACTGATATCATTTTCAACCATCCCTGCAAGTCTATGGCAAAGGGCCACACTGGCTGGATGCACAAAATGCCTGCGAGCCAGTGCAACATGGTCATCAACAACAACTAACACTGAGCAAGGAGGCATGATCACAATTTCTGAGAAAACATGCAGACCTATGGAAAAAGAACACTACTTGGCTACACAGAATGGCCGCCAGCCACATGGTCAGAACAACAACCAGCAAGAAGGCATGACCACAAATAAAGAAGACATGCAAGCCTATGCAAAAGCACCCTGACTGGCTACACAAATGGCTGCCAGCCACATGATCACAACAACAACAACCAGCAAGAAGTCATAGCCACAAAGAAAGAAGACATGCAGGCATATGGGGAAAGCACACTGGATGGCTACACAAAATGGCCATCAGCCACATGGTCAGAACAACAACAACCAGTAAGAAGGCATGTCCACAAACAAAGAAGACATGCAGGCCTATGCAAAAGCACCCTGGCTGGCTACACAAATAGCCGCCAGCCACATGATCACAACAATAACAACCAAAAAGAAGGCATGGCCACAAACAAAGAAGACATGTAGGCCGATGGTGAAAGCACACTGGATGGCTACACAAAATGGCCACCAGCGACATGGTCAGAACAACAGCAACCAGTAAGAAGGCATTGTTACAAACAGAGAAGACATGCAAGCCTATGGCAAATGCACACTGGCTGGCTACACAAAATAGCCACCAGCTGCATGGTCAGAACAACAGCAACCAGCAAGAGGGCATGGCCACAAACAAAGAAGACATGCAAGCCTATGGGGAAAGCACACTGGTTGGCTACACAAATGACCACCAGCCACATCGTCACAATAACAACAACCAACGAGAAGGCATGGCAACAACAAAGAAGACTTACTGGCCTATGGCAAAAGCACACTGGCTGCATACACAAAATGGCCGCCAGCCCCATGGTCACAAGAAGAAGCAGGAGGCCTGGAACAAAGAATGCATTCAGGCCTATTTCAAAGGCACCCTGGCTGCATACACAAAATGGCCACCAGCCACATGGTCACAACAAGAAGCTGGAGGCCTAGAACAAAGAATGCCTACAGACCTATGGCAAAAGCACACTGGCTGGCAACACAAATGGTCGCCAGCCACATGGTCAAAACAACAACAACCAGCAAGAAGGCATGGTCACAAAAAAGAAGACATGCAGGCCTATGCAAAAGCACCCTTACTGGCTACACAAAATGACCGCCAACCACATGGTCAGAACAACAGCAACCAGCAAGGATGCATGGTCACACACAGAGAAGACATGCAAGCCTGTGGCAAAAACACACTGGCTGGCTACATAAAATGGACGCCAGCCACATGGTCAGATCAACAACAATCAGCAAGCAGGCATCATCACACACAGAGAAGACATGCAGCACCCATGGCAAAAGCACACTGGCTGGCTACACAAAATAGCCACCAGCCACATGGTCACAATAACAAGCAGGAGTCCTGGAAAACAAAGAACACAGACAGGCCTAGGATGGACACTGACTATACAAAATGGCCCCTGGCCACATGGCATAATGACTAACAAAGTTAAATGGTGGTCTAAGGCAAACACACATACATACACACTGGCCAGACAAAAGAGGCATTGTAACAGAGAGAACACAGCATTAATCTAGCAAAGGCAAAAATGAAAATTAACAGGGCTAAAAATGTTTACAACACACATCCTCCAAAGCCATTACCCCACCTATACACTGTTTACAGGGAAAATTGTGAAATACTACTAAAACACATTTTTTATTTTAATCCTATGTCATCCATGGCCTAAATAATGTTTAAATTCAACAGACACTACCAAAACAGTTGATTCGTGCACCCATGAATAGTACGGGCCTACTGGCTGGAAGGCCCATTGGCAGACAGGCCACAAAGTGAATTAAATCAATATTGCTAATGTATTAAAACATGGGGAGAAAATGTTGTAAACTGTGCAACACTTTTCCTTCACAAAAGAAGAAAAATTAAATGTAAAACAATAACTAGATCCCTACTAAAACTGCAGGCCACACATCACAATAAATTTTAAAAAATCGAATAAAAGTACAAATAAATCTAGCTGCATGTCCCCAATCAAACAAACAACACCCTTATATACCAGTTTTTCAACTTGCTTGTGATACCTCAAAAACAAAGTCCTTAAATCCAGTAGTATATATGCAGCAGACAAGGAGAGTGACCCTTCCAGCTCCAAATCCCAATGAAACATGACCAGGAGAGGGACAAAGCACTGAGAGGAACCTGCTGACCAGGAAAAGGAAGTTGGAATCCCTAGGGCACTTCCTCCTGGTATGAAAATAAAAGTTTTAAAAATAGCTTCTCGCACAATAAACCTACTCCAACAGCCAGTTTGAGAAGAAAATCCACTCCAAACGCCTCTCAGATGCATTCTCAAGCAGAAAAGCTGCTAGACTACACTGATATTATTGCGGCCAGAAGCTATGTGAGTAAGCACAAAGTCTCACAGGAGTTCACTAGCGGTGTGAGAAGGCTAATGCACTCTCGCAAGCAGCCAGAGAGCCTTGGGGATTGTGGTTGAGAGCCAAAAGAAAACTCGAGTGCACTAATGAAAAAAAACTTCGCTTCGTGCCTGAAAGGCGGAATTCAGGAATTCTGGGTTCCTTTGTGGAGTGCAGAGTGCCCAAATTCTGCAAACTCTGCGAGTGGAGTTTACTACTCGAGCTTACTGAGAACACTACTCCTACTTGTTAGGAATGGGGTCTCTAGCTAGCAGAGGTTTGCCCCCTGTCCAAGTAGAAATCACTACCCTAGTCAGGATAAGTCAGATACACACCCTCTGGGAGCTTGACACAAAGCAGTCAGGCATAAATTAATAGGCAATATGTAAAGTATTGTGCAACACTAACAATTTAGGAACTCAATGAAAACACCACAAAAAAGCTCCACCAAGGTTTAGAAAAATAGAGAATATTTATATGAGTAAAACAAGACTAAAACAAAAAAACTCCTATTAGTAGAAGTTGAGATATGGATTTTTAAAGAATAAACGCAAAAACAGTGCTTAGAAGTCAATAGCGCTAAATGTTACTTGAGGTCGCATTAGAACAGGGTAAATCTGAAAAGTCAAGCCGACCACAATGGAGTGCAGGTCGGATACAGTTCCAAACAGGTCACGCTGAAGTTTTACCTTCTCAAGTTAGGGCAGGAGTACCGTTCATGGTGAAGAGGTTCATCAGGATGTGCTCCTGGTGAACCTCTGGATGGTGCATGAAATGCCCCCGGGCATCGTGGACAGACACGTGGGTGCCTTGTGATTGCAAGAGGTGATGCTGCTGTGTGAAGAGATGAGGTTGTTCCCGCTCGCGCTGATCCTTTGTGCGAGTGATGTGATTCCAGAGCGAACAGGCCCGTTCGCAGTCATGAAGAGCCCAAAAGCTTGATTTAAAGGGCCAAGTAGCTGTAGATGATTACGCAGCTGCAGAACCCACTTTTGAGGCCACGAGCTTGGAGGAGACACCTCAGGAAAGGGTAAGGCTAACAGAATGCAGAGTCCAGCAGAATTTTAGTATGTCTTGTGTGGCCCTGACATTTCAGAAAACAGTGGTCATGCCAGCAAGCCCGTGGTGTCACTCTGGGTTCAGTCCTTGGCCTCAGCAGGGCAGAGATCAGCATGCAGCAGGGCGGCTCAGCATATCAAAGAAGCAGTTGCTCAAAACAGCCAGTCACAGCAGAGTGGCAATACTTCAGCACAGCAGCCTTTACTCCAGCAGAGTTCTTCCCAGGTCCAGTAGTGTGTTACTTTGGTAGGATCAGAGTCCCAGTACTTATACCCAAAAATGCCTTTGATGTAGGGGTGACTGCAAAGTAACTATCTGAATTGCATAAGGATCCCATTCAGCTCAGCCCTGGCTCCAGACTACCTGTTGGGAGTAAATCAGCCCTTTGTGTGTGGGCAGGACACAACCTATTCAGAAGTAAATGTGAGCCACCTTTCCCACTTCCTGCCAAGGAAGGCTATCAGTATGCAGATGAATGCAGATGAAACTCTTGTCACTCCCAGCTCTTCCTGTGTTGTGGCTGTTTGGAGGGAAAGCACAAAGTGTAGCTGTCACCCAGCCCAGATGTGTATTGGAGACAGGCTTCAAGACACACAGATCAGTAGGAGCACAGAAATGTCCCCTTTCTAAAAGTGGCATTTCTAAAATGCTAATGTCAAATCCAACCTTTCCATTGAAGAGGATCTATCACCACCATTCGAAAGGTATTAAACATGAAGTAGCAACTCTTGTCTACTTTCAGGGTGATCAGTCAAGCGAGGGTGGAGAAAAAGGGTATCCCGAAGCGTATTTTCCCCATGCAGTTTCCCATAGGCATTTTGAACTCAACCACAGCCCAAACCGCTGAACAGAATTACACCAAATTTGGCAGAAAGTTAGATCTAGATCCAAAAAGTGCCCTTTTTAGGTCGAGCCTAGAGCAGCGCATGCGCTGCCTGCTCAACTTTTAGTAAGTGGGATTTCAAAGTGCTACCCACCGCTGGCCTAAAGCTTGCGTTCACATGAGCGTGAACGTGCACAGCTGCCAGCTTTCAGCATGATTACTTTAACTTTTGGCGCTGCTGCGCACGCACCTCTCGTGTGTTTGCCCGCGCACGCACACGTGCGCGCGCACTTGTACTGCCCCACTTCTTCCACATGTTAACTTTACTTCTTGTTTCACTATGGCCCTTCTTTTTCTCAGCACCCTTCTTTGTCACTGTGCCCTTCTTTATTTCTGTGACCCGTCTCACGTTTTATACCACTTCTGTTTCTCATTGTCTTTTCTTTTGTTCTGTGCCTCTTCCTTCACCCCACTCGCATGTTTGCTGGTGCGCATGCGCATGCACTTCCCCACCCCTCCCACTTGTTTGCTTTACTTCTTGTTTCACTATGGCCCTTCTTTTTCTCAGGGCCCGTCTTTGTCAATGTGCCCTTCTTTATGTCTGTGACCCGTCTCACGTTTTATATCCCTTCTGTTTCTCATTGTCTTTTCTTTTGTTCTTTGCCTCTTCCTTCACCTTGTTTTGTTAGCCAATGTGCTGTCAGCGCTAATGCATGCCCTCCTCCCGTCGCACAGTCCGGGTATGCTATTTGCGTTTTTATTTTCAGAATGTCTGTATCCCGACATCCTGCTCCTAGGGTGCACAGAAATGCTGAACTTCCTATGGACACACAGGGCAGGAGCAGCACACATGGGCGCCCCTCCCCCTTATAGCAGGACTTCCCGCCCCTCCCTAAATAGCTCGAGCTTGGCTCACGCATCCAGGCCAGTCTTCCTTCCAACAGTAAGTTTTAGAAATCGCCACGTGTTTCCTCTTTTGCACACATTTACGCAGACATTCTTTCTCTCGAACACTGTCACAAAGATGTTCTTAAACTGTGACACACTCTGACACTAATTCTCTCACACATGGTTTTCTCGGGAACAAGCTCTCTCTCTCACACACACACATACACGCACACACACACACACACACATTCTCTCTCTTACACACACTCACACTGTCTCACTCACACACTCTCTCACAAACACAGTCTCACACACAGACTCTCACACACACACTCCCACACACACACACTCTCTCACAAACACACTCTCTCTCACACACATTCTAAATCTGTCTTTCGTCCACAGGTTCAGAGCCACATCCCTGTGAGTGCACAACCCCACTAGCCCTTGCTGTGTTGCCAATTCCACTGCACATGCAGTGACTGCACAGGTTGCTGCATCCCGACTGACTTCTTGAGTATATGCACCCGCCGGTCCCTCGCAGCCAACTGGCTCTTGTGTCTGGTTGTCAGTGCCGGGGGTACAGCTTTTCTTTCATCAACCGCTTCTAAAACTCCCAAATCACTTGTCACTTTGCTACACTTGCAGCACTTAAAGCGCACACACCCCCCAATGCTGTTGTGCCCAACCTGACTGCATATGAAGCTCTGAACTCCGCCGGAAAAACTCTTGTGGAGTGTGTATGTGTTTCACGGAGGATCAAAATGTAGATTATATGGCAGATGATGGATTATGCAGCAAATATTTAATAATGGGAAAATCACAGTGGCTGCACAATCACATAATTCCAGTGGCGCTATCCATGCCCCAGTAGCTCAATTACCGTCAATAGTGCCCCTTCGATCTCTCCATCATTCTTGCAACTTTTTTACATATTATTTTCATTCATCCAGTCCTGTTTTATTTTTTTCTTCTTGCCAAATGCATTTCTTAAATAGAGTCTTAAAGAGATGTGGTAAATTCTGTGGAAATGTCTAAATACTCCTCTTCAAATATTTAGGAACTTGAATGTTCAAAAAAGGTGCACAAATAATAACGTGGTGAACAACAATGGGGCAAAAAGTTTCATCAGTACACAAGGGAATGCTCAAATTTGATGTATGAAAAAAATATATGTCCCCATTTCCAGTGATATTTACTTTCAAGACAAATGCCATCGCGATTTACTTTTCTTCATCTGGCCATTATCTGAGTTGACACCTCTATCCTATCAGCAGGACGAAACGCCGGCACAGAAGGCGCAGAGATCCGATTTCTACATTGAAACGCCTCCACTCAATTTCTCAGTGACATGCAGTTTTCCTGATGAAAGTAAATAGTGTACAAACAATAATGTTTGGAAATAGAGTTTCTGCACATATGTTTCATTTGCACTTCACCAAGTAAAGTTTTCTGATTTGTTTTGCTTCTGTTTACCTCGTAGCATCACACTCCTTAATTACAAAACAAATGAGCTTTCATAATTCCTGATATATTTTGTATTATTTGTAATATTTATATACAGGCTATTTACTTACGTGTTATGTGTTAGAGACAAATACTGGAATCTTCAGACAGCTCACTTGACAAAAATCTTTAACTGTAGTAAGAAAAAGGAAAATAAACTACATTTTTAAAGCAGTAATTAGTAAACAAGCATTGGCATAGCCAATAGGGCTCGCCTTTGGGACCTTATAAGTGTTTAGCCATGCAACACTTGATGTTGTTGCACCAAGGATATTGTGCTGCATAACTAAATACTTACACGGTCCCAAAAGCGAGACCTATTGGCTATGCCAATGCTTGTTGTTATTTGGTGTAAATCCATTCAGTAGTTATATAGTTAATAAAAGCAAACCACATTTGTATATTTAGGGATGCAGACACTCTGTGGATCCCCCACAGTAAATTCACGGTTCCACATACCACAGCAGCGTCTTGATATGCTGGCCACAGCTAGAAAGAAATGCTGCCATAAGAACCCCTCCTGTTACCACCCGTAGGTCCCACACAGTGGGATTGCTGAGAGCTCATCAGAGAAGAAGACGGAACGAAGACAAGAGCAGTTCCAATGCAGGTGGTGCTGCCTTGAGCATGAATTCACTCTGCAAAGCGCAATCTGAGGGCTTACAGCGCTTTACTTTACTCCACTTGGTGAATACTTGGTTCAAATTGTAAGGACTGTTGTGTGGCCCCACTGTGGGAAGAGGGCCAGCGTACTACAAGGCACAGAAGGCTTTGCGATGTAGCCACGCCCACTGTGGCAGGTGCCAGTGATTATATGAGCAGACGCGGCCAGAAACTACTGCTCTTCCAGCCCTTCATGAACAATGCCTCTGATGAAAGGACTATTTCCTGAAACGCGTCAGGCTTTACATGTTCAAAGATTGCTCTGAAAGCTGTCAAGGAGCGAGCAGTGAAATGGATGCAAATAAACGTGCTGATCTGAACTACGTGTGGCTTTGCTTCAATGGGGCTTCCTGTTTAGATTTTGATATATATATATATATATATATATATATATATATATATATATATTACCTACTGGCGGTCGCCAGTAGGTATATATAGTTAGGATTTTTTCTCTATGGGATTTTTGAAAATTCTATGTCTAATAACTTTGGCGTTTGTGGACGGAATTGGCTGAAATGTTCAGGAAAATGGCACATTATGTTTCTGAGCAGCCCTTGAAAATTTGGGGGGGGTTCGTCAAGGGGGGGCCGAGAAAAAAGGGGGGTCCCAAAACGTGTTTTTAACATTGAGTTTTCCATAGGGCGGTTGGCCTCACTTTTAGCCCGAACGGCTGAATGGATTTGCACGAAACTTGGCAAAATTGTAGGGACTGGTAGCCCGATGTGCCTTTGCTAGGTCTCAATATATGTGCTTCAGTGGATTTTGAGAAATTAACGTTCAAAAAAAGATATATATCTGTAACAGCGGACCGGGCAGCGCTCCGGTTCGCGGACTTTTCGCGGTACGGAGCTTTGTGAAGCGAAGCTGATTGGTTCTCCGGCGTCTGTGAACATTCCAAACAGTCCGTAGCGGCCGCCATCTTGTCTCTCGGTAGGATCGAGAGACAAGAGGAGGCCAAAGCAAAGGGGCAAATGACCATAAGGGGGCATAGTAGATTCTCGCTGACCCCCTAGGTTTGATGTGGAGGTTTTAAAAGGGCCCCGCGGGGCAAAAAAAATAATAATAATAATAATCGAACGGCTGAATGGATTTGCACGAAACTTGGCAAAATATTAGGGACTGGTAGCCCGATGTGCCTTTGCTAGGTCTCAATATATGTGCTCCAGCGGATTTTGAGAAATTAATGTTCAGAAAAAGATATATATCTGTAACAGCGCTCCGCTTCGCGTACTTTTCGCGTTACGGAGCTTTGCGAAGCTGATTGGTTCTCCGGCGTCTGTAAACATTCCAAACAGTCCGTAGCGGCCGCCATCTTGTCTCTCGGTAGGATCGAGAGACAAGAGGAGGCCAAAGCGAAGGGGCAAATGACCATAAGGGGGCATAGTAGATCCTTCCTGACCTCTTAGGTTTGATGTACCATTTTGCCAAGTTTGGTGTAATTCCGTTCAGCCATTCAGGCTGTAGACGTATGTAAATGTCCTATGGAAAATTGCATGGGGAAAACACATTTGAAAGTGTTGAAATTTAGAACCAATTAAAATGTTACTTTGGTTTTGTATTTGTGTGTGATGAAAGTTCATTGGTTATGTATATATCTCAAATGAGAGGAAACCACAGCCATTTTGTGATACTACTGTCTGAGGTACATTTGTGAGGAATTTTTGGTGGTGAATTTCTGGTGTTTGATTTACACAGTACTAACACTTCTCCTACTTTTAAAAAGGTGAGTTGTTAATTTGTAAGGGGAACTATGTTGTACACTTGAAGATAATTTGAAAAATGTTTTCTGTTATTTATTTGCAGTCCTTCTGTTATACTAAATACTTGATAAAGTTAGTTTTATATTATGTATTACTAAAAACGATAAATGAAAGTGATTATTTTTTTCTGCAATTTACAGCAAGCAATTTCAAAATAAAATGGCTGACAATGAAGAGACCGTGGCAATTTCTTTTGAATTGTCCACTACATTGATTGAAATTGACAGCACCAATAATGAAATATTGTCACAAGGAGGAGATGACTTGAATGATTCCACTACATTGATTGAAATTGACAGCACCAATAATGAAATATTGTCACAAGGAGGAGATGACTTGAATGATTTTTTTGATCAATCTGTTGATGGCGAATTTATCGAATGTTTGGAGACCATAGAGTTACAAGAATCATCATTGCAGCCTTTTAATGAGGAGATTCCAGATGAGATGATTGAAGAGGAAATTTCTGATGAGGACATGTTAGTAGTTCTTTCAAATTTAGAAAATTCAGAAGAATAAATTTATATTTAGAAATCAAAAATAGTTTGAGACATTATTCATTTTTATTTTTAATTTATGAGGTTGTAGCAAAGTGATTGTAGTATAAAATGAGACTTATAGTATAGAGTGCAACATTTTTATGTTACATGGTAAGTTTACTTATATTTACTTCCCTTCTCCCACTATATTATCTCCAATGTGTATTTGACATCTCTTCTTCATCTCCGGCCTCCTTTCTCTCACTGTGTGTCTCTGATGCATCTTATCGCTGCTATTTTGTGTAATTACAGAAGAGAGTAAAATAAAATAGTTCGGAACGTGAAAAGGGGGCAAAGTAGAGTACCCCTCACCCCCTAGGCCTTCTCAGGCGGTCCCAAAAGGATCAGTTTCTGCTTTCCTGAGAGATTATGGTATGAGTTCCATATACCACAATAATTTGCATTACAACATGCAAGATATATATCTCCTATTACCAACTTTTGGAGATATTCGCGCTAAGCGCGAATATCTCCAAAAACTAACACCTGCCCTGAGCAGTTCTTAGCCATGTTATCCAATGGGAGGTGGATAACATGGCTAAGAGCATTAGCTCGGTAATGCATGAATATCGCTGAGTTTTCGGCGATATTAATGCATTGCGGTCGTTTTTTATCGCATTTGCGATAAACCTTGATAATAGCAAGGTTTATCTTCGATAATTTCTGACGATGCTTAGCGGTAAAAAATTCGTTGCTAAGCATCGTTAGAGATAAATATCGCTTAACTTTGGTAATATGCACCAACGTCTGTTAACGTTCGATTCGAAGGAAATGAGGAAGTGTTGAAAAACATTGTTTGCGCCATCTTGCCTTTTTTGAAATGCCTTACTTTTGTCGTGCACGGCAGCCATTTTAGATGCCTTGACCAGACCCACTCTCTGCACGCTGTCGATTCGTAGCATGGCTCCCCACCCTCGCAAGCATCTTCCCCAGGCACTGGTCACCCCCGCTCTCTGTGTTATGCATGGGCAATAAACCTCTCCCCATCTGCGCTGCTCTTCCCTGAGAATCACACTCTGTGCCCGCCCGACACCTCCCTTTCGCCCTATTCACTACCGCACCCTCTGACACTCCTCTTCCTCTGTGTCCGATTGTCCAGGCTATCAGCTAGCCCTGCAGATGTAGTTTATGGCCCCAGCTGTAAAGAATCACCCCTCTTCAAAGGAGTTATAGTAGATCAAGGCCCACACCCGATGAGATCCGTCACACCACACGAGTTCCTACTATCTGAAAACCATCCTGTATTGTGATTGGGGAGGGGACCGAGCCTGAAGCGGAAGATTCCAGGGATGACTCTTTGTACATCAAAATTTTTACATTTATGTGTCACATTAAAAATATATAGCACTCCAACAAAGTAGTAGGATTATAAAACTTTAATAACTTATAAATATATACAACAAAACAAAAACAGTAAAAACATTTAAACAACGAAGAGACCGTGGCAATTTGTTTTGAATTATCCAATACATTTATTGAAATTGACAGCACCAATAATGAAATATTCTCACAAGGAGGAGATGACTTGAATGATTTTTTTGATCAATCTCTTGATGGCGAATTCATCGAATGTTTGGAGACCATAGAGTTACAAGAATCATCATTGCAGACTTTTCATGAGGAAATTCCTGATGAGGACATGTTACTAGTTCTTTCAAATTATGAAAATTCAGAAGATGTTGCCTGGGGGTGGGTCGTCAGTAGCAGTCTGTTGTGCGAATAGTTCCAAGGCAGCAGAACGCGCTGAAATCTAGATGGCACGAAGGTGATGTCTAGTAAGTTGCCGCCCAGCAAATAACGGCGTGGGGCGCCGCGGGGGTGAGTGAGTCCAGTAGGCACCACAGCTATTCTTACCGGCATTGCAGAATTACTGCTGGGGACAATGCCTGTGCTGTAGCAGGGTCACAGCAGAAACAAAAAGGATTCTGTTGAAGATGTTGTTGGTTTTCAATTTGAAAACAGTTCTGGTGTCAACTGCTATGCTAATGTAGTGGTTAATGTTTTGTTTTCTCTAGAAAATGTAAAAGAGGGGGAGGCAGTCCAAAGTTCTGGTAAAAGGGCAAAGGAAAGGATCGGTGGTTTGAACTATCAGTCAAAAAGGGGAGGGGGTGCAACAATTTTTCCTACCGGGTCACAGTGTGCTTTCACCGGAACTGAGGTTTGCAGGATTGTAGTAATTCAAAGTGAGGCTGGCGCCAGCATGGGAGCGCCGACGTCCCGCGGATACAGTTTCGTCACTCCACGGGCGATCATGGCAGTCATTCCCCATCGGGGGTGTCTGCGGGGGTCGGAGACTCCCGCGGCTCCTCTAGAATCTTCAAGGTCGTGGAGGACTACGGTGGTGGAGTCAACCAGTGACAGGGCCATTTCTTTATGCTGGGCCCGCTCTTGCCAGGTCGATCGCCATTTTGAGAGTTCGGTAGCTACTGGCGATCGCGGGGTCAAATGAGCGGACGGGCTCCACCCTGCCGGGCGAGACGTTGCAGCATCGCCACAGTGGAAGAACCCTTTTCCGGGCGCCTGGAGCGCTGAGGGTGCAGGTGAGAAGCCTCCACTGGGGAGGCGGGAGAGGCCTGTTCGCACCGTCTCTGCCTCCCAGTGCACCCCACAGGCGTCTCGCTTGAAATTTGTTATGGCCGGACCAGGCGATGAGGACGAGGGGGGGGGGGGTCGGAGGCATGTGCAAGACATCCCCCCCAGTGTTGTCAAAGCCATTATTCAAGAAAGAAGAAGTGTCCCGTCCGTCTTCGGGCCGGGCTTCCGGTGGATGTCGGCCGGACGCCCCTTGCTCTGGCCCCATGAACGGGTTCCTTGGTTTATCGGCTGCAGCCGGATCCCATCGGCCCCGGCCGTTGGTGGCCGGACCGGTAGAGAATGTGGCGGGACTACCTGAAACTGTCAAGGGCCACCGCGGCCGGACTGGGAGAGAGAGGGGAGGGTCGAGGACACGGACATTCCCCCCCCTGCAACTCTCCAGCGTTGTCAATCCCCCTGGCCGGGTCCCGCTGGCCTCGGCCTCGGCCTCTCCTCCGGCTACACCCTACGTGATGATCTCCTGGCCGAGGCGTGGCAGCAGGACCCGCCTTATATGTGTTGCTTCCGGCTGGGCGTAGCCGAAAACCTGTTGCCCTTTGGAAGTTTCTAGAATGGGGCGGATGTCTGCTAACTTCTATCTTTCCCAGTTTGCCGTTATTTGGCCGTGGCAGGCGGTGGGACAGACACGTTTTGGGGCAGTGAGGGGCGATGTTTTCAGGTTTCTTATTACGGGCTTACTTCTAACGTTTCTTGTTTCTAGGACAATAATAGGTTTTATCATTACGTATTGTTATCGTTTCTTTGTTTGTTATTTAATAAAAAGTTCATCAGTGGCCTACTGATTTTCGTTTTCCTATTCTTTTCTTTCCAGGTTGTTTCATGCTAAAGTTTCTGTTAACAGGATACAGTGATCACTTCCTTATTATTGCATATGTCCTTTTCACTAGGGGTGCTCTCTTGTTGGGCCAGATGACCTATCTCTAGTAAATGGTCCGGGTGAAACAGGTGCATCAATCAGTGGGGAGTAGATAGGCATGACAGATTACAACGGGGGAGAAAGGTCCGCATTACCTACCCTTTCACTACTTGCAAAGATTTTCCTACGTTTATTTGCAAACAGGGAATACCTCCAAAAAGAACTAATTCCCAAACAGTCAATGTTCGGACAATCAATCAATCAATGAGGAATTAAATAGGTACGACGTGTTAAAGGCTTGCGTTACCTACCCTTCACTATCTGCAAAGGGAGAGAGAATATTCCTATTCTTCCTCGTTTGCAGGCAGAGAAGATCCTTAAGAGAACCAACTTCGAACAATTCAATGCTCGATTCAAACAATCAACAAGGGGTACTGTGAACACAAATGAACGCCGCTTATGTACATACACATTGCTATTTTCAACAGGTTGTTCCTAATGTTTCTATTTTAGCGAGGTCAAAAAGAGATCCCATTAGTGGCCTACTGATTTTGCTCGATTCCTTTTGTTTTTTTACACGATTTTTCGCTATCTGCAAAGACTAAACAGAGTATTGCGACTCTGTGCTTGTTTGTAAATAGAGAATGAACCAAAGAGAACAATCAATCAAATGGAGAGAGAAGCAGGCACGACGGATTACAACGGGGGCAAAGGCCTGCGTTAACTACCCTTCACTATCTGCAAAGAGAGAGTACTTCTAATAGAAATGAGGGGTGGGGGGCAGCATTCAAAGCAGATCAGTGTGCATAAACACGAAAATGTTTTTACTTACCACGTACTTGACATTCGACAGCTTATGATATTTGCTATTAAAAAACCATTGAAATTCACTGAAAAAACCATAGGTTATAGACCATATATAGTTAGGAATTAGCATTTACAAAACCTTGAAAATTCACTGAAAAAACCATAGGTTATAGACCATATAAAGTTAGGAATTAGCATTTACAAAACCTTGAAAATTCACTGAAAAAACCATAGGTTAGAGACCATATATAGTTAGCTGGACATTTTATTGACATAAAACCAATGAAATTCCATATATAGTTAGTTGCACTAACTATATATCGCGCACCCGCAATCCACTGCTGATGATGTCACATATTACATCATTCATGACATGGTCAGTGACATCACTAATGACATCACTGATGACATCTCAAATGACATCACTGATGACATCACTGATGACATCTCATTTGACATCAATGACCACATCACTGATGATATCATTCATGTGACAATACAATGCATCTCCTCACATTTTAATATAACCTCTGTTTCACCCAGTGTTAAATACAGAGTATAATTTTTGAAAACATTGACACACCAATACTAGTTACTACATACGCACTCACTGATTGCTACGTCTACACACACCTTCACTCATTCACCCATACAATCATTCATACATACAATCACTCATCTTTACAACACTATCATATGCACTCATACACCTATACAGACACTCACAGTCTGCCACTCATCCATGGATTTACTCACACACCTAGTCAGTCCTGTAAAGAATCAATGACACTTCCATTTTCTTGTCTATACAGTTAAACATAGAGCACCTTACATTTTCAAACATATACTAACACATACTTACCTTCTTATACAATCATTGATACAAGTACACATTGATTTGCACAGAGTCACACACCTCCCAGCTAGCCACACACACACTCAGTCTCCCATACAAATACTTGGGCAATCAATCAATAACCCATATAGTTACTCATATAGCTACTGATCAACACATGCAGCAGTTTACAGAACAACAGACATAATGATGCACAAATTAAGACAGTTTAGTCACTAACCCATGCACTCAGTGAGACACATTTAATCACTCACTCATACAGTCAGTCATGCACCTACTAAATCCTTCGTCCAGACACTTACACATCCACTCATTCTTCAATATGTAAGACATATTTAAACTTTACAGAAAAAAAAATCACTGGATGTTGTTATCAGTGATGTCATCAGTGATGTCATTTGAGATGTCATCAGTGATGTCACTGACCATGTCATGAATGATGTAATATGTGACATCATCAGCAGTGGATTGCGGGTGCGCGATATATAGTTAGTGCAACTAACTATATATGGAATTTCATTGGTTTTATGTCAATAAAACGTCCAGCTAACTATATATGGTCTCTAACCTATGGTTTTTTCAGTGAATTTTCAAGGTTTTGTAAATGCTAATTCCTAACTATATATGGTCTATAACCTATGGTTTTTTCAGTGAATATATATATATATATATATATATATATATATATATATATATTTATTTATTTATTTAGCGATTTATAGAGCGCCTGGTGACCCGGAGGCATCCCCGCGCTGTAGCATTTGTGGAGACCAGAGGGGGGAGGGGACTTTATTTTGGGAACAGCAGCGTTTTCAATTTTTTCCGGAAAAGGAGATGGCTGGGTTCCAGCCTCAGGGGGCGAGGAAGTGAGTTCCATCCTGAGGATGCTTTTACAGAAAAGCGTCGACCGCCGGTGCGTGCCTTCCTGTATCTGGGGACGTATATATATATATATATATATATATATATATATATATATATATATATATATATATATGTGTTTATTATTGTTTTCACTGAAAGAAACAAAGGTTACAGGGACATTATAGTTAAGAAATAGAATTCAAAAAACCTTAGAACTTAGCTAAATAAAATATAAAGGTTACAGAGACTTTATAGTTAGACTCACATTTCACTTGTACAAAACCATAGAAGTACATCGGTTATAGTTACCTGAACTAACTAGAATTTACGACTCCGCAATGCACTGGATATAAGGGGTCAGAATAGAGGTACCATGACACTATGGGAATAAAAGAGGGGTCTTTGAGGGACCACTCACGGGCAAGCCATTGTCCAAAAATAAGGTTTTTTTGTGGTGTGCGAGGATCCTCAGGTCCACCGCAGCGCTTAGTACAGCCCCCACCTCATGTGAAACCATAACATATCTGCAGTTCCAGATGCCATTAAAAAAAATACACCCACTAACAGACCCACTCACCCACCTACCCACTTACACACCCACACATCCACTCACACCAACTCACACATATGTGTATCCCCTCAAACACCCACTCAGAAACCCACTCACACACTCACTGAGACCCACACAGGCACTCACACACCCACTCACAAACCTGCAGAGCCACTCACACACCAGTTCAGAGACCCACAAAACCGCTCACAGACCCACACAGCCAGTCACACACACACAGTCACCCACCCACTCACAGAATCACACACCCACAAAGCAAACACACCCATACACCCACTCACACACCCACTTAGGGACCTATAGAATCACTTACACACCCGCTCACAGACCCACAGAGGCACTCACACAACCATTCACACACCCACATAACCACTCATACACCCAGGTTACAGTGATATTACAGTTAGGAAAGAGCATTAAAGAACCATAGAAAGTGACTGAAAAAAACCCAAAGGTTACAGGGAAGTTATAGTTAAGAAATAGCATAAAAAACATTGAATTCACACAAAACAATAAAGGTTACAGGGATGTTATAGCTGGGAACGAGAAACTGGCATCAGAGGGCAGGCATACCTCACACTCACTGACCTCGGCACCAAATGGGCTGAAGACACAGACAGGGAAATCACTGACAAGGCCTGGGCGAGCATGCTAGAGCACCCCAAGAGAGTATCCCGCAACGCCAAACTTAAATTTATTCAAACAATGGTATTGCATAGATCCTACTTTACCCCAAAGAGACTACACCTCATGTTCCCTGAAGCACAACATTGTTGCCCTTGATGCAAGGCGGATGAGGCGGGATTTGCACACATGTTATGGGCCTGTCCACATCTACAAGTCTACTGGGGTGTGATTCGACGATCCCTGGAAGAGGTCACACATCTAACAAGCCAGGACAATATCCTGGAATGCCTCCTGGGCCTCCGCAAGTGCACCAGTGTGCAGCGAGTCCAGTAGCGATTTTTAGACCTTGCCCTCATACTAGTGATACGAACAATTACCATGAGATGGAAATCTCCTAGGTGTCCTCTATTGATTACTTGGCAAGACAATGTGATACAAGGGGGAGGTGCGGAGAGTGCGGCGCTCAGAAGGGATGAGACAGGAGGGCTATGGAAACATCCCATTTCCATGGAATGGGACCTCATGATGGAGTGGTTTAAAGATCTGGACATTTTCCCCATCACTGTCAGCCACACTCAATAACATAGCCAGATAGTCTAAGAGTGAGGCTACAAACCTCCTTTGGTCCTATCGATAATGTCCCAGCACACCGGCAGCAAATTGCCAATATTAACATCTACACAGCACTACTAGACAATAACCTACATCAGCCAAGACAGACCAGGAGGGAGGGGGGAGGTAGGGTGTTATATGTTATATGTTATGTGTTATTGGAATGCTTAGACACACTAAAAATCAATCTGGATGATTCTCATGTTTTCTTGATAGACATAATAACTGATGCAGGATTGGAAAGCCAAAATATAACATGGACATCTAAACTTAAATTATGTAACTGATATAATGCAGTCATTTGTACATGAGTGGGACAAGAAAACGAAAAATACCATATGTACTTCATGTGTCACCATGCGATCATTTATTTGGTACTCAATAAAGTGTGTTTAAAAAAATAAAAAATAGCTGGGAACGAGAATTAAAAATACCTTAGAAAATCACAAAAAAATCCAGAGGGTACAGGGACGTTATAGTTGGGTTCAGATTTTACACACACAAAAATTCAGAAGGTATAGTTCTAGTTAGCTCAAGTAATTATAACACGTGCCCTAAATTAACTATAACTCACACCCTAGCCATGCACTGCTAATTACCCCAAATAACGCTCACAATATCTTCTATGGCATCATTAATAATAACACTGCAACATTTTATGTGAAATTATTGATAAGAAACCTGCATGGAAGGGGTGTGAGATATAGTTTACTTACTGGCGTTGTCCAGTATGTTGTTATAGTTAGAACCTACTTTCCATAGAAAAAGCTTTTTTTGTTTCTTCACGAAATTTTAAAACCTAATTTACATTTTTAAAGTGCTGACAAAAAGAGGGGTCCCAAAATGTATTTTCCCCATGTTAATTCCCATGGGGCTTTTTAACACGACTACTGTCGAAAAAACTGAACAGAATTACACCAAATTTGGCAGAAAGCTAGATCTGGGTCCAGAGTAGTGGCTTTTGGTAGTTTGGTATAAATCTGTTCAGAAGTTTAGAGATATTAACTTATATCCAAATTTGTATATCTAGGAGCGCGGATCCTCTGTGAATCCGACAGTTCCTGTGCTTTAATTTAATTGGCTGCCAACACCTCAACCAGGAAGTGTTGTCAAACATCTTGGGACTCAGCTCTAGCTGAGTCCCACAAAAAACTTTAAAAACATAGAAAAGGGGGCAGGGTATTCCTACCCTGCCCCCTTTTGGCAGGTGGTGGTGGTGGGGTCCCAGTGGGACCCTGCTGCAATTTATAAAACATTTTCTTCAATTTTGCCACAAAATCACAGGTCGATACTTGGATTCAGAACAAAATTGAACAAAAGCAAGCACTGCCTCCCAGGCTTGTTTTTAATAAATAATAATAAGGACACCCTTGAAGCCCCGGGGACCACCACCTCAGCTACAATTAACATTAAATAGGGGGTCCGCGTGGACCCACAGACCCAGAGACCTCCAACTCTCAGGGGCTATAAATAACATTAAGGGGGACCGCATGCCCCCTTCTACTGGAGCCAATTATGGACCTGGTGACTGCCACCCGCCAGGGCCAGCTCCTGCTATGTCCTGGGGTGCCCACCCCAGGACAAAGCTATTTGCTTTTGCACCAAGCAAAAGCAAACACTCCAGTTACAACAGACGGGAGCTGTCAAAGTGCTCTTGCCTGCTGCAAGTAGAGGTTTCACTTCTTTCCCTGCCTCCTAATGTGCGGGCAGGAAAAGAGATGAAACTTTTGCTCTTGCCCACAGGGAGCTGCATTTGCACAGGTCCCTGTGTGCAATAGCAATCCCTTCTCCTGCAAGAGTGAGGAGCTGACTGGGACTGCGGGGCCTAGAGGCTTCCCCAGTGGTCCAATTGCACATTAAGTGCCCTGGGTAGGCTGCAGGTCACCCAGGAGATATGGCCAGGCTCCGGGGTCTGCAGTCCTTGGGACCAAAGTCGGCCGGGGAGGGGCCATGCAACCCTCCTTCCCTGTCAAATTTGGCCGGGTCATGAGGGATGGCTTCCCTGGGGCCGAAACTGGCCTGGGATGGGGGCCACACAGCTCCCCTCCCCTCCCATTTTGATAAAATATATTTAAATCCGGTTCCCGGGGGATGAGGTCCCCAGGCCAAAATCAGCCCGGGGAGGGAGGCCGTTCAGCCCCCGCCCCTTTTAATTGCATATATTTAGGGCTGGGCCCTGGAGGATGGCCCTGGAGGATGGGGTCCCTGGTGCCGAAACCAGCCCGGTAAGGGGATCCCCTTTCCTGTGAAACATAGAGGGCAGAAAAATTAGCAGAAAAAGACAAAACAGAGGGCAGAATAACGAGCAGGAAAGGCAAAACAGAGGGCATAAAAACAAGCTGAAAAAGCACAACCGTGGGCAGAAAAACATGCAGGAAAGGCAAAAGAGAGCAAAAAAGGGCAAAACAAATGGCAAAAATATGAGCAGGAAAGGCAAAACAGAGGCTTAAAAACAAACAGGAAAGGCAAATCAGAGGGCAGAAAAAATAGCAGACACTCACACACCCACACAGACACTCATCCACCCATTCACAGACCCACTGAGAGAGTCACACACCCACTCACAGAACCTCTCAGACACTCATGCAACCACTCCCAGACCACCTGGAAACTCAGGCACAGACTCACTGACCCACACAGAAACTCATGCACTCACTCACAGACCCACTGAGACACTTATACACCCACTCACAAACCTACTCAGAAACTCATATACTCACTCACAGACCCACTGAGACACTTATACACCCACTCACAGACCCACTCAGAAACTCATGTACCCACTCAGATAGTCATGCACCCACTCAGAGACTCTCGTACCTCCTCACAGATCCACTTAGACTCATGCACCCACTCACAGACCCACTCAGAGATTCATGCACTTATGCATAGACTCACTCTGAGACTCATGCACTCATTCACTGACTCACTCATAGACTCATGCTCCCACTAACAGACCCACTCAGACACTCATGCACTCACTCACTGACCTACTCAGAGATTCATGTACTCACTTACAGACCCACTTACAGACTCAAACACCCACTCATTGGCTCACTGAGAGACTCACATGCCCACCTACATACCTACTCAGGCACTCATGCACTCAGTCACAGACTGACTCATACACCTATCGAGGCACTCACAAACCCACTCTGATACCCAACCACCAACCAACTCAGACACCCACTCATAGAATCATGCACCCACTAAGACTTTCACATACCAACTCACAGACCCACTCAGACACTCTCACACCCACTCACTCACCCAGTGAGACACTTCCACACCCATTCACATACATACTGAGATACTCATGCACTCACACACTCATTGTCAAAGTTAGAAATTTGTTTTTAGCTTTAGAAATTCACTTAAATAACCAAAGGTTACAGTGATGGTATAGTTAGGAAGTAACATTAATACAATCTTAGAAATTCACTGAAAAAAACAAAGGTTACAGGGACATTATAGTTAGGCTTAGATTTCACTCATACAAACCCATTGAAATACTGAAGTTATAGTTACCTCAACTAACTATAACCTACACCCCCACAATGCACTGCATATGTCCTCACATACTGCATCACTCATGACATGGTCACTGATGGCATCTCAAATGAAATCTCTGATTATATCACTGATGACATCATCCAGTGATTGTGAGTGTTTTCTAAATGTTTATATACTAATGTACTACAAAAGGTTAAATTAGTATACTTTGTTTACTACTAATAAGTGATACTATTTCTAACATACATTATGTGAGTGGCTCTGTATCCATGTGTGAGTGGGTGTCTGAGTGGGTGTATGGTTGTGCGAATGGATGTGTGAGTGGTTGTATGGGTAAATATGTAGGTGTGCGAGTAGTGGTATAGATGTATAAATGGCTGTATGGGCGAGTGAGTGGCTGTTTGAGTGGGTGTTTGGTTAACTGAATGGGTATTTGAGTGGCAATATTAGAGAGTGAGATCGGTGTGGGTGATTGTATATGGGAGTAACACTGCTTGCATGGATGTGTGAATGGTTATGTAAGTGGGTGTGTGAGTGAGTGTGTGAGTGGTTGTATGGGTGAGGGAATGGCTATGTTGAGGGGCTGTATGGGTGAGTGAGTGCGTGTGTGAATGGCTGTATAAGTGAATAAGTGGGTAAGTGAGTAGCTGTATGGGTGAGTTTGTGACTGTGTGAGTTAATTTATGGGTAAATGAGTGGTTGTAGGAGTGGCTATATGGGTGAGTGAGTGATGTGTGAGTTGCTCTATGTATGAGTGAGTGGGTGTGTAAGTGGTTGTACAAGCATGTGATTAGGTGTATGAGTGGTTATGAGGATGTGTGAGTGGATGTGTGAGCAGTTCTATGGATGATGTCATCATTGATGTAAACAGTGGTGTCACTTGAGATGTTGTTTATTTATTTATTTATTTATTTATTTATTTAAGGAGTTTTATACAGCACGAACATGAACCATCAGGGTATCAGAGCACTGTACAAATAGCAGACAAATAATACATATAGAGTAAGAAAGCAATCAGGAGTAAGCAAGCAACAAAACAAATGCAATGTAACAATTGGTTAGGTAGATTCAGGAACCAGAGGTGTCTACTTGAATTTAGTCCAGCTGAGTTAATCACTTTTATTACTGAAGTAATTTGTGTATCAGAAGCCATTTCGCTTCTTTTTTTTAAAGGAGGTTGTTGAAGGGTTTGACCTGAATAATCAGCAGCAGTGTGTTCTATATTCTTAGGGCTAAGCTGTAGAAAGAGCAGTTGAAGGTTCTCTTTTTGTTGACCTTCTGCAGTTGCAGCAACAGGGAGTTTGCGCTCATTAAAGAATGACTACCCCAGACAGTTTCAGTTTATTAGCCAGGTAGAGCGGAGTATTATGGTGTAGGGCCTTATGTGTCATGTATGCTTTTTTTCAGCTGGATTTTTGTTGCAAAAGGTAGCCGACTTAGTGGTTTTAGGTCTTGGGTGATGCGATTGAATTTTCTGTATCCCGTAATAAGCCTAGCCACTGAGTTCAGCACGGCTCTCAGTTACATTAGCCTGGCTTTGGGTAGACCTGCAAAAGTAGCACTCCCATAATCTAAATGGGAGATGACTAGGGATTGGACTGCCAATTGAATGTCATCAGAGGGCAAGAAAGGTTTGATTTTCCTTAGAATGTTCAGTTGGTAGTTGGCTCTCCTGGTGGTTGCGATGATATGATCTTGCATATTCAGGTATTTGTCCAAAGTATTGCTAAACTATAACATCCCTGTAACTTTTTGTTGTTCCAGTGAAATTTGAAGTCTTTTTTAATGTTATTTCCTAACTATACCTTCCCTGTAACCTTTGTTTTTTTAGTGAATTGCAGAGGTTTTTAAAAATTTTATTTTCTAACTATAACCTGTAACCTTAGAGAGTGGGTATGTGAGTGGCTGTATAAGCCAGTGAATGGGTTTTTGAGTGCCTGCATGGGTCTGTGAGAGAGTCTATGAGTCGCTGCATAGGTCTGTGAGTGGATGTGTGAGTGCCTGCATGGGTATGTGAATATGTCTGTGAGTTCCTACATGGGTCTGTTAGTGGGTCTGCGAGTGTATGTGTGGGTCTGTGAGTAGGTGTGTGAGTGAGTCTGTGAGTGGGTGTGTGAGTGAGTGTCTGAGTGGGTCTGTGAATGAGTGAATGTGAGTGGTTGTATGAGTGAGTCTCTGAGTGGGTATGTGAGTTTCTGAGTGGGTCTGTGACTGGGTGTATAAGTGTCTGGGTCTGTGAATGGGTGTGTGAGTGGTTTTGGGGGTCTGTAAGAGGGTGAATTTCTTTGTGGCTCTGTGAGTGTGTGTGACTGCCTATGTGAGCCTGGAAGTGGATGTTTAAGTGGATTCCTGGATCTGTGAGTAGGTATGTGAGTATGTGCATGGGTATATGAGTGTCTCCATGAGGACCTGCATAGGTCTGTGAGTGGGTATATAAGGAGAAGAGTGGGTCTGTGAGTGCCAGTATGGGTCTTTGAGTGGGTGTCTGAGCACCTTCCTGGATCTGTGAGTGGGTGTGTGACTATGAGTGGGTGTGAAAGTACCAGCATAGAACTGTGAGTGGGTGTGTGAGTACATGTGGGGGTCTGTGAGTGGGTGTGTGAGTGACTATTTGGATCTGTGAGTGTGTCAGTCTGAGAGTGCCTGCAAGGCTTTTTTTTGAGTGGGTATGTGAATGCCTGCATAGGTCTGTGAGTCGTTGTGTGACTGGCTGTGCGGGTCTGTAAATGGGTATGAAAGTACCTGTGTGGGTATTTAAGAACATCTGAAATTGGGTTTTTTCAAAGTGTGTCAAGATTCAAATATCCATCGCAGATTTACACGGGGACTGCACTGAACCTCGTGGAGGATTCATGGATTCCCGAAGTGGAAGAAAAAAACAATAGAACTCAATTTTGAAACCAATATATGTCGATCTGACACTACTCTAACACACCCATGGGGTCAGGGTACCTCTACCCAGTCCCCTTTAATAATTTTGCAGATACATTTTAAGACGCCACGACCGTTCTCAGATACTTAAAATGGTGGCCGCAACCTCCCGGTCAGGTTGTGGTCAGCCAATCACGGCACTGCTGGTGGCCCATTACTTTGTGGATCCACCGTGGGGATCAGTGGAGGGTCCATGTCCCTAGCTGTACAATTTTGTTTTTCATTTAATAACTCTGCAACTACTGAATGGATTTACACCAAATCACAAAAAGGGCTCTTTCTGGACCTTTCTCTGAGAAATTTGGTGTAATTACATCCGGCAGTTTGGCCTGTAGTCATGTTCAAAATCTCTATATCTATTTATAGACATTAATATAGGAGAATTTTTGAACGATCGCCGATACACAGCTTTATTCAGGAAATGTGGAAACTTGCCAGCAACCGGCATTATAGGTTGCCTAGGCCGATCAACGGCAAGATTGTTTAAATGTTGGTTATATGCCATATGAATAGTCATTTTTGCAATAAGATTTTATGCAAAATGTTTCTTTTTTAGAGCTTCGTTTACATTGATTGTTTACGAATGCAGGCATGCTTCGTTTGTCGTAATTTCGACCATTTAAAGATGGCGCGTGTTTTGATTTACACTAGGGTGCCAGTCCTCTTTCCATTTCACTGAATGTTTTTTGATAAATGGCGATCTGTGATACTTACAATGTAAACACACTGACGAAGGTAATCTACCGAAACGCGTCTGTGAAATAAAACCGCTACTGCTGTAACTAACCCCGCGAGTGCTGCATATTTCTTTCCGGGATTTGGGAGAAAACTGAGCGACAATCTATATATATCTATATATCTATCTATATATATATATATATTATATATATTGCTACGTTTCTTCTCACCCCATGTACATCGGCTGAAGTCACGGCACAGCAACAGGTAAGTTGTAAAGGTTTTTACTTTATTCACACACCATGTGCAAAGTTTAAGCGTGCATCAAAAAAATGGATATATATAGCTAGATATATATATATATATATATATTCACTGAAAAAACCATAGGTTATAGACCATATATAGTTAGGAATTTGCATTTACAAAACCTTGAAAATTCACTGAAAAAACCATAGGTTAGAGACCATATATAGTTAGCTGGACATTTTATTGATATAAAACCAATGAAATTCCATATATAGTTAGTTGCACTAACTATATATTTCGCGCATCCGCAATCCAATGCTGATGATGTCACATATTACATCATTCATGACATGGTCAGTGACATCACTGATGACATCACTGATGACATCTCAAATGACATCACTGATGACATCACTGATGACATCATCCAGTGTCTGTGTGTTTTTTTAAAGTTTAAATATGTTTTACATATTGAAGAATGAGTGGATGTATAAGAGTATGGATGAAGGATTTGGTTTTATAAGTGAGTAAGTATGTGTTAGTATATCTGTGAAAATGTAAGCTGTTCTGTGTCTAACTGTGTTTAACTGTATAGATGAAGAAATGAAAGTGTGATTGATTCTTTACAGGACTGACTAGGTGTGTGAGTAACTCCATGGATGAGTGGCAGTGTGTGAGTGTCTGCATAGGTGTATGAGTGCATATGATAGTGTTGTAATGATGAGTGACTGTATGTACGAGTGATTGTATGGGTGAATGAGTGAATGTGTGTGTAGACGTAGGAATCAGTGAGTGCGTATGTAGTAAATGGTATTCGTGTGTCAATGGTTTCAAAAATGATACTCTGTATTTTACACTAGGTGTAACAGAGGTTATATTAGAGTGTAAGGAGGTGCATTGTATTATCACATGAAGTATATCATCAGTGGTGTGATCATTGATGTTAAATGAGATGTCATCAGTGATGTCATCAGTGATGTCATTTGAGATTATTATTTAGCGATTTATAGAGCGCCTGGTGACCCGGAGGCATCCCCGC
Organism: Lissotriton helveticus; assembly: GCF_964261635.1. NCBI lineage: Eukaryota > Metazoa > Chordata > Amphibia > Caudata > Salamandridae > Lissotriton > Lissotriton helveticus. The sequence continues at coordinate 2,091,241,963 of NC_136061.1, forward strand.
ACTATGAGAATATTGGAGACCGGAGGGAATGAGTGGGGGGAGATACTATTTGGGGAAAATGAAAGTTTTCAGTCTTTTACGGAAGAGGGGGTAACAGGATTCCAGACGAAGGCTGCGGGGAAGTGAGTTCCAACCTGAGGACGCTTTGACTGAGAAGCGTCGACCGCCGGTGCGTGCCTTCCTGAATCTAGGGACAGTGGCCAAGTGTTCGTTGTCCGAGCGTAGGAGTCTGGGGGCTTTGTAGGGAGTGACCATATCTTTGAGGGCAGCTGGGCCAGTACCGTTGATGAGTTTATGGTCAGTGCACAGGGCCTTGAATTCGACCCTCTGCCGCACAGGAAGCCAGTGTAGGACCTTGAGGGCAGGTCTGGCCGATGCTCTGGGGGGGAGGCCCATAATGAGCCGCGCCGCCGCATTTTGAATGCGTTGAAGTTTAGCCAAGGTGAATTCAGGGGCCCCGAGGTAGATGGCGTTGCTGTAGTCAAGCCGGGCAAGAATAAGACCTTGAAGTAGTAGTTTACTTGATAATGGTGGAAGAAGTGGAAGGATCTTGCGGATGGATCGCATAAGCCCAAAACAGATTCCTGCTGTTTTGGCTGCCTGGGTCTTCATGGTCAGCTCAGGTTCTAGCCAGACTCCCAGTGTCTTGATTTCCCTCTTCGGGGTTGGCACCTCACCGAGGACGTCTGGCCAAACCGAAAGGGGGATGGTTGTCCCTTTCTTGCCCATGAGCATGATTTCAGTTTTTGCTCCATTGAGCTTCAGAGAGGACTCGCTCATCCAGTTATAAATGTCCTGGAGGCAATTCAACAGGATATCTGGGTGGTTGTCAAGATGGGATAATGAGACGACCAATTGCGTGTCGTCCGCATAGCTCAACATTTTTATCCCGTAGGGGGCAACGACATCCTCAAGGGGGGCCATGTAGACATTAAACAGGGTGGGACTAAGCGAAGACCCCTGGGGGACTCCGCTTGAGAGTGGAAGAGGGGCAGAGCGAGAGTTGCCGTCCCACACCTGAAATGAGCGGCCTGATAGAAACGAGTCTATCCAAGCAAGCGCAGTACCCGCGATTCCTGCCCTGGCCAGCCGATGGAGAAGGACACGGTGGTCCACCGTATCAAAGGCTGCGCTGAGGTCCAGGAGGATCACTGCCACTGACCCTCCTGAATCCAGAATGCACCTTGCCTCCTCGATGACAGTGAGGAGTGCGGTGTCCGTGCCATGGCCGGGGCGGAATCCGGTTTGGGACCGGCGCAGGAGGTTGTTAACCTCGAGGTACTGGGAAAGTTGCTCATTGACCAATTTCTCAGCCATCTTGCTAATGCATGGGAGCAGCGAGATCGGTATGTAATTGGCCATGTCCGCGGGGTCCAGTTGGGGTTTTTTGAGGAGAGCCTTGACAACAGCGCTCTTCCAGTTCGGAGGAACAAAGCCTTGCGAAAGAGAGATGTTGATTAGTTCCATGATAGTAGGAGCTATGCTAGGGGACACTGTTTTTAAGAATCTCACCGGGGCCGGGTCAAGAGGAGAGCCGCTTTTCATTTTAGCCAATGTTGAGACTGCTTCGTCCAGAGATATGGCTCTAAAAGTGGACAGCTGGGGATGTAAGCTGTTGCTCAAAGGTGTAGTAGCCACCTCTTTGTCCGTGTGGTTGAATGCACTAGGAGGTGGGAGGGAGGCTAGTATCCGAGCAATTTTGGAGTCGAAGTAAGATGCCAGTTCGTTACTTCTGTCTGGTGGGGTGGATACGAAGAAGATGGCCCTGGTATTTTAAGCAGTTCTTTGGCAATAAGGTAAGATTCTCTAGCCGAGTTGGTAGCATTTTGTATTCTGGCGTCATAGTAGGCGGCTTTAGTAAGCTTCAAGGTGGCTTTATAAGTTCTCACCGACCTGCGGTAGGCATCCTTACTGGCATGGAGCCATTCCTTTCTCCACAATCTCTCTGCTTTTTTGCACTCTTTGCGGAGAGATCTGAGTTCAAGGCTATACCAAGGGGCGGAGCCAGTTTTCCTATTTTTTTCCTCCCGAGTTTTTATAGGAAGGATGGAGTCGAGGGAGGTGGAGATCCACTCCCTGAACTGTTTGTCGGCGGTAGCCGGATCATCAGGAAGACTAGGGGTTGTTGAATTTAAGGCTTTGGTCCAGTCCTCCGCCGAAAGTCTGGCCCATACCCTGTCCCTGGTAAGGATAGCTGGTTTTGGGGGTTTCCTGAATGACCCTGATAGGTGGATAGTGACCAAGAAGTGGTCCGTCCACGGGAGAGGGAGGGACTCTTTGGTTTGTAGGGCAAGGCAGTTAGTGAACACTGGGTCTAGCAAGTGTCCCTTAATATGTGTGGCTCCGGAGTTGATAAGACGGAGGCCATAGGCCGACAGGTCGTTGATCAAGTCGGATGCCCCTGTGTCCAGAGGGTCGTCGAAGTGAATGTTTAAATCTCCCAGAATCGAAAAATTGGATGTGAGATGGGCCACGGATGATATGGATTCAAGGAGAGCGACCGCAAAAGGGCCAGAATGGCCAGGGGGACGATATACCAATAGGCCAGACAAGCTACTTGTCGGGGCTAGCTGGATGGTAAAAAGGCAGCTTTCGGAGTCCAGGATATGGGCATCTTCAGATCTACAAGATAAATGATCCCGGAAGATGATGGCTAGTCCGCCTCCTCTGCCGGTGAGGCGAGGTTGAGACTGAATAAGGAAGCCCGGGGGAAGAGCCATGACTACATCTGAATCTGAATGATTGGTGATCCACGTTTCTGTAAGAAACAGAATATCCAGGTCGTGGTCTACTATAAGATGGTTGATGAGCATTGCATGCATGGGTAGAGACCTGCAGTTTAAAGTGGCTAGTTTAAGGCCCGGAGGGGGTACTGGAGGTTTGAGGAGTTGTAACTGGACTGGGTTGCAGAAAATGCAGCTAGTGAAGGGTCCGTTTAGGTCGTGTACATAGTTGCAAGTGCTATCATTAACGGGTCTGAGACTAAGAAGGTCTCGACGAGAGTAGCTTACCCTTGTAGGAGCCGAGTCTGGCATGGGGTCTGGCCCTAAGCCCGGTCGAGCGCTGACGGGCGCAGACGGGCTTGCCTTATGCGCGCCTTCGGCGCGCAATCGTCGCGCCCGCTGCGCTTCCTGTAAAGGCACATGATTTATAGAGGCCGGAGTTACGAGGGGTGGGCGTGGCCTAATCAGATGGGCGTGGCCTAAGTCCTGGGCGATGGCGGCAGGGAGAACAGAAACAAACCCTCGCCAGCGGCAGCTTTCTAGTCAGCTGTCAGAGGAAATTAGAGTCAGGCGCGAGGTGCTCAGAAGGTGAGTGCAGGTTTAAAAAACACAAAGACAAATTCAATACTTCGTATTTAAAAGCGATTAGCTCTACTCCCGGCTCAAGCCTGAGGAGGTTCCAATGTTATACAGGCGGCGCTAGCAGTCAGCGTAGGCTATATAGTGGAGATACGAGGGGTGGGCGTGGCCTAATCAGATGGGCGTGGCCTAAGTCCTGGGCGTTGCGGCAGGGAGAACAGAAACAAACCCTCGCCAGCGGCAGCTTTCTAGTCAGCTGTCAGAGTAAATTAGAGTCAGGCGCGAGGTGCTCAGAAGGTGAGTGCAGGTTTTAAAAAACACAAAGACAAATTCAATACTTCGTATTTAAAAGCGATTAGCTCTACTCCCGGCTCAAGCCTCAGGAGGTTCCAATGTTATACAGGCGGCGCTAGCAGTCAGCGTAGGCTATATAGTGAAGATACGAGGGGTGGGCGTGGCCTAATCAGATGGGCGTGGCCTAAGTCCTGGGCGATGGCGGCAGGGAGAACAGAAACAAACCCTCGCCAGCGGCAGCTTTCTAGTCAGCTGTCAGAGGAAATTAGAGTCAGGCGCGAGGTGCTCAGAAGGTGAGTGCAGGTTTAAAAAACACAAAGACAAATTCAATACTTCGTATTTAAAAGCGATTAGCTCTACTCCCGACTCAAGCCTCAGGAGGGTCCAATGTTATACAGGCGGCGCTAGCAGTCAGCGTGGGCTATATAGTGGAGATACGAGGGGTGGGCGTGGCCTAATCAGATGGGCGTGGCCTAAGTCCTGGGCGATGGCGGCAGGGAGAACAGAAACAAACCCTCGCCAGCGGCAGCTTTCTAGTCAGCTGTCAGAGGAAATTAGAGTCAGGCGCGAGGTGCTCAGAAGGTGAGTGCAGGTTTAAAAAACACAAAGACAAATTCAATACTTCGTATTTAAAAGCGATTAGCTCTACTCCCGGCTCAAGCCTCAGGAGGTTCCAATGTTATACATGTCATCAGTGATGTCATCAGTGATGTCACTGACCATGTCATGAATGATGTAATATGTGACATCATCAGCATTGGATTGCGGATGCGCGAAATATATAGTTAGTGCAACTAACTATATATGGAATTTCATTGGTTTTATATCAATAAAATGTCCGGCTAACTATATATGGTCTCTAACCTATGGTTTTTTCAGTGAATTTTCAAGGTTTTGTAAATGCAAATTCCTAACTATATATGGTCTATAACCTATGGTTTTTTCAGTGAATTTCATTGGTTTTTGAAGAGCTAATATCTATAGCTGTAAAATATATTCTTTATTACGTGACGTATCACGTAGCCACGTGAGACGCCTCATGACGCGTCGCATAACCGTGATGTATCGGATCTGCAGCACAAACAAAACCCGTAACGTAAGCGCGCCGGAGCACGCTTACAGATATATATATTTTTTTTAACCTTAATTAGACAAAATCCACACGTGCACATATCTTGAGGCCTTGCAAAGGCACATCAAACAAACAGTCCCTACAATTTTGCCAAGTTTGGTGGAAATCTATTCCCTTAAATTTTTTTTTACTGTTTCTCTTGGTTTTCCCCTTGTTACGCTTACCGGGACGCTACCCGGTACGCGAACCGGACGCTCCAAAAACACAAGATGGCGGACTCCCGTTACGCTGCCGGTTAGCTGCCCGGTTCGCGTACCGGGAAGCGCCTCTACCGCGAAAAATCGCAAACATTTTTGTTTTTTTATTTTTTGCCCCGCGGGGCACTTTAATATCCCCCTCATCAATCCTAGGGCGTCAGGAGGGGTCTACCTTGCCCCCTTTCCTTCATTTCCCCCTTCGTTTTTCACCACATCTTGTCTCTCGATCCTACCGAGAGACAAGATGGCGGCCGCTCCGGACTGTTTAGAATGTTGACAGACACCGGAGAGCCAATCAGCTTCGCTTCGCGAAGTTCCGTTACGCGTCCGGTACGCGAACCGGGGCGCTAACCGGAGCGCTGTCACAGATATATATATTTTTTAAAACGTTAATTTCTCAAAATCCACTGGAGCACATATATTGAGACATAGCAAAGGCACGTCGGGCAAACCATATCTACAATTTTGCCAAGTTTCGTGAAAATCTATTCAGCCGTTCGAGCTAAAAGTGAGTCCAACCACCCTATGGAAAAATGAATAGTAAAAACGCGTTTTGGGACCCCCCTTTTTTCTCGGACCCCCCTTGACGAAACCCCCCCACATTTTCAGGGGCTGCTCAGAAACAAAATGTGCCATTTTCCTGAAAATTTCAGCCAATTTCGTCCACAAACGCCAAAGTTATTCGACATAGAATTTTCAGAAATCCCATAGGAAAAAAATCCTAACTATATATACCTACTGGCTATTGCCAGTAGGTAATATATATATAAATATATATATATAATGATAGATAGATAGATATAGATATAGATATAGATATAGATATATATAGATATATATAGATATATAGATATATAGATAGATAGATACAGATGTATATATAAATATATATATCTACATGTATATATATCTATAGCTATATATAACTATAACAACCTACTAGCTATATATCTATATATAGCTAGTAGGTTGTTATAGTTGGGACCAGCCGTGGCCCGTGGAGGGAGTTCCGGTGGGGCAGAAAGGCGGGGCGGGGGAGGGGCAGGGTGGGGGATGGTAAAAACCGGAATATGGATAATTGGAGGTAAGTAAACAATTTAATAAATAAAACGAATTTCGTAGCGCGCCATGCATCGCATTGAGAAAAAAGGTATCCCAAAACGCATTTTCCCCATGTTAATTGCCATAGGAATTTTGAAACAGGTAACAGCCCGAACTGCCGAATGGAATTACACCAAATTTGACAAAAAGGTAGCCCTTCGTTCAAAAAGAGACCTTTCTTTTAAATGGTGTATATCTGTTCAGTAGTTCCTGAGAATTAAAAAAAAGAAAAATATAGATATCTGAGCACCAAGGAGGGTTTGCGAAGCCTCCCGGGCATGAGCTTCACTCTGATTGGCTGCCAACAATCTAAACCAGGAAGTGTTGGCAGCCACCTTGTGACACGGTAACTGAGTCACAAGAAAAGAGTGGAAAAAAGGTTGGAAAAAGAAAAGGGGGCAGGGTAGAAACACCCTGACCCCCTAGGCATGCTCAGGGGGTCCCACACAGACCCCCAGGGCCAAAAAAAGCATTTTTTTTTAAACAGCAGAATTCGCGTTGGGGTCATGAATCCTGCCGTGAAAATTAAAATAAAATGAATCGCTGGCTTCTGCGCTTCGTGTTCAAAACGCCCCGGGTGGGCCAGGTCCCGGGGGCAATCAGTGATTAATTTGCGGGAGACCGCTGTGGCTCCCGCAGTCCCGGGTACCGCCACCTCCCCGGGGCTTATTAATTTGAATGCGAGGGGTCACGTGGTCCCCCCAAGCCCCAGGGACCGCCACCTCCCCGGGGCTGCAATTAAAAATAAAAGTGTGTGGGGTTCTCCTACCCCTTCCCATATTGCCCTGGGGACCACCACCTCCCCGGGCATTGAATGTTTAAATACGGGGGCCCATTGTGGCCCCCCCTGCCCCAGGGACCACCACCTCCCTGGGGCTATGCAAATGGGTGGAGGGGGCTGTGCGGCCCCCTTCCCGGAGCCCTCGATGGCCTTAGGGACCGCCACCCCCCAGGGCCGGCTCCTGTAATGTCATGGGGTACCCACACCCAGGACATTGCTGTATACTATGGCAGGGCAGTAGCACGGCTCCATCCCTGCCATAGCAAACTCTGCTTCATTGAAGCGAGAGCAGGAAAACCTGCTCTCGCTTGAAAGAAACAAAAGCAGGATTGCTTTTGAGCAAGGGGAGCTGCATGTCAGCAGCTCCCCTTGCTCAAAAGCAATGCCGGGTCCCGCAGGAGGCGGGGAGCCAACTGTACCGTGGGGGCATTGGGGCTCCCCCACGTTCCCCAACGGTGAGGCCCCAGGCCCCGGGGGATGGGATCCCTTGGGCCAGAAGTGGGCTGGGAGGGGGGCCATGCGGCCCCACTCCCCAATAATTAAATAAATAAGTAAAGACCGGCCCCGGGGGATGTGGTCTCTGGGGCCATATTTCACCTCGGGAGGTGGGCCACGCGGGCCCCTACTTGATTTTTTTTTAAAAGGTGATTAAAAGGGGTCAGGCCCTGGGAGAAGGGGTCCCCAGGGTCCCAAATATTGTAAAAGAAAGGGGGCTACACAGTCCTCCTTCTAAAAAAATTTAATAAAATAAAAAGACGGCATTTCGCCGGAGACCCTGCCCCCTTCCTGCAGCACTCTGCAAACACCCCCCCTGGCACGTTCTAAATGGGGTATTAAGTCCCCTTCATTACTGAGGGTCCCTGGGGACTAACTAGCCCACCAGGTACCTCCAGTATGCACCACAGAGCTGTGTTACAGAGAGGTGGTCTAAGGCCACGCCCCTTTTTACACCACTCTGCAAACACGCCATTTGGAGCACTGGTGGTGGGGCGATGAGGCCCTCTTGTGTCCTGGGACCTCAGGTCACAAGTGGACTTCATCCCCGAGCAGCAGTGCACCAGGAGCTGCATTTGCAGGGTGGTATAGAAAGGGGACGTGGCCTCGGACCACCTTTCTGCAACGCAGCTCTGTGGTGCATACTGGAGATACCTGGAGAGCTAGTTACCCTCTCAGGAATGAATGGGACTTAATTCCCCAACTTAGAATGTGCAAGAGGTACATTTGCAGAGTGGTGGGGAAGGGGGGGGTGGCCTTTGTCCACCTCTCAGCAATCCCACAGTGTGGGGCTTACAGGAGGTAAGACTTAGGCTAGTTGGCCACTTAAGGACCCCCAGCAGCGAAAGGGACTTCAATCCCATCCAAGAGCGCGCCAGGAAGTACATTCGCAAAGTGGTGGGCAAAGGGGGAGTGGCCTGCTATGAGAACTTAGCAATCCTGCTGTGTGGGACTTACTGGAGGTAATAGGAGGGGTAGTTGGCCCCCAAGGTTGTTGTTGGGGCCAACTACCCCTCTTGTTACCTGTAGTAAGTACCCCACAGTGGGATTGCTAAGACGTCTAAGGAGGACATGACCCCCTTTCTCCAACACGCTGCAAACGTGCCTCCTGGCAGACTACGGGAGGGGGGAGGAAGTCCAATTTACTCCAGAGGGACTTTGGGGCCAAGAAGCCCTCTTGGTACCTTGTCTAAGTCCTATGCAGCGGAATTCCTGAGCGCTGGTCGGAGGCCCAGCACCCTTTCTCCACCACTCTGCAAATGTGACTACTTCTTAAAGAAACGTCTTTCTGCACCACTGACTTAGACTTAGTTTTTATCCCCCTGCCCAATTATGTACTAGGGCCTTACAGATGAGGTCATGCCAATCACAGGGGTATCCCACGCATAGTGTTCCCTAGTGTATGTAGGTGTTTTCACTGTATTCTAAATGTCTTTTAGCATAGCACTGGCTCTAGGCCTGGAAAATCAGAGTCAGTTACCACCAGTACCCTGTGGAAAAGTAAATTCTGCCATGTTCTGTGTCCCTACGTGTCATCCATCATATGTTATGTGTGCATGATTAATATGCATATGCATTCCCCATGTTCGATTCAAGACACAATTATAGTTGTGTCCACCTCTAGTATGCCAGTTTCCAGTTCTCGTGAATACTACGAATATCAGGTTTATGTAAAGCTACGTTGCCACGTTTCTCAGTGTGCACGTTATTCCATTATAAAGTCCCCGTCTCTAGGCCTCAAAAGGGCCTGGACACCAGATTCAGCTCCTGTCTCCTGAAACCTCGCTGAGGAGCGATACAGCCCCCACCTGTATCCTCGACCCTTCACTTACTTCCTGCCTCACAGTGCCCGGTTCAGGCTGGCTCTGCCTCTGAGTCTGCCAAAAGTATGTTATAGTTCCTGTTATCAGTTCAGTCCTCCTTCTCTGCATTCCTAAGCTACTGAACTGCATCAATAGTTCCGTCATTGTCTAGCCTTTCCGGCTCCACGTTAGAGAAATACTGCATTTAATGGTCATTTAATATTCTTCATCACGCACTACATGTAGAATAATGCATGGTCCAGTCTTAGAATCAAGTTAGCCTTTCCCCTCCTGACTTATAGTTTATATCAATATGTTCTCTAAACATCAGATACTAGATACTGTTTAGGTACATGTCGCCCTGACTCTCCAGACTTCAGTCTCTGCTCCTAGCACAGAGTTCATAGCCCCCAGCTTCTCCTAGTAACACGTCATTGCTAGTTTGCGCGCACCATCAGGTTAGAGGTCCCGGCTCCTCAGGTAGCCCCCTCCATGGTTTCCGCCCCATTCATGACATATTCTGTTACGTTTGCATCACATGTCTATGTATACGCCCTGTTACACCTCTTTTTACCCTTATCTTTCGCGACTGCTACGCGTCACGCCTATTGCCCCACCCACTGCTACGCCTATTGCAATGTAATGCTATGTGTTTGCGTTATGTATATATGCTCATGCACTGTTATTAAAAAAGTACTCCTTCCCTTGTCCCGATCCTGACACCAGCAGCGCTGCTGGGCCCTGCCATCCTATTCCTATGCAGGTTGTCCTGTTCCTGTCCTTTATGCTGTAATAAACCTGCGAAACTCCTACTACCTCGAATTTTGACTCTTATTTATTGAGCTATCTGTTATTCATTTATACATTCAAAAATAGGGTATTATTTATTTATTTACCACATAATGGCGCCCGAACAGGGACTTGCCCTTTCCCCACGCGTCGGTGAAGCCACGCCGACCCCCTGACCCTCTGCAGTCGTGACGGAACTCTTCTGCGCACCGGCAGATATTTCTGCTTCAAGTATCCCTCAGGCCCACGGAGGAGACGGAGGAGGCGGTCCAGCATCCAGACGAGACGGTGGAGGAACGCGGCGAGTCCCGACCAGAGCCCAAGCCGAGAGTTCAAGGTCCGAGGTATCCGGAGGCCCACCCGTAACAGAAGTCCGAAGTTCGTCCGTCCGTCGTCGAAGCAGTCCAGTCCAGTCCGAGGCCTTCCGTTCTTGCTGCCCGGTGAGTACCGTTACTGGGGTGGTATCTAGACAGGGTCAATCTACTTGACTCTGGTCCGTGGGTTGGTGGTACACAGACCCACAAACGAAGTGTCCACTTCGGTGGATGCGGGTCCTGACGTGTCTCTTTATGAGACCGGTAAGTTTCGTACTGTTTCAGCAGTGCATCTAGTTTCCTGTTCTAGTCAGTTCTGTTCTCGAGAAAATTCATGTATTCTGTGTTCCGTATTCCAGGTAGTATTCTGTTCGAACTGTTATTTTTAAATGTTCTTCATGTATTTTAATGTCGTGGTATGAATGGGGAATAAGTATCGTGTTTATTGTGTATTGTATTGTGTCTAGATTATAGTTCAGTCATGCCGCTCTTTTCGAAATTACGTCAGTTAAAAACCAGAAAGGGTCTGCTTGAAGCAGCAGTTCCAGTTCCGCCTAGGGACAGTCCAGGTCATTTTATGTATCAGAAGCATGGCATAAGCGCCGTACTGTATCTAGATTTATGGGTAGAGTATACCAAACAGTTAGAAGAAAAGTATAGATGGCCCGTATCGGGTACATGGGATGCCGAATGCATCATGCGAGTAGAAGAAGCATTATGGAAAAAGAAAGCCAGACAGTCACAGAAAGATGCCATCGAGTTATGGCGCAAAGAAGCTCATAAAAGAACTGAAAAGGAAATCAGAAAGTCAGAATTAAGTAGAGAATCCTTAGAACGAGCACAAGAAAAAGAACTAATCGAGATAGGTGAACAAGTCAAAGCCGAACAGTCAGACAGACAGAGGCATGCCCTTATTAGGGGTATGTATCCTCTCTTTGCCGAGGGCTTGCCAAAAGCGACCCCAGAGGCATCCAGTAATTTCCCGCCACCATTAGTTCCGACCAAGCTACGTCACAAACAGACCGCAGCTGATATTTTTATTTCGTCCTATTTGGACGACACAGTCCCAGAATATGCAAATCCTGTTCGCGCTCCGCCAGTCCCTGAAAATCAGGCACTTCCCGCTCCTCCAGACACCGGAGTACCTGTTACGGTACCCCCGGTCCAGCCCGCTATACAAGTCCAGCCTACATTTCCATTTCCCACTCTGCCAGGACGAAGAGCCTCAGTAGACGACTCTAGTTTAGGGGCCGCAGGGGGAGGTACTCCTCAAACCCCGCCGCCACACAAGCGTTTAACGACAGCCGAATTACATGCGCAAGCGTCACAGCGTACGCCCAGACATCAGACTGTAGCAGAAATAAGAAAATCCCTTGCCGAATGCGGCTATGATCCAGTCCCAGGCGAGGATAATATGGTTTTATATTCATTCCGCGTAAGAAAGGTGGCCGAGTATCTAGTCACCCTACCGAATATGAAAGAAGATCTAGACAGAATATATCGTTTCATCCGTACAGGGGATGATCCAGAAAGCATTGGCGAGGCCATGTCTCAAAGGAAAGCCGAGATCCAGCTCATGATATTAAAGTTTCTGATCAATTGTCTAATAAGAGAACAAGATTACCCGTCTAAAGATCCGGCTGAAATGAAAACCCTGACAAGGTGGAGTGATAATATAGCCGAGGGTAAGCACAAGACCGTCGGTGCTATGGAGAGTATGTACAAGAAAATCCGTAAAGAAATAATAAGGTTACACGATCAACGTAAAGCAGCACAAGTAAGCGAGAAAGAAAGTAACTCTGATACTGAAGAGGTAGAAGACGAGAATCCCGACAGAATAGCGTATGTAGGAAAATCTAGATTTCCAGATCGCCATTTACGCCTAGAACACAAGTCTATTTTTCATCATCCAGCACCAGAACAAGGTTCTCTAGAACAAGTATTTCAAGCTACCGATCACATTCTGAAATCACGAATCGGTTACAGTGAGTTAAGTACCATGCATGAACAAGAACTAGCCCGATCAGCAGTCCGATGGATTACTGATTCTACCACTTTTCCAGACGAAATAGTGGCACAGATGTTTCTGAAACTGCCCCCAGCCGAGCAACGACTGGCGGGTATGTATATGATCCAGCACCTCATTACATTGTATGAGGGTCAACACTCTGATCCAGGCCCGTTACATGATATCCTGAACGAGCTACTCCAGCATAGGTGGAGAGGTCTAGGTACCGATTTAATTAGTCTCATTCTAGAACAGCGTCACAAATATAGAACGTTTCTGAACCCGCATTTTGTTCATGTCTCACCCCCAGAAGGTAAACCATTTTACATAGAGAGACAGAATCCGTTACGAGAAGTCCACCCAGTTAGAGGAACGGGTGGCGAACTAGAACGAGTGTTTGTTTACACTCCGATTACAAAGATGGAACTCCTCGAGATGAAGAAATTAATTCCCTGTCATGACAAAGATCCAGCAGGGTTCCATAGAGAATTAAAAGACATGCTCCGTATGGGAGAATACACGTATCCAGATATAATTAAAATGTTAAAGGTTCTGCTACCCGCAGGGGTGTATGAAAAGCTCAAGGAAAAAGAATGGGAGGTGGGAGAGAAAAAGATCGATTGGGCAGTTCTAGAAGCTGAAGACAAGGCACGAGTACCAGGTACCGGTCTTGGAGATAAATGTAAAGAATTACCAGAATTATTAATACAAGTTTTACCCAGATTATTAACAACCAGAAAAGAAGACTGGGATGCAATCTCAGCCTGTAAACAGAAACAAGACGAAGATATTAGTGATTTTTATTCTAGATTTGAAAAATGTTTTAGCATCAACAGTGGCCTCAAGACGAGTAGTGAGTCATACCCTCACCTTTTTGTTACCAAATTAGTCGAGAATTCAAGTCCATCAATTAAAAATCGAGTTCTGAAAGTCGAAAGTACCTGGCAAGCTAATACCCCGTCCCAGATGTTACAAATGCTCCAATACCACCAGAACAGAATCAGAGAAGAGCAAGAACACGAGAGAAAACGTATGAAAGACACGAAAATGAAAGTACTAGTTGCACAATCTGTTCCTCAAGACAGTCAGAAGAGGGGTCCGAATCAAGCCAGTCATCCTGCAGCTCCCGTTAAAGGGAACTGCAATTATTGTAAACAACCAGGTCATTTTATAAATGAGTGTGCAGTTCTGAAACACAACATAGCTACCGGTAAGACTAAAGAAAGACCACGTCCGCCTAGACAAGAACAAGTTTCACAGATTCCTCAGCCACAGAATGCACCACAGACAGTTACAGCACCGCAGCCTATTGCTGCAACACAGCACGTCACACAGCAGATGTACCAGTATGCACAGTCTGAGTATCCAGAGTACCAACAGTATTCATGAAACAGCCTAGAGAGGGAGGTAGGCTTGCCTCTCATCGAGATACCTGTAGATCAAGAAGGTCCCTATGTTCATAGTCAAGTATTAGGGAAAGACAGAAAGTTTTTGATTGATACAGGGGCAAGTAGGACCACAATTAGTCATGCCGAAGTTCCAGGGGCTCCGCTCTCAGGCTCAAGAAATGTTTCCCTTGGATTTTCAGGAAAGCCTATCGTAAATGAGATCTCAAAGCCAGTTTCTCTAGAAGTAGGTCCATTGTCCCGTACTACTGATCTGTTACTTACTAAGTCATGTCCAGAAAACCTGTTAGGCATTAGGACACTGAAAGAGTTAGGTGCAGTTATATGCTGTTCCCCAGAGGGAATACGATTGTTCCTACGTGACTTTAAGGGTCACTATGTATTACGAGATTTTGATTCAAGACTGTCTAATGTTCCACAGCATCTATGGGCACAAGGTCCAACTGATGTAGGTTATATGCAAATCACACCCCATCGTGTGACTCTCAAGCCAGGTGTAGTATTACCACGGATCAGACAGTACAGATTGCCACCTGAGGCTGTAGCAGCCTTATCCAAAATTATTGACGAGCTCATGGCTCAAGGAGTAGTTGTAGAAACTGACTCCAATGTATGTAATTCTCCGATCATTCCAGTCATGAAACGTACTGATCCAAATGCACCCCCAGTATATCGATTAGTGATTGACCTACGAGAACTTAATAAATGTATTATTCCTCAGTATCCAGTTGTCCCAGATATTTCTTCCCTATTAACAGCCATTGATTCCGAAGCCACGTTCTTTACTGTAATCGACCTCAAGAACGCATTTTTCAGTGTCCCTATTCATCTAGACAGCCAGTTCCTTTTCGGATTTTGTTTAAATGGAAGGAGCTATATGTTTACACGAGCTCCTCAAGGTTTCACAGAAAGTCCTAGCATTTACAGTCAAGCACTTAAAAGACAACTAGACAACATTCACATGCCAACTGACACTGCCCTGCTCCAGTATGTCGATGATCTACTGATCACAGCCCGTTCTGAACGTGCTTGCGAGCAAGCATCCCTTACAGTCTTGTATTTCCTGGCCGAGATGGGGCACAAGGTGTCCCCTTCTAAGCTCCAATTCTGTGTCCAGCAAGTGGTATACTTAGGACACTTACTGTCCAAGAGGGGTAGGCAGTTGACACCAGACCGTATTCAGTTAATAGCGAGTCTTCCTCAGCCCAAGACCCAGAAGGAGGTACGTGCTTTTATCGGCCTTACTTCTTATTGCAGACAATGGATTCCTCAGTATGCATTTCTAGCCAAGCCACTGATACAGTTAACGACACAGGAGGCAGCCGTACCGACTGTCCTCCCTTGGACATCTGAACATACACTTAGTTTCAATGAGTTAAAGAAAGCCTTATGTCAAGCTCCAGTTCTAGCTACACCGAACTACAGTAAGCCTTTTACACTTTTTGTCACAGAACGTGAAGGTACAGCATTATCTGTTCTCACACAAGATCAAGCAGGACAATACAAGCCCTGTGCTTATTTTTCGAGCACATTAGATCCTGTAGCCCAGGCTCTGCCTGCGTGCCTCAAGTCAGTTGCAGCCACAGCACTAGCTATCAGACAAAGTGATTCCATAGTTTTAGGACACTCCCTGACAGTACAAGTTCCACACTCCGTGGAAGTTCTTTTAAACCGAACACAGACTCAGCACTTGACAATTGCACGTTTAACAGGTTATGAATTGACACTGTTCCAGCCACACATAGAAATCAGACGCTGCAACATCCTGAATCCTGCTACACTGTTACCATCAGTTACTTCGAATTCTGCCACACATGACTGTGTGGAAGTAGTTAACATTACGACAAAACCAAGACAAGATCTGACAGATATTCCGTTATTAGATCCCGACCTGACACTTTATGTGGATGGTTCATGTATGAGAACAAGTACAGGAGAACTAGTCGCCGCGTATGCAGTGACTACTGACACCGAAGTTATTGAAACACACCGTATTGACACTCTGTCTGCTCAAGCAGCAGAGCTAGTTGCTCTGACACAAGCCTGTATACACGCCAAGAACCAGAAAGTTAATGTTTACACAGATTCACGCTACGCATTTGGAGTTGTACACGACTTCGGAGTGCTCTGGCAGGAGAGAGGTTTCATGACTTCTCATGGAACCAAGATTCAGCATGGTCTCCTTATTCAAGCTCTGTTAGATGCCATACATTTACCGACATCTATCGCTATCATGAAGTGCAAAGCACATACGAAAGTTACTGACACCATTTCTCAAGGTAACGATCTAGCAGACCGCACAGCCAAGCTTACAGCACAGACTCCAGACATTCCAGTTAACATGACACATACTCCAGATCCGACTACATGTATGACAGTTAAGGACCCTACACAAGATGTCATAGACATACAGTTACATGCTACTCCTGAAGAAATCAAGAAATGGTCCGAACAAGGAGGGGTCCAGACAGATCAAGGATGGTTAACGAAGGGTAGAGCCACATGGTTTCTCCCCGACTCTATGGTTCAAGTCATTAATAATACCGCACATAGTCCAGCACATCTAGGAGAAAAAGCAATGTTAGACAGTATCCAGAACATTTGGTTCAACAAGCATTTACGAGCTGCAGCCAAGCAGAAAGTCCGTACCTGTATGATATGTTGTCAGTTTAATCCAGGTAAAAGTGTCCCGGTGGAACAAGGTGGATTCCAACCTCCTGACCACCCTTTTGAAGTCCTCCAGATGGATTATATTCAGATGGAGCGATGTCGAAGTTTCAAGTATGTCCTTGTAGTTGTATGCGCTTTGTCCAGGTGGACAGAAGCATATCCAGTCCCAGATTACACAGCCGCGACCACTGCTAAGCAGTTGGTTCGTGAGTTCTTCCCCCGTTATGGACTCCCTAGAGTCGTATATTCTGACAACGGCCAGCCATTCTCATCTGAGTTGATGAAACATGTTTCCCTTTTGTTGGGGTACCAGTGGAAGTTCCATTGTGTACGCCATCCTGAAGCAGCCGGTCTCGTAGAGAGACATAACCAGACTCTGAAAATCCGTATTGCAAAAGTGTGTAAAGAGAAAGGTGTGGACTGGCTGGTAGCTCTACCAGTCGCTTTATTTTATATGCGCATGGTCGCACATTCCAGATCAGGTCTGTCCCCGTATGAGGTCGTTTTCGGCCGCCCCCCTAACATGTGGGGTACTCCTAGACCCCGAAGTATTACCGATGTTTCAAGTAATATGCTGACAGATTACCTAGCTTCCTTGATGTCTGCCCTCAACTCATGTCGTTCACAGGTTGCCGCCGCATTTCCAGACAATACCGAGGTGGCACCGCATGAAATCGTTCCAGGATCCATGGTGATGGTCAGGAATTTTGACAGATCAAGTCCGCTGGAGCCTCGTTGGAAAGAGCCTCGACAGGTCCTCCTCACCACCCGTACCGCCGTGAAGTTGGAAGGTCGCAAAGGCTGGGTGCACCTTTCTCATGTAAAACAGTTTAATGGACTGAAATCCGTCTCAAAGAACATTTCCCAGTATTTGAAGGATTGCCAAAGCATTGTTCTCAAGGACTGTCCCGCAAATTACAATGTTACAAACCCTCCCCTGTTAGAGAAAACTCCGCAACAGGAGTATAAACTCAAGTTAAGGTCTAGTAAAATAAGTCAGCCAGTTTGATTGTCTAAGTCCTCCCCTAGGTGAAACGGTTAGACTGTTTCTGACATGTATAAAATAGACCCCCATAGTGAGAGAGTCAGTCAAAACTCAATCCGATGTATCGTTTTTCTATGTTTCATATTGTTTCTCAGCATTATGATTTCCTGCACCAGTTATGCATTTTTCTTGTATTTCCCAGTTCTTCATGTAAATATGTCTGCTAATGCTACAGTAGAGCACACGTTTAGTGACCTACCTCCTCATGAACTCTCTTACCGCCTCGCTATGCGAAATAATTCATTTATCCGCATGTTACATTACTCACACCAGACCAGCAATGCCACTAATTGTTGGGTGTGTGGTCGACTCCCCCCTTTCCAGACCCCGAAGGGAGTTCTGCCACTTTTTCCTTATCCATTTTCACATAATGGTTCGTGTGGAGCATGGTCCACGTTAACGTCATCCTCAACAGATATGTCTTTTCTTAACAGTACATGTTTTCCAGACAAGCAAGGTCTCCCCCACAGAACCGGGTTAGATCTAGAAAATGAAGTGTATAATTTAGGTAACTATTCTTCGAATTTCATGGTCCTGAATGTTCAGTCTGATTCCACTCCAGACTTACCTGCTATTTCAGTACTACCAGTTAAAGGCGAATTATGTGTCCGAAATAATGGTTCCGTACATGTAGGACATAGTGATTGTACTACTATTGTCAAGTATAGTGACAGTGGGAAATCTATCTTCAAAGCTTCACGTCATTCTTATTTTATTTGTGGTCAAACTGCATATGTTCGTCTGCCCCTCGATTGGGAGGGAACCTGTTACATTGCCTTCCTACTGCCACCAGTTTTCCTAGCCCCACCTGATTATCATAGAAACACACATCTAGTACACATTAGACATAGAAGGGAGTCCCCAATTGTCGATTATACTGAAACTGCTCTAGAACAGTATACAGATTTCAACAGAGGTTTCTTCTTCTTTATAGGACCTATCCAGAATAGTAAACTGATCCGTAGGTTAACCAGAACCCTTGAAGCTGTAGTAAATGAGACTGCCTCTGCTCTAGGTAATTTAACTGAAGAGCAATCTGCTATGAGATTTGTCGTTTTACAGAATCGTCTCGTCCTTGACGTCATACTGGCCGATAGGGGCGGGGCCTGTAGAGTCATCGGATCTAGTTGCTGCATTTTCATTCCAAATAACGCGCCGTCTGTTTATTCAGCTATAACCAGACTCCATAAAATTGCCCATCTGTTACACCAAGATCCAGGCACCTGGACATGGTCCGGTTGGTTCTGGAATATAATTTCCGCCTGGGGATGGAAAGTCTTGTCCTTTCTAGGTATTGCAGTAGCGATCATATTCAGCTGCTGTCTCTGTATACAATGTGGCCCTGCGATTTGCGGCATTTGTGCTACCTCTTGTATTCCTAGTCCCAAGCCCCGTTTTAAATCCCGTTCCAGGATCATTCGAGACGAGCAAATGATACTGTATGAAATGATAGATGGTATCATGAATATTGATGTTTCCTGATGGAAACGTAGTGACAAGGAGGGAATGTGGAAAAGTAAATTCTGCCATGTTCTGTGTCCCTACGTGTCATCCATCATATGTTATGTGTGCATGATTAATATGCATATGCATTCCCCATGTTCAATTCAAGACACAATTATAGTTGTGTCCACCTCTAGTATGCCAGTTTCCAGTTCTCGTGAATACTACGAATATCAGGTTTATGTAAAGCTACGTTGCCACGTTTCTCAGTGTGCACGTTATTCCATTATAAAGTCCCCGTCTCTAGGCCTCAAAAGGGCCTGGACACCAGATTCAGCTCCTGTCTCCTGAAACCTCGCTGAGGAGCGATACAGCCCCCACCTGTATCCTCGACCCTTCACTTACTTCCTGCCTCACAGTGCCCGGTTCAGGCTGGCTCTGCCTCTGAGTCTGCCAAAAGTATGTTATAGTTCCTGTTATCAGTTCAGTCCTCCTTCTCTGCATTCCTAAGCTACTGAACTGCATCAATAGTTCCGTCATTGTCTAGCCTTTCCGGCTCCACGTTAGAGAAATACTGCATTTAATGGTCATTTAATATTCTTCATCACGCACTACATGTAGAATAATGCATGGTCCAGTCTTAGAATCAAGTTAGCCTTTCCCCTCCTGACTTATAGTTTATATCAATATGTTCTCTAAACATCAGATACTAGATACTGTTTAGGTACATGTCGCCCTGACTCTCCAGACTTCAGTCTCTGCTCCTAGCACAGAGTTCATAGCCCCCAGCTTCTCCTAGTAACACGTCATTGCTAGTTTGCGCGCACCATCAGGTTAGAGGTCCCGGCTCCTCAGGTAGCCCCCTCCATGGTTTCCGCCCCATTCATTACATATTCTGTTACGTTTGCATCACATGTCTATGTATACGCCCTGTTACACCTCTTTTTACCCTTATCTTTCGCGACTGCTACGCGTCACGCCTATTGCCCCACCCACTGCTACGCCTATTGCAATGTAATGCTATGTGTTTGCGTTATGTATATATGCTCATGCACTGTTATTAAAAAAGTACTCCTTCCCTTGTCCCGATCCTGACACCAGCAGCGCTGCTGGGCCCTGCCATCCTATTCCTATGCAGGTTGTCCTGTTCCTGTCCTTTATGCTGTAATAAACCTGCGAAACTCCTACTACCTCGAATTTTGACTCTTATTTATTGAGCTATCTGTTATTCATTTATACATTCAAAAATAGGGTATTATTTATTTATTTACCACAACCCGCCAGCAAAATGTTGGGGGTACAGGATGACTTTACAGCAAGGCATCTTTCTGCTCCTCTGTCGGTCCTTTGTGCACATCTCTTGCTTCTTTCTGCACATTTCTTCGTTTCTGGACTTCTGCACATGTCCTACCTCTGTATGCATTTAAAAAAGCTTTGAAATTCAGTGAAAAAAAACATAGGTTTCAGGGACGTTATAGTTAGAAATTAGTATTTAAAAAACCTTAGAAGGTCACTGAAAAAACCACAGGTCTCGGGGACGTTATAGTTATTTGGACATTTCACTCGTACAAAACCAGTGAAATTCTGACATTATTGTTAGTCCAGCTAACAATAACTTGTGCCCCCGCAATGCGCTGCTGATGACGTCACATACTACATCACTCATGACATGGTCAGTGACATCACTGATGACATCCCTGATGATATCTCAAATGACATCACTGATGACATCACTGATCACATCATCGACGTGATAATTTGATGCATCTTCTCAAACCCTAATATAACCATTGATATACTCACTCTAAATTGCAAACTGCCGTTCTCACAACCATAGACACTCCAACACCAATAACAACATACCCACTCACAGATTCTTAGGTCTACACACCCATCCACTCACTCACCCATACAGGCACTCATACTTTTGATCACTCATCAGTACAGAAGGACTATCATATGTACTCACACACGTATATAGACACTAACACACTGCCACTCATCCATAGAGTTACTCACACACCCAGTCAGTCATGCAAAGAATTAATCACACTCCCATTTACTCACCTATACAGTTATACACACACCAACTCACTTACTCATACAGATACTAACACATACTTACGCTCTCATACAATCACTGATACAAGCACACACTCATCCATACAGCCACTCTCACAATCACTCACTCTCAATTATAGTCATTTATATAATCCAACACTCACATATACTGCCTTTCACATATGTAGTTACTCACACATGTACAGTTGAAACATCCATTTACACCAACACACCCATACACACACTCACCCACCCATACAGTCCATCACAGATGTACTCTTGAATCTATCCCTTCAGACACTCATACACCCACTTGTAGGAAGGTGGAATCTGACTAGCTGGTTACCCCCACTTTTTTCCTGTTGTTTTGATGGTTTTTGACTTAGTTTGGCTGGGATCCGGCTATTCAGGGCCCCAGTCTATCTGCTTTCCTCTCAAAATTGATTACATGTACATTAGGTACACTTCAGATTGGTTACTGGGTTACCCTTGTGAGTTCCTAGGATATGGTACCTTAGGTACCAAGGGCATAGGTACCCCAGAGGCCTACCAGGGGCTGAAGCATGTATTATGCCACCCCTGGGAAGCCTCCCAAAATGGCACCACAGGTCTGCTCTTGCAGCCTGGGTAAGGTGGTGTAAGCACCCCTTGCTACGATATAGTATACCTATATCTACCTATATATACAGACACATATAAACCTATAGGTCCTATGGCAGGCCTTGACAATCCTGAAGGCAGAGTGCTTGGTTTTGTGTGAGAGGGTGCCCAAGCATGAGCTGAGCCCCTCTGCAGCTTTTGGAATCCCTTCCTTATAGCTGTTCTGTTATACAGCCCTACCATATACTCTTAAGTGCATTATAACCTTGCGGTAAATGCTTACTTTGGAATGGCTGCATCAAAACATGTTGTGTTTGGTGTCAAACACTTTGGAATCCTAACTAGTATATGGTTTGTGAGGCCTCTAGGGCAAAACATATACTGTGCTATTTTACTGTGTGCTACTTAAATTTACTTTGTGTACTTGTGCGCTAGCCTCATAAAGAGACCAGAGGGATGTGTTTAGAATAAATACATATATATTTTATATATACCTGGTGTGGTTCTCCTTTCATTTGGTCATTCATGAGATTATAGACTGGGAAAACAAGCTGATTTACATTCCTTCAAGACTTAGCCTGACGGCTGCTCTCCACAGCTACCACTAGGATAGCTTTCCATAAAGGTTGTCTTTGAACCTACCATCAATAAGGGTCGTTTGGACTGGTGCAAGGTGCCCACTAGAATAGTGGACAGCATATGCCAGGCCAACTTTTCTCACCACTCATTCTACAATACACCTTGGCCTATATATATTAAACATATTTCAACTTTTCAGAAACACACAGTCGCTGGATGATGTCATCAGTGATGTCATATGAGATGTAATCAGTGATTCACTGACCATGTCATGTGTGATGTAATATGTGCCGTCATCAGCAGTGCATTGCAGGGGCGCGAATTATAGTAAGCTGAACTAACTATAACGTCTGAATTTCACTGGTTTTGTACAAGTGAAATGTCCAACTAACTATGATGTACCTGAAATCGGTGTTTTAAGTGAATTTCTAAGGTTTTTAAATGCTAATTTCTAAATATACGACCCTGAAACCTGTGTTCTTTCAGTGAATATATATATATATATATTTTATTTTTTATTTTTTTTTCACTGAAAAAAACAAAGGTTACAGAGATAGTTAGGCTGACATTTTACCCATACAAAACCAGAGAATTCAGCAGTTAAAGTTAGCTGAGCTAACTATAACTCACGCCCCCTTAATGTACTGCTTATGACCTCACATATTACATCACTCATGATATGGTCAGTGACATCACTGATGACTGATGACATCATCCAGTGACTGTGAGTGTTTTTAAAATGTTTATGAGAGTTAACTATATATAATAAGGTATATTGATGAATTCGTGGGTATCTGAGTGCCTGTATGGATGATTCAGAGGGTTGGTGACTGACTGTATAAATGAGCCATTAGGTGTCTCAGTGAATGTATGGGTGAGTGACTAGGTTTTGAGAATGTCTGTATCAGTCTGTCAGATGGTGTCTAAGTGGCTGTAAGGGTTGGTGAGTGGGTACATGAGTAGCTGTATGGGTGAGTGATTTGGTGTCTGAGTACCTGCATGTGTGTGTGAGTGTCCATGTATTAGGGTGAGAAGGTGTGTGGCTGCCTGCATAGATGAGTGAGTCAGTGGCTGTATGGATGAGTGAATACATAAGTGAGGGGCTGTATAGGTGACTGAGTATATATATGGCTGTGTAGTTGGGTGAATGGGTGTGCCAGTGGTATATGGGTGAGTAACTGCGTATGTGAAAGACAGTATAGGTGAGTGTTGGAGTATATGAGTGACTGAATGTGTGAGGGATTGTGATAGTGACTGTATAGGTGAGAGAGTATCTGTATGAATATGTGAGTGGGTGTGTGTATAACTGTATAGGTTAGTAAATGGCTGTATTTGACTCTAGGTGAGTGAGAAGGTGTGTGAGTAGGTCTGTGAGTAACTGACAGTATGTGAGTGGCTGTATGGGTTTATGAGTGGATATGTCAGTGGCTGTATCAGTGGGTGAGTTGGTGTGTGAGTGGCTGTATTGGGTGACTGAGTGGATGTATGTGTAGAACTATAAATCAGTGAGTGAGTGTGTAAGTACTGGTCTGGGTGTGTCAATGGTTTTGAGTATGGTAGTATGGAAGTTGGAGTGGGTGTATGAAAGGTTATATGGGGTGTGAGTGGGTAAGTCATAGATTCTGTGGATGATGTTATTAGTGATGTCATTTGAGATGTCATCAGTGATATCATCAGTGATGTCACTGACCATGTCATGAGTGATGTAATATGTGATGTCATAAGCAGTGCATTTGCTGGGGCATGAGTTATAGTTAACTATACCTGCTGAATTTCTCTGGAATGTCTCTAGTTTTGTACGAGTGAAATGTCAGTCTCACTATGATGTCTGTAATCTTTGTTTTTTACAGTGAAGTTCTAAGGTTGATTTAATTCTATTTCCTAACTATAACATCCCCGTCAACTTTATTTTTTCCCGTGAATTTCTATGGTTCTTTTTACCTAGTAGTCATGTTTGCAGAGTGGTGGAAAAAGGGGTCTGGCCATCTGATCAGCTCCATGAATTCCACTGTGTAGGACTAACAGGAGGTGCCAGGAGGGCTTCTTGGCCCTCAATGTCCCTCTGGAGTAAAGTGGGCTTAATCCCCAACCAGCAGTGCACCAGGAGATTCGTTTGCAGTGTAATGTGCCCTCTGAACACTTCTTAACAATCCCACTGTGTGGGACTTACTGGAGGAAACAGGAGGGGCAGTTGGACCCCAAGGACGTCCATAGTGGCCAACTACCCCTCCTGTTACCTCCGTAAGTCGTACACAGAAGGATTGCTGAGAAGTTGTAAGAGACCACACCCCCTTTCTCCACCACTCTTAAAACGTGCCTCCCAGCGCACTACTAGTTTGGGGATTAAGTCCCCTTGGCTCCAGAGTGTCCTTGGGGGCGAACAACCCCACCTGTTACCTCCAATGAATTCTACTCTGTAGGGTGTGTGAGATGTTTTTGGTGGTCACGCCCCCTTCTCCACCACTCGGAAAATGTACCTCTTAGTGCACTACTACTTGGGGGATGAAGTCCCCTTGGCTCCTCAGGGTCCTTGGGGGCCAACTAGCTCTCCTGCTATCTCCAGTAAGACCCACACAGCTGCATTGCTGAGAGGTCATCTGAGGCCACGTCCCCTGTCTCCATCACTCTACAAAAGCAGCTCCTGGCGCACTACTGCTACAGGGATGCAGTCCACTTTAGTCCTGAGGCCCTCATGAGGCAGAGAGACCTCATCCCCACCAGCAGTGTGCTGAGAGGCACGTTTGCAAAGTGCAGGAGAAAGGGGGCATGGCCTCAACCATCTCTCAGCAATCCTACTGTTTGGGGCATACTGGCCGCATGGTCCTCCTTCCCTGGACAATTTTGGGCCCCATGGACCCCAACCCTCGGTCCTGGTCTGTTTTTTTATTTTTGTAATAAGAAAAAAGGGAGGGGGCTGTACGGCCCCTTCCTGGACTGATTTCAGCCTCGGGGACCCCATTCCCCGAGCCTCACCTTTATTTATTTTTTTTATATTTCAAAGCGAGGGGTGCCGAGCAGAGCCCTCCCAGGCCATTTTCTGCCCCGGGGACCTCAATCCCGGGGCATACCCATTTTTTAAAAATGGTTTTCTTTTAAAATAAAGGGAGGGGGTCACGGGGCCTCTCTCCTGTGGCCAAGTTCGGCCCGGGCCTGCATTCCTTGGGGCCAGGCCTTTATATATTTTTTTTTATAAGGGAGAGGGGGCCACATGATGCCCCCTCCCCAGGTCTATTTCGTCCCCAGGGACCCCATCCCCCAGGGCCAGGCCTCTACATTTGGGACAATGGGGGAGCCTCAAGGCCCCCACTGTCCCTGCCAGCTCCCCGCCTCCTGCGGGAGCCATAATTGCTTTTGGAAAGTTTGGTATGCCTTGGTGGGAGCACCACCATAGTAAACTGCAATGTCCAGGGGTTGGCACTGGGACATTGCTAGAGCCGGCCTTGGGGGGGGTGGAGGTCCCCAAGACCATGTAGGGCTCCTAGAGGGGGGGCGCACAACCCTCCTCGTTTATTCAAATTTGCCTCAGGGAGGTGGTGGTCCGCAACGGACCCACTTAATTGTTGTATGTGTGCCCCAGGGGAGGGGCAGTCCCCAAGGTTGTGTGGGGGCATTGATCTAGCTCCGGGGAGGTGGCGGTCCCTGGGGCAGCGAGGGGGCCCCGCACTTGAGTGAATTAGCCCCGGGGAGGTGGCTGTCTCTGGACAGGGTGGGTCCACGAGCCCCCCATTTATTGAAATCAGCCCCGGGGAGGAGCTAGTCCCTAGGGCAGGGGCTGTCCTCAAGGCCCCCCGTATTGCTTTTATTAGCCCTGAGAAGATGTCGGTCCAAGGGACTAGCGGTCCGGGAGGCCCCCCACACAATTGGATATAGCCTCGGGGAGGTGGTGGTCCCCGGGGCTTCGAATAGCCTGAGGAGGGTGGATCCATGTACACCCCTCCTATATTTATTATATGCCCCTGGGACCTGGCCCATCCGGGGGTTATTTAAAAGCTATCGCTGGAGCCCACGCTTGCCACGAATATCGCAATTTCACTGCAATTTTTGTTTTAATGCTGTTTTGCTGTGGCAGGGTCCCATGGGGACCCCAGGACCATGGGTTGGGGTCAGGGTATTCCTACACTGCCTCCTTTTGTTTATTTCACTATTTTGTGGGTACTCGGTAAAGCCGAGTCCCAAGATGGCTGCCAACACTTTCTGGTTGAAGTGTTGGCAGCCAATCAGAGTGGGACATTTTTCTGAACGAGCTCATCTTTTTTTCACAAAGGCTTTATGACCAGAGATATATTTATCTATCTTTTTCTTCTTAGATTTCTGAAAAACTACTGAACAGATTTACATCAAATAACAAAAAGCATAATCTATGTAACAACATCTACCTTTCTGCCAATTTTGGTGTAATTCCATCCCACAGTTTGGGCTGTAGGTTCAACAACGCATTCCTAATGAAGTTAACATTACAAACACACCCTAATTTCGCTCCCCCCCATTTCTCGGTCCTCACTGCACGGATCACTACCAAACTTTTCATGACACATGACCCTACCTTAAAACTTTTTTGTGAAAATTTAATGAAGATTGGTCACATGGCACTAAAATTATAGGCAAGTCAAAAACTGCTTTTCCTATGGAAACTAGGTCCTAACGATAACTACCTACTGGTTATATATATATATATATATGTATATATATATATATATATGCTTGCGAAGTGCATCATGATTTCACACAGACATGTTGGTTTCCTGTGTTTGAGCTTCATCTTCTGCAGAATCATTCCAGACAGAAGAGAATGCATTTATATAGTATGACCACTTTTAGAAATGTATATGTGTATAGCGTCAGTTTGATTTAAGGTGTGGTAAGTGTATTTATTGAACTCCATACACTAATACTTATTGAATAATAATTGAATAACTGAACACAAGTCACTGACCTTTGCTGTTAAACGGAAGAGCAAATGATATAACCATACAGTCGTTGTGCAGTATCTAACCAGAATTCTGAGCTTCAATCTCAGTTTCACAAATGTACCAAATTGTGTGATCCACGGCACATCGCTTTACTTTACTACTTATTATTTTCACCAAGTTTGAGAACACTATAAAGTAATTCAGTATAGGATATACGCTGCTGCAGAGGAGTGGAGATAACGGGATAGGAGCTGCGGGAGAAGCAAAGACAGCAAATTTAACAGCCAAATATAGCGAAATACTACACCCTCAGCCCCGTTTAGATCCTGTTGGGAGTACCCTCTGCACCTTAATTGCTTGGCAGAGGTCGGACGCTGATTTCCAGGTGCATTCACACCCTGGGCGAGGACTTCACCCCCAAGGGTGCATCAGCGGGTGCAGAGCTGCCGCAAGTGAGGGGGAGGCGTGGTGACCGCGCATAAAACGCTGCCTCTACCCCCACGGCGTGGAGACCCTTTCTCTTTGGACATACCTGCTCAGCCCCGTTTAGATCCTGTTGGGAGCACCCTCTGCACCTTAATTGCTCGGCGGAGGTCGGACGCTGATTTCCAGGCACAATCACATCCTGGGTGAGGACTTTAGCCCCCAGGGTGCATCAGCGGGTGCACAGCTGCTGCGAGTGAGGTGGAGGCGTGGTGACCGTGCATAAAGCACTGCCTCTACCCCCACGGCGTGGGACGCACGCAGGACGGCTCCTGGACGAAGCCTGGACCAAGGGCAGGCCCGTCTGAGCCCATCAGAGACAGGCAGAGACTTGGCTGGGCCACCCCTCTAACATTTCAGCTGTTGGATGGTGCGGGTTGGAGCAGGGACTAGGGTAAGCTTAAACTCTAGCTCATGGATAATGTGAATAAGCGCAAAACAACTGCAGGGGTGGGGGTTGTGGGGCTACTTGATGCGTTCCACATTAGGGCCAAATCAGTGTTACTGCATGAATTTGAGCTTACTGAACGCAGGTTATCGTTAGAACCAGTAGCTCCTAGTAGCACTTATGGACTTCCCCACTCCACCCCTGCAGAGAGCCAGTCACCATTGAAGCCCCTGCCCAGCAGATTGGTCCGCTTTCACCATCTCACAGTAGTTATATGATTCCCTCATCCCCCAATACAGGAAATATGGAAAATTCCCCCAATAAAAACACGGTTATCCCTAATGGCCAGAAGCCTTGCCAAGCTACCACTGTTAAACCATCGTCCAAAAAGCGGAAAGCCCGAGGACCACCCAAAACCAATCATAAGCTCTAAGATCCGGGAAACGCAAAGGGGAGTCCGCAGCTAGCTCTAGTGGCACCATGGCTGGTAACGCTACAACTAGTCAGCCACGCTTAGCTGTGTTTCCTCTCATTCGTTTACTGAGGCTGAACTTTGCACCAGGATTGAATCCAAATTATTGGCATTGATCAGCCCTATAATAAAGAAGTTGTCCCTGTTTGAAGATAGACTAGTCAAAATAGAGCTGGGCCTCTCTAAACTCCCCCTCAACAGCGCTAATGGGTCAACAGTGGGAGGAGTCTCAACACATTTGAATGAAAGGCAAGTGGAAGTTGATAGAGGCCCTATTAGCAGCTCAAGCAGCTCCACATTCATGTCCGGACCCAATACACAGGTTGTACACACAGACAATCCGTCGCAAACCATAAACCCCACACTCCCTTTTATGAAGCAGGTTGAAAGACAGATTAGAATTTTGTGCCATCTCCTGAGGCGGAAGCCGGGAGAGTTAGTCGTCGCTGATAACATTTTTAAAACTGTTGTAATTTTTAACCTGCACAACCTACCTCTCCTCACTGACCTCACTGCACCACATCCCCTACAGCCGACTAGGCGCTGTCACGGGGAGCAAGCCGCCATCTTGGGGGTAAGATCGGGTTGCTGGTGTAGTAGTCTGGCCACTCCCTGGCCACTACCGGCCGTGCAGTGCCTAAGGCAAGCCCGTCTGTGCCCGTCCGCGGCCGGCTGGGGCCAGGGGCCACAACCCCTGCATCCTCTCCTGAACACCTCAGGCGCTATAGCCCCAACTCCCTCCTTAATTTAAGAACAAAGGTAAAAGCTTCGTGTCATCATTCCTGCCACCCATTAGACCTGCCTACCATCTGCCTCCAGTGCAACACTGAGCTTAATAACATCAACCATAAAGAAGAAAGGTTGGAACTCAAAATGTATCTCTTGAACTGCAGGTCTCTTCCTAAACATCGTACAGAAATTGCCCTGCTATTAGATGAACTTGCGCCAGATGCAATTTTCTCAACCGAAACTTGGTTAACCTTTGACTCCGAACCAGACCTAGTACAAGCACTTCCTCTAGGCTAAGGCTATCAGATCGTACGTAAAGATCGTTCCCATGGGAAAGGAGGTGGCCTGGCAATTATACATAAAGATCGTTTTTCCTGCTTCAGCTCCCCCGTAGGCTCTCAGCTAAGCCTGGGTTGAGGAGTCTACATTGGCTCCCTGTTAGGGAGAGAATTAATTTTAAATCCCTGTGTATTTCTCATCAGGCTTATTGGAAAACAGGTACGGTGATTAATCATTCTTTAATCACTCCGTACCTTCCCAATAAACAGCTTCGTTCTACTCATGCCTTTTTTGCCACAATCCCCAAAATTAGGAGATCAAGATCAGGTGGCCGGTCATTTTCTTATAACGCGGCCAAAATGTGGAATTCACTCCCCTTCTATCTCAGATCGAACTCCAATCTGTCTTCATTTCGTAAACAGTTTCTTTTTAATAAATCTGACTAAAAAACCCCTGTCGACCGTTTTCATCAGATAGCACCATTTTCTTTAGCGCTTGGACGCCCAGGGCAGCAACCGCGCTTTATAAAACTTCTTTTCATTTCATTTCATTTCATTTCACCGAGCCCACCCGCCCCCTTGCCCCAGCCTTTTGAGCACCCATCCCTTTCTTCACCTACGGCCAGAAGCTACTCCCTATACAGTTGTTCTGACTAACGTCCCAGTGCTCGCTTTAGGCACACGGGAGCACTGGTCCATGTTAAGAAACAAAGCATTACATTTGCTGAGTTTCAGGATAGGTATTAGGGAACCTTTATTACACAAATTTATAATGGTAAGCCGAGTCCCATGGGTGGGTAAATCCATCAAATCCGCCCCAGGCGACTGTGTGGTCCTTAGTTATAGATTACCTAGACTGATACAGCACATACTGGAGAGGGCGGGCAACTGCCACCTCAATGAGGTTGGCATAAACTGCGTACCCTTGGGATTATTTTACAAAAAAAAAGCGGTCATTGGACGTAGTGTGAGGAGGAGTGAACCTATTCTGCATTACCAACCAACTCGCCAGACCCCGCGTTCCTGATTCCCACTAGCAATTGCTTTGAAGCCCTAACCTCCCTAGAAGAACTAGACTGACTTAAAGCCCCTGGTGGCCTGATTTTAACAGGTCTCTCAGGAACCAGGGGATCGCCATGGTTGACCTGGAGCCTCCTCAACCGAGCACCGAGATAGGGCCGCCCTGCAACTGGAATGTTTTCAACCTTGGCTCTGCTCTTCGTTACGCTGTTGTGTGTGACCCAGGGGCTGCTTGTTGCATTGGGGCAACAATAACATCTGATCTGCCACAAAAGAACCCTGTCACTATTCCATTAGCTAAACATGCTTGCATCCATGGTGTAGCCAAACTGCATAATATTCCTTTTATTAAGCCAGTGGTAGTGTCCAACCCTACGGGTTCTTTTGTCCCTCCTACTAACTCCAATGCAAAACCACAAGCTCAGCCCACGCTGACTTTCTCCTCCTGGAATGTTGCGGGATAGTCAACTAAATCTGCCTCTGCCGATTGGGCAGAGTTTGTCGACAACCATGATATCTGTTTTTTTCAAGAAACCTGGTCACTGACTCCTATCTTTTTTTCCGGGTTATCTAAATTTTTATAAATTAACACTAGGGGGACAGGAAGGCAGGCCATCAGGTGGACTCACGTGCTGGGTAAGGCAATCGGCTGGATGGGAGGTGGAGGAAGTTGACATAATGATTTTACAGATCAGGAAGGCTGGCGTGTTAGATGCACTGGTGTTTAAAGTCTATGCCAGAGGGTTGCCTGGGGTTAGAGCCTCACCAGCAGTGGCTGAGCTTGACAGAGTTTTGGATAACCTGGGGGGCAGCTGCAACCTGATAATTGCGGATGATTTCAATTGCACCTTTGAGCCACTCGACCAAGACGATGGCAATCTCAGCTTGGAAGAGGACTCTCAATGGAACATCCCACAATTAAATCTAAGTTCCATTAAAAAGTGTACTGAGGCAGCACTACAGCTTAAAGGGTTATATCTGGAGAGAAGCCTCCAAACAGTTAACGGGAGGATGCATTCGGATGGCAAGGGCGCCCACACGTTCAGCAATGGAAGTTGTCGCATCGACTATATACTTCTCAATGGATCACTGATATAATATCGATTACACAAATATAGAACTACCAAAATATCAAGGAAAAAATATAGAATACAAAAATATCGAATTCCTATCTCCAAACAGGTAAGTACAAAAATATTGAATCAAGAATATAGTTAGTCAAAATATCGAATTTTTTTAATGTCTTAATAGTAATTGAAAATTAATGAAATAATAAATATAATTAACTTAAACATACTTAAAATACTTAATTAACCTTAAAATGAATAAATAATTAATGTAAGTTAAAAAAAATGCATATATATTTTTTAATACACATATATATATATATATATATATATATATATATATATATATATATATATATATATATATATATATATATTAACGTAATATTAATAAAAAATATACAATATTTTTACCATCCGATAGCGGGAGAGTAGAATTTACTATTACAACTCTAGTGAGTGCAACAATAGGGAAAGCGTTGGATAGCGTAGGGGTAAAAATAACTATTCCCACTCCAGTGAGTGCAACACGAGGGAAAGCGTTGGATAGCGGGAGGGTAAAAATAACTATTCCCACTCCAGTGAGTGCAACAGTAGGGAAAGCGTTGGATAGCGGGAGGGTAAAAATTACTATTCCCACTCCAGTGAGTGCAACAGTAGGGAAAGCGTTGGATAGGGGGAGGATAAGAATTACTATTCCCACTCCAATGAGTGCAACAGTAGGGAAAGCGTTGGATAGCGTAGGGGTAAAATGTACTATTCCCACTCCACAGAGTGCAACAGTAGGGAAAGCGTTGGATAGTGGGATGGTAAAAATTACTATTCCCACTCCAGTGAGTGCAACAGTAGGGAAAGCGTTGGATAGTGGGAGGGTAAAAATTACTATTCCCACTTCAGTGAGTGCAACAGTAGGGAAAGCGTTGGATAGCGTAGGGGTAAAATTTACTATTCCCACTCCAGTGAGTGCAACAGTAGGGAAAGCGTTGGATAGCGGGAGGGTAAAAATTACTATTCCCACTCCAGAGAGTGCACAGTAGGGAAAACGTTGGATAGCGTAGGGGTAAAACTTAGTATTCCCACTCCAGTGAGTTAAACAGTAGGGAAAGTAATGATTTAATATATTAATAAATATAAATTAAATATCAATACCAATAAAACATTTATTAAAATTAATTACCAAATGTAATATTATGTAATAATTAATTAATTAGAAATACAAACAAATATTAGTTATTAGAAATCAATTACCTATTCATAATTAACAACAAATTAATTTTCAATAACAAAAACTAATTATTAATACAAATGAATACCACTTAATAATTAATTAACAGTAAATTAATTATCAATACACAAAAAGTATTTTTAATATGCAATTAATTACAATTACATTACTTCCCACCCTATTCCCCTATAAACCCACAACCTGCTACAGAAAATATATTAATAAAATTATCATAATTATCAAAGAATTAATTAATAAAAACAAATTAACAATTAATAAAAATTAATTACCAATTAAACATTTATCAACAATAAATTAAAAATCAATACTAATAAATAAATACAAATATTTAATTAATTACAATTAAATTACTTCCCACCCTATTCCCCTATAAACTCGCAAACCGCTACAGAACTAAAAAGCAAAATTAAATTAAAAATTATTAATAATTGTTAAAAATGTATACTTAATTTAATATATTTGAATTACTTCCCACCCTATTCCCCTATAAACCCACAACCCACTACAGAATTAAATTACGCAAAAATTAAATAACATAAAATTCATTACTTTAAAAAAATTACACATACATTACAAAAATATTATACACGTTTCACACATGTACTAACATACAAAACACTTAAAAAAATTCTATATTATTAAAAATGCGATATATTTTAATGCTTATATTATATACTTCGATATTTTAAACTTCGATATTTTGACAATCGATATTACTTACCTTCAATTCGATATTTTTAACAACTATACTATGTCCATCGAATATTTTGTCCATTCTATATTTTTAATTCGATATTATGTCCATTCTATATTTTTACTTCGATATTATGTCTTAATACCCTTCTCAATGTTGAATATTGGTCCCTTTTGTTAGACATGGAGATCCAGGAGCGGAATGAAAGTGATCACAACTCGCTAATCTTAACCCTTAAGGTTCCTGGCTTATCTAGCAATGGTACTGGGGCTGCTGGGAAGAGGCAAGTGGAACCCGTTCTCTCCAACGACTTGAGGAGAGTTAGATGGGCTAAGATGATGGACAACAAGGGCGATGTGGTCGAGATGAAGTCCCTGGTTGGTCAGGCACTCTCCATCCTACACGGTTGTGACTCCCAGGAGGAGGTTAACTGCATTATCCCTAAGGTGCACAATGTGCTGTTTGGAAAGCTTAAAAAGTTTTTTATGAAGCCAAATAAAAAAACGAGGGCCCTATCCACCAAGTCAGCTGTATGGTATAATAAATCATGTAGGGAGGCATACAAGCTATTGGCCTGGGCCGTTAGATCTCAGGTAGCGGGAGATATAAGAAAAGCCAGACTAAGGTACAAGGCATCCCAGCAGCATGTGAAGAAGGACTGGAATGAGTCCCATTGGCGTGATCTGCTTAGAGCGAGCAATGAGCAAAATATGACCCACTTCTGGCATCTTGTCAAATGGGGCAGTGGTGCGATTTCCCAAGTACCCATAAACCATGTTGCCCCGGAGGCATGGGTGTCACATTTTGAGGCCCAGTTTTCAACCACTGGTTGTAATGTCCCAGCCATCTACCAACTTGCACACGATACAAGTGCAACATTTACTCGCCTCAAGGTGGTAAATGTGCTAAAGTCAATCCCGCGAGGCCGGGCATCAGGTCCAGACTGTATCCCGGCTGACCTGTTTGTGTCGGATCAAGAGAACTGGGTCCCCTATATAAATGACCTCACAAATGTAGTAGCTAGCGGCGCCCCCATCCCGGAGTCGTGGTCCTGAGCTGAAATTCTACCCATACACAAGAAGGGTGATCGCTCTCAACCAGGCAACTATAGGCCAATAAGCCTAATTGACTCTATCCAAAAAATAGTCGCTAGGCTTGCCTTAGTAAGAATACACGCTTGGATAGACGAGATGGATATTCTAACGCCATTACAGGCAGGATTCCGTCCCTACATAAGCACCATTGACCAGGTGTTTATTCTTGTGTATTGGAAGGTAGTCGTAATTGGAGGTGGAACAATCTACTCAGCCTTTATATATCTTAAGACCGCATTTGATCTAGTCCCACGCACAAAACTGTGGAGTGCCCTTCAGGTTTTGGGTATGCCCAACGATATACTGAGTATCCTGATCAAACTGCACGAATCAAACTACACGCAGGTCCTTTGGGGGAAGCAGGGGAATGTCGCCAAAAAGTTTGCGGTAACCAAGGGTGTCCGTCAAGGGTGCATCCTGGCCTCAACCCTGTTTTCACTTTTCATCAACAGGGTGGTCCACTATTTTGCTTCCCAGCCTGCAGATGCCCTCATGTTGGCAGGCATGAAAATACCTCTGCTCATGTTCGCGGATGATACCATGTTGCTCTCCAGGACCCAAAAAGGCCTGCAGGTTGCCCTGGAGCGCTTCGAGGTCTTCTGCTGCGTGCATGAGCTTGAGAGGATGTATGACATTACAACGCATGCTTTTACCACGCATGCCTTTACAACGCAGTTTTTACAACGCATGCCATTACAACGCATAGCACTTTGGGGTGCTGGATAGTGAATAGTTTAATTTACTATTCCAACTCCAGTCCCCGTGGATAGTAGGGAAGGTGTTGGATAGTAAATTAAATCTATTCCCTATCCTAGAGCGACCCCAGCGCAATGCGTTGTAATGGTTTGCGTTGTAAAAGTTGCGATGTAAAAGCACTGTGTGGTAAAAGTTGCGTTGTAAAGGATGTTTCCCGCTTGAGATTAATGTGGACAAAATGAAGTTTATGGTCTTCCATAGGTCCATGGCTGTGAGGGGGAGGGTACATATGAACAATGTACATCTGGAACAGACTGACACCTTCACTTACCTGGGGTTAACATTGGGAGAGGAACTGAGTTGGAAACCCCAGATAGATCTGTTGACACTCAAGCACTCCCAACTAACAGGAGCATTGTTAAAGGAGCATAGGCTCTCCAAGACAAAGCCCATAGCCCCCTGCACTTAAAATATATAATCTTAAAGTAGGCTCTTCCGAGCTGTATGGGGCGGAACTATGGGATTTAAATGACTTATCCACCTTGGCGCCTGCCCAAAACAAAAGCCTTGACTGGCCTTCCGCAGTATACTCCACTGTGGCCCTTATTCCTGGATTTGGGATGTGAAAAAATCATGGACCAGGCATGGTTCAGACCAGTAGCTTTCTGGAGAAGGCTCTGAACCACTCCGGAGCTTGCTATGTATGCCCAAGCTTTTTCCGAAGTAAGGGGGTTGGGTTTTACAACTCAAATACCATGGATAAGGAATTTAAAGCACACACTGATCAGCATGGGGATGAACAAACTGTGGGAGGATCCAGGAGTTGCTGCTTTCCCCGCTAAAAAAAATTGAAAGCAGCCTATTGGAGTATGATCAGACTGCAGTATTTTTCACGTCATTGCAGCTCCCTGACTCAGGTTTTTATCGATGTCAAACACGAGCCTAATCTTGAACCATACTGGGACATCATTACAAAACCAGACGACAGAAAGTTGTATTACCAGTTTAGGGTGGGTTCTCTTCCTACCAAAGTGTTTACTAAAAGTTGGTACACCCATACTGATGATAAATGTCCCTTTTGTCCAGCCGAGGTTGAGTCACTAAGTCACATTTTCTTTGTTTGCCCAGCCTATAGGTCACCTAGGCTGAAACCGATCTCTAAGAACATGGGCATCAGAGTAGCTATGGAGGCTCTCAGGATCTTAAAAACAAACACTGATGCCCCCATTATCATAGCAATGGCCAAATTTCTGAGTTGGTTGTGGGCCATCCGTCGGAAAAAGCTGAGGGCATGCTCACATAATTTTTATTTTTAATATACAGTTTTGTCGCTGTTGAAACAGCCAATTTACCTAATTTGTTATAGTCTTCAGTACATCAAATGTACCATTTCTATCTTTGCTTACTGTTTTTATGAAGGATGTAAAAACTTCTCTTTGATTTTAGTTATTTATTCGCACTGTTTTTTAGAGAATTGGAGGCTATACTATAATGTGTGTATCTCTTCTCTATTTTAATTAAATAGATATATTAACAATTTTAACGTTGGTCATATACGGTCATCATGGTACTGTACTGAGCTATATGTTTTATTGATGTTCGTTGTCTTTTATTATTTTTTGTAAATTAAAATAAAGACATAAATAAACTGAAACGGACAGACGCTGTATAATAACTTCACTTATACATGGTATATCTAAAATAATCTTGCTTCAAATTTAACAACAGCGTAGGATATGTAAATATACATGATAAACTGACCCTTTATGTTAACTTGAGGCAACATCGCCAGGGCATTGGGGTGATTTTGTATTTTTCAAGTGTAGGAGAATTACTTTCAATAAATGTCGCTCAATTCGGTGATATAATCGTATGTATTTGATAAATGAGAAATGTTGAAAAATGCTATTGTTTCATTTGAACGACTCTGTATCGTATTTTTTCAAGACATTTGTTGACATACTTTCGTATTTTATTGTTCAGCTCTTGCTTTGTCACTCAGTCAAGCTTGATCTTTGAATCGGCTCTCCCAAAGGCTCACCATGTCCCCCTAGAAAATAGAAATGGAGTGCTTCCTGCGCCCTTGGTTTCTAACAAAATTTACTTCTTCCGACTGTGAGAGAGTCTATTAGTGTGTCAGTGTGTGTGCGTGTAGGTGAAGGTGTCTGCATGTGTGGGTCAGTGTTCCTGTGCGTGCATGCAGCAGCTGCTCTTGAGTTTATCAAAAGTACATTCCGTGCAGGTAGATTCATCCGGAGGACGCTGCTCCTAAAATTACATCGTTTTTGTCAGAGCTAGCAGCGAGGATGCTAACTGCAGGTGATAAGGAATACCTTAAGGGTAGAACTGGCTATTCCTCGTAGAACAACACGGCCCCGCCTGCACCGGTGAGATGGCGTCACTGGTGCCTATTATCAGTGACTCAGCACTATTGGTGGATGATTTATTTCCGGTCCGCGAGTCAGTGCAAGACCATTTTGCTGAATCGGCTTCCCTTCCCTCATACCCACCTCTCCTGCCGGTGCAGTTCGTGTTGTAAGACCAGTTTCCGTGTACTATGTCTGCTGACAACAATAGCTAGAATCCTGTAACTAAAAGTTATTTCGTTGAATAAACATTCTCAGGGCCCCTCCCGACCCTCACGCACTATCCATTAATACAACGTGGCAACGCAATATGCCAGGCTATGCAGTGACGGCCTGAGCCCAGTGGCATTCACTTCAAGGGTTGTCTTGAAACCCCATTCGATGGGAGTGTTCACATAGTGTTTCCTAGCTTATTGCTTAATTAATTGCTTACAAATGTCCTGCAACTTGAATGAAAGTTCCCATCAGCCTAACATGTATGGGCTGACATAATACAATTCAAGTGGCTATTGTTAAATCGAATTTTATACAAACACGCTCAGATTCACTGTTTAAATATGGTATCACCAGCCCCGTACTTCCAACTGCACCTTAATTGATGCACTTCAAAATCTTTACAGTATATTTATCAAGTGTTGTCGTGTATATCATTGTACTCTTATCTCTGGCATAAAACTTTGCAACATGTGGCTTTCATTGACTAAGGCCCTGATTACAATTGGTCCAGTTATTGGTGATAGGTGCAGTAACTCATGTTATGGCGCATACTGGAATTCCAAGTTCTGCAGAAGGCACCACAATCTCACAATTTTCTATATGTACATTTCAGCAGGGAAGCTAGTTGAAATTTACTTTGGGAAAATGTGGATTGTGTGTAAAAAGCACCAAGATCTTCATGCTACACCATATTTTTAGGAGAAAACTCACAATTGGTGGCATTTATCACACCTGATAAATTCAAATCCCCGAGGTGTCAGAATTTATCAGGTGGGAGGAGACACCCTCCTCCAGGGCATTCATCATCAAAACCTAAGTAGAGGTATGTAGACTAAATATGTGTCCTTTTCCTTATTTTGTTTAGAAGAGGATATGTGCTTGCAATATTGTATTTCCTGGTGACCACAACTTTTTGGTGGTATGTTTACTTCCTCACATTGTATTCTGTAACTGCGCATTCACTGATCTAAATGCAGTTTTTGTGCAATTGTACATTCATGTGTTTAAATCCACTTAGTTCAAATGTTCATTGCTTATAATGCATGAATGAATGGGTATCTTATAATGCGCAGAACTTAACCCAGAAGGGCATCAAGGCGCAGACAACTAACAGACATAGAACAACATAGGGGGGAATACCATAGAACTTAATAAGCCAGGTAGAAGAGCCAGGTCTTCAAAAGTTTACGAAAAACCCCTAATGAGGGTTGACTGGAAAGTTCAAATGGAAGCGAGTTCCATAATTTCGGAGCCAAGATGGAAAATGCTCTTCCTCCCCATCTCACCCTGTTAAATCTGGGGACGATGAGCAGATTTCTGGAGGCCGAGCGAAGGGGTCTGCTGGGGATATAGGTGCTAACAAGGGATCAAGGGCCAGATGTAGGTAATTCATATTTACCACCTCTTAAATACCGAATTTTACCGATTCGGTATTTAAGAAGTGGTAAATATGAAGGGGGGAGATGTAGGTATTTCCAGATGTGGAAATACCGAATCGTTAAGATTCGGTATTTACCGAATCTGGAAATACCGATTCGGTATTTCCTATTGATTCCTATGGGCTGTGAAGCCCATAGGAATCAATGGGCAATACCGATTCTGTAATTACAGAATCGGTAAATACCGATTTTAGCAAGGGTGCAGGGGTTGTCACTTTGACACCCTCTGGCACCCCTGCTTTAGGCTTGTGTGCCATGTGGCACACATACATGCCCTTAGGGCATGTATGTGTGCCACTTGGCACAGGTGTACATGCACAGATGTGCATGTACACCTGCATCGGTATTTTACCATGCAATTGTATTGCATGGTAAAATACAGATTTTCAAAGCCCTGTGTCAATGTGCACCTTGGCACCTACATACCGAAAATGCATTTTCGGTAATTTTACCGACCGGTATATTTACCGATTCGGTAAAATTACCGAAAATGCCTGTTTTTCCCCCCTACATCTCAAAATCCAATTACCGGTCGGTAACGGCCGAATTCGGCCGTTACCGACCGGTAATTGGCCACCTACATCTGGCCCCTAATCCCTTCGGATCCTGATCCAAAGACCGCCCTATGGGCCAGGCAGAGAATTTTAAAAGAGATCCTGGCATGAATTGGTAGCCAATGGAGATCTTTCCTAGCCAAGGTAGCAGAAGTGCGCCTAGGGAGGTTAAGGACCATCCTGGCAGCGGCATTCTGGACAACCTGGAGTCGCTGAAGAGATTTCTTGTTAATGCCCCCATATAGCGCATTGCAATAATCAA
The DNA here is from genome assembly GCF_964261635.1 of Lissotriton helveticus. Lineage (NCBI taxonomy): Eukaryota > Metazoa > Chordata > Amphibia > Caudata > Salamandridae > Lissotriton > Lissotriton helveticus. Next base: position 2,091,281,896 of record NC_136061.1, read on the forward strand.
GCCTGGATGAAACCAGGGCGACGGTTGCCTTTTTGCGTGCATCAGATGACAGATATGGGGCAATCTTTTTTAAAGTCCGAATGATAGTGCAGCAGGTGGCCACTGTTCTGTTGACCTGGCGATCGACTGAAAGGGCAGGATCTATAAGTATGCCCAGATTCCTGGCCGAATGAGTAGGCTGGGGACAGTCCCCTAAGGAGGCCAGCCACCAGTCCTCCGTCCACAGCTCTTGACTCCCTCCAAAGATCAAGACTTCCGTCTTTTCACCATTCAGCCTAAGGTGGTTACGTATCATCCAATGCGATACAGCCTCCATGCAAGATCGGAATTTGAGGGCAGAGTCATTTATCGGGAGAGTGGTTGAGACAATAATTTGAGTATCATCAGCGTATGACAATACCTGATACCCAAAAAATCTTACAATCTTAGCAAGAGGGGTCACGTAGATGTTAAACAATACAGGGCTCAAAGCAGAGCCCTGTGGGACCCCACATTGCACCACCTGAGAGGGGGGCAAAAATTTGCCCAATTTTACTCTCTGCGTCTCTGATGAAGAAAAGAGGAGAGAAGATTCAAGGCACTGCCCTCCACCCCTATCCCCTTTAGCCTGTCAACTAGGATTAAAGGGGACAGGGTGTCAAACGCTGCTGTCAGGTCCAACAGAACCAACAACGTGGTCTGTCCTCTGTCAACCTCTGATCTAATATTATTGACCACAACTGTGCGGGCGGACTCCGTGCTGTGAGCAGCACGAAACCCATGTTGGGAAACATCCAACAGATTCTCCCTCTCCAGATAAGAAGCCAAATGGCGATTGAGGTGGGCTTCTAAAATTTTGGCAGGGGCAGGGAGATGGGTCGAATTTTTTTTAAAACTTCAGGGTTCAGGGAGGCCTTTTTTAGAAGAGGTTTCACAACTGCGGTTTTCCAAATGACGGGAAAACTCCCTTCGGAGATGGCCATATTCATGACTTCCAAACAAAGGGGGAAGGACAACCTCTCTACATGCCTTAAGAGTTTTTAAAGGGCAGGGGTCCAAAGGAGAGCAGGATTTAGTAGCATCTAAGAGACAATTAAGCTCTTCAAGTTACAGCTCAGGAAAGTTTGTCAACCGGGGACAAGGTCCTGCTTCGGAGAGCACAGCCATGACAGAATGGTGAGGCATGGAGGACATGGGTGCCTGTGTGGTATCCAAATCAAGATTTTGAGTTTCAAGGGCAATGTGTATGTCAGCGATTTTCGTATGAAAGAAATTCGCAATGTTGTCACAAAGCTCTTGTGTCTTAACAACAGAATTTACAGATGTAGGTGTAGACAGGGTATTAATAATCTTAAAGAGCTCTCTTGAAGATGTAAGCGAGGCCCTGGTGTTGCTAAAATAACCCGTTTTTTCCTCTATTAACGCTTTTTTGTATACCTTTAAGGCCTGTTTATGTTGGCTCATCCCGGAAGGGGCAGGTTGAGCAAGCTACGATCTTTCCTTTTGCCTGCATTTCTGCCGTAGCAGCCTCAGGCGTTCAGAATACCAAGGAGCAGAGGGGCTCTTCCTGGCTGAGTAATGTTTTTTAGGCGGCGCTAGACTGTCCATAGCCCTGCCTAGAGCATTGTGCAGGCTACATGCCGCAGCATTAGAGTCAGGCAGGAGGGAAGGATTGACCTCCACCTGAAATGGGGCTAAGGAACTATTACAGACCTCTTTATAGTTTCTTCTTGTGTCCCATTTATTCAGATTCACGTTTGGGGGCCAAGGTGAAAATGTTTAGCAGGAAAGGGACTGCCCGATGGTCTGACCAAGATAGAGGAATTGGAGTCCCAATCACCACACTGTTGTCGTTGGAAAAGATACCATCTAGCGTATGCCCAGCCCGGTGCGTAGGGCCAGCTACCAGTTGGGTCAGCACACAGGCAGTCAGGCCCTCAACCAGAGCCGACGTGTCTCTGTCCTCTGTTGCCTCCAAGTGAAAGTTAAAATCACCCAAGAGGGTTAGATTAGGTCTATCAATAAAGGGCTCTAGCATTTCAAGTATCTCATCAGAGAAGGAGGCCCTAGGGCCAAGAGGCCTATAAAGGAGGATACCAGAGAAGGAAGCCGTAGGAGCAAACAATATGGAGAAGTATAAAGCTTCATATTTATCCGAAGGGGACGAGAGGGGGTCAATACGACAAGTAAAACTGTCCCTACAGAGAATTCCCAGCCCTCCACCTCTGCACCTTTCTCGGTCCATCCTAACCAGGGCATAGCCCTCAGGAATAGCATCGACCAGATCAGGGCCAGCGGACTCAGAACCCCATGTCTCAGTTATAAAGACCCACGGGGGTTTCCTCTGAGATACAAAATCTTTAAGGGCTATGTTGTTTTTAACCATTGACCTGGCGTTAATAAGAAAGCCAGGCTCCATTTCAGGGTGATCTGACACCTTAGCTGCCGACACTCTTGTCCGATGTTTCCGGGGCTGTCGAGTACCCGAAGATAGAGTAGGATTACAGCCACAAATAATATCATCAGGAGCTTTAGTGTGGTGGCAGGGTAACAGGGGGGGTCTAACAGAGAGTGGTGAGGAGAGGGAGTATAACTCACAGTCGACAGGAAGAACAAAGCGAGGTACAGCCACCCTGGCTCCCTGTGCTTCCTTGGTGCTGACGGGCGCAGACGGGCTGGACTCAGGCGCGACTCCGGCGCAGGTCCGGCACGTCCGCTGCTCGCGTCCGCTGCGCGGAGGCATACCCTTCCCCTTTTATACTCAGCGCTAGACTGCGAGAAGCGCTTCCTCCCAAACCAAAATGGCCGCTCCTAAACTATCCTCGGGACCGGCCGACTCAGCACCTAACTCGGCTGAGAGCTGGCCCAAAGTGCGGGAATTGCGAGGAAAACTATTTTCAAAGCACTCAGTATCGAGGCAAAGTGCAAATGCAGGTAAGTAAAATTTTTTAAAACAGGTTCCATAATCCGTGGCACATCAGGGGAGGGGTACAGAAACACAAGCAGAACATTAGCAGAGTAACCTCCCGGCTTCCGCCTCAGGAGTAAAGAACACACACACAGCAAGGAATAAGCCCAGCCAGAAGTGCCCCCTTTTATACTCAGCTCTAGACTGCGAGAAGCGCTTCCTCCCAAACCAAAATGGCCGCTCCTAAACTATCCCCGGGACCGGTCGACTCAGCACCTAACTCGGCTGAGAGCTGGCCCAAAGTGCGGGAATTGCAGGGGAAAACTATTTTCAAAGCACTCAGTAATCGAGGCAAAGTGCAAATGCAGGTAAGTAAATTTTTTTAAAAGAGGTTCCAAAATCCGTGGCACATCAGGGGAGGGGTACAAAAACACAAGCAGTACATTAGCAGAGTAACCTTCCGGCTTCCGCCTCAGGAGTAAAGAACACACACACAGCAAGGAATAAGCCCAGCCCAAAGTGCCCCCTTTTATACTCAGCGCTAGACTGCGAGAAGCGCTTTCTCCCAAACCAAAATGGCCGCTCCTAAACTATCCCCGGGACCGGCCGACTCAGCACCTAACTCGGCTGAGAGCTGGCCCAAAGTGTGGGAATTGCGGGGAAAACTATTTTCAAAGCACTCAGTAATCAAGGCAAAGTGCAAATGCAGGTAAGTAAAATTTTTTAAAACAGGTTCCAAAATCCGTGGCACATCAGGGGAGGGGTACAGAAACACAAGCAGTACATTAGCAGAGTAACCTCCCGGCTTCCGCCTCAGGAGTAAAGAACACACACACAGCATCTGCATTTACTCTTCTGAATAAACCTTCATTAGAGCAAATGCACATCCAATTAGGCTCAGCTTGACATGTAACTGATAGATTGCATTGTGTTGTGCTTACTTTAGCGGAGCACTTCTTGGTGGCTGGATAGAAAGCAACTACAATAGTTGTGCTTAGTTGAAGGTGAGTGTTTGTAGAGTAACATCAATGGAAAGAGTATTGCTGTCAGCCCTGGGCACTCCTTGACTGCGCGCGTTATGACACAGCATACACATAGCTGCACGTACGTGTAAACATGAACAATTAAGTCACTAACACTTTATACCACTGTTCTGCTTGTTTTTACCACTGTTGTGTTTGGTTGTTAGACTGTAGTGTTAAAAGTTAGATTGAGAATGTCAACATTATCGGCACCATCTTGCTCTCCTTGGGCCCATTCGTGCGCGTAAGCGGCAGCCATTTTGTACACCATGGCCTCCCTGCCCCTCGCCGATAGCCAGCGTCTCTCTCTCTCTCTCTCTCTCTCTCTCTCTCTCTCTCCCGACCCCGCAGGCAACCCCCCCGCGCGCTGACAACCCCCCCTCCACTCTCACATGTCTTGGGTCATAAACCCCTCTTCAGCGCGGCTCTGCCTCGGAACCCCATCCTGTTCCCAGCGCAACACTTCCCTTCGTTCCTTTCATGGTCCCAGGCCCTTTGATGCAAACCCCCTTTTCCTGTGTGCCCGTTTGTCTTCCTCGTTCCCAGGCCACCACCTAAGCTCTGCGGGTACTGTTTATTGCCCCCCCCCGTACAGTAGGAAGCTTCCCTCATTGAAGGACCCTCGAGTTGATCAATGCCCCCACCCCATGAGATCCGATCAAACCCCCACATTCCGTGAACCGGCGGAATGTCCAGCCGCGCGATAATCATCACCTGTCGTGACCGGGGTGGGGACTTCTGCTGTATATGTGTGTGGGAACGGGCTTGGAGTAGGGATTCCGAGAATGTCTTTCCGTACATCAAAGCATTGCCATGAATATGTTGTATGTAATAAAGCAATAAACTTGTGTATAAGAGGCCAGGCCTCAGAGATGCGGTTAGAGCACCTCGTGACGATACTTGCTGTCCGAACTGATGTGTTCTCCTCCGGAGAGATTCTGAATAAAAACCCTGGTTTCCTGCCTTCCAGTCTCCAGCGCCTGCCTCTTCATTGATTAATATCTTGTGGGTTTAGGAGGCGACACCGCCGGGCAATACTTAAGGATCTTTTAATCTGGTTGGTAGCCTGACCTTTAACAATTGGCGTCCCAAACGTGGGGCCCATCAGTGACTCGTGGATCCAGTGGGAGAGGTCCTGACGACAGAGTGAACGACTGCAACGATCGGGAGCGCGCCTGTCCGATAGACCCTCGTCTGACAGCCGATCATCCGAACTTCACTGGTTCCGAACAGACCTCTCTCGAGTGATCTACGGTCCTGACTGGGAACCATCAGGAGTGCCGCGAGGAAAACGAGGAAAAGAGGACGATCGGGCGCTGGATTCGGAAGACAAGAAACTGTCCATGCGGTCCGGGTAAGGTCGTGTAAACACGACGAATTGCGAAATGGTTATTTGAATTGTCCAGAAAATACTAGTATTACTCTTTGTTAATTTATTTGGAGATCCTCTGTCTGCAAACGGAGAAACAACAGGCTCTCCCTTTGCAAACGGTGGAGGATAGGTAATACAACTGTCGTGTCTATCTTTCTCCCCCACTGATTAAATTACTTGAAACTGAACTATTGTTCACAGACTGTTTTTCTGGAGATTCTCTGTCTGCAAACAGGAAAGAGCCCCTCTCCCCACCCTTTTTACAGATAGTGAAAGGGTAGGTAACGCAGACCTTTGCGAGCCTACTTATTCTCCCCACTGAATTGGTTTTTTTATTTTTATATTGGTTCATGAGGTATTCACTGCTTGCAAACAACGTAGAATAGAAATATTCTGTCTAGTCTTTGCACACAGTGATAAGATAGGCAGTGCTGACTTTTTGTCCCTCGTTGCGAGCCGTCATGTCTGTCTTCTCCCCACTGATCGGTAGCCTGTTTAGCCCGGACCGCTTATTAGAGATGAACCATCCGGCTCCACCGGAAGGCACCCCTAATAAGGACATGTTCATGAAGCATGGATTGATCGCTATAGCCTATAACAAACTGTGGCATAAATATACGAAAAAGAATGGAGAAAGTCAGTGGCCACTGATAGGATCCTTCGATGATGACAAAATAAACGCGCTAGAAACAGCCCTAGGTAAAAATAAGACAACGCCCACTATGCTTGATAGTTTCGGCATGTGGCGCAAAGAAACTGAACAACATAAAAGAAAAATTGAGAGTAGGTTGGAAAAAGAGCTGCGAAAAGCAGCCCACCTAGCTGCTCAAAAGCTAGAAGGAGAGATAAAGGAAAGAGAGAAAGCCAAACAGAAACTAGAAATGGAAACATCAAGCCAGTGCCCGGTTAGAACGCCCTCCATGCTCTACCCTGATTTATCCTCGAGACAAAAACGAGCGAGCGATGATCTGCTGTTAGGCCCTCCGACCATCTACATGCCCCCTCCATATGCCCCTTCCCAACCCTTAGCACAACACCCACCACCCCCAGGTGCAAATGAGGATAGTGCCACAGCTTCGGCCCCCATGGTCTCTGTGCCGGCCGAACCTCTTGTACCAAATACTCTGCAAATGGTAACGTTGGGCGACCCTGAGACCCGAGGGACCGGTTCCGCAAGAATAAACAGACTAAGGAAAGATGAGCGAACAGGGATCGATAAGATAGCAAGGACACTGGTAGAAAGGAAGGAAGGCGAAGAGTACATCACGGATATGTTTAAATCATATACAGGGAGTCACAGACGACACTTTACTGTACGACTGTGTTACCATGTCTTGAACGCATACGAGGACCGATATCGAGACAAAGGTCCCGAGAGCCTAATGACTCTGTACCGGAAGGTCGATATCGGGGATGAGGGCGAGTGTGATGTGACGGACCTCCTTACGCGCACGCTTGAGGTTTTCCGCCACCTCACTGAACGAGAATCGGGAACTAAACCCACGACACCCGTGGCGACCGAACCACAAACTGAGCAACCTAGCACCATGATGCCAATACGAGAGGCTGCCCCTTACTGGGTTCCTCCACGAGGTGCAGGGACTAACGATGATGCAAACCACCAAGATGCAAAAGGAAGAGTAGTGTACAACTGGGTCTACCAGCCATGGGACAAGAGATTCTGACATTCCGAAAATCTCTGCCTGACCTACGTAAAAACCCCACTGCCTTCTATACTGAATTGGGTACCGCCCTAGGTTCAACGATTATGACCCTGGCTGACATCGACTTGTTTTTCGGGTTATGTCTACCAGCTAGCTGATGTGTGGAAGCAAATCCGGAAAGTCGACCACCATGAGCTGCTCGGACATACCTGGACACAATTCGAGGAAATTGACAAACAACGAGGACCGGGACAAAAGCCTTTGAAATCCATTTTAGACCTCCCAGATAAAATCGTACAGAAATTGAAAACCCTGATTCCAGAAAAGAAAGTGGACTGGTCGATAGTAACGGCCTGTCGCCAGAAACCCCAGGAGGATGTATCGGAATACTTCTCTCGGTTCGAAGCAGTGTTCTCCTATTACAGCGGCCAGGACATGACCACTGCAACCGGACACCATCTGTTTGTCCAGAATTATGTTAAGGGTCTGTCATCCGAGGTCTCCCAGAAACTGCAGGCTAGCGAGAGTAGTTGGGCAGCCTCCAAACCTACGGCTATCCTCCAGATGGCCCAATATTATGAACATCAGAAAAATGAAAACGATAGGGCAACCGAGAGAAAGAAGAAGGATTTGAAAGAGAGGGTGATGATAGCCCAGCTGCAGGGGGTGACTATAGGACGAGACCAATACCGGGGAAACTATCAGACGAACGCCCCTAAGTCCCAAGACCGTACTTCGACTCCCCACAGTGGACGTACAGACATTAGAGAGGACCAGTGTGCTTTCTGTAAAGGGACTGGCCATTGGAAATCCCAGTGCCCAGTTCTTCTGGACATGGTCAGAAACAAAGACCCCAAGGACATAGCAAATGGGCCGAGAAATAAGGGACAACAGCGAGGCCCCCCAAATGACACGACTAACGACAGATCAGGTAGACCGAATACATTTGATCGACCCAGGCAGAACCAATACCAGCAATCTGACTATGATGACACCCACAACTTTGCATAGGACTGCCAAGGGCAAGGGAGGGATCCAGTCGAGCTCTATGTTGACCAGCAAGGCCCTTACGTCACTGCTAAGGTCCTGGGTACCAAGTCTCCATTTCTGGTAGACACTGGCACAACACGTAGTGCGTTATCTAAACGACTGATTCCGGGGGCACCCTTGTCTGGCTCACTTATAACATCGACAGGTTTCGATGGAACGCCCTCCACTAACCCTTTGTCCGCCCCGATCCTCTTTGACGTAGAAAACAACACCACTGACACCACGTTTTTGCTTTCCTCCAATAGCCCTGACGCCATTATGGGACTTGACCTATTGAAACACTTCCGAGCGACGATTAGATGTTCTCAAGACGGAGTTCGAGTTTTTCTTTACGACAACCCTGTCCTGCTTAGACATTGCCCTCCCCGACGCATGTTTTCCATCACCGACACTGACACATCCCTACTTGACACTCTGCCTCCATATCTATGGGCCAAGACGGATTCGGACGTAGGGCGCATGTTGATCGACCCAGTGCACATTACTGTCCGACCAGACGCAACTCTCCCAAAACTTCCACAATATCGGATATCGCCCGAGGGCGAGAAGGCATTGGTAAAAATTATTCAGTCGCTAGTCGACGCCGCAGTGGTGGAGGAAGTAGTTAGCAACGTTTGCAACAGCCCTATCTTGCCCATCATCAAGAAACAGGGAGAGGGAGATGAGAAAGCATACCGTTTTATCATTGACCTTCGAGAGATCAACAAAGTGGTGGTACCCCAGTACCCTGTGGTCTCGGACATCAGCACCATCCTGACTTTGATTCCTTCTACTGCCACCACCTTCACTGTCATTGACCTCAAAAATGCATTCTTTTCCATCCCCATCCACCCAGACAGCCGATACCTCTTCGGCTTCACCCTAAAAAACCGCTCATATAGGTTCTGCCGAGCACCCCAGGGCTACACAGAAAGCCCTAGCATCTACAGCCAGGCCCACAAGAGACAACTAGATCAAGTCCAGTTACCCGACGGAGTGGTGTTAGTGCAATATGTCGATGACATCCTCTTAGCGGCCGACACCACTCCATTAGCAGTCACAGCCACCATTCAACTCCTGCACTTCCTTGCGGAAAATGGCCACAAGGTCTCCAAGAAGAAGTTGCAATTCTGCCAACCCCAGGTCACTTACCTAGGCCACCTTTTGTCCAAAGAAGGAAGAAAACTCACTCCTGATCGAATCCAAACCATTCTAGATACCCCTGTCCCTAAGACCCAGAAGCAGGTCCGCTCCCTATTAGGCCTCACCTCCTTCTGCCGACAGTGGTTACCAAACTTTAGCCTTGTTGTGAAACCGCTGCTTTCTCTGCTGGGTAAAGACGTCCCTTTCCCACTCCCTTGGACCCCTGAGTGTCAAACCTCCTTCACGGAACTACGAGATGCCCTCTGTTCAGCCCCCGTCCTAGGTACCCCTGATTACAAAAAGCCCTTCTCCCTTTACACTCACGAAAGGGAGGGGTGCGCTTTATCTGTCCTGACCCAGGCCATTGGCCCTAAGCAACGACCGTGCGCTTACTTCTCTGCCACTCTTGACCCTGTAGCCAGAGCCTTGCCTGCCTGCCTTCGAGCCGTAGCTGCTGCTGCGATCTCTATCCGACAGAGTGAGGGGATCGTACTCTCGAATTCCCTCACGGTACTGGTACCCCATGCAGTCGACACCCTCCTGAACCAAACCAAGACGCAACATCTGACGAGTGCACGACTGACTTGATACGAACTGACTTTGCTTGCACCTCATATCGCCCTGAAAAGATGCACCACACTGAACCCGGCAACTCTGTTACCCTTGCCAGAGAACGATCCCAACGTGCACCCTGTACATGACTGCGTGACTCTTACGGACGAACAGACTAGAAGTAGGGTTGACCTCAGAGACACAGCTTTCCCTGACCCTGACGGAGAGCTGTGGGTGGACGGTTCTTGCATCAAACTCCCCGATGGCACCACTTCCGCTGCCTATGCAGTCACCACGGCCCGAACTGTAGTTGAGACAGCCCGTATCACGCAACGATCTGCCCAGGCGGCGGAACTGATTGCCCTGACCCGAGCCTGCATCCTGGCAACAGGAACTACAGCGAACATTTACACCGACAGCCAGTATGCCTTTGGGGTGGTTCACCATTTTGGGCTCCTTTGGAGGGAAAGGGGATTCTTGACCTCACACGGCACCCCCATTTTGCACGGGGATCTAGTCTCCGCCTTGATCGAGGCCGTCCTTCTCCCCAACAAGCTTGCAGTCGTCAAATGCCAGGCACACAAAAAGGTGACAGACATCATTGGGCAGGGAAATGCGCTAGCCGACATCACTGCCCGAACGACAGCTGAAAATAGGACGACAACACATATGTACGTGACCAGGTCACAAGCAGAAAAATGGACTGACGCTAGGGACACTATTAGGGACATTCAAACGGCTAGCACACAACACGAGTTGACTGAATGGACACGGGTGGGATTAAAAGACGATGAAGGCTGCTGGCGGACAAGAGACACAAACAAATGGTTGCTACCTGATTCATAATTACAAAAAGGGGGTGGTGATGGACAGAGTATCTGAGTTAATCAGAACACTCCTACCCAGTCAACAGATCAGGGCTTGATCCATCACCGTTTTTTAGCTCACTGCACCATCCCAGTTCAGAACCTGGCTAGATGCAAATTAGTCTGTCCCTGGCCCAGTGCATCATGGGAACAGGGCAGACCAAACTACCAAGCCAATTCTTCACTGGAAAGGAAACAAGCTTCCGGGGACCGGTTTCTGGCATTACAGCCGTCTTCGGCCCGGCTTGCTTGAATCCTGATGGTGCAATGAGCAAGGGACTCATGTCTGAGCATACCCTTCCACACTCATGGTGGCCAAAATAATTACAAAAAGGGGGTGGTGATGGACAGAGTATCTGAGTTAATCAGAACACTCCTACCCAGTCAACAGATCAGGGCTTGATCCATCACCGTTTTTTAGCTCACTGCACCATCCCAGTTCAGAACCTGGCTAGATGCAAATTAGTCTGTCCCTGGCCCAGTGCATCATGGGAACAGGGCAGACCAAACTACCAAGCCAATTCTTCACTGGAAAGGAAACAAGCTTCCGGGGACCGGTTTCTGGCATTACAGCCGTCTTCGGCCCGGCTTGCTTGAATCCTGATGGTTCAATGAGCAAGGGACTCATGTCTGAGCATACCCTTCCACACTCATGGTGGCCAAAATAATTACAAAAAGGGGGTGGTGATGGACAGAGTATCTGAGTTAATCAGAACACTCCTACCCAGTCAACAGATCAGGGCTTGATCCATCACCGTTTTTTAGCTCACTGCACCATCCCAGTTCAGAACCTGGCTAGATGCAAATTAGTCTGTCCCTGGCCCAGTGCATCATGGGAACAGGGCAGACCAAACTACCAAGCCAATTCTTCACTGGAAAGGAAACAAGCTTCCGGGGACCGGTTTCTGGCATTACAGCCGTCTTCGGCCCGGCTTGCTTGAATCCTGATGGTGCAATGAGCAAGGGACTCATGTCTGAGCATACCCTTCCACACTCATGGTGGCCAAAATAATTACAAAAAGGGGGTGGTGATGGACAGAGTATCTGAGTTAATCAGAACACTCCTACCCAGTCAACAGATCAGGGCTTGATCCATCACCGTTTTTTAGCTCACTGCACCATCCCAGTTCAGAACCTGGCTAGATGCAAATTAGTCTGTCCCTGGCCCAGTGCATCATGGGAACAGGGCAGACCAAACTACCAAGCCAATTCTTCACTGGAAAGGAAACAAGCTTCCGGGGACCGGTTTCTGGCATTACAGCCGTCTTCGGCCCGGCTTGCTTGAATCCTGATGGTTCAATGAGCAAGGGACTCATGTCTGAGCATACCCTTCCACACTCATGGTGGCCAAAATAATTACAAAAAGGGGGTGGTGATGGACAGAGTATCTGAGTTAATCAGAACACTCCTACCCAGTCAACAGATCAGGGCTTGATCCATCACCGTTTTTTAGCTCACTGCACCATCCCAGTTCAGAACCTGGCTAGATGCAAATTAGTCTGTCCCTGGCCCAGTGCATCATGGGAACAGGGCAGACCAAACTACCAAGCCAATTCTTCACTGGAAAGGAAACAAGCTTCCGGGGACCGGTTTCTGGCATTACAGCCGTCTTCGGCCCGGCTTGCTTGAATCCTGATGGTGCAATGAGCAAGGGACTCATGTCTGAGCATACCCTTCCACACTCATGGTGGCCAAAATAATTACAAAAAGGGGGTGGTGATGGACAGAGTATCTGAGTTAATCAGAACACTCCTACCCAGTCAACAGATCAGGGCTTGATCCATCACCGTTTTTTAGCTCACTGCACCATCCCAGTTCAGAACCTGGCTAGATGCAAATTAGTCTGTCCCTGGCCCAGTGCATCATGGGAACAGGGCAGACCAAACTACCAAGCCAATTCTTCACTGGAAAGGAAACAAGCTTCCGGGGACCGGTTTCTGGCATTACAGCCGTCTTCGGCCCGGCTTGCTTGAATCCTGATGGTGCAATGAGCAAGGGACTCATGTCTGAGCATACCCTTCCACACTCATGGTGGCCAAAATAATTACAAAAAGGGGGTGGTGATGGACAGAGTATCTGAGTTAATCAGAACACTCCTACCCAGTCAACAGATCAGGGCTTGATCCATCACCGTTTTTTAGCTCACTGCACCATCCCAGTTCAGAACCTGGCTAGATGCAAATTAGTCTGTCCCTGGCCCAGTGCATCATGGGAACAGGGCAGACCAAACTACCAAGCCAATTCTTCACTGGAAAGGAAACAAGCTTCCGGGGACCGGTTTCTGGCATTACAGCCGTCTTCGGCCCGGCTTGCTTGAATCCTGATGGTGCAATGAGCAAGGGACTCATGTCTGAGCATACCCTTCCACACTCATGGTGGCCAAAATAATTACAAAAAGGGGGTGGTGATGGACAGAGTATCTGAGTTAATCAGAACACTCCTACCCAGTCAACAGATCAGGGCTTGATCCATCACCGTTTTTTAGCTCACTGCACCATCCCAGTTCAGAACCTGGCTAGATGCAAATTAGTCTGTCCCTGGCCCAGTGCATCATGGGAACAGGGCAGACCAAACTACCAAGCCAATTCTTCACTGGAAAGGAAACAAGCTTCCGGGGACCGGTTTCTGGCATTACAGCCGTCTTCGGCCCGGCTTGCTTGAATCCTGATGGTGCAATGAGCAAGGGACTCATGTCTGAGCATACCCTTCCACACTCATGGTGGCCAAAATAATTACAAAAAGGGGGTGGTGATGGACAGAGTATCTGAGTTAATCAGAACACTCCTACCCAGTCAACAGATCAGGGCTTGATCCATCACCGTTTTTTAGCTCACTGCACCATCCCAGTTCAGAACCTGGCTAGATGCAAATTAGTCTGTCCCTGGCCCAGTGCATCATGGGAACAGGGCAGACCAAACTACCAAGCCAATTCTTCACTGGAAAGGAAACAAGCTTCCGGGGACCGGTTTCTGGCATTACAGCCGTCTTCGGCCCGGCTTGCTTGAATCCTGATGGTGCAATGAGCAAGGGACTCATGTCTGAGCATACCCTTCCACACTCATGGTGGCCAAAATAATTACAAAAAGGGGGTGGTGATGGACAGAGTATCTGAGTTAATCAGAACACTCCTACCCAGTCAACAGATCAGGGCTTGATCCATCACCGTTTTTTAGCTCACTGCACCATCCCAGTTCAGAACCTGGCTAGATGCAAATTAGTCTGTCCCTGGCCCAGTGCATCATGGGAACAGGGCAGACCAAACTACCAAGCCAATTCTTCACTGGAAAGGAAACAAGCTTCCGGGGACCGGTTTCTGGCATTACAGCCGTCTTCGGCCCGGCTTGCTTGAATCCTGATGGTGCAATGAGCAAGGGACTCATGTCTGAGCATACCCTTCCACACTCATGGTGGCCAAAATAATTACAAAAAGGGGGTGGTGATGGACAGAGTATCTGAGTTAATCAGAACACTCCTACCCAGTCAACAGATCAGGGCTTGATCTGCTACCTGATTCATACCTGATTCCCATACTGGCTATGGCACACTCCCCTGCCCACATAGGATCAGCCCCCATGATTGAACTTGTCTCCAGAGTTTGGCACAATGATAAAATCACAGATTCCGCCAAACGTCTGGTCCAACAATGCTTGATATGCCTGCAACACAACCCCGGGAAAGGAACTGTAGTGCCCCGGGGAGGATTTGGGGTCCCAAACCACCCATTTGAGGTCCTGCAAATGGACTACATCCACCTGGACAGGTGCCAAGGCCTGAAATATGTACTTGTCGTGGTGTGCGCCTTTTGCAAATGGGTGGAAGCATACCCAACCCGTGACAACACTGCTATGGCCACCGCAAAAGTACTGTTAAAGGAGTTTTTCCCCCGTTACGGCCTTTGTCGTATTTTATGGAGCGATAATGGCCCCCACTTCATAGCCGAAGTCATCCAGTTCATCTTAAAGGGGTTGGGCATCAAGCAGAAGTTTCATGCAGTCTTTCACCCCCAGTCCGCTGGACTTGTTGAGCGACACAATGCCACACTAAAGCTTAAACTGGCCAAAATAGTAGCTACCACGGGTCTGAAATGGCCAGACGCCCTCCCACTAGCATTGCTATCGATGCGTTCCACCCCCACCAGACATCACTTAACCCCTTATGAAGTTGTTTTCGGCCGACCCATGAGTATCTGGTCTGCACCAAAGCCAACTTCCTTTCATGACGTCCCGGACGTCCTAATGTCTGATTATCTGTATAAATTGACTGAAACTCTGTCTGTCATTCATCAGCAGGTGCAGCAGGCCATCCCCGATGCTTCCAGGGGTCCGGGTCACGCCATCCAACCCGGGGATTTCGTGCTGATCCGAAACTTTCAGCGGACGAAAAGTTTGGAACCCCGGTGGACGGGCCCCTGGCAAGTGTTAATCACCACCCGGACGGCTCTTCGTGTGGAGGGGAAAAGGCATTGGCTGCACGCGCACCACTGTAAGAAGGTCTCCCCGACCCTGGCCATGGCAGAAAACATCGGCGACCAAGAAGAGCTCCTGAACAAGGACCGACCGTCACTAACCTGCTATCCTGATACCGAAGCACTTGAACTTTCCAAATTCTCTGATCCCACTGTGCCATCCAGAGAAGGGTATTTCCTGCGTCGAAAGGAGGGAGCTTCGGCTAAGTAGACCACAAACTAAGTTGAATCTCAAAACGGTGACCCAAAGCAATCAAGGGTTGCCTGGAGAGAAGCTAAACTAAGTCTGTGGTTCTGCCCACTACCGAGCACCTTGAAAATGAAGATGATGGAAGCGCCAGATAAGAAGATGATGGAAGCGCCAAATAAGAAGATGATGGGGACAACAGGAAATACCCACTACAGAAACCCAAGAACAGACAGACTCCACAGCTCAAAGACAATTGCACTCTTCATCGCAATCCTTTTTTGCTTTCTCCTCATGACCACCCTCTGGATTGTGGAAGAAAATGCACCTGCTCATGAGACATTCCTGACCACTGCTCAGCCTATCACCACGAAGGAACATTATCTGATTTCGCTCTCTCCCCAACTCAGAGAGAGGCGAAAGGAGTTTTGGAATAACTCTTTCGTACAGCTCCTTCACCAGCACAATCTCGCCACCAATGCCACCAACTGTTGGATCTGTGGGTTGCTACCCCACGCCACTGGACACTCGATACCATTCATCCCCTCACCCTTCTCGGTTCATGGCTCCTGCCTTGCTTGGCTGATCCTCCTGCAAGAAAGCTATAAGGACAATGCCACCTCCAGCAAAACCGTAACGCCTTTCTCCCACGGGGTCCGGCGAAACAAAACAAAGACACACTTCTGCCCACAGACCTCCAACGACTCCATCCACATGGACATCCCTGCTAAAGAACGAATTGAAATGCAGGTGTTCAACAATCCAACCAGACCCACCTTCTCCTACCTGCGGAAACGAACGGCTGCCACTCTGACTGTGGCCCTATCAGTCATCAACGTCACAGGCCACATGTGCATAGAAGGACATGGGACACAGCTGGTGGGCCGCAGCGCGTGCCGATTTACCCGAACTTTGGACACTGCGGATCCACCTTCCTTTGTGTCGTCCCCAAACATGTATTTCGTCTGCGGCACAAAGGCCTACACCTGGCTCCCCAAAGGCTGGGGGGGCACTTGTTTCATCTCCTTCGTCCTTCCTCCGACTTATGTGGCCCCAGCGAATCATCATAGGCAAAAACGAGCCAAGGACATTGAGCAAGCCGACTCAACAGGAGCACAGTTCCTCGATGCTATGAAGGGACTTGTTCCTCTTTGGGGCCCGATGGCAAACAGCCGGGCCATCCGACATTTGACTCAGGCAGTTGAGACAACAATGAATATCACAGCTGGTATCTTTGCCAACAACACCGCCGAACTCCAAGCGGTCCGCTTGGTGGCCCTACAGAACCGCCTTGTCCTAGATGTGGTTCTTGCGGACCGTGGTGGAGCATGCCGCATTATTGGGTCCAGCTGCTGTACATACATACCGGACAACTCGCCCTCAGTGTACAAAGCCATCGAACATCTTCACAGACTCTCTTCGGAAGTCCACCAGGAACAGGAAGAATGGTCGCTTGGTGGTTGGTTCTGGAACACCGTTAAGAACTGGGGCTGGAGACTGTTCACCATTATCCTAATTCCTGTAGTAGTAATATGTGGCCTATGCTTAGGAATTCAATGTCTGCCACCCCTGTGTTCATTATGTGCAAACTGTATTTGCCCTAAGGCCGTGGACTTTGGAAACGAACGCATGGGAGCATTATATGATGCCGAGGTTGGGAATTTGATGAAGATTGACATTGAGTAGGCAAGTTGGCTAGATATGTTGAAAAGGGAGGACTGTTAAAAGTTAGATTGAGAATGTCAACATTATCGGCACCATCTTGCTCTCCTTGGGCCCATTCGTGCGCGTAAGCGGCAGCCATTTTGTACACCATGGCCTCCCTGCCCCTCGCCGATAGCCAGCGTCTCTCTCTCTCTCTCTCTCTCTCTCTCTCTCTCTCTCTCTCCCGACCTCGCAGGCAACCCCCCGCGCGCTGACAACCCCCCCTCCACTCTCACATGTCTTGGGTCACAAAACCCCTCTTCAGCGCGGCTCTGCCTCGGAACCCCATCCTGTTCCCAGCGCAACACTTCCCTTCGTTCCTTTCATGGTCCCAGGCCCTTTGATGCAAACCCCCTTTTCCTGTGTGCCCGTTTGTCTTCCTCGTTCCCAGGCCACCACCTAAGCTCTGCGGGTACTGTTTATTGCCCCCCCCCGTACAGTAGGAAGCTTCCCTCATTGAAGGACCCTCGAGTTGATCAATGCCCCCACCCCATGAGATCCGATCAAACCCCCACATTCCGTGAACCGGCGGAATGTCCAGCCGCGCGATAATCATCACCTGTCGTGACCGGGGTGGGGACTTCTGCTGTATATGTGTGTGGGAACGGGCTTGGAGCGGGGATTCCGAGAATGTCTTTCCGTACATCAAAGCATTGCCATGAATATGTTGTATGTAATAAAGCAATAAACTTGTGTATAAGAGGCCAGGCCTCAGAGATGCGGTTAGAGCACCTCGTGACGATACTTGCTGTCCGAACTGACGTGTTCTCCTCCGGAGAGATTCTGAATAAAAACCCTGGTTTCCTGCCTTCCAGTCTCCAGCGCCTGCCTCTTCATTGATTAATATCTTGTGGGTTTAGGAGGCGACACCGCCGGGCAATACTTAAGGATCTTTTAATCTGGTTGGTAGCCTGACCTTTAACAGTAGGTTTATTGAGTGACCTATGGGGAGACATTTTGGTGTTGGGCATAATGACCAGAAGAGTGCTTTTATCGTGTTGTAGCAATTTTGCAGGTACACTCAAGATTGAAGCGAAACCAGAGAAGTGAGATATGGTAATATATCACTATTCTTGGAGTGAGGTGAGCTGACTGACTCAGCTCTGTGGGATTGTGTGGTTGTGCTACTGCTTTGCAGTAGAGGTGTCACCTGATATTTGGGATCACTGACTGAATATCGTGGAAAACATTATCATTGACAAAAATATTGTGTCAAAAATATTGTTAACCACAGAATCGTGCTCCTATACTTATAAAAGCAAGTACCAAAATTTAGAAAAAAATATGAATTTTTATATAAAAGTAGTAAATGTTAAATATTTTATTATATAAATTTAATATAACGTAATAAATGAATTCCACTAATATTTAACGCTAAATATAAATATATACTTATATAAACACGTAAACACACATCTATATGTGTTTGTGTATATATTTATATATATATCATATATATATATATATATTTATATATATATATATATAAACCAAAGAAAAGCTCCTTCCAGCAGTCCTTCGCGTCTCAAGAGATGCCTCGAATCCGGTGGAGCAGCCGGAATAAATATGCCTTCAAGAACGGAGTACCGTCGAGCACTAGGCTTAAATTACTCGCAGGAGTCCGGGTTCTCGTGCCAAAGAAAAGAGGTTTATTAACTCATAAACCTCTGTGATGCGTTTCGCGCTTGAAAAGCGCTTGTTCACACCTGAACAAGCGCTTTTCAAGCGCGAAACGCGTCACAAAGGTTTATGAGTTAATAAACCTCTTTTCTTTGGCACGAGAACCCGGACTCCTGTGGTAATTTAAGCCTAGTGCTCGACGGTACTCCGTTCTTGAAGGCATATATATATATAATATGGTTATAGTGAAACATAATAATCTAATTCTTATTTTCCATGATATTATTGTTTAATATTTTAAATGTATTACTATGGAAATATATATAAATGTAATATATCTCCTTTCACCGATTTCACTCTTCGCGTGCTCTCAGTAAAGGAAGACTGCGCATATCAAAGTAACTGCTGTTTAATTACAACGCGTTTCGACTAGACAACAGGCTTAATCACGTGAAAGTGGAACCAATGTCGACAACCTTTGTAGTAGGTAGGGTAATGAACAGCAAAAGTGGACTTGCACACATCATAATGGCAGACATGTTAACATGGACCAATAAAACAACACTCCATAGTAACATGATGCTGTATAATACGTTTGCACTCAAAGTAAGTAAATGCTTACTCGTCTCTGACTTCCAATGCATAGAAAAGATGAAGCGAACCCATGTTGCAGTGCTCTTTTTCTTTATTGCTTGTCCAGCACCGCCGCCATTACGCGTTTCGGTCCTCGTGGGACCTTGATCACATGACACGTTACCAGGTACAATCTCCTCATTTTAAAGTGACAATGCTAAAAAAAAAAACGCTCTTCATCATAGACATGGAAGAAACATAATGTTGTTTCAAATGTTTTTGACATAGCAGATCTTATTGCTAGTTTTGTGCAAAATGACGCAAAGTAATAGTTAGAATATAAATATCACTTAGGTTCTCAGTTTAACCTGGAAATAAATACAGGTAAAAAACAAATCTTATTGACGCCCATATGGTAAGGTTGCAAATTTAAAAGAGATAAAACAACTGAAATACACCATATAAATACATAATTATAAATATATGTACAGTTATTTAAAAATGCATATGCCAATAAAATATTGACTTTTTCATCATGATCGATGTAGCAGCATTGAAAATCTCAGTATTATTGACATATTGCAAACTGGTAAACTACATACAATGTTACAGTACCTTATGTAAACAACACACAATAAAGCCCAGGTGGGCAATGATCCCTGTAAACCAAGTCTATGAATAAAGTGCTAGTGCATCAAAAATTGTCACTTAAAAATACCTATAAAACCTTGATGTGCAAAATTGTGCAGAATGTATAAAAAAGTTCATATAAAAACATATCATACACACAGCAGCATGGAAATATGGGTACATTCTAATGCACAGTTGAGGAAATAACATATTACAAATGTGTATAGAAATCCTCACCTGGAATTCAACCCATTCGGTGTTTTTGTATCCATTTCTAAGATATATTTAGTTTCCAGTTTTCTCAAAAGATTTTCACGATCTCCACCTCTTCTCAAGGGTGGGATCGAGTCCACCACAAAGTAACGCTTCTCACATGATTTTTTTGCATACAGTTCATCAAAGTGACGGGCAACAGGATACGCCGCATCGCCATTGTTAATTGCGTGTATGTGCTGGAGTATCCTCTTGTGGACCTGCAGCCTATTACTGCCCACATAGCGCAGGCCACAAGGACACTACAGCACATACACCGCAAACTCCGTCTTTCAGTTACGCTTTTTATCATTCTTAATACCACAGCTGACCATCTCTCGTAAAGCTTCATCTGGTCCCAGAGTGTTAAGGAACTGGAAAAAGTTGGATGCTATGAAGCTCAATACCTGTCTTAGGGACACCAGGCCCTTAATCAACACAACAAATATAGGAGATGCTACAACTATCCAAAACTGGCTCAGTTCTGCCATAAATACATGTCTTCCACAGAAAAATATAAACCAAACTCCACTCCATCCTCCTGCTCCCTGGTTTACTGATGCCCTTAGGCTGGAAAAAACAACCTGTAAAAATCTTGAGCGCAGATGGCGTGCACACTATGATCCCGCACAAAAATTATTATATAAAGCAGCCCTTCTGAACTACCATGCAAATTGTGCATTAGCTAGAGCCGAATTTGCTAAAACAACTATTGAAAATGCCCAAAATCGGCCCAAAGCACTTTTTAAAATCATCCGGGATTTATCTGGTTCATCCTGCCAACCAAAAGCACCCTCCCTAGACTCTGCACAGTGCAATGCTCTGGCAGAATTTTTTCAAAATAAAATCGACAAAATCTATGAGGAGTTCAAAGACCCAAATAGTCCTCCATCAGTCCCGAACTCCCCGGAAAGCTTGTCCAAATCAGGAAAAGTTATTAATCACCCCGTCTCAGCCACTCACCCCCAGCTTCTAACCAACTGGGTCCCCCTGAACTTGCTTTCATTACACGAAACTATAAAAACTATTAAGTCTGGCTCTCCCCTTGACCCTTTCCCCCCCCAAATCCTTCCTTCACTTGACACCCCTTCCCTCACGCTCATTTTAGAGCTTCTGAACAGTTCTTTGAGAGAGGCTGAAGTCCCTAAAGCTTGGAAACATGCCATGGTCTCACCTCTTCCAAAGAAATCTACCGCAGATCCAAACGACCCCTCTAATTTCCGTCCAATCTCGCTGTTGCCCCTTTTCTCCAAAATTTTGGAGAAACATATTGTCTCCCAACTCACTCATTTCACAGAATCCAATCACCTTCTTCACACATCCCAATCCGGTTTTAGGACAGGTTTTTCAACGGAATCCACCTTACTTGGTGTCTCTGAAACCATACGTCGGCAAGTGGATGAAGGGGAGACCGTGGCACTTATATTACTCGACTTAAGTGCCGCATTTGACACGGTCTCCCACACCATCCTCCTTAACACCTTGCAAACCTATGGTATCACAGGACCAGCACTGGCTTGGCTTAGTAGTTTTCTCTCTGAGAGAACTTTTCAAGTATTTTCGGCCACATCCTCTTCTCAACCCCATAATCAACCTTATGGGGTTCCCCAGGGCTCGATACTCAGCCCTTTATTATTTAATTTATACGTCAGTCCCCTTGCCCGTTTAGCCGAACAATCTGGGTTGACAATTTACTCATACGCTGACGACACCCAGATTGTTTACTCACTCTCGGCAAATGCACATTCCAACCCATCTTCCCTCCATTTGGGCCTCTCCAACATTGCCAATTGGATGTTTGAGAATAAGCTAAAACTCAATGGAGGAAAGACGGAATTACTTTTATTTGGAAAACAAACCTCCTTGTGGGGCCCACAACATTGGCCCTCTCAGATGGGGCCGACACCCACCCCCTCTACCAATGCTCGCAACCTGGGCATCATTTTTGATGAAAACCTATCCATGAAACAGCAAACGGTCAGAGTGGCAGCTACGTGTTTTACCATACTCAAGTGGCTAAGGAAAATCAGGTGGATGCTCCCCCAGAATACACTAAAAACTGTAGTCCAAGCTCTAATTACTTCTAGGCTGGACTACGGCAACATCTTATACCTGGGAGTATGCAAGGATGTTACCAAGAAACTCCAAACAGTGCAAAATGAAGCTGTGAGACTGATATGCATGTTACCAAAAGGATCCTCTACGTCATCTGGTCTCCGGAGTCTCCATTGGCTCCGGATTGAACAACGAGCAAAATTTAAAGCTCTATGTTTCATGCATAGAATTAAGGCCGGTAAGGCCCCTGCATATTTGAGCTCCTTGGTTAAACAATACGTCCCTACTAGAACTCTACGCTCCTCGACTCAACATAAGTTTCAGGTACCCAGGATCAATCGAGTTAGACAAGGAGGTCGCTCTTTTTCCTATTTGGCCCCCTTGTTATGGAACTCCCTTCCAATCCAACTCCGCACAAATGAATGCTATTTGCAATTCCGTAAGAACCTGAAGACATGGTTGTTTAACCAATAACTAAACTTCATCTGCTCAACTGTCCCTTTCCCCTTGTTACCTGTTTCAGCCTCTTTCTTAGCGCCGGGAAACCTTAGGGTAGCTGTTGCGCTCTATAAAAATAAATATAATAATAATAATAATAATTAATAGGCCTGCTCCTAAACGGTGTGGTGCTCCGTCTTACTCACCCCATGTTTGCATGTTTACAGACTGCACACTTGATAAAGCCTTTACTGACCGTCAGCCAAGTTGTAGTCTGAGACACTTCAGGACTACATGTAACCAAAGAGTTGCTCATCGATCGAGCTTTTCTGAATGTTAAGTTGGGGACCTTGTTAGTTTGTCCCCCAGCACAGGATCATTTCTTACTAGTGCCCAGTTTTTATTGACAATTTTTCTGATGGTTTGATGTAGATTACTGTATGGCAAAATAAGTCTTGAGGGCTGTACTGCACCTAGTAAGTTATCTTTAGGTGGTTTACTAGCAAGTCCTGTGATCTGCTCAGCTCATTTGTTTTGGCCATGGCTTTGTCCACTACACTAGAAGTGTATCCTCGTGCGAGAAATCTAGTACAGCATTCAATCTGCACTTTGATGCATTCGTCATCTGTGCTACAAATTCTTCTAATGCGCAACATCTCCCCAAAGGGGATACTGCGGATCAGATGCACTGGATGATGACTCGTTGCGTGTAATAGCGAGTTACCAGCCGTCGCCTTCCTGTGCAGTGTGCAGCTGTGTGTTTTTTATGAGAATTTCGACATCCAGAGAGCAGATTGTCCCACGACTCAACTGGCCTGTAAATTTCAAATTCAGATTGTTCTCATTGATATGCTCAATAAATTGTAGGGCCCCAATCTCTGAGTCCTTCCAAATAATGAGCAAATCATCTATGTATCTGTACCATCGTATTACATGATTGTTCAGGATTTCCTCATAAGCTGGCCTGAGGACCCGATCCGCCCACAGCCCCATAAGCAAACAAGCATAGCTGGGGGAGAAACAGGCCTCCATAGCCACGCCCCTGACCTGCTGGTGCACTTGTTTTTAAACAAAAAAAGTTGTTTTCCAGACACATAGATATAATCGACATTAACATTTTGTTATGTTCATAGAAGCAAATGGATCTTGTATTTAAAAAATACTCTACTGCCTTAAGCCCATCTCTGTGATGGATGCTCGTGTAGAGAGACGAGACATCCAAGGATATGAGCAAGTAATCATCATTCCAAATAACATCATCCAATTTACGTAGTAAATCTCCTGTATCAAGTATAAAGGATGACAACGACCTCACATGTTCCTGAAAAAAGAAATCTGTATACTTACTGGCATTTTCCATGATACTATTGCCTGCCGATATTATTGGCCTGCCCGGTGGTACTTGAGCATCTTTGTGAATTTTTGGTATAAAATATACCACCGGCATCACAGGGTGGTCATTCTTAAGGAAACGAAATTCATCCATTGACAGGAGACCCATACTTTTCCATGCCAGTATGTTAAAATAGAAAGATGTTTTAACAGTTGCCATGTCACTCCGTCTGTAGCACTCTTTGTTATTAAGTTGGTTCAAAGCCTCTGTCTTATACATAATACGGGGCCAGAGAACGACGTTGGCGCCCTTGTCAGATTGTCCGACAATTACGTTGTTATTGAGCCGCAGATTTTTCATTCATTTAAAATAAGTGTCATCATGGGCAGTATAACGTTTTCTGATTTCACCTTGTTTCTTATAAAGGATTTTTAGTTCCTGTGTCACCTTATCGTGGAATACATCAATATTGTCCCTCAACATTACAGGACAGTACGTGGATTTCGGCTTGAATGGAGTCCTGTCTGTTTACCATTTGACTGCAGGTCGCCGCAACGTTATCACCCTCCTTTTGCAGTTCTTGAAGATCATGCATTAGACCAACATCACCTGCTGTTAACTCCGGAGGGCTCATGATTGTATCAGTTAATGCCATGGCTTGCTTTCTTTTAATGGGACCTTGCATAAGATGATACTTTCATAATTGCAACTTCTGCACAAATGTATACATATCAGTGCGACTTTGTGCATAATTGAAATCGCTCTTAGAGCTAAATGATAAACCAAGGGACAATATGGAGGTCTCGCTCTCAGTTAGGGAAATATCTGTAAAATTCATGACGGTTGGAGCATTACAGTTCTTCATGTTTATACTCATTTCCGATTCCATTGCTTCTTTGTTTTTCTGTTGTTCTGCTTTCTGCCTGCGTTGTTTGCAGCATTGTCATCTTTCCCATCTTTTTCTGTTGCGTTTAAATTGCTTTTTGCTCCCTGTACACGTGGGCGAAGTGTTTGCCGTCTCTCCTGGTGCAGACAGTCAACTTCCTGCGCCAGGGAGAAACCCCAACCACTGAGCCCTTGTTAATTCGTTATCAGATATATATATATATATATATATATATTCACTGAAAAAACCATAGGTTATACACCATATATAGTTAGGAATTAGCATTTACAAAACCTTGAAAATTCACTGAAAAAACCATAGGTTATAGACCATATATAGTTAGGAATTAGCATTTACAAAACCTTATTTTACTCACACAAAACCATTGAAATTCCATATATAGTTAGTTGCACTAACTATATATCGCGCACCCGCAATCCACTGCTGATGATGTCACATATTACATCATTCATGACATGGTCAGTGACATCACTGATGACATCACTGATGACATCTCAAATGACATCATTCTTGTGCTAATACGATAAACCTCTTCAGACTCTAATATAACCTTAGATACACTCAGTGTATACAGACACTCACACACTGTCACTCATCCATGGAGTTACTCACACACCTAGTCAGTCATGCAAAGAAACAATCTCACCTCCATTTCCTCAACTATACAGTTATACACACCTTACTTATTCAAACATATACTAACACATATTTACTCTCTTATACAATCCCTGATACAAGTTCACAATGATCCATACAGCCACTCACACATTCACTAGCTCTCATGCACAGTTATTTATATATGCCAACTCTCACATGTACTTTGTTTTACATATGTACTTACTTTGACATGTAGCACTGAGATATCCATTCACTCACCAATACACTCATGCACACAGTCAACCGCCCATACAGGTGTTTCCACATGCACTCTTGAACTCATACACCTAGTGAATCAACTGCTCACACATCTATGCACAGAGTCACACACCTCCCAGCCACCCCCACACAAACTCAATCTCCCATACAAATACTTGGGCAACCAATCAATAACACATATAGCCTCTCGTATAGCTAATGATCAACACATGCAGCAGTTTACATCACAACAGACATACTGATGCACACATTCAGACAGTTTAGTCACTAACCCATGCATTTAGTACGACACATTTATTCACTCACTCATACAGTCAGTCACGCACCTACTAAATCCTTCATCCAGACACTTATACATCCACTCATTCTTCAATATATCAAACATATTTAAACTTTACAGAAACACACAGTCACTGGATGATGTTATCAGTGATGTCATTTGAGATGTCAAATGAGATGTCATCAGTGATGTCATCAGTGATGTCATTTGAGATGTCATCAGTGATGTCATCAGTGATGTCACTGACCATGTCATGAATGATGTAATATGTGACATCATCAGCAGTGGATTGCGGGTGCGCGATATATAGTTAGTGCAACTAACTATATATGGAATTTCAATGGTTTTGTGTGAGTAAAATAAGGTTTTGTAAATGCTAATTCCTAACTATATATGGTCTATAGCCTATGGTTTTTTCAGTGAATTTTCAAGGTTTTATAAATGCTAATTCCTAACTATATATGGTGTATAACCAATGGTTTTTTCAGTGAATTTCAATGGTTTTTTAATAGCAAATATCAAAAGCTTTAAAATGTATTCTTCTTTAAATCGAAATATATATTTTATATGTTTTTAATACAATTTTTTAATGTCTTTTTTTTATATATTTTTTTGTTTCGCTTCCGGTCCGCGAACCGGGTAGCTTCCCGTTAGCTCAATTTCTTGCCGCGACCTGGTCCGCGAACCGGTAAACGTTCCGTTTGCGCAACTGCCACGTTCGAAAACAACATCGTGACGCATCGCGTAATCGCGAAGTATCGCGTTGTTGCGTAATGCGTCATATGACGCGCCGCTTCAGCGCACCCGGAAGCGCTCCGGTCCGCGAAGCGAAGCGCGAAGCGCAGCTTCCCGGAAGCGATCCGGGGCGCGTACCGTAAGCATAACAGGTCATGTGATTTGTCATGTGACTTGTTAATAACACTTTTCATTGGTTCATTTCACTTTTGGTTTCCTAATGTTGTTAGGCTAGGTCATGTGACCTAAAAATAACACTTTTCATTGGTTTAGAACTATTTTTTTTCCCAAATGATGAAAACCCCTCCTTGTTTTTACCTCATTCTTACTTTCTACTTCCAGAGAGCAAGACCTATTTTTCACAATGGCTTCTGTAATAGCTGCAGCTGGTGCTTCTCAGCAACCACCACCACCACCACCACCACCAAAAGGACCACCTCCAACACTGGACTTTGGTAGAGAGGAAGATAATGAGGACGAAGAGGAGGAGGAGGAGGAAGAGCAAGTAAGGCAGTTCCTGCCAGAAACACCAAGACAGAGCCATCTTGCTGCCAATCCCCCAAATGTCATTCCCAGCACCTCCAGTGGACAAAGCTCATTCGCCGGACCAGACAATATTCAAGCTCCTTTTGAACACTACAAAATAGTTTGTATATATTGTGGAGGAACTATTTGTTATAGAGAGAAGAGTATTACTTTGATTAACCGAGCTGGAGAAAATCATAAATGCATCAAGATGAGAAAACAATAAATCCTTTTTTTATTTTTTTGCTCCTGTTGAGACATGTTCAAACCCAGCTTTTTTGTTATTTCCTCTAAAAAAACAAAAAAAAAACACAAAATAGTTTTCAAAAATCAAAAAAAAAAATCAAAAAATTGTTCAGAAAATTAATAAAAAAAATAAAAAGAATAAAAAAACAATTCTTTTCAGAACTACCTTCCATTTATAACAAAATTGCCCAAATTTTTATACCCTGTCTTTCTTTTTTCCTCATAGTACGCTCCTCGGACCGCTTCCCGGTGCGCGTACCCACGCAAAAACAAAGAAAAAAAATATATTTTTTTTTGCCCCGTGGGGCCCTTTTAAAGCCTCCACATCAAACCTAGGGGGTCAGGGAGGATCTACTATGCCCCCTTATGGTCATTTCCCCCTTTGTTTTGGCCTCCTCTTGTCTCTCGATCCTACCGAGAGACAAGATGGCGGCCGCTCCGGACTGTGTAGAATGTTGACAGACACCGGAGAGCCAATCAGCTTCGCTTCGCGAAGTTCCGTTACGCGTCAAGTACGCGAACCGGGGCGCTACCCGGAGCGCGCTTACAGATATATATCTTTTTTTGAACGTTAATTTCTCAAAATCCACTGGAGCACATATCTTGAGACCTAGCAAAGGCACATCAGGCTAACAGTCCCTACAATTTTGCCAAGTTTTGTGCAAATCCATTCAGCCGTTCGGGCTAAAAGTGAGGCCAACCGCCCTATGGAAATTAACATGGGAAAAACGTGTTTTGGGACCCCCCTTTTTTCTCGGCCCCCCCTTGACGAAACCCCCCCAAATTTTCAGTGGCTGCTCGGAAACAAAATGTTCCATTTTCCTGAAAATTTCAGCCAATTCCGTCCACAAACGCCAAACTTATTAGACATAGAATTTTCAAAAATCCCATAGAGCAAAAATCCTAACTATATATACCTACTGGCGACCGCCAGTAGGTAATATATATATATATATATATATATATATATATATATATATATATATATATATATATATAGAGTGTTTAAAGCGCGGTATGGTTTATTCATCATTTTAAATAAACCCTTTTGCAAAGCGACGGTACTAAACACACTGTTTTAATACAAAAGTAGAATGTATATTAATTAGCCCTCTGTGTAATGTAATTGTAAATATGAGTAATGTTTTACAATGTTATCCTATGTAATGCTGAACCAAACTACGAGTCTGTTCTTCATGTCTATTGACATGTAGTTTTAAAATTTACGTTATTGAATGTTTTAAAATGGCCGCTTTTTGTAACTTCATTGTCCAGTGAGCAAGACTGCTTGGCAGTCGAAACGCGTTTGGCAGCGGCAAAATCAAAAGATTTATCACCGCACACAGCATCGTCATTTTGTAGTATATATATATATATATATATATATATATATATATATATATATATATATATATATATATATATATATATATATATATATATATATCAAAACCAAAGCCCTCCCTTGAAAAAAGGATCTGAGCACACCCAGGCGTGGATAGACTGGCAGCTTTATTTAGACAAGCATGACGTGTTTCGTCGTAGTGACTTCTTCACAGCTGCCTATGAACAACCAGTGTTGCCATTGTCCAAGTTTTTAAAGGTGCTAGCTTTGCTACGATTGGCGGAGACCCAAGGGTGGGTGTGGCATTCGTGGGTGCGAGCGTCTCAGGTAGGAACCTTTTGTCCCATGTGGGTGGCGCTCCTCTTCTCGCATGCACCGTTGGCGCAAGCACCCTGCTGCAAGTCTTTAACACCCAACATTCTGCCGCTTTTCAGCCCAAAGGAAATCCCGGACAGGAGTCAGTCCCAACAAGTGTTGTGCTCTTTCACGGGCTGCGGCGGTGCGGCAGTTCTCCAAAACATTGAAGGAACCCCAAAATGCCACAACTACCTGCCGCACTACTTGAAGGATGGGCGCTTAAGGTGCTGTGTGACCAAGCACCGAAATACCAAAATCAAAGCCCTCCCTCAAAGAAAGGATCCAAGCACACACAACCGTGGAAAGACTGGCAACATTATTTAGGCAAGGATGACGCATTTCGTCATATTGACTTTTTCAGATGCTTATGAACAACCAGTGTTGCCCTTGTCCGAGTTTTTAAAAACGCTAGCTTTGCTACGATTGGCGGACACTCAAGGGTGGGCGTGGCAGAAACCCCGATCCCTGCACTCCGGGTTCATGGGTGAGTGTGAAGTGAATAATCTTCAATTAAAGTAGGAACAGTCAGGAGACGTTGTAGATGATGAAGGGTAAGTTTATTCTCATATCTTGAGCGTATCACAGGAGCACGTCTGCACACGGCAATCTCCAACTGTAGAAGTACACAGACTCACAGTTGAAGATTACAGGTGAGGGGTGCTACGAGAAATGCATCTCTTGAATACAAACATTCTTCAAGAGACGCGCGTGAACAATAACATAATGAATAAGAACGTAACGCACGTGTGTGTAATTAAAGAAATACTTACAAGATCTAAGAACTCTACATCTCCTCCCTCTTCACAAGGTAAAGAAAAAGAAAGGAAACTTAACTAAAAGAAAGGAAACTTAACTTAAATAAAAGTCTCTAAAGCGTGTGGGAAAAGGACAATTCCTATGAGCTCTAGAAGTAACATCTGAAGTGTGAGCAGTGGGGGATGAACAAGAGGTTTCAACATTTTCAAAATTGTTCTGAAGAGGAAGAGAAACATCAAGAGAAGGTGAAACCTCCTCATTTAAAACTGGGGTATCTTGAGAAGGTAAAGTAGTATCCTTAGAAGTTTGAGATTCTAACTGTGGTAAGTCAAGAAAGGAAAAAGAGAGATTTTCATCTCTATGCTTAGTTCTGAGAATGATCCTAGCTTGTTCAGAGGTTAATTTAACAAGTGAACGTTTGTTACGCCACCCTCTCTTATCTAAAAACAGAGAACCTTTCGATACTTTGAGAACCTGAGTGGGAAGTGAAAATTTGGACAGGCCTTTCTTGACTTTATCCATGGTCTTGAACATGACCCAATCGCCTACTGTAAATATTTCAGGAATGGAAACCACTTTGGGATCAAAATTTCGCTTCTGCACAGCCTGTTGTTTGTCAACATTACTCTTAACGACTAATTTGTCAGAACATGCTATACATCCGGTATTTCCTGAAGTTAAATCTTT
Source organism: Lissotriton helveticus (assembly GCF_964261635.1). Taxonomy (NCBI): domain Eukaryota; kingdom Metazoa; phylum Chordata; class Amphibia; order Caudata; family Salamandridae; genus Lissotriton; species Lissotriton helveticus. The sequence goes on from NC_136061.1 coordinate 2,091,312,402, forward strand.
AATCCAGGAGGGGCAGACAGTACCATGTGGGTTCCTTTTTTTAAGTAGTCTGGTGGAGTGAGGGGTAACTAAGTATGCCCAAACCTTTTCCCTTAGAAAAACTTCAACATTCACTTTACAAGAATAAGCAGTTTGAATGCCCTCTTTCATAAACAGGTTCATACGTTCAATCAAACCATTTGACGCGGGAGAATAGAGGGCGACTTTTAAGTGTTTGACATCAAACTTCTTCAAAAATTCTTCCATAACACCAGAGCAAAAATGTGAACCATTGTCACTAACAATTTCCTTAAGAGGACCTTCCATTCTAAAAACCCTTTCTAAGAACCTCATAGCTGACACAGAATCTGGGTTAGTACAAAAATCAAAATCAAACCACTTTGAATGATAATCAACAACAGAGACTATGTAGCGTTGAGATTGGGGAAGGATCTCAAAAGGACCGGAAAAATCAATGGCCAACTTGACCCAAGGGTCTTCAGGAATAGGAACATTATGTAATGGTAAATTCTGTAATTTCCAGTGTTTATCTGACGCTAAACAAATGCTGCAAGTATCAATCCATTCATTAACATTTCTCTCCATGGCAGGCCACCAGAAATGTTCCTTTAACTTGCGTGAGGTTCCGCCTACACCTAAATGACCTTGATGAGCTGTAAAAAATAATTTTTTACGCAGAATTAGAGGAGGAACACAACGATCGCCCCTAAAAATAATTCCATTAACAATTGTCAAATCCTCAGAAACCTGTGCATACGATTTCAAGGGGACAGGAAGAGAACGTAATCTTGGCCAGCCTGAAACTATCAAATTCTTTACCGCCACAAGAGTTTCATCCTCAGAATAACATTTGAACCAATCTTCTTCGGAAATAGAGAGTGGAGAGAAAACTAAATCTTCTAAAGAGGCTACGGCACACTCAACATCATCTCCAAGTACATCATCATCATTTTCCAAAGGCAACCTGGAAAGTGATCAGCTCTCATATTTCTACCTCCAGCAATGTGGTAAATGCTAAAATTGAAGTCATGCAATTTGGAAAGAATTCTTACTAACCTCGAAGAGGCTTTACCAGTGCCATTTCCGTTTAAAAGATGTAGTAAAGGTTTATGATCAGTGTATAGTAAAAAATGAGAACCCCAAATGTAGACTTTAAATTTTTCTACGGCCCAGGCACAACCAAGAGCCTCCTTTTCAATGGTGCTGTAATTGCATTCGGCACTGTTGAGAGATTTGGAAGCAAAACCAATGGTATGTTCTACAGAACCGTTCCATTGACAGAGAACGGCACCAAGGCCTTTCTGACTCGCATCCACGTAAATGCCACATTTAAGACCTGGTGTTAAAGATGATAAGGCTGGAGAATTTATAATAACTTTCTTAATGTTATTGAAAGCTAAATTTGCCTCATCATTCCACAAAAATGCAACATCCTTTTTAATTAATATCCTAAGAGGTTGAATTAATTGAGAATAGTTCATGACAAATCTCGAATAATATTCGGTGAGACCGAGAAACGATCTCAAAGTATCCTTATTGTTTGGAACAGGTACATTATATATGGCCTGAGTGAGAGAAAGTTTGGGTTTGATACCCATGGTAGAAATAGAATGACCCAAATAGTCTAATTCTTTTACAAAAAACTTGCATTTCTTTTCACCAAGGGTGATTCCCACATCTCTGAAGCGAGACAATACAATTCGTAAATCCTTAATATGTTCATCAACACTCTTTGAATGGATCAAGACGTCGTCTTGATACGCCTGCACACCTTTAACGTCACATAAAACACTGTCCATAAATTTTTGAAAAACACTTGCGGCACTCGCTAACCCAAAAGGGAGTCTTAGATATTTAAAAGCCCCAAAAGGAGTAATAAAAGTGGTGAGTTCAGACGAACATTTGGTCAGAGGAATTTGGTGATATGCACTCCTCAGATCTAAAAGAGTAAACAGTTTGGATTCAGCAATTCCGGTGAGGAGTTCTTGTATCTTAGGTAAGGGATAACAGTCAATTAAAATATTCTGATTTAATGATCGAAGGTCGGCACACAAACGAATGCTAGAATCTTTTTTTTTTATGACCACAATCGGACTGACCCATAGTGATGAATCAACAGGTTCAATTATTTTCTCATCTACCATTTTCAACAGTACTTTTTTTTTAAGTCATCTCTCACACTAAGAGGAACATTCCTCAACTTGTGAATAACGGGAACAGCATTGGGCTTAAGGCGAATGCGATGTTCATAGTTTTTGATCATGCCAACGGAATCATTAAAAACCTCTGGGAATTCTGAAATAATTTTGTTAACTATTCCTACATCAATAAAATTGACGAAGGATACATTACTTTGTTCATTTATCTGAACGGGAAATTCAGAACCAGGAACGAGTTTGAGACCCATCTTGGCAAGGTCTTGCCACCCTACAATGCATTTCCCATCAGTGGCAACATACACCTTTGTATAAATACTTCTGCCCAAACAAGTTACATTGGTAATGAAGAAACCCCACATTTCAATGCTTTTTCCCGCATATGCTATCGGTATGATATCTAAAGGTTCTAGAGTAATTCTGGAAGACCAGTGACTATTGAACAAAAAATCAGATATAATAGTCATGGGGGCACCAGAATCTGCCATCATGTCAATCGCTATGTTATCAACAATTACCTGGCAAGTGGGATCCTTTACACGTTCTGAACCAATGGAATCAACCATCAAAATAGAAACTGAATGAATAGAAAGGATTTCTTTTTCAGTCAAATTTCTTTTAGGAGTAACAATATCAAGAGAACTAATAGTAGTATTTTTCATTTCAGAGTCAATAAATTGAACATCAGTGTCTTCACCTGAAAAGTAAGAAATATTATTAATTTGAGAACTTTTTCTGTTGCGACAAACAGATTGAAAATGCCCATTCTTTTGACAAAAGGTGCACTTTTTCCCTTGAGCTGGACAAACTGGGCTGTTACTCAAGTGTGTTTTAGAACCACAAAGAAAACAAAAAGTATTTGTTCTCCTTTGAAATGGTCTCTGAAAAGGCTTGTTTCTTGAATAAACTGCATTAATATTCAAGTCAGGTTGATGAGGGAATGAAGTGCTTTCAGTAATGCACTTAGAGGATACAATTGATCTTTCAATCCCTTTGGCCATTTCTAAGACTTCGGATAAAGAAGGGTCTCTGCAACTCAATATTCTTTCTTGAATCTTTTTGTGACAGCAAATATATACAAATTGGTCTCTCAGAGCAGTTTCTAAGTAAGTCCCAAAACTGCACTCTGCTGCAAGATTCCTCAAAGCAGAAATGAACTCTTCGATAGTCTCATCTTGTTCTTGACGCCTTTTCATAAAATTAAATCGGTCAAGAATAACGCTAGGTTGGTCAAGGAACTTTCTATTCAATTTTAAAATTGCAGCAGAATATTCATTAATATCACCACCACCGCTAGAAGATGGAAGTGGATTAGGTAAATTGTTAAAAATCTGTCTTCCTTCTTTACCTAGATTACTGTAGAGAATTGCTAATTTTCTCTTCGGAGAGTATTCATCTGCTCCTATGGCAATCAAATAGCTTTCAAAGTTTTGAAACCAATGTCTCCATGGTTCTTTAGGTTTGCCAGGGACTGGTAAAAAATAATTTAAAGTAACAATCTGTTGACTTGTAGCCATGTTATGTATAATAAAGCAAGGTAATGAGGACCTCAATTAAAAACAGCAAGAGTTTGTAATATTAATTTTGTAAAATGAATCCCACTAGAAAGTACTTGAAATTTCTTTTAAAAACTATTCAAAAGGGATGAAGTTCGAGTGAAAAGTTATAATCTTTTAAAAACTGCTCACCGTTAATGTTTTAACAGCATGAAATCAGTAATTTTCTTTCCGACTCTTACGATCGGTAAATTGCAACCATGGTAACTTTGAGAAACAATCCAAGATGGCTTCTTGCACGTCTGCGCGTGATGACGTATGCTCGAGACGAGAGGTTATGATCTCGCTCACGTCATAAAGGACGCGCAACTGGCTCCGGCAAGAATCAGTGAAAAAGATGAAAATGTCCGATACCTTGAGGAAAAGGCTGATTTGAAGCGGATTTTCTCAAATGAAGGCTCAGATTAATTTCGAGGCAGGTGGTGAGCTTGAGTTGGATCGTGCAAAGTAGGTGATACGCTGTTTTTGTCGATAATGAGGACCTTCGTCGCCAAATGTGAAGTGAATAATCTTCAATTAAAGTAGGAACAGTCAGGAGACGTTGTAGATGATGAAGGGTAAGTTTATTCTCATATCTTGAGCGTATCACAGGAGCACGTCTGCACACGGCAATCTCCAACTGTAGAAGTACACAGACTCACAGTTGAAGATTACAGGTGAGGGGTGCTACGAGAAATGCATCTCTTGAATACAAACATTCTTCAAGAGACGCGCGTGAACAATAACATAATGAATAAGAACGTAACGCACGTGTGTGTAATTAAAGAAATACTTACAAGAGTCTAAGAACTCTACAGTGAGAGCGTCTCAGGTAGGTACCCTTTGTCCCATGAGGGTGACGCTCCTCTTCGCCTCGCATGCACCATTGGCCCAAGCACCCTGCTGACAGTCTTTAACACCCAACATCCTGCCACTTTTCAGACCCGAGGAAATCCCGGACTGGAGTCAGTCCCAACAAGTGTTGTGTTCTTTCACGGGATGCGGGGGTGTGGCAGTTCTCCAAAAGAATGCCACAACTGCCTGCCGCACTACTTGAAGGATGGGCGCTCAAGGTGATGTGTGACCAAGCACCGAAATACCAAAACCAAAGAACTCCCGCGAAGAAAGGGTCCGAGCACATACAGGCATGGAAAGACTAGCAGCTTTATTTAGACAAGCATTACACGTTTCATCGTAGTGACTTCTTCAGATGCTTATGAACAACCAGTGTTGCCATTATCCAACTTTTTAAAGGCACTAGCTTAGCTACGATTGCCTGAAACCCAAGAGTGGGCTTGGCAGAAATCCTGATCCCTGCACTCCGGGTTCGTGGGTGTGAGCGTCTCGGGTAGGTACCTTTTGTCCCATATGGGTGGTGCTCCTCTTCTCCTTGCATGCGCCGTTGGCCTAAGCTCCCTGCTGCCCGTCTTTAACACCCAACATCCTGCCGCTTTTCAGCATGAGGAAATCCCAGCATGAGGAAATCCCAGACTGGAGTCAGTCCCAACAAGTGTTGTGCTCTTTCACGGGCTGCGGCGGTGTGTCAGTTGTCCAAAACATTGGGTTGTGGTGGCCCATGGGGGCCCCCACAGCCCCGGGGACCGCCACCTCGCCGTGGCTTCATAATTCATGCGTGGGGGCACACGGTCCCCCGCAGCCCCGGAGACCGCCACTTCCCAGAGCCTTAAATGAAATAAACGGGGGCTCGCTGCCCAAGCCCTGGGGACCACCCAGGGCTTTGTTGAAATTGTGGGGGGGGGGCCTAGAAGGCCCCTCAAGAACTGGAGACGGCTTCCTCACCGGGGCATTTAATTATTTGGGAGGGCCTACCTGATTTAAATGCAGGGGCTACACTGCACCCCCACAGCCCCGGGGACCACCACTCCTCGGGGCTACATTCAAAATTCAAGAGTGGTGGGGCTCGAGCCCCCCCACACTGCCCCGGGGACTGCCACCTCCCCGGGGCATTACAAATGCAGGGAGGGGGGCCGTGCGGCCCCCCTTCTGGAGCTCTCAATGGCCATGGGGACTTCCACCCCCCAGGGTCGGCTCCTGCAATGGCCCGGGGTGCCCAGGACACATGTAGACTACATCCCCCGAGCAGCACTGCGCCAGGATCTGCATTTGCTAAGTGGTGTAAAAAGGGGGTGTGGCCTCAGACCACCTCACTGCAAACCAGCTATGTGACACTTACTGGAGGTACCTCGTGGGCTAGTTGGCCCCCAGGGACCCTCGGTATTCATGGGGACTTAATTTCTAACTTACAACGCACCAGGGGGCGTGTTTGCAGAGTGGTGGGGAAAGGGGGCATGGCCTTTGTCCACCTCTCAGCAATCCAACTGTGTGGGGCTTACTGGAGGTAAGAGGTAGGCTACTTTGCCCCTAAAGAACCCCCAGCAGCGAAGGGGACTTCAATCCCAATACAAGAGAGCGCCAGGGAGCACGTTTGCAGAATGGTGGGCAAAGGGGGGCGTGGCCTGCTCTGAGAACTTAGCAATCCTGCTGTGTGGGACTTACTGGAGGTAATAGGAGGGGTAGTTGGCCCCCAAAGTAGTCCTTGGGGGTCAACTACCCCTCTTGTTACCTCCAGTAAGTCTCACACAGTGGGATTGCTAAAACGTCTTCGGAGAACATGCCCCCCCCTTTCTCCACCACTCTGCAAACGCGCCTCCTGGCAGACTACGGGATGGGGGATGAAGTCCAATTTCTCCTGAGGGACTTTGGGTGACAATAAGCCCTCCAAGTTCCTCCTCTAAGTCCAATGCAGCGGAATTCCTGAGCGCTGGTTGGAGGCCCAGCACCCTTTCTCCACCACTCTGCAAACATGACTACTACTTGAAGAAGCATCTTTCTGCACCTCTGACTTAGAGGTAGTTTTTAAGTATGGGCAAATTTTGCGGGATTGCGGTCCGCAAATTCGCACAAAATCGCAAATAAATACGCCAGTTCGTGAAAAAATTCGCGAACTCGCGGATTTGCACAAAATAGACTGTTTGCCACTTTCTAGTGGCAAATCAGTAAGTGCTACCTTGTTGGGTAAATGTCTAGTGCTTTTGCTACACTACAGCTGCGTAAAGGCCCAGAAAAGTTGTCTCCAGTGACCACGTGTGTCTGTAACTTTGCCACTGCGCCGACAGACGCCGAGGTCCCTCGAGTGAGCTGTCCATTATAGTGAAGAAAGGGCGGGAAGATGTTGCATACCCTAGTGTGTGTGGGGCGGGGCCAAACGGGTGGGGCTTCCATGCGAGTTCACATGCCTCTTGTAAGGGTCAGAGACCGATCAGAGCGGCAGATGAGAAGGAAGCAGCCTAATGGTCACAGGAAGTGCACGGGTATTGCGCTAGAGAAACTCGTGGATGCAAAGACCTCCATCAAGGATTACATCTAATTGTAGGCGGTAGATATGGGGAGGAAGCACACCTGCCTAGCCTCGACCGTGATCACTAGTTGTTTGGGCTGATTATAATGCGTTACTGAATTTGAGCTTCAACTCGGGCACCTGCTTTATTTATATCTGTAAGTGCTTCCTATTGAGGTTTAATTTTTGTGACAGGAGCATCATGCCAGAATGAATCCTGCCTGCATATTTATCCATAAAGATGCCACTGTGTTGTGCCATGCACTACTCGACTGGAGTACTTTCTGCTGGCTATTCAGTAAGTGCTACCTCGTTGGATAAATGTATAGTGCTTTTGCTACACTACAGCTGCGTAAAGGCCCAGAAGAGTTGTATCCAGTGACCACGTGTGTCTGTAACTTTGCCACTGCGCCGACAGGCACCGAGGTCCCTCGAGTGAGCTGTCCATGATAGTGAGGAAAGGGCGGGAAGACGTTACATACCCTAGTTTGTGTGGGGCGGGGCCAAACTGGTGGGGCTTCTATGCAAGTTCACTTGTCTGTTGTAAGGGTCAGAGACCGATCAGAGCAGCAGATGAGAAGGAAGCAGCCTCCTGGTCACAGGAAGTGCGCCCATACTTAGTAGTTTTAATCCCCCTGCCCTATTATATACTAGGGCCTTACAGAGAAGGTCATGCCAATCACAGGGGTACCCCAACGCACAGTGTTCCCTAGTGTATGTAGGTGTTTTCATTGTATTCTAAGTGTATTCTAGCATTGCACTGGCTCTAGGCCTGGTTAGTTAGAGTCAGTTAGCACCAGTACCCGTAAGCAAAACGTTGGGGACAAAGGATGACTTTGCAACAAGGCCTCTTTCTGCTCCTCTGTTGGTTCTTTGTGCACATTTATTTATTTATTTAGTTGAAAGTTTTATGTAGCACGAACCAGACCCTTGCGGGTATCAGAGCGCTTTACAGGGTAAGTGTTTTAGTTACAAAAGTACAAAGTAAATAACAAAAGGTTCAATGCTGGTCAATGATAGTATAATCATCCTAACATATGCACATGGGTATAAGGTACATAACAAACATTCAATGTATATCAAGCACAATATAGATACAGTATCCAGAAAACCTGGCTGGACAGTAGACAATAAAATGTATTTATTTATTTATTTATTTTGAGTTTTATAGAGCGTGAACTTGACCCGTTAGGGTATCAGAGCACTTTACATAGTCAAGAAGTTTCTACAATCGGAAGGGAATCATGGGTGTACAAGGGGATGCAAGGAACACAAGGTACAGTTAGCATTGCTATAGCATAGGAACAAAGGAGTGAGGAAGGATGCAAGTATGGTTAACATTAAAGTTGCTGAAGGTAGGCCCCAGGTTTCATGGTGGGGCGAAAGGTCGACGGAAGAAGGCAATAGTCACTGTGGGGCTAAAGGACAGGGATTAGATGAGGAAGTTATTTATGAGGAACGATTTGGCCTCCTTTTTGAAACGTGCAGCAGAGGGGATTCTTCTGATGGCGGGTGGGAGGGAGTTCCATATCCTTGGCGCAGCCCCAGTGAACGCCAGATTATAAGTTTTTCTTTTTCGAAAGCGTGAAGGCTGGAGTAGGTGGTCTTTGGCGGACTGTGAGTTTCTGATTCCGCCCGATAACACAAGTTTCTGTGATAGATATGCAGGGGAGTTCGTATATACGGCCTTGTGCGTGATGCATGCCAGCTTAAGCTGTATTCTGGCCTCGATAGGAAGCCAGTTCAGCATTTTCAAATGGGGGAAATGTGATCAAATTTCCTTGTGCCGGTGAGTAGTCTGGCGGCTGCATTGAGGCAGGCTTTTAATGGTGCTAGTGAGATCTTTGGTAGGCCAGATAGGGTGGAGCAGCCATATTCCAGTAAGGAAATGACAAGTGCTTGGACTGCCATTTTTAGGTCGGGAGCGTCCAGGAAGGGTTTCAATTTCCATAGATAGCTCAGGTGGAATCTGGCGGATTTGGCCATCGAGCTGATGTGATTTCGCATGTTCAAGTTGCAGTCTAAGGTTATTCCCAGCGATTTGGCAGAGTTCACAATGGTCGGAGGACAGTTTAAGGCTGTGATGGCCTTAATACAAGTTTGAGTTTCAGGGTTGGTTTTAGGAGGGGAGATAAGAAGAAATTCCGTTTTCTTTGCGTTGAGTTTGAGTTGATTGGAGGCAAGCCATTGGACGGTCTGCTTCAGGGCCTCATTCAGGGAGACAACCTCCTCGAGAGATGAGATTTTGATGTAGATCTGCGTATCATCAGTGTACATGTGATAGGAGATATATGCAGTGCGGAGGACTTCGGCATAAAAGGTTCTATGTAAAAAATACGTTGGGTAGCATAATAACAGTAGTACATGCTCAAGTGAATTTAGCCATGAGGGATTAAGTCTAGTTTTGGGGGGTAGAGCATTCCATATTCTGGGCGCCATCCCTGAAAAGGTTTGGGTATATGTTTTCTTCTTTTGTTGAATCTTTGCGATTTCAGTAGAAGGTTTTTAGCACTTCTTGACGATCTGACCCCACATGAGGGCGCCAGTTTCTGTGCCAAATAGCTAGGTGCATTGAGGTGAATTGCTTTATGTGTCATACATGCTATTTACAGATGTATTCTGGCTTCAAAAGGTAGCCAATTAAAGGATTTTAGGTTAGGAGATATGTGGGAGCTACTTTTGGAGCCAGTGATAAGTCTTGCTGCAGTGTTGATTGAGGCTCTTAGATGGGCTGTTGTAGCTCTGGGCAAGCAACAGAGAGAGAGACTCCCATAGTCAACTCTTGGGATGACTAGGGCTTGTACTGCCAGTTCGAAGTCTTTTTCCGTCAGGAAAGGTTTCAGTTATCTCAGAGTATGTATCTGAAAGTTAGTTCCCTTTGTTGCGTTGCTGATGTGTTTTTGCATATTGAGGTTTCTGGCCAGTGTAATTCCCAGCGATTTCGCTTTGTCAACAATGAGAGGTTGGCAGTTGAGTGCAGTAAGGTGTTTGATCCAGTCTTGCATTATGGGTACTTGGGCGGGAGGAGCGATTAGGAGGAATTTGGTTTTGAGGGCATTCAGTTTTAGATGGTTTTCTGCCAGCCTGGTCGGAGTTTTTCAGAGAGTTGTGTTGAGCACTTTGATGTCTTCTAGAGAATGGATCTTAAGGTATAATTGTGTGTCATCAGCGTACATGTGATATTGCACGTTAGACGAGTTGAGAATTTCAGTGAGGGGTTCCATGAATAAATTGATCAGTGTTGGAGAAAGTGAAGATCCTTGTGTGACACCTAACGTGACCGGGACGGGTTTGGACAATGAGTGGTTGACCTTAAATCGTTGCGATTTGTTTTGGAGGAATGAAGTGAACCAATTTAGAACTGATCCATATAATCCCATTCTGTGTTTCAGAAGGTCTATCAGGTTATCGTGTTTGACGGTATCAAAGGCAGAGGAAAGGTCTAGCAAGATGAGTAAGCAGGCTCCGTTCTGATCTAGGATTTGTAGAGCATCTTCAATTATATGGGTCACGGCTGATTCAGTGCTGTGACCTGCACGGAAACCTGATTGGTATTTGTTGAGTAGGTTAAAATGTTCAATATGTTTTACCAACTGGAGGTGTACACATTTTTCTAAGAGTTTGGCCAAGGTAGGGATGTTGGATATAGGGCGGTAGTTGTTTAAGTCCGCAGGGTCAGCGGTAGGTTTCTTTAGAATGGGGCATATCTGCCCAGCTTTGAGGCTGTCAGGGATGCAACCTTGGCGTAGAGTTATTTATGATCTTGGTCCATAGATCCAGCAGCAGTGGGGTAAAGTCTTTTATGAAGTTTACAGGGAGAGGGTCAGTGAAGTGATTGGCCGGGTTTAGAGCAGTAAGGATTTTGAGAATAGATTCTTCATTGTAGGTATTGAAAGAAGACAAAGATGCATTATTTTTTAAGTCGAACTTTGATGAGTTTCGCTGTGGGGCATTTAGAAGGGAAGGTGAGGGATTGGTATATGAGACAGTGTATGTGATTAGATCGTTGAGAAGGTTGTTCTTTATGCTATCGGTCTTCTGAGTGAAGAAGGTAGCAAATTCTTTACAATTGGGTCGTGGCTCACATTTATCTTGGGGGCGGTGAGGTGCATCCTTCGATTGAGTTTTGATTAACTTGAAAAGTTTTCTGAGACAATTTTTTGCCTGGTCTAATTGGTGTGTGAAGAAGAGTGCTTTAGTGCTCTTGATCATTCTGTAGGATGCGTTTCTCTTCTTTCTTAGTATCTTGTGATGATTGGCGGATGGAGCTGATCTCCATCTGCGTTCAGTTAATCTTAGGGCTTGTCTGAACTCGTTTAGTCTTCCATCGTGCCAAGGCTTAGAATCTTTTGTGGAGACTCTCTTCGGTAGAAGGGGGGTCACCTTGTTTAGTATCATGTTCATGGAATTGAAATAGTAGTGGTTTGTGAGATCATGAACATCGGATATCCCTTCAAGAGGAAGAAGTAAGTTGTAGCTGGGGGTTGTGCTTATGTTAGGGTCAATGTTTTTCAGATCCCTCTTCCATACTTTAGTTCTTGTGGGTTGAACCAAATTGTATTCCATTGATTCATTGATAAAGAAGGTGTTGATGTGATGATCTGACCAATCACATGGATGGATCATGTCTAGCTGGATGGAATCAACTTTAGAGATTACTAAATCAAGGATTGATCCTTTATCATGTGTAGAGCTGTTGCAAATTAGGGTGAGGTCGAGGTCAGTGAGGATGTTTTTGAGACTATTGACCACTGCATCATTGGAGTCATTCCAGTGGAGATTGAGGTCACCGAGAAATATTTGGGTAATTTGATGTCCCGCATTAGCAGAAACTATGTCCATGAAGTGTTCGGTAAAAGTGAGGTTAACACCTGGTGGGTGATAAGGGGTGTGTAGACACCATTTTGTTTTGCCATTGCTATTGAGGTCAAGGCAGATGTATTCACAAGAAGGGAATACAGGGGAAAGGGATTTGTTTACTGAGATATTATTCCGGTGTATGCAAGCGATACCGCCTCCCTGTCTTATCAATTCTATCCAGGCTGATGATGTCATAGTTCGACGGTACTATTATGTCAATAATGGGAGTAGAGGATTCCTTTAACCAAGTTTCGGTTAAAATGAGCAAATCTCGTTCTTGAATGAGAATGAGGTCAGCTATGTTGGCTGCGTGTCTTGAGGCTGATCTACAATTTAGTAGTATGCACTTAAGGCGGGTTGTAGTGTGGGATGTATTGGGTTCCTGGATAAGGTTGTTTTCGACGATGCCTCTGGGGTTGTGTTTTAATTGTGGGTTTCTAATTAATTAATTAATTGTGGGTTTCTAAAGCGCTAGAATCGACTCCCGAAGGAGTATCTCCGCGCTGTAGACCGCTGGGGAACCCGTCCTGGCTTTCCCTGTGAGATGGTCCCTACTGGGTATCTCCAAGGTGAAACCAGGCATCCCCGGCGTATGTGGGGGGCCGTTGTGGAGATGAGGCAAGCTAATGCCCAGAGTTGCCGAGTGTGATCCCTGGTTAGAGTAGGCACCGAGGCGAGAATTATCGAGTCCGCTGACCCTGGTCCATGACCCTGCCGCGTCGGGGATAGAACCCTGGTCCCGGGCCGTCCTCTGCTTCCGGGTCTGCCGCCTCTAACCAGTGAGCCACACCACTCCTGTTTAGTGGGTCTGTGAGTGTTGGGGGGAATAGTTGGGATTGGAGATGAGTTGGGCGGGTTATCTGGAGGCATAATGCTGTGATTTAGGTGTGAGGGCTCATGTGAATGGAGTCCAGCGAGGAAATTATTCTCCGATAGCGGATTTGTCCTACAGATTGGGAGGGTTGATTTATTATGAAATGGAACTGATTTCCATCTGGGGGTCTAAAATTTCGGAGTGACTATTGAGTGATTCAGTGAAAGTTTGATTTAGTCTGTCGTGCAAATCTAGTGTTCCAGAGTTTGCTCAGAAGAACCTCAGATAAAGCTTAAAGTTCTTCTGTGATTTGTCTTAACAATAGTATGATCTCGTCAAATCTGGGGTCTGGTGGGGGTGGGAGCAAGAATGGTAAATGTATTATGGGTGTGGGAGGTGTACTTACATCCCATGGGTGGTAAAAGGGAGGCACATCTTCTAGGATGTTGTTGTTATATGGTGTCCTATCTGGTTCCCGCTCCATATCGGGGAGGGTGGACAGGAATTTAGAGCGGGTGTAGGAGACTATAGGTGTGTGGTGGGGATGTGGTCGTGGGAGTGATGGGTTCACAAGGGGTAGTGGTGACAATGGAGGAAAGGGGAGTGGATGTAGGAGGCGTAGTGGTGTATTGTGGGGCTGTGGTCATGGGAGTGCTAGTTTTGCAAGGGGTAATGATGACAAAGGGGGGTGATGTGTTTGTTCTAGGGGAGAATGCTGAGTTTGTTAAGGGTGTATATGCTGGGGCAGCCATAGGGGGAAAGGGCCTTATTGAGGAATCTAGTGGGGAGAGGAGCTTAATTGTAGCTAATGGTCGTGATATTGATGTGGTGGTGTGTGAGTCTGTGATGGGTGTAGATACTGGTGCAGAATGAAGGGGGTATGTCTTATGGGTGAGTCGAGCGGGGAGGGGAGAAGCATAGAGTTTAGGTGTACATATTAGTCTAGATAATAATGGAGCGTGGCTAGAGGTAGAATTTGGTGATGTGCTTGATTGTGTGCTGGTGGTGTGCGTTTCCTGGGGAGGGATTTGGGGTTTTGTCACAAGCACATGAGACTTCAAGGAAGGCAGGTCACGGACGTACAATGAAGTAATACTCCTGATATTTCAGAAACTGAGTAGTCTTTACTTTGACCCATTCCATTATAAACGCAGCTGAAATATGAAACACAGGTAATTCAAAACAATTTTGGAATTATATTAAAGATTATCATGGTTCATCAGAGCGGACTTCTCTTTTGTAGGTTTGTAATTGCTGTTTCAAGTTGTGACATTTGGTAAAGCAGCTGTTTTCCATTGAAAGGGTACATTTCTGGTATAAATTGAGGGGTTAACCATGCTTCTTTCTGTGCCTTTCTATCTCTTTCTGCACATGTACTTCCTGTGTAGGCATAGTTAGAAAATAGCATTTAAAAAACTTTTGAAATTCACAGAAGAAACCATCACTGATGACATCTCAAATGACATCGCTGATGACATCATCCACGTGATAATCTGATGCACCTCCTCATACCCTAATAAAACCTTTGATACATCCACTCTAAAATACAGACTGCCATTTTCAAAAACATAGACACAACAATACCAGTTACTATATACCCACTCACTGATTCCTGAGTCTAAACACACATCCACTCATTCACCCATACAGTCACTCATACATGCAGTCACTCATCAATACAGCACTATCATACTCACACACCTAGTCAGTCATGCAAAGAATCAATCACACTCCCATGTACTCACCTATACAGTTATACACACACCACCTCACTCATTCACACAGATGTAGCACATAGTTACTCTCTTATACAATCACTGATACAAGCACACACTCGTCTATACAGGCACTCTCACAATCACTAACTCTCACTTGCAGTCATTTATATTGACCAACACTCACATACACTGCATTTCAATAGTGTAGTTACTCACACATGTACCACTGAGACATCCATTCCCTCACCAACACACCCATACAAACACTCCCCTACCCATACAGCCCTTCATAAAGGCACATTTGAACCCATACACCCAGTGAATCACCTTCTCACACACCCCCCACCCACCCACACAGACACTCAGGCACCCATACAGATACTCAGACAACCAATCAATAACCCATATAGACACTCATTTAGCTACTCACCATCCCATGCAGCTGCTTACACACCAACTGACAGACTAATACAGACATACATACAGTTTAGTCACTAACCCACGCATTCAGTAAGACACGATTAATCAGTCACTTACTCAATCAGTCACGCACCTATTAAATCATCCATACAGGCACTTATACACCCCGCATTCTTCAATACACCTTGGCATATATATATAAAACATATTTAAACTTTATAGAAACACACAGTCACTGGATGATGTCATCAGTGATATCGTTTGAGATGTCATCAGTGATGTCATCAGTGATGTCACTGACCATGTCATTAATGATTTAATATGGGACATCAACAATGCATTGCGGGGGCGTGAGTTATAGTTAGTTTAACTAACTATAACGGCTGACTTTCTCAGGTTTTGTACGAGTGAAATGTCCAACTAACTATAACGTCCCTGAATCTTGTGGTCTTTTCAGTGATATATATATATATATATATGGCTGATTTACCTTGGGGTGAATAAATTGATTCTATGCACCAAAGTTGTGGTCCGTGCTCTATTGTTCGACAAATTGAAGTGCTAGCAGCAGTGGAGTTTTTGGAATATATATATATATATATATATCCTGAATCCTGAGATCCCTTACAGAAAATCTAAATCTTTAAAAGATTTGATCGTCAGGAGTGAATTCGTGGAGAAAAAGAAGGGTTCCTCTAATTGGTTAAAACAGAAACCAGGTTTTAAAAAATGTGCTAAATGTAAGGCATGCCAACATGGCATGAATCGAAGTAGCCTTAAAATTTTTTTAATAAAACCATTACCAAAAGGTGTTTTATGACCTGCAAAAGCAATTTTGTTGTTTACTTGTTACAATGTCCATTTCCAAAAATATATATAGGTAGTACGACTCTACCTGTTCATCAAAGAATCCTTCAAAACAGGCGAGCAATTGTCAATCAAGACAGAACTTATCCCGTCGCGAGACATTTTGAGTCCCATCACCAGAGTAACCCTGAGAGCCTGAAATATACTTGTATAGCAGAGGTCCTCAAGAGAAAGAGAGGGGGGGACAGAGAAAGGGAACTCCGTAAGCTAGAGACATATTTTATTCTGGATTTTAACTGTAAAGAACCATATGGGCTCAATGTAGAAGAGGATTTATATACATGTCTGTCTTAAGTACTGTAAAAGAATATGACCAAGAGTTGAAACATAGATTTGCACCTGTAACCATGAACTGATTGTGTTTTTAACTAGTAATATTTTTACTTTTGACAGTGGTTGTATTTTTGACACATGAATGAAATGGACCAGTGACATTAAGATAGTTCTTGCACTTTAAGAATTATTATGCATTTGCACTTTATGATAGAATTGTTCTTTTGCACTGAAAAGGGACGGAATATTGAAATGGTGAAGAGTGGGAATGTTTACAATAAGAGAGATTAATTTAGTTTACATAAGCACTTGCACTTTTAATAGAGTACTGTATTGGAAAAGAGTGAAATGTTTACAGTGAGAAAATGATCACAGTTTACATGAGCATAAGCACTTTTTTCATATATTTTGGTTTACCTAAGCATAAGCACTTTTTTATAGGGGTTAATCCCTTTCCTTATAGATATGAAGTTTTCATTGTGTGTAAATCATATGAATTGTTTGCTCCGTTCCATACTGAACTTTCAGTTTTCCTTTCTTCTTTTGGAAATGCATAATGTGTAAAAACATAGTTGCATTAGCGCTTCGCACTTTTACAAGGATCAATGAATACTGGAAAGGGCACTTGCCAAAAACACTGAAGGAATGCTTCTAATTGCGAATTCTTCTAAATAAGCACTAGCACTTTAATTGTAGAACAAATGCATATGGTAATTTATGTCGAAGTTTGAAAATTCTTTTTGAGGAATTAAAATTCCCAATTAATGTACATGGTCAAAATGGAAAAAATATAAGAAAGAAAAAATATTTTTCCCTAAGAATGCACAAATAAGAATTACTACAATGAAATGGAAAGCCTGGTGATTACTGTGAAGTAACACGTTAAAATATGGCCGCCACATTAGAGAAAATTGTGGTTTAATGGTTAACACTGTGTCCATTTTCTGTTTTTACTATCACTGTGTAGTGTATTTTAATGCGAAAAATGGTGGTAAAACATCTTGAACAAGGGAGCTTGACTCCCGAAACGCATCGATGTAGTTTGTCATTTTTAAAGAAATAAAAGGACTTTTTCAACCCTATCGTGGAGTGCCGGATGATTGTCTACTCGTATGGGATAATCCTATAATCAATATATACATATTTTCTGTCTTTTTCATCTTTGGATGTTAATTAATTTTTTGACACTTGTCATAAATCTTTACATTGTAACATGCCAAACTAAATTATGATTCATAATTCTGAAAATCTATTTATGCACTGTGCATTTAGTTGGGTCGATTTTCCAAGCAATATCTACTTGTCTTTTAAAATGCTTGTCACTCACTTAACATGGCCGCTCACATTGGTCTGTTTTCTATTTTGCTTATCACTTTTGACATGTGTTTATTGATATCACCTGTGTGTAAACCTATAAATTGGTTGAGCATTTTGGGACGCGTCATGTGAACAAGTTCCCTGGT
This sequence comes from Lissotriton helveticus, assembly GCF_964261635.1. NCBI lineage: Eukaryota > Metazoa > Chordata > Amphibia > Caudata > Salamandridae > Lissotriton > Lissotriton helveticus. The sequence goes on from NC_136061.1 coordinate 2,091,329,866, forward strand.
GGAGCGAAACGCGTCATGGATGACATTATGTCCGTCACTTTTCGTTGTATGGAATAAAATTCACTCTGCTTTTTCACTTGAAGAAAAGTTTGGAGTTCCTTTTGCTGCCTGATGCTGTGAGTGCTTTTTGAAGTCATTGGAAAGAGGTCCTAACCTGGTTTTGTCCTCGTCGTGGAGTGGCGAGCAGGAACATTATTGAATATATATATATATATATATATATATATTTTCATACTCGTACCCTCTCAGCGACGCGCCCACCATCCAGAGCCATCAAACAAGAGGAAAACGGAAGACCCAGAGTGCAGGTGAGTTCTTTTATTTCTCAGTACACCACGGCAGCATAACGTTTCGGCCTGCACAGAGGCCTTGGTCACATGACGCACCGAGAGAGTTGCGTGAATTTAAAGTGCTCGTGCATTCAAACTATTACAATTTGATTGGTTAGGTGATTTATGGGGGAGTGTCCACATTAGATTGCTGACAGCGTGTTGCGATTATTGTAGGGACACAAGATCATTCTAGTACTGCCTATTTCATTAGTAACTGTTTAAATACAATTTTATCCGAAAAATCGATAAATAGGTGACAAAGAAAATCTTATGTCATTATAAAATACATACAAAGCATTTCATATATTTACAACTATTTACACAAAACAATATCATATGCCTTAATAGCAATATTTACATATGTAATTCAATAGTTGATTGATCGGATACATAGGCTTATATGCTTTTCACCTCACCTACATGTAATACTATTTTGACTAATAGATACCAATTGGAAATCGCATGTTTTTAAGGATTGAACAATATCATTTCCACGTACTTGTCATAACTCCTCCAAACACCATAATACTGTAATATGCGAATGCATTTTGAAACAAAGGTGATTAAAAACAATAGTTTGCTAAATTATTATTTACATGCAGCCTGATGCACCTTCTGACAGGAACTAACAAATGGATATATTGTTACTCAGGGGTGACCAGTAACCTAGTTGTTTGTTTCATATACAGTTATATTGGCCACCAGTAACATAAAGTGCAAAACAAGCATAGTTATTTGTAAACTCAAACACGGATGAGCAGACAGGGAGATGGAATATTTGAGGATAACATCTATCAGGAGCTCCTATAGACACGTATGAAAATCCTCCGTGGAGTTGAGGCCATTGGGAGTCTTGCTGTCCATTTCCAGGATATACCTGGTCTCAAGTGCCCTTAGGATGCCCTCTCTATTGCCTCCTCTCCTTAAAGGACCTACAGAGTCTATGGCATAGTATCTAAGGAGTCCACTATCATTGTTGTGATGCTCCTTAAAATGCCTTGCCACCGGATATGCGGCATCATTGGTGTTGATGGCTCTAATGTGCTGGAGTACCCGTTTGTGGACCTGCAATTTGGTGCTACCAATATATTGCAGACCACATGGGCACTCCAGCACATAAACCACATATTCCGTCTTACATGTCAACTGTTTGTTAATTTTTCGCGGCACTGTGGAGAATGCTGTTAGGAACTCGGTTTTATTGAGCCCTTGCGAGCATGCCTTGCAGCTAGAGCACTTTCTAACGCCCCGACTTGCTGCTAGCCAATTTTTAGGTGGAATCACCTCCGGACTGGATTTGACTAAAGCATCCTGTAACGAGTATGCTTTTCGGAAGGTGATAATTGGTTTATTGGGCATATGTTCTCCAATTACTGGATCTAATTTGATTAAGTTCCAGTGGTGATTGATTATTTTTCTCAGTGCCGCATGTTGGCTGTTGTAGGTCCAAATAAGCCTGACTGGTTGGATACCATCGGATTTTGTGGCCCTCTGTGCTTTCTTATGGATCAGTGCAGTGCTGCGAGACAGAGCATTGGCTTTTCTGATTGCTATGTCAATAAGATTTTCCGCATAGCCTCTTTCCAGGAACCTTCGCTTACTGGCAGCCTGTGCTGCTTTACAGTGAGTGTCCGTAATACACACACGCCGAATTCTGAGCATCTCCCCATAGGGAATGCTCCGAATTAGGTGCGGCGGATGGTGACTACCTGCGTGCAGTATAGTATTGCCCGCAGTAGGCTTCCTGAAAAGTTTTGTTTCTAGTCTGTCCTGATTGACCTCCAAGGTTATATCCAGGAAGTGAGCTTCCTTCTGACTAATATGTGAAGTAAAGGACAAATTGAACGAATTTATGTTCAGGGCATCAATGAATTTTTCCGCCTCTTCATGAGTCCCCCGCCAAACCATTAGAATATCATCGATGTATCTATACCATCGTATGATATTGCGGGTACAGATCTCCCGGTGAATACCATTGAGGACCTGTCTCTCCCAGTACCCCATATGGAGACAGGCATAGCTGGGAGAGAAACAGGCCCCCATGGCAACACCTCAGACCTGCTGGTAATACTGATTTAGAAACATGAAATGGTTATGATGCAAACAGAAGCTAATCATGGTAAGCAACATTTTGTTGTGCTCGACCAATTCAATTGGTCGCTTGCCCAAGAAGAACTCAACAGCCCTTAACCCATCCGCATGCACAATGCTGGTATACAGCGATGAGACATCAAGGGTGATCAACCAATAGTCACTACTCCATTGCAGTTCATTTAATTTTCTAAGAAGGTCACTAGAATCTTGAATGTAAGATGGAAGTGCCAACACATGTTCTTGAAGAAATAAGTCAATGTATGTAGTAGCTTTTTCTAGAAGCCCCCCACACGCCGAAATGATGGGTCTTCCAGGCGGCTTGATCGCATCCTTGTGTACCTTTGGAATTAGGTACAACACGGGGGTGATAGGGTGATCATTCTTTAAACATTTGAGTTCATCCATGCTGATGAGTCCACTAGATCGCCATCCCATCAGGAGCGAATGAAAGTCTGTTTGTGCTTTCCTGAGTGAACCCACATCACAGTGTCTATAGCAGTTTGGGTCATTTAATTGGAGGTAGGCCTCCTCCATGTATAGTTTCCTGGGCCAGAGTACGATGTTACCACCCTTGTCAGATTGTCTGACGATCATGTTGTTATCCTTTTTTATTTTTTGGACTAGCTTATGATATGTATTGTTGCCCTTTTGTCTGTGAAATTTGGATTTTAGAGTTTTTACATGTAGCGCCTTCACTTGTTTGACAATGGCATCTTGAAAGATGTCTATGTTGTCGTATGGTGTAACAGGGGTAAATGTGGAACGTGGCTTAAAGTTGCTCAATCCACCACTGTGGATATTCACCATCTCCTGTGTATTCTGAGAATTTGGAGCTTCCGCTCGTAGCATTTCCAAATCCTGCATCAAGGGGATATCATTTACCACTAGCCCTGGAGTAGTCACTTCAACCACAGACTTTCTACCAACATTGCGTGATTTACTATTGGAGAAATGTTTTTGTAGCTTAAGTTTACGTGTAAACTTAAAGAGATCAATTCTTGCATCCACGTAATTAAAGCTATTGGGAGGGCTGTACGACAGGCCCTTTGATAAGATGCCAATCTCTGAGTCAGTGAAGGTAATATCAGTTAAATTTATCACAGACAGTCCATTATCCAGTGTATCAGAAAGTTTGCTTACTTGTGTCGCTTGTGTTACTTCTTTTTGTTTGTGTTCCATCTCCTGTAATTCCTTTTCTTGGGCTTTGCGTCTTGCAGTGCTTTTTCTGCGCTCTCGTCGCTTTGTGTTTGGGGTTTTCCTGGAGCTGGGATTCGGGGGCGCAAAGTTTCGCGCCTGTCCTGCCGGATACATTCCAATTCCTGTTCCAGGGTAAGTCGTGTAAACCCCAAGCGATCTGAAACTCGCGCTGCTTCTGTTTCAGACCCACTATCCATGTTGGAACTCAGATCTGTGATGCTTGAGTCATCAGGCGAGTTGGAACGCGCCTGAGCCGTTGTGCGGGCCGAGCTGTGCCCCGCTCGTAAATCCGATGCCTTGGATGCTTTAATTGCATCATACTTGCGGGCAAAGGTGAATATACGGCCTTCATTATAGTCAGTTTTATCGCGCTGGAACTTAAACGCTTTACGTTTTCGGATAACGTCCTCCTCTTTTTGTACTTTCTGCTCCATTGTTTCCCGATACTTATTGCATTCCAGTGCAATGTCCGCATTGTCTGCACATAGGTTCGTTATTTCCGCCTCAATTGCATCTATCTGTTCTTGGATTTTCAGTCTGTCACTCTCCGCATAGTGCACCAACATTGTTACCAAATGACGAGAAGAGTCCAAGCTCCATTCTGCCCAATCCTTCAGCATTGCCCGGTCCATGTATTCATAGCTTGGAGCTAGCATAACTCTCAGCCCCCTTGGTATCCGGTTCACTTCTAGATACCTGCTGAGAGAGCGATGCTCCCACCATTTAGACTGTTCCCGCTTTGAAAGTTTTTCCAATGCCTTGAATTTATCACGGAGATTGGAACCCCCAGTCACATTTGGTTCCTCAGAGGTGCTGACTGCCGGCCCCCCAGCCGGGGAGTCGTCGAAAGCTTCAAGGGCAGCAACCTCTCTCCCTTTACGTGCGCCGGCTGCCATGGCGTATACTGTGTTTTTAAATGTCAATATCGTACTCACTAAGTACGGGGATGCTGCCTCAATCGCCGCCCGTCCTATATATATATATATATATATATATATATATATATATATATATATATATATATATATATATATATTACCTACTGGCGATAGCCAGTAGGTATATATAGTTAGGATTGTTTTCCATAGGGAAATCGCAACATTCTATTGGGAATAACTTTGGCGCCGGTTGAGGAATCTTCCTGAAATTTTCCTTAACTTTGCCTCGTGGCGCTCCGCTCCTTCCCTGAAAGTTTAGGAGGGATTCGTCAAGCGGGGGCCGAGATAAAAGGGGGGTCCCAAAACGTGTTTTCCCCATGTTAATTTCCATAGGGCGGTTGGACACACTTTTAGCCCGAACGGCTGAATGGTTTTCCACCAAACTTGGCAAAATTGTAGGGACTGGTAGCCCGATGTGCCTTTGCTATGTCTCAAGATATGTGCTCCAGTGGTTTTTACGAAAATTAACTTTGAAAAAATATATATTGGGCTAGATTGGGCTATATATATGTTAGAGCCCAAATGTAGCCCAATGTAGCCCAATGTAGCCCAAAGATGGCCACCAGAGACAAAAAAAAAAAAAAATGTAGCCCAAATATCAGCCAGATGTAGCCCAACTGTAGCCCAATGACAGAATGTCCCAGAGTGTTCTAAAGAACAACTAGAGCGCTAACAGTCTTACTTATGACAAAAGTATGGCACACCTGAAGTCATCTTGATTGGAATAAAGTGTTAACACTTAAAACATTTAATTTGCAAAGGAACAAAATGAGGGGTTTCATTTTGCCATAGAAATTTTATATATATATATATTCACTGAAAAAACCATAGGTTACACACCAGTTATAGTTAGGAATTAGCATTTAAAAAACCTTTGAAATTCACTGAAAAAACCATAGTTTTCACACCAGTTATAGTTAGCTGGAAATTTTATTCGCATAAAACCATTGAAATTCCCACGTTATAGTTAGTTGGACTCACTATAACTTGCACGTCTGATAACGTCACATATTACATCACTCATGCATATATTTATGTACATGTATGAGTGAATCCATAGGTAAGTGATTAGATGTCTGTATACATCTATGAATCACTGAGTGGATTTTTAGATACTTGTATTGCTGTGACAATGGATTTAAATATGATACTCTGTATTTTACAAACAGTGATGAAAAATTGTAATAGTGTATGAAAAGGTGTATGTGATTGTCACGTAGATGATGTCATCAGTGATGTCATTTGAGATGTCATCAGTGATGTCACTGACCATGTCATGAATGATCTAATATGTGACATCATCAGCAGTGGATTGCGGGTGCGCAAAATATGGTTAGTACAACTAACTATATAGGAGCAATTTCATTGGTTTTGTATGTGTAAAATGTCCAGCTAACTATAACACCACTAAAACTTATAGTTTTTTGAGTGAATTTCAAAGGTTTTTTAAAAACGAATTCCTAACTATATAACTCCTGAAACCTATGTTTTTTTCAGTGAATATATATATATATATATATATATATATATATATATATATATATATATATATATATATATATATATATATATATTATATATATATATATATATATATATATATATTACCTACTGGCGATAGCCAGTAGGTATATATAGTTAGGATTTTTTTCCTATGGGATTTTTGAAAATTCTATGTCGAATAACTTTGGCGTTTGAGGACAGAATTGGCTGAAATTTTCAGGAAAATGGAACATTTTGTTTCTGAGCAGCCCCTGAAAATTTGGGGGGGTTTCGTCAAGGGGGGGCCGAGAAAAAAGGGGGGTCCCAAAACGTGTTTTTCCCATGCAATTTTCCATAGGGCGGTTGGCCTCACTTTTAGCCCGAACGGCTGAATGGATTTACACCAAACTTGGCAAAATTGTAGGGACTGGTAGCCCGATGTGCCTTTGCTATGTCTCAAGATATAGGCTCCAGTGGTTTTTACGAAAATTAACTTTGAAAAATATATATTGGGCTACATTGGGCTATATATATGTTGGAGCCCAAATGTAGCCCAATGTAGCCCAATGTAGCCCAAAGATGGCCACCAGAGACAAACAAAAACAAATGTAGCCCAAATATCAGCCAGATGTAGCCCAACTATAGCCCAATGACAGAATGTCCCAGAGTGTTCTAAAGAACAACTAGAGTGCTAACAGTCCTACTTATTACAAAGGTATGGCACACCTGAAGCCATCTTGATTGGAATAAAGTGGTAACTCTTAAAACATTTCATTTAAAAAGGAACAAAATGAGGGGGTTCATTTTGCCATAGAAAGTATGATTAGCGAATAATGACGAAATCCCGCATACCATCAGTCCGCAAAAAAAATCCTGCATGTACTATTAGGCCGCAAATTAAAATAACGAAAACTTTTAGAACGAATATGCCTTTAGCATACACTAAACAACTAAACTACCCTAAACCCTAAAACACTACCCCCAGCATGACCCTACACTACACAAACAGTACAACACTACCCTAAACCCTAAAACACTACCCCCAGCATGACCCTACACTACACAAACACTACAACACTACCCTAAACCCTAAAACACTACCCCCAGCATGACCCTACACTACGCAAACACTACAACACTACCCAAAACCCTAAAACACTACACCCCAGCATGACCCTACACTACGCAAACACTACAACACTACCCTAAACCCTAAAACACTACCCCCAGCATGGCCCTACACTACACAAACACTACAACACAACCCTAAACCCTAAAACACTACCCCCAGCATGACCCTACACTACACAAACACTACAACACTACCCTAAACCCTAAAACACTACCCCCAGCATGACCCTACACTACACAAACACTACAACACAACCCTAAACCCTAAAACACTACACCCCAGCATGACCCTACACTATGCAAACACTACAACACTACCCTAAACCCTAAAACACTACCCCCAGCATGACCCTACACTACGCAAACACTACAACACTACGCAAAACCCTAAAACACTACACCCCAGCATGACCCTACACTACACAAACACTACAACACTACCCTAAACCCTAAAATACTACCCCCAGCATGACCCTACACTACACAAACACTACAACACTACCCTAAACCCTAAAACACTACCCCCAGCATGACCCTACACTACGCAAACACTACAACACTACCCTAAACCCTAAAACACTACCCCCAGCATGACCCTACACTACGCAAACACTACAACACTACCCAACACCCTAAAACACTACACCCCAGCATGACCCTACACTACGCAAACACTACAACACTACCCTAAACCCTAAAACACTACCCCAGCATGACCCTACACTACGCAAACATTACAACACTACCCTAAACCCTAAAACACTACCCCCAGCATGACCCTACACTACGCAAACACTACAACACTACCCAAAACCCTAAAACACGACACCCCAGCATGACCCTACACTACGCAAACATTACAACACTACCCTAAACCCTAAAACACTACCCCCAGCATGACCCTACACTACGCAAACACTACAACACTACCCTAAACCCTAAAACACTACACCCAGCATGACCCTACACTACGCAAACACTACAACACTACCCTAAACCCTAAAACACTACCCCCAGCATGACCCTACACTACGCAAACACTACAACACTACCCAAAACCCTAAAACACTACACCCCAGCATGACCCTACACTACGCAAACACTACAACACTACCCTAAACCCTAAAACACTACCCCCAGCATGACCCTACACTACGCAAACACTACAACACTACCCTAAACCCTAAAACACTACCCCCAGCATGACCCTACACTACGCAAACACTACAACACTACCCAAAACCCTAAAACACTACACCCCAGCATGACCCTACACTACGCAAACACTACAACACTACCCTAAACCCTAAAACACTACACCCCAGCATGACCCTACACTACGCAAACACTACAACACTACCCAAAACCCTAAAACACTACCCCCAGCATGACCCTACACTACACAAACACTACAACACTACCCTAAACCCTAAAACACTACCCCCAGCATGACCCTACACTACACAAACACTACAACACAACCCTAAACCCTAAAACACTACCCCCCAGCATGACCCTACACTACGCAAACACTACAACACTACCCTAAACCCTAAAACACTACCCCCAGCATGACCCTACACTACGCAAACACTACAACACTACGCAAAACCCTAAAACACTACACCCCAGCATGACCCTACACTACGCAAACACTACAACACTACCCTAAACCCTAAAACACTACCCCCAGCATGACCCTACACTACACAAACACTACAACACTACCCTAAACCCTAAAACACTACCCCCAGCATGACCCTACACTACGCAAACACTACAACACTACCCTAAACCCTAAAACACTACCCCCAGCATGACCCTACACTACGCAAACACTACAACACTACCCAAAACCCTAAAACACTACACCCCAGCATGACCCTACACTACGCAAACACTACAACACTACCCTAAACCCTAAAACACTACCCCCAGCATGACCCTACACTACACAAACATTACAACACAACCCTAAACCCTAAAACACTACCCCAGCATGACCCTACACTACACAAACACTACAACACTACCCAAAACCCTAAAACACTACACCCCAGCATGACCCTACACTACACAAACATTACAACACTACCCTAAACCCTAAAACACTACCCCCAGCATGACCCTACACTACGCAAACACTACAACACTACCCTAAACCCTAAAACACTACCCCCAGCATGACCCTACACTACGCAAACACTACAACACTACCCTAAACCCTAAAACACTACCCCCAGCATGACCCTACACTACGCAAACACTACAACACTACGCAAAACCCTAAAACACTACCCCCCAGCATGACCCTACACTACGCAAACACTACAACACTACCCTAAACCCTAAAACACTACCCCCAGCATGACCCTACACTACGCAAACACTACAACACTACGCAAAACCCTAAAACACTACACCCCAGCATGACCCTACACTACGCAAACACTACAACACTACCCTAAACCCTAAAACACTACCCCAGCATGACCCTACACTACACAAACACTACAACACTACCCTAAACCCTAAAACACTACCCCCAGCATGACCCTACACTACGCAAACACTACAACACTACCCTAAACCCTAAAACACTACCCCCAGCATGACCCTACACTACGCAAACACTACAACACTACCCAAAACCCTAAAACACTACACCCCAGCATGACCCTACACTACGCAAACACTACAACACTACCCTAAACCCTAAAACACTACCCCCAGCATGACCCTACACTACACAAACATTACAACACAACCCTAAACCCTAAAACACTACCCCAGCATGACCCTACACTACACAAACACTACAACACTACCCAAAACCCTAAAACACTACACCCCAGCATTACCCTACACTACGCAAACATTACAACACTACCCTAAACCCTAAAACACTACCCCCAGCATGACCCTACACTACGCAAACACTACAACACTACCCTAAACCCTAAAACACTACCCCCAGCATGACCCTACACTACGCAAACACTACAACACTACGCAAAACCCTAAAACACTACACCCCAGCATGACCCTACACTACGCAAACACTACAACACTACCCTAAACCCTAAAACACTACCCCCAGCATGACCCTACACTACGCAAACACTACAACACTACCCTAAACCCTAAAACACTACCCCCAGCATGACCCTACACTACACAAACACTACAACACTACCCTAAACCCTAAAACACTACCCCCAGCATGACCCTATTATTATTATTTTTTTATTTATTATATTTATATTGCGCACAGCTACCCGTAATGGGTTTCCCGGCGCCAGGGACAGACTGAAGAAGAAGACAGGTAATTGCTGAGTAAAGAGTACACAGAGCAGTGATCAGTTAAACAACAAAGTTTTCAATTTTTTGCGAAAAATAAGAAGATTAGTCTCCATTTTTAGCGCCAGTGGGAGAGCATTCCACATCTTCGGCCCCAAATGGGCAAATGAGCGGCCACCCATTTTTGCCAAACGAATTCTGGGAACTACAAGATTGGCTTGGTTAGAGGACCTGAGAGAACGACAAGGCTGATAATCCTGAACAAGATTATGCAAATAAGTCGGGGCAGAGCCCTGGCGAATCTTGAACAGAAAACATAGAGTTTTGAAAGCCACGCGGTCAGGAATTTTTAACCAATGAAGGTCACACAGGGCTTGCGTAGCAGACATTCTATGTGGGACATTGCACAACAGGCGGGCAGCTGAGTTCTGCACAACCTGGAGAACATTCATAGTGGCTTTATCGGCTCCCAAATAAAGCACATTACCGTAGTCGATACGGGACATTACCAGAGCCTGAACAACCATTCGACGAGTGGACTCAGGCAACATCCATAGGATCTTCTGCAACCAGCGTAAGGTGTTAAAGCAGATTGCAGCGACCTTAGTTGCCTGCTGTCGCATCGAAAGTTTCTCGTCGATTAGAAAGCCGAGGTTACGAGCAACTGGCACGGGGGTAGGCAATGGACCCATAACACAGGGCCAGTGTTTGGAGCCCCACAGATCTTTATGCTTGCCAAGTATAATAACCTCGGTCTTTTCACCGTTAAGTTTTAACAGATTGGCCTGCATCCAGGCAGCTACCCGAGAAAGGCCGATTTTAAGGGCAGAGGTATCCTGGTCCCTGCTGCCAGACAAGGAAAACACAATCTGCGTATCGTCTGCATATGAATATATGGACAGACCGGCGTCCTCAACGATGGAAGCAAGGGGTCTGATGTAAATATTGAACAACAGAGGGCTCAATATAGACCCCTGAGGGACGCCGTATGCAGATGAACAAATTGCCGATTCAGCTTTGTTTGAAAAAACCTGGAATGTACGCTCATTTAGAAATGAGGCCAACCAGGCAAGCGCCGATCCAGCAACACCGAGGGAGCGAAGGGACTCCAATAGAATAGAATGCGACACGGTATCAAAAGCCGCGCTTAAATCCAAAAGGATAAGCGCAAAGGTCTCACCGCTGTCGATACCGTGTCGGAGTCGCTCAGTCACCCCCAGAAGTGCGGATTCGGTGGAATAGTTAGCGCGAAAACCTGATTGGGATGGATGAAGGTATCCTGTTTTTTGAACAAACTCATTTAGCTGGATGTTAATATGGCGTTCTAGTATTTTAGAACAAGCTGGCAGCAGGGATATAGGCCTGAAGTTGGCCAGGTTAGTAATGTCCACACCAGATTTTTTTTGTAGGGGAACGACCATGGCATGTTTCCAAACCTGTTCAACACGCGATTCACTGAGGGAGATGTTGAGTAACCTCATTAAAAATCTACGTGGTTCAAGGTCGAGTTGCTTTAGAATCTTCATGGGGACAGGGTCCCGAGGAGAGCCTGACCTGATGCTTTTTAGGCATGATAGAAAGGAAGCATCATCAAATAATTTCCAGTTGTACAGAAACTCAGTGGGAGGAGCAGGGACATTACAATAAATGCCTAGCAAGGAAGAATCCATAGAGGGTGAAATAGAAGCTAGGGATTGGTGAATGCCCTCAACCTTCGATACAAAAAAGTCCGCAATGCTATTACAGTGTTTACCATCTAGAGCCGGCGACGCAGGAACAGTGTCAGCACCTGTAAGTTTCTTTACAGTGGAAAAAAGAGTCCGAGGACAATTCTGCACTGAGGTGATGGTAGAGGTAATGTAAGCAGCTTTGGCCCGTTTACAATTGGCATGATAAGCCTTTAGCCCATCTTTGTAAATCAGTTTAGAGGGAGCGGAGTAGGACTGTCTCCACTTCCTCTCCAGAGCTTTACATTTAACACGTTGGGTTTTTAACTCATCCGAGTACCAAGGTGCTGGGGGACGCAAGGATCGAAATTTGCTGCCAGTACAAGGAGCATAAATAGATACTGCATCAGTTAACCACTTGAAAATAGGGGTATTCAAATTTTGCTCAGTATTGCTGAGAGAAGGAATAGTCTCAGTTAGATGCAGATTAAAAGCAGCTATGTCAATCCTGTCCCATCGATGTGAAGGTTTAGTTTCCTCTACGTGATCATTAGCTATAAAAAGACCGGATGGTAACACAAAAAGTACAGCGTAATGGTCGGACCAAACCAGCGGGCGTGCCGGATGCGAACAGTCAAATGGAATAGTAGAAATGACTGGATCCAGCAAATGGCCGGCAAGATGAGTAGCTCCAGTATTATAAAGTTTGAGGTTAAAGACCTCAAGATCAGACAAAAATGATTTAGTGAGGGAATTATTGACATCATCTAGATGGATATTTAAATCACCAAGTATGGTGAAATTATTTGATTTCAAAAGTATAGTAGATAGACAATCCACGAGCAAAGGAATCCAAGAAGCAGCATTCCCCGGTGGCCGATAAATTAACAGGCCAGAAAGCGTCAGTCGGGGATTGATCATGAGTTTAAATAATGCAGCTTCACTACCTGGGAGATGTAACGCCTCCAGTTTACATTGGTAGGTGGATTTGAAAATAATAGCAATTCCACCTCCTTTACCTGAGGGTCTATCCTGATGTACCATAACATAGTTAGGTGGAATCGCTGCGGCGATATCTGGACCTGAACTGCCATGAATCCAGGTCTCGGTCAAAAATAAGGCGTCCGGCGATTCCTCAATTATGAAATCATAAATGTCAAGTTTATTCTTAGGAAGCGATCTACAATTTAAGCTCCAAAAGTGGAGCAAGGAGGGAGGAGAAATACCACCCTTCTTAGGCTTCCTTTTCCCCCTACAGTGTTTAATGTACTGTTGAGTTTTGGAGAGCTGCATTTTGCCAGTGGAAAAACCACAGCCGGAACATACAAAATTGTGGCAAGGCAGGATACATGTGGCACAGTCAATGGAAATACGGGGTCTCATTGAGTGGAGAATTGCAGATGGATACATAACATAGCTATTCCGGTTTAACGTACCTGAAGTCACGTTGGCAAACATTAGCCCGTCCTGCAGCCCGTCCTCAGCGCGGACGGGCGCAGACGGGCAGGACTCAGGCACGACTCCGGCTAAGCGAGGGCGACCCATCTGCGCGTCCCGCTGCGCGGTAGAGGAGAGCTTTAAATAGGCCCTCCAAGCCCAGCGCGATCGTGAGGGCGGTCCAAGATGGCGCCCGTTAAAGTTGAAAGTTGCCCAATCTAAGATGGCTCCTGGGCAAAGCAACCCCCGGGACCCGGACTCGCCAAAACGGCGATGTTTGTTCCGTTATATGCGGTGAGAGGGATGGGAGAATGGAAAGCCCAGCCTAATCCCGCTAAAATGAGCAAAAACGATTTAAAAATAAGCAAATTATAAGAAAAGGTAGAACAAGTTAAAATATGACCAGCGCTAGCAGCAGCGCATGCGCAATGGAGGCGTACCTGTCAAGGCAGAAATAAAGGTAGGCTCGCCTTAAATAGGCCCTCCAAGCCCAGCGCGATCGTGAGGGCGGTCCAAGATGGCGCCCGTTAAAGTTGAAAGTTGCCCAATCTAAGATGGCTCCTGGGCAAAGCAACCCCCGGGACCCGGACTCGCCAAAACGGCGATGTTTGTTCCGTTATATGCGGTGAGAGGGATGGGAGAATGGAAAGCCCAGCCTAATCCCGCTAAAATGAGCAAAAACGATTTAAAAATAAGCAAATTATAAGAAAAGGTAGAACAAGTTAAAATATGACCAGCGCTAGCAGCAGCGCATGCACAATGGAGGCGTACCTGTCAAGGCAGAAATAAAGGTAGGCTCGCCTTAAATAGGCCCTCCAAGCCCAGCGCGATCGTGAGGGCGGTCCAAGATGGCGCCCGTTAAAGTTGAAAGTTGCCCAATCTAAGATGGCTCCTGGGCAAAGCAACCCCCGGGACCCGGACTCGCCAAAACGGCGATGTTTGTTCCGTTATATGCGGTGAGAGGGATGGGAGAATGGAAAGCCCAGCCTAATCCCGCTAAAATGAGCAAAAACGATTTAAAAATAAGCAAATTATAAGAAAAGGTAGAACAAGTTAAAATATGACCAGCGCTAGCAGCAGCGCATGCGCAATGGAGGCGTACCTGTCAAGGCAGAAATAAAGGTAGGCTCGCCTTAAATAGGCCCTCCAAGCCCAGCGCGATCGTGAGGGCGGTCCAAGATGGCGCCCGTTAAAGTTGAAAGTTGCCCAATCTAAGATGGCTCCTGGGCAAAGCAACCCCCGGGACCCGGACTCGCCAAAACGGCGATGTTTGTTCCGTTATATGCGGTGAGAGGGATGGGAGAATGGAAAGCCCAGCCTAATCCCGCTAAAATGAGCAAAAACGATTTAAAAATAAGCAAATTATAAGAAAAGGTAGAACAAGTTAAAATATGACCAGCGCTAGCAGCAGCGCATGCGCAATGGAGGCGTACCTGTCAAGGCAGAAATAAAGGTAGGCTCGCCTTAAATAGGCCCTCCAAGCCCAGCGCGATCGTGAGGGCGGTCCAAGATGGCGCCCGTTAAAGTTGAAAGTTGCCCAATCTAAGATGGCTGCTGGGCAAAGCAACCCCCGGGACCCGGACTCGCCAAAACGGCGATGTTTGTTCCGTTATATGCGGTGAGAGGGATGGGAGAATGGAAAGCCCAGCCTAATCCCGCTAAAATGAGCAAAAACGATTTAAAAATAAGCAAATTATAAGAAAAGGTAGAACAAGTTAAAATATGACCAGCGCTAGCAGCAGCGCATGCGCAATGGAGGCGTATCCTACACTACACAAACACTACAACACAACCCTAAACCCTAAAACACTACCCCCCAGCATGACCCTACACTACGCAAACACTACAACACTACCCTAAACCCTAAAACACTACCCCCAGCATGACCCTACACTACGCAAACACTACAACACCACGCAAAACCCTAAAACACTACACCCCAGCATGACCCTACACTACGCAAACACTACAACACTACCCTAAACCCTAAAACACTACCCCCAGCATGACCCTACACTACACAAACACTACAACACTACCCTAAACCCTAAAACACTACCCCCAGCATGACCCTACACTACGCAAACACTACAACACTACCCTAAACCCTAAAACACTACCACCAGCATGACCCTACACTACGCAAACACTACAACACTACCCAAAACCCTAAAACACTACACCCCAGCATGACCCTACACTACGCAAACACTACAACACTACCCTAAACCCTAAAACACTACCCCCAGCATGACCCTACACTACACAAACATTACAACACAACCCTAAACCCTAAAACACTACCCCAGCATGACCCTACACTACACAAACACTACAACACTACCCAAAACCCTAAAACACTACACCCCAGCATGACCCTACACTACGCAAACATTACAACACTACCCTAAACCCTAAAACACTACCCCCAGCATGACCCTACACTACGCAAACACTACAACACTACCCTAAACCCTAAAACACTACCCCCAGCATGACCCTACACTACGCAAACACTACAACACTACGCAAAACCCTAAAACACTACACCCCAGCATGACCCTACACTACGCAAACACTACAACACTACCCTAAACCCTAAAACACTACCCCCAGCATGACCCTACACTACGCAAACACTACAACACTACCCAAAACCCTAAAACACTACACCCCAGCATGACCCTACACTACGCAAACACTACAACACTACCCTAAACCCTAAAACACTACCCCCAGCATGACCCTACACTACGCAAACACTACAACACTACCCTAAACCCTAAAACACTACCCCCAGCATGACCCTACACTACGCAAACACTACAACACTACCCTAAACCCTAAAACACAACCCCCAGCATGACCCTACACTACGCAAACACTACAACACTACCCTAAACCCTAAAACACTACCCCCAGCATGACCCTACACTACGCAAACACTACAACACTACCCTAAACCCTAAAACACTACCCCCAGCATGACCCTACACTACGCAACAACTACAACACTACCCTAAACCCTAAAACACTACACCCCAGCATGACCCTACACTACGCAAACACTACAACACTACCCTAAACCCTAAAACACTACCCCCAGCATGACCCTACACTACGCAAACACTACAACACTACCCTAAACCCTAAAACACTACACCCAGCATGACCCTACACTACGCAAACACTACAACACTACCCTAAACCCTAAAACACTACCCCCCAGCATGACCCTACACTACGCAAACACTACCCTAAACCCTAAAACACTACCCCCAGCATGACCCTACACTACGCAAACACTACAACACTACCCAAAACCCTAAAACACTACCCCCAGCATGACCCTACACTACGCAAACACTACAACACTACCCTACACCCTAAAACACTACCCCCAGCATGACCCTACACTACGCAAACACTACAACACTACCCTAAACCCTAAAACACTAGCCCCAGCATGACCCTACACTACGCAAACACTACAACACAACCCTAAACCCTAAAACACTACCCCCAGCATGACCCTACACTAAACAACCACCACAACTCTACACTACACTAACACAACACTACACTACACAACACTACACTACACAATCACTAACCCACGAAAAAATGAACACAAACCCACTTACCTCTCTCGTCATCGTGGTTTTCACAACGCAAATGCATTTACCATACATGCCTTTAAAATGTAATTCTTTGTAAAGGCATGCGCGATAAATGCACATGCGTTTTGAAAAAATGCGGGATAATGGTATGCGAGGTCAATGAGCTTGCGGGATAATGGTATGCGGACTGAAAGTCTGCGGGATAAAAAATGCGTGAAAATGGCTGCAAACCATGATTAGCAGCAGACTTCCCTGGTGAGCACTAGCTTTACTACAGTGATCTAATGAGCAACTAGAGTGCTAACATTCAGAATTTATGGCAAATGTGTGACACATCTGAATGCCTTCTTGATAGAACCAAAGTAAACAAGCATTGAAAATGCAATAGATCTCGCCCTCGTTTAAGTTAAAGCCATTCTGTTTTTAATGAGGTGGCTTTTTAGCTTTGCTTTTATTAGTGTTTTTAAAACTTTCATGTAAATAACATGCATATGTATGCATATATGTATATGTATGCATGCATTTATATTTATATAGATATGCAGATTATATATGTTTATATATGTATATTACCTACTGGCGATAGCCAGTGGGTATATATAGTTAGGATTTTTTCTCTATGGGATTTCTGAAAATTCTATGTCTAATAACTTTGGCGTTTGTGAACGGAATTGGCTGACCTTTTCAGGAAAATGGCACATTTTGTTTCTGAGCAGCCCCTAAAAATTTGGGGGGGTTTTGTCAAGGGGGGGCCGAGAAAAAAGGGGGGTCCCAAAACGCGTTTTTCACATTCATTTTTCCATAGGGCGGTTGGACTCACTTTTAGCTCGAACGGCTGAATAGATTTACATGAAACTTGGCAAAATTGTAGATATGGTTTGCCCGACGTGCCTTTGCTATGTCTCAATATATGTGCTCCAGTGGATTTTGAGAAATTAACGTTTAAAAAAATATATATATCTGTGACAGCGCTCCAGTTAGCGCCCCGGTTCGCGTACCTGACGCGTAACGGAACTTCGCGAAGCGAAGCTGATTGGCTCTCCGGTGTCTGTCAACATTCTAAACAGTCCGGAGCGGCCGCCATCTTGTCTCTCGGTAGGATCGAGAGACAAGATGTGGTGAAAAACGAAGGGGGAAATGAAGGAAAGGGGGCAAGGTAGACCCCTCCTGACCCCCTAGGATTGATGAGGGGGATATTAAAGTGCCCCGCGGGGCAAAAAATATTATTTTTTTTTTTTTTTCGATTTTACGCCGTAGAGGCGCGTCCCGGGCAGCTAACCGGGCAGCTAACCGGCAGCGTAGCTGTCAACATTGTAAACAGTCCGGAGCGGCCGCCATCTTGTCTCTCGGTAGGTTCGAGAGACAAGATGTGGTGAAAAAAGAAGGGGGAAATGAAGGAAAGGGGGCAAGGTAAACCCCTCCTGACCCCCTAGGGTTGATGAGTGGGATATTAAAGTCCCCCGCAATTTTTCGCGGTAGAGGCGCTTCCCGGTACGTGAACCGGGCAGCTAACCGGCAGCGTAACGGGAGTCCACCATCTTGTGTTTTTGGAGCGTCCGGTTCACGTACCGGGTAGCGTCCCGGTAAGCGTAACAAGGGGAAAACCAAGAGAAACAGTAAAAAAAAATGAAGGGAATAGATTTCCAGCAAACTTGGCAAAATTGTAGGGATTGTTTGTTTGATGTGCCTTTGCAAGGCCTCAAGATATGTGCACGTGTGGATTTTGTCTAATTAAGGTTAAAAAAAACATATATATCTGTAAGCGTGCTCCGGCACGCTTGCGTTACGGGTTTTGTTTGCGCTGCAGAGCCGATACGTCATGGTTATGCGACGCGTCATGAGGCGTCTCACGTGGCTACGTGATACGTCACGTAATAAAGAATATATTTTACAGCTATAGATATTAGCTTTTAAAAAACCAATGAAATTCACAGAAAAAACCATAGGTTATAGACCATATATAGTTAGGAATTTGCATGTCATCAGTGATGTCATCAGTGATGTCACTGACCATGTCATGAATGATGTAATATGTGACATCATCAGCAGTGGATTGCGGGTGCGCGATATATAGTTAGTGCAACTAACTATATATGGAATTTCATTGGTTTTATGTCAATAAAATGTCCAGCTAACTATATATGGTCTCTAACCTATGGTTTTTTCAGTGAATTTTCAAGGTTTTGTAAATGCAAATTCCTAACTATATATGGTCTATAACCTATGGTTTTTTCCAGTGAATATATATATATATATATATATATATAGATATTACCTACTGACGGTCACCAGTAGGTATATATAGTTAGGATTTTTTTGAATAGGGATTTCTGAAAATTCTATGTTGAATAACTTTGGCGTTAATGGACGGAATTTGCTGAAATTTTCAGGAAAATGGCACATTTTGTTTCTGAGCGTCCCCTGAAAGTTTGGGGGGGGTTTCGTCAAGCGGGGGCCGAGAAAAAAGGGGGGTCCCAAAACGTGTTTTTAACATTGAGTTTTCCATAGGGCGGTTGGACTCACTTTTAACTCGAACGGCTGAATGGATTTCCACAAAACTTGGCAAAATTGTAGGGACTGGTAGCCCGATGTGCCTTTGCTATGTCTCAAGATATATGCTCCAGTGGTTTTTACGAAAATTAACTTTGAAAAATATATATTGGGCTACATTGGGCTATATATATGTTAGAGCCCAAATGTAGCCCAATGTAGCCCAATGTAGCCCAAAGATGGCCACCAGAGACAAAAAAAAACAAATGTAGCCCAAATATCAGCCAGATGTAGCCCAGTGACAGAATGTCCCAGAGTGTTCTAAAGAACAACTAGAGCGCTAACAGTCTTACTTATGACAAAAGTATGGCACACCTGAAGTCATCTTGATTGGAATAAAGTGTTAAAACTTAAAACATTTAATTTGCAAAGGAACAAAATGAGGGGGTTCATTTTGCCATAGAAATTATGATTAGTGCTGAAGAAAGAAAAATTAGGGCACATTTTGAGTGACTTCTCAAATCCTCTTATATTTCATAAAAAAATATTCTGATATGCAGTCTCCCAAGATGGCCACCAGAGACAAAAGAGCCCAAATGTAGCCCAAATATCAGCCAGATGTAGCCCAACTATAGCCCAATGACAGAATGTCCCAGAGTGTTCTAAAGAACAACTAGTACGCTAACAGTCTTACTTATGACAAAAGTATGGCACACCTGAAGTCATCTTGATTGGAATAAAGTGGTAACACTTAATACATTTAATTTGAAAAGGAACAAAATGAGGGGTTTCATTTTGCCATAGAAATGTTATATATATATATATATATATATATATTACCTACTGGCGGTCGCCAGTAGGTATATATAGTTAGGATTTTTTTGAATAGGGATTTCTGAAAATTCTATGTTGAATAACTTTGGCGTTGATGGACGGAATTGGCTGAAATATTCAGGAAAATGGCACATTTTGTTTCTGAGCGTCCCCTGAAAGTTTGGGGGGGTTTCGTCAAGCGGGGGCCGAGAAAAAGGGGGGTCCCAAAACGTGTTTTTAACATTGAGTTTTCCATAGGGTGGTTGGACTCACTTTTAACTCGAACGGCTGAATGGATTTCCACAAAACTTGGCAAAATTGTAGGGACTGGTAGCCCGATGTGCCTTTGCTATGTCTCAAGATATATGCTCCAGTGGTTTTTACGAAAATTAACTTTGAAAAATATATATTGGGCTATATATATGTTAGAGCCCAAATGTAGCCCAATGTAGCCCAATGTAGCCCAATGTAGCCCAATGTAGCTCAAAATTGGCCACCAGAGACAAAAAAAAACAAATGTAGCCCAAATATCAGCCAGATGTAGCCCAACTATAGCCCAGTGACAGAATGTCCCAGAGTGTTCGAAAGAACAACTAGAGCGCTAACAGTCTTACTTATGACAAAAGTATGGCACACCTGAAGTCATCTTGATTGGAATAAAGTGTTAACACTTAAAACATTTAATTTGCAAAGGAACAAAATGAGGAGGTTCATTTTGCCATAGAAATTATGATTAGTGCTGAAGAAAGAAAAATTAGGGCACATTTTGAGTGACTTCTCAAATCCTCTTATATTTCATTAAAACGATTCTGATATGCAGTCTCCCAAGATGGCCACCAGAGACAAAAGAGCCCAAATGTAGCCCAAATATCAGCCAGATGTAGCCCAACTATAGCCCAATGACAGAATGTCCCAGAGTGTTCTAAAGAACAACTAGAACGCTAACAGTCTTACTTATGACAAAAGTATGGCACACCTGAAGTCATCTTGATTGGAATAAAGTGGTAACACTTAATACATTTAATTTGAAAAGGAACAAAATGAGGGGTTTCATTTTGCCATAGAAATGCTATATATATATATATATATATATATATATATATATATATATATATATATATATTACCTACTGGCGGTCGCCAGTATGTATATATAGTTAGGATTTTTTTAAATAGGGATTTCTGAAAATTCTATGTTGAATAACTTTGGCGTTGATGGACGGAATTGGCTGAAATTTTCAGGAAAATGGCACATTTTGTTTCTGAGCGTCCCCTGAAAGTTTGGGGGGGTTTTGTCAAGCGGGGGTTGAGAAAAAAGGGGGTCCTAAAACGTGTTTTTAACATTGAGTTTTCCATAGGGCGGTTGAACTCACTTTTAGCTTGAACGGCTGAATGGATTTCTATGAAACTTGGCAAAATTGTAGAGACTGCTTGCCCGATGTGCCTTTGCTAGGTCTCAAGATATGTGCTCCAGTGGATTTTGAGAAATTAACGTTAAAAAAACATATATATATATCTGTGACAGCGTCCCGGTTAGCGCCCCGGTTCGCGTACGGAACTTCGCGAGGAGAAGCGGATTGGCTCTCCGGTGACTGTCAACATTCTAAACAGTCCGGAGCGGCCGCCATCTTGTCTCTCGGTAGGATCGAGAGACAAGAGGTGGAAATAAACGAAGGGGGAAATGAATGAAAGGGGGCAAGGTAGACCCCTCCTGACCCCCTAGGATTGATGTGGGGGCTATTAAAGGGCCCCGCGGGGCAAAAAAATAAAATAATTTTTTTTCGATTTTTCGCGGTGGAAGCGCTACCTGGTACGCGAACCGGGTAGCTCACCGTTAGCGTAACGGGAGTCCGCCATCTTGTGTTTCGGACGAATTTAGTCACAAGATGGAGGATAAACAATGTTGGGAATGGGTATAAGGGGGCATGGGAGACATATCTTGACCCCCTAGGTTTTCTGAGGGTTACTGAGGAGGCCCATATATGTAAAAAAAAAAAGCGTAACAAGGGGAAAACCAAGGGAAATAGTAAAATAATATTTTAGAGTGCTTTGAGGTAGGGTAGCTCTGAATAGAGCTGTTGTGTTGTGTGGGTGATGTAAGTACCAACATGTAGGTACCAATGAAGAGTCTAAAATTCAATGTACACCGTCTCCTCTGTAGATATTTTGTATGTTCTAATATGGGTTATTTAAATGTAAATGTGTGGAAAAGTACTTCATGCTTTAAAGCAATTGTATTTTTGAACTGATTGTTCTTTCCTCTTAGTCCTCCTCTTTGGTTTTTTTCCCCACACTCTTCTTCAGCATGATAGTTGATAAATTTGTTCCCTCAAAAAATGTATATACATAAAAAAAATATATTAAATACATATAAAATATATTTTTCCTTTAAAAGAAGAATACATTTTACAGCTTTTGATATTTGCTATTAAAAAAACCATTGAAATTCACTGAAAAAACCATAGGTTATAGACCATATATAGTTAGGAATTAGCATTTACAAAACCTTGAAAATTCACTGAAAAAACCATAGGTTATAGACCATATATAGTTATGAATTAGCATTTACAAAACCTTATTTTACTCACACAAAACCATTGAAATTCGCATATATAGTTAGTTGCACTAACTATATATCGCGCACCCGCATTCCACTGCTGATCATGTCACATATTACATCATTCATGACATGGTCAGTGACATCACTGATGACATCACTGATGACATCTCAAATGACATCACTGATGACATCACTGATGACAACATCCAGTGACTGTATGTTTCTGTAAAGTTAAAATATGTCTTACATATTGAAGAATGAGTGGATGTATAAGTGTCTGGATGAAGGATTTAGTAGGTGCATGACTGACTGTATGAGTGAGTGATTAAATGTGTCTCACTGAGTGCATGGGTTAGTGACTAAACTGTCTTAAGTTGTGCATCATTATGTCTGTTGTTCTGTAAACTGCTGCATGTGTTGATCAGTAGCTATATGAGTAACTATATGGGTTATTTATTGGTTGCCCAAGTATTTGTATGGGAGACTGAGTGAGTGTGTGGGTGGCTGGGAGGTGTATGGCTCTGTGCATAGATGTGTGAGCAGTTGATTCACTAGATGTATGGGTTCAAAAGTGCATGTGGAAACAGCTGTATGGGCGGTTGACTGTGTGCATGAGTGTATTGGTGAGTGAATGGATATCTCAGTGCTACATGTCAAAGTAAGTACATATGTAAAACACAGTACATGTGAGAGTTGACATATATAAATAACTGTGCATAAGAGCCAGTGAATGTGTGAGTGGCTGTATGGATCATTGTGAACTTGTATCAGGGATTGTATAAGAGAGTAAATATGTGTTAGTATATGTTTGAATAAGTAAGGTGTGTATAACTGTATAGTTGAGGAAATGGAGTTGTGATTGATTCTTTGCATGACTGACTAGGTGTGTGAGTAACTCCATGGATGAGTGACAGCCTGTGAGTGTCTGTTTACACTGAGTGTATCTAAGGTTATATTAGAGTCTGAAGAGGTTCATCGTATTATCACATGAATGATGTCAACAGTGATGTGATCAGTAATGTCAAATGAGATGTCATCAGTGATGTGGTCAGTAATGTCAAATGAGATGTCATCAGTCATGTCATCAGTGATATCATTTGAGATGTCATCAGTGATGTCATCAGTGATGTCATTTGAGATGTCATCAGTGATGTCATTTGAGATGTCATCAGTGATGTCATCAGTGATGTCACTGACCATGTCATGAATGATGTAATATGTGACATGATCAGCAGTGGATTGCGGGTGCGCGATATATAGTTAGTGCAACTAACTATATATGCGAATTTCAATGGTTTTGTGTGAGTAAAATAAGGGTTTGTAAATGCTAATTCCTAACTATATATGGTCTATAACCTATGGTTTTTTCAGTGAATATATATATATATATATATGTATAGATATATATTTAGAGAGAGAGAGACAGTTAGCAAATTGCTGCCCAACCATCTACTTTGTAAATGAAAACTCTTTTGCACTTCTTCATTTTCATATAATTTTTAATAAATGATCCCTGTTGGATTGGTACATTTTTTTAAAAAAAGGGTGTATGCGTCATGATTGTGTGTGCCTACAAAATGAAACATCCATGCATATAGAATGCCGATGCTGTACAGCATGAACAAAAGAGATTGGTGGAGCCAATAGGTCTCAAAGGCTGACTTTGCCAATCTTTGTTCATGCTGTACAGCCTCGGCATGGACTGATTAAATGGGTAAAAGAAAAATGGTGAAATGATTCGGCCTGCATCATTCTATATGCATGGATGTTTCATTTTGTAGGCATTTGCAATAATGACGTATACACCTTTTTTTAAATTTACCAATCCAACAGGGAACATTTAATATATATCTATGGCCCCTTAATAATGGATTATGATTGGGAAAACGAATTGCAGGTATACAAGAATACAACAGAAATACCTTCAAGGTGCATTCTGGGATTTGCCGTTTTACAAAGACTATTTTGAAACCCAATAGTCTCGGAGTGTTTAAAACCATGATGCAATGCTGCAAAAAAGATGGCTCACCTGTGAACAAAGCTTGAATCTAAGCCGAAACGCGTCAGGACGTAAGACAGGAGCGAGCTGCCATTTCATTGTGAACTTTATTACAAACAGTACTCTTTCAGGCATAGGGTGACACATGAATTATGTAAAAAAGAGGCAGAGAACTCTGGATAGTTCTCAAGTTTAGGTGGAAAGCAGCTCCTGTTTAGAGCACCCTCAACACCAGTGACACGCTCATCTCAAATGTCTGTTTTTCTATCAAAGTTTATAAGCATAGGATTAGCACATTGCCATCCACCCCGAGATAGAAAGGGACAAAGCCCTTTGCCATTTCTACATCAAATATATATATATATAGAGAGGAGGCAGAATGGATCTACCTGAGAAGGGGGACAAAGGTTGGCTTTTACCTGCTGCGTGACTGCTGCTTCGGCGTTGAAACACTGTCCAGTGACATTGGAGGGCAGCACCTGCTGTCTTTGATTCCTCTTCACTGTAGGAGCTCAATCAGTGGACTTCGGGGCCCAGCATGCTGTTGGGCATCGGGAGAAGCGAGAGGTGCCTTACACCTGTGAGGCGAGGGAGGGGCGAGTGGCCACGTGATAAGGAGTGGCCACAGCTTTAAAACATCAGAGCACTGAACCCCTGTGAATAAGAAGGACACGTCTGAAACGGGCACTGAGGAAGGACAAACTAAGTCTGAAACGCGTCTGCCTAACGTTTCAGGGACCCTTTGGTTGCCAGCACTTTTATCATCAATAAAGCCAACTGTTTGTATCCCCCGGAGCTGGTCACACTCTTTCTTTTTGCGAAGAAGAGACTGGTGGTGATATATATATAGGAAGCAAATATAGAAATTTCCAAATGTGGGTCCAGACTGAAATCGAGAGGATACAAAAGGAGAGACCTAAATAAAAACATGGAAAAGATCAAGAAAAAAACAAGATCGGAAATTCTAATGCAAACACCAAAAGCAACACTAAACACCTATGAAGCACCTAGATTGATTCTGAATTACAGCAAAGAGGCACAAAAGATCAGAGGATGTGTACAAAAATATTGGCCTTTATTACATCAGGACCCTGATCTAAAAAGAATCATAGGCAAAGAACCCAATATGACTTTTAGAAAAGTACCTTCATTAAAAGACATGCTAGTGAAAAGTCATTTTGAAACTCCGAGCAAAACACCTATTAATTGGCTAGCAGAACAAAAAAGTGGATTCAACAAATGTGGAAAATGCAAGGCCTGTAAAATAGGGAAGAACAAGAAATCCTTCAGAGATCCAGAAGGAAGGCTAATCGAGATAAAAACAAAAATAACTTGCACCACTGAATTTGTTGTGTACGTCATCCAATGTGATTGCGCTCAGATGTACATAGGAAGTACAATTTGCACTCTGAAAAAGAGAATATTAGAACATATAAGAGCTGTAAAGAACATGATATGACGTATGCCACAGCAAAACATTTACTTGAATGCCAAGGAGGAGATTGGAAGAAAATGTGCTTCTTTGGAATCGACAACATCAGAGAAAATGAAAGACTGGGTGATAGCAAATTAAAATTAAGACAACTTCAATCGAAAGTACATAATCCGGATGAAAACTAAAATCTCGATGGGGATGAACCTCGATGAGGAACTCTTTGTACATTTGTAATAAGAATTCTGTAACCTAATTGAAATCAAGATTAGAATTCAAATTAAGATCTGAAGAAAAATATTTTTACTTAATGAACTATAATGATAAAATGTATGGAATATTGAGGTGGGGGGAAGATTCAGTCCAGAAAGGACGATGGTCACATGAAAAAGTACATATGAGAGGAAACTAGGGGTACTATACCCTAAACACAATACAATATATAACTTTATACGAAGAAATGTGACAAATAGGCAAGCTATGCGATTGCACTAATAGAAACTTATATATTGATTAAAAATAGGTACTGTACCTTTAAAGTATATGAATATTAAACAAGCAGTGAGTGCAACCGCAGCTAAAAAACGTGCCAGAAAATTTAACCCTGAACATAGATATACAACTGTCACAAAAGGTGTCATTCTGCTGTATGTATAAATATATTAACTACAAGTCCCAGAAGTCTAAGGGAAGTAGCATGTGATGCAAAGGCTTTTAAGCAGAAAGGAAAGTAGTGCCGCCAACCGTTGGAAAGGGCGTGTGCCCGAAACGCATCAGTGTGACAGACTGATTTGCTGTGGAGTTTGCTAAATAAACGAATTAATTACAGTTACTGAGTGCGGCGTACAGTGTTTACTTAAAAAAAAAAATATATATATATATATATAAAATATGACTTCAGTGATGCCATTGATGACATCACTAATGGCATCTCAAATAACATTAAGTTACTGAGTGTACACATGTGGCTCCCTAGCATAGAAATAGCATTAGTCTTGGAGGCATTTGTAACTCTGCATGTTAAAAGTTGTATGGTGCACCATTTGCAAATCACTAAGGTTTAGGATGGAAGTAGTGCTCTAAGTTAAACAAGGTACAGACAGAGCACACCCGATGTGGGTTGTAGAGTTATTTCTGAAAGTAGATTGTGATTTAAAGCCCAAGTCTCTTCCGAATAATCTGTAAAAAAGGCTAAAGCTGCTATTGACAAAAACGTTTCCACCAGTGGATATTTGACTGCATGCAGGTGTTAAATAGTGATATAGAGAAAATCTATGTAACAGGCATGTTTATAAGGTGTGGATGTGTATTTCCATAACTTTGCTGAAGATTGTGATGCATAACTGATTGCAGAATAATATACAATATAGGAGCGCCCCATTTAGATGAGGCTTATCTCACACTGGTGTTGTAAGCATGGCACCATCACAGGTGCTGTGTAGTGAATTTTACTATACTACATAGGGTTGTTCATAGAGCCTCACAGAAGGTCTTTTTACAGTGGAAAATCTTAAACTGTCAGCACCTTCACTTAAAACTATGGGTCATGTGAAGTCTTTCAGTGTGTTATTCTGTTAAGATGAATAATAAATTGTCTACAGGCATAGCCTGTTGAATTAGCAAAAGTCCACAAACCTTATAGGACAGTGTCATATTGACTGTATGATGTAATAAGTGATGTCATAAATCATGCCATCAGTGATGTCATTTAACATATTGTGAGTGAAGTAATATGTGAGGTCATAAGCAGTGCATGGCGAGGCTACAAGTTATAGTTCGAATAGTAAACTATAATTGTAAATGTCAGTGTTTTTTTTGTCTTTTAAACCTTTTGTTTGTGTGACATTGTCACCTAACTAAAACGTCACTTTAACATTTTTTCATTTCATTTCTGCAGATTTTTTTTACATTACTTAAGGTCTTCTTTCAATACCTAACTATAATGTCACTTTAACCTTTGGATTTGTCAGTGAATTATTTAAGTATTTAAACATAAGTTGAGATCTTATTACCGTACCTAACTATAACATCACATTAACCTCTGTTATTTCAGTGAATTTCAGTGTTTTAATCATATTCACCAAACTACTTCACTGATCACAGCTTTTGGATCTGCACAGTGGTGGGTAGACTTCAAGGGCTTGGTCTCTGGCCAGGTCCTGCGCCCAAACCCTCCACGGGCCCCAAACCCAAACTGTGCCATGCATTTGGACATGCACAGTGGGGGGTTGGGTACAGGGCCTGGCCTCCGCAGGCACCCAACCTCTCTGTTTCATGCAGCCTTCACCCATGCACAGGAAGGGGTGAGATGCAGGGCTCAGGCAAGCCCAGCACCCAATCTCCCCCAAGGAAGCCAATCCTCCCATGGACCCCCCTTCATAAGTATACTTATTATTTTTGGGCTGCGCACAGCGTGGTGTTGTCCTCTGGCTAGGCCCTGACCCCACCCACTGCAGATGCACAACTCCCCCACACCCCACTCCACAAGTATAAATAATATTTTTTGACCATGAGCAGCTTGGGGTTGGCCAGAGACTTTGGCCTGATTCCAGGCCCTGTGCCATCTCTACATGGGTAGCCAACCCCCACCGCTCATGGCCTTTGTTCCTGTGCAGCACAGGGTTGGCCTCACATCTTGGCCCAAAGCTCCATGTGTGGCTAACCCCTGGTGTGCACAACTGTGCACAGTGGGACTTAGATGCAGGATGTGGACTACGGTCATGCCCTACACTCAACTCCCACCAGTATATTTATTATGCCTCCTAAAAATGAATAAATGTAACATAAAAATATTTTAAACAACATCAATTACCTAGCCCAATCATCTCGATGCCTAGCATGTCCTCCTCCCTGTCAATAATGTAAGCCCAGCGGTGTATCATCTGCCACTGGATTCGGGAGACCCTCTAAGGAGATTCCAGCAAAGGAGGGCCTAAAACAAGGCTGTGTTTTAGCTCCCCTCCTTTTTAACCTGTTTCTTGCCGACTTAACGCCAATATTGGATAATGAAAATGCGCACCCCCCGAAGTTGGCAGACAGGCGGCTCACAAACTTGTTATATGCGGATGATGTGATATTATTGAGCCATACCAAAGTGGGCTTACAGCGATTAATTAGGAGGACGCACACGTACTCTAAGGCAAATGGTATGGTCATAAACGACAAAAAAACCAAAATTATGGTAGTTACAAAAAATAATACAAAAAAACACACTATAAAAATGTATATGGATAGCATCGAGCTGGAGCAAGTGGAGTCATATAAATATTTAGGGGTCCTATTTGATTGAAAAGGCAATTTTAAACTACAAAAAAGGGACATCCAAAGGAAATCAAATGCATTGTCTGCTGCTTTCAGAATTGTGCAGAAATCCCTTCCCAGCCTAACTTACGGACCTCTCCTCAGTATTATTTCTGCAAGACTAGAACCGACTATCACATACGGTAGTGAAGCTTCTATGGGTAGGGATACTGAAATCCTGAATAAAAACATATCCAGAGTATATCGGGCAATATTTCGGCTACCAGCAAACGCTTCTCCAGCACAAGTAAGGTTGGAGTTCGGACTAACCAATCAGCGATATTCAAGACAAGCACAGTTCATAAAAGTTTGGAACCAAATAAAATCGGATTACCAAAATGAAATATCGCAACTTTTATGGAAAGAATTAAGTAATGACATGAACTCTCTGGCAGGGCTGTACCTAACGAAAGCGATTAAAGATTTTGAGGTGACGTCAATATGGGGTACTAATATAACCAAGTCATCATTTAAGAGGATAATTAACAAAACTGCAAGTTATCTATCTATTCTAAATGATAAAGCTATCCTTACCAAAAGAAAACACGCTTGGACAGTGATAAATGCTTATAAAAAGAAAGAGATCCAACAATATTTGGTGACTCCCTGGACGGAAAAAACAAACAGGTGCTCCTCAATGCAAGATTTGGCAAAATGCCAGGCCTGTGCCATCGTCCACCTTGGGTAAGAACGGTAACGCAAACTGAATGTAGATTGTGCAACACATATGAGTAGGATATCCTTCACCTTCTCTGTACTTGTCCGGAACTTTCCCAGGAGAGAAAAACTTTGCTTAAGATTCCTCTAAATGCACGAGGCATAAGGACATGCAGGCAGGCCCTAATAAGGTGTCTGGACTCGAATGATATTATTTTAAATGCTACGTTTGTAAAATTTCTTACGATAGTTAAACGGAAACGAGGAGATGTAACGATTTTAAATATTTAAATTGGGAATTATATTTTAACTGTTTTATGTATGAATATAGCTTTTATTGACTCCTTTTTCTCGAATATGTAATATTGTAAGATTTTAAATAATCAACACAATAAACTTACTTACATTTACACTGGATTCGGGAGACCCTGGTGTTGCCACACATGGTGTGCCACATCCGCCCTACTGCAGCTTCCACTCCTTGAGTCTGTACTCTTTACCTGACCTGCTACCTAATGCTAGCATGAGGGGGAGGTGGTGGTGCACAATAAATATAATCATGTAATCCGATAAGGTTTTGGCGTGATATTTCTTTAAAAGTAGTTGGATAGCTAGCTTTTGATAGAGTTGCCCTGATAAAGATGAAACCAGTCTCCTGAATCCCATTTTAATCAACTACACTCCAACAAGCAACTCTTTTTTTCCACTTACAGTGTTTTGGGCTATTCTTCGATTGGCTCAATATATATATATATATATATATATGCAAAAAAGAAGGAGAGAACTCTGGGTAGGTCTCAGTTTAGGTGGAAAGCAGCTCCTGTAAGAGCACTCTCAACACCAGCGACACTCTAGATCTGCTCACCTCAAATGTCTGTTTTTCTATCAAAGTTTTTAAGCATAGGATTAGACAGTGCTATCCATGCCGAGATAGAAAATGACAAAGTCTTTCGCCATTTAAACAGCAAAGTCTTTAAGCATAGGACTAGTACAGTGCAGTCCTTGCCGAGCTGTCAAATAACAAAAGCCATTTATCACTCCAGGCACAATATTACAGCTTTGAATTAGTAAAATACCAACTCAAGCCAACCTGAAATGATTAAAAGCAACCCCTGACACAGTGTTTCGCTCTAATTAGAGCTCTTCAGAGAGGTATAGCTTTGTCCAGACACAAGGGAGCACCCAGTATTAAGTCAAAACAAAACCCTTTCAGGCATAGAGTGACGCATAAATTATGCAAAAAAGAAGGAGAGAACTCTGGGTAGGTCTCAGTTTAGGTGGAAAGCAGCTCCTGTAAGAGCACTCTCAACACCAGCGACACTCTAGATCTGCTCACCTCAAATGTCTGTTTTTCTATCAAAGTTTTTAAGCATAGGATTAGACAGTGCTATCCATGCCGAGATAGAAAATGACAAAGTCTTTCGCCATTTAAACAGCAAAGTCTTTAAGCATAGGACTAGTACAGTGCAGTCCTTGCCGAGCTGTCAAATAACAAAAGCCATTTATCACTCCAGGCACAATATTACAGCTTTGAATTAGTAAAATACCAACTCAAGCCAACCTGAAATGATTAAAAGCAACCCCTGACACAGTGTTTCGCTCTAATTAGAGCTCTTCAGAGAGGTATAGCTTTGTCCAGACACAAGGGAGCACCCAGTATTAAGTCAAAACAAAACCCTTTCAGGCATAGAGTGACGCATAAATTATGCAAAAAAGAAGGAGAGAACTCTGGGTAGGTCTCAGTTTAGGTGGAAAGCAGCTCCTGTAAGAGCACTCTCAACACCAGCGACACTCTAGATCTGCTCACCTCAAATGTCTGTTTTTCTATCAAAGTTTTTAAGCATAGGATTAGACAGTGCTATCCATGCCGAGATAGAAAATGACAAAGTCTTTCGCCATTTAAACAGCAAAGTCTTTAAGCATAGGACTAGTACAGTGCAGTCCTTGCCGAGCTGTCAAATAACAAAAGCCATTTATCACTCCAGGCACAATATTACAGCTTTGAATTAGTAAAATACCAACTCAAGCCAACCTGAAATGATTAAAAGCAACCCCTGACACAGTATATATATATTATGCTCCAAGTTTTCTCCGCTTTTCCGAAGAATACACACAGGCTACTTCTGGATGCTTAAGTGTTTTATTTAAGGCACAGAATCTAGTAGCTGCCTACCGACGCGTTTCGCCACTAAGGCTTGGTCACGGTGTTTTGGGCTATTCTTCGATTGGCTCAATTTATATATGTTTATATATATATATATATATATATATATATATATATATATATATATATATATTATGCTCCAAGTTTTCTCCCCTTTTCCGAAGAATACACGCAACAACATATGGTGGTCGTGTGTGGTGAAACATCACGGTGATTATACAGGTATTCCACAGCGGCCCAAGATGAATTATGGGACATGTAGTTTGGCAGTCAGCAGTCATGTGATTTTATGAACTAATCACTCCTGGGACACAGCACGTTACGATGCTTTAACCTTTGATAAAAGCCATTTGCTGAAACGCATCAGGTGCATCGTGCCTGACATATCTATGTGTGTGTGTCCCCAAAAGTGCTCCAGAGCTCAAGGACTCTACTCCACAGCAGGACGATTCACAGAATCTTTTATTTTCAAAACATGCAATTCTTTCCGGTTTCTTTGATGTCCCTCACGCGTTTCGGAGCGACTGCTCCTTCCTCATAGGGCAAAGATCGGCAAAGACGGAAAAGCACTCAACAATCATTATTAACACTACAACTCCCAGTATGCCACTCATTGGGGAGTGCATACATTAAGCGGAAATGAATGTTGAGTGCTTTTCCGTCTTTGCCAATATTTGCCCTATGAGGAGCAGCTATATATATATATATATATATATATATATATATATATATATATATATATATATATATATATATATATATATATATATATATATATATATATATATGTGCTGTTTTATGCTTTTATGAGACAGCATTTCAAATTTCACGTTTCCACATTGTCTTTTCCACATGGTATTTTCCATTCTCCCACCATACTCCAACCACCGGTGGGTAGAATAGTCCTTGAAGTGCGGGATTCACATCACTCCTGCAGGGATTTCTGCTTCCTCTTTGAGTGTAGCATCTCATTAGTTACACTTTTGCATTAATAATCATATTCATAAATCTTTACTGACTGTTAATCAAATCTGGTGCTGTAATAGTAATTTAAATACCATTAAAACAAACCACATTGACTTTAAAGAGTAAGATTTACCTGGTGGCTAAGTAAACCCACAGTAGAAAAGCTACAACAACAGAACACATTAAAACAGTAAAATGAAAGAAAAAATGAATTAGAATTTCCCTCATAGGCAACTTTAAAGACTAATCCCTTCAAACCAGTCTTTGATCATAAAAAGGCATTCAGTATTTGATAAAACTCTTCCTGCACCTGTAAATAAATATTGCCATGGCTGTGTCACATTGCACCATCTATAATTCTTGGCTCCTGAGTGAGCCAACACCAGAGGCACATCTGAAGTTGTAGCTCATGTTTTGTGGACCACTTAGGGGATAGCCCGCCATAGCTCCCTTATAACAGGTTGCACGTCTAGATAAAAAGGGGATTCTCTTGCGACCCATTCACCCTTTGACTAGATGCTTTGCATTATCATGGGTAGGATTATGTAGTACACATTTTGGAATCATCAGGAAAAAATAAAGAGACATAATGGAGGTAGGTACAGTCTCTTCAGCCCAGCTTGTTAGTTCCTGAACAGTCCTGCTTCTTGTGTTTATGATTACACACTTCCCACTAAAGTCTGGAGACACTGAACAGACCAGTCCCTGCAGAAGACATAGCAGCTCTATCAGTAGCGGCTGGTGTGCTGGACAAGTAGGGGGCCTGAGAGGGTAGCGGGTATAAGCAGCCTCGGTCTCTGCAGGTAAGAGCGGTGGGGCCGGCTGGGGGGATTTCAAGAGACAACCACAATGGAAAATTAAATAAATAATACATTTTCCCTCATGGTTGTCTCTTGAAATCTCCCCCCACGCGGCCACACGGGCCCACTGCCCCACCACTCTTACCTGCAGCGGCCGCGGCAGGCTGTAAGGGTTTCAGGTGGGAAAAAAATAATTTTAAAAAACGGACCTGCAGCCGTCCCTTAGCACTCTACTGCTCCTCTTCATTGCAGGAGGGCACAGGCTCCCAGAATGCCCCAATCCCAATCCTGAAGCTGCTCTCACGCATGAGAGCAGCTTCAGGATTAGCCTCAGCGCCCTCGATTTGTGCTCGAGGACAGGCTGTGAGTCTCTGCTCTGGTTACATGATGCCTTGTTCTGAATGTTTTCCTATTGGCTAATATTTTGCAGATCTTGTATGTCCATATTAGGTATTTTGCATGCTTGCAAAAGCCAGAACTGCCCCTTACTTTTGTGCTGAGTTTGTAAGCCTAAGCATATAAAAGGCCTCTGTGTTTTGTACTCTTTAGACTGCCTCATTCAGTTGTTAAGGCTCCTGTGTGACGTAGTCTCACTTAATTAAGTTTAATAAAGATGTATTTTCATATTTCAGCTTCTGTGCCAAGTTCTTTGTATTAGTGAGACCCCTGAGATTAAAGATTACAGTTCTTCAAATGGCGCGGCCAACGTGGGGCTTCATCAGAGAAGTGACTTTCTGAAGGAGTGATCTTGTCAGGAGACTGAAATCTACTGAGGAGGACATGACAGGATTCTCCTACGAAAGTACTCTGTGCACGGAGATTCTGGGGATTCTTTGTCTCTGCAGCCCAGTATATTTCTGATCTTCCTGATTTTGATCCTCCACATGATGTCACTCCTGACTGAGAACCTTTTTGGCGTGAGTATTCTAAAAAAGGACCGTTAGGTCATTTAGAACTTGGCAGTTAGAAATTGGACAATCTTTTGATTGGTAAAAGTAAGGTAGTTTAGTAACGCTTACTGTAGCTTTGGAATTTTGGAATTTGTGTTGGCCAACTTTTGGTTTGTATGGATTTGATATGCAAATTGCAATTTGTGTAGACAGGAAATGAGGAGATTTTTCTCTATTTGGTTTTGTTGAAAGGTGCACGTACGAAAGGTACATTAAGCACTACTTTGATTATAATACTTGTATATTCTGCAGTATTTTTGGCATGCCTGTTTTCAAAGCTCACATAGAGGAATGTGTTGCATTTTCTTGGCGGTACCATAGTGTGATGTGAAATTAATTAGCCAGCTCTCCTAGAAGGAATACCTAAATAGGTTTAGGTATACAAACATATTTCTTCCTTGGTGATTCTGTATCCCCAGGGAATTAAAATATGGACATAATACATACAACGATCCTTTGTTCTGTGCAATTTTATGAATGAAGATATGCAGAGCGATTTTTGGTGTTCTGCTAGCCAAAGCTAGTTAATTGAGTGTGTTTTCGCTTCTTGGACACACATCAGTCTGTTGGGCTGTTTTTGCAGTCTTTTGGAACACAATTGAGAAGCGCTTCTTGTAAATATGACTGACAACTAGTATTTACAAATGGTTTGGTTTAAGTACAGTCTGTGGGCTGTCCTTTGTTTCTGTTCTGAGTATTGGTTTGTGGGTTAAATGTGTGTTTAAATGTCTATGTGGTTTTCCCACTAGTACATTTCTGTAAGTGAATAGCGATGGCGCTATTCACGAAATAAATGGCTAAAGCGCGCCGTATTGTGTGTCCTGAGTGTTTGACCCCTTTCTGTTTATGTCTGAAATGAGCTCAATGTCTGTTCGTGGTTTTTCTTGATGTTTTCAGTCTATTAAGCAAAATGTCTAAATGCTTAACAACTAAAATGTAAATTCACATTCACTAGGAATAAAAAAAGCCTCAAAATCGAAATTGTGTGTTTTGTAGAAAAATAAACTTATAGTATTTTTTACTTACATACATTGTGTTAGATATTAACAGGCAAACACTTCAGCTGAAGTGAATTTTTTGCTGAACTCAGACGCATATTATAGAACACGCATTGATGTGTCTTAGTTTGAAAAAGATTGCCACCATGCTCATGTTACGATACTGAGAGGAGAACTTTTATTGCCACTGAGCAAATAGCTGTTGCCTTTGTAAGGTCACAGAATAGACAGGAATATTTACTCAAGCCAGGGTTTTGCCCTCAGTTGCACGGGTGAAACTTTGCATTTCAGAATGTTGTTTTAAAAAGGTTCCAAAACTAAGGTTCATTATTTTGTATTATAGGAAGACATTTCAATTAAGGGTTTTCCTTTCTTTAATCATTTCTGTAAGCATATTCTTGGCTCTGTTGCTAAATAATAATTAACCCATGTAATGAAGAAACATTTTTTTAAAAAAAGAAACATTAACAGATGCTGAAACAAGATAAGGCATGTGCAAGGAAACTAAAAAGTTAACGATGTCTTGAACATTGATTGGCAATCTCAGATAAAGATCAATCAGGGAAATTGGCTTTGCAAAGTCAGTTTCAGGTGAAGAGGTCAGTTTCTTACAGTTTATTTCAGAGTAAACCTGGTTAATGTGTACATGAACAGGGGAGGCCAGGCCACCCTGTTCGCCAGGCTATCTTTGCAGGCCTACGTGGCACAGAGCAAAAAAAAAAAGAAAATGAAGTCAGATTCGAGGAATTACAGAACCTTAATGTGTGGAATTATCAAAAATGATTGGGTTTATTAAAAATAATTATTAA
Source organism: Lissotriton helveticus (assembly GCF_964261635.1). NCBI lineage: Eukaryota > Metazoa > Chordata > Amphibia > Caudata > Salamandridae > Lissotriton > Lissotriton helveticus. The sequence continues at coordinate 2,091,367,001 of NC_136061.1, forward strand.
TTAAGCAAAATAATAATTAAAAATAAGTGCTACAAAATTCGTTTTTTACTATTCATGAAGCTTAATACTTATACTGTGACCTCCTAGCATTATAATTTAATTTAAGTTAAGTTATACTGCATAATGAGGACATTAGCATATAGAATTTCACTTGGCGCAGGCGTGAAAAACTCATTTTTCTCAGGATTTGCATGAGATATGTCTAATGTCCAATCTGTGCAATTTGTAAAGAACATTCTGAGGATGATTAATAAGTAATGCAATTGTAGGATCTTTATTTTTAAGTGCCCCAAATATTAAAGTCGAATTTGGGTAAAAGTTGGGCATTCTTGCCATTTACAATAGCTTTAAAGTGCTTTAGGCTTCAGTAAATGCATACATTTAGGTATAATACAAATTTGCAGGTTGTTCCCATTTGAGTTTGCTTTTAAATGGCTCAGTGAGCTAATGTGCCTAGTGCAGAGGTTTGAGTTTAATATCAGGGTGGATAGTTTTAACTTTGGCTGGACCTAACTGAGACCTTCATCCATTTAAGGTTGATGAAATGAGTACCATTGCAAACAAGCATTTGTTCTAAAAACTGGTATGTGTGTTATTATGTTCTGCGAATTATTCACAGTAACTATTTTAATAATCTAAGCATAGAAATAAATTGTAGCCCCTAACAGGAGTAATATATATATCATGTGTTTTTAAATAGGGTTGGTTATTGCAGGTTAGAAAGAGTTGGAAAGGCTTTTTGTCTTTTTCAGCCTTAGAGTGAGGTAGAGGGAGAGGGCTGAGGAGCCCGCAAGGCAGATTTTGACCTTAAGGTCAGTGAGGTGGGAGTTAGGAGTAAGTGTAAACAGATGGAGAAATCATTGCTTGGAAAAGCAGGGCCTCAAAGGGTGTTGGCGCATGGGACACGCAGAGTGTCTGTGAAAGAGTTTTTGAGAAGTCAAAATTAAGGTGGTTTAGCATGTTTTCAAAAGATGGTTGGTTACAGTTGATATTTTGTGTGTTATCTGCAGTGTCAGCAGTATGTTGAAAAAGAGGTGTTTTTTTATTATGACTTCTTTTGAAAAGAAATGTTCGTGCGTTTTAAATATTTTTGCATTTTATCCGTTTATGAATTGTTCTTGCTGGTCCTGTGTGTCAGAAGCGACACAGTAAATTGTGTTTGACAGCCAAATCTCCACTAACTGGTGATCTGCTGTCAAAAGGAGGGTGAGGATTTTAAGCCTGACAAATTAAGCAGGCCTGAATATTGGGTTTTGGGCTGCAGGTTCACAATGCATAAAGTGCATGCAATGGTGTTGTGTGTCACCGCTTATTTACATATGCTATTGTACTTTGTCTATGCTTTTTGTGCTTGATATACAGCGCGTATATCTGATGGCTTGGCATGTGTGTGTTTTTTTTAATTTTATGCATGTTTTTGTTTTATGTTGCTGCTTTAGATACTATTACAAGTTCACCTGTGTTGTGAAGGGTTCTACATGACGATGTATATCGCTGCACAACAGTTGGGTGAATTTGCGCTGATACTAAATTTCACAGATATGATTTTTCATGCTGTGAACAAGACAGACAACACTTCACCAGTGTATGTCAAATTTGGCTATATAGTATTGAAGTAAAATAACAGAGATATACAGGATCAAAGTGTGTCACCTGCAATTAGTCACAATACTGCCCTCTTCCCTTAAGGAACAGGCAGCCCTAGATTTATGTTTCCTTGATTGGACCTAAGGATGAAATTATAGATTTGTGGCTCTTGCTAAAGGTGACCTAAACTTTTCATTTTTTCCCTGAAGAAGGAACTGGAACATTAGCTGAGATTACCGTATATGGTGTAGCGGCCAGCGGTAGAGCTAACATTTGTGAACTATTTTGACTTTTGTGCATCACCCATACTCTTGGTATTATGTCACAAACTTGACTATCAACCGAGTAATTTTTTTGTTCTTCCTATAGATTTTTCTTTTGCCGCTTCTCTCCTGACTGATGTTGCATTGTGCCTAGTTATTGGGGATTTTAGCTGTGTCCTACTCACATTTCCCTTTTCCGTATTCTTTTCACCAGTCAGCTCATTTATTCCTTTTGTATGACCAGTCTGGTTTTCAAGAATTTTCCTTAGGCCTACTTTGATGTTTTCCAGTCTGACCGTCAGGCTAGTGATAGACTGGTTAACTGACTCAATACTATAGTAAGATAAGTTTTCCACCTCAATAGGAGACACCTTACGTTTCTTTTAATAGGAAAAATTCAATGCCTATTCTAATTTGGTTTTTAGTTCCTTTTTTCTGCTGCTTTAATTTTTGGTGGATTAGATATGTTCTAAATGATGGAAATACCAGGACTCTCTAGTTCTTGTTTTTTGTTTCCACATTTTGATCATTAGCTTTTGTATTGCATAGTCCACCTGATGCACAGTTATTAAAAGGGAGGTATCTACATGTCCCTGATAATCTGTATCATGTGATTTCTCTTTTGAGGTGTTCTAGATAAGGAATTTAGGAACACCTAGACGTAATCATTGAGGGAAAGAAATGTTTACCCCATTAGACGATGCCACCATGTGTGAGGACATCCATTCAGATAGAATTCCCATGTAGCTATCTACCCTTAGATGGTAGAGGATATGCTCTCACATGGAAACCAATTGAAGAGGCTAGAGGCACTGTTTTGCCTACTGCCTTTGTCTTTGTATTGCCTTTGAGAATGACAGTGTATTCTAGACCAGAAATGTCCCATGACGTATGGCCACTCCTTTAAAGATTGCAGGCCACCTGCTTGCAGTCCCCTTGTTATACAATGAACTGTTTTCTGTACTTATAATTGAAGGAAACTAACAACTGTGTCACATTTCCTACGTCACTAGGTTCTGCGGGATTAAGTCATAATAACCTGCGGAACTCACCCACAATCTCACCATCAGTGACAGCTATAGATGAAAAGTCCCAGCACCCAGTAAAGTAGCAAGACTGGACAGCGATCGCCAGCGCGCCATCAATGGTATCTCTAAAGCATCGCACTTGCTCCATCAGACGGCATTGGACATCACAGAACCAGAATTTCAGTGCAAAAGAGCGAAAGAGAAGGATTCTTGTTGTTTTTGAGGCTTCAGTTTTCCACCTGTCATGTGCTGATAACCTCTGACAGTGTGTAGTCCCTTGAGCCCCTTGGCCTGAGTTTTGGCCACACGCCCCCTTTTCTTTGCTCCAACGGAAAGGCAGTGCACCGGAGGATCCAGGATTGGCAAAAGGCACTACATTGTGGTACCTATGATTAAATTAAAGAGCAGCCCGAGCATCCTCTGACACTGAAATGAGAGTGTTGGAGCCTGAAAGTGTTGCTGAGTGTGAAAGTCTGTTGCTCTTTCCCGATTAATAGTACTTGGGTCTGCATGAGATGATCTGTGCCCATGACTAACGAAGAGCACAATATCTGTAGTGCCTGCAGCACAGGAAATATTGGTGCACTGCATTGAGACATTGAGACTTTTAAATGAGCTGTGAGTGTTTGCCAGGAGGGCACTCCAACGGATACTGAGAAACACCATTTTCATGAAAGGCCTGAATGAAGAGGCCCATGCGGAAGAAAACAACAGAAGCAGATTTGATGGACAATAGAAGCCTGCCAGAGAGGCTTCGACGGACTCTGGGTATTTCCCGTGCGATTGCATAGAATGGGTGTTTGGAGACTGATTCTTATTGTTTTACTGGCATTGTCAATAGTCGCTGAAATAACTAGGAGCCCTCAAAATGTTTGCAAAATAATTTTAGGATTTGCTTTTGCCTAGGGTTGTGAAAAAAAATAATAAACCTGTTTGTAATAGTGGTCATTACTTTCTTCTGCTATCTAAATGTTAAATGCTTTGCTCTCCTTGTATTCCTGCTGATAGCTTACATATTCTTGTTTTTATAAAATGAGTAGAATGCTCACCTAGGAATGAATTAGGATTTGCCTGTGTAATGGCAAAAGGAGGTCTGAGGTTCTTTAATTTTGACTCCATCTTACATTTGTCATCAATTTGTGTTGCCTTTACACAGGCTGCTCTATTCATGAAGTGTCTCTGCCCTTTGGACTGCAACGTGTTGAAACCCCCCCTCTGTCCTTGCTTTGAAAACCAATCTCAGACACCAGCTGGCCTAACTGCATACAGACATGTTCTGTCATTACTGATTGACCTATAGGTGCTGTAGTTTATTGACTTATGGGTTGGGCAGAAACATACTTAAGGGGGGCGTACTGGTTACATGATGCCTTGTTCTGAATGTTTTCCTATTGGCTAATATTTTGCAGATCTTGTATGTCCATATTAGGTATTTTGCATGCTTGCAAAAGCCAGGACTGCCCCTTACTTTTGTGCTGAGTTTGTCCCTTGCTCACTTTGCCACTGGATTCAAGCAAGCCGAGCTGAAGACGGCTGGAATGCCAGAAACCGGTCCTTGGAAGCTTGTTTCCGGTCCAGGAAAGGCATGGCTTGGCAGTTTGGACTGGACTGTTCCCATGAGGCACAGGGTCAGACTGATTTGCATATAGCCATGTCTGAACTGGGGTGGCAGAGTGGGCTAAAGAACGGTGATGGATCAAACCCAGATCTTTTGACTGGGTGTGAGTGTTTGATTGGTTCAGATGCTCCGTCCATCACCACCCCCTTTTGTACCGAGTTTGTAACCCTAAGCATATAAAGGCCTCTGTGTTTTGTACTCTTTAGACTGCCTCATTCAGTTGTTAAGGCTCCTGTGTGACGTAGTCTCACTTAATTAAGTTTAATAAAGATGTCTTTTCATATTTCAGCTTCTGTGCCAAGTTCTTAGTATTAGTGAGACCCCTGATATTGAAGATTACAATTCTTCACTGCTCTCTCCAACCCAGCTGTGTTGCTGGATTGGAGAGAGCTTTCAATGGGCATGACAGTTTGGCCGGCCTGAGACGGCCGACCAAACCATCATGCACAGTGATGGGAGTGCACCACCACTCCCCACAGTGCCTGAAACCCCACCAAGCCCCACCCCCAAGCCTCTTCAGAAAAGGACAAATAAAACGTGTGTTAGTTATTTTATTTTTTCCTTTCCTGACGTTTTTCTATCCAGATTTCAATCACTGTATTCTGCCAGAAACTCTTGACAGAGGAACCTACAGGTCACACAAGAAAAAACACACAATTTCCAATACGCTACAATTCTTTCATATAATCAAGGCAATAGCCAGCATTGTAGTAGCTCAGTGTCCTTTGATAGATACCCATATCAGCCACTTCACAGATATTCCAACAGTCACCATGTTTTTTGGGATCGGCGTCCTTCATCTCGCTCATTGTACGGCGGTGGCGTCTGTCTGTCTGGACGCTGGCGCATTCCCATGATCCACAGACTCAATAATTCACTCTGCACACTTTACACAGATCAGTCCTGGCTTCAGCCTTAACTGTGGTGTTGTTGTTAAAGGAGCTCACATTCCTTAGTACAAACAGATCACGCTCAGGTTGCATTGCTGCTGCAGTTGTTTAAACTGCACACAACTGCTACTTGTGAAGGAGAACCTGCTTTCATTTGCCAATAGAATCATCACAAGAAGAGGATATTGGAAAACTATGAGTGATGTAAGAAGCTCTGACGAAAGCACACTGGGAGACAAAAGCTCTGGGATGTGATTGTGAAACCAACTTATCTAACGTTTCCTGTGTCTGTCTGATGGCGGCGCTTCCCAGTCGGACAGGAGGAAGACAGAAAAATGCACTTCTGTCCCACTTTGTCTAATTTTGAATCACTCTCTAAAGTGTAGGTGGAAGTACCTTTCTCAAGTAAACTCAAGAATGTTCATGCCAGGAGCTAACAACACACCCAGTGCTCGTTAAGATAGTAAATCGTTTTTTAAACTTTTCCTTCCAGTTTTAGTCCTATGATGTTTGAAGATAGCAATTGTTGTTAGATCATCGAAGAAAGCTACTATCAATCTGAAATATCCAAATCCTGTCCTATAGCTAAGCCGTCATTCTGATGCTGCAGATTTGTATTTTATTTTGCTGTTCTTTATAGTGGTACTTGCCTCAAGGGCTTTGCAATAGAACCAGACTACTTCACTCATATTTTTTTTGTATATAGGGAAATTAAGTGATGTGCCCAGAATCACAGGGTGTTCGGCCACCAATGCCAGGATTCGAAACTGGTCTCCTATGTTCTAAAGTTGAAAGCTCTAGAGATTAGACCATGGTATTTACTGAACAAATAAGACCAAGTATTGCCAGGCAACTTGGCCAACCTGAATATTAGCCTTTTAGTAGCATCTACTCACTGGTTGTCACCGTAGTGGAGCACTTGTGCTGGGACATTCATGGCACCGGTGCCAAGATGCATAATTTATATGACTTTTGTCAGTCTTCTTTGCTACTGACCATGTGATAATGTGTGACCTAGTGCCGTTTTAAGGCAGAAAGAATCTGCTGCTGGGGAGGTTTAGATTAGCTTGAATCTGCAGAAAATATCTCCTGTGGATTGTGCCTTTTTGACAGAATGATGTAAATCCATAAATATGCTTCATTCTAGTCGTCCAGTCAAGCACTTTACTGGGGAAGTACTTGTAGTTCTGCACTTTCTCCTTATATTTATGTAGAGCCTACGAGACGGTGCAAGATGTCTGACTGCAAAAGCCTGTTGTGGGCTTATCAAGAAAGTACATAGGCTTACAGTTCGCCCATTGCTTACTGCTGATTAGCTTTATTGTAACTCCTTGCTTCTTAGTCCATGTCTTTCCTTATCCCAGCTTTTCATTTAGGTGTTTGCACCTCCCTTAGAGCATAGGCTCTTTACCGTCACTCTGATTTTCTGGCTTCTAACCTTACATTGCTAACTGTCACTGAACTACTTTTTACGGGCTCGGCGACGTCACCACTTTGTCATAAGTGGGGAGGAGCTGCGAGCCGTATTGTAGCGGGTTTCTGGCTCGTGCTGGAAAAATTCTTCTTTGCTCGTGCATTTGCAGTGCTTTATTTTATAAGCTGAATGGTGATTGGTCCTCGCGGTGCTGTTTTTTTAGTAGTGGTGAAGCGATAGGGCATATGTAATTTCCGTCCGCCATTTTTGGCATTTTCTGTGCGGTTTCGCGCACGGCAGTCCAATAATTTTAATTAGGAGCTGTCAGGGTGCCCGTGTAATGAAATCCAGATAGTGTGCGCGCGTTCACCATTCAGCAGTGCGTTTGTCGTGCGCGCGTTCGTCTACATTGTTTCCTCGAATCAAGTACAGCATTCTCATTTTTTTAAATGTCCATTGATTTTTTTAATGATCTGGAATTTAAGTATGCTATTTTTAAGTGTTAAATTCGTATTTATTATGCACACACCTGGGGTTTTGTATATTTCCTATTTATGTAAGCATTAATAGTCAGTGCAAAGTGAGCTTTATTCCTGTCGATGTCCCAAATCTGAAATTGTACAAGTAGTATTTATTTGTCCGGTGAATTTTAGTTTTGGTCGGGTTTGGGTGGGGGAGGGGAAGTTCTCGGTGCAGACCCAGGGAGGGGTCGCCCACAGCAGCTTTGGTGACGTTACTTTTCGCAGTTCTAGTCGGCGAAAAGGTGTAGTTTGTACGCATCCTATATTTCCTTCCTCGTCGCACCTTTATTACCAGAGGGGTGTTGCCTTTTTTAAGTCAAAAGGGGGATACTACAGATCAAGTCATTGGCAGTGTTGTCCAGGAGGGGAAGTGAAATCAAATATGGATTCTGTTTTTGTGCATCTTTAAAAGTACATTTTATGTCCTCCCCGAGTTTCTGTCTCCCCATATCCTGAGTGTGTGTGAAGCTAATATTTTCAGAACAAACGTGTTTGAGGGGCCCTTTGAAAAATGAAAACCTGGCCAGTGTGTCAGCCGAGACCGCAGGGAAATGAAACGCCACTGCGTGAAAAATGTTTATCAATGGCCATCGCTAAATACTCGCCGTTTAGCCTGTAAACCCTATGCCATTATTCGCGCTGTTATCACCGCCCCAGCACCCCCTTTCCACTTTCACTTGTAACAAAAGTTTCCGTCTAGTGAAGTCCACGAGGTCTCTCCAGTGCACTGCCTGGCCGCCTTGCCCTCTGAGATCACACGTGTCTGTGGCGGAGCACGCCAGGTGGAACACACCATGGCATGTCTGAGGTAATGTATCATGTTGGAAACACAGTGGCATGTTTGTGGTAATGTATCGTGTTGGAAACACAGTGACATGTTGGTGGCACAAGATGCAATGTGCGTACCCTGCGTTTCTCGGCCTATAATCTCTATGCAGTTTTTGTCAATTTCTGCTATGTGAAGCTGATTGCCCAGACTGAGACGCTATGTTCCTTGTAGAATGCGGCCCGTCCTGTCTGTGCAATTACGTAACCTTTAGAAGACAACCAATTCAGTCTCACTGTGATAACCTTCCCGGTCTGTGACAATAGCTATCCCTTTAAATACCCACTGTCCAGTATGCGACAATATATAGACCTTAGAATGTCACCTGTCCCCTCTGCGGCACTATGCCATCCTTAGAATGGCGCCTACCAAGTGTGTGACAGGGTCATGCCTTCTAATACTCCCTACCCTGACTGTGATGGTATTCTTCAGAATGCATTGCTTAGGAGAATTGCCTATCTAGGCTGACATTATGCATTCTTTAAGTTTATTCTGTTGCACTGTTACATAAAATCATAGCAAACTATACAAAAAATAAAAACACAACATACTTAAAAACAGCACACAAAGAAAAAAATATTCCAATCGCTAATACGGCTTCTTTCAAAGCAGATGAAAACAAAGCCTGGGGGTTAAAAATAACACCCAAAACACAGATTCATGTTAGCAGCAGTCGAAGCCATGTGCACGGCTTAGAATATGGCCTAGTGAGAGCATGCATTGCTTAGTATACGGCCTATCAACTCTGACTGTATGCGTTCCTTACTGCCTGTCCACTTTGTATGCGTTCCTTACTGCCTGTCCACTCTTTCTATATGCCTTCCTTACTGCCTGTCCACTCTGACTGTATGCGTTCCTTACTGCCTGTCCAGTCTGACTGTATGCATTCCTTCCTGCCTGTCCAGTCTGGCAGTATACATCCTTTGGAGTACCTCCCACCCAGTGTGCGTGGCAGTATTCATCCTTTGGAGTATCTCCCGCCCAGTGTGCGTGGCAGTATACATCCTTTGGTATACCTCCCACCCAGTGTGTGTGTGGCAGTATACATCCTTTGGAATACCTCCCACCCAGTGTGCGTGGCAGTATACATCCTTTGGAATACCTCCCACCCAGTGTGAGTGGCAGTATACATCCTTTGGAATACCTCCCACCCAGTGTAAGTGGCAGTATACATCCTTTGGTATACCTCCCACCCAGTGTGTGGTATTATACATCCTTTGGAATACCTCCCACACAGAGTGTGGGGCAGTATTCATCCTTTGGAATAGCGGTGTTCTCCCAACCAATCGACCCGGGGCCCCTGAGGGTCTGAGAAGCCTACTCACTGGGGCCACAACTACTTAGAAAATCAAATAATATTAACAGATTGATAGTGTGTAAAGAAAACTTGAAAATTCTGAAATGTTCTGTAAATGTGAAAGAATTAGAAATTGGAGGCTCAAACAATTAAGTTGGTATTCAGCATGATTTGTGGGAGCAGTGCTTGGGCATCAAATAGACAATGGGTGGACCCGATTGAATTTGGCCAAAACTCTGACCTTCCATTAAAATGTCATTTTTATATTTGCTTCTTCAATATTTACTCCTTTGTGTATCTGAATGCTTCTGTCTGCATTTTTGTGTATGGTTTTGCAGTTCAAATCATAATTGTTTAGGCCGGGTTACCCGGTTTCATTAATGATTCAGTGGTGGTCCGCAGAAGTCAAAAGGTTTAGTACCACTGCTTTAGAGTACCTCGTCTCCAGTGTATGACAGTATACATCCTGTAGAATACCCACTGCCCAGTGTATGACAGTATGCCTCCTATAGAATAAATGTAAATGTACAGGAATTTATATAGCGCAAATCACCAAGCGGTTTCTAAGCGCTTGCTTAGGGAACCCGTCCTGGTATTCCCCTGTGAGATAACCCCGGCAGGGTATCCGCAAGGTGAAAGCCAGGCATCCCGCCGCGAGGGGCCGTTGTGGAGATTAAGCAAGCTATTGCCCAGAGTCGCAGAGTGTGAACCCGTGAATCGAGTAGGCACCGGAGCGAGAATTGTCGAATCCATGGACATTTTAGGACTCAAGACCCCGCCGAGCCGGGAATTGAACCCCGGTCCCGGGCTGACCTCTGCTTCCAGGTCTGCCTCCTCTAACCAGTGAGCCACACTTCTCCACCTGCAGACTTTCACAGTATCCCTACCCCTTGGGGGAAAGCTGCAGGGTGGAGATTGCCCCTCTGGAGAACAAGCAAAGCAGGTTCTGCCCCTCCCTGTTTCTGCTTTCCCTCTCACTGCACCTTGAGAAAAATTGGTCCTTTTTAAAAGACCCTGAGATAGAGTAACAGTGACTGCAGTTTGTGAGTGTGCAGCGTGAACAGTGTGTAAGTGTGCAGGGTGCACAGTGTGTAAGTGTGCAGGGTGCACAGTGTGTAAGTGTGCAGGGTGCACATTGTGTGAGTGTGCAAGATGAGTGTGCAGGATGAACAGTGTGTGACTATGCAGGGTGAACAGTGTGAGTGTGCAGTGTGAGCAGTGTGTGAATGTGTAGGGGCAGTGTGTGAGTGTGCAGGAAACAAACACTCAAAGTAAGTCCACCACACACATACATAACACCACACACATAAGACCACACACACCATACACAAACATACACCACCCACACATACCACACACACACACACACACCACACACACACCATATACACACCACACACACATACACGACACACACATACCACACACATACCACACACATACACCACACACACACCACTCTCTCACCACCACCCACTCATCACCACTCACCACAACACACTCACCCCCACAGACTCACCCCCACAGACTCACCACTACAAACACAACCACACACACAAACACACACACAACAACATAACACCAGCCGTCAGTGCACGCTTTCACCAGGGCCAAACACCACCAGCCATCAATGCACTTTTTCACCAAGCACAAACACCATCAGGCATACAACACCAGGCAGCTGCCAGTGCATTCTTTTACAAGGCGCACTCACCAGCAACCGTCAGTGCACGCTTTCACCAAACACACACACCATCAGCCATCTGTGCACTGTTTTACCATGCACACACCCACCAGCCGTCAGTGCACCCTTCCACCAAGCACACACACCTCCAGATGCCAGTGCACTCTTCCACCAAGCACACACACCACCAACCATCAGTGCACGCATCAATTGTTAACGCATCCACAATTAAGTATTGTAGCAATCGTAGTATGGTACACTTTACTTTTAAACATATTCATCTAAAGCACAGCATGCCACCATTGGTAAAATTACAATCCAACTCACATAATTCCACTACACACCACATGCACACACTCCATAACACATGGCGAAAAGACAATGCCATTAGCTCAAACTCAAATAAATCCGAGCCCGATTGCATTTCTAATGCTTGTTTCTTTTTGCTTTAGCATTCCATGAGAATGCATGTGTTTTCCTGCTCTCCCACATGTGCTTCTCCACCTTGCATATACCTGCCTCCCCAATGCTCTGTGTCGCTTTCTCGCTCATCTGCTTCTCTCCCCGGCCCCCGTGTTGCTCGCTCCATGTGCTGCTTTTCCCCTTCCCCCACCCATTTGTTTTTGGGGAGGACCAGGCAGCATATTCTTACTAGCCCCTCCTTCTTTTTATTTTTTTTATTTACCAATCAATCTCAGTTCGGTAGATTCAAATAAGGACTCCTGCATCATATTACAGGCACACAAGCATAAGGATGCATGTGTGCACACACTTCATTCTGCGGCAGCTTCAGCCATGTCATTGCACTTTTTTTTGCTTGTCTTAACTTTTGGCCCTGCTGCATAGCATGTTGCTAATGCCTTACAGAATCACTAAAAGGCATGGGCAAAGCCAATAGTTCCCAGAGGCAAGACCTTCTAGCTTTTACCAGTGCTTGTTGTTTATAGTGAGCCACTGTTAGAACTAATGCAGCCATTCATAATAAACGTTTTCAACAAGAGGCTGAAAGAATGGGTCTGTTTTGAAGCTCCTTCCATCTTGCCCAGAACACAACTTGTTCTGCAAATTGTTTTTAGTTTGCACTCTATGTGCAATAACTACCTTACAATTAAAACTGTCTGACAACGGAGATCCTGATTGCAGCCACACATCACAACCTTCTTGTTGGCAGCAAGGTGGACAATAAGGTATGTAACACATCTGGATGCATTGTGGGTGCTGATCTCTACCAAGAATCCAAGTGATCTAGGGTAGTAGTAAACAGATTGTTCCATCTAAACCTACTGAGGAAAGTGTTCCCTCTTTCAAGCTTTCCTCGTTGGGTCTGAGAGATCAGTGTTTGGTATTGTCCAGAGTTGGCTATTTCAACAATGCACAACTGGGTGTTCCAAAGTTTCTATTGCTTTGACATGATAGCACTTGTGGCCTTTGTGGGGCAGAAAAATACAATTGCTGCTCTATTCACAGTGTCTCTGCTGCTCGCATTGTTCTGTGAAATAATATAGTTTTAGAATTCCCTTTTTACCCAAGGAGAGTTAATGTTATCCCATTAGCAGTGAGGTGTTCCTATTTGCATTTGGAAGGCTATCTCTGACTTCTAACCCACTGGACTGTTCCATAGTAGAGGAAAAAGGCAGAAAATCAGGAACAAGATTGTAGTTTCCATTTCTCTGGTCTTTTAAGTGCACTACAGCACATCAGCCATTCCCTGCTTTTCAGCCAACAGCATGTTGCATTGTGGGGTTTGTATTTGTGCCGTAGCACTTTCTTTACGGGTTTAAAGCCTAGAATACAAAGTCATGATAGCTAAAATGCCAGAACAGGCCGAAGGTGTTATAGATGACATGAAGCCACTTGTCAGGTATGTTTAGAATGTCACAGTGCCATACAGTCAATTTTGAAATCTGCTCGTTTCATACATAAAATCAAACGTAAACTCTGCTCAAATATTTATGTGAGGGTTCATTCTTTATTTTACGTCTTGCATTAAAATGAGCATTGGCAGTACAAATTGTTTTGTCTTTAGTGTAGAGTAAACTTGTATATGAACTTCTCAACCTCACAAGGTACAGCATGAACAGTAGCAGCACAGTTTTCCATAACTCAAAGAATAAGTCAACATCAGGTGGAGTAGCAGGAGGAACATCACACGATGCTCACTCATACAGGACAAGAACAACACCAGAAGCAAACACACTAAGGGGCAGATTTATGTTGGGAATGCGCCACGTTTGCGTCACGCAACTGCGGCGTAAACGTGGCGCATCCCTACGACCCATTTACAACGTGACGCATCTAGGCAGATGCGTCACGTTGTAAAGCCCTGCGCCACTTGTGGGCGTTCCGGCGCATGGTGGGCGTTCCGGGCCAGGTGCGCCTCGCAAAAGTGGCTGAGTGAAATCTATAAGATTTCACTCAGTCACTTTCAGGCCAATGCTGCGTCAAACCCTGCGCCTGCTTGAAGCAGGCTTAGGTCTTGACGCAGCATTGTAATGATGGGGCACCCCCGAGCCTTGCTGGAGCTGCGTCGCGCTTGCGACGCAACTCCAGCAATGCGCCACCTTTACGGCACAGATGCGTCACGCATCTGTGCCGTTTTTACCCCATGGTGCGCCGCATTGTAAATGCGGCGCACCATGGGTGGCGGAGCAGCGGCGCAAAATAACTGGCGCATCCCTGGGGATGCGCCAGTTATCATAAATCTGCCCCTAAATAGGGAGCCAGAGAAGTTAAAGGACTGTTGTACACTCTCCATAAAAATACATAAACATACAAAAGCATACCACACCTGGAAGGAACAGCAAAACCTCTACTAATATTAACATATATTTATGTACTCATATAGGACGATTATAATCTCCTATTAAGAGTGGTATGGTTCATCAGTGGGTTTCACATCTAGCATTGAAAATGGTGGCGATGTTACCTTTGGAATGTTCGATAAGATGGATTAGGGCTTTGTGTAATTTGTAATGTAATGGTAACTGTGTGAGTTTCAAAGGATGAGGGCCCTTGACTTAAATTACAAGAAAACATATGGAATCCACACCATTTGGATGCAAACCCAGGTTTGCATGTCTTTTTAAATCTGGGTTTGCCTCAAAATACATGGGTGAATACATGGGAACGACCTTGCTCAACCCATGTAACGCCTACCTAATGCAAAGTAATGCAAGGCAGCACAATGTACTGTGTATTGTTACTTTGGGGCAGATTTATGTTGGGAATGCGCCAAGTTTGCGTCACGCAACTGCGGCGTAAACGTGGCGCATCCCTACGACCCATTTACAACGTGACGCATCTAGGCAGATGCGTCACGTTGTAAAGCCCTGCGCCACTTGTGGGCGTTCCGGCGCATGGTGGGCGTTCCGGGCCAGGTGCGCCTCGCAAAAGTGGCTGAGTGAAATCTATAAGATTTCACTCAGTCACTTTCAGGCCAATGCTGCGTCAAACCCTGCGCCTGCTTGAAGCAGGCTTAGGTCTTGACGCAGCATTGTAATGATGGGGCACCCCCGAGCCTTGCTGGAGCTGCGTCGCGCTTGCGACGCAACTCCAGCAATGCGCCACCTTTACGGCACAGATGCGTCACGCATCTGTGCCGTTTTTACCCCATGGTGCGCCGCATTGTAAATGTGGCGCACCATGGGTGGCGGAGCAGCGGCGCAAAATAACTGGCGCATCCCTGGGGATGCGCCAGTTATCATAAATCTGCCCCTTTGTATTTACTAAATAATGCAAAGGCACACAACGTGGCTTTGCGTGGCTTAGTAAATGCCAAAAAAGGATTTAGCGTCGGGGCTGCATCACAAAAGTGAAAAAACCCAAAGCAAAGTTTTAGTAAATTGTCTTCAGATATTCAAGCACTAATTTATATTTCTCACATATTACAGGAGAAGGACTATTCAAGGGAGGTACTTTTGGAGGCTTTGAATCTAGCCAACCTGCAATTAGTTTGTGATCAATCCACAAATCTTCAGCAACAATAAGCACAATAATGTATTCAAATCAATCCAAAGCACTTTCAAAATTGTGAGTCCTTTTATCCTTTATATAACACTTTTCCGGCTCACCTCTAAGCTTTGGAAAGTTGTGTGTAGATGTAAGTAGGTCAGACCTCGTCCATGGTATATGCACATAAGCTCCTCCATGAATTTCTCTCAATAGATATCTTGCAATGGCACCGTAATTTCTGTACATTCAAACACTGAAAACGGACAACGCTGGGTTATTGAGAGAATTTGATGTGCGACTGTTATAGCCATCACTACCGCCCTGTGTATTTTATATCTTGCAACCACTTCACACTCAGAATTACTCATGCTTCTTTCCTTTTCTTTTCCAGATTTATTTTGTCTTTGCGTTTTCCCCGTTTCTTCATCTAATTTTCTCTAAAACCTTTTTGTTTGTTTTTCTTGATGCTGTTTAGCAACATGCATTGGCAAAACCAAAAGTTCTGCTATTGCCTTACTAAGATGGGCACAATTGGTTTGGCTGGGGATAATAGCCAAACGATGAAGTGCCTTGCTGAAAAGTCTCAGGATAATAAATTCTACTGTTGGGCCCTGGTGACAGGGTGGTGCAGACTATACATTTTCGGAGTGAAAGAAAGGTTACACACAGCTTAGCATCCCAAGCCAGTCGTCTGGGTACCTTGGGTTTGCTTGCGCAGCTGGTAGTATTCCTCTCTGGACCTGTTGCATTGCTAAATGACTAACTGACCTTGTGGAAGGCAGCATCACTAGTCTGAGTTCAGCGCCAACATAGGTGAACGCACAGGCTTGAAGATGAACTGTTCATTATACCGTACTCTTACCTCCATCTTTTCTCCATTTACTGTTCATATCCACAGCTCCGACACAAGTACATAATCTGTGCAAATGTCCACTATGCCACTGGTGCAGGTGAAGGGCTTAAAATGTAAATATGGATTCTTTTTTTTTTATCTCATCCTTTCGTCTCAATGTGGTGGTTAGGTAGTATGCGTACTGGGCTGCCAGCTCAATCCATGTGTTCTAAACACCACAGGGCAGGTTTACGACTTCTGGCGCATCTCTGCTAATCAGCAGAGATACGCTAGAAGAGTTGCGACGCATCTGCCCACCCGTGCGCCACCACTGATGCGCCGCATTTACAATGCGGAGCACCATAGCGCTCGAATGAGCAGATGCGTGACGCATCCCCTGGCTGAAATGCGGCGCATTGCTGGAGTTGCGTCGCAAGCGTGACGCAGCTCTAGCAAGGCTCGGGGGTGCCCTATCCCTAACATGCTGCGTCAATCTGTACGCCTGCTTCAAGCAGGCGCAGGGTTTTGACGAAGCATGGCCTTAAAAGTGACTGAGTGAAATCTTGTAGATTTCACTCAGCCACGTTTAGGGGGCGTTCCTGCACCGGAACGCCCCCACTCCCCTGCGCCGCAACGCCTACATGTGGCACAGGGCTTTACAACGTGACACATCTCCCACATGCGTCATGTTGTAGATGCCCCGCACCATGGCGCTAGCTTTGCGCCACCGCTGCGTCACAAAAGTGACGCAACGGCGACGTAAAGAGGCACAAGGGGCTTGTAAATCTGCCCAAACGTTTCTACCCCAGAGTCTTTTCCTTTGACAAAGCAATGCATTCTGGAAGGTGTAGTCTCCCTTTGCGTCAACTAAACACCTGGAAATTATTTGAATGAGGAAAGCCCAAGAACGGATACACGGTGCTTGGCCTACACGGGAGACCCCGGAACCCTGTAGTCATTGCACACAGATACACAACATTACAGCCAAGAAGTCAGGAAAGCATTAATTTGAGCCCCCCTCCCCACCCCACCGCAGTTTTGGCCCATGTCTTTCCAAGTGCAAGAGAGACTTTTGCATGACATGTTCATTGCGCCTTTTTTGTCTGTAGAGTGCATCGGCGCAGAGCACCCTGGAAGGAACGCAAGGTACATTCACCAGCCTGCCTGCAGAACAGCCCCTTCCCTTGCGCGAGGAGGGTCCCTCCCTGTCGTTGCACTGTGCGGCTTGAACAGAATCGCTGCTTCATGTAATGCGCTGCTAACGGAGCCCAGACCCCCTCCGTGCCAGTCTCCCCCTCCCTCACCCCTCCACCCACAGTGTCTATCAGTCTCATCTCTTGAACGAACATTTCCACTGGAAAGTCCCTGTCTATTTCCGTGCATCACTCTGGTCACCTTTTCCAAGAAGCAGAGCCGGCACCGGTTCCTGACCTGGCCGAGGCTGCGGCAGGTAAGCGGTGCTGGCGGTGTGTATGTGTGCTCACTGCTCAGTGTTGCATGCGAGGGGCTGTTTTCAGGAAGTCTGCGTGTTCCGTGTCACCTAGTAGGAGATGTTCTTGGAAAATACTATAAACGTGTGTATGATGAGCATGAGTGTAGTAGAGGGGCGTGTGCATGGAACGTTGCATATGCATACACTTACATGTATGTGCATGTTGGGTGAGTTTGAGGTTGGTTCAGCAAAAAAAATCGTGCACAGAGTAGTATCTGGCTGTATTGTGCATTTGCGCCTATTGGTGCGTTCGTACGTGCATACAGATAGGGGCGTGTACATGTTTGAGAAGACACCGCCAACTACACACACATGCAACCCCTGACACACGACACCTTTACATTTGTTTCAGGCAGCCCCCTATCATAAGGGGCGAGGCCGCCTTCCTCGCAGCAGGGTGAGATGCTGTGCTCGTGGGGGGGTGTGGGGACTCCGGGGTCCCTACTCCCTTCATAGCAGCAGGGTGGGATGCTGTGCTGGGGGGGGAGGGGGGGTCTCATGGGTCCCTGCTCCCGGCAGGGTGAGATGCTGTGCTCATGGGGGTGTGCGGGGACTCCGGGGTCCCTGCTCCCTTCCTCCCGGCAGGGTGAGATGCTGTGCTCGTGGGGGTGGGGGAGAGGGGGCGCGGGGTCTCCGGGGTCCCAGCTCCCGGCAGGGTGAGATGCTGGGCTCGTGGGGGTGTGCGGGGAATCCGGGGTCCCTGCTCCCGGCAGGGTGAGATGCTGTGCCCGTGGGGGGGTGCGGGGACTCCGGGGTCCCTGCCGCGCAGAGCAGGGGAGGCCCCGGCCGGGGATGCCTCTCACAGCTGCTCTCTCACGGCCGCCGGCAGGTGTCTGTAACCATGGAGAGGGCAAGGAGGGACCAGCCAGGAGGGTGGAGGCGAGGGTACTGATGGATGCCAGCCGTTCCCGAGAATAGGCAAGCCATGGCCAAATAGTCACTAACGGGGGTTGCGCTGATCCTCCAGGTGGGGGCACGACCCTGGGTGCTAGCTCAGCGGAGCCCAATTTAACGACCACGGTCTGCCGTGCCCAACCCACCTGCGGTGATGGAAACCACCTTACACTAACATCGAGGGCACGTTTTAGGATCACGAGCTCTGCGTTCGCGTGGGTTCGATGGGTGTTTCCCACCGGCCGCTTGATTGACCACAGCTCTTGCGTGTACCTTGATTCCGAGGTGAAAAGATTCCCAAATAAGAGGCTGCCAATAGGGTTGTGCCATTTAGTGATTTTCAAGGAGGAGGCATCTTTTCAGAACAGGAAACGTGTTAATGAAAAACGTCACTAAGCAGGTTGGATATGTAATTCTGTTTGTGTTGCGGGGGCATTTTTTTACTTTCATGTCTGAGTCCGATATACTTTAGAGGAGGGAAGATGAAACGTGTCTTTAACACGGAAGCCGGGTCTGGCAACCCTGGGTGGCATTGCTCTGAAGTTGGGGCTTCTCCGGGCATGGTCCAATGCCAGCTCTGTACCTGCTCACCAGTCTCAAGAGCCGCCCTGCTGTACCCCGTGGTATCTACGGCAACCCTTGTCAAGGGGTGGCTCGCGCGCGCGTGGCTTCATACCGACCCCACCGTGCACTGAGCGAGTGCGCAAGCTTGCCCCTCCCTATGCAGGGAGATAGCTAATAGTCGTGCCGCGGGTGCAGTGACACCGGGGACCACCGACTGCACCCTGTTTATACATTTGTTCATGAGTCTCTTGTTACACAGGCCAGTGTGAGGGTTTGATTCCCTAGTCAAAGGTTCGGAGTTCTATATACAGCAAATTCGGTTATACGACAATGCATGCTAATTCGCAAATAACAATGAGACCAACGGTGCATTTTGCAACAGGAATGTTGGCATGATCTGATATGATATGAGGGGGATATATTTTCCAATGCTGTTTTGAAACAAATTGAGCTGGACATTTTTTGTGCAGCTTGGTAGTATACTACAGCACTATATGTTGTGTGTGTGCAGTTCTGAAAGGATCTCACGAAGGTGTCCAATGCTTCTGGTTATGAGACGGTGGCCAAGAGTATATCTTCTATGCGTGAGTCTATCAGACAATTATGCCTCAACAGAACGACAGGCTGTCCAGTATACATTTAATTCTGGCACATTGGAAAAGCCTTGACTGTCTGATAATGTGTGCTAGAATGAAAAATATGACAGTTAATTCATTTATGTCAAGAGGAATAACATCAGTTTACAAAATGTGGCAGAAAATAAACTGCGTCAACCAATAGCCTAGCCAAAGTTTTGGACTATACAAAAAAGACTCCATCCAGACTACAATTGGTTCTATGGTATGGCAAGGGACTGCCATGGTATGTCACATATATTCGACCGTTGTTCTGGTAATGCACGCTGCTGCAAACAATTTGATTCTGCCAGTGAGCAGGCCAGATGTGGCACACTGGCAGTCATTGCTCCAGAGAACGGTCATGTGAGGCCTGTCAGGGGTTCAGCAGGTCAGGGTTGGTCAATGGGCCAGTGGTACCAGATCAATAATGACTGGGTACTCAATGTGCCAGTGGTGCTGCTTAAAAATGGCAATGCTGCTTAGGACGCCAGGGGTCAACACTGGTTATTGTGCCAGGGGGTGGCTCGGTCACATGTGAGGATCTCCCCAGGTCTGGGCTGCAAGAAAGCTACACAGTACATGTCCTTGCTATTTAGTGCATCGAGGCCTGGGAGGGTGGACAGATTTTGAGTATATTGGACATGCTCAAAATGTCCCAGGAGTCTCGAGAGTTCAGTAGGACGAAAGATGAAAGTGGCGGCCGACGCGAGGAATATATATACATCACAGTCTTTATATTGTATTGCCCTTGTGTGTTGCTAAAGACAAGAATTAACCGTGTGCGGCCTAAATAGATTTTTTCTTGTGAGGAACACCCCTCTAGGTCCCCTTTTGAATGGCTGGCGTGAATTGAACGCAGTAAACTGATTGAGTTGCGAACTGGGCAGTAAAGTGTTTCTTTCCTGGTGGGTCTCCTCGGAGTGCCCGAGCATACCGTAGTAACCTCCCCGTGCCCGTGGGTCTCGTTGACTCGTTAGTTACTGTTGGGGAGTGTGGCCCGGTCTGAAGCTGGTAAAGGGGAGGTGGCCGCCCTACTTTCCTGGGTACTTGTTACCCACGTGGGGGTCATGCTTCTAGTTTGACAGATTTCCAGGGGACGATGGGGCTAGCCGGTTGTTGGGTTGCTTTTCCGCGCGTTTCAGAGTTTTGATTGCCTGCTCTTTAGGTGCCGTTGTGGGGGGCCTCTTTCTTCTGTTGTTTTAGGGTGCTTTGCTTAGCTTATTAGGTACTCGCAAATTCAGATCATAGTTAGTGGCGCCCTGTGTGTCCCCGAGTTCCTGCGGTACGGTGCTATGGGGCCCTTGTTTTAAAGAGTTTGAGGCTTGGTAGGCCGTGATGTTATCTGCGATGTTCCGTGCATTGTGTCGTGAAAATGTCCTCTGTTGCTCCGGGGAGCGGGCATCAATCTTGGTGTTTTGGGGGTGCCTGAAACACGGGTAGACTTGTGGGCCTTCCTGGCCCTTCAGTTTCCTGATCTCAAGAGATGTTGGTAAGGTTTTTTGTTAAGATTTTTATTCTTTTTTGTGTGTCCTTGAAAGCACAAGTTCAAAGTGATTTACATTCACCTGGAGGGGTTCTGGATTCGCGGCCCTGTTTTCCTTTGGGTTTCTGGTTGAGTTATTTTGAAGTGAATTGTCTGCTCGACCTACCTTATCTTTTAGTCCAACTTCTCCTGGGCATACTTGCCATGCTGGTTCCGGGTGCAAGTGGAAGGACGGATCTGCTTGAGTAGATGATTGTAGTTTGTCTTTGCAGGCATCATTCTCCCCTGATGAAAGTGCCTGTCGGTTAGTGTAGGATCTTGTTTGCCCTGGGCAGAGATGGAATTTTTATTTCCACTATAATGTCTTTCATGACAATCAGGTAATTCTTATAGATTTTCTATGACCGGGCTGCCGCTAAAGTACTGTATTCCTTCTTCCACAAAGTTCTGAACTCTTGCTATCAAGTCACGTTTTTTCAATTTTAGCATCAATTGCCATTGTGTATGACACCAATGGTTGCAGAACTGATATTTGGATATCCAGCTTGTCGGTGTTTATCGTTGTTGCTGTTATTATTGCAGTCCGGAGTCTGATCCTTTGACATTCCTTTTCTCGGGTAGACTCTGCACCTCGGGCTAGCTTTGTTCTTCAAGGGCGGTGCTTCTGCGTGTAAACCTCAGGAGTTCCGGTGAAGTTTGAGAAATATGGGTGCTGCTCCAATCTGGTCCATTAGCATTCACCTTCTCGTTTTGACTCCGGCACACTTCGTCCATCAAAGATCAGGCTTTTGTTTATAGATCTCAAGGGTTTTGATGTGATTTGAAGCCATATACAACAAAAGGAGCACAGAGGGAAAAGGAAGCCTGGTCGCCCTCCACTCAATAAGTCAA
The DNA here is from genome assembly GCF_964261635.1 of Lissotriton helveticus. Taxonomy (NCBI): domain Eukaryota; kingdom Metazoa; phylum Chordata; class Amphibia; order Caudata; family Salamandridae; genus Lissotriton; species Lissotriton helveticus. The sequence continues at coordinate 2,091,388,853 of NC_136061.1, forward strand.
TTCAACATAAATGACCATTTAAAGAATAAAGTGATCAGTTACGTGCATTCCTAACTTCATAAGACACTTTTCTTTGGTTTTCTTTCCTTTCTCCTTTTTTCACTGCACTAGTATTCACATTATTTGTGTGTTTGGACACTTTCTTTTGAGGCTTGATGACCGCCGATGATGAGAACAGGGCAACTCTGGGGAGTACCAGCCAGATATCCCGATGGTTGTGCGCCAGTGAGGGGTCATCTCGCCTTTTCACACTTTTTTAGGCACAGTAAGAACATTAATTGTTGATTCTTTGTCTGACTGTCAATATGGGATGCTGGTGAAATCTTTTAAATTGGCCTATAAAGAGTGTACTTTCTACCCCTACTAGCATTTAAGTGCGGGGAGATAAAATAAAGGATCATATTTGATTATATGTATACTTTTTGAAAGAATACAATAGGCCTATTCAGGACCTGGTCATTTATGTTGAAGTGATTTGAAGCCATGCCTGGCCAGACTGAGTGACTTTTGAGCTGCCTGGGCACCTCTTCTACTGTTACCTGTGCTTGCTGTGCTTCTGTTCCATTCCTTGCATAAGCTGGTGCAGTTGCTGTGGACCCCGCTTGCCTCTCTTGCTCTGATCTAAGGCGAAGATTGTGGATGTTAACTTAATGCTAGCTTGAGGGGTGAGGCAAGGGGCTCCCTTATGTGGAGGACTGTCATTTATGATGATTTGCCTGGGAGGTAGATTTGTACTACAGGTCCCCAGCCTGTTGGAGGACTGGTGCAGGAGAGAAGTGCTTTTGCCCCGGATATTTTATTAGCTTGATCTCTGGGGACAGAGAGTATCCTGGGCTCAAGGAGCCCGAGGGTGAAGAGGACTCCAGACTGCTGAAGCCTTTAATGGTCTCTAGCTCAGGCAAGGATCCCTGTTGCCAGGACGTCAGGGTAATGTTTTCAATTTCCATTGTCTGCGTTTTTGCACTGTCGCTTAGAGATTTTGAAGCTGGACGGTCTGCAGTTGAGTCCTTATGGTCCTCATCTATAGTCTTTTGATGAGCCTGCTTGCTTCTGTGAGAGCAAAAATATTTCCATATTGTTTTTTTCCATTTTGATTGGACTCTTCAGTCATTGTGGCCACTACTTTGCCTTTAGTTTGTTTAAGACAATGGTTCTCCTGACTTATGTTTTAGACATTTGTTAGTGTTGGACTCTAATTCCTGTTTTTCCTTGTGTTAAGAGTAGAAGATCCTTTGTTTGTTAATTTCTTTTTCTTAAACTTGTTTTGCGCTCTATCATGAGCCATTAGCACAAGGGAGCTCTGGGTTCTCATTCTAGTTGTACTGTAGAGTTTTTACACGGATACTCCGCAAGAAGCAAGGCTTTAGTTGTGATATTTTTTTATATAGTAGGCTTTGTATAAGTGGCGTGTCTTAGGTTGTAGTAGAGTGGCATGACTTAGAGGGGAGTAGAGTGTCATAGAGTGGCATGGCGCAGCGTGGAGTACTGTGTCATAGACTGGAGTGGTACAGTGTGGGGCAGCGTGTCATGGAGTAGAACCATATATTGTAGAATGGAGTGGTGTAGAATAAAGTGTCACAGAGTGGAGTAGACTGTCAAAGAGTTGAGTGGCATAAAATGGAGTGTCATAGAGTGGAATGGTGTAGGGTGTTGTGGACTAGTGTAGAGTGGAGTAGCATAGAGTGGCATAGACAGTCCACTGTATGCCACTACTCCATTCTACGTCACTCCACTCTCCGATACTCAGACCCACTTTGCTTCACTCTGTTCCTAAATGCAACTCCACTCTATGCCATTCCAATCCACTCCAGTCTACGACACCACTCCCTTCTACACCATTCCACTTTACGCCACTCTATGACCCTCTGTTCCACTCCTCTCTACTCCACTCAATGCCAGTTAACACTTCTCCGCTGTATACACATAAACAGAGAGGCAACAGTTCCCATGAGAGTTTTAAGGACAAAGGCAATTCTAGAGCCTTGAAAGTTAAAAACAAATCTTTCTTCATTGTCTCAGTTCATGCAAGCATATGAACTGACACAATAAAGAAAGATTCGACTTCAACTTTGAAGACTCAAGAATTACTTTTGTCCTTAAAAATCTCTTTAAAGAAAGATTCGACTTCAACTTTGAAGACTCAAGAATTTCTTTTGTCCTAAAAACTCTCTTTGGAACTGTTGCCACTCTGGTTATGTGTATATAATTGTTATGTATGGTCAATAAGCAGCGGGCCATTGAGGTGGGCAGCAGTGGATTTTAGATCTTGTTAGAGACAGTTGTGACTATCCAGGCAGTGTGATTTTAGAATTAAATATTTCTTTATTCGGTATTTCGTGATAGAAATCCATAAAAGCAACATTATCCATATTGTTACAGAGTAAAAAAGATCAATTATACAATAAAACTGACTTCCTATAAAAAATAATTAAGCATGTATCACTACATATTTCATTTACATCATCATTCTGTGTTTTAGACAAGTTCCTCACAAGTTTTTCCTATGAGTAAAAATGCATTTCAGGAAATTAACAACATGGTAACAAATAGATTCAGACTCTAATAGCTGTAGACACAACATAGCAGGGCGACACTGTCTGAAGCCCCACGACTTTAACAAGGATATCAGCCAGAATTTGCGATGAGCATGATAAAACTTGCAGAACAGTACAGTGTGCATAGTGGTCTGCGCTGATTTGTCATCGCAAGGACAAAGGCCTAGGGTTGGGTCCCAAGTATTCCTCGTGGGAAAGGCTACTAACCGATGGAAAAGATTTAGGGGCCGATTATGATAGAGGATTTTCCGCCTCCTCCGGGCCGGCGGAAGCCACCGCCGGCCCGGAGGAGGTGGAAAATCCTCTGCGGAGTCACCAAAGACCCACCGCCGCATTACGATGGCTGGTGGGTCTTGGATTCTGTCCGCTGCTTTTCCGCCGCGGTCGGATTACAACCGCGGCGGAAAAGCTTTAGTAAACATGCTTTTCCGCGGCGGTTTTTCCGCCGTGGAAAAGCATGTGTACTTTTGCTTTTGGGGGCCCGTTGCGGGCCCCCAGGGCGTAGGCGGGTGGGGGGTGCACATGGGGGGTACCTATGGTACCCCCCAGCATTTACATGCACAAAGCGGCAGGCACCGCACGGTGCCTGCCGCTTTGTGCATGTAAATGTTACACATGCACTTTTAACATTGCGGCGGGTGCTGCTTGAAGCAGCACCCGCCGCAATGTTAAATATCCAGGATGTGACCGCCGGGGTGGCGGTCACATCCTGATTTGCACGGAGGGACCTCCGCAGTCCATGCGGACGGTCCCTCCACCTCTGGGATGGCGGACGGACGCAAGTCCGTCCGCCATCCTAATCGGCCCCTTAATCTGAATCTTGTTAGTACGAATCGGTCAAAAATAGTGATATCCAATGTTAGATAGGGCTGAATCATGATAGTGGTGTGAACCATGGTTGCGTGGAGGAACGAGGGTTTGCCTATTTCACTAGCAAGCCTTAGTCCGTCTAGATGGCTCAGAGCCATTACTTTCAGATTCTTCTAGGATATCTCACTGATCTTTGCTGGAGTTGTGTAATAAGCCTCTAAGCCTAGGTCAGTGAGAACATTTCTGATGTAGGAAAGCCATCTGATTTTCGCCGAGTGTTCTAATGCCATTGAATCTGCCACAATTCCTTTAGTGAACATGTTTTTATCAGAGGTCCAAATACGCCACCACAATAGCAGTGGTTGAATTTTTACCAGGTCCTCAATATGTGGTATGCCTAGTTCTATGTGGTATGCGTATGTGGAGATTCTTCTAGGTGCTACGAGGAGGAATCTTAAAAAGGAGCTTTCTGCCACCTGTAGAGCACTAACATCCACATGCCCCCAGACGCCAGCACCATACAGTGCTATTGTCAGACATTAAGCATTGTAGATTTTTAGTATTTCCATAGGGGACCTTTTGCCCAGTTTTTGTGAAAAGGTTATCAGGGCAGCTATTGCTCTCTTAAAACAGTGCTTTCTAGCCTCAACTGCTGCTTTCCAATTAAGTTTTTCGTCTATTGTGATACCTAGGTAGGGATACTGGGCCGTTTCTTCATGTTTTTGGTTATTAAGGTATATATCCTTAGTCCTTTTTCTCCCTTTGCCTGCCACCATTACAAAGGTTTTCTTGATGTTTACGTGGAGGTCAAGACTGCCCATATAGTCCGCTTACCTAGACAAAGCCTTCTGTAATTCACGCGGGGTACGCGCCAGTGTGACGGTGCCGTCCGCATAGAGCAGAGCGGGAATTAGGCGTTGTTTTACTTGCGGGAGGTCCTGAGCCCCCCTTAAGAGCTCCACCTCCAAGCTGTTTGTATACAAGGAGAAAAGAAAGGGGGCTAAGACACATCCATGCCTAACTCCACGCTCCACTCCAAAGGATACGGACAACTCACCCTTCACACCAAAACGGACTCTCGCGGAGGCTTTGGAGTATAACTCCCTTAAAAAATCTAGGAGAGGGGGATCCACTCCCATTTGTGCCAAAACTGCCCAAAGCTTTGAATGGGACACGCAATCAAAAGCGGCGGACAGGTCCACCTACACCATGTAGAGCCTGTCCTGTTTTGCGTGAATGTATTTACCCAGAATCAAGGATAGATTTAGGGCCTGTTCTACTGTGCCAAACCCTTCCCGAAAGCCGAATTGTAGGTCTGACAGGAGGCCCCTTTCCTCTACCCACTGCTGGAGTCGCTCAAGGACAACCCTACCAGCTACCTTGCCCAACGAGTCCAGCAGTGAGATAGGGCGATAACAAGTAGGGTCATGGCGGTCTCCCTTCTTAAATATTGGGACCATGATGGACTTGGTCCAAGAATCCAACAGCCCCTTTTTTGCAGCTGCCATACACACCCTAGTAAGTATAGGGGCCCAAAGGTCCACATTATATTTAAAAATGTCCACCGGGACTCCATCGGGCCCCGGAGCTTTGCCATTTTTACTTAATTTTAGACCCAAAAATACCTCTGAGATATCGAATTCTATAGAGATAGGGTATACGGCCGCTACATGAATGACATCTGGTTCTACTATGTGTGATTCTCTCGGAAAAAAAATTGTGAAATGGGAAACCCAAGCTCCTACTTCTATGGCCACTTCGATCTTAGGAAGGTTATCGTCAGCTAAGAATGGGGACTTGACTACCCTCCAAAAGGCCTCGCTATTTTTTTCGAAGGCACTTTTGTGTAATTCGTCCCACAAAGCCTGTTTTAATTCGGCCTTTCTCAGCTTACGCGCAGCCAAGTACTCTTTTCTAAGTCTAGCAATTAGCTGTAAATATCTAGCTTCTTTATTCAGGGCCACTTTTAGCTTAGAATGAGCTCGAGTACAGCTATGATTGAACCAGCCTTTCTTAGTTGATGTTTCTACTTTGGCTTTGCTGTCAGAAGGCCCTTGATAGTAGCTAATATTATAGAAAAGTTGCTTAGTACTTCCTCCTCCGTTACTATTGGATTTAGACATTTTATAATGTGGGGATAAGCTGATTTAATCAAATCTTCAGTAATTTGCCCGGGATTTATCTTCCCCCATTTTAGCGTATACCCATTTAACTGGGCTATATGTATTTTGTTCTGGGTCAGCGCTTTTGCTATTGTTAGTGTAAGGGATTGTTGGTGCATTAAGTAAAGTTCTATCCTGAGGGCCGAATGGTCACTTAGTATGTTTTCTAGAACCTCAAAATGCTTGGCTCTATTTGACAGACCATCCGATAGAAGGATATAATCAACTGTTGTTTGGTGTCCTCTTCCCAAATATGTTGGTTGTAGCTGGTTAGTATTAGGAGTCAGGTTGTTGACTATTAGAAGGTCCAGGTCTGATAATAGATGGCTGTACCCAACTTAGTATGGCTGAAGTGAGTGAGGGGAATATCCTGCTCCTTCACCAACCCACCACAGTTGTTTCCATCATGTGGGCAGGGATATAAATTAAAATCCCCCCCATAGGAAATATACAGCACCTTTACCTCCTTTAGCTTGTCTGAAGTGGGAGAGTTTCTCATAGAGATTAGATACTGCCCTCAGGAATTCTCCTTCCTCTAAGTTATTATAGAAATTAATGAGCAAAACGGTCTCATTGATGGGTAAGGAAGGGGAGAGAAGCTGGAAGTTTACGTCCAGTTCGACAATAGTTACTCTTAGTTTCTGGATGGTATTTGCAATATAGATGGTCAATCCTCCCTTGGGCCTGCCCATACTTCCTACTAACGCTGGAGAAAAGTACGTCCTAAAGCCCAAAAGGTGGAGTTCCGTCGACGACCATGTCTCCTGGAGACAAACAATTTGTTGTCTTCCCATGAAGTTCATGGCGCTCCCGTCTTCGATCTTAGGGCGAAGACCGGCGATGTTCCATAAAACAACGGCTAAGGCTCGGTGGTCCTGGGTAGGAACATCAACTATTTGGTCCTGGGTAGGAACGTCAGCTATTTGGGGTTCGGGATTGAGCTCTGGCTCCACTGGCTTGGGCCCAGGGGGGTCTTTGTCCAATGGTGGTCAATCAACTAGCTCAAGGCCGCTGTATCTATTCATCGTTGGAATACCACTCCAGCCCTTCCAACACGGTGGTTCTCTATAAGAATCCCTCTGATGGTGTCCTCCCCACTCTTCTCTTTCTCCACCCCGATATCGGGGGCCCACTGTATGCCAGGATCCATCATAATGAGGACCATCACGATATCTCGGGGGGTAAAAGAAAGAAAGGCGCTTTGTTCCTATTCCACTCGTTAGGCTAGGGTGTTCCCATGAACAAATATGATCAACTACTCTGGGATCTTCAAAAGTAATAAGGACGCAATCACCCTTTATTGATTTTCTGCCATGCCCTACCCAAGGGGCTCTTCTTACCATCAAGATCTTACTTGAGTAATAGGGCGGGAGTGGGCGGTTCAAGCTAAGCCAATGTTGGGCCTTGTTCTTTAGAGACCAGGTTGGTTCTGGATTTTGATCCGCCAATTCTGGTACTCCGGTCATTACGACTACAAAAGGACTTGCCTCGGGTGGCAAATTAACAGAAAATCTGCCATCCGAGGGTCCTCTGTCCCACCCTCTGTTCGGTTGTGTAGCTGGTATTTTTAGACCAGTGTTATTATGTTCCGGAATTGTATTTAGGATGGTACTTGGGGTTTTATTTAGTGGCTTCTCTATTATACTACTTTTTGCAGCTATGGTTTGGATCGATTTAGCTGATGATCCTAGGGGGACTGATTTTTTATTTTGGGGAATAGGTTTAGAGGAGGACTGCTTACCACCCCCCATCTTCTGTACCCCTTGGTTTGGGTTAGCTTTTACTGAAGTTGTTAGTTCAGCTAAGGCTTTTTCTATTTGGGATAATCTAACTTCTAACGGTGTTAACAATAGCGTGAGTAGATCCCCAATCCTTATTAAGAGTTGGGTAGTGGGATTATCATCTGCCTCATTTGTTAGTGATGGGTCAGTTACAATTTCTAAACTAATGGGGGCTGGGACATCATGTGGTGTTTGATGTATGATCACCGTATGAACATCCTGATCTCTTGTCGTCTGGGTACACAGGCGTTTCTCTCCTATCTTATTGGGGGCTTTAATAATCTTTTTAGTTTTTTTCCCTTATTGCACCCTCTCTCCTCCCTCTTGACTGTCTTATCTCTTCTTGGGTGGTTTGGATCGCTAGATCTGTGGTCTTTTCTAGATCAAGAGTTAGTTGAAAATCAGAAAGCTGTGAAGCCGATAAATCGACTGTGTTTGGTAAACTATGCCTTTGGCCACAAGCTTCACTCCGTCCGGGGTTCCTAGGCTGATCAGGTGTTTTTGCGTCTGCCAGATAGCCCATGGAGGATCTTTTTGCGGTAGCTAATTCTTGGGACACTCTACGTTCTATGAGAGAGATACTCTGATCTATAAATGAGTTAGCCATAGTGATAAAACTATCTATAGGACCTATAAGTTGCCCCTCCTTGGCAGCGGTTTTGCTTCTGGAGCCTCTTGTAGACATAATGAAGGCTTAAGAATATACAAAAGATATGATGGAAACTAACAGTAGGAATTATAAACAGCCCTGGGAATGATTTAGTACAGGAAGAAAGTACATACAGTTTGGGAGCTAGTCCTGGGCAAAAATACATTTTCAGAGGGGGGGCCCGGCCCGTTCTGTAACGGTCTCTAACGGGCTACAACGGGCCCGCCCTTGGCCCGGGCTTAGCCCGGCGCACGCCCGCGCGCGTCCCGCGGTCGCAGTGATGGGCGTAGTTATATAGGTGTAGAACGGGGCGGGAAGAGACACCAGGTGCGCTGCGTGTTGATGCACGATGATCCCTGGGTCTCGCAGTCCCGGCCCCTGTGAGCGTACGGCGGTGATTACAAGGGCTGACTGGTGCTCCCAAGTTGCAGGCTCCGTGACACAAAGAAGTTACACCCAGAGTCTTTCACCAAAGCAAACGGCTGGGAGCGGATCCCACGAACCGGGGGCCGCGAGCCATAAGTAGGCGGGAGGAGCAGGGGGCGGGAAGAGACACCAGGTGCGCTGCGTTGTTGATGCGCGATGATCCCTGGGTCTCGCAGTCCCGGCCCCTGTGAGCGTACGGCAGTGATTCCAAGGGCTGACTGGTGCTCCCAAGTTGCAGGCTCCGTGACACAAAGAAGTTACACCCAGAGTCTTTCACCAAAGAAAACGGCTGCGAGCGGCAGTGTGACTTTAAAACCCTTGGCTGCTTAGTATTTTGAGTTTGACTTCGCCACTGTACAACACTCTGCTCTACTCTACACCACTCCACTGTATGCAACTCCACACTACTTCACTCTACACCACTCCACTCTTCTATACCACTCCACTCTACACCACTCCACTCTATGCCACTCCACTCTATGCCACTCCACTCTTCTCCACTCCACTCTGACACTCCACTCTATGACACTGTATGCCACTCTACTCTATGACACTGTAAGACACTCCACTCTATGTAACTCCACTTTATTTCACTCCACTCTGCTCCACTCTATGCCACTCTATACTCCTCCACTCTACAGCACTCTACGCCACTCAACACCGCTCCACTGTATACAACTCCACACTACTACCCCACTCTATACCACTCCACCCCATGACACTCCATTCAACGCCACTCCACTCTATGACACTGTACACTGCTCCACTTTACTGAACTCTATGCCACTTCACTTTATTTCTTCCTACTCCACTCCATTCTATGCCGCTCCACTCTATTGTACTCTGACACTCTATGCTATGCCACTCAATGCCACTCCACACCAATCTACCCTACTCCACTCTATGACACACTACTCCAGTCTACACTCCACTTTCAGATACTTTAATCCATTCAGCGTCACTCCACTCTATGCCACTCCACTCCAATACACTCCACTCTACAACACTCTACTCCTGTCTACACAACTCCACTCTAAGACACTCCATTCTACTACAATCAACTCTACTCTATGCCACTCCACTCTAAGCCAATCAACTCCAAGCCACTCCATTTTATGCCACTCTACTTTACAGCACTCCACACTATCCCACTCCACTCTCCTCAACTTCATTCAACACCACTCTATGCTACTGCACTCTACATTACTCCACTCCACACCATTCATCTCCACAGCACTCTATGCCACTAAACTCTAATGCACTCCACTCTATTCAACTAAATGCCACTCCACTCTATGACACTCAATGCTACTTTACTCCGCTCTATGCTAATCCATGTCACTCCACTCTATGCCATCCCACTTAACTTTATGCCTCTCCACTTTAAGACACTCCACTCTACGCCTCTCCACTCAACGCCACTCCTCGACACTTTTTCTATGTGTTAGACTTGGCATCTTTTGGCGTGTTTCCCCATTCTTTTTGCTATCTGACCTCCCAGTTTTGTCTGTGTTTTTGATGGTTTCGTGTCTCTGCACACTTTCTCACTGCTGTTCAGTGTTAACGTGCAAGTGCTCCTGTCGTAAATTGTTGTTATGGATTGGTGATTCCATGATTGGTCATTTGATTTACTTGTCCGTCTCTAGTACAGTGCACAGTGTGTGCCCAGGGCGGATGTATGACGTTACATCGCGCACATTTACATTGCGCGCTTTTTCCCCGCATCTATTTAATCGCACAGTCCATGACATCGTCTGTTTTCACCTCGCAATGTATTGCAACGCGATTCCGTTGCTTTCTATTGGGCTGTACTTTACCCCGCAGTACACCAACTCGCATGGCAAAACAACGCGGTGTTTGATATCGCCTGCGAGAACCTGCCTCTAAGCCCTGGCACCCACTCCCCCCATCCCCCCAACGCCAAATCTTCACTTTTTATTGGATGTTTTGCATATGTTGCATGTTGCATGTTCGTTTGGGGGTTGTGTAAATTAATTTTATAAATATATCTTAAGAAATGCCAGCCTTTTGAAAATGCTTTGCCTTACATGTTGGGAACACATATTGGGGTGGTATAAAAGGACTCGCCCCCCCATGCGTGCAACACAATATCTAATGATGAGTTAGACAATACGATGCCAGTTAACCCCCCTACGGTGAATAAACAAATAAAGCCAAGGGCCCAAAGTATTGCAGCATCTCATTTAATAGACCCTCCGTACATTGTCGCTAGTCAGCTAAACACGTTTACACCAGTTGGGATAGCGATAATTATTGTGGCGGAGGTAAAATATGCTCGTGTATCCACATTTAAGTCTACACTGAATATATGATGTGCTCCGACAATAAAGCCAAGAAGTCCGATCGATAGTATTGCTCAGACTATGCCTATGTATCCGAAGGGCTCTTTTTTGGCAGAGTAGTATGTTACGATGTGCGAGATCATCCCGAACCCCGGCATGATTATAATGTAAACCTCGGGATGACCAAAGAACCAGAATAAGTGTTGATAAAGTACGGGGTGTCCGGCCCGGGTAAAAAAATGTAGTGTTTAGGTTTCGATCAGTGAGCAGTATTGTGATACCCGCTGCGAGCACGGGAAGAGATAAAAGGAGGAGAATAGCAGTAATTAGTACAGATCATACAAATAATGGTGTTTGATATTGGGTTATTGAAGGGTGTTTTATATTGATTGACGTAGTAATAAAGTTGATTGCCCCTAGGATTGAGGAAACCCCTGCGAGTTTATTTATTCAGGGGACTGCTATGTCGGGGGCTCCGATCATAAGAGGAACAAGTCAGTTACAAAACCCCCCGATTATCCTAAAGTTGGCAGCGTTGCCCTCAGACCACATCGTTTCTGTTATGTGGTCGTGAATCATTTCTAGTATTTTGGGCAAAACATAATATACATGGTGATTTTTTTGTTTTTGGAGACGTGACAGGAGTTTCGAACATTAGTTCCCAGCACCAAAGTTGGCAGCGTTGCCCTCAGACCACATCGTTTTCCGTTATGTGGTCGTGAATCATTTCTAGTATTTGGGGCCCTCGCACATAATTATTACTTTGTTGCTCCTCGCACATGAATATTACATTGTTGCTGAAATCAATTTGTGTTTTATTTCCGTTAGTTTACTTTCCGTTTTTGTTGTGAAACAGCACTTTTGTGGTGAAAAGAAAAGCACTTTTTTGTGGTGAAAATAAAAGCACTTTTTTGCACTGTAATGCGATGCGTGCATTTCATTTTTCCTTGTGGTCAAACAGCAATGTAATGGCTTTTGTACTGTAATGCGGTGTAATGGCTAGCGCTGTAGAAGTCATTGCGACGTCTTAGCATGCGGCGCGGTAGCATGCGGTGTGCAGGCATCTGCGATGTAATACAGTGCTTCCGCTGTAACGGGTGTTTCCCGCCCAGGGCCTGTAAATCAAATGCTGCTAGTGGGCTTGCAGCACTGGTTGTGACACCCACACAAGAAGCCCTTCAAAGGTAACTCAGACCTACCCCTGCAGGGTCTGCGTGCAGTTTGCAACTACCATGTCGACTTGGCAAGTGCACGCACTTGCCAGGCCCCACCCTTCCCTTTTCTTACATATTAGTCAATCCGAAGGTAGCCTCAAGGTACCCGTGTGGGCAGGGTGCAGTGTATATGAAAGGTAAGACATGCCCTGATGTGTGTGGCATGTCCTGATAGTGAAATACTGTCTATTTTGTTTTTCACTATTGAAAGGCTATCTGGCTCATAGGAAAGCATGGGAGTTAATTTAAAACATCTTATAAATATAACTTCCTATTCGGACCAGATAGGAAAATAAAGTTTAGTATGCCTGAACTCAGAATCTAAAGATGCATCTTTTAGTAAAGGTGATTTTTACATTCTGTGTTTGAAAATACCACTTTTAGAAAGTAGGTATTTTCTTGCTTAGTCATCCTGTGTGCCTCTGCTAGGATGTGTATTGTTATGTTATGTTATGTTATGTTATTTATGTTTTTTATATAGCGCAACGGATACTCAAAAAGAGTGTCCCGGCGCTTTGAGTATTGACCGCCTGGCTTTAGAGTGACAGGGGCTGGGTATGTGCAGTGGCCCCAGGGAGTCTGGATGAGTCAGGGCTGAGCTGAATAGACCTGGGCTGTATTTATAGTAGTGGGAGGAGATTTCCTTGCACCTGAATGGACCTGGTCTGCTGCCGACAATGCTGTGTCCGCCTCCTGCTGGGAAGCTCGGCCAGAGAGGACCAAACTGATTTGGACTAAGCACAGACACTCTCTGCCTAAGAGGACAAAGGAATTTGGGGTATAAATATTGGGGCCCTGACCCCAGAATTTTAGAACTCTTTTGGAACCAAGAAGACTGCCAAGAAGAAGAGCTTGAGAAGCAGTGAAGAGAGACTACCACTTTGCTGTGTGCTTTGCTGTGTAGGCCTGCAGTGGCTGTTTCTGTCTTGGGCATTGAAAGGACTGGACTGAATTTTCTGCAGCTTCCTTTTTGTGATTTTCTCCAAGGGCTTGAGGTAGAGCTTGCCCCCTGTTCAGGAATTCTCAGGAACAGCAAAAACTTCCAGTTCTTCGGTCATCGGCACTGGAGACTGTGTGTTTTGTAGTACAACAGAAGAAAAAGCAACCCGACGCCGTCTACGATGCCACTGCTGACTCCATGTCCCGACGGCACAGCAGAACACCGCCACACTTTGCACCGCAACCATGGTCTCACCAACAACGCCACCTGACGCCACCACAGAGTCGCTGCTTGTACCGAGACCTGTGAGCACCGCACTCCACACCACCTTGCTTCACACCATCGCCTTGGTATCGCTGATGACGCCACTCCACGCCAACATCAACACTGCTGCTTGCACCGTGGTTCAAGGACACCACTCGTTAGTTACACAACGCACCGTGATCATGCCGTACCGCTGCCTTGGCCTAACGGCACCATCGACACCAGTTCATCAGCTGATGACAGCGCTGCAGCAATGACGACGACGCTGCTTGCTCCGTGACCTGCCACCACCGCGACAAGCACTGCATCTGCACTGAAGCCGCTGCCTGCACCGCAACCTGAGGGCACTGCACGCCGCACCACAGCCCCGCCGATGCTGACGCTTCCAACTATACCCACCAGGAGTTTGATCTGCAGTGCATGTGACTTCAAGGGCCTGACGACTCTTCCACTGACCTCCGGTACCGATGCCTGCGGACGCCAGTCCTTCGGGGCTCATCGAGAGGTCGCCGATACCCTACATTTCTAAAGGTACTGTTTTGCGGGTCTTCTCGACACCATAGGTGGCCCGCGACGCCGTGACTAGCCAGAACTGTTTCGATTTGTTGTTCACGACGCAGTGATGGCCCCAAACGGACCTATTGACTTCAAGGAACTGTATTTCACGTCTATTTTGATTATTGAAGATTTCTGAGGACTGTTTGGTGAATTTTTATTGTTTTTGGTCTTGTCTGGATATATAGAAATATTAGATATCTTTCTAAACTGGTGTGGTGTCCTTTTGTAGTGTCTTCACTGTATTACTCTTGGTTATGTGCAAATGTTTTACACACTGCCTCTAAGATAAGCTTGACTGCTTGTGCCAAGCTACCTATGGGGTGAGCAGGGGTTATTTTAGGAGTGTAACTCCCTTATCCTGACTAGAAGGAAGGATCCCTACTTGGACAAAGGATCAAACCCTTGCCAGCTAGAGACCCCCATTCTAACACTATGCAACTAATTTGTATTATTATTTTGTATTGGGAAAAATGTTGAGTCAGAAGCAATTAGAATGTATCTATCATCCTGATAGGTTAACCCCATGCTATGTTATTCACACATTTTAATTGTAAATGAGACGTTACTGAAAAGTCTTCTTAGCCTTTGTAAATGTTCATGTAGGAATCATAAATAAACTAAACTTGTTGAAACTATGCCCAAAGTCGACCTAAACGATCCTTCCACTTTTATGGCAGTGGATGGTCCCAGTTGTTTTCACACAATTGAGAGAGCCCTTGATGCAGCCAGTGCTCTTGGGTGACTCCAGCAGCCGGCACATCACTGGTGATCAGGCACTGGTGGAGCCATCCGGCCATTGGCTGACTTCAGCAGCCTTCACATCACTAGTGACCAGACCCTGGAGGAGCCCTCCAGCCATTGGCTGACTCCAGCAGCCTTCTGTTCCCGCCCCAGCTGCACTCATGTGAGCTGTGCCCCACACCAGGGCATCTCTTATTACCTCTACCAGGCTCACAACAGCTCATATTGTGTAACAGGAGTAGGTGCTATCACTGTACCCGCCTTCTGAATATTTTACCATTTTGTATGACTCACTCAATCAGGTTTCACGGTACTTAATTAATGCATCGTGTTTTCACATCCAATAATGAGGAAAGCCTAAGACAGCAGATATAACACCTTAGTACAGCAATGTACTGCGGTTATGTGTAAAATATATTAATGAAAAAAGTGGTTACAAAAACTCGAATATATTCAGAATAGGTACAGATGTAAAACAATAATGGAGATTTTTGACCGTATTGATTGCTGGCACAGGGTGAATATCTTGTGTCAAGGGAAGGGGTGCAGCTGGATGGAACCATCACAAAGCAATAGCCTATTTACATATTCTGCCTGTCCCTCAATCGTGGACATGGCCTGTTTTTAGGTTTTGCCTACGCAATGCGTACGAAGTACGCATGCGCTAGCAAAATCTAATGATATCTCGATATCTCTCTATGTGGGGTCGGGTATCCGCCCCCTCCTCCCATTGGCTAGCTCCATAAATGGAGGCTAGCCATTGGGAGCCGGATCTGTCCGTCAAAGGCCGGACCAGATTCGGGGGCGTTCCCGAGAATTTTTCCCTTTCTGCTCACGTCATGTAGACGTGTTCACTCGGTGGGCGGGGCGTTTTTGCGGGCTGGTCGAGGTTTGTTTCGCCGGCCGAGGAAGTCCAGGTGAGTCTTCCCTTTCCTGTCCCCCCCTCCCGCTGTTGGTTTGTTTCCCGCCCCCCCGTCAGTGTGTGGCCGTTCCCGCCCCCCTCCCGCTCTCCCGTCAGTGTGTGGCCGTTCCCGCCCCCCTCCCGCTCTCCCGTGGCCGTTCCCGCCCCCCTCCCGCTCTCCCCCCCCTCCTTGTATCTCGTAAGCCTTTGTTGATTTTTGCCAGCTTCCCCCACTCATTTTCATGGCCCTCCTAGATGTTTTCAGGGCCCTCCCAGAGTGAGAATCCTGTAGCCGGGTCTTCTGACGTGGACATTATTCAGCGTTCTAACTGCGCCACGGATTTCTCCTCAGACAAGCTTCCCTCTCCAAGCAACGCCCTCTGCCAACCCCGGCCTCATGGGGACCGGGGATTTAACCGAACGGACTTAAATTAAGATTCCAGCGGAGAACTGGAAGGCTGCCAGGACGCACAGCCCCTCTTCCTCTAAACCCAGCACTACCCCCTGCCACCCCCAATCCCGCAGTTACTTCGGGCTGCTGCTCCGTGTCCCCACGTCGGAGAGGCCCCACGTCTCCGGCCCGGAATGCCTTAAGAGGACCAGTCCCTTCTCCCAGAAGAGCCGTAAGAGCCACAATTTCCCCTGTCCGGAAGACACCGATGTACCCCTCCGCTGGAAGCCAGAAGTTCCACGGGCGATTGTCCCCTACGAGGAAAACGCCGAGAGTCTTGGTGTCTCCAGCCCGGAAAGGTCTGAGAGGTCCAGTATCCCCTGCCAGGATACCTCGGAGGGGCCCGGTGTCACCCACCAGGAGAGCCTTGAAATGCCCTGTGTCCCCTTCGAGATGGGCCTTGAAACTTCGAGCATCCCCTACTCGAAGAAGAATCGGAACTCTATCCCCTTCCCGGAAAACAAAGAGGGGCCTTGTATCTCCCCAGAGAATCCAGGGGAAACCGGGCTATCCCCTAGTAAGTGCCACGGGAGGCCCGGTGTCCCCTCCCAGAAACATCCAGAAAACTCTCCAGCCCTCAACTCGGAGTACTTTGATAAGCCTCCTAATGCCCCCTGTTCGAAGACGCCCCACTGCGCCTCTCGGGACACAGTCGAGGTCCCTGACCCAGGAGGATGCGGAAGATCTAGGAGTCACGGAGTGCACGAAAAGCAGAGAGACCCATGCAGAGACAGCTGTGGCTTCCCCACCTATGCCATCTCCCAGAGGAGCCCAGAGAAGCTGTGTACCCCAGGACCAGAGACGTCCTACGCCCAAAATGCTGAAAGTTCCAGAGGGCTTGTCCAATGCCAAATGAGTCCAAGTGTTTTCTTTCCTGAAGGGCCTAGGCATGTATTGCTCCTGCTAGCTCACCCTGATGATGAATGCATGTTCTTTGCACCAACCGTCATAAGTTTGGTGAAGTTACGCTACTTGGTTTCCGTGCTGTGCTTTTCCTCAGGTATGGCAGTCAAACTTGCCTGGCGTCTTGATTGTATTTTTGTGTGTGTCATGTTTATAAAAACTAAGGCACTTTTCACCACAGCTGCTCAACAAGAATTTCTGATTTTTTTTTTACATAAAGCAAAGCATGTGGCTGAACATTAAGAAAGTGATGCTAACATTTCCCCTGCGCCCTGAATTCCACTCGAATACCAAGATGCAACCCATCAAATCTTCTTTAGACTTGAGTACATCACTGGTCTTCATCAGTCATATTTCCTTCACGTGACAAGTGCAGCATATCCGTGTACCAACATGTTTGTAAACAAACCCCAAAGGTGTTGCTTCTAAATAAAGAGGTTGCTTGGTTCTAATACATTAGATCAATACTGTAAATATCTATACTTTGGAAACTTGATGGGATAAGTTAAAAAACAAGTAATCTAAGCAGGAATCATTACAAAAAATGTTTATTATGGGCCTAAACGTAGATTTTCAAGAGTGTTGACACTTCGGTATGACAAGCAAACACGTGTTTAGTCGATAGGCGACTTTCTCAAGGCTTGTAGCGATAATTGTAAATCAACAAAAAGACAACCCTGTCTTTCTCTGATATGAAGATAACCAAGAGCACGTGGTCATTCTGATAGAATTCAATAGTCGGAATGAAATAATATAGTCATCTGTATAGGAATCAGTAATCCGAAAGATTGTTATGATAGACAAATCAAAGCCATATAGTCAAGCTTCTTTAAGTAACGTTCTTCAGGCCATAGCCAGAAGTAAAACCAACTTCCAGCTCACGTCCCGAGAATTACTACGCGCCCTTGGTTATCTTCATATTACAGAAGAACAGGGTTGTCTTTTCGTTGATTTACAATTATCACAACAAGCCTTGAGAAAGTTGTCTTTCAATGGGAGGATCGACTACAATTCTTACATCTGCACTACCTCTGCAGTTGTTCAACTCACTACCTAATATTTCATTTAAAACATATTAGCTACAGAACCTTTTAATTGGGTAGCAATTTGTGGTTGTTAGTGCTCTACAAAAACTCCAAATAAATAGTTAACCTTAGACTTTGGAGTTTATCAGATCATGTTTGCGAACATCTTAGTGGAGTAAGTGCTAGACCCTCAACTCCTCAACCTAACAATTTACTAGGAGCAGAGAGCCATAGGTTTGAAAACGTAACCGGTTTCTTTTAGACAATACTTGCTTTATCTTTGGGACTAGGCATCACTGTGCGAGGAGGTTCCCAATGATAAAGCATGCTACCTTTGGTCGGTGAGGGAACTCGTCCTTTAAAGGGAATACCCCACCACAGAGAGGCACACCAACTCTTTTTCTTCTTTCCAGATAAGCATTCCTTGTCCGGGATTGTGCGGCACTACGTGAGCCAGCTGAGAGGGCCTGGGGCGGGGGTGCAGGAGGGAGGGGGAGTGAAGTGTGACAAGCTGCGGCTCCAGCTGAGATGCATACACTTCAGGGAGGGGGGGCAGCAGGCGGGGAGGGGCCCCACAGACGCCCACCACCAGCACCACTGCAATCCGCGATCCCTCACACTGGGGAGCAGCCCTGCTCTGGGTAATGTGAGCCACAGGGAAACCAATCATGAGGCGAGGGACCGCGTGTGATCTTCGGCAGCCCGTCACTCACTCTTCCCTTTCACCACACTCTCCTTCTCTGACTGACTCTCTTCTGCTCATACTCTCATCCCGTCACTCACTCTTCCCTTTCACCACACTCTCCTTCTCTCACCGACTCTCTCTCTTCTGCTCATACTCTCATCCCGTCACTCACTCTTCCCTTTCACCACACTCTCCTTCTCTCACTGACTCTCTCTTCTGCTCATACTCTCATCCCGTCACTCACTCTTCCCTTTCACCACACTCTCCTTCTCTCACTGACTCTCTCTCCTCTGCTCATACTCTCATCCCGTCACTCACTCTTCCCTTTCACCACACTCTCCTTCTCTCACCGCCTCTCTCTCTTCTGCTCATACTCTCATCCCGTCACTCACTCTTCCCTTTCACCACACTCTCCTTCTCTCACCGCCTCTCTCTCTTCTGCTCATACTCTCATCCCGTCACTCACTCTTCCCTTTCACCACACTCTCCTTCTCTCACCGCCTCTCTCTTCTGCTCATACTCTCATCCCGTCACTCACTCTTCCCTTTCACCACACTATCCTTCTCTCACTGCCTCTCTCTCTTCTGCTCATACTCTCATCCCGTCACTCACTCTTCCCTTTCACCACACTCTCCTTCTCTCACTGACTCTCTCTTCTGCTCATACTCTCATCCCGTCACTCACTCTTCCCTTTCACCACACTCTCCTTCTCTCACTGACTCTCTCTCCTCTGCTCATACTCTCATCCCGTCACTCACTCTTCCCTTTCACCACACTCTCCTTCTCTCACCGCCTCTCTCTCTTCTGCTCATACTCTCATCCCGTCACTCACTCTTCCCTTTCACCACACTCTCCTTCTCTCACCGCCTCTCTCTCTTCTGCTCATACTCTCATCCCGTCACTCACTCTTCCCTTTCACCACACTCTCCTTATCTCACTGCCTCTCTCTTCTGCTCATACTCTCATCCCATCACTCACTCTTCCCTTTCACCACACTCTCCTTCTCTCACTGCCTCTCTTTCTTCTGCTCATTCTCTCATCCCGTCACTCACTCTCCCTTCAACACACTGCTAACTCTCTCCAATGCACCACTCTCTCTCACCCTAATTTGTTTTTCCTTCTTGGCTCTATCTCTATTCATTATCCCTCCCCAACTCCTCCTGATTCTATAGAGCACTTTTCAAAAAATTTTGTAACCATCGTCCATTTGCGTGAGATTATGCTATTGGCATTGTAAATGACAATGGCATTAATTTATCTGTTTTCAAAACCAACACATAAATAAAAAATTTGTCATTGACAATGCCAATCGCTCTAACTTTGTCAAAGGCAAAACCATTGCATTGTAAATGCTTGTTTTCCCATGACATTGGTGTGGCCCAATGTCTAACCCCGCCCTCCACTTGACGGTTGACTGATTTCAGCAGGAGGGGTCATGGCATGGGGGGGCTCAGGGTACCTGCCTATACTCTCTCTGACACCAGGCCTCTGTGAGCACCTCACTGTGGTTGCATCTGCTTCCCACTGCTACTTGAACCGGCATCTTTCTTTACCATCCACATTTTCCTGAGGCTGCCTCTGGAGAAGACTGGCGCGGTGGAACTGCATATCAAAATAGATGATGAATCAAACGGAGTAGACATTTTTGTGTTATATCTCCATCTCTTGGCTGTTTCAGAATGTCCCACATCTGAGACTCAGACTTCTCCCCAGGATTAGCAGCAAAGAAGTAATGATACACCTTCATGCCCTCACATTCAAGGTCCTGGAAGTGTCTGACAATTAGTTTTGATAACAGGCAGCTCCGCCCTGATGGCCTGCAGCCAGTAGCGTCAGAGTGTGTCCATACCTTCTTCCCCTACCACCCACCCTGATGTACACACCCTTCATCAGGCCTGCAGCCAAGAGTGAGTGCTGGTTTTTCTGTGCTTGACAGTTATGTGCAATAGAGCAAGGTTTAGAAACCTGGCACATCAGTACATCAGCAGCTGGGCGGCGCCCGGTATTAGATACTGTCATTAATTTGAAACAGGAAACGCCCACTTCCAAAAAACATGTTCAGATCTTTTTGTCCTGGCAGGTCTGTGAGCATACCATACCTGGGAAGGCTTCTGGGAAAGACAAATTGGAAAGTTAATTTACAATACGACACACAGGTCATCCAAGGCGCATCCATCACACGCGCCAACTGGAGCTTTGCATAGAGTAATGTCCTCTTACTGCCCCTCGACAGACAAACTTGTGCTGGTGCACTGTATAGAAGGGAGGGAAAAGACATGACCCCTGATTGGCATGGGTATCCATCCTGTCAGCATTCAAGCATAGCCTCTGTACCAACATCAAAGAGAGAAAACTGACAAAAAAGAAACAACCTTCTTTGTCATTGGGACCGCCCTAGGTGCTTCTGCCGTCTTCAAAACACCAGGCGACCCTTGCAAGCATCTGCTAAAGCAGAGGTCTTCAAACTGGTGGGGGAGTGGGGGCAGTGGTGAGCCCCCCAGGGGCCTGAATTGATCCCATAGGAGGGGTGAGGGCACCAGGCACTAGCCAAGAGGAGCACCCTGCTGAAAACAGTGCTGTTTTTCAGTAACAAAGACACAGTAGTAGAGAGCCATCTATAATGCGCCATCAGTAACATCTTTTGCCACTTGTGTCCTGTCTGGGAGTGCCAAAGGGAGAGGAGCTTACAATAACCCTCAAAAGCTAACTCCCTCAATTCTGAGACAATATCACACTGTGGACATTTTTACACTTTAGGGAGATAAGGCTGCCCTTAGCACGGCGAAAACCATGTATCTGGTTGCATTTAAAAAAGAATACAATGTTCAAATCTTTATGTATGTTTAGAGATGCCAGTTTTATATAGTAATAATGAAAAAATATGTTCGCCATTCTGGAGTGCACCGTTGAATATTTTTTCACAAGGGGGATAGAGCATCGAAAAGTGTGAATACCCCTTTCATAAAGACAGGGAGGATCTCCTGGAAAACACATGCCTATTACTAGGAATAACGTTTGAATACAACAGAAATACCAAAAGCTCGAAATTTTAAATAAGAAAAAGCGAAATGTTAAAAACAACAACTAGTAAAAAGCTGGAACGTCTGAATTAAAGTCTGAAACTATAAAACATCAGTTTCATTGGGGAAGTGTTTGGTGAAGGGTTAGCATTAAGATAAGGACAAAGGTTAGAGGAAGTGTTACCGTGCGCACATCAGTAAAGGTTAGGGCGAACGTTGGCAGAAATGCAGATCTTCTGTTCCAACATTTGTCTTTCCTCTTTTTAACTTAGAGCAATGTACCTCTAGTGTGTCGAATGCTATATTAGCTTTATAACCCGAGAATGTAAGGATTATTCTGATTTGGGGCTATTCACGGCCGTTATTGCCTTTGGCAGCAGGCTATAATGCTTAATTATTAGACTTTAATTAAACCAGAGGAAGAGATAATAAGGGATAAAGAGAAATATGCTCAACCAGTGATAGTGGGTGAGAGCAGGGATGAAAAAGAGCCTGCCAGAGTTAGATAAAGAAACAAGAAGGTTAGGGTGGAGAAAGAAATAGGCATTAAGTGGACAGCCTTGGTTTAAGACAACCCTGGCTATTCGGCACCACCAGCAGTGGACTTATAAAGACGTTTGCCCTTTCACTAATTAATTACAAATTAAGTCTTGAGGGAGGGTGAATATGTTAGATAGCCTTAGTGCTAGGTCTGGACATACCGATGGGCACGTGATGTGGTTAGGTGTAGAGTTAAGGGCTGTGGGTTAAGTTTAGAGTACATAACACTATGGGTAGATGATGGGATTAGCATTTGTGAAAGTATGGGGTTTAAGCTTAGGGCAATTTACACCATGCGTGAGAACAGGTAAAACATACATTGTATTGCTAGCGAAATAGAAAATAATCGTTTAGTTTACTAATTACTAATTATTTAGTCTGCTTTGCATCTCAAACTTTTATGTTTCTCTGTTTTTGATTCAATCGAATGTCTTTTCTAATTTTAAATTTCGAACTTCCAGCCTAGATTTACATACACATTTTGCATATTGAGCTGCACATCGTTTTTCATTTTATAGATGCTGTTTATGTGCGGCGTCTCTTCCTGTCCGTTCGGGTTCTCGTTCATCTGATCTTCGTTTGGGGAGCCAGATCACATTACGCCTCAGGTCACACCCTGAGCTGGAGAGGGCGCTGCGATGAACAAACTGTGAGTTACATAGGGGCTGATTACCAATAACAACAATGACAATCTCTTCTCAGTTGAACAGCCTGTACGCAGTGGAAGTGACATTCACAGGTTTCAGGGGAACATGTTTCCACAATCTCATTAAAAGAAACGTCTAGTCAGCAAAGAGTGTAGAATCAGGAAGATATTAACCATATTACAGCACCCTTCTTACTAACAGCCCAGGGAGTTTTAGTGCAGTCCCTATAGTGGTAGACCAGGTGGTACGCATCGCGAGGCAGCGGGAGGGGTGTGAATTGGGAGGGTATTATACGGTTGTAACAGCAGACCAATAATATATCTCAGTGTTCACAAATAGCCCCGAATGAAGAGATACATAACTTGCACGTAGTAGTTTTCACCTCCCGAAAAACCGTGACCCACGCACTCATAACCAGCAGACTGGACTATGGGAATGCCCTTTGTGCCGGCATCAACAGGATCCTGTTACACAAGCTCCAAACCATCCAGAACGCAGCGGCCAGGCTCGTCCTTGGGACCCCACGACACGAACGCATGACGCAACTCATTCGAGACCTTCACTGGCTCCTGGTCGAGAAGAGAATAACCTACAAGCTTCTCACTCACACCTACAAATCCCTACACAACATCGGACCCAAATACCTCAACGATAGAGTCAATTTCCATGCACCCAAAATAACTCTTCCGATCGTCAGAACTTGCCCTAGCAGAGACACCCCGCATCCGCAGAACCAGAACAGGAGGAAGGGCCTTCTCCTACCTGGCAGCCAAAACCTGGAACGAACTTGTCCCGGTCAACATCAGACGATCCCCCAACCTGCATATCTTCAGGAAGGACCTCAAGACCCTGCTCTTCGACCGATCCAGAGCTGCCTACCCCACCTCCCCCAAGAGCGCCTTGAGACCCTCACGGGTGAGTAGCGCGCCTTATAAACTCTGATTGATTGATATTGGATTCACCAAATCATGAAAGGTAACATCCCTGTTTGTGCGGCTTAGATTTTCATCTCCCCTCTCCTGATAGCCAACCTCATACAGGAAGATAGCACAATGGCCACCCATAAGTGGAACAGCAGGCTGCGTCACTTTGGACCTATTTGCCTATTTGTCGATTAAGGGATAGATTTTAGGAGTATGGGGAAAGGTTATAGAACACATTAGTTATTACATTTATGCATGCACGCATGTTCTGAATTTTTGTTGATTCATATAGACTGGCATGAATAGCTGGCATAATCTACTCAGAGTATAATTTGGTTGCATAAATGAATGGTAATCAAGTCTAATGTCCATAGGTGTCCCTTTCCTGTAGCTACACATGCACAACATATTTATTTGTTACATTAAACAAGCAGTCAATCAGTCAATTAGGGGTTTGTATAGTGCAGCTACTCACCCATGAGGGTCTGAAGGTGCTTGGGGGGGGAGGGGGAGGTTTTGCTGATCTGTCTGGGTTCAGTCGAAGAGCCAGGTATTGAGATCCTTTCTGAATTGGGTCAGCGACAGAGATTGCAGGGTGTTCCTGGTCTTGGCTGGGGGTAGGAGAAGGAGCTTCCTCCGGTTCTTGTCTTGTGGATCCGAGGGACGGAGGCAAGGGCCAGCTGGGCGTAACAGAGGTGTCTGACGGGAACGTGAAATGTGAGGCGGTGGTTTAGATATGCTGGTCCAGTGTCGTGGAGGACCTTGTTGTTAGGCATTAGTGAGGAGCTTGAAGGTGATTTTTTTTGTCGACTGGGAGCCAGTGAAGTTCTAGAAGATGTTTGGTGATGTGGCTGTGGCAGGGGTGTTGAGGATCAGTCTGGCTGTGGTCTTTTGAACGTTCTGTAGTTTGCTGAGGAGTTTCTGGGTGATGCTGGTGTAAAGTTCATTGCTGTAGTCGAACCTGCTTGTGATGAATGCCTGGGTGACCTTCTTTCTTGCTTCGGTGGGGATCCATCTGAAAGTTTTTCGAAGCAAGCTTAGTGTGTGGAAGCATTAGGAGGATACAGTGTTGCTCTGGCGGTTCATTGAGAGCGAGGAGTAGAGTAGGATTCAGAGGTTGCGTGCGTGGTCCGTGGGGGCGGATGGGGTCCCCAGTGTGGCAGGCCACCAGAAGTAGGCCCAGGCAGAGGCGGTGGGTCCCAGATGCCCTTCATCCAGGAGGCAATGCCCTAACCCCGCAGTGGAAGTTGATTCTGGTGGCCAAGGGTTCATTGGTGAGGGGTAGGATCAGCTGGGTGTCGTCAGCTTAGTCTGTGGTTTCTTATGATGGCGGCAAGGGGAGCCATGTAGACGTTGAAGAGGGTGGGGCTCAGGGAGGAGCCCTGGGGCACTCCGCAGCTGATCTGTGTAGGTTCGGAGCGGAACGGGGGTACTCTGATTTGCTGAGTTCGGCCGGAGGGGAGGGAGTGGATCAAGCCCAAGGCCTAGTTGTGGATGCCAGAGCCGTGGAGTCTCATGATTAGGGTGCAATGTGAGACTGTATCAAAAGCAGCCAAGAGGTCCAGCAGGATCAGGGCTGCCGTCACACTCTGGTTTCGGTGGGTGCAGATGTCGTCAGTAACGGCGAGGATTGCGGTCTCGGTGCTGTGATTGCTTCAGAAGCCGGATTGGGAGATATCTAGGATGTGGTTCACTTCGATGAATTCAGAGACTTGGACGTTGATGGCCTTCTCGTGACTTTTGCTGGGAAGGGGAGCAAGAAGATGGGTCACAAGTTTTTAAGGTCTGTCTGGTCGGCGGACGGCTTCTTCAGCAGGGGGTTGAATGTTTGTAAATATTAGAGTAATGCATTAAACCACTATCCTTTGCTCTACTTCTGGAGAGATCATTCAGTTGTAGACATTAAGTGCACCACGTTTATTTCTAAACATTTATAAATCTGTACATTTTGAAATAACATTATTTGTGGGTCATAGCCTTGACTGGTTTCTGGATTTAATTACCCTTAGGTTATTTAACCAAGATAAAGACAACAACCTTGATTACTCCCCTGGTGCTCCCCCTTTTCGTTGATTAAATATAAATAACAATTAGTATCTACTTTCAAACAGGTACCATCTACAACTTATTACGTTGTGCAATTAATGTATACACAACACAGAGATCTCGTGTGCTTGAGCAGCAAAGGAGCATGCTCACGCATGTATATTTTTGATACATCATGCATTGCCCAATTATCCATTCTTTACAAATGTGTAACATCGAACTATTTTGTCAGGCCTCAGTAGTTCCGGCCCATCTCCCTGCTCCCATTTCCGGCCAAGGTCAGCGAGAAAATCGTCAACAAACAGCTGACCCGCTACCTCGACAACAACATCCTGGACCCATCCCAGTCCGGTTTCCGCAGCAACCACAGCACCGAACCGCCCTCATTGCCGCCACAGATGACATCACGACCTCGCTAGACAATGGCGAAACAGCAGCCCTCATCCTCCTGGACCTGTCAGCCGCCTTCGACACGGTCTGCCACCGCACTCTACGCACACGCCTACACAACGCGGGAATCCAAGGGAAGGCCCTGGACTGGACCACATCTTTCTGCTCCGGCAGAACTCAGAGTGCCTCCCCCCTTCCACTCCAATGTCACCGAGATCATCTGCGGCATACCCCAGGGCTCGTCCCTCAGCCCGACGCTGTTCAATATCTACATGGCACCCCTCGCCCACGTCGCCTATCAACACAACCTCAACATCATCTCCTATGCCGACGACACCCAGCTGATCATCTCCCTCACCAAAGACCCTCACACAGCCAAAACCAACCTCCACGAAGGAAAGAAGGCCGTCGCCGACTGGATGAGGAACAGCCGACTAAAGCTGAACTCGGACAAGATGGAGGTCCTCATCCTTGGGTCCACCCCCTCAGCCTGGGACGACTTCTGGTGGCCGACCACACTAGGAACTGCTCCGACACCCACTGACCACGAATGCAACCTAGGGATTATCCTCGACTCGACCCTCACCATGACTAAGCAGGTCATTGCTGTCTCCTCCTCCTACTTCAACACCCTCCGAATGCTACGTAGGATCTTCAAGTGGATCCCCACTGAAACAAGAAGAACAGTCACCCAGGCCCTCGTCACCAGCAGGCTGGACGACGGCAACAACCTCTTTGCAGGAGCATCAGCCAAGCTCCTGAGATGGCTGCAACGCATCCAGAACACCTCGGCACGTCTGATCCTCAACATCCCCCGTCGCAGCCACATCACTCCCCACCTGAGAGACCAACACTGGCTCCCTGTCAACAAGAGGATAACCTTCTAGCTCCTCATCCATGCACACAAAGCCCTCCACGACACTGGCCCGGCGTACCTCAACAAACGACTCAGCTTCCACACCCACACCCACACCCACAAGCTCCGCTCTGCCAACATCACCCTCGCCGCTGTCCTCCGCATCCGAAGAATGACAGCCGGAGGCAGATCCCTCTCCCACCTCGCCACCAAGACCTGGAACACCCTCCCCATCAACCTACGGCAGAACCAAGACCTACTGACCTTCAGAAGACTACTCAAGACCTGGCTCTTTGATCATTAGCATCACCCCCAATGCCCGCAGCACCTTGAGACCCTCACGGGTATGTAGTGCGCTCTACAAGTGCCCTGATTGATTGATTGATTGATTATATTTCTGCCCAGCTGGAAGTTTCCATAAAGTTTCAGAAACCCTCATTCGGTTTGGAAAGATAACATGGGCGGCAATCTGTCACAAGTAATTTACCAAAATCCGGATCTAAAAGAAACAACTGTAGTTTCCAGCAGAAGGGTTTGTGAATGTGTCCCCAGTGTTCATAGATTTTACACAGCGATATACGATATCTAATAAAAAAAATTCCATTGCTAAACATCAGGAGAGTTTTTTTTTTTTATTTAATAAAGTTTTATTGATAAAAAATATAAGTGGAATATACATTTGGCAGATCTTGTATACAGTACAATGTGATACACGGTTCTCTTTAATCTTTCCCAAGTGAGGGAGAGGGAGAGAGAGAGAGAGAGAGAAAGAAAAGAGAGGGGGGGGTGTGGCGAATTTTACTGGGCTTTCTTCAGCTGCGCGTCAAGTGGTTCCCACATGCCTTCTTTTGAGTTGTGCTCCTTTGAGAATTTCCCTGTGATGGTGTCCGCCCCCCTTAGGAAGGTGACCCAATTAATCCATGTTTTAAAATTTGCTTTGGCGGTGTTTTTCCAGTTCGTCAGGATTATTTTTAGGGCCGCTGTGAGGAGCAGGTCTAGTGGGTCTCTCTCTTCTCTGCTGTTTAGGCTTGCAGTCACGTGTTCTGTTGCTAGGCTTACAAAGCTTATTGTTAGGTCTGTTTTGAGCATGTCGTTCAGGAATGTGCTGATCTGCATCCAGAACTTCTTGACTTTAGCACATTTGAAGATAAGGTGCTCCAGAGTGCCTTCCTCTTTCTGGCAGTTCCAGCAGTTGCCAGACTCTATTATGCCGATCTTGTGGAGCCTAGATGGGGTCCAGTAGGCCCTGTGGAGGAGCCAGAATTTTGTCTGTGCTAATTGTGGGGTTATTTTGTTTGTTGTTGCTGAGCTCCACATTTTGCACCGTTCTTTTTCATTTAGCTGCCTGCCTAGGAGTTGTTCCCATGTGTTAGTTATTTTCTTGTTCAGTGACAACGTGGTTGGGCTCAGGAGCTTGTATATCTTTGCTGTTTGATGGCCTGCTGAGTTAAGCATTTGCATGTATTTGATGATGCTGGGTTCTTCTCTGTGTTGGTTTGCTTTGGATATGGCTGTCTTAATTTTAAGAAAGTTGTAGAGTTCTCGGTTTGGGAGTCCGTGTAGTTGCTGCAGGTTTTGAAAGGTTAACGGTGTTTGCTTAGTTTCCAGTTGGTTTGGAAGGCTGATCCCTTTCTCGAACCATGTGTCGTTGTGCATTATTGCCCCTTGATAGGTTACCTTTGTGTTGTACCAGATCGATTCCCAGGATGTGCCTTTCAGTTTCTGCGACATGCGTCTATCTATTTTCATCAGGGCTTCCCTGGTGTGCTTCAGTATTGGGTTGGTTCTTTGGGGATGTCTGTTTGCTGTTAGAAGAGCTATTGGGTTAAGGCCTCCCAGAGTATCCTTTTCCACCTCTAACCAGACTGGCTTGTAAGTTTGGGTGTCATCTAGCCAGGAGATTCCTTGCCTTGTCAGGCAGGCCCTTTGGTAGGTTTTGAAATTAGCCAGGTTGAGACCTCCAAGGTCTTTGGTTAGCCTCAGCTTCTGTAGGCTTATTCTGGGTTTTTTGTTTCCCCATATGAAGATGTTGATGAGTTTGTCTAGCTTCCTGTGGAAGGCTTCTGTCATCAGGAGTGGCAGCATGCTTAGCGTGTAGTTGATTGCTGGCGTTATCATCATCTTGATAGTTTCTATCCTGCCCCACCAGCTTATGTATTTTGGGGACCATAGCTCTAGTCTTCCCTTTATTTTTTTCAGGGTTGAGTCTTCGTTGTGTTGTAGCGTGGATGTTAGGTCTTTCCCAAACAGCAGACCTAGGTACTTGAGTGGTTTTGTCTGCCATGTCAGTCCAGAGTCCCCGAGGACCTCTCTTGTGGTGTGGATGTTCATCGGCTTGCACTCCGATTTGTCTCTGTTGAGCTTGTACCCTGAGGCTTCCGCATATTCTCCTATTGTGTCCATGAGAGCTGCTATCGACGTTGATGGGTTCGTGGTTGTAATAAGGATGTCATCAGCGCAAGCTGCGAGTTTGACCGTTTTTTCTTTGACTTTGACGCCCGTTATTTCAGTGTTGTCTCTGATTCTGGCTAGTAGGGGTTCTAGTGCCAGCAGGAAGAGGCCTGGTGAGAGGGGGCATCCTTGCCTGGTGCCTCTGCCTAGTGTGAGCGTTTCCGATGTACTGCCGTTCACCACTACTTTAGCTTTCGGTCCATTGTAAAGGGCCATCACCATGGATATGTATTTCGCCCCCAGGCCAAATCTGCTCATGCAGTTCCTTAGGAACGGCCACGAAACTCTATCGAAGGCCTTCTCAGCATCTAGCGCTATCATGACTGCCTGTTCGCCGCTCTGTGTCGTGTGGTTGATTAGGTGGCACAATAGCCTTGTATTGTCTTGCGATAGCCTGTCCTTGATGTACCCCACCTGCGAGCTGTGGATGATGTCTGGCAGGACCTTGTTCAGTCTGTTGGACAGTATCTTCGCATAGATTTTACAGTCAACATTTATTAGCGAGATTGGTCTGTAATTCTGTGGGTGTTGTGGGTCTTTCCCCTCCTTGGGGATAATTGTGATGTTTGCTTCGCTCATGGACTCTGTCATCTTGCCGTCCCGTATGCAGGCAGTGTATGTTTCTGCCAGTAGCGTCTTTACTTGCTGGCCGAAGGTTTTGTAGAACAATGCAGTGTATCCATCTGGGCCTGGTGCTTTGTTCTGTTTTAGCTGGTTGATTGCTGCTTCAATTTCTGCTTCTGTTATGTCAGCTTCCAGCGAGTCTCTTTCGTCTACGTTTAGTTCTGGCAGATTCGTGTCTTTGAGTAGAGCAGCACCTCCGTCTCTACTTAGGTTCTTGTCTTCGGTGTATAGTTCCTGGTAGAACTGTCTGAAGACTTCTAGAGATTCTTTGCCTGCCACTAACAGGAAATGCTATTTGTGAAGGGACAACACTAATGCTGTATTGTCAGCTGTTTTAGAGTTATTTGACTCGTTTTACTCGTAATTTTAAAAACTGTATTTTCTCACTCTGTATTGCAGACAGCATACCCCTAGGCCACCTGCACACATTTTCGCCAACATTTGACGCCTTTAGCTGCCGTTTTTGAGCTAAATTGGGGTTAGGGAAATCTTCCCACGGCGGCCATCTTTAGTGTGCCCAGAGCGGTGGGAGCGCTCTAGTGGTACATATAAAAGGATACGGTCACCCTATCGCGCTAGCGGTCGCGTTTGCGGAAGCGCCGTCCCTAGCGCCGGAGTCTCGCCTGAGTCAGCCCGTCTGCGCTCGTCCGGGCTCTGGGCTCTGGCAAGTACTCTATACTTCATCTGTGAGTACCTTGTTTCTGATCTACTATATTGCATTATGGTTCTTTCCTATTCTGCTGTGGAATTACATTCATGGCGCCGCTTTGCTTGCAAATCCTGCTCTGTATGTACACTGCCCTTTCCCAAATACAAATGTCACCAATGCGGTTTTGCTCTCGGAAAGCCAGCGAGCTGCAGATCGCTTAAGCGCTATGTCAGACGCAGCAGGCCTGTCAAGTCCAATACTGTCTCTTCACATTCCTCTTTACATTTTTGGAGTATTAATTGTCGATCTCTCCCACAACACAAATATAACATCTGCGACCTTATCACTGAGGAACAACCGGATGCTGTGTTTCTTACAGAAACCTGGTTGCATGACAGCTCTGGCCCCGATATTGCCGCTGCAATTCCCCCTAATTACGTCATCGTAAGAAAGGACAGAGTTCTAGGCAAAGGGGGGGGGATAGCCATGATCTTCAAATCTAAGTACACCTGTAAATTTGAAGACATTCCTTTCAGGGGTTGCGAGGCAGCCCTTTTTAGGCTAACTATTAACCCTCAGTTCACAATGACAGGTTTACTAATCTATCGCCCTCCTGGGAATGCTACTCCCTCGGTCTCTTCTCTGCCAGATTTCCTGGCCCCCTTGCTGCTTAGAGCAGCCAACTTTTCGATTCTTGGGGACCTAAATATCCATCTCGAAGATCCCGACTGTACGTCCACTAAACAGCTTATTTCTACTCTCGAACTCTTCAACATTCAATTACTGAACTCTGCCCCTACACATCGTGCCGGTCACTTATTAGATCCTATCCTATCAAACCTCCAGTTGGACTGCTCCCAGAAAGCACGCCCAATAGAATGGTCCGACCACTTTGCTGTTCCTTTCTCATTGGATATCACCAGGACAGCATCACAGATCGGAAAGGAAATAGATAAACGGACACGCAGTTGGGGTAAAATTAACATGCCAGAACTTAATAAACAATTATTGAGGACACTTCCTAACACCGACCTATCTATCTCCGCACTAAATTGTGCAGTTGGTCAGTGGTTAAATAATGCTGTTGACTCCACGCTTCCCTTGACATATAAGAAAACTATGCCTCATCATCCACCTGCACCATGGTTTTCCGACAAGCTTAAGTGCCTCCGCACTCAATGTAAGATTTTAGAAAGGAAATGGAGTAGCAATTATTCTCCTATCCGCAAAGTAGCTTACAGAGAAGCTCTGAAGGGCTATCATAACAGCTGCAAAACAGCCAGAGCAGACTACACTAAAAAAATACTTTCAGATGCACAAAACTGCCCTAAGGTGCTCTTTTCAGTTGTAAAAAAACTGACAGGAGCGGACTCTATTCCTACGCCTCCCGCGCTTGACAAGGTTCAATGCCAATCCTTAGCTGACTTTTTTGTTAAAAAGGTCGACTTGATCTATGATCTTTTTACCCCGCCATCGATGGTAATACCTTTTGCATCTGGCGCTGTGCAGTCATCTGCTAATGCTGACGATACTGCCAAACTCTCTGTATGGCAGCCATTAGACAATATTTCCTTCTTTTCTTGTCTAAATAGTGTGCGCTCTGGCTCTCCGTGCGATGCATTTCCGGCCAAAATACTCAAACAATTAGATTCTTCCACCCATCAGATTTTTGTTAAATTGTTAAACGCCTCACTTACTGAGGCATATGTACCCCAGCCATTGAAACACGCTATGGTAGTGCCCCTGTTAAAAAAGTCTGGTGCGGATATCTCGAATTTTGCTAATTTTCGTCCAATATCCCTGCTACCCATCTTCTCTAAAGTGTTAGAGAGACACATTAATACCCAGCTCACTGAACTGGTGGAAAGTTCTGGTTTCTTACATTCCTCCCAGTCGGGTTTTCGGTCCTGCCACTCGACCGAGACAGCCCTTCTTGGGGTGACAGAGAGTCTACGACACGGTGTCGACCAGGGTGAAACCATGGCGCTCATCCTGCTGGATTTGAGCGCAGCTTTCGACACCGTGTCACATTCCATCCTTCTTGACTCTCTGCGGTCACTCGGCGTGACTGGTAGGGCCTTAGCCTGGGTGGCCTCCTTTCTTGGCGAGCGAACCTTTCAAGTTTTCTCCCCTAAGGCGGCATCAGCGGTCTGTCCCTCAGCGCGGGGTGTCCCCCAGGGGTCCATACTCAGCCCCCTATTATTCAATCTTTATGTAAAACCCTTGGCTAACATCGTAGAGCAGGCGGGGCTGACCCTGTTCTCTTACGCTGATGACACCCAGATTGTCTTCTCCCTATCAGGGCGAGACGAGAATAACCCCTCTGCACTAAAGTCGGGCCTCACTCTTGTGGCGGACTGGATGCAGAGGAACTGTCTCAAACTGAATGGGGAGAAGACAGAGGTGGTCATTCTGGGGGAAAATAAGAACCTCTGGGGCCCTCAGCACTGGCCAAATGAGATGGGTGCACTTCCTGTACCCACACATGCTGTACGCAACTTGGGCGTCCAAATTGACGACAAGTTAACAATGAAGCAGCAGGCCACTAAGGTCGCAGCAACCTGTTTTTCTACTCTTAGGTGGCTACAAAAGATGTTATGGATGCTTCCCATTCCTTCCCGTAGAACGGTTGTCCAGGCATTGATAACATCTCGCCTGGACTATGGCAACATACTATATTTGGGTGCTGATGTAGCCACTGTCAAAGTACTGCAGGTTGTACAAAATGCAGCCGCGCGACTCTTGAAGAATGTCCCTAGAAGAACTTCTGCATTATCTGCCTTGCATGATCTTCATTGGTTGAAGATCTCCAGCCGCATAAAGTTTAAGGCATTATGCTACATGTTTAGGATCAAGCAAGGCATTGCACCTACTTACTTACAAAAGCTGGTGCAACTTTACAGGCCTAAACGTACCTTACGATCCTCGGAAATTGGCAATTTCTCTATACCAAGATTTAAGTTGGCAAGGATGGGGGGACGTTCCTTCTCCTATCTCGGTCCTAAATATTGGAATGCCCTGCCCACTGCCCTTAAATTAGAGACCAGCCTTCTTCGTTTTCGCAGAGCACTGAAAACGCTGTTGTTCACATAAGTAGTTAGTACCTGCATGCTGGCTATCTGATATCTTCTTCTCCAGTCTGTCCCTAGCGCCGGGAAACCCACTGTGGGTAGCTGTGCGCGGTAAAAGTTTAAATAAATAAATAAAATAAATAGTATTCCTTTGTTTGTCGTTTGAGACTTGTTGGTTCTGTCCGTTATTGCTGCGATTGTGTGTTGCCTTTGTTTTGCTTTTAGGTAGGATGCCAGTTGTTTCCCCGCTTTGTTGGCGGCACACAAGTTCACAGATTTGAACTTTGTCAGCCATGAGCCCGCTCTTTCACTTAAGATCTTATTCAGCTCGTATTTCTTCTTTGTGAGCGTGGTGAGTGTGTTCTTGTCTGTTATGTTGGCGCAGTCTCCTCTCTCCAGCGCTTTTATCTCCTCCTCTATTTCGGTGATTTTTTTGTTCCTCCCTCTGTTCATCCTCGATTTGATGTTGATCAGTTTCCCTCTTAGGGTTGCTTTGAGGGCATCCCAGATGGTGCTCTTCCCTACTTCGCCATTGTCATTGTGTTTGAGGTAGTCCTTTAGTGCCTCTTCGACCTCCTTCACGTTTTCTTTGTTCTGCAGGATGTCATCCTTCAGTCTCCATCTTCTCGTTAGAGTTTCATTGTGTCTACCGCTCAGTGTGAGCGAGACATGCGCATGATCTGAGATGGTTATCGGTGCGATTTCCGTTTCCTCTATTAGGTGTGTGTGAGTGTTAGACATCAGTATGTAGTCTATCCTACTGTAGGAGTTGTGTGGGTGCGAGTAGAAGGTGTATTCGCGTGCACTTGGATGTTGTAGCCTACACGGGTCTGCAAGGTGTTGTTTGATGCACAGGTCTTTCAGGGTGTTGTTGTTGTGAGAGTCATGGCTTGGTCGGTTTGGGTGCCGGTCCGTAGCTTGGTCCATCGCCTTGTTCATGTCCCCTGCTACTAGCACGAGGTCACTCTGCGGTATGTCGGATAGCTTCCTGTCTACCTCCTGCCAGAACTTTTTGTCTTCAGAGTTTGGTCCGTAGATGTTGGCCACGTGTATTCGGTCATTTCCTTTCTGCAAGCTTGTTACTAGTATACGTCCGTCTTCATCCGCGTTTGTCGTTTGTATGGTTAGGTTGGCCCTCCTGCTCAGTATGGTTATTACTCCTCGTTTCTTGCCTTTTGCCGGCGAGCAGAGTACGTCCCCTATCCACCTAGCTTTAAGCAACTTGGCTTCTTCTTCTGAAAGTTTAGTTTCTTGCAGCGTGTAAATGTCGCCTTTTAGTTTGGCAAGGTGGTCCAGTATTTTCCTGCGTTTGATTGGGTGGTTTAGGCCTTTAACGTTCATGGACACCACCTTTAGGTTTGTGGTTACGTTAGCACTTGATGCGTTGTTCATGGTGGTCTGGTGCTATCGCTGAGATCTTTGTTTCTCTCTTGTCTTAGTGCTGACCTGTACGTCCATGTTCTGTGGTGCTCCTTATAAGCCCCCCCCCCCGGGTGTTGGAATGTGTGCTGCGGGATGATAGGTGGGGGAAAGATATAGAAAGAAAGATATAGTCTTGTTACACAATTGCATACTGTGTCATTTGCCCTCTTGTCCACCTGTCCCTCCCATCGCCCCTGTCCACCCCCCTCCCCCCTTCCCCCACCACCCGCCTATAGAAAAATGGGTGTGCGACAGCAAGGGTCCTCCCACTTCCTCCTCCCCCAAGTCTCTGTCTTTAGGCCTTTAAGTCATTGCATAGTCTGTATTGGTGATTTGGTGCTTACGGGGGGCAGCAAAAACAGGGACTGGGACAGAAAATAAAAGGATACGGCTGTTGTAGGTTTTCCCTTCTTCTTTCTCCTCGTCGTTGTAGGTGGCTCCCCTGGAGGTAGATGTGGTTGAGGTTATGTGTGTTTGTGTGAGGTAAATATGTTCGTTTAAGTTCCAATTGTGTTGCATTTGCTCATTCTTCATTCTTCCTCTCCGTCGGCTCCGTCTGAGGACGCTCTTCGCTTTGCTCCTGGGCTTGGTAGCTCCATTTCCTCTGGTGCAGGGCCTTGTAGGTATCTATGTAGGTCGTTGGGGTCGTCGAAAATTCTACTTCCGTGCCTGTCCGTTATTCTCATTTTGGACGGGCCTGTGAAAGTGAAGGTAATGTTTTTTTTGCGCAGTTGTTCTCGCAGGGCTAGGAAACCTTTCCTCACTTCTACTGTGATCCTAGAGAAGTCTTGGGTGATTGTTACCTTCTTCCCGTTCATCAACATTGGGCGTCCTTTCCTGGCCACAGCGAAGATTGCATCCGTGTGGTTATCTCGTAGCGGCTTGCATATTATTGGTCTGGGGGTGTTGCTGTTCGCTTGTTTCTTCGCTGGTATGCGGTAGGCTTTGACGATTTCGAACGGCCTGTCAAAGTTTAGGCCGGTCAGCTTGGGGATTATGGTCTCTAGCATTAGGGCACATGCCCCTGGTGTTTCTTCTTCTTCTTCAGGCACTCCCAAAAGTCTGACATTCCCTTTGCGGCTTCTGTCCTCTTGCTCCGCCATCGTTCTCTGTAATGTTGTGGTCCTCTTTATCACCAAACCCAGGTCCTTGTGTGTCACGCTAGCGCAGTCTTCCAGCTGGCTTATTCTTTTCTCCGCCTTATCGATCCTGCCGTTGGCCTTGCTTTGCTCAGCTCTGATTGCTATCAGTTCCATCTGGATATTGTCTATTGTCTTTTTTGTGGCCTTCGTTAGATCGTTTCCTTCCGTTATCTTCCTCAGTAATGTGTCTAGCGTTATAGTTTCGTTGCCATGGCTGTCATGTCTCTTTGCTGGCGAATCAGGAGTGTCGTTCTTGCTTTTTTTGGGGTCATTTGCGACTTTTTTTCCGTCTTTCCCCATCATGGCGTCTAAGCCTCTTCTAACCTGGTGTGTTTGAGGCCTCCCTTCTTTTTGTTGATGTTTGGCAGAATCGGCTTTTGGCCCCTTCACCTCTTTGGCGCTTTGGTTGTTTGGTGCGGT
Organism: Lissotriton helveticus; assembly: GCF_964261635.1. Lineage (NCBI taxonomy): Eukaryota > Metazoa > Chordata > Amphibia > Caudata > Salamandridae > Lissotriton > Lissotriton helveticus. The sequence continues at coordinate 2,091,425,422 of NC_136061.1, forward strand.
CAGGGTGCTATCCCTGAACCTGCACGGCCCCTTGACGACGCGTGTTCTTGTCTTGGACTCTGCCAGCCTCTTGAGGTCTCTTGCCCCTACTCGCCTTTGGTGCTTCGCGGCGCACCCCCCCTTCCGGCGGCAGCTTCCCTGCTTATATGCTCTCCCCTTCTGGCGTCCTGCCTTCTCTGTTTGCCGTTCGCAGGTTGGTCCTGGCGGGCAGCCTCTTCCTTGTTGCGAGCGTTCGCAGTGGTTACTGTGCGTTGCTTGGAGGCTTCCCCGCCTTAGGTCGGTTCGATCTGGCGTGTTCGCTTCGTCGTTGGGCTTAGTTTTGAGAGGGACACGCCTTGCTTCTTGTCGCCTCTGTTGTTGTCTGTTAGGGCTCTCGCAAGATGGCTGCCCCTCGCTTCGTCGCTCTGTTCACCTTCTTGAGATGGCCGCCGGGTTGCACGATCTGCCGTTTAGCGTGTAGTCTAGTGGTTGGCGAGTCTCTGAAGTGTCCGCTACTTGCCTCGAGCGGGTCTGCTGTTGCGTGCCTTTGCTCTCGGCTGATCTGCGTTTCAGCCCCTCGCTTTGCTATGGTAGTAGCAGGTTGGTTATCTCCTGTGCCAGCGTTTGGGGTCTTTTGCGCTTTACTTCCTGCCTTCTCTGTTGTCTCTGCTTTGCCCTATTCAAGATGGCCGCCGTCTAGCAGGGTTGTGCGACCCGATTGTCGTTCTGACTCCCGACCTCCGCTTCGCTGACCTTAGGGGTACCTTTAGGGGTAGCTTGGGGTTATCCTTGGGGTTAGCGGTTTTTGTGGCCTATGTTACTCTGTCTCGAGCGGGTCTGTTGCTGCGCGCGCTCTCTCCGTAACGATCCCTCCACTGGCTTGCAATTGTTCTCCCAAGATGGCCGCCCCTGACCTCCACACCTTTTCCAAGATGGATGCCTTTTGTTTAGTTCGTTCAGATTCAGATCCCCTCCTAAACACAAGCGGCTAATATTTGCCGTCGGGGGTTTCTCTAGCTTAGGGCTTTCGCGTTGTTCCGCCTATGGGAGCTCTTACTTGGGTGGCGGTGATGGTCTGCGTTTGGATTTCGCTCTCTCTAGGATCACTCCACCATCTTGCGCTTCCGCCTTCCCTTCTCGACCCGTTGACTTTTTCTCCTCTCACAGCCTTGTCTGCGGATTTTACCGGGCGTCGAGACTTGTGCTGGGTGCCCCTTGGGTTCATACACCCCTCCGTGTCCTCGTTGTCTCGTTTCTTGCGTTTTTTCCTTTCATGCGCGCCGTTCGTTTGACTTGGGGGTCGGGAGCTCCGGACTTAGGTCTGCTGTCTCCTTGCCATCCAAGCCACGCCCCCACATCAGGAGAGTTTCTGATATCACTGAAACATTTCAAATGGGGCAGGATTTTTCCAGATATGGGCAAAAGATCTTACTTGACCTGCAATTGGCTGCTACATTTCGGCCTGTAAAACCAAATGGATGCATATCTTGGCCATATACTACCCCCTGGAGAGACAGGACCATCCGGCTAACTATGTCCAGAGATACCGGTGATCCGAGGCAAGATATCCTGCCAGAAACATGCTTCGCCCATGGGTCATACGACCCATTTGGTTGCACTCTCGCCAGCATGTCTTAGGTGAATCTAGAAAGTAGTTCTACAGAGAAGGGTCCTTGATTGCACGCCCACTGGCCAGCCTGTCAGCAACAGAAACCTTGCTATGTATGCTCTGAGCAGGTGAGGTGGTGAATGGCTCCGGGGAGGGGGTGTCTGCGGTCGCAGGGTGGGGCTGGGTATGGACCGGTCAGGAATAGGCTATCATGAGGCTGAGTGGAGTGTTCCTTGCTCCCCCATGAAAAAGGAAGGTGCGGAGCTCGGGTTGGCCTCTGCATGTGTCTTTAACCTTTGCTCCCTCGAGTATGAAGAGGTTTTAGGTTATTTTCCGCACCCATTCAAACTGGGCCCTTTGTGGACCCAGTTAATAATTTAAGGTGCAGGGGCATCAGTCTCCTTACGAGGCCACTCTGGCCTCCTTATGTTTCTCCCACCCCTCACCAAGGATCATTGTTATATGTTTTGATACATTTGGTAGCATAAAATGAAATTAAAGTACAATTATTTTGGGTGTACTCTAGAAATGGATGGAGGTGTAATGCGATGAAGCAGACATGGTGTGTAGTCCAGTTGTGGCTCTACAGGTTGACACTGTGCTAGGTGCTCTGTTCCCAGGGGAAGGGAACTTCGCTGAGATTCACTGGGGTCAACTTGCTATGAATTAAAAATATGATCATATGGCTATTGTCTCCCACTATGGTGCCTGCTTTGGGATGGGAGGAAGGTTGGACTATTTCACATGAAGCAGGAACTACCAGAAAGGGCTGATAACAGTTCACGCTCCGATCCGACCACACCTGTGGGGTGACACCCTACAAATGTCACAATCCTACTAAGGTGGCTTCCGTATACATAAGCATTCATTGGGAAAGAATAAAGCAGAAACAATATTTTCCTCTAACAAAAACTCACGTGAACCGCGCCAGTGCAACACCTGAAATGCATGGAAAGTTTATTTGTGTAAAGGAAGACTCCTATTTTGAGTAGAATTCGTCGTTTTTTGACTGCTTGACAGCCCTGGGAGCATGGAAAGTTAAAGGAGGCTTTGTTTGGCCATCTGAGAGATTTGTTTAACAGACCTCCATGTTTTCCCTGCTCAGCAGCACCTGGGCACAGCACCAAGAGGATGTGAGCTGCCTTAGTCCCCGTGAAGCGCACTGTTATTATAGCTCCAGAGGTCCCGGATTAGGGGATAAGAATGAGCTGAGTGGAAACACGAAAGGGTTAGCCTCTCGTTTTCATCCCTGCTTTGTTTCTTCGCCTCACATGGTGCTGGTTCCCGGGCACCCTCTGGCACTGGCGTAAGCCGCACTTCATTAGGGAATCCCAAATAGGCTGAAACTGGTTTGAGCCTCCTTTGTTACCTTCTGAAGGGGCCAGGCCTGGCAGTTAGGGCTGGACTGTGCCTATTGGAGCAGGACCACGACTGTCTGCATATGGCTGATCCCTGGCTAGGGTGGCACAGAGGGCAAAGGACAACAGACTGAAGTGCAGCCAGAATAATTACCAGTGGCATGGATGAAATTAAATCAAGCATATAAACCATCACTTTTTTGCAACATGTCTGTAACACGCAATCAGAAATCGTATTGGGGCCACCCACAGCTGTCAGTCTGGTTCATGCAAGCCTTCATCTTACTGCTGCAGCTTTTACTGAATGTTGGTGACTGTACTGAACTCTTCTGCATCTCCTACTCTGATACCCCTTCTCAATCTCAGAATCATGCCCCCTATCTCTGAATTTAGGCAACAGTATGACTCAGTGATACTTGGACACCACGTTTAGGGTCAGTGCCGGACTGGGAACCCAAAGCAGTCCTGGCAACTATGTAGGACCAACCCCCTAACCCCAGGGGAGAGAGGGGGCAGGTGTGAAGCACTGCTGCTTTTATTACTGTGGGACGATATTGCAAAACCAGCACCAGTAACAAAGCAAATCAGCCCCTGTTGCTGCAAACCCAGCCCCCACCCTTTCAGCCTCCCGGAAACAAGCCCAATGCCGAATGTATGTCGATACTTCGCATACCATTACTACGCATGATTTTTTTTTCTTTGTTTTAAAGGAGAATTTTATTTATATGTAAAAAGGTGTCAATATACAATACACACAAGTAATCATTGAGGGATAAGATACAATTAGAGTCCAGCATAAAAATTTAATACAGTCAAAAGATACAATTACCACAAGAATGAACAAGGAAAATATAAGAAACTTAGTATAAAATCAACCAAAGTAAAGTTAGGGGCTCTACGGAGGTTTAAGTACTTCTTGCTGGGAAGGCGCCAACAGGGGATGTGTTTTGGCACAAGTGTCCAAGAAATTCATAACTGGCAACCATAATTGGAGTCTTTTCACAGTTATGGGAGTTGGCGAACTGGAGAATGTATCCAATCTATGGTTATGAGAAACATCGTACCACCAAGCCTTAAATTATATTTTGGTAAAATCCTTCCAATTGTTTGTGACCTGTTGGAAGGCAACTGCTAATAGTAAATCAATAATTTTAGGATTAGGTAAAATAGTGTTCCAAACCGATGATGGGCTACCTAGAAAGATGTGCACAACAGAAAACGGGTTATGTGTACCAAAAATCAAATTAATTTGAGACCAGACCTGCTTCCAAAATCTATAAACTGGTGGACATGAGAACAACATATGGTATAGATCCGCGTTAGGGGAAGTGCAAGTCCAAGAGGTGTCTGGTACATTAGAGAATCTTTTTTGTAAAATCTGAGGGGATAATAAGAGTCTACTATAAATATAAAATAGCGTCTGTGTTAGGCTAGCTGATCTTGAAGATTGGCGTATTTTTAGTCCATATACTATTCCATACAGTGAGAGACCATACTGTGTTAAATTCTTTATCCCACATCTCCTCAACACTTGATTTCTGTCTTGCTGTAGGAGAGGATTGCACAAAAGCATATAAGGTTGACGCTTTGGGATGAGTGTGCAAAAGGTTGGATAGATCCGTTTGTATGGTTGTGATAGGAGTATCGTAAGTTTTGTTCAACCATTGCTCATGCACATCAAGCACAGCTTGACGGAGTATTCAAAATTTGGGTAAGAAAGAGGTGGGTAAAGCATATAGCTGTTGTAATGAAGAAAATGAAAAAATTCTGTATTAGAGAATAGTTGATGTACCCATATTATAACACGTTGTCTCCTCGTTTTCCAATAAAAGAGTTTGTCATGAATCAGTATATTTTTGTTGTGCCAAATGAGTGAGGACAGAAAGGATTTAAGAGTATCATACAGCAAGGGAAATATGGGGCTTAATAATTTAGAGGTACATTTAAATAACGTAGTAGATAGTTTTTGGGGTTTGCGAGAAAAAGAAAGGTATTCTCAGAATGAAAAGGGAGAGAGAAACGAAAGTTCAACCAATGCCCAAAGGGGGTAATCCTCTTTAGAGTCAATTAACCAGTATGAAGTCTGTCTCACTAGAAATGCTTTGTGATAAGCTACAAAATTTGGAAAATTAACTCCACCTTCAACTTTAGGGTGTGATAATTTGCAGATAGACATACGTGGCTTTTTTTTATTCCATAAAAAGGAAGATAGCACTGAGTTAATTGATTTAAAAAGCTTAGTGGGGATGGAAACTGGAATATTGGAGATGGTATATAAAATTATGGGGGATAGCATCATTTTAATAATATCAAGGTGGCCCCACCACGAAAGATAAAGAGGATGCCATTTATTGGTAAGCTACGTAAGTTTTTGAATGCAAGTGCTCATGCATAGTGCAATTGTACCTTTTATTGTCGGTGTAAAATTTAGACCTAAATATTTAATAGAAGATGGCTTCCACGTAAAATTAGTTGAAGTAAAATCAGCGCTATAGGTATATTTAGTCAAAGGTAAAGTTTAATTTGTAGACTGATATTAATGAAAATGATCGAACTTCTTCTAAAAAGGCTGGGATCGACGCATTGGTATTTGAAATGAAAAGCAAAATATCATCAGCGTACGCTGCAATTTTAACATTAGTCGTAGGGGTTTGAAAACCCGTTATCTTCTTGACAAGAAGGGTTCAAGTGCTAAATTAAAAAGAAAGGGAGATAAGGGACAACCCTGACTCACCCCTTTACCCGAGTCAAAGAAAGGTGAAATTAAACCATTCGCAAAGACAGCAGCGCAGTGGTTGGAATATAGTAATGAAATTAGAGAAATAAAGTTGGGACCAAAACCAAACCATTTAAGGGCATAAAATAAGTAGCGCCATTCAACTCTATCAAATGCTTTTTCTGCATCCAATGCTATAGCTGCAAGGGAATGTTTTAAATGTGGTGCTTTAGATAAGATATTGAAAAGAAAACTGGTATTATCTTGTGTAACTCGCCCTTTCACAAAACCAGATTGTTCTTTGCCTAAAATGCTTGGGATGTATTGGTCTAAACTAAGTACTAATGCTTTAGAGAAAATCTTATAGTCTATGTTAACAAGCGAGATAGACCTGACATTTTACAATACCTTGGGTCTTTTCCCTCTTTAGGTATTAAACATATACTGAGAAAGTACCACCAGATTTTCCCTGAGACTGAAAGGAATCGAGTAATAGGTGCAGTTTAGCTATTAATAAATGGGAAAAATGGAAAAAAAACTCAACAGTCAATCCGTCTGGTCCAGGAGCCTTGTCTTTTTTTAAATGTTTAAGAGCATCCAATAGCTCTTGTTGTGTTATCTTGGTTTCCAGTAATGATAAATCATTAGAAGAGTGGCAAGGTTTTTGTATAGAGGAAAAGAAATGCAGGAGCGTATGATCTGTGGGATCTGTTTCAGAGGAGTATATTTTTTTATAGAATAGAGCGAATTCATTTAAAATTTCCACATCCTTAAACTTTAAAGTAGAGCTATCATCAAAAATAGAGTCAATATTCACTTTGTTCTGTTTGGTTTTTAAATAGTCAGCTAGGAGTTTTCCTGCTTTGTTCCTACCACCATAAAACTTTGCACTCGATTTCAATAAATATAATGAGGCATTATCTGTAGAGTCCTTTTTAAATTGCAACTTAACTTTTATGAGGGAATTAAGAACATCCTTTGAATGGGATGTGTAAAAAGAATGCTCCAGTCTCTTAATCTCTTGAAATAAAGAATGTGCACGGTTACGAGCAAGAGTACGCTTCTTTGATACATAAGTTATAATAAAATCCCTAGCAGAAGCTTTAAAAGCATCCCAGATAATTGAAGGAGATAATGAATCGGATTGATTTAGGAGAAAGTATTCATCAAAAAAAGTATTAAAAGAGGAGGAAAATTGTGGATCCAAGAACAAAGAATTATTGAATCGCCACCTCCTGGGTCCGGTAATTTTAGGTAGAATATCTAAATCAATTGAAATAGGAGCATGATCTGATAATAATATAGGGCCTATTTCTGCACTAGCAAGTGCCTGCGAAAGGTTATGCGAGACAAAAAAATAATCAAGCCGTGACTGAGAATGATGCACCGGAGAACGAAAGGTATATTCCCTTGTAGTTGGATTACAGAGTCTCCAGGCATCCAAAAGTTTATGTTGGACCACTGTATGAATGAAAGATGTATGTGTTTTGTTGGGGACAAATGACACTTTAGAATTTCGATCTATGAAGGGGTCAAAGACCTGATTGCAGTCGTCTACCAAAATAAAGTTGCCTTCCATATGAAGTGTAATCTGCTGGGCTACCGTAGACCAAAAAAAGGCATCACCACCAGTAGGGGCATAGACAATAAAAAAGAGACTAGAGCATCCTTCAGCATCAGTTTAACATTAAGCCAATGGCCATCTGCATCAGAATCTTGTGAGATAAGCTTGAAATGGAGGGATTTGCGACACAACATCATAACACCATTACGTTTACCATCACCACCAGAGTAAAATAATTCACCAACCCAACCCTTTCTTAGTTTTATTGACTCATCTGCTGTAAGATGAGTTTCTTGCAGGAATACTATATCTGGGTTTACCTTAGCCAGATAAGACAATACTCTCTGTCGTTTAATAGGAGAGTTAAGTCCTCTAACATTTCATGAAACTAACTTTAATAGCATATTAAATTAAGGAAGATGAGAAATAACAAAAACTTGCAGTAATAAATAAAAAAGAGTCAGACCGTTAAGAAAAATATAAGAAAAATAAAGTATCATATATAAAATGATTATAGCTGGAAGGAGGAAAGAAAAATATATGAAAGATATTACAGAAAAGATAGGAAAAGTAGAGAGAAACGAAGAAAAAAGAAATAGGTAGAAAGGAATGAAATAAGGAATTTGACAGCAATGAAAAAGGAAGAAAAGGGGTTGTGAAGTAACAAAAGCAATTAATAATAGAGATTGAGAATAAACAACATCAGTTCCAGAAGTGAGTCCAAAGTAAAGAGTTGTGTATTCAAAAGAAGCAAAAAGAAAGATAATATCAATGACACCTAAATAATGAAAAAGAGGAAAAGTCACAGGAGTAAAGAAAGGAAAGATCAAAGGGGAAGGAGGAAGAGACATGTGGAAAAGGAACATACCTTCAAGGAGGGAAAACAAGTAAAAAAGTAAGGTGATAACACTAAAGGGTAACATACTTACAAGAAGAAAGTGAGGTAAGTACGATCAAGATAACACAGGGATGGGGTGGAACCACATGGAGCAAGCGACACAACCGGGATACGGCCAACGGAGAGCCAGGAGGACGCCACGAAACAGAAATGTTGGATCTATGGAGACAAGAAGGTAAACAATGAAAATTGGGAATAAGTACAGGAAAAAGACAATAACAGGACTAAGTAACGATATCAGTGTACTTGCATACCGAAAGCTATCAACATAATAATAACAAGTAATGAAACAAACAGTGAAAAACTGGTTATAGCAATTCATATAACGCTAAACATTGCAAAGAAAGGCCTAAACCCAGAAGGAGGAGAAAATCTAAAAAGAGGAAGAAACAGCCTCAGGTAGGAAATGATGAGGAGGAGCTCAAAGAATCCATGTCAGTTGTCTTGCAGGAGTTTATGAAGCTCTGTAAACGAAAAGGGTCTTCATACGTTGTTGTCTTGTTGTTATGAGTGACTTTGAAGAGGCAGGGATGGTAAAGGCCATATCGAGCGCCTATTGCGCGTAAATCAGCTATCATGTTTAAAAAAGCCTTGCGTCTGTTAGCCGTAACTTTGGCATAGTCCTGCGCGAAGAACAGAGATGAGCCCGACCATGTAATTTTTGGAGAGGCTTTGACCGCTGAGAGCACCTTCAGTAAATCTGTGTACTCTAGAAAGTACAGAATAACTACTCTTGGCTGTTGTGATGCCGAAGCTTGGGATACATGTCGACCCAATCGATGCGCACGTTGGATATTAAGGACCGTTCCCTCTGGCATATGTGGCAATTTAGGAAGGAATGACTTGAAGAAAGTGATAGAGTCACACCCTTCAATTCCTTCTCCCAGGCCATAGAGACGAAGATTGTTCCGTCTGTTCCGGTTCTCAAGATCTTCCACCTGCCTTTGAAGCACAGAAGCTTCTGAGTGAAGATGAGATACATTGACACAAGATTCTTTTAGGGAGGAAACACTATGTTCCACTGAGGAGACCCTTGTTTCAAGCTGGGACCAATTGTCCGTTAGTACTTAAAATTTGGAATTGGTTTCTTCCATGAAGGGTCGAAGATCTCTGATTTCCTCTAGTAGCAACTCCATGGATACCAGCAAGGTTGGTTTAGGTGGCGATGGGGGATCCTTTTTCAGCTGTTTGGCGTTAGATTTTCCTGAGGCAGCAGAAGAGGATTCCATTGCTAAGTGAGTGTTCTTAGAAGAAGAATCCTCCAGCTTAGAAAACTCTGAAAAAATCAGTGAGTTCTTGACAAATTTATGCTTTGAGTCAAAAGATGAGGCTTTCAATACTCTTAATCTGCCCATAAATGTCACTCAGAAAGCTCATCTTCAATTAAAGACAGGCAGGTATATCACAGTGGGATTAAAGCGACTACAGCCGTGCGCCGCCATACACCGCGGGCGCCAAGCCACCTGTGCATGCATTTATAACACAATTGGTTATAAAAGTACTATGGTTTATGCTAATTAAAAACATCACACTAAAATCATGCTTACACTACACTACCTTACACTACCTTACACTACTTAAACACCACTACACTACCCTAAACCCTAATACACTACCCCCTACATGACCTTCCCCCTTCCTGGACCCTACACTCTACCACTACACTTAATAACCCCCCCAACACTACCCTAAACCCTAAATCCCTACTATGCACTACACAAACACCACACCACTAGCCTAAATCCTAAAACACTACCCCCTGTACGCCCCTCACCCTTCCCCCAGTCTGCTCCCTACACTACAACACTACCCTGCACAACACACCAACACTACCCTAAACCCTAAAACACTACCCTACGTTACACAAACACATGCCCACTACCCTAAACCCTTAAACACTACGCTCTGCAAAACCCTCCCCCGACCCCCAGTCCTGTCCCTACACCCAAACACTACCCTGCACAACACCCCAACACTACCCTAAACCCTAAAACAGTACCCTACACTACACTAACACCACAACACTACCCTAAACCCTAAAACACTACCCTCAGCACAAAACTGCCCCCTGCCCCTACCCCCAGTTCGGTCCCTACACTGAAACACTACCCTGATCCCTAAAACACTACCCTACACTACACAAACACCACATCACTACTCCCCAACACTACCCTTCACGACCCCCGGCACTACCCTAAACTCAAATACACTACTCAAACACAACCCTACAACCTAAAAGACTACCCCTGCACGACCCAAAAAACTACATTTACCTCTCTCTCCTCCGTTGTTCCTTTCTTCTCTGGCTTCCAGCGACTTCGGATCTGCACGTCGTTGTTTGGAAACAGAAGCCCCTTCCAAACAACGATGTGGATAGCGCATAACATTACAACGCATGTGTTGTAACAACGCTTGCGATGTAACAACCTGCGTCCTAATGGTATGCATTGTAACATCACAAGCGTAGTAACGCTTGCGAAGTAATGGTATGCGCACTAGCAACCGCGAACTAAAGGTCGTTTACCCTACTCCACCCACACTGCTCTCAGTCTAGTGGTGGTGGTCAAGGAAGTAAACAATTGCAAACAGTTACAGACTTCAGTACTGTCTGCACACCACAGCAGAATCACCTTGACATTAATGAGAGAGATTCTGGTGTAATTAAAAAATGTCTTTGTACAACGCATATATGATTATCAAGTTAACATCAGAACCGCAAAGAAGCACCCTTTACAGTATGTTTTCCTCAAACAGTGGGCAGTTACATATCAGCATTACTAAATAGATAAGCACACCTGAATATTTTAAACTCAATGAAGTAATGCTTTCTGTTAGGGAAATTCGTCATATTTTCATGGATCAGAAGCAACAAGAAAGAAACAGTAGGTCTTACCTACGATAAGTAGAAAAGGGTCCCCTGGGCGGTAATGTGATTTCATTGAATATACTGGTATAGATACATCTTCCTGTAAGATTTTTCTGAAGGTGGGTTGTCATTACACGAGAAAGTGTTAAATGCTTATTCTAAAAGATCTGTTATCATTTTATGTGGGGTTGGTACATAATATTTTGTTATTGGCTAAAATTGTCATTTCTAGCTTGGGTTATTTTATGCAATCATCTTCACAGAAAGGCATGTGTAAACAACACAAATATTAATTTACAAGGTTGCATGAACAGACGCAAATCTTTTAGTACATTAAAACATTTCAACCAACTAAGGATGCCGTAGGGTTGGCAGTCATAACTATCTTTGTCTCCGGTGTGTTCGATTTTAGGAGGTTTTGACACATCCATTTGTCCAGGGTGAATCCTTATTGGAGTTGCCACAATTGGAAGCAAAGAAGAAGTTGAGATCAAGAATGATTCGTAAATTATCCATTATAATTTGTCTGGTAATAACACATGAACAGATGTGAAAATACACATTAAAGAGTAGTACAGGGAGAGGGAAGGGCTATACACATGGAGTAAGAAAGCCCTCTCGATGCATGAACGATGTAAATGTTTGTGTAAAATTGAATATGACTGGTTGTTTTTGGATTTGGTACCTTTGGAATTGTGGGTGAAGCAAAGGATTTTTTGTTCTCTGTAGAGCTAAATCACACACAAATGGTGGAGCGAGCTGGTGTATATGACTTTCTGTTTTTCAAGTTGGTGTAACAAGACAGTGTGGTTGCCTCTGTCGAACACCACTGAAAGGTCCAATAAGACATGGGTGGCACTGTTGTCTGACCTCTTCTAATCTGTAGAGATCATTCAACATGATGCCCTTGCTGCTGGACAATGCTCAGTTTGGAGAGCACCAAGAACTTCATTTGCGTCAATAAACTGTTGAATGGTATTTATTTCCACACTTTCTAATACATACGTAAATTAAAAATAGTTGGTAGCTGCCAGAGCCAAAGGTCCCACTTTTGTCTTGAGTCTTACAATTACTGTTTCAGTTCAGAAGAACAAAGTCTGGGGCGGAAAAGTGTTCCAGGTGGCACTGTGAGTAGGAAAGCAAGGCATTATTCTTCAAGTATAACTAAGGTCATGAGGTGGGCCTGGGCGTTACAGTTTTTGAATGGCAACCATTCCTGTAGATCCATAAGCAGCTGAAAACTGCGTAATGATCTGCTCTGATCTGCTCTGTCACAGCAGCCCACTAGGCACTGCCTAATTGCTCTATGGGCCAGTTCTTACCAATGTAGTTCCATTAGACTAGGGGTGATATGATCATGTTTCTTCCGGCACTTAATGAGACATGCTGAGACTCTTGTGAAGTCTCACCTATGTGCCAGTGTGGAGTCTTTGAGGCCACGGAACAGGGTGCTGGCACCATGCAGATGCAAGAGAGCAGTTCTGAAGTCGCGTTCTGGAAGAAACAGTTCCACTTTCTTCAGAAGAGGAAGCTAGTACCCGGCCATCTTTGTTTTTGGCACTGTATTCCTTGAGGGTGAGGGTAGAGTTCAAGGTAGTTTCCAGGTTAAATTTAAGTGATGTGGCTGGAATTATAGTACCTAATAAAGCATTAGCCTTTTATCTTCCATAAATAATTTATGGCATTTTGCCCCCACAAATTCGAAGGAAAACCATGAGATAACGAGAACACCAGGGAATAATTTTTGTTCATTAAAAAAGAGAACACACAATCAGAATAGTAACATAGGTCAACGTGGACTTGATTTAGATTACTGTATGGAGGCACCTGAAAAGAGACTGCCAACATCATCTCATCATTGTAGCATTTTCTGGGTTGAATGAGTTAATGACCGGTGCTTAAATAATAAATGCTCATAGAATATTCAGTGCACTCAAGTGGTACATTGAAGTTGACTGAGTTCAAAGAAGATTAATAAAAAACAAGCCAGAAGTTGGGCCCTTGACATGAGTAAGACCCTCAAGCCTTGAAATTACTGAGCACATCATTCATTGCTGATCATGAAGGATGACAAACTGAGGTGGTCAATAAGCGAAATAGGAAATGCCAATCAGTGCCGGACTGGCCGTAGCGGGCATCGGGGGAAACATCTATTACAGCGCAGTCATTACATCGCACTGCTTTTACAATGCAACTGCCTTTACATCGCATGCCATTAAAACGCATGCCATTACAATGCATGTCACTACAACACCTGCCATTACAACGCATAGCATTACAACGCATGCCATTACAACGCATTATAAGGTAAGTAATAGAGATTGTTTAGTTTTTATGGTGAGTATGGGTTTTAGGGTAGATGGGAATAGTAATGTGTACCCCTACACTATCCAACACTTTCCCTACTGTTGCACTCACTGGAGTGGGAATAGTAATTTTTACCCATACACTATCCAACACTTACCCTACTGTTGCACTCACTGGAGTGGGAATAGTATTTTTTACCCCTACACTATCCAACACTTATCCTACGGTTGCCCTAAAAGTATTATGCGTTGTAATGGTATGCGTTGTAATGGTAGTTTTTAAAAATGCGTTGTCATGGCATGCGTTGTAAAATAATGCAATGTAATGGTAATGGCGATGTAAAAACCACGTTGTAAAACCATGCGTTGTAATTGTTTGCATTGTAACATCATATATTCAATTTAGTTCAATGTAAGGTTTTCAGTAGAAGGAATCAAATGAATCTTTGAAATCACCGATGAGTACAAAATGGCCTTTAATAAATTAACGCTGTTTACTTAGATATAGAGGAACACAAAAATTTGATTAAAGTACATTTTTGGGATAGCAAAGGCCTCTTGTATTGACGGGTACTTGTACTGAAGTCTTCAAACAGAGATCCAACTCTAGTTGTATAGAAGAACTCTGTATGCTGTCCGCAATTGTGTTCTAATCTCACTGCTGCTTAAATGCAGGAGATTGAACAAAAAGAACCAGACCATGAGTTTCTTTTCCCTATTGCTGGTGCAGCAAGCTTAAGTGCTTTCGGGAAGGCATGTATGCCACAATTTATTGACATATACACTTGCTAAGCTCTTTACTTCTAATATGTTTTGTGCAAGCTTTTTCCACTCCGAGGTTGTTCATACTTGTTTTACAATTGTGCTTCCTCTATTTTACTCTTCTGGAGTTACCTGAATGCATGTCAAATCTGTGTATGGACTCCAACGCCTTACGTCACCAAGACATTACTGTTACAAGGACTCAAGTGCTTCTGATTCCTCCTGATACAAGGGGGCACAGAACGACTCGGAGAGGCTGATGCTGTTGTAGAAGCCTACTATGGAAATACCATTCTGTCAGCACGTAGGATAAATGGGGAATTTATTACCTGACAAGATACAAATCAATAGCATGTGCAGCATGGAGACAGACAGCAAAGTGGCTTAATTTCCAACAAGGAAGAGTCATCCAAAGCTTTTTAGTGGCGCAAACTACAAGGGAAAAGCGTAACTAATCATGCAAATATGTTCAGTAAAAGTACAGGATTATGACACCTCTAAAGAACTTAAACAAAGAGGGCAGCTTCTGCCTATCAGTAGCTTCAGCAAGTTACACAAGTATGGAACACTTGGCGAATCAGAAGAGGCCAACACAGCGTGATACCTGAATGGTCTGAGGAGATGTGACTTGCTACCCACGTGTTCTCTGTTCATGAAATTTTGGGACTACTAAAGCAATGTACCAGTAAGGGTAACTTCTACAGAAGTGATTTGTAACATCTGTTCAAGTAAACAATACGTAGCCTGTGCCACTTACTAACATGGTGTGTCCAAACACTTGTGGCTAAGCTCGCATCATGTACTGTCTGAATGTGGTTCTTGTGCTAGCCTTGCTTTATGAGAGCAGGTTTAATTTCAGCAACTTCAGAAACATTTCATTAATTATTTTGTGTCAACGTTCAATAGGCCTTTAAAGTAGATATTTGGTATCAAATTATAAAGGTGGCTTCCACAATATTAAGTGTGCTGCTAGGTTCCTTGGCAAACTCTTGCACCTTCGTCTGTGGCAACAGATGGTACTTTAATGGGTGTCTAGGGTGCACCTTCTTCATGCATGGTATGATTGTTGCTCACTGTATTTCATTCATGGAGAAAAGATCTGATGATCTTGGATGTGTTCACATTGGCTCAACAGTCATCAGATCTGTATGCTCCTACTTTGTTGTTTTAGTGGCTTTCCAACCTTCAGCTTCTCTAACAAAACCTGAGGGAAAATTCATGCTGATGAGATCCACCAGTGTCATTAATGGCTGTGTAAAGAACTCCAATGCTCGGTTTGATAAGTTGAGGTAAGTTCTTTTTTCAATTCGCCAGCACAGCTCCTAGAGAAGTCGGAGCGCATGTCACGCAGTTCGGTGATCAGCTGTCAACTGTCATCTGTGACAGTTTACAGCTGGTGACCTCGCAGGCTGTACGAAGTTCGCGCAGGGACATCAAGAATCAATTGCTGATATGGTGACCGCACAGGACACAATTACATAGGTCACAACACGCTGTCAATTTTCTTCACTTTTTGATGTCTTCCCAAATGGTAACAGAGTCTCTGGAGGCCGTCGAGCCCCAACTCATGCCTGCTCCTACACTGCAAAAGACAAGGAGAGTTCCTTCCAACTAAGGAGGAAAGATGTAGGCTAAGTAGGTGAATGTGAATAAACTGGGCCACAAAAGGGCATAGCTTTGGTACACACCAGGGTGGGATATGCTTAAATTGACTATAAAAGGATATCAAAAGCATTATTTATTGATGTTAAACAATGCACTTTCATTGGTGATATTATTAAAGCTAAATGATGTTAAGAGTGTCATTTAATAGAAGTAGGTAAATTCTCACAGCCATTGTATAAATGTTTCACTTTGAAATAAGTTTGTCTTTGAAATATGTTTGAAGTTGTGCTTGAAGACTTTCATGAGATTGGCTTTGACGTTCTCTGTTGGTGACTCAGTATTACGGAATTCACTGCAATCTTACTTGCGTCTTCCTGGTCCATTGCTGTCACTTCGTAAAGGCTCATGCCTTTCATCACAAGCTTTTTAAGCCTACATCCCAATGTGTTCTTCCAGAGACCTCGTACTGTAGGAACATTTAATTATTCATGTTTGCATCTTATTAGCGTTTACATTGCACAAGTGTGTACGTCATCTCCAAAATGAATGCGATTTTTTGAGTCCTGAAGAGGCGAGAAAAAAATAACATACATTTCAATTAGGGATGTGTGAAATTGACGTAATTTACTTTTGTGTCAGTACGTGAAATGTAAACAAAATTACATAAAATTATGCATGATTACACAAAATGTGAATCCGTCATTTTGTGTCAAAAAAGTAAAAAAATAGTGAAGCACCACAAACAGCAGTTGATCGACTTTTGTTTTTCCTGTGCATTTATGGTAAGTTTTTTACCGTGAATGGCACATTTGCTGTAAATCTTTACAGCCAATGGTGTGTAATCAGGGCTTTTAGTGGGATGCAAAAACTGGGGGGGGGGTCTCTCATAAGGGCATGGCCGATGCAAATAAGGGCGTGGCTTAAAACACTTACGCTAAAGATCTGTACTTAGCATAGTGTGCACCACTGGTATTTTGCTGCTTCTGTCCATTCATCCATATATGTAATACAAGTAACATTACACGTACAACAAGCCAACACTATTGGCTTTGTCAATGATTATAAGTTGCATAAGGTAAACAAGCAACAACTATGACGTATATAATATTGAAAATGCTTCAGTTCTTGTGTAAGAAATTGTGGTTTAAGGCTAGAGCTGCTGACGTTTGAGCTGGGAAAGCAGGTTTGAGCCTGACGTTGGCTCAACATCCGGTGATTCAAAAATTTAGGGGGTCATTAGGATAGCAGGCCGACTTTGTCCGCCGCCATCCTTTCTGGGATTAGGACCGCCCACCGGTGCTGCGGGGATCCCGTCGTTGTCATTAGTATGCGCCCGCCACACTGGCGGGCGCATCCTGCATTCCTGACATTGTGGCGGGCGGTGCACTCAGCACCGCCCGCCACAATGCCAGGAAGGCATGTGGTGCACTTCCATGCACAACATGGACTCCTTAGTATGTGCTCGTGTAATGTAGCTGGTGCTCATGTAAAGTGCTCCAAGTTTGTGCTATATAAAATAGGAAAACGAATTTCTTTGAAGTTACATCAAAAGCAGTGGCTGGTAGTACTAATGCAGAGTTAAGTTTTTTCTTTTTTTCAACCCTGAGGGTAAAAATAGAGAGCCCGATAGGGACACATCTTGGTACCTGCTTTTAAGAACGGCCGGAGCTGAGCACCGACAGCACCTGTCCCACTTAAAGCCCTGCATGTAATTATATATAATGGTACAATGTATGGAATTTCATGTAACAAGCGTAACACGAAATTATCAAATTATGCAAATTATGCCAGACTAATTTAAATTGCGGCCAGGTCTAATTTTAAACATACACATCATTTATACATACAGAACTGTAAGAACATTTCTAAGTCCAGATTTTCTTATTTGGAATGTTGCTTTTGTTGCATCTCTTTTGATTGTGACAGACTGAGTCTCTCTCACATCCAAAATACCATTTCTGTACCACACACGCATCTGTCCTGGAAATTACATGTCCACTTACCAGCAATTACTGCTCATGTTTTCTCTTAATACTTACAGCGAGATTATTCCAGCTTCAGTGTCCAGTCTGGCTTTGTGTTGAATTTCCAATGCATACACCACTCTCCTTCTTTGTTGATTAATGTAGGTAGGACTATTAAGGTCTCTTTCAACTTAATAGAGTATTGTGCTTTTTCAAAGTCTCCTGAACATCTCCAACCCATCCATCATCCCACCTGGAAGCTTGTGATGCCCATGACCCCTGCCCTTACCTGAAGGGGGACACCTGTCGACCCACCTAACAATCTAACTCCCTGTGTCTCTGTCTCCAAAGCCACTCCTTTGCTCTCTTCCCTCCCTTCATTTCTCCTAGGTCCAATCACTGTGTCTGCCTCAACTGTTATCTGACTCATTTTTGCCTCTCTCGCTCTTGACATCTTAACTGTCTGTTGCAGACAGTTTTGTATACTGTTCTACAAAGAGTGGCCTTTGTGTCATGATTAGATGACTTCCTTGTCAATCTCAGTTGCATGCTGCTTATTGGATGGCTTTCCTTAGTATTCTGTATATCACGCCTGGAGTGTACTATGTTTTGCCTGGCTTTTCACTGGTGGCCTTGATGAAGATCTGGATGTTGTCCCGCTGCACTTTCCTGTTGCTCTTCTTGCCCCTTTATTTTAAAACATTTGTGTCCCTCTTAGCTCACTTATCTCCCGATTCAATGTGGTTGCACACAAAAGCAATACCAGTGACCAGTCATGTTAAAATAGGAGAAAACGATGTAAAAGGATAGAGAACATTGGGGCATATTACCAACAACTAGCGATAATTATCGCTATGTTGGCTTAGCGGCAATATTTTTATCGCCGAGCTGCGGCGATTTTTATCGCTTAGGAACCTTGCTATTATCAAGGTTTATCTCCTAAGCGATAAAAATCGGCCGAAATGAATGAATATCGCTGAAAAGTCAGTGATATTCATGCATTACCGAGCTAATGCTCTTAGCCATGTTATCCACCTACCATTGGATAACATGGCTAAGAACTGCTCAGGGGCAGGTGTTAGCTTTTGGAGATATTCGCGCTTAGCACGAATATCTCCAAAAGTTGGTAATAGGAGATAGCGATGTTAGCGACTGTTTCTAGTCGCTAACATCTTGGCACGCCCACTTTGCATGTCATTAGTGATAAATTTCACTGACATTCAAAGCGGGGCCCAAGATGGTCGCTATCTCCTACTAGCTGCCGCTAACTGGTGTTAGCGACAGCTAGGTAATAGGGAGATAATTTTATCTCCGCTTTCTTGGCTTTTAAAGCCAAAAAAGCGGAGATAAACCCCCTTGATAATATGCCCATTATTTGCTATACTTTCAAAATGGCTGCAGAATGTTACGTGTTGCATCATCATGCTGCATCACTCAAGTACAGAAAACATTGTTTTGTATGCTTCAAAATGGCGGCCACATTCAGTGACATGATGACATAGCAGATGTTGCATCATGTAATAATAACGCAGTCATCTTTTACATTGTTTTCTATACTAGGAACAGTTGCTAGCACCATGGTGTTTCCAATTCAGGCAGAACCTAAACCCCTACATCATTGACGAAGCCATTAGTGTCTCCAGCACAGCTGTGACAAAGTGAGACAGATTAGCTTTCCCAAAGCCTGTTCGTTCTGCACACTTGTCCACTTCCCTTCTCGAGTTTTTATTTCGTAATGTAGTGATCTTGCATAATTTGAAAAATCCACATTATGAGAAATTTGCGATTTGTTTTCAAATTCTGCTTTTGTGACTTTATGTAATGTTTACATTCAAGAGACTGGTTGGAACAGAAAATGTCTTGCCGAAATTTAGAAGAATGCAGATCCTTTCTACTTCAACCAGTCTTCTGCGGGTGCCTCACATGACTTTTATGCGTGGTATGCAATTTTCACACGATACCAGCAAGTACTTTCCCTGCAGTATGCCCATTTTCACTTAATTTCCATGTAATGTCATGTATTGAACAAAATTACGAAGATTGTCCACTACTACGAGATGTACATAGCTTTACCCTGTATAGCACTGCCTCTCTTCATTTACACAGTAGTCAGGTGATTTATAAATCTATCTACCTCTCAGTTTATTTAGCACTAGCTCTCTTGGCCCGAATAGAGCTATCCCCTTCACTTATAGCAATCTTGTTCAATTACTCTCAGAATTGTTTCTCAGTTTCTCCTGAGTTACTTATCAATATCTCTCTCGATTTGTCTAGGAGTTTCTCTTAATTTACATTGCTATGTCTAAAAGTCTATATATTTCTTAATTGTAGGACATCTTTCTACTTTCTTCATTCATGAATCAAACTTGAGTTCTGTAGCGCCTAGCTGTTTCCAAGGTGACATGTAGCGCATGTTCTCTCTGCTGGCCTGCTGCCTAGGAATATGGATACAAGGACTGTGATGGTAAGGCAGGGCCCCACAGATCCCTTGGCTCTCCAGAGGTAATCCTAGTATAGCATTTTAGGTACTCGCGGAAATAAACAGGCCAATGTTATCCAATAGGCTAATTTTAGTCTATGGTGGAATTCACAATCTTCAATGAGTCAATATCACCATGTGGGCATGAGAGCGCCATGGTAGACCTGAAGTAGTTCTTGATGCTGAAGATCCTTTTAATTTGAGTCTATGGGAGGACTCAGTTAACGGAAACATATGTTTTCAGTGGATTTGTGAAGAACACAGCTACCCTGGTTCGTCTTTGCATGTTCCCATTGACTTTCCTTCGAAGCAACTTCTTATTTGTAGAAATAAACTGAGCATCATTGTGATAAATTATTTCTTCATACTAATTGGATTTTAGTTATCCTCAGGGTAACACAATCAAGCGGGTGCCCATTGACCCTGGTCACAAAATATTCACAAATCTCAGTTCCTGACAGTTGCACTTCTAGTGTCCCATGATGCCTGCAGTGTTTGGCATCTTACAGGTACTTTGTAAGAGTCACCAATTATAAAATGGCTCCTCATAATCACGGTCACATTTTCTTACTTTCCAGTGGCATTATGAGTGGTGCAAGCTGAAGGTTAACATTACAGGCTCCCAAGAAGCTGTAACTCTCTTTGTTCTGGGTGGTTACAGTTGAACAATCTATCATTACTCGTCCCTTTCCTACTAAGGCAATTACAAGTATTTTGCAAAAAGGCAATATCTCGAACTAAGCTACTGCACGGATTTACAGAAGAGGGTAATATATTTCAACCCCTACATAAATCCAAAGGGCAATGTCTGTACCCCATTTTTTAAGTTACTCTCTAAAAAAAAGAGAAGGGGTCACTTTTGGTGCCCACCACCCAAACTCCCCGTCAGTAGTGCATAAAGCTCGTTGAGTACGTTATACATATAACACCCCAGCAATATCAGAGTTCGCATGGTGAGGGTCTAACAGAAGCAACGGAGGAGGAAAGACACAAATGGGTGTTATCACTTGCACTGGACTGCAGACAAAAGAAAAAAAAAAGCTTACTGAGCAATTCAAAGAAAAAGATTGCTTTGTATATACAATGCATGGTTGACATAAAGAATTAAACGTGACATGACTGTTCTTTTCAGACGTAAAATAGTTGCTCATGTAAAGCAATGTAGGTGGGAGGATACACCAAAGCAACCAATGTAAAGAAAAAGTGGTACTAAATTACTCCTGTGTTTTGAGGTAAAATGTGATTGACAATGTATGCAACCAATGGCTGAGGAGCCTGAACCGCAGAACCTTAGATCATATGTAGCAGCAATCTTTTTTTAGTTTACCATTCCGAGAATGCAGATATCCATATTGTAACGGATTACAAAAAAACGTTTTAAAGTGTGCAATAGCATACATAGTATAACAAACATTTGCAATGCAATAGGTCTCACATTTATGCGACTTTAAGCTATTGGCATTGTAAATGACAATGCCTATTATTTTTGTTTTTTAAAACATAAATAAAAGGCATTGTCATTTACAATGTCAATAGCTTAAACGTGCGTAAATGCCAGACCTATTGCATTGCAAAAGCTTGCTTAGGTTTAAAACTGAGCGCGGCGCCGCATCAAGGATACCAAGCTTGTTTTCTTTTTTTGTTTTTAACTTTAACACTGGGCGCAGTGTCTTTGAAGCGCCGTGTTCAGTTTTAAAGTAAAAAAAAAAGAAAGAAAGAAACCGAGCGTGGTGTCCTTCAAGCGCGCCTCGCTCAGTTTTAAAGTAAAAGAAAAAATGAAATTGATCGTGGTGTCCCTGAAGCAGGCACAGTACTCATTATAAAAGTAAAAAATAAAAATTAAATAAACAGACTGCGGTGTCGCAGAAGTGGACGCAGTGCTCAACATAAAAGCTAAATGTAAATAAATAAACTGAGTGCGGTGGCCCTTAAGCAGGCGCCGTGCTCAGGATACAAATACAATAAAAGACCATTGTCCCCATAAGTGCCCATAAACAAAATATTTCTGACCCCTAGATAAAGCCGAACGTGTACGGAGACAAGCAAAAGGTCCAGTTGTCATGGGCGGTAACAAATGGCGACAAGATGGTAACAAGGAGGGACTAATAAGCCTCATAATGAATCGGAAACCAGCATTTGCCAAGGACATTGACACCAGCCAATTAAAAGTGTGGGCGAGGCTTACACAGCATACTCAACTACTGCATGCCTTGCGCGCTACCACTAGGCTTGACCTAAAGAGGAATAGCATGGCAGAAATTGCAATTACTGGGCCACCTGATAGGAAAAAAATGAAAAACGAATACGACTGGCAGCTGTGGAGAGGGGTGGGGAAAAGGCCAAAGAGCCGATGTAGGGCAAGTATGGAGAGGTAAAAAATAAACCACGCTACATGGCAGCAACATATATATATTTTTTTAAAAGCCCACAAACCAAGAGAGATTGGAAGCAATGATGAAGAATATGGAGGGTTAAAACCTAGATGCCACCGAACGCCTGAAGCAAAAAATAACAAGCATTTACAATGCAATGGTTTCGCCTTTGGAAAAGTTTGAGCTATTGGCATTGTAAATGGCAAAATTTGTATTTATGTGTTGGTTTTGAAAACAGATAAATAAATGGCATTGTCATTTACATTGCCATTAGCTTAATCTCTCCTTACAAGATGTATGTGCACTGTGGGGTTTCCAGGGCTGAGGCCCGCGAGCCCAGACACTCATTAAAACCCACAAGGCGTTTTCATGCAAATCAGGAGGCCTCGACCACAGAACAGAGCTATCATTTCAGGGCCCGTTTTTAGGAGGCCGGCGTCACCCCACCCCGCTGACTATCTTAAGCTTGCAAAAATAAAAGCGAAATCATAGATTTGAGACCCCCCTTCTGCTTCAGGAACAAAACCTTAGTCTTTTCCACTGAAAGGGGGAGGTTTTGTGTGTTGCAACCGTCAGAGCCGTTTGTCAAGTAGGGCCCTTCAAGGAGGCACAGGCCCGTGTGGCAGTGAGAGAGGGAGAAAGAGAGGAATAAAGTAGGAGGCAAAGAAAAGCACGAGAGGGGAGGCAGGAGAGAGAAGAGAACAGAATGACTGCAGGCAAACAAAGAGGAAAAAGAAGGAGTGGGAGAGAAAAAGGCAATAAAGAGAAGGCAAGGACGAAGTAAAATAACCAAAGAGGGTGAGAGAGGAAAAGCGGGCAGATTGCGATTGTAGAGACAGAGGGCAGAGAAGTGAGAGTCTCTATCTTGCTGTCTGCTCTGGTCATCTACATATAATTGGTAATATTAGTCATACGTCCCAATAATCTCCCCAACATAAGGTAAGTTAAGGCAGCGTAATACGCTGTTACCGTGATTCTATGTAGTAGCGTCCTGAAAACACACCACCTCTGGTCCACGCAAGATCACCTCTGGATCTGTACCACTGCCAATGGGAAAGGATTCACCAAACGGGAGACAGCTCCGGTCCGTGAATCAAGGAGGTAAAAACACCAGTCTGTGTCCAGCCGGATGACGGAGCAAAGCCCGGCCGCCGGGCGTAGCACAAGGGCGGGGGAAGAGTGGCTGGCTGTGCCCGGCCGGACGGCGAAGCAAAACCCGGCCGCCGGGCGGAGCACAAGGGCGGGGAAAGAGTACAGGAAAGGCTAATAACCTCGGAAACACAGATTCCGAAAAAAGAACGATGGATTGTATTTTTTTGCTGTACTTTTTCAGCACCAAGGCTGGAGTGATCTTGGTGATCTGCTGCCATAGCCTTTCCCTATTCTGGCATTAGCAAGAAGACTAAGTTGGATCACAGAGCTCCAGAAGGGACCGTTAAAACAAAGGGTTTGAGTACTAAGGCCCTTGGTTTATAGTAGGCACTGTGACTGACAGACCTAATAACTGAACTCACTGCTGATCATCTGGCCAGTGCAATTCTCTCCCGGCATTGGATACATGGTCCCTCCTCTTTAGATGGTAGATTAAGCGCACCAATGCATTCTGGGTAAGTTTCAATTTAGCTCTGTAAGTGTTAGACCTGCACACTTGCAATGTTTAGTTAATCTTACATTTTTTATAGTAATCCCTTCAAGGAGCTACCCTGATGAGGGTTGTGCCCACAACCCAATGTGATAAACTGCCCTGTATAGACCTAGACGCGACTAAGTCTGCAGGATGCTCCACCTATGAAGTCCCTAAGGTTTCTAATAAAGTATATCCTTTTTGTAACACATTGTCAATCCCTTGAGAAAACAAAATAGTCAAATGTTTCATTCATGAAAGTTTTAGTGCACCTTTGATATAAATCTGTTTATACTATCATCAAACAGGTTGCATGAAAATATCAAAACATATACTAAGATTCAAAAACTATCAATTATCCATAGAGTCTTTTAGTTTTTTAAAAAGAACTTAACGAAAGAAAAAACCCAATGCATTTCGGGTTCATTGGAACCCTTCGTCAAGGGTACTAAATGATAATATAATTTTATAATTTTCCTGGTTCTTCTGGTAATTTTCTTGCCAGTTCCGTACTCGGGCACTACAAAGTAAATGTATTTATGTTAGGCATAACCCATTTTGGATATACATCAATCTCAAATAGGATTAGCACACGGGGAAAAAACTAATAGATAGAGGCAAAGAAACTCATGGAAAGGAAAATAATGTGGAATAGAATTCATCATACTGCACGAGCCCGACCGACAATCCAAGGTAAACACTTTAAAATGTAACCATTTAGTGATGTTTTCTCACCCCAAGCGTGTGCATACTGGTAGTGCAAACTCATGGTTCCATTCAAGCCCCTACCTGTACAAATACAAAACACCCTCGCGTGAAAAGAGTCTAACTGTCTACTCTTGCCCTCGGGGTATTTTTCAGAAACACGTCTTTACTGTAACAAAAAACGGTACCATTTAGCTAAATTTCACCCATTATACTAGTCAGGAGATTTCAGTTACTCTTGCTCAAAAACACTCTGTCCTAAACGGACTTACCACCTCCTTCCTGTAATCACAAAGTCCACTCCTCTTCGTTGATCCCCCTCTCTGCCATTCACAGGTCTATGAGAAACAAACGCAACCCTCTCATACTTGCTCTCTGAATAATTTCCGTGTGAACAGTGCAGAGTAACCTTCGCTTACCCTGTCTCTTTTCCGCTTTCTATCGTAACCAGACAGCTGTTCTCTGCGCCGGGTTAACTTGAATGCCAGACTCTATGAAAAGCAGAGGTAACTCTCTCAGACTAACTTTCATGACATTATGTCCGTATGTGCGCTTTGGTACAGATCAACCTTCGCTTACCCAATCTCTGTCCCGCTCGCCTCCGTAATGAAAATAGCCGTGCCCTGCACCGGTTACACTTTAATCCCAAAGTTGTCTCCACAATAAATGAACGACGTCACTCATTGCCATCAGGCTTCCGCGATTAACATATTTTAGCTCCTCCTGTTACTTAAAAACGAGATCAAGCCTACCTCGCTCAGCCCACGTTCGCTGCCCTCTGGCCTCCCAAGTCTTTCCAGTGTCAACATCCGGTCCTGCCATGCCGTGCTCATTTAAAGCTCCACTTCAACACCACCGCAACTTTATTTAAAAGTCGCGATGCAAACGCTTCTTTCTCCACATTAACCCCTATTGCGTATGCATAGTGTAACAAGCACTCACCTGGGGAACAACGGAGGCCCAGCACGGAGCGGGCATTTCGCCAACCCCGCCCACGGCCGCGGTAATGTGTGCTCGGAAAAACATGAAGCACACGGACAGGGGGGGGCGGGAATGGACAGGGGGGGGGCGGGAACGGACAGGGGGGCGGGAACGGACAGCGGGAGGGGGGGCGGGAAGGCTTCCTCCGTTGGCGGTCGGCCGCGGAATGGCCCTAAAAACCTGGTCAACAAAAAAATAAACCCCGCCCACCGCCGCGATGACGACATCGCAGAGGCGGAGAGCGAAAAAATCGCGGGAACGCCCCCGAATCTGGTCCGGCCATGACGGACAGATCTCTGTTCCAATGGCTAGCCTCCATTTATGGAGCTAGCCAATGGAACAGAGGGCGGATTCAAGTATCCCTTACTGAAAACTAAAGATTTCTCTGGGTGCGGAGCTAAAGCTCCGTGCCCCAGGCAAAACCTAAAAAGCAGACAGGCCGAAAGGGGTGTGGTAGCAACAGTGGAGTGGGAAGGGAGTGGAGGGTAAAATACAAATTCCAATGTGCAGAAACTGGAAGTGCATTGGGGCATAAATAATGGTGAAAAACACACCTGCCAACCATTATGAAGAGGAGGGGAAAGCAATGGACTAGCATGAGTGGGGGCAATATGAGTGCACCGCGGGTGGAAGCTGGTGATGTGAGTGGAATGCAGCACATGGGGAGAAAATAACCAAAACACACACACATCCATGAAGTGCTTGAAGAAAAGGAAAATACATAGTTCCTATGGAGCCTTGGAAGGATACTAGTCATCAAAGCATTGAAGCAATGCTCCAAGGGAGGGATAAGTACATTATGAGGAGCAAAAGCCATCAAGAATCTATTCTCCTGGAGAGGGACAAACACAAGAAGAGGAAGGAAAGCCATCAAATATAATGCTAGTAAATTAGATTGACAAGAAAGCCAACCAATTGTAAAGCAATGGGTGACAGAAATCCTGCTGTAAGTATTGATATTGTCCACCCTAAGTCTTCAGGGTCTTCAACAACAGATAGCTTGAAACTGTCTCAGTGTGAGACTAAAAAACATAATTTCAGAATGCTTGCATGTAAAAGATGTGGACTGTTCCTACCTGAAAACTGTAGGGCCTATTCACAAAGGTAAATTCGGTCATCAACTGTTTGCAAATGAAAATACCTTTTTTACACCTTCCAAGAATTTACAAAGGGATTTCTGATGGGCTTATATGCATTTACTACTTCAGCTTATTTAGCTCCGCACAGGGGATATAGGAGTCCTCGAGACAAGTCACATGAAATTGCCAGTAGTATGCCTGAAAACAGACGCTTAGTACAGCTTTCCAGTCATGCTAGCAGGAAGGTTTCTGAACAGTAAAACTTAAACATACTTTCAGGCAGAGATATAAATCTCCACCCACCCTTTCACATTTATGTCCTGTCTTTCTTAGTCAGTTACAGGGTTGCAGATGAAGGGTAGGTGAATCAGCCTACACACCACTCTCAGTAAAATCCCTGAGATTGTTCTTAACGTACTCCAAGTGTGGAATAAAAAGCCTTTTTTGGGGCTCACTGATGTACCGGTGTTTAAACCAACAAAGAAGATATTGACATGGAAGCTGTAATATTAAAGCGAATACATTTATTAACCTCACATGAGGGAGATTACATCAATACGGTACCCTCAGGCCACGGTATGAGGTAGTCCAAGGAGTACAGAAACCATGGGCCTTTTATGGGCAGTTTATAGCCGAGTAAGCATGAAGACTCAAAAAGAGGTGGTACAAAGATACACTTGAATAGCTATTACACATATATGGACTAAAAGAAAACACTTAGTCAACAGAGTGGGAGGAGTACCAGAACTGCTGACATCAGTTAAAATAGCCTGACAGTTACTCTAAGAGCATGTGCAATCTAGCAGCTACAGGCCTTTCTGAGCATGTGCAGTGATCTGGCTGAAACGCCGAAGGAGTTAACTGTAACTGATGACTCAAGCAGAATACAAGGGCAGGCAAAAAAGAAGAGGGAGAAGCACATGGCAAGCACATGGCTAACTAAAATGGCTGCCACAAACAAAATGGCTCAGATCATGCTAACAGCGATTTTAGCTAGTTTCCACACAAGGGGCCCATTCCTTCATAGAGGAGGGTGACTAGTATTGCAACTACTACATAGGAGTACACGTTAGTGATTTAATTCACAGTGGTAGAGACCACTATCTTTTTACTATGAGATTAGGATCCCCGCTCTGTCAAAGATCAGGTATATGTTGATAGGTCCTGAGGAAATGCCATTTGATCCTTAGGGACGGCAAAGGCATGAAACATATTGACCATGAATTTGATCTAATTTAATCTCCCACATTTCCTGTAATGGTTATTCATAGTAGAAAGTGGGATCATTATTTCCTCTAGTTTCTTGCACCTTTTTTTTAACCTTGACATTGATCCTTGAACCCTAATAAAACAGACAGCAAAGTATCCATAGTAAATTTTAACCCGAGTTAATATTTAATCTTCCTATTTAGGTACTGGTACACACCGATACACCAAGTCCTTTTCAGGTGAATCAAAAGATCTCTGGCAAAGTGCCCCCTCAAGATGCCCATTGGATAGTGCAGCACCAGCCTAACGAGGAGCAGGCCCATAGATAAAGCATGCAACCTTTGGCTAGGTGAGGGCTCTTGCTTCTATGAGCAGAAGCTACTAGTGACCTACAGTGGCCTTGGTACTTAATATATTACATTGTCCCAACATCGGAACAGAATACACAATTGAATTTGTTTTAATATACCGGATATTATATAATGTAGTACCTAGATCTCCATGCCCTCCAATGTTCATGATATTTCTTAGCTTACAATGCACTCTCTCTCAAATTGAATAGCATTGTCTCCTTATTTTTATATCACTGTCAATTTGTCTGGTGCTTTCTTTTGTTTTCATATCATGTTTTCTTTGTTTATGCATCACCCTCTCTGTCTTTTGATTTGTACAGTTCAGCCCATGAACCTCAATTTCTGTAGGGCAAGCGCTATGTCAATTTTACGTCAGTACATGACCAAAAAGGATACAGACAGCCTGTGAGCTAGTTTCGAAGCACTGGTCAGAGCATATGGGTCTGTATGTCATTGTGAATCATTCATATGTTTATGACTTTCTATTTTGCTATGTGTCTTCCATTGCATTTGTAACAATAGAAGACATTGAATACATCAAGAAAATAAATTGCCTATTATGTCTTTTGTTGTGAACTTCACAATAGATCTTCTGGGAACTCACCCTGGCCAGCTAATTGGTGCACAATCATCATCTACACCACCGACATCGAGTTTCAGGTGAGCAAAGGCAAAAAACCAGCAGCAGAGGAGGATGTGGTGGAGACCCAGTTGTCACAGCTTGGCGGCTCTTGGGATATTCCTTAGGCCCAGACTCACAAAAAACCACTCCAAACAAGATAAATGCCTACCTCTCATGAGATCCTGATGCAAGGGTCCCAGTCAATGCAGTTCTCGTTCAGCATTCAATCTTATCTTTTTGGGGACTGTGCCAGGTGTCGTTTAGCACCTCATGGCTTTGCAGTGCTTGTGTGCTTCAAAAGAACTCGGACAAACTTGAGTTAGTCAGTACCTTCCATTCACTGAGCCACGGAGTCTGTTCAAGCTGAAAGGACTCTTGGGGTTCATCCACACAAAGCAGATGTGTAGCAGACATCTTCCACTTGCCCTGCCTCAGCTCCTTCACTGCCCTTCGTCTTCTGAGCAGCACCCCTCTCATGCACAGGCAACTCCAGGGCACCTCCTGAGCAGTTGCTCAGCTCTTTCAATCGTAGCAGAGTCCAGGTAGCCTCTCCTAGCAGTTGCGGTCAAACATCCCAGGTAGATGTCTGTGTCAGAACCTGGCAAGGGGTGTTGGCAGAGAATTCATGAATACCCCAAACCAGGGGTCACAAGATTTGCTCAACACCACTGATGTGGAGACTCTGGTTTCTGGTGGAGAAATCTTGACTCACAAACTAGATGTTTCTGCCCCATACTTATACTAAACCTGCAGCCAGTAGCTGTGTATTTCAACAGTCAGATTTATCTTATTCTATTTAGACTAATACAGCTTGGATTTTGTACAAGACGCTAACAGGAAGGGGGCATAGCTAGGAGCTCTTTGCTAGGAGAGTCCCAAAACAAGGCTACAAAAGTAAGGGAAGATGCACCACTTGCCTACCTCATGAACTGTGGGAGGCAGACCTTCTTGGAGCAGGGCGTTACCAAAGAAAGCAGGCAAGGATCATGTTAAAATGTACAAAATACTTGTTTTTTTCAAAAACACTGTCTCATAGAAATACATGTACAAAAAGAATCCAACATTAAATTCTGAAAATCAGCATGCTTAATTTCATTGATACAAGCATCATACAAAAATCCCCCAAAATATATTTTTAATTGTAGATCATTTTAGATAAAGTGCTATTCCTAGCTCCATGGAGCTCATACTAAATAGATGGAGAAGTGCATCTGAACTATTTCATACCTTATATGTTAAAAATATTGGACATATAATGCATTTTTGCTCCTTCAGGTATAGTAAATTGTCTAAAAGAATATGCGTAATATTGAATGTAAGCCTGAGATTACATATACTAAACAAATAATGTTTGATTGTACACAATCCATTAGGCCTATCATTTTCATGGCTAGATTAATTACAGTTCTCACCCTTAGAGTTATTTTGTGTACGTGTTTGATTGCACATATAAGAAAAGGCATTGTCTGTATCAGTGCATGGGAGTAACTAAACATTTTGAACAAACCAAATATGTTTTTTTTATATTTTAGTAAAAAACAGACTAGGTTTTTTCCTGTGCTGATTACGAAGTGGTTAGCTTTGCAATATTCACTTCAAGCTATTATCGTTAATTATAGACCTTCAGTGATAAAATCCATAATCACAAGATCATCGGTGCTGGACTTCATTCCTATTTTCTATGATTTCATTTTCTTGGCCTTAGAACTATGCACACTTTACCACTGCTATCCAGTGCAAAAGTGTTTGTGCTCTCTCCCTAAAACATGGTAGAATTGGCTTATACTCAATTGGCATTCCTATTTTACTTATAAATCCCTGGTACAGTGTGACTATCTTAGCCCAGGGCCTGGAAATTAAATGCTACTAGTGTTCCCATGATGCACTGGGCCAGGGACAGACTAATTTGCATGTAGCCAGGTTCTGAACTGGGATGGTGCAGTGAGCTAAAAAACGGTGATGGATCAAGCCCTAATCTTTTGACTAGGTAGGAGTGTTCTGCTTAATTCAGATACTCTGTCCATCACCACCCCCCTTTTTGAATCGTTTTGGCCACCACAAGTGTGGAAGGGTATGCTCAGATGTGAGTCCCTTGCTCACTGCACCATCAGGATTCAAGCAAGCCGGGCTGAAGACGGCTGTAATGCCAGAAACTGGTCCCCGGAAGCTTGTTTCCTTTCCAGTAAAGAATTGGCTTGGTAGTTTGGTCTGCCCTGTTCCCATGATGCACTGGGCCAGGGACAGACTAATTTGCATGTAGCCAGGTTCTGAACTGGGATGGTGCAGTGAGCTAAAAAACGGTGATGGATCAAGCCCTGATCTTTTGACTGGGTAGGAGTGTTCTGCTTAATTCAGATACTCTGTCCATCACCACCCCCCTTTTTGAATCGTTTTGGCCACCACAAGTGTGGAAGGGTATGCTCAGATGTGAGTCCCTTGCTCACTGCACCATCAGGATTCAAGCAAGCCGGGCCGAAGACGGCTGTAATGCCAGAAACCGGTCCCCGGAAGCTTGTTTCCTTTCCAGTAAAGAATTGACTTGGTAGTTTGGTCTGCCCTGTTCCTATGATGCACTGGGCCAGGGACAGACTAATTTGCATGTAGCCAGGTTCTGAACTGGGATGGTGCAGTGAGCTAAAAAACGGTGATGGATCAAGCCCTGATCTTTTGACTGGGTAGGAGTGTTCTGCTTAATTCAGATACTCTGTCCATTACCACCCCCCTTTTTGAATCGTTTTGGCCACCACAAGTGTGGAAGGGTATGCTCAGATGTGAGTCCCTTGCTCACTGCACCATCAGGATTCAAGCAAGCGGGGCCGAAGACGGCTGTAATGCCAGAAACCGGTCCCCGGAAGCTTGTTTCCTTTCCAGTAAAGAATTGGCTTGGTAGTTTGGTCTGCCCTGTTCCCATGATGCACTGGGCCAGGGACAGACTAATTTGCATGTAGCCAGGTTCTGAACTGGGATGGTGCAGTGAGCTAAAAAACAGTGATGGATCAAGCCCTGATCTTTTGACTGACTGGGTAGGAGTGTTCTGCTTAATTCAGATACTCTGTCCATCACCACCCCCCTTTTTGAATCGTTTTGGCCACCACAAGTGTGGAAGGGTATGCTCAGATGTGAGTCCCTTGCTCACTGCACCATCAGGATTCAAGCAAGCCGGGCCGAAGACGGCTGTAATGCCAGAAACCGGTCCCCGGAAGCTTGTTTCCTTTCCAGTAAAGAATTGGCTTGGTAGTTTGGTCTGCCCTGTTTCCATGATGCACTGGGCCAGGGACAGACTAATTTGCATGTAGCCAGGTTCTGAACTGGGATGGTGCAGTGAGCTAAAAAACGGTGATGGATCAAGCCCTGATCTTTTGACTGGGTAGGAGTGTTCTGCTTAATTCAGATACTCTGTCCATCACCACCCCCCTTTTTGAATCGTTTTGGCCACCACAAGTGTGGAAGGGTATGCCCAGATGTGAGTCCCTTGCTCACTGCACCATCAGGATTCAAGCAAGCCGGGCCTAAGACGGCTGTAATGCCAGAAACCGGTCCCCGGAAGCTTGTTTCCTTTCCAGTAAAGAATTGGCTTGGTAGTTTGGTCTGCTCTGTTCCCATGATGCACTGGGCCAGGGACAGACTAATTTGCATGTAGCCAGGTTCTGAACTGGGATGGTGCAGTGAGCTAAAAAACGGTGATGGATCAAGCCCTGATCTTTTGACTGGGTAGTAGTGTTCTGCTTAATTCAGATACTCTGTCCATCACCACCCCCCTTTTTGACTAGTGTGACTGCAGCACTGATTGTGTCACCCACTTAAATAGCCCTTTAAACATGTCCCAGATCTGCCATTGCCACCTGTGTGTTCAGTTTTTAAACTGTTAAGTCGACTTGGCAAAGTAAACCTTTTGTCAAGCCCAAAGCTTGCTTTTTAATACATATAAATTACCCCTATACTAGACCCTGGATTGCCCGGAGGGCAAGTTGCAGTGTATTTAAAAAGTTAGACATGTACTCTTAAGTGTTAATCATCCCTGTAGTGAAAAGCTGTTAAATTAGTTTGTCATTACTTCAAGGCCTCCCTCTCCCATAGGATAGCATTGGAGTTACCTTATTACAGTTACTAAGCTATAACTTCCAAATGGCAACAGATAACCAGTTCATTTTTTGATGTCTTTACAATTGTAATGAAAAATCCTCTCTTACAGTAAAGTCAGATTTTAAATTACAATTTTGAAAATGCCCCCCTAAGAAAGTTGACATTTTCCTGCCTTAGCCATTTAGTGCCTGCAGCCTGTCTCTGGGTCATATGCCTGGGATTAGCTGATAGCTGAGCTTTAAGTATTCCTTCTAGACAGCCACACACAATAAAGAGCTTAGGTGTGCCTTAATGGGCCATCACTGGCAAGATGGGTGGTCGTAGCTGGGCACAACCCTACTTACACTTCCATAGTCTGTGTCCTGCCTTCACACAAAGGACTGCATACCCCTTGAAGTTAGTCTGGAGCCAGGACAGGGAATGCAGGATGCCTGGAGACTTCAACTGGAAACCTCTAGAATCTACTCCCATATTAAAGGAAGGCCGAGGTATAAATATTAGACCTCAGACACCGACTCTTTAGTACACTTCTGGAGCTGTGAATACTCTGCCAGGAAGAAGGACTGATATGCTGTTGAAAGGAATACTATTCTGCTGGACTTCTGCTCTGAAGGAATGTTGCTCTGTAGAACTGAACTGCTGCCTGTTGCCCTCTTGTCAGGGTAAGAAGGACTGGGCCTGCCCCCGTTGAACTTAAGACCCCAGAGTAACTCCAAGGGTTCATTAGCTGGCCTCCTGACTGGAGTCTCAGGGACAGAAGGCTCCAACAATCTTGAGCCAGGTGATGCCAACCCAGGACTGGACCCTTGGAAGTGCGCCTGAAGATGCGTTGCCATCCCTTCGGTGGACCCAGCAGAACTGACACATCTCCTTTGTTGCACGGCACAATCCTAAGCAGAACCGATGCATTGACTTTGCTACGGGGGTTCTCCCAACGCAAGGACATCGACATCGCAGTCTACATCCGAACCGCAGCCTGTGCAAAGCTTTCCGGACTCAGGTTCTTGCATCATAAATCTCTTGTCGATGTGAGCCTAGACGACAATGCAGTCTCACATCACAGCTTCCTGGAACAGAAGAATCACATCGGAAGCTACCTTCAATGGGATCCTTGAGGATGATGTAGGGGCTCTCATCGCAGATAAGCAGCTCCTCCAAACTGATGCATTGCCACGGTTGCACAACGCATCCTCAACACAGGGCCTTGCAATGTTCCACAGCCAGGATTTAAGGTACTCTTGTTCAGCAGGCCTAACTGGGTCCCTGTAGTCGGCCCACGTTCCATCGTTGTCGGCCCGAACTTGTTACTTTGTCTGGTCCAGCATAACAAAATATCCACAGATGGTGCTTTGTGCTTTTTAGCTCTATATTTTCTGAAATCTTTAAACTTGCATGTCTCTGGTTCTGAAACATGATTGCATTTTTGTTGTTTTGGTCTTGTTGTATTTATTAAAGATTAACCTATTTTTCTAATTATGTTGTGAGATGCTTTTGTGGTGCGTTTTTATTTTGTTACTGTTTGAAGTGCTGCATAAATACTTTGCCCTTTGCCTCTAAGTTAAGCCTGACTGCTCTGTGCCAAGCTGCCAGAAGGTTGCGCAGAGGTTAATTTTGGGTTTGCTTGTCCCTCATCCTGACAAGGATTGTGGTTGCTGCTTGAGTAGAATTTCAGCCCCTCCCTTAATCAGTAACCCAATTTCTCACAATCAGCATCCATCATGTAGAGTATGTGTGGATCTCCTATTTTCTGAGATAATGAGGGGATCTCAGACATAAATCTTGGAAAGTCCAACAGGAACAGACTACAAAGCAAGGGGACTAAAATGCACCCTTGCTTCAGCCCATTTTGTACTAGGATCCTAGATGTAAATATGCCATTGTCATGATAGCCCACCTAAATCCTAATGTTAGTATATAAAGTTTACAACATCCTAAGCAAATTTCAATATACTAAAACAAAAATGGACCCTAAGTCCATGAAGCAGCAGCATACTTTGCCAGATGCTTCAATGAACTTCCATGCCGAGGCCCAGAGGACCAGACAATGTTCCACAGTGGAATGATTTTCTTAAACCCCTTCTTGTTCTATCAGAACAATTTGCTTGCATTTTGGCCAATTTTCAAGATATATGAACAATATTCTTGAAAAGATGTTTCTGGAAGTATCTAAAAATTACATGAATCTATAATTGGCAGGACTGTTCCTGCCCCCTTTTCATGAATGGATTTAATGATCACTCTTTGCCAGGAATACACTATTGCACCATCTGGAAACACATAAATGCTAAGGGTAGAAGCACATCAAACCAAATTATGGGAACTATTACATCAAGAACATTATCAGGATATCCAGCCTTAGAAACAAGAGCAAATGATCTCAGTAAGAGTTTAAGTATTTCAAAGCTTGTTAAGGGCTAGTTTGGGAGAATAATAATCAGCTACATTTGAAAGGCCTCTATCAGACTTATGTTAGGCAGAGATGTAAGAAATCCATTTGAATTCTGGAACAGCATATTAAGAGAGTCTGAATTTACACTACTTTCCCTATTAACAATTTGCTAGAGATGTTTAGAGCTGCCTTGGCAACTTCCCTCGAGCATTTCTAGCCAACATTCCTGATAATTAAATTATTTTCTGTATAAGTACTTGATAGAATTATTCTTTTAATAAAGAAAACGTTTGGCTTTTTTCTATATTACTGTTCTCCTGAGCTGTGCACTTATAAAATAATATAATCAAAAGGAAGTATCTCCTGCAAACAGTAAACAATATATATAAAAATACAATATATAATGGTATAATGCAGATAAATATAGAATATGATAATTCTAAACTCCCTTCTTAAATTATAGCATTCTACATAAAACCAAACTTTCTTTTGTTTGGGAGGGTTGATTTTGAACAAGATAGTTCCCTAATTAAAAAATTATATAATATCAAATTATAATGTTGAGAAGGGAAAAGCAGATATCCCTTCATCTTCACCTTGAAAATGTCGGGGACATTTCTTTCACTAATTTGAACTCTGATTGCATGAGCATAATTTAGGTTAAGAGCCAGAGTCTAATAAACCCTTTTAACATTCACACTGGCTAACATATCCACCACTCAAAGTACTTACATATTTCACTATACTAATTCACCACTAACACTGTATGGGTTCTAGAGTAGAGTACTACTCACTGAAAAAAAGCACTTCAACCCCCTATCAGGGGTAGCAAGCGCTACATAAATGCAAACCTTTTTTCCTTCTCTATCCTTCTCAAGACAAATAACTGACTTACATATACACTACTCAAATTTCTTTCATATTTTCACCATACTAATTCACCACTTATCCTTTATGGGTACCGGAGAAGCATGCTACTTGCCGAAAAAGCGCTTCAACGCCTCGTCAGGGGTAGTAAGCACTATATAAATGCAATCACAATTACAATTCAGTCCATTAAGCTGAAGTTTCATTACCAAATCAATTTACACTGCAAATCGTGCCAGTGGAAAAAATTGCTTAAAAGAGACAAATTAATAATCAATTGGGACGGCTCCCTTACCGTGCCTAAATGTATTTTTTGCAGGACTACCAAAAGAAAATCTACCATTGAAATTAATTAAAGTGCGCTGAAATTCTAATGCAAGAAAATGTTTATATCATATATAACTTATTGACAAGCCTGTGATACCAAAAGATGAAAACTTATCACACAGAATATCATCCACCTGATTATATTAGGAGTTAAAATCAGCTCCTAATATAATCATAGAATCAGGATACCCGCATCTTAATATTGAGGACGTCAGTGTCAAACTAAACGAGACCACCATCAACAGATTTTACAGCTGGATGGGTATAAATGTTTATATAAACAAAGCCCTCTATTCAACTTTCTTGTTTTCTTAATGTAAAGTGAGCAATGAAAATCTAATTGTGTGTCGCAGGCAGAGCATTTGCGCCGGTGTGTCACCTTTAATATGGGGAAAAGCGAGGAGGGTATAAATATGCCCCTTAGTGTTAGTGGAGACAAGTGTTAAAAGTATGCTGGGAGGAAAAACCCACAAAGCCATTTACTTTGGCACTTATACACAGTTAGGTTTCCTGGAATGACAAGATCACATAATCTCCCAATGCACACTCCAGATAAGTAAACCTGTTTTTAAGGACTGCGCTGGAACCTAGGAATATATTACTCAGGTTGCTGAAAGCCCAAGCAGGGTTAAGGTAGCTCGGTCTGAAGTGGTTGTTAGGGATGGGTAGCCCCTTCTCACTGTCATAAAGACAATTTTGGATTTTGACACATATTGCAGTCATATTCCCATTGGGCTTTCGAGCGTGTCATTACATTTATTAAGGTTATGGACCACAAGAAGCCTCATAAAAATTACTTTCATTGAGAACAAGCCACAGATATATTTTCTGAAACACATGATCAGTTTTAGCTGGTAAGAGCTCATGGAGTCCCTCTTAGAGATCAAAGCAAGCATTTTTAAGGTTCTCACTTACTACGTCCAGATATTTGCTACAAATTTCTTTTACTGATTTAATCAAGTGAAATACAGCTAGCAGTCTACTTTGGCTTAAAGGCTGAACTTTACGTTTCCCCTTTATTTCTTTAAATTTTTAAAAAATAAAACAGATTTCGTATGTGACTTTGATGAGTAGTACTTGTTACCAGAGGAAATGTTTGAAGCACTAAAAAACATAGCACAAAAATACATATGCTGCGAACAGCGACAGTGTGCGTTCTGGTTGTTTTTGTGGTTCTTGAGTTTCTGCGATACACTCATTTCAATTGCGCCACAATTTTACACGTTTCTGGTTAAAAAATAAAGTATAAATTATTCATGCCTTTGGTGCTCATGTTTCCAACATTTGGTGTGCCTATCTTGAATGCAAGCTAGACAGAAGTGCTACACTGTCATCAAAAAGAAAAATGCATGTTGACATTTTATATACTGATTTACAGTTTTATATAGCATGCACAAGACCCAATGAATGGCAGAGCGTTTCACAAAGAATCAGATTCCTGCAAACAGTTTACAAACTAAAACTAGATACTAGAATAATAAACAATTAGACGATATCAAACAAAATACATAGCATATAAGAACATAATCAAAAGGAGGCATCTCCTACAAACAGTAAACAACATATAAAAATACAATATATAATGCATATGATAATGTAAAACGGGTACATATGGTGCATACACCATGCAGAGTGATTAGCAAATGGTATGGGACAGAAGAAAAAGATTGACAAAAGCAGTACCTGTTCCAAAGACAACAGCAAGGAGAGACCCATGGAAGTGGAACTGAAATAGTAGGCTTTCCAGCTTTTTATGATGGAATTGTCCTATTATCCATTTAAGTGAACTTAAAACACTTTAGCTGCATTTCCTAAAGTTCCATTTTTGGCTTTCTTTAGGTCTGGAGTTTCACTGACAAGTTATCCTCCCTGCACTGGAAATGATGTTTTTAACACAGGTTGTAAGCTTTTGGGTTCCCTATTTGTCTGTCAAACAAGCTAGCTTAAATATACTCCTCACTTCTCAGAGGTGAGATGGGCACGTGGGACCAACTTTTCTTGTGTCTGTGGCCAGCCTGGACACTGCACAGAAGGCTGCGATCAGAGGAGCTAAATGCAGCGTGGTAATTTCTATGAAGAAAGCGTTTGCATGGTCCAATCTCACGATTGTGAGGCTGTCTGGGTCTGGCATTAAAGGGTGATTGCATGAAAGAATATAAGTTGAAATGGTGCCCCTTTTGCCATCGCATTGGTTTGAGCTTGAAAATCAGCTTATTTGGGCCATGAAAAAATAAAAAGAGTTGCTGTGCTTCACAACTTAAAGTTTATAGTTTAACATCATAAGTTAGCTGAGCCATTTTTTGACTCAGGACAAAGCAATTAGGTAGGGATCACGGAGGAACTCTTTTCAAGCAGTAACGTTTTAGCTGTTAGAGTGACATCCTGGCTTGAATGTACCCAAAAAATGTGCCCATTAATTCCGCATCTTTTCCTATAGGTAGAGATAGGTATCATCTTCATGAAAAAGATATGAAATGTTAGAGCACCTAGAGGAGGGGTGGAGGTTAGAGGCTTCATGTAAAGTCGAAGATGGTAGGAAGTGGACTGCAGTGCTGGAGGGGGGAAGCTTCCTGTAGGAGAGCTCTAGGCTTACAATCATTTTAAGCTTAGCCTAAAGACAGCCTTAGATGTCTCACTAGCATTGTGCAATAAAAACAATCATAGATACAATCTATATATACATGCATAGAGGGGCTTCGGGTCAATTCTTTTTCATCAGTGGTTTCCCACTACCAAAGCATGGAAAAATGGTTTACCTACTCCAGCCATTGGCTCTCCTGCACTGGGAGGAAGAGAATTGTATGTAT
This sequence comes from Lissotriton helveticus, assembly GCF_964261635.1. Lineage (NCBI taxonomy): Eukaryota > Metazoa > Chordata > Amphibia > Caudata > Salamandridae > Lissotriton > Lissotriton helveticus. Next base: position 2,091,464,946 of record NC_136061.1, read on the forward strand.
TTATTTATGTGTAAATCATGAACTTTTGCCTGCAGACTTAATGGATTAGAACAGAGCTATTTCATCAGACAGACAGGGAAAGCACCTGGCAGGAAAGTTAGTAGAAAATGCATGTCTTTAAGGCTAAAAGCCTATGGGCTCACCGCTCCAAGAGCCATAACTCCACAGCAAGACTTTCTGTAGCAAGCGATTTTAAGCAGAGAGACAGGAGACAGGCGGACAGATGTCCCCTTCAAGACAGTTGCCTCAACTTAGAAAAAACTGAAGGTTGGTCCAGTTTAAGGGTCAAAGGACAAAGCAGGCTACTTTAAAGGGAATCCTCAGATTGACAGTAAGCAGGGAAATGGACAGACAGGATTTGAGGACATAGTAGAATTTGGGGAAGTGTACAGGCAAGTTTTTCTGTCTTGTTCTGAATTCTCGGAAACTTCCTCAGCTCCCCTTCGACTAGGCTAAGATTTTACCTCAGAACATGCATCTCCACCTACTAAGAAGTGCACTTCGGTCTTAACGCTGGTGAACAAATCCATCATCTTGTCAATGCGTTCTACCTTCAATTCTTTAGCCTTTTAGTCATCCCTGTGTGTTTAAACCATGTCTTGGGGTTGCAGTAATTGGAAATCAATAGTACACTCTCTTTGTGACAATAAAAAGTCATTTTCTGTGATTTGCTTTAATGCTAGACAGGGGTTTGATGCCTGTTCCAAGTACACCAGCCCGCTAGGAAGCACTCTCGCTGGTCTTTTAAAATTATATATGATTTCAAATGTATTGATACATTTTACATTTGATTTCAAGCGTGTGCCCACGTTGTTTAGGTGGTGGCTACTTTCTTTTCTTTCTTCTTTTCATTTTTGTGGCATATTCTTGTGATACATTAAAATGTAGCATTGCACCTGATTCTTCAGGCAACACTTCTTGGTTTGCTGATGCTTATTATGCAATGATATTCATTTTCCAAGTATGATGAACCCAGCCATTTATCCCCATGCTATCTTTAAGGATTTTCTGAAGAGTGGCATGGTTCCCCATATCAACAGGCGGTTATGAGTTAACGAAGACAGGGAGGTAGGAATCATCTTTACAAAGGATGAAAGGACGCAAACTATTTTTTAAGTTGCTCTCTCAGTGTTGCATCCTGACCTGAAGCCTGACTAGAGCGCATGTTATATGATATTTTGTTCAACAAAAGGTTTGAGTTAGGTCTCCACGTCGCTTTGTAGGTCTTTGGACAGGAACAGCAAACTAGACTTCAGGGAGAGGTTATTCAGATCACAAGGTCCAATCAGGACTTTTTAGGAAAGACGTGGCCTGGGTCTGTCCCTTGGGATAAAGATGTATTCAAGTTGATCCAGCAGTGAGTAATAGCGCAGATAATTTGCTAGAACTTGCTTGTTGAAGGGATAGGTACTGTGAAATAAGAGAAATGTTTAATTTTGGTGATGATGTTTAGCAGTTATGTCAGGGGGATTTCTTACAAGTGCTTTTTGTAAGGTGACACTCCAGTGAAGAACTCTTAAAAGTATCTTGAAACTTGGAACTATTGATGACCCCCCCCTCCATCCCCAGTTTTTCAATCTCAAAACAAAATTGAACGTTGTTTACTTGGTCTAGCTCCCTTTAATGTAAGTAGACGTGGCTTTGATGTAAGATTTTTTTTTAATTTGTTTCTCTCAATTATTTCAATTCAAAGTTGTGCCTGGTTTTCAGGAAAGGTGTTTTGACACCAAATCATTTCTGGCGCTCTGAGAATTATTACTACCCACATTCAGCTCTCAGGGTACCAATGCACCAGCTTTTTAGTTTCTTGTCTCATAAGTGTTTTTGGAGCCATTGGCATTACCCCTATTACTTTTTCATTGTAATGATGTGTGAGCCTATCTGGAGGGAAGAATTTAATATGTGTGTGCTACTTCAAAACCAAGCATCATGTACCTTGGGTCTCTTATCATTGCTTATTTCTCATGGGTCACCCCAGTCTTTCTGGGATCAAAGCATCAATCTTGAGACTCTGTTCTGTTGTTATGATGAGGTCTACAGTGAAGACTTTTGTGTGGGGGTTGTGGGTGTTGTGCGTAGTTGAATGAGAATGCTTAGAAAAAGGCTGTTAACTGAGTTGATTATGAATTCTGTGAGGAGTTGTGTTGATTCATCTACAAAGCATTTGCTGACAACTGGTGGGTGGTAAATTACTTAATTGTGGCATAATCCATCATTTCTATATCGATCAACAAAATTGCAAGAGAGAGAATTGATCATATTTCTATAGAGTCTTGCATTTTATGGAGTTGTGGGGAATTACTTTTAGCCATGCCAGCTTTCTTTATTGTGTCTATGTGTACAGAAGAGTTTTGAGGTCGGCGAGTCCAGTGCTGGCTGAGCGGATCGCTTCAACCAGGTTTCGGTAAGGGCCATAAGGTACAGGTTGTTGGAGTTGAAATCTTCATGCTATATTTTACTGCCAATTATCTCCCAAATGTCTATGGCTAAATAAAATAACTTCTTTTGTCATTTACTCTGGAAAACAACATTTCCCTTCAATTTATAATCATTCTCTTATCCACATGGCTAGCTTATAGCAGACAAAATAACATATACAGGTGGCCCTGACTGTTTGCTTTTGTCTGTCCATTTCATAGAAAACATCTGGCCCAAAAAAACCTTTGTGTCATCTGGAACCAAAAATTATTTTATGGGTACTTGAAATACTGAAAGTATATGTTGATTGTTGGAGGAAATATGGGTAAATTCTCCTAGCCTGTGCACTGGATCTGCTGCTGAGCACGAACAAAAATCCGGTGCGTTCAGCTTACTTGTTGGCTTCCCACTTAGTTTCATCCTTCTGTTAGGCACGAGGGCTCTAAAGTAAACAAGTACCATAACTCTGTGTGGCTCACCGAAGGTCATACCCCATGTTGGTGGATGTGACGTTGGCATCGCTCCTAGTGGTAAAAGCCATGCACTGCTCCCAGATCTCATCCAGGAAAGGATTGGTGAAAATCGAACTTTGAAAACCTTACATATAAATACGTCCTTTTGCAAACGGTCGGTATGTACTTTTATTTTCAGTGTGTGCTTTTTATTAGTAGCACAGCTAAGGAATCCTTCGACAAGCAAGCACTATGTGGATTATGTCTAAAGTTGGCATCGCTTCAGTGTGCATCGAATGTTGGCACCGCTTAGCAACAGCTGAAGCTGTTTGTTTATAAAGGACTGACCACCGTCGGATGTTCTTTGCTGAGCATGTAGGCAAGAGATTGGCATCTCATTCATACCGGTGCTAGTACCATCTGCAAACATTTCTCCCGGAAAAGATGCGAGTCAACAAAGCATTTATTCAGCAACAAAACATATATAATAAGCACCGAAATAGATAATTGGCCGGCTGTCCCCATCACGTACATGTGATTCATGTTACAAATAAGAATCTGTGTCTGGGACATCTGTACAAAGAAGAGAATATGAAGAAATAATAGGTTATCCGGTAGTCACTGGGAAACTGTTTAATGCCACCAAATATTAGTTCAGCAATCTGTTTGAATTCAATAGGTGATAGACAAACAAATGATATGACATTGTTGACTATAGCCCAATCCCATCAGACTATCAGATGCCACATCTAGTACAGTGAAACCTCCATTTCCCTACTGGCGAACATGCCGCTGACTCTTATCGCATCCCTCGTGTCCTATCAAAAGCTCCCACCGTCTCCTGAAATCCTTGCATTTTCCTATAGGTCTGCTTCAGGGTCTGACTTTCCAGCAGCAGTATGGGCTTCGCAGAAGCCTCACCATGTCCTGAAATCTCCCCATTCTACTGCAGTCCTACAAGCAGGAGTTGGAGTTTTCTCTAGACTGACAATTTAGTGCCTCAGTATCTAGATAGGCATCCAGTGCCTGGGTATTGCTTGTCTGTGCCACCACGCCTCATTTTTACCTACATGTCCATGTTTTACTCTCATACTGGTGACCTTCACCTACTGGTGACTCCCTAAAGTATAAGAAGTCCTTTCTTCACACCCTGCCCTGCTGTATCGGTTCAGGATGGCAATAAAACGGATATGAACGCAATTTCACATTCTGCCTGCCAACCTTGCTGGAAAATGGAGCTCCATATTCACCAGTGCCAAGCATATGTTTTTCCTCTTAAATCCTTGTAGGTTCACACAGCAAGACATGCCACTGAGGGCGGTTTGAACACACTTCTTAGCCAAAAGGACATGCAAACAGACACTTTCCTGCAAAGAGGTGGGTCAGGCTGAAGGGGAGACAGAGAAAGCCCCGCGCCGGGGGCCCTAGCTGTACGGACTGGAAAAATTGAGAATTTTGTTTTGTTGGGCTTGGGAGACATTCATTTGTTAGAAGAGGGTAGGGCAGTATTTCTCTTCATGTCATCAGAATAGACACATCAAATAGAACAAGCTGTCTTTGACAGAATGCACACTGGACCAGGAGCTTACATCCCCATCATGAATCGATCAATCTAGATAGCCCATGCGCTTACTGGAGCAAGGATTATTTGTCATATCATAATATTACAGCATTTTCCACAGTACTGTGTTATACTGCCAAGGCAGACTCTTCCAGTATGGTGTCAGCAGCACACAGGTCAATAGGTCAAGGTCAGATGTCATGTTCTTTGTGGCTACTGACCTACCACCTCCCCACCCCTCATATCCCCAAAGTGGCACTGGTCAGGTTTCTAACCCTCTGTTGGAAGGATTTGGTCAATGTTGCAATACAAATTAGAAATCCAGGTGGACTGCAACCAATACATAACCCACTGAGCAATACTGTGTAGGATGTGTTTCCTGGTAACGATCAGTCCCAAAAGATGAGTTCAGGGACCTAGTAGAGCCCCAAGCATTTTTTCTTTAATAAATAACACATTCAAGGAGGTTTCTAAGAAGCAGGACATATTTAAAATATTTATTTTAAAATCCTGTCCTAGTGCATGAAATGTGAATGATAACCTCAAATAATGTGAAAAGTAATTTAGTGGGACATATATTTAATATCTATGTGGCTCCCTTGGCTAATGTTGTAAAGAAATATGGGTTTATTCCAATATCATATGCCGACAATACGCAGCTACTTTTTGCCTTCGATAAACTAACTCCTACCATCCAGGAGACCTTCTCTTTGGGCATGAATGCTGTTTCACAATGGTTGAGGAATAACTTTCTTCAGTGCAATGTCGGGAAGACTGAGCTCCTACTTTTTGGGGAAGCCCCCATATTGTGGTCCCCCAATTGGTGGCCCGCTAATCTTGGAAAGCCTCCCATTCCCAAAGTTTCTGTCAAAAATCCTCCTTTGGTGGCCCGTTAATCTTGGAAAGCCTCCCATTCCCAAAGTTTCTGTCAAAAATCTGGGAGTCCGGTTAGACCATGCCCTTACTTTCCAAGAACATGTTGGCCAGATAGTCGGCACATGCTTTCATACTTTGGGCCTACTGCGGCGAGTATTTCCTCTGCTTCCAGATCCTGCAAGAAAGATTTTGACTCAGGCCCTCATACTAAGTCACCTAGACTATTGTAACAGTTTATTGCTCTCTGCTAATGAAGCGTCAATCAATAAACTGCAGGTGCTTCAGAACACGGCGGCGCGATTGGTGCTGAACATGCCGCCCAGATCTGCCTCCCGTCCTCTTCTCTTAAAACTCCATTGGCTGCCAATACGCGAACGGATAAAATGTATTATTTGTTGTACTATCCACAAAGCATTATTCAATCTTGGTCCCAGCTATCTGTCGGAAAAATTTATTCTTTATCACCCCCGAGATCCTTGCGTTCTAGCTCTAAACATCTACTGAATGTCCCTAGATTTAGGAGTGCGAGACTAGGGGGTAAATCTCTTTCAAACCTCGGACCAAAATACTGGAACGAACTTCCCCTCACTCTTAGAGAATGCTCAAATCATCTCTCTTTTAGGAAACTACTTAAAACCACTTTGTCCTGCTTTTAATACTAAAAAAAACCAACAAAAAAACCACAGTCGTGGCTTCACAGTTGATATGCCTCCACAAAGCGCAGAGATACTCCTTGGAGTCGATTCTAGCGTTATATAAGCCCATATAAAAAATAAATTTTTTTAAAAAGTGAATATCATCCTAACACCCTCAAGCTATTTCTAGGCCGTATGCTAAGTTTTAGGTAAAGAAGCAAACAGCTAGTTTCAGAGATGGATGGCACAGCATACCTGTGTTTTTGTTTTGATGTGGCACTTTAGCTATTTCCTATTGCAGCTTATTCGAGGCTGGAACACAAACAGTGAGCTGTTAAAGGCCACTCCTTCGCTCTGTCGCCTCCATCTGAAGTTGATGCTACAAACAGGTGTGGCCTCTGTCTCAATAGCTCTGGCGTGAGGTCCCACTCTAAAATGTGCCCCGAAGCCTGGGTTTTTAGAGTATCTTATTAGTAATCTTATTCTCTATTTTATTTATTTATTTGCACACTTGTACCGCGCTGGGAATCGACTCCATAAGGAGTATCTCCGCGCCTTTGGCAGCATCTCAAAGCACAAAAGCCCTATCTTATAGTTGATTAATTGTCCAGCCAGAGCTAATAGTTAAACAGAAAGGTTTTTAATTGTTTCCTAAAGGGAAAGAGTTCCTTAACAGATCTAAGTTCATAAGGAAGTTCATTCCAGAGCTTCGGGCCTGCTACTGATAGCGACCTTCCCCCTTGTCTTGTCTTCCAGAACCTGGGGACAACTAACAATTCACGATCTCCAGATCTCAGAGATCTTGAGGGGATGTAAGGATGAAATTTTTGTGATAGGTAATGGGGACCATTACCCGAGATGCACTTGTGGATGATGCAACAAGTTTTGAACAGCACTCTCTGTTTCACTGTGAGCCAGTGGAGTTTGTTTAGCAGTAGTTTAGAGGGAGTGCGAGCCGGGGCATTGAGAACAAGGCGGGCAGCTGTATTCTGCACCACTTGCAGTCTGGCAATAATCCCCTCATTGGCGGCTAGCAGCAGGCCATTGCAATAGTCCAGCCTGCTCAGCACGAGCGACTGAACTAGAGTTTTCCTAGTGTTGTCAGGTAGCAGGGGGAAAACCCGTCGGTGAAGCCCAATAACATGGAAACAGGAGCTCACTACTTGATTAGTATGATGTTTAAGGTTGAGCTCCTGATCCAGTTTGACTCCTAGGTCTTTCACAACCACTTTAGGTTCCGGGACTGGGCCTAGATCTTGAGGCCACCAGTCAGGAGTCCATAGACGTTTGGCTTCCCCAAAGAGCATCACCTCAGTCTTAGAGACATTGCACTGGAGAAAGTTTGCTGCCATCCAATGTGCCACTTCTTTCACCCCTTGGGAAAAGGAGCTACGTACTTCCGGAGTCATAGTTTTGAACGGAAAGAGGAGTTGGGTATCGTCTGCATACGATACGGGGATAAACCCGTGGGATCTCATGATGTTAGCTAGGGGTGCCACGTAGATGTTGAATAGCGTTGGGCTCAAACAAGAGCCCTGTGGCACCCCCTTAGAGATCTCCACCTCCTCAGACTGGTAGGGACCCAGTATGACTCTTTGGGTACGTTCGGTGAAAAAACTCCTTAACCAGGCCAGCGCCTTGCCTCCCAGACCGATGTTAACTAGTCTGGAGGTCATGATCTCATGTGACACCGTGTCAAACGCCGCTGACAGATCTAAAAGCACCAGGATAACGGAGTAACCCTTATCCTGTAGCATATGAAGATCGTCAGCGATGGACAGCAAGGCGGTCTCAGTGCTGTGCCTTGGCCTAAACCCTGATTGGGATGGATCTAGTCCCCCCGTATTTTCAATATATTTAGATAAGTGCTGGTTTACAAACTTCTCAGTAAGCTTCCCTAAGAAAGGGAGTAGAGAGATGGGTCTCAAGTTTGTCAGGTCGGTCCACGGGATGGAATTGTTTTTTCGTATAGGCCGCACCAGAGCATGCTTCCAATCAGGGGGAACTTCCCCTGTACTCAAGGACAAATTAACGACCTGCTGAATACCAACGCCCAGATCGTCACTCAAAAGTGACATAATCCGTGCTGGAATAATATCTGAAGGGCACCCACTTTTTATTTGATTGATTAGAATGGTTATCTCCTTCAAAGATATTGGCGGAAATTCAGTAAGTCTGTTGGCTTTGTTATCTGCTGTACTAAGGTATGGATGAGCCAGACTGTCAACAGTTCCAGTGTTAGGGATGGTTTTAGAGGTCAAGATCTTAGCATAAATCCCTTAAATTTTTCTAACAAAGATCTGTGAGATGTTATTGCAGAGTTCCTGGGACTCAATCCCCTCAGTTTCACATGCTATGGGCTTAATAAACGTTTGTAAAATTTGATAGAGGACTTTAGCATTTTTCCCAGCTGCTGATAATTGGGCTGCTATATGATGTTTCCGAGCAGACCGAATAGCTTTGTGATAACTTTTTAGGGAGATATTGTAGTTATCTCTATCCTCGACCTTGCGAGTGACTCTCCATCGTTTTTCTAACTTCCTCGCCGTTAGCTTTAATTGCCTGAGATCGTCCGTAAACCAGACTTCTTGTTTAGGGTCAGGCCGTGGTTTATATGCCCTAAGAGGGACAGCAAGATTTATAGTTGTAATTACAGCTTCATTAAACCTGGCTAATGTAGTGGCGACGTTATCGCCACATTCAGCCCAATTGGGATCTATATATTTTCCCCTAAAACTCTCAGGTGTTAGTTTGTTCCAGGGTCTTCTGACATCCGCCATAGTCCTCTGAATGCCCTTTGCCCTCTGATTGGAACGAGTGTGAAACTCTATGATGGAGTGGTCAGTCCAGTCCACTTGTATGGGAGGCAGACATTTAATCACTGAAGAAGTATAAAGCACAAGATCCAGTGTATGGCCAGCTATATGTGTGGGTCCCTGATTCATTTGATTAAAGCCCAGTGTGGCCAAATCCGCCAATAATGTCTGTGCCTCCACGCAGGTATCTATTTCACTATGTACATTAAAATCTCCTACCAGAATAAAATCTGAGTTCACCTGCATATGGGGAGCTAGAGCTTCAACCAGTTGAATGCAGAAATTCCCAGGGGGACCAGGGGGTCGATAGACCAAAGCTCCCTTCCAGGTTTCCCTAGAACAGGGGTTGATGGTAAAAATTAGGAGCTCCATTTGTGGGTTACACACCGTCTCGGTGACCACCACCTCCATTTCCTGTCTGAAGACAATGGCTAGCCCCCCTCCAGTTTTAATAGGGCGGTCCATCCTTACCATTTTATATCCTGACGGCACCCCCAATGTAATGGCTGGAACAGTGTGGGGCTTAAGCCAAGTCTCAGTCAAAAAACAGAGATGTGGGTTCTCTGATGTTAGGAGGTCCCAAACCTGAGTGGAATGCGTAACCAAGGAGCGAACATTGCACAGTAAGCTCTTACAATTTAAAAGAGGATCATTGGAATAGCTAAAAGTCGACTTAATAGGGTCTTTAGCAGTGACAGTTAAAGTAGATCTCAACTGACACGGGGTAATTACCGCGCTCATGGTAAATTGTGTTAGGCATACCCTACAGGTAAACGGTCCTTCCAGGTTGCTCCCTACCTTGTGTAAGCATAGGGTTGTAACGTCCCTACCTATGTCCATTAGGGTCTGACTGGTGTACGAGGGAGCTGAACGCCGGGATAACTCCGAGCAGATGGTCGGATCCGCCATAGTCCCCTGCCCCTAGCCCCGTCCTGTCGCGGACGGGCGCAGACGGGTTGGTCTTTGGCTCGTCTTAGGCGCAGGAGTAGGCGCCACACTGCGCGTCAACACTGCGCGTTGAGCCGACGAGTTGGTTTATAGCCCTTGAGTCTGGGAGAGCTGGAGCGCTAACTGCTCGCCTCCCTGGATGTTCCTGGCTCTGCCCCGCCTTCCGCACCCGTGATTGGCTTGAGGGTCGGACTGGGCGTGCAGGCACAGGTCGAACAACAACAGGAGCTGGTCCCTCAGTGAGTGTGGGTAAGCGGAATTCTTTTTACAATGTGAACTAGCAATCAGTTTACACATAAACAGGCAATTATTCCCCTTTTATAAAGCGCTGCTCCAAATGGCAGAGTAAAAATATTCACAGGCTCACGGAGCTAGTTTTCAGTAGTAAAACCAATTAAAACAAATAGCGAGCAACAATGCTTCGAGAAAGGCGCCAAGCGGGTTCAGGGAAAGCTGCCACCGACCCCCTTACCGCGAGGACGAGTGCCTCCTCGCTACCTTTATAGCCCTTGAGTCTGGGAGAGCTGGAGCGCTAACCGCTCGCCTCCCTGGATGTTCCTGGCTCTGCCCCGCCTTCCGCACCCGTGATTTGCTTGAGGGTCGGACTGGGCGTGCAGGCACAGGTCGAACAACAACAGGAGCTGGTCCCTCAGTGAGTGTGGGTAAGCGGAATTCTTTTTACAATGTGAACTAGCAATCAGTTTACACATAAACAGGCAATTATTCCCCTTTTATAAAGCGCTGCTCCAAATGGCAGAGTAAAAATATTCACAGGCTCACGGAGCTAGTTTTCAGTAGTAAAACCAATTAAAACAAATAGCGAGCAACAATGCTTCGAGAATGGCGCCAAGCGGGTTCAGGGAAAGCTGCCACCGACCTCCTTACCGTGAGGACGAGTGCCTCCTCGCTACCTTTATAGCCCTTGAGTCTGGGAGAGCTGGAGCGCTAACCGCTCGCCTCCCTGGATGTTCCTGGCTCTGCCCCGCCTTCCGCACCCGTGATTGGCTTGAGGGTCGGACTGGGCTTGCAGGCACAGGTCGAACAACAACAGGAGCTGGTCCCTCAGTGAGTGTGGGTAAGCGGAATTCTTTTTACAATGTGAACTAGCAATCAGTTTACACATAAACAGGCAATTATTCCCCTTTTATAAAGCGCTGCTCCAAATGGCAGAGTAAAAATATTCACAGGCTCACGGAGCTAGTTTTCAGTAGTAAAACCAATTAAAACAAATAGCGAGCTACAATGCTTCGAGAATGGCGCCAAGCGGGTTCAGGGAAAGCTGCCACCGACCCCCTTACCGCGAGGACAAGTGCCTCCTCGCTACCTTTATAGCCCTTGAGTCTGGGAGAGCTGGAGCGCTAACCGCTCGCCTCCCTGGATGTTCCTGGCTCTGCCCCGCCTTCCGCACCCGTGATTGGCTTGAGGGTCGGACTGGGCGTGCAGGCACAGGTCGAACAACAACAGGAGCTGGTCCCTCAGTGAGTGTGGGTAAGCGGAATTCTTTTTACAATTTGAACTAGCAATCAGTTTACACATAAACAGGCAATTATTCCCCTTTTATAAAGCGCTGCTCCAAATGGCAGAGTAAAAATATTCACAGGCTCACGGAGCTAGTTTTCAGTAGTAAAACCAATTAAAACAAATAGCGAGCAACAATGCTTCGAGAATGGCGCCAAGCGGGTTCAGGGAAAGCTGCCACCGACCCCCTTACCGCGAGGACGAGTGCCTCCTCGCTACCTTTATAGCCCTTGAGTCTGGGAGAGCTGGAGCGCTAACCGCTCGCCTCCCTGGATGTTCCTGGCTCTGCCCCGCCTTCCGCACCCGTGATTGGCTTGAGGGTCGGACTGGGCGTGCAGGCACAGGTCGAACAACAACAGGAGCTGGTCCCTCAGTGAGTGTGGGTAAGCGGAATTCTTTTTACAACGTGAACTAGCAATCAGTTTACACATAAACAGGCAATTATTCCCCTTTTATAAAGCGCTGCTTCAAATGGCAGAGTAAAAATATTCACAGGCTCACGGAGCTAGTTTTCAGTAGTAAAACCAATGAAAACAAATAGCGAGCTACAATGCTTCGAGAATGGCGCCAAGCGGGTTCAGGGAAAGCTGCCACCGACCCCCTTACCGCGAGGACAATTGCCTCCTCGCTACCTTTATAGCCCTTGAGTCTGGGAGAGCTGGAGCGCTAACCGCTCGCCTCCCTGGATGTTCCTGGCTCTGCCCCGCCTTCCGCACCCGTGATTGGCTTGAGGGTCGGACTGGGCGTGCAGGCACAGGTCGAACAACAACAGGAGCTGGTCCCTCAGTGAGTGTGGGTAAGCGGAATTCTTTTTACAATGTGAACTAGCAATCAGTTTACACATAAACAGGCAATTATTCCCCTTTTATAAAGCGCTGCTCCAAATGGCAGAGTAAAAATATTCACAGGCTCACGGAGCTAGTTTTCAGTAGTAAAACCAATTAAAACAAATAGCGAGCAACAATGCTTCGAGAATGGCGCCAAGCGGGTTCAGGGAAAGCTGCCACCGACCCCCTTACCGCGAGGACGAGTGCCTCCTCGCTACCTTTATAGCCCTTGAGTCTGGGAGAGCTGGAGCGCTAACCGCTCGCCTCCCTGGATGTTCCTGGCTCTGCCCCGCCTTCCGCACCCGTGATTGGCTTGAGGGTCGGACTGGGCGTGCAGGCACAGGTCGAACAACAACAGGAGCTGGTCCCTCAGTGAGTGTGGGTAAGCGGAATTCTTTTTACAATGTGAACTAGCAATCAGTTTACACATAAACAGGCAATTATTCCCCTTTTATAAAGCGCTGCTCCAAATGGCAGAGTAAAAATATTCACAGGCTCACGGAGCTAGTTTTCAGTAGTAAAACCAATTAAAACAAATAGCGAGCAACAGTGCTTCGAGATTGGCGCCAAGCGGGTTCAGGGAAAGCTGCCACCGACCCCCTTACCGATATTATTATGAAAACAATTATTGGACTCGCAGAACCTAAACTAGCAACAACACAAAACAATCATGGCAACAAACATGTCAACTCAATTATCTTAATGATAAAAGCAGGTTGTGAGAAATTGACGGGTCAAGCCCTACCTCAAGCAACAACCACAATCCTTGTCAGGGTGAATTAGTAGACAAATGTACATGTATTAGTAGAAGCATGTCCTAATGTAACCAATACATCTGAAAGGATGATATAAGCAATCTTGCACTTTGATACTGCTAAATTTGCATATACATTAGTAGACAAATGTACCAAAAAGTACTCTAAAGATTGTCGGATATGTGTGGCTAAATGTATAATGTATTCAAGCAACCAAGGCATTTGGCAAATCAAACTGACACATATGTATGTTGTATTTATTTTTATGTTTGTTGCTATATGGTTGTATCCTTACATACCGAATAAAGCATCTTTGAATTGAATTGTCAGGGTGAATCATAAAAAGTCACTAAATTAATCTGTGATTAACTCTCTGGTAGCGTGGCACAAAAGTGTCACATGTAACTTTAAGGCAATGTGTAAAGTATTTATGTAGCATACAAATGGTAATACAGGAAAAACACAAAATAAGACAAATCCTACACCATTCTAGAAACTTGTGAAGTTAATTTTAGTAAATGAAATGATATGAGAATAACGAAAATCCAAGTAGTAGAACTGGAGATATACAGTTTCAAAGTCTTAGGTGGAAAAAGTACCAAAAAACGCAAAGCTATGAGTGGGCTTCTGAAAAGCACATAAGAAATATCTGCTGTGTTTAATTTACAATTCCAACACATGGAACTATATACGAGACCCAGTTTGTGGAGACGATGTGGGGTCCAGAAAGTTCTATGTAGAATCATATATTTAGTTTGCGATAGAATCTGTGAAATTTTGTGTTTAAAGGAAGAGGACCAACTTTTCTCCGAAAGAAGTTGTGGACGAGGGGTTTAATCATTCTTTTTCCAATTTGGATGGGATGACTTAAAAAGGCTTGAAATATTTGCGTTGTAAAAATGTATAGATTTCAAAGACTATCTCCCTGATTTAGAGTTTGGTAGTTATGGTACCCACTCTGCGAAACTGAAGGTTCACCCACATCATTTACAGTTCGGTGGACCTTTATTATGTTCATGGCGGAGGATACTCTGTCTCCGCTGCTTACATAAAGCTCTGACGGCCCGACTGAGTAAGGGCTGTTAGAGGTTTGGACATGTATACGCCCACCCGATTTATAGTGAGCGAACACATGACCAGTTTTCACTGTCCATGACCCCAAGGTAAAACCTGCCAGCAAGGGGCAGTGAAAACCGCCAAATGACCCTTCGTCATGGAAGAAAACTCCCATGGCCAGGGGCATTTTTAAAAAAAAAAAAAAAAATCCCACTTTGGGTTTTTGTTTAGGACATTTTTTAAAAAGCATTGTTGGTTTGCCTAATAGCTCCATCATGTTGACAGAGTCGTCAGTCAAACTTAAACTGTATTGACAGGAACCTCTGTGACGGCGGTTCCTGCCTATGCTAAAGATGTTTGCTGGGCTGGTGGAGATATCAAAGGTTGACAGGCCAGGGAGTACTTTACTCCATCACCTTATGAAGTAAAACCAGTCCCCAAACTTTAATTCAGCACGTATGTAACCAGTTTTATGGAGGTTCAATATTATTTGAAAAACAGAGGGAACTTTGTCAAAGTTTGAGTGTTTGTTTAAAGCAGATTTTATCTTTACAAAGTTATCAAATTCAATATTGTCTAAAAGATGTGACTCTTGTAAATTCGTAAAAGTTATAGGATTCTTGTGGTTTCCCAAATGCTTAGTCAGGAGAATCCTTTAGGATGACCAAGTTGACCAACTGGGACAGGCACATTCTATTTTGATTCATCGATCCAGCCAAGAATTAATTTGATTATTGTTGTATCGAGGGTTGCATTAATCCGTATAACAGCGACTTTTGTGTTGTACATAACATGCTTCAAATGACAAAGGTGTACTTTGTTTATGATGAGGTACATAAGAGGATTCAGCAGACAGACCAAGGAATGTTCAATTTTTAACCATAAAGGGCAATACTCCACTGAAGATCCTTTGTGTGCCGTGTTCGAACAGAAATGCTGATAGTTAATTTTTTATTTCTGGTGGGTTTGCCAGAGGTAGGCAGGTAGGTAGAGGTAGGCCTCTATTTTCCCTTAGAAATGTATTGAGAACTATGTCTAATTTACGATTGAATTCTTCTGACAAAACCATAGACACCATACTTATCAAATCATTAATTTTGGGGGCTATCACAATTTTTAAAGGTTCAATTCTTCCCCACCAAGAGAGGAATTTCGGTGATCATTCCTCTAGGCTAATAATGTTCATAAATCTTATAAATTCATTTTGTTGCATGGTACCTGGAGACTGTCTTCAAATTCAATACCCAAATATTTCAGTTGTGTAGGTTGTCAAGCTAGACCTGAGTCACTTAATACTCCTTTCTGGGTCAGCGGATTTAAGGCCTTCACTTCCAATGTGTCTCTTTTGAGGGTATATCCAGAAACTGATGCATATTCTTGTATGGTAATCAATAATGCTTTAATAGGCAGTTCAGCTTCCTCGCTAATCACTAAGATATTGTCTTATATGCCACCCTTTTAATTGTCATTAATTTTGATACGCCAAATATTGGCATTTTGAGCCTGATTACAATGTCGGCCGGACTACCGCCAACCGACTGTGGTGGTCCAACTGACGGACAGCCCTTCGGTCCAACAGGTAGATTGAAATTCAGGTGGTCAGACCTTAAAGGGTTGGGGGAAGATCGCCGTCTCCGACAGGATCAGTGATCCCGTTGAGGCGGTGGTTGGAATCGCAATCCCGAATGAAGGCGATGCCGAGGCAGGTGCCACTGTCGGGATTATCATACCCTTTCTGGCAGCCTTTTCATGTCGTAAAGACTACCATGAAAAGGCTGCCGGAAAAAGATTTTGTGGGCACCAAACTGCAAAAAGTGGCCCAGAGGGCATATGTAGTGCCCCCACACACCTCCATGCACTGTGTGCATTGCACCCAATTGTGCATGGCACACTGTGCATGGTGGTAGAGAAAGTGCCCCTTTACATGGCAGCTTGAGGTGCAGGCCTTTTCCTGGGCCATGGCACAAGCCGCCATGTAAGAGAGTACTTTGTGACTGCCAGCCCAGCAGTTGCACCATAATGCAGTGGCCAGACCCCCGGCTACTTGCTGGGCGGTCCCCTGACCACCACGATAACGGTCAGTGGTCCAACCTATCACCATCATAATAAGGCCCTAAATCTTATATTTTCAAGAAAAGGTTCTAGGGCTAAAAAAAAAGTGCGGGTGCGAGGGGCCATCTCTGTCATGTTCCGATGTTGTAAGGCAAGATGATCCCTGCTTCCCTAACTGCAGCCTTCTGTTCCGAATAAAGGGACGTTACCATTTTAATAAAAGCATCACCTAGATTGAATCTATGTTGGGTTGAATCAATGGAAGTACATGAAACTTTATTGAATGCTTTTCCAGCATCTAGGGCAATAGCCACAGTGGGAGAAGATATGTGGTGTGCTTTATCAAATATGTCACAAAATTATCTAGTGTTATCGCTTGAAACAGAATTCTTCAGGAACCCTACTTGGGATGTGTTAATGAGTGACTGTAAAACATGATTGAGTCTCTTCGCTAAGATTTTTAATACATTTTGCAACCTAAATTAATGAGAGAAATAGGTCTATAATGTTCAGTGGGTGAAGCATCTTTGCCTTCCTTAGGGATGACTGCTTCTTCTGGGAAAGACAGCGGTACTCCATCGAAAGTTATAACTGCAAAGTGTTAAATTAGTTAAAGCAGAGGTTCACTTAATGTTAAAATTGGGCTGAATGCCTATCTGGACATGGGGCTTTCCCTACTTTTAGTTTTCAAATCACCTCCACAATATTGGTGATGGAAATCGGGAGTATTAAGTTTCCCCTTACCTTTTGTCAGACAGTGTCAGCAGCTTCAGTTTATTCAGGCATTTTGTTCATTCATCTTCTGTGACTTTCAATTTGTTGGACTATACTGTAACTGTAAAACTCTTTGAAAATGTCTGCAATTGTTTATACCTGACATGTCTTTGATTGACATAATAAAGTTGTTGAGTTGAATTTTAAATTTTAAATTGGAGGCAATCGTTTTACTTCCTTTATTTGATATGCAGATTCTCAGCCTTTTCTGTTTATTTGTTCAAATATCTGCCCTTCTGCTTAGAACTTTATTGTATTTATATTTGTTTTTTAAATGCAAGGAAAATACTTTATTGTCTTGAATTAATGTGAAAAATATCCAGGTTTTTGATTTCTTTTCTAATTCTAATAAATTCAATAAGATTAATATTAGATATGATACTAATTATTATAATTCAGATTGTGGCTTTAAGTGCATCCCATTTAAGTAGGGGAGAAAATTCATGGATGAATTGTCGTTTAGATCATTTGTAATAGCGAATCGCTTGCTTTAACAATTTTAGGAATATTCAAAACGTCATCATTTAATCTCCATAGTTTGGTGTTTGTGGTGGCTAATATTCCTTTATGGACAAGGTTATGCAAGAGTGGTCAGAAATTTGCCTCGGTTAGATTGTTGTTTGGTCAGCATTATTTATATAAGTGTTGGGCAGTACAATGTAGGCTATTTTAGAATAAGAACTGTACAGAGGGGAGAAAAAGGTGTAATCACTCATGTCCAAATGCTGTAATCTCCGAGAATCAGTTGTCAATTGATTTACACATTTTTTTCATTTCTTCATGTATTGTAGGTGGGCGGTTTTTAGAATCAGAGTGTCTATCAATTGTGCAGGCCGTTGATAGATTGAAATCATCCACTAAACTGATAAAAGCATTGTTGGATATCATTTGCATTTTATTTAACAGAACTCCGACCAGAAAATAGCAACATTTTTGTTGTGGGCATAACTGTTAATAACAAAAAAGTCTGTCCCTTCTTCTTTGTCAATAGATTGAGAAATCAGATTGATCAGAATAAGGACTCAGTTATGTCTGTTATTAGCAGGAGATATATAGGTCGATTGATTCATCTATTTTTGCAAGGCACAATTTCCTTAAAACCATCTTTGTTTCTTGAATTATAATTATGTCTCCTTAAATTTAAATACAAACCATTTTTCAGTCTTCTATCACTCCGCTATCCTTCTCAATCCAAATACTTGACTAACCTATCCACCACTCAAATCACTTTCATATTTCACTATAATAATTTAAACTAAAATCCTTTATGGGTTCCTGAGTAGCATGCCATTTGGAGTCCAAAACGTTGATGGATCTGTAATGGAAAATTGTGTTTAGAGCTTTCAGTCTCAGTCTGAGAGCCTTGTGTGTACCCTTCTTTTTAAGGAGTCTTGAGACATAATGATTTTAGAACCATTCCAGAATAAATGATTGTTTTTCCTCGAACATTTTAAAAGCATTCCTGGGCATTGGTATCCTGATAGCTTGCAGACAATTGGCCTGTTGTTTACGAGGTATTTTTTTGAATTTTATTTATTTTATTAATATTCTCTCTAATGACATGGAGAGATACCAGTATGATGTTAGGTTGGTAGGCCTTGGTGAGAGGCTGCACCCAAATGCTACGATTTCGGAGCGCCATTTTGGGACGGGCACCCAACCTATAATACTGGTTACGTTTGATTTTCTTATGGAGGTGTCAGAGTCCTTAGAGCAATCTCTCTAGTAATATATTATTAGGATATTACGTCTCAGTTACTCAGAGTGTGGGCAATGATGATAGATTGACCATGGTAAAGCTATTTATGCAGCGTGCAGATGTTGCGGCTGTCCTTTTGAATTAAGCGGTACAAAAGGGCGACGGAGCATCTGAACCAATCAAACACTCACACCCAGTCAAAAGATATGGGTTTAATCCATCACCGTTCTTTAGCCCACTCTGCCACCCCAGTTCAGGCATGGCCATATGCAAATCAGTCTGACCCTGTGCCTCATGGGAACAGTCCAGCCCGAACTGCCAAGCCATGCCTTCCCTGGACCGGAAACAAGCTTCCTAGGACCGGTTTCTGGCAATTCAGACGTCTTCAGCCAGCCTTGCTTGAATCCAGTGGCAAAGTGAGCAAGAGACTCACGTCTGAGCATACCCTGCCAACTTATAACGAACAAAGCGGTACAAAAGGGGGTGGTGATGGATGGAGCATCTGAACCAATCAAACACTCATACCCAGTCAAAAGATCTGGGTTTAATCCATCACCGTTCTTTAGCCCACTCTGCCACCCCAGTTCAGACATGGCCATATGCAAATCAGTCTGACCCTGTGCCTCATATGAACAGTCCAGCCCGAACTGCCAAGCCATGCCTTCCTTGGACTGGAAACAAGCTTCCTAGGACCGGTTTCTGGCGTTTTAGCCGTTTTCAGCCAGGCTTGCTTGAATCCAGTGGCAAAGTGAGCAAGGGACTCACGTCTGAGCATACCCTGCCAACTTATGGCGAACAAAGCGGTACAAAAGGGGGTGGTGATGGACGGAGCATCTGAACCAATCAAACACTCACACCCAGTCAAAAGATCTGGGTTTAATCCATCACCGTTCTTTAGCCCACTTTGCGACCCCAGTTCAGACATGGCCATATGCAAATCAGTCTGACCCTGTGCCTCATGGGAACAGTCCAGCCCGAACTCCTAAGCCATGCCTTCCCTGGACTGAAAACAAGCTTCCTAGGACCGGTTTCTGGCATTTCAGCCATCTTCAGCCAGGCTTGCTTGAATCCAGTGGCAAAGTGAGCAAGGGACTCTCTTCTGAGTATACCCTGCCAACTTATGGCGAAAAAAGCGGTACAAAAGGAGGTGGTGATGGACGGAGCATCTGAACCAATCAAACAGTCCCACGCACTCAAAAGATCTGGGTTTAATCCATCACCGTTCTTTAGCCCACTCTGCCACCCCAGTTCAGACATGTCCATATGCATATCAGTCTGACCCTGTGCCTCATGGGAACAGTCCAGCCTGAACTGCCAAGCCATGCCTTTCCTGGACCAGAAACAAGCTTCCTAGGACCGGTTTCTGGCATTTTAACCGTCTTCAGCCAGGCTTGCTTGAATCCAGTGGCAAAGTGACTAAGGGACTCACGTCGGAGCATACCCTGCCAACTTATGGCAAACAAAGCTGTACAAAAGGGGGGGTGATGATGGACAGATCATCTGAACCAATCAAACACTCACACCAAGTCAAAAATATGGGTTTAATCCATCACCGTTCTTTAGCCCACTCTGCCACCCCAGTTCAGACATTGCCATATGCAAATCAGTCTGCCCTGTGCCTCATGGGAACCGTCCAGCCCGAACTGCCAAGCCATGCCTTCCCTGGACCGGAAACAAGCTTCCTAGGACCGGTTTCTGGCATTTCAGGCATGGCTTGGCAGTTCGGGCTGGACTGTTCCCACTTCCCTCCTGACCTGCGCACCCACAAATAAAGACACATAAGAAATCTGACTGTGAAATTGAGGTGAGGGGTGAGTTGGTCTTCTGCCTTTCATGGGGCTTTTTAACATTAAAGTGAGGGCTTTAAAAGACAATTTCTGAGATCTCCCTCCTGCCGGCATTGCTATTTTTGGAGCAGAATATCATGGTTTCTCACTCTCTATCAGGCCCCATTTCCTCACAATCTCACATGATTTCTGCATGTGACCCTCTGCTGTAACTTCCTGCTTTCTTCTCCTATGCCATTTTTCTCTTGTGGTCACCTTACTGCTAATCAAATGTCTAAGGGTGTCTACTTACAAAATCTTATCTCCCTGTTATGTGAGAAGCTAGAATTTTGGGGAAGTCCACTCTGCAGCGTCTATCCCAGCCTGGGAAACCGCTAATGACTATGTCACCCACGGAGCTTAGTATTACAAGTCTTTATTAGCCTGAGTGTAACTGCCAATTCAACATTCCATTTTCAGTGCATCCCACTACATCTCATCCTCTGTTACATAAAAACATTCAGTTTTTTTCACAAATCAGCATACATACACATACATTTATATCTCTTCATTTGGTCTCTTTGGTGCTTTAATCATACGACCTGATCTGGATACTGGAAGCTAGGAGCTGTTGTCTTCAATGTCAGAGATCATCGAAGACAGTGAACAGACAGCAACAGTCATTAGTTTCTCAGACTCAGTCTTCCTTTCACCACTTAGATCAGGAGACCGATGAGTTACATTTCTAAAGTGACAAGAGTCTCTGATTACAGGCTCCAGGAAGCTGGGTAGTCACAATATGTCTCTTGGTGGATCCCACATGGAAGTGTTTAACATCATAGGGAGCATCAGACTTCCTTCTTCACATCTGCCGGGTGACTACAAGATGTCCCTCTTTGAACACAAGGCTTTTTATCTGTCGCTTCTTGTCTGCACAGGCTTTTATTTTCTGCTTGTTAACCATGTCTTTTATATGAGTAGCACTTTCACTGCTTCCTCATTGGTTGGTCCATTGATGCAACTTGGTTGTTATTGCTCTCCTGAACATCAAAGTCGCAGGACTTCCGTAGGTGGTCAAATGCGGCATTGAACGATAGTGTCCTAGGGTAGAATTCAGTACTGTTTTCAACGTAAGCCCTCTAGAGTTGCACGCTATACTGCTTTCATTAGCATACTTATAAAATGCTCAATGAGCCCATTGTCCTGAAGCCACAAAGGTGTACTCTTCTGATGCTTTATGTTCAGATGCTGCAGGAAACCTTTAAATTCTCAACTATTAAAGAGCGGATCATTAACAGACTTCACAATGGCTGGAATGCCTCATGTCACAAAGATGTTATCCACTTCTCAATGACTCATTTATGAGTAGTGGGTGAAAGATCCTCTATGAGTGGGAAGCAGGATTATTCATCTGCAATTACTAGAAATAATCAGCCACATGCATCAACAGAAGCAATTGCGATTCCTAAATAGCGATTTTTAAGGAATCGTTATTTAGGAATCGCAAAAGCCTATGCACGTAGGAATCGCTATAAAAATAGCGATTCCTACACATTCCTTAATTGCGAATCGCAAATTGCGAGTCGCAATTAAGGAATACCTCCCCATTCATTCCTATGGGCCTAGTGGCCCATAGGAATGAATGGGAAGACTTTCTCAATTTGCGATTCTCAATTAGAGAATCGCAAATTGAGAATGCAATTTCAAGGGTGCCAGGGTGTCAAAAGGACACCTTGTTGCACCCCTGAAATTGATCTGTGCACATATGTTGTGCACACACATGCCCTAGGGGCCTGTGTGTGCGCAACATGAAACTTTGAAATATGCACAAAAGTGCATTTTTCAACGTTTTTGCAATTTACCATGAAGTTCAACTTCATGGTAATTTGCTACTCCTATTAGCGAAATCGTTAATTTTTTTACTTTGATGCATTGCATTTAAGGAATCTTAATTTGGGATTCCTTAAATGCAATCGCAATTTAAAGAATCTCAATTTAGAGATTCCTTAAATTGCGATTTTTGCATTTGGGATGATGCATCCCAAATGCAAAAATACCGGTCTCAAGGGGGCAGATTCTGAGAATCTGCCCTTTTGCGACCGGTTTTTAGCTTGATGCATGTGGCTGATAGTCCATTATCAAGTGGACCAAGGAAATCAATGGCTATTCTCTCCCAAGCATACTTGGGGAGTTCTGACATATCTTGAGTCATGTTTCTAGAAAGGCAGTTGCATAAATAACAGTGCTTGAGTCCTTTTGGCCTTGCTCATCTAGACATGGGAACCAAACTTGATCTCAAAGAGCTCTCTTGGTGGGAACTATACGAGGATGTCCTTTGTGAACCACTTCAATCATTCTCTATCACAGTCTCGCCGGAATTAAAATTCTCGACCCTCATAGTATGACTCTTTGCTGAGTCATCAATAGTTCATCTTAATCGTTCTTGTATTTTTGGTATTTACCATCATTGGTGAGGGGTCGAGTGTGTCATTTTCATGACTGATGTGTTATATCTTTCAATTTCAGCATGTCACTATCATGACTTGTGGCAGTGATAATCGGGGCTAATGATATGGCCACTGGTGTATTTGTTTTGGCAATGACAATTGATATGGGCCTCAGCCGTCTCAGATGTAGTAAATTGACCTTGTATAGGCACTCTGGAAAAGTAGTCAGCAGGATTCTGATCCTTTACTGGATGATGCACAATGGTATAATTGTACTCTTGCAATTGTAATCCCCATCTTTCAATGCTAGGAAGCACCTTGGCTTTTGGATTGTCAAATATAGTTAGAAAAGCTTCATGATCAGTTACCAATATAAAAGGTTTTCCATACAGGAATACATTGAAGTATTCACAAGCCCACACCGCAGCTAAACTCTTTTTCTCAATTTGTAAGAGAGCACCTTCTGTCTGGGACAAACTTCTACTGGCATATGCCACAATATGCCTTCCTGACTTTGAATGTCCTCTGTGCTGTGCAAGAATAGCGCCTAACCTGACAGGCCTAGCATCAACAACAACCTCTGTATGAAGTTTTAGACTGAAGTAGGCCATTACAGCAGCACCTTTATTGGCTTGATTAATTTTCTGAAAACCTTTCACGCATTCTTGCAACCACTTAAATGAAATATTTTTGTTCGTCAGCTCTCATATTGGAGCACTTACAGCAGCAAAGTATCTTATGTATCATTAACACCAACTAGCCATGCCAAGAAATGAACTTAGCATAGAAACATCTTGTATTGCATCAGAATTTGACAGTGCTTGGACTTTTTCAGGATCACGTCTCATGCCCTCATCTGAAAAGATATGGCCAACGAATTTCAGCTTTGTCTTGTGGAACTCACATTTGTCTGCATTTAATGTCTTCTTATTATTATTCTCCTTGTTATCAGACTCCTCAAGTGTATTAATTAATTAATCAATTGTCGCTATCCAAGCAGTCATCTACCACCAATATTTTGCTTTTTGGAGACATTGAGTGGTGGTAGTGGTTTCAGGAACGCGGCAGCGTTGTAGACCAGTGTGGAACTTAATGACACCGCCGGTGGATTACTGGGACTTGGTGTAAATAGTTAATCAGTGAGACCTTGCGATGTGCTGGCCTCTAACTCATCGTTGATGATAGCAGGAAATGTGACTTTCTTCTCAGCCATCTGAGAAATGTCACTATTCCAAAAGGCACTCTAAGCAATGTATACTCCGAAGACCTGTGATGTTGTTCTGAGCCCCACTAGGCACATTTGTGAACACCCACTTCATATATCTATGGCTTTATGCACAACCTGTGCACTCCTCTCTGAGCCACTTCACTGCTTGCTGTGACACGATGACTCTCTTTAAAGAATTCGAAAAGTAATTTAGTTCTTTTCTTAGGAACGTTAGTTTGTATTTCTACCACCTGGGTGAATATACCTTCAGTGTTATACTAAATATAATAAACAATTCTGTCTTGCGTGGCAGGGCGGTACCTTCATTTATGGCCTGACCAACAGGTTCTCGACCAACGTCATGTAGATTCTTTGCACTGTTGTTGTAATCTTCAGCTGCTACACAGCGATTGGAGCTCAATCAATCAATCAATGCATTTGTAAAGCGCGCTACCTACCCGCAAGGATATCAAGGCGCTGAAGGGAGGTGGGCCGTTACTGCTCGAATAATCAGGTCTTGAGGTGTCTCCTGAAGGTGAGCTGGTCTGGGTCAGTCGTAGGTGTGCAGGGAGGGAGTTCCATGTCTTGGCTGCCAGGTAGGAGAATGATCTTCCTCTGGTGGTGGCTCTGCGAATCCGTGGGACGGTGACGAGGACGAGGCTGGTGGAGCGGAGCTGGCGGGTGGGGGTGTAGAACGAGAGGCGGTTGTTGAGGTATTCGGGCCCATGTTGTGGAGTGCTTTGTGTGCGTGGGTGAGCAGCCTGAACGTGATCCTCTTGCTGACGGGGAGCCAGTGCAGGTTTCTCAGGTGGGTGGATATGCGGTTGTGGCGAGGGATGTCGAGGATGAGTCGTGCGGAGGCGTTCTGTATGCGCTGAAGCCGTTTCTGAAGTTTGGCTGTGGTTCCTGCATAGAGTTCCCGCAGTCCAGTCGGCTGGTGACGAAGGCTTGGGTGACCGTCTTTCTGGTTTCGGTGGGGATCCACCGGAAGATCTTTCGGAGCATGCGCAGGGTGTTGAAGCAAGAGGACGAGACTGTGTTGACTTGCTTGGTCATCGTGAGGGAGGAGTCCAAGATGAATCCCAGGTTGCGAGCGTGGTCTGTGGGTGTCTGTGCAGTGCCCAGTGTCGTGGGCAACCAGGAGTCGTCCCAGGCGGATGGGGATTGTCCGAGGATGAGGACCTCCGTCTTGTCCGAGATGAGCTTCAGACGGCTGTGCTTCATCCATTCTGCGACATCTTTCATTCCGTCCTGGAAGTTGGCTTTGGCGGTGCGAGGGTCTTTGGTGAGGGAGAGTATCAGTTGGGTGTCGTCGGCGTAGGAGATGATGTTGATGTTGTGTTTGCGTGCGATGGTGGCGAGGGGGCTCATGTAGATATTGAAGAGGGTTGGGCTGAGTGAGGAGCCCTGGAATACACCGCAGATGATCTTGGTGGCCTCGGAGCAGAAGGGAGGGAGGCGGACTCTCTGGGTTCTGTCGGAGAGGAATGAAGTGATCCAGTCCAGGGCTTTTCCTTGGATCCTAGAGTTGTAGAGGCGGGTTATTAGGGTGCGGTGGCAGACGGTGTCAAAGGCTGCCGAGAGGTCCAGTAGGATGAGAGCGGCTGTTTCTCCGTTGTCCATCAGGGTCCTGATGTCATCGGTAGCTGCGATGAGGGCAGTCTCGGTGCTGTGGTTGGCTCGGAATCCGGACTGTGATGGGTCGAGCGAGTTGTTTGCTTCGAGGAATGCAGTCAGCTGTTTGTTGACGGTCTTCTCCATGACTTTAGCCGGGAAGGAGAGAAGAGAGATGGGGCGAAAGTTCTTGAGGTCTTTGGGGTCCGCTGTTGGTTTCTTCAGAAGGGCGTTGATTTCTGCGTGTTTCCAGCTTCCAGGGAAGGTGGCTGACATGAAGGAGCTGTTAATGATGTTCCAGAGTTGGGGTGCGATGATGGTGTCGGCTTTGTTGAAGATATGATGAGGGCATGGGTCGGAGGGGGAGCCGGAGTGGATGGTGTTCATGACGTGGGTGGTGTCTTCCGTGCTGATGGGGGTCCAGGCGCTGAGGGTGGTGGTGGGGGTCGTTGGTTCGGTGACTGGAGGCGGGGTCTGGGGTCCGAAGCTGTCATGTATGTCTGCGATCTTGTGGTGGAAGTACGTGGCGAGGGAGTTGCAGAGGTCTTGTGACGGTGTGATGTCGTTGTTGCTGGCGCTGGGGTTGGAGAGCTCTTTAACGATGCTGAAGAGTTCCTTGTTGTTGCTGGAGTTGTCCAGCTGCTCTTTGAACGATGTCCTTTTGGTGGTGCAGATCATCTGGTGGTATTCGCGGGTGGCGCTCTTGAGGGCTGTCATGTTTTCTGATGACCGCTTGTAGCGCCAAGCTTTTTCGAGGGTTCGGCATGCTTTCTGTGCGATTATGAGGGTGTCTGTGAACCAAGAGGTTTTTCTGTTGCTAGTCTTGCCTGGGGGTTTCTTCAGTGGAGCGAGGTCATCGGCGCAGTTGGTGATCCACTATGTGAGATTGTCTGCTGCGTCGTTGGTGTCAGTGGTGTCGGCAGGTGGGTTCTGGCTCAGCGATGTGGTCAGCTGGTCTGTGGTGACTTTGCTCCAGCATCTGCGGGGATGTGTAGTGTGTGGTGGTGGGATGTGGTCCTAGCTGCACTTTTGCTCCACATGCATGAAGTGTTGATTCCTTACTTTGGCAGCAATACGTGTGGCACGCACATGCAGCCTGGACCACTGCAAACTCTCTGGGAGAGCAATGGTAATTTCTTGGGTTACTTATCCCCTATCTCATAGCCAGTTGTAGCGTCTACCCCACCCTGGGTACCCACCTATGACAACGCCACACACAGAGCTTAGTATTACACATCTTTATACTTCTACTTGTTACCGGGAACTCAACATTCTAAACAAAGATTTCAGTGCATTTCGGTCTGACACCTACTTCACAGCGCTATGGAGTCTGGTAGGAACCAAAAGGGTTCTGTCATGAAAACCTGTAAGACACTACACTCTCCATTCACAAGTCCCTTTTATCACACTCTCTATCTTATGCCATCATTTCCATATTCTGCTCCCTATTTCTATCTCTCCTATCTTGCCATGTGTGCTTTGAGACGACCTTAGGATAGTATTAAGTGGATAATGAACATAAGTGTATGGAAGAAGGCTGACGAGACAGCATTGACCTGACGTTTCATGGAGAGTTCACTGTCCAGGATGATGCAAGGTTGTGGATGTGGCTTTAGGTGTGGGGTGGGTCCGAGCTCTGACTGCCACCAGGAGTCATTCCGCAGGGCGATGTGTTTGCCGAAGCTCAGGATTTCAGTTTTGTCTGTGTTGAGCTTAAGGCAGTTGTCCTTCATCCATGCTGAGATGTTCTTCATGTAGTTGTGGAAGTTGGTCTCTGTCATGGTGTGGTCCATTGAGAGCAAGAGGACGAGTTGGGTATGGTCAGCGTAGGAGATGATGTTTATGTTGTGTGATCTTATGATGTCTCTGAGTGGTGTCATGTAGATGTTGAAGAGGGTGAGACTGAGTGATGAGCCTTGGGGTACACCGCAGATGGTGTGTTTGGGTTGCGAGGTGAAGGGAGGGAGGTGGACTCTCTGGGTGAGTCCCGTAAGGCAGCATGTCAACCATCTTAGGGCATCATTTCTGATTACAATCTGGCATAGTCATTCAATGACTGTGAGGTGGGAGATGGTGGAAATGCTGCTGAGAGGTCTAGGCGGATCAGGGCAGCTGATTCTCCTTTGTGGAGTAGGGTGTGGATGTCGTCATTTGTGGTGATCAGGGATGTCTCAGTGCTGTGGTTGGCTCTCAAGCCTGATTGACCGCGATCCAGTAGGTTGCTTCTCTCTAGGTATTCGGTGAGTTGGAGGTTGATGACCTTCTCCAGGACTTTGGCGGGGAACGGGAACAGGGAGATGGGACAGTAGTTTTGGAGCTCGCTGGGATCTGCTGATAGTTTTTTGAGGAGGAATGTGAGCTCTGTGTATTTCAGGAAAGGTGGCTGTGGTTATGGAGGCATTGAGGATGGTTGTGAGCGGGTGGCTGATCTCGTCTTCTCTGAGATTGAAGAGTCGGTGGGGGCACAGGTCTGTGGGTGCTCCTGAGTGGATGGAGTTCATGAGGTGGTTGTGTTAGGGGTGCTGAGTTGTTCTCAAGTGGTGAGCATGTATCAAGATGGTGGTTGATGGGAAGCTGAGGAGGTTAGAGGGTTGGAGATCAAACATTCTGTAGATGGTGCTATCTTGTAGAAGTGGTTGGTGAGGGCGTTGCAGAGTTCCTGAGATGCATTTATAGTACTATAGAGTTCGAGTGATGCGTTGTTCAAGAATAATCGTTGAGGTGAACTTTCAAAACAGAGAGCCATTATTCTGAGTTGGTACTAGTGTATTTGCATTGCCTGAATGAATTTTGGGGTACCGTCATGTTTTTTGTTACATTCACTTCTCCTGACATTGTGCCACAACTTTTACCATCCCGACAAACACCTAGCTTTATGTAGTGCCATCTGTGATCTTGATTGAGTCGTGTTCTATTTTAGTGTTCAGATGGAATTCACCTTAGCATGGTTTCACAAATCTGCTTACGTAAATGTCTTCTCGTGTGAAATCATGATTACATCCATGCTAAGAGATCCTTTATTCCATCACCGATAGAGCGACTCCTTCATCTGATACTCTATCAGGCATCCTGGACCATTTCTCTCTCTTAGTTATAACTACTGCCACCCTTGATTGTTTGCGCAGCACCCTTGATGGGGCGGCACCTTCAGGAAAAGAAAGCATAATCAGCCCACCCAGATATTTTCGATGGTTCTGGAGAGCTCCTACTTTTGAAAGGAAGAGGCAGGGTTTCGAAAGATGTTACAATGAGTTGAATCACAACCTACTTCCACTGCTTTCACTGCATTATTTATCAGTAACAAGTCAAGTCAAGTCAAAGTATGCTTTATTCGAGGTTTCACTCATAAAAGCAGGTACATTCAACAATTTTAAAAATACAATTAGATTTACAGTTAGTTATATTAAGAGCTAAAGCAATTATTGACTTGGGTTACAATTCCAATTTTAGGAATTTAAAACAGTGCAAAATAAGCAAATTAAAAAAAAATAATAATATAAAAATTAAAATTTGCCTGGTTAAAACAATTTTATAGGTAAAAACATAGGCATAAAATGCAGACAAGTTAGTTGGACAGAGAATAGTCATATGACTAGCAGTCTCTGTCTGATCGACCATGCCCATCCAAGATACTTGGCAGTAGCTATTAATAGCCATGTCAGATTGTTAGTGCGTATAATACGCAAGGCAACAGTGCTGCTGGTGGTTCGCAAGTTCTTACACATCGGTGTTAACCAAGTACGCCGTGGATCAGAGTAGGCTGTGCAAGAAAATAAAAAATGACCAATTGTTTCTTTGGCAGTACCACAAGCAGGGCAACTGTCGCATGCTCCACCGACCCATTTTGCTGTCAAAGCTCTAAGGGGAAGTGCACCTGCTCTTAATTGGAAAAGGAGCTTTCTATCGCCAGGCCTTGTTATGATGTCCCAATAGGGTTCCCGGCAGGGATAAAGTTTAGCTTCTAGGAATGTTCCAGCCATAGATCCTGTACTCGAGCTACCCCAGCCCCAAGAGGCTACCTTCTCCCAGTAAATTTCTTTTAAGACTCTTTTAGTTGGAAAAGGCGATCCCGCTGGATCTACCCAAAGTGAACTCATATCAAGCTCATTCAAAATTGCACTGAGTGATTTGAGCCACTCGATTTTGTGAAACACATCTGCCTTAATAATATCTAGGAACCCCTCGACGTAATGGGAAAGCTCAGGAGTCGTCCAGAGCCTTCGCCAATACAGAATCGGTCGAAGCCTGACCAAGTCTGTAACCGCTTTTCTGCCCAGATCATACCTCAGGGGCAGCAAGGGAGTACTTTTAGGTACACCAGTTATTGCCTGCCCGGAGAAACTTATTTTCCGAGGATTGAAAGTGCAGCCACCTTCTCAAACCCCCATAGCTCAGCACCATAAAGTGCGGAGCCAAGAGCCTTTGCTTCATATACCTGGAGAGCAGGCTTTACAGGTTTAGTCAGGGATTTTCTATGCTCTGAGCTAATAGCACCTGACAGTTGTCTATGTCTCAGTGTGGCAAGATCTATATGCTGGCTCCACCTGTTCCTGCTCGATATGTGAATCCCCAAATATGTGAAAGCATTCACCATCTCCAGAGGGCGGCCATTCATAATGATTTTAGATTTGAAGCTACGGTGGGGGTTAAAAACCATAAGTTTTGTTTTGGCCACATTGACCTCTAGGCCATGTTCCCCACAGAATAGATCAAAGATGGACAAAGCACTCTGGAGACCGCTCGGAGTCTTTGATAGGATGAGCGTGTCGTCTGCGAACATTAAAATAGGCATTTTTATGCCGGATAGTGAGGAGCATCCACCTTCGCAGACAACATGCGGGCTACTTTACAGTAACACAAATGGTCCGTTTAAAAAGTAATGCCCTGCTCTATAAGGCCCTACAGAGGAAACCTCTTGAGTATGTTTACTGATTCTTTAACAATACAGCCAACGATTCATTTTGTGTGAAAGAAAGTGCTGGAGATCAAAGTTTTTCCCTAGGTGCCCGCCAACGGTGCTGCTGAACGCTGGGTCGCCAAATACACAGGTTCATTCCACCTCATACCTCTTTCTTCCACCACTCTACACCTCCTGTCTCTTTATCTCAGTCTAGTAGGTTCCTATGTGCTCTCCTTTCTTCCTTTGTCACTATATTCCTTTCTTTCTGTTGCTCCTTCTTTCTCCCTTTCCTTGCTTTCTCTCAGCTGCTCTGAGTTGAAGTCTTGCATTGACAAATAAGCACTGGCCTCTAAAACTGAGCCCACCAACTGCAACAATTGATACAAAGTAAGCACTGCCAGACACCTACGTTCATCCTCCCAGCACCATGTGTTGCTACTGCTGTCAATATACAAACATTTTGAGGGAAAGCTCGCTGCACTTTCTGGGCTTCGCCCAAGGGAACTCTTTGCCTCTTCGATGTGATGATGAGTTCAAGAAGTTCTGCAAACATCTGAGGACACACCTTCCATATCAAATGTTCAATCTTGAATTTGCTCAAGAAGTCTGACTATTGTTCTTCTTTCTACACCTTTTACTCTTTTAAAAAGCGTACTTTCTTTGCAACTCGGTCACAGTTAGAAGGGGTGTTGTAATATTTACTTATATTATACACATTTCAGGAAACAACATGTTTTGTGGTGCAGATTTACGTTTTTGGTTGGGTGTGATGACCCCGCCAGTAAATTTGCTAAGCCTCTGTATGTCTGCTTCTGTTGGGGAATGCACTCACTAATCCATATAATAATTCTTTAATGTTATGGAGATGTACACTAAAAATTAGTTACTTGTGATCCATCCTGTCACACCCCATATTTACATATATATCCTACAGAAACCTTTGTGTATGCTTTGGCAGACTAGCTAGTGAAACCCGACAAGGTAGCAGGTGCTAACAAAGCGTGCCAGAATACATTCATTCACATGTAGCACAGCTTTGATCTTAAAAGAAACTATGCATGTCTATTTTAGTAGCAATAAAAGACCACAATGTTCATAGTTACCTTGAAAGGCATCTTGGTACCTCCGGTTCAGGCAAGTTATAAAAACCTAACTTTTCAAACCGTCTTTCAATAAATGTCTCCATCTACATGGAAGGGATAGAAGAGTGTCAGATTCCTTTTACATTCCCAGAAAGTCTCACTGACATGTTTCTCTGTCCAGCGCGCTGAAGTGTCCAGCATAACATGGAGCACGTTATAAACTTCTACATAATTAAATAAATAAAGAATGCACATGCATAAGAAAATAAACCGCACACTAACAGTATGCACCTCTCCTGTAATTAATCACGGTTTGCTGCATACCTACACGTTTCAGGAAGCTGTTCTAAATTCCATGTCAGTGCATGTATGCACCCGCGAGATGGTTTCTCCTTCAGATGATCATGCGTCTTCTTTGGCTCTGACACATACGTAAGGGATGCTGTGCTTGCCTACTTCACGAAGCAGCAATTCAGCCCCTGTGAGTGGAGCAGAAGGGAAGAGGGGAGAACCACCGGGGTTCTTTCTGTCCAAGCTCTTTGCAGCACTTGGAGGAGACCATCTTTGCATGTGACAGGGAAGTACAATCAGCTTGGAATTCTCCATTTCTTAGCCCTTGATTTATAGTCATTGTCCCTTGCACAGAGTTTCTATTCTTTGAAATAACATAAGAAACCCCATGCCTTCTCAAATAAGTTGTGGATTTACATTAGAAATGTGCAATAAATCTTATAAAAAACTAGATTTTGAAAACTTGTAAACGGTGTGTATGGTAATCGTGAAAATACATGTGTCTGACTCTGCATTCCTAGGCTTTTTAGAGTAGTAAGAAAAGAAGTTAATGTGCTTGTACCTGTGAAGGGCTTGTCAGTCACCTGTTAAACCACCTGATCTCACTGTAGTGATGCAGATTGGCTGCATTTTATTGCTGAACTGGGATTTGCTGGCTTGCATTTCTGCAATGGAGGAAGAATGGGTAAATATGTCTGTCACCTGTTGAAGACGCAGGCAGAGCCCCCAGGGGCCTGGGAGATAGAAGGATGCTTTCAGGTAGGACTGGCTTGAAGGACCCTAAGACAATGCATCCATGAAAGCAGAGACAGAGGCAAAGGGGCTTTCTGTCCACCAAGTCCCATGACTGCAACTGAGCAGAAAAGCTAGAATAACAAGCTAACCATGTATCGGTGCTGTTTCTAAACACTGTTTGCGTAGACAGGCACCATAAAAGCAGTTTTACTCTGCAAGGATAGGTGGCAAGCCCTGCCTGTGACTTCTGTCTGGCATGGGTGGAAGGTGCACGTGGCATTGGGAAAGATTGAGCAGCCCCACCTCCCCTCTTACCCAATGCAGCACAAGGACGATGAATCCCAGGAGGACGCCCTAACAGCCTCAGGGCCACTGGGTCTGCAAGTGAGAGGGCGGGAAGGGTGCCTGTGAAAGATGCTTTACAGATTGGGGCAGAGCGGACAGTGCCACAATAATTGTTCTACGTGCTGAGCTAATTTTCAAAGTGGAACTGCATGTGTACGTCATACATTATGAAGCAATATGAAAACTGGCATGACAAATGCTTTACATACGGGGACAAATGGCATGGCTGCCATGCTCTGCCAAAGCAGGACCTAGGCTGGCAATGGTACTTTGGGGACATGACATTCAACTGTGTTTTATAGTGGGAGACAAGATGGAAACTAACAAGACAATGGTGCATAAAAATGTGTATTGTACACACTCACACAACATGGAAATTGGCGTGAGAACAGGATGCTTTACATGATGATGCGTTGTACAATGAGGGCAAAGTCTTCTTTAAATATGGGAGCCATACACAAACTGGCATCCGTGCAGTCTGTAACCTGATTGATAGTGCTGCTGTCTCAGGCCTGAGTCCTGGATCTGTAAGACTTCTAACTGAGAAATGTATAACTTTGGCATATTTGAGCAGCCCCAGCCATGTAAGAGTTGCATTAATGGTAGGCTGGTATGTAGAGCACCATATTAGTAGCACCCTGGCATATGTTAGTAGCATTATAACATCATTGGCAGGCACAAGACATTATTTAGCAGCACTCAGATATATATTAGACCTAGTGTGGCTCATAATTGCAGAAAACGGGTTTATAATAGCATCATTTAATATTTTTTTCTGAAACAGGAAGGTTAGTGGCTTTTATATCTCTCCACTCTGTATTTAAAGCCGAACATTTTTTTTTGCTGATGGGCACATTGGACCAGATAGCCACTGGTCTCCTGCTGCGTGTCCGGCATTTCTATATCTCTTGAAACACATTGCAGCGTGAGCCCTCGCGCATTCGAAGCAGCGGAGAGATAATGCCCCTGAATGCTTTCCTAGGAGCTAGAGTATTGTAGCAGTTTATGAGTCTCTTGATAACTACCTACAAAAAACGAATCTCTTTTTTAACTCGTGTATTTGAGCAATTCCACTATAATATTCATAGTGTAGTGAGGGGCAACCTCCCTCCTCTTCCCCCATCCTTCCAAACTGCAGGTAGTAAGATTTATGATCACTTACACAGGGCAATGTGGAACGGTTGTGAAAACCTTTGTTTTTATGGCTGGCTTCAGGTCTCAAGCGAGCCATAAGGATTCCGCTTCCCTTTGTGCTCGAGGCCTGATATATTTCTCTCAAGTCACCACAGACCTGTGTTCCTACTGTTGCCAAAAAGCCTGGATGCCGTCTCCTTGTGTTTTTCACACCTGCTTGCTTTGATCCGGGGAGTGGAACCCGTGAAGTATACTGTGCCCTAGTGCTGAGGCGTCACAGGAGAACGGGGAGCATTTTATGACAGAAACAAGAAAGATTTTTAGAGTCTGTAACAATTGTTTTAGCTGATCTTGGTTTGTTCATCGGTTATTTTCACGATAACATTATGTAATCTCGCAAGAAGTGAATGAGTTCAGCAGTGAGGGAGAACAATCTGAGGCAGAGTGAGTATTCAAATGGGAACGTGTAGGAAGTAATCAACAAGTAGAAGAAATGAACAAGCATTTACAATGCAACGGTCTCGCCTTTGCAAAAGTTAGAGCTATTGGCATTGTAAATGACAACATTTTCATTTATGTGTTGGTGTTGAAAACAGATAAATAAATGGCATTGTCATTTACAATGCCAATAGCTTAATCTCTCGCAAATGCCACACACAAACGCACAGACCCACACCCACAAAGAGCCCCCCACACACACAGAGCCCCACACACACCGAGCCACAAACACAGAGCCACACACACACACAGAGCCACAAGGCCCCACACCCCACTGCACTCTCGCTACGTGACTGCCCCCAAGAGCTCTCATTTTGACAGTGCGGATTGTAGTGGTGCTTGTCCGGCTGTCGCACATTCTCACCCCCGCCCCCGTGGAGGGGAGGGGAGGCGGGTATGAAGGACTGGGATTGTTAAAGGCCTTGTGTGTGCTTCAGAAATGGACTTCGTTGAACTTCCTGAAAGTTGGCACGTTGTGCGCAGTCTGAATAGAGTCACTTGTGTGTGTGCCACTCCCGACACTGTCCCTAAAGAAAGGGAAGATCTGCGTCTCAATCCTGTCATCCTCTCCCCCCCCCCACGCCGTCCAAAACTCCCCATTAGAGCTGTAAGTCATCGTGAACAGAAGCCTTTTCGTCGCCCAATGACGTTTTCTTTTGTTTTGTGGCCCAACCTTCTCAGAACAATTTAATCAATTCTAGGACCCGGTCCTTATGGGATTGAATCCCATGAGACAGCTCAATGGGATACTGTCACTGTACCTGCTCCTGACTTATGCCTGACCTGCAGCTCACTCCCTGCAGGTGGAAATACACAACCAGTGTGCAGACGCACGCGCTGCCGAGGACGTATGTAACCCACAGGTGCTCTCTGTGAGATCGGTCAGGGGTTTAAGCCATTTCAGAGAGGAGGAAGAGGACGCCCGACTTGCCTGCAAGGCAGTTTAATGGGCTGAGGCATCTGCAGCAGCGATCTGTGTGTTTGACTAGCAGGACAAAGGTTTTAGTCACATTATGGCTGTTCACGGGATGGATATACCCAATGCAGAGACCTTTATTTAAGCCGGAGTCTCAAGTTTAATCCTGTTCCATTCCTGTTGAGTCAAATGAGCGTTCATCACCGTCATGTCGATAATACCAGAACCGTCTTGAGGTGGGCGGTAGATTTTCGTGGTACTGCAGCATCTTCTGATAAAAGTGCAAGAGACGGCCACGCTGTTATTAGCGCAGGACTTAGGACACAGCACCGGGGCTGGTTGCGGCTTTTTGGGAGGGGGGGGCAGGCGAGAAGATGGGAGGGGGAGAGGGAAGAGGACGGCGGAGAGAGGGAAAGCTCTGCCTTTAATCTTTTAGCCCCGTCCCTTTCAGACTGGGCACCCCGATTTCCTGCTGGGGTAAAAGGTTCCTTATCTTCTTTATGGGGCCATCTGGACCCATAAAGAAGATAAGAAACCTTTTACTTCAGCAGTAAGTCAAGGAACCCAATCTGAAAAGGACGGGGCTAAAAGAGAAAGGAGAACGTCACTAGGACCTCTTCTCCAATGGCTGGCCACCGTTTAGGAGGCCAGCCAATGAAGAAGAGGGGCGGGGCTTAACCCTCGCTAGTGAAGTTCTTTTTAAAACATAAAATCTCGCGAGCTCGACTGCGCATGTGCGCAGTTGGCACGCGAGACCTAAAAAAGTACTGGATTCACAAAAAAAAGAAGTTTATCTAGAGTAAACCCAACCAGGGCAAGGCAGGAACAGTGGCAGATACGTTTTTTCAAATGTATGCTTTGAAGAAAGTCCGTCACCGTTCCCACACTAGTACACTGAGAGTGATGAAAGGGATGCTTGCTTCTATGTGTGTGTGTGTGGAACTGACCATTCTATTCATTTTTAGTAAAAAAATAATTAGTTTACTGTGTGTAAACTAATTGACGATGACTTTCTAATTTGACAGAACAGAAGGCAAGTGTGCAGCCTGTGAAGCCTCCTTTTCCCACAGTAAGTAATCTGTATTTCACTTGATGTTCAGTTTGTTCCTCTTGTGAAAATGAATCATGTTTCAACTTTTTGATGTGTTGCTATTGTATGAATGTTTCTCTAATTATTTAAAAATGTTGGCACACTTCCAACAGAAGACAATTTTCAACAGCCACCCCCATCTGACCAACTCTATTTCCAGGTTTGTGTGTTGGACAATTGCTTTTTCACTATGAACCAAAATCTAGACTCCACTCCCTCTCTGAGTGAAGGTTCCCCTATTCTCCCATCTAGGAAACAGTGAGGCCCGTGCAGGTACGAGCGGTGGGGCCATGTGGGAGGGATTTCAACTGTATTTTCCCTCATCATAGTCCATCGAAATCCCCCCTGTGCCCCCCTCCCACCAGCCAGTCCCACCGCTCTTACCTGCATGGGCCACGGCTGCTAGGAAAGCCATACAGCATGGCCAGTGTTCAAAAATATTTGGTCTGCTGTTGCCCCTAAAATCCACCGCCTTATTATTAAATTGGGCCTAGAAATTATTCAGCGGGAAATAAGATCTCCCAGATTAACAAAGGCATTCATGGTTCTGCTACTAGTAGGTAGTTTATAATGTTGCAAATTGCCTATTGTTTGGCCATAAAGGGATCATATATCGGGGCAGCAGAGTTCCCCACACTAGCTTCCAGTAACCCAACGTATCTACATTAATACGGTCAGTCTGGCACTTCCATCTCTCAAAACTTCCTAGGTAGGACAGGGGCCTTAACTGTGTGGCATGTCCTATTGGTGACAAACAGCCTATTTGGTTTCTTACTGCTGTGAGGCTGCCCTCTTATAGTGATGCATTGAGGATTCCCTGATATGTGCTTCAGCGGTAATTCCTGCTTCAGTGGTAATTCCTGTCATGAGAGGGGTAGCGTGATCAAGTTCCTTTGCTAGCATGTGTATTGATTGTCTGGCTTTGGAGTGACAGGTGCTGGGGATGTGCAGTGGCTCCAGATAGTAAGGATGAGTCGGCGCTAGACTGAATAAGCCTGATCTGCATTTGGAGTGGTGGGAGGAGTAGTACCTGCACCTGAATAGGGCTGTGCCTTCCTTCCACAATGATGGCTGTGCCCCCCTGTGGTGTGTCTGGAGCCAAGCCTTACACTTGCCATGGGGAGTGTTGTGCACTGTAAGGATATTTTTAACTGCCCTCCAGAACTAGTTTGGACTGGGCTCAGAGCCCTGCGCCAGCAGAGAACAAAGACTGTATGCACTATAAGTACTGGGGCTGTGACCTCATGTTAAATATGCTTACTTGGAGCTAGAAGAGACTGCGTGGGACCAGGGGGATTGATGTGCAGCTAGGGAACCAACATCTGGCGCTAATTGAAAACAACTGGCCCGCGCAGCGCTGCTCGCTCCCGCAAGGAGGATGCAAGCAGAAGCACGAGAGCTTGAAAGGGTTAGTGCTTATGGGGAACATGCTTGCACTTTCACTTTCGTTCGCGGCCGCGCTTGTTTGTATTTCCTGCACCCATCAGAGCTTTCAGGGAACCTTTGCCTGGTGTAAAGCGCTATGCAAGAAACCAACGTGACATACATATATTGTAAGTGCTCGACATAGTAAAGCTCTATTGCAGCTCAGTTGATTTAAGCGTCATTTGCTCACTCCCGAAACGCTGTAGATGGACTTTCGCAGCCCTGGGGCCGCACTTGTTTCACTTTTGTTGCTGCACCCTTGGGCCCCTCACCTCCAGCACCCCTGGGCCCCTCACTTCCCACATACTTGGGCCCCTTACCTCCCACATCCTTGGGTCCCTCATCTCCTGCACCCTTGGGCCTCTCACCTCCAGCATCCTTTGTCACCTCACCTCCCACATCCTTAAGCCCCTCACCTCCTGCATCAGTGGGCCCCTCACCTCCTGCACCCTTGTGCCCCTCACCTCCTGCATCCTTGGGCCCCTCACCTCCCGCATCCTTGGGTCCTTCACATCCTGCTTCCTTGGGCCCCTCACCTCCCGCATCCTTGGGTCCCTCATCTCCTGCACCCTTGGGCCTCTCACATCCCGCATCCTTTGGCCCCTCACCTCCCGCATCCTTGGGCCACTCACCGCCCGCATCCTTGGGCCCCTCACCTCCCGCATCCTTAGGTCCCTCACCTCCAGCATCCTTGGGCTCCTCACCTCCCGCATCCTTGGGCCCCTCACCTCCTGCATCCTTGGGCCCCTCACTCCCACATTCTTGGGCCCCTCATCTCCCACACCCTTGGGCCTCTCACCTCCCGCACCCTTGGGCCCCTCACTTCCCGCATCCTTGGGCCCCTCACCTCCTGCATCCTTGGGCCCCTCATCTCCCACATCCTTGGGCCCCTCATCTCCCGCAACCAAGGGCCTCTCACCTCCCGCACCCTTGGGCCCCTCACCTCCCGCATCCTTTTGCCCCTCATCTCCCGCATCCTTGGGCCCCTCACCTCCCGCATCATTGGGCCCCTCACCTCCAGCGTTCTTGGGCCCCACACATCCCTGGTCCTTGAGCCCTCACCTCCCGCATCCTTGAGCCCCTCACCTCCAGCTTCCTTGGGCCCCTCACCTCCCGTATCCTTGGTCCTCTCACCTCCCACATCCTTGGGCCCCTCACCTCCTGCATCCTTGGGCCCCTCACCTCCTGCATCCTTGGGCCCCTCACCTCCCGCATCTTTGGGCCCCTCACCTCCCGCATCCTTGGGCCTCTCATCTTCCGCATTCTTGGGCCTCTCACCTCCTTCACCCTTGGGCCTCTCATCTCCTGCACCCTTGGGCCTCTCATCTCCCGCACCCTTGGGCCTCTCATCTCCCGCACCCTTGGGCCTCTCATCTCCCGCACCCTTGGACCTCACACTTCCCACGCCCTTGAGGGTGTGGTTGAGGGTCA
Source organism: Lissotriton helveticus (assembly GCF_964261635.1). Lineage (NCBI taxonomy): Eukaryota > Metazoa > Chordata > Amphibia > Caudata > Salamandridae > Lissotriton > Lissotriton helveticus. The sequence continues at coordinate 2,091,504,214 of NC_136061.1, forward strand.
CAGTTGTCATAGATGCTGTCAGGTCACAAGTCCTAAAACAAGCATTGGCATAGCCAATAGGTCTAGCCTTTGGGACATTATAAGTGTTTAGCCATGCAACAGTTGATGCTGCACCAAGGATATTGTGCTCCATAATTAAATACTTATAAGGTCTCAAAGACGAGACCTATTGGCTATGGCAATGCTTGTTATATATATTGCTATTTGTAAAACGTAGGTAGCAAGAGAGTGCTGTACATTAACAGGGAGGAGCAGGAAGAACACACAAGATTGAGTATATCAATTGGGATGCACAAGTAAATTGCACAATGACACTGAACTTCACTTAATTACCATTAAATGACATTGGAAACATATTTTTAATTTTAGACATACGACAACTACGTGATTTGCCGAAAAACACGATTTTCAGTCCGGTGCTCGAGCTGGGATTAACCACTTGATGAGTGTCTCAGGATGAAAAGTGTCTTGATGGAGTTCCTTTTATTAGCCACTCAATCTAGTGACACACACTTACATATGATCAGACCTCCATAACCCTCAGACCATACTTTTATAAAGCTGCCTGACACATTGGTACTTGTTCCAATTACCATGCTGTTGTGCCTGTGCTCAACCCACCAGGCTATTTTCGGCCACCTCCTCTGAACTGGAAAATCTAATGGGTTGATTAAATCAACAAAGGAAAGGAACACAATGTGAAGCGGCGGGCAATCTCAAGAGGTTATAATGCCAAAGGAACAGTGGAAACACCATCCCAACCAATTAATGGCGGTCACATGGCAATAGATAACAGGTATTTCACACTAGAAGAGACTCAAGACTTTGTGTCAATCCTTTGCCATCCCATATCCGACCTGTGCTCCTTTCTTACTCTCCCCTTTTGTCCTCTGTAAGAGAACTGACAAACATTTTGCAAACTTTCATTGCCTGTCTAAGCGTAGCACTGCATAGAGATGGAAAAGCAGGCTGAAGCTACTCCTCTTTCTTCCACGGATGCTTAAGAGGACCCTTTGCTAACAATACTAAACGAGATCTAGACACTGGCTCCAAGTGGGACCGAAGGTTAAAGTCTTAGGAAAGCGTCGAAGTCGTGCAATCTGTAAATACAGCCATGTACTCCCATAATCATGCCGGGGCTGCTGTAGGCCCTGCTTTGGCACAGCAGTAGGCAGACTGTGCCCCCTGCTAGCTTACACTGCCTATATAAAGTGAAAAAAACACTAGTGATCACCCCCTGGGGAGGACATGGATTGATGGAGTCGAGCAGTCAACGGGTTCCGTAAAACCCTTTGGAAATTAAAAGTATATTGCAAATATTCATAAGAAGCCCGGTGTCTAGAGGCCATTGACATTTACCTAAGGGTCAACAGGCGTGAAGCCATACTCTGAGGTATTAGCCACGCCCTGTGCCCTTGATACACATTTGACCCCTTATGACAACCCCATTGACTCTCCTGGATTGGCCGCGTTGACAAACCATGATCTTTGAGTCCCGCTCCAAAGCTGGAGTTTCAATCTCAAAAATTCTAAATGACACCCAAAGCAGGTGCCACCCATGTAATCAAGTGAGCTGGAGACTATCGCCAACAGGCCCAGGGTGGTACCCAGAGCAGAAACTTTCAGATCGGCCACTCGGCTGCCATCTTCACAGGGGACCTAAAGAGCCCTGGTCCCCTAAATTGAGTTCCAGTGGTGGCCACTGACAACAACCAGCATAAATTAAGTAGTGGTGAAAAAGAGTGCCAGAACAACAGATTTTTTTCAATTTTAGGTTTTAGATGATTGGTAATGCAAAGACTAGCGAGAGTCAGCAGCAGGAACCAGGTCTTGCATTATTATTTGGGAGGTGGGTGGGAGGTAATGCTGTATGTGGCGTGAAAGGATAGAAACATACCAGGGATTGTCGAAGAGTCTTAGTCCCCTAAAGTTGGTGCCGTTGGTGACTACGAGCAATCACCAGCACACATTAAGTAATAGGGGAAGAATAGTGGCAGAACACCAGGTTTTTAAAAAAGTGGGTGGTAAGGGATGGTTAATCCAGAGAGTAATGAAAGTAGGCAGCAGGGCACCAGTTTGATTTTTATTATTTGGGAGGTGGAGGAGAAGGTAATGCTGTGGATGTTGTGAAATGATAGCATCATACCAGGGATTGGTCGGGTGGTTGGTAGGAGATAAGGTGTAGTTGGGCAGGGGGCTGAAGCAGGTGAGGCCATGTTGAGTAATGAGTATGCCTACTCCGTGACTCCCCAAACAGTGCACAGCAGTTGAAATCAGGAGCAGAGGATTTGAGATGGCCAAAAATAACATAAAATTGTATAGGGTTAATTGCGAATATCAAAGAGGTTTTAACATGGGGGTTCTGAGTGACATCACAGGCAACTCAATCTTCGCTTTCTGCTGTTGTCACTCAGAGACCCTCGGCAAAAAGCATCCCGTTATTAACAGCTGCCCACCTATAAATCTATGTATGATTCTTAGTATTCTACAACAGTGGGAGAAGGTGTACTTCTGCCTGTGAGGCAAAGAATGCATGGAAATTGCTGCCTCTAAACAAGTTTTCACTGCATCTAGCTTTTCTTTACCACAGTTAAGCGATAGACATGTTTTAATATTGATCAAACCTGAACATTGGGTGCTCTAATAATGCTAAGCAGGTGCTAGGAGTTGCTCGGCAGAGGATCAAAACAGGCGCCGACGTAGTGCATTCCAGGACAAACATAATTAAATTAGACGGCAATCTTTTGTGATTGATTTTCTCACAAATTTCAATTAGTTCATAGTCAGGATCTAACAGTATCCAATACGCACACCTTGACACCAGCAGCAAACTGCTACTCGTGCAGAATAGTGAGCTCAACAAATGTTGCCACTTCTTCCACTCACTACTTCCACAGCAGCACTCTACAACAAGCATTGTCAAAGCCAATAGGTCTAGCCTTTGGGACCTACTGGTACTGCTGATTCCTTTTGACGATTCTGCACAGCATTACCAAAAGCATTTTTTGCTGATGCTACGCAGCATAGCGTAAAAGGAAGAAATAAATAAAGGCATGATGACTGACCACCTCATGTTGTAGACACTCACAGGTATGATGATGTATATGCATCATCAATTTGCAAGGGCTACTGGAGGCTATTTATTTTATTATTTACTGATCTGAGATGGATCACTAAATAAAATAATTAATAAAAGCACTTTTCTTTTTAAAGAGAAAGGACTGGCAGAAATGTGGAAGAAGTACATGAGGAAGAGAACTAGAAAACACACGCTCTCTCAAAATAATGCTTAACTAAAAAGAAGAAAGGTAGTTCCCTAATGGTGAGCAGTCAAAGGGTAAAAGTCACCCAATCGAAAGGAGGAGAAAGAGTCTATGCACCCGAGGAGGGACAAAGTAGAGGAAAGTAAACCAATGAATAAGAAGCAAGCAAATGAGAGCGACAATAAAGCCAACCAATGGTAAGCAATGTCTGGGCCCTAATCCCAATGTAAATTGTTTCTAAATCCTCAATAGGCCTTTTGCAAGACATAAAGAGGTAAAGTAGGCGAGACAGAAGAGTAGCTGCAGGAACAAATTAAATTATCTTTACGGTTATGTTTATCTGCGCATTCTGCAAAGTAAGGTGTTTTGGTCTCATCCCCCACCTGAAAAGTACTATAAATGAAATTTGGCACAGTTTAGGATGGTAAATGTCACTTTTAGAATTGCCTTAGCATTCAACTGTAATCGTGGGATGGGGCTGTTTTTAGGTCCCACCTAAGCGCTGTTTGTTACTAGACATATTATTGTCTTACAGTGGACTTAGAGCTTGCCCATTGCTTACTATTGGCTGTCTTCATTGTCACTCTCATTTGTTTACATACACAAAACCCTATTCAACACTTGCAAAATGTTTTTACTTCGAGAATACGTTGCAGAAAATAATTCATTTTCTTCTCTTGCACTTTAGACGTCCCACTTGAAATGTATAGGCTTTTACAACTGTAGTTTCTACATTCTGCTAAGAACTGCACATTTCATGCAAAGTCAATTACTGCGGTACTGCAACAAGTGACCGGTTAATAATCACTGGAGGAAGTTCAGCAAGGAAATATAGATCAGGTTTTATTGCTGACTGACAGTCATTTAACCGTCTATGGCATATGCAGGACAGATCGAGGGATTGACCAGCTGGCTTGTACCTTAAGCAAATTGGAAACACTGAAAGGAGTCTGATCTGTCCCTTTTGTGAACAAGGCAGGAGCAACACAGCCGGCTCTATAGGTACACAATATGTTTAAAGGTAGAGTGGGATCACAATAGCGCACAATTGACTGTAGAAAGCCCTGAACCTTTTACAAGAAGGAGTAAATCTTCCACAAAGGGCTATGAAGAAGTTGTTGGGTCGACTAGGAGTGATAGGGTAACGTTTTGGGATACATTACTCTGAAAAGAGAGGATCTCATTAGTATATCTCAAGTAAACTTAACGACTTTCTTGCAATTAGGAAAAGATAATTTCAGGAACTTCTCTCGGTATTATATAATGAGCAAACAATTCTTTCTGGACCTTTCTGAGATATAGGAAGATTCCCTGAACCAACCTCTTTTGTATTGGCAACTAAATTATGTAGGGGACAGCCAGCAGGTGGTGGGGAGGACATGGGGGTTTTTGCTGGTGTTATATTTGTCAACAAAGCTTCATATTAAGATGATGCAACTGAACTGATCAACGAATAATATCCATATGGTATAGATAACACATCTGGTTAGTGTATGTGATAAAATAATACTATACTTCATCATTTTAAATGGTTATGTAACGCCAAAAGGACTTGTTGAGGTAAAATAAAAGTGAGAGATAATTGAACATACATATTGGGGTTCCTACTTCTAAAGTATTACACCTTTTTCTTTATGGCCCATGGTTTTAAATTAAATGTAACTAGTAGTGACACTGTGTCTAAGGAAAGAATATGGAATGAGCAGAGTTGGTGGGGCATTCTGGTGTGGAATGTTCTGTTGCAAGGACTCCGGACAGTCCTCCCCTTTTTATGTATGGCTTGACAGCATAGCTGTCGCCAGACCGTAAGCGATTAACTAAAAAAGAGCATTCAGAAGTAGAGTACCACAGAGAGGAGCTTTGGTCCAGCGGAAATGTAGCCAGGTGTACATGTTCTGATTGGATAAAGGCTAGTGGTTCCACAGAATAAAGGGTTTCGCTTCCACACAGCTGTGATTATTTTGTTTATCCTGCTAGCAGAGCCAGCAGCTGTATGGCTGCCTAGAGAAGTGGAGCATGACATTTTAGGGGCACACACATGACACTGTCATGCTTTTAAAATGTCATAGATAAGTAGATAATTCATGATGTTTATTTTTCTCTGGCAGCAGAACAGATAGAAAGAGGGCAGCCATGAAGAATATATTGCTGTTTTCCAGTACACCTCCCTTTCTGTCATTAACTTTAGACTTTAGAGTGCAGTTGTGTGTTTGAGAGCAATATGGGATGCCCAGGGATACACTCATCTACATACATTTTTGGGTTCAACTTGACACCAAAGCTGTTGCCAGACCTTCCATCAGCAACAAAAAAGAGCGTTCAAAGTACTACTGAGAGGGATGTATGTCAGTACAACGCAATCATTTTGATCGCGGTACTTTACAACGCGGCTTTCACAACGCAAGTTGTTACAACGACTTGCGTTGGAGGGCGCTGGATTGAGGATTAGTTTAATTTTCTATTCCAACTCCAGCCCACGTAACAGTAGGGAAGGTGTTGGAATAGAAAAACAAACTATTCCTTAAGCAAGAGCGCCATCCAGCGCAAGTCATAGTAATGACTTGCGTTGTAATGGCTGCGTAAAGGTGGCGCAGTGTAAACACCGCGTTGTAAAGGATGTTTCCCACTGAGAGAGGGTGTTAGGGTCCACCTTCATGTTGGTACACATGAACACAGGTTTTGATTGGGCCGAATTTGCGTGCTTCCACTACAAAGATTGCTTGTATTGCATGTTTTCGCTTGTGGCAGAGCTTTTACTTAAAACACCAGGACTGAATTGGTTATGATAGCAAGCCAATAATCATGGCAATAGGTCTGATCTGTTGTTATGAAATGTTACAATACAGGCCTGGCATACTCATTGTGAATAACATATTTTAAAGTCAATAGACATTTAAGGTGGATTGTTATTATTCTGTATTAAAGCCCACAGATAGGTCGTTTATTATATGGATTCACCCAGATTACCATAGTAGGGAAGGGTTTTGGTGCTGGTTACCACCTCTAAGAAGCCATGGGTATAGAAGATTTGCACTGTGAGGATCCTTGTTTGGCCCTCTTAAGAGAAATAGTATTTTGCTTTGCCAAATGTAATTTTGTATATGTTTGTAATTATGTCTCTGTATGCCTCACAACTGCCGTGTGGTAATGCATAAGGTCAATACAGGAGGCCTGAGTTGGTTATGGTGAGAAGCCAATGTTAACATATACAGGCCTCATTGGTTCACTAGAAAATGATGTTTCAGCTGCTATCAGCCTGATCTGTTTATTATGAAACGTTACTTTGAAGGTTGTAAGCCTAACATGTTTATTGTGAAAAGCATATTTTCAAGTCAATAGGCATTTAAGATTGGATTGTTATTACTCTGTTTTAGAGCCTTCCCATATGTATTTTGCTTCACCAAACATCACAGACATGTTTTGTAGGTAAGAATTTTAGTGTTAGTTACTCTGTCAAACAAACCCTATCGGTAGACGATTTTCACTATAATAATTCTTGCTAGAACATCTTCGGAAGGATTGGCAGGCTTAGCTGTCTGCCAGGATCTTGTAATGAAAAGAAAAAGAATTAAATATTAGATAGATTCATATATATCCATATAGATACTTAGAGGGCCTTTGGCTCAGCGATCTTTTTCCACTGGTCTGTTTGAATGTCATTTATACTCGAATATCATCCACTGCATAGGCTAATGGTTCAGTCCACATCAGTTACTGGCTCTCTTGCCCTGTGAATGACGACACTTTCTGATCATATGCGTACATCCACCTAAAAATGAGTGTGCCACAGTGTCATGGCTGGGTGGCTAGTCCTTTAGTCTAGAGTTTTCTTCTTTTTAGTTCCCCTGTCATTTTTTTCTTTCTCCTCTTTTCATTTTATATTTTCTTACGAGGATACAGCAGTTCTCTAGACAGTGCTAACAGGTCACTTGCTTGCGGCTTAGTTCATCTGTAGTGTCCTGCACCCCACATGGCCATTTCTACTAAACCAGGCAGCCATTATGGAATGCTGTTGTCTATAGTGTATCATTGTTTTACTATTCAAAGATGGCATTTGTTGTTGAGTTTGAGTGTGTTTTGTTGTGGTTGTGCCAGAGGGTGAATGCTAGAATGAGTCAGTGGATAGATAAATGGATGCACAGGTTTAAAGATGAGGAAGAGTGCATGTATGATGAGTTATTCAGTGCCTAAACCCATCAATGACACAACAGTCACTTTCATTCATATGCTAGACTTATTGGCAGTGCCGATGCTTGTGTTAAAGATATGTCCTCTTGCATATTGATACTATTTTGATGAAAAATTATTCTGTAATGAATTTATTTGTGGCTCTATTAATGTTGGAAAGTCTCCAGAGTCTCCAGTCTCTTTCCCTGATTCAAAGATTTACATGAGGGGTGATAGATGTATGTATACCTTGACTCCTTCAGTCTGTGCTCTTGTACTGAAACCCTGACATTAGCTGGAGACCATGTATCAGCACTGTGGTGGTATGATCCCATTTCTTACTATGACTCCAATGGCTTCATTCATGTCCATTAGGACCAGAAGCACCTAGTGTGACCTTTCCCCAACACTGTCAAAAGAACAGAAGCTCTGTGTCCTTGTGCTGCACAGTTTAACTTACCTCTGCACATCCAAACCCTACACCGATGTAATGTGCTGCTTCACGTGCATGGACTTACTACTTCTTCCCATTGACCCTTTGGAGACCCTGCCAAGGTAGAGGCCTCCTCCTAAATGGAGGTGGCTGTGAACTTTCACCGCAAGGATTTTGCCAGCAGTTTCATATGTTGAACCCCAGTACATCAGCTTCATGACTGATGTTTATGACAGTCTGAATAAATCAAAAACGCACTGTTGATGACAGCACACTCATTAAATATTGTTTAATATATGTTCTTTTTGCCCACATATTGCAATTGGTTTCTTCCATTGAAATAAACCTTTAAAACAACTCCCCAATTGTTTCTTATTTTACACATTATTGCTGTAAATAAAATATGAACAAACAAGTCACTATTCGCATATATTTCTACTATTACATGGTAGTTCTAGTTGAACATGTTTTATGGTTCTAGAAGTATCTTTTATATTTACAGTCTTTAACACCCAAACATAACACAACTCTTTGTTTCTTAATGATTCATATTAAAGCCATTTATACTACATGTGTAAACTGTCATATGTGGTAAATATGTGACCCATGCTATTTGCACGGCAACCAAATATCACACAGGGGTAGCTTACATAGATGATATTGATATTGACTATATTTATAAAGCGCAGCATATACCTGGAGGCATCTTGACGCCATCTATGATCAATAAAGGTATCCTTTTTTTATTTTAGTTAGTGAAGAGCCAGGTTTTTAAGGCTTTTCTGAAGGCTAGAAGACTAGTTGTGGATTTCGATGATTGGGGGAGACTATTCCACTTCAGGGCGGTATTTCTTATGAAGCGCCTGCCTCCCCAGGACATCCCCTTGTAAGGAGCAACAACCCAATATTGGAAGCTAGAGCGAAGGGACCTACCTGGAATATACCATATTAGATTGTTTTTTAGGTAATCTGTTCCAAGCAGCGCCCTATATGCAAGGCACAAAGCCTTAAAGGTGATACGCTTTTCAATAGGAAGCCAATGTAGTTGATTCCGGGGCAAGGATGCAAATTCAGACCTAGGAACGTTAAAGAGCACCCTTGCTGCTGTATTTTGCATTGTCTGAAGTTTTCTCAATGATCTTTTTTGAAGGCTTTGGAAAAGGCCATTTCAGTAGTCTAGTCTTGCCAAAACTAGAGCAGTAACCACAGCCTTTAACACCATCGGCGCTGCGCATTTTCCCGCTGTGCGCTGACTTTTGGAAAAACCCGCGGTTCATGACGAGCTCAGCTCGTCATCAGCGTACAAGAGGTGTACCTCATGACGAGCTGAGCTCGTCATCAGCGTCGAAGGGGTTAATGAGTCAAAGTTGAGCAAGTAAGCAATTTTCTTTATTATTTTGAAAATATAAAAAGAGATTGAGATCACTGTTTTGACTTGTTCTTTAAAAGTGAGCTTGTCATCTACAAACATGCCCAGATTTTTTACCTTTTTTTCTGGCTTCGGTAAATTTCCAAGCTTTTGAGGCCACCGAAAGAGGGATCAAAAAGACACATCCTTCCCAAATAGCATAACTTCTGTTTTTGTTGAGATTAATTTTAAGCCGTTCTTGCTCATCCATTCACTAACTGCCCTAATACAGTTTAAAAAATTATCGTCTGCGATTTGAATATCGTTGGTAAGTGAAACAATAATCTGAGTGTTGTCTGTATAGGTTACCAATGAGAAATGATTTTATCAAACTAGCCAGAGGGGAATCGTAGACGTTAAAAAGGGTCGGGCCCATGAGGAGCCCAGTGGGACCCCACATGGCAAAGTGAAAGCCTCTGAGGTAAAACCTTTGTATGTTACTGTTTGAGTCCTTTCACTAAGGAATGAGAGAAGAGCAAGGGGTGTGTCTTGACCCCAAGGTGATGATGTGTTAGCCCTGTGGACAAGAACACCTTCTGGATTTACAGAATTCTGAAAGTTTCTCCAAGCAAACACACTGCTCTGTGAGACTGAATCAACTGAAAAACGCAGTCAAAAAAAGCAAATTACACGTTTTTATATATTTAACCAGAGTCGGATCCTTTTTGATGAGCGTGCCTTCACCAAGAAGGAGATTTTGAATTTATGCAGAAAATTTCACAAACATTGGTCATTAAGTTGATGTCCTGAATGCCAGAAGGCTTGCAGAGTATTCCTCCTGCCTTTCCAAGAACAAAAAGCCCAACCCCGTTTGGGGTTCCGATGAGGGTCCCGGGAGCATCCTTAGCTCTCAGACTCACAATTTCACAGAACAGTAAGAAGGGTGCGGCTTCTCTTGTCCCCTGGCTCCCATGAAGTGAGAAAACTCCTTCCGTGGGTGATGTATGTGAGAGGCGCCTTGAGTCTCATAACACATTATTAAATGTGCGACACACTGAGTGTATTTGCTCCATACTCCAGTGAGCTCGTTTGCTTTGCTCATGCAGTGTCCATTGTTTTCCGGGCCTGGTCTGCTCCGAGAATGCACAGGAAGGGAGTCGAGCACAGGTGTGCATCATCAGTGGACTTTAATTTACATTTCTCTTCCTTGGCAGAAAGCATTGACAGTGAGGAAACAGCCCTTGGCTGCCATGAAAAATGAGAGGGAGGGAGATAGAGAGACAGGGAAGGGGGGAGAAAGAAGAGGAGACAGGGAGGGAGCAAAAGTGAGTGTTCAAAGGTAAACAATCTAATGTATATAAAGAGAGAGAAGCATAGAGAGAATGAGTGAAAGGAAGAGGAGGATGGAGGGACTCTGAGGGAGACTGCCTCGAAGAAGGGCAGATGGGTAGGAAGAGAGTAGAGTTGGCCAAATGTACAAAGACAAGATGATGTGAACATAGAAGGAACAACAGGAGTGAGAGAGACAAGCAGGAACGGTCAAAGAGACAGACAAGAGAAGCTAAGATGTAGAGAGTGGGTGAAAAAGAAGGAAAACCAGATGGAGAGATGGAAAGAATGATCGAGAGGGTGAAGGAGAGAGATGCGAGAGAGGGAGAGGCAGAGAGGAGGAACCAAGGTCTTCCTCGGCAGAGTAGGTGGTTGGGGCAGCTCTGCCAGGCGCTATGGACAAGGAGTGAATATTAGGTAACGAGTGCCCGAGGTAGAGCGAGAGGAGGGTGAACTCTGAAAGAGATAAAGACACAGAATGGAGAAAGAGATAGAGAAATAGAAAATATTGGGGTTTCAAAGCTGCTTCCCGTAAATTGTCCTACACCGAAAAAAATCAATATTAAATTGCATGTGTGTCAGTATCACAGCATAGCTACTAACAGAAGCAAGTCAAACAAAAGACAGGCAGAGAGTGAGAGAGACAGTGTTAGACAAACAGAGCCAGAGGCAAAGAGAGAGGACAGGGAGAAAGCAGCGGAGAGAGAGTAGAAAGAACACAAGGTCGGGGCGGAGGCGAAGAAGACGCGAGATTAAACGTCGCGTTTGGAAGAGAGCCAAGCATTAGAGCCAAATTAGATAAAATAAAAATAAATCGTCGGCGGTTGCTCCCCGTCTGTTCAGGGAGTTCGTGCAGAAGGCGGCGCTCCCATCTCGGGCCCCGCTGCAACCCAAGAGCGAGAGGTTTCAGTCACGGGCGCTCAGCAGCTACAGTAGAGCGAGGAGGGGAGGCGAGGTCTCGCGCTGCTTCCAAGGCCAGGAGTGGGCTGACAGTCTTGCCAAGGAAGTGAGTCCAAGCTGGAGACAGCTGACTGCTGAGCTGAGCTTAAAAAACCCCAAGAAATGCAACAAACCTGGGCAGAGGTGAAGGGAGCCGGCCTTTCCAATATCCGAGGACAGGCTGCTTACCCGATTGGCTACCTTTAGAACTCTTAAACCTGCAGGTCATTTTTAAGACAGTATGGTGGTGCCTAGGGGAAAAAGAACTGTATCCACAGTGTTTACTCCATTTTACCACCCACATTCCCATTTCTGGTCCTTTGTACAGTGTAAACATGAACGCAGATTTAGTCATGAAGGTTGTATATCACACTATCATATAGAGATGTACTGTTTGACATAAAAATTGGGTCCTAAATATTATTTACAAAAGTATCCCTCTAGGTGTAGATTTTCTATTATTAACTCCATGGGGCAATATTTAGGAGTTGGCATGGATAACATTTAAATTACTCCAACATAATTTGTGTAATTTCTGGTATTTCGCATTACACTTGCTGGGGGAAATGTTTACACCACCTCTTGCATCTCGACACCGACTGTGGCAATAATTTACAGTGAATGGGCCTTCTGCAGTAAAAATGTACTACAGACGCACTGGAAAAATAGAACATGATTGGTGTTGCTTTCAGTGCTTTTGTTTAAAGCCGTCTTTGCAATTGAGGATGCATTTCGAGCTAAAATATAGAGCACTATGACAGATTTGCTTTTCAAGTAATTATGCATGATCTCAAGTAATTGTACTGACCTTCATCAGAGTTAAGTGCAGCTAATTATGCAATGTTCGCTCATCCCTATTAAGAATACAATATTTATGTCAGACAACATTCTGACAATGATACTGTGGTACCATACATCAGTCAGCAGAAGCAACACCCCAGTCAGCTCACTGAGGGACTTAGGGAGCATCTGCAGGCACCACAGTCAGCTCTGAACAGATGGTAATGTGTGCTGGACCTGTGGGGTGAGATGGGAGTGAAGTAGGTGTTATGGGTTGTAGGGGAGGCAAGAAGAGTTTTTTTTCTTTCTTTAAAACATAATGTTGAATGAGTGGTGTCTGCAGCCAAAGCCTCATGCAGCACATGTGATTTTTCCACACAGAATTCCCAGATGGAAAAAACAGGTATGGTTCTTCTAGATCTGGGAAAAAAGGTGTGGAAAACCTACCCCCTTATATTCAGACAATGGGAAATTCCATGCTGTAATTTCGTTCCACTTGACGCAGAATTGCAGTCTCTGTGATGAGGTCGAAGGCATCTGCCCAGTCCAGACATTACATAGCAATTCTTTTTAGTTGCAATGCTGACAAATCTACTCTTATTGAGTCTCAAAGGTAAGCAGGAGACCAAAATAGAATAAACATTGAGGAGAGGAGTTGACCTAACAGCTACGGCTGTCGACCTCGAAGCTGGGAAACCGGATTCGAGCCTCGGCAAGGACGCTCAACATCCTGTGATTCTGGGCAAATCACTTAGGGCCAGATGTAGGTAATCCCAGATTACCGATTCTTAAATACCGAATCATACCGATTCGGTATTTAAGAACAGGCAAATGGGATGTAGGTAATTTTTCTTAAAAAATTGCCGAATCCATAAGTTTCGGTAGTTACCGAATCGGTAATTGCCATTCATTCCTATGGGCCTGGAGGCCCATAGGAATGAATGTCAATTACAGAATCGGTAAATACCGATTCGGTAATTGGGGGAAACATTGAAGGGTGGCAGGGTGTCACTTTGACACCCTGTTGCACCCCTCAATTGTGTATGGGTGCACATGTTGCAGACATACATGCCCTAAGGGGGAAAGAAATACCCCAAATGAACAAAACAATAAGAACGTTCGCAAGTAAAATTCACAAATGTCCCAGGCGAGCCGCCTGCGGTGAGATGTGGGATGGATAGCAGGAGCCCCCGCCGCCCCCACCGCCCCAGGCCCGGCTATATCAGCCGGAGTGGAACCACCAGGCAGCTGGAAAAAGGGGATCAAAGCTGGATTATACTTCGATAAGGTGCCTAAGTCAGTCTGCAGAAGTGAGGGTGGAGTCCTCCGATAGGACTGCAGAGAGCTCCTTGGCAATAGCATCTATGTCTGGGCAAGAAACTGGTGATGAGCCTCCCACTCTCCGCCAGCGGCCTCCATCCTCTCGTTGAGTGGGGAGAGACGACGCTTCTTACAATGAACATAATTGGCGGAGTCTACCTTCCCATTTGAAAATGAGTCTGAACGGGTGCCCCCTAGATAAGTATGGGTGAATTTTGCGGATCTGCGGTCCGCAAATTCACGCGAAATTTCCCAAAAATCTGCGAATTCGCGGATTTTCCCGCGAACTCGCAGATTTTTTTGCGATTTGCACTCTACTCAACTGGAGTACTTTCTACTGGCTAATCCAGTAAGTTCTACCTCGCTGGGTAAATGTAAAGTGCTTTTCCTACACTGCAGGTGCGTAAAGGGCCAGAAGATTTGTCTCCACTGACCATGTGTGTCTGTAACTTTGCCACCACGCGAGCGGATTTGCAGACTTTTCAGCAATTTCGCGAGATTCTCGGATCGCGAAATTGCCGAAAATCCGCGAATTCTGCAAGCGGAACGGATTTTTGGCCCACAGTTACCCCAAGAGTAAGCAACATCCTTAGAGCGGAGGAATGCGGTGATGGGCCAGAAATCACGCCGTTTCTAAAGAGTGAAGGCCACGAGGTCCTGGAAGAGAAGTGGTTTGCAGGAATGGAATTCAATAGGGTGCTTGGACCGGGCCTCGCGGAGGATGCGTTCCTTAAGCTTGAAATCATGGACGCATGACAAGATAACAGGTAGCGAAGCTGTCAGCGACCTCCTGAGGCCCACTCTATGTGTGCAATCAAGTCGGATCTCCTGGTCTGGGGGATCCCCTAGGACATGGCGGAACAAGTCTACAACGAAGGGTTCAATGTCATGCACCTCTGCCCCATGTGGAACCGCCCGTATCGGATATCGTTTCGGAGAGAGTGGTTTTCCAGGTCCTCTGTGTGGGATTGGAGATCTAGATGTTTTTCGCGCAGTCGAAGAACCTCCTGCTAGAGCTGGGACACCTCTTCATCTCTGACCAATGTCTGGTTCTCCAAATCGTCGACTCGTTCCCCCACTGAGTCAAGGTCCTTCTGCATCTCCCGGATTTCGGCTGTAAGATCCTTTTTTATCACATGGAACTCCATGGTGAGGTCTGCAAAGAGTGATTCCAGGACGCTACGTGTAACAGGGCCATCGGGCTGCGCCAGATCCCGCCGGACCATGGCGCCACCCGAGTGCGACTTGTTGTCTGCTCCACCTGTCCCGGCCTTAAGAAGTAAGTCCTTGACTGATTTGTCCTTTCGGCCTCTGGAGATTGCCATGTACAAAGGCCGCACAACAGAGCTGTGGCTAATTTGGTACGGGCTATGGCAGCATTTGGCGCGCAGCACAGCCTGGCGGTGTTACTGACCAAGTCCATCAGAGGAGGGCCTCTGCAGCTGACTGTGACCCAAGGAGAAGCCTGCTGTACATTAACCCGACCATCGGCCCTCACCGATGAAAGAGGTCACCTGGGCATGTTGATGTCCCGGGAAGGGGCCGGGGAATGACGAAAGGGGGGGCCACCACACAGCACAGTTATGCAGCTGCAGCTGAGTTCCTGTGAGGATGGCCACAAGGATCGCTGTCAGCAAGTAGGGTGCACCCGGCCAGTCTAGCTCCACCACATACACCTGCGCCTCCAACGTAGCGTTCAGGAAAGCAAAGGGACAGGCAAGGCCGGGCTTGACCACCCCCACAGAGGCAAGGGATGCTGGGTACAGGCTTCAAGAGCTGTAGGTCAGCCGACCTCCGATGCGTCCTGAGGTGAGGGGAGCTCCCACCCAGGTGTGTCCAAAAAGCCTGGCGTTACTTATCCCAGCTCACCTCTCTGAGAGGACTCCAGTCCTGTAGGCACAGCGCTCCACTGCAGTGGTTGAGCATGTACAGCGAGCTCCAACGCAGAACGCCTACTTCCGTCGCACTCCACCGGTGCGTGCGACCCCCATCACGGGGTCGCAAGCTTCAGCGCTGGTGTGTCGGGATGGTGAGACAGGCCCAGCTTTCTAGGACCCGCCCGATCGCAGGTACACTTCACTCGGCCGCGCTCCTCTGCTAGGCACTGCTGTGACATCCTCTGTACCTGGTCTGCACCGCCATCTTGAGGCTGCCGCGACCGAGCACCATTTGAGCTGAGGATGTCCTGAAGGCTCGGTTGCGGAACAGTGCTGAGTACGCCAACCGCTGGTGGAGCTCCACCCGGGCGCCCGCGGGAACAGTCTCCGCCTCCACAGCCCGCGGCCGCCGATCACTCCCCAGGCACGCTCAACCACACGTGCTCTTCGGACCGGGAGCCAGAATCCAGCGCTTGCTCCCTGACGAGGCAGACCAGAGCTGCACAAGGGGATCCCAAATTTGCCGGTAGGGTCTCGCTATAAGGCGCTTATGTGAGCAGGGCCCGGTCTGTGGGCAAGAGCGGGGAGTAGTTGCGACTAACTCGTCCGCCATCTTGGACACGCCCCGAACTTTTCTTTTTTTAACACCATTTTTATTGTATTTATTGAATCACAGTAAAAGTATGGCAACAGTTATACATCACAGGAGCCATGACAGTAGTGTTTGCACATTCCGTTAAAAATTAAACATATTTTTCAACAACAACATTTATGAGGGTGTACATTACTGGATCCGAACATACGCAACAATATCATAAATAATACAGATCATAACTTTAAAACTACCCCCATTACCCACCCCCACCCTGGTCGCGAACGATGTACCCCTCCCATGCCAGATCCCATAAGTCGGACTACTTCTCACAAGAGTTACCCCTCCCCTACATTCCCAGACTCTGAGTGGCTCTCATGCATTATTACTGTCCCCAGAACCAGCTTGATCCACCTGCGCCCCCTCTGTCCCCTGCGAGGGAGGCCCCCCACCTGTTATCATAACATTCCAGGCCATTGCATCATCTTCCGCCTTTTCATCTCTCCTGACTCTCTTCATCTGGATTAACTCCGCTATTGCCCACTCCCGTAGGTCTTTGGCCCAGTTCTCCATCGTGGTGGAATTCGGACACATCCACCCAATCGCAATTCTGCATTTGGCTAGTACTAACCCCAACTGCAAAAACATTTTGTGAGTTTTATCTCTTTAAGTTTAAGGAGGAGTCCAAGTAATAGCTCCCGAAATGAGTGGGGTATCTGCAAACCTGTAATTGTTTGTAAGCTATCTATCACTGACCTCCAGTAAGGTACCAAATTAGTGCAATCCCAAAGCATATGTAAGAAATAGAAATGGGCGTTCGCGTAACCAAATCTAGGGCAATGGGCCGAGCGTTCTGGGTATATTCTGCGTATTACTCATGGAGTCAAATACGTTTGTTGTACGATATTGTACTGTGTAAGCATGAGCATGGCATTAGAGCTGATTTGCCTGACCTCTTCATGTACTCTCCCCCACTCAAGTACCGTTAAGGGCACGTCCAGAATCGCATCCCATTTGGCCTGAACTGGGAGGGGATTAGCAGGGATGTACCCACTGAGTGCCCGGTCAATGTGAGAGACTAATCTACGCCTTCCCGCCAAAGTTGCAATAGCCTGCAGTGTAGTCGAAGTAGGCAGTTCCCGTGGAAACATCGACCACAGTTCATGGGCCACCGCTGATATTTTTACGTATTGAAGGTATTGTCCCCAACCAGCTCAAATGTGGATTCCGCCTTCTCCCTAGTAAGGAACTGTTGAGCAGAATATAGGTCCCCCATCACATGGCAGCCCCCTTCCATCCATTTATTAATGGACATGTTACAACTTATCGTTTTAAATGATACCACAGCCCATAGCGGGGAGTCCGGAGCACAAGGTGCCCTTATTACCACTGTTTTATTGCCACCTCCCAAGTTGTGGTGACATGTCGGACAATGTATGGAAGCCAGTCTGGCACCCTCGACCCCAACATAAGAAGTTCAGGGAGGGGGATCCCATGATGTGTACCCGCCAGTAATCGTTTCTCTCAGTTATCGTGTTTGTCTATTCACTGCACAGCATGTTGGAGCTGCGCCACCATATAGAAAAGGCCCAGTCGAGGATCCTCGAGTCCCCCCTGCTCCCATGTCCTCTATAATGTGCCCAACGTCACCCTTTTCCTTTTAGTTCCCCACAACAATTCCACCAGTAGGCGGCCAGGCATCTGAAATACGGCTGTGGTGTTTGATAAAGTGAATTTTGAATAACGTAGAGACAGCGTGGAAGAATCACCATTTTGATCAAGGCGACCTTACCCATCAAGGAGAGCGGCAGTTCACGCCAAAGCGCAATCGAATTTTGGATACCCTTCACACACCTCCCCATATCTCTCTCCAGATAGTCGTCCTCCGTATGCACCAATCTGATTCCTAGATAGCGCACTTCATCCCTGACCCAGCTCAAATTTACCGGGGGCAATTCACATTGCTCCAGCTCGGCCAGGCATCCCACAGGGAAGAGCCTAGACTTCCCTGGATTGAGGCGTAGCCTTGAGATCTCCCCAAAGCCGGTGAGCGCCCCCAGTAGCACAGGAATTGACTCTTCAGGACACCTAATGTAGACCAATGTATCGTCGGCGTACATGGACACCACCTGGGGGGTAGTATCCCCTAGGTGAAATCCCAAGCTCTGCATCTTAGTTCTAAGGGTGATCGCCAGGGGCTCCATCGTGACAGTGAATAAAAATGGCAACAAAGGGCAGCCCTGTTGGGTACCCCTCCGGAGCTCAAAGCTTTTAGACACTTGGTTTCGCAGGCGCACCCTAGCCGTAGGTCTAGTGTATAATATTTTCATCCATCTTATGTATTTCTCCCCTAGGCCCATCTTATTGAGGACCTCCTACATATAATTCTACTCGATGGAGTCGAAAGTCTGCTGGATATCCAGGAGACACTGGGCCCAATCCTCTTCACTAGGTGAGGTGAGTGCCATATGTGTGCAAGTCTACGCAGTTTGTGTGTGGTGTTTCGTTCGAGAACAAAACCGACCTGGTACGGGTGGACCAATCGAGCCACATACGGCTTAAGACCCGCCACCAGCACACTGCTCAGTATCTTTTCGTCAATGTTCAGGAGAGAGATGGGCCTGTAAGAGGCGGGGGAGAAGGGGTCACTGTCCGTCTTGGGGATCATAGACACCAGTGCCTCCATCATAGTGTTAGGGAGTTCTTCCTGGGTCAGACCCTTGTTAAACACCTCTAAGAGGTGATAAACCAGCTGCGGAGCAAATGTCTTATAAAACTCCGCTGGGATGCCGTCGCTCCCGGGGCTCTTCTCTGACTCCAGCTTCTTAATTATTGCTTGCACTTCCTCTTTGGATATTGGTGCCCCTAGGGTCTCAGCTTCCTCTTTCCCCAGTGTTGGGAGCATTAACCCATCAAAAAAGTCTTGTAGTACGTGCTGCCCTACTTAATAATAATAATAATAATAATAAATAATAAGTAACAGTTGTACATGCACACCGCAGGTGTACCGCAAATTCCCAAAGAATCACGTTCTGTGTGTATAACACGTTCCCATCTTTATTTCTAAGCTCTAGAATGGGTGCATATTCCATCTCAGTCCTGAGCAGTCATGCCAGTAGCGCTCCTGTCCTATCCCCCTCCATGTGTAATCTCTGTCTATAGGTAGTATATTGATGTTTCTCTAGTCTGGTCCAGGCTTCAAGTAACTTGCCATGGTCCCACGTCCGTTCATCCGCATCTGTAGGCATCCTATAAAGAGCATCATCTAGGGTTTGTAGTTGTGCTTCTAAGGCTGTGATATCCCTACTGAGCAGGTGCTGAACCCCGTATGTGGTCTGCATACAAATCCCTCTTATGACTAGTTTCATGGCCTCCCATTCTGTGGACCCATTGGCTGTCGACCCCTAGTTCTCCCTAAAATAATGTTCCAGGGCCTCCTTCACCGTCTGTACATATGGGGGGCCAGTAAGTGCCTCAGCTCTAAGCCCCCATAGTGGAATGGCCGGTTTACGCGGCCCGCTTTTCAAAGTTAACAACAGTGGAGCATGGTCGGAGATATACTTAGTTAAGTAGGAAACATCCTCTGTTGCTGCAGACAGACACGAGGAGAGGCAACAGTGGTCAATTTGAGTGAATGTGTCAGCAGCAGGGGTGTAACAGGAGAATTCTCGCTTAGTCGGGTTACGGGCCCGCCACTCATCTCTTAACTGCATACCTTGCAGTATAGTGGCTAGTGATCTTGACATTCGAGGCTTGGTATTCTCCCGCGGGGGTTCTCTATCCAATTCCGCATTCAAGATGCAGGTAAAATCTCCATGGAGAATAAGTTCCGCACCCATGTAGGATGTCACTGTTTTGAAGACGGACGGGTAAAAATATGGACAATCCGAGTTAGGTGCATACACATTAAAAATTCAAATTTCCCTGCCTTCCCACCTCCCAAATAGGATGACATAACACAACTCAGGATCCAAAACATGGTGAAGGTGTTGAAATAGGACCCCAGGTGCCACCCACACCAGTGCCCTTAGGGCAAAGCCGGAGTACGAGGTAGCGTATAGCTGACCACGCCACCTTTTCTGTATACTCGCAATTGTATTCCCCCATATATGCGTTTCTTGGAGTCCTGCAATTGCTATTCTGTACCTCTTTAAAACTGCTTGCACTCTGCGGCGCCCATCATGATCAGCCATGTCCCTAACACTCCGTGTTAGTATCTTCAACCTTTGTACTGGCATACTGGTTTGTTGATATGCACCCAATATTTACCACCCGGCCCTCTGTGCTTCCAACTCCTTGACCTAGCAGACATTCTAGCATATTGTAATCTAACGCGACCCAGGAAATTCCCCAACAAACCACTCAGAAAAACTTTGAAAAGTGAACAACCCCGACCCTTTCCCCACCCCAAGGACAGTTGTGTATACTCTAATGTATACCTACCTTGCGATCCACAGTAGAATTAGAACAAACCGCCCCACACCCCCCCTCCCTTCCAAAAAACCTTCCAACATTGGTTTATTTGACCTAGGGCTGAAACCCAGTCCCGCTATAACTGGCAAACCCAAATTAGTATCCTTTAGGTGCTGTGCAAGAGTACCGGCTGCGCCAGGGTGCGAGATTGCTCTCAAGCTTCCCAGGCGGGCCCGGATTCTAGTGGGGGCGTGGTGGCTCTGGCAGCTGCCCATGCTCAAAATATAGTTAATGATCATCATGGCATCCGTCTCTACGCCTAGAAGTCAACCAATGCGATCCTTAAGCACAGGTCTCCCAAGGATCCCTCCAGGATATCTGCATAGCAGTCTCTCGATAACCCACCCATGATACAAGTACTTAGAGAACTTATCTGTACGATTCCGCTTTCCACTTTCCAGCTCTCATTGTTCATTCTTGGTCGCTGCATGGGTCCCCAGTGTCAACCACCATTGCAGGTGTCTTCTCTATCGAGTCCGGTACCACTTCCGAATCCGAAGCCTGTAGTGTGCTGTCTTGGAGAACCTTGATACGTCCTGAACTCTTTGTCCGTTTGTGCCTAGTTTGCAAAGAAGCTATGGTCCCTCTGGGATGCATGAGCCGAGGCCGCACCAGTGGATGCCGTAGAGGGCACCAAGCATCACCCTTTCTGAGCCCTTGTATCAAGCCAGTCTCTCACCTCCTCCGCTGAGAAGAAGAGCAGCACACAACCTTCCTTCTCCAGCCGTATTTTAGCTGGGAACATCAGACTGAATTTTAAGTTTAAGTCCCTTAGTCTCCGCTTAATTGCAACAAAGGTTTTTCTTTGTTCTTGAACTCTCTGGGTGTAATCAGGGCCCACCAGTTTGGAATGGCTGTCAAAGAAAAAGCTTTGCGCACTGCTTGAAAGCTGGAAGAGTTTCCTGTCCCTAAAATTAAATAGCTTTGCAATAATAGCTTGTGGGGGCGCTCCGGGTTTAGGAAGGGCCGCCAGCCCCCTGTGCGCTTTTTCAATTCTGAAGAACTTGGACAGCTTTTTGGGAGCCATTTTGTGCATGATTCACTCCTCAAGAAACAGTTTCACTAAGGGTCCCTCTGCCTTTTCAGAGAACCCAACAAATCTTAGGTTCCCCCTCCACAACCTTCCTTCTCAATCTTCAGCCCTATCATCCAGCTATATAACCTGTCATTTCAGTTCCGCCACTGTGGCAGTAAGATTCTTCACTTCTGTTTTTAAAACGCTTGTGTCTTTCTCTGTGGCAGTCACTCTGTCCGTGACTTTCCGAAGGTCGCATCTCAGCAGGTTAACATCCATGGCCACTATATCTATTTTCCTAACCATATCGTCCCTGGTCGACTTGATAGCATGTATGACATCTTTCAGCGTGGTGGTATCCTCAACATCTCCGTCTGCAGTTTCCTTCCCCTCAAGAGGGTCCTCTCCCCTATCCTCAGAGCCTTGGAGTATGGACTGGGCATAGTTCGAAATCTTGTTAGTTTGCGCCTTTGGTGCTCTATCTTTCCCCATAGTAACCAGCGTGAGGTGCCAGATGATATCCTGTGGTGCGTTCCCAGACTGAGTGGCCTCCCTCTTTTCCTGTGCCCGGTTACCTTGAACCTTTCAAGATACAGCACCAACGATCTCAGATCTCCTCAGCTCTCACGTAGAGATACCCACCAAGGGTCCCCACAGGGGTATCAGCTCCTCTGGGCCTCTTTTCAGGTTATAGCCGAGCGAGGCTATATTGCTTAGCTTAGCAACCCGTACAGTCTCCGTAGTCTCGTAGGAGGACTCTTTACAAATCTCTATGTGCTTTTCTAGCCCCACCGGGGAGTCTCCATATCGGCGTTAATCAGCACTGCTCTTCCTTCTTAGGCTGCAAATTCCTCAAGAGGAGTCCTGTCTCCCCCAGGCCTGCACTACAATCGGTTGCCTCCACAACCTCCTGGACCTTTACCCCGGGGCTCGTCGCACTTACACATCGATCGTAGTGGTGCTGGGCAGAGTCTCCCGGTTTCATATTTCCTCTCGCAGTCCATTTTCATTGTCCTCATTTCGCCAGGCGAGGGCCTCTCAAATCTCAGTAGGTGCCATCTCCTCAAAACTGATGCCACTCACCGGTGGTCTTGCTCCCAGCGACCTCCTCGTACAGGTACTTTGTTTTTGGACCGTGCCACTTCCCTCGGCCCTTTCACATACCCGTTCTCATTTGCCAGTCAGTCGATCCTCAAGTGAAAACCATCCTCCGCTGGGGGCGCGCATGATCAGTCGAAATGGACCGGAGCTCATCCATATTTCAATCTGCGTGGCCCAGCCGTGTCTCCGGCGGTCAATATGGTGCCAACTCCCCTCTGGGATCCGATCTCCGCAGCAGTGTCAGTGACGTTCCCAGAAGATCGCGACCGCTCATGTAGTGGCACGGAGTCTCACGGATCCCTGGAGACCTTTTTTCCATTTAATCATGAGCTAGGATAGTGAAGGATTTGTTTAAATTCAGGGCGCCGCCTGGAGCTCTCCTCAAGCACGTCCACGCGGCCATGCTGCCAAGACACGCCCCCATAGAATCATGTACTTGTAATTAATTTAGACTGTAATTTCAGTGGCACACCTGCAACAAAAACACATATCGTTAGGGAGAATGGAATGTGGCACTGTTCAGGAGGCTGAGCTTGTTTCGAAAATGGCTCAGCAATCCAAGGGTACAAGGGCCAGGGCAGGGCCAGTCCTTTGGCAAGAGCCCGGCTTGGGCCTTCATTCCCTCATCTACCTAAAGACGGTACCCAAAGCACCTGAGGAGTCTGTTTGTAAGAGGGTGGGGGAGGCAGGTGATGGTATCTAGAGAAGCAGATCAGTGAAACAGCATATAAAAACCAACATTAAAACTGACATTTCTATACAGATGGGATAATTTAGCAATTATCAAATTTTCAAGACATCTGTATTGTTTATTTTGACATTTAATATTACTTTTTACATGGGGATTTTTTTTAATTGTGTATTTGTTAATTTCCTACAAGGGTTTTTGTTATATTCTTCCGACTCCCACGACACAGTGGGCAAAGGCAACGCCCATTTGTGTTTATAGTTTTATAGGTCCACTGGCCCTTCTAGCTGCATTAGATTTACAATCTAAGATTTGATTCTCTGATCCCACTACATTGCAAAACCTTGCAGCTTTCTATAGAAGGATAAAACTCTACCTGCAGAATAATGACTCATACGCACCTGTGAAGGTTGAGCAGGGCTGTTAAAATATCAGTTTTCATACAGTGTCAAATGTCTTTGCACCCGCCCTACATACCCGTGTAACTTTTCAAATATCTGTATGACTTTGCACACATTTAGGGTGCCATTCACAAAGGAAATCATAAATCTTTACTTGTAGAAACACAATTCATGTTAGGGGCAGTGCGATTTACGCGTATTCCCAAAATTCATTGTTGATTTGTCAGGAAGGCTGAACCAGACACAGCTTTACAGATATACTACATAGAGTTATGTATTTTTTTTAACTGTTTCTCCATGGTGTAATGAATAGTTGTGCATTTGTACATTGGGTTGCCTTTCAACAATGAGGGTGAAACGCAGCCCGTTGAGCAAAGGCCTGTTTTCCTTTTTTCTCCATGGAAAAAACATATTTAAAAGCAGTCCGATGTGCAAATGCACATTTAGGTCATGTTTAATTTATTTCCCACACAGAAAACATTTCCCCAATAAATAAGTACCTCCACCTAGACCCCATCAAGTTTGGGGGTGATCTATTCCCCTTCCCGCTCAAAAACGGGCGTTGGTCAAGCCCTTTGTTGGTGTGAATCCCTGGCTATATCCAGGGTGGCAAAGGGTTACATAAGGCCTCGTGTTTCACAGATTTGTGAGTGTTCACCAACCACACGTTGCTCCTCCCACTCACCACCTGTTGCTTCATGTTTTATACTACACCATTCTACACACTCCTGGCAGAGTTACACAACAGTAAACCCATTTTGGTGGATAGCTGGAGTTAGTGAAGTGCAACCAAGAGTGATGGGACAGTGATGCTACAGACTCGCATTAGACAATGACAGACTAACTTTAAGCATCCTTAAGGGCAGTCGTTCTTTCTGTAAGCCAAAAGACGAGCAGAGGAGAGAGAGCGCGGAGTTCAGACTCCAGGCTTCAGACATGGCTGGCGCTGCCGAGCTGCAGCTGGGGAGAGAGTGTTTGCTGGCGTGAAAGCTTGGATCTGGAAGCAAATGAGTAGATTAAAGGAGTGTCCTCCATCTGTTTCTCTTTTGCGTTTTTTAAAGCATTTAGGGTGGAGTAGGCCTGCTGCTGCCAGCACATGCTTTCTTTAGAAAAGGAGGTTTAAAAAAAAACTCTGTATAAACTCACAGAGTCATTTGCAGGTGTTGAGCTAGCATGCAATCATTAATCTGTAGTTGGCCAATTTACATACGTTGCAAAAAACCCAACTGTATACATTTGCAGAATCGTTTGCAGAAATGGAAGGGAAATAATAAATGAGGCTCAGGAGAGGAAAGGGACATTTCCAAAACTATCCGACCGCTCTGGTGAAGCTGCCATGTTTGTGAGGGGAGACAACTTATACCAGAGCAGAGTTCCTGCTGTGCAGGGCCAGCCCGCCCACCCCACCTCTGAGCTGTAGTATAGCTGGACTGATCCAGTGCCAACAACTTCAAACAAGAAGGATCCGAGCGAGGTACTTTTCGAAGATGGATATCTCGTCAATTTCATTTGGAACAAGCAGTGGCAAAGCCAATAGGTCTCGCCTACACAACAGATCAAACTATGCAATGTCTTTTAGACAAGTTTTACCGCATACTTTCAGCCATGCTGCTACACTATGGCCAGCATAGGCAGCATCACATCACTTTTTTTCTGGCAGGGTGGATTTGTTGGTTTCCGACAGGACAATAACAACTCCCTGTAGCTGTCAATGCAGCCAAAGGTGCCAGAACACCTGCCACCCAAGAAAATCCTGTCACAAGCATAAATGTATGGACCTGACCTGACAAGAGAGCATGCAACTGCAGCTCACACAGCAACCTGCCTTAAAGACTTTGGAGCAGGGACCAAGCAGTGTAAGTAAGCAGCTGTGTCCTGCTTGCAGGTGGAGCAGGGAGGGTCTGTAAGGTCCAGGAGGCAACAAAACAACATATGTCAGGAAAAAGAGGGGGCTTCGTAGTTCCTTTGAGCTTGCATGTTCCATTTGTGCAGTTAAACATGGCTCGTTTCTTTTAGCCATTCTTTTTATGACCTCAGCGTGAACTCGTCCAATACCAGAGCCATAGGTTTCACTCCTATGCAGACAGCTCTCACCTTTATATTCTTGCAGATTGTTTCCCCGGAAGATATACACCTCTCTAAATGGCTCCACGGAGTAGAGGACTGGATATCGATGATCTCATCCCGCTCAGTGAGAACTGAACCCCCCTACATTGGCTGTAGAAATCTCAATCATTTGTCAAGGTCTCGTTCTTGATTCTTACTCTTCCCCCTTTCAGGAGGCACTCACTCTGATCTGCTTGCATCACTAAATGGAGATCTTCCTGTTTTTCTTCCCTCTGTTGCCTCCTCTCATTTTTCCTTGTGGAGGCAGAGATATCAAGGGTGTTCATGAACCCACCTGTAAGTAGGGGAAAGCCCTCTGTGCTCAGGTTTGATAGTCAAACAGTGCCATATGTGGGCTGCAGTACGCCCCTAATGCCCTAGGGTCCGATGGCACTTCACCCGCTGCACTATAGATGGGTGTGACCCATGAATGAACCAAAGATAGCTAGTTCAGCCATTGGCTCCCACCTGGCCTATGTTGATGCTTTAGAGCTGGGCCTCCCCATGAACACACATATACAAGCAATTGTGGTCCAAACAGCTCAAACACTCTGCCCTTTGCCATGTGACCTTAATTGGCGCCCACTGAAGGCATGCATCACATTGAAACAGACTGCGTGCTGCACAACTGCATGTTCCCTTTATGCATCCAAACATCTAGTAGACCATGCCCCTCCATATTGCCCAGTGCTTAATTTGAGCTGGTGGTTTACTCGGCTCGGCACCGGCACTTAATTGTCAACACCGTCACTTATGACATCAGCCACATGGTGGTGCTGTTTATATAATTTAAAGATAAACAGAACAGCAATTGTTTATTAATACATTATAGATTAAAAACAACTAATACCTGCTGCCTAAGCAATTTTTATAGCTATGGAGGCCTAGAATAGCCTGAATTGCCACACTTGTAGCAGTGTGCTGGTCAGTAGTTTTGTAGGTACTGTCACTTCCAACGCCAGTAGTGGCAATGGTTAACCACTGATACTGCTCATTTAAACACAGGTGCTCAGCAGCCTTTACCCTTTTTTGAAGCAGATTGTCTTCCAAGGGGCAGCCATGACTTCTTCATCTCACTGTCCTTTAACATCTAAAGCATAAGCATAGTTCGCTCAGGTGTTTATTAAAATATACCATTTCTAAACGAGTGTGTTCCTCTTTGCTTACTCAATCCCTACTCCGTAAGGGCTAGAACACCCAGTGCCCTCTTTCACTTATGGGCTGAGGCAGCAGGATGTGACACTGGAAAAATCCAACAAGAACTTTTCCAAGAAAATACAACAGATTCACGTTGTTCCTAATTTTAAAATTCGGGTCAGTTTACCAGGGCGGAAGCGTGCAGAGCCCCCTTTCACTTAGGGCAGGCACAGCTAGGCATGCTGAATGTGTGTAAATGTGTGTAAATGTTAATGGAAAGGAGGAAACGTGCAGAGCAGTTTTTCAGTGACAGAAAGGCATGATGCATGTGTGTGCGTAGGAGGGGGTGGATAACATGTAAGTAGGGGTGTTCTTCAATCATTGGGAAAAACTGGGAAGAGGAAGGTTATTCAAGAAGGAGGTTTTTGGGATAGGGCTGCCAAAGCAAACCTAGGACCATTCTAGGTTCCAGGATAGTGGCAGGTGAATCAGGATAGAGACGGTGCCCAGGGTAGAGCCCAGAAGACAGGAACCGGTGGAAGTTGCTGGCGGAGTAACTTGAGTGGACACCTACCAAAGGCATCCTTGTTGTCAAATGGAAATAATTATTCGGCGCAGTGGGTGGATGGAGCAGCTGGCTCTCATGATTCCCATCTGCGATGAGGTGATCCTAAGGCGTGTCCTCTATGAGCAGCGGAATTGTTATTAGTGCCAATAATTACTGGAGAGATCATCCCTGAAATGATATGCTCTCGCTTCTTATTTTATGTTTGCCAATGCTTAGTTTGTGGAGGTATTTGGAGATGCTGAACAACGGAACTCGTTTTTGTGGGCCGGGACTTATTTTTCATCATGAGACTTTGACCCATGTAGAGGTAAAGGCATAAAGTAAGAAAGGATGAGAAATATATAGGTAGGAAAACAGGGACAAAAGGAGAAGTCGGAGATGAAAAAGAATTATCAAGAGTGGGATAAACAGGAAGTGTAGGGTGGTGCCTTTAAGAGATGTGAAGCGAAATCCAGACTCAGCAGCCTTGGTATTTAGAAACCACAGCTTTAGGCAGTACCATGGAGGCTTCTTAAGAACAACTTTGGACCCTATAACTATAGTTTTTTTGTGTATCAATTAAGCACTGGTATTGGCAGTGCTGAAATGTTAAGTGTGAAATGGCAGATACCAGAAAGGGCAAGTGCACTATCAGCCCTTCATCAGAAGAGGAAGCTATCAGTACTGTCCCTAGGACAATGAAGTAAATGTCAAAATCATCGTAAGGATTTTGGGGGCCCCCTTTGGAACAGTTTTTTATTTTGTTACACATTTATATAGCGCAAACTCGACCCTGTAGTGTCCTGCTGGGCACACTGAATGAATGAATGAATGAATGAATATTGGACTTATAGAGCACCAAACTTAGCCCAAGGGCGTCAAAGCGCTATTGCGGAACTAATGGGCAGACAAGGTTATACTTAAATCTGTGAAAAAAGACAGGTCTTCAAGGCTTTTTCCGAAGAGAGAATGTGACACCTTACCAGAAAGCTCTTCCGGAAAGGGAGTTCCACAAATTAGCAGCAGCAACCGTGAAGGCTCTACCTCCCCATTTTGCCTTGTTAAACCTCGGTACTGTTAACAGATTCTTATCTGCAGATCTGAGCTGTCTAGTTAAAACATAGCGATGGAAAATTGCCTTAATACCATTAGGGCCTGCGCCATAAAAGGCATTATGCGTTAGTCAGAATGTTTTGAAGAGGATCCTACAGTCTAGAGGAAGCCAGTGTAGTATCCTAAACGAGGCTGAGACTGAGTGGAATTTCGGAAGACTCATCACCAGCCTGGCAGCAGCATTCTGCACCAGCTGCAAACGTCGCACCAGCCCTTTATTAATGACCAAATACAGGGCATTACAATAAACCAATCTGGACATTACCAAGGCAATATCAGCCTATTTGCGTGAGTCAAATGAGAGAAAATGGGAGATTTTACTGAGGATCCTAATAATCCCAAAACAAGTGGACACTGTCCTACTGATCTGCCGACTCAAGGAAAGTGAGTTGTCCACTATAATCCTTACATTTTTCCCATGGGGTACAGGGCAGGGACAAGCACCAAGCGTGGCTGGCCACCAATCGATGGACCAAATGTCCAGTTTGCTGCCGAAGATCAAGACCTCAGTCTTCCCCCCGTTCAATTTCATGAAATTAGCCACCATCCAGGAGGAGACTGCCTGCACACAATTCCTAAAATTAAGGGCAGAGTCCTTAATATTATGAGTGATGGACACCATTATTTGGGTGGCGTCCGCATAGGACAACACCTCGAACCCAAGGGATCTCACAACCTTAGCAAGCGGGGCCACATAAATATTAAAAAGTGTTGGGCTCAGGGAGGAGCCCTGAGGAACACCACATGACAGGGAATTAAAGACCGAGTAAAATTGGCCAAATTTCACTGCATTTACCCGGTCACTAAGAAATGTAACCCCACTTTACACCTCTTGACTTGACATCACAGGTGTCACCGGTCAGGTGACCCTGCTAATAAAAGGGGCTGGGTACAAATGCCCTGGGCCAGTTACAGTCACTAACAATCATGGTCTGTGTCATCATTTCTGCTGCATGTGGGCCTAGTGGCCCAAGGGCCTACAGACCGCAAGGCATTGGAGTGCTATACATGAGCACCAGTTACATTACACAAGGACACATTCTCAGGGAGAGTATGGGATTTTCAAGAATCACTGGATGCTGAGCCGACACCAAGGATCACACCTGGTTTCTCAGCTCCAAAGTCGACATTGCTAGCCGTGAGGCCACATCCTCCCTCCTTTGAATTCATGATCCAATTTCAGCCTTTTTATGCCCTCTTTGGCCAGTTCACTGACAGTGCACAGGCACAGTCAACCAATTTCTAAATGTTTTTACATTTAACATTCAGGGCTAGTATTGTGTGTTTTCAATATTGTAATACAACAGGAGCTCGCTGATATTATTACAAATAATCTCTATGAGCCACTTCCTTAGCTCATATGTGAAGTCCTGTTTCAATCTAAAAGGAACTTTTTTATGGATGTTGCATGGTGTTGAAAAACATAAACACAACATTTCTCTGCATACTGTCGGTAAAAGACCCCTCATATCACCTGTGTTAAAAATAAACTAAAATAAAGTCCATGTTTAGGGCACATTCAAGTTCATCAGGGCAGTACTTTGTGGAGAACAGAGCCCTATCTATCAGGGGGGCCCTAAAAGGCTGGGTCCCTGGGCTAAAGCCCACTTTGCCAAAAGCACTCCTTAGCACACATAGCAATGTAGTTTGACACAAGTAGATAACGTGATTCCACAGAGTTAATGCAATAAAGTACAAGAAATTAGTATATTTTCTTCTTTGTTGATCACTTTATTTATATGTGATTTTTCAGGCAGTTTTCCACAGCCAACACGTGTTTCGTCATTTAAGGGAAATCATCCCACGACTTTCTCAAGGCTGTATAAAATAAAAAGACACAAAGAAAACTGTCTATGTATTGGGACTTAATCTATGGTCCCCTTTGCAACACAAATACCCATACTTAACAGTAATGGTAAAGTCACCAAACCAGTGTGTCTCAAATGGTGGTGAGATGAGAATCAGAAAAGAGAAAAAAAACCCTATCACAAATAACCTGTTTGTGATTTACACAGAAAACGACGAAACACGTGTGCTAAGGAGTGTTTTTGGTTCTAGAAGGCCGTGGCCTATTTCAAGGAGAGAGGTGGTTCTCCTTACCTTATAGTACTGTCAAATACAGGACTCAATTAGACAATTTGTGTTAATTTTCTATGTGGCGCTGTATACCTATAGTTAATACCACTGTCCAGTTGATTTAAACCCCACTTTGCCAATGCCTTAAAACGTCTCTGAGCGATGTAATGATCTACATAAATATGTTCTGCCATGGGCCCGGCGCGGCAAGAAATCAAATTGCTGGTCTATATTTGACACGCCTGGACCCTCTGTATGAGTGGCTAATAAATCCGATGGGGCCAACAGCCCTCTTTACGAGGTCCCTTTTAATTTAGATGGTGCCTGTAAACTGCAGTTACAGACCCCATGGGAATTATGCGATCTGTTTCATTTCACCCCGAGATATCGAATGCTAACAGCAGCTAAAATGTCCAGTTGAAACTCTAGGGCAAAATGAGGATTAACCAAGAGAGTTTGGCGTAGTTATTCCTAATTTCTGATAAGATGCTCATGGTTCAATATTCTTTCGCTGGCAATTCCACCCCAACGAACTACCAGTACCCCTGGTATTTGTAATTTATGGGGCAGGAATTACCATGCAAATACCAGACACTCATAATGATAGGCAGTAACTGAATTACAAGTTTTGCATGAACATTGTTTGTCTAGCGCTAGGGTCTCCAACCTTTCCCGTAATAAGAGCTACTTATGTTCAATGAAAAGATTACCAGCCATGATCGCCTCAGTGCAGGGTGGCTGGCAGTAATGCAAAAAAGGTTGTGTCAATTTGGAATGCCTCTTCAGGGATAATACATAATAGCAATAGCTGCAACGCCCCCATCACCTAGGTAATATTAGTAATAAGTCTCCCTCTCGCCAGAAGATTTATCACTAAAATATCAGCTCTAAATAAATCTTGAAAATTATGAGTTCTGAAAATAAACACGTTTTATTCTCAAATACACACTTTTCAATTTTGATATGCATATATTAATTGAACAAAATAAAACTTTCTAAGTTAGTCTGCAATGCACACAGAAGGGCTACTCAAAAATAGCTGGAGAGCTACTAGTAGCTCATGATTTACTTGTTGGAGAAGCCTGTAGTAGTGTTTTCATGCAAATATTTTGCCTGCATAAAGGTGCCGTGGCGGTGAAAATCTCCCAGGAAAGGCTGATTTCTGCATTTAAGTCCCCCAAAACATGAAATGATTAGTATTAACCCTCCCCTGCATTTCCAGGTAACCCTGGTATTGGTAATTCAGAGGTCAGAGCAATACTGGGAAAATTCAGGGTGACTCCTCATGAGGGCATCTGAGTGTACAAATCACAAGGTTGTTTCACTGCATAGTGGTGTGGGCATTGCTTAGTTTCCTAATGTGGAAGTAGTCACCCTGTTTTACCAGCAGACAGACAGGGTGGTAGCTGCGTAAACATGACAGCATACCAGAAAGGTATGATGGATATATTTCTGGATATATCTTTATCATATTTTCTCATGATATTATATTGTGTAGTTTACATCTTTTGATGACTAGGATCATGGTTTGGCTCTTTGACCTCCCCCAAGCCTGTCAACGATGCCCCAAAATGTTAGTGTCTTCTATATCCTTATTTGTAACATTGTATTTAGTGCAAAAGGGAAGCTGTGAACTTTGCGCAATCTCAGTGACACCATCTGATGTATAAACTGCAGAAAGAATGACTGACTTTAAAGCAGTAAGATTTTTTAATATGCCGACTGACTTACTCATGGATTGAGAAACATCAGGGCAGTGGCCAAAGTGGCTTACAAAACTGTGCAGTCACTAAGAAATTTGAGCTTACAATTTTGCATTCTCTGTATTAATCGACAGAAATAGAAGCAGAGATTTATTGAGGCGTCTCTGTCACACTGACCTGCCTTTCAAATTGAAGGTTCTAAAAACATCTTAGCTTGATTCGTAAACCTATTTACTTAGGTATGCTTAACGCACCATTTACGAGTCAAATTTCAAGTTTGTGATTCACAACAAATGAATTGGCACTTGTAAATAGATTTACACTCGGGAAAAAGAGGCCAGTAGAGCACACTTTTAATCAGTGGTAGCTGGTGAAATTTCAAAGTGTAGGGGCGTAAAAGTTGTGTATGTATTTTATGTAGCAAGCAAACTCAATTGTCATATGGGGGTATTTGGGGTGTTCTACCCCGAAGAATTTTTTGAAAAGACGAAGGGCATATAGAGTATTTTACAGCTAATTTAATTAACAATTTAAACACATTTTGTGATAAAGCAAGGTTTATAAAGCAATTCTGAATATATACAACTTGAACTCACTAATTTGAAAGTGTTGTTATATTGTAATTGCTTATATATATATATATATATATATATATATATATATATATATATATATATATATATATATATATATATATATATATATATATATATATATATATATATTCAAAGCTCCTGAAACTCCCTCCCGTCCTGGAAAGAGAATGAAAGCACTCCAGGTTTGAGACAGAGATGTTTATTCTTCACACGGCAACGAAGAAAACAGACGCGTTTCGGACAGTAGTCCTTCCTCAGTGTCGCCGGCATTAACTCAGTGACGCTTGTTTAAAGCAAATTACAGAAACAAAAGGTGGACAATAAGTGCATGCACCATAGAGTTTTAGCGTTTCTTATAGTGTTCCAAAATTGGGTTAGATATGGCAGACATATTGTACTCTACATAGTAGAAACGAGTATTAATGGTAAATGGAATTAATACATGTCATAATGCTCTCAAAACAATGTTTCCACATACATCTTTATGAAATCAATAAAGCATGCATGAGTATAGTACTGACTGATCTCCATTGCCAGAAACTTTAACGTATATCGCCGTGAATCGGCGTTGTACTGGCTATAAAACCCAAAAGAAATAGTTCTCGCAGCCCAATTGCCACTGCTGCTTCTAAAAAATATAAGAGATACAAATAATCTAGCCGTGGATCGGCATTGCTCCGGTAACATAGAAATGTTATCCGGAGAATAACAAGTAAGATAGCACGTCAAATGATATTTACAAATCATCATTAAAAAAGATCATACAGATTCTCAATGTGTACGATAGAATCAAACTATGAAAATTGCAATACATCAGTATATGTAGATATTCTTATTCATACAATGGTTGGACTGATATTATTCTATATACATTTATGTTCTAATCACATTAGATCACTGTACTTCATTTGCTAAAGTGCTAAATTACAAACAACAATTAAGAACGGGATTCAATTTATGAAGAATATAATGTGGAAAGAAAATTGAGATGTGGAAAGAAAAGGAAAGAAAACAAATGCAATGATCATATAGTCAGGAACATGTGGAATTTGGAATTTATCATGCGAGATCCAGACTGTAGCAAGTAAATAGATTGTTTTCATTATTATTTACCAAGATGCACAGTCAGTTCTTGCATATATATATCTTATGGCAAATAATCGACTTTCTCCAGTATTCTTAAATTCCAGAGCACATTAATTCCTTCAAATCAACTCAAAATAATGAACTGCTCCACTCTAACAACACCGAAGCATTCTTCAAATCCTGAGCAACAGAGCACACGAAATTCACCAACAGCACCAAGGCACAAGTCCTAAACAAG
Source organism: Lissotriton helveticus (assembly GCF_964261635.1). Taxonomy (NCBI): domain Eukaryota; kingdom Metazoa; phylum Chordata; class Amphibia; order Caudata; family Salamandridae; genus Lissotriton; species Lissotriton helveticus. The sequence continues at coordinate 2,091,538,542 of NC_136061.1, forward strand.
CATTTACAATGCAATGGTCTCGGCATTATTAAAGGTAGAGCTATTGGCATTGTTCATGACTTTTTTTTTTTAAATCATAAATAAATGGCATTGTCATTTACTTTGCCAATAGCTTAATCGTTAAATAAATGGCATTGTCATTTACAATGCCAATAGCTTAATCGCTCGCAAATGCATGACCTATTGCATTTAAACCCACACAGAGCTACCCACACAAAGCCACCCACACACACAGAGCCACCCACACAGAGCCACCCACACAGGGTCATTCACACAGAGCCACCTACACAGAGCCACCCTCACACAGACAGAGCCACCCACACATAGAGCCACCTACAAAAATAGCTATCCACACATAGAGCCACCTACAAAAAAAGCTATCCACACAGAGACATACACACAGAGCCACACACACAGAGCCACACACACAGAGCCCCCCACACACACAGAGCCCCACACACACCCAGAGCCCCACACACACACCCAGAGCCCCACACACACACCCAGAGCCCCACACACACACCCAGAGCCCCCCCACACACACAGAGCCACACACACACATAGCCCCCCCCACACACACAGAGCCCCCCCACACACACACAGAACCCCCCCACACACACACACAGAGCCCCCCACACACACACACAGAGCCCCCCACACACACACACAGAGCCCCACACACACACCAGAGCCCCACACACACACCCAGAGCCCCACACACACCCCCAGAGCCACACACACCCACCCATAGCCACACACACACCTCCAGAGCCACACACACACACACCCAGAGCCACACACACACACCCAGAGCCACACACACACCCAGAGCCACACACACACACCCAGAGCCACACACACACCCAGAGCCACATACACACACAGGAGAGCAAGCACAGTGAGGGGGCAGGGAAGCAAGCACAGCGAGGGGGCAGGGAAGCAAGCATAGCGAGGGGGCAGGGAAGCAAACACATCCAGGGGGCTGTGCCCGGACTGACCTGTGTGCGTCCTCAGATGAGCCTTCAGGTGTGAGGATTTGCCGTACACCTTGCCGCAGCCTGGGTTGGGGCACTTGTGCTTCTTCTGGGGCATCTCCGGGTTGCTCCGGTCCCTACTATGCTTGGTGTTGAGTCCTTCTGGGTGCCCTGCGCCTGTCACGGGGAGGTCGCATCTGTCCGCTGGGCTCCCCTCCCCCCGCCGGGCCGGGGCTGTGCTGGTTCAGGTCTGCCAGGCCACGTCCAGCAGGGAGGCAGTGCCCCCAGCAGCCTCTCCTGAGGGCAGGGCGAAAAATTCAAGTTTAGAGACTGGCAAATGGGAAAAGAAGGCACTGAAGTTTGAGAGGTGTGGAAAAAGAGAATCATGACCTCCTGGTGAGCGGGAGCAGGACACGCAAGAGCTGCTCACTGCGGAGACCGAGGGCATTGCAGGAAGGAAGAGCACGAAAGGCAACGGGAGGAGAATGATGTGCTTATGAAAGCACAACAAGGGAAGAGAGTTATGGGAACAGAAGAGAGACGAGCCTGACAGGAGACCTGAGACTGCGGCACAAACACAGGAAGAGCGTCCAGCAGCCTCCTTTCCTCGGAGTCTGCCAGTGGCATCGGAGTCAAGCGAGAGAGAGAGAGAGGGCTATGGAAAGTTCCCGCCGGAGAGAGCTCTGCGTTCCTTACATGGCACTGCAGGGCTGGAAGAAGTGACTGCGGCCCGCTGCTGATCTGGCCGCATGGCTGGGCTGCAGCACCGAGGCCAGCATCGTCATGGTTTACCCGTAGCTAGGCTTTCCCTTGTACGCCACCGCGGATGTGACGTCACTTGGCAAGTGCTTCATGACGTGGGGTGCCAATCTAGGACGCTGGAGAGGTTGACTCTTTCGCATCATTCAGCATGGGGCACAACCTCAGTTGGCTGCCTCTGCTATTGTCACCCAAAGGACCATAGGAGCAGCTGCAGTCCCTGTTGCACCTCCTGCACCCCCCGCAGGGCTGGAGAGGAATAGCCGAAGTCCCAGTGTCATTGCTTGACTGGGGAGCGCTGTGAGTTAGAGAGGATGCGGCGTAGCGGCCAGAGCTGCCCACTTTGGCGCCGGGGAACCGGGTTCGAGTATCGGCGGCGGCTCAACACCCTGTGATTCCAGGCAAATCACTTCATCTCCCTCCTGCCTTCCAAAAACGAATGTGTCATAAGTAACGTAACTGATGTTAACATTAAACACCCCAATACTTTCCGGTCAAGATCGCGCTATATGTAAAAATAACTGTGAGCAGAGCCTGGTGCATTCTTCACAGCCCTTCTCCTCTCCCATAGTGCATTGGGGGGGCAGCTTTGTAGGTTTCATGTAGGGTCATGGACCCCGCTGATTTCCAGGCAGAATTTGGGGTGGCAATGCCTAGCGTCCCCTACTGTGCTCTCCGCTCTACAACCTCTGTTTGTTTGCAGTCTTGTGCATGGCTGTGGAATTGAATGCTGGGCTGGGCTCCTCACTGGACTCCCTGCACAGCTGGATGAGGAGCCCCTGCACTTCTAGTGTACTTCCTGCAAAGCTGGGGCCGGAACAGTAGGGAACAAGGAGTCACTTCCGTGCTACCTGCGAGGCAGGGACAGTTTGCACGCAGTCTCTGAAGTACTATCCACCGTGCGGGAGAGAACGGCCGACCCCCCCTCGCCTTACTCACTGCAGGTTTTAGCTCGTAATTTGCCGCGCGCACTGCTAAAACCATGCAGGCAAGCCAAAAATACTTTATTGATGTGACTCATCCCGTGTCAGAGAGGTGTTGCCAATGTAAACAAACACACAGCCAGCTTTCTTTCAGAGACCGCCTCTGCCTGCATTGAACAAGTAAAGCTGTGTACTCCCCCTGCTCGCATCCTGACCGGCTTCCTGTACGAGAATAACCCTGTAATGCACACGCCTCATCCGTGCTTCCTGGTAAACATCACTTACAACGAAACTTTTACAACGCACTACCATTACAACACGGTCATTACAACGCAAACTATTACAACGCATTGCGCTGGGGGGCGCTCTAGGATAGGGAATAGGTTAATTTACTATCCAATAACCTTCCCTAGTGTCCACGGGGACTGGAGTTGGAATAGTAAATTAAACTATTCACTATCCAACACCCAAAAGCGATATGCGTTGTAATAGTATGCGATGTAAAAAGCGCGTTGTAAAGGCAGGCGTTGTAATAGCCTGCGTTGTAACGTCATACATCCGTGCTTCCTCCATGGAAGAAAGCCCATCCGCCCTGCCTCCCTTACACCTCCTTGGCTGCGGCTCCCACGATCCTTTGTGAGGTTTAAGAGATGCGCTTCGAGTAAACAGAACAGCTGTAAAGCAATACGTCCAACATTAAAGCACTCAAAAAAACACGCCCCTGAATCCGAAAGAGACGGGGCTTTATTGGAGTGACTCCCTTCTCCTCCAATGGCTGGCCTCCGTTTAGAAGCCAGCCAATGGAGGAGAATGGAGGAGAGAGGCGGGTTCAAGCCCCCATACTCCAAAACATTAAATCTCCTCCCGGAGACTGCGCAAGCGCAGCCTACGGTCCTCGACCTAAAAAGGTGTGGGGGGGGACGCTGACGTCACGACAGGAAGTGACGTCACGAAAGGTGACGTGCACCATCAGACTCATTGCCTCTCCTCGCTCACCCCTTGGATGCGATTGCAACAGAGAAGCCAGCGCGTGAGCAGCGTTCTGACTGAGCTCCGATCTCGCCCCAGAGAGGCCAAAGAGTGAATGTGTGGCTCCATTTGCTCCAGTAATCGAGCTCCTGGTCAAATAAGTGGGGGGACGCCGTCCACCCGTGTGGTACGCCAACTCGAGTCCTGAACAGCACACACTCATAAAACCAACACAGCATTAAATACATACCCCTGGCAACATGTCTGAGCTTTGAAGTGAAGCTAGGATCTAGAATAATGGCCGGAGCTGCTAACAGGGGAACTGGGGAACCAGGTTCGGATATCGAGGTCGGCTGAACATCTTGTGATTCTGGGCAAATCACGTATACTTCCCCATGCGTATTCCAATTAATGTGTTATTGTGATATGTAACTAGATAGCAATTAAAGAGCTCTAATACCATCTGCTGGTATTAGCACTATGGCAAGATGGAGAATGGAACAAGCTCACCAATACTATCAGATTGTGCAAAAACATAAATAAGTAAAAGCAACATCAATGAGGAAGATAGGGGGACAGGTCAAGCTGGGAAGCATGAGAGGATGGGGAGATAAGCAAGCAAGCAACGATGGGAGAGGGTGGGAGGAAGCAACATGAATGGGTAAAAAAGACCTTAATTGAAGCAGGATAAGCGAAAAAAATGAATGTGTTGTTGTGAAATGTAAAGATGAGTGCTTAAAGCCCTTCAATACCATCAGCTCGTGTTCGCCCTATAGCAAGACTGAGGACAGAGTGAGCGCTCCAATTCCATTGGATCATGCAAAAACAATTAACAAGTGCTGTTCATGTTTTAACAACTTTTTCAGAAATGCATTGGTTTATGTACATACGCATGCATTTTAGTGGTGTGTGTGAGACTATGGCAAGACGGAGGACGGACAAGCGCTCTAATACCATAGGATCGAACATAAAAAAAGATAATAAAAGCAGCAGCGACAAGGGAGGTATTGGGGGGACAGGTCAAGCAAGGAATCAGGAGGAGATGGCGAGATGGACAAGCAACAATGTGAGGGGGGAGGAAGCAACAATGAAGCGGTAAAAATAGCAGGAAGCAGCATCAGAGGCAAGAAATAAGTGTGTCACTGGGGAAAGAAACTGTTGAGCAAATTAAATAAAGGATTGCTGTTTATGTTTTAACCACTTTTTAACAAATGCCTTAGTTTACGTACATATGCATGCATTTAGTGGTATGTGTGCCTGAAAACACAAGTACTCCAATGGAGTGCTTGAAAACAAAGAAAAATAGCTGCGCAAATCGCGAGCAGTGTAAGGAGACATGTATTTGTTTCATGCGCTATGGGAGGGCCAAACACAAGCAGAGAGCATGACGCCCGCATGCCATGACGAATGGCATCAAAGAAAATTAGAGCGATGCTGAAGTTTACCAGTGGTAGGAGATGGGCTACCTGTAAGCCTATAGATAGAACCCAACAGATCTCTTCGAGACCACGCATGCGGTGTCAGGCCAAACAGTGCATGCGCTGTCTAGTCAAAACCTAAAAACAATAGGTTTCTCACAGGTGAAACCTACTGCCTTTGTCAAATGCTTATTGTGTTTAGAAATGGGGAGTTTAAGTGATTTGTCCATAATCACAAAATGTGGCACTGAGGCCGAGGCTAGGGAGATGATATGGCGTCCTTCCGTAAGAGGATGTGACGTAAGGGCCAGAGCTGCAGACTATCATGTTTCCTTGTGTAACTGGTGCTAATGTAAAGCACTGAATGTATGAGATTGTTCTGCATTCTGTCCATCAATTGTTCTTTTTGCATTTGTCACTCAGAGTAGGACGGAAATGCCCAGACGTGGGTCCCGTGCTCTCCATGCCACTGGAGTCAAGCTATCCTGGCTGATGAGGGGTGAAACCCAGAAACCAGGTCCTTGGAAGCTTGTTTCCACTCCAGGGAGGACCTGGCTTGGCAGCTCGGGCTGGACTGTTCCCAATGGGCGCAGGGTGAAGACTGATTTGCATATGGCTGGGTTCAAACAGGAATGGCATGGGGTGCAAAAAAAACGACAGATTTAGGCCCAGATCTCTGTACTGGGGTGAATGTACAACATTGTTCTGCATTCTGTCCATTAATTGTTCTTTTTACATTTGTCATCCTGAGTGAGACGGATATGCCAAGACGTGGGTCCTGTGCTCTACATGCCACTTGAGTCAAGCTATCCTGGCTGATGAGGGGTAAAATCCCGAAACCAGTCCTAGGATGCTTGCTTCCAGTCCAGGTAGGACCTGGCCTGGCAGTTCGGGCTGGACTGTTCCCATTGGGCGCAGGGTCAAGACTGATTTGCATACTGGGTTCAAACTGGAATGGAATGGGGAGCAAAAAAGCAATGGATTTAGACCCAGATATCTGTACTGGGGTAAATGTATGACATTGTTCTGCATTCTGTCCATCAATTGTTCTTCTTGCTAATGCAAAGCTCTCCAGTACCATGGTGCTAGCGTTATATAAAAGTGCAGAAATGCAGAAAAAAAGTAGCTGGTGTTAATGTAAAGCGCTCCAATACCGTCGGGTAGTGTTGGCACTATATAAAACTGCCCAAAAAAGTAATTGGTGCTATTGTAAAGTGTTCCAAAACCTTTGGGTGGTCTTGGCACTATAAAAAACTGTACAAAAAAGTAATTAATGCTTATGTAAAGTGCTCCAATAGCTTCGGGTGGTGTTGGCATGCCATAAAACTGCAAAAAAGAAATATGAAAAACAGAGTAGGTGTGGAGGTGATCAGTGTAATGGAGTTCAGCGGGGTAAGCAGTGACGGGCAGAAGGTGGAAATGCAAACAACAATAAATGCAGGCAGCTATGGGGAGATTAAGTGATTTGCCCATAATCACAAAATGTAGAATTGAAGCCCGGACTAGGGAGAAGATGTTGCGTCCTCTTGGGAGAGGATGTGGTGTAAGGGCCAAAGCTGCAGACTATGGTGCTGAAAAACAGGGTTTGAGTTTCGGCGTCAACTTAACATCCTTGGTTATGGGCCAATCACTTAATTTTCCCATTGCCTACGAAAATGAATGTGTTGTTGTGAAATGTAAAGATGAGTGCTTAAAGCCCTTTAATACCATCAGCTCGTGTTCACCCTATAGCAAGACTGAGGACAGAGTGAGCGCTCCAATTCCATTGGATCATGCAAAAACAATTAACTAGTGCTGTTCATGTTTTAACAACTTTTTCAGAAATGCATTGGTTTATGTACATACGCATGCATTTTAGTGGTGTGTGTGAGACTATGGCAAGACGGAGGACGGACAAGCGCTCTAATACCATAGGATCGTACCTAAAAAAAGATAATAAAAGCAGCAGCGACAAGGGAGGTATTGGGGGGACAGGTCAAGCAAGGAATCAGGAGGAGATGGCGAGATGGACAAGCAACAATGTGAGGGGAGAGGAAGCAACAATGAAGGGGTAAAAATAGCAGGAAGCAGGATCAGAGACAAGAAATAAGTGTGTCACTGGGGAAAGAAACTGTTGAGCAAATTAAATAAAGGATTGCTGTTTATGTTTTAACCACTTTTTAACAAATGCCTTAGTTTACGTACATATGCATGCATTTAGTGGTATGTGTGCCTGAAAACACAAGTACTCCAATGCAGTGCTTGAAAACAAAGAAAAATAGCTGCGCAAATCGCGAGCAGTGTAAGGAGACATGTATTTGTTTCATGCGCTATGGGAGGGCCAAACACAAGCAGAGAGCATGACGCCCGCATGCCATGACGAATGGCATCAAAGAAAATTAGAGCGACGCTGAAGTTTACCAGTGGTAGGAGATGGGCTACCTGTAAGCCTATAGATAGAACCCAACAGATCTCTTCGAGACCACGCATGCGGTGTCAGGCCAAGCAGTGCATGCGCTGTCTAGTCAAGACCTAAACACAATAGGTTTCTCACAGGTGAAACCTACTGCCTTTGTCAAATGCTTATTGTGTTTAGAAATGGGGAGTTTAAGTGATTTGTCCATAATCACAAAATGTGGCACTGAGGCCGAGGCTAGGGAGATGATATGGCGTCCTTCCGTAAGAGGATGTGACGTAAGGGCCAGAGCTGCAGACTATCATATTTCCTTGTGTAACTGGTGCTAATGTAAAGCGCTGAATGTATGAGATTGTTCTGCATTCTGTCCATCAATTGTTCTTTTTGCATTTGTCACTCAGAGTAGGACGGGAATGCCCAGACGTGGGTCCCGTGCTCTCCATGCCACTGGAGTCAAGTTATCCTGGCTGATGAGGGGTGAAACCCAGAAACCAGGTCCTTGGAAGCTTGTTTCCACTCCAGGGAGGACCTGGCTTGGCAGTTCGGGCTGGACTGTTCCCAATGGGCGCAGGGTAAAGACTGATTTGCATATGGCTGGGTTCAAACAGGAATGGCATGGGGTGCAAAAAAAACGACAGAATTAGGCCCAGATCTCTGTACTGGGGTGAATGTACAACATTGTTCTGCATTCTGTCCATTAATTGTTCTTTTTACATTTGTCATCCTGAGTGAGACGGATATGCCCAGACGTGGGTCCTGTGCTCTCCATGCCACTTGAGTCAAGCTATCCTGACTGATGAGGGGTGAAATCCCGAAACCAGTCCTAGGATGCTTGCTTCCAGTCCAGGTAGGACCTGGCCTGGCAGTTTGGGCTGGACTGTTCCCATTGGGCGCAGGGTCAAGACTGATTTGCATACTGGGTTCAAACTGGAATGGAATGGGGAGCAAAAAAGCAATGGATTTAGACCCAGATATCTGTACTGGGGTGAATGTATGACATTGTTCTGCATTCTGTCCATCAATTGTTCTTCTTGCTAATGCAAAGCTCTCCAGTACCATGGTGCTGGCGTTATATAAAAGTGCAGAAATGCAGAAAAAAAGTAGCTGGTGTTAATGTAAAGCGCTCCAATACCGTCGGGTAGTGTTGGCACTATATAAAACTGCCCAAAAAAGTAATTGGTGCTATTGTAAAGTGTTCCAAAACCTTTGGGTGGTCTTGGCACTATAAAAAACTGCACAAAAAAGTAATTAATGCCTATGTAAAGTGCTCCAATAGCTTCGGGTGGTGTTGGCATGCCATAAAACTGCAAAAAAGAAATGTGAAAAACAGAGTAGGTGTGGAGGTGATCAGTGTAATGGAGTTCAGCGGGGTAAGCAGTGACGGGCAGAAGGTGGACGTGCAAACAACAATAAATGCAGGCAGCTATGGGGAGATTAAGTGATTTGCCCATAATCACAAAATGTAGAATTGAAGCCCGGACTAGGGAGAAGATGTTGCGTCCTCTTGGGAGAGGATGTGGTGTAAGGGCTAAAGCTGCAGACTATGGTGCTGAAAAACAGGGTTTGAGTTTCGGCGTCAACTTAACATCCTTGGCTATGGGCCAATCACTTAATTTTCCCATTGCCTACAAAAATGAATGTGCCCTTGTGTAAAGTAACTGGTGTTAAAACACTCCAATACCTTCAGTTGATGTTGCTACTATATAAAACTGCACACAAAAGTAACTAATGTTTATATAAAGCACTCCAATACCTTCAGGTGGAGTGGGTGCTCCATAAAACTGCACAAAAGAAATATGAAATACAGAGTCGGTGGAAGAGGGGATCTGTGCAACGGAGTTCAGCAGGGGGAAGCAGCAACAGGCGATTAATGGACGGGCAAACAAAAGTAAATGTGCTCACCTATGGGGAGATTAAGTGATTTGCCCATTATCACAAAATGTGGAACTGAAGCAAAAGCTAGGGAGACAATGTGGCGTCCTCTTGAGAGAGGATGTGGTGTAATGGCCAGAGCTGCATACTATGAAGCTGGAAAACCAGGATTGAGTTTCGGCGTCAAATTAACATCCTTGATTCTGGGCCAACCACCTAATCCCCCTGTTGCCTAATAAAATGAATGTGATCAAGTGTAAAGTAAATGGTGCTGATGTAAAGCATTCCAATACCTTCGAGTTGTGTTTGGCGCAATATAAATCTGCACAAAAAAAAAGTAAGTGGTGCCAATATAAAACACTCCAATACCATTAGGTGGTGTTGGCGCTACATAAAGCTGCACAAAAAAAACAAATGTAAAAGCAGAGTCAGGGAAAAGGGAATCTGGGCAAAGAGGGGATATGTGCAATGGGAGTTAAGTGTGGACAAGAAGCAACGGGCGGGAGGTGGTGTTGTGAAGCATTTTAGAATCAAGCGTAAATTTACCAATTCATGCCCTTATATAGCTATAATTCACATTGCCCTTATATAGGCATAGAAATCATACCCATATTTAGACATAACCCATCCAGTCCAAATACAGGCATGGCTACTGCCACTAGTTCCAAAAAGTCACAACGATTTCTAGGAAAACTCGGTTTCAGCAGTCAGGAACATCCCCTTACTTGAATATTGATTTGTCCTAGAAATCATGGCATTTTCAAATAACTACCATTCCCTTGGGGTTCTTTGGTGACGTTATTATGTCCGACTTTACGTCAAACTAGGCACCTTCAAGGTATAAATATGCCTACACTTGCCCTAGCAAGCACACGGTGGTTCGGAGCAGCTCAACTATCTACTTACCCGACGCAGCTCGCTACAGCAAGTACCGAAGGTAGCCGACCCCCAGCTGACGCACTGACAGAGAAGCTGTCCTTTCTCTTGCTGAGAATCCAGCTCCAGTGTTTCCAAGCTTTCCTCGTGGGGTGTTGGGAAATCGAGTCCCGAGACAGAGATACCAGACCTCCTTCAATCTAAAACCAAGGTACGGAGCTGATTAGACCCTAAGAGAAATCTTGGTTAGATTCTTGGCAAAGAAAAATTAAACCTATGCTACACCTCACTTACTTCTTCCCTCGTACTAGACTTAGGTTAGGTACATTGGGGTAGGCCTATTTTAGAAGCACCAGTTGAGTACTTGGTCGAGGAACCATACAATGCTTTTACAGTATTATTTTATAATACTCTTCTTACTGTACAAATTACACTTTGCAACCAGTATTACGATTGTAGCAGTTCACTTTACTTGCATGAGAAAGAAGACTGTTCAATAAACCCTTTTATTGAAAACGCCTGTCTCTCTATTTCTCTGCACCTCTGATGAAATGAAGCATGCACGATTGACTGAGTGAAATAGCTATCGATTGTTTCCACCACTCCGAGGATCAGTTTTATTCTTGGGGAAACAAAGTTGTCATGTTTATGTGGTTGTCAGGAACAAATCCCTTCTTGTGTATTCGAGAAAGTTTCTAGTGACCTCTGAGCTAGCTGACACTCACAATTAAGTCTAATATATTCAATAGAGACCTAGTCGACCTAAGTCCTACTTCAAATCTATAGGATATTTTATTCCAATGCGCAGAGCCTATTGGGAATATAGGAACTACACTACAGTGGAGGGGTAACTAAAAGCAAATGTGGGTTGTCACAGGGGATTAAATGATTTGCCTAAGTTTACGAAGTCTCGTGAAAATTAACTGGTGTTAAAGCTCTCCAATACCTTCAGGTGGTGTTGGCGCTACATAAAGGAGCAGAATAAAAAGTAGCTGGTTCTAATCTAAAGTGCTCCAATACCTTTGGGTGGTGTTGGTGCTATATAAAACTGCATAAAAAGTAACTGATGATATTGTTAAGTGCTCCCAAACCTTTGGGTGGTCTTGTTCGCTATATTAATCTGCCCAAAAAAAGGTAACTGGTGCTTATGTAAAGCAGTCCAATCCCTTTGGGTGGTGTTGCTGCTACATAAAAATGAACAGAAAAAACAATGTGAAAAGCAGAGTCGGTAAGGAGGGCATCAGTGTTGGCAGGCAGCAACAGGCGGGTGGAGGACGGGCAACTAACAGCAAATGTGGGCTGCCGCGGGAGATTAAGTAATTTGCCTACGTTTATGATGTACTTGTGAAAAGTAACTTGTGTTAAAGCACTCCAATACCTTTGGATGGTGTTGGCACTATATTAAACTGCATAAATAAAGTAACTGGTGCTAATGTAAAGTAATCCAATACCTTTGGGTGGTGTTGGTGCTATATGAAAGTGCTAAAAAACGGTAAAAAGTAGACCCGGGTAGGACAGGATCTGTGGAACGGAGTTCAGTGGGGAAGCAGTGACAGGCGGGAGGTGGACGAGCAAAAAACTGCAAATATGGGCAGCCATGGGGACAGTAAGTGATTTGGCCATAATCATAAAATGTGGAACAGAGAAAGAGGCTAGGGAGTTTAGAGTAGTGAACATGAGGAAATTCGTCGAATTAGCAATCATGTTAAAAGGGCTACCTTGGCCATGGACACTCGGGGCAGGCAGACCTTGATGACATCAAGACTCAGTCTGGCTCGTTTGAATAGAATTTAAGAAAAGCACCAATGGCACAGGGAAACACTTCTTCGGTGAATGCGGAAAATGTTAGAAATTGTTGCGATGGGAGAAATTTGAAGAAGTAGAGTCCTGCCCTATGAAATGAGAGGCAATACAGTGAGACACGAACAATTCAATTATTTCGCACAGGAGAAATGTGGCTATGCAATTACAGCAGAAGACACCTATATTTTAGAAGCTCTGACAGATATAACACATACCCGATTGATTTGAGGTTTGATTTTACAGCTATAATCAGCATTGCCAAATGACCACATATATATTTTTGGGGAAGTTTTATAAAGCGTGTACTCGACCCGAATGTATCAGAGCGCTTCACATGAGCACCAGTTGCTTTACAGATGGACACACTCATTTTGTTAGGCATGGGTACATTAAATGATTTGCCCAGAGTCATAGCTTCGAGGTCGCAAGCTCTGGCTGTTAGACCACATCCTCCACTTATATGATATAAACACACACACATGGAAAATAAACTGAGACTACACGTGTGCCAAGTAATAGCAGCCATGCACGCATGCTCCAATCAGCATGTCAGCTATACAGGAAAATAACATTAAAAGACAGTACACCACCATTCACTGGAACGAAAAAGACTACAATGGGGGTACAAAAAAGTGATGGGTTGATCTGTGGACAGGGCATGCACTGGTGGTGCGAGTGAGCAAGCAGCAGCGAAAGGGAGGAGGTGGGGGGGGGGAAAGCAGCAACAATGGGAAAAGCAGTGAAGGGGTGTCACGTGGTCACGATAGGCCTGTTAAGGAACACCAACATTTACATGCTCATGTTTCTTAAGTTGCTTTCTCTTTTACACACAATGACTTCTGACACACATTTGCATGTGTGACAATGCAGGATAACATTCTCGAATAGGTATTGCTTACATTTATACTCCCTAGGCACACTATCACGACACCTTGAACATTCAGAACAAGGGATACATTTCACTCCTCAAATAATATTGTTGCAATTGTCCGGTAGGCGACAAAGCTATCAAACTGGAATAAACAATTGCGGCCTGACTGGGGTTTCAACATGGCCACATGGGGCTGTTTAATATATATGTAGAACCACTTACTTGTTTAAGCAGTTAAAAATCTGGGATTTCTACTGGATGATACTTTATCCATGAAACACCAGGTGTCTAAAGTGACTGCCATGTGTTTTGTTGAGCTTAAATGGCTCAGGAAGATTATTTGGATCATCCCCGTTTCAGCTCAAAGAACTGTGATTTCAGCCCTAGTTTTGCCTAGATTGGATTATTGGAATATTCTTTACTTGGGCATAGACAAGGCATCCATGTGCCAAATGCAAATAGTACCGAATGAGGCTGCCAGGCTTCTTTACCATATTTCATGAGTTGCACTGGCTTGCAATTCCCGAATGCATTACTTTTAAAGACTTGTGCTATATGTTTATAGTTAAAGCTGGTTTAGGACCCTGCTACATTCAGAATCTGGTGATGCTTTTACCAGATCACTCAAAGCTTGAGATCTTTATATCATTTTCTGTTTACCGTGCCTAGATTTTGCTTGTCTCGCATGAAAGGGTGCTCCTTCTCCTTCCACGGTCCAAAATATAGAATTCCTTTACAGAGCATCTAAGAGCGTGTATGTCACTACTTGTTTTCCGCAAGGGCTTAAAGACCTGGCTTTTCTAGGCCGACATACCCACAATTTCTCTAGCTCTGCTGCCTTGAACTGGGAAACCTCAAATCTCACTATAAGCCTGTTATATAAATACATAAATTATGCAGAGGAGCACTCAGCTGACACTTTGAGGTCACTGCATGCCGGAATTCCGGTTCAGCTGATTCCTGTTTACCAACATGAGGGATGTCCAGCTCTATACCAAGATGGACAGCCTGATGGCACTAACCCACAGAAAACAGGGAGTTAGACCACCCAGCAGGGATATGGCAGATAACCCACCCTAGGCAAGACTAGGATATGGAGCACTAGGTAGGAATACATTATAAATATTATTTATATGCCCGCATATATTCACTGTTGCAGCAGGGTGGTGGAATTGTTAATCTTTTTCACCATTCTCATAATGCTAATTATGCTACTCTGTTTCATTCTACTGATTATCATAGCGCATGTATTTTATACAAGAATCACAATGCTTCAATAAATATTGAGACGCCTTACTGAGTGTTTCTTGTGTATTTCTTTGGGTATGCAGGAGAGTCCAAACAAAAGGGTTCTAGATCTGTCACCATGATTTCCTTGTGGAATCAGGGTTGTCATGTTTTAAGGTTGTACATACATTTGTTACCCTAAATTAAGGGTGTAGATGGCACACTGTGTGCTAGAAGAACTATAGTCCAACATATCCTGAGGGTGTTCAAAGAATCCATCTAGCACAATCCTGATATTTATGTTGTTCAACAAACGTGCAGTTTTACCAGAGAGGTACGAGCAGTATGACAGGGGGAGGGGGTGATCTATGATCGGGTCATGAGGCCAGGTAGGAGGAAATGGAGCTGGCAAGTGTAGAATGCTGAAAAAGAAAGAAAAATGTAAGTCCTAAAATGGTCTTGAAACAGGAGTAGTGGATGTTTACAAGTACTTGGTCCATGCTCTGGATGGAAGGCTAAGCACAAGAAGAGGTATGACCATGGTGACAAAGAATATGAGACAGATGATTGAGTGAGCAAATGGGGAGCCTGCAGGTGGGCTGAAGCCCACAGATAAAACACACATCTCTTCGAGATAGCGCATGTGCTACCTTGCTGAGACCAAAAAACAGAACCGGCCTGCAGCACACATCTGAGACACAAAATAAACCATTGAAGCATGCCACTGCAAACTACATAGTGTGCACACTACAGAAAATGATATACCGCACTTCATATGCATTCAAAGTGCTAAATGCATAGGACTTGCACATCCTACAGTACAAGCACCCACAGTCGCTGCCCGGGTCCTGGTTAAGAGACTCACAGCCATGGCACTGCACTTCTTTGGACAAGGATATATCCAGTTATCTCTTTAAACCACACACACATGGGTACAACCAGATGAGAGTTCAGGGGGCAGAAAAGGAGGAAATAGCAGCATATAGAGCAGCATATATTTCAGACGTGAAGAAGTTACAAAAGTAGAGATATTGAAAATGTTCTGAAAATGTTTAGATGCTGGACTGCATTAGCACTCCCAGACACAGTCCGAACTCCACTGGGTGTTTGCTGTGATGACTAGCCTGAGACAATGGTATTGGGTGGCGTCCTTGTGGCCTCTGTGCGGACAAGATGGACTGGGTGGTTTCCTTTTGGTACAGTGCCCATCATGAGCTCACATATTTCAAGGCGATCCACTCTTACGTATACTAATGACTTCATTAGCCAACACACTTGAAAAGGAAGGTACCAGTACAGTGGAGTAGTGTTTAGAAGTCAGTGGTGTTAAAAAAGTACTGCAATAAGGTGACAACGCGGAGACACACAACATGCAAATGCACAGTAATAACGCCACGGGGCTGATTATCTGCACATGAACAGTTAATGCTATGAGACCCTTTTAGGAGTGAAACACACAGGGAAGGGAATGAGATGGCCGCCATCTGGACAGGTCTCACAGCCAGGATGAAAAGCATTAGCTATCACGACAAGGATGCATAACACCCGAACGGGAGTCTGAACTTGCAGTCCATGTAGATTCGACCAGCATGCCCGTCATCCCTTTGAGGCCTGCATTGCAGATAGAAGCCTGCTGCTGACAGGATAGCTTCTACATGCCTTTCTGTCTGAGACTGTACAGAGCTAAAATTGCATCCCGCAGCTGCAGCATTAACTCGTCCGGGAAGCAGACAAACTGTGTCTGCACAGTGTGTCCTTAGTCCCGATGCGCAGACTCGATTTCTTGCCTTCCTGCTTTCAAGCATCTACCACACCCTTTTCCACCTCATCACAGGGTGGGCACCCCCATCCCGTGATGAGTTGGGAAAGGGCAGTGGCGGCTGGTGACATTTGAAAGTGGTGAGGCGTAGCGCGCGTACCCGAACAAACCCCCCTCTCCCCCCCAAAAAAAATTGTCTTTATGTATGAACTGGCTTGGCCGTCCATGCTGGACTGTTCCGTTTGCAGCAGGGTGAAGACTGGTTTGCGTATAGCTGGGTCCAAATTAAGGTGACATGGTGCACACAAAAACAACGAATTGGAATGCAGCCTGTGTAATCACCTGATGAATTCAAGAATTCCATCCATCACTTTTTGTATTCTTTAGGATGTTTATTGAGGTCATCTTACTTGAATCTCCTAGTTACTCGTAATAGAAAATCGCATGAAATAAATACAAAAATTTTTAAAAAACTGCACGATTTTTAAAGCAAAACTACTAATCCCAGAATGCAACATCCTGTTATCTAAATCGCCAAACCAACTTGAAGGTGTCACACATTAGATGGTTTTACTTAGCCACAAAGAAAAGGTTAAAGTGTGAAATAAAGCATATGCGTGACGGTCTGTGCACTTCCAAAAGTGTGCACACGCATCATCTTGTTATTTTGATAACAGGAGTCTGCACATAGGCGGGTGACGGGTCAGTCTGGTTTGTGACAAAGGGTGTTGGAATTCTTACTTACACGGTATTGGTGGTTTGCTCGAGAGTGACACCAATGCTGGTGCTGTTGTATCATAATAATTTTCATCAGTCTTCCTAGATATTTATACTCGGGTCAACTACGCTGTCAGAATGGTGTCAAATGTGTCATTTTACTTGTCCAAAAGACCACCTTTCATTCTAAATCGGTGTCCTCTGCAATCCCCTTGGGAACCGCAAAAAAGCGGTCTCCGTTGCTTATCAGCGCCAGGATTGGCTGTGGAGCAGCGTAACTCCCTGCCCCATTCGGAGACCGGAGGCTGCGGCATGAGGCAACCCTCGGTCTCCCAAGGGGGAGGCTACTGCGCATGTTCGGGCTGGTCAGAAAAATGACCAGCCCAAAGCAAACATGCGCGCCAGCGCCAGTAGCACTGCTGAGCAGCGTGAGCACGCACGCTCACAACAACCCGATCAAGTACAGCCCCATCCCCTTTCTCCCCTATAAGCTACATCTGGTGCGGCCGATGAAGTTTCAGATGGCGTGCGCATTGGTTGGTGGGGCAACGCCCGAACGCCCCAATGGACGCACCGCCGCTGGGAAAGGGTGGGGTGACAAAGCTCTCCACTCCCTGATTGGCGTAGAGTCCAAAACACCCGGGGCTACCTCTACCTCCACGTTATCAAGTGGTGGAGATTGGTCCTTGATGCTCGGTCTTTGCCTAGTTGATGACCTCGCAGGCCTCAGGGCTGTGAGAACGTCAGCCCGGCAAATACTCTAGCCAGGAGGAGCAAATAGGGAAAGCGCCGGCCCATGATGCGTCGCTTTTTCAATATCAGGATAGCAGACAGCAACAACGGTGAGTCGTGAATGGCAAACAGTGCCCCTATGATTGCTAACATTTTTATGGTGAGTGTTAAGGGGGCAACACCCTAGCACAGAAACCACCGCTGCTTTTAAGTGACTAAGTCGCACTGGAAGAGTTTGTGTGCTTTTTGGGGCTGTGGCACCTGAAAAGGGTGATCATAGCCACAAAATTGCAAGTATTTGGGTATTCGCAACCATTTTACAAGACGTTTCCACCCTTAAAATGGTTGCAAATGTATTACTCTCAAAAGAAGGAACACATTAATTTGTAGTGAGAGCGGAGGACACATGCCTAAAGCGGAGTCTGACCTTCTCCATAGAGAAATTAAATGTAACCATTTCAAATACACTGATCTATTACATTTACATATTCCCAAATGTTACCTTGAAATACTATACACCATGACCTAAACCCCAAATATCCATACACCCTACCGGCACATCAATTTCATCAAACATATGCACCACCAAACATGTTACACAACCATCTACACTACACACAATATATGCCGTTAATCATCACCTACATCTAAAAATCTACAATACATTGAATTGTCATGTGGCATGCAGGAAACAGCAACCATGGCAGTACACAGATGCTGGCTTTCTGACTGAGGTCTTCTGGCCACCAAACCCTCTTTATTCCTTTTTTCAGATGACATAGGGCCATACCATCTGGCCTTGCGAATGCAGGTGAGTCCGAAGTCCCCCTTCCTTTTCCAGACCGTGTATATCAGCATCCCCCAGTGCTTAATTTGAACCTGTGTTTTCAGGTGCTCAGCACCAGCACTTAATTGTCAGGGGCACTCATGACAGCTGCCACATGGTGACTCTGTTTGTATAATTTAAAGATGAGAAGAACAACATTTATTCATTCATTATACATTACAAACAACTAATACCTGCCATCCTATCCATTCTTATAGCTTTAGGGACCTGGAACAGTCTTGTAGTCGTGTGATAGTTGGTACTTATGTAGGTATGTCATTGGCATCACTAGCAGGTGGTGCAAGCTGGGGTGGCCTCCTGAGGAGGGCCGTGGCACTGTAAACAGGCAAATGGGTGAAAAGGGGAGGGGAAACAGAGGATAGACAAAACACCTACCAAACACAAGCACTGGTAGATGCACAATTAACACTACACTGTGCCAACAAGCCCAGGGTTCAAGTTTGTCACTCGTCACTACAGTACAAAGTCTCGGAACTGTTGAGAGGGTGTGGGGTTGGGTTCGTATCACGTGGCACCCCCTTGTTGGTATGGCACATAAATGGAACCCAATTCAGTGGGCTGCTGGTTGGATCTAGTGCTTCTTTCAACAGGAGCTGACCTTTTGGTGTCAGCGTCAGGAGGTGGACCAAAACCATGAGCTTCAATGTCATAGTCTTCGGGGCAGTCCTCTGAATCGTCATTCCCATGGAAACTGACAGCATTCAACAAAGGCTCACGAGTGGATAAGGAACCTCAGAACAGTTTAAAAAAACAAGAAATTTCAGGTGACTAATTTTGCCCACCTCCTTTCTTGCGGTGATCATCGTGCCTCTGATGCAGGTGACAAACCACTGGCCATGTTCAAATTGGAGTCGGAACTTTCAGCCGGGGTGGCAGTCCTTTACCAATGCCTGGTCTCCTAAATGGAGGTGTTGGGCGTTATCTCTTCGGCATCAGCTTGCTGCTGTTTCTGGTGAAGTCTATTGGGGGCAGAGATCTCAGCCCATACAGGATGATGGAGGATGGTGTGCATCATAGACCGACCCAAGCAGAGTCAGCTGAGGGGTGGGGGGGGGGGGCACTCCAGTGGACACATAGGGAATTACTCAATAGTTTTTCAGAAAAGTGTAGACAGTCTTTTCTACATTCTTTGCGGATGCTTGAACAATTTGAATGATCTTTGCCAATGTTCTAATGAACCTTCTAACTTCCCCATTGGTCTGAGGCCCCCTTGGTGTTATTTAACTGTGATTGGTGTGTTGGGACAGGTGGTATTCTGACCATTCATGGACACTAGATGGGGGTCCATGTGCAATGTACTGATGAGGCCCTGGGTCGCCATTATCTTTTTTAACTAACGTATGATCTCTGAAGCTGCTGTGGAGGTTACAAACTCGACTTTGGGATACTTCGGGTAGTCATCTATAATGACTAACAAGTTCCACCCGCTGGGGGGGCTGCCAATGTCTACACTGGTCTGATGTTCAGGGATAGCTGGGGTAACCTCCATGATGACTAGGACTGGAGGTTCTAGGCACCCAATTACGTGGAAGGGCTCACAGCAACTAATTGTTACTTCCACAAGTTCATCAACTCCCGGGAAGCACACTTTGCTTCTCAGTCTGCCTTTGGTCTTGACCATGCCTTGATGGGACACGTGCACTAGCTGCATGACTTGTTGCAACAAGCTCTAGGGAAGGACCGATTTTGTTCCTATCATAAGGCGCCCTTCTTCAGTGAGGGGGAGCTCATGCTGTACTTGATGCAGGGTCTGCAGTGCTTTCTACACTTCTGTACTTAGCACCTTATGCACCATCAGAGTCTTCCAGTCACCTGACGAAACTGCAGAGATTGCCAACTAGAGGCAGTCGTCAGTGTTGCTGGCATGTACATTGTCAGCCAATTACATCAGTAGTGGTCGCACACACTCTACAACCATTCACACTTACTCTTTAGTGTCTAGTGCGACTTCTTCTTCCTCCCAGTTCACTGACCATGCATTCTGTGAAAGGTAGTCTGCAGGATTTTGTGATCCCGGCTTTTACTCTGTGGCAAACTGGTACACCTGGAGTTGTAGAATCCACTTCTCAATCTGCATGCATGATTTGTAGGCAGACCCTCGAAACAGTGGGATAAGTAGCTTGCTGTACGTACACATAGTGAAAGGTTGCCATACAGATAGAGGTGAAAGTGGCAGCATAGCCAGTGGACAGCAGTGGCCTCTTTCTCTATGTGTGAGCATCTCTGTTCTGTGGGTAAAGGGGCTCGGCTGGTGTATGTGACGGATCCCCATTCTCCAATCTCCACAGGTTTGTCTTTGTGATAGCAGGTTTTCCAGCTCTAGGGAAAGGTGTCAACTGACAGTTCAAATTCCTTCTAGGATCAAAATAAGCCAGTGTGATTTCCTCTGATAAGGCCTTCTTTGTGTCTCCAAATACCTGCTGTTTGGATTAGAAGTATTTGTGAGTTCCCGCAAAGGGGTTGGAAGAGTGGTCATATTCTGGATGAATCTTCCACAAGAGGTGACCATCCTTAGAAAGCTTCTGACCTCAGCAATGGCCGTCGGGGCAGGCGCAGATTGGATATCCTTCACCTTGGTTGGGTCAGAGAACTAGTACCCAAACATGCTGATATCTTGCTTGAGGAACTCGCACTTTTCATGGTGGTGGGTCAAAACATTTTCTAGGAGCCTGCTGAGAATGGTTCTGAGATGACTCAAGTGTTCTTCCAAATTTGGGTAGTGTACCAAAATGTAATCACTGACAGTCAAGACACCCGGCAACCAAGCCAACACTTCCCAGATTATCTGAAAAACTTCTACTGCGCTGGAGATGCCAAAGTTCAGTCTCTTATAGTTGCGCAGCCCACCATGTGCCTAAATCGTCATGATGGGTAGTAAGGCAGGGTCAAGTAGTATTTGGTGGTACCTTGATCTCAGATCTATCTTCTAGAACCAATGAGAGCCGCCCAATTTGTTCATGATATCATCCACCATGGAGGTTAAGTGGTGTTTCCTCTTAATGGCGAGTATTGGGATACATATATAGAAGCAGATCCAGACTTCTTCAGGTTGCTTTGGCTTCTTTGCCATTAGGGACACCCATGGGGTGGGCCCATCGCCCTTCTTAATGATGTCAGTCTCCTCTTATTTTGCTCGACATTGGGGCAAAGGGGAAACACGACTCAGTGTCAGAGGGCAGGTGGATTAATCGAGAGGTTGACGTGAAGATTTACCATTTTCCGTTTTAGGCATCCAATGCCTTGAAAGAGGGGCGCATCTTCTTCCAACAGCACTTCCACTCATATTTTATGCAGGCTGAATGCAAAACTGACTAGGTGAAATTCTTCTGCTGTGTGGCAGCTGAGAAGGAAGCTGGCCCCTTGCTTTGCAGTGTAGATCTTGGCCCATACCATATGGCCCTGATGGCAGAAGTCTGTCATGAATACTCCTTTCTCAGTGGGGTGCCGTATACCTGGATCTGAGTTGATTTCAACTTTAGCGGGCGAGTCAGTGACTGATATAATTGTTGTAGTGTGAGGTTGATGGATGCCCCTGTGTCTATTAGGGCCGTCAGCGTATGCTTTTGATTTGGACTTGACACTTGGAGGGGATGGGGGGGGGGTGACATGGCTTGCTGCTTCTTTTATTTTACACTATGGAGGATATGAACAACTCCTTCCTGCTTGCTGTCGCCCATGTCACTGTTCTCCGGGGCCATTTGTGGAGTATCAACGGTGTTGACTCCTTTTCTCGGATGCTTCCTCAGGCTTGGGGTGGATCAGCATTTCTTGTAGAAGTGGCTGAATTTTCCATAAGGGAAGCATTTCTTTTTTTTTTTTATTTCCGAAATTCTTTATTGTATATAGAAAAATATAATTTTACATACAGGGACGAGGCTTATACATGAGTGGAAGAAGAAAGAAGAAAATAGGCTGAAGAGGAGAAAGGAGGAAATAGGGAAAGAAAGGGGGGGGGGAGCGGTAGTCCGTACTCTTGAGATCATTTGCCAGTTCGTAGTCTCATAGTCTCATAGTTCGTATTGCGTCCATTGGTGTTCCATGGCGTTTGTACGTCTCTGTGATCAATCATCTTGTGCCCCGCGCCGCCCCGGGGGGACAGTGGAGAGAGATATAGATAAAGTAGGAGATGTGCACGGTGTTCTGTTATCACAAACCTATTTCAGCAAGCGCCCTCAGATGTATCTTGTTCACGCCTACGGTGGCTTGTGTGATGACAGGTAGTGGTCTAAGGACCCCCACATGGTCGACTGCTTGTGCGTTTTCGGTGTGTGTTTTGCTGTGATGTTGTCCGCCCCCCTGAGGAACGTGACCCAGTTGAGCCACGCCTGTGGAGCCGCCTTTGATGTGTCCTTCCAGTTAGTTAGGACTATTTTGACTGCGGCTGTCAGCAGGAGATCTATGAGGTCCCGGTCCTCTGTCTTTGTGATTGCCTGGGACGTGAACCCTAGGGCCAGGCTTGTGAGGTCTGTTTGTATGTCTATGCCTGTGATCTCGTGGATAAGTGTTCTGATCATCCCCCAGAAGTCCTTGATTTTTGGGCATTTTAGTAGGAGGTGTTCTAAGTCTCCCCTTTCTTTATCACAGTTCCAGCACACGTCGCTGTCTCTAATGCCTACGGTGGCTAATCGGGCTGGTGTCCAGTATGCCTTGTGTATCAGCCAGAATTTTGTCTGGTTCAGCGTGGCCGTCACTTTTTTCCGACTAGTGGACCTCCATAGCTCTGCTTTAGCGTCCTCACTGAGTGCTTGACCTGCTGCCTCCCCCCAGAAGTTTATGACCTTGTCATTGAGTTTGGTGTGTTTGGGGCCTAGGATCTTGTAGAGGTGTGCTACCTGGTGTCCTAGCGTGTTCAGGCTGTTAGCCAGCTGTATTATCGAGGGTGTCTGGGTGTTGAGGTTCGCCTTCCTTATTGCGACTTTTATCTTCAGGAAGTTGTATAGTTCTACGCTGTTTAGGCTGTACTCTCCTTTCAGGGTGTCGAATGTTACGTCAGCGCCCTTGTTCTTAAGGTCCCTGGCTGTGGATATCCCTTGGCTATACCAATCGTGCATGTCTAGGACCTTACCCCTGTATTTTAGGGATGGGTTGTGCCAGATTGATTCAAAGGGCCCTCCTTTGATGCTCGTGTTTAGAAGTTTGTCAATTTTCAGCAGAGCTCGTTTTGTGTTTCTGAGTACCGGGTTGTCTTTGATTGCCGGGTGTTTGGTGGCCGTGAGGAGGGTGATGGGTTTCATACCTTTTAGCAACCCCTGTTCTAGTGTTAGCCATGCCGGTGTGTAGTCCTGTCTTGGGTCCAGCCAGTGCAGTCCCTGTCTAGCTAAGCACGCCTCGTGGAATCGTTTGAAGTTTGTTATGTTTAGCCCCCCCTGTTCCTTTGATAATCTGAGTTTTTGCATGCTTATTCTGGCCCTCTTCCCTCTCCATAGGAAATCGTTCAGTATCTTGTCTACCTTTTTGTGGAAGTCATCTGTGTTGGTTAGGGGTAGCATGGCTAGCATATAGTTCACCATTGGTGTGAGCATCATTTTTATTGTTTCTACCCTCCCCCACCATGTTGTGAACTTGGGTGACCACCCGTCTACTTTGGCCTTGATTTTCTGGATTATAACCTGTTCATTATGTTCTAGTGTCGTGCTCAGGTTCCTCTCAAAGAGAATGCCTAGATACTTAATAGGTTTATTTTGCCACGCTAGGCCTGACGTTCCTAGTACTGTACTTGTTGTGTGGATGTTTAGGGGCTTGCACTCTGATTTGTCCTTGTTGAGTTTGTACCCTGAGACCTGGGCGTACCTCTCAATTGTGTCTGTCAGTGCCTTGATAGATCTCTCAGGGTCTTCTGTCATTATTAAGACATCATCTGCATACGCCGCTAGCTTAAATTTTTCTCCTCCTATTGGCACCCCAGCTATATCTTCGTTCGTTCGTATCATTGTTAGGAGCGGTTCTATTGCCAATAGGAAGAGGCCAGGTGAGAGTGGACAGCCTTGTCGCGTACCTCTGCCCAGGTTTAGTATGTTTGAGGTGCCGCCGTTCACTACCACTCGCGCCTTGGGGCTGTTGTAAAGCGCCATCACCATCCTCCTGTAGTTGGGTCCTAGCCCGAATTTCCCCATGCAGTGATCTAGATAGGGCCATGAGACTCTGTCAAACACTTTTTCGGCGTCCAGGGCTATCATTACGGCAGCTTTACTACTCTGGGCCGAGTGGTTGATTATATGGCATAGTAGTCTGGTGTTGTCATGGGACATGCGGTTTTTGAGGTATCCTACCTGGGAGTTGTGTATGAGTTTAGGTAGGTAGGCGTTAAGTCTGTTGGCTAGTATCTTCGCGTATATCTTGCAGTCTACATTTATGAGTGAGATCGGCCTGAAGTTCTTCGCCTCTGTCGTGTCCTTCCCTTCCTTTGGTATGACTATTATATTTGCCTCAGCCATTGAAGGGGTCATGCGTCCTTTGTGGACGCACTCCTCAAATACCTGTTTCAAAGTGGGTTGGAGTGTGGTCAGGTATTGTTTATAGAACCCTGCTGTAAAACCGTCAGGCCCTGGTGCCTTGTTTTCTTTGAGGCTGGCCGTGGCTTTCCTTATCTCTTCCTCTGTGACTGTTAGCTCTAGGACGTCTCGTTCTCGGTCTGTTAGTGTGGGTGTGGCTATGCTGTTAAGGAGTTCCTCGCCCCCATCCTCTTTTAGCGCGTCGTCTCTTGTGTATAGACCCTCATAGAAGTCCCTGAATACCTCCAGGATGTCCTTATTAGCAGTCTGGGCCTTGTTGTGTTTGTCTTTGATTGCCCCAATTGTGTGCTGCTTTTGTTTCCCTTTCAGGTAGGTTGCTAGGTTTTTCCCCGCTTTGTTGGCAGTGCATAGGTTGACTGATTTGTATTTGTTGATCCAGGTCCCTGCTCTTTCGCTTAATATTCTGTTGAGCTCATACTTCAGTTTGGTTAGCTTTGTGAGTGTGTTGTTGTCTTCTAGGCTGGCTAAGTGGCTGTTCTCTAGTGTTTTGATCTCTTTCTCCAGGTCGGCTATTCTTTTGTTCCTTGCTTTGTTCATTTTCCCCTTTATTGTCATTACTATCCCCCGTATGGTCGCTTTAAGGGCGTCCCATAGTACCTCTCTGGGTGTTTCTGGTGTATCGTTGATTGTCAGATACTCTTTAATTGCTGTGTCTATCTCTGCCTTCGCTGATGTGTGTTGAAGAAGGCCGTCATCGAATCGCCACCTGCGTGTTGGCTTTTCGTTGTGTCTGCCTGATAGGGATAGGCTTATATGTGCGTGATCTGATATTGTTCTGGGTCCTATCTCTGTGTGGTCTATGAGGTGGGTGTGTGTTTCTGACATTAGTATATAGTCTATCCGACTGTAGGAGTTGTGGGGCTTGGAGTAGAATGTATATTCTCTGGCGTCCGGGTTGCTTAGGCGCCACGGGTCCTTAATCCTCAGTTTTGAGCACAGGTTTCTAAGGATGTTAGGGCTAGTAGTTGGGTAGCGTCTGCAGGGGTGCTTGTCAATTGCTGGGTCAAGGACTTGGTTAAAGTCTCCGGCGACGATCAATAGGTCTTCCATTGGTAGGTTGTGTAACTGGGCACCTATCCCCTCCCAAAATTGTTTATCCTCACTGTTAGGGCCGTATATGTTTGCGACATGGTAGGTCTCTCCTGCTCGCTTGAGACTGGTCACTAGTGTCCTGCCCTGGGTATCTGCTTGGTAGCTTGTAAGAGACAGGTTCGAGTTTTTGCTGATTAGTGTTATTACCCCATTCTTTTTGTTCTGGGCTGGCGATCCCACCACCTCCCCTATCCAGTTAGCTCTTAATCGCGGGATGTCTGCCTCTTCTAGTCTGGTCTCTTGGAGCACGTAGATGTCGCTTTTAAGTTTCCTTAGGTGTTCGAGCACCTTCCTTCTTTTTACAGGGCTATTCAGCCCCTTGACATTTAGGGAGACTATTTTGATATCTGACCCTATGCTATTCTGGCCGTTATGTGTCATTAATGCTGCTTTGTGTTCGCTGTGCTGGTGGGCTACCATTAGGCTCTTTTGCTCTCCTCGTCATGTGCCTATTCATGTCTTCGTGTTTCCTTTTGCTCCTACTTGGTGCGAGTGTGAAAGAGAAGTAAAAGATGCAAGAGTTGCAGAGAAATGAAAGATAGTCAGTAAGCCCATGTATAGAACCCCCCCTCCCCTTTTCCCCCCCTCCCCACTCCCCCATTCTCGCCTTCCCGCCCCCCTCCCTCCCTTACTTGCAAAAAGGGTGTGCGACGACAAAGTTCCTCTGCTCGCATCATCCCTGAGGTAGAGTTGGTTTCTTCTTTGGCTGTTGGTGTGTCTCTTTGCTCGGGTCTCTTTTATGCCCTTCAGTCTCTCTATTGCCGGGGAACTTCCTTGTCTTTACATTATGAGGTAGATATGCTGTTCTGTGTTCCCCTGCTGAAGCTTGACGTGTGTCTCTTACTCCGACTGTTCGTTCAGCGGCGACGCGCTCCTCTTTGCTGCCCCTGGGCTTTTGTTCTCCTCCATGTCCTCCACTGCTGGACCTTGCAGGTATCGTTTTAGAGCCTCTGGGCATTCAAAAAACATCGTCTTCCATTTGTCTGTTACCTTGAATTTTGTTGGGCTGACGAAGCTGAACGTGGCTCCCCTTCTCCGCAAGGTGTCTCTTTGTGCCAGGAAGCCTTTCCTTAACTCCACTGTCGGCTTTGAATAGTCCTGGGTCAATACTATCTTGTTGCCGGCCCACGTTAGATTCAGATTTTTCCTGGCGAAGGCGAATATGGCTTCCGTCTGATTTAGTCTCAGCGGGTTGCAGATTATCGCTCTTGGGCCTCTGCCTGTGGCTGGTTTCCCTGCTGGTACCCTGTATGCCTTTTGTACCTCGAAGCCTCTTTGGAAGGTGATACCTGTAAGTTGTGGGATCATCTCCTCCAGCATGGCGGCACAGGAGCCTGCCTTATCTTCAGCCCCTTCCGGCACTCCTAGTATTCTTACATTGCCCTTTCTTGCCCTGTCGTCCTTCTCCGCCAGCTGTTTTTGTACAGCATTTGTGGCTGTTCTCAGCTCTGCTATGGCCTTGGTGTGCCTACTTGTTTCATCTTCTACCGAGCTTATTCGGCTTTCTGCAGCTTCTATTCTCGTGTTTGTTTTGTGGAGGTCCGCTCTTATGGCCGCCATCTCGAGTTGCATGTTCTCCAGCTTGAGTTTTGTCTCTCTTCCCACCTCATTGCCTTCGTTCACTTTCCGCAGGATGGTCTCCAGAGTGACAGGCTCGCCTCTTGCTTTGGACGGGGACCCTTGGTTGTCAAATTTTGGTTTCTTCTGCTGCTCACTTGTTGGTTTCCCATCACTGCCCGCCATTGTTCTGATGCCCCTTCTTGACAGGATGTTGACCAGCCTCCCTCCTGCTTGTGCAACCTTTGGTGTGCTCGTTACTTTTGGAGTAGGCGGTTGGGCAGCTTGTCTGTATCTGCTCGGTTCCCTGATGTGTCTTGTTCTTGTTTTTGCCTTAGGTCCTGCCAGCGTGCAGGCTGCCCTGTTCACAGGGCCCTTGGCTCTTTTGCGTCTCTGCCTTCGTCGAGGCGATGTACAAGGAGCGCCCGTGGGCTGTTTTGGCGCAGTGGCGGAGTTTCGCACCACAGCTGAGAATTTTAGCACTCCCTTCGCTCTGTGCAATCTGTGCACTCTCTGTGTTGCATGTTTGCTGCCCGGGCTGTTTATGGCTGTTTATGGCTGTTTTAAGGCGGTGCTAGCTCTGCCCGTTCTGACTCCCTCTGCCTGTTGTCTCACAGGAGTGGCCGATTCAGCTAAAATTCAGCAAGCTCAGTGTCTCGTGCCTTTGCTGGGGTGCTGTCCCCTTTCTCTGACCCCTCTCTGCGTCTAGCGTGTGCTCGGGGTGTCATATATCGCGTCGTCCCCGTTGCTCTGCGCAGCTACCCTTGTTTCCCCCTTGTCCAGCGTCAGTGAATGAAAATATGCCACTTTTGCTGTTCGCACTAGTTCGCACTAGTTCCTTGCCCCTTCCGGTCCTGTCTGATAATCGACGCGCTGACTGGGCCCCTCTCCGTCTTGCACTCGCTAGGCTCTCGCCTTACGCTCTCAGCGCGCCTCTCCTCTCAGGCGGCGGTCTCGCTCCTCAGCCCTTCCAGCTCCTAGCGTCAGTTGCTTGCCGCACCTCTCTTCAGCATCCGATGGTCGCGCGTCTCCGTCTCCTTGTCCGCTGTCGCTTTCCTGCTGCCTTGTGCCTCCCCTTCCGCTTCCGGGTCACTCGGCCGCCTACCTTCCGTCTTCCGCTTAAAGTCGGGAAACACTTCCGGCAATGGCGCCTTGTAGCCACTTACTTCCGGTTCGCTTGATTTCGGTCCCCCGACGCTGGAGGCAGATTGGCTTCAGGAGAGGTTTGGGTCGCTTGCTTCCGCTCCTTTCCCTTTGTGCCACGATCTTCCTCTTCTTTTTATTGTTGCTGTGGATAGTCGTCCGCTTGGGCTCATCAGACTTGCCTTATTGTGGCTGGATCATGTTTTTTTTTTTTTTTTTTTTTAGCCTGTCCTGACAGGTCTCCAGGCGCCGCTGCCTTGTTTCAGAGGTGGGGGCTTCTTTCCTGTCTCTCGCTCCGTGGCTCCGTGGCCTTCCCCTTCTTGCCTCACACCGCCATCTTGCTTCTTTGCGCTGTTGTGGGTGCTCGGTGGGTTCAGGAGCTCATTCCTCTTCCTGTGGTTGCGCTCTTCACCTCTTGCTCATCTATCAGTTGCACCGATCTTTCCCACGCCTTGTGCTGTCTCTTTTGTTCTGCTCTGTCCTGTTTGGCTGGTTGTTTACCCCTCAGGGATGTGGAGCTGACGGACCTAGACGACCGTCTCCATTGCCGTCCAAGCCACGCGCCATAAGGGAAGCATTTCTATCTGAATGCTGGACAATCTCCAGTGCGCCCTGGCACCATGCCCTGGAGCAAGCAAAGAAAATGGTGCCTTTCGCCGGTTTTGTGGTAGTACAATACAGCAATTTTCAGGTTTCAAAGGCACATTAAGGCTCTAGGCCATGGTGCCACTGCACCCACAGTAGCTACACCCCTGGACAGTCAGAGGTAGACCTGGTTGGAGCTACAGCTTCTCTGAAAAGGGGGGCATAGTTACAGGAAAATGGCGCAGCGCAGTGCCACAAGCCATTTTGTTGCACCGAGCTGCATCATTAGTGTAATCACCTCTGCGCCAGCACAAAAACAAGTAGCATAGCACCAGCGGGGACACCCTCGCACCATGGTGCAAGGGTGCCTGTGTTGCAGGGATGTTGTTGTGCAGGAAAGGACACCTTCTTGCACAAAAAGATTCATCAAAGGCGTTTTGCTCCTTCTATGTGTGCTGCAGGACGCAGCACCCATAGCAAGAGCAGAAAATCTAAGAGATATAATGGAGCATATGTGATAGGGGATTGTGCCACCGGAACGTCACTTTTTTCACTTTCTGGTGGGGCAATGCCCTCCACCATATTTACAAAGCGGTGTTAAGCCGCTTTGCATGGCTTAACGTCGCTTTGTAAATATGATACACTCACGCAGGTATCTGCGTGAAAAGGGTGTGCAATGCGTGTTACTGTGGCCATTTCAATGCAACACCCATTGCTTTTTGACGCTGCCCCAGATTTACAAGAATGTGTAAATCTGAGGCAGCACCAAAAACTATAACACCTTGCAAAAACAGGTGTTAGATTGGCGCAACGAGCAGAAATACTTTTATTTCTCCTAGTTTTCGCGTTTTCTATGTGTGCTGCACGCAAAACGCCATTAATGGCTGTTTTTGTGCAGGAAGGTGAGCCTTCCTGCACATAAACAATCATTAAATAATGTTGATTTGCTACTTCTATGTATGCTGCAGAATGCAGCACACATAGAAGTTCCAAATCGCCATTATTGATTCTTTATGTGCGTAAAGAGCACCTTCCTACACATAAACAAACATCCCTTCAACACAGGCATCCTTGCACTATGGCACAGCTGTGTCTGTGTTGGCGCTAGGCAGCTATTTTTAGAGCCAGAGCAAGGGAAAACACAGGGATGCATCGCATTCTTGTAAATATGGCACATCCCTGCATTTTTGAAAATGGCACAGCACCACGCTGCGCCATTTCGATTCACATATGCTCCAAAAGTATTTCACCTGGTTGTGCCATTCTTACGCCTCCCCCGGGGAGGCGTACGTTTTTTGCGCTGCGTCAGATTTACAGATCTTTGTAAATCTGGCGCAGTGCCAAAAAGCATGTTACGTGGGAATGCAACCACGGCAACACCCATTAAACGCCCCTGTGCCGCAGAAAACTGCGTTGTAGAGGACCATATTTATAAGGCGCAACTAGCTACGCAAAGTGGCTTAGCGCCACCTCGTAAATATGGAGCAGGGCACCACCGGAGCATTACAAAACGTGACAGTCCGGAGGCGCAGTACCCTTGTAAATAATATGCCCCTATGTGAGCTCGGATTTAAACCCCCGCTGCACTTCAGAGGTGCACTCAGCATGGCCCTGATCTGTGCTTCCCGAGCGCTCGCGTTACTGTGCCTTTGATACTCGAGCTCTACAAGAGTGCATGGCGTGTTGTTGTTACCTGAGCTTCTTTTGGCGCTCTGACAGCATCACGTGAGGGGAGGCGGGGCGGCCTCGTTGCCTCTTCTCCTAGTGAACTCTACTCGGGGCGGCTGCTAGACTCAGCACGCAGCGGCGACTTCTGACGTCTGTGCGCTCCGCTGGCGTGGGTAGTGCCATCAGATCCCTTCTCCAGCTGGGAGCGATGCCTTCCACAATCTTCTCAAGCTCATGCAAGTTCTTAAGTAGACATCGAAAGAAAAAGTATTTCTGTAATATTGAACAATGCATCGAGAACCACAGCGGTGGTTTCAGAACAGCAATATGTAAACCGGTTCCGGTTGTAGGGCGCAGCTGGCTGTAGGAACAGGCGCGAGTTCCATTGCAGTCATTCACACTTATTCGCCTGCGCTACAGTAAGCTGTCTATCAACCCAAAAGATGGGGGGCGAACTTGGTTACGTTTTCTGCTCCAGTGCCATCATTCATCAAAGTCCCACTGGGGAGAGGATGTGGCCTACCGTCAGAGCTGCAGACTTTGGAACTGGGAAACCAGGTTCGAGTTTCGGTGTCGATTCGACATCCTGTGATTCTGGGCAAGCTAAACAAGCAAAAATGAACTGTAATGTAACTGGTGCTCGTGTAGAATTTGGGTAGAATTTGCGCTATATATAACTGCCCGAAAAATAATAATGAAAAATGGCACAGAACTCTTAGTGAAGGAATGACATATTCATAAAAGTAGTATACTCATTAGTAACTGATTCAAATTGTAATCTGTGATGCAATCCTCATAAAACAGCACGGCCGTTTCAAGGGCAGAATCCACGCTATGGAAATAACAGCATAAAATACACACCCAATAGATATACAAAAGCAGTGCACATAATGTGAAAAATTTAGCACTTCCAGTACATGCCTGGTTTTGAGAAAGTGACGACCTGCACCATGTGAGCAGTAATCACCCTAAGCACACCCAATTGTAAAATCTAAACTGCTCAAAATTAGAAATGAAAAGGCTATTTTTGGTCCCAAAGCAATTTTCTTTGTTGGTTTTCAAATACTAGAAATACCCCTCCAAAATGTAATGGCCCAACCCAAAAAATATAAATCATGACACTATGTTGCTAGAAAGCTGGCCCAAAATGTTGTGACTCTCTCCTAAAAAGACTTTAAAACTTGACTGACAAAGCAGCCATCTTGATTTGAAAATATATTCTATCCAGCTGTAAAAGGTATCAATCTGACCCCAAAATACGAACAATCTGGCCACAACTGTCATTCTGCACAACAAAATATGTCAATACGTCCAGAAAAAGATTTGTGTTTGGGCATTATGCTGGGTTATGCGCTCATTATTCAAACAAGAATTTGCAATGCAATCGGTCTCGCCTTTGGGACATATATATATTTAGCTATGCAGCACATTAGCCTGGGTGCTGAAACATCTACTGTTCTCTAACATGGAGGGAAAGTTACCACCAAACTGTGTGACACATCAGGTATGGGAACACATGGAAAGAAATATTGCCTTTCAGCGGGAAATGGTATAGTCCAAAGCTCTGCTTTTAATATAAAATCAGGGCCTTCGGTGGTCATATCACTGAAAATACAAGATTTGAAACAAATATTATTGTTTACCGTTGCTCATGGAAGACCATTTCTATGGACTGGAACCTAGAGAATGCTAAAGTAGTTCTGGTATTTTACTGACCTCTGCTGGTCGTTTTCTATCAGGACAGTTAAGTAGAGGCAGTTGAGCAGAAAAAAAGTCCCTAAGCGAAAGCAGACAAGTCCTAGGGCTGATCTCCAGAGGCCACCATCATACACATGTATACGTATAAAGTATATAAAGTATAAAGTATATACATGAGGTCTCGAATGCTACACCTAAAAACTGGAAAATCCTGCCCAAAAAATTGTTCACTCTGTTGCCTAAAATTAGTCACTGGTCTAAAAAAGATATATCCCTGGGTCAAAAAAGA
The DNA here is from genome assembly GCF_964261635.1 of Lissotriton helveticus. Lineage (NCBI taxonomy): Eukaryota > Metazoa > Chordata > Amphibia > Caudata > Salamandridae > Lissotriton > Lissotriton helveticus. The sequence goes on from NC_136061.1 coordinate 2,091,571,228, forward strand.
AGCACTAAAAAAGATACACAACCCTCACACTTAACTAAAATACCTGCCTCTCTTTCACAACCCCTTTTCCTCAATGAAATGATCCTTCTGAACTCCTGTCCTGTCGCCTCCTCTTCCATTTGTCCTGAGAGCCCTGGTTTCTCTTGTGCCAGTCATTGCTTGTCATGAATTCCCTCCTCTCCTTCTTGGAAGATTGATTCCTTCTACTCCCTGGTCCTAATGAGCAATAAGTGGCTCCTCATGGTACCTCCTTCTGTATTTTTATCTGGTGATATGTGTTTTCTCCAACACCTTCATCCTGACCTCGACAATGAATCCAGATGACATCTCACTACAAAGGTAGCCACACAACCTACATTTTCAATCTCATTAGATGTCTCCTTTTGCATCCCAAGAATAGCTTTACTATTACCAGGGCAAAAGGTAATGCCTGAATCCTTAGAAAATGGACATTTTGAGACCCCGGCTCTGACCGTATTGCTAAATTGGCTGCTTCTGTATGCATACTGGCTCCCCTGTACTGTTGTAAGTGTCAACCTAAAAGTACCTTGTATTAGAACCAGCCCAGACAGGAACCTTATACTACTGTTTAGTCATTTTTAGGTAATTCAATATAATAGCCGTCATCTTCTGAGTGGCCTTCAAAATCTCGCATGAAGTTTTCTATGGCTTCCTAGTCTTTAGTGCAAAAAAGTCAGGACATTACACTTTATTAAATCATTAATAACGCTTCCCAAACTACTTTCCCGACATTTTGTCCAGTTCCTCGCAGAGCTCAAACATGTGGTGGATGAAAAAAGACAGGTCTTCCCTTCCTGCTTCACTGTAGTGTCATCTCTCAGTGCACTGAAGGGCATTCTATCAAGTATTCCACGCAGTTTATCACATGTCTTTGCCAGGCCAGGCCCTATAGAAAACATTGCAGTCCTCAGCACTCTGCATCAAACAGTCTAAACCTCTTAGTAAGCTTTTATTTTGTCTGTTTGTGTGCAACGGTGGATGTAACCAATTGATCACTGGGTACTCAATATAATGAGCACTATCCCCGCTGGGGGTATGGGGCCTTCCTGGTTGCACTACTTTTCTAATGCTCACAAACTTCTTTATTGTTCACCATTATTTTGTTGTTTTACTTGGCCTGAACATTTTCATTATAAAAAAAAGTATCATTATCCCCCATTTTTTGATTTATTTTTTGAAGTTTTATTCATGATCATTGCAGTAAAAATAAAAACATGGTACATTCTGGACTTCATTCAAATCTCCATGTAGTTTGTTCAATACTATAATTCCCCAATAACCAATGCATCTCAGGCTTATTCCCAAAAAGCCCTTCTTCAGGGAAGGCTAACATTTATATCTGTTTAGTTAATGGTAAAAACTTAAATTAGTACCTTGTAACCATAGTGTCTCGTTCCTAGCTTCTTCTCTCTGGAACGCCCTCCCCCTGGACATAAGGTCGGCTTCGTTATACACTCACTTCAGATCCCTCCTTAAGACTCACCTATTTTGTTCTGCTTATAATTAGAATTGAAAATCCTTCTCCTTCTTCCGGTCCCCCTCACCCCTCTCTGTCCTCACCCTTGTTCCTGCCTTTTTCTCCCCCGCACTGCTTAGGTAGCGACCTTCTGTCCTTTTGCCTTAGCGCCAAGAAACCGTATGGTGTATGCTGCGCTTTATAAATGCCTTTCACATCACATCACAGTGTCTGTCTCACTCACACCTTGGTGGACAATGTAAGTGTTTATATCAAATAAAACAATTAAAATATTGCAACAAATGCAGCAGTCAGTGAACACTCGAAAGGTAGAGCAACCAGGGAAGACACATAGCCACACCATGGATAGTGCGCACTGCATTACCCAGAATAGAACCCTTGTGCCCACATTATGTGCTGCCTGTGACTCAGTCATGCTACTATCTCGTTCACAATAGCAGCTTTTATACCAATGATCTTCAACTTGTTACATGTCTGTATCAAATATTTTAATAAAGCTTTAGTGTATCACGTCCTTCCCTTTCCTCATTCGCTGGATGAAAGAACAATGCTGATATCAACTATAATGAAGCTGGTCATGGAGTGGTAACATTTTATAGTATATGTTGGCACTACTCTCATTCCTCCACCGCTTCATAATATCGTCACTTTCCAAAATGTTTTGACTCCACTGTGCAATGCTTACTTTTGCCTGCCAGTACACACCATTACCCCTCCCCGATCTATTCAGTTCAGGCTGTCCTGTCAAGTCTTCAAAACCCATTTTCAAAATGTTGTGCGCAGCCAAAAGGACTTGAGGGCCTTAATACGAAACTTGCTAAGGACTTGTGACAGATGGAGGCAGGGTTGGTAAATGTATGAAGTGATGAGTGTGAGATGGCCCCCTCTTTGCCATAGGCCTGAGAGAAAAGGTGGTCCTCTGGACGACAGGGCAAGAGGCAACACGAAGCCGGAAGGTGGCACAGCCTGAAAACACGTACTGTGATGGAGTGCTGCAAGTAAAAAAGAAAAAAGAACAATCATAAAAAGTGTGAGCAGTAGAAGGACACTGCACAAAACAAGGCAACAGTACATGGTCCATGCTCTAGCAGCAGGACAAACATATGAAGGGAAAGTGAAGCCAGCATGCACTTGCCAAATAGAAATGAGATTGGCAATTAAACCAACAAATGGTAAGCAATGGGTGGGATATAATCCCCATTAGGAAACAAAATGTCTTGCAAGCGACAGAGCATGTGCTGTCTCAGGCGAGACATAAAAACGGGGATTTGGGATGTAGTATTATTGCTGTAGTGGGAGGGTGTTCTACATCCACGCACTTTAACAACCAAAATTAAGTTCTGCAAAGTCTGTAATTGTGAATTGGACCCCATCCAATTAAATAACCAACTCTGGAAACGAACGACCTCCCAATTCAAGCTTTTGTTTCCAAACAATGTTAACGCTGAAATACTTTGTTACATTCCCTCTTATTACAGTGCTATCGTTTGGCTCACAGGAAAAAAGTTGTTTTTGGCATATTGTTGTTGTTGTAGATACTTTATTCGACAAATAATCATCATAAAAGTACAGACATACATACATACAAAAAATACATAAAAAGCAGTCTGTCCCAAAGTACTACAGCAAAATAGAATAGTTCTAAAACTTAAAAAAAAAAAGGCAATGATAATACTAACTAGTCAGTTCAGACGGGTTTGCTGAGTTACCTAGCATTCTGGAGCGAATTAACCAGGCACCCGCTAGGTATTTTGAGACCCCACAGACAATATACAATGAAACAGTATCACATGTCATAATACGCAGGGCTGATCTATGATCCTTCACGCCCATGGATTTACACACAGGTTTCAGCCATTTGTTCCTGACAAGGTTATAGGCAGAACATGCAAATAGGAAGTGGCCCAGAGATTCTTTCGGGCAACTGCAGCCTGGGCAGGTAAGATCTATCCCCTCCATACTTTTCCAACCTGCCATGAATTCTTTAACGGGCAAGGTACCATATCTGAATTTTAAAAACAAAGTCCTATCTCTAGGAATTTGGATAAAATCCAGAAAGGGCTCGGACAAACGCCGCACTTTGTGTTCTAAAAATGTAGTCGTTAGTGGGCCAAAGGTCGAATTGGTATGTACCTTGGAATCTACCCATTCCCAATATAACTTTTTTACTTCTAGTTTAGTGGGAGGGCATTGCGAGGTCCAAGACGCTCCCAATCCTATCGAATTTTTCCAAAAGTTTGAGGTTGTTAAGCCACTGTATTTTGTTATTTACATTTAGGGTAATTAACTCATCAAGGACTCGAGCATAGTCTTTTAATTCTTCTATCCTTCGGAGTCGCACCCAAAATAATAGGGGTCTGAGGTGGACCTTGTCAGCTATACATTTAATACCCATATCAAGAAATAATGGTAACAGAGGTGTTGACATGGGAAGTGATACCAGATCGCGAATAAACTTGTTCTCTATAACTGTGAGGGCTCTAGTGTTAACAGCGCCCCTCATAAACTGATAGGGTTGGAACAACAGGTCTACTGATTGAGTGGCGTTGGTTTTTTAGTATAACTCCAGAGACCCTTTTAAGATTAAGTATCATTTTGGATATATGTGGCCCCCAAGACATATTGTTGGATAATCTAACCCCCAAATAGTCAAATTCACTTACAACCTCAAGCGGAGACCCAAAGAGTGATATATGTACATTCCTTAACTTCCTGTTTGTCGAGAAGACCATTATCTTTGTCTTTGTGGTATTTATTGTTAGTCCCCGCTCACTGCAAAAGAGTGAGAAACGATCAAGCAGTTTCTGCAGACCCCGCGGGGTCTTGGACATCAAGAGGGTATCATCCGCAAAGAGGAGTGTAGGGGTCTTCTCGCCGGCAAGGACTGGCGCATCCACGGGGTCCTCCCTCAAATGGCCCACCACCCCATTTATAAAGAGGGAGAACAACGTCGGTGCCATCACACATCCCTGCCGCACTCCTCTATTGACTGGTACCCTCTCTGTCAATTGCCCTTGACTCCCCCAGCGTATCCTCGCAAAATTACCCTCATGAAGCTTAATAATAAATTGCAGAAGATAGTTGGGAAACCCCATTGCCAACAGAACTTCCCATAGTTTGGAGCAAGGAATGACATCGAATGCGGTTTTGAGGTCGATGAAAGCCAGAAACAAACTACCTTTGTTGATGGAAACTGACTTCCAATAGACCGCACAAAACCGGAACACCTGGTCTATTGCACCAACATTCTGTCTGAACCCTGCCTGGAAGTGTGTTAGTACCTCTTCTTCCATAAGCCAAGTCTCGATTCTATTTACAATGACCCTACCAACTACCTTTTGTATAGTGTCAATTAAACTAATTGGCCTATAGTTTGCGGGGTCCTCTCTTTTGCCTTTTTTATATATTGTGATTACCTCCGCCCCTTTCCAAGAGTCTGGAACTGGGAAACCCTGCTGGATCAAGTTCATTAAACTAGCTATAAAATTTGCCCAAACCAAAGGTTCGTGAACTAACAAATCTCCAGGCAAGCCGTCTGGTCCAGCAGCTTTGCCTGGCCGGATTTTAGAAATAGCATCTTTAACCTCTCTTGCTTCGAAAGGGACTAACTCCATTAGTAAATCTGGTCCTAGAGGGGATGCTATTGCTAAAGATGGGTGGGCTTGGGTCTCATCTTCACAATATAGCTTTAAAAAATGAGCATGCCATTGCTGCTCATTTATGTGATTTAAAATGGGATCAACTCCTCTTCTATCTAAAATGTTGATCAATTTCCAAAAGGAGACAGAATTCTTAGCCCATGCTGCTTTTTTAAGTTTCTGCCAGTGTTCTTCCTCCCAATTCTTTTTAGAGGATGCCAAGATTTTGCGATAATCCCTCCTGGCCAGTCTTACTGCTCTGGGGTCTTTTAACTTAATTGCCCGTGCAATTTCCTTTCTCCTTTCCCTGCAATCAGCAGTATACCAAGGATTTGTTTTTAATAAATGTTTCTCAGCAGAATGATCTAGCTTGGTGGTTTTATAAAACACCTTGCCTATTTTAGCTATAAGGTCATAATAATGGTTTAAAAATAGTGGCCCAAGGGTATTAAGATTAGCCAAATCCTTCTTTGTTGCCGACAAGGTAGAAGATTCCGCTATAACCAGCTCCCTAATGTACAAGAGAACCTCCTCCTCAAGCTTAATCGCCTCCCATCTCAATTTCCTATTACAGTTGGATGGGATAGCCTCCTTGGTAATTAATTTCGGACCTGGGGGCTCACTTTGTTCATTTAACCAGTTAATTATCATGCATAAAGGATTATGGTCACTATCTATGGACTGCTTGATCTCCATATCTATAAGGTTGGACCAGGAGTGGAGATCTAAAAAAATATAATCAATTCGCGATGGGGAGGCTATCTTGTTATATGTCATCGCCCCATTGCGATCAGAGATAGTCCGTCCATTCAGAGCTCGTAATTGGTGAGCCAAGGCTAGAGCATTCAGCTGTATAGCTCTGGGATACCATTTCCTGATAGGTGATAAATCCAAGGTGGGGATAGAGTACTTCCAATCCTCCGCGGTCCAACCCAAAATATCCTCATCGTCCAGGGGTTCGAAAGTACAATTAAAATCACCACCCACCAGGATTTTTGATCCCGGAGCTAGTTCTAGTAACTTGGAATCCAAAAGCTCTATTGTTGGAGAAATTTGACAGCCCTGCGATCCTCTAGCAGAAATGCAGAAAATATGTATTTTGGCCCCCATTGGGCTTTTCAGAAATATGTACAATAAGTCATCTGAGGAAACATTATACACATTGACGGCATAATTAAGATTAATTTTCACCCATATGTGTAGGCCACCAGATGGGCGGCCTTTCCCTGAGTGAACAGCCGGGACAAAGTAAGTGGAATACCCATTTTTATACTCAGGAGACAGACACCATGTTTCCTGAAACATGCATATATCGAATGGTTCAATAAAATTATTCCAGTCTGGGCTTTCAAGGTTTTTTTTGAGCCCTGCTATATTCCAGGAGAGGATATTTATAGGGGTGCCGCCTATATTCGGAACAGATAATAAACGGGAAGACGGAATTTCCATTTCAATACTGCTAAGATCACCATTTTCCGGGAGTATCTCAACAGACCTAGCGTTACCTACATTGACCACAGGACATTCTAACTTTTCCCCTAATGCTACCTTTTCAATTTCAATTGAAATTACGGGTTCAACTAACTCGTTTTCCAACCCAGAATTATAGGTTTTTAAATAAACTTGGGTCTCTCCTGTCCTGGAAACTACCGGACCTGGCGGATCTATCATATCCTTTAAAGCAAGTTCTACAGAGGAAGTGGATAAAAGTCAATCTATATTTTCCAGCCCACTATAACGGTTGAAACAGGGTATGGACGGAGGGTTGAATTGAGGACCTTGCCATACTCCATTAGGGTGCACTGGGCCGTACAATGGCCTACCTGATCTCCTCGGAACTACACTCCACCCTTCGTTTACGCCCCCATCCCACTGGCTCAAGGTGTTATGTTTATAGTTTCCAGACCATGACCCTCTTTGTTGGTTGGTATCATGGAAACGACTGCCCCATGTAGGGTGTGTTGGGTTCCTCCCAGTCCACTGGCTTGGATTGTACTCTTGCCAGGGATCCCCTTTTATTCCTCTTCCTGCATGATTAGAACCTCTCAGCCTACTCCACCTATTACCACCATGGTCAGGGACCATGTAGAAATAGGATACGGGTTTTGCTGAAATTGAAGAGGTAGCAATACATGGGGGTCCTGCAGTTATATGTTCCACCGGACATAAATCCTCAAAGGACACAACAACACAATCCCCCTGTATGGTTTTTTTATTCTCTCCCACCCAAGGTGCTCTTTCTACCATGAGCATTTTGCTATTAATATTTGGGGGTAGCGGATGATTTTGATCTAACCAGTGGCAAACTTTGTTCATGAGGGCCCAAAAGGATTCAGATGTTGAAGGGGCAAGCTCAGGAACACCAGTTAGCACTATTACATAGGGGGAAGCATCGGGTGGTAAATTAATATTGCGGCGAACCTTAGATTGTACTGTTTTGAGGATCGGGGGTTTAGGCACAGAAGATTGGGGTTTTTCGCTGCTCTGTGGTTTTTTTGGTGCGCTAGACGTTAAATTGGGTGTGTTACTAATACTACTCTTAGCAGTAGGTGTTTTGGAAGGCAGTGATTTTGAGATTACGGATCCCCCTACTGTCTGCTTTGGCACTAAAGGTTTAATACTGGATAGTACCGGGGTTTTTGTAACTGTGTTGACGGGGTTGTTAACATTGTTTTTCCCTTCTTCGTGTATGGCCTTTAGTTGTAATTCAATCCCCAATAGTCTAGATTCCAGAGGTGCAAATAGAGATTTAATAAGTTTTGCTAGGTCACTCATAAATATACCTTTTCTATCATCTAGGCCCTCTGCTGTCTCATCCAAGGAACTAGACTCTAAGAGGCTTGCAAGGCTGATGTTAGTGTCAGAGTTATCGGGAATACCCAATGGAAAGGGGTGAGATCCATGGGGACTCACTGTTCTATCAATACCCTGAACATGAATGGCTAAACTGTCGCAGCATACCTGGTTATCACTGATGTTGTTGGAGATCTCCATGTGACCACCCGCAACATCAGTACTTAATATGGTGACACCAGTACTCATACTAGATGGTTTAGAGTTTTTCGGGACGGCGCCCTCTCTTACACCCCTTAAGTATGTTGAGACATCCTGAACAGTAGCGCCTGCCTCGGGGATCTTAGTAGGAAGAGCTACTGGCAAGGGATTCAGGATGTGAGGAACAAGTAAAACATCCTGGTTGTTATTAGTATTGGGACAAGAAAGTAAAGGAACGGATGAGTTAGAGACCGAGTTGGAAAGATTTTTAGTAGGGGTACGTGCAGATGCAATAATTCCCAATGAGGACCTTCTCGCATTCGCGAGGTCCTGAGAAACCCTCCTTTCCATAAGGACGATGCCTTCGTCGATTAGTTGGTTGGTACGTACGATAAAGTTATCTAGAGAACCAGTGAGTTTCGATTTGCTACGGGTTTCCCGGGTGCACATTTCTAATAATGGATTATACCTAACTGGATACAAGAAAAACCTAAAACAAATATAACCGTATATAAAATTAAATACAACAGGGGTGAGAAAAGAGCTTACAATATTAGTACCCCCTTTTATGTCACTAGCAGAGCGCTAATAACACTGCCCAGAGGTGTGGCCCAGACCAGACTCTCCAGGCCTCGGAGGGCCACAGAGGGCCCGCCCTTTGCCCGGGCTTAGCCCCGGGTGCTCCCGCCCGCTACCGCGCAGCGGGAACCACCAACTCTGATATGGAGCTAGGGGCGTTACCGGCATGGAGAGCAGCCACAGGTGTGACAAGCAGGGACTCCTGGGATATTGAGTCCCTGCACTACTGCTCGCAGCCCTGCCGGAGCCTCAAGACGATGTTGCTCACTCAGTCCGCACAGCCCCGGAGACCTGGAAGGCGAAGCAGGACCCGCGGAGCGGGTCCGGCAAGACGTGGGTTTAAAAGCGTGGGTTTAAAAGTACAAGGAAATCCGGCTCCCAGCGGCAAAGGTTAGTCACGAAATGATTCCCAGGTCGCAGTTCCACCAACACAGCAATAAAGGGGCGGGGGCGTTACCGGCAGGGAGAGCAGCCACAGGTGTGACAAGCAGGGACTCCTGGGATATTGAGTCCCTGCACTACTGCTCGCAGCCCTGCCGGAGCCTCAAGACGATGTTGCTCACTCAGTCCGCACAGCCCCGGAGACCTGGAAGGCGAAGCGGGACCCGCGGAGCGGGTCCGGCAAGACGTGGGTTTAAAAGCGTGGGTTTAAAAGTACAAGGAAATCCAGCTCCCAGCGGCAAAGGTTAGTCACGAAATGATTCCCAGGTCGCAGTTCCACCAACACAGCAATAAAGGGGCGGGGGCGTTACCGGCAGGGAGAGCAGCCACAGGTGTGACAAGCAGGGACTCCTGGGATATTGAGTCCCTGCACTACTGCTCGCAGCCCTGCCGGAGCCTCAAGACGATGTTGCTCACTCAGTCCGCACAGCCCCGGAGACCTGTAAGGCGAAGCGGGACCCGCAGAGCGGGTCCGGCAAGACGTGGGTTTAAAAGCGTGGGTTTAAAAGTACAAGGAAATCCGGCTCCCAGCGGCAAAGGTTAGTCACAAAATGATTTGGCATATTAACAGTTCTCCTTCGTCTCCAATAAGCTTTTTTCAGCCACTATAAAGATGCCACTATGAAGATTTTGTGAGGGAAGGTATCAACGTTGCATCTCCAAAAGTAAATTTGATTTTTACATCTTAAAAATATTCAGGAAAATTCTCCCTTTCATACCTACCAACCTTCAAAAGACAATTCTTACTGCATTAGTCTTGTCCAAACTGGACTATTGCAATGCACTATACATTAATATGCAACAAAAGCTGTTGACTAAACTTCAAACGCTCCAATATGTGGCACCAAGCCTTGCGTTTGGACTTCTAAATATCAATCAGCAACCTTTGCAATGAAAAAACCTCACTGGTTACTTATAAAAAAAGAGAACTGCCTTTAAGGCTTTATGCATTGCCATAAAGGCACTGCACAATACGCAACCAGACTATATTATTCAAATTTTTCTTGGTACATTCTCACAAGACCTCTACGCTCTTTGTATTCAGAAACTGTTGTAGTTCCCAAATTCAGGAAATCTCACTATGGAGGCAAAAGGTTTGTTGTTTGTACAGCCAGGCTATGGCATTGTCTCCCTCTTAAGCAGAAAGAACTGACCAACCTCCTACATTTTAGGAAAGCCCTTAAAACATGGCTTTTTGATCAATAACTCACTTGTATCTACTTATGCTAGAGTTATCAGGTAACAACCACAGTCCCTACTGATTACCTCTAACAAGGCAACGCCAAGACACCACCGGGTGCATGAGTGCTCTATAAAACAAAAATAACATAACATGTGGCGAGCAAGGTCGTTCCCGCTATAGGAGTGAAGTGAAAGAACACGGATGCCACTCTACCTTGCTTGCTGATTAATCGTCAAAACTGCTCATGAAATAACATAGAGGACATTACTGACTCTGAACTAGTTGACTACCAACCATGTTAACTTGGCAAAGGAGGATAGACCAATATCCCACACTTTATATGAAATATCAGATACAATCACATATCACCGGATTTTAGAAGGAGAAACAGTATAAGTGAAAGAAAACCGTTAAGATTTCCAGACAATGTGTTTTCTACTCTGAAGAAGTCCAAGAGGACGAAACGCATTGGCTATGCTCTTTTTATCTTGTTGAAAAAAAGAAATCATCAATAAAGAATTTGAAGGAACAACTCTGCTGAATTGCCATTCTTGGTTTTGAAATGAGAATTACAAATGTTTATATTAGATCAACCACTTTTGTAAAACTTTGACCGGAATTAAGTGTGCTGGACCATTGTGCTGTTTATGGAAATTTGAGATATTACGTATTTTAGGAGATTTAGGGGTATTGGATCTCCGGTCCCGAGTACCTTGCATATTTAGATAGAAATTACTTCACTAAGGATAGGTGCAATTTTTCTTTGCCTCAATCCCCGTTCTATTTGTATTATAACGAGCACAGTACACATACCTGGTGAAAAAAACTGAAAGAGCAGAATGTTTGTCCAGGGTTGCTATAGAAAACAGAAATCAAAATGATGATGATTGGGAAAAGTGTGTAGTAGCTAATACATGATGTTACTACCTGGATAAAATGTGCCATTACTGAAAAGGAGTGGATGACAGCAAGAGGTGACAGTGAAACATAAAAAAAGAGTGACATGTGGGCTCAAAAGAAGGCCAAGATAACGCACAGGAAGCTCAAATGTTTTAGAGTGTTGCCAGTGAAATAACGTTGACATAACAAAGAAAATAGTACTGCTTTGAAAGAAATTACTGACAATATTGTTGAAGACGCTTACAGAATACATCTGGGCCTTGCCAGTACCGTACCAAAAATGTAGTTTAGAATGAATATTAGTGCCCCAGAGTGGGTGGAGAGATCAGTTTATATATTCGCAGCTGTCTGTTTTTTGTGATATCTGACAAAAATTGTAAGAACAGGGTCATTAAATCGAATGTCTTCAATATTCCAGAATGATACTAGAAAAGGTTAACCCTTTATTTAAGCAAACGATATGTTACTGGTCACGCAGCTCAATCTAATTATTTGTATAGCTTATTTTTCCAAATGGATAAGCTTCCCGTTATTTAACTTGCCTACTATGGAAAATAAATTGGAAGGTCTGAAAGAAAATCATGATAAAGAGGGGTTACTGTTTAACTACAGACAACAGTGTTTAATTTGAGTCGCCCAACATGGCTAAATTTCTTGGGTAAAGTGGTAAAACCAATAAAAATGTCATTCTACTGCCATTATGACAATGGGTTACTGGAAAGAATCCATACATTTGTATGCAAATGTGTTTAAACACATACAGATTCTAGGTTAAACGGGGAGAATTGTTTTCAGTGAGATGCACTGCTTGTCAGATGCATGTAAAGACCCATGAGGCCATCTTTGAAGAATCAGGCCACATCCCACTAGGACCACACTGATGTCCTCATTCTTTGTGGTATTTACAAAGTAATTACGCGCTCACTGGACCAACAGAGCTAGCCGGAGTTGCACACTTCATTTGCCATTTTTATGGCAGCTGCACGACCCAAAGTGGGACTGGACCGCTCATTACCAGTTTTAGTGTCTTTCCCAGGACCGGACACAAAGGATAATTCAGAGACAGGTAGGTAATCAGAAACTTTGTCATCAAGTTAAACTACAATGAACTATATCTGGTACTGCCTCATCTCTATCCATGCTTCGAGTTACTGGTGGTGTGGTGAAGGCTGGTCTTAGAGCTACTCTACTAATTTCAGGCCTTCTTGGTGGGAAAGTGTGTACTCCCTTATTAGAACACACTTGGATAAGGACAATGGCATGCGCTACAAGGCCATACAAGTGGCGCTATATAAATGTCAAGAATCAATAATAATAACAGGCCTTTACCATGTGCTTTAGCTGCACACCACAAGAACCATTGCTTCTTGTGCCGGGTGGACATTTTGTGAAATATTTGTCAACTATTCATTAGGAGAAGCTACCTCATGGGTAAAAAATGGAGGAGTTCTGCCCCATTCTTTTGGTTGCTGCTCCAAAGAATACAAATCAATCAATCAGAAGATTCGTAAAGCGCACTACTCACCCGTGAGGGTCTCAAGGCGCTGGAGGTGGGGGGAATGCTGCTACTGCTCGAATAGCCAGGTCTTGAGGAGTCTTCTGAAGGGTAGCGGGTCCTGGGTCTGCCGTAGTGCAGACCCTACGGAAGACCCACGTGGTGGCCAAGGTTGCGGGACTTTGAAATGTACTTGATGAAGCATTGGTTGTTTTATTTGGTAAAATGGATGCTCCAAGGACAGTTCTTTTTGCAAGCAGCAAGGTAATCAAAAACCATTGATAATTGCTCGCCACGTATTAAGGCGTTTGCCAATATATGTAATTTTCATAACGTACATGATGAATGAATGTGTGCCCAAATTAACATGGTATGCCTCCCAGCAAATGAGTTGCAGAAGAAAGGTCGTGGGTGGTTGGTGAGCCATGGGTGGCTTAGTGCGTGTGCGTCAAACGGCATGGCTATGTTTCTAGGTATTTACACCTGCGCCGGCAGCGAAAGTGCGGAAGGGCACAGTACCGACAAGTAGTGCACATGGAATACAAAGGATTCGGAACTAGATAGTTTGAAAATGAAGGGTGATTGCCTGCGAGGAACAAAGATTTGGAAGAGAGGACACAAATAAGTGCTAGCGGCGTGGCAGTGGGAGTCGACTTTCTAATTAAAATACATGCCCTGCGGTAAATACCGAAGAGGAGGGAGGGCGGCGTGACACGCAGTTTTGCAAGCATGTGTAAAGAAGAGAAAAGGCGGGAAGAGTGACATGCATGGAAGGAAGGCGGTGTTTTGTTAATCAGTGGAGATGTGAAAAGGAGAGCTTGTTAACATCGAAATTAGGACAATACCAAACAAGCTGAGGACAGGTTTGAGTTCTCCCTCTCACGTTTATTTCGGAAGCCTTCTGAGAGAGAATTTAAAGGGAACACTTGAAAGAAGTTGAGGCCCATGAATGAATAGCCAGATGGATATAATGGGTCAGGTGTAAATCTTTTTCAGATTCCTCACTTTAGAAGGTTCTTTTAAAATGTTATTCACAGGGCAAATTGCATGTGAGGAAGTAAGGTCCAGCAGTGCCGGACTGACCAGTCTACACCCCTGGCATTTCTGCAGTTGGTACAGACTAGGGGGCTGCTTTGAGAGAGGAGAGCGGTGCTATGACCCTAGCACGCCCCAGGGCCTTTATCTAGCCACAGCCTCGCGCAGTGGGGCCTGATCGAACATTTTTGCCAAAGCTTATCTTAGTTTCAAATCCGAGACTGAGGTCCAACTATTCTAGGGTTTAGTTAATGCGAAACATGTCAATAAAATTGACACTAAATAGTGAATTGCATTTATCATTGTTTGGTAGAAATTAGAAGGTAAGTCGAAACAAGATACAGAGATAGCCATTGGTTTTCAGTATTATACTTAAGGAAGATGTCGAGCAAAAGTGTGTACCAAATAAGAAAAAGTCCCACTTATCGGAGAGATGTTGACTTTGGTTCACAATACTTAGCACCACGGACCTATTGATAGCTTAACATAGAATACAATTACCTTGAAGATTCATGCCAGTAAAAGCATTCATAACTTAATGTTTCATAGAATTTAAGAGGTTTCAGTTTGTGCTGAGCTCCGATATGGAACTATTCTGATTGGGGAAGCAGTGCCTAAACTGAGAAGTGCCAAAAGTTTGCTGTACTTCCAAGATGACAACCCAGCTATAGGCCCCAATAAATATTTTCAGGAAAGCAGATTAGGGCATGTGTTTTGTAAACTTGTGCAATAGGGGATTTACATAGGAACAAATATAAATGCAAATTTGCCATTCCCACGTTGAGCAGCATAGGTCATGAGATTGGAAAGTAGGGCATTGTTTGAAATGTAAACAAGTTCGACATCAAAGATAGATCACTAGACCTAGAACTAAAGATAATTTAAAATCATTCCTAGCTTTGGTAGAATCCTGTGCAAAGGATGTTCCGCGTGTGCAGCCCTATTTTTCTAATGCACAATGTATAAAGAACACCACTGAGTTCCATTGGGGCAGAAAGTGTAAAACCACTTTTGAGTCTGTGTAAAGGTGATTATGTAAAGCATCTCAGCTGAAGTGATTTCACCTGTATTCAAGAATTCATTTGCAAGAGCACGGCTGCCAAGGTTTGGTAGCCATGCTCTTGTGAATCGCAGCTGAACGAGTAAGAATCATAAGCGTCCCATCCAGTTCCTTGACAACCTGCAATGGAAAAGTACTCGTTCATTAGGAGGAAGGCCTACAATGTCTATTGGACATTACTCAGTACTGGCAATGTGATAGGGGTACCAACGATTGTCTGTGGAATAATCACAAGTCTTTGGCCACATTCCTCATAATTGGGGAAATGTTACTAGAGTTGTCACATATTCTCCTGGTTGACAATGAAACTGCAAGATTACATCTACTGTGTTGAGTTTGACATACAAATTGTGACTGCTGACTTTCTGTCGAAGATTCCCTTACGACGCATGAAAACAAAGATGAGAAGAGGTTGGATTGCATGATTATGGCAGTATCCAAATCGCAAGCGATGTCTATGAACCAAGGAAGAATGAAGGGTAGAAAATGGAGAGGGATAACATTTTCAGGGGAACAGGATGTATAGTGGCGATGGATGGCTGCACAGGCCCATCCTATCGAATGAAGATCTCCCATTTTAGGGAGCTGTTTCTGAATTGAGTGGCTGGTGCTTTTTAGGTGGTGGGGGAAGCTGACGTGGTACCTCTGAAAGGGAAGAGTGGAGCACAGTGTGACATTATTGTTAGATGGGCATATGATGATCAAAGGGAAGAGTGTCAATAGATTTTGGTGTTGAATACGATTACCAATTTTGCAGTCACGGAGAAACTGAATTGTGTGTGAAAATATGTACTGTTATTGACGTGTTGCTTTGCAAGGCAAAATGTTGATGCTAACATTAGTGGGTCCTATACGTGGTGGGACAGTAAACCCCAAAGTTGTGATTACGTTCAAAGATTGCTTTATAATTCCTTTAGAGAAAATGCAACCGTTCTTGACAAGTTTTAACGCTACACAAAAGCTGATGCCTCTGTGCCGCCCAAGTGATAATGTTTGATGGAGAGGATGAACGGGTGATCATGGTCACTCTGCAGCGAGAGGAGGAAGGACAGTTTGCTGGATAATCCAAGAGAAACAAAATGTGAATCACTTTTAGTACCACAAGCAGCGAAGCCACTGGGGCGTCATCTTTTGGATTATTAAATAGTTTAGTTCCATATTCTGGGGATTCCAGGGTGGTGGATATGGAAGCCAAAGAAGGTGGAGCAGACTTCTGGAGCAGATTTAGAAACCACTTTAGTCGGCAATAGAAAATAGCCATAAAAGCATACGAATTATACATTATCATGCAAATTCACAAACCATCATTAACATTAAAAACTCATAAAATTACACTTTTTACAGAATAACAGCGATCACAATAAATCTGAATCTCATACTGCACAATAAATTGCTTAAAAACGTAAATGGGAGATTATTAATAAAATCAATCCACTAATATTGTCCTCCGAAGGGATACTGCAGCTTGGAGAAACATATCAACACAACAGCAAGTTTCGTCATCAATCAAAGTTTGTAAGAAATGAGCCTGCATCCAAGATAGTATCTTTCCGAGTCTCATAAAGGGCACCAGAAATCTTTTTGTGTACAACACATACTAACCACAAGAAAAGAGAAAATGCATCATAGGTTGCTTAGACTTGTTATTACATGGGCATATCCTCGAATCAAGCTCATGCAGACGTCCTAGAAGGAAACATAAAGAATATGTTACTGTACCTGCCCTGAAGACTTCTGGAGCATTAAAGTAGAGGATGATGGGAACATAATATTATCACAAGCAATTCATGATCACGAGACAAAGTGCATCTCCCAAAGATGGTTGTGCATCAGGCACTGAATGGTGTCAAAGTAGCCAAGATAGCAGTGATGTTATTATCAGCGCATAGGTTGAGAGAGTTATTGATGATTTATAAAGGTAGATGATGTTATGGGGTAGAATTTGAGTAGTGCTGCTGTGCATGAGGGTGGCGCCAGCGTACTTGAAAGAGAACCGCGACTGGCGGTGATGTAGAGCCAGAGGGGGAATGGATGAGGACAGCAATGGACGAGGACGTCAGAATAAATCTCTATGGGGAAATTCGAGGATGGAGATGAGGGAGTCTGGGAGAAGAAAAGGTGCCACTAAGGTGGAGAGTGAGAGGTGGAGAGTGAAGAGTCTGTTGAGAGAGCTGCACTGAAGAGGGTTGTTGGTTCAAGTAAAAACAAATGGCAAGAAGAAGGACAGGAAGAAAGTCATTCCCAGTACCGGCTCTGCAGCTTTGGGAAATATGTGCAGAAGTATCTTGATACTTGGGGAAATAGTCACATTTCAAGGCTTTGTGAGATGTGAAACATCTGCTCTACTTCAGAGGATGACCCGCCCTGTCACACTTGCAGCTTCCCCGCCTCATTTAGAGATGGGTAAAGGTTTGTGTCCCAGCTAGATCTGTCATGTCTGACGTGTTGGTGTTAAGAATCGGTCATGTTCATTTATTTGTGCTTTGTTGGGTAGGTGGTCAGCAGCAGGGTTGTGTTTCCTTCGTTCTTTTGTCGTTTAAGAAGTGCATTTGTGAGACTATCGTTCTTTGTATATTAATTGATCAGAATATTCTGGTGATGGTATGCATAGGGAAGGGTGTAAAGAAAGTAATCGTGCATTTTACTTCCTTATTTTACTTGACTAACCAATTTGTCGAGCCTCTACGTGGTAGTTCCTGTCTGGATGAGCTCTTCAGGTGGTGAAGAACTGCCTGGTCCACCGCGACTCCGCGAGCGGAACTAAAACAGAGTGACCACATTACATAACCTCTAATACCCATCAATGGCTGCCGGCCACCGGTCACATACAGGTTTCAAAATACAGTGTCTAGTCATTAAAGCTGTGCAGGGCCATGCGTCAGATTATCTTTCAAATCTAGTGGCCGGCCCACCATGAACCACTGAGCAGACACTTGCAGTGAGCCACCCGGGCCATACTATCCAGTCGGCACCACAGTAAGATGCTAACGCTTTGGTGGGAGGCTAAGTAAAGATGCACTTCTGCGGCCTAGTAACCTCTAATCTTTAAACTTTGTTCACTGTCCCCCCAGTCTCTCGCTGCCAGCCTCTCCCCTGCCCATACTTCAGTGCTCTGGTGAAGCTGGAGGCTGTCGTGTCCGGTTGCCTCAGCCAGGCAATGAATCACACAGGAGACCAGGTATGAAGTTACAGATCTTTATTAGCATGCATGCTCAGGGGGGGCACCTCGCGTCCGTCCTCCTCGTCGTCCTGGCTCTTAATCCCCCTTCCTGTCCGTCCACAGGAAGTCGTGTCCAGTGACCTGCTGGACGCTGCCCTGTGACCCACAGGGTCCTAGTGCCCCGTGTCGGTGGTCAGGTCACCACATCTCCCCCTTTGTTCCAAACAGAGTGTCCTTGTGCCCCATGTGCAAGTCCTGGGCACAGTGCCTCATTACGAGGCGATGATAGACCGATGGTGATAGACCGATGGTGATGGAGAGAGAGAAAGGGAGAGAGAGAGAGAGAGAGAGAGAGAGAGAGAAAGAAAGTCTCTACATTTCTTCTAGTAGTCTTATTGTCTTCTTGCACTCCCTTTTTGGTCGTTGTTCTCTGCTCTGTTCTTGTCCTCCGTTTTCCTCTTTTGGTGGTGTTGCCTCTCTTGTTGTCACTTGTTCTCGGTCTTCTGTTGTTGTTGCGCATTCTTCCTTTTCCACTTTGAATTCCTTGAAGTGGGAACTGTTTCTTGTTATCCTTCTGTTGTCCGAAGCTGCAGTCACCATTGACCCTTTTACGTCAGTCACAACCAGCGGGTCTCTTGAGAATGGGCTGTCCGACTTTCTTTGTTGTTTCTGTCGCACTACCACCAGGTCCCCTTCAGTCAGCTGGTGTTCAGTTGCATTTCTTCTTTTGTCAGCATATTCTTTCATTCTCTTTTTCGCTTGGTGATCTTTGTCTGCAATGACACTTCTTGTCGTACTTTCCGTTGCATCTACCTGGGGTAGCCTTGTTTTGCTCGATCTCCCTAGCACCAGCTCTGCTGGGCACCTGCCGGTGGAGCTGTGAGGGGTATTCCTGTAGTCTCTGAGCACCTGACAAAGCGCTTGACCAATTGATATCTGCGTTAATTTTGCCCTCATTATGGCTTTCTTGATCGTCCCCATAAATCGTTCTGCCATTCCATTGGCCTGTGGCCACAAAGGAGTTATTTTCCGATGCTTTATCCCCAGATATTCCAGGAATCTACGGAATTCCTCTCCCGAGAAGGGAGGACCATTGTCTGTTTTCAGTGTCTGCGGGGAACCCCAGGCGGCAAATATGTCGTCCAACACTGGTAGTGTGGCACTTGCCGACGTCGACAATACTTCTCTCACTATGGGGAATCTTGAAAATTCGTCGATGACCACTAGTAGGTACTTTCCATTCTCCAGTGGCCCATAGAAGTCTGTTGCAAGCTCTGTCCATACTGCAGGTGGCAGTTCCGACATTTTTAGGGGTGTCTGTTTGGCAGGAGGTCCTGTTACTTGACAGGTGTGACAGTGCGATATCTCTTCCTCCACCATGTTGTCCAATCCCGGGAACCACACTTCTTCTCTCAACATCTTCTTTGTCGCTACGATGCCTCGATGTGACTCGTGTGCTAGTTCCACTGTTCTCTTTCTTAGTCGACGTGGTATTACTATTCTTGAACCCCTCATCAGGATTCCTTTTTCCGTTTCAGACAGTTCTTCGCTTATCTTTTTGAATGCCAGTAGCTCCTCTTTATTAACTCCTTCTTCTGTGATGGTGTTGCTGTTGATGTGTCTCCACCTCTGCTGCCGTACCACCACTCCGATGGCCCTCATTGTCAGGTCACCTTTTGTTTCTCGCTCTAGTTCTTCATTTGTTATTGATGCCGGAGTGGTCTGTCTCACAATGAAGTTGAGATATTCTTCTGCCATTGTGGGGTCACCTTTTTTGTAGGGAAGCGGATGCCGTGACATGTAGTCCGCTGGATTTTGATCTTTCCCTGGTTTGTGGACAATCGTGAAGTTGTAGTCCATCAACCTGATTCCCCCACCGTTCAATTCTTGGTGGTATCTTTGCCTTTGGATTTCCATATATTGTTACTAGGGCTTGGTGATCTGTTATTATCGTGAACGGTTTTCCGTATATGAACATGTGGTAGTGCTCACAAGCCCACACTACCGCCAAGCTCTCTTTTTCCGGTTGAGAGTATGCCCTCTCAATGTCCGATAGGCTCTTGCTTCCGTAGGCCACTATCTGTCGAGGTGAGTCTTTTCCTGGCTTGTGTTGTGCCAATATCGCGCCCAGACCTACCGGGCTGGCATCCACTGTTAGTTCGGTGCATAGTCTCGGGTCGAAATAGGCCAGGTGGTCAACTGCCGTTACTGATGCCCTTATCTCTTCGAACGCCCGTTGACACTCTGCGGTCCACTCGAAAGTTTGGCCCTGCTTCGTCAATTCTCTCAGCGGCGTGCTCACTGTCGCGAAGTCCTTTATGTATCTTGCACAGTAGCTGGCAAGGCCGAGGAATGAGCGCACGTCAGCAACATCTTTTGGTTCTTTTGTTTTTTCAAGGGTGGCTATTTTGCCACTATCTAGTCTCATTCCTTTCTTCGAGAAGATGTGTCCGAAGAAGACTAGTTCTTCTCTGCCCAGCTCGCATTTCTTCTCATTCACTGTTAGGCCTACCTCTACTAGCTGTGAACACACTTCTCTCAGAGCCTTGTCATGTTCGTCATCACATTTGCCAAACACCAGGATATCGTCACTATAGTTCAGACTGTTTTTGATCGGTCTGATGATCTGCCTAATTGTTTCCTGGAAGATCTCTGCTGCTGACGATATCCCGAAACTTAACCTCTTGTAGCGAAATAATCCGAGGTGTGTTGAGAAGGTCGTGATGTATCTGGACTGCTGGTCTAGCTCCAGTTGGTGGTATCCTTTGCATAGGTCGAGCTTGGAAAATTTCCTCATGCCGGTCAGGCAACTTATCATGTCATCTAGATGCGGCCCTGGGTGTCGTTCTCGTTCGATTGCTGTGTTGGGTACTCTCATGTCCACACATATTCTTATTTGGGCGGCGTCCTTTTTTGGTACCGCTACTACTGGGGACACCCATGGCGTTGGCCCCTCTGCTGGCTCGCTGATGTCCTGGTCCAGTAGTGCCTTTATTTCTTCTTCTACCTGAGGTTGTAGATGAATGGGCACCCTTCGGTGATGCTGGGCCACCGGCCGGACCGACTCATTTATGTGTAGCGTTATTTGCCTTCCTTTCAGCTTTCCAAGTCCGTTTGTCAGTGCTGGGTACTCTTGTAGGATGTTCTCTCTGTCCGACATGTGATACATCATCTTTAGTAGGCCCATGATCTTTGCTGTTACGTTGCTCAGTAGACATGGTGCGGGAATGTCCCCTCGTAGCACATGTATTTCTTCAGTGATAGTCTTGCCCTTGTGTGTCATGGTGTCCGTGAATTTTCCCATGTTCGTCACTGGATTCTGTGCACCCCAGGTGAATACTTTGACATGTGACGGTCTAAGTTGTGGTTTCTTCTTCATCTTATCATATTCCGTGGCACACATGATGTTGCACGTGGCCCCGCTGTCCAGCACAAACTCTGTTTGATGGGGTCCCACGTCGATCGTCACCCAATCCGTCTTTTTTATTGACTTCCTGTCCACCAGTCTGATGTGCTCCTCTTCGTGCCCTTCTTCCATGGACATGAGGTAGAGGCGTTCCACCTTTCCGGCTGCTCTCTCCTCTTCTTCCTCATCTCCCGACTCTGCTGACGAGCTCCTTGCGGTCGCTTCCATGTGCCGTACATGCCTGTTTGTTGTCGCTCTTTGTTTTCCTCGTTCATTTTTTAAGTGTGCCCCTTGGCACATGGTGGCAAAATGGCCGTTTTTGTTGCATTTTCTGCATGTCTGCCCGAATGCCGGGCATGCTCCTCGGTGCCGAAAGTCCAGACCGCACCTGTAGCATTGAGAACCTTCTTTCCTTGTACCTTGCTCCTTCGATTCTTTCTTCCAGGTGCCCGGCTTGCGGGTATCTGTCATTCGGTGTATCTGTTCTCCTTTTCGGTCCATCTGCCTGGCTTGCACCATTGCCCTAGCTTCCGCTCTTGCTAAGTCTAGAATTTTTTCTACGCTTGTCGGTTCTTTGAGTAGCCTTGTGCGAAATTCTGTGTCGCGACAGCCTTCTATCAATCTTAGGCGAAGGGCCTGTTCATTGTCAAATTCACAATGAGCCACTAACTTTCTTAGTCTTGTTGCGAAGTCATCCATTGACTCATCCAGCTGTTGAAATGCCATGTTGAAATTGTATCTTTCAAAATCAACGTTCCTTTGAGGGTCAAACTTGGTCGTGAGACATTTGATCAATTTGTCATATGTCTTTATTTCGCTCGGGGGCAGTGTTATGAGGAGGTCCTCCACGTCATCCCCCGCTAGGTTTAGGAATAGTCCTAGTTTCTTTCCGTCCACTACGTCGGTTGCTTCCACGTAGCGCTCGAATTTCACGATCCACTTCTCCCATCGTATTCCCACTTGTGGTTCCGATACACTGAACGGTAGTGGTGTGCGATACTGCGCACTCTGCTTTGTTTCTGGCATTTCTTCTTTCGGTGTTTTTTTTGTTTTGTTTTTTTTTTGTTTTTGTTGCCTTTGTACTTCTATTTGTATTCTTGCCTTTCACCTGGCTGCCCTTGCCCTTTTTCCCCTTCCTGGGCTTTCTTTTGTCCTTTTCTTAACTCGCCCCGTCTTTTTACTTTCTTTGTGGATCACTTCGTCCCTTATTTCGGCACTTTTCTTCTTCGTTGTGCCTGTATTCTACTTTATGCCTGGTTCCAAGATGGCCGCCCGTTTTTTGGCTCTTCCGATTGGTCCGGCCGCCTGACTGTAAAATGGCCGCCAAGTCTCGCGATCTTTCGCGCTCAAACCTCCTTTGCCTGTCCCTAAAATGGCCGCTCCGCTTTGCTGCTTTCCGATTGGCCCAGACCGCCTGACCCCAAGATGGCCGCCGAGACTCTCGCGAGAGCTCGCGCCAATTTCACTCCTTCGCGCGCTTCTCATTCAGCGCTTACCCGATCAGGCGGGGGGGGCTCAGATGGCGGTCTTTTCGTCGGTCCGCCGCCAGTCGGGTGGGCTCCCGCTTCAACGAGATGCTTCTCTTCCCTCTGTGTCGGCGATGCAGGGTGGGCTCCTGTTTTCAGTCGTTCACTTGTTCTCGGAATGCACACGCGTGGGATCATCCGCCTCGTCGCCAGTTGTCGTGTCCGGTTGCCTCAGCCAGGCAATGAATCACACAGGAGACCAGGTATGAAGTTACAGATCTTTATTAGCATGCATGCTCAGGGGGGGCACCTCGCGTCCGTCCTCCTCGTCGTCCTGGCTCTTAATCCCCCTTCCTGTCCGTCCACAGGAAGTCGTGTCCAGTGACCTGCTGGACGCTGCCCTGTGACCCACAGGGTCCTAGTGCCCCGTGTCGGTGGTCAGGTCACCACAGAGGCTCTAGACAAAAGTACAAATAAATAAATAATGTAGGAATATAAAAAAAAAAGCTTCACACCGTATATCACATATGTTATGCGCACTGCATTTCATTTCAGTGTGTTTGTGCACTGATTGCCTTGAGAAAGCAGCTGCGCAAGATGCACCATTTCTGGTAACTAGGCCCAGTGGTGTTACCAGAGGTGTGTTCCAGTTGTTGGTGAGGATAAGACGGTCACTGCAGTTTTAGCAGTCAACCCACAGCTGTCAGATTTGGCCCAGGGCCCACCTCTATGCTTGTCATTCTCACGAACTTTGGCTTTCCGAGCGGGGCCTCTGACGCTGGCTGCGTGCAGGAATACAGCAAACATGCGGGCTGGCGTGTGGACACAAAAAGAAACAAGCTCCGCGGAGGCAGCTCCGTCACACCATTCGAGCCTCTACTTGCAGGCTGTCTTTCCACAGGTCCCGGGGCAGCTAACTCGAAAGGCCTCCCTTTCTGCCCAGAATAACCGCGAATCTGTTTACCTCTCCTCCTGCTGTCATGAAACAAACAGCGAGTGTAGCTAATCTTGTATGATTGTGTAGCTAATCTTCTATGATTGTTTTCTTGTGGATTGATCCAGGTTTACCGGTGCCCTGAAGCTTAATAGGAAAAAAAAACTACTCTTCACATTTAATTTAGCAAAAATCGAATTAACAAATACAGACAATGGGTTGCCTGCCTTTGGCAACCTGCCCTCTGCTCAGGGTCGAGTGACAGCTCGTTCAGATTGCGGTTGCGGTTGTTTTTCTGGCTTTGATCTAGACTGGATAATTGTTTGGCTTTCAAAAAATAACAAACTCCCTTTCAGGTAACTGAATCACCTTCATTCTGTGTAAGTATGCAAACAAGGCCCACGCTGAAGCCCTAACCCATCCCGTTCGGGGTTAATATTTCTAAAAAGCTGTCTTGCAGCCCCTCCCAGAATTGCTGCAAACGAGCAGCAGAGAGCACCGGAAACGAAAACCATCAATTTGTCAACAGATCTCGAAACCCTTAGACTAGATCTGCCCGCAGTACAACTTAGATGAGTGAATAAATAAATGTGTGAAAGAATGAATGAACGAATGAAATACAATGTATATAGCGCCACAGCTGACTCCAAAGAGTCATTCATGCGCTTTGGTAAGATACAACTCAAAAAGAGGTACATTGCTGAAAAGATGGGTTTTAACATGTTTTTTTAAAAGGTCTTATGTAGGAATTTTCCTAGGTGAAAGTGGGCGAGCGTTCCAGAGTCTGGCTGCCAACACGGAGAAAGAGCGCCCACCTCTATTGATTTTCCTTACTTTTGAAATGCGCAATAGAAAAGGTTGGCAGAGTACAAAGTTCTGTTGGGAAGATATTAAGTCCTCCTCTTTCTCATATACAGATGGCCCTCGTGATAGCAGGCCCTTCGAATGATAACCGGGGCTGTATCTATTTAATAATATGCAACCAGTGTAGATCTTGCGATATTGAGAAATGGTGCGTCTACCCAGTATTTTTGGGATCAGCCTGGCAGCCGCATTCTGGACTGCCTTTAGTCTGCATTATAAATAAGCTGACAAGCCCAAACTGCGAGCTTTGGTAGTCCATTCTAGATGTTAAAGCGGCATACACAATGGTCCTTCTGGTAAATTGGAAACCAAAGGAAAGTTCGTAATTTGGGGCTTCAACAAGAAGAAACAAGTTGATGAAACTCTGGAAATTTTGCAATAGGAAGGTGAGATTTGTGTCAAATTTGAACCCCAGTTTTCTAGCTGTGGAGGTCTGGATGGGGAGGATTGGCCCAATTCAGAGGGCCACCAGAGACAATCCTTGCCCCCAAAGAACAGCACTACTTTTCCACCAGAGTTTAGTTTTAAGCAACTGCCTTTCATCCAATTGGCCAATGCAACTAGGAATCGTTTGAAGGGATCAACAGTGTCTCCGTTGCATTGTTGGAAGGAGAACATGAACTGCATGTCATCAGTATATAACACTGCTTTGAGACTCCACAGTATCGGCCACAGGAGTCACATAGAAATTAAACACAGTGGGACTCAAAGCCGAGCCCTGTAGGACACTATATGTAAAATGTTTGGAGGTGGAGGGAAATGGACCACCTAGACTTTGTCTCTGTGCTACAAATCCTTGGACAAGATATAACTATCAATGTTGTCCCTGAATGTTGGTTCTGATAGAGTCATGGGAAAATTGCTGCATCAAACTGAATGACTGTGAGCTATTGCTAAAAATACACTACCAGTGGCTCCTAACCTTTTTACTTCTGTGGACCCCCACGTAATAATTACTGGAACCCAACCACCCCCAGTGACTCATTATTGAAATTCGGGTCCCCACTGATTCATTACTGGAAGCCAGGGACACTAGCCTAAGTATTTTCAAAGATTTGAGCGGCAAAATACGCAAAAAATCTGAAACAATTTTTAATTAAGCATGTACACACAGGATGAACTATTTTATTTAATTTACCAAGAAGTTTAAAAATATCAAACTTTTAATTTTAATGGAAAGGCTGGACCTCTTCTAAATTGAATTGAGGCCACTCATTGTCCATAATAGATTCTGTTTGATGCACTTGCACTGTTCCATACATAAGAATCTGAGGATACTAACTCAGTTTTTAGCCTCCAGTTTCAATTTCTTTACTTTTACACAACGTCTTAAAATTTTCAACTTTGCTTTTTTATGTATATACACATTATTAATCTTCTATATATTATTTAACTTTCTAAGAAGACGCAAACTCCATCAGTAGGCTTCGCGAACCCCTAGGGCTCCCCAGTTAAGTACCTGCATCAACCAAACACAGTGATAGCAGGTTAAATGAATCCAGTAAACAAGAAATACACGGACAGTGTGATTAGGACACCTAGACTCCAAAATCACTATGAGGTCATGCCAAAGTAGGTAGTGTATGGTGCAAATGATAGTAATATAACAAACCTTAAACGCAGCCATACATAAAAACATTCTGTTCATCCTTCATTTCTCCACCAACTATTTCTGGTGCATAAATTCGAAATGTAAACATATATAATCCTATTAAATGCATGTCAGATAGCTAATGCAGACAAATCACGCCACACTGTCATATTGATGGACCAAAATGAAAAACACCTTATCTCAGAAAGATTCAAACAACAGTGACTTCGAAACATTGGACTCCCCTCATTATCAGCAATGCTACAAAACCATACGAATGGCAGCGGGTGTGGTATTTTATCAGCATATCACAGCCTAAATACCAATGGATTAAAATATTATGTCTTAAATAGTACATATAGAAATATTGAAGTGAGTAATAGAACCTCTGCTCTCAATGCAGCAATATTTTAGTTCACAATATTTAGGCCACAAATTTTATGTTGGGTGATATTTTGGTGTCAATATTCTGAGATGCAACCAAACTGTGTAATATACGCATACCAGCAGTGTCACATAACATTCCATTCGCTGCTTAATGCAGGTAATGGGTTCAAAGACTAGAATTGTTTAGTTAACTACTCGGCCTACGAATCATTTGATATTGCAAAAGTATGCCCTTGTGGTGGGCTACAAGCAACTTACAACCAGGGGCCGTATTAAGCTTTGTCATTGTTTGCGCCAGGCACACCTTTTCAAAGGTGCGCCAGGTGCAAACAATGACAATGCACCCTATTACAACGTATGTGCTGCCCACAGGGCAGCCATAAACTTGCGCTGCCCCCAGGGCAGCTCATTCATGTGAAAATACGCCTGGTGGCAGCCGCTCCGTGTTTTCACAGTGAAGTCAGCCACCTGCCTGAACTTTTAAAGGGGATTAGAGATCTTCTTGTAGGCGGGTGCAGTCACTGACTGCACCCGCCTACAAAGGGATGTCTAGGTGGGTCCATAGAACTTCCTTTCTCCCTCCAGAGGGCTGCTCTCAGGGGGGCGCCCTCACAGTTCGAAGGTGGCGCACTGTGAGTTTGCCCCATAAGACCCTCTTTGCCTCTGCATCTGTAATATGGTCCGAGCTCAGAGGCAAAGGAACACCGCCTGAAGGTAGCATTGGCGCTTTAAGTGCAAAAACAACAGTTGATGGACGGAATGTTGCACAATGGCAAAATATTCACCCCCAGTCACAGATCTGGGTTTAATCCATCGTTATTTTGCTCACCACACCACCCCAGCTCAGACATGGCCATATGCAAATCAGTTTTGACCCTATGCCTCTTGGGAACAGTCCAGCCCGAACTGCCAAGCCATGTCTTCCCTGGACCGGAAACAAGCGTCCTAGGACCAGTTTCTGGCTATCAGCCGTCATTAGCCAGGATAGCTTGATTCCAGTGGCATGGAGAGCATGGGACTCACGTCTGAGAATACCCATCCCACTCGGGGTGGCAAATGCAAAAACAACAATTGATGGACGGAATGTTGCACAATGGCAAAACATTCACCCCCAGTCACAGATCTGGGTTTAATCAATCGTTATTTTGCTCACCACACCACCCCAGCTCAGACATGGCTATATGCAAATCAGTCTTGACCCTGTGCCTCATGGGAACAGTCCAGCCCGAACTGCTAAGCCATGTCTTCCCTGGACCGGAATCAGGCATCCTAGGACCGGTTTCTGGCTATCAGCCGTCATCAGCCAGGATAGCTTGATTCCAGAGGCATGGAGAGCATGGAACTCACGTCTGAGCATACCCACCCCACTCGGGGTGACAAATGCAAAAACAACAATTGATGGACGGAATGTTGCACAATGGCAAAACATTCACCCTCAGTCACAGATCTGGGTTTACTCCATCGTTATTTTGCTCACCACACCACCCCAGTTCAGACTTGGCCATATGTAAATTTGTCTTGACCCTGTGCCTCATGGGAACAGTCCAGCCCGAACTGCCAAGCCATGTCTTTCCTGGACCGGAATCAAGCATCCGAGGACCTGTGTCTGGCTATCAGCCCTCATCAGCCAGGACAGCTTGATTCCAGTGACATGGAGAGCATGGGACTCACGTCTGAGCATACCCATCACACTCGGGGTGACAAATGCAAAAACAACAATTGATGGACGGAATGTTGCACAATGGCAAAACATTCACCCCCAGTCACAGATCTGGGTTTAATCCATCGTATTTTGCTCACCACACCACCCCAGTTCAGACATGGCCATATGTAAATTTGTCTTGACCCTGTGCCTCATGGGAACAGTCCAGCCCGAACTGCCAAGCCTTGTCTTTCCTGGACCGGAATCAAGCATCCGAGGACCGGTGTCTGGCTATCAGCCCTCATCAGCCAGGACAGCTTGATTCCAGTGACATGGAGAGCATGGGACTCACGTCTGAGCATACCCATCACACTCGGGGTGACAAATGCAAAAACAACAATTGATGGACGGAATGTTGCACAATGGCAAAACATTCACCCCCAGTCACAGATCTGGGTTTAATGCATCGTTATTTTGCTCACCACACCACCCCAGTTCAGACATGCCATATGCAAATCAGTCTTGACCCTATGCCTCATGGGAACAGTCCAGCACGAACTTCCAAGCTATGTCTTCCCTGGACCGGAATCAAGCATCCTAGGACCGGTTTCTGGCTCTCAGCCGTCATCAGCCAGGATAGCTTGATTCCAGAGGCATGGAGAGCATGGAACTCACGTCTGAGCATACCCATCCCACTCTGGGTGACAAATGCAAAAACAACAATTGATGGACGGAATGTTGCACAATGGCAAAACATTCACCCCCAGTCACAGATCTGGGTTTAATCCATTGTTATTCTGGTCACCACACCACCCCAGTTCAGACATGGCCATATGCAAATCAGTCTTGACCCTGTGCCTCATGGAAACAGTCCAGCCCGAACTGCCAAGCCATGTGTTCCCTGGACCAGAATCAAGCATCCTAGGACCGGTTTCTGGCTATCAGCCGTCATCAGCCAGGATAGCTTGATTCAAGTGGCATGGAGAGCATGGGACTCACGTCTGAGCATACCCATCCCACTCGGGGTGACAAGTGCAAAAACAACAATTGATGGACGGAATGTTGTAAAATGGCAAAACATTCACCCCCAGTCACAGATCTGGGTTTAATCCATCATAATTTTGCTCACCACACCACCCAAGTTCAGACATGGCTTTAAGTGCGCCAGTGCTATCGGTGTTACTGAAGGGGACGACAAGGATCTGCGTCCCCTTCTGCAATACCATAGTGGCCCAGGGGCGCAACCGGCATTTGCGCCCACGAGGCACTTATTGTAATACGGCCCCAGTATGCCAACTTCCTGCCTAAACATAGGAGTCTGAGGTTTATATCGAAATTTACTGAGCTTGGACATGACCAATTATGAATGAGAGTGCTCATTGTTTTTTCCATTTGTGAGATTGGTCAAGTTTATTGGATGCATTTTACTCAGACCATTATGTGTCTCATTGATGAAGACCAGCCTATATATAAGGAGAAGCTGAGTGATTGTTCTGAAGCGGAGATTGATGCTAGATGGGTCCATAGATATTCTACATTATTTATATTCCTTCGATATAGAACCTGCACAACCATGAAGAGGGCCAGGTCCTTAGAAGATTTGCAATGGTAATGACATTCCTTGAGTACCATTCATCAGTGCATAATATGTAAAAAAAATAAAAAATCTTAGGAGACTGTCGCTGATGCTGCAAAATGCCAGGGTTGCTAAATGCCAATGCTGCTTAGATTTGAATCCACCTCATACCTCTTTCTTGCAGCACCCTATAATTCCTTTCTTTTTATCTCACACTTGCAGGTTCATTTTCATCCCTTCTCATTTTTCTTGCTCCACCTCCCCTTCAATCTGACGATGAGAAATCTGTCCTGATCCCAAAAAATGAGCGCCATTGCCCAACCCCAGGAACCACCAGCCCAAATTAATCACTGGATTTCAAGACTATATCTTTAGTCAAAAACAATTCACAAGTACTTATTCAGTGCTCTAGCTTCTCGAAAAGAGCCGATCATCCTTCTCGTAAGTTAAGTCCCTGGATGATGCTTTTTCCCCCAAATAAAGTTAGAGCAAAGTAGAATTGTTGCTCACCTAGTGAGAGTACTGAATACAGAATGCAGAACTATATACGTGTTTCCTTAGAAATCAAATTCTATGTTAACCAAATTGCTTGTTAGGTATATTAGCCCACCAGGTCAGGGCACATGGTAGCAAAACTCCCTGGTGGATGAGGTGGTCTTAAACAATGCAACTGTTTTGAGTGGCATTGTCTTCACCAAAGAGAGCCTGTGCCAAATGTATTTTTTTCTCTGCTGTCAAATTGCATGGTTATATCCATGGATCACTGGGGTCAGAACAACGAGGTGGTTATTCACAGCCATGATGAAGAGGCTAAGCAGCAAAATCACAAAAGCATTAATCAGTATAGGAAGTAGTACTAGAAGGGTACTCTTTTACATGCTCTTACTTGCCTTTGTGAATCAGCCACAAAATATCCAATTCCCCATTAGTAAAAGCACACAGAGGGGACAATCCTTTCTTTTTCTGCTAATTGTACATGAACATTCCCACCTGAATCTCCTGCATAGATATAGCCCATCACAAACATGATAGATGGTTCTTGACATAAACGGAGTGGTAGACCTTTATATTGCTAATAAACATGACCCAACTGGTGACGATCCGAGTTTCTGGTCAGACCTAAATACAAAACTCATTGGTCTTCTTGAGGTGGGGATTTCAATCTCAATATTGATATAATTACTGACAGACTCTCTGCCTTTCATTACTAACCAAACAAGTCACATAGACTGATGACACACTTACTCAAGAGCCATTATCTTAGTGATACCTGGAGACTACATCATCCCATGGGTAGCCAATTCACATTTTACTCTCAGACCCATAACTCAAGGTCAAGCATAGATTACCTCTTAACCGATAATCACATAACAGCCATCAGTCCTAACCCCATAATAGAACATATTGTATATAAATGACCATGCATGTACATACATTGATCTGGATTTAAGCTGTTCAAAGCCGGCGGAAAAGATTTGGAGGTAGGAATGAAGATTCACATAGCAACCCCCTGGCACAAGGAACAATCTTGTATGCGATTAATCATTTCTTTGGGGAGACTTACTCACATTCAATCCCAGCAACCACCATATGGGATGCTTTGAAGGCAACTTTATTTACTATCATGATTGGCATAATGTCCAATAAATGCAAGATGTTAAATGCTAACTGATAACTTAAGGTTTGGTTCAAACACTGAAGCTTATTAGATACCAATAACCCAAGATCCTGAGCAAAAGAGCATTCATATGGGTTATTATGTCAAAGGTCAAATCTCGAATAGAACGTAACAAAGCTGGTGGAGTACTAGCCAGCTCTCTTAAATACAAGAACAATAAATCTACCATTGTAACCATTAAAGAAAATGGTAAAGTCCATCTTCACTGAGAAACCATCTTAAAATCTATCCAATCCTTCTATACTAATCTTTATATTCCTGAAAAACCAGTGGACCTTGCAATGTGTCAATAATACCTCGTTAACATGAACTTTCCCACAGTAATTGAGGAAGAGTTTTCTAAACTTGATAAACAGATTATTTGAACGGAGATTATAAAAGACATTCATTATCCCAAAAACTGTAAAGCTCCAGGTCATTGTGGTTTACCTGCCTCTTTCTATAATGTCTACCAGGAACTACTTCTTCCCCAGCTGGAAGAGCTTTTGTCTATTTTTCAAAGTACAGTCAGGTTGAAGATTTAGCATCAAAGGCTACTTCAGTGGTGATAAACAAGGAACAGAAAGACCCGTGGGAACCCCAAAACTATAGACTGATATCACTTTTGAACACAGACTTCAAAACTTAGGCCAACATTTTAGCAATGTGCTAAATAAAAGTCCTGCTTAAACTAATCCACAATACCCAAACAGGCTTGTCTAAAGGACGTCTAGCCTCAGGCAATATAAGACTTTTCAACCATGTCCTAGAGAAAGCTAAATTAATTTCTACCCCCAACTGTGGCCATGGCCCTGCACGCAGAGAAGGCCTTTGATAAAGTGGCTTGGACCTTTCTTCATGCAGTAATGGGAAAATGTGCATTTGGCCAAGCTTAACAAGTGTATGGTTATGACTGTATACTCTTACCCATCAGCACACATTAGAGTTAATGGGGACGTTTTTACAAAATTGCAACGTAGCACAAGGTACAAGGCAACATTATCCCTTGCCCCCACAACTTTTTCTACTTTCTATTGAGCCATTGCTACACCACATATGCTCCTCTACCCAGATCAAAGGTATACCATTCAACTTAGGCCTGTTTTAATATTTACGGAAGAAGCTGACCATTCTATTCCGTATATATTGGACATCATTAACAAATATGCAACAGTTTCAGGCTATTCTCTTATGGGTGAGAAAACAGAAAGTTTTTCACTGAATAATCTATGTTATCCAGTAATTTTAGGATAAACTGGCCTTAAATGCAATCTAAACACCTGAAATACTTAGGTATAGAATTTAACAAAACCTTGCGAATACAAAAATCCATATTGAAAATACCCCAACTAGGAAAATCAAAACTCTCTTGGACAAATTGTCGCCTACATTTATCACATGGTGGGGAAGAGTAGAGTGTATTAAAGTGGTGATATCCTCACGGATTCACTTTATTACAAACATGTTTCCGATGTTCCTCTCCACTAATTAAGATAATTGAACTGACAAACTAATTTCAGACTACCTCTGGAAAAAGAATAAAGCCAGAAATGCTCTCAAAAGAGTGAAGCTAAAAGAATTGCGGGTTTGAATTTTCTGAACTTGTATATTTACCAAATGGCCTTTTTATTATGACAAGCTAGCTGGTGTGTATCTTCACACACACTTCTGACTCCACCATGGATGATTGTTAAATCAGACATAATAAAACCACTTTTCTTCCTCAATATACTCAGTGCATCTAACCTGAACATTATTTTTTTGCTAATATTTAATTTGACACGGTTAAAGCTATGTAGACCATGGAACGCAATTTTTAAAATATAATTTGTAGCTCAATTTCAACTTTCCTTTGGCTAAATGGGAATATTCAATTAGATGGGAAGTCTATTTTCTAGAAAGAATGGGCAGTAAAAGGAATAAGAATTACTAGTGACATATACCAAGATGATGGCACCCCAATGGCTTATGTAATGCTGCAAACAAAGCATGAATTGCCTATAGTTAACTTTTATAACTTTCTTAGACTAAAAACTGCTTTAAGGAAAGTAAACTCCTCACATGATGCTGACTGTGTTACATACTTTAAAATTATTTTTTTATTTTTATTGAAGTCCTTAGTGTCATTTCCAATTCACATTTCAACATAATTTCATCAAATACAATACCAACAAAAAACCTTTTTCTTCTCTCCCAATAAATCAAAAGAAAGTATACCTTCAAGCACAGCAGATAATTACAGTATACCTAAATCCTAACTGTATTACATACTTGAGTAATATAGCTAAAAAGAGTCACATGGCTAGCAGTATCTATAAATTACTGATGGAAATAAATAACAAGCTAACAAAATACATCAATAAGAAATGGGGAAACTGTCTTCTTGCACTGAAAATTAATCCACCTTCTGAACAGTTATGGAGTTCAATATGGTCCACATACCTACAACCCAAGACATCACCATTGCTATACCAGGGCCAACACTGGGCTACTCAGAAAATGTACTGGACTCCCACGAAATTGCACAAACAAGGCATAATTGACTCCCCGTCATGTTGGAACTGTGATCGTACACAAGCTGACCTGGAACATATATTTTTTTAGTGTAACAATGTTAAGAAACTGTTGTCCGACATAGTATTAGTAATTATTAATAGATTTAATTGAAACATTACATGTACTATTTGATAGTGACCTATCTTTGGTAGACCTACTTTTAACCATAGGTGTCAAGACAATCCTATGTGAATGGGAAAATTCAAACAACATTTCATACCATACATGGTGGGCATAGGTCTGCTTCATAAGAGGCTCTGGCATTAGTCTAAGTAGCAACAAACCTTTTCAACCACTGTGGAACAAAGTAGACCTATACATGCAAATGTTCACTGCTCCATAATGTCCTAACACAATTTCCCACTACTAGTTACAAACTCTTCTGATATGCTTGAGTAATTCTTCTCATTACAAAATCATATATCATTGGTTTAGATCATTTTATTCCGCTCTTTGCTGTATTGTTTTCTCCCTGCTTTTCAATAATACAATATATGAATTTGACTTCTATTTTTTGTATCTTTTCTATTGTTGATGCTCTTGATATCTTATATCCGTAACCTGCATGATCCTGAAAGTAGAAAATGATGTATCTCTGTTCACGCACATCTAATGTCCCTGTACTTTATTATGCTCATCCAATATGACACATGAACACACTTGTACATCGCAGTATATTTTCCTTTTCCTTTTATGTTTCTTCTGTCTAAAATATAATCACAGTATTTGAAAATGAAAAATAAAAATGATTTCCTAATTTCAGTGCATTACAAAAGCTCTAATGGATGGAATAAGGGGAGGCTGACCCGTACGGAAACCCGAAGACTTTGAAATCATGCTACTGTATCTGAAGGGCCAGTAAGGTTAGGACCGGATTACCTACGTTAGTTGTACTTCTGACGTTTCAAAGTGTCATCTGATTCTGAGTTGAAGGAGATAACTGGAGGGGTTTGGCACCTGCTGCAAAGGACTGTCAATGTAACACTTGAGTCATACTTTCAAGTTACAGCATTACAGTTTCTCCATTCATGCTTCTAAGTTTAAACATGTATGCCATCAATTTATAGATCAGGCTTCTCCAATGAGTACATCATGAGCTACTGGTAGCTCTCCAGCTACCTGTCGGTATCTCTCCTATGTCCAGTCCGGCCTGCTAAATTGGAAGCTTTTGCTTGACTGAATATATGTATACCGAAACTGAAAAATGTGTATGAGCTAATGTTTGAATTTCCCCAAAATATTAAAAGCGGATATTTGAGTGATAAATCGTGACGTTGGGGAGGTTAATTATTAATATTATTACCTTGGTGCCACGGACATTTAAGCTATTGCAGTTATGTATTACCTACCATAAGGCATTCCAAAGCCTTTTTTAGGTAGATCCTGTGCAGCGCATGCGCTGCTCTGTGAGACATGCTGTATGCAGGTATAGACTTGAAGCTCTGCCCACTCTCCACTCATATTTTCCATTGACTTGTGTTATTGTCCTTCATAAACTGTGGCTTTTCATTGGTCAATATGTTTAGTAGTCCCTCCTTTGTACAGCATTGTCTCATCCTGTAACCTGCCATAAGGACGGGCCCTTTTACATGTGATGGTACTCGGTAGGCTTTAATTACAGCTTCCGAGCACTATTTCGTTAAATTGTTTTCACCTGCCTGCTGTTGCAGGCAAGACAGCTCTCTACTAACCTTTAATTTTTAATAGCACTGCATGTCACAGTGGCGGCCACACCTTTGCTTTATTTGTGGCGCTGAATGCGGCTGCATGGTTTTTTAACTACTTATTTACTTTTTTTGTTGTTCTTTACAAGCGCCCCATGCCGCGCTTTCACTTTGATAGAGGCAGGGCACCCTTCTTTAGACGAGCCGCGTCTAAAGAAAGCTCCGCTGTAGCTATTAAAGTGAAACCGTGGCATGGAGCGCCTTTCCAAAAAATTGGCATTTGTTTGTCAAGTTGACAAACAAATGCTTTTTTTGTAAAAGCCCCCCATACACACTTTCACTTTAATGGAGGCCGCAGACCTTTCTTTAGACGTGGCTCGTCTAAAGAAGGGACAGTGTCCTCTAATAACGTAAAAGCACAGTATGGGGCGCTTGTAAAGAACAACAAAATATTTGCAATGCAATAGGTCTCACTTTTGCGAGAATTTAAGCTATTGTCATTGATAATGCCAATAGCTCAAAAAATGCGAGACCTATTGCATTACAAATGCTTGTTTTACATTACTTCTTGAAATCCTGCCTGCTGACATCAGGTAATCACTGTGGATAATTTTACATAGGGTGGCCACTAACGTCCTCCTGTCTGGTGAGATCATTTTTACAACACAATTTTTTTTGATCTTAAGTAGCTCTTATTACAGAAAAGGTTGGAGACCCCTGATCTAGATAGTAAATAGTAACTCCGATTTTTTAGCACTAATTGGTGTGCACAATATACTTCGGTGATATTAAAATCAAATTACTGTTCATAGTCCGCAAAGTTTGCAGTGGATAATTTGGCGACTTATGTACACAGAATGGAGGTGATATATGTTAATATAATTTTTATGCCCATTGATTAGCATGTGCGTATTAGATATCCATCAATTTTGCCCTCACACATGTAGAATACGGCAGCAGCAGCACTGCAAAATATGGCATCACCTTGCAGAATGTGGCAGGAGGCCAACTTTGTGGGTGAACAGCAAGTATTCCATGTGCAGACCAGCCTGGGGTCAGCCATGTTGTTGGCATGTGTCTGTTTGATGGTTTGTTGATGACGAGTGCAAAAGTTAAACTTCAGGACTAAAGAGGTGATCTCTTTAATCCTGAATTATACATTGTCACAATTTCCCTAACTTAATTTACGATTTGAATAAAAAAAATACTCTCACGTCATCAGTATGCACACATGTCAGTTGTGTTTATCCAATCATACACTGGCCTCTGCCAACAATTAACGCAACGTAATTTATAAAATAATTAACACCGATGACGTCATTAGTTATGCCCAGTTGCTGATATGCTACATTTGGTAAAGGTATTATTTTGTGGCACCATTCTTTGATTTTCCTAACAGCTTTTACACCTTACGACAAACCAAGACGTAAGGATGCGCCACCCGAGAGAGACAACCCCAGCACTTAGTTGGGACCCAAACAAACGAAACTCTGAGGCAGAGTGACGCCGGAAGCGGCTGAAGAGATGAAACACTCACCGGCTTGGACCGGATTGGTGAAGCAGGCCTAGCGTCTCAAATAATTGGTATTTGGCAAAATGTGCAGCCGCGGCTGGGCTCGTGTCCATCAAGCTGGACTATTTACAGGCCCCAGAGAAGTCAATAACAAGGCCGGGGACTATAAACACAGCTGCTGCGCACTTCAGATGATCTACGACTTGCTGAAGCACACAAGATGGCTGACAGATGCTGCGCCGGCCCTCTGCCAGAGGTGTGCATCTGTTCCACTGCAGCACCACATACTTTCAAAGCTGCCCTGGTGAATGTATGACGTTACAACGCATACATTTACAACGCAGTTTTTACATCGCAACATCTCTTACAACGCATACATTTAAATCGCATGGCTTTACAACAAATTTTTGTAAACTACATTTACAACGCATTCCATTACATCGCATTATACCTTTACAACGCATTCCAATGCATTGCATTTTACGGTAAGTGTTCGATAGTGTAGGGGTAAAAATTACTATCCTAACTCCAGGGGGTATAACAGTAGGGTACGTGTTGGATAGTTTAGGATGAAAAATTACTATTCTAACTCCAGGGGGTGCAACAGTAGGGTAAGTGTTGGATAGTGTAGGGTTACTATGCGTATTGTAGTGACATGCGTTGTAAAGGATGCTGCGATGTAATGACTGCGTTGTAAATGTAGTGCGATGTGATGACTGCGTTGTAAAGGTTGTTTCCCACCCTGGTGAAAGATGGCAGTGTGAATCCACTGATGCCCGCGGCTTGACCGGGCCACGAATTTCACGAAAAAGCAGAAAGACAAAGATTTACTAAAGAGAGACTTATAAAGAAAAGTTCAAAATAGAGAGAGACCCCAGATGGTAGAAGGCACAGGCCAACTGTGCCGGCCGGCATTCAGCAAGCAGGCACAGTTTGCAGCTGCGCCTGAGATACAGAGGACCCGTCCCTGAAGAAGGATGCAGCTATCTAAAGGGCAACGCAACAACTGCAACTAGCAGCGTGTGATGGCCACCATCTTCTGTGTGAGGTTTCGCGAGGACAGTAATGGTCGGGTACAGATGGCATCCCCTCCTCGGGTTGTTTGGATGGGTCTGCGGCTGCACAGCTCCACCTTGCTCTGTTGCTGGTGTTAGGTTTGCACACACACGGTGCCACTGGGATAGTGTTGCAATACCTTCAAAAAATTCATGAGTGGGTCAGTTCAGGGGCTTCTCAGCAGAAGGTGACCAGGGTAACTAGTCCTTCCTGGACGCTGTCTTAGGTTTCTTTTTACGCTTCAACACGCTGCCTTCAGGGGTGGTTGTACCCAGTGCTTTAAATGGGCCGGTACTCATCGGTACTGAGTACCAGCACTTCTTATGTTTACCAAGCTGAGCACTGGCACTTCTCCACTGTGAAGGAGAGTACCAGTACTCAGGATCAGATTGATGAGTTGGGCACTGGACTGGAGTCCGAGGTCCAACTGTGAGCCGTTTGTTTTGGCAGCATGTTTGCCTTCTGTCATTATTAATCAGCTGTGGGGCCTATTGGAGGCATGCCGTTCCTACCCAAATGGAAACTCTCCTTAACCTCACCCCCTCCCCCTGCCAGGTGTCGATGCTGGGTCTTCCTGTTAGTGTTGGGACATTGGCGAGGGCCTGTGCCTGACCAGCCAAGGAGAAGCCCAGGTAAAAAGAGCCATTTTCACCACTTGGCCTCCCACTGGGGTCGGACTTTCTTCTGACTCACTTGGCCCTTCAAATACACACCACCTTGCCTGCTGGGATATTGAGTCCATGATGGGCAGGGTTGAGGTGGTGAAAATGGCCTAAGCAGCCTCCCTGGTGACCAGGTGAGGTAGGAGGAGGTCAAATGACCTCTCCATGGGAGGCTAGTATTGTTCTTCCCCTGAGCTCTATCCTACTAGACTCCGCACAAGCTCGGGACCCTTCTGTCGAGGGAAAAGGGGGGAGAATGGGGGTGAGTGAAGGTGAAGAGTGAAATGGAAGGAGCAGGGAGTTTAAAGTAGGAAAAGATAGAGAGGCAGAAGGGGGAAGGGCAGATAGATAGGGGAGAGATCTAGACGGCTATCAAAAGCAGAAGAGAGGTGTGGAGATGGCAGATTAGAAATAGAAAGAGTGATGGTAGAGAGAGTGATAGGATACAATTGGGGTAAAGAGAGTGGGGCAGAATGAGCTACAAACTGGAGAGAAGTGAGTGCGGGAGGGATCGCAAGATTAGAGATGTGAAAACAGATAGAGAGTGTATGTTTGTCTCTGAGAGAGAAACAAACTCGTAGAGGAAGAGAATCAGCAGGTATTTATTTGAAAAGAAATACGTGGAATGTTATTGTTTGTGTGTGTGCACTCTTGAATATTTATAAGGATTGCTCCAAATGCAAGAAAGTAGGAACATTAGAATTATTATAATATTAAGGAGCGGCAAATCTTACAAAACAAGAAAGTATGAATATTTGGTGTTTGGCCTTAATTTTGTGTAACGAGTTAACACATTTAGTTTTTATTCATACATTTCTAACATGTTATTTTCTATGCTGCAACCTGTGGAAGTGCCAGAGTCTCTCCTGCCCTAGACATTGATTATTAGCCGGATAGTGATAATAGTATGGTTGATGACTTGGCTCATTCAGGTTTTAGCTGTTGATCTGCACGTATGGGACGTCTGAGACCACTATCCCGGGCAATGCAAGGGCAAAAGGAATACTCAATAGAAGTGATTTGTATCACCATGTCTCACTCCGCCTCTAACCCCGCACACTAGCCACGCCCCTAGCTCAGTTTAATGAGAACCTGCACTTATTTTTTCCCATTTAAAGGCTTAAAGCACTGGTTGTATCTGTGTGAGGCTGTGCTAGGCTTCCAGAGAGAGAGGGATGGCACTCCCTGACGAGGGTGGAATGTGGAGATATGAACCCATCCTCCATTCTGTCTGACTGACATCACATGGGTGCAGGGATCCCTGCAAAGGATCCTACAAAGACTACCTCGAACAGGGGAATCTGTGGAGAAATGCTGCAGAACTAACAAATAGAAGAGCTTCCTGTAAGCGAGGCTGCAGAACTACCAAAGAGGAGCTTCTTGTAAGGGAGGCTGCAGAACTACCAAAGAGGAGCTTCTTGTAAGGGAGGCTGCAGAACAACCAAAGAAAGGAACGTCCTGTAAAGGAGGCTGCAGAACTAACAAATAGAGGAGCATCCTGTAAGGGAGGCTGCAGAACTACAAAAGAGAGGGGCTTCCTGTAAGGGAGGTTGCAGAACTACCAAAGAGAGGAGCTTCCTGTAAGGGAGGCGGCGGAACTACCACATAAAGGAGCTTCCTGTAAGGGAGGCTGCAGAACTTCCACAGAAAGGAGCTTCCTGTAAGGGAGGCTGCAGAACTTCCACAGAAAGGAGCTTCCTGTAATGGAGGCTGCAGAACTACCAAAGACAGGAACGTCATGTAAGGGAGGCTGCAGAACTACCAAAGACAGGAACGTCCTGTAAGGGAGGCTGCAGAACTACCAAAGAGAGGAGCTTCTTGTAAAGGAGGCTGCAGATCCACCAAAGAAAGGAGCTTCCTGTAAGGGAGGCTGCAATTCCACCAAAGAAAAGAGCTTCCTGTAAGGGAGGCTGCAGACCAAAGGTTGGAGCTTCCTGTTAGGGAGACTGCAATTCCACCAAATAACTGAACTTTCTGTAAGGGAGGCTGCAGAACTACAAAAGAGGGGAGCTTCCTGTAAGGGAGGCTGCAGAACTACCACAGAAAGAGCTTCCTGTAAGGGAGGCTGCAGATCCACCAAAGAAAGGAGCTTCCTGTAAGGGAGGCTGCAATTCCACCAAAGAAAGGAGCTTCCTGTAAGGGAGGCTGCAGACCAATGGTTGGAGCTTCCTGTTAGGGAGACTGCAATTCCACCAAACAACTGAACTTTCTGTAAGGGAGGCTGCAGAACTACAAAAGAGAGGAGCTTCCTGTAAGGGAGGCTGCAGAACTACCACAGAAAGGAGCTTCCTGTAAGGGAGGCTGCAGAACTACCAAAGAGAGGAGCTTCCTGTAAGGGAGGCTGCAGACCAAAGACAGGATCTTCCTGTAAGGGAAGCTGCAGAACTACCAAAGAGAGGAGCTTCCTGTAAGGGAGGCTGCAGATTCACCAAAGAAAGGAGCTTCCTGTAAGGGAGGCTGCAGAACTACCAAAGAGAGGAGCTTCCTGTAAGGGAGGCTGCTGAACTACCAAAGAGAGGAGTTTCTGTTAATAGACTACCAGTAACAGGGGTGTCTGTAGAGGAGGCTGCAGATCTACCAAACAGAGGAACTTTCTGTAAGAAAATACAGATTACCTCCCTAAAACAGGAGCTTCGTGGGAAGGAGAATGGCCAAACAATCAAAGACTGACACTTATGAAGGATAGTGACCGAAAGATAATTGTATCCTTAGTGGGTGATTCTGAGATGGTGTTTGTTGTTATTTCTGAGATGCCAATGGCAGGGTGACGGTCATAACCTGAACATTAGCTCCGAAACGCCACAATAATGCGCTACACACAAGGGCAGAGTGTGTTTTGGAATAGGCAACTAAGTTGCCCTTCCAGGAAGGGCTAGTATTCATTACAAAAGTACTGCCCTGGCTAGGCTCCTTCTTTCCCACTTTTTTAGGTCTGGCTTTCAGACGTTCTACTGAGAAGGGAGCTTAGGCTCCAC
This sequence comes from Lissotriton helveticus, assembly GCF_964261635.1. Classification (NCBI taxonomy): domain Eukaryota; kingdom Metazoa; phylum Chordata; class Amphibia; order Caudata; family Salamandridae; genus Lissotriton; species Lissotriton helveticus. The sequence continues at coordinate 2,091,613,160 of NC_136061.1, forward strand.
CCTTGTGTTTGTATCCTTGAGTACAGCATTGGATTGGGCAGAGGCTGTGTGCTTCCATTGAAAAAAGTGATTGTATTGTAGTTTTTGCCTTGTGAGAAAGCTTATGCTTAATATAGCAGGGCATTGTTGGTAGCAAGCCAGTGATCAAGGCTATAGTTCTGATCTGTTGAAAAGTTGAGATAAAGGCAGTTGGCCCAGAGTATTTATGAGAAAATCGTGTGTTAAAGTCAATAGGCATTTAAGGGTGCATTTATATTACTTTGCAATAAAGCCTGTAGATAGGTCTTTTGTTTCATTCTCAGAGAGTATTGTTGTAAGACAGCGTTTTAGTATTGGGAATCCGATATGACAAAGTGTGTGGTTAGAAGATATGCACATTCTTAAGAGGGACAGTATTTTGCTTTGCCAAATATAATTTTGTATATTTGTGTACTTTTCTGACACTATGCCCTGATGTTTGCCTTGTGGAAAAGCTTACACTCAATATAGTAGGCCTGAGTTGGTTATAGTGACAAGCCACTGATTGGTTCATTAGCAAAAGCTATTTCAAATGCCGTAGGTCAGATCTTTTTATTGTGAAAGGTTACGATAAAGACAGTAGGCCTGATTTATTTAATATGATAGGCATATGATGAAGCCTTTAATCGTAGATGGTTACTGCAGCACAGTAAAGCCTGCAGACATGTATTTTGGAATATGAGCTATCACAGATTACCTTTATAGTCAAGGGCTTTGGTGGTGGCTGCATCCTTAGACAAACCCTCGGGGAGAGGGATTGTACTGCAATTGTTCTAGGTAGTATCACCTTGGAAGGCCTCACACACTTAGTTGTCTGCCAGGATCTCGTAATAAAAATCCTTAAAAACATATACATATAAGGAAATATACATACATAGAGGGGATTTGGATCAGGGCTCTTGTTTTATTGGCCTGTATGACTGGAGTTTACACTTCGTTTTCTTCCATGACAGCATATAGCATGGGGCAATGGCTCAGCCCACTTCAGCGTTGGCTCTCTTGCCCTATAAGTAAAGGAATTTGTCTCATCACCTGTGCATGTCTACGTGAACATGACTGCACTACAGAGCCAGGGATTGTGGCTTTAGTTTTCTATTTTCTCCTTTTATAGGCTCCCTTGCATTGTTTTCATTTTCCTCTTTTATAGCTTCCCTTTCATTTTTTCCTTCTCCTCATTACATTTGCATTTTAGAGCATACAATAGCTTCTCAGACAGTGCTACTGGACCACTTGCTTGCCGCTCATTTCATGACCATCATGCTTGATCGCATTAGGCCACAGCCTCTGAGTCTTAACCATGCGACCATTATGCAATCATATGGTCTCTATACCTTCATTCTTTTGGTTCATCTTGCATATGCTGTTTGGTTTATGTGCATGTTTGTTTTGTGTGTTATAATTTTCTGTGTAATTTGATAAATGTAAGAATGAGTCAGTGGGTAGTTGAAAGGGTGCAAAAATATGTGGCAGTGTAACAGACTACTGAAGGCACCAAGACAACAGAGCTACAATAATGTAACAGCCCTGTGTGGTAATTACATCGTGGATTACCGGACAAAGCAGGCAACTAAATGCAAAATGGCTCCTTACCGAGGCATGGATTTACAGGTAAAAAAACACAAGAAGACATATAGTTGGAAGAGATGTTCGTATGAATGGCTTTGTCAAGGTATGGAAAATTGCTTATCTAACTTAGAAATATTAAAGTTACTTCCCCTATAAAGGTCATCGTGCGTTTGTTAATTGGATCTTTAGTGCTATCGCTCAAAGTGTCACCGGTGTCCCACAAGGGGCTTCTGCCTCACCACTGTGCTTCAACATACTGCTCTCCCTGGCAGAAGTCCTTAATGAACATAGATGACCTTTCAAATGAATGTGGACAACACCCAGACCCACATGCACCTGGAGAACAGCAAAGAGAATATTGTCAGTGTTCCAGACTTCCGCAACCATACCCACCATTGGATTTAAGAAAGCTTCTTCGGCTTAAAACTGAAATCATAATCCAAGTAAAGGTCTCCCTTTCACTCCCTTTCAACTGCCCTACAAACCTAGGACCTCTTCCCACACCTTCACAGCAAGTGGCAAATGTAGCAATCATTGACACTTCTTTTCTCATCTACCCCTACCCCCATGCCCACCAGTCGATACAGTTGTCAAGGTCATCAACCTTCATCCGCATCTCTTACCTATGAAGTTTGCTGTGGCCCAGGCAGACCATCCAATAGAGCTGATACAAATCCTGATGATGGACGTCTCTAAAGTGCTCTACCTTGGCCTTCCAAGAGACCTCATTCCCAACCTTCTAAGATTGCAGAAACAGGCTTTATTTTTATTTTGCAGAGTTTTATATAGCGCGAACTAGACCCGAACCGAATCAGGTATCAGAGCGCTTCTAGAATGTGTTTGCACTTACTAGATGGGGTCACATTAAGCCAGTGCTCCAGGCTATTCAATGGCTTCAGTGGAATTCAGAAGCAAATTTCAAACTATCTGGCTCATGCATAATGCGTAGTGGTTCAAAGACCCTGCCAAGCCTAGGTCCACATTACACCGCAACCAGGACCTTAATATCAGGCACTACACATTCAATTCAACAGAAGTCCCTCAGAACACGCAGCCACGGATGCTTATTGGCACAAGGCCAAAAACCTAGAAACTCCATCAGACGCCAGAGTCACTCTATTTCAAATTACCTTCAATTCAGAAAACTCAACAACTCGAGTTATTCAGCAACACCATTGGCTGGGCATTCACCTCAGCCTGAGGAGTGACTGAAGAATGCCAGTTAAAAGGATTACTTGTTTTTTTAGATCAACCCATCTACATGAGGGGTGTCCAACATAGGTCGGGGAGAGCAGCCATTGTTTTAGGATAACTGTTAACCATATGTATTTCCAAATGTTTGTAGATTCATATCTTGTGGATATTTTAAAATTCTGTCATGGTTCCCACTAGCCTAGGCTTAAGTTGAGAACCACAGAGTGCTAATGGCAGTTATTTCAGTTGATTCGTTAGTACCTTAGTCACATATTACCCCTTTGGAAGGAAAAATTGGAACAGTCAGTTAAAGGTCAGTATTTCCTTATCTTTGACACTGCCAGTGGTTCACGCTTTCACCACTCTACGTTATTAAACTGCAGGGTAAGGTTTCAAATAGGCCCAGCGAAAGGTTAACAGTCACAAGGAAATCGCATTTTCCATTCAACCAAATCATTTTCCACAAATTCCTTCCAACATGTAACATTGCAATTACGAATTAGACTTGGGTTGTCAAACTATTGAAATCATTGCTCATTTGTTTCTGCCGGATTAAGTTTAAAGGGGTTTATTTGCAAGCTCCTTGTGTCGCCGCTGTGTCACAGTTTCCCATATTGAAATTGATGCTTGTTAATAAGCCCCTAGATTTCCAATAGGTCGCTGCATGGTGTGAGTGTGAGGGTGCTTATCACTGGAGCACATTGTGGGCCTCTTGTACAAAAAAGTAAGCAGCACAGCGCCGCAAGCCATTTTGCTGCTCTGAGCTGCATAATTTAAAAAGCACAGGGATGCACTGTATTAACAACAAGACGATGCATGCGTGTTGATTCTCCTGTGCTGGCATACAATTGGCTGCATGCGACAGCGCTGGCACTCTTGCATCATGTTGCAAGGATAACTGTGTTGCATGGATGATTATTTTTATGCAGGAAAGGACACCTTCCTACACAAAAACAAGCACTGATAGCATTTTCCTCTTGCTATGGCAGCACGCATAGAAAGAGAAGAAAATGAGGAGAAATAAAAGTATTTCTCCTCGTTGTGCCATTCCCAGCTTTACAAAACTATGTAAATCTGGAAATGTGTCTAGTTCCATGAATGTTGCGTGGGAACACCCACAGCAGCACCCATGGCAGAGATGTATGAAACGGGCCCATATTTACAAGGCCATGAAAAGTCACGCAGAGTGACTTTACGTGGCCTTATAAACATGGGCAGGAACATTGCGTCGCCAGTGCGTCAAAAAAAGTGACGCACCACAGTGGCCTTGTAAATGAGGCCCTCTGTATCTTAGCATCACTGAAGCCAAATACAAACTGATGTGCACATTGCAGGCTAGAGGAACAGAAGAGGACCTGGTAAACACGCCTGAATTCCAAAATGACTCATCAAGAGGTTTCCACTTTTTTTTTTTTTTAGGAAAGCAGTACTTTGGGAGAAAATTGATTATTAGAGTATTGATTGGCAAAGATGATGGGATTCTTGAACAATGTTTGAAATAAGGTACTAAAGGGGATGCTGATAGGTTATTATCAGTGAGATGTCATATATGTTAAGTAATGATGGGCCAGATGTACGACCACAGTAAATTCCGAGTTGCAATTTGCGCTCGTTTGCGAGTCGCAAATTGTGAGTTGCAATTTACTATGTACTACAGTGTCAGAGACACTGATTGCGATTCCCAATGGGGTCTCAAAATGCGAGGCTCATTAATATTAATGAGGCACTCTTATTTTGCGACCCTATTGGGAATGGCTGGCCCTCACAGGGATGGTGGCCTGCTGGGCTCTGCAGACTGCCATGTCTGGGACTGCTTTTAAATAAAGCAGTATTTTTTAAATGGAGCCCATTTTCCTTACACGAAAACGGGCTGCATTTAAAAAAAATTAAATTAAACGTTTTCGTTTCATTTTTTTAGAACCAGGCACCACTGCCTACCCTTAAAAAATATTTTTGCATGCATTTACAAAGAGGAAAGGGGTTCTCAGGGGAACCCTTCTCATTTGTGATTGAATTACCACCTATTTGAAGTAGGTGGTAATTTGTGAATGTTTTGCGACCGCAATGCCTCATGAGTTGCTATTAGGAAGGGAATGCCCATTCCTAATAGTGAGCCGCAAAACCTATTTTACGAGTCGCTAATTGATCAGCAAGTCACAAAATAGGTTTTGTTCCTAGGCCCAAGGTTTTTAGCATGCGTAAATGGGCCTAAAACCGTTTGCGCATGCTAAAAACCATTGTACATTTGGCCCAATGTCTTTCAGAGAGCTGGCATCTAATTCTACAAATCTACTGTCAGCGTACTTTACACTATGTCATGTCATCAAATAAAGCAGGCCTTTGAAAACATTGCTTGTAAATAAATATCAAAGAGAGCGATTTAAATAGCATCAAAGCAAATCGTAAACGTTGAAAAAATATCCCAGTGGGAACCAAGTTTCAGCCGAAGCAAAATTATTCAAGATACTTTTAACTCAGAACATCATTGAAATGGAAAAATACTAAATTGCATACAGCCCCAAATTGAACCGGGAAAAGAGGAAGAGCGGAACATTTACAGTGACAGTGACAGTAACTGGACACGTCCTAAACCTACATTGACAGAATGTAGCATCCGCCTTCTACTGGACATTGACACAAAGATTCATTCTGTCATTGCCAACATATGGCACTTGCTGGGCTTGTAGTCATCAAATGTGGCGGCTAGCTTACAAATGGAATGAAATCGTCAAAGCAAAAGGCGTGCACTTAATATCTGCGACCCAGATTACTGGAATGTTAACAATTTGGAAATCACAGTAAGACGCACTCCCGCTTATTCTGACAACGTGCTTCACTTACTGTTCTACCTCTAGCAGAAAGTAAATAAGGGACCAGTGCTTGGTGGTGGGATTCACCTATTGTTTGTCACGTCCATATAATGGCCTGTAGATATTAAATACAAGTCAGATTTATAGCTGTGTATATTGCGTCATGATTTGTGTTGGAGATAGTTGAAGGTAGAAATTATGACCAAATAATATAGAAGGACCCTTCAGGCATTTCTTTTGGATTGTAAGTATTCGCTTTGTGAGGTATAATGTTTTAAAATGTGTGAATGTTATATTAAACAAGTGTCAATGCTGGTTTTAGGTATGGACTTTAAGAGCTCAGCTGTCAAGCAGATCTATCGTTTACAATATACATAAAATGGGCTTTGCCCATTCTTCTTCTTTCAGCTTTTGGCTTTCTTTCAGCTCTTAACTTGTGACGTTGTCAATCATTTCTTTATTCAGGCCAATGGAGTATTCATCTCACACCTAATGCTATTTGCTTTTGGTAATTTTAACACGTATTTTCCAATGTTAAATCAATGTCTCATCTTGAACAAGTAGTGGATATATGTTCTTGAAGTTTGTCGAGTGAGTCTGCTTTTATGAAGCTGCATGCGGGACTATTTTACATCTAGGGACATTTTAATGCAGTTTGCTTTGCTTTTCTGGTTACAAATGTGTTTACATTGCACACGTTAGCACATTAACCCAGTCCTATTCACTTTGCTAATTCTTCTTCTAAGAATGCTGGCAATGAACAGATGACTGAGATGCAGGATTTCATGGAAGGCATCCAACCTCTTCCCTCACATCTTCTGCAACCTTTCCAGGTTCCTGGAGACATGCAACTGTCCTCCCATTACTAAAGTCACCCTCTGCGGACCCTTCAACACTCCCCAACTACCAACCAATTTCCCTGCTGCCATTCCCAGCCAACATCCAAGAGAAAATTATTGTCAGGCACCTCTCCGAACACCTCAATGACCTCGAGCTCCTTGTCACCACTCAGTCTGGTTTCAGACCCAACCACAGCATAGGAGCTGCACTCATTGTCACCATAGATGACATTCATATGAGTCTAGACAGAGGCCACAGCTGCCCTCATCCGCCACCTCTCCGCGGCATTTGACAGACTCTCCCAGGCCAGCCTTATCCAATGCCTACACAACATCGGAATCCAAGGACACAGCCTCTGCATCTGCTCCTACCTGACTCGAAGGACTCAGTCAATCAGCATGGCACTGTACACCTTTGACGCCTGTGACCTCATTTCCGGAGTTCCACAATATCCTGCCTGCGCCCGACCCTCTTCAATGCAAACATGAACCCTCTAACCAGCCTCTTCCACTCTTCAGACATCAACTTCCTCTCCTAGGCTAATTTATTTATTTATTTATTTATGGAGCTTATAGAGCGCACAGCTACCTCCGAAGGAGGTGTCCCGGCGCTAAGATTACATAACTGTCCCCATGAAGAGTAACCAAGATCATATCTCACAGAGAAAATGGGAAACGGTGAGGAGTTAACAGTCCAAGTCCTACCGCCTAGTGAACAGCCAGGTCTTGAGTTTGCGGCGAAAGGCTGGCTCAGATTCACAGAACCTGAGGTCAAGGGGGAGGCTATTCCAGAGTTTGGCGGCAGTGACGGTGAAAGATCTGCCGCCAGTCCGAGAAAGCCTGAATCTAGGAACCAACAGAAGACGAAGGTTATTGGATCTGAGATGTCTGGCTGAAACAGAGATCTTGAGACGCTTTTTCAGATAAAGTGGGCCAGTACCATGGATAGCCCGAAATGTCAGGATCAGAATTTTAAAGTCAATGCGTCGTGAAATGGGAAGCCAATGAAGTTCTTCTCGGTAGGCTCTGACTGAAGTACGGGCAGGGATGTTACCGATGAGCCGGGCTGCCGCATTTTGGACTATTTGCAGGCGATCAATAAGATAGTGCGGAGCACCTGCATATAGACTATTAGCATAGTCTAGATGGGTGATGATAAGGGCCTGGACTACAGTTTTGCGTGAGGATAGAGGGAGGAAGGGGAAGATTTTTCTAATCATGCGAAGTTTAGAGAAACAGGCCCCTACCACTTTGTTAACTTGGGCATTTCCGGACAAAGAGTTGTCAAAAATGAAGCCCAGGTTACGCGCTGCCTTCACGGGAGAGGGTGGGGGATTCAGAATGGTAGGCCACCAATGGGTTGCAGGGGGGGGGGATTTTTTACTGAAAAAGAGGACCTCGGTTTTGTCGGTGTTAAGGGCAAGGTGGTTGGCTGACATCCAGGAGCATATGTTACCAAGGCAGTTTCTAAAGTTGGAAAAGAGGGAGTCAGAATGGTCTCGAAAGGAAAAGACATGACTAATGACATGCAACTCATTCTCTACCTCACGGAAAAGACACCTAGTACCTGGATCAGGTGCATGACTGAAAGCAACCACTGGATGAAGACCAACTATATAAAGCTGAACACCAACTAGATCGAAATTGTGATTTTTGAAAGGAGCACATCACCGCGGGACTCTACCTAGTGGCCAACAGAGCTAGCACTGACACCCACCTCCACCACCCATGGCAAGAACCTCAGGATCATCATCAACAGAAAACTCAACATGACAGCCCAAGTCAATGGCATCACTGCCTCATGTTTCCATAGCCTGATGATGCTGAGGAAGATATTCAAAAAGCTTCCAATCAGCACCGGGAAGAGCATCTCAAATTCTGTAATCATGCGGTAAGACCCTCTAAGCACAGATCAACAGAAAAATGCACCAGAAGTCTGCCAGCCATTCAGAACATAGCAGCAAGAATCACTCTCAACCTCCCATGCCACACTCACATGACACCACACCTGAAGGAGCTCCACTGGCACCCCATTCAGAAATGATAACAAACCAAACTCCTCATCCACACTTTGTAGGCAATACATAACACTTGCCCAGCATACCTCAACAATTGCTTCTGCTTTCACAAACCTTCCAGACACCTCCATTCGCTTGCACAAATCCCACACATACAGAAAACAAGATCTAGCAATCAAGCCTTCTCTTACATTGCTCTCAAAGTATGGAACAACCTGCTGCGACATATAAGAACCTCCTCCTCACTTTTTGAAATCCACAAGAAGCTGAAGACCTGGCATTTTGAGTGGTCCCAGTAGACCTCAGGTGTGGTTAGTCTCAAAACTGCTTAGCGCCAGAATACCCTTCCGGGTGATAGTGTTATCTACAAATCTGCATAACAAAACAAAGGTCTTAGGTGGACACAAATGATGACTGTAGTGACCAAAAAAATTCCAAGAACCTGAGTTTCAGCCCCTGCAGCCACAAAGACAATTTGTTAAAACACCCTTCTTGTGCTGAAAACACACAAAGCACAATCTTGCCTGGTAAGAGAACCCCCAATCAATGAAATGTCTGCCCACAAGTAAGGATTTTCTGAAAAGAATAGTTGGGGTGAATCTGCCCCGCTCACAACTAATCCAGCAACCAAAACAGCACACTCACTCACTCCCCATACACAGTACACAATTGCATATCGCAGACAGAACCCTGTGCACCCATCTACCAAAGCAAATATATATGAGATAAATATCAAGGTGCTCACAAAAGCCCTCTCCTAAGAACATGCCACAAACCATGATAAAAGATCACATTAAAAGGACTTTTAAAATAGGTACAGCACAATCCAAGTAAGCAATGTATTTGCTAATATGGCATCCAAAAGCATTTTACCATCAATTATCTTACACACATGCTTCTGCTAAGCAATTGGTTTGAGTAGTACCCCAAAGGTCCGTGAGCAAACTTGTACAAACTCACCTGACAAACTTCAAGACCATAAATCCACTACTCGTTGAAGATGAGACATTGACTTAACATTGGAAAATACGGGTTAAAAATACTAAAATAACACCTTCATAAGCTGAACTAAACTCATGTCTGCAATAAAAAGCTATGGGTCATTCCCTCAGAAAGTAGGCTACTAAATGCACTACTATGCCATTCCTATGCCATTCCTATGACAAATTGTCCCCCATAAGTATGGCCTACTGAAGATACAGTTCTGGCCTCTTCTAAGATGATCGCACATAGAAGGGCATTGATGGAACAGGTAAACTATTACCCATTTAATCATAGTTAGCGTGGATCTGGTCTACTTTCAAAGTATGCCAATACAAATTCACAGTAGCGTCTGCTACTTAACGCCGGTGGGGGGCGATTAGTGAGGGGTGGCACGGGGGAGGGAATGAAAAAAAGAAAAAAAGCTCACTTACCTGTGCGCTCCTGCTGGTACCGCCGCCTCTTGGTCCAGTTTCAATCGCTTCCCGGGCAGGAAGCCGGAATAGGAAGCACGCAGGCTTCCAACCTCCCCCCAAGCCAATTACAATGCTGCAATGCACTCAGAAAAGGACTGGGAGCCTGGGCATGTTCTCCATCCAGGCTGTAATGCAGCCTGGGTGGAGAACATGCAAAGTGTACATGAATGAATGGCCGGCCCCAGAGGCCTGGCCAAACATTCATGCACATTTGGGAGAGTGCCACTGCTCCTCCCCTGTTCCCCTCACACCCAGCCAGCCCTGCCATGCCCCTAACCAGCTGAGCAAGGACAGAAAATAAAATTATAATAATATTGCATTATTATCATTTTATTTTTCCTTTTTCACCTGCTCAAAGAGCAGTGGGGCGACACTCCTCCGCCTTAGCAAAGGAGCCGCCCCTGCAAATTCAGCCATCTAGTTTATAATGGCGGTGGTGAATCAGAACAGCAATGCAGCATCACAATTTTATTTTCCACGCTTGTGAGATCATCTAGATATCAGCCATTTAAAAACATAAGTGCCTGCGGTCCTAGGCCAAGCACAAGGATCAGCAATACGGTGATACTACATAAAATGCACAAATACAAAAACAATGGTTCATAGTGGACTCATTCATACCTGTCTTGTTCAATTGCTGGATAATACATTTAGTGTTCAAAGCGTTACTGGCCTAAGCGATGATCCAGCGATTGACTAAATTGGTGTTAAATCAATTGGTTATGAGCCACTGTTTTTGTTCTTGCTATAATAGTCCATGGTTCTGTGATGGTATATTTGGTGGCCCTTGGTATAGTTAAACCAGCGCTGTAAGAAGAGCATGTGTTGACCGCACAAATCTCATACAATTAACCTGTCCATCCTAAGCATGGGATACTGGTATTGGTAAACGTGTGAATCATATCTTGTTATTGAAAAAGTACACTTGCATGCTTCCTTCTTCAGCTCCTCACTTTCTGAAATTCATTTTTTAGATGGGCTCAAGAAAACTTGTAACTGAGACCCCATTTACAAAGCTAGTTTAAATTATAGCTACATACTTTACACAAGTTTTTCCAACTTATGTCTTAGTAGGATCTGAGTAGTTGTGAATGAGTTGGAATTCCAAAAGACAACTATATAAAAGTGAAGTGTGATGGTAGTGGTCAAGGACATACAGTACAAAATTTGTGGCAGTCACAAAAGTTTGAAAATGTGCTTTCAACAGTTATGGAAAGACCAAACATATACTTTGATTAACCTGGCATATCTTCAGAATAAAGCCTGGGTGAGGTCCTGAAGATTCACTATATATGCTTATGAAGTAGAGGCACATAGAACAAAAGGAAATGTGCACTTTTCATTTCCAAACCATAGACAAACATAGTGTCTGCAATTCATGTGTTACACATTTGTAGAATTACAGAACTTCGCATGAGGGCTTTTTTACACATTACAAAGCTTTCAGTGTATTGTATTGTATTGTATTGTAATTGCATTCATATAGCGCTTACTACCCCTGACGAGACGTCGAAGCGCTTTTTCGGCTTGTAGCACGCTACTCCGGGACCCATAGAGGATTAGTGTTGAATTAGTATAGTGAAACATGCAAGTACATTTTAAGTGGTGGATAGGTTAGTCAGTTATTTGGATTTGGAATAATAGCAGAAGGATAGAGGAGGACAAAGGTTTGTATTTATATAGCGCTTGTTGACGCACACTATTCAGGAAGCCTACAAAGGATTAGTGGTGAATTATTATGGTGAAATATGAAGTAATTTCAGTGGTGGATATTAGTCAGTTACTTGCAGTGAAAAGGTTAGCGGAGGGATAAAAGGGGAAGAAAGATTTGCATTCATGAAGCACTTGTTACCCCTGATGGGTGTGAAAGCGTTTTTTCGGTGAGTAGCACGCCACTCCGGAACCCATAAAGGATTACTGTTGAAAATTAGTATAGTAAAAAAAATATGAAGTAATTTGAGTGGTGGAGGCGAGGCCTCTTGGCTTTGCCAATGCTTATCCAGTCTATCCAGATGTAATCTGCCTGAACTTTCTTACCTGATTCAAACTGCTGGGTTTATGTGTTTTCTTTGTTGCTTATCTTTTATGTTGATTGTTACTCATATTCTTCTTCTCTTGTAAAGCTCTCTAATGCCACTAAACCAAGCTTGTGCTATATAAACCCACAAAAATAAATAAATAAAAGGTGCTTCACTCACAGGTAGTACATCTGGTTGTCCCAGGGTCGGATTGGTATGGTGGGCACCCAGGCAATGGGCCGGTATCCGAGTTCCAGCTGTGGGCTGCTTTTTTTGCAAGCATGGTGGCCGATATGGGCTGTGTCTGTGCATTTGATATGCCGCCACCGGCACAGTGGGGGCCTGAGAGGCCTTTCTGGAGGCAGATGGGCCTCTATTGCCTCCCTTTAACCAAGGTGTCACTCAGTGGTGACTCCTCTGCCTAGGCGGAGGAGCAATGCCCCACTGCTTTTAAGCAGGTTCACCAACGGAAAAATAAAATGATAATAACTTTAACTTTTATTTTTTCCTTGTTGCTGCAGCTTTGCGGGAAGGGCTGCCCCGTAGACAGAGCAGGGGCGGGGAGGAATGATGTGCACTCCCTAAAGTGCCCCTGAATGTTTGGCCGGCCCTCTGGGCACTTTGCATATTCTCCACAATGGCAGCATTACAGCTTTGGTGGAGAACATGCCCAGGCCCCCATTCCCTGGCTGAGCAGTGAACTACAGCGCTCACACTAATCACAATGCTGCGTTGCAGCGCTGTGATTGGCTCAGGGAGCCTGGGTGCTTCCTGGGTGCTCTGTTCCGGGGACGACGATGGAGAGAGAGGCGAGACATGGCAAGGAGGTACGTCTTTTTATTCTTTACCCCCTCTCCCAGCTCCTCCACACCCAGTGCCACCCCCGATCGGTGCCAGCCACCACTGGTGTCATGCCCGGCCTCTCGATGGATCTGCCCATCAATGTATGCAGATTGAGCAGGGCCAGGGCGCCTGAGCAGAAGTGACCTTAGTTATCTTCAGGCCTGGTACACCATTCTGAACTAAACGCTAAACAGAGGGTCCTGGCAACATTTGCATTATTTTTTATTTTAGTGAAGTTAAGAAAACATGCCTCTTTTATAGAAACAACCCTCTATCTTTTTATAATACTTAAAACGCTGAAGCAGTGGGTTTTTTTTAAAGACGCAAACCGCAAATGTGGGGCACGTTTTTTTAGGGTAACCGCCCGGGCCAATTTTCGATCCCAATCTAACCCTGGGTGGTCCCGACTTCATTATTTTCTTTCTTCAGCTCTCATCTCAGTCACTGTGCGGTCTGAGGCCTGATAGAACGTCACATTTTCTCGGTCCCCATTTCTCGCGAGGTTTCCTCGGCGCTCGCTGTCTCCTGTACAGGGATGCTATCTAGCTTGGGGGGAGGGGGCGCCCCGGGGCCTTCTCTTCCTCTATCTACACACGCTCCATTTCACTGCCTCTCACCTGTCGTAACTCGCCCCTTCTTTGCCCAGCTCACCTGTCACTTATCCCTGAAAATGTTTTCACTCGTGGGGGTAAACATATCTCCTCGGCGTGCCTCGCATTGTCGGAGCAGGCCCGAGAGCAGCACCTTTGAATCGCTAAAAAAAAAAAACATTTGAAAGATAAAAGACCTTTTGCCGATAATCCGGGGCATTTGAGTCACTCTGGAGAGGTGCGGGTTCACCTACGGGGCTGAGCAAGAAAACACGCAGCTTTCTTTTGTTTGTCTAACTCGTTTGGGACTGGAAACACAGTCTCAAAAACAACAACCTTTCTAAAATCACAAGGACAGAAAGAAGAAAAGGAAACAAAGACGGTCAACCGCAGGGGCACGCAGAGACGATGAAAAGTATCTAGAAAGAAAGGGAAACAGCAACTGTTACAAGTCAGACACATTGCGAAGATTCAGCTGCTACAAGAAAATTGTATCCACTGAAAATAACCGAACCGGAAAGGAACGGATGCAGGGGCTCCAGGATTTAGCACTAAAACTTGTCTGTGACCCGCCAAGAATGGAGCAGGAGCTCTGTTTCATTTCATACTTGTTAAAAAGTTTAAAAGTATGCACTATTGAGTAAACTGCAGTGACACAAAAGTTAAACCTCCTGTTGGATTCCTCCAATAATTCATAATTCCTGAGGGAACCTTCAGGGTCCAACATGTAATACGCTGTAACCGCAATCCACCTCCCAGAGGAGTGGGGGTGATGAACAGGTCCTGCTGCTGGGCACTCATGAGGCCCTCAGTGGGGTCCAGCATGGGTCCAGGAGGACCTATACACCCCGGATTTTTGGGATATCCACATACAATACATTTGCAGAAAGTGCTTCTAAATAGAACCCATTTGTATATTTAGTGCTAAGGTCAAAATGTAACAGGAATCGGGCCCACCTGGACCTGTGTCGTACGCTCCTCTCACCCACAATTCACCACGTCGGGTCCTTTTTCAAGTGAATGAGATTCAACAATTGTCAGAGAGCGATTCAGTCCACCCGTCGTACATTTACAGGCGATCCTTTGATCTGCCAATTCAAACAAGAATTCAAGGCCGCTTTTGCATTGATATTTTGCTTTGGAGGTAAACCACATTATTAAAACTGAATAAAATAATTAAAGCCTGCAAGTCATAATTTAAATGAAAGTATCCTATCACTAAACCCCATCCATATCATCGAGACGTTTTTGATGTTTCTTCATGCACCGCAAAACAATGCAACCTGCTGAGACGATAGAACATGCTGATTCACGTACTCCTTGGGAAGGTATCCCGACAAGTCCTTGTTTGAATCCAGGCTCACTGCGAGCTGCATGACTGTGCAAGCACATGCTGAACGCGGGTATTCAGTTATCACATGAAAACATCAAGATGCTATCAGTAAACATCCAAAATGAGGACATGGAAGGCAGATTTCTATCAGAAATCGCATATAGAATGCCTAGAGCTTTCCATCCTGGTGACCGACTAAACCCAATCCAACAGAAAAAAAACCACTGTATGCTGCACCCTCTTAAAAATATATAGAATCAACCAGACACTGAATGATAATCATTGAAGCCTATTAGCTCAGTGATCTAAGCCACACCGGCTATGCAAATCTGCATATCTACATGACCATTCATGTTTTAAATGCAAGCGTTCAATTTGCAGTAAGAAGGGCAGGATCCAAATAGCATTTTTTATTGCGAACCTTCAAAAAGGCGCCCACAATAGATACAAGCTCTTCCCAGGCATCAACAATTGGATGCGATGCGAAACAATAGGCAAGGCCAAACACTTGACAGATATGAACCATCCGGAGATTGTATTCTATTCTCGAGAATTTGTATAGTGCATAGCTACCCAGTGCGCCTTCCTGTGCTGAGAACAACACAACTGCTTCAAGGCTCAGTGCACGTCCAGGAGATGAACTAAAAAAGACAGGTCTTCAAGTGTTTCCTAATACTAAATTCTGAATGGTTCATTCTAAGATCCACTGGTAGGGCATTCCAGAGTGTGGGAGCCAAGAAGGCAAAGGAGCACCCTCGACTCCTAGCCTTCTAGATCCTGAGGACCAGCAGCAGCCTTCGATCCCCAGAGTCCAGTGATCTCTTGGGGATATAACGCTTCAGCAATAGTTGTATAAGCTGGGTATCCTTCCTATGCATAGTATGAGGGGCTAAGGAGAGTGTCTTACATTTGATTCTCTTATGCACAGGTAGACAGTGCAAAGCTACTAAGGCTGGTGTAGCTAACTGGTACTTTGGAACTTTTAAGAGAATCTTGGCAAAGCGTTCCAAACCACTTGAAGCCTCTTTATTACAAATTTAGGACTTCCCAGGTAGAGAGAGTTTCCATAGTCCAAACACAAAATCAACAGCCCTTTCAAGACCACTCTCAGCAAACAGCATGGTAACCAACTTAGCAGTTTTCTGACTGTCCGTAGAAGTCTAAATCAGCTTGATGCAAGTTTCCTAGCCTGCACCTCCATTGAAAGTTTGTTGTAAATCTAGAACCCAAGGCTTTTAAACGCAGGAGTGGGTGCAGGGTGTGCACCTAATTTGTCGGGATCTATGAAGTATAACATTGCAAGCATCATGTCATACGTCTCACTGAAGAACTGGTCATGATTTTCTCTCTGGACGAATATCATCAACTACAGGTCGCCCAACACTTAATGAGAACTACTTCCTGCACCATATTATTAATAACTAACTACTTGGTATATGCTAATGGACAAAGGACAGAGTTTGGTGAAGTAAGAGCCCTGTCATAAGTAAGCAGTGCTCCCTGTTGCCAAACTTGAAGTTTCCTCACCCAGTACAAAAGCCTCGCTGCTTCCTTAACCGTCTGAACTGATGATCTGTCCATCACAGTATCACTCGGTCATGGAGATGGTCGCCACCGCACCGTATTAGGCAAAAAATGGCATTCACAGGTTGAAAAGTCACTGAATAGCTCCTACCCTTTGTGCAATTGAACCAGTTCAACCCTTCTTACCAGTGGTAAAGTGCCTGTGTTCTTAGTGACTGTAAGGGTTCACCTTGATAAGGGTTGTGATTGTTCGTTAGGTGCGCAGTCACCAACCCCAATTAAAAATCCTATCTCTTACAAATATCCTCCAATTTCTGCAGGAAACCCTAAATATGGAGTAAAATCCCCAGACTCAATTACCTCCACTATAGTGATATTATTGCAGAGAAAATGCAGGCAGTGGAATCTACCCTGTAGTTATTTATTAGGTTTCGACCTGGCGAAAAGCTGCACCGCGCAGCTTTTCGGCACAGGTCGAAATCTTTTGAGTTACACTGTGTGCTTTAGATCAGCCTCTCTCTTCCATTGGCTAGCTCCATAAATGGAGGCTAGCCATTGGAAGAGAGAACTGTCCGTCATTTCCCGAGGCGATTGGTGGGCGTTCCCGCCGATTCTTTTCCTCTCAGCAACATCATGAAGACGTGGCCACTGTGGGCGTGTACTTTTTTTTTTTTTAGCACCGATGTTTGTGTTCATTGTCCGTCTTGTCCCTGTCCCGCTGGCTGTTTCCTGATCTCCCTCCCGCTGTCCGTGTGCCTGCCCGCCCCCCCCCTCCCCCGCTGTCCATGAGCCCGTACACCCGCCCCCCTCCCGCTGTCCGTGAGCAAGTTACCCCACCCCCCGTCCTGGTGCTGTTGGCTTTCATCACGTCCTGCTCTTCAGCTCAGGTCATACAGCAGCTGATGGGGAAGAAATAAACATGGCGGCCTCGGTCGTTCGGGCCACGGTCAAGGCTGTAAGCAAGAGGAAACTTCAGCCGTCACGAGCCGCCCTCACTCTGGTGAGTAACTGCCACACTCGTAAAGGCATGGGCTTTTGTCGTTAAGGTGTGGACTGCTGCAGTGTATTCTATGTTGCACAGCCGCCACTGATCTTTCCCCTTGAGAATATGAACCCTGGGCCTGATGTATCGAACGAGTTTGCAATTCTGTGTATGTGAACAAACTACTGTATTCATACGAGCCCTAGTGTGATTTAGCTGTTAGATCTCTATCCTGCTGCTATCAATGCTGTGGTGAATGTCTCACGCTGACAACCCTAGTTGCAAACAGGTTTAACAGTCCCTGCAGCGCACAGTTGCATTCTCAACCCCCCTCCCCACCCCGTGCCACTTTGTTTGCAAGCTTCAGGAGGTTTCCCTAAAATGTGGAGTAACAGTAGCAAAAGGCAGATAAACAAGGCGAAGTTGTTTATCTGAAAGTCATCTGTAATGTCGGTCAAAACAATCGCTAAAAATGCACTGTTGGAGCTGAAAGCCACTGTAAGTGCCGAACAAAATATATTTTTGCAACCAAAAGCAAAGCGCTATTGTCGTTTGTTTTTGAGAGGAAGCACGTGATACAGAAAAGAGTGAAAAGCAAGCGGATAATCCTAGCTGTGGCTGGTACCACAGTACAGGCTCAGGGGAATAAGCAGACAGAGGAAGGCTGTGGCATTACTTCTGTGATTCAGTGCGAAGGCCGTTAACCTTTCAAATTCACTCCACGTCCAAAGAACTTGCACTGCAATTGCGATAGAATACTACATGCGTCATAATTGAAGGTTCCCGGATATATCACTCACGCGCTGCCAGTTTATTGCAACTTCCTGAGAACTGCTTCTTTTCTCTTTTGCTGCACACTAGTACTGTTGTTTCAGCAGGAGCTGATTGGTAAAATTTTTGCAGTTTGTCGTATTGTTAAAGATGTAACAAGAGCTTGACTGGAAACGAACGCCTGTCCGGTAAAATGTTTTCACACAGCCACGCCACCCACATTGCCCCGAGACAGTCTTCTGAAGAAGAAGTTAAAGTTCTCCCCAAGAAAACAAGCCACGCCCAAACGGGGTCTTTTAAAGCATACTGTGACAAATTAATTGGCTGTAAAAGACGTATTTCACAGGAGTTTTGAAGGGGGTTAATTGCATATTCCAATACTTTAGGGCCAGAGCCGGCATTTAGCTTAGGCGGCGCATGACTTGCACTTCACATGCTACTCCAGTCAAACAGGTGTTCGGCGCAGGCTAGGAACCATTTTTCGCACCTCAATGTAAATGTAAATGTAAATGTAAATGTAGTATACTTGTAAAGCGCACAGCTGCCCCAGCAACGGGGTGTCCCGGCGCTGTATAACTCTGGGGAACCCGTCCTGGCTTTTTCCTGTGGGATGGTCCCTGCTGGGAGTCCCCAAGGTGGAGCCAGGCATCCCCGGAATTGGTGGGGCCGTTGTGGAGATTAGGCAAGCTAATGCCCAGAGTTGCCGAGTGTGATCCCTGATTAGAGTAAGCACCGAAGCGAGAATTATCGAGTCCGCTGACCAAGTTCCACGACCCTGCCGCATCGGGAATCGAACCCTGGTCCCGGGCCGACTTCTGCTCTCGGGTCTGCCGCCTCTAACCAGTGAGCCACACTACTCCAAATAAATAAATGATAAACACTCAGGAGTGTTTGCTCAGTCTCAAGGAAGGGGGAAATCCCAACAGGTTGATCAAGAAAAGTTCTGATCACGGGGAACCTGGGAAGGGGGATCCGAGGGATCGGATCAAGGTGCCCTCACACACCCAGAATGGTGTCATGCTTCATGGTAGGGCGCTCCTTCTCAGGCCGCTGATGCTATGGTGTTTGCCTGAACCTACACTCTTCAGTTAAGGTTAATTAATTTAAAGTTTCATCATTATTTAAACATATTTGCAGATTAGTTAAAGTGTGGCAACGTTATTTGGGGAGACTGGGAAGGACATTTCACACCGGAAGTTTCATACAAATTTGTGTTCACCACTATAGCAAACAAGCATTTTCAATGCAATGGTTTCGCCTTTGGAAAAGTTAGAGCTATTGGCATTGTAAATGTCAAAATTTGAATTTATGTGTTTGTTTTGAGAATAGCAAAATAGATGGCATTGTCATTTACATTGCCATTAGCTCTAACTTTTCCAAAGGCGAAACCATTGCATTGAAAATGCTTGTTCCTCCTGAAATGAAAGCGCTTTCAGTTCCCTCCAAACTCTGAATGAGGCCCTAAACTAAGAGTACACATACATCAGTCATTTAAGAGGTATTCAGTGCCTTAGTGAGTGGACCACTATAATGAATGAGTATAAGAGTGAATTCATCAACTCCACCCTTTCATCCTGTAGACACTTATTTCAGGAAGAGCTAGGTAGAAAATTAGAGGGAAGGAGAATTAGGGCCCAGTCACTCTTAGCCAAATGTAAAATAGTTCCATCCTGCTGTTTAGAGGAGCTGTTCCAGAGCAAAATGACTAATCCAGATGCCATTTTCTCCAGCATCTTTTAGTAGTATTGCAATTAGTGGAGGCTTCTCTGCAAAAGCTTCAGGGCGCAGCGATGCCTCTTGTAAGACGCCACTTACTTCCCCCTTCTCACAACTGCTAATTATTTAACTTAGAAGTGTTCATGAAAACACAGCTTTCCTCTCCAGGATCCTGATGACAGGAGACGGAGGGGGGCTAAAGAGCTTAGACATGATCAATCTAGAGTGTTGTCTAAAAAATGGCACTCTGTAGGTGAATGCTGGCAGGCACATATCTGAGGGGTGTAGTTCAACTGTTATCCTCTCATACAGACACAATACATTTTATCTCACAGACATATTGTGTGTCCCTCAGGCAGCACAGTATATCTGTTAAATAGAGGCTGTCAGGGCACACATCGGTGCACCCCTGAGGCCGAAAGGAGCCACACGTATAGGTAGTGCTGGTATCCCCAGATTTGTCCCAGCTTCTTATAGGGGTGTGTTTTCAGTCCTATCAAGAAACTGGGTGAGGGACTGAGGGGAGTCTGCTCCTTTTTAAACCTGGCCTTGCTGCTCTGTCTGGCTCCTTGTTGGGAATGATGGCTTGTTGGTTCCAAAGACCAGCACCAGAGTCCTGCTCTGCTACTGCCCTTGAGCCTCTGGGTTGCCAGCAAAGAAAGCAAGCAAATTATTCTCTGCACATGTGTG
This sequence comes from Lissotriton helveticus, assembly GCF_964261635.1. Classification (NCBI taxonomy): domain Eukaryota; kingdom Metazoa; phylum Chordata; class Amphibia; order Caudata; family Salamandridae; genus Lissotriton; species Lissotriton helveticus. The sequence continues at coordinate 2,091,633,529 of NC_136061.1, forward strand.
TGTGTTGTGTTAGTGTCTTTGTGAGTGGCTGATATTGAATAAGATTGAGTGAGAATCACGGCCGGACTGGGACCAGAAACCGGCCCTGGCAATCAGCTTGGCCGGCCTCCTGGGAGGGGAAGGGGGGCAGCCGAGCTTTTTGCCAGGGCTGATTTCGTCCGCTTCTGTTACAGGGGGCGATATTGCCCCTATGCTGCAAAACCGGCCCCCAGTAACAAAAACTGCCCCCCAGGGGTCCAAAACCGGCCCCCACCCTGGCAGGCCACAGGGAAAACACCTGGTGCCCACTACGGCCAGTCCGGCCCTCGTGAGAATGCATGTGTATTTAAGAGTTTTAATGATAGTTCAAGTGAGAATCAATTAAACTGAGACAGGGTATGTATAAGTGAAAGTAAATCTAAGTGAATGATTGAGGAGTGTGGGTGTGTTTGAAGGAGTGAGTGTGCGGAGATTGTGAGAGGGAGTGGAAGTGAGTCGGGGTGAACCTATCAATGATGCAGCTGGTGTTCCAATCAATGGTGCAGGAGGTGCAGTTGCACAACTGCCAGAAACCTGAGGGGCCCAATGAATCCAAAACCTTTTTATTAAAGCAGAGCACCTGCAAATCAAGAGTTATGAGTGACAGTGAGTTTGAAAGTGTGGTTGCGCGTAAGTGTGTTCGTAAGTGATAGTTTGAATCAGTGAGTGTCAGTTTGTTTATGTGTTTGAAGAACCGGGTTTTAGAACCCAGCGGCGCCAGGGATACGCCCAAAGTCTTCGGGTTCTCCTGTCTTGGCAAACAGAGACACGGAATACTTCTAGGTGGCGTCAGAGATCAAATTTATTAGCTGCAGCTAGTAACAGTAAACCAAGCAATACAACACGGTGTACAACTCAAGAAACTGTTCAATTTTCATAGAGCAAGACATCACCTTTTATACACAATATTCTCATTATAAATGTACATCCACTACGCAAAATTCTGACCAATAGGACACATTTTCTAACTGAGTATCACATTAACAAAAACCCAATTTACAGTAACCCAACCCAAAAGTTAATTATTAGGACTGTCCCAAATTCAATTTCCACAAGCCGGACAAATTTATATTTGAAAGCACTACCCATGTAATGAAAAGTCGTAAAGAAAGAAACAATTCAGATGCTGATTAGGATAAGATATGTGCAAGGAAACTAAAGGTTAACAAGGTCCTGAACATTGATTGGCAATCTCAGACAACGATCAGCCAAAGAAATTGGCTTCGTGAAGGGTCAGTTTCAGGTGAAGAGGTCAGCGTCCTGCAGTTCACTCACAAGTCAGAAAAGGGCATGTTTAATGCATACATGAACAATGAGGCCCTTGCAACTTTGTTCTTTCGGTTACCTCCACGGCCTACGTGAGGGCAACACAAAATGGCGTTATGAACAACGCAAACAAAATGGAGTCCGGTCCCGAAAACCACGGAACCTCAGACCCTCCTTTTGCCATTACGTAGGCAATGACCTAAACTCACGTCAATCTGAATCCAGGTCTATATCTATTCTCATCAGGCCATCAAGGTGTTGCTGTAACATCCTCTTATTATCCTTCGCTTCTCTCGGGACTGGTCTTCTCACACAGATTGTAGCACAAAGACTACAAATGGCGGGACCACACTGGATGCATAAGCAACACGAGAAAAGGATCGCTAAAGCCATACCAAGGAACATCAGAATCTTCCATCCCCATTTGGACAGCAGTTCCCAAAACCATCCCATCAATGACCAGTTCCCTTCGTCTACATGTATAGACTCAGTGGACTTATGTAACCTCAAGATGGCTTGGTACACTGTCGGGGCGTTATCTGGTATGAAAACGCAGCAACTAGACCCAATCAATTTACATACTCCACCTCTATCTGCAAGTATAATGTCTTAAGCAAACCGGTTCTGTAATGTCATAAGGCGATCCGCTTGAAGCTCGGCTGTAATATTGCTAAGGGCACCTGCAGTCTCATTTATAGTGGCCTCGACCACTCTCGTAAGACGAATTGTCCTACCATTAGCCATAGGACCCCAAAAGGGCAGGAAACCCTTAAAGAAGTCTCCAACTTCTTGTGCGGCAGTGTCTTTCGCATCGATAACACCTCTACCATATCTTGTCTTATGGTAGTTGAAAACAGCTGTGTATATAGGGGGAAGCAAAAATGCCACATAACATGTGCCTGAAAAGTCAGAAGGCAACCATGTATATGCTCTATCATAACAAACAAAATACGTGCCTTTAGCTGGCACGAAAGGTGGAGATTTCTGGGACGTATAGACATAGGTGTGAACACACACACTCTTACCAAGCTGAGCTCTCGGATTCTGACCATTACCTTGCAGACAAAAATGACCTCGGTGGGGTACAATCCAAATAGGAGGAGAACTTTTCTGTCTCTCTTTCTCTGTCAGACTAATGCTATATCTCGTCTTGTTCCAACCAACATATGCTCGTACCTCATCTTTAGGGATAGCATTAAATGCATCAATATCTCTGACCATATCTACTATTCCTTGTATCAAGGCATTATTATTCGCATTATCTTTGCCAGAACGTACGGGAGATGCTTCATTCGCATAGATAAACATTGACTGGAGTGCCCATACTGACCCATACTGACCCATTAGGCGAAAAAGGCAAAACCAAATATGCCAATCCCTTATCTGTCGTATGCGGCATAAGACCACAAACCCAACAATTCGTGGGTTTTACAACTAGCTGATGCTGATGTAACATCTGTATAAACGAATTGTTCACAAATTCTAATCTTCGTGTCTGTTCATGTTCAGGCAACGTATGAAATTCATGTGGGGAAACAGTAGGAAAAGAAAGAGTAGGTTGGGAGGTAGATGCAAGTGTCTGTTGTGGTGCATAGAAAATCCAACCCACGCAAACCAACGTAATATTCAAAAGCATAAGAAAACATATTATTAAAAAACATTTGCTACGAACCAATATACACATTTGCACTCTGAAATCAACTCTTTTAACACCCTTGTCGGACTCCAAAGACTCCACCCTCTAACGTGCTGCTCACGTCAATTTTCCTTCTTCACTTAAGTGTGCGTCAAGATCATACTAACGACCCTAAACCACAGACCTTGTGTCAATACATGGCTCACCCCTTAAGAACTTATACCGTGACCCTGCAGCTGAGTCCGGATAGTGACTCGAAAAAGAAAAAGTAAAAAAAGTCTCTTGATCTGACAAGGTGTAATTCACTACATAAAAAATTTAGATTTATTTGTCCATTTCAAACGTCCTTTCTCGATCTCAGATTGTAGCGCTCTTTGCCAGGCACAGTCTGATCCATAAAGAGGAGTTCCAGATTCGTCGTGTCGAGTCTCAGAGACGGAGGCACAGCAGCTTGCAGAACATCATCATCCTCGCGTTCCGACTGAGTCCATGTCAAATGTGCATCACTAAAAGGTACGAATCTAGGAACCCTTTCACACTCGGAGCCAGCTATTCCATCCCTCACCCACTTATCATACGGTAAGGGCAACGGAACTTTTTTCGTATGGGTGGCATGCACCCAGTTCTTTTTACCAGCTACTCTAACAGCAGTTCTAGTGACCAGCAATACCAAATAGGGACCAGTCCATTTTGGCTCCAAATTCTTGGATCGCTGAAAATTCTTCGTCAAGATAAAATCACCAGGTTGGATCGTGTGCCCTGGATCTGCAGTAGCTGTCGGCAAACTGTCATAGACCTGTTGGTGGAGAACACGTAATTTAGCAGTCAAGTCATGTAAGTAATCCACCAACATAGGGTACTCAAGGTCACTGTATTTTTTAGGACGAGGCACACCCCAAACATTCGCTGGACGACCAAAAACTATTTCGTATGGGCTAAGTCCCACACGAGAATGCACTGTCGTCCTTGTTGACAAAAGAGCCAACGGCAAGGCATCCGGCCATGTAAGACCAGTGCTCGCTTGAATCTTAGCGAGTTTCAGCTTTAATGTGCCGTTATAGCATTCGACAAGACCTGCTGACTGGGGGTGATTCGCAGCATGGAACTTCTGATTTATCCCTAATCCAATACACACTTTCTTCATGACTCGACCCACAAATTCACTCCCATTGTCCGACCATACAATTCTCGGCAAACCAAATCTAGAGAAATACTCTTTGAGCAAAACCTTAGCTGTAGACAAGGCAGTATTATCCTTTAGGGGGTAGGCCTCTATCCATCTGGAAAAGGCGCAAACAACCACAAGGACATACTTCAGATTGTTGCATCTCTCCATGTGAATGTAATCTAGCTGTATCACTTCAAATGGATACGTCGGAGGAGCAAAATGACCAGCTGGCGTTGGAGTTCCATTGCCAGGATTATACTTCAGACAAATCATACAATGCTTCACAACATTCTGAGCACATTTTGGAATTCCAGCATTCTGCCATACTGGAGCCAACAACTTACATATCCCTTTCGAACTGAAGTGAGCCATTCCATGAGCCATAGTAACCACTGGGAGCACATACGCATCTGGCAAAAACCATCGCTGGTGTTCTGACAACTCAACCCAACACCTGTCAAATCCAACATACCCGTACTTTCTCTCCACGTACTCACTTCTTTTTCCGTAGCTTCAGCCTGAATCATTTTCACACTTTCTATTGTGTCTTCACACATTCCACTTTCCACAACCCATATTGCAGGACCTGCCACCTACATACGGCTCATCATGTCTCTCGGCGTTTCCTTCGCAACTTCATCCGCAAACGCATTCCCTCGACCTACATCGTCCACAACTTTCTTATGCGCACTACACTTCACAATTGCAATCTGCTTTGGGAGAGCAAGAGATTCCAAAAGTTCATTCACTAACTGCCCATGCTAAATTTTTGTGCCATGGGAAGTAAGGAATCCTCTTTCTCTCCACAAACGTCCAAAACTATGGGCAACACCAAACGCATACTGGCTATCATTATAAACATTCACTCGCTTTCCTTCTGACAATACACACACTCGTGTCAATGCAATCAACTCTGCTGCTTGCGCAGAATGCTGTGCTATGTGTGCTGTCTCAACAACTGTATGTAAAGTTGTGACGGCATATGCTGCAGTCGGTTCACCGTTCGGAAGCTTGAAACACGAACCATCTCCCCATAGGGTACCATCAACATTCTCAAGAGGAGTATCTTTTAGGTCAACTCTAGCTTTCGTTTCTTCTTCTGTACGAAGAAAACAATCATGCTGTTCTTGAGCATCTGACTCTACAGAAATCGGCAACAACGTAGCTGGATTCAATACATTACATCTTTTAATGTGAACATGGCTAGCCAAAAGAGTCAACTCATAACCTGACAGACGTGCACTAGTAAGGTGCTGTGTCTTGGTCCTGATCAATAAGGTATCCACTGCATGTGGGACCATCACAATCAACGTATTATCCAATACCAAACCAGCAGACTGTCGGATAGAAACAGCCGCTGCCGCTGTAGCTCTCAGACAACTCGGCAACGCTTTAGCTACCGGATCTAACGTCGCTGAAAAATACGCACATGGGCGTTGCTTGTCTCCAAACTGTTGAGTCAACATTGACAATGCACAACCTTCTCTCTCGTGAACGTACAACGTGAAAGGTTTACTGTAGTCAGGAGTACCCAATACCGGAGCCGAACACAATGCATCACGTAATTCAGAAAAACTTTTCTGACACTCATCAGACCAAGGGAGAGGATGCGGAGTATCTTTAAGAGTCAGCGCCAACAGAGGTTTCGCTAGCAGGGAAAAATTAGGGATCCATTGTCTACAATACGAGGTGATACCTAAGAAAGCACGCACTTCTCTCTGTGTGGATGGTACACTCATTTTCGCAATCGTTTGAATTCGTTCTGGGGTCAACCTTCTTCCCTCCTTCGACAAGAGATGACCTAAGTAGGTTACTTCTTGTCGGCAATACTGTAACTTGGAAGGTGACACTTTATGATGAAGGTCAGACAAATGTAACAAAGAAAGAGTAGCCTCTTTACAAATCTCTTCGTCATCAGCGGCAACCAACAGATCATCAACGTACTGGATAAGAGTAGCACCAGTAGGCAACACAAAGCTATCAAGCTGAGTTTTCAATGCCTGACTATAGATGTAGGAACTTTCACAATAACCTTGGGGAGCTCTCTTAAACCGGAAGCTTCGTCCTCCTAAAGAGAAGCCAAAAATATCCCTACTCTCCTCAGCAATCGGAATGCTAAAGAAAGCATTCTTCAGGTCAATAACAGAAAACCAGGCTGCCGAAGTAGGAATCAGAGTCAACAAAGCAGTGATATCAGGGACAACAGGAAACTGTGGCACCACAATCGTGTTTACCTCTCAAAGGTCAATCACAAACCGGTACACAGGTGGCTGAGAAGCATCAGTACGCTTAAGGACAGGCAAAACCGGACTGTTACACACATTACCTCTCGTTTCCTCAACTACACCCTTCTCAACCAGATCATAGACAATCGCTAATAGAGCTCTCTCGCCATCACTAGATATTTTATACTGTGGGATATGAGGTAGCCTAGCATTCAATTTGAGGGTGACAACATAAGGTGGAATCTGCAAAAGACCAACATCATTAGGACCCGTAGCCCAAAGTGTATCAGGAAGAGAACGCAATTCCAGTGGAAGACAATTTTTAGACACATACATTGGAGAAATCACTTTCTTACCTAGGGTAAGATGTACTCCCGAAGGAGAATAATGTAATGTCGCATACAATCTTTTCAGCAAGTCCAAACCCAACAGATTCTCATTACAACCAGTCGTCAAAATAAGAGGAGCTTCCAATTCACAAGGGCCAATAGAAAGGGGCAAAGGATTAGAAATCGGGTTACAAACTGGGGCGCCTGAAAATCCTACGGAAACATTGGTCAAGCCAGACAAAGGTGCACCAGGAAATTTAGAGTGCACCAGTATCCAAAAGAAAAGGTTCTGTCACATCTGATGTAATCACTTCAACATAAGGTCCACTCTGGTCTACTGGAACTGACACTACTCCCTCTCTTTGCCCATGGCTGTCTTAACTATCATTATAACCAGCACTCACTCTCGACATAATAATCATCAACATAGTACTGTGCAGACTGACCACTCGAAACATTCTGTCTGTCAAAATAATTCACAGAATTCTGAAGGGAAGAGGAACGCTCATTCTGGGGTAACACACCACGTCCCCTACCCCTAGGAGCTTGCTGGAAACCACCACGACAACTCTGACCAGATACGCCATTCGCACGCTGTAACAAAGCCGGGCAACTATTCTTAAAATGACCTTCCTTTCTGCAATAAGCACACTGATTAGGACCAGGAAAGAATCACGGAGCATAAGGCTCAGGTTTCTGTAACAATCTCTGAAACTGTGGAGGTTGCTGAAACTGAGGCTGATTCTGACGAGGCGGATAAGCTTGCTGCAAAAGAACCTTCGTCTTTAAATCTTTAGTTTTCTTCTCTGCTTTATCCTTCTCATCTTTATCCCTATTCTCATAATATTGTGCAGTAGCCAATATCTGGGCCGACGAAGAAACAGCCCATGAACTCTCAGAGTCCTTTAACTTATTGGAAAGTTCGGGAAGCAAATTAAAGACAAATTTGTCCACGAACAACCTTTGACCACCTTCCATACTCATGTCCTCACCACTATGATCGATAAACGTTTCTTCAAACCTCGTGAAGAAATCAGACACACTCTCGTCTTTCTTTTGTTTGCATGCTGCTAACTTGTCCCAATTCACTCGTAAAGCAGGCATTATAGTTTTCATTAGATTAATAATCCTACCAGGTAATTCTGCAACTAAGGGCTCAGGTTTGGCGCCTCCAACCTGTCGACCATCTGCAGCAACAATATTAGCCCACATATCTCCTAATTCTGACGCATGATTCTGATGACGAATCTTCGCCCACAAAGGTTGAGGAACTACATTACCCATTAACATGTCTATGTCAGCTAAATTCATAATACACGCTTCAACTGTCTGAGACAACTCCTTGTAATAACCAGCAGGATTCTTACGAGGGTCAGGTAAGGTCTGCTTAAGAGCCAAGACCTCTGCTCTCTTCCATGGAACATGTACCCATACTCGCTGAAAGTGGGCTTCTGCAGCCTGAATACCCAATTTAACATTAGCAGCAACTGCCTCTCTCCATACAGGGGGAACTTCTCTCATAGGATACTGCTTCACTTTCCTCCTAACAGAAGGATCAGGTTCGTACTATGGCTGAGACGGGAGTCTAGTTCTGAAGGCAAGTATCGTCTCTACAGCATCAGTAACATCAGATTCCACTATCGTCCCTTTAGCAAATTCTGACTGAACATCAAGCACTTCCTGCGGATTCGGACCCAACTCATTATCTTCCCATTCCTGCCGCAGAAAAGCACACATCACATCAAAAACATACCTTTGCTTAGGCGGCTCCCACTGAAAGAAAACATCCATAACTGCTGGCAAATTATACCTGGAAGCATTTCAAATCCATCTACGAGCCAACAGATCCAACACTGCTCGCTCTTCGGAACTACGAAGCTGACTAAGACTCTGCTTACGTTCCGAAACAGGGGTCATACTCAGTGGCCCAAACAATGGAGACAACAGATTAACAACAGTTTCTGTCATTTGTTTTCGAGCGGAAGGAGAAGAAGTAGGCGTAAAAAAAGGAAAGTTAAAATCTTGAGACAAAGTAGGAACAAGAGCAGTAGGAGTCTGAGATGCAGAGCAGAAGGCAAAGAAGTTTGAGGCAAAGCTGGAAGCAAAGCTTGCGTCCCTAGAGTGGGTTGCGCAGTAGGAGGCAAAACCATCTGTGGAGCACCGGGTGGCTGAACAACAGCAGGAGGTTGGACAACAAAGGGTAGAACAACCGGGGGTAATGGAGGCGCAGTAGCACCCTGCACATAAGGGGGTGGCAATCTTAGTAAATGAGACATCAAAGGATCTTTTTCAGGGTCTTCCGTCACTTTCGGAGGAGAAGACGGCAAGGCCGGATAACATTTATCTATGGCCATGCAACGTTGTCTATCTAAAACTTCACTCACTCGATCTTCCTCATCTGACTTAAACTGCCTAGCAGCTTGTAGTACTGACATATTCTTAACTTTCCTATCTCTCTTTGCTTGCTTAATTTCTCGCTGTTTGGCTTCCTTTCGCCAAAGGCGGAAAGAGTCAAACATTGCCGGCCGGGCTTTCTTCTTAAATAGCGCAACTTCCAGATTATCTAAAATATTTACTTCAAAACTACCATGTTGGGGCCATCGTAAAACACCATCTTTTTTAGTATAGCGGACCCACTCTTCATTATAAGTAATAGGACCCACTCCGTGTTTTGAATAGAGCTCATAAGTCGGAGTTCCAATCGGAGGTATCGGACACGAATCCTCCAATCGGGAACCCTGTTGCAACCACAACTAAACCATTTCCTAATTTTGCTAAGACCAGGCATCTTATAGCTCACTAATCTAGCTTCAAACTTCAAGGGGTTATCAACGATCGATACACTTGTAAATATATGAGCCCCTCGGCTTCGATTTTTGCAAAAACCAAATCAAAACCAAGAACCAAAACAAAGTCGTGGGAGCGATCCACTTATACTTAACCAAATATCTGTCACGTCACCAGAAGACCGTCTATCGTCTCGCTCTACAAAGGATCAATCAAGGGTCCAAGACAGGGCGACAGTCAGGGCAGCAGTCCTTCGTAGCCGTTGGAAAGTGGGAAGCCTCGTAGAAAAGACCTTCGGTCCACGTCGACAGGCAGGGGTCAAAGAAGTGGCGGCCTTCCTCCAGAATTTCCTCACGTGGCTCCTCACGATCCTCTGGCTTGGACCGGTACCGCTGAAGTCGCCCCACCATTGGGCGCCAACTGAAGAACCGGGTTTTAGAACCCAGCAGCGCCAGGTACACGCCCAAAGTCTTCGGGTTCTCCTGTCTTGGCAAACAGAGACACGGAATACTTCTAGGTGGCGTCAGAGATCAAATGTATTAGCTGCAGCTAGTAACAGTAAACCAAGCAATACAACACGGTGTACAACTCAAGAAACTGTTCAATTTTCATAGAGCAAGACATCACCTTTTATACACAATATTCTCATTATAAATGTACACCCACTGCGCAAAATTCTGACCAATAGGACACAATTTCTAACTGAGTATCACATTAACAAAAACCCAATTTACAGTAACCCAACCCAAAAGTTCATTATTAGGACTGTCGCAAATCCAATTTCCACAAGCCGGACAAATTTATAATTGAAAGCATTACCCATGTAATGAAAAGTCGTAAAGAAAGAAACAATTCAGATGCTGATTAGGATAAGATATGTGCAAGGAAACTAAAGGTTAACGAGGACCTGAACATTGATTGGCAATCTCAGACAACGATCAGCCAAAGAAATTGGCTTCGTGAAGGGTGAGTTTCAGGTGAAGAGGTCAGCGTCCTGCAGTTCACTCACAAGTCAGAAAAGGGCCTGTTTAATGCATACATGAACAATGAGGCCCATGCAACTTTGTTCGTTCGGTTACCTCCACGGCCTACTTGAGGGCAACACAAAATGGCGTTATGAACAACGCAAACAAAATGGAGTCCGGTCCCGAAAACCACGGAACCTCATGTTGGTGACTGTGAGTGGGAGTGAGAATGACTGAAAATTAGTGAGTGTGAGGTAGAGTGAGTGAGGGGGAAGATAGTGAATGGGAGAGGGAGCGAGCATGAGTGAGAGGGATAGAGTGCAAGCGAGTCAATGTGAGGTTACTTGAGGTTTTTTATGATTGTGCGACTGCCACTGGCTGAGGCTCTGTGAATTCTGAACCCGTTCCATAAAGGTCATGGTTTCGTTATGAATTTGATATTAGCGAACCGTAACTAGTTAGTGCGGCAAGTATGAGTGTTTTCATCATGTTAGACCGATGGATTCACTACGTATTTAGGGATTTCGTTCTGAACCCTTGGGTTCCATTTTGTGTATGGCAGCCATTTTGTGGTTGCCCTCACATAGGCCGATGACTGTGGCTGAACAAGTCTTTTAAGTACATGTACACGTTAGCTCCAGTTCGTGCTGACTCCTGTTTGACCTGAGTGAACTGACCCTGTTGTCTGAAGCTGACCTTGTTAAACCAGTTCCTGCCCTTTAGCTGATCAAGATTAAGGATCAGAGCACAGGACATCGTAAAGTTTTATTGCACACAAATATGCCTTATCCTACTCTCACCTGTTTCTGCTCCTTTCTTTATGGTCTATTTATGATTGGGTTTGTGGCCTTTCTATTATGGGTTCGTTCAACCTGTCTAAAGAAGAATGTTGGGTTTGACCGATGATTGATCATGGGCTGGGCAACTGAAAAGTGGGTTTTACTGTCATGCGATACCTTTGGTGTGAATACATGTGATTGGACAGTTTGTAAATATTAGGTATTTGTCTGGAATGTGATTTTTGGCATAAAAAGCGATGACTTGCTGTGTAAAATTGAGCAGTCTCCTGAGAACTCATACCGTGATGACTTCTAAGACTTCTGTTACTGGCTGCAGCCAATAAATTTGATCTTTGACGCCACCGAGAAGTTTCCGTGTCTCTGTATTCTAAGACAGGTGGAACCCGAAGACTTTGGGCGTGCCCCTGGTGCCGCTGGGTATTAAATAACCCGGTTTTCATGGCCAGGGCATACTTGATATAATTCAGGATATATGGCAGCACCCAAGGTAACATGCTGTGTCTGACATATTGGAGACAATTCTTGGCATAACAGAGGGCATCCATTGCAAAATGCAGACCCTGGCATACTAGAAGGAATTCTTGGCATATGGGGCTACCCATAACAAAAGTATGGCATTTACACACTGAAAGCAATCCTTAATAAATAGGAATTCTCATGGCATTTTTTTTTAACCGGCTGAACTCCTGGCAAATATTACACTGTCAAAGATCACTAGGCTCCACTGATTTTATTACTTACAGGAAATAATTTGGGAAATTGTTTGACTTCAAAGCATATAGATTTTCAGGGAATGTAGGAAGTGTGCTTTGCCTGGGCTTTCCAAAATGTCTCGAGATGGAAATAGGTACTTAATAATATTACAAAGAATTAACTCCTATTAATGATAAAAGTGGTCCAGGAGGTTAAAATCATCAATATGTTTGTTAAGTTGGTGGAGAACACACTTCTCCAAGGTTTTAGCTAGGAAAGGGAGGTTGGAGATAGGTCTGAGGTTGTTGAGATCGTTAGGGCCGGCCCCTGGTTTCTTGAGTATGGGTGTGATTTGTCCTAGTTGAAGGGAGTCTGGAACACAGCCTGATGTGAGAGAGGAGTTGATGATTTTTGTTCAGAAAGGGGCAATGATGTGGTTGAGTTTTTGTACTATTGATGATGGGACGGGCTCCATAGTGTCAGAAGGAGGCTTTAAGGTTGCAATTATATTGAAGACCTAATTTTCCGACATGAGGTCAAAATCCAACCAAGTAGCATCCTTTTCAGTTGGAAGTGGACCTGGTTGTTCTTGGTATGATTTAGTTCTGTTTCCTCAAGGGTGAGTATAGGGGGGCAGGTTAAGAGGGAAGGTGGATTTGAGGTTTGGATGAAGGATTGCTCAATTTTTGTGACTTTATCTGTGTGGAAGCTGGCAATTTCTTCGCATCGATCCTTGGTGGATTTTATTTTGTGTGGGGATGTGCCGTTCGTTTGACTTTTAACAATGTTGAAGAGTTCTCTAGGTCTATTCTTAGCCTTGTCTAGTTGGCTGCAAAAAAAAAAAGAGGCCTTTTCTCTAAAAATTAGTTTTTTATATGCCAACCGTGCAGATCTAAGTAGTGCTAGGTGCAATGTCGATGGGTTTAGTCTCCAAATCCTTTCCCATGTCTGAGTTGTCGTCTTTCGTTATTAAGATCCACGTTGAACCAAGATTTAGATTTCATAGATCTCAATTGTTTGAGTTTGAGTGGCGCTACTTGATCTAACACCTCCGTCATTGTTACATTCAAGTGAACTGTGAGTTCATCGGCCATCATAGTGTTAGGCTGGAGCTTTAGATGGGCATGAATCCTGGATTCAAGTTTGGTTATTACGACTTCTTTGATGTTTCTGGTCCAGTGCTTAGGTTTGTCAGATCGTATTTGTTGGTATCTGACATGTGAGTCAATATTAAACAATATGAGGTTGTGGTCAGACCAGTCAATGGGAGAAATCGATCTCAGAGAGACCAGCTCATTTTTGGTGATGATTGCATCCAGAGTTGCTCCTTTGATGTGTTTTGGTTCATTGCAGAGTTGTTTGAGGTTGGTTATTTCAAGCAGGTTGGAGAGGTACAGGACTGTGGTGTCTTCTGGGTTGTTCCAGTGGATATTGAAGTCACCCAGGAACACGTCTTTCGTGTCTGTTAGGGAGAAATGTGTTATTAGGTCGGTTAGTTCTTCAGCGAAGAGGGCATGCTTACCAGGAGGATGGTAGATGGTGTGAAATTTGAGGGGCATGGTGCCTTTCACTGTAAGTTGAACACCAAGGTACTCAAGAGTCAGGTATTCTGTAGATTTTAATGTGTTAAGTTGTATTCCTTCTTTGTGAACGATAGCTAGCCCACCACCTGTGTTGATCGGTCTGTCGTGTCTGATGATGTTGTATCCTGGAGGGGTGAGTGGGTCTAGAATGGGGGTAGAGTAGTCATTGAGCCAGAATTCTGTGAGGAATCCGACGTCTATTTCTTCACTGAGTATAACTTCCGCAATGTCTGTGGCGTGTTGTACTGCTGATCTACAGTTGAGGAGCATGCATGATAGAGGTGAGGTCGTCTCAATGTTGGGGTGTGCTGTATGGATAGAAGTGTATGGAGCAGGAGGTCTGGGCGAGTTGACAGGTCTAGGGATTCTATTTGTGCCCACTATAACTGAGATTGCGAAAGGAGCCGTATTCTGGCTCATTGCGAGGTAAGAGTCGTTGATCTCATCTGCTTCCAGTACTGAAATGGGGCAGAGAGCTCAGCTGGGTTGATGTGCCTGACTCCCGACAGGAATGGAGGGTTATGGGGTGCCAAGTATGGCCATGGAAGAGGCTGTGTGGGGGGGAGGTGTGTAGCTACCCGGAGTGTATGAGCAAGGTGGCTTTATCAGATTGGGAAGGTCTTGCTGTAGGTGTAGGATGTCAGCAGCTAGGGAGTCGATGTTCTGCTCCATTCGGGTCAGTTGTTGGGTAAGTGAGTTAATAGAGCTTCTTGCCTTTGGAGGGAGCAGTGTATGACTAGGGTCTGTGGATGGAGAGAGTAGTGGGTTATGGGATTGAACGGTATATTTGGAATTAGGAGTGGGGATAGATTGAACGTGAGGAGTCGGGTCATTGATGCTTCCAGTCTTGAGGTTACGAGTAGGAGTTGTGGGTCTTGGGTCAAAGGAAGGAGAGTGAGCAATAGTTTGAGGGAGGTCAGTGCCCAAGGGATTTTCTGTGACGTTGGACATGGAGATGGTTTGGGCAGGTGGAATAGGGTCAGTATTGGAGTAGTGGATAGTTTGCGAGGGTAGAGTCAGGTCTACTGAGGTCAAGAGGAGAGCACCTGTAGCGAGTTTAGTAGCGGAAAGACTGTAGTTTGTGTCTGATCTGCCTAGCTTGAGATCAGCCTTACAGTGTTTACTAACTGTGCGTTTGCTGGTCCTGGTGGGATGATTTGATGTCATTATAGTGGGTGTTTGTCGTCAAAGTGTGATAATGGGGGTAGTGAGATTGTAATGGGTGATGGTGGATGTCCATGAGTTGTAGAGTGGGTCAGCAGGGAAGGGGGATTAGATCGGTTCTGGGTTTTTTGTCAGAGTGGAAGGGAATAGGGGAGATTGGGTTTGATGGGTCTGTTGAGTTAATGAGGAGAATAATGTTGGAAGTGACGATCAAAAGTGGTGAGGTGTGGGTCAGTGGCCTGTATGAGAATGTTTCCTGTTCTGAAGATGGAATGTGTGAGTTCCCCTTTAAAGGTAGGGGGGACAAGACCTGTGATAGGACAGTGTGCAACTGTTTTACCGCCCTTTATTAATTCATCTCACTCATCGTCTACTTGCTTCAAGATTGAGTCCAGTGCTTAGTACATCAAATGCTGTGATACAGATGTAAATCCTAACCACACACACCCCTCCCTATCCTATTGTGTGATCTTAAGCAATTTGTCTCACTACAAAAAATTGCGTAAGCAGTGAATAATGATGTCAATCTCCTCCACCAGGAAAAACACATTTCCACCGAAGCAAGCTTAATTTGTTTTATCCTGCCCTGATTACAAACATCAACGCGAAATGAATGGTATTAGGAGGAAGTTATCTCCAGGGGCCCCATTACATCTCAGAATGAAGGGAAAGGGCAGGCGCTCAATGGACAGCGTCCCTGGCATTCGAGGATGAGGAGGCACACAGGCACAATGCAGTATGCATGACTTAGGGGGTTTGAAACCTAAAACCCAATCTCATCGTAGGCCCTCCTCATTGCTGGGCACGTTGTCAGACTTATTTTATTTTTATAAACTATTCCCACGGGTGAAGCCTCTGCGCTTCGCTGCCACTAAGTTCAATGCCACTTACTAATGGTGGGTTACTGGGACCGGGTCGGGGTGACACTATAGATCCTCCCCTCCGACTGCCAGTCCAACAAATATGAAAAAATATGAGGGTTTGAAGGGAGACAGTGAAAAGTGATGAAGAGACATATGGCCTGACCTACAGTGAAAAGGGCAGTGTTTACTCAAACAGGAGGATGGTACTCTGTTGCCTTGATGGAGTGCCGGTACTCTGCGGACGTATCTAGTCATTGACAGTAACCGCCATCACAGCAGTTCCTATCGAAGTCTTAAAACTTTGACCGACGGCTCCTTCAAACATGCTGGCCTCCCGTCACACTTTAAAAAAGTTTTCTTTTGTAAAAACAAAATTCTAAAACAGAAATTTGTTTTTTATAAAATAAACAAATATTTACCCCCACACCATTGGCATTGTTTCTTATGACGTGGGAGTCATTTCAATTCTTTTTACCGTCCCTCACCGCCAGGTTTTATCTGACGTTGACAAACAGCAAAAGCAACTTATCACACTGTCCACTCTAAATCTGGCAGATGGTGCTGTATTGTATTGTATTGTAATTGCATTTATATAGCGTTTACTACCCCTGATGAGGCGTCAAAGCGCTTTTTCGGCGGGTAGCACGCTACTCTGGGACCCATAGAGGGAGGATTAGTGTTGAATTAGTATAGAGAAACATGCAAGTACATTTTAAGTGGTGGATAGGTTAGTCAGTTATTTGGATTTGGAATGATAGCAGAAGGATACAGGAGGACAAAGGTTTGTATTTATTTAACGCTTGTTGACGCACGCTATTCAGGAAGCCTATAAAGGATTAGTGGTGAATTAATATGGCGAAATATGAGGAAATTTCAGTAGTGGATATTAGTCTGTTACTTGAAGTGAGAAGCATAGCGGAGGGATAAAAGGGGAAGAAAGATTTGCATTCATATAGCACTTGTTACCCCTGATGGGTGTTGAAGTGCTTTTCTGGCGAGTCGCACGCCACTCCGGAACCAATAAAGGATTAGTGTTGAAAATTAGTATAGTATAAATATGAAGTAATTTGAGTAGTAGATATGTTATTCAGTTATTTGGGCAGTATATTAGTATAGTTGAATATGGAATTTGAGAAGTGAACATGTTAGTCTGTTAAATTTGATTGAAAAGGATAGTGGAGGGATAAAAGAGTGAAGGATTTTTTTTTGATTTTTAAAAAAAACTTTTTTAGGTTTTAGCAGTAGTTAGAGGCTTTTGGATGAGTAAAAAGGAGTTTTGGAGGGGAAGGGTCAGAGGGGCGAGTTTAGAAAGGTTTGTTTTAGGGTATTGGTGTAGTAAAAAGAGTTGTCAGATGATGCAAGGAGAGGTAGAGCAGGAGAGAGTCTAGAAAGGGTTATTTTGGCGATCATAGTAGTGGTATGGGGTTTGGGATAACTGAGATAGTGGATGTAGAGGATATATTGATAGATGTATAGGATGAGAGATAGGGCAGTGTATTGGAAGGAGTAGTAGAAAGAAGTTTGAGATGAGTCAGAAGGTTGGGCTAGAAGATATATTGAGCGAAGTATAGACTGAGAAAAAGGCTAGTGCATTGGAAATGCTAAATTAGAAGAAAGTAATAAATAAATAGATCCATAAGTACATTGAAAGTATATAAATACATAAAGGAAGTAAGTATATTTAGATCAAATATATTGATAGAGGCACAGGATGAGAAATAGGGTAGTGCATTGGGTATGCTTTTTCAGGAGAAAAGTAACAGACATACAGATCCAAGTACATGGAAGTTACATAGATGCACAATGGAAGTATGTACATGTAGACCAATGATGATTTTTATTTATTGTTTAATATTATTATTATTATTTTTTCTCTTTTCTCTTAACAACATAATTATTTCACATGTTTTAATAAGTAATACACAAAGATAGGTACATATCTATAGTGAAAACAAATGCTTATATACAGAGGTATATGCTGAAAATTTCTGTTTCCGTATGGTGCTTATGTGGTGTAGAGCCAAATCTTGAGTAGTTTTCTGAAGATAAGGTGGTTGTCGATGGATCTTATGTTGGGGGTAAAGAGTTCCATAGTTTGGCTGCTTGACAGAGAAGGATGTGCCACCCATGTTTTTTTTCTTGTATGGTGGGATTTTGAGGCGAGATGCTCCTTTAGAGCGGAGGTTCCTTTGTTGAATGTGTTTGGTGATTTTATTCCTGATGAAGAGTGGTCCTATTCCATGTATTGCTTTGTGGGTAATACAAAGCAGCTTGAACTTGGATCTTCTGGCAACCAGTAACCAATGCAGGGCTTTCAAGGGGAGATGTGGTCTCGTGGTTTGATATGCAAGAGTAGTCTGGCAGAGTAGTCTGGCAGCCGAGTTCTGAATCCGTTGTAGTCTTTTCATGGTGGTTAAAGGTGATCCGTGGTAGAGGCTATTGGCGTAATCGAGTTTGGATAGAACATGGGAGATGGTAGCTTGGACCTTTTGTGGAAATCCCAAATGAGGGAAAATTCGTTGCAGCGTTTTTATAGTAGCAAAGCTTGATCTTCCTAGTTTATCCACATGGTCATTCCGAGGTTTCTTACTTCCTTCGATACTTTAGGCAGTGATCCCAGTTCATCAGGCCATGCGGCAAGCAGGTTGTAATTTTTCCAACCGCCACATGTGAGTATTTCAGTTTTTGAAGCATTCAATTTGAGATGGCTCCAAGTTATCCACTGATCCATGGCTCTGAGACAGCTGAAAATTGGTGATTTTCCAATGTCTTTGGGACATTCCAGTTGAAGGAGTATTTGCGTGTCATCTACATAGTTGTAGCACGTGAGGTGAAATTTATTGATCAGTGTTGGTAAAGACTTCATGTAGATGTTGAAAAGCATGGGCGAGATGATAGAACCTTGAGGGACCCCTGCTTTTGTGGAGTACGGTTTGGACGAGAAAGGTGGGGTATGGATGACTTTAGTTCTGTTTTGAAGGTAGGACAGGATCCAGTCTAGAGCAGTTCCCTCTATGCCGGCTTCATAATGTCTTTGTTTCAGAGTGTCATGGTCAACCGTGTCAAAGGCAGCTGAGAGGTCCAAGAGGAGTAGCGCAGCACCCCCGTTGCGGTCAACTGTATTCTTTAGGTTATTCCAGATGGCAAGAAGGGAAGATTCAGTGCCTCTTCCCGGACGGAATCCTGTTTGGAAATCTGAAAGTATGTCATTTTCTTCAATGAATTGTGTCATCTGAGTGAACGCTGCTCTTTCTATCGGTTTGCCCAGGAAAGGTCCATTTGTAATGGGTCTGTAGTTGTCAGGGTTCAGCGGGTCCAAGTTTGTTTTCTTCAGTAAAGGGCGTACATATGACCTTTTGAGTTCTTCTTGAAATATTCCTGTAGTTAAGGAATCGTTGATGATTCTTCTTACTGGAATGGCAGCAGAGGTTGTTAAAAGAATTGAGCCAGAGTATGCTCCTTCATTGACCTACGTAAGGCCTGCCTGCAAGTAAATCAGGTGCACGTATGGTATCTTTGACATCATAGTGCCCATTCTGCCAAACACTAAACCAGGCCCTCAGTCTGAAAGTGTATTTTATGTTCATTGATGAGCTGTAGTGACAGTGCTATGGAGGGAGTATGTTCTTTACTTCTCAGACATTCACTTGTTTACAAACGGACATGTCCTGTCAGTGACTTGTAAAGTCTAACAAAATCAGAAATGTGTTTATGAGACTGGGGTTCCTAAAACTGCTGGTGGGGAGTTCAGATGGTTGAAGTTGGACAGGGCCACCGCCAGTGCTCTAGTAAAGGAAGCTCCACCTGCTGGCTTGCCATTGCACTGGATGGGCCCTGCTAGGGGAGCTCTCAATGCTGATGTCCAGAAGCACTGGATGGCCATGTTGGGAAGCTGACACTGCTGACATCCAGTGGCACTGGGAAGGCACTGCTGAGAGAAGCTCACAATGTTGTTATCCAGGTGCAATGGATAGGCCCTCCTTGGAGGAACTCACACTGCTGATATCCAGTGGCACTGGCAAGGCCCTGCTGGAGGAACTCACAATGCTGATACCCCAAGCACAAGGGAAACTCTGCTGGGAAAGCCCTCATAGTGGCTTAATGCAAAATAATGCCCGCAGAATGTGATGGGGCCCTTGGTCTCATATATCTCACAAATAGGTTTAGCCTTTGGGCTGAGTGGGGGGACCCGGAAGGGTTGGGGGCCCACCTGTGCTGCAGGGGGTGTGAGTCCTGTGTTACGTCCCTGAACCCACACTGCTCATATTGTGTGGCACAGCACTGCTGGGGCAGTTCATACAGCTGATATCCAATAGCACTGGGAAAGCCCTGCTTGGAAAGAGCTGTTACTGCTGATGTTCACAAGCACCAAGGAGCCCTGTAGGGGTGATCTCACACTGCTGATATCAAGTCGCACTGGCAGGGCCCTGCTGGAGGAGCTCACACTGCTGATATCCACTATCACTGGGAAGACACAACTGGGAGAAGCTCCCACTCCTGATATCCACTAGCACTGAGGAAGCCCTGCTAGGGACAGCTCCTACTGCTGATATCCAGTAGCACTGCACTGCTGGGGGAGGGGGGCCTCACACAGCTGATATCCAGTAGCACTGCACTGCTGTGGGGAACTCACACTGCTGATATCCAGTAACACTATCAAGGCACTGGTGGTGGGAGATCGCACTGCTGATACCCAGTAGCACTATGAAGGCACTGGTGGTGGGAGCTCACACTGCTGGTATCCGGTAGCACAGTACTGCCGGGGGGATCTCACACAGCTGATATCCAGTAACACTATGAAGGCACTGCTGGTGGGAGCTCGCACTGCTGGTATCCAATAGCACTATGACTGCGCTAGTGGGAGCTCACACTGCTGATATCCAGTAGCACATGAAGGCACTGCTGGTGGGAGCTCACACTGCTGATATCCAGTAGCACTATGAAGGCAACGCTTGGGGAGCTCACACTACTGATATCCAGTAGCACTTTGACTGCGCTAAGGGGAGCTCACACTGCTGATATATAGTAGCACTCCACTGCTGGGGGGAACTTAGACTGCTGATATTCAGTAGCACTTTAAAGGCACTGCTGGTGGGAGCTCACACTGCTGATATCCAGTAGTACTATGAAGGCACTGCTGGTGGACGCTTACACTGCTGATATCCGCTAGCATAGCACTGCTGGGGGTGGTGGGGTGGGCTCACAGTGCTGACCTTCAGTAGCACTGGGAAGCTGCTGCTGCTGGAGGCTCGCACTGCTGATATCCCGTAGCACTAGGAAGGTACTACCTGAATTAGCTCACATTGTTGGCATCCAATACCAATGGGAAGGTTCTGCCAGACACGAAGGTGTGAACATTTCTAGCATTCCAAGAAAAATAGTGTTCTACCCTGAGACCATTCCATAAATAATAAATAAAAACGTCGTGCATTTTTTCTAGCCTCTTGTTGCAATTAGCTACCACCTAGAGAAGGTAAATTGAAGCTGCACCTAACCCTGCATAATGGGACCTTAACACTTCAGCTCTTTTAATACAGAGGCCTTGCCTTTGATAGTACTCTGGTCCTTTTCTTTATTTTAAATTACTGGGTATAAGCAGAGGAAGTGGTTGTGATAGTCCAGAATGAAGGAGGAGAGTTACATGGTGGCAGAGTTCAAGGCGTACACACTATCATTTCACAGCTGTGCAATGCTTTAGCAGGCTTTAATGGTTTGTCAGTTGTGGCTATCCACAGAGAGCCTGAACATTACAGGCATGAAACCTGACAGGATTCAGTTTTGTCTTTTCACTGACAATGCAGACCTGTTGGCTTTGCCACTGCATTGGCAAATGAGGAAAAATTCCCTTTCAATTGTGTTCTGTAGCATCATAAAATATACGTGTGATGCTGTGCACAATGCCTGCGTCATCATGCATGTGTGCATATGCATCAGGACACTAGAGCAGCCTACTGTGATGACATATACATTGGCATGCACCTGCATCCATGCACGCACATACTGCATGATGCTGTAACCAGTTTGGTCTTTTTTATTTACTATTCCAAGATGGTGGGCACCAATCTTGGAGTGGTAAATAAACAAACAAAAAAATGTTTTAAGAAAAAGTGAATTCTGAAAAAGGAGCAACTCACCAGCAAATTGTAGCTGCGGGCCCTTCAACAATTTTATTTAAAAAACGGGTAGGGAGGGTAGGGGAAGTAATGGGTGAGCTGGGGAAGGGGATGAGGGAGCAATAGGGAGCATGTGTAGGAGGGTCTGTATTTGATAAGGGAAGTTATCACACTCAGGGGAGAGGAGGAAAACATGCACTGTCATGGATTGCTGGAAGAAAACGAAAAAAGTAGTTCCCTGAATGTAAACAGTAGAAGGATACAAGTCAACCAATGAAAAGGATGGTAAAGAAACTATGGGGCATATTATCAAGGGGGGCGATAGGCACTTTTCGCCGGTTTAGCGGCCGTTTTCGACCGCTAAGCGGCAAAAATTCTATCGCCCTATTATCAAGCTGTCGCTAACAGCAGTTAGCGACAGCTTGAAGGCGATAGCGAGCGGTTTGGGGCCCGCTTTGCATGTCAGCGATATTTATCGCTACTGACATGCAAAGTGGGCGTACCCAACCCGTTAGCGACTGAAAGCAGTCGATAACGTCGCTATCGCCTATTCACAAGGCTGGCGTAGCGATGGAAATATTCCCGCTATCGCCAAAAACCAACGCCTGCTCTGACCAGTTCTTAGCCATGTTAGCCAATGGGAGGTGGATAACATGGCTAAGAGCATTTTGTCGCTAATGCGAGAATATCGCTATGTTCTCAGCGACATTCTCGCATTACGCCGCTATCGCTGGATATTTTAGCGCTATGGAGAAAAACATTGCTAACAGCATGTTTTCTCCGCTAAAATATCCAGCGATAGGCAGCGATTAAAAAAAAGTCGCTAAGCGCATTTAGCGATAAATATCGCTAGTTGTTGGTAATATGCCCCTATGCTCCTTGGTAGAAATAAACACAAGAACAGGAAGGAAAGCCATTTAATAAGACGAAGCCAGCAAGGAATGACAAGAAAGCCAATCAATGGTAGTATCATAGCCCGCAATAGGTCTTGGACAACAAACAGCTTAAAACTGTCTGTCGGAAAGGCCTAAAAAATGGGGAAGATGTTTTCTCATCTGGGAGTAAATCATTGATTTTTCCGGGAGGGCTCTAGCTGAGGAAGTATCCCTTTCCACACCTGAGTGATTTTAGCAGGTTTAAAGTCCAGTTGGGAGTCAACATTGATTAAAAAAAACGGAAGAGTTGCTCAATCATAAAAGCTGACCTTCTGCCCTCCCTCTGTATAGAGACAGATCATAAATACCTATTACCCACAGGGTTGGTAACATCACTAAGTTGGTGATTGCTGATATATACAAAGGTGGGGGGGAGATACTGCAAAAGTGAAACAGACATAGGAAATTGCAAAATAAGACAGAAAGGGAAGAAATGCTACAGTGGGAGGCAAAGAAAAGAGAGTGTTGATGGGGCGAGAAAGAGAGGGAGAGACGATAGAGAACCCAGAAGCTTTATTTACTTGCAATCATGTTTGTGTCCGTGAGAAAATGATGTGCCTAATATGATCACTGCCAGAGGCTCTGCAGGAATGTACTTCTACCACATCCTTTAGGCCAAGTTTGATGCACTGCTAAGTGTTTGTTTTTTAAGCAGGACTTTGGCACAAGAGCCCCACCATGGTTCTTTTCGTTCACTTTGCCATTCACCCAGCATCCTTCTCACTCTCTTTGAACCTGATCTTGTTTGTCTGGTAAACCTTTCCCCTTTTTGATAAGCACCAAGTTCCAATGCAGGAAAATAGCAGAACTACAGCAGGAAGAGCTATAAATAAAATATAATTATTATCAAAGATCATGGATTTAAAAAAGACATTAGCATGATGATGGCGTGGCGAGGAATAGTAGCATGTGACCTCTGGTTATTTAGTATGCTATTGGCATGATCTGGGCATGACTGCTTATCATAGTCACTCCGGTCCTCATTTACTGCAAAATGATCCAGAGTGGTGCCGCAAGTCATCTTGCTGCGCCGAGATGCATTATTTTGAAAGCTCAGGGATGAGTCATATTTACAAGACTACGACACATCCATGTGATTTCCCCTGCGCTGGCGGACAATTGGCTACCATGCACCAGCACAGGCACCATTGCGTCATGTTGCAGAATGCAGCATGCATTGAAACAGGAAAAACCACAGGGAAATAAAAGTATTTCTCCTCATTGCGCCACGCCTATGACTCCACAGTCGATGGGTAGGATTCTGACCCATCCGAGCTTTACAAAATGTTGCAAATCTGGGAATGCGGATGTTGGGTGGGAAAACTCAAAGCAACACCCATGGACGACCCTTTCACGCAGAATAATGCGTGTTAGGGGGTCCTTATTTACAAGGCCATGAAAAGTCAGGCATGGTGACTTTAGATGGTCTTATAAATACCGACAAGCTCATTACACTGCCTGTGCATTAAAAAAAGCGACGCATCAGCAGAGTAATGGGCTTGTAAATGAGGCCCCTCGAGCCTACTCTTCATGTGATCTTAGTGGTGTGTACTACTGAGCAGCACCACTATGGCATTCTATTGCATTGAGTGAGCTCTCACAGAGGCCTGCTGCTTTGGCTCCTGTCATGTACTTCATCCCAAAATTGGCAGTCTACTAATGCCTGCGATATGCACTTTTTTACCACCACTTGGACATGAATAGAGCGCACAATGCACCTCATTCCTGATTGGCATCAAGCATGAATATTCTGGAGCTGAGACATCTAAAGAGCTCCCACAATACCACTATCCTGATTGCGTTATTCACAGGTTTCAAAGTAGTCTGACATTGAAAAAAGTTTTGCAAAGCACCTCCTTCTTGACCCATAGTGTGCTTTTGTAGCCCAGTAATGAGACATCTATAGAGCTCAATACACTACAGTTACGATCTTGGAGACAATGCTTTTAAATAACTATTGTTTGGGTTAATCATTGCCTTCATTTTCTCGTTGCTGCCAATGTTACTGCCTCGGCCTGCTGAATCTAATCATAGTAATTGCTGGTCTAGGTTTTTAATTCCATTCACATCCATTGTGTCATTCAAAATTGCTCAATGCAGTTCATTTTCTTGCACTTCTTCAGGAGTTAAAATATGGATAACTCCAAATTTCGGAAACAAAGCTCTAACCAATGTTCCAAAAGTTTTTTTCAGTAAGAACCTAATTTATCGTTTCCAATACAATATGCACACCACATATATTGGCAAGTCGTATATATTGCGACTGTGGCTAAAAAAGAACAGAGATACTTGTACGTGTGTACAGTGCAATGAAAAAAACATAACTGGCAACACGGTCCAGATCCTATCTTTGGGGGGATGCCTGTGGGCTGAGTTCATGTGTAATGTTTATGAGGCATCTAAGGGTAGTAACGACCATAGTGGATCCAGAGGGGGAATGTTTTCGCAACGTCACCGATTGTTTGAGTGCAGAGCGATCGCCTTAGTAACAGCTGTACAATCCAAAGACCTATGTCTCAAAGTGTCAGTCGCTGTCAGTCGTGCTAGAGTGAAGTAGGTACATTCAAAGGGGCTGCCAAACATCTCGAGGACAGGACATTGGTGGTTACGTTTGGTCATATAGTTCACTGGTTGTGTCACAAAAGATAAAACTCTTGAGTCATTGTGCTATAGTAGGGTATTGTCTATTTCCCCAATGCATAGCAACCTCATGCTTTTTAAGAAGGAGTGTGATTGCAACAAACTATTGGGTTTAATTTGGGATATCATGCACGGAGCTCAGTAAAGCTAGCAGTGGTCAGGTGACAGTGTTGTGTCCACCATCTGGGAGATGTGTGCAAAGGTGTCAGTCCAGTAACTACCTATATGGGGGCACACCCGAGCCAAATGTAGAAAAGCTGCATTAGCGGCGTGGTATTTGCGTCAGGTTGATGGGCGCGTGGGGTCAATCCTGGCCTGGAGGCCAGGTGTCATGTATGTGGCCCATAAGAATCTAAAATGTAGCAGTTTCTGTCTTTGGCTAGGGGAGACCAGCTTGGTCACAACAGTAATTCCATATGTCTTCTGGTATGGGGCGCTGTAGGTCCTCTGACCAAGCCTTCCACCATTCGACCATCCCTGGTGGGCTACAGTTCTAGGCAGGTATAATACAGTTTTGAAACCAGGTGTTCGCCAGTGTCATCCTCGAAGAGGACAGTGAGAAGAGTAAAGTCGTCAGGAGCAATGGGGTAGGTTGGGACTTGGGCCCTCAGGACACTCTGTACATGATGCAGAACAAATCTGTCCAACAGTGTGGCGTCAGTAAAACGGGTATCCTCCAACCATTAGATAGCGTGGCCCTCGGGAAACAGATCTTCAGAGTGTGTAAGATAAACCTACTGAGCATGCACCTGACAGTGGAATTTACCATGGGGAGCCATTGATTGCCCACAAAGGGAGAGCAGGCAGGTGCAGGAGCCCCGCTCCCAAGAACCACTGCAATCAACGCCATGTCCAACAGGTGGTGGAGAGTGGCTGAATCTTGCTAGGGTCCAGAGGTAGACCAATAGGAAGAATAACGTTGAGGGGAATGGAGCCAGCCAGATCTGTCGTCCTTGTGGTACAAATGGTACGCATAGTGGCATTGGGCTACTAAGTAATAAAGATAAAAATGGCGTTGCATAGGGGAGGGTCAGCACACACCAGCCTACACGTGGGCTGCGACCAGCCCAAATCAATATGAACAGGAGCCCCTTCAGGGTGGTGAAGAAAGCGTTGGTAAGAGGGATTGGTATGTTAAGAAACAGATAAAGAAATCTAGGCAGGACAACCGTTTTAATTACCGCAATGCGCCCTCAATTGATAACAGTAGGTCGATCCATCATTCGAGTTGCAATGTTAATTTGTCCACAACTGTGCCTAGTTAAGGCAAAGAAACTGCTCCTTATCGCGGTGGACATGGGCCCTCAAAGATATTTAACCATGTCAGCACACCAAAGCAGTGAAAAGTTGCGTTGGAATTGGTGAGCAGCTTCTGTCAATGGAAATAATACTGACTTATTCCAATTAACCTGGAGCCCCGAGAATAGTCCAAATCTCTGAATCTCCTGCAACACCGGGCTCAGAAATGAGGCAAAGTGTTGAAGGAAAAGCAGGATGTGATCCCCGTAGAGAGATAATAGCAGCTGGTCGGTATCAAACTGCAACCCACACCAGATGTGATTTTCCTGGAGGTGTTCCACTAGTGGGTTCATGACCATAATGAATAGGAGTGAGGAGAGTGGCACCCTTGCCTCATGCCCCTAGCCAGCATGAATGGAGCAGTTAGAGAGCCGCTGGTGTGAATGGGGGCTGTTGAGTGAGAGCAGAGATGCTGAATTAGAGACGTAAAGCCGAGTCGGAGACCGAGTGTCTGCAGAGTAGCTCACAGAAAAGGCCACTCAAGTTAATCAAAGGCCTTATCTGTATCAAGCAGGGCCATCGCTGCCGTAACGTCAAGGGAAATTCTGTTGATCACAGAGGACAACGTGTGCAAATTTATAGAGGTAGAGGGGTGGGGAACGGACCCCCGACTGGAGTGGGAAGATAATGGTTTCAAGAAGAAACGACAATCTAGTTCCCAATATTTTCGCTAGAATTTTCTTATCAAAATTCAGTAAGGATAGTCGTCTGTAAGACTGAAAATTCTGTAGGTCCTTGCCAGGATTTAATAGCAAGACCGCGATTGCCTCAGATAGCGTGGGGGCGAGCTCTCCCGTTTCCAGGGATTCAGCATAAAGTTCCAGCAGGAGGGGAGCAAGCATTTGTAAGTCTTATAGAATGAGCCCATAAGCCCGTCCAAGCCAGGAGCCCTCGACCCATCCATGGAGTCAATTGCAGATACAATCTCCTCTACTGAAACTGGCTCACTGAGGAACTGTTGCTGCGGGGTGGAGAGCCAGATATGGCGACTGCAGACAGATAGTCTGCCAGACCAAAACTCTCCTAAACGTATCTAGAGGCAAAAAGCTCTATGTAATACTGCAGCCACTCTGACAAGATCTCCCCCCATTGTTGAATCATGTGCCGTCCTCGAGGGTGAGCTCTGATATGCAGTCGCTTAACAAAGCAGTTTCGCCAAGGTGCTGCCTGAAAGCTCGCCTTCGCTGTACCAAAGAGCCCAGGAACTTCCCAATCATAGGATGCAAGGTCTCCAAATTCCTCCATTGCTTCAGCTCGGAGATGTAACCCATCATCTACTATCCCCTGAGGACACAGAGTCCAGACTCCAAAGGGTAGCCCCCACGCGCTCCAAAGAGCACCATATGTCACGTAGTATATTGCCATGTTTCGCAATTGCCATTTCACAGATGTAAGCCTTAAAGGCCTCCCAAAGGGTGGCCTGTGTAGCCAAAGTGCCCTCATTTAAGTCAAAGTACTCTGTGATGGCAGTGCAGAGTTCCTCGCAGAAAACCGAGTCCATGAGGGACTGACTGGGAAAGCGCCATATCATGATCGCGCCACTGGGGTGCGGGACGTTAAGAACCGAGCGAAATGGAGCACGATCTGATAATGTGCGGGGTTAGCACGTCACCTCACCCAGCCAAGGAACAGTTGAGAGAGGCAGGAACCAATGGTCTAGTTGTGACCTAGTGCCGTGGGGAGAGGAGTAAAAAGTGTAATCTGGAAGCTGAGTATAATGCAGAGTGTATGCAGCACAGGGCTTACCGGTCGGGCCATTGCCGATGAGTCAAGCTCTGCATTGAGACAGAAGTTAAAGTTTCCCCTAATTATAATATGGTCCGGGAGTGCCATCAAAATTTGAAAAATTTGGGAGAGTCTACGTTGGGTGCGTAGACATTCAATAGTAGTAGGACCTACGGGCCAACTCAGTGGCCAACCAGAGCCACATACCTCCCCTCGAAATCAGAGAAACTATCAGTGAGTAAAGGGGACTGAGCTGTGAATCAATATACAGACTCTGCGGGAACATGAAATGTAGTTGGAGAAGAACCGATGTGGGCCCAATGCTGAGGCAAAGTTCAGGGAGGTGCACAGGGATAGGTGTATTTCCTGTAAACAAGCAATTTTGACCCTATGCCTGACCAAATACTGCAGTACTATCTTGCCTTTGCGGGGATTACTAATGTCTCTTGTGTTCCATGTCATGCAGGGTACCTCAAGGCCTCGGGTCGTCATGAGCTCAGCTACAGGCATATTCAAAGGTGTTTAAGTAGGACCTTTTGATTGCAATATCACTAACATTCTCGCAAGGTGGTATACCTTCAAAACCAGATAAAACAGTCCCTCCCCGACCCCTGACCCCCACCCACCAGGCAAAACAACGCCTTGGGATATTCCAGCAAGAAACAAAACAGAGAGAACACCTCAATTAGTGTAAGAAACATATTGGTGTACACCATGAGGGACGGGCAACGCACCAACAGCTGTTTCCCATTGCAAACATTTATAACCAATTATGAAATGGGATAAGAGATGTTTATGAAGGGGCTTATCAAAGATGCAGGTCCGGTATTACGGCAGGACCCGGCCAGCCAGACATCACGGTGGAACAGACGAACTCACCACCCAGGGGTAAATTTTGCACTTCAGCACAGCCATCATGACAGTGTCCCCAAGAGCAGACACAGACTAACAGCCTTGCTCTGGGTCAGGCGGGTAAGTTCCCATCACTGAAGCAGCTAAAATTTGGGCTGTGGTGCCACTAGTCCGCCGGGAAGATATCTGACCTGTTCATGGCCTGCAGGTCGGGGGGCTGCACTGGCAAGCTCCCGAGAGTGTTCCGGAGCTCCTTGCCCTGCTTCTTGTAGATCTCTTGGTCCGCAGGGGTGTCAAACCCAATGATTTTCCCTGTACATCCACGTGTAGGCATGCCGGGTAAAGCATGTCATACCACAGTCCCATCTCCCTGAGCAAGGCCTTCACAGTGTTGACCCTGCGGAGAGCCTCCTGCACTATCGGTGTGAAATCGGGATAGAAAAAGATCGCCATGATATTGGACTTGCCCACTCTTGCACGCTAGCGGAAGAGAAGTATCTCTATCCCTAAAATTGAGTACGCGTGCAATGATGGGCCACGATGCCATCCCCAGTGGGGACTTGGCCCTAGTAATCTGTGTGCACACTCCAATAGAAAGGCAGTAGAAAAGGCTTCACGCCCAACAGCTTCATTTTCCCGGTGGACATGGATTCCGAAATCCCAGTCATACAAAGGTTATTGCACTGCAACCTAGCTTCAGGATCTTTGTTCTTCAAACCTACGGTCTTAGGTGGCGCGCATGCTTCTCTAGGTGCTTCGTCACAGAAATTTCTATGTCCTCCAATGCTGAAACACGCTCCTCGGTCCCTTTGATCTGAGCCTGCTGACAGTCAAGACGCCTGCTACACTATCCAACCTGCCTGATAGGGCATCAAATCTTGAAGCCATGGCTTTAATCCCCACCAGGATCTCGGATATCGGTGCTTCCATGTTAGTGAGCTGTGTAAGTTCCAGGGAACCTCTTGCCACCCCGCCATATTGCCACGTGCATTTGTTTCTCCCCGCTCTCCAGCACGCTCAAACTGCAACTTGCGCTGTTTCGATTCTGCGTGGCCAATGTCGACTTCAGCAAAACTTGCTACAACCACAGGCGCCCGTGATTGACACCCACAGCGGGTAGCTGGTATCACTAAAGCTATGTGCTGTGATGAGGAAGACTATACTAGGGTATGAGCTGGGGCAGAAGCTGCAGTCCAAGAGTAGTGAGGTTACCAGATTTAAGACAGTCAGCACCCAGGAGCTTCACTCAGACATCCGGCCCCTACATCTCACAGAGCCCGAGCAGCATGGTAGCGGCTCCCCATAAGGTCAGTGGGCCCAACTTATGCCAGAATTCAGCGGTTGAGGATCGGGCCACTTCTCCCGAGGGGGGGGGGGGGGGCAACTCCACTGTACAAGAATGGGGTTGGGTGGCATGCCCAGGGCCATGGGCCCAGATTCCTCTCCCTTCGTAGCCCACATGCCCAAACTCAGGTAGTGCCACCACCAAGCACCCCGTTGTAGGCCTGACCACCTCTCACCCACCAGCTCCAGTCTCACCAGAAGGTTGAGGCCGCAGCTCCCTTGATCGCGGAGGCCGACCACCGACAGCAGTTGGTGGATGCCATTTCAGGCAGTGCAGGCCGGCTCCGTCTCACTCGGTGGCCCTCTGATGCCAACGGCACTCAGGGCCGTCTCGCTCCCCCAGCACTGCAGGGAAATCTGTAGCCCGCCAACATACATCAGCCAGTAGCGTGGCTCGAAGCATTGTGCCGAGCCAACGGCAGTACCCAGTGGGGCTCGATAGCCCCAGCCTCAGGCTCGCCTGTGGCCCCTGTCACTGCAGGCCCTCTGAGGTGAAGCTAGCCCCTCTGCGCAGATACCCTTAAGGTTCGGGCATATCGCGCCCCAAGAACCAGCAGCCGCGATCCAGCGAGGGCCACTGCAGTGGTGTCAAACCCTGTGATTTTCCCTGTACATCCATGCGTAGGCATGCCAGTTAGAGCATGTCATACCAAAGTCCCATCTCCCTGAGCGAGGTCTTCACAGTAGTAAACTTGCGGAGAGCCTCCTGCACCATCAAGGTGAAATCGGGATAGAAAGAGATCACCATTCCATGATATAGACTGACCCACGCTCGCACGCTAGCCGAAGGGAAGTATCTCTATTCCTAAAATTAAGTAAGCATGCAATGATGGGCCACGGTCCCTCCCCGTTGGGGAATAGGTGCTAGTGATCTGTGTGCACACTCCAATAGAAAGGCAGGAGAAAAGGCTTCATGCTCAAACAGCTCCACCAATAGGTTTTCAACGAACAGGTCAATTTTCCCGGTGGACAAGAATTCTGCAATCGCAGTTATACCAGTGGCCGGTAGCGTGGCTCGAAGCATTGCACCGAGCCAGCGGTGGGACCCAGCGGGGCTCGATAGCCCCAGCCTTAGGCTCACCTGTGGCCCCTGTCGCCGCAGGCCCTCCAAGGTGAAGCTACGCCCGCCACGCAGCTGGCATCAGGTTTGGGCATATCACGCCCCAAGAACCAGCAGCCGCGATCCAGCGAGGGCCTAGTCTACTCCAGGTGCTGCCGGCACCCTTCAGGCAGTTGGCGACAGTGTTGGGTGGATCTGATCCCGATAAGCTGGGAACCAGCATGCGGAGCTTCAGTGTCATGCAGCCATCTTGGTCGCCGCCCTGGCCATGCCCCTAAAAAAGTTCAAAAAGGTTAATAAACAACCAAAATGCTTAATTTCACATAGCATTATAAACATCAGAAAGAATCTTCTAATAGTTATAATACTATATACATAATTTACGGATTTATTTTAGTAGGACAGTTCTTAATATTATGGCAGATTCCAAGCATTTAAAGACATACTTTAGTTTAAGAAATACCAGAAAGTTCTACATAATTCATGTATGGAAAGTGAAAGCTGGTCAATTATACCTAATAATTGGAAGACATTTCAAAAAGAAAGGTATAAAAGCGATTTGTCCTGTGTATGATTTTCTACAAGAAATAGACTAGGAAGAGAAATCGATAGTGTTCTTAAATTGGAAGCTACTGCCTGCTGTCTACCTTGTGTAGGCTGGAAATGTCAAGTCCCAAAAATCGGCAGGGCAGAATATCGTTACAACAATGTCGAGGAAAAAAATATCAAAAGGTATGTTTCTACACATTTTATTTACCTTACTTCATATATCCATACCTTGTTGGTATATATACATATATATATATATATATATATATATATATATAGATATATATATATATCTATATATATATATATATATATATATATATATATTGAAGGTACTTAGTTGTGGAGTTAATAATAGTAAATCCTTACCTCCCTCTCTGCACTAACCTTTCAATATTTTGTCCCTTAATATTGTTGGTCTGATATTCGGTCCCTTCAGTTTTCGGGATTCGATATTTCCAGCCACAATCACTTCCTCAAGTAGGGATCTTGAGTCTCTTTTTTTTTTTTTTGTAAACATTTATTTGTACAAAAAGGAAATACAAATCTGGGCCTACAACCAGATCGGCCGGCCACGATACAATAGAGCAATCCAAAAAATACAGAAGAAAAATATACAGATACAATCAGGATAATATGCAGTCAATACAGTTCGAAAAAGGAAGGGGGGGGAGAATCTGGACGGCCCACAAACAGGAAGAATGAAGGTTAATTTTTATAATATTACAATGAGGAGTATAACAGGCTCGGATACAGCATAAATTAATCCAGGTTCCCAGAGCAAACTATTAGCCATAAGAAAACTAAAGGGGCAGCAATGCGGAAAATTATCACTACAGTCTACATCAGTACGAAAGCAGATGCGGTTAATTCAAATCAACATACAAGTAGACACATCGTGAGCACCTCTACCACCCAATAGCACAGCAGAGATAGGACGATGGAACCGGAACACTAACATCACTAAAGCCAACCCGTCATACTAACCCTAGGGA
The DNA here is from genome assembly GCF_964261635.1 of Lissotriton helveticus. NCBI lineage: Eukaryota > Metazoa > Chordata > Amphibia > Caudata > Salamandridae > Lissotriton > Lissotriton helveticus. The sequence continues at coordinate 2,091,666,538 of NC_136061.1, forward strand.
GAGAGAGAAAGAGAAGGGGAGGGGAAAGAAAAGGGGGAAAAAGAAAAATACAGACTGAAAGAGAAGAGCGCCGCGTCGAGACAAGCATCCCGTAGTAAAGACACCGAAAGAGCAGGAGTATTAGCAACAAGGAAGGGATGGGAGTCGGCACTGAAACGCAGCAAAGCCACAAAAAGGAGAGAAGCAGCAATCCAGACCCCATCCCTATAATACCACGGGAGGCAGGGACAGCCGCGGCGCTCCTATAAAGGGATACAAAAGGGCCATAGAACAAAGGAAAATAAACCGGGAAAGAAAACCCATCCCACCCATCCCACCCAGCACCCCGGCAGAAGGCTACAGCCTACCCCCCCGGCAGCGTGCCTGTCGCCTTAATCCCGAACCCGAAATGTAGGAAACACGAAAGAGAAAAAGAATAAGGAGACAAAAAGAAGAATATGAAGACAAAAAAGATATGAGGGAGGAGTAAAGAAATAAAAACAAAATGGTCGGCCTCAGCCCTCCGCCCAACCAGTCAATCGTAATACGTGTAGACGAAAGCGATACAACTCGAGCCTCATAAAACGTACAAGGGGGTCAACCACCGCACTATGCACACGGGAAAGCTCGCCACGGACATGTATACCAGCAATCCACCGGAAGCAATGTATCTCACCCCAGGCCTTCCTTAGCTACAAGCAACTCCCACCATACGACAGCGAGAAGCGAACAACTCGGTGCAAGGCAATCACACGAACAAAAAATAGTCCGATGAAGACGTAGGCCAGGGAGGGCAATCCATAAGCAAAAGATCAAAAGTCCGGGTATACAGTTCAAGTGTCCCAACAATGTTAACAGGGGCAGGAAAAGACAGGAGTTCAGTCTCGCCGCTCGGGAAAGCGGGGGTTCCCATGCAGAGCAGAAACACGACCTCATAAAGGCAAAGAGATGTAGCAAGCCATCATGTTTCTCGGACACTCGAGTAGGATCCGACCCCAGAACGACATCCGGGCCCCCAAACTCCAAACAGTGAAGCGCAGGAGGTTCAGAAGCCAGTCGTTCGCATACCTGTCGACGGCCAGTGGCAGTAGCTCTCAGCGCGGCCGAGGGGGGTGAGGCAGAAGCATCACCGAGACGAGAGGGGACCGTGAGAGACCGGCCCTCGAAGATGGCGGCGGACCGCACCGATACCCTAGGGGCAATGGGGGTCAAGGCCGCATGCAAGGACCGCAGTGCTTCCAGAACGTCGCCAATTGTAGGCTCGCGCACACATGTCCAGGCCCCCGTGCAGTCCAGTAGTCCAGGTCCGCCGTCCGGAGGATATCCACGGCCTATCACGATGGCCGCCATTTTGTGGATTCAGGCTCGTCACCACCTCCCACGACTCCCGGATCAGGGCCTCAGATGCGGACCTCCACAGAAACCAAGGGGGTCCCACTAATGCAGCCTTGGTGCAGAAAGGAGAGCCGCCAAAATCGGGATTCAGCCTGCAATACCTTTGGCGTGGTCGAAGAGCAGATCCCGGGCGCGAGGCTCCAGGATGGATGGACGGAGCCGCGGCAGGGGGGCCCCCTTCACACGAGCAACCCTCGGTGCACCGTGCCCCACACCAGCTCCACGGCCGCCAAGGCAAGTCCGGATCAGGACCACCGGAATGTTCGCACAACGGTCTCCCGCCAGCGGCTCACGCTCTCGGCCGGGGCCGACGCGTACACCAATGCCAGGCTGGGTCCAAGAGGCGAGGCCCCGGCTTCATCACCGCGGAGGCCCTGGTTCCTCAGGGGGCACAACTTCGGAGTCGCGGCACGTAGGAGCCTCCAGGTCAGACGGTGAGTAAGAGCAACACGTTGCGTTTCAATCTCTGCTCGAGTGCATCGTCCCGGGGCAGGATATATGGCAGGATTTGCGAGTCAGGCCGGAAGGCTGACGGAGCCGAGCTACAGAGCGACCATTACGATCGCGAGCTTGGCTCCTCCCCCCGATCTTGAGTCTCTTAACAGCAGCATTATCCATGAAAACTGGTTCAACATCTGAGAAAAGGCTTCGGACTGAAATCTACTGAATCACTGTGAGATTACAAATGTTTCGATCTTTTTGCAGGTTCTCACAGCCTGTGTTCCACGTGCTACTTTTTTTAACACAATTATTTAATTCATTTGTTTCTCATCCTTCGCAGAGGAAGTCAGGTGTGTTATTTAACATAACATTTCGCAGACTTGTTATTAGCAATACTTGACAACGCTCTGAATAACCCTTCAGATTTCATGGAACAGGGTTCACGTTAGCTTTTTTTCTGTTATCCCACACAACTTTCCGTTCTAGAGTATCTTCAAGAGCAATGTCAGGGGGTACAGGTAACTCCAAGGGTGGGAAAATCCGGCCAATTGTGAGTTGGATTCTAAGGGGGATATTTACAGAAACAGTTGGAGCGCGGCGTGAAGCCAAAGTTGATAACGCCGCGCTTTGACAGTTTCAACTCGCAGGGATGCGCCGTATTTACAAAAATGCAGCGCACCCCTGCGTTTCCCATAGTGCTGGTACTAAATTTCGCTGCATAGCGCAAATGCAGGCACCCTTGCACCAAAGTGCAAGGGAGCCTGCGTTGCAGGGAATGATTGTTGATGTGCAGGAAGGTGCCCCTTCCTGCACATGAGCAATCACTAATGGCGATTTGTGACTTCTATGTGTGCTGCAGAAGGCAGCACATATATAAGTTGCAAAACATCATTTATTAATGATTGTTTATGTGCAGGAAGGGACACCTTCCTGTACATGAACAACCAGTAATGGTGATTTGCTGTTTCTGCAGCACACATAGAAATAGCAAAAACGAGGGAAATTAATTATTTCTCTTCCTTGTGCCTGTTAAAGACCAGGTTTTCCCTGGTTTTGTTTTTGGCACTGCCCTATATTTAATGCACTCTTGTAAATAGAGGGCAGCGTCAACAAGCAATGGTTGTTGTGGTGGAACGCCCACAGCAACTCCCATTGCCCCTTCACTGCAGGATGGGGCATATTTACAAGGTGGCGATAACCCACGAATTCAGTGGCTTAACGCCACATTGTAAATATGGAGCAGGGCATTGCGCCACAGGAACGTCATTAAAAGTGATGTTCCTGTGGCGCAATGCCCTTGGAAATATGCAATTGAGTGTCCACTAAAAAATGGGAAATTACAAGTGAATAAGAAAGTCTGTGTCTGATTCCCCCAGTAATTCTTCATTTTGGGTTGAACTTTCACTCGAGATTTTGACTGCTTGTAGATCTGCGGTATTCTCTTGAATCGCATAATTCCCATGGGGCTGGTAACTCCTTCTACTGGCCCCATTGGAATTTAAAGGCCACTCGAATCAAGGGCCAATATTTTTGTTCATAGTAATGGGTTTCTATTATTTAGTTTTGCTATGAAGTTGCATACTACACCCCTTACACATGCCCATTCCTCTCTGTGTGCATTGACTGAACAGTGGATATTTCAAGGGTACATAGCTTAATCAAACTGATTTGTGGTAGAGTAAAAGCAGTGTATACCAGTGCACAAAACCCCACAAACGTGCAAATGGTAGAACAATCAACAAACATGCATGACTCCTAAAAGTGAGGAATGCAGTGGAATTTAAGGTATGTATACTGGGTTTATTTTGCATAAACATTAGCTGTTTTTCTATACACAATGTGTTGCCAATTTCTGTGATTGCATCAATACGGTGCACACATTGTATTTGTGTACCTGCATTTAACTAGTGTAGTCCAGCAGCATTGCCCTAATATTTGAGTGTTCATGTGACTGGAATAAGACTGATGGAAGTTGCAATGACTGGAGCATGATCAGAAAGACATCTGTAGTTCCGTCAGCAAGGACCACAGTAGAGAGATTTGGTGGACAGTTGTGCTTAAAGCAGGCTAGACAGTAGGTCTGGAGTGAGACTGTGTGGCGGAAAGCTTGGCAAGAATCTGGGCAGAGTAGGTCAATGGGGGATCATGTTGGCCTGTTTGTGGGAGGCCTATTCTAATTAGCTCTGGCTGGTGGGTGGCAGAGGTCTGGAGTATGCTTTTGTGACAAGGTGTACTAAAAAATAGAGAAACCCAGCAGGGGAAGAGTGCCAAATTCTCCACTGTGATGAAGCATTTAGAAAAACATTGTTTTTCTTCGAAAACCCTCACCCACCAGGGTTGCCCCTTGGTGGCATGCTTCATCATTGGGGTTCATCCCGATCTGCTGCGGATCCAGACGTGCTACGACCAGGCGAATACTCGGAAGCACTAGAAATGACGTCCATGATAAAGACAGTGCTTGTGAGGGAGTGAGTGCTAACAGATTAAAAATGCCTAGCTAGTAGGACCCTTACTTTATTCCTGTCTTTAGCTGGTATATTTAAAATCAGAGTTTTTTTTAAATTGAAGTAGTAGTTTACAATGACTCTATCTCTTCAAATAGGTCAACATGTTTTGAGGCTTTCCCCTATTGGCTCGTCATCAGGACCTATAGGAAACCAGTTCCTATTGGTGCCACTCCTTACAGTCCCTCAATAGGAACACAATAAATAGAATGCCATGCGTGATTTACATAACATACATACAACTCATATTAGTGTAACCTGTAACATCATTCCATATCTGTAACAAGAAAGAACAGTGGAGAGTTTAAAAACAAACATGTCAGCCAAAGGCTAATACACCATGGTCTTCATGTGAACAGCCTTTTGTAGAGGTGCTTAAGAAACACGTAAAATCAGTGATCACTCTGTTTGTTAAAACCATTTTTGGTCCACCGTCTTAATTGTTATACAGTGGCAGAAAAAAGCCTATATTCAAATGGTGGTGGTACATCACAAGACAAAACAAACATTTATACCACATTACATACATTAATACATAAAAACCATAGGCAATGATGCACTAAGGTGAATTAAATACAACCTTTACACTCTGAGTTAATTATATTGTCTCTCCCGTCTATAAGCTGATATTTAATTCTACAGTGGAACATATGAAAATATGCCCCCTCTGTATTCAATTGACTCTCTCTGAAAATCACAGCATGTCCTTCTCTGCCTTGAGATGAATGCTAGTGTGCCATCTACCTGTTGCTTTAGCCAGATAATACCAGACCTGCCAACTCACATGGTGTTACCAGGTGCCACATGATATCTGCTCCTTTCACACAGTCACCTGGTGAAGAGCCAATATCACACAGTGGATCAGAGTGGATTTCCAGATAATTTTTGGGGGTCTGCACAGTAAATGTATATTTCAGGTTTGATAAGTCATCAGTAAAATCGGAAGCAACCTCAGAAGCTTTTGTTTTGTTTTGGGTGGAGGCAAAAATGCCTCTCAAGCAGTGCTTGGCACAAAGCCTCTCCCCTCCATGTCTCTGCCCCCTCCTCTCACACAGTGAAAATATTTTAAAAGTTGGCAGCTCTGCAAGACTCAATATTCTGTAAATCACCAGCTAGGCGAGCGAGTTCTGTGTTAGGAGCCTTTCAAAGAAACATTGACATCACCACTAGATTATACAAAGGCCCTGTAGCTTTCCAATGGGGATCTGGAAGGCAAAGAGATACAGCTTGCATTGGGCAACACCTGGCCTGCATGTATTTGTGAGGGTTGTAAGTAAGCCTGGGCGGAGTTTGTGGAGTGCAAAAAAACTCGTCTGCACTACGCAGAGGTCCGCGAGGAGCGGAGTGTGTTAGCGAAATGCAGTTTGTGGTGATTTTCAGTGCCAGGTGCTTGTCCGCACTGTGCAATCATCGCGAACTGCACTATGCACAGTGCAAGCGGGCGCTGCTTCCTTTCTGCTGCTCGAGAAGATTTTTTACTTGAGCTGCAGCTTTCTCAATGTGAAGAGACGGTTTCTCAACACGAGCGGTCTCAAGCATATGCAACCCCTCGCATTGAGAAATCTGACCACCCGCGTTAAGAAATCTCGCTGGGAGGTTGATTTTCTGTTCTCGCCAACTTGATGTTGATGATCGTGAAAGAGGAAAAATCTCGCCGGGAGGTGGGTTTTCCCTCTCTCGCGCTGGCCAACATGACGTTGAGGAAGGTGAGCGAGGAAAAATCTCCGCTCCGCAATGCGAAGCGGAGTTTTTCGGAACTCTGTGAGCTCCAAGTAACGCAAAGTGCGGAATACTCCACAAACTCGAGTGGAGAGGAGTTCACTGAGAGGAGTTCACTGACCAGATTTAGTTGTGAGTCACCCGTCTAAGCACAGGCTCCTCCTTCAATTTGGGGAAGTCAGCATCTTCACTGGCCCTGCATAATCTAAGTCCTGAACAGATATAGCCATTCAGTCCTTAATCAAGCACTTTGATGTAAAATATTTTTTTCCCAGGCAAAGAAATATGCAAAATGTGTCCTTTCAAATGTTTCCTCAAAGTTTAGGAAATGCTGCTAAAAGGCACACATAATCAGTATTTTACCCATATTGACTCCATTTGATTAAAGCTATCTCTTAGAAAATCCAATTGCAATTTTGGATATCTGACAACGGCGCAAATATCTTGATGGTCAGTGCTCCCCAGGAGCTAAAATATGCCTAAACTAATATTTTTATTAAACCTATGATACATGGTGAGTGATTTAGATCCTCTCTCGTGAGTGCTTGGTTTGAGCGGTCCTCACCTACAATTTCCCAAGTGCACTAGCTATGAATAAATTGGTTTGGCAACTGAGCATGACGAGGAAATTGTGATATTTTGCAATATTTGAAGACCTGATACATTGTTATTTCTCTACAGCAGTAAATCTTGCATATGTTTTTAGAAAAAAAAGTGAGTTTCTACATCAAGGATAGTTTGAGAGCTGAAAGGGCTGTAGATCCCATAGCTCCACCATGCTTAAAACAGCCCACTGTACTTGAACCTTCTGCTGGTTTTCTATTTGTTCTGAATCAACAGCCCAGCTTTGTTCTTGGCATACTTTGAGATGTATAACTTCACTCGGTTAGAGCTTGTTTTGTCAGTTTTCTTAAGATTCCCTCTATGTTTGGCCCAGTAAATGGGATTGATTGTCCCTATCTATGGCTACCAGGAGTGGCAAAAAACAGCCCCATACCAGTTAGATCCTGTGGGTCCACTTAGAAATGAGAAATTACCAAAGAATTGATAATTTTGGTTTGAGACCCCCAGTAGTTCCCCTTTTCCCCCTGTACTTTCGCATGGAGATTTCATCTTTTTCCTTCTGCTGTCATCTCCAGGTGAAAGTAAAGTGATCTGCTGTGTTTCTGTGGATTTCATCATTTCAATAGGGCAAGTAACTGCTATCACTGGTCCTACTGGAATTTAGAGACTACTTGTAATGAGCGGCCTCGTCGAAAACAACATTCTGCAGCAGGAAGTTTCTCAACAACCCAAAAAACTGAAAGAGCATACCCCAAGGAGGCCTCATACAGACTGCCTGCTGTGATGCGGCAATGTGCAGAGGGATACCATGTACAGACAACTCTCTCCCCATGCACGCCATCACCCGTACCCATGTTGTTTACCAAACAGTGCATTGATAGCACGTTAGTCTGCGGCTTCATGGCTGATCATCTGTCGGGGCATCAGGGTGTGAAAATGCTTCTGCTTGGAGGTGGGTGAACACCAATTCCAATGGCCCTGGATTGCCCTTTTTCAGTGTAACAGCTAAAGAAGGTTTGAGGAGGGAAGGTGGAATGTCTTTGCATGGTCCAGTGCTTCCAGTTCTGAGACTTTGAAGTGGAATGATAAGGAAACATTCACTGGTTGCGGACATGTTTTGTGAGTCAATGAGATTATATCCAAGGAAGTATGAAAGTTGAAGAGGAAAGAAGAACATGGGCAGAGAATTCTCCAAAATGGGAGGTGTATCACAAAATATACCAGGCGCTCTTAGGCTTTAGCTGAGATAGCAGGGTGTATCTGTTATCCCACACTCAACTCCTCAAGAGTGTCCCATTTGCTAAGAGGAAGTAGATACAGGGCAAGTGGTGGAAACCAGAAAATGTGACATTGATCTTAGAGCTCTGTCTGGTTTTGTTCCCTCTACTGCTTTCCTGACCACTAAAAACAGGCATCTGCAGAGCCAGAGGTATCAAATCAGTGCTTAATTTATAACAAAATACGTGCCAAGGCCTTCGCCAGTAGGACACTGCAGCTTTAACCACCCATTGCCATTGACAATACCTAGGCAACTACCAACCATAACACTCCTACAAATGTGGTTATTCAGACTATTCCAGGCCCCAAAGCTAAAAGAATGGCTTGGGTATCAGGAATTAATCGTTTTAATGTATATTGAATTAATAAACAGCTGGTGTTCTGCTTATCTCTAAATGACACAGACAGCACCACCATGTGGCAGACTGTCATAGTGCTGGTGTTCACTGTTAAGTGCCGGTGCTGTGCACAGGAAACCACCGGCTCAAATTAAGCACCATATCAAATAGCAGGCCACTGGTAGCCACAGTAACCCGGCCACCCATAATTTTTTTTTTTTTTTTTTTTAAACCTTTATTGACATTTCACAGTTACAGTCAAAGTCCGGCAGACGGCACGGTGAAGCAAGGGTACAGAGGTAATACAGTCAAACAATGGAAAGCAGGATCAAAGCAATAGTACACCTCACAGTATCGATGCGCAACTCAGGAGAGCCGAATGGAACATGGTCACAGGATCAGAAAGGTTTCGTTTTGCTATTTTTTAAAAGGAAGAAAAGCAGGATCGGATATCACATCATTAAACATTGCTAACACTAGGGTTACACTCAAGACAGGATATTTACGGCAGGACCATCATAGGCAGGGTATGCATAGCAAAACGTACAATCAGGATAGTCGACAAACAGATCAGACCCCTGCCCAGACAACACCCGCCCGCCACGTAATTAAGCAATAAAACAGAGACCCCTGTACTGAACTAGAGAAACGCACAATGACGTGCCTAGAATCCGACCCCCAAAAAAGAAAAAGGAGGGAAGAAAAAGGGAAAGAAAAGCAAAAATAACAACATGAAAAGAGGCCATGGAACTAAAAGGAATCAAAAACAATACCCCACCCCCATCCCCCCACCCTGCACCACTGCGTACGGCCACGGCCCACCCCCCTAGCAGCGTGCCTGTCGCCCAGAATCTAAACCCGAAATATAGAAAGAAAGAGGCAAGAGGAAAGAGAAGACAATATCCAACACGAAATAAAGGAAAAAAGAGAAGAAAATGATCGAAAACCCCACAGAAGGGGAAAAGAAGCTAGGGGGGCCCCTAACAAGGAACCCGACCCCCCCCCCCGGGTCCCGCACCCCTGCAATAATACTGTGACGAATAATGAGATACAAAAACCATAAGCAGGGACAAAATCAGTTATACAGCCCACCCCCGCAAACTAATCAGGCAATATGCAAAACTCTCCATGTCAGGGAAAAAGGGAGCCAAGTGTCATTGCTGTACATACAATTTGCCGGCCCGAATAGAAACATGGCACAATGTTACAAGCGAGAAAACACAAGAGAATCAGCACAGTGAGCGGGCATGCCAACGTAAAAGGAGCAGAATGTCCTGCAATGTTACAAGAAGTCGCACCGTCAGGGGCACCGCCGCCATTTTGCACAGTAGATAGGAAAACCAGGACGGCCATTTCGTGGTTGCAAAGCTCGACATCAGGATAAACAAATAAAAGGATAATGTTGCAAAGGATATCAGCGGATTCTCCGAGCATCCAACGTAGGCTTATGAACAAGTGTCAAGTAGGCAGTCAATGAAGAGCACACAAGAAGTGATACCAGCGCAAACAGTCTCCCACGTCGCCAAGAAAAACGGAGCAGAGTCCGAACACCAAACATATGCAATGAAGGTCCGAGCAAAGGCTGCACGGGCAAAGTCTCGTACTCAAAATGCCCGCGACGACGCGTCTCTCCGTTCTGGTGGTGTCCGGCGCCCCCCGCAGTAATCCAATTCCAGCTCCTCCCTGTCAGCGCACGGGGGACGTCCATTCTACTCCCCAGCCTTCACCGCGTGCACTTCCAACACATATTGTGGGCTCAACCGATCAAATCACACTCGGCGGGGGGACCCCAAATCCCAGCGCCGCCAAAGCAAGTGTCATGGCCGCCCGCCCCAAGCCCGATAAAAGGGGAAGAGGGAGTCGGCAGTCCCACGCACTACCCATTAGTGTCTGTGCCCCACAGCATGTGAATAAACATGATCGGACCCCCACGATCCAAAAGGGCGCATTGGTGGTGCCGCGCCAAAGCCAGCCCCACGCAGCGAAAATGTGGAGTAGGCAGCCCCTTGCAGGCCAGGCCGCACGCCATCCAAGCAGCCAGCAACAAGTAGGGGTCGAAGAAGTCCATTAAGGAGAGGGGGGGGGGGACACCAAACCGGCGCGTAAAGCAGCATACGTTCTGTCCTCCCGGTGCATGGGTAGCGCTGGAGCCAAGTCTACAGGGGCGGGCTGACCTGTTTAGTCGTGGGGCGGTTCCTTCTGAAGCTCTGCATTCGACGTTGTGGATCTCGCTGGCGGCGGCGCAATCATGCCAGGGCCCGGCTGGAAGTCGCTCACAGGCCAGGAACACAAATAGCCGTAACTCCGCTCCCGAGGCACGGAGAGCGCTCGGAGGCGAACTCATCCACTCGGCACCCCCTCCGACACACGAAAGCTCCAAAGTTGTGCGGGGCAGACGGGAAAACAGGCGGCGGGAGAGGAGAGCCGGCGGAGCCGGGCACTCGTGCGACCATCTTGGCCGCTGGCCCGGCTCCGCCCGGCCACCCATAATTGATATTCACGGGGAAGAACTGCATACAATAATGGGCAAATGTCTTCCGTTATTTTGGAGTATGAGCCGTCAGGAACTGGGGATATATGCAGTTAGGACAGAATCTACAGAGGTCGCTGTGGTTGGGGAGGCGGTGTCCAGCCACTACTGCCTTTTCCAAAGGACCCAGCCTACCATGACACTTTACAGCTGCTGCTTGTCTCTCGCGCCTCCGCTCCAGTGACTGTGATGGTGTTTGGTCTAAGCTTTGAAAAGTCTTCTGCAATGGCAAGCTTTCCATGTTAGGGTGTGACAGGGAGCGGTGATCTTTCTTTGTGATTACATGAAATGCTCTGTCATCCGCATGTTCGACCCTTCCCTCTGTCACCGGGCAGCAGGCGGCAAGCAGGCCTGCAGGCTGTGGTAAACTTTGGGCGGTGTCATCGGTTTGTCTGGCCCCTGTCACCCCCCTTCACAGGTGTGAGGGTGTAATGCGATTAACTACAGATTTAGCAGAGTCTTAACCGAGCCCTCGGGGAGATCGTGGAGAGAATGATTAGAGTCTTTGTGGGAGCCCACATAGAGATGCTCAGTTTGCTAAATGTTAGTTATATAAAAAAACAACAACAAAACTGAAAAAAATCCCATTCACTTTGATCTATATTCGAGGTCAACCAACACTTAGAGGACGGCAGGTCAGTGCACATAACGTGATATACAGTTCGAGGGCGGATTTTCACTCCTCAACTCAGGGTCAAATGCTTGAAAAAGACTTAAGTAAACACAGTCGTGGAAAACATTCTATTTTTAGACGGTAGGTCAAGGAATTGGTGCTTGGTCGAATGGTTTCTTTAAAAAAAAATGTAAAAGCTAGAGAGAAACGACCACACTGACATTTGATATTTGTGCACCAAAAGTATATATATGTTAGATCTATGCCAGGGCCTAAATTCGGGGGAGGGAGAGTGGTTGGAGTGTTACACCCCCCTAATAAATGTATTTGCTGATAAATTATTGGGTGCAGGTGCTTTCAGTCGGGTATGATGAGATGTTTGTCTAATTTCACCAGGAATTTTTACATATACACAAACATAAATGCACACATACTCTTTCCCTCTTTGTTTCGAAATTCCTCAAATACGTTGGTTATTTTACAAAATACTGTGTTTTTTCTGTTAACTTAGTGCTCCTACCAATCCGCATTCCTCTCCCTACCCAATGCCCCTTAGGCCCCTCTCGTGCTCCCTGCTTGTTGCATCATGTGTTTTCATTATATGCCAATCTGATGGTTTGAAAATCTGAAGCTCACCCCCCCAAACTTACTGACCAAGCTACGCCCCGGGATCTATGATCGATGTTCTTACGTGGTGGTCTCAGTACAGTTTTTGTCATGATTTATGTCTCTTCTGCAGATAGCTTTCGCTGTTTAATGAGAGCTTGTGTCATCTCACACCTACTACCACTCAGAATCGGTATTAGTCCGCGGCATGTCACAGATGTAAACATTTTTAAAGATAGTTACACAGAGACACACAGTTACTTAGCCCTCCCCTGGACTCTTACACTCACCACTATCTCTATTTGTTCCCCTGCCCTCACTTCACTTTCCCTTTGCTCCCTGGTATGCTCCACAACCCCATTCCACTCGCTATATTAGAGTATGGACTTGAAGCTCCGCCCACTCTCCAACCATATTTTTCATTGGCTTGTAAATTTTGACTTCTGATTCATTAATAGGCTTTTTAGTCCCTCCTTAGTAGCGCCTTGTCTTCATTTGTAACCTCCCATGAGGACTGGCCCTTTTACTTCTGTTGTCATACGGTATGTCTCATGTAGTCTGTAAGCACTATTTTCTTTAACGAGTTTCTCCTACTGCAGGCACGACATGCTTTCCCTCAACATTCGCCATGCGTGCTTTCACTTTTCGAGCAGCCATGGACAATGGAGGTCGCTTCTTTGAATAGGTCTTGCATTTACAAGAGTTTGATCTATTGGCATTGTCATCAAATCAGATAAATAAACGGCATTGTCATTTACAATACCAAAAGCTTAAACTCTCGCAAATGCGGGACCTATCCATTGCAAATGCTTGTTTAAATTTCTTTCCCCTGTGGGACAAGCAGCAGCGCAATGAAACCGGGCTGCTCGCTGCAGTTGGTTCATGCTCTGCACACTTTGTCATTCTTTATTTTTCTGATATAGGCCCCCGTGTTGTACTGGTAAAGTAATAATGGATATCATGAATCGTAACACATTTGACCAAATGCGTTACAATGCATGTGCATGCAGGTACACTTACGGTGGCCATTTTAGAATGATACTCTTACCTATTATCTCTGGAATGGTTTAGACATATTGGCTTTGCCTGTGCTTGTTAACAGGTGTCAGTTAGCAATAACAGACATCACATCATAGGCAACTGCTCTAAATCAGAGGCCTTGTTGAAACTTCATGAACATGATACTTCCATCCAATATCGCCATTAGTGAAAAGAACCATTTCAATAGCTAATTGAGCTTGAACTTAATAATCAGATCTTCTGCAGTGATGCACAATAAATATTATTACATAACTTATTTATTGGAAAACACAATCTTTAAGATCAATTTGTATGCTTATTTGCTAAGGAGAACCTTCCCATTGCACAGCATCACCCGTGAGGACTCTCACGCCAGATTTACTCTACTTTTGAACTGACGTTTGAGTGACGCAAAGGGACACAAATGGCAGGGTCAGTCCGCTTTAGCACACACGTTTTCTTCGTACCCATAAGTTAATACACACATTTACTCAAAAAAGTGACTTTGTGTCCTATACCTTAATGTACCTGAAGATGATGTGAAGTGAGGGGAGCCAGACACCTGTGACGTAGCACAGTCTGGCTTTCAAGAAATCCTAGCACCAAATACAAGCACATACAAATAATGGTCAAAAGAACAATTGTGACTTTCCTACATGTGATAAGTGTCATTTCCATGAAATTACCCATATGATAAGATTACTATGGGCAGTTATCTGGATTGCAGGGTGTGCCTCAAGTACAAATCTCATGCAGATGATAGCTCACTTGCTTTTTGTCCTTCTGCATAATATTGTACAAAAAATGCTTTCTTGTGCGTGCCCCAATGATGGTCCCATTGCCTCACTGAATAAATACAGCACTGAGCCATTTGTTTTTACCTTTCGTACAACAGAGCCGCAGGCTTTCATGCTGCCTTGGACTGACTTTAGAAAAGTCTGGGACTGGTTTTCCAATCCTGGGAATTTCTGTCACAGATCTTTCTTATCAAGTGCATTAGTTGAATGGAAGAAAGCCAAGACTACAATTACCATAAGGTCTTAGATCGTGAACTGAGAGGAGAGAAGTGTGAACAGGATGTCAGGACAACATGGAGAGAGATGGCAACCATGAGCAGCATCTTCATTCCCGATTTACAAAATTATTGTATTCCAGGAATTACTTAATTAAATAGTTAAACAGATTTAAAATAAGCCTCAAGTAAGACTTTCACAGATCAACAAATGGAAGACATGTGAAGACAAGACCACTAGCTTTCAAAATGTCATAAATTGACACATGCATCACTTTAAAGAGACCAAATTCAATACTATTGATTTGCCACATACTTCTCAGTATAACACACCCCTGCACTTTGATGGGGCAATTAAAGATGATACAATGAGAGAAAAGAGGAACAAATATTGATTGATACACCAGATTGGTACCCACCTGACCAATATTCCAACATTTGTATCACCTAATCAACCCAAAGGCTTTTTTCTGGCAATGCCTTGCTGTTTTATGTGAATGATTGATTCTTATTTGTTTATTTTATTTATTTATTAAATTTATAAGGCACAACAGCTACCCAAGAAGGGTTTCCTGGTGCCATGGCAGATCAGAGACTGTGTGAACGGCTTACAGGTTACTGGTTAAAAAGCCAGGTCTTCAATGATTTGCGAAATTGGACATACTCTGTTTCATTTCGAAGAGCTATGGGCAGGGCATTCCAAAGTGAGGGACCGAGATATGCAAATGACCTTCCGCCCATCAGAGATAGTCTAATTTTAGGAACTGAGATTTTCCATTGAGTGGATGAGCGGAGATATCGAGGAGGAACATATGGGCGGAACAGAGGTTGCAAGTACTGGGGGGGGGACCCCTATTTTAATTTTAAACATGTAGCTCAGGGCTTTGAACTTGATCCGCTTCTCCATCCTGAGCCAATGCAAGTCTCGTAGATGGCCAGAAATAGAGGTGGCTTTAGGTACCCTGCAAAGTAATCTTGCGGTGGAGTTCTACGCCATCTGCAACCTACGAGTTACCTCCTTGTTTGAACCCAGGTAGAGAACATTGCCGTAGTCCAGCCTTGAGGTGATTAATGCCTGGACTAACGTTCTCTGGGTGGACTCTGGTAGCATTCAGATGATCTTTTTTAGCCACTTCAAAATGGTAAAGCATGTGGCAGCTACCTTGACAGCTTGATTATGCATACCGAGTGAGTCATCGACGATGACGCCCAAGTTGTGAACTTGACAGGATGGAGAAGGAAGTGCACCCATCTCGCGGGGCCAATGTTGAGGGCCCCAGAGATCCTTATTTTTCCCAAGTATCAAAACCTCTGTTTTCTCACCATTGAGTTTGAGGTAATTTGATTGCATCCATGATGCGATTTTGCTCAGGCCCAGCTAATGGGGTGATGGCCCGGCAGTGCTCTTCATGGAGAGAGAGAAGATGATCTGGGAGTCGTCTGCATAAGAGAACAGGGACAGCCCAGCATCTTCCGTAACATCAGCTAGAGGTCTGACGTATAGATTGAAGCGTAAAGGGCTAAGAATGGAGCCCTGAGGTACCCCATGAGGTGATGAATATGGGAACTAGCTGTTGGGGAGAAGACATGAAAAGTGTGATTAGTAAGAAAACAAGTGAGCCAGTTTAAAGCTGAGCCACAGATGCCTAATAATCTTAAAGTTTTGACTAACACGGTGTGAGACACCGTGTCAAATGCTGCGCTTAAGTCCAGCAAAATGAGGGCCACTGTGTCTCCAGAATCCAGATGACAGTGCAGTCTTTTTGTTACGTCCAACAGGGTAGTTTTCATTGAGAAACCAGCTTGAAAGCCCAATTGAGAGAGATGAAGAAACCCTTGGGTTTCTACAAAATTAGAGAGCTGTGCGTGAATATGTTTCTCTAAAATTTTAGAAAAGGCTGGCAAAAGCGAATTGGGCCGATAGTTGGAGGATAAATCGGGGTCAGCATTGGCCTTTTTGAGGCGAGGGAGCACCATGGCGTGTTTCCGGTCTGGTGGGACAGGAGATTCCTGCAAGGAGGCATTCAAAAGGTCCATAACAACAAGCAGAGATGGCGGCTCCAGCTGCTGGAGCACGGAAATCGGGAGAGGATCCCTAGGTGATCCTGATTTAACATTATCTAAAAGTTCTTTAAAGGTTGCTGTGTTTAACAAGGGCCATGTGTCCAGATAGTTAGAAGGTGCGTCCGGTGCCCTATCCTGATCAGAATGCATATTGTCCGAAGAGGATGGTGCAGATGTTACTAGAGGGGATTTAGTAAGTTGCAGCATAGGAGGGTTATCACACTGCACACGCGCTATGTCCAAGTATATTTTCTCAACCTTCTGGACAAAAAAAGTAGCCAGATCCTCACATTGCTGTTTATTGAGTGAAGGGGGCCTAGATTGGGTTTTGGAACCTGCGAGCTCCTTAACCATATTAAACAGTGTTTTTGAGCAGTTCGGGGTATCAGAGATGGTTGTTGAAACATATTCAGCACGGGCTGTCCTCCAAAGATTATGATACACTTTTTTAGCTGTTCTATAAGTATTTTTGGATTCAGGGGCATAGTTCCTTCTCCACCTACGTTCCATTACTTTACATTTGGCCTTCTCTGTTTTCAGAGTTTCAGTGAACCAGGGTGCAGGAGGACGATGATTATTAACCCTTTTTTGGGAAAGAGGGAGACAGATATCAATGGCTTTGAGAAGAGATTTTTGCACCGAAGCAGAGAGCGTGCGTATTCATTATTTGTTTAGAAATGAGCATGTGGGAGCACAAAATATTGTTTAAAGCAGTTGCGTCTAGCTTTTTCCAATCCCTGGTTAAAGATCCAGAGACGGAAATAGTCGGTGCAAAATTCTCAGGGGGTTTCGGATAAAACTTAGTGATAAAATGAATGACCAGCATAAAGGGAGTGCCGGGAAACAGTAAATGCCAGATAGACTGAAGAAGATAGGGTCCAGCAAAAGGCCCACCTCGTGCGTGGGGCCAGAATTAAGTAGTCTAACATTTAATGCTGCCAATTCAGAAATAAGATTAGTGCTAATTTTACATGTCGGATCCTCTAGATGTCAATTAAAATCACCCAAAATTGAGAAATTGGCGGGACTCATAATCAGAGGGATTATCAGGCCAGGGAAAGAAGAGGCCCGAGGTGCAGACGGCCCAGGGGGGCGATATACAAGTATACCTGAGAAGGTGAATTTTGGGGTCAGGGCCAGCTTAAATAAGGCTGCCTCACAATTCAAAAATGGTAAATTTTCAAATTTGCATTGGTAGTCCTTTTTAAAAATAATGGTAAGGCCCGGCCAATCTTAGAAACTCTATATTTCCTAACTATTGCATAGTTAGATGGTAGGGCAGCAGCAACATCAGGGCCAGAACTCTCATGGAGCCAAGTCTCCGTAAGAAAAACAGCGTCTGGTTGTTCATTAACCAATACATCAAAAATATCGGATTTATGCTTAGGGAGAGCGCGGCAATTTGTATTAAGAAAGGAAAATTCCTTGCTAAATGGGGCTGCCTGATTAGTATTATTATTTTTGTTGCCCTTAAAAATGGTTGTGTGACCCTGAGTAGTCTCTAGAGAGAATCCACAACTAGAGCATTTTTTCACCATTTTTTCCAGGTGTAGCAGGGTGCACTCGGGGAGCAAAGGATTGCAATAAGCCCTTAATTGGCAAGAGGAGTATTGAAGTCTAGAAGCTCTATTTGAGCCTGCGGTCATGGCCTCCTGATTTCTATCTTTAAGCTGAGATTCTATATTCCTGACTTCTTGTATGTGGTAAGGTGCCCTGAAATCCTGTTCAAATGGCATTTTAAAACCGCTATTTCCAAAAAACGCTAAACGCAAACAATGAGGGTCAGCTCCCTTTCGGTTAAGGTTAAGCAGATCCTATTTAAGAGTATTGCTGATGGCAAATGGGGAGAGGACCAGGGATTCTGGCCCTAGGCCTGGACGGGCGCAGACGGGCTTAACTTAGGCGCCTCGGCTGCTCGTCCGTGGCATCGGCCTCTAAATAATCCCCGCCTGCCACCATGCATGAGATGAAGCAGGGGGTGTGTCGCGCAATGCAGGTCCGCCCTCCACACAAACAGCAACAGCTGTGGTGGACCGGGTTCGGAGCATGCAAGCGCGTAAATGGAGCTACCTAGAGCCCCAGAAGTGCGAGTTAAAAATTAGAATCAGGACGTAACAGAACGTAACAGAATAAAAATAAGAGTAGGTTTTTAAAAGCACTGCCCAATGTGCTAAGCAAGACTTACAGGCATCCGCTGCGCGTCCGTGGCATCGGCCTCTAAATAGTCCTCGGTTTCTTGGGTGAGTAATCTTTAAGGGTTGGATCACCCATCATTGTATTTTGTGTCCTGGCTTTCCTGAGTTCATAGAGACTCTAGGGCCGTGTTCTTGAAAACCACAGATCTGACTCCAATTTAACCAAACACAAGTTTAGAATTGAATGGGTAACTGTTGTAATCTTCCTTTCCTTTTTCCACCACCTGCCTTGGTCGTTCCTCATTGTTTTCCCCCCTCCCCTTTGGTATGTTCTGCCAGAGCTTGCCTTAGAATGTTGGCATCCCTCTGGTAGTCTTGGAGAATGGGTGGCAGAATAAAGCATACTTTTACTTACCTCTGCTTCAGGGTTTCTTTCTTTCAACAGTAACCTGTACTGATGTACTATGTGTCACGCTCATTCTTGATCAGTGAACTGAAACTCTCTTCCAGCATGACACAGGTCTGCACATGGCCAGCAAGCCGAATAGATTTTGGTGTTTACTGAATTCAAGTCAAAGGACAATGACTTGTAATTGTAGTACTACAGATTTTGAAGTGGCAGAACGTTTGTATATCTTATCTTGGCACCCCTATGACATATTTCTCCTGCCAAAAACGTGTTTCTCTCCTATGCCCCAGTACATACTGATCTGGGCCTTGCAAGTGAAAGCCTGCCCTGTGAGAAGTGTAATATGCACTGTTGCAACACACAACAGATAAGCCAGGGAAATTGCAAAATGTATTAATCATATCCGCTCACTTTTTACAGTTATCTCATCAAATTGAATGCACTTCTACTTTTAATAACTGGATCACACTCAGTGCCTTCACATCTGTGATCATAAAATGGAAGATATGCTCCAAATAATGATGTTCTGCTAGTTTAAACTTTTATCACATGTCCTATTTTTCCTCAGTTATCAACTCGACATCCAGTTAATGTTAAGTGACCCACTTTACTCCTATTAAGATTATAATTCTTTCCACGGGCAACGAATTTGCCAGGAGGAGTGGTTTATTCAAGCTCAAGTGCTTCAGTCCTTGCAGATGGCATGCTATTAGGATGCGGTGTGATGTGGGTTCAGCACTTGTGCTAGTAAGGGGCTTTACATTTTGGAACTGGGACCCTAATGCATACAAAGCCCATGAATTACCAAGAAGCAGTGCTTAGTTTGTAAAATAATAAATGCCAGAGCACTGACCAGGAGGCCACTGCAGGTTGCACCACCCACTGCCCCTGTCATCACTGCCAATGACGGAACCAAAACAACTACTAACCTTTTCTCTCACCTGCAAGTGCGACCTTTCATATTATTCCAGGTCCCCAAAGCTGAATGAATGAGTGGGGAGGCATGTATTAATAATGTTTTATGTATATTGTATTCATAAACTACAGTTGTTCTGCTCATCTCTAAATTAGAAGGGCTGCTCCACCATGTGGCAGACTGTCATAATCGCAGTGTTGACAATTAAGTGTCTGTGCTGAGCACCAAAATCACAGGCTCAAATTAAGCACTGCCAAGAAGTACATCAAAACAAAGCACTATGGCACTGGCAATGCTGGCTGCACCATAGAACTTTGTTTTTATTTATTTTGAGCCATGTTGCGCAACAGCCAGCTCTGCAGTGCAACATCTAACATTTACAACGCATATTGCATAGGCAAAACCTGTTACCTTTGACAATGGTTATTTTTTTTCCCCCACCGCTCATGCCCTAACCGTGACTGGAACAGACATTTTTATGAGGTTTCATTGGTCTAGCTGCAGACCTGCATATCTGCAGTAGGAAGAAAAGCTCTATTGGCATGGGCGTAGGAAGTGTGGGGGAAGCGGGGGGGGATATATCCCCCCCAGATTTTGGAGTGGGGGGGACACGGGGAAGAATGGTGGGGGGGACGAGGGGACAAAAGAATTTCCCCTCTCCCTTTTGTTATTCACAGGGCCATTATTGCGCGAAAGCGCTACCTAATGGCTCTGCACTTGACCAGCCTGGAGTCAAAGAGGCCACCCGCCCTCTGCCCTTTGTTATGCTGCAGGAAGGCTGGGCGTTCTGGGACGGGCAGAGAAGGAAAAAAAAACTCTGTCTCTTTTCCTTCATGCCCAGAGAAGGCAAGGACAGTGTCAACTTCTCCTGATCTGCCTCTGGCAACTGCCCTCCTCCCCTCTATCTCTCTCTTTATTCCTCCATCTCTTTCTGTCTCTGTCTCGCTCCTCCTTACGTCCTGATTTCAAGAGACAGCTCTTGTACTCTCTCTTGCCTCTTCTTTTCTTCGCGTGCTCCCCTGTGAAATGAATCCAAAAAAAGGTGGAACACTTAGGCTGGAAATGTCCTCATTTTCTGACCGTTTTCTTTTCAAAAGAAAAAACTTAGGTCGGAGAGAAAAAATAATTAAGTACCTAAATAAAGCACTACAGAGTGGTCAGCAGACAGGCCAGAATGTTATTTACACCCACACACATTAGTGCCACTTTACAGAGTTTGCCAGTGAAAGTGCTACTTACTTTTATCTTCTTTCTTTGAACAACATTGTTTTCCTAGGGTGGGGAAGTGCACCATTCCTAAAGGGACTGCAATACCTAGTTGATGGGTGGAGTGGAAACGTTTAATATGATCGTTTTCAACTGTTTTAATTATTTTAGCTTATAAAATGCAGCTCTGTGTTCGGGGATGTAGTCTTTTTTTTAAACCAAACTGCTTACATTTTGAAAGGATATAAGCAATGATCATTGAAAGGGGTCCCTTCCTGGTCCTGTAGCCATGTCCTGAACTTTTTTCAGTCAAAATTACTTACTGATTTCTGAATAATGAGTTTTAAACTGCTACGGTAACAATGTTGTTACTGATTACAGTTCACATGCTTTGCTCATTCTTGTATTCCCTATGAGTGTTTGCTTTTTCCAGGGTGTTATTAATTATTTTTTTCAGGCAGCATTTTACTATTGTCTAGTGCATAATTTGAGTTTAGTCGCAGCACAATTGAGTTGTAACTGAAAGCAGTGTGAGTTTCTCTCAGTGGGGCAGTATGGTGTTCAGTGTGGGAGAGGATGTGGCACTCGGGCCAGAGTTGCTGAATTTGGAACTGGAGAAACATGTTCTGCCTTCCTGACCAGTCCACTAGACCACATGCCTGACAGAGCTCATTCCAATGCTACACCTTAGAAGGCCCGATAGATCTTAGAAGCCCTATGCCTAGATGCATCAAACGGAATTGCATTCGCAAACGGTGCGAATCGCTTTTTTCGGCCGTTTGCGAATGCAATTGACTAATTTGGAATGCATCATGTACTTCGCAATTTTAGGAATCGCAACCATGTTGCGATTTCTAAAATTGTGATTGCATTTAAGAAATCGCAATTAGAGATTTCTTAAATGCAATGCATGATTATTTTTAAATTGCGAATTCGCAGTTTGGAAGGGGTAAAATAGCATGAAATTGAACTTCATGCTAATTTACCTGAAACTATCAAATATGCACAAATTGCATTTTTGGAAGTTTAAATGTACACACACACATGCCCTTGGGGCATGTGTGTGTGTAAATTGGATTTAAAGTTACATTTCAGGGGTGCAGGGAGGGGTTCTTTGGACCCCCCCTGCACCCTTGAAATTGCATTCACATTTTGCGAATCGCAATTTGAAATTCGCAAAATGTGATTGCCTTCCCATTCATTCCTATGGGCCTTTTGGCCCATAGGAATCAATGGGAAGGCTTTTCCTTAATTGCGATTCGCAAATTGAGAATCGCAATTAAGGAAAAATACCGATTCACAAAAAAAATCGCGAATTGTTCATGCATTGCCGTTTGCGATTTCTAAATTGCGATTCCTTAATTTTCGCAATTTAGGAATCGCAAAAGGCAACAATGATGCATCTATCCACTAGTGTCTTAGCACCCGCAGGTTTACCCTAACGGTGGCAAATATGAGTTAACCTTGAAGGCCTGTCCACCACAATCCATTCTGCAGTTCACCTCCAGTCTTGCAAGCAGCCATACGAAGAAGCACATCCTAGATCGACTGTGACTGTCACTGAGGTCACAAGACCCTTGGGGCCTGTCCACCTTACCCATTGGTACCTCCATTGGCCTTTTTCAGCAGTAGTAGTGCAACTTACCACGGGTTGGCAATGTAAGATTTGCATGCACACGAAACTTAGGGCGAGATGTCGCCCCGTCAGTGGCGGTCCCACCACCATCGGTGACTGCATCACCACCCGCCATATTATGACGGTGGGTGGTCCCCTGGCGGTCGGAAAGACCAACCGCCACACACCCGATAGGGTCCTTGAGCCCGTCAGTGTGGCGGAGGGGCTTGTGGTTCCTACAATGCTGGTGGTGCCTACCAGCCACCGCACTAGGGATTACGATGTCCCTTACCCGCCATCCTAGCCATGGCGGTTCACCCGCCATGGAAAAGCTGCCGGAAAGGGACATTTGAGACCCATAGCAGGCCCCTTTCCCCCCAAGCCCCAGACATGGGACCTTGGGGGCATGTATGATGCCCCCCTACATATCACTGCACCATGTGGCAGGCACCGCATTGTGCCTGACATGTAGTTCAGTGATATATGTAACATGTCCCTTTTTTACATTGCGGCGGATGATGCAGCCAGCAGCACCTGCTGCAATGTAAAAGATAGGCACTGCGAACGCCGTAGTGGCGGTCGCACTGTAATGCCTAACGTGGGGCCACCACCTTGAAGGCCAGTGGTCCCATTCCCCGATTCGATGGCGGACAGACTGAAGTCCGTCTGCCATCATAATCAGCCCCTAAGTTTGCAAACTTCTTGGTCTCTGCTTCATGCACAAACACTTTTAACATGTGCAACCTGCTTTCAGGCCACTGGAGTTATGCAGCAATGGAGAAAAAATGATATTGCAGTGTTGACTAAATTATGCAACAATAAAAAGGCTGCAGCGTAATGCGGTACCTTTTATGATACTTTAGTATTTTGACATATTTATACATACTAACAGCCTCTGCAAAGCTTTTGCCTCATTAGTACCTGTGTAACATACACATGCAGCAGTGGGAAAGGTGACCAGTCAACCTTTCCAAAGGGCCCTACACTTCACAGCAATATAATTCACACTTCTTTTTGTCATTTTTGATCTGTTTGAGGTACAAAATTGTTTTGGGTGAAATTGTTAGATTATGCAGCAGGTGATGTATTATGTGGCAAATATGATACAGCCATAATTAAGTGGAAAACAATTTTCCACTTAACTTAATTTTGCCCCAACACTGTAGTTGATCAATATGTAAGTTCCCCAAACCGAAAAGTCGAGTTTGGGCACAATTTGCATTTTAAAAGCAGTCCTACAACACAAGGCTACTTTTAAACTGACCTCAGGCTTCAGCAGTGCACACATGCAAGCACAGAAAGGACTGCTGGCCTCTAAACTGCCATGCCCTATTATATATCATAGGGACTTAAAGGTAGTTCGATCCCCCTGCCCTATTATGTACCAGGGCCTTATAGGAGAGGTCATGCCAATCACAGGGGTACCCTAACCCATAGTGTACCCTAGTGTATGTAGGTGTTTTCACTGTATTTTTAAGTGTCTCTTTCAGAATAGCACTGGCCCTGGGCCTGTTTAGGCAGAGGCCAGGGTCAGTCAGAGTCAGGTACCACCAGTACCAGTCAGCAAAAAGTTGGGGAGTGCCCAGGGCACAGGATGGCTTTGCAACACTAGAGAAGCACAAACTCAGAATTTAAAACATACATAACACCATGGTTGGGGGGGTTCTCTTTAATAATCAGAATTGATTTATATCCTAATGAACCCATTTCCCAATATCAGGATAAGGAAAGACTGGAGAAAAATCATAACATTCTAATCTATACCTTGAAGTTTTCATGCAGCTCTTTGATGACGGTTAATAGCTCACGGTTCAATGTTAGGATTTTAACTTATAAACTGCAAATACCAAAAGAATCTCTCAGACAAAAGCAGTAACTCAATGACCTATTTACATGATATGCATTGTGTGATCTGCGTGGTACACGTTCTTTGCAACAGGCATATTACCCCACTGTGGCTACCTTACCATGAGTCAAAACTTCCACTAGACAAACCTCCGATCTCTCTCAATAAAGAACATTAATCACTGAAGTTATCTTCACATTTTTATTGTTGCCTAAAAATTGCTGGAGACTTGGAATACAGCAGCAGGTAATTATCAAACCATAATGCACTTGTAAACACGACGGCCTCACCCTAAGTCAGCGACCTTTGTTTGCTTGGTGCATGAAGACGCAATATTCATATACATGTTTTTTTAACATTTGGTCTGATAACTATCTGAATGTAAAAAACAATAACGCATAATGCAAACTGCAAACTGTGACTACATGCCTGCTTTTCTCAATATTGCACTTCGAAAGTATATGATTGTATTTATTTGACGGGCGGTAATATGTATAGGGTCACTGGAAAGTCCACAAGGTTGTCCCTGTCCCCCCCCCCAGAATTGTAGTGTCTCCTACGCCCCTGTCTATTGGCCAATGGTATGTCTTTATTTCTTACATAAGGCGATGTAAACATTTCTCACATTATATGGTCCTTATTCGACAGGAAATGGTGCTATCAATGTATATTTCAGAGGTTTCTTTGCTTTGAAATACTTCATAAGTTCATAGAAGGACAGTAATTCATTCGCAAGGGCGGAAGGCGTCATGTGACGTTCCAAAAGCAAGGCCTTAAATCCAGGCTCTGACCCCGTCACCTCTTAAGCCACAGTGTCTTATCTTCAATGACAGCTCGCAGTGTGTGCTGCAACATGTTTCACACACAAGCATGATTGTGCCGCGCTGCTCAGAAAATGTGTCGCCAATGATAAACTGGAGCAGTACAAGGGCATTAAAAAAGAGATGGTTTCTTTTTATCTCATCCTCCCTTCCACAAGATTCGTCAATAACCCGGGGCAGTTCTCACCCGCAGGTAACCTTCGGGCCGCGTCTTTCCTGGGATCAGGGGACCTTGGGGCCCGCTTCTTTCGTCTCTGGAGCAGAACACCTTCGACCCCCCCTTTGAGTGGACAGACTGCAGCTCTCATCCCCCATTACTGCTCGGCTCAGCCCCCTCACTCCCGCTCCCTCTGGAGTCTCCTGGGGGCACATAATTACCGTCATTATCCCCCTGTCTCTCCTGAGAGCATTATTAATGGGCTGCTTGACAGACAGTAATTGAGTGTTGTAAAATACTTGTTTAAGTGAGTCTGGGAGTGAAAGAGTCTGCGAATTCGGTGGATATGTCATTCTGCTGATTCAGAGGCACCGTTCAAAACTGTGTCCCCCCCACCTCTCCCCACCCCCCCTTACAAATTG
Source organism: Lissotriton helveticus (assembly GCF_964261635.1). NCBI lineage: Eukaryota > Metazoa > Chordata > Amphibia > Caudata > Salamandridae > Lissotriton > Lissotriton helveticus. The sequence continues at coordinate 2,091,692,128 of NC_136061.1, forward strand.
TGACGCCCGAGTCTCCCATAGCTAGGGTGACCAGATACTGAGAAGCAAAAACTGGGACAGGTTAGACATCAAGCTAGGATTAAAGTATTTCATGTTACTGTCAGGGTGTTTGCATACCCATGTAAATGTAAATGCGAGCGCGTGTGTGTAAATATTAGGAACCCCACTCTGAGACCCCCACCCCCTCCCCTACTCCGTCTTTCCTCTGCTGGGAGCAGGCAGGTGAGATGACCGCCTCCTGTGTCGCCTGAAAGAGGCAGATCATCAATTAAATATCTTTCGAGACGTCTCTTGAAAGGAAAGTAAAAGTTTTATTTCTGCTTTGCAGGAAGACTATCTTATTCCAAAACAAAAACGGGAGGTTTCTTGAAAAATTGGAAAAGAGTCGGCACACCGGGGCACTCCTCTCAAACCCGGGACTGTCTGGGGATCTGGTCACCTTACCCATATCTCAAAGTAGTTAATTGATCTTGGACTGAATCGGGGGCACCTGAAGAATGGAGGGCCCCTATGAGGTTAGATCCCCCACCTCCCCTGCGCTACAGCTGGGGAGCAGGTTCCGGGGCTGGCATTGGAACAGTTTTTACTGGGGGAGTAATGCAGGTCGTGGGACCTGCATTACTCCCCCAGTAGTGAGTTTGTGTCTCCTTAGTGTGTATGGTCATTGGTAGGGGTGGTGCATGTGCGCAGGAAGTGTGCAGGACACAGGTGATTTATCCCTCTCAGGTTTAGAGTGGGGAGGACACAGGTGACAAAGTTGGGGGGACAAAAAAATCATCTTGCAGGTCCTCCTCAGCCATACACTGACTGCCGCCTCGAAGTCGAGCTTCACGATAACAGAGACTATCAAAGTGCTGCCCCATCTAACATTTGCAGATTTTTGTTACTGCCCTAACTAGAGGTTAGTTGTAACCTCCAACATTGTATTGGGAGAATGGGTAATGAGGTGTTTCTTTTTCTTCCTGCCTCTTTTGAAAGACAGTCAAAGGTTGAATGCTATTAAACAGTGAACAGCTGCTTGTGACAACCTTCAAATCTCTTAGCATGTAGATCTATGTATACATTTGTCTTCCAGCGAAGCACAGGTACTGGCATACTGTATTTTGATATTCGTTATCAAGCAGCATATATCAAGTCAAGCAACCAATATAGTTTTTTTTAACCTCTTCTAATAATTTTTCACGTTTATATTGCGCTTTACATACCACTAGTGAACAACAGTTCGGTTACATATATGCACATGTCTGTTTATGTAGGTATGGGGCCTTCAGAAGGTTACATTACAATGTATAAACACAAACAATAACTTAAAATGAGCCAGTCAATGAACATTGTTTCACTGGATCTAATGATTATGGAGTTGCTTTGCTGTATGGCTGATAGAAACCCATCACCCCTTTAACTACATTCCTGCAACTTGAGGCTCCATTTTGTCTATGCAAACAAATATTATATTACAGTGTAGCCCGTCAGGCTGTGTTGCGAAACCCATCTACTTCTGTGTCCTTCTGCAGTGGTCCTTGTATAGGCCTATTTTCAACAAAGCTCACTAACCATTCACACCACAAGTCTGCCAATGGGCGTCTCCTCTCTCCTTAATGGCTCTTCCTCTGCCTTAGCCCAAACGCCAACATTCCTTTTTCCACCTTTCGAATTTTAGACCATGAATAATTTTCCACGTGACTGCCACCAGTTGTTTGGCCAATGCAAATGCCAAATCTAATAGTAGTCTATTGCCTACTTTTTTTTTTAAAGGTTTGGGACATAGGAATCCACCAAATAAACAAACCTCTAGCTTACATCTGATCACGTTATCTAGAGTCCCACTCAAATGTTGTGTTATTTGAGCCCAGAATTCCCTAATTCAGATAAAGTCTCATACCATGTGGAAGAAATTTGCATCTAGAGATGGGCATTGGGCACAACGCTTAGGCTCTCCTCCATACACCTCACCATTTTTCATGGGGGAAAGGTATGACTGGTGTAGAAATTCTATATACTTCAGCCTAGTGTTTCCCAACACATTTTGAGTTTACACCAGTATTTTCCCCCATTCCTTGTCCTCTATGTCATAGCCTGTACCAATCTCCCATCTATCTCTGGCTTTGTCCAGACCCCTCCTAATCAGTCCTCCGAATGTCTTATAGAACCATGTAACCATGTACCCACCTGCCTGACCACAATGCAACCTCCTTGCAGGCAGTCTGAAAACTGCTCCTTTCCATTGCAGCTTGTGCTGCGGCCCTAGGAAAGGACCGCAGCACAAGCCGCAGTGGAAATGGGCAGTTCTCAAACATCCATGCACTGTGTGCCAGGCACAATGTGGTGCCTGGCAAACGTTGCATGGATGTTTGGAGGGCACCACATATGCTCCCCTGGGCCCATCCCAAAGTCCCATTCCGTCTGCCTTTACAGGGCGGCCAGTCCATCATGTGAAGGCAGAGGGAAAAGGGACATCGTAATCAATACGGTGGTGCCCCTGCAGGCACCACCCCCATTGTAGGGATTACGCTTCGACCGACGCTCCAACGAGCTCCTTGTGCCTGTCAAAGGCATTGGTCAGTCCCTCCACCCGCTGCGCTCCTACCTACCACATCATTTTGCAGCGGTCAGACAGCTGCCTCCGATGTCGAACGGACTGCCACCGATGGCCTGTCGGTGGCAATCCGTTCGACATCATAATCGGGCCCTAAGTGATGAACACTAAGGTCCATTGTCAAAATTGTGTGTTTAATCATCTCCAACGCAACTCTCTGTCTCCCTCCAGCTCATATTACTTCTCGAATACTGATAGGTAGCCAAAGCGAGAGGTTTATAATGAAGCACAGGAGCCTGAACAGGGCCACCATCTTCACAAGAGGGATCTTGGATATAATCCTCAGTCTGAGCAAGTGCCAAAATGCCACTGATCCCTTATGAGACTCCCAAGTTACCATCTCTGAAGTCCATCAGTTGATGAAATATATTTACCTCCAAAATGTTAAAGGTCTGAGGCCCCACTTCATTTTGATCCCAGCTATGTTTGGTTCCAGCACAACCCAGCTAACTGTGAAGACGTAAGACTTAGTAGTATTTGTCTTAAGCCCAGAGACTCTTTCGAACTCACCTAGAAAGTGCATGGTTGAAATTCGATGTTCTGTTATGGATATACAACAATAAATTGTCAGCGTAAAGGGATATAATATGCAACCCATCTCTTAATGGGATTCCTCTGGGCATTTCTCCCTCCAGCTCACTGCCACAAGAGGCTCAATAGTAATAGAAAAATTTAGGGGGAGAAAGGAGCAACCCTTTATAGAAATATGTTGAGATACACACTATCCCATCTTTACCTGGGCCACTGGGCTAGAGTATATTATCCTAATGCATTTCATTCACCCCCACCCTAACTTCAGTCTATTCTAAACTGTTTCAAGATAGCTCCATTTTATAGTGTTGAAGGCCTTTTCAAGGTAGACAGAGACAATCATTGTCTCAGAAAATAAGGCCACATTGTGTCATCAAGAATCCAATATAGTCTCCTGATAATACCAGAGGTGTTACAGGCAGGTGTGAACCCATCCTGATCCCTATGGATCAAACCCGGAATATGCTGGTAGAGTCAAGTCACCAGAAAGAGATTTGTACGAGGAAACAGTGTCCCTATTTTTTCCAGGTTTAGTAGGTGGTACAACTAGGGCCTCCCTAGTTGAAGCAGGGAGCTCGCCCTTCTCCAAAGATGCTATATATACCTTAACCAAATGAGCTAACAAGAGAGTGGAATAAGTAGAGTAACATTCTTGTTGCTCAAATCAAATTCCTTAAAAAGCAGAAGACAAGAGGCATCTGGCAAAACAGGAACAGTTTGTTTAATTTAACAGTTCGGTTTGGAGAGCAGTTACATGCACTAGGTCTGAGGAATGTCTTAATTTACATAGAATTTGAGGCCTCTTTATATACGATATTACGACAAGCAATAAAGGGTTCTGGCATACCATGTATGGTTAGGAATGTTGGTTGCTTTAGAGTCATAAATTAATGGGCAATGGTTACTACAGGTGGGACTTGACCTGCGTGGACACAGTGTGGCCAGTGGTGAATATGTCCAGATGTCCGGCATGGGGAGCGAGTGATCACTACGTGCGCTAGACCATGGTTAGCTATTTGTTCCTAACTCATGTGGCATCTGATTTTATGGTGTTTTAGAAGCATGCATACCCCCTCCGGCCACTTGTGCTTTATTGAGGCAATCTTCTCTGACCATTGTAATGTCGCTGCGCTTATCTGTGGAATTGATCAAGAGTTTCATATCCGAGTGTTTGCCTGCCAGTTATGCACCCTGCCACCTGTGACCCATCAATCCTTAATCCTGGGCCTATGTGGCAGGGCCTGCCACATAGGTTGAGGTAGATGTGGAGTTCAGAAAGGGTGATAATGTTAATAAGGACCCAAGAGACCTCAAGAACTTCCGGCCCATCTCTCTGTTCCCCTTCCCGGCCAAGATCATCGAGAAAACCGTCAACAGACAGCTAACCCGATACCTCAAAGAAAACAGATTCCTGGACTCTTCCCAGTCAGGGTTCCGCAGCAACCACAGCACCGAGACTGCCCTCATCGCCGCCTCCGACGACATCAGGACCCTGCTGGACAACGGCGAGACCGCAGCACTCATCCTCCTAGACCTCTCTGCCGCCTTCGACACTGTCTGCCACCGCACTCTACGCGCACGCCTCGACGCCGCTGGGATCCGAGACAAGGCTCTGGATTGGATCACCGCCTTCCTCTCCGGCAGAACCCAGAGCATCTGCCTCCCCCATTCCGTTCCAAAGCCTCTGAGATCATCTGTGGCATACCCCAGGGACCCTCCCTCAGCCCGACGCTGTTCAACATTACAGGGCCCCACTCGCACACGTAGCCCGACAGCCCGACCTCAACATAATCTCCTACTCCGATGACACTCAGCTGATCCTCTCCCTCACCAAGGACCCCATCAGCGCCAAAGCCAACCTCCACGTAGGAATGAAGGCCGTTGCCGACTGGATGAAGACCAGCCGTCTGAAGCTGAAGTCAGACATGACGGAGGTCCTCATCATCGGCTCCAACCCTTCAGCCTGGGAAGACTCCTGGTGGCCGACGGCACTGGAGGCAGCCCCGACACCCACCAACCACGCACGCAACCTGGGCATCATCCTCGACTCAACGCTCTCAATGACCAAGCAAGTCAACGTCGTCTCCTCCTCCTGCTTCAACACCCTCTGCATGCTCCGCAAGATCTACAGATGGATCCCGACAGATACAAGAAAGACAGTCACCCAGGCCCTCATCAGCAGCAGACTCGACTATGGAAACGCCCTCTACGTAGGAGCCTGACCAAGCTCATTAAACGACTACAACACATCCAAAACGCCTCGGCACGACTGATCCTCGATGGACCACACCACGGCCACGTCACCCCCCACCTGAAAAACCTGCACTGGCTCCCCGTCAACAAGAGGATATCCTTCAGGCTCCTCACCCACAAGGCACTCCACAAGACCGGCCCAGCCTACCTCAACAGACGGCGCTCCATCTACATCCCCAACCGTCAGCTACGCTCTGCCGACCTCTCACTCGCCACCATCCCGCGCATCCGAAGAACAACCACCAGTGGGAGATCCTTCTCCCAGCTCGCCGCCAAGACATGGAACACCCTCCCACTGAGCCTACGACAGACCCAAGACCTGCTGACCTTCAGGAGGATACTCAAGACCTGTCTGTTCGATCAGTAGCGACCCCCACCCAGCGCCTTGAGACCCTTGCAGGTATGTAGTGCGCTTTACAAATGATTGATTGATTGATTGATTGATTTTTTAGCGACAAACGCATCGATATCCATATTAACACTCTGATGTCTTCAGTTACCACTGTGAAAAATCTGGGGGTCAAATTGGATGTTGCTCTCCCTCTATTAAGGCTCAAGTCCAATCGGTGGCAGGGGCCTGTTTTGGGGTGATGTTTTGGGGTGATGAGAATGCTGAGGAACTTTCTCCCCCTGCTCCCAGTCTCTTACAGGAAAACAGTGGTCCAGGCCCTGGTGGTTTCGAGACTGGACTATGTGAACTTCCTGTACTTGGGCCTCCCTGATTACTTACTTGGCCGACTGCAGGTGATCCATAATGTGGCGGCCAGGGCCATCTCTTTGACAGCACCCAGGAATCCCACAACCCATCTTCTGTCTTCCCTACATTGGCTTCTGGTGTGGAAAATAATCCATTTCAAAGCGCTAGTCTTGGTCTTCAAAGCTTTTCATAAGATTGGAGCCCCTTACCTTAGGGTTAGATTCGTACTTTGAGGTCCTCTGCTCAGCTCCTGACCTCTATTCCGAAGGTCCTGATCTCCTGGGTAGGGGAAAGATCCTTCCAAGTGGTGGCCTCTCGGCTATGGAATAGCGTACCTCTCCCTCTTAGACAGGCACCGGACCTCTTTAACTAAAAACATGGCTTTTCCAACACTAGGATCTGACTGATTTCTGCTGTGGGGTGACGTTCTGTTTGCTGTTATGTGGTCTTCTTTTCTTCTAGCGCCGGGACACTCTTGGGAGTAGCACGCGCTTTATAAATACCAGGGGCCAGATGTAGGTAAATTATATTTACCTATTCTTAAATACCGAATCATACCAATTCGGTATTTAAGAATAGGTAAATAGTATGTAGGTAATTTTTCGGTAAATTTTACAGATTCTGTCAAATTCGGTATTTACTGAATCGGTATTTACCGATTCGGTAATTGACATTCATTCCTATGGGCCTGGAGGCCCATAGGAATGAATGTCAATTACCGAATCGGTAAATACCGATTCGGTAAAAGGGGGAAAACATTGAAGGGTGGCAGGGTGTCACTTTGACACCGTGTTGCACCCCTCAATTGTGCATGGGTGCACATGTTGCAGACATACATGCCCTAACGGCATGTATGTCTGCAACATGGCACTGTTGGAAAAGCACAAAAAATGCTTTTTCAAAGGTTTTTTTATTTACCACCAACTTGTAGTTGGTGGTAAATAACGAAATACACTAAAAATTAGAATAGGGTCTGAGGCCAAAGTTTAAAGACTAACCGGGATAAATAGCCCCATCATAACCTATAAATACATGATATATCCCAATGTCTCAAGAAAGGAGAAAGAACGGGAATTACTCAACAGAGACCAAGACTCAAAGGAAAAAAAAGAATAACATATGATTATATGTGAACGGATTCCCATCACTCACCATGCCAGGTGATTTGCTTCATCATTTGGGTATCCTTTTGTAAAAGCTAACATTCTAACTCCATAGACATCGGAGCTTCAGAATGTTCAAAGGTATAAATGCCAAGATGAGCAGAATTTAAATTGTGGAGTGTATGGGACAGAATAAAAGTGCAGTGCAAAAAGTGAAGTGAAGAGTAAAATTGAAGCGTAAACAGACTGTGAACTTTAGCACCCTTGGTAATAATGGAACTGTTGTGAGACATTTAGCCGCTGGAACGCAAAAGATAGGACCAACTCTAATATGTTAAAATGCAAAAGTGGCCCTCTGCTAACTTATATAGCCAATGATTGTATAGTGCCCATTGGTACTGTACTGCTATCTCAAAGATTAACCAAACAATCCCTTTATAGGTTGACTTCACGAGGTAAGATGGTGGTCATAGCTCAATTCCTGAGCGTGAGCTTGATGGTTTATTTTGATACCACACAGCTAATAGAGAATGAGTGTGAATGCTCTGTACCGAGATTCTGTTATGTCTTTTTTCTTTATTTTTGCTTTTAGATCACTCGAGAGCTATGAGGAATTCTGGACTGTGAGTACTTTTGACTCACATTGTATCCTTTATTTGTTCATATATAATTTGTATAGCAGTAGCTTTATTGTTTTTTGAGGTCCTGACGAAAGCACAAGGTTCATCTTTACCGATAAGTGCTGAAACATGTCGACCGTTTTTGTAGAGGACGGCTATTTGTTAAAACCGGTCCGCACCACTGTTTTTAATTCTTGATCGTAACAGACATCAATAAAGTTCACAGTCTGTTTTCGCTTCAACTTTACTCTTCACTTCACTTTTTGCACTGCACTTTTATTCTGTCCCATACACTCCACAATTTAAATTCTGCTCATCTTGGCATTTATACCTTTGAACATTCTGAAGCTACGATGTCTATGGAGTTAGAATGTTAGCTTTTACAAAAGGATACCCAAATGATGAAGCAAATCACCTGGCATGGTGAGTGATGGGAATCCGTTCACATATAATCATATGTTATTCTTTTTTTTCCCTTGAGTCTTGGTCTCTGTTGAGTAATTCCCGTTCTTTCTCCTTTCTTGAGACATTGGAATATATCATATATTTATAGGTAAATAACGAATCCTTAACTGAGGAATGCACTAACTTGAGTGCTCCCTACATCCTGGATTCGGTAATTTACCGAATCGGTATGTTAAGAATTCGGTATTTTACCGAATCCTTAAATTACCGATTCGGTAAAATACCAAATCCTACAAAAATGCCACCTACATCTAAAAAGCCCAATACCGGTCGGTAACGGCTGAAATTCGGTAATTTCGGCCGTTACCGACCGGTATTGGGCGACCTACATCTGGCCCCAGATAACATAACATAACATGGCAGCAAGCCACTCCCTTAGGTATTACCCCAAGCCATGTCTTTAATGGCTGGTCTGATTTAATTTTTGGTGATTGGACCCTCCCTCAGAGTCTTTCTTTTCTCTGAGTCCAGCACACTCGGAGGTGCCCTATTAAAAAATGACTCCAACTCTTCCATTGGTGCCCCGTCAGTTTGGGAAAACAAAGTCCTATAATATTCTAGGAAGGTATCATTAATTTGAGTCTGAGAACATAACGTGTGATCACTGGGATCCCGTATCAGCATGTCCAGATACCCACTAATTTCTGGGGGCACCAACCAGGCCAGCATTTTCCGAGGCCGATCTTTCCCTACATGTACCCTATTGGTGTACTCTTTGTAAGGAAAACACTACTATTCTTGATGATCTGTGTATACCTATCCCTACTGTCAGCAAATTTATTCCTAGTAGTCCGGTTTTCCACTGCATCAAATTCCAACTCACAAATAGTTTTGTCTAGAGCTCGTAATTCAACATCTCACTAGACATGACACTAGACTGCAATCTCCAAATGGGCATAGGTTAGGGGGTATTCCTCAGTTGTACTTCCACCAAAAGTTAATTATGATCTAACAGTGTTCATACCCAGTACTCCAAATTCACCATGTATTGATAAAATGTACAAGAGCAGAACACCAGGTCCAATTCCACATGAACCACATACATTTGGAGTGAAATGAGAAGTCCTTATTGTTCTGTGTTGGAGTCCCCAAATATCCACTAATTCCCAATCCGCTATCCAACTAGTAAAGCCATTAGCAGCTTTAATGGACTAAACACCTGCCAAAGGTGGCATAGAATGATCCATATGTACGTCGATGACACAGTTAAAATTGCCTCCAATGAGCATAGAAGCCCTGGGCAGATGACTCAGTTGTGAAGTCAACAATGCACGGAAGAGTATCTGCTCCTGTAAACACTGCCCAACAATAACTACTACCCATCTAACTTATCTGCCACCAGCACATATCTTTCCTTTTTATCTACCACTGTGTATGAGACACAGCACTGGGCTCCACCCTAGTTCAAGATGATCTCCCTTCCTTGCAAAAGAGGAGCACTTAGTCGTGAATATCTGATTCCTCTCCATCTCCATTGTAGTCCATGAACCTCAGTCTTCGGGCCTTATTTTGAGTTGCGCTACTGCCACACCACCTTATAACATGTTGGGTAGTCTGACCAACTTGAGACCGCTGCTGCTGCCATGGATCCATGATCCCTGGTGGTCTTGCAATGGTCTGAGGCCCCTAATATGCTGGCCATGCCGCTGAGGCACGCCCAAACATATTAGGAGTTTCCTCACCACAACAGTTTTCATGGCGGTGAGTCTGCCATGAAAAGAGTGGTAAGAGGAAACAAAGAAGTGCCTCTGCGCCAGGAAATGCATGCAGGGGGGCACATGGTGTGCCTCCCTGTCCACATGCAACCCCAGTTCCTGCAGGGCATGGGCTTGATAGTCCATGCCATGCAGAAATTTGCAATGGCGCTCCCATTGCGGTGCTTCGCTAAGGCTCATACACTGCAGTGGGCCAGCATCCGCAGGACCACCTGACCCGGATTCCTGTCGGAATCGGCAGGCAGTTGCATTATGGCTTTGGCGGTGAGGGCAGCAGGGCACTGCCAGGGCACTGCCAGGGCAGCCCGCTGCCACACAGCCAAAGTCATAATAAGGCTCTTAGTAAGATGGGTCTCATGGAAGAATATGATATGTGAATACCATATCTTCAAGTATGCACTGACCTTATGCCTTTTAGCTGCCGAGCCCAAACTTTTTACATTTCAAGTGAAATGGGAGATCCTATTTTCAGTGACGCCATACCAAGTGTTCAAGAGGGAATGTATTGCCATTAAGTAGCCTTGTTGTTGCTTTACCTGAACATGCAAGTCTACACCCACCTACACAGCATTAGTATTTGAGAAAATCATGACTGGACTCTCGACATTAAGAACCAATAAACCTTATTGACAGGTCAAAAACACCCTTTTAAATACTAACAAGCCACCGCTAAATAAGGCTTGTTGCCCACAAGGCAGGGTGCATGGTATTTAAAACTAGGACATGTAGAAATGTTATATTAACATGTCTTCCCAAAGACTAGCCACCAAAAACTATTTGTCACTGTGGCAAGCCTAGCTGTCCTATGTAGAAAACCAGAATACAGGTTCAAATCCTAATACAAAATCTTGGGAATGGTCAAGACTAGCCTCCATCCCATTAAGGCGCCCCTCCCTCCCCAGCCGAGAAACTGGGCTAAGTTGAATGTAGAAACCTGGGTTGATTCCCTGTTGTACTCTGACTTTAATACTTCCGGTAGCATTGATGAAGTATATACTAACTGGGATAGGTGAATTCTTCAGTCTTTGGAGAAATCGGCACCCAAAATGGACCCTAAACCAATTAACATCATCAAAAAGATACCTTGATTTAATTCTCAGCTAGCAGCATTAAAGAATGGGTGTAAAAAGCTGGAAAGGGAATGGAGAAAGACCTATGATCCCCAACTCAAAGCCAAATATAACTCAGCAATTAGAACCTATCATACCTAAATGAGAGAGGCACAGGCAGGGTCCTTTAAGGACAAGCTCGCACAGGCTCAGAATTCTTCCAGAGAGCTGTTTAGAGTGGTGAAATCCCTGACCACAATTATACAAAATGCTCCCCCATCAGCAGGCCTCAAAGGAAAAATGTGACGCACTGGCCACCTTCTTTCACAAAAAGGGGATTGACATTTATAGCTCCCTCTATGTTGAACCGAACACCTCCAGAGGTCACGAGATAGATCAAGTGGTGGGGGTAACCCCTGCACTGACTCAGTTTCCCGAATTGGATAAGGAGACAGCACAATCTCTCATGAGGGAGATCCACTCAGGCTCCCCTCTTGACCCTGCTCCCACTCCAATTCTTGTAAAGGCAATTTAGGCCCTTCTGCCATCTATTGTTGGCATGTCAAACCTTACCCTGCAGTAAGGCAGAGTCCCCAAACTATGGAAGCAGGCAATAATTAAATCTCTGCTAAAAAAAAACTAGCCTGGATGCTGCTCAGCCAGAGAACGTCCGACCAATATCACTTCTCCCATTTACTGGTAAGACTGTGGAGAAACATGTTAACAGAATACTTTCGCATTTCCGTGAAGATCATATTCGGTTACACCCTACACAGATGGGGTTCCTCCCCCAGCATAGCATGGAATTCGCCCTGGTAGTGGTGTCCGAACAACTTAAAATGACCCTGGATCAAGGTGGAGCACCCGCAATACTGCTCCTAGGCCTAAGCGAAGCCTTCAACATTGTCCGGGATATCGGTATTCAAGGCAATGCCCTGAACTAGCTGGGGTCTTTCCTGGAGGAGAGGTCCTTCCAGGTTATGGAAGACAGCCTCTTCTCTGATATTAAGCCACTCATGTGCGGGGTGCCACAGGGCTCATCGGTTAGCCCCACGTTGTTTAATTTCTATATGCGCCCACTGGTGGACATAGTCCAAGGATATGTGATCTGAGTGATTTCTTACGCTGACGACACCCAGTTGGTGGTGTCTCTTGACTCCAGGATAAATGGCGAGTCAAGCCTGCTGGAGCCCTGTCTTGAATGGGAGGTCAAATGGGATGACAGGGAGCTGTCTGAAAATAAAAGGGGACAAAATTGAACTGATGGTCTTCTGCAACGGAGGGCCTGGCCAACTGGCCACGCTGCCTAGGGAGCGCTCCAGTCCCAAGTATTGCTATTACAAATATCTGCTTCTAGATGGATATGGAATTCACCATGGATACCTAGGCAAGGAAGGTGGCAGGTACTTGCTTTGGGTTGTTAAGAATGCTCCGGAAAATCCTCAACCTAATTCCCTTACAGCTAAGGAAAACGGTCATACGCTCCCTGGTTACGTCCCGCCTGGACTATGGTAACACACTTCTTTTGGGCACTCCTAGTATTTTATCAATAAGTTTCAGCTAGTCCAGAACGTAGAGGCTAGACTTCTGTGTCAGATTCAAATGAGGGAATCAGAGAGGAACTATCGCAGACAGCTCTTATGCACATTCTGTGTGTAGACAAACACCGTTGGGTAGTAGGTGTTTTTAGGGCAAATCTAGCACCCATACCTAGACCTTTTTGTTTTGAAAGATACCCATACTCCACGTTAATATCACTCCACCACCATATACTGGTTTAACGAATGTGCGGATGTTTTCACGATAGGCAACACTACTACCCATGTTTGTGATGTGATATCGCAGACAGCAACATTGGCTCCCGAATGAGGCGAGAATTAAGTTTAAAGCACTTTGCCTCACTCATAGAGCCATAAACAACACAGGGCCCAGCAAGATCAGAAATCTAGTAGGCCTGTACCTCCACAAGAGAAACCTGAGGTCAGGCTCTGAGTGATTGTTAAAAATTACCGGAATAAAAAGGGCCAGATAGTGGGGGTGGCCTTTTCCCACCTTGCACCCAAGCTATGGAACTCTCTTCCGAGGGAGATAAGATTCACAGCATCAGAATCCACCTTCAGGAAAAAACTAAAAACCTGGTTGTTCAATGAGAGTGACTAACCTTCTCTTCTATCGCTTCTCTGTGTTAATGCTCAACACTGGGAGGCCTTTAGGTAGCCATGCGCTCTATAAATCCTATAAACATAAACATAAACTAGCTAGAAAAGTAAATAAACATATTTTTCTTATGATTATTAAAAAAACTAATTAAATGGTGAAGTCAGATTTTTAACAAATGTTAAGGAAAAGTAATTATTAGAAAGTTACCTTTTCTCTGACTGAAGTTCCTGAAGGCTGATTCACATTACTGCCTAACTTCCCCCAGAAGTGATTAGTGTTTGAATAGGTGTGAATTAGATGAGAAAATCCGCCCAGGAGATACACAGTAGGTCACTGGGATTTTCCTGCAACTGCCCAGCTGACCAGTGGTAACTGGAGTTAGACTGGAATTTATTGTTAGCCTCTACCGGACACCCAGTAGGTTTCTAAGTGCCTCCCCTGGGATCCTGAGGGGCTTTAGAAGTGTACTCCTGTTGTGGATTGGGTCTTAAAGGACTAAAGTCAGAAGGTTCAATCTTTGACCACGACAAGCCTGGTTGGTGTTTCCCCCCTGTGCTCCATTGTGGTCAGCTTCAAATTGCAACTAGATTCTGGCCAACTCTGACCATTAACTAACATTGGCGCATTGAGCTTTTTGGCACTATTTCTACATAAAAGTTTAAAAAATCATTTCTCCAGTTACCCTTATTGGATTTTTTTTTATTTGTCATTTTGTTTAATGAATGTTACTCTATTTTTCTAATTCAGTTTGGGATTTTTATTGTTTTGCCTTTCAATTTTATTTCTGTTTTGGTTCTGCATAAATACTTTACACATTGCCCCATGTTAAGCCTATCTACTATGTGCCATAACTACCAGGGGGTTGGACTCATTTTAATTTAGTGACTTTGAGGGTTCACCCTAACAGGGATTGTGATTAGTACTATTTTACTATTTCATAATTATTACTTACACCCCTGAACTAATATCCAATGACTTACAGTACTTTTATTAGAAGTAGAAAAGCTGGAATTAGATGAGAAACCTTATAGTTCTTTGGCTAAAATGTACACACCGTAACACATCTAGATGTTGAGTGGTGCTGTTTGCTAACCGAAGGGAATTGCCAACTGGAGTGCTGGTCAAGGGTTATTTAATAGCTCTGTTTCTAAGTGCTTTCATTGTTTGCAGTCAAGGGAATGAAGGTAGAAGGAGATTGCAGCAAGAAAGGATGGTTTCTGATTAGTCCATTTGTATTTTGAGTTTTAAGAATGTTGCAAAGAACATTTTGTCATTCTTCATGTTTTCCCCTCCAGATCGTTTGCTTGGTGCATGAAAATGCAATGTTCATGTTTTTTCACATATTTTCGAATTACTTTGCAGAATGTAAAACGATAAATCATAATTGCAAACTGTGATTACATGCATGCTTTTATCATTATTTAACTTTTTCACTTTGAACTACGCAATTGAATACCTTGATCGGAGCCTGCTGGAACAGCCCCACCACTCCCCTCCCCACCCCCCAGAAACGGAGTGTCTCGGTCCTCTCGGAAGCCCCTGGGGTTGTGTATGAGTGAGTCTGTGTGACTCTCTTTTTAATGTGTGTGCCTGTGTTTGTGTGTGCGTCTGGGCTTCCTGCTTCATATGTATTGTATACATGCCTCCCAGTATTGCCTGCGCGGTTCTGTCTGTTTTCTGCGTGCTTGTGTCTCCGCGCGTGTCTATATGTGTACACATTCATCCATGTTAAGTCTCTCTACCTGTTATCAGGGGGAGTTTGCATTTAAAGGAGAGCTGTTTCCAAAGTCTCTGGAGCGATGGCTTGAGTGAGTCTTCAAGTTCAACTATGGGAGGTCGGGGGACATCCCAATTAGCCCCTAGTGAATTCACCATGCCCCACTCATGGTAGGTGCCCTGTTTGTACTACTTCTATTGCTATTATTTTGGACGTTTATAAAGCGCCAACAAAACCTCGAGGGCGTCAACGTCACGTGCCTCACATTGCACTTTCAGAATCACAATTTGCACCCTGTAACGACAAAGCGTCGTTGACTATATGTGAAAAATCAATAAAAAATATGTTGAAATCAATTACAGTGAACTCTGATTGACACTGTCTGGCGCGTAATAAAGCACTAGATGTCGGCTTTTCTTCTGTATTTAATGTATACGTCTTAACAAAATACTCTCCTATACATATGGCCGTCACACCATCCAAAGAAAACGTTTATAAAACTCGAATGTGTATTTCTTTTTCTTGAAAAGTACCTCAAGCGTCCAGAAGAAACACCGCTGTACATGCAGCATGTGTCTCTATAGCTGTGGGCCTCTCATGAAAGAAGGCGCTGCTGTGCATGGTTAATGTTGACTACCAAGTTAAATAGCCCGGATATGATTACAATATGGTGATATGCAGCACAGACTGAAAGGTCAAATGCCTCAGGAAACCGCCTGGATCACCATGCCTAGCTACACTGCGTTAGGGTGCAATATTCAAAAAGTGAGCAAATATTAACACACTGCTATTGGCAGGCCACAGTAGGGAGTGTTTGAAACAACACGTACTATGTATTACTTGGGAACCCATTTTCTGAAACAAAGCGCTAGCTCAATACCCACGAACAATCTTTGTGAGGCAGGTACACATGTGGTACATACTAGTGGAAACAGGAAGTCATCATCTGAACGCCATATACAAACCGGAAGAGGTTCTCCTTGGAAACCAGTCAAGGGACAGTCAGTGCTTGTATGAAAACGCACAAGACATCACCAGGTGTGCTTTACCTATCCCCTATTATCAAAAAAGGGGGGACCAGACGAGTGGGCCATCCGTGATGCGTCCTCCCAGTATGTGTACTATATAATCAGTCTATTAGGACATAGGGGTCAATGTCAATAGAAAAGCCTAAATCCAAAGATACCCTGATGTTACATATGTGGATATTATGAACATTTCATCAAAATATAAGGCAACCCCTCACTCACCTACCTATGTGGCATGCTTTATCAGTGGCTTTGCCTTATCTGCCCAATATTCTTATGGGGATGGAGTGGCTCCCTGTATTCAGGGAGTCTATTTGAGGATGGTGAAAGTCTCCTATTATTAGTGGTTGAGGTCCAACTGGCGAGGTTAAAGATCCCTGCAGATACTTCTATAAAACGTGTAAATGTTGGATTATAGAGGGATATTATAAACAGAAACTATATGGGAATGTTAGGGATAACTACTGGTCCCACATCCCCTGATCAACAAGTTTCTGCCATGTTATTGGCCCTACATAGGGTCCCTGCATTCTTCAGCACCTGGGTCAGGATCGAGGGGTTAGGAAAGCAAATTTGCTAGAACCAAATGATATATGTAACCTTAAAGAAATAGCACTCCTCAAAACGAAAAAGCAATTCATCTAGTTATTTTTTTAATTGTTTTCTGATCATGTGTTCTATCGGCATATAAAGAGGATAATGCCTCTTTAGATTGTTTTTGTGCAGTAAGATGTCTCTTCCTGTCCAAAAACAATTCTGTCCGTAACGTAACGTGTACCTGCGTTGCAGTTAGTAAGCACACAGCGCTAGGAGGGAGCAGAAGTGAGCTATATCATAGTAGATATGGCACATTTCTGCTCTCTTCGTTACACTCATCGCAGAGCAGCAACTTTGCTTGCCTCTGTGCATTAAGTGAAACCCTAGTAAATGTCCCTATATACTTAATAAGATTAAAATAGCGCATTCTGCAGGACTGTGGCATCACTTTATGCTACTTCGTGGCACCCCACTATATATAGAACGTCATAAATAATTAAATAAAAAAATAACCCTTACACTGCGGTACAGTACCTTGCCACATGACCAGATTTACCTAGGCACTACCTAAGCATACGATCACTGGGCATGCACACCCATGAGCATAGTTATTGCCGTTAAGATGTATATTCCACTTATGCTTTAATATTCCCTTTCCCCCCCCCTCCCCTTTCTCTTTCCCCTTTAGGTCGGTACATTTTACCACTTTAAGGTACGCAATATCCTTTCTGCGCTTGGGACAGCCAGGCGCCAAGTAACACTGGTGCACACAGCTGTCCATTTAGGAGTAGTTTTTTGGTTCTTTCACGGTCCTGACGAATTGCCTTGATCTTTTTAGACTTAGGGGCAAGAAACATGTTGACCTGCACTAAATGCCTAGAGCTAACGTGGTCCATTATAACTACTGTATCCCACACTTGTTTTTAATATAACCTAGGGTACTGTATAGCTAATAAAATTCCTTTATGTACCCTCAGAGTTAATTTCATACACTTCTCATCACTCTACTCGCACACTAGACCCTCACCACAATAACCCCACTTCACAGACGGCAGCTCAAAAGACCTCCGGCAAAGAGCCCCCTGCGGGGCACGTTGGGCATTGCAGTGCCGGCCCAACGAGGAGCTGCCCGATGATGAAACATGACACCTCTCGGGGTGTGTGAGGGCTCCTGCTCCTGAAGGATCAAATCCCTAGAACTCAATCCGTTCAGGACTTCACCGACCTACCACCATTAGGAACTGCACACCTGTTTGTTTTTCAGTCTAAATTTATATTACATACGTATCAAAATCCATTTATTATGAGGCTAGTTGACATTTTAGTGTGATGACAGAATTTAGCTGCTGAAACAATGGAGTAAGAATACAATCTGAGTTAAAGAAGGACTAAACATGCAGGTGCTTAGAGCAACAAGTCGGGGGAAGATAAAAGTATTTAATTCAAATTAAAAGAAATAAGAGGAAAGACCCACATTATATTATGGAAGGAAAAGAAGGAAAATGGAAAAAGAAATAGCTCATAGCATGCAGATAGCTTTTCTGGCCCATCTCCATTGCTCTTTGGGAGTGTGTATAACCACAAACACTACATGGCATTAGAAAGTTACCTGGCCTCAGAGTGATTGCTAAAGGAGCATCTATCGTATTTTGGTACTGATGTGCATTGTCTGTTTTCACTTTATTCCACCTTCTATAACGTCGGGACATCGATGCAATACGGATGCTGTTGACACTTACAGGCACTTACAAATCTTTCAATACTTTCTTGCAAACGCTCATTTACCCTTGCACAGTGTAGTCATTGATGGTTAGGGAATATGTCTGTTGTATAGTGTTTCACAGCGCAGAGACCTTGTGGAAGAATATCTCAAGGTCATAAGACAAATGCAGAACACAAATTAGAGGACATTTTTTATTTATCAATATAGTTTAGCCAGGTAGTTTCTCATGATGAAAGAATTCTCAAACAAAAATCCCTAACCTCGTTTCATTGTTCAAGCCCCTTGTTTAAAAAAGGTCCCCGATATCTTAATCAACAATGGATCCGCCTGTCTCTGTTAAACAGCTGACCGCTCTGGCCTACGATCAGATGAATAGTATGTTAATGTTAGCCTGCGTGTGAATTGCACTAAAAAAACACATTCTCTGATAGAAATGATTCTCTCCTTTTATGGAGCGCTGTGTCTCTTAAGCAGCATAGCTTATTTGTTTTCATTGCCAGCAGTCACATATGCAACTTCATTCAATCTTGTCTTTACAGAACGAAGTAAATATTTATGGTGGGTGTCTGCTGGAAAAAGAAATTCCAGGCCAGGCTCTAGTCAAAGTAAGGTTACCTGAACATGTGGGGCTTCTTTTTTATGTGCTTGAAAGAAAGGGGGCGTGGGGGAGTCGATGCCCCAGTACTTGTACTTGCACACAGGGGCGGCTGGTGACATTTGAAAGTGGTGGAGCGTAAACTAATTTGCATATTGCACCACAGCGAGCGAGCCCGAACCACCTTGCATCCATCCATACATCATTCATGCATCCACCCATCCATCCAGCATCCATCATTCATTCATGCATTCACCCATCCATCCATCCTGCATCCATCATTCATTCATGCATCCACCCACCCATCCATCCACCCATCCATCCTGCATCCATCCATCCATCATTCATTCATTCATGCATCCACCCATCCATCCACCCATCCTTCCACCCATCCACCCATCCATCATCCATCCTGCATCCATTCCTGCGTCCATTCATGTGTCCACCCATCCATCCACCCATCCTGCATCCATCATTCATTCATGCACCCATCCATCCATCCACCCTGCATCCATCATTCATTCATCCACCCATCCATCCACCCATCCAGCATCCATCCTTCATTCATTCATGCATCCATCCATCCACCCACCCACCCATCCATCCACCCATCCATCATCCATTCCTGCATCCATTCCTGCATCCATTCCTGCATCCATTCATGCATCCACCCATCCATCCATCCATCCATCCTGCATCCATCATTCATTCATGCACCCATCCATCCACCGTGCACCCATCCTGCATCCATCATTCATTCATGCATCCACCCATCCATTCATCCACCCATCATTCATCCTGCTTCCATTCATGTGTCCACCCATCCATCCACCCATCCTGCATCCATCATTCATTCATCCACCCACCCTGCATCCATCATTCATTCATGCATCCACCCATCCATTCATCCACCCATCATTCATCCTGCATCCATTCATGTGTCCATCCATCCATCCACCCATCCATCATCCATTCCTGCATCCATTCTGCATCCATTCCTGCATCCATTTATGCATCCACCCATCCATCCATCCATCCATCCTGCATCCATCATTCATTCATGCACCCATCCATCCACCCTGCACCCATCCTGCATCCATCATTCATTCATGCATCCACCCATCCATTCATCCACCCATCATTCATCCTGCTTCCATTCATGTGTCCACCCATCCATCCACCCATCCTGCATCCATCATTCATTCATCCACCCACCCTGCATCCATCATTCATTCATGCATCCACCCATCCATTCATCCACCCATCATTCATCCTGCATCCATTCATGTGTCCATCCATCCATCCATCCATCCACCCATCCATCCTGCATCCATCATTCATTCATGCACCCATCCATCCATCCACCCACCCATCCTGCATCCATCATTCATTCATCTACCCATCCACCCATCCTGCATCCATCCTGCATCCATCATTCATTCATGCATCCACCCATCCATTCATCCACCCATCATTCATCCTGCATCCATTCATGCATCCACCCATCCTGCATCCATCATTCATGTATTTTTATGACCATATAACTTGCACACAGCTTGTCAGTGTTTAATACCAGTCTCGAACCTTGTACTCCAGCACCAATGATACATGATTAATATTAATTGTTTTTAAAAACATGTATTTATTCGACACCAATTTCACACCTGGAACATCATTTTTATTTGTTTTTTAAAATATCTATTTATTTAACACCAAAGTAAGTCATGTATACATTTTTATGGTTCGATAAGAGGCTCGAACCTGGTTTCCCAGGACCAAAGTCGGCCGTGCTATCCGTCAGGGGTTATGTAACCGGGCTATGTAGTGACCAGCCAATCCTGCGCCAGGATTGGCTGGGGGGGCACCATGACTCCTCGCCCAGTCGCCCTGTGTAACCCCGGGGACTGCGGCCCGCCCCCTGGTCCTCTCTCTAAGGGGGAATTCACAAGAAAACGATCTGCGCATGCGCGGGCATGTTTGTGCCCAAAAATACACTTGCGCAGCTGCAGCAGCCCGATCCTCCTCCCCCCCACCCCCCCTTTCGCACTCCGGGAAGGGCGGGTGTCTCCCGGTTTCCCGGCCGGCAGATAGCGCGATTTTTTAAAATAATTGTGTTTGGCTTCTAGTGACGACGTGGTGGGTCCATGGGGCTTAGTGGGGCTTCGCCCCTACGCCCCAATGGACGCACCGCGCCTGCTTGCACAGAAAACCACAGCCCTCGCTGCAAGAACTTTGCCAGTGACAATTCTACAGCACTTGGGACAGTGTATATGATATGCAAAAGTGGTAGGCACTTACCTCTCTGGCTACGAAATGTGTGAACATCTATATAAAATCAACGCTATGCAATGTGACTTTGTACCCGCAGTTAGATGAGGATGGAAGGGTTGTGTTGCTGTTCTTTGAGGAAGGAAGGGGGATGAGGTGAGTGGTCAGAGAGCTCCGTGTCACTGTGACGCTATGTTTCCAGTTTTTGAGTTTCCTTTTCAGTAATCAAAGTTGCTACTTTCATCAAATCCATTCATTCGACCAGAGCCAAGACACCGGAAATGCATTCTTTGGTGGAAGGAAGTGCCAAGACTGGCAACATGACATCTATTCACAAAATGCATGTTGTAGTACTTTGAATAGTACTACAGAAGTATTACTGATGTACTACAGAATGCTATTCAGCACCCAATGCGCGGAGGTCTACTTTTATGTGTGAGGTTCTCACCGCACGCTGCTATAAGTTTTAGTAGTAAATCTGGGAGGGACGGGAGGAGTGGCTGGAAAAGGGAGACTATTTGCAAATGAATGTGAGGGGTTTCCGGAAGAGCAAGGCGTGGTTAAGGGAAGGGTTTAGGGAGAGACATGCACCTACCCACAAAAGAGTGGACCCATTGCTATTCACAAACTGTACTTCCATAGTTACTACAGCTAAAAAAAGACCCAAAACAGTGAGTCCAGCACCAACATGATCAACCACTGATGCTACAACACCCTCCCTCTAAAAAAATAAGGAAGGCAGGGACCTAAAAAAAATAGCCCATAGGTGCTAATGTTAAATTATAATAACTTATTTCAACTTTTAAAAATAGACATTTATTTAATGTGTATATATATATATATATATATATATATATTTTCACCATACCAAACTTTCCATCAAAAGAAGGCGCTGACTCCGTGTATCAATATTCAAGCGTTTTATTCTCAGTTACAGCTTCTGCTCAGACGCGTTTCGGC
The DNA here is from genome assembly GCF_964261635.1 of Lissotriton helveticus. Lineage (NCBI taxonomy): Eukaryota > Metazoa > Chordata > Amphibia > Caudata > Salamandridae > Lissotriton > Lissotriton helveticus. Next base: position 2,091,714,145 of record NC_136061.1, read on the forward strand.
GGCTCACTCCCGCCTTGCTCACTAACATCTGACCATCTCACAGTGCACTTATATATACATACAGCGTTTGGAGCACAGACGTCACACACATAATTAGCATTGCTTGTTGCTAAGGTGATTCAATTACATCCTGGCTAGTGACGTCACAGTTATCTACAATAGGCACATTAACTGCATGGCCGTAGTGTATTCATACAGTTTAACCACTTGTGCGATATTTAAAAATTACGTCATGTCTAAAATAATATCACATCTTACATTGTCAGTTTTGCCCTTGGACGAGTGAAAATACTGATCGTACACTGAGGCTATTTCTACAGGTTCATGTAAACAAATCTCCGTCCTAATTGTGTCATCCACATTACGCCCTCCCATGTCCGCCCTCGTTAAACTTTAATGGATTCTGATACGTCGGCTTCAGTAAACTGGGAGACGTGTGGGTCCCTGATTGGCTAAAGGCTATTGTTATGCGTATAACCTTAGCAACCATGCCGACAACTCTGGTTTGCTGCCTAATGCGCGGAGACAGTATGCTCGAGAGTTGTGTCGGTCTAAGGCGCGGTTTCTAATTGCGGCATAATGCCGGTGGGAAACTACGGTTTCGGGTATGTACCTACCCTGATGGTTTAGCTCAGGTAAGCGCGGGATGACAGAGTGTGCCTCGGAGATTCGTTATTGCGACTGTATGCCTCAGTGCTCATGGTATGTGTTTACTTGTGCTCGACCGCAGTCTAGTGAGTGTAGTGAAGTTGAACGATGGTGAAACGTACTTCACGGGTACTGGGGGAAGGAAAGGAGGCTACTAAATATGGACAGTAAGGGCTTCATCAGCATTCAGCCCTGACGGGATCTTGGAATTCAAGAGGATTATATATCTTGATTCCAATCGGCGTAAGGCCAATTTGCGGTTCCCGCCTCTCACATTTTTGGGAATGTTGTCAATAACAAAATATGTTAGACCAGACGAATCTCCACCATGTGCTTCATGGATATGGCGCGCTACTGGGTAGGTTTGGTCTTTGTTATTTATAGCACGCAAGTGCTGTAGTATCCTGACGTGTGCTTGATGGATGGTGGATCCTACATACCGTTTCCCACATTCGCATGTAAGAACATACACTGCGAATTCGATTTTGCAGGAAAACTGATCTCTAATAGTCAGTGGGTTTTTTCTGAACGGTGTCACCACACTGGTTGTGTTTACACCGTGCGTGCATGCCTTGCATTTACTGCATTTTTTGAACCCGGTTTGTGATTGCAGCCAATTTTTCTTCTTTTTAACTGCCGGGGCATTGCATACTAGTTCTGCCCGCATGGATTTAGCCTTCCTAAATGACACCAATGGGTGATTGCCCATTAGATTACCTATGGTGGTGTCATTACTTATTAAGGGCCAGTGCCTTCTCAAGATTTTGCGAAGGTTCGCATGATGTCGATTATACCCTGTGATTAATCTTGGAGGTTGTCTTTGTTGTGCGGGTGTTTCCGATGTCTGGGGAAACAGTAGATCATGTCTGTTTTTAGTGCTACACTTAGTTCCAGCTTTGTTGCATGTTGCTTCAGAGTAACCCCTTCGTTTGAGTCTTGTGAAGAGATTACGTTTGGCATCAGTAAGTCCATCAGCGGTGCTACAGTTTCGTGTCATCCTAAGGCATTCAGCGTAGGGGATCGACTGCTTAAGTGGTGTCGGGTGGAAGCTGTTGGCATGGAGGATGGAGTTACCAGCAGTTGGTTTGCGGTATGTGCGTGATTGGATTTTATCATTCTGGATGAAGAGTTCTACATCTAGGAATTGGATGTTTTCCCTGCTAGTGTTGCAAGTAAACTTCAAATTTAAAGCGTTTTCATTTAGTTTTTGAGTAAACAAAACAGCACTTTCCACACTGCCCTCCCACAAAATGAATATGTCATCTATAAAACGTTTATAGATAATAACATTTTTCGCCATAGTTTCTTGATACCCTTTCATGAGTACTTGCTCCTCCCACCAGCCCATGTGGAGGTTCGCATAGCTGGGAGAGAAGCAAGTACCCATGGCTGATCCTTGGACTTGTTGGTAGAACAGTCTATCGAAGATGAACGTGTTATTGGTCAAGCACCATTCCGTCATCTCCAGAAGCATTTTGGTGTGTTCAAATAGTGTTATTGGTCTTTTCCCCAAAAAATGTTTCATGGCATTGAGTCCATCTTTGTGTCTGATGCTCGTATACAACGATTGGACATCCAGGGTTAGAAATAGATAATCTTCTTTCCATTTGACATCATACACTTTGGTTAAAAAATCTCCCGTGTCTTTAATGTACGCTGGTAGCTTGCGGACTTCAGGTTGCAGAAAGTGATCAATGTAAATGCTAGTATTTTCAAATAAACTCCCCATTGCCGATATGATCGGCCTTCCTGGTGGTTTTTTGTCGTCTTTGTGAATTTTGGGGATAAGGTACATTTGAGCAGTCACAGGATAGTCGTTCTTCAGGAACTCAAACTCCTTTTTGTTTAGCAATCCTTTCCCTTTCCATTTGTATAGTTCCACGTGGTATTTCTCTTGGATTCCGATTAGGTGAGTTGGGCTGATTCTCGAATAACATTCTCTGTCTTTAAGTTGGCTAAGAGCCTCATTGTTGTACATTTCCAAGGGCCAAAGGACAATGTTTCCCCCTTTGTCCGACCACCTTACCACTATATCTGATCTTGATTTGATCTTTTGCATCAGAGCGTTGTATTTTCTAATGTGGTCTAGGTTGTCTTGACGGTTTTGCTTAGTACTCACTACAGAAAGTTCCTTGAGATCCCTTATGACGTACTCAGCAAAGAGGTCAAGTCCATCTTTGGGCATAGTTGGGAGGAAAATGGATTTGGGTTTGAAACCTGTTTTGACAGACTGCCAAATGTCAATATCTGCACTCCCGGCCGCACCACTGGGTGTGATTTCCTCATTGGTGATTTCACTGGATTGTTCCAATCCTATAAGAGTTTGTAACAGTTCCATGTGTTCCACATTGAGCATAGGTTCAGACACAGTGTTAGATTGTATTTCGGCATCGTTTTGGCTTGAGTTGGAAAAATACTTTTGCAGTTTTAGTTTCCGCACATATAAAAACAAATCAATTCGGGTCTGTGTGTAGTCAAAATTTGTGTTGCTACAGAAAGTCAATCCCAGAGATAAAATGTCAAGTTCTTCTTGTGAAAGCTCCATATTGGTTAAATTAATTACTGTGTTATCTTTTGTTGTGTCATTCATCGTCGTCTGTTTCTTCTGTATTTTGGTTTGTCCTGCCTTTGCACCTGTTTTGCCCCATCTCCTGTTTTTTCTCCTACGGCTTTTGGTTGTTGGTTTTGGTTTTGTTTTTTCCTCCCAAATTCCTCTCTTTGGTCTTGTGGTATCCGGGGGCGGAGTGTTCTGAGGCGCTGTGTGCGTAAAAAAATCAATTCTTGTGCTGGGGTAGGCGTGGGGCCCGACCTCTCTGCGCCTTTGATGCTCTCATTATCAGTTTCATACTCAGAGCTTAGTTCAGGCTCGCTTTGCTCTATTCTACCATCTTGGTTTTTGCGAGTTACATCTGGCGTTTCCCTTCTTATTTGGTCAAATTTTCGTGCAAAGGTATATATTCTGCCATCAATATAATCATTTCGATCCCGCTGAAATTTGATTGCTTTCCTTTCTTTGATTTCGTTTTCATGTTTTTCTACTCTTGTTATAATTTCTTTCATTCTTTCAGTAATTTCTTCTTTGTTTTCTTTAGAGTCTAGTTCCTTCAAGATTTCCTCTATGCGCGTTATTATTTTGTCTCTGTCACTGGCTGCAAATTGCGTGAGTATTTTTAGCATATTTTCCGAGGATTTGGCACTGTTCTCTGCCCACATTTGTAGCATCAGGGGGTCTGGATCTTCGTATGTCGGTGCAACCAGAATTCTCAAACCTCGTGGAACTCTGCCTACATCCAAATATCTTGTTAATGATTTTACCTCCCACCATTTCGCCACCTCCTTTTTCCGTAATTTTTCCAACTCATTCAATAGTGCCTTAGTTGCATCTTTTTCTTTGGTCTGTGCCGGTAACTCTGAATGGGTTTGGTTGTCTTTGCCAGTGTCCGTATCTGTAAATATGTCTAGCGCTGCCTCCTCTCTTCCCCTTTCCCACTCAGCAGCCATGCTGATAGAATCTTAGTTGATTTTTTGCGCTTGGATAGATACACTGCCTGTGTGTCACTTGCGGTTCACGCACACGGGCTCGCTCTCCCTTTGAACCTATGTTTAGTGCCCGCTCCCTGTTACTCACACCGTTTCACGGCTTACCTAGAGCTCTCCGACCACTTCTCCAGCTATCGTCGATCTCCCAGTAGTCGATCTCCGGTGAATTCGCAGGTTACTCGGGTTTCTTTAACATTCCGGTTTTTGGGGGGCACTGTGTGTCTTTTTCTTCAAAAGTTCAATTTGTTGTTGTCCTTTGCGACACAGTGCAGCCAAATCGAGGAGGGTCAGCGTAGGGCTTCCAGGACAAACGGCCCTTCATATTTTCACCATACCAAACTTTCCATCAAAAGAAGGCGCTGACTCCGTGTATCAATATTCAAGCGTTTTATTCTCAGTTACAGCTTCTGCTCAGACGCGTTTCGGCGGCTCACTCCCGCCTTGCTCACTAACATCTGACCATCTCACAGTGCACTTATATATACATACAGCGTTTGGAGCACAGACGTCACACACATAATTAGCATTGCTTGTTGCTAAGGTGATTCAATTACATCCTGGCTAGTGACATCACAGTTATCTACAATAGGCACATTAACTGCATGGCCGTAGTGTATTCATACAGTTTAACCACTTGTGCGATATTTAAACATTACGTCATGTCTAAAATAATATCACATCTTACATTGTCAGTTTTGCCCTTGGACGAGTGAAAATACTGATCGTACACTGAGGCTATTTCTACAGGTTCATGTAAACAAATCTCCGTCCTAATTGTGTCATCCACATTACGCCCTCCCATGTCCGCCCTCGTTAAACTTTAATGGATTCTGATACGTCGGCTTCAGTAAACTGGGAGACGTGTGGGTCCCTGATTGGCTAAAGGCTATTGTTATGCGTATAACCTTAGCAACCATGCCGACAACTCTGGTTTGCTGCCTAATGCGCGGAGACAGTATGCTCGAGAGTTGTGTCGGTCTAAGGCGCGGTTTCTAATTGCGGCATAATGCCGGTGGGAAACTACGGTTTCGGGTATGTACCTACCCTGATGGTTTAGCTCAGGTAAGCGCGGGATGACAGAGTGTGCCTCGGAGATTCGTTATTGCGACTGTATGCCTCAGTGCTCATGGTATGTGTTTACTTGTGCTCGACCGCAGTCTAGTGAGTGTAGTGAAGTTGAACGATGGTGAAACGTACTTCACGGGTACTGGGGGAAGGAAAGGAGGCTACTAAATATGGACAGTAAGGGCTTCATCAGCATTCAGCCCTGACGGGATCTTGGAATTCAAGAGGATTATATATCTTGATTCCAATCGGCGTAAGGCCAATTTGCGGTTCCCGCCTCTCACATTTTTGGGAATGTTGTCAATAACAAAATATGTTAGACCAGACGAATCTCCACCATGTGCTTCATGGATATGGCGCGCTACTGGGTAGGTTTGGTCTTTGTTATTTATAGCACGCAAGTGCTGTAGTATCCTGACGTGTGCTTGATGGATGGTGGATCCTACATACCGTTTCCCACATTCGCATGTAAGAACATACACTGCGAATTCGGTTTTGCAGGAAAACTGATCTCTAATAGTCAGTGGGTTTTTTCTGAACGGTGTCACCACACTGGTTGTGTTTACACCGTGCGTGCATGCCTTGCATTTACTGCATTTTTTGAACCCGGTTTGTGATTGCAGCCAATTTTTCTTCTTTTTAACTGCCGGGGCATTGCATACTATATATATATATCACTGCAACTCCTCCCAATAATGAAGACGCAGAGGCCACAGAGGGGACACAGGTAGAAGCACTTTATTTGCTGATAGGGCATGATGCATTTCGGCCTGAAAGTGGCCTTCCTCAGATGCCTTGAAATGTTAACTGGAGACTGGTACACTCATTTTGTAATGATCCCGCCGCTGCCCCATTAGTTATGGGTCGCCACACCCCCTCAATTAATTACTGCACACTGCTAGCAGTTCGTAGGAACTACAAGCCCCAGAATCCTTTGCCCAGGTAATTGCTGCATAAGGAGTGTCCTAATGGATTTGCGATTTGATGTGGCAGAGTCCCAGAGTGAAAGACAGTCAATATCCAGTAAATGATATCGCAGAGGGCTTCCTCCGGCCCCCATACGTTCCAGCCCCCCAATAACAATAGTCAGCCGGGCAGGGGTCGAAAAGGCAATGCTGTTTTTAACCCTCTGTGAAGTCACGGCCCGTGTTTGCAGCCGCCCTGGATTCCAATGCTGTGGGAGGCGGACTCCGGGCTATTGCAATACACACGCTGTATATCAGTGGTGGTATAGTAGGATCATGTTTCCTTAGAAAAGCATTTTTTGTGTTTGCTAATAACTTTGGCGCCGTTTGACGGATCTTCATTACCGTCTCAGAAAATGTACTTCCACCTTCGTTTCTTTCTAAAAAAAATCGAATGGATCCGTCAAGTGGGGCTGAGAAAAAGGGGGTCCCAAAACGTGTTTTCCCCATTTATTTTTCCATAGGAAATTTAGAAACAGCTATACCCCAAAGGGCAGAACGGAATTAAACCAAATTTTGCAGAAACCTAGATTTTGGTCCAAAAAAGGTCTTTTTTTGATTTGGTGTAAATCTGTTCAGTAGTTTTTGAGTAATTAAGGCTCAAAACAATTGTATACCTCAGACCACAGAGGCTCCTTGGACCCACTAGATCTCATGCTGAGATCTGATTGAGATCTCATGCTGAGATCTGATTGAGATCTCATGCTGAGATCTGATTGGTTGCCACCATAACAACAAGGATGTGATGACAGACATCTCAGCATTTGGGACTGAGTTCCGAGTCCTAATAAAAGGTTAAAAAAAGAAGTAAGGTGGTAGGGTGGGAAGGCGGGGTGCCAGAGGAGTCCCAGAGATGCTGGGGATCAAAATAGTTTAAAAACAAATATTGCTATGCTATTATAAATAGAAAACATGGGGCGGGCCATGACTCTGGGATGGTGCACAACATTTTTTTTTTTGCGACGGGGCCCCCTTCCAAAGCTCTGGGAGTCTCGGGGACTTATACCCCTATGGGCCATCATGTAAAGTAAGGAGAGGAGGGTACTGGTCCCCCCTCCCCGAGCCTCAATAGGCCTCTCTGACCTCATTCCCTGGTGCTGAATTCAATTAAAAAGGGGAGGAAGGTGTGCAGCCCACCTCCCCGAGCCTTAATAGGCTCCAGGGGATTCCATCCTCCGGGGTCAATTGTAACTTCAAGTTAATGGGAAGGGGGCATAAGGTCCACCTTCCTGACCCTTTACGGGCCCGAGGAGCCCCTCTGAGACTCAGTATTGTCCCTGGCTGCAATAGTGCAGGCAGGGAAACACATGTCTGCTCCCACCTGGTGGGACCATTTTTAAATACGCCACTGAGTGGGAGCAACCGTGCCTTCCCTGCTTGCCGCAACATGAACAACAAAGGCATGCCTACTCTCACTCAGCTGGAGCTTTAGAAATACTTCCACCTGGTGCAAACAGACTTTTGTTTCCCTGCCCGAGCGCTAGAGGACAGAGAAACACAATTGACTCTCACCCAGCCAAGAGGGATGCATGCAGGGAACCAGGTGGTGCCGCGTCACCCCGGGACTCTCCCCCAACGTAGTGTTTGGTGTGTGCCACAAGCAACACAAGCCCCAGGAGATAGGGACCCTGGGGCCACTATTAGCTTGGTTGGGGTACCTTGTGCCCCTTTACCCTTTTCAATGCAATTTGGCCCCAGGGGTGGGATTCCCTGGACCTATTAAGGCTCAGGGATGGGGGCTGAATGCTCCCCTTACCTTAAAATATCTGTGATCCCCAAATAGAATGCCCGGGGCCACTATTGGCTCAGTGAGGTGAGCCCTGTGCCCCCACTTCCCTAACGGCCCGGGGGTTTGGGTCCTCAGACCCATCATGTCTCAAGGAGGGGGCCATGTTCCCCTTCCTGTTAACAAAGAAAGGCCTGTGGGGAGTGGGTGCCCAGGGCTCAACGTGGCTCGGGAAGGGGACCACTACCCCCTCCCCTTAAAAAAAAGCAAATCCCCTGGGGTATGGGGTTCTCAGGGCCCGAAGTGGCTTGGGAAGGGGGTCTGCATGCTTTCCTCCCCTTTAAAAAAAAAGTTCCCTGCAGATGGGATCCCTGGTCCCAAAGTGGCTTGGGGAGGGGTGCTGCGGCCAAAGGGCATGCTCATGTGAGGTTATCTACCAATGGAATTGGACAGTGGGCCTGGCCACAGGCAAGGCCCTGCAGCTAAACCCACACTGCTCATGGCAAAAGGGTGTGCACCGTGGTGGGTTGGCTCACTTTGAAAGTTGGATGCAGGGCCAATCCACATGCGAGGCCCTACAGTCAACCTAAAGCCATGCACATTGCGGGGGGTTGCCTGCGAGGGATTGGGCACAGGGCATGGCAACAGGCCAGTTTTGCGCAGAGTGTGTTAGGTTAGGTTACCTTAGTAAAGGAAAGCCACAGGGGTTGTCCTCAAGCAAGGCCCTGCGGTCAAACCCCCACTGTGGATGGCCTAAGGTTGACTTTACATATGGTAATAACATATTATTTTACATTGAAAAAGACAGAAATTCACAGAAAAAAACATAGGTTAAACTAATGTTTTATAGTTATGTAAAAATGTCAGTGACAATGTAATTTTTAAATGTACAAAACCACTGAAATTAACGAGTATAGTTGTCTCACTGAAATGTTCACCTAACTCTAACGCTAACTTTACCCTTTGGTTTTTTATTGAACATAGATGTAAATGTAAAACTTAAAAATTACCTTGTTATGAAATATGTTAGTAACCTTTTTCAAATGTAAACATTAATGTAACTTTAGTTAAAAAAAATATTTTAAATGAATTATATATATAACTTTAAATAATTGTTACTACATAATAAATGCACATAAATTATACTTTAGGTGGGATTGTTTCATTTCAATTTCAAGAAAAATATTTTAATGTAATATATTTAAAAAACATAATTACAATTATGATAATAAAGCTACATGTTTTGTTCCACATTTAAAATAAATATTTTAAATGAATTTCATTAATATTTAGCATTAAACTATTGTTGCTCATTTGTTTTTAAGTTTTATAAACTTTGACACTTTTCTCTATGCTTTATCACAATTGATCTGTGCCCTGGTGGTTGAGACCTCTATCTACGTAGGAAACTTTACAGGTAGTAAGTTTACACTCATAAATTATGCTCCACCCCCAGAAGAACATGGGTGGGGATATGTAAGTCTAAAGTTTTTTGACACTTCTAAAGAATAAATGGCCAAAAGCAGCAAAGTTAGTCAAAAGTGTAAGAGTAAACTTACATGTGTAGAGTTCCTCATGTGTCGTCAGCTTACCTTTGTTAATAGCCCCCAGTGTGTTGTGTCCTCATATTAAGCCATGCTTGGCAAGGTATATTTCAGATACTATTGACCAGGCCATGTTTAATACATGACCAAACCCACATAACGAGCTCCCAGAGGGTGAATTGGGAAAGAAAAAGTAAATAGTTCCTAGGGGAGCACCTCAGGACCACTGTGCAAAAAATATGCAGAAGTTTCATTGATCAAATCTAAGACAGTCACAACTCCATAAGTAAAGACCCTACATGGATCTAGTTCTCGCATGCCTGCATTTAACACCTGTTAGCCCTGGTTTACACACTTGCATTGAACACCCTTCTGCACTGAGCATTTCTGCAGTGTATCAAGCTTCTCCTCTACACTCCCTTTTACCCGTAATCCATGAGTGGCTGCCCATCTCGGTTCCTGGACACTGGGGCAATATAGAGGAGTTTTGTCGATTTTCAAAAGGGTGGTTAGTTTTTGGAAATAGTTATTTTCCACTCCAAGGTAGTTACAAGTAGTCTTTCTTTCATATAGAGTTATCCACACCATGGCTTTTTTTCCTGTGAATATATATATATATATATATATATATATATATATATATATATATATATATATATATATATATATATATATATCCATACATATACATATATATATATATATATACATATAAGACTCTTGCAACAAAATCCCTCGTTGCAGCTTCCACGGCTGACTCTTCTCTATTTCTTGCTGTTTTAGTAAATCCTACAACACAAGCGTTGGTAAAGAGTTCTGATGGTTGAAAAGGAGAATATCCAATAAGTGGATGGCCCTTATTTGCATATTTATTTTGAAGTTTTTGTTGTGCATAAGAGAAGCCTTTGGGCCACTACAGATCTCCATGATCTAAGAGAGAGGGCTTGATTCACAAAGCCCTTTATGGCTATAAAGCTATATCGATGGCTGAAGAGCGTTAGTGCTATTAGGTGCAAGCTATGGAATGTGAAAAGAGGGACTGAAGAAGAAATAAGTCCTGTAATTAATAATCCAGCACTGGTTTTTAATATAAGTAAATTAAATCAAGGCCTACCAAAGGAAATAGGACTGCCAGTGCCCTTTTTCAAAAAGATGAAAGCATCCAGGGACATTTGCTTTAAGTCTGTACTTTTACTGTCTTGAGTGATGTTAAAATTACAGAATAATGTTGGAAAGGGATTTCCTTTGTGGTGTTTAAGTACCTGTGTTATTGCATCAGTATGAAACTGGAGTCTATGGACCTCATTAGGATGTTGGTCGGACCGCCACTGACAGGCTGTCGGTAACGTCCAGCAGAGCAGTCCGACCACCGACTCCGACCAGCTCAAGGAGCCCGTCAGCAGTCAGTCGGATCATTTCCCCTACAAAAGGGGTGGTGCCTGCACAGGCACCACTGTAGGGATTACAATGTCCCTTTCGAACAGCCTTTCCAATCCTGCTGCGATGGCGGTTGGACGCTTGTCTGCCCACTATCATAATCGGGCCCTATGTCTGTTAGAATTATCTAAAAAAGGGTAGGATACAGAAAAATGTGCATCTTTGTGTAATTTCTATATTGCCAAATTATATGTTCTCCTATGCACAACCAATAGATAATACAGAGTCTGATGGGGGCATAATTTATCAGTGTGGTATACATTTAGAGACATCAGGTGGGCCTTAACGCTGTGTTAGTTAACAGAAAATCCTGATGTTAAAATGGCCATGGTGCAAACTATTTGGAGCGCTTCGCACTGCTTCATGAAATTGTGCCTTTAAAACAAAGTTTGCTCTTACTCCTCCATACGTTTTTTGTACAATGAATTACCCAGGGACCCATTCACAAAGCTTTGTATGTGAATAGTTTGTTTTATACTCATAACATTTGAATGACTTGCTCCTAAATTTCCAGTGGCAAGAAATACTTAATTATGGAAAAAAAGACTTGTGAAATAGGAACAAGGAAGATTGTCAGGAATGTAGTAAGGGAATTTACTTAATGTGAGAATAAGGCTTACAACATAGAGTTGACTTAGTTGAAGACAGTAAGCAGGAAGAATTCAGATTGTTTCACTCGTAGATCCTGCAACAGATCTGTTTTTTGCGCTTCTAATTGTGACCCGCAACTGTAAAGAAATTACACATTCTTTTCAATTAGGTACATTTCTTACCTAATTGATAAAAAGAAATAAAAAATGAGAGCTTCCAGCACCAGGAGTACTCTCAAATCAATTTTGTCCAACAAAATCTTCCACGACTACTGTACTCTCTGTCCTGGTCAAATTTTCTCTACTCTTAACTATTAGAAGTGACTGTAGCTATGATTTGTGTAGTTGCACCTGCAAAGCAATCCTTTGGCTATGGGTCTGTGTGTTTTATATAAACACCTTAGATAAGTTGGACCCTTGTACGAAAGGCACACATAGAACAGTAAAACCAGGCATGAGCAGTCAGTGGAGGTACCACTGACTGCTCATGCCTCAGTGAAAGAATACTGCTCCGAGCTTCCAACCACATCTCGAAACACTAGACACATCATTGCGTGTATGATTGTGTCATGCTGGGTGCTTTAAGGTATGCCACGATGCCTTAGAGGCAGATTATGAATAGGTTCTCTTGAAATTGAAATTGATGAAGCAATAATCATTGGCAATTAGCCTTCATCATGTAAGAGAAGACTGCTGCCCCCATGACCTTTCCGGTTCCATATTATGAAATCCCTCCTGCTGTTTGACACCCAATTGTTTGAATACATTTAAATATATTAATGAACAGCAACCTGTTGATCATGTATTTCCATGAATCTCCCCTGGTAGCCTCACAGTGAATAAGGCATAGCTAATTAACAGGGGATGGGGCTGCTATGCGAAAGGACGGAATAAACATGGGCCCTTTTGGAGAAGGGCAGCTTTTGAGTGTCCGCCTCAGCTCTCTCGGGGACCTGGATTATTCCATTTGAATTCAGAGCGGGGTCCCTGCTAAGGGGTTTATTTTCGGTGCGGGTCCAGGACACACTTCTTTTCAAGGTCAGAGTGCACCTGGCTTTAGACGTGCTTGAAAAGAAGTGCCTGACTCTCATTGTCCCACCCCAGTGCATGCAGGGAAATACTGCATCCTTCCCTCAGGCACTGGTGACCTTCAATAATTAGGAACACCAACAGTGTCTATGCATGACTGAAAAAGACTCTGCATCATTTAGAAGCTGCGCAGCCATGTTATACCATACAACATGCACTAAAAGCCAAGGCTGCCTCACAGTCGCGGCACCCGGAAGGACATGCCAGTGCGCTCTTATTGGATGTATTGAGGGCCTGGAGAGAGGATTTTTAAAATGGCTAGAGCGGTCGACCTCGAAGCTGGGAAACTGGCAGGGCTTTAATTGGGCCGGGTCCTACAAGTGCTGAGCACTGGCAGTTTTTAAAAGCAGGTGCCGAAACGGGTCCCTATCGGGCTCTGCATTTTTACTTTCAGAGTGAAGGGGAAAAATGTAACTTTGCATCTGTCACTGCTTTTGATGTAACTTTAAAGAGACTCATTTTTCAGTTTTATATAGCGCAAACATGGAGGAAACACGAGCACCAGTTCCATTACACAAGGACATATTCATGTTTTGAATCACAGAATGTTGAGCCGACGTCAGGCTCGAACCTGCTTTCTCAGCTCAAAAGTCAGCAGCTCTAGCATTAGCCACAACCTCGCCCACAAGAATAGACGCAATTTCAATATTATATACAACAAATTCATAGTTGTTGCTTATTTATCTTATATAATGTGAAACCATTTACAAAGGCAGTAGCACTGGCTTGTTGTAGGTGTAATGGTACTTGTTGTGTTATATGGGAGAGGAGTTGGCCTAACAGCTAGGGCAGTCGACCTCGAATCTGGGGAACCAGGTTTGAGTCTCGGCAATGACGCTGAACATCCTCTGATTCTGGGCAAATCACTTAATCTCCTGGTGCCTAACAAAAATGAATGTGTCCTCATGTAACGCAACTGGTGCTATGTAAAGCGCTCTGATACCCGATTCGGGTCAAATTCACGCTATATAAAACTCTGTAAAATAAAAATGTAATAAAAAATATATTTAGATGAATGGACAGATGCAGCAAAATACCAGTGTGACAGAACACTATGGTGAGTACAGATTTTTAGCTTGTGTTTTAAGCCTCGCCATTTATTACATCGGCCAAACCCCTATGAAAGCCTCCCAGTTTTGTTATCGCACTTAAAGCACTGGGAACTGGGTTTGAGGCTAGGTAGGGATGCTAAACATCCTGGGGTTCTGGGCAAACCACTTAATCTCCTGTGCCTAACAAAATGAATGTGTCTGTCTGTAACGCAACGGGTGCTCATGTAAAGCACCGGTACCCAGGGCCGGACTGGCTACCGGGTGTTTTGGAATGCTGCTGAGCTGGGGGCTGATTTCGTTGATGGGGACCTGCGTGTACTGAATGAAATTCGTTTTGCTTTAATTATTTCAAAGTTCACTCAGGTCTCCATGAATAAAATCAGCCCCCACCGCAGTGACATCAGTGACCCCCAGCTCGGCAAAATTCCTAAGGGCCCGGTAACTAGTCCTGCCCTGCCGGTACCTTCGGGTCGAGTTTGCGCTATATAACACACCTAACAAAAAAAAATCCTACTGTGAAATTAAAATGCCATGGGATTAAAAGCGCCACTACAGTCCTACTAACATCATCGCAGTCCCATTGGTCACCCATTGGCAATACTGCAGTTCCGGAGTGAAATACGAATTATGTTCCTCTAAAATGTCATAACCAGTCAGAGAAATTTCAGAAGCGCCCATTAAAATGATATCACCTTCCAGTGAAATACAAACACCGTCCCATACGGAGTGTTTCTAACACTATATTACAATATTGCAATCATTCAGACATGTTTGATTACCGCCCCGTTACAATGTACATCCCAAAAGAAAATGCAAGTGCGTCACACTCAATTATCACTTCCAGGCAGTGAAGCACCAGCACTGCCCCGGTACAATTTAACAACCCAAAGGGAAGTAGCAATACTTTCCTATTCAATCAGAAACGCCCTGCAAAGGAGGAGAAATACTTTTTTATTAAAACAGTGCATTTTATAGAGACACGCCTAACGTTTCTTTCAGACAGCCAAGCCTTGCGGAAACGCAACTTTCTCATACAATAATGTAATACCGACTAGAATTTTGCAGCACTGTTTGTAGTAAAGTGTTAGAAGCCTGTCTAAAATAACCTAGTTCCCAAAAAAGTTATTAATGTGTAAGTGCAAAATTAATCAATTATTGTTCACCTCGACAGCAGTTTTCAGTTCCGTTTCCAGTAGCACGAGTGATCTGCAGAGACATGCCTGCATTATCCCTTCAAAAGAGCGAGTTTAGCAGAAAACCCGTCATAATCGTTTTAAAAATGTGGCAACCCAAGACAAGTAGCATGATTATCCTTTAAGGAGTGTGACGATGTGAGAATGAGCAATGACACCCTCCTTAAAGGTGGAGAAGTGCCGGAATGTCCCTTCGATTAAAAAGTGCATGACACATAGCCAAGGTAACTTATAAAACAGAAGTAGTGGATCAAAGGACCGATGCGCTTTGTGCGTGGCCTTTTAGTACTTGCCCCGTGGACGGCGGGCACAGTGAGCGCAGAATCCTGAAGCTTATTTAAAGGAAACTGACACATCTGTACAGATGCGTCAGTTTCCCTGTGCCTACGTGCCAACCCTTGCGTCACCATGGATACACCGTATTTACAATATGGACCAAGGATTAACAGATGCATCAGAAATCTTGACGCATCTGTTGGGGCAAAAATCACTCATTGCTGGAGTCGTGTTGCATGCACAATGCAACTCCAGCAATGCATGGGGAGGCCAATTCCTAATACACTGCGTCACTCCTTACGCTGGCTCCAAGCAGGCATAGGGGTTTGATGAAGTGGCGTCCTAGAAGTGGTGCAGTAAAAACGTGTAGATTTCACTGCGTCACTTCTACGAGGCTTTCCCACGTGAGAATACCCACCCTGCATACATTATACCTGACAAAGGTATAATGTGGCAGAGTACTTTACAACGTGACACATCACCTTAGATGCATCACGTTGTAAATGGGCCCTAACGTGGCACATTGTTTACGCCGTCGCTGCATCACAAAAAGGGACGCAACGGTGGCGCAAAAGTGTCGCAAGGGTCTTTTAAATCTGCTCCCTTGTCTTTTGTCACTCTAGCTTCGGTGGACCCAAAACACAGGTGTTTTCAGACATTACTGAAATCAGATCCTGAGGAGTCCTTTCCCATTTTCTTGGTTGGGCACTAAGGGCCCGATAACGAGTTTGGCGGTGCAGAGTAGGGAGCGCCCCACCTCCGCACCGCCAAACCTGTGGTGAGGCCACCTGCCAGATTATGGATTTCCTACAGTCTGGCAGGCTTTTTCTTGGCATTCCCACAGCAATTGCTCCAAAAACAGGCACTGCAATGGGAATGCCAAAAACAATTTCTGCATGGAATGGATTGAAAAAGTCCATGCCATGCAGGAACTGGTGTGCATGCAAACAGGGGGCACAGGTTGTGCCCCCCTGTGTGCCTCCACAGGACACAGAGGCATAGAGGGCCCTGTAGGGCCCCCTTTGTTTTCGCTCTGCCAAGGTTTTCATGGAGGAGGAACTGCAATGAAAACCCTGGCGGAGAGGAAGCTCCAAATATGCTTGTGGGACCACTGCAGTCCCGCCAAGCAAATTGATGTCCTACAATGCCACAACACCGCAAGGGAACAGCGGTTCCCTGGCGGCTGCGACAGGGCTGTGGCAGTCCCACCGCCAAACTCTTAATAGGGCAGTGGGGAGACCAACACCGATGCGCCCCTGTGAGTCTGGATCTCCTGGGACCGCCAGACTTGTAATCAGCCCCTCAGAGATTGGGGAAAATATAGATGCATGTTAACACATTTATCGCCTTCTTTACAAAGATATTTTCATCAGTAAACACAAGTTTACAGCCGAAAACAGCCCATTTATGTCTGCGAGAATTCACCAAAAGATTCCTGGTAGCCTTTAATAAAGTTACTACTACAGATTTCTTTATCAGGAGACATACACCGTAGGAACTGTCTCTGAAGGGGTGGAAAGGGTGGAAAGCGGGTGGAAAGCGGGTGTCACAAGGTGTTCTTTACTTTAAGTTTGTGAAGGCAGCAAAAATGCATTTAAGGACATTCACCAACCCCAATCTCAACCCTTCCTACCCAGTAAATAGTCAAATGGTCCAACTTCCAGGGTGAGAAGTGGAATGAATCCCACCCAGATTTGCTGGGAGTATAGTGGAAGGTATTTTCCTGAGTGGCAAATGTCTACACAATCCAGGTTTTGATTTAGGAGGATTGAGAACCCTTTGGATATGCCTTATGACATTCCAATATGTATGCCTGGTACAAGATCCCTGTGAAGTTTTCTGTAGCTACTTGTGATTATATTTGTGAATTGAAAAAAATGTAAAAGTCAGATGGAAAGGTAAATGTTTTCCCGTACTTGTTTGGGGTTTTGTTTTTTCGGATAATGGCACGATATATTTCCGATACAAAAGGGGATGATGGACGGAGCGTTTGAACAAATCAAACACTCACCCCCAGTCAACTGATCTGGGTTTAATCCATCACCATTCTTTAGTTCACTCAGCCACCCCAGTTCAGACATGGCTATATGCAAATCAGTCTGACCCTGTGCCTCATGGGAACAGTCCAGCCCGAACTGCCAAGCCATGTCTTCCCTGGACCGGAAACCAGCATCCTGGGACCGGTTTCGGATTCATAATCCTCATCAGCCAGGCTATCTTGAATCCAGTGGCCAAGTGAACAAGGGACTCACATCTGAGCATACCCTGCCACATTTAGGGCGAACAAAGCGATACAAAAGGGGATGATGGACGGAGCGTTTGAACAAATCAAACACTCACCCCCAGTCAACTGATCTGGGTTTAATGCATCACCATTCTTTAGTTCACTCAGCCACCCCAGTTCAGACATGGCTATATACAAATCAGTCTGACCCTGTGCCTCATGGGAACAGTCCAGCCCGAACTGCCAAGCCATGTCTTCCCTGGACCGGAAACAAGCATCCTGGGAACGGTTTCGGATTCATAATCCTCATCAGCCAGGCTATCTTGAATCCAGTGGCCAAGTGAACAAGGGACTCACATCTGAGCATACCCTGCCACACTTAGGGCGAACAAAGCGATACAAAAGGGGATGATCAAGCCCTGATCTTTTGATTGGGTATGAGTGTTCTGTTTAACTCAGATGCTCTGTCCATCACCACCCCCTTTTCTGAATCGTTTTGGCCACTATAGGAGTGGCAGGGTATGCTCAGACATGAGTCCCTTGCTTACTGCACCATCAGGATTCAAGCAAGCCGGGCCGAAGACGGCTGCAATGCCAGAAACCGGTCCCCGGAAGCTTATTTCCTTTCCAGTAAAGAATTGGCTTGGTAGTTCGGTCTGCCCTGTTCCCATGATGCACTGGGCCAGGGTCAGACTAATTTGCATATAGCCAGGTTCTGAGCTGGGAGGGTGCAGTGAGCTAAAAAACGGTGATGGATCAAGCCCTGATCTTTTGACTGGGTATGAGTGTTCTGTTTAACTCAGATGCTCTGTCCATCACCACCCCCTTTTCTGAATCGTTTTGGCCACTAAAGGAGTGGCAGGGTATGCTCAGACATGAGTCCCTTGCTCACTGCACCATCAGGATTCAAGCAAGCCGGGCCGAAGACGGCTGCAATGCCAGAAACCGGTCCCCGGAAGCTTGTTTCCTTTCCAGTAAAGAATTGGCTTGGTAGTTTGGTCTGCACTGTTCCCATGATGCACTGGGCCAGGGTCAGACTAATTTGCATATAGCCAGGTTCTGAGCTGGGATGGTGCAGTGAGCTAAAAAACGGCGATGGATCAACCCCTGATCTTTTGACTGGGTATGAGTGTTCTGTTTAACTCAGATGCTCTGTCCATCACCACCCCCTTTTCTGAATCGTTTTGGCCACTATAGGAGTGGCAGGGTATGCTCAGACATGAGTCCCTTGCTCACTGCACCATCAGGATTCAAGCAAGCCGGGCCGAAGACGGCTGCAATGCCAGAAACCGGTCCCTGGAAGCGTGTTTCCTTTCCAGTAAAGAATTGGCTTGTTAGTTCGGTCTGCCCTGTTCCCATGATGCACTGGGCCAGGGTCAGACTAATTTTCATATAGCCAGGTTCTGAGCTGGGATGGTGCAGTGAGCTAAAAAACGGTGATGGACCAAGCCCTGATCTTTTGACTGGGTATGAGTGTTCTGTTTAACTCAGATGCTCTGTCCATCACCACCCCCTTTTCTGAATCGTTTTGGCCACTATAGGAGTGGCAGGGTATGCTCAGACATGAGACCCTTGCTCACTGCACCATCAGGATTCAAGCAAGCCGGGCCGAAGACGGCTGCAATGCCAGAAACCGGTCCCCGGAAGCATGTTTCCTTTCCAGTAAAGAATTGGCTTGGTAGTTTGGTCTGCCCTGTTCCCATGATGCACTGGGCCAGGGTCAGACTAATTTGCATATAGCCAGGTTCTGAGCTGGGATGGTGCAGTGAGCTAAAAAACGGTGATGGATCAAGCCCTGATCTTTTGACTGGGTATGAGTGTTCTGTTTAACTCAGATGCTCTGTCCATCACCACCCCCTTTTCTGAAACGATATATTTCCAGCATAGTTCATGCAGAGGTGCCATGAAACGATTAGATTGACTGCTAATAATTTCTTTAGATCTCATAATCAAATATCATGTTTGGATTTTGATTTACAAAACAATCTTCCTTTCTGCATCATTGATAGTCTTCCACTTTCCTATCATGTTTTCTAGAAGTGTAGTAAAGTGTCTAATCGCTATCTTTCCTTTCAACAATACTGGAAATAGCTGGTGTACAAAGACAAACTTCGCCATGAAACACAAGCTAAGAAACGGTGAACAGCACGCTGAAGTGCTATAATTGGCAGGAACTGTTCCAAAGATGAACAATCAGTAGGCGCCCTGCTGATGCTCAAGGTGTGCAACAATTGGACATCATGCCAAAGATATGCAATTAAGTGGGCACCATGCTGAAACTATACAATAGGTGGACATCTTACCAAAGACGTACAGTAGTCAGGCACTACATTAATAGTGTCCAATAAATTGGTGCCATCTTCCAGGTGTACAAAACATGGCCACGATAGTGAAGAAGTACAATAGGGACATAACAAAGATTTACAATGGGTAGACACAATGCAGAAGGTGTAAAAAATGGCCCCATCCCAAAGATTTATAAAGGGTGGACACAATGCAGAGGATGTATAACAGATGGACACCATACCAAAGATTTACAAAGGGTGGACACAAGGCTGAGGATGCATAACAGATGGACATCATACCAAAGATTTACAAAGGGTGGGCACAAGGCTGAGGATGCATAACAGATGGACACCATCCCAACGATTTACAAAGGGTGGACACAAGGTTGAGAATGCATAACAGATGGACACCATACCAACGATTTACAAAGGGTGGACACAAGGCTGAGGATGCATAACAGATGGACACCATACCAACGATTTACAAAGGGTGGACACAAGGCTGAGGATGCATAACAGATGGACACCATACCAACGATTTACAAAGGGAGGACACAAGGCTGAGGATGCATAACAGATGGACACCATACCAACGATTAACAAAGGGTGGACACAAGGCTGAGGATGCATAACAGATGAACACCATACCAACGATTTACAAAGGGTGGACACAAGGCAGAGGATGCATAACAGATGGACACCATACCAACGATTTACAAAGGGTAGACACAAGGCTGAGGATGCATAACAGATGGACACCATACCAAAGATTTACAAAGGGTGGACACAAGGCAGAGGATGCATAACAGATGGACACCATACCAACGATTTACAAAGGGTGGACACAAGGCTGAGGATGCAGAACAGATGGACACCATACCAACTATTTACAAAGGGTGGACACAAGGCTGAGGATGCAGAACAGATGGACACCATACCAACTATTTACAAAGGGTGGACACAAGGCAGAGGATGCATAACAGATGGACACCATACCAACTATTTACAAAGGGTGGACACAAGGCTGAGGATGCATAACAGATGGACACCATACCAAAGATTTACAAAGGGTGGACACAAGGCTGAGGATGCATAACAGAGGAACACCATACCAACGATTTACAAAGGGTGGACACAAGGCTGAGGATGCAGGACAGATGGACACCATACCAACGATTTACAAAGGGTGGACACAAGTCAGAGGATGCATAACAGATGAACACCATACCAACGATTTACAAAGGGTGGACACAAGGCAGAGGATGGATAACAGATGACCACCATACCAACGATTTACAAAGGGTGGGCACAAGGCTGAGGATGCATAACAGATGGACACCATACCAAAGATTTACAAAGGGTGGACACAAGGTTGAGGATGCATAACAGATGTCCACCATACCAAAGATTTAGGGTGGACACAATGCTGAGGATGTATAACAGATGTCCCCCATACCAAAGATTTACAAAGCGTGGACACAATGCTGAAAATGTATAACATATGAACACCATACCAAAGATTTGAAAGGGTGGAGGAGATACTGAAGATGTGCAGTGGGAGGAGATCATACAAAAAAAGTACAATTATTAAACTACATGCTGTAGATGCACACCAGGGGCTGTATTATGCATTGGCATTGTTTGCGCCGGGCGCACCTTGGTGCGCTGGGAGCAAACAATGTAAATGTGCTCTATTATGATCTATGAGCTGCCCCCAGGGCAGTCGCAAATTCATGATGCCTTGGGGGCAGCGCATTCATGTGAAAACACAGAGCAGCAGTGTTTTCACTGTGCAGGCAGCACCTGCCTGCACTTTCAAAGAAGATTAGAGACCCCTTTGCAGATGGGTGCAGTCAGTGACTGCCACCAACTGCTAGGGGATGTCTCAGGGGTCCATGGGACACCCTTTACCCTCCTGCAAAGGGCTGCTGTCAGGAGGCGCACTGACATTGTGCCACCTTTTAAATGGCACACTGTCAGAGCGCCTCCTGAGGACTTCTTTGACTCTGCGCCCACGTCTGTCATATGGTGAGGGTGCAGGGTCAAAATAATTCCCTTATTTGCTTAAGGCACGCCCCTATGCAAATGAGGTAACACCCTCTGAAATTAGCGCTGTCACATTAAGTGTGCCTGCGCTATCGGAATTATAGAATGGGACACACAAGTATCTGCACCCCCTTCTATAATACCAAGGTGCCCCAGGGGCACGCAAAGCGGGTGCAAATGCCCGTTGTGCCCCCAGGGCACCTTCTGTAATACGGCCCCAGGTGGTCATCATACCAAAGATATGAAGTCAGCTGGGCACCACACTGAAAATGTACAACCCTGTAGATATCATACCAGAGATGTACAATGGAACGGGCAGACACCATGCTGGAAATGTACAACAGGTGCCATCTTGAAGCTATACAAAGGATGGCCACTCTACTAGACATGTACAACGGGTAGACACATACCAAAAATGTACAAATGTCAGGCAGAATGCTGAAGCTGTACAATGGATAAACACCATGCACAATGGATGGATGCTATGGTGAACATGTAAAAAGTGTGAATGCCAGCTGAGGATGTACAAAGGCTGTAAACCATACTGAAGGTCTACGACAGCCGGACCACCAATGGAACACCTGATGAGTGCCATGATATAAGTGTGAGAATATATAAAGGGTCAGGATACTCTGCATCACTGCCATGTTTAATTACATATTTACCAACCCACTTACAAATCTAGTTATAACTCTCTGCTTCGCCACCTCCATACAAGGGGTGGGATTAACGTGCATAATTCCATGTGCCATAATCACGTGGAATTCCCCCAAAATTCTGCGAGAATACACAGAACTATGTGAAAAGAGCATTTCTGCATTTAGCGCTATTTTCTTGCAAAAATGCCCCCTTGCTTCCAAAATCAACTCTAAATGCAGCAAAACATGAATAGAGAGTAGCCGCTTGTGCTTGCTAAATGTGCTCTAGCAGTAGGATCTTTCCCCAAAATGACTCCTAATTAAGCAAACGGGTGAAGGGTGTTATCACATTATTCATTGTGTAATGCCAAAATTACTCTGATTACTTTGGCGTAATAGAAATTCCACCCAGGCCCTACAAAAATTGGGCCCATTTAATACCAAACAGACAGGCCTGGTGACAAAAACGGAGGCCATGTACCTAACAACCGCACAGATAGTAAGTGCATCAATAAACAAGGTAAAAACAACGAATACGCAGTAAATGTTCCCTTCTGCTGCAAATACTTAACTTTCTGACAAACGTATGGGGGCAAATTTACAAGAAGGTGCCGCAGCATGGCACCGCAAGCCCTTTAGCTGCGACACGCTGCGGCACCTTCAGAGCTAGGAATGCAACATATTTACAATGATATGTCGCATTCCTGTGCTCTCCCCTGCGCTGAAGCACAAACAGCTGTCATGCGCGGGCGCAGACACCCTTGCACACACCCTTGCACCATGGTGCAAGGTGGCCTGCGTCATGAGGAGATTGTTTTTGTGGAGGAAGGGGCTCCTTCCTGCACGAAAACAATCACTACAGGCATTTCCTCGTTGTGCCTCATAGCATACTGACGCATTTCCAGGTTTATGATTCCTCGTAAATCTGGAAATGTGTCTGGTTCCATGGGTGTTGTGTGGGAACACCCACAGCAACACCCATGGAACGCCCCTTTCACGCAAAGTGCTGCGTGTATAGGGGCAGTATTTACAAGGACAGGAAAAGCCACGGGCTTTTTCTGCTCTTGTAAATATGGGGCAGTGAAATGCGCTGCCAGTGCATCACAAAAAGGGACGTACTGGCAGCACAAGGTGCTTGTAAATCTGCCCCGTGGCTGTGAATAGCTGACTGACGCAAGATTCTGCGATTGGAAAAAAATGTTTATTTTAAATTGGACTCATGCTCCATTACACATCACAGGCGTCATTTTATTTTTAATGTAACTCAGGCGAAGTATAACACGCAATAGGGAGGGAAGGACATTTCCACGCTTCATTCATTGGACCAAACCCGGACTCCCTCGTTCCCAGCTGTGCGTTTTATGAGCAATGAAATTATCTCACGTCCGAGCTTCAAAACAACTTTGGGGTATATTACCAACAACTAGCGATAGTTTTTGTCTCTAACTTGTTTAGAGACAAAAATTATCGCCGCAAACCGGCGACTTTTTATCGCAGATAAACCTTGCTATTAGCAAGGTTTATCGCAAATGCGATAAAAAACGGCCGCAATGCATGAATATCGCTGAAAAGTCAGCGATATTCATGCATTATCGAGCAAATGCTCTTAGCCATGTTATCCACCTCCCATTGGATAACATGGCTAAGAACTGCTCAGGGCAGGTGTTAGCTTTTGGAGATATTCGCGCTTAGCGCGAATATCTCCAAAAGTTGGTAATAGGAGATAGCGATGTTAGCGACTGTTTCCAGTCGCTAACATCTTGGCACGCCCACTTTGCATGTCATTAGTGATAAATATCACTGACATGCAAAGTGGGGCCCATGATGGTCGCTATCTCCTATTAGCTGTCGCTAACTGGTGTTAGCGACAGCTTGGTAATAGGGAGATAATTTTATCTCCGCTTTCTTGGCTTTTAAAGCCAAAAAAGCGGAGATAAAACCCCTTGATAATATACCCCAGAATTCCTCCTCCTTCTCCTTAGTGGAAAATACCGCCGCCGCCGCGTGCGCAGCGCACACCCACGTGTTACGCTTCGAGGACCGCTGCTTCCTAGACCAGTGCGCCCATCGCCAGCTCCCAGCGGCTGGTTCCCTTCAAGGCGCTTTTGGGACGAATTGGCCTTTAATACCGCAGTATTACCAGCAGCTCCCTCTCGGATCTGACTCTTCTGACCCCCGTGCTCCCAGGGTAATCTGTTACGCGTCTTTTTCAGGTGCTCCTTCGCAGCTTTCCGCAGTTAGCCCTTCTTGGAAGTGAAAGTGCACAAACCGGATGTGTGGCTCGGATCGGTTCTTGTCTCGTGCGGCCCGGGCCGGCGAGCCAAAGCGGAGACCACTACCTCCTTCCCTCCCAGCACCCGTACTTCTAATGCAGTTTCGTTTCTTACCTTGAGAATATGCATCTCTTTATGCGGTCATGTCATCTAATGTGTTCAATGGAAACTCACGTGTTCAAAGAGTTTTAAAGAGATTGCATCCTACGTTTACATCATATTTAAATGCCAGATCTGTTGGTGACTCGGCTGGTGTCTCGGCTCTTAGGGCCGCACCAGGCCTCTGACTGGGCACACTCTCTATCAAAGATCCCGGTGTGTCTGCCTCTACCTGGATGAGATAAGAAATGTCTGACATAAATGGAGCTAGAAGGAAAACAATATTAAAATCTAAATTTCTTCACAGCTCCCACTCACAGGCTGAGATTGATGCTGAGTAGAGAGAGGAGGAAGGGAGGGAGAGGAGGAAGGGAGAGCCGAGGCTGCAAGCAGTGTAATACTCTTGGACCTGCAATGCTATGGGGCACATCTGGGGTCGGTGAGAACCGGGGTATGACTGAGATAAAGCCAGTCAGGCTTGTTCTAGGAACAGGAGGCCTGCCTCATGTCTCCAGCCTCACCCTGCCCTGTCCTGGGCCAGTGCAGGCTTGTCTGTGTTTGGGAGCCTCTCCGGATCTGAAAGTATCTGCTGCCTCTCTGCAGACCCTTACACAATAGAGAAAGCATCTTTAGGGTATGATATTTTAAATTGCTTTAAATATCATGGTAACATTTGTAAGTAATGGAAGGTCTCTCCCAAGCTAGATGCCAAACGCACAAAACAGTCTTCTAACAAAGACACAAAGGTCACGGATTTGCAAAAGCCTCAGGTACCTAAGGAGACAAATCATGGAAGAGCCTGCACATTGTTAGGGTCCACAAGTGCCATACGTAAGTTATGGCCAGATACAATATGCTGCGTGGTCTGTCATCGTACCCCACTTTTATCTAGAAAGCCATCATTCGACCACGCGCACAGCCTGTGAGTGAGTGGGCTTCCTGTGAGTGAGTGGACTTCCTGTGAGTGAATGGGCTTCCTGTGAGGGAAGTGGGCTTCCTGTGAGTGAGTGGGCTTCCTGTGAGTGAGTGGGCTTCCTGTGAGTGAGTGGGCTTCCTGTGAGTGAGTGGGCTACCTGTGAGTGAGTGGGCTTCCTGTGAGTGAGTGGGCTTCCTGGAGGTGTGAACATCTACTGGCTCTGGTGGCTGAGTACAATAAGGAGTATTTCACCAGAGGATTGTCTCGAAAGTGTGCTAACATGATATCATATTCCAGGAGTCCTCGGGCCAGCTCCCCCGCGACGGTCCTCCTGTCCAGCTCGTCCACAGTCCGCTACTCTCTGCAGCCTTCGATTTTGTTCCTCCTCTGTTCGTTTTCTGCCTCTTCTGTGCTTGCTCCTGCCCTCTATTTTGTCTCTTTCGGCTTGTTCTGCTCGTTATTTTGCCTCTTCCTGCTTGTTTCTGACCTTATTTTTGCCTTTTCTGCCCGTTTCTGACCTTTATCACAATAAACATGTTATTCAAAGCCAATTTGCCCCAAGCGGTAAATGAACACTGTACAAACCTGTGTTATGTTACTTGCTTTGAGATCCTAACAGACTTGCTGTTCCAACGAAATGGAGCCAGCTGTAGAAATCACCACGAGCCACTGCATCCATACCAGAAGCATGTCAATAGTATTACCCTTCGCACTGCGTAGGCATGTTCATAGCCGACTGTCTACAAGTACAGAAACTGAGACTTAACATCAGAATGCTGGCACTACCCTGTATGGCAATGAGTCCTGTAATTGCTGAAGGCCAGTCTTTACTCCGTACATGTCTAGGAGGCCAGTCTTTATTACTTACATGGAGTGCTTTAAATGGGCCGGTACTCACCGGTACGGAGTACCGGCACTTCTTAGATTTGTCACTCTGAGTACCGGCACTTCTCTTCTGCCAGAGGAGAGTACCGGTACTCATGAAAAGGGAGGTCACTGGCTGAGAGTGCGAATGAGAAGGTGGGGACGTTTCTGTCTGCCAAAGCGCCACTTCTGTAGCCCCCATCTAAGCCCCTGCTGAGCTAATCAGCAGGGCTCACTTGAATAATGAGGTGATCATGGTCACGCTGTGCTAGACAAAGCAGGGTGGAGATTCATTTTACCTGCTAGTGTGCGCGTGTGATTTTCAAAGCCCAGCACTTCAGGTAGTGAAAAGTACTTTAAACATATACATTTTAGCAGTGGCAAGGGCGGCGGATTCTCACACTTCCTGTACTTTCTGGATCAGAGGGTTAATGACCAGACAATGCGATGGAAGAGGCTCTTAGAGCGCTAATATAACAGCGTTCTGCTCTGAGAAACCCACCTTTCTAAAAAAAAATGCCTTAATTACCCAGTGTGCCTGCAGTTGTATGACTGTTTTTTTAAGAAAAACGCGCGCGAGAGAGAGAGAATCAAGGCGTGCTCAGGAGGTATTTTAAAGAAAATGGGTGGTACGTTGTGTGTACATGTCTATGGTGACAAAGGTTCATGAATAACGTAGTAGGGAATGTTGGTGGGTGAGTGAGTGGGTGGATCAGTGAGCTAGGGTGGATGTATTGATGGATGGATGAGTGAATGGATGGATGAGGGAATTGATGTATGGGTGAAAGAGGGTGGATGATTGGATAAAAGGGCAGATGATGGATGTGCAAGTGAAAAATTGGATGGATGGATGGATGAATGGAAGTGAGGGAGGATGGATGAAAGGGTGGATGATGGATGAGTGAAAGGAGGTATTGAGTGGATGGTATAAAGGAGTGAAAGGGTTGATGGATAGATGAGAGAAAGGATTGATGGATGAGTGAAAGGGTGGATAAAGAGATGGATGAGTGAAAGGATGAATGGATAGGTTTAAAGATGGATGGATAGGTTTGGATATGAAGGGTGGACAGACAGAATGGTGAAAAACTGAATGATGGATGAAAAACCGAATAGACAATAGAATGTAAAGGGTAAATGGTGGACATCTGCAGGTAAATGGTAGGATGAAAGGATTAATGGATAGATTGATGGAAGAGACAAGAGATGTCTCATGGGGAGGGTCATGATGATTTGCTTCATTTGCTAGTTGCCATAAGAGCTTTGGTTTGATGTGGGGTTATTTTCAGTTTCTTCCTACTCACTTGCTCAAAAATATATAGTATTGTGCCAAACATCATCAATTAACAGTATGGCATTAAGAAGGTGCAACTATTACAAAAAAAGGAAAAGTTAACATATTATCTCAGTTTTCTTTCATTTTGTATAATGAGTTAACCTACTTTGTTTATATAAACACATTTATCATGTGTTTTGGTGTGTGCTGCAACTATTATGGAAGTTGTTAATTATCATTATGTCTTGCCCTTAGCCCCGCCCCTAGCTCTGCCCAGCCCCGCCCACTCACTACAACTCTAGCTCATTTTAATGAGTACCTGCACTTATTTTTTTCCATTTAAAGCACTGCTTACATGTCTAGGGGGCTGTCTTTACAACCTGCATTTCTAGGAGGCCAGTCTTTATGACCTGCATGTCTATGAGGCCAGTCTTTACTACATCCATGTCTAGGGGGCCCGTCTTTAATACCTATCTGTATAGGAGGCCAGTCGTTACAACCTGCCTGTCTAGGGGGCTGTCTTTATGACCTGCATGTCTAGGAGGCCAGTCTTTACAACCTACATGTCTAGGAGCCCAGTCTTTACTATGTACGGGTCTAGGAGGCCAGTCATTACTACCTGCATGTGTAGGAGGCCAGTCTTTACTGCCTGTATGTATAGGAGGCCCGTTTTTACTACCTACACATCTAGGAGGCCAGTCTCTACTACCTGTATGTCTAGAAGGCCAGTCTTTACTGCCTACATGTCTAGGAGGTCAGTCTCTACTACCTGCAAATCTAGGAGGCCAGTCTTTACTGCCTGCAGGTATAGGAGGCCAGTCTTTACTACCTGTATGTCTAGGAGGCCAGTCTTTACTGCCTGCAGGTATAGGAGGCCAGACTTTACTACCTGTACATCTGGGAGACCAGTCTTTACTACCTGCATTTCTAGAAGGCCAGTCTTTACTACCTGTATGTCTATGAGGCCAGTCTTTACTGTCTACATCTCTAGGAAGCCAGTCTTTACTACCTGCATGTCTAGGAGGTCAGTCTTTACAACATGCATATCTAGGAGACCAGTCTTTACTATGTAGATGTGTAGGTGGCCAGTCATTACTACCTACATGTCTAGGAGGCCAGTCATTACTACCAACATGTCTATGAGGCCAGTCTTTACTGCCTACATGTCCAGGAGGCTGCGCTTTACTACCTGTATGTCTTGGAGACCATGCTTTATTACCTGTATGTCTATGAGGCCAGTCATTACTACCTGCATGTCTAGAAGGCCGCTCTTTACTACCTACATGTCTAGGAGGCCAGTCTTTATTATGCACATTTCTAAGGGGCCAGTCTTTATTGCCTGCATGTATAAGAGGCCAGTCTGTTCTACCTGCATGTCTAGGGGGCTGTCTTTACTTCCTGCATGTCTAGGAGGCTACTCCTTACTACCTGCATGTCTAGGATGTCTATGAGGCCAGTTGTTACAACCTGCATTTTTAGGAGGCCAGTCTTTTCTAACTCCATGTCTATGAGACCAGTCTTTATTACCTGCATGCCTGGGAGGCTGTCTTTACTACCTGCATTTCTAGGAGGCCAGTCTTTACTACCAACATGTCCAGGAGGCCAGTCATTAGTACCTACATGTCTAGGGGGCTGTCTTTACTGCCTGCATGTCTAGGAAGCCAGTCTTTATTACCTACATGTCTAGGGGGCTGTCTTTACTGCCTGCATGTCTAGGAAGCCAGTCTTTATTACCTACATGTCTAGGGGGCTGTCTTTACTGCCTGCATGTCTAGGAAGCCAGTCTTTATTACCTACATGTCTAGGGGGCTGTCTTTACTGCCTGCATGTCTAGGAAGCCAGTCTTTATTACCTACATGTCTAGGGGGCTGTCTTTACTGCCTGCATGTCTAGGAAGCCAGTCTTTATTACCTACATGTCTAGGGGGCTGTCTTTACTGCCTGCATGTCTAGGAAGCCAGTCTTTATTACCTACATGTCTAGGGGGCTGTCTTTACTGCCTGCATGTCTAGGAAGCCAGTCTTTATTACCTACATGTCTAGGGGGCTGTCTTTACTGCCTGCATGTCTAGGAAGCCAGTCTTTATTACCTACATGTCTAGGGGGCTGTCTTTACTGCCTGCATGTCTAGGAAGCCAGTCTTTATTACCTACTTGTCTAGGAGGCCAGTCTTTACTATGCACATGTGTAGGAGGCCAGTCTTTACTACCTCTATGTCTATGAGGCCAGTCTTTACTGCCTACATGTCCAGGATGCCAGTAATTACTACCTGCAAATCTAGGATGCCAGTCTTTACTACCTGCAGCTCATGAAGCCAACCCCATCTGTGGAAACAACCACTGTGGCGCATGCATGCATGAAGGCAGGCTGCATCACATCAGGTCTTTGAGGTGATCCGATATCACGTGTATGGCCATGAGGCATATACATTGGAAAATACCTCATCACAAGTACACAGTCATTATGCAAGCCCTTATCCTATGCCTGTCCTACGACCAACCCTTACTCATGACTGTGTACAAGACCTCTACTGCAGGAAAGTCCATAATCACAAACCTTGTTTACTAAAATTCTTGTAGGCCCTGCAGGACGTGTGAGTTGAAGGGCAATGTTTATAGCATGCAGGCCCAAGTGGCTCTTCCTGAATGTATGTCTCTGGGGCTCCCAACCAGCTTTCTTCTCAGGAAGACCTTCAAAACATGCATGCCAATAAGGTTCTTCTTAAATGCATCGACAGAACACTGTTTGTGACTGCAAGTTTATATGCACCTATGGAATGCATGCCTGAGAATCCTTGCTGAGCATAGGTCTACCAGGCTATTCCTTAATATACCCAAGGCTATTGGGTCAAGCCTTGTACCAGCACAGGCCATTCTGAGAGTGTATGTGAGACCTAATCATAATTGCCTGTCTCCATAGGACATTTTACCACCCATGCATATGAGGCCTCAATGAGTCCATACGAGCTCCTCCTGTACAACCAAACAATAGCCTTCACTAAATGT
Source organism: Lissotriton helveticus (assembly GCF_964261635.1). Classification (NCBI taxonomy): domain Eukaryota; kingdom Metazoa; phylum Chordata; class Amphibia; order Caudata; family Salamandridae; genus Lissotriton; species Lissotriton helveticus. Next base: position 2,091,744,891 of record NC_136061.1, read on the forward strand.
ATGCCCACATGTACATGCAAATGACCATACGGCTCTCACTGAATGCAGGTACGCAATGCATATAGAGAAAATGCACTTCTATTTAGTCCTTACATATGTAAGGCAATGTCGCCTCTACTGAGTCTGTGTCCCGATATCCTTGAAACTTATATGCACATGGGTTTTAATAGGATTAAGTCCACTATATGATCCACTAAACATGCTAGCTGTCTCACCAGGCCGTACAATGCTCATGTAACACAGACAACCCCAAAAGTAATCCCCAAGAATTGGAACTTTCCATACATACCATGGCAAAATTGTTCAACGAATTAAGGGCCAGATGTGCGACCATTTTTAGCAGTCGCAAATGGAAAATTGGGACATTTGTGACCGCTAAAAAGGGTTGTACCGAGTACAAACCCTATTTAGCGAGTTGGCAACCTATTACCAATTCGCAAAATAGGGTTTGTGAGTCCCTATTAAGAAGGGGCATGCCAAGGGCGTCCCTTCTTAATAGCGAGTTGTAGGGGGATGAACAATTGGTTTCATGACCGCAAATGCGGTTGCAAAACAATCACAGTTTACCATCTACTTCAAGTAGGTGGTCAGCCAGCCGCAAATGGGAAGGGGTCCCCAGGGGAACCCTTTGCCTTTGTGACTAGCAGTATATAAAAAATTTAAGAGCAGGCAGCAGTCCCACAGATCACTGCCTATGCTTAAAAAATAAAACAGAAACTTTTGATTTTGTTTTTTAAATGCATCCCGTTTTCCTTTAAGGCTGCATTAAAAAAAAACTTCTTTATTTAAAAAGCAGTAACAGACATGGTGGTCTGCTGACCCCAGCAGGCCACCATCCCTGTCTGTGCTGTCCATTCACAACGGGTCTCAAATTGCGACCTGCCTCATGAATATTGATAAGGCAGGTCATTTGAGACCCCATTGGTAATCGCTAAATGTGTCTGAGACACCTTAGTACATTCCATTTTGCGAGTCGCAAATTACGAGATCTCAAAAAAGCGCAATTTGCAACCCGCAAACTGAATGATCGTACATCTGGCCATAGGTAAGAACGACCGACATCTGTTGTGGCCTATGGGTCATGAGTATGTATCCTGGCACAGCCAGCACAGCCTTTCATCCTTCCGAGGTTGATGAATGCCACTAAAATGGGTACATTTAGCGCCAGTCCACAGCGTTAGAAGCGGCAAGGACTCTATTATTAAGGGCTGTATACAAAACAAAATAGCATTATTCAACTGCCGAAACACCTGCAGCATAAGCCCTTGAGGACAACAGAGCCTCATATTAAAGAGCAAACATTAGATTGTGCCATGTCTGTCTGTTCCTCTGTCTCTTGCTAGGAAAACATAATCATGTCTATACGAAAACACGGACACTAATATATGGTCTGTGATGAAATATATGGATGTGTTTCATTCAGTGGATTCTGCTGCTCTGAACCACAAAACCCGAAGGGTTGAGTGATTTGTGAGCCGACAATGCCCGAAGAGTGAACGATATCCCGGTGTGTTATCAGTAAGCCCTGCATGGCACGGAGCTCATCTTCCTCAAAGGGTTTCCATGCGCCTGTATGTCATCACGGGAACGGGGCTGGGTAGCAGATGTGCCTTTATTTGTTTTTCTATTTTATTTTTAGAAATTGGTATTTAAATGGCTGAAGCCGAAAGAGGCGTAGAGGGGAATATTACAGGATTTTCTTTGCCAGAACAAGTGATTTCAACTCTTCAGAAAATAACAGTCGGTTGTGTTAGGAGTATTTGACTGGCGTTGTCGTGCTTGAGCTATCCCGGGAGTGCAGGTCAGCACCGGGCTTTTCACTGGTGCTAGTCAGGCTCACAGCATAAAGCTCACAGCATATTATTGTGTGTGGTGTACTGCAAACATTGAAGGTCTCATTTTGATGTCAGTGGGACCGACACCAACTGTAGGTCAGTGTCAGTTTCCACCGACATCTGGAGCAGCAGTCAGACCGCCGCATGGGCGAGGGACCAACCGCTGGGGTTCCAACGGGTTTAACCCTTTCGCTGCGGGGGTTATTCACCCGCTGTGCTGGGGGCCAGGGGGGCGCGCCCAGCGCCCCCATGCGGCTCGTCATGAGCTACGGCGCTCCTGTGCTCATGACGAGCTCAGCTCGTCACAGGTGTATTGCCTCCCGTGGAACGCTCAGCACAGCAGGGGAATTCTCCCCACACCTGAGCGTTCCACGGGCCATGACGAGCTGAGCTCGTCATGAGCACCGGAGCGCCGTGGCTCATGACGAGCTCAGCTCGTCATGAGCGTCCAAGGGGTTAAGGAACCCGTCGGCCCAGCGGTCAGAATGTAATCCCTACAATGAGGGCCCGATTACGATGGCCGTTTCCGACAGCCTTTCAATGGTGGTCCAACCGCCATTGAACAGCTGTTGTAGACTTTAGGGGTCCTAACCCTCCGTGGCCTCCGCTATGAGGCCAAGGGGGCATAACCGGTGCCTCACAAACATCCATGCTCCATGTGGCAGGCACTGAGAGGTCAATGGCGTAACGAAACTTGAGGGGGCCACGTTGATTGGCACTTGGAGGGGCCCCCTCTGGGCTCAATCAGGAGCTCTGCAGCAGTGGTGTACTGCGAGGGCCCCTGGAAACCTCTGGGCCCCGCAATGCAGGGGCCTGTGTTATGCCCCTTCGAGGGGTGACTGGCACCCTGTGCCTGCTGCCACAGGATGCAGGGTTGTTTAAAAGCATGCCTTTTAACATTGGGGCTTGTGCTGCGGCGATTTTCCAGGCCACAGCACAAGCCTCAATTCACAGAGGAATGTTTCTGACCACCTCTATGGAGGTCGGATCCTAATTTGGTGGTTTGGACCGCTGAATACCTGTCAGCTGGTCCCTTTAACGCAATGATGCCGGTCGGACACTCGTCTGGCCTGCATCGTAATTAGGGCCTGTGTATTGTTAGGTGTTATGGGATGCTTGTATTCTACTTGCTGAACCTACTTGTTGAGTTGTGATGGTTTGCTTTGTCGTGTCTTGGCTATCTCCCAGCTTTTTGGTCATTCTAGTCTGTTTTTTTGTGTCTGGGTGTATGTGTTACAGCAAATAATTGTTTCTCATTCCTCGAGTGTGGCACTTGACAAATGTCTGGCATGTAATGTTGGATTATGCAGCTAGATATTATTATTATTATTAGTATTATTATTATTAATGACATTTCTAAAGCGCAAACAAAGGCCCTTAGGCGTCTCGGCGCTGTGATATCTGTTATATTTAGCCTGAGAAGTGGGAGCAGGGTCTAATGAGTGAAGAGCCAGGTCTTAAGTTGCTTACGAAAGGTCCAGAGAGAAGGACTGGCTTTAATTGAGTGGGGCAGTGTGTTCCACAACCTTGGAGCTGACACCAGGAATCTTCTGTCACCCCATGAAACCGTTTTGGTACGAGGGACCACAAGATCAATTAAGGTTGAGGAACGAAGTGTTCTGGACGGACAATAGGGGATCAGGTTTTGGACAAGATAGGCTGGTCCCAGATTGTGCAAGGCTTTGTACACAATACAGAGAGTTTTAAATTTTATTCGGTTTCTGATGGATAGCCAATGTAACTCTCTGATGGTGTTTGAGGCGGATTGATATTTGGGTATATTTCCCAAAAGTCTGGCAGCTGAGTTTTGTATTATTTGCAATTTATTTAATACTCCTTCTTGTGCATTAAGAAATAGAGCATTACAGTAGTCCAATGTGGACAATACAAGGGATGTGACCAGGGTTTTACCAGCTGTGTCAGGAAGGAAGGGGAGGATTTTTTTGATGAGTCTCAATTTATGAAAGGCTGAGGAAGTGATCTGATTAGCATGTGGATAAAAAGTGAGACGGTCATCAAAGATGACCCCCAAATTCCTCACCTTGCTGACAGGCTCGGGAGGAGGGCCCAGTGAAGCTGGCCACCAGTTGGATGACCATTCAGGGGTCAGCGGTCCGAAGATGACTACTTCCGTATTATCGGAATTTAATTTTAAACAATTGGAAGCCATCCAACTCCCAATTGCTACCATGCCTGATTTAAGATCTTCGGCTATTTTGTGGCTGTTGTTTTTAATGGCAAGGACCAGCTGTGTGTCATCTGCATAGGAGGTAAGGCTCATCCCATGTGCGCGAATGACATTGGCTAAGTCCGACACGTAGATGTTAAAAAGTGTCGGACTTAGGGATGAGCCTTGAGGTACTCCACATGGCAGAGACAAGGTGGAAGAATGATACGGTCCCATTGTGACCACCTGGGTTCTGTTGGCCAGGAAAGAGGCCAGAAGTTTGCTTGCATTCTTCTGGACACCCATGTTTTCGACACGGTCGATCAGAGTAGCATGATCGACCGTGTCGAATGCTGCAGATAAATCAAGCAGTATCAGAACTGCTGTACCCCCTGCGTCACGGATAGATCTTATGTCGTCCGCCGCTTTAATCAAAGCCGTCTCCGTCCCATGGAATTGGCGGAAGCCAAACTGGGAATCATCAAGTAGATGATGTTGCTCCAAGAAGGCGGAGAGCTGTTGATTTAGAGCTTTTTCTGCTATTTTAGCCAGAACTGGTAGGCTAGCAATAGGCCGATAGCTCTTAAGTTCTTCCCTATCGAGGTGTGGTTTCTTTAAAAGTGGTTTAATAAGGGTTTTTTTTTTAAATGTCAGGGTAAACACCTGTGCTAAACATGGTGTTACAGATGGAAGTGATAGCAGGAAGAACCACTTCAATGACAGGTAGCAATACTTTGAATGGACAAGGGTCAAGTGCTGAACCTGATCTAATGGTGGATATTATATCCGCAATCTGGGAGCTGGAGATTTCTGCAAATTGAGAGAAAATGGGTCCAGTGTGATCGACGGTCGCCGTGTTAGTGAGACGATTGGTATTTTTAGCAAAGGCAGAATAAATATCATTGACTTTGCTGAAGAAGAAACTAGCTAAGGCGTCGCAAAGGATTTGTGAGGGAGGTGGAGTCAGGTTAGGGGAATGACCTGCTAACTGCTTAGTTGTTTCATACAGGGCTTTATTTGAATTTTTGGCCTTTTCGATTTTCTCACTGAAGAACTTTTTCTTGGCTTCATCAATCATGGTTTTTGTATTTAGCTACCGTTACTTTATAAATCGTTTTAGCCTCTACAGAGTAATTTTTCCGCCAATGCCTCTCCTTATTCCTACACTGTTGTTTTTGTGTTCTTAAGGCCGCTGAGTACCAGGGGGCCGACGGGTTAGATCTGTTACGAGACCGTTGTTTGACCGGAACCAAGGCGGATGCCGCCGAGCCCACCCACTCGTAAAATTGAGTGGTGGCAATATTAGGATCAGTTGATAGGGGGGGAATAGAGTTGGTTAAGGAAGTTTCCAGGCTGGAACTGTCAATGTCGTTCCATGCCTGGAAAGACTGGTGAGTGTTAGAAGGCAGTGAAGAGGCACCAATGTCATGAGTGGTTAGTGACGCCAGAATAGCGTAATGGTCTGACCAGGTGACCGGGAGAATTTGGGAGATATATAGGTCCTGAGAGTTGGTGAAAATACCGTCAAGTATGTGGCCCCCGTCGTGTGTGGAGGATTTGACCAGAAGAGGGAGACCGAAAGTGGTCATATCCCCTAGCAGCGCTGCGGTATCTTTGTCCTCCGTTTTATCAAAATGAAAGTTAAAATCACAGAGGAAAGTGAGGGAACTATCAAGGGCTGACGATTCCAAAATGGACCTAAGGTCTAAAATAAAACCGTTTCTTGGTCCCGGTGGACGATACAAGAGGATCCCTTTAAAATTATAGGAAGGAGTCAGCTTGATAGCAAATTGTAAGGCTTCACAGGATGATAATGGGATCATGTTGGTTCTGACAGTGAAAGTGTCACGTACAATAATGGCAATCCCACCACCCTTCCTGCGTTGTCTGTCCAGTCTGTGGATAGAAAAGCCTTTTGGGACTGCGATCGCTGTATCTGGCTCTGAGGAACTATCCATCCAAGTTTCTGTCATGAATAGCAGGTCTAAACTATAGTCCTCCATTAAGTCAGCTATTTCCTGTCGGTGTTTCCCAAGCGAACGGACATTTATGAGGGCAAATGCGATGGATTTGGGAAATTTGGGCTTGGTAGTGGGGGAAAGTTTAAGATTGAAGGGTATCCGTGTTTTACAGCAGGGACATATTTGGGGAGAGTCCCCAGCGAGTAGCAGCGGATCGAATAGAAAACATGACTGGTATTGGGGGGGTCGCAGAAGCATGAGCTTATTAGATGTATATGGGCCACATGGGTCTGGACCAAGGGAGCCCGGCGGACCAGGGGGACTGGCCCCCGCCCGGTCCTGGCGCGGACGGGCGCAGACGGGCTTGCCTCTGGCGCGCCTTCGGCGCGCCGCCGGCGCGGACGGGCGGGTATGTTGTTTTTATCCATCGTTGAGATGGGAGGAGGGTGGTACTAGCGATCAGCTAGACCGCCAGCCTTCCCCTGCCCAAGATGGCGCCTGAAGTGAGTAAAGTAAGTGACCAACGCCTAATAGCGGCGGCGCTATGTCCAATAGGCAGGTCAAGGAAGCAGCCTTGCGCGATGCGAATCTCACGGCAAGGTGGGGGCTAATTTTAATAACTACAGTTTAAAATATTTACAATTGTTAAAAAATCGTTATTTTTAAGTCAATAACGAAGCGCAATACAGGAGAGACACAAGAGAGCGCAGAGAACGCTGAGAACCCCCGGCTTCCGCCTCAAGGGTGAAACAAACAAATACCTCGAGGGTAGTGACTGGCACCCTTTTGTATCCTGGAAGGGCGGGACTAGCGATCAGCTAGACCGCCAGCCTTCCCCTGCCCAAGATGGCGCCTGAAGTGAGTAAAGTAAGTGACCAACGCCTAATAGCGGTGGCGCTATGTCCAATAGGCAGGTCAAGGAAGCAGCCTTGCGCGATGCGAATCTCACGGCAAGGTGGGGGCTAATTTTAATAACTACAGTTTAAAATATTTACAATTGTTAAAAAATCGTTATTTTTAAGTCAATAACGAAGCGCAATACAGGAGAGACACAAGAGAGCGCAGAGAACGCTGAGAACCCCCGGCTTCCACCTCAAGGGTGAAACAAACAAATAGATAGCATCATGTGTACATCTACATGGGTTTTTGTGCAGTTTGTTTGAGGTTATGGTGTGATGTGTCTAATATTTTTATTTTGGTGAGTTAAGGGACTTTGCCATTTGGTTTCAAACCCAGTGACTATGATCCTTAACCTTTGGCAGGCACATCATGTTGAATTATGCCGTAGGAGAGTTTATGTCCTGTGTTTATTGGATGAGAGCGAGTGCGACCCTTGACCTTCTGGTGGGTCGCTCCCTCCACCGCTGCAGCGCCTCCACCACCTCGTGTGCCAACCTGCCCTGAGCCTGTCTCCGCTTTTCTCCGCCGGTGCCTGCTGCCCCTCGCCGCCGCCTCCTCCGACGCCCTCCTGACTGCCTGTGCCCCGCACGCATGGGAGCCCTTTTTCCACATTCTAGACCCATGTGCCTGAGCCCCCGAGCCTCCTTTTCTTCCTGTGCCCGGGTGCCTGCTGCCCCCCTGCCACCGCCACTTCTCCTTTTCCCGCCGTTTTTCTTTCTTTTTTCCCTCCCGCCCGCCACTGACCACCCTAGGCCCCGCCCCCCGTGCCCATTCCCTCCCCACCTCCCCCTTATATGGCAGCCGCTGCGCAGCCGCGCAGCGGGCGCGCTGCCGGTGCGCCAAAGGCGCGCCTAAGGCAAGCCTGTCTGCGCTCATCCGCGCCTGGACCACGCCCAGCGCCAGACCCCTGCCCCCCACGTCTGCGACATCGACAACACGAGTCTCCGCTACGACACCAACACCCTCTTCGCACTCAACCAAGGACGGCCCGCCAACTGCTACAAAGCCACCCCCAAGCGCACCCACGGCCCTTTCACCTGCCAAAACTGCACCTTCACCTGCAACATAGACGCCAAAGCACCTATGGCAAGATATCCAACCAACTGCAATGCATCCTGCTCAACACCCACTCCGCACGCAAACACGCCGTCGAGCTCTGGGACCTTCTCACCACCACAGCACCAGACATCGCCTTCCTGACCGAGACCTGGCTGAACGAAACCTTCGCCCCCGACATCGCTACGGCCATCCCAGATGGATACAAGATCTCCCGGAGAGACCGCACCAACGGAATCGGAGGAGGAATCGCCATCATCCACAAAAACACCATCAAGGTCTCCACGAACACCGACGACACCCTCACCACCGCCGAACACATGCACTTCAAGATCCACACAGACCCCAAGACCACCCTCAGAGGCACCCTCGTCTACAGACCTCCTGGCCCACGCTCCCAATTCTGCAACTCCATCGCCGACTTCATCAGCACGCACGCACTGACCTCCACCAAGTACATCCTGCTCGGCGACCTGAACTTCCACCTGAAAAACAACAACGACAGCAACTCCTCCACCCTGGTCGACAACCTCGCCACCCTCAGACTGAAACAGATCGTCACCACCCCGACCCACATCGCCGGCCACATGCTCGATGCCATCTTCTCCTCCAGCCCTCACATCACCTACGACCACAACTCTGAGCTCAACTGGACCGACCACCGCTGTGTCCACTTCACCTTCCAGAAACCCATCACTCACCATCGCACCCCACAGATCCTCGCCGACGATGGGGCAAAGTAACCAAGTGTTAGAACTGGGATTTCTGGTTAGCTAAGGCTGACGCCAAAGCCAGGCAGAAACCACCATTCTAGTCAGGGCAAGGGAGTCACACGCCAATATAACCCCTGCTCACCCCCTTGGTAGCCTGGCACGAGCAGACAGGCTTATGCCGGAGGCAATGTGTAAAGCATTTGCGCAAGCACACAACAGCAACAATATCCTAGGCACACCACAAAAGGAACTCCACACAAGGTTATATAAAAATAACTTTTGTATTGTCAAAACACATCAGATACTAATCACACAATATACATTGTGCCAACTGGCACGGGCAATATTCACAAGGGATTATTTACAAGACAGGGCCACATGGGCCACTGTCAGAATCAACACTTTTAGAAATAGCACTTCTAGAACTTAGAATAAGTGTAGCACAAAAGAACAATTATAGGTAAGAACACATTACACCTGATGCATCACAACATTCAGAGGTGTAGGGAAGGAAAACACATGATGCATAAAAACATTCAGAGGTGTAGGTAAGACACATAATGCATAAAACACATTCAGAGGTGTCACAGGCATAATGGCATAGCACATTACGCATAACTCACATTTGGGCCTAACCTGTAAAAATACAGTAAGCAATCTCCTCACTAGTCTAAACACACATAGGTAAAATAAACTCACAATCACATTGCGCAAACATCACCTTAGGCAATTACTATCAAAAACATAGCAAAATCACATTGCGCAGAAATCACATTAGGGCCTTGCACCCTACACACATACCAGCCCCCTGGCCAACTGGCCATCCAACAAGGGGACTCAAAAAGCCCTGTGTCCAGAATGTCAGGGCGCGCTGCCACACAGCGCCAGTCAGGGGTGCGCCACCGGCGCAAACCTAAACGTTGCAGCTGCCCACTAATTGCTGGGCAGCTGGGAACACCAACAGGGCCTAAACGTTGCAGCTGGCACTAAGTGCTGCGCAGCTGTAGAAGGCCTGGCACCACTGTGCCATCTCTGTCCCACACAGGGACTCACACTTTCCCATTGCGCCTAAACGGTGCAGCTGCCCACTAATTGCTGGGCAGCTGGAGACAAAACTGCGACAGGGCCCTTACTGACCCTAGAACAGAACTGCGCCGCAAGGGTTGGAGCCATACAGGCTCTAGAAATAAACCCATGCCACTAAACATAAAAGCGCACTCTGGCTCCTCAAATACCCATACTGCGCGAACGTTGAAGCCCCACGGGCTCTGACAACAATGGCACCTGTTGGAGCCACCAAGGCGCTACAAATACCTTTGCCCTCGCACTGGTGGAGCCTCTCAGGCTCGAATTACAAATTGCACCCTCTGAGCCTTGGGGGCTCTGAAGAAAGAATGCCCCCTTCGTTGGAGTCCCTCTCGGGGGACTCGAAACAAGCAAACTGCCCCACTGGGGGACGGGCCAGGACAATCGGCCCTGATAGGCCCCCTCTCCCTCTTAGGACTAGGGAGACTCGTGGGAGCAGAATCAACAATGCTGCCAATGTGCCCTGACGCCCCCTCGGACTACCACAGCCCCCGGAGCTTCCCCCCGGCCCGACAACACTCACCGGGCTCCTTCAGACTAAGGACGGGCGCCGGGATCCTCTCCAGTTCACCGAGGATCTGGCAGTGCAGCGGAACAGCGCCCAAACCTTGGGCGCTCTTGGACATCACGACTGGCGCCTGCAGGGCTCTCCCTTCGCATGGGAGCCCCGCACAGGCAGGCGCCATCCTCCGTCAGCCTGCTTCTCCTTCCGCCCGCATTCCTCTTCCTGCTTCCGTCCCGCGAGCCCCGCCCACAACCAGGCGGGCCACGGACGCGGCGGACATCATAACAAGCATTGGCATAGCCAATAGGTCTCGCATTTTGGACCTTATACGTGTTTAGCAAGAGCTGTTGGCGTTGCCAATGTTTTTAAGCTATGCTGTACAGCATCGTTGCTGCTGTGCAGCATGTTGAAAAGTGTAATAAAAAAGTGTTATAAGCATTTTGTTACCTTATATATAACCAAGAAGACAATATGTACAACCGAATTAAAAAAGAAAAAAAAAGTCTTCTAGTTGCTTGCACTGCTGCTGCCTGAGCTGTACCTGCTCCATGTGAGAGGGAAGCTTGCACTGCTGCGGCCTGTGCTGTGCCTGCTCCGTGTGTGAGGGAAGCTTGCACTGCTGCCTGAGCTGTACCTGCTCCATGTGAGAGGGAAGCTTGCGCTGCTGCGGCCTGTGCTGTGCCTGCTCCGTGTGGGAGGGAAGCTTGCACTGCTGCTGTCTGTGCTGTACCTGCTCTGTGTGTGAGGGAAGCTTGCACTGCTGCTGCCTTTGCTGTACCTGCTCTGTGTGTGAGGGAAGCTTGCACTGCTGACGCCTGTGCTGTACCTGTTCTGTGTGTGAGGGAAGCTTGCACTGCTGCCGCCTGTGCTGTACCTGCTCTGTGTGTGAGGGAAGCTTGCACTGCTCCTCCCTGTGCTGTACCTGTTCTGTGTGTGAGGGAAGCTTGCACTGCTGATGCCTGTGCTGTACCTGCTCTGTGTGTGAGGGAAGCTTGCACTGCTGCTGCCTATGCTGTACGTGTTCTATGTGTGATGGAAGCTTGCACTGCTGCTGCCTGAGCTGTACCTGCTCCATGTGAGAGGGAAGCTTGCACTGCTGCGGCCTGTGCTGTGCCTGCTCCGTGTGTGAGGGAAGCTTGCACTGCTGCTGCCTGTGCTGTACCTGCTCTGTGTGTGAGGGAAGCTTGCACTGCTGCCGCCTGTGCTGTACCTGTTCCGTGTGTGAGGGAAGCTTGCACTGCTGCCGCCTGTGCTCTACCAGTTCTGTGTGTGAGGGAAGCTTGCACTGCTGCTGCCTGTGCTTTACCTGCTCTATGTGTGAGGGAAGCTTGCACTGTTGCTGTCTGTGCTGTACCTGCTCTGTGTGTGAGGGAAGCTTGCACTGCTGCTGCCGGTGCTGTACCTGTTCTGTGTGTGAGGGAAGTTTGCACTGCTACTGCCTGTGCTGCACCTTTTCTGTGTGTGAGGGAAGCTTGCACTGCTGCTGCCTGTGCTGTACGTGTTCTATGTGTGAGGGAAGCTTGCACTGCTGCTGCCTGTGCTGTACCTGCCCTCTGTGTGAGGGAAGCTTGCACTGCTGTTCCCTGTGCTGTACCTGTTCTATGTGTGAGGGAAGCTTGCACTGCTGTTCCCTGTGCTGTACCTGTTCCGTGTGTGAGGGAAGCTTGCACTGCTGCTGCCTGTGCTGTACCTGCTCCATGTGTGAGGGAAGCTTGCACTGCTGCTGCCTGTGCTGTACCTGCTCCGTGTGTGAGGGAAGCTTGCACTGCTGCTGCCTGTGCTGTCCCTGCTCTGTGTGTGAGGAAGCTTGCACTGATGCTGTCTGTGCTGTACCTGCTCTGTGTGTGAGGGAAGCTTGCACTGCTGCTGCCTGTGCTGTACCTGCTCTGTGTGTGAGGGAAGCTTGCACTGCTGCTGCCGGTGCTGTACCTGTTCTGTGTGTGAGGGAAGCTTGCACTGCTGCCGCCTGTGCTGTCCCTGCTCTGTGTGTGAGGAAGCTTGCACTGCTGCTGTCTGTGCTGTACCTGCTCTGTGTGTGAGGGAAGCTTGCACTGCTGCTGCCTGTGCTGTACCTGCTCTGTGTGTGAGGGAAGCTTGCACTGCTGCTGCCGGTGCTGTACCTGTTCTGTGTGTGAGGGAAGTTTGCACTGCTACTGCCTGTGCTGTACCGTCCCTAACACAGGAACGCATCCCTGGCAGAGGACACAGTCACACACGAGGAAGTGAGTAGTGTAATGCTTGTTCTATGTTGTTTGCTAACATGAGAAAGCATTTTTACCATACTGGGACCGGAATGACATGGATATTTGCTTTACTGTTAGCAGTAAGTCAGGCCTGTTATGTCGACATAGTGATAAGACTCTCCTGTTATGAGTACGGCCCGATAAGGTGCATGCAATATGTGCAACATAAACGGCATATTAGCAGGATAATTACAATTACAATGCTGATCCTGACATGATGAGTTGAATCTCATGTTTAATCTAGAGCGTGTGGCTACTCTGCAGCTTGCTGATACTGGCCTAAGTGACCCTAATGCAGAAGCCTACTCTGCTGCTAGTGGGTCCCGGTATGGAAGACACTAGTATTTCCGGAGGCTAGCGGTCGCATGTGGTTAAAGATTGGAACATGGGCTCTGTGCGAGCTCCCTCACCAGCCAGGAGAGTCACAGGATACCTGTTGTGTCTAAAGGTTGGTGCAACCATAAATTAGACAGTGTCACTGGCCGGTATAGCAGTGTGCTATGTAATCTAAACTAGATGCTGCCTAATGTGTGTATAAGTCAAAAGTGGTGAGAGCGGGAAGTGAAATCGGGAGGGTGAAGTGTGGTGATTACGGCAAAGTAATGTGTTCAGTGTGTGCCCAATAAAAAGACATTTTTAACGAAGTGTGTCTATGAAAAGTGTATCTAAAAATAATCTGATAACTACCAGACCACTATACTGCGTGAAAGCATACAGTTTGGCTGTGACTCCAGCTGGAGGGTGATGGGCAATTACAAGTGAGCATGTTACAAAAGCAAACGTTACGTTACATGAGAGAGCCAAAATGGATCAAGGGAGCAGCAGGGCAGGGGGAGAAAGGACGGAGGGGTGATTTTGCGAGACTTCTGGCTGGGGGAGAAAGGAGGGGCAGCGGAATGCGTGCGAGGGGAGGAGAAGTGTGGCAGGCAGATGTGCGGCCTGGTGAGGGGGCGGGAATGCGAGCCTGGTGGGGGCAGGCGGATTACGGAGATGCTCGTGCAAATATACATTAAAAAAAACTGCCATCTCGACGATCTTGTAGAGGTGGTTCGGACAGGCAAGTAGTGTGGAGGGAGGGATGAGTGGGTGGGGAGTGACGGCACAAGGTGATTACACAAAACACGCAAATAAAGCTGCAGAAGCTAAGTAAACAGAACACTTAGCAGAGGGAGGCCAACAAAGAAAAACAAGAGCGGCCGGGAAGCGGCCAGGAAACTAAGTACGGCCGGCCACATAATTAGGGGAGGAGAAGTGTGGCAGGCAGATGTGCGGCCTGGTGAGGGGGCGGGAATGCGAGCCTGGTGGGGGCAGGCAGATTACGGAGATGCTCGTGCTTGTGTGGTCACGTGACCCGCTTTGTGGCCACGTGACCTCACATGCACTGTGAAGAAACGCCAGTGGTTTCACTAGCCGATCGAGCACTTGAATTCGATCCTATCCATTCCTGCAGAATGGGACAGGCTCGACCTAAAAAACGACTCGGGCCGCGGCGGCGATTCTCCTGGTTCCACATGAGGGGTGGGCACCCTCGAAATCCCATTAAAATTCAAAAGCGAGGTAGGCACTCGCTAAGGGCGCCATACACGGGGTGAAAAATGCTGGGTGGGCACCGGCCAAAGCACAAGAACCACTCCCCAGCGCTAAAGACCACTACAGTGCTCCCAGGCGCTTTGGAGAAGGAATACAGTGCTCCCAAGCGCTGAAGGCAGATAAAAGCGCTCCCAAGCACTACAAGCAAAATCAAGCGCTCTTAAGCGCTAGAAGCAAAATAAAGCGCTCCCAGGCGCTAGGGACCAGATAAAGCACTGGAAGGGCACAAAAAGATGGAGCAAGCAGCTCTCCAAGAAAAAGGAAAGTCCTCCAGCCTCCAAGTCCTTCAGGTATCCAGGGGCTGGGCAGGGCCCAGGGGGGCAAGCCTTCCCCTGGGCCCAAGCAGCAGCACGCCCCTGGCAGGATTCAAGTCAGAAACAAGAACATTTTGCAAGGGGACACAGCCCCTTTTTATACAGTGAATTCCGTTGTCTAAAGGTGCAGGGTGGGGGAAAAACCAGGCGCAGCTGGTTTGGGAGCCCCCTTGATGAGCTCAGCCACCCCTCCCATTCACTAGTCAGGACAGGGTCATCAGTCGCACCACAGGGGGCGGAGCCTGCATTGTGTGGGGGAAAACCCAGCACCATCCAGGACCCAGGTGCACTCCTCCCCTCACATCAGCATGCTAATCTCAACACTCACCACTCAGCAGACCCATCCAGATATCCTGGAGCCAAGCTCCAGCCAATCACGTGTCAGCACACTCACTGCACACGCACACCTATGTCTAGAAGTGGCACTTCCACACTAGACACATTCATGCCACATACATTATTATGCAGCATTCAATCTCACGAGTTCGCACATACCAAACTCGACCCTGCACTCCCCACACATCAAGAACTACCATGGTCACACATATTCCCCAGGCATTCCTATGGGAGGGCAGGTCACTCTCACACATACACAGAGAGCTCACGCACTTTACACTGTACCACAGTGAAAAAGTGCACAGAGACCTAAAATCACCAACACCAGGTTACAAAAACAGGCTAGGCAAAAGCAAAAAGTTTCGGGGTGAACCTGCCAAAAAGGGCCAAGTCCAACACCAAGGAAATACTGGAAGCTCACCTCGCAACCGACCCTCCCACCAGCCCCACTGACCCAGAGGATGGAGCCCGCACCCTCAGCCTCTGGATGGAAAAATGCGCCAACACCATAGCACCTCTGCGACAACCCACCAACAGAAACACCAGCCAGAGAGCAAGCTGGTTCACCCCGGAGCTCCTGACCTCCAAGCACGCCTGCCGGAAACTCGAGAACATCTGGCTCAGCGACAGAACTCCCGCCAACCACACAGCCCTCAAAAACGCCACTCGCAACCACCACCGCCTCATCAGGACCACCAAAAGATCCTCCTTCAAAGACCGCCTCGATAACAACGCACACAACAGCAAAGAACTCTTCAGCATCGTAACAGAACTGTCCAATCCCAGCTCCTGCACCAACGACATCCCGTCGTCGCAAGCCCTGTGCGACACCCTCGCAACTTCCTTCCACCACAAAATCACTGACATCCACAACAGCTTCGACACTCAAATCAACCCAACACACCCCACCACGACGAAGACACCCACTCCCACCCACCACAACTCTCTGACCACATGGGCCAATGTGAACACCGAAGACATAATCAAGACCATGAGCACCATCCACTCAGGCGCCCCATCGGACCCTCTTCCCCACCACATCGCCAACAAAGCCAGTAGCCTCATCGCACCCCACCTGTGCAGCATCATCAACCTCACCTTCGAAACTGCCACCTTCCCTGAGAGCTGGAAGCACGCCGAGATTAACGCCCTCCTGAAGAAACCCAAGGCGGACCCGAGCGACCTCAGGAACTTCCGGCCCATCTCCCTGCTTCCGTTCCCAGCGAAAGTCATTGAAAAGACCGTCAACAACCAACTCACCTGCTACCTAGAAGACAACAACATCCTGGACCCATCCCAGTCTGGCTTCCGCAGCAACCACAGCACCGAAACTGCCCTCATCGCCGCCACAGACGACATCAGAATGCTCCTCGACAACGGCGAAACAGCAGCCCTAATCGTCCTGGACCTCTCCGCCGCCTTCGACACCGTCTGCCACCACACCCTCCGTGCTTGCCTGTTCGACGCAGGCATCCGAGATAAGGCCCTGGACTGGACCACCTTCTTCCTCACCGACAGAACCCAGAGAGTCCTCCTCGCTGCGTTCCAATCCAGAACCACCAAGACCATCTGCGGAGTCCCTCAGGGGTCCTCCCTTAGCCCGACGCTATTCAATGTCTACATGGCTCCCCTCGCACACATCGCCAGACTACACAACCTCAACATAATCTCCTACGCCGACGACACCCAGCTGATCCTCTCCCTCACCAAGGACCCCCTCACCGCCAAATCCAAACTGCACCAGGGCATGAAGGCCGTTGCCGCCTGGATGGAAGCAAGCCGGCTGAAACGGAACACAGATAAGACGGAGATCCTCATCCTGGGGCCCAACCCCTCGGCGTGGGACAACTCCTGGTGGCCCCCCTCCCTGGGAGCCCCCCCCGACACCGACCAACCACACACGCAACCTAGGAATCATCCTCGACTCTACGCTCAGCATGACCAACCAAGTCAACGCGGTCTCCTCCTCATGCTTCCACACCCTCCGTATGCTCCGCAAGATCTACAGATGGATCCCGATGAACACTCGGAAAACAGTCACCCACGCACTCATCAGCAGCCAACTCGACTACGGAAACGCCCTCTACGCCGGAGCCCCAAATAAACTCATCAACAGACTCCAGAGAATCCAGAACGCCTCCACTCGCCTGATCCACGACGTCCCCTGAAGAAACCACATCACCCCCCACCTGAGAGATCTACACTGGCTCCCCGTTAACAAAAGAATCACCTTCAAACTCATGATCCACGCACACAAAGCACTACACAAGACCGGCCCCGCCTACCTCAACAGCAGACCATCCTTCTACGTACCCAACAGGAATCTCCGCTCCACCGACCTGTCCCTGGCCACCGTCCCACGCATCCACAGAACCACATCCGGAGGCAGATCCTTCTCCCACCGCACCGCCAAGACCTGGAACACCCTCCCCCTCCACCTACGCCAGACTGCTGACCTCCCGGCGTTCAGAAGACTACTCAAGACCTGGCTCATCGACCACTAGCTGCTTCTCTCCCCCCCCCCCAGCGCCTTGAGACCCTAGCGGGTGTGTAGCGCGCTCTACAAATTCCCTGATTGATTGATTGATTGACTGACTATCTAGTGAAGCATTTGGAAGTGTTCTGTAAGTGGTTTATGCTGTGTTGGGCTGTTACATTGCTATCTAAACAGCTTTTGGTAATACATTATTTGTGTGACAATGTGGATTTCTTTATTTTCTGGTCTTCTGGTGAGCCACACGACTGTAGTTTGACTTCTTATTTCCCTGGTTTTACCCCAACTTGGCAGGATGTGTTGCATTTTTTTTGGGGAAACCACCAAGTTGCCAAACTTTGGAGCAGTGTTGTTTGTATGAGGATGTGAACTGGCTCTGTGGTGAATGAGTGAAAGTATGGTGTAGAGATCTGATTGGGTAATGACGGGAATATGATTTATCAGGCAAGACATGTTTTGCTGTGATTGCCTAACTGGGTAAGGAGCAGTGGATTTATGGTATGTTGTAGGTGCTTGTGACATTGTGTTGGTAGCTATATAGACTGTAGAAGTGTTCCTTACAGTAGAGTGCAGTGTTAGTGTGTCTGGTGTGCTCATTGTCATGCAATCTGTGGTATGAGTTGAATATTCCAGATTATATGGAATCACACATTCTGGCTATGTTCAATGCTGCTAGAGAGCAATCCATTGTCATCCATAGGATATGCACATATCTCTGTATCCAATATACAGGCAGGATCTCTTACAGGAACACGTAGATGCATGCACTCCCTAGGATATACACATACCTCAGTGTCGAATTTACAGGCAGAGCTCTTACAGGAACACACAAATGCATTCCTTCTTTGGGATATGCACACACCTCTGTGTCTAATCTACAGGCAGAACTATTGCAGACACATGCAGATGCATGCAATCAATAAGGACATGCACACATCTCTGGGTCAAATTTACAGCCTGAGCTTCTGCGGGAACACGCAGATGCATGCACTCAATAATGATATGCACACACCTCTGTGTCTAAATTACTGGGAGCGCTCCTGCAGGAACATGCATACTCAATAAATGCACATACCTCTGTGTGATATGCACATACCTCTGTGTAATTTACAGCCACAGCTCTTACGAGAACACACAGATGCATGCACCCGATAAGGATATGCACATACCCCTGTGTCTAATTTACAGGGAGAGCTCCTGCAGGAACACGCACATGCATGCACTCAATAAGGATATTCACATGCATCTGTGTCTAATTTAGAGGGAGAGCTCCTGCAGGAACACGCAGATAAGGATATGCACATACCTCTGTGTCTAATTTACAGGGAGAGCTCCTGCAGGAACACGCCAATGCATGCACTCAATAGGATATTCACATGCATCTGTGTCTAATTTAGAGGGAGAGCTCCTGCAGGAACACGCAGATAAGGATATGCACATACCTCTGTGTCTAATTTACAGGCTGAGCTTCTACAGGAACAGGCAGATGCATGCCCTCAATAAGGATAAGCGCATACCCCTGTGTCTAATTTACAGGCAGAACTCTTGCAGGAACACGCAGATGCATGCACTCAATAAGGATATGCACGCACCCCTGTGTCTTATTTACAGGAAGAGCTCTTGCAGAAACATACAGATGCATGCACTCAATGAGGATATGCACATACCTCTGTGTCTTATTTACAGACAGAGCTCCTGCAGTAACACTCAGATGCATGCACTTAATAATGATATGCACACACTTCTGTGTCTACTTTACAGGCTGAGCTCCTGCAGGAACACGCACATGCATGCACTCAATAAGGATATGCACACACTTCTGTGTCTACTTTACAGGCTGAGCTCCTGCAGGAACACGCACATGCATGCACTCAATAAGGATATGCACACACCTCTGTGTCTACTTTACAGGCTGAGCTCCTGCAGGAACACGCACATGCATGCACTCAATAAGGATATGCACACACCTCTGTGTCTACTTTACAGGCTGAGCTCCTGCAGGAACACGCACATGCATGCACTCAATAAGGATATGCACACACTTCTCTGTCTAATTTACAGTCAGAACTCTTGCAGGAACACTGAGATGCATGCACTCAATAAGGATATGCACGCACCCCTGTGTCTTATTTACAGGCTGAGCTCCTGCAGGAACACTCGGATGCATGCACTCAATAATGATATGCACACACCTCTCTCTGTATCTACTTTACAGGCTGAGCGCATGCAGGAAGACACATATGCATGTACTCAATAAGGATATGCACACACCTCTCCTCTGTATCTACTTTACAGGCTGAGCTCCTGCAGAAACACGCACATGCATGCACTCAATAAGGATATGCACACACCTCTGTGTCTAATTTACAGGTATTACTCTTGCAGGAACATGCAAATGCATGCACTCAATAAGGATATGCACACACCTCTCCTCTGTATCTACTTTACAGGCTGAGCTCCTGCAGGAAGACACAGATGCATGCACTCAATAAGGATATGCACACACATCTGTGTGTACTTTACAGGCTGAGCTCCTGCAGGAACACGCACATGCATGCACTCAATAAGGATATGCACACACTTCTCTCTGTATCTACTTTACAGGCTGAGCTCCTGCAGGAAGACACAGATGCATGTACTCAATAAGGATACGCATACACCTCTCCTCTGTATCTACTTTACAGGCTGAGCTCCTGCAGGAAGACACAGATGCATGCACTTAATAAGGATATGCACACACCTCTGTGTCTACTTTACAGGCTGAGCTCCTGCAGGAACACGCACATGCATGCACTCAATAAGGATATGCACACACCTCTGTGTCTACTTTACAGGCAGAACTCTTGCAGGAACACTGAGATGCATGCACTCAATAAGGATATGCACGCACCCCTGTGTCTTATTTACAGGCTGAGCTCCTGCAGGAACACTCGGATGCATGCACTCAATAATGATATGGACACACCTCTCTCTGTATCTACTTTACAGGCTGAGCGCATGCAGGAAGACACAGATGCATGCACTCAATAAGGATATGCACACACATCTGTGTGTACTTTGCAGGCTGAGCTCCTGCAGGAACACGCACATGCATGCACTCAATAAGGATATGCACACACCTCTCTCTGTATCTACTTTACAGGCCGAGCTCCTGCAGGAAGACACAGATGCATGTACTCAATAAGGATACGCATACACCTCTCCTCTGTATCTACTTTACAGGCTGAGCTCCTGCAGGAACACTCGGATGCATGCACTCAATAATGATATGCACACACCTCTCTCTGTATCTACTTTACAGGCTGAGCGCATGCAGGAAGACACAGATGCATGCACTCTGTAAGGATATGCACACACCTCTGTGTCTACTTTACAGGCTGAGCTCCTGCAGGAACACGCACATGCATGCACTCAATAAGGATATGCACACACCTCTGTGTCTACTTTACAGGCAGAACTCTTGCAGGAACACTGAGATGCATACACTCAATAAAGATATGCACGCACCCCTGTGTCTTATTTACAGGCTGAGCTCCTGCATGAACACTCAGATGCATGCACTCTGTAAGGATATGCTCACACCTCTGTATCTACTTTACAGGCTGAGCTCCTGCAGGAAGTCACAGATGCATGCACTCTGTAAGGATATGCACACACCTCTGTATCTACTTTATAGGCTGAGCTCCTGCAGGAAGGCACAGATGCATGCACTCTGTAAGGATATGCTCACACCTCTGTATCTACTTTACAGGCTGAGCTCCTGCAGGAAGACACAGATGCATGCACTCTGTAAGGATATGCTCACACCTCTGTATCTACTTTACAGGCTGAGCTCCTGCAGGAAGACACAGATGCATGCACTCTGTAAGGATATGCTCACACCTCTGTATCTACTTTACAGGCTGAGCTCCTGCAGGAAGACACAGATGCATGCACTCTGTAAGGATATGCTCACACCTCTGTCTAAATTCCAGTCACAGCTCTTACAGGAACACGCACAGTCTGAATGTAGGAATATAATGTGAAGTGTAAAAAGGACAATAGACGACAATATACTCAGCGAGACATTATCTCAAGTACATAATTTAGACGGTACAATTGTGCAGATCGAGTCCTGTCTCACAATTTCATGGTTTGGGCGTAGAAATCCAGCGAGAATAAAGGAATACATTACTGGGCAGGATTTCATGTAATCACAGCACTTCAAGACAGATTTCAATTCACTGCTTCTTGCGCTGTGCCTGGGAGCTAATTGTGTATGTTGAGAAAGATTGATTCCAGAAGCTATCTTGTCTACAGACGCGGCCTGCGGCACGGGCGCCATGTTGAGATTTATATAATTGTGGTACAGGTCCTATTTCAGAAATCGCTTTTTTTTACCTTTTTTTTGCGCGCAGTTGGAAAATGTAATTGCAATGTCTTCAAGCCTGACTGTCACTGCCCTGAATTATTGCTTATCTCGGAGGGCCCTGCCACTGCTCTGGCAAAGAAAAGCAAGCACTGGGAAATGACAATCCGCTGGCATGTCCCACAGAGACAAACTGTACTCACCGGCCGCGGGTGACGGCTGAGGGCCTGCATTGCATTTATTCACCCTCAAAGATTTAATCGTGGCCATGTTCACAGTGGAGGCCTTCAGCGTCCCTTGCTCTCAGCCTGTCGCCTCTCACCAGCATTTGTGCCCAATCCCAAAGGGGGCGGTTTAGCTCACTGAGTGCGGAATGTGATAAATACACTCCCGCGACGTTTACACACCTGGACGCGTCACAGGAAGGGGGCGTCACTTGCCGTAAGGAGAACGATGGGTAAGGTGCATCAATCAGATGAATAGGTCCTGAAACATTCCATCATGTTTCAGTCCCCTCACCCTGCGCAGCTAGTTACCCTACACGCCAGGGGAGCATGTTACCAAAACACTATAGCGAATCACTGAAACAATATTGTGGTGAACATTATAGTTGAGAAAAATATTGTGTCAAAAATATCGTTTCCCACAATATTGAGCTCCTAGATTTATAATGCTAAATACAAAAATATTGTGTCAAAAATAGATACAAAAATATCGATTTTATAAATACAAATTGTTTAAAGTAGAAAACGGTAAATATTTTTATATGCATTTAGTATCATGTAAATTAAATATATTCAACTATTATTTAATATTATGTATAAATATTTACTTACACAAACACACATATATGTGTCTGCAGTTATATAAATATATATAAAAAGTAATAAAAATATTTCTCGTACATTATATAAATGTTTTCGTATCTTAAATGTAATCATATGAGTATATATATATATATATATATTTTTTTTTTGTGGTAAAATCTAAAGTATTAATAAAATTAATATAATGTAAAATATGTTTATGTTTTGCCATATATAAATGTATATAACATACATATACAATAAAACCATACAAAATGTAAGCAGTTGAATAGGAAAAAACACATTTACAAAAAATACAATAACCATTAAAATAGATGTAAAAATAACAACAAATTAAATCAATTATAATGCAAGAGTAGGGAAAGTGTTGGACTTCGGAGGGGTTAAATTTACTATTGCTACTCTAGTCACCACAATAATAGGGAAAGTGTTGGACTTCGGAGGAATTACATTTACTATTCCTACTCCAGACTAAGTAACAGTAGGGAAAGTGTGGACTTCGGAGGGGTGAAATTTATTACTCCCACTCCAAACAGCACAACAGTAGGGAAAGTGTTGGGCTTTGGAGGAGGGGTAATATTTACTAGTCCCGCTTCAGTCACTGCAATAACAGGGAAAGTGCTGGACTTCGGAGGAGTTAGATTTACTATTCTCACTCCAAACAACTCAACAATCGGAAAAGTGTTGAACTGCAAAGAGTTTAATTTTATATTTCCTACTGCAAGATTAGGGAAAATACTTCACTTCAAAAACATTGCATATATGAGTAACCCTATGAACGTAGAAAAAAATATACATTAATTAAAAAAATTCAAAACAATGTATACCACAGGGTGCCTCTTACCCCGGAGTCCAGGCAGCAACGGTGCACATTCAGGCGAGGCAGCCCATTAATGATGAACAATACGTCCTACTATCACTCTCTACTGAAGGATAATGTACACTCTGACAGTGTATTCAAATATAGTTATTTTAATGCCATAACCTCCATAACCCGCCAAACGGTACAAAAAACACCCAATGCTTTTCAGCGAACCTGTCCTCTTGATCTTGAGTGAGAGAAAACTTTCTCCATGAGTATTTCAAACAAAACATTAAGTAAATAGTGAAAATGTACTTGCAGGTCAAACGTACTCAACATATTACAAATCAAATCAAAATCAAATCAAACCATTTGTATAGCGCACTACTCACCCGGGAGGGTCTCAAGGCGCTTCGGAGAGGGGGTGTGCTACTGCTCGAATAGCAAGGTCTTGAGTTGTTTCCTGAAGGCGAGATGGTCCTTGGTCAGCCGAAGGTGGGTGGGGAGGGAGTTCCACGTCTTGGCAGCCAGGTAAGAGAAGGATCTTCCTCCGGCGGTTGTTCTTCGGATGCGTGGTACGGCTGCGAGGGCGAAATGACAATCCGCTGGCATGTCCCACAGAGACAAACTGTACTCACCGGCCGCGGGTGACGGCTGAGTGCCTGCATTGCATTTATTTACCCTCAAAGATTTAATCGTGGCCATGTTCACAGTGGAGGCCTTCAGCGTCCCTTGCTCTCAGCCTGTCGCTTCTCACCAGCATTTGTGCCCAATCCCAAAGGGGGCGGTTTAGCTCACTGAGTGCAGAATGTGATAAATACACTCCCGCGACGTTTACACACCTGGACGCTTCACAGGAAGGGGGCGTCACTTGCCGTAAGGAGAACGATGGGTAAGGTGCATCAATCAGATAAATAGGTCCTGAAACATTCCATCATGTTTCAGTCCCCTCACCCTGCGCAGCTAGTTACCCTACACGCCAGGGGAGCATGTTACCAAAACACTATAGCGAATCACTGAAACAATATTGTGGTGAACATTATAGTTGAGAAAAATATTGTGTCAAAAATATCGTTTCCCACAATATTGAGCTCCTAGATTTATAATGCTAAATACAAAAATATTGTGTCAAAAATAGATAAAAAAATATCGATTTTATAAATACAAATTGTTTAAAGTAGAAAACGGTAAATATTTTTATATGCATTTAGTATCATGTAAATTAAATATATTCAACTATTATTTAATATTATGTATAAATATTTACTTACAGAAACACACATATATGTGTCTGCAGTTATATAAATATATATAAAAAGTAATAAAAATATTTCTCGTACATTATATAAATGTTTTCGTATCTTAAATGTAATCATATGAGTATATATATATATTAATGTCCTCTCTATGCCATCGACATGTTTGTGTGCATCTATTTTATGTCCACTTAGAGCGTTTGTGTATATGAAGTTTTAACCTTTACAACTGCGATGTGACTCAATACATGAAACTGTTTTGATGAGTATTAACTATTTCCCTGTTCATCTCCATGACCATTATTTTTAACTCACCATTCAACTATAGCACTAACAGTGGGAGCACTTCATACCATCACTGTGTTTTAAGTAAATTGCGTATTTTGCACATGTACAGTACTCAACATAGGCCTGCAGGATCATTAGCCCACTGGGGCACTATTGCATTAAATTAGGAGTTCATGACAAACGGAACCTTAATTTCTATTTTGTTTTATACAGAGTTTTGGTGATTTTGGTGATTTTAATGGTTATATTTTAAATACATGTATGACTATTTATTGGCTTTTAGCTTTTATATTATTTTAAAAGTTAGATATAGCCGTTGCCATGTTGACTCTTGTAAATAGATGCCAGAAGTATACAGTTGGTTTTGTAGATGAATGATAACCATACGTACCAGATATTGCTTATTACCTGCAAAAACTATTTGGATATATATACATGTGTTAATTTGGACATTTATGTCGTTATGCAATACTCTAATCGCATTGGAAACCATGACAGTATTTTCTTTGTTTCCATAACACGTGATGGCACTTTGCACTTTAAATAGGTGATCAGCCCTCTTGACGCTTGTCATGTGATCAAGGCTATCTCTAGCCGAAACGCGTCATGGCGGACTGGTGCTGGGCTAGCACTCAATAAAAATATTTGCACTTTTCCTGGGTCTCGCTGCTCCTGCTTTCTGTTCGACAGTGACTGCCGTTGCTGAATACTTCGACTTGGGAGTACCACGTACCTCATATATATATATATATCTATATATATATATATATCTATATATATATAGATATATATATATATATAGATATATATATATATATATATTTGTGGTAAAATCTAAAATATTAATAAAATTAATATAATGTAGACCGTAGCTGGCGGGTGGGCGCGTAGAAGGTCAGGCGGTCGTTGAGGTACTTGGGGCCCAGGTCCCGGAGAGACTTGTGTGCGTGGGTGAGGAGCCAGAACGTGATCCTCTTGTCGACGGGGAGCCAGTGCAGGTTCCTCAGGTGGCTGGAGATGTGGCTGCGTCGGGGGACATCCAGGATGAGTCGGGCGGAGGCGTTCTGGATGCGCTGGAGTCTTTTCTGTAGCTTGGCTGTGGTTCCGGCGTAGAGGGCGTTTCCGTAGTCCAGTCGGCTGGTGACGAGTGCATGGGTGACAGTCTTCCTGGTCTCGGTCGGGATCCAGCGGAAGATTTTGCCAAGCATACGAAGGGTGTTGAAACACGATGAGGAGACGGCATTGACTTGTCTGGTCATCGAGAGGGAGGGGTCCAGGATGAAGCCCAGGTTGCGTGCGTGGTCGGTTGGCTTGGGTGCGGTGCCCAGGGCTGGGGGCCACCAGGAGTCGTCCCAGGCGGAGGGCGAAAATCCCAGGATGAGGACTTCCGTCTTGTCCGAGTTCAGTTTCAGGCGGCTGTCCTTCATCCACTCGGCGACGTCTTTCATCCCTTCGTGTAGGCAGGTTCTGGCGGTGTCGGGGTCTCTGGTGAGGGAGAGGATCAGCTGTGTGTCGTCGGCGTAAGAGATGATGTTGAGGTTGTGCTGGCGTGCGATGGCTGCAAGCTGTCTCATGTAGACGTTGAAGAGAGTGGGGCTGAGGAGCCAGGCTTTCTCGAGGGTGCGGCAGGTCTTCTTGGAGTCCTTGAGTTCGTCGGTGAACTAGGATGCCTTCTTGCTTCTGGGTCTGCTGGGAGGGTTCTTTAGTGGCGCGAGGTCGTCGGCGCAGGCGGTCAGCCACTGTGTAAAGTTGCGGGCTGCTTCGTTGGGGTCCGTTGTGTTGGCGGGTGGGCGCTGGCTGAGGGAGGTGGTGAGCTGGTCCGCGGTGATCTTGCTCCAATTCCTGTGAGGAACCTGTTGCGGGTGGTGGTGGGTAGTGGTTTTTCTGAAGCTGAAGTGGACGCAGCTGTGGTCGGTCCAGTGAAGTCCGGTGGAGTAGCTGAAGGTGATGTGCTTGCTGGATGAGAAGACGGGATCAAGCGTGTGGCCGGCGTAGTGGGTGGGGGTGTTGACCAGTTGCTTGAGTCCGAGGTTGGCGAGGTTGTCCAGCAGGGTGACGGTGTTGCGGTCCTTGTTGTTCTCCAGGTGGAAGTTGAAGTCCCCAAGGAGGATGTAGTTGGCGGAGGGGAGGGCGTGTGGGCTGATGAAGTCCGCGATGTCTTCGCTGAATTGTGTGCGTGGTCCCGGGGGTCTGTAGACGAGGCTGCCTCTGAGGGTCGTCTTAGGGTCGGTGTGAATCTGGAAGTGGAGATGTTCGGCTGCGGCGAAGGAGTCGCTGGCGTCGGTCGTGATGCGGATGGTGTTACGGTGGATGAAGCTGGCCAGGAGGAAGGGCGGCTCAGCGAGGCTGAGAGCAGTGGCAGGCGGGGGGCACACGCGACAGCTGGTGGCCGTGCGGCGCGGGGGTGTCCTAAGATTAGGTCACACTCACCTGTGCCGCACGGTCGCCATTTATGGCCAAGTGCAGGGAGGGAGGAACAGCTGGGAGGCGGGAGCGGGAAGGGTACAGAAGGAAAGAGGGGGCGTGTCCACACTCCCGGCGGCGGGGGGAAGTGGGGCGGGTGGGCGCGCTGTGGGGGAAACTGCACAGGGGGGGAAAACAGGACAGAAAAGGAACCAAAACTTGAAATAGAAGCTAATTACAATACAATATACAGTACAATACAGTTACAGTATAACAGAACAGCAGGGAAGTGCGGGCGAGCAACGAGCGAGGGAGGGGGGCGTGGCCAGGAGGAAGGGCGGCTCAGCGAGGCTGAGAGCAGTGGCAGGCGGGGGCCACACACGACAGCTGGTGGCCGTGCGGCGCGGGGGTGTCCTAAGATTACATGGCAGCCATTTTAAGGTAGTGTGAGTCATATATAAAGTGTAACTCAGTTCACATAAATATCATAGTAACGCATTGCAGATAGACTGAAAGATAATGTTGAACAAATTAAGATTTCTATAAAATAAAGTATAATTAACATAATTCTCAAATTAATCCCCAGTGGGCACAGTTACCACCATATGCTGATGCCCATGCGGTTACCCAAAGATCAGATAGGTTGTGCAATGTATGAAATGCAATCTGCCACAGGGTAATTAATCAGAAACTGGTATCTTGGCATGTTCCATCATATTAGTTCATCATAATGTGATACCTGTTACCGGCTACAAAGGTATTAATGGACCAATCTGCCCAGGTGATAGTAAAATAGAACCCAAAGAGCTCATGATGGCTCAAGATAACAGGATATCTGAGTGGGCGTATATATGTATCTATTAGCACATCATGAAAATATTATAATAAATCATGGTCCTGCTACCAGTTACAAGAAAATATATATTGTCAGTTCATAGATGGCAATGTTATCCTTATTAAGCAACTCCAACCCAGATGTAAATTTGTTCCATTTGTATAGGACACCTAGGAACTCTGAAACCTTAAATGGAAAAAAGAATTCCGTTGCTCAACAATAATCCAAATATCAGTAATTTACACAGTCTCAATCACCCCCAAGTGGACAAAATATATGAGGTACCCTTAATCAATAATATATTTTTTTTAAACGTGTAATGCCTTAGCTTCATGGTTGTTCAAGAATGACAGCTACTCATCTCCTGTATTCTGCAATCCTGCAGAATACAGGAGGTGAGTGCCTGTTATTCTCAAGGGACAATGAAGCTAAGACATTATACGGTTCCCTTTATTTCTTTATGATTAAGTGTACCTCATATATTTTGCCTACTTGGGCCTGATTGAGACTATGTAATTTACTGATATATTGATTATTGTTGAATGACAGATGTAATTTTTTTCCCTCCATTTTTGGTTTCTGATTTTCTAATTGACTTTTACCAATGGAACAAATGTACATAATGGTTGGGGTTGCTTAATAAGGATAACAGTGCCATATATTAATGGACAATATATATCTTTTTGTAACTGGCAACAGGGCCATGATTTATTATTATATTTTCATTGTCTGCTAATACATAAATATGCGCCCACTCAGATATCCTGTTATCTTGAGCCATCAAGAGCTCTTTGAGTTCTTTTTTACTATTTCCTGGGCAGATTGGTCCATTAATACATTTACGGCCGGTGTGTTGGGTGTTTTTTGTACCATACAGCTGGTTTAGGAGTTTATGGCATTAAAAGGACTATATTTGAAATACACTGTCGGAGTGCTTGTTATCCTTCTTCTGTGGAGGGTGAGAGTGTGACAGAGTATATATATATTTTTGTAAAGTTTTATATAGCGTTAACTAAACCCGAAGATATTGGGTATCAGAGGGTTTTACATGAGCAGCAGTTTTGTTTACACAAGGACACATTCATTGTTGATCTGTTCCTACTCCTGCCTTCATGACTCCTGAACCCAGAGGGAGCAGTGGCAGCGGCAGTCCCAGCGGTACCTAACAATAAACTAGGGATCCACCATCTACCTAATTGACATTGAAGCATCCTCAATAATTGAAAAGTGAGTTATTGGCAAACTCCAGTTATGTCACTATGTAATCTGTAAAGTGAGTTGTTAAGCTTTGTGAGGTGTTAGGCACCTCATCGGATGAAACACAGCAGGCTTAGGCTTTGGAGGTAAGTAGTGGCTTCAACCTCTTGAATAACTCCATTCTTAACAACTTGTACAAGTCTGTTCTTATTTTTCCTTTGACTAACAATGGCACATTTCTGACTTTCGCTATTCTAGGCATGGCATCAGATTTTAGCTTTAGAAGGTGTACATCATTTTTGAGACAACCCCACCTATTGTTAAAAACATCTGGAAATCTTGTAATCCAAGTCTCACCACCAGTCACTGTCGCAACTGCAGGCAATTCACTTAAACAGACTGAGGGAGACGGATTAGGATCTAAATATACATGTAAGTAACGTTGGTGACTCCAGCTGATGAGAGAATCACCTTTCATAGAAACATACATTTTTCCTGCAACCACCCTTCCTTTAAAATCAATGGTGCCCCAAAAATAACCCAACAAGTCGATGCTCTGACCGCCATAACCTCTAGGTATGATGTCGGGTTTGAGAAGGTCTATTTTCCCAGAAAGTAGTTTCTCGTAGAAGGTTTTTGGTATGAGAGTAATCCTAGCCCCGGAGTCGAACAACATTTTAACAGCATTATCATTGACCAAAACCTGTTCAAATGGCCCATCAGCTGTTCGTTCCCAGACTTGACACACTATTACATCTTAATCATCATGAACATAAGGTGGAGAAGTGGAGAAGTGGAGAAGTGTGGCTCAATGGTTAGAAGAGGCAGACCATGAAGCAGAGGTCAGACCCGGGACCAGGGTTCAATTCCCGACGCGGCAGGGTCTTGAGCCCAAAATGTCCACGGACTTGATAATTCTCGCTTCGGTGCCTGCTCGAATCATGGGTTAACACTCTGCAACTCCGGGCAATAGCTTGCTTAATCTCCACTATGGCCCCCCGTGGCGGGATGCTTGGCTTTCACCTTGGGGGTACCCAGTACGGGTTATCTCACAGGGAAAAACCAGGACGGGTTCCCAAAGTAAGCGCTTAGAGACCGTTGGTGATAACGCGCTATATAAATTACAATTACAATAAGGTGTGAACTTCTCTGACCTTCTCTGATCTTTAATGGATCTGCAACATTTAGAAAGCTGCCCCTTTCTTTTGCATATGGAACTAACAACCTTCCACCCTGGACAATCCTTGAAGTTGGCCATGTGGCCTGGATTGCCGCACCTGAAACACCTACTCAGAAATGTTTTTGGGTTAACATAAGGGCGAGTAGATTTGGTCGCATTAGAAATGCCATCCGGAATAGCCTTGTGAGATCTGTTGGAGGATTGAATCTTCATCTCCTTAACTTCTCCACTGTCGCTCTTAGGGCCAACAGTATCCTTGCAGATAGCCTCAGCACAGGCTTTGGAATGCTCATGCATTTTCAATATAGTTCACACCTCATGAAGAGGAGGGTTGTCCTTCTGCCAAAGACTTTCCTTAGCTTTATCTAATGAACAACCCAACATTAGCTGATCTTGCAGTCTTTCATCGAGACTGCCAGCAAACGAGCAAGTAGATGCTAGTTTGTGCAAAGCGGTTATATATTGCTTCACAGATCCTTCTTGCCTTTCCATTCTCTTCCCAAAGTGACACCTCTCCAAAATCATGCTCATTTTGGGAAGATAATGCAAGTCCATCTTCTTTATGCAGATCTCATATTCATTCAGTGTGGAAGCTTCACTGTCGGGAAGATCTGGGAGGTGTTCAAATACCTCTTGCCCCTCAGATCCTAGACAATGTAGAAACAGAGAAGATTTCCTTTCAGCACTCAATGAAGTACCACACACTCTGGCATAATTAGCAAACACCTTCTTCCATTTTAGCCAAGATAATGGAGGATCACCCGGAGCTGACAGAAAGAATGGCGGAGGGGTGATGTTTTGCACGATGGCAATAGTAAAACACAAACTGAATGTAAAGAACTGTCACAGTGCCAGACAGAAAGAGTACGCAACAACTTGCACATGGCAATAACAAGAAAAAGTTAATGAGTCAAACAACCGCAGCTGAGAAAACTGGAGAATTCAAGCTGTGCAGATCAGCGTATGAGTTTAAAGCAAAGCAAAATAAGAGCACAGCTGTGCAGATCAGCGTTGAACAAAACGATCTGCAGTATAGATGTGAAGTCATACAGGGTGGATTGGCGTTGAAGAGAAAAAGTGCTTGAACACAAGCTGTCCAGACCAGCGTGCAGAAAAACAGCTGTGCAGATCAGCGTGCAGGTCAGCGTTGGCGATAGGTCAGTAAACAAAGCCCACTTACCCGTGTGGATTTAAAGAGCACAAAGAGGCTCACAACATACTGGTACCAAAGTGCCTCTCAAAAGGTAACAAAAGAATTTTGGAGTCAGAGCGACGTAGAAGTTAAGTCGGGCAGGAGTTGTAGTAGCACAGTCAGGCACAGGTAAGATGGCTGCCGACGTAGAATGGCGTTCCGACGTTGCGCAAGGGCTGGAGACGTCAAGAAGAATCAGACCAAAGACTGACAAAATAGCCGCTGACGCCGGATTACGTCTAGACGTTGCTAGGAAAAGTACAGCAAATCAATAAGTACAAAATGGTTGCAAGAGCAACGTGACGTAGAAGAGTCCTGCTGAGGTCATGCAGAGTCAGGCAGATGACTAACTCCAGTGCTGAAGTCCCAAAATGCAGAGGTAGTCACTTGTTGTGCTGCAAGCAAAGCAAAGGAAGAGCGAGCAAGTAAGGGAGTATCCAACAAGACCACAGCAGGCACAGCAGCCACTCGGAGAGAATGGCAGTTGATCGGGCTCCGCAGCAAAAGGGCTTGTTGAAAGGGCTCCACAGCAAACAAGCTTAACGCTGGCAAGCAAACTCTGGACACCTCACAGGTTGGCAGAAGAAAAGGAGGCTCCTTAAGAGTGATCGTTGTAGAGAAGAGGTTGCAGGTAGACGGTAAGGAGTAAATGAGTGAGTTAAAGATGTGGAGTTACGGTCTCTAGGGTGAGTTTCCACTCGTCGCCAAATGAGGTGTTGGGCACCTCATCGGAAGGAACACAGCAGGCATAGGCTTTGGAGGTAAGTAGTTTTAATGCAGCTTCTTCCATGGAGACCTCTTCCTCCAGACAACAGCAGCAACTGACTCACTATTCAAGTGATAACATTCCTAACAAGAACATTCTGCAATGGAACAGGAAGCCTTGAAGACAAGGCTAAAACAGGATGACATGTAAGGAAAAACAGAAGGACACCACACTTTGTTCTGGTCAATGTGCCTGCATACTCTGCTCACTATTATGAGGTCTCCAGATTTTGCCCCCTTAACCTCTTTCCCCCCACGGAATTACTGAAACAGTGTGATACCAGTAAACTTGAGGGAGGACTTTACATGGATTACAGGTGGGATCCTGAGGTTTCCCTGACTAATGAGGAATTAATGAATCTATAATGAGGAATTACTAAGAAAATCTGCAATTGTGTATCCAATTCCCCTGGCAATTCCTCATTCTCTCCTGCAGTTACACCTGCAGAAAATTAGAGAGTCTGAGGATTTACTGCAGACTTTGTCATTCTTTTGGGGGCTGGGATCTCCAGGTACCGACCCCATCGCTAGTAATATAGACCACGTAAACAAGGCCTCTTTGTTTTTTACAATAGCTTGTGTTGCGAATGTTATCCTCTTGGTGCCCAAAAGTGCACATTTCGTAATGTGTAGATGCTAGGGTGATTGGTAGTATATTGATCATCATCATGGGTTTACAAAGCACTAGTTACCCTCAGGTTTCAGGGGCTGGGACAAACTGTTGTCCTATGTTCTCTAGAAAAGAGATGCTTAACCCCCTGGCTGCGGCCGGAATTCTACGCCTGTGCGGCACATTCCGATCGCGGGCGTGGTCATGACGGCTCCCGGCCGTCATCAGCACACGCCCACCGTAACTCAGGACGACAGGGAGCCGTCATCAGCACCGAACAGGTTAACACATCGCTCATCAGGATGTTTTTGTTACAAGATCATTGATGTGGAATTGCTGCCTTTAGGTCAACTTAGTAAGGCCTTTGTCTTTTAATTGTCTGTTACCGCAGATCCTTTTTATACTTATCATTTAATTTTTGCACCATATTTTTGTTGATTATGTGATTATATCAGACAGGATTACTCACCTTTGTTATTAATGATTTTATTTATGTATGTGTTTTTATATAGTGTGTACTTAAACCGAAGGTCTCAGAGTGCTTTACAATAGAACAAGAACATTACATAAGGACTTCAGAGTACATGGATTACATTTAAGATACAAAACAGATACACAAGTCTACACACAAAAAAAATGTTACAATGGTGTGTACGAAAGATATGCAATTTAAACTAACAGTGTATATATAATCGGCCAGCATTGGAGGTAAGTGAGCACAAAGAGTATTGGCGGGAAGTTAGCACAAAGAATATAGACATAACATAATTATATTATATAGCATAGCATTATGATCTCAACTGGTTGGTTAGATCTAAAATACGTCAATACAGCATCTAAAGGCCCAGCCACTAGCCCTGTCCCCACAATCTTGCTTCATAATGGGGCAGCATGCCAGGCTGTAGTCAACATGTCCTGGTTTTATAAAATACATTTTATTTATTTTCTCATTTCCTCTTCTGTGTTTCTATGTTGATGAGGTGTGTCTTTCTTTGCCACTCCGTTGATATACAATTCTTGTCCTTCTTCTGTGTTTGCTAAATGGCCCGGTTTTTGGTTCTGGTCACCCTATGTTATCTGCCATGGATCACCCCCCCAAGGCGGCGGGTCTGGGTAGACACTGCTCCACAGCCCCGCCCCAGTTATCTCTGGCCTTTTATTAACATGTCTCTTAAGCGATGACTGTCTTGTGATTGACAGGCCTCCTGAGAATGTGCCCCTGGGCACGTGTCTTGTGAATATTCATGATGTAGCCTACATAAATACCCTGGCAGAGCCGGGAAGGGTGTCAGGACTGGGAGAGAGAGTCTGGATAAACTGGGTGATTGTGTGTAGGGGGGACTCGAATGAAGGAAAGGGTGTCTCAGGAGTGGATGTGCCGCCCGGTTGTGATGCTGAGCCCCCCATCGTGTGACATCTGCCCCTAGGTGCCTTAATTCATCTGTTTTAAAATTATTATTATAATGGGCCACAAGCCCCCTTTTGCTGGTATCTCAAATTGTGAGAAAAAGTTACCTGTAGCGAGAGTTATGTAGAGAATTGAGACAAAATACAGATCTAGCATCAGTGTTTTTTAGGAGTTGAGACCTTTATAAACTCTGCACCAAAGTCATGCTGTGGAAGAACCCAGCAAAGTGGGAAATCTTCTGTAAATAATCATTGTAAAGTTGTGCTGCTGTCAAGAACATCACTTATTCATGAGGCCCAAGACGAAGACAAGTAAAGGGGGAGGGAGAGAGGGAGAGAGCGGAAGAGTGACAGAGAAAGAGAGAGAGAGAGAGGGTGAGAGAGTGAGAAAAAGAGAGAGAAAGAGAAAGTGAGAGAGAAAGAGAGAGTCGGAGACAGTGAGTGAGAGAAAGAGAGAGTGAGAGACAGTGAGTGAGAGAGAAAGGGAGTGCAAAAGAAAGAGAGAGAGTGAGGGTGAGGGTGAGTGAGAGGGAGAGTGAGAGAGAGCGAGAAAGAGAGAGAGAGGGGGGGTCTGGGCAGAGATGTACAGCGAGGGAGGGAGAAAGAGAGAGAGAGTGAAAGAGAGAGAGAAAGAGAGAGAATGAGAGAGAAAGAGAGAGAGTGAGAGAGAGAAAGAAAGAGAGAGGGAGTGAGAGAGAGACAGAGAGAGAGAGTGAGAGAGAAAGAAAGAGAGGGGTCTGGGCAGAGATGTGCAGCGAGGAAGAGAGAGAGAGAGAGAGAGGGAGAGACAGAGAGAGAGACCCCATCATATGGATGATGGAAACTCAATTGGATTTCTCTACATGCACAGGTCCTATATATGTACCTGATAGTAATTTACAGATATCTTCGCCTGCCGACTGCTTATTAAATTATTTACATCTTTTAAATAAATATCAGTGCAGCCTGCTTGATAGTCACTGGTGGTGCTTTGTAAATTGCGTATCATTAGCAGGAGCGCAAGCACCCTGCCAGGTAGCCTGCTTTGCAAGCCCCAATTATAGGCTGGCCCTCCTGTATCACTTTACTCTATTGTCTGTGGAAGCTGTGTCATAATAAATCATTCTGCAGGGTTTACTCTTATTTTATAAGTGCCTTCTTGTGGCCGATCAGCAACTGGTTTGCTGTTGGCCTCCTTGGCTCTAATGCCAGGTTGGATCTCACCATAAAGCCGTCTTCCAGCAACTCCTAAAAAGTCCTCCCGGCTGTGAAAGTGGTTAGAATGCTAAACATCTAATATGTTTTTTGTTCCTAAATGCTCTAAAACCTATCAATACCCAAACGAAATACATTGGATAACCCTTAGAAATACATAGGAATTAAACTATTTCTTTTGTGAAAATAAAAAGATTCTTAAATTGTTTCCTAAATTAAAGCGGCTGCTTCCATCCTATATTTGCTAAGGGGGTATCCCAGATCTACAGACCCTTTTACTCAGAGGGCATTGCCAACTGCTCTGGCACTATTCTATCAAAGTACTAATATGAAGAGGAGTGTTACAAAGTGGGCAAAGTGGAAATAAGTGCTCTGTAGCACAGCTCTTGACCAATTAAATGAAAAGCATAAATTTTTGAATTGTCAAGAAGCAGTTCAGTTGTGTAGTTCGATATTATCCATCATATTACTTATGTTTCATGCTGAACTCCCTTTCTTGAGGTCCTACTTTTTGGAGGGGGGCCCAACAGCTTTATAAATATTTATAACATGGGTCAGAGTGATCGACTCGCGCCAGTGGAGATGCAAAGTCAGGTTCATACATGCCATGCAGCAATACTGCCCTTCATTTTGACATGTGCTTAAGTGTCTTAACTAGGGTGACCGACCATCCGTAAATTTCACGACCCACCCATTATTTGGGCCTCTTGTCCGTTGTCCTTGTCAATCCTTCTCACGGACGCCTTGTGTCTGTTATTCTGGATATTGCAGCTGTGCTGTCCACCTGCAAGCAGCCTCAGAGTTCTGTAACTCTCACTATGGGGGCAGCTCACACTCTTGCTGTGAACTCAAGGGCCTGCTATCAGCATATTTCAACCTGGATTGTGGCGGCTGCCACAGTCTATTGCGGCAGGAGTACAGCATTGCTCCGTTGTTGAGAAGATTGACAGAGGGTAATTTATTCCATTGCGGGCCTGGGCACATCAAGACAAACTTAGACTCTGCACGTAGGAACCCCGCAGGAAACAACGCCTTCTTTTACCTTTATCCTTTCCCGCAGCTTTATTGGAACACGCGGTTTTGCTGTACCATCTAGGATACATGCTGGAGTAGTGGGTGGATTAGTGCCATGGATTTCTTCCCTTGTTCACTAACTTAAAGGAATCTTTGCCCTGTACCATCTAGCGACACGCCAGGAGTCAGATCCGCCAGTGGTAGCTTTGCCTGAGCCGTTTCTGTTTTGTTCGTGTCTCACTCGACGCAAACCTTTGTTCCCACTTCATTGTTTGTCCTTAAAAAATGTTGTTACATTAAAAAGATTCCTGTCCGACTGGACAGCTCAATATAGATCTAATTGTATTTCTATATTTATTCCTTCTCTCTCATTGTTTTTGTGAGGGACCTCTGTGTTCATAGCAAACTGATACCCATGCTCCCTGACCAATCCCATTGGGTTCCCTTCTCATTATATAATATATTTTATAATCGTGCCACGTCCTCAGATAAGTGCCTAAAAATAACCTTTTGTCCTGCTCAGAATGTTGAACTTTTGTCCTAAATTTTTACTGTCAGTGTCCAGAATTTGCCTTCTTGCCAAGTGGGCACCCTAGTCTTAAATAACTGCATTTTCAAATGCCTCTGGTTATGGCGACAGAACTCACGAGTTTGTATTTGGCGAAAAACAACTGAGTAAACAAACAGAGTTATAGTCAATATGCACATCAGATAAACTTCAATTCCCTTTGAATATTTGCTGTTGCGAGGAAATTCGCATGCAAAACCTTGATGAGGAAGTTTACCAGGTGGAGTCTAGCAACAGGTCCAAAGTTCAGCAGCCTACGTATCCTGTGCTGTGAAGACGGAAGGTGTGCACACTTCCGGTGCTGACTCAGCAGACGTCTGCGGCAGCGGGAGCATGTCCCGTGTGGCAGGTACTACAGCCCTATGGGCATCCACAGCCCTAAGATTACCCCTGGCATCAGCCTTACAGCTCTTAAGGCTCCGCATTCCTTGGGAAAATATTTTGAGCATCTTATAGCAATTTAGTCCCATTTTTAGTATGCTTTATTTCAGAGAAGTTTGTTTTTTGAAAGAATCTTTGTGGCTGTGGCTGTTCCAATGCACCTACGGTGCTTTCCTGCCTCTACACCCATGTCTCACAGTGAATGATATGAGTGTCCAGTTGTCTCTAGCCCCTTTGGGCATCGAGACTGAAATTTCACTGGTAAGGGCAGGGGAGGCTCCTCCACTAAGGCAGTGTCGCCCCACTAAAACAAGCATTTGCAATGCAACGGTCTCTGCTTTAGTTAAGCTTAAGCAATTCTGTTTGTAATTAGGTCGCTTTTATCTTTGCTTTTATTAGTGTTTTTTTAAATGTTTATGTTCGTACTACGCATATGTATGTATATGTATGTGGGAAGTGAGAAATATTGCATTGGAGGCTCCCAGATATGCACAGCTCGGGCATACAGTCCTGTCAGCAGAGCCAGCCGGGTACGGCCATCGAACACCTGGGGCTACCCGGGACTAACTGCAGCAGACAGGGAAGGGCGACGGGGTGGGCCAGGAGATGGGAGGCTCCAGGATTGAACCACCAACGGGGGGGTGTCTGGGAACTGAATGCTGGATGCTGATACGAACAGGTGCAAGAGCATCCTGCGCGCAATCTCCCAAACAAGCAGGTGTACACACATGATACATCTCGAGACCCACGCATCTAGGATAGGCAACGCCACAGAATACACTGCTAGGAAGAGATCAGGCATGTTTTATACACACGCGTGAAAGTCTACAGGCATCTATAGGTGGTACACGGGCAGCCATAAAGGTAGTCCCTGGTATAATATAAACTTTGTGCAACTGATATAGCTCCGTCACTGATGGTAAAGGGCGCGAGGCAGTGATGTGTACTAGAGGCATGCCGGCTATACAGTACATGGAAATGAGCCCACAGTATACATGCAGTGCACACACCTCACCCCACACGCTTAGATGGGTAGGGGACGGAAGCCCGGGCTACCCTCAGACAGGTGGACCGCGTACGTGGACAGGTAGAGGGAGCCAGACGCACCGTACACAGACGCATCTCACATGCAGCCAAAGGGGGCGGGGATAGACTAGCAGGACACACCGAGCAAAGTGGGCGCAGAGACCCCGCATCCAGCAGCAGGGACACGGACACGAGAAGTGCAGCGTGTGTGGAGAATGTACACGGGCGAATGACATGCACAGCGCAGGGATCTGTACAGAAGGGGGCAGTGCGGTACTGGCACCCATACATACTGGATGGCCAGACACTTGACAGGGAGAGACATCTGATGCAGAGGCAGATGGACGGCACCGTGCTGGCCACACACATGACACGCACAGAGACAGTGGTGGGAGGCAGTGATGGACAAATGGACATACTACATCCCAACACATCTATCACACAGGCTGCTCCGCGGATAAAGCGGCTATGTAGACGTGTCGGAGGCCTGCAAGTCGATACCTCCGGTATCTGCAACTCGGACGCAAAGCCACTCCTAACTGGTCTAGGCACCACCACTGCCTCGAGTACCAGGATGAGCCCTTAGGTGACAGCGGAGCCGTGTCGTAGCAGAAGGGATACTTCTAACACATCTAAACCATGAGTTCCCTGTTAGCACCGCACAGGGGCCTCAAAACACTGCTGAAGAAAGAGTGCACTCGATCTAGGAAACGTGCACATCTTGTTTGCAGATGGTGGGCGTCCGCACTCACTGTGGAGCCTGTGACATGTGCATCACCACACTATGACCCACAGCAAGAGATAGAGAGAGGCAGAAAAGGGAAAGGCAGGGAAGCAGTGACACAAGAAGATAGAAGGGGTGATAAAGAACCCACAAAAGTGAAATAGGAAGGCATTGTGTGAGGTCGTGCAAGGTGGAATCAACACTAGGCAGCGCCCTGGTAATCACAACGCCGGCATTGGGCAAGGCGGGCTGGGGCTCCACGAAACCCTTCTGGACAGACATTCCTATATTTTATACACATGAAGAACCGTCGTTAGCCACTTTTGAACTTCGTTGAATAGTCGGTTTTCATACACAGCGCCTGAAGCCGTGTCTCAGCTTCTTCAAGAGCGCTCCCAACTTTACTGACAAGAACAAGATGTGCCGGTCCGGCGAGAAGGGGCGGGACTGCGAGAGCCGATTCCGACGCGCGGCTTCGGATTGGGCCGCGCGACGTCACGTGAGCTGTCTACGGTAGAAGCTCACACGCGCGACCCGATCCGAAGGGAATGCTGCGCGCGCGGCCAGGTCTTGTAGCCACATTCCAGCTCGTTGTCGGCTGAGACGCCAGCTATAGTTCTCTGGCGAGAACGCGCTTCGCCCGTTACTAGCCGAGACCTAAAAATGAAAAACATTAAATGAGAATAACAAAGTTATTCTCATTTTATTTTTTGTAGCTGTGGGGCTGGGTTAAGGCGGGTCATGGCTGGTGTCACAGTCATGCGCACTTTGCAGGTTCCCCACCAGGCTGTAATACACAGCCTATTGGAAAAAATGCACAGGCTCCCACTGCCTGTCTAAGGGCCGAACCACGACGCTCAGACCAATCACTATGCCACATTGCAGCGTTGTGATTGGCTTGTGCAGCCTAT
This sequence comes from Lissotriton helveticus, assembly GCF_964261635.1. Taxonomy (NCBI): domain Eukaryota; kingdom Metazoa; phylum Chordata; class Amphibia; order Caudata; family Salamandridae; genus Lissotriton; species Lissotriton helveticus. Next base: position 2,091,785,019 of record NC_136061.1, read on the forward strand.
GTGCTTCCTCCTTTCGGGACTCACCAAGTAGAGGAGCTTCAACGTAGAAGAGACGGCAGCCTCTGTGTTTTTTAATTGCTTATTTTTTGACCCACCAACTCCATACTCCCTCCCGCCCACCACACCCGTTGCCTGCTAGCCGCCACTGTAAGGGGCCGAGGAGTACATCATGGAGTGGAGAATAGGGAAAGAGACTAGCACCTCAAAATGCCTGCTTACTGGTGCACATGAAGCAGCACCTGTAACCTTTGAGCAGCACCCAGGAGACATTGAGTATCACTATGGCCTACTGCACGTCACCCTCACCCAACTGAGCATCACCCTGACCATCTCCATTACTCAACTGAGCATCACCCTGACCCAACTGAACATTCCCGGACCATCTCCATGACTCAACTGAGCATCCCACTGACCATCTCCATTACTCAACTGAGCATCACCCTGACCCAACTGAGCATCACCCTGACCATCTCCACTACTCAACTGAGCATCACCCTGACCCAACTGAGCATCCCCCTGACCATCTCCATGACTCAACTGAGCACCACCCTGACCCACTGACCATTTCCATGGCATACTAAATAGACCCACTAAACAGAACCGCTGGTGCACAACTCCATTAGCAGAGCCTTACTATGACATTGTACAGCACATTTTTTTCTTTTTCAAAATAACATTTCAGAAAGGCCATGACGATTAAGAGGAAGTGGGTATTGTCTGTCTGACAGTATATGTAACCTTTACAAAGTGAATAAACTAGTATCACTGGGATATTGCATGTGCCTGCACCCCACAACATCTTCTAAATCTATTGCTTTGAGATAATATAGTTTAGAAAAATATTGTGCAACCTTTCTTTCTGATTTATTTTGGGAGACCTTAAAAAGGTTAACTAGTTGACTCCATTCGGTTAATCTTTTTTGGAAAAAGGACGAACATTGAAAAGAAGTTATATATTTATTTCGGTTCTTCTATAGCACGATCCTTGCTCTACTCAAAGGTGCCAGTGCACTGCACATATTTACATATTGTACAAAGCAGTCCCATTCGACATGTAAGTGAAAAGGTTATTATTTTGGTTACAGCAATGAGTGTTGGACACATCTATCTGTAGCGTAGTGTGGACATTTTGTGAGTAGGTTTTGTGTCTGGCATCTCTTCAACAGTGCGAAGGAAGAAGCTATACAACTCTTAGTTGGAAGTGAGTTCCAGATTTTGGGGGCATTGCCTGAGGGGAGCAAAGAGAGAATCCTCAACCAAGTATTTCAGGGAGTCGTGATGAAATACAGTATGTCGGGGTTAGCGGATGGCCGCCAGAAAAGAATAGTGAAGTTGTTCTTCACAGAAACTTAAGCACATTCATTTAATGTCCTTTCAGCGTGTGTGGAGGGTGTAAAACCAAAAGCGGCTGCTGCTTCAGAACACAGCATCTTTGGAGTCACCTTACAATTTGGGTGACAGACTAGTATAGTCTGTGAACCGAAAAGACTCTCTCATGTGATGTTGTACAGTAGATCCCGTCTAGGGCACCATATACAAAGTTGAAGACAACAATTAGTAGGTACCGTGGGTCACACTCAAATCCCCTGAGAAAGCACCATCAGTGATTTTAGGAAGATGTTTTATCTGAGGGTGGATTTCCAAATGTGGCTGATGGCTAATGCCAGCCAAGGAAGCCCCTGAGCTGGCCCTAAAAGTGAAGGCTTCTCCAAGGTCGTTCGAGACAATAGTTGTGAAACCTTCCGAACGCCCATGTCAGGAGTACCCTGCTCGGAACAAGGTGATGGGAAAACTGCAAAAAGTAGGGTGTTTGACCTTACTCTTTCAGAAACCATGACCTGGAAGTACCTCAATACAGAATGTGTTATAGCATCGAGCTTCTCCCCCACTGGCCTTGCACTGAGAGCACTCAGCAGGGCCATAGATTTAGGGAGGGCCTTTGGGGGATTACACCCACACCCCCCAAAAGTGTGTTTTCTGATAAATAGTCGGCAACAGGTGCTTTCAGTCGGGTAATGTGAGAGGTCTGTCGGATTTCACCGGGTATTTTCACATACACAGAGACAAAAACACACACACACTGTCTCCCTCTTTCAGGGTTGGATTGGGATTGAAAATCGGCCCGGGCACGGCCCAAAAAAAATAGGCCCACATTTGCATAATCACTTCTCAAATCACTGCTTTTGCTTAATCTTATATAAAAACTTTAGGAGAGGGTTTAAAAAAAAGTGCACAGGTTAGTTTAAACTGGTGAAACAAGTGAGGCCACTTCTACTTAGTGAGCCTGCCAGTGAGCCAAAGGGAGTGATACTTCTGCCTGTTTCTAAACGGAGGTAATGAGCGCCCATCTGCACCCAGAAAGGCCACTCAGACACCCACTGGGCCGCTGGCTGTATTCGAACAATAGAGACAGTGCCCAAATGGCCTCCCAGTCTGCTCAAAAAAGCAGCCCACAGCTGAACTCGGACACCGGCCCCTCGGGCATTGCCCGAATGCCCGCGTTACCAATCCGACGCTGCCCTCTATGTTTTCAAAGTCCTCAAAAATGTTGATTACTTACTCCTCTCCCTTTTCACTGCCCCTTAGGCCCCTCTCTTGCACCCTGCCTGTCCTATAATTTAAACATTTAAACATTATAGGCCAGCCTGATTGTCGGAAAATCTGAAACTCACACCCCTCCCAGTCTTACTGACCGAGCTATGCCCCTGGCACTCAGTCAAAGAATACTAAAATTCTACACATGCTGCCGCATAATGAAAACAAACAACTGCCAGTACAAAGTCAGCAAACTGCAGCAAGATCCCTCTACTCGTGCATATTCACCGTGACTCAAGAGTTAAATACTTCATTCAGGTGGAACGCACCTCTCAGGCTCAGCATGTGCCCTAAACATTCCATACATAATCTACGACCCTCCCTGATTACCTTCAGGCTCAGTTCCCGCTCCCCACAGGCCTCCAATGGGCAGTCAGAGGCCATTTTCTCTCCAAAGACCCCAGAAGCCACGGATACTCACCCTATGAAACAGATACACAGGCGAACACCTCTACGATCCCCGCTGACTATAGGGTAATCTCTCCGGCTATGTTAGTACTAAACCTAACTTGGAACTAGGGCTGTCTCTTTGCTCTGACTAGAAGTCTCCTGGAAGAGAATGAATTGTAAAGACAGGGGAAACACAGAGAAGCCATTAATAACTGTTTGTGAACATACAGTCGGTGATGCAAGAGTTTTGGCACATATGGGAACTGAGACACGGGAGATAAGGAAGTTACACATTAGCCAAGCAGAGGGCTGCGCGGGGCGCTGCACTGCTCCTGTATGCCACCCCCTGCTTCCATGTGTACTTTCCGCCCCTGTTGACTTCATTCGGTGATTTGGCTTCAGGCTGTTGTCATATGCGGACAGCCACATCTCATTATTGGGGTGGAGGAGTTAAACTCATGATCTGCGTTGTGGTTGTCTTGCCGCAATACCACTATGGATGGAAGATAATATCTTGAAACTCAACAAAAACAAAACGGAGCCTCTTGTCATTGGAAAGAATGACGAATGATGGGGCGCTTCCCAGTTTCCAGCCTATATGAGTGTCCCCTCAAACCTGCAATGGGTTTAGTTGCTGGGGTCATATGTGACCCTCAGATTTAATTGAAAAATCAAGGGATTTGGGTTGTCAGGTCCTGTTCCTTCATGCTACTGGTGCTAACAAAAATCCAGACTTTCTTTCCCACAACACACCATACCCTCTAGTCCCCTCATACATCGACTTCCGACTGGACTATTGCTATGGTTTATAAACATGTAATCGTGGCTCTCTGCCCGTCCCTCTTCAGTGCATTTTACCTCACTGCGGCCAGGACAAGACTGATACTTGCACTCCACATGCTTTCCATAGAGTTGTGGTCCTAGAATCAGAAGGAAGCGAGCTGGTAGCTGATCTATTTTTAACCTGACACTGAAAACTTTGGAGCAAATTACTTTTGGGATTAAGAAAATGTTAGAATTACTTTGTATTCAAATCATTCTTTTTTTTCTTTTTTAGGTGTAGCCTGACACAGCACATGAGATGTCTGTCTGTTAGCTTACAGTGGCCTTACAGATCCTCCTTTCCCATTGCTTACCATTAGATGGGTTGATTGTCACTCGTTTGCTTGCTACTTCTTTTATCAGCTTCTGTAGGCTTTTCATCCACTTCTTGTGTTTGTCCCATACTAGAGTATGGACATTATTCGTGTTCTTCCACTGCTCATTTTTCAGATGCTACTTTTTTCTTTTTGCTTAGGTACTCTATGACAGTGCATGTGTTTTCCAGTTGTCTCCCTTGTGTACTTGTCCCCGTCCGTGTTTCTCTTTCTTGTCTTCACTCAGTTGCAGTCCTTGCTTCCTCCTCACCCACATTCATTTGCTGTTCTTGCTGCCACACTACCACTTTTTCCATTTGCTCCACAATCCTGCACATCCTACTTTGTCCGTTTGCTTCTCTCGCCCCTCCCATCTACCCTGCATTGTCTGTTTGCTTCCGCAGTCCCTCCTGCCCACCTTCTGTTTTCTGTGTGCTTTCCCCTCATCCGTTGCCCATGTGCTTCCCCAACCTCTAATGCTCACACTCTGCGGTCCGTGTGCTTCCCCTTCTCCTCCTGCCCGCCCTCAATTGTCCTTGTGCTTCCCCAGCCCCACCCACCCTCTGTTGCCAGCTTGCTTCCCCAGCCCCTCGCGCCTACCTTCAGTTGGCTCCTGCAGCCCCTACAGCTCGCCCGCCCTCTGGTGTCTACTTGCTTACCCCGTCCCTCCAACTGGTACTCACCCTCAGTCGCAGCTTGCTGCTCCAGCCACATGTAACGTTCTTCATTCTATTGTAAAGTGCTCTGACACTTCTGGGTAATGTCCGTGCTATATATAAAATGCATACATAAATCTTACCGCCCTCCATTGTCCGCTTCCTCTCTCAGCCACTCCCTCTGGTCCTCCTCTGTCAGCTTGCCCACCACACCCACACCTGTCTGACCTCCATTGACATCTTGCTGCTCCATCCCTTCAGACACAACCTCCGTGGGATGGTTAATTGACAATGAAATGGGCAGGAATAGCCCTCATGTGGAGAGGGTTGAGTAAAGTATGCCAAAGGGTGGGCAAAGGTGGAACATCAAGCCTAAGAGACACAAACTACTTTCATTCCCACTAGCATTCCTACACACTTCCAAACAAACCTTACGTTTGTAAGCTTTTTTGCCAAGTTACTAGAAACACCGACAAGAACAGAACCCCAAAAGAAAGTATTATCCTTATTATTGGGGATCCCACCCAAGACTCTACAATCATTAGAGAGTGAATCTTAAAAGGGGCAGAAAAATAGGGCGTGGAGGGTAGATACACATAGAAAACACTTTTTTGTTTAAGATCTCCACCTCATAGATATTGATTGTCATTGTGACTCCAGAGTTAAATAATAATTTAACTTGGAATGCATCTCTCAAGCTCAATCTGTGCCCCAATATTCTTCAGACATTCATTGCACGTGCTGCCGGCACTGCTACTTACCTTCCCGTGCCAGCTCTCTTTCCACAGACCTCCAATGATGCTGAATCAGCGGCCATTTCCTGTCTCTAAATCTACAAAACACTGGTAAATTCACCATGCTGAATCAGAATGCACTAAATTTTGTAACTTCTGTTCTATATGAATTGTTGAGTCCACACATTCTGAAATGACTGTTGAACTTATAAGACAGCATCAGCATAATGAGGTGCCACTTACGAAAGAGGACGTGATCATTTTTGTACATTAGATGTGGTCTTCTTGAGCACCACCATCCCACACGAGGCGGAGATTGAGGCATTCCAGTTGTTTCTGCAACACCGGAGAATAAATCATTTTACTACCACTTCTAAATAAAGGGCTGCATCACCACTACTTTTGGTTTGACCAGAATTAATCATTGATGGGATCAAATGTACCTCTAACCTATGTAAATACAATTTATTGCTTGGAGACAACTTCTACATTCAATCCAGCCTTAAGAAGACAATAGATTGTATGGTGGCCACATTACATCAATGCTATATTTGTATTAGGGTAAAGACAACAAAATTGGAGCTAATTTCACCAATCACTGAATGAAGTAAACTCACATATTATATTTCCATTGACCATAAGAGGGGATCCTCTAAACCATAAAAAACATAAAACATTATCCTAAAACACGGAGGACTTATTCAATGTGTTTTAACTGTATGTTACCTTAGAAAACATTGTTAATGTATACATAAGGAAAGAACCTGAAAGATCTATTGATCACAGCAGAAAAATATAAAGGAGAAAAACAAAATGAGAACATATACATGATTAGTATGCTCTAATTGCAACAATCTCTTTAAGGAAGATATTAGGAACCATCCACATGTTGTTAAACCTAGAAAAAGCAAAGGAGTTTACACATTTGATGCATTACATGTGATTTAGACAATTAAATGCGCTTGTGATCCACAGTATGTGGCAAATGCTCTTGAAATGGTAAAACCCATTGGAAGGAAGACAAATTGAGAATCTGATTAAAGAATATGAAGTAACCTGTTGAGAGGCACTTAAATGAGCTGAGACACAATTTTTTAAATACCAAATTTCAAGTGATAAGTTCAAGTTCAAGTTCAAGTTCGGGCATTTGTATAGCGCGCTACTCACCCAGAGGGTCTCAAGGCGCTTGGGGAAGGGGTTCATTATTTGTCGAATAGCCAGGTTTTCAGTTCTTTTCTGAAGGAGATGTGGTTTTGAGTAAGGCGAAGGTGTGTTGGGAGTGAGTTCCAGGTCTTGGCAGCCAGGTAGGAGAAGGACCTGCCACCCATGGTGGATTTCCGGATGCGTGGGACTGTGGCGAGGGCTTGATTGGACGATCTTAGTTGGCGGTTGGGTTTGTAGAAGGATAGTCGAGTGTTGAGGCATTCGGGTCCTATATTGTGGAGGGCTTTGTGTGCGTGGGGTGAGAAGGCGGAAAGTAATTCTTTTGTTGACGGGGAGCCAATGAAGGTCTTTTAGATGTCCGGAGATATGATCTTGGCGCGGGATGTCTAATATGAGTCTCACTGACGCGTTTTGGATGCGCTGGAGTTTTTTCTGTAATTTTGTTGTGATTCCGGCGTAGAGTGTGTTACCATAGTCCAGTCGGCTCGTGACCAGAGCATGGGTGACAGTCTTTCTTGTCTCGAGTGGGATCCAGCGGAAGATCTTTTTGAGAATACGAAGGATGTTGAAGCAGGAGGACGAGAAGGCGTTGACTTGTCTGGACATCGAGAGAGAGGAGTCCAAGATGAAGCCCAGATTGCGTGCGTGGTTTGTGGGTGTGGGTGCAGTGCCCAGAGCGGATGGCCACCAGGAGTCGTCCCAAGCTGAAGGGGAGGATCCCAGGATGAGCACCTCGGTTTTGTCTGAGTTGAGTTTAAGGCGGCTCTGTTTCATCCATTCGGCTACTTCTTTCATGCCTTCGTGAAGGTTGGATTTGGCTGTGTTGGGGTCATTGGTGAGGGAAAGGATTAGCTGGGTGTCGTCGGCGTAAGAGATGATGTTGAGGTTGTGTTGACGCGCGATGGAGGCGAGAGGACTCATGTAGACGTTGAAGAGGGTGGGACTGACCACCATGGGTGGCAGGTCCTTCTCCTACCTGGCTGCCAAGACCTGGAACTCACTCCCAACACACCTTCGCCTTACTCAAAACCACATCTCCTTCAGAAAAGAACTGAAAACCTGGCTATTCGACAAATAATGAACCCCTTCCCCAAGCGCCTTGAGACCCTCTGGGTGAGTAGCGCGCTATACAAATGCCCGAACTTGAACTTGAACTTATCACTTGAAATTTGGTATTTAAAAAATTGTGTCTCAGCTCATTTAAGTGCCTCTCAACAGGTTACTTCATATTCTTTAATCAGATTCTCAATTTGTCTTCCTCGAGGCCAACCAGGCTGGCTTCAGACCCGGCCACTCTACGGAGACTGTGATCTTGGCGGTGCTGGATGCCTTGAGAGACGGGGTTGACAAGGGTACCCCCCAGGCCCTGGTATTACTCGATCTGTCCGCCGCCTTCGACACGGTGGACCATAACATCCTTTTCCACCGTGTCGAGCAGGCTGGCATCCAGGGCCTGGCGCTGGATTGGGTCAAATCTTTTTTGACCGGCAGGTCTCAGACCCTCAGCCTGGGTACCTTTAGGGCTCCCAGGGAGCACTCACCCTGCGGGGTCCCCCAGGGCTCTTCTCTATCCCCTCTTCTTTTCAATCTTTATCTTCGTCCCCTTCTTTTTTCTTTGAGGCAGTGGGACGTTCGCGTGTTTAATTACGCGGACGACCTGCAACTCATCTTCTCTCTTAACTCCCCTTCTGCTATTCCCAATTTTCAGGCAGTCATGTCCCACATCCTCCAGTGGATGGGCCATAACCAGCTAAAATTGAACCCCGGGAAGACGGAGCTCCTCCTTCCCGGCAGGAGCGCCACCTCCTGGGGGCCACAATTCTGGCCGGCGGAACTTGGTCCCTCTCCCACCCCGTGGCCTCGGTGAAGAGCCTAGGGGTCACAATTGACTCCGGTTTATCCCTTGGGCCACAGGTGGGGACGGTGGTCTCGTCCTGTATCTACCAGCTGCGCAGGATCAGGAAAGTGGCATCCTTCTTCACACCCGATGCCCTCCTGCAGGTCATCATGGCTCTCGTCCTCTCCCGCTTAGATTTTTCTAATGCAATCTACCACGGGCTGCCTAAGACATCGGTAGCTAGACTGCAAGTGGTGCAAAATCAAGCGGCGAGACTGGCCCTAGGGATCCCGAAGTGGCAGTCCGCAAGGCCCCTCCTGGCCAAACTCCATTGGCTCCCCGTTACCGCAAGGTCGGCCTTCAAGATTGGCTGCCTTATTTTCAAATCGCTAACCGGGCCTTGCCCCGCTTTTGTGAAATCTTTGATCAGACCCTACTGCCCGCCCCGGAATTTGAGATCCTCCCATCTTCACCTTCTGACCGTCCCTTCTTACAAGCTTTGTAGATCCGGAGGCCAGAGATTTGCACACCTGGCCCCCAAGCTTTGGAACTCTTTTCCCTCTTATCTTAAAGCCTCTAACTCTCTGACTTTTTTCCGTAAGTCCCTAAAAACCTGGCTCTTCCCTCAATCTGGTTAGTCCCTCTGCACCCTCTATGTCTATCCAGCGCCAGGAAACCCATGGTGTCAGTGCGCTCTATAAGCACCCCTTACAATACAATACAATACTGAGTGAGGAACCTTGAGGTACGCCGCAGATGACTTCGGTGGACTCTGAGTAGAATGGGGGAAGTCGGACTTTTTGAGTTCTTCCAGCGAGGAATGAGGTGATCCAGTCCAAGGCTTTTCCTTGAATGCCGATGTTGCTGAGTCGTTGTATAAGGGTGCTGTGGCAGACTGTGTCGAAAGCGGCGGAAAGGTCGAGTAGGATGAGGGCAACTGTTTCACCGTTGTCCAGGAGTGATCGGATGTCGTCGGTCGCTGCAATGAGGGCTGTTTCGGTGCTGTGTTTGGCTCGAAACCCAGCTTGAGATGGATCAAGTGAGTTGTTGGATTCAAGGAAGGCAGCGAGTTGGCTGTTGACGGCTTTCTCGATGACTTTGGCCGGGAATGGGAGGAGGGATATGGGTCGGTAGTTTTTCAGTTCTGAGGGGTCTGCTGTGGGTTTTTTCAGAAGGGCGCTGAGTTTGGCGTGTTTCCAGCTTTCTGGAAAGGTGGCGGAGTTGAAAGAGCAGTTGATTACATTGCGGAGTTGGGGTGCGATGAGGGAGTCAGCTTTGTTGAAGATGTGGTGAGGACAAGGGTCAGAAGGCGAGCCAGAGTGTATTGAGTTCATGAGGCGGATGGTGTCTTCAGTGGAGATTGTGTTCCAGGCACTGAGGTTGTTAGTAGGGGGAGTAGGGTCTGGAGGGGGTGGGGCGTGGTGATCGCTGGGAGAGTTCTTGAAGCTGTGGTGGATGTCGGCAATTTTGTTGTAGAAGAAGGAGGATAGCGCGTCGCAGAGGTCTTGGGAGGGAGTGATGTCGTTGGTTGCTGCGGTGGGGTTGGTGAATTCTTTGACGATATTGAAGAGTTCCTTGCTGTTATGGGTGTTGTTGTCGAGACGATCCTTGAATGCTGATTTCTTGGCGGAACGAATCAGTTGGTGGTGTTTGCGGGTGGCTGCCTTGAGGGTGGACATGTTGTCGGTGGTTTGGTTATTTCTCCAAGTTTTCTCCAGGGTGCGGCATAGCTTCTTGGAATTTTTAAGGTCGTCATTGAACCAGGGAGCCTTTTTGCTGGTTGATTTGATCTGGTGCTTTTTTAAGGGCGCTAATTCGTCAGCGCTGTGGGTGATCCATTGCTTGAGATTGGTTGCCGCTTGGTTTGGGTCCGATGAGAGGGTGGGGGGGTTTTGGTTGAGTGATGTTAGGAGTTGTTCGGAGGTTATTTTGTTCCAGTTTCTTCGGGGAATTGGTTGTGGGCTGATGTGGGTCAGGGTGGATTTGTAGCTGAAATGAACACAGCTGTGGTCCGTCCAGTGGAGAGCTGTGGTGCGATCGAAGGCGATGTGTTTGCTGGAGGTGAAGATGGGGTCGAGCGTGTGTCCGGCTACATGGGTTGGGGTGTCAACAAGTTGTTTGAGTCCGAGGTTGGCCAGGTTGTCCAGAAGGGTGGTGGTGTTGCTGTCGAGTATGTTTTCAAAGTGATAGTTGAGGTCACCAAGAAGAATGTAGTTTTCGGAGGCAAGGACGTGCGGGCATATGAGGTCCAAGATGTCCTCGCTGAATAGGGTGCGTGATCCTGGAGGCCTGTAAATGAGGGTGCCTCTAAGGGTGGTTCTGGGGTCGGTGTGGATCTGAAAGTGGAGATGTTCGGCTGTTGTGATATTGTCGTCGGGACTGGTTGTGATTTTGATGGTGTTTTTGTGGACGATGGCGAGGCCTCCTCCTGTTTGATCGGTGCGGTCTTTTCGAATAATCTTGTAAGCGTCCGGTATGGCTATGGCGATGTCGGGAGCAGAAGATGTGTTCATCCATGTTTCAGTTAGGAAGGCGATGTCAGGTGACGCAGAGTCCAATAGGTCCCAGAGTTCTGTTGCATGTCTGTGGATCGAGCGGGTGTTCAGTAGGATGCACTTCAGGCTGTTGGGTTCGGAGCTGTGTGTGGAGGACGTGGGTTTGGTGAGGGTCCTGGAACAGTTGAGCTTGCAGGAGAGGCAGGCGAATGGGCCGTGGGTGCGTCCTGGGGTGGCTTCGCAGAAGTGTGGTGCGCGTCTGGGGTTGAGGGCGAGGAGAGTAGCGGCATCGTATGTGAATTTAGGGGATTGGGTGCGGCGGGGACCAGGGGGTCTAGCGCTGGGCGCGGTCCAGGCGCGGACGGGCGCAGACGGGCTTACCTTTGGCGCACCTTCGGCGCGACCGCTGCGCGCGAGTGCATCGGTCATATGTGGATAGTGGAAGGGGAGGGGCGAGGGAGGGGCAGCTGGGAGGCGGGAGGCGGGGTGTGGAGCTGGGGAGGGCAAAGACAACAACAAACAAGGCAAAATGGCAGACAACTAAAAGCGATGCAGGCTTGGGGGGCAAGATGGTGAAAAACGCTAATGTAGTCACACAGGCAGGTACACAATGAGATAAATGCAGCACAGATTACAGGAGCGTTGCAGCGCGCTATGGGCAACTCGCGCTACTGGGATATGCTAATTTAGACGAATGTAGCACGTTTAAGGCGATGTCTGGCGACCTGGCTGAATACAATATTAAATATGCGTCTATGCGTCTACAATGCAGGCGGAGGGCTTGTGATAACGATACCAGTCTGGAGTCAGGTCAGGGAGCAGCGTGAGGAGGAGCGACCGTGTCTGGGGAAAGCAGGACGGTCACATAGATCAGGACGGTGATAGATCCTGTTGCATATTTACCCGAAGCAGAGGGACCGAGAACTCCAACATGAAACTTTTTTGGACAAAGGAATCAGAGGCCTGGTCTCCAAGAGTAGTCAATGCATTAGAGAATGTGATATGATTTGTATAAAAGCAAATCATTTAAGAGGAGTAATCGAAGCACAACACGTAGGGCCCACCTGCACTCATTTTGGGGGACCAGCACTTGTTTTGCCCTATCAGACTTTGTTCTAGAGCAAAAGAGAGTAAACACAAAAGAGGGAAAGAAGAAGGAAGAGGCAGATAGAAGAACGGTTATAAAGAGCATGGATTAAAAAAACTGGCCGAGTGAGAAAAAGAAGCAGGGAGTGTCTGCTGGTGGATGAAAGAGGTCTGAGGTGGAACCAAGGCTTCATTCTTGGTATTCAGCACCCCTGGCATTCAATAGCTCCGGCTGCAGTACTTTTAGACAAACTTATTTTTTTACAAATTAAGCTCTGGCATATAAAGAACAGGATCAAGTTGGTAAGTAATGAATATATTAACTCCAGGCTAAAGCCCTGAGGTGTAAATAGTAGTACGGATTAAGGATGGTTGATTTTTAGGTAAAAGCGGAAATACATCCGATATCATATGAAGGAGGGAAACACTACCTGCAAAATCGCTTTGAACAACAGCAAGGGAATGTTTGGGATCCGAGTCTATGTAACATTCTTCTGTTAAACAAATTTAAAGAGTTCCTGAGTATGGTGTGACCAACTCTGACAAAAAAGCTATAAAGTCATGTTGCTAAAGAGCATATCATAAATACCGATTTATTAACAGGCCTATACATTATAGGAACTAAATAGCAAAAATTGGGAAACTGTAAAGGGACACAGGATCCTAGAGCACCTGTTGCAGGGTGGGAAGTGCATCTGAAGCCAAACATTGTTGTTTGTTGCCGATCATACATCAGGCTACGCAGTCCTGCCAGCTGTGTACCACGGTAGGTGTTTTTGTCAGAATGACCCAAAAAGTTGCTTCTCTGCAATGATACAGTGGGAGTGAAGTCAGTGAATGTTGAACACTCTTCCGTAGACTCCGCCAGTGATCTCCTAGGTTTATGTAATTAATTTGCATATAGTTTGGCACAGAGACACGTGCCACTTTCATGCAACAATGCTCGCTCCAGGAACGCACACATTCCACATGCTAAGGTCTTTCGTCTGTGAGACCCCTTTGATATACCCTGGAAGTAAGCTCCAGACCTCATTGCAAACGTTGGAAGGGGCATTCCTTCCCACATTTTAGGTCCTTTGGGCCCACCACCCTAGGTTACCTCAGGTCTCCTAGGCATGGAGAGAAGATACATACTGATAAAATAACACATACTGAACCTGAAGCTTCAGAGATTTATTACAATAAGACTTCCGGTTTTGAGGCATAACTTCCGGGTGGCAAATGAGAAGTCCATACCACACATCTGTACACACATGCTGAAGTTGTACTGGTGCCCTGACCCGATTACTGCATCTGTTGGATCCTAACCCACACACCTCTATACATCATGTGCTGCCTTCAATTGACTATATACCCTGTGAGCGTGGTGACGACATGTCCCACTATCAGAGATTCAATTCCTCATTGAAAAATCCATGTTTCTTGCACACCCTTTCTATCTTTGAGCTAACTAAATGTTCTATGACATGAAGAATCGGAGGACTTTGCCTTCCTAAAATATCCGACAACACCATGATCACACTCTGTCTATTTGAAGGCTGAGATGTGATCTCGGATAGGAGTCTACAGGGTGAGAGGATCAGGAAGAACGTGACCTGTGTGCCTATTGGATGGCTCACTAAAACTTATACTTTGAACACAAAAGAAGTCACATATAAAATGCACACTGACAAGGACCAAAAGTCTCATCCATTCTAGATATTGTTAACAACTATGACACGGACCACACCTACTGCAGAACTAGGCAGCCCCTTTTACATACACCTATTATTATAGGGTTGGGGGTTTAAATGTAAGCCTCTTGTATTCTTTTGAATGGAATATCCTGATCCTTTCTAGAAATTCACCTGAAGTGACCGGCATGAGAGTCGCGTGTTACTTAATTTGCTGCCTTCTATGACCCCGGGCCTGATTCACAAAGGTGAACTTAAACTTTTTAGTAAGTTTACTACCACTTTGGTTTTTACAAACTACAAGAGTAAGTACTTTTGCTACGGGTAAGTTTAAGACTACAGAGACTCTCCCATGAGCTTGAAGTCTTCGCATTCATAAAATTACTAGAAGTAAAATTGCATTCGAAGTTTGTGAATACCAAAAGAGTAGTAAACTTACTATGAAGTGTAAGTTTACTGTTTAGAATCAGACCTACAGTCTCTAGGTTTATGTCCAATTACAAAGGGGCTTGCAACCCTACTTTTGCTACAATCTGCCATTTGCAACAAAACGCAATCAATCACAGGAGCAAATAGCGCGCATGCGCTGCGCGCACACCTCGGCATGGGGAATAATATGCACCATTGTTCATTATTCCTCATTCTGAAGCGTCAGACTCCGAAGCAGACACACCAAGCACAAATACACATGAGGCGCTGGGCAATTTGTCTTCTCGTTATGCAACCCCGCCGTTATCAGGGCCTTGTTGTGAACTATCAGCACATCCTTTCTGCTCACAGATAAATATTTGGAAGCATCAGGAACGCAGCAGGGACGTGTGGGCGGACTCCGGATCCTCGCAGACGGATGACCTTCCTGATGCAGGCATAGGGAGGCAGATTAAGGATAAACTAAAGCAGTGAGTCTTAGCTCTACCGGGCAGTGCCAGCCGCCCCACCGTGTGCTGCAGAATGCAATCTTGTCCACGGAGAGAGGAAACCGGCCAAAGTTATCCTGTTTATTAGGAGTCTGTTCAAAACAAGACGGAGGACGCTTCCTTTCTGCATGCAGTTTATACATGTCTTATCTTGAGAAGGGGAAGAAACCTAATGAAACAGGTGCAAGGCCACAGTCTCCTAAATCCCGTATCCCAAATCAGAAACAAGTACGCTTTAGTTCTATGTTTTATCAGTAGGACACTCCAGCGGGCCCCTGGTATTGTTCAACATAAACTGCACATCTGGAACCAAAGCTTCAATCCCTCCAGCCGGGAGGAGAACCTGGTCCCTTTTTGGTCTGGCCGAAGAGCAGCTTATGCTGTTTCCCTACCTCCTGTAAAAAAAAAATCATACATATAGACATACACAGAGCTCCCCATTGGTGCAGCAGGAGCAATGGCTGCGGCCCAGAGCCCTGAGGGGCCCACTGAACCCAGATTATTGTTGTATTTTATCATTCAGACAGCACCCAGGGGGCCCATTTCCTTCCTTGTGCTAGGGCCCATGACTAGAGTACTGCATAGCAGGCTCCCTTCATTCACTGATCTGATAAACTCCCATTCATATTTTACTTCCACCCACCACAGCATACAGCATGGGGTAGTGGGTCAGTCCACTTCAGCTGTTGGCTCTCTTGTGCTTTGAGTGACGATAGTTTCCTGGTCACGTGTGCACATCTGCCCATAGGCAGTGGCACATTTTCGATCAACTAATCAGAATCATGTTTTCTTGTGATGGCATTAAAGCTAAAATAATTGTATATATGTTTTAAGAACAACTGCATGCTAGGAACTATGCATACAGTTCTTGTTGGACATGGCCCTTTCTACGGAGTCATCCCCAGAATTTTTGTCTTCACCCTCCTGTTTTCTGAACTCATCTGTGTTGGCCTTTATGGCTCTGCACATTTTACGACTGCTGACCAGTACTACAGTGCTAGTGCTCTCACCTTTTAACATGGTGAAAGTGGCTTACACCCCAATGGTGCATTTAATTTACTTGTAAATCCCTAGCAAAGAGGTACTACAAGTACCCAGGACAGAAAATTAAATGCTACTAGAGAGCCTGCAGCGACATTGGCATATACTTGCAATAAAAAAACAAGCATTTACAATGCAACGGTCTCGCCTTTGTAAAAGTTAGAGCTATTGGCATTGTAAATGACAAATTTTGTATTTATGTGTTGGTTTTGAAAACAGATAAATAAATGGCATTGTCATTTACAATGCCAATAGCTTAATCTCTCACAAATGCGAGACCTATTGCATTTGCACACACACACACACAGAGCACAAACACACACACAGAGCCACAGACCCACACACAGACAGAGCCACACACAGACAGAGCCACACACAGACAGGCTTCAGACAGGTTATGCCTTAATGCCAAGCCATAGATGTTATATGCATGGATGTGCAGTCATAGACGGCGTCTGCCTGCATATCAAGCCATAGATGACGTCTGCCTGCATATCAAGCCATAGATGGCATGTGCCTGCATATCAAGCTATAGATGTCATGTGCCTGCATATCAAGCCATAGATGTCATGTGCCTGCATATCAAGTCAAATATGGCATGTGCATACACGTTAGTCCACAGACGGAGTGTACATGCATGTCAACATCTAGATGTCATGCGCCTGCATGTCAAGTCATAGATGTCATGTGCATGCCTGTTAGACCATAGATGTCAAGTGCATTCCTGGTAGAACATAGAGTGTGCATGCATGCATGTCAAGAAATAGATGCCATGTGCGTGCATATCACGC
This sequence comes from Lissotriton helveticus, assembly GCF_964261635.1. NCBI lineage: Eukaryota > Metazoa > Chordata > Amphibia > Caudata > Salamandridae > Lissotriton > Lissotriton helveticus. The sequence goes on from NC_136061.1 coordinate 2,091,801,534, forward strand.
CAGATAGCATGTGCATGCATGTGAGACCACAAATGCCATATGCATACATCTAAGGCCATAGAAGGTGGATGCCTACAAGTCACGGATATCATAAGCCTGCCTGTAAGGCCAAAGATGCTGGGAGTCTGTATGTCGGCCGTAGATGCCATGGGAATCCATGCATGCCCTGGGTGCAGTGCCCCTCTGAGTCTGACCATAGACTGTGTGTACCTAGACAATAGGTCATGTCTCTTGGCTGAAATCTACACAGATCTTTAGCCCAATGGACAGCGGTCCCCAGCTCTTAAATATGTGAAATGTTAACAGGAAGTGGACTCTGAACTACGACCCCCTGCGGCTGCCGCCCCACCCCCGGTCTGCACGGGTCTCGCAGTGAACTTTGCTTTGAATTGATATTTTAATAGCTCATGGATATTATGCCAACCCAGCCCCAAAGGGCATCAAAGCTCTGTACACGAGAAGCTTGGCAAGTTGACGTATACTTTACATATACACGGAAATTATATATGAAAAGTCTATGAGTTCTGCAAGGCCAGGAGTAAAATCAGCACAAATACCTGAGAGGATGAAAGATTGAAGATTTCTGCAGGGAGCTAGCACCACACAGCAGCGTGTGTTTCCTTTACCTAACAGAAAGGTCCATGCGTATAATGTGTTCGCCTGGCAGTCTCTGAACCTAAGACTAACACCCCAGAGTCAGACTCGGGGCATCCTGACTAACCACTGAAGCAGCAGCGCCACGGGCCTGTGAGGAGACTCAACAGTACCAAACACCGGTACTGCCTAGACGTCACATCCGGCCAAGGAAAGGGACCGGCAGCCTAGTGACTGTGATGTGAAGGTGCAGAATAAAGCTTTTCCTAAATATATCGGTGTCTCGTGAACTGGCGCATCTTTACCTTGTGATCCCGAGAGAGCACGGAGTACGTGATGAGGGTGCAAGCAGGGTGCAAACTAGGTTATGTTGCAGGAGGAGGGGGGGTCGGGTAGCCGCAAGCCCGAATGTGCGACGTGAGCGGGCAATGCGGGAGGGGACGAAGAACTCCAGAGAATGTGTTAGCAGTGAGACAAAACCACATCTACTAGCAGTGGTTTAAAGCCCAGTACTGGCTAGAAGTTATGAAGCTAATGTAAGGTGCGTAGGAGGGGCTCCTGGCCAGTTAAGGGAGACATCGATGGCGCAGTGGAATACAAACACAATATAAACAAGACAAGCACAATGAACGCGGGGGGGGGAGCGGGCGGGATGCACAACAGCAAGCACTCACCTGAGGATGACTTCTTCCGGCGCTGCCCTCCGCAGGTTCTCCAGGGTTGAGGAGGGGTGCACGCCTGCAGCGAAGCAATCGCTACGTCCATCCCGGCAAGAGAAACTTTAACAATGACGAAAAAACAGCCCTTAAGAAAAAGAAAAAAAAGGAAACACCCACTATGACACATCTCTCTTCCAATGGCTAGCCTCCATTTATGGAGCTAGCCAATGGAAGAGAGAGGCGGGTTAAAGCCCCAGTACTGGAAATCAAAAAATCTTGGCTGCGCGACACTGCTGCGCAGTGAACGCCAGTCGAGATCTAATAATCATCGCACTAATGTGCCAAGGCAAGACCTTGTGGCTTTTCTAATGTTTATTGTAATTTTAGAGTCAGAAATGACCCATTATGGCTTTTGTAGAGAATTCTTGGCAACTTAACGTAACGTATAAACCAAAACATGTACGTTAAGGATTGTGTGAGTTTAATTTTCTGCATTCAGCTTCAAATGATAGCTTGCAGTTCTGGAAGACAGAAGGCAGTTAGCCTGCCATGTCTCCCAGATGTCACAGCTGAACGATTACCTTTTACTGGAGGCAGGCAGGAGGGTATTGGTCAGTGGGGCCAGACCCTATTGAAACGGTAACCTTGTGGGTGAGAACTAACGCTGGGCGGGTAACTACGCTCCGCCAGCAGAGCTTGCGTAGTTTTGGCTACTTTGCATTCCGCTGTGGTGGAGCGTAGTTACCCGCCCCTCCACCGTCCCAAAGTTATTAAAAATAATTAAAAAGGCACTTACCTGCCGTGTCTGCCTTGGCTGCCTCCTCCTTGCAATGGCTGCTCTCTCCTGCCTCCTCCTCCTCGCACTGAATAATCCCTATGTTGTACGTCTTGCGAATGCGCATGCACAAGCGCAAGACATACAACGTAGGGGGTTATTCAGTGCGAGGAGGAGGCAGTCAAGACAGACACGGCAGGTAAATGGCTTTTTAATAATTTTTCATAACTTTGGGAGGGGGGAGTGCGCAGAGCATAGTTCCATAGAGTTTTCCTAAAGCTCATTGGAACTACACGGAGCACCACTCCGGATACTCTGCCCAGGGTTATTGAGAACAAGTGAATATATGGATCGGCCCAAACATGACGCTGTTCTATTGACAAACCCTGAAGCAGCTGGAATGGTTCACCCCATTAACCAATAGGTACTCTGGGCTTCCACTTAACTACCCCCACGTATGCCAGCAAGCCATAGGGCAGGACCGTTGTGAAATGTAAGTGTGATTCCTTCACATAAAGTTTGCATGGTAACAGCACAGTGATAACCAGGATTTCACGGGTTAAACTACTTCCTTATCTCTGCTTCTCTTGATTACCTTCTGTGCAGTGAGTGCTATGGTGCCTGCTGTATAAAAATCCATAATAACTAACTAAATCAAAAAATACCAAGGCATGCGAAGCGAGACTTCAGAGTTTATTTTTATTTTCAATGCTTATGTTTTGTGCACACAACACCTTTGACCCTTGTGACTGGCACTTCTGCAGGTTTAGCCTTGATGGAGCTGATGGAGCTTTTGTCTTGAACCCAGCTTCGGGATCAGAGGCAGACCTAAATACACCATAGAGAGCTGACCAGCACCATAGAGAGCTGACCGGCACCATAGAGAGCTGACCGGCACCATAGAGAGCTGACCGGCACCATAGAGAGCCGACCGGCACCATAGAGAGCTGACCGGCACCATAGAGAGCCGACCGGCACCATAGAGAGCTGACAGGCATCATAGAGAGCTGAGCAGCACCATAGAGAGCTGACCGGCTCCATAGAGAGCTGACAGGCACCATAGAGAGCTGACCAGCACCATAGAGAACTGACCGGCTCCATAGAGAGCTGATCAGCACCATAGAGAGCTGACCGGCACCATAGAGAGCCGACCGGCACCATAGAGAGCTGACTGGCACCATAGAGTGCCGACCGGCACCATAGAGAGCCGACCGGCACCATAGAGAGCTGACAGGCACCATAGAGAGCTGACCAGCACCATAGAGAGCTGACCGGCTCCATAGAGAGCTGACAGGCACCATAGAGATCTGACCAGCACCATAGAGAACTGACCGGCTCCATAGAGAGCTGATCAGCACCATAGAGAGCTGACCGGCACCATAGAGAGATGACCGGCACCATAGAGAGCTGACGGGCACCATAGAGAGCTGACCAGCACCATAGAGAGCTGACCGGCTCCATAGAGAGCTGCTGGCCAGTACCATAGAGAGCTGGCCAGTACCATAGAGAGCTGGCCACTACATCCTGAGCCAGAACTGGCTGCATTTTATTTAAGTTGTGTCAAGTTAAAAGCGATGAGTTTAAAAGAGGAAAAGCTCCAACCTCAAAACTCACAGTTGTATTAGTATGTGGACAACACTTAGTGAAAATTTAGTGTGCTATTTTCCCACAATACTAGCCTATTCCTGTTTTCCGTAGTTGAAGGTACATGACCACAAGATCATTTACTCCTTAACAAGCTCTCACACATGTACAACTTTGACAATCATCACATAAAAGCAATGGCCTTGCTGTCATGAAAAGTAAACAGACTATAAACATAAACTATACGATCTGAGTATCATCAACTCATGCTCTGAGTCAGGATAATAGTGATAACAGATGGACCAGACGTAACAGCCTCCTAAAAAGAAATTAAACTAAAATAGATTGTTTAATGAACATTGCACATCCTTCTGCTCTTGTTCTTTAACAGCAGCAGATTCACTTCAAGTATGAGGTGCACTAAGGCCTCTGAAGTTTTAGGGTGAAACAGTCCAGAACTTGGAACTACACATTTCCCACTTTCTAGAATTTAGGAAATAGTTTTATGTCATTTTCTGTACAATGATTGTAGATCCAAGGGAGACTTCATCCAGTGAGAATATTCAAAATTAGACAAGATTTGCGGTATATTTGTGTCGAACCACTCTAAATCATAGTGTTATTTTTCAATGGCATTAAAGCAGGGTTTGCCTCTTCCTACAATGCTCTTCATAGAACATGGTGGTGTTAGAGCAGGGTTTTCTATACCTTTATCTTTGGGTGTAGTCATTAAATAACCCAGCCACTGGTCGTGTGGACCTAGGCTTGTCGACAAGGAGAAGTGAAAATGAGCAATCATCTACATCAAGTCATTAACGTAATAAATTGTTAATAACTTTTAGTGCTGTCAATAAGGGGAGTTTTGTGTGAATTAAAGTGTTTTGTTTTTCAATTTCCTATGTTTTTCATCATTTCATTAAAAAATAATTAGTCTTTTAAGCATCAGCTTTAGTCGAGAATATAATCCAATAAGCGATATTTCAATGTATCGAAGAATAGAAAATTGTAATAATACAGCAAGCATGTTCCATGAAGAGAATTCACTAAGCTTAAATAAATTGGAATATAATAGAATAAGGTGAGGGTTCAGATACTCAGTAAAGAGTTCTGATGAAGGAATCAATGCATAAGCATAAAGGCTTTGCATACCAAGCTGAAAAAGTATTCTCGACTATAAATCACGAACATCAGCACATAGACTAAGCAATTACCCATGAAGAGAGGTATAATTTCAGGAAACCGAGAGCTGCATCTCCAGCAAAAGTGAGTGAGAGATGCCCCTTCTAAGAGAAAACCTCTATGAACATGCACTATTATAAACACATAACACTTTGGATGGTAACAACTTTCTTTTTTGTCTTCGGCAACATCCCATTGGATTCAAATAAACTCCTCTGAATAGGTCAAATCCCTATTTTCTCACGTCTGCACAATGGGATACAAAGCGCTAGTCCTTGAACAGTTATAGCATCAACATTTTGGAGTCCAGACTATTTTGAATCATCCTTCCTTCTGCCTCCTCCCTTCCCGGTGAGAACCTCACTATCAATTGTATAATACAAAACTAATGCCTATTTCCTTACTAACATTAGACTTCTGGAGAAGTTGAAACATCTGCAGCAAATAAAGAAAATATCTTGTGCAAATAAAAATTCAATGTGAAAAACAGGCCTTTCAATGTTAATGCATTATTTTCAGTTAATATTGAATCGACAGTTATGCTAACTTAAATCAGTACATTATTATTTCTTTTATATGCTTATAATGCCTAAATATGATCGCTCACTGCATATTTCCATTCAAAAGTAGAGGAGAGGATGTGGCCTTACGGTTAGCAGAGTCGACCTCAAAGCGGGGGAACCGGGTTTGAGTCTTGGTAGGGACGCTCAACATCCTGTGATTCTGGGCAAATCAATTTATCTCCCTGTGCCCAACAAAAATGAATGTGTCCATCTGTAATGCAACTGCTGCTCATATAAATCACTCTGATACCTTCGGGTCAGGTTTGTGCTATATAAAGCTCTGGGGAAAATAAATTGCGTTTTCTTTTTGCACATTTCCAATTCGAGGTGCATTTATTTTAAGAGATAAATGTGCATCCGCAGGGCACCCAGGGCTGGACTGGCCATAGCGGGCACCGGGCAATCCCCCGGTGCGCCGCGTGGTTGGGGGCCGGTTTTAGGCCGCTGGGGGCCGTTTTTGGTACAGGGCCGATTTTGCAGCATAGCTGCAAAATCGGCCCTGTACCAAAATCGGCCAAAAAACGGCCCCGGCAAAGAGCTCGGTGGCACCCCCTCCCCTCCGAGTGGGGAGGGGGGGCCGGCCGAGCACTTTGCCAGGGCCGTTTGTGGTTCCCAGTCCGGCCCAGAGTGCACCTAATGGAAAGTGAAAATCCTACCGGATGCAAAGTGAGAGCCTGGCCTGATGCAGAGAGAAGAGTTTAGCTGTGCAGGTGGAGTTTTCCATGCATTTATGAGAGGACTCATCTTATAGAAAAGTTAAACTGTGCAGGTGGAGTTTGCCATGCATTTAAGAGATGTCTCCTCTTATAGAAGAGTTAAGCTGCGCAGGTGGAGTTTGCCATGCATTTAAGAGAGGTCTCCTCTTATAGAAGAGTTAAGCTGTGCAGGTGGAGTTTGACATGCATTTAAGAGAGGTCTCCTCTTATAGAAGAGTTAAGCTGTTCGGTGGAGTTTGCCATGCATTTAAGAGAGGTCTCCTCTTATAGAAGAGTTAAGCTGCGCAGGTGGAGTTTGCCATGCATTTAAGAGAGGTCTCCTCTTATAGAAGAGTTAAGCTGTGCGGTGGAGTTTGCCATGCATTTAAGAGAGGTCTCCTCTTATAGAAGAGGTAAGCTGTGCGGTGGAGTTTGCCATGCATTTATGAGAGGTCTCCTCTTATAGAAGAGGTAAGCTGTGCGGTGGAGTTTGACATGCATTTATGAGAGGTCTCCTCTTATAGAAGAGGCAAGCTGTGCGGTGGAGTTTCCCATGCATTTATGAGAGGTCTCCTCTTATAGAAGAAGTAAGCTGTGCGGTGGAGTTTGCCATGCATTTAAGAGCGGTCTCCTCTTATAGAAGAGTTAAGCTGTGCGGTGGAGTTTGCCATGCATTTAAGAGAGGTCTCCTTTTATAGAAGAGGTAAGCTGTGTGGTGGAGTTTGCCATGCATTTATGAGAGGTCTCCTCTTATAGAAGAGGTAAGCTGTGCGGTGGAGTTTGACATGCATTTAAGAGAGGTCTCCTCTTATAGAAGAGTTAAGCTGTTCGGTGGAGTTTGCCATGCATTTAAGAGAGGTCTCCTCTTATAGAAGAGTTAAGCTGCGCAGGTGGAGTTTGCCATGCATTTAAGAGAGGTCTCCTCTTATAAAAGAGATAAGCTGTGCGGTGGAGTTTGCCATGAATTTATGAGAGGTCTCCTCCTATAGAAGAGTTAAACTGTGCAGGTGGAGTTTGCCATGCATTTAAGAGAGGTCTCCTCTTATAGAAGAGTTAATCTGTGCGGTGGAGTTTGCCATGCATTTAAGAGAGGTCTCCTCTTATAGAAGAGGTAAGCTGTGCAGGTGGAGTTTGCCATGCATTTATGAGAGGTCTCCTCTTATAGAAGAGTTAATCTGTGCGGTGGAGTTTGCCATGCATTTAAGAGAGGTCTCCTCTTATAGAAAAGTTAAGCTGTGCAGGTGGAGTTTGCCATGCATTTAAGATAGGTCTCCTCTTATAGAAGAGTTAAGCTGTGCAGGTGGAGTTTGCCATGCATTTAAGAGAGGTCTCCTCTTATAGAAGAAGTAAGCTGTGCGGTGGAGTTTGCCATGCATTTAAGAGAGGTCTCCTCTTATAGAAGAGGTAAGCTGTGCAGGTGGAGTTTGCCATGCATTTATGAGAGGTCTCCTCTTATAGAAGAGGTAAGCTGTGCAGGTGGAGTTTGCCATGCATTTATGAGAGGTCTCCTCTTATAGAAGAGTTAATCTGTGCGGTGGAGTTTGCCATGCATTTAGGAGAGGTCTCCTATTATAGAAGAGTTAAGCAGTGCGGTGGAGTTTGCCATGCATTTAAGAGCGGTCTCCTCTTATAGAAGAGTTAATCTGTGCGGGGGAGTTTGCCATGCATTTAAGAGAGGTCTCCTCTTATAGAAGAGGTAATCTGTGCGGTGGAGTTTGCCATGCATTTAGGAGAGGTCTCCTCTTATAGAAGAGTTAAGCTGTGCGGTGGAGTTTGCCATGCATTTAAGAGCGGTCTCCTCTTATAGAAGAGTTAATCTGTGCGGGGGAGTTTGCCGTGCATTTAAGAGAGGTCTCTTCTTATAGAAGAGTTAAGCTGTGCAGGTGGAGTTTGCCATGCATTTAAGAGAGGTCTCCTCTTATAGAAGAGGTAAGCTGTGCAGGTGGAGTTTTCCATGCATTTATGAGAGGTCTCCTCTTATAGAAGAGGTAAGCTGTGCGGTGGAGTTTGCCATGCATTTATGAGAGGTCTCCTCTTATAGAAGAGTTAAGCTGTGCGGTGGAGTTTGCCATGCATTTAAGAGAGGTCTCCTCTTATAGAAGAGTTAAACTGTGCAGGTGGAGTTTGCCATGCATTTAAGAGAGGTCTCCTCTTATAGAAGAGTTAATCTGTGCGGTGGAGTTTGCCATGCATTTAAGAGAGGTCTCCTCTTATAGAAGAGGTAAGCTGTGCAGGTGGAGTTTGCCATGCATTTATGAGAGGTCTCCTCTTATAGAAGAGTTAATCTGTGCGGTGGAGTTTGCCATGCATTTAAGAGAGGTCTCCTCTTATAGAAGAGTTAAGCTGTGCAGGTGGAGTTTGCCATGCATTTATGATAGGTCTCCTCTTATAGAAGAGTTAAGCTGTGCAGGTGGAGTTTGCCATGCATTTAAGAGAGGTCTCCTCTTATAGAAGAAGTAAGCTGTGCGGTGGAGTTTGCCATGCATTTAAGAGAGGTCTCCTCTTATAGAAGAGTTAAGCTGTGCGGTGGAGTTTGCCATGCATTTAAGAGCGGTCTCCTCTTATAGAAGAGTTAATCTGTGCGGGGGAGTTTGCCGTGCATTTAAGAGAGGTCTCCTCTTATAGAAGAGGTAAGCTGTGCAGGTGGAGTTTGCCATGCATTTAAGAGAGGTCTCCTCTTATAGAAGAGTTAAGCTGTGCAGTGGAGTTTGCCATGCATTTAAGAGAGGTCTCCTCTTATAGAAGAGGTGAGCGGTGCGGTGGAGTTTGCCATGGATTTATGAGAGGTCTCCTCTTATAGAAGAGTTAAGCTGTGAGGTGGAGTTTGCCATGGATTTATGAGAGGTCTCCTCTTATAGAAGAGTTAAGCTGTGAGGTGGAGTTTGCCATGCATTTAAGAGAGGTCTCCTCTTATAGAAGAGGTAAGCTGTGCGGTGGAGTTTGCCATGGATTTATGAGAGGTCTCCTCTTATAGAAGAGTTAAGCTCTGCGGTGAAGTTTGCCATGCATTTAAGAGCCGTCTCCTCTTATAGAAGAGGTAAGCTGTGCGGTGGAGTTTGCCATGCATTTATGAGAGGTCTCCTCTTATAGAAGAGGTAAGCGGGTCCGGTTCTGGGGAGGTGGAGTCCATCCTGGGTAGGCAGTGAAGCGCGCCGCCGCCATTTTGGTGCAGGTACTCAGGAGATCTATTCTCCGAGGTGTAGCCGGACTATTTAAGGCGGAACCTTGTGTGGGGCAGCCTGGTAAGGTGTCCACTGTGAGGCTGTGATTTAGCGCTGTTGGGCCGCGTAATAGCGCCGCCAGCAGCCAACCTTTTAATCCTCCCGTTTTTGTCCTATTTGTTTTTCGTTTACTTTGCACTGCATTGTACCTTGTTTTTAAATCGCCGCGCTGTGCCTGGCCCCTCATTCCCACACTCTAATCTGGAAAAATCACTGCTACTTTGGCGGGTCCGGTTCTGGGGAGGTGGAGTCCATCCTGGGTAGGCAGTGAAGCGCGCCGCCGCCATTTTGGTGCAGGTACTCAGGAGATCTATTCTCCGAGGTGTAGCCGGACTATTTAAGGCGGAACCTTGTGTGGGGCAGCCTGGTAAGGTGTCCACTGTGAGGCTGTGATTTAGCGCTGTTGGGCCGCGTAATAGCGCCGCCAGCAGCCAACCTTTTAATCCTCCCGTTTTTGTCCTATTTGTTTTTTGTTTAATTTGCACTGCATTGTACCTTGTTTTTAAATCGCCGCGCTGTGCCTGGCCCCTCATTCCCACACTCTAATCTGGAAAAATCACCGCTACTTTGGTGGGTCCGGTTCTGGGGAGGTGGAGTCCATCCTGGGTAGGCAGTGAAGCGCGCCGCCGCCATTTTGGTGCAGGTACTCAGGAGATCTATTCTCCGAGGTGTAGCCGGACTATTTAAGGCGGAACCTTGTGTGGGGCAGCCTGGTAAGGTGTCCACTGTGAGGCTGTGATTTAGCGCTGTTGGGCCGCGTAATAGCGCCGCCAGCAGCCAACCTTTTAATCCTCCCGTTTTTGTCCTATTTGTTTTTTGTTTAATTTGCACTGCATTGAACCTTGTTTTTAAATCGCCGCGCTGTGCCTGGCCCCTCATTCCCACACTCTAATCTGGAAAAATCACCGCTACTTTGGCGGGTCCGATTCTGGGGAGGTGGAGTCCATCCTGGGTAGGCAGTGAAGCGCGCCGCCGCCATTTTGGTGCAGGTACTCAGGAGATCTATTCTCCGAGGTGTAGCCGGACTATTTAAAGCTCCACCCTCTTCAACGCGCAGCGGTGACGCGCAGCTGGGGCGCCCTCTCTGCGCCTGAGTCGCGCCAGAGTCCTGCCCGTCTGCGCCCGTCAGCGGCACGTAGGCGGACGGGGCAGGACGGCTGGCCTCTCGTACGACAAGTGGTCTATTCACATACTGTGACTTATTATGCTCACCTATTCCAGTTCTGAGCTGCGCTCTTTTCGTCCTCCGTGTGGTCTTTGCCATCATGTATTTCCCGGAGGAAGGGCTTTAAGGAAAGGCTGCAGTGATTGCGGCTGGCGCCTTCCTGAGCGTAAACATTTTTCTAAGGTTAGTACACCTATGATCCATCAATGTTTACTGCTTAATACCAGATCCCTACCTTGCCATGCTATAGATATCTGGAATCTGCTACAGGACTCTAAGATATCCTGTGTATTCCTGACGGAGACCTGGCTGTCTGAGTCGTCTGCCCCTGATTTGGCAAATGCCGTACCCTCCGCCTACAATATATTTAGGAAAGATAGAGCATCTGGTAGAGGCGGTGGAGTGGCGATTATAGTGAATAAGAATATAGCATGTCGCACCTTCCCTGTTGATAATATACAGGGCAGTGAAGCCCTTGGCTTCACCCTTCAGCTCTCGGCTACTCAGGCTTGTACAGGGATTCTTGTTTATAGGCCACTAGGCTCGGTGGGGCCGTTTTTGGAAGAACTACAGGCAGCCCTATCGACCCCCTGCCTTAGATCTAATCACTGCCTCTTACTGGGTGATCTAAATATTCATATGGATATTAGCTCTGATCCGGACACTCAAAAACTACTGGATATTACTTCCGTGCTCGGATTATCTCCCTATGTGGTAGGACCGTCCCATGAGAAGGGCCACACGTTGGATCAGATTTTTTCTACTCTTCCTATTGGAGTGGAACCTCCCGTGCCAGTTCTGTGGTCAGATCATTTTCTTATTTCCTTCTCCCTCCCTAATATGGTTTCAACACGGTCCAAACCTGAGGGGCCGTCTAAGCATCTCTATAAATCTTTCCATCTTCTTACTAGAGAGATGCTATCAAACGCCTTAACCAACTCTCCTTGTCCTACATCTGACAATGTAGAGGAGTATACTGCTCTTTTCCATAAATGGCTCCTAGAGTGTTTGGAGAGCTTGGTTCCGGCCAAGGCACAAAATTCTGCCAATAAAAGGATATCGGCCCCATGGTTCACTCCTCAGCTAAAAAAAGCTAGACAAGATCTCAAAAAAGCTGAAAGAGCTTGGAGGCGATCGTATGATCACTCTGAGAGGCAGAATTTTAAGGCATTGACTAGAGCCTACCATAAATCAATTTGGGCGGGAAAGAAAGCTTACTTGGAATTTAGAATTAATGAGACGGAGCATTCCTGTAAAGAACTCTTTAGGGTGGTAAAAGATTTTACTTCTCCCTCCGCTTATACCCCTATCCATACTCACTCTGAATCCTGGTTGAGGGACCTGGCTGTCTATTTTGTACAGACAATTACCACCATTCAAGATTCCCTCCAATCTACTTTCCAGCAGCAGTCTGTGAGTTTGGGGTGTCCCACGTCGGATCATGGTCCTTTGTTGTGTGATTTTCCTTCATTGGATCATGAGAGCTCTCTTGACATCCTGTCCAGTCTCAAATCGGGATCTCCCCAGGATCCGTGCCCGGCCAAGTGTCTAGCAAATTTGGCACCTGTGCTAAATGACCTGGTTAATCCCATCTTAAATATGTCGCTCTCATCCGGGGTAGTTCCAAAGGCTTGGAAGAGCGCCATGATCCTGCCACTCCTGAAAAAACCAGCACTTGACCCCCTAGTCCATGCCAATTACAGGCCTATTTCCTTACTCCCTGCTCTAGCGAAAGTGACTGAGAGGTTTGATCACAGATCAATCTCTAATTTCATCGAGGAAAATGATCTGTTGCATAACACCCAATCCGGTTTCCGTGCGAATTTTAGCACGGAGACTGCGCTCCTCGAAGTCACAGACGCCATCCGGGAGGAGCTGGATGTTGGTAGGAAAGCTGTATTGGTCATGCTTGACCTGTCGGCGGCATTCGACACCGTTCCCCACGCGCTTCTCCTTTCTAGACTCTGGGACTTTGGTCTGCGGGGAACGGTGTGGAGTTGGCTCAAATCCTTCTTAGCCGACCGCCGTCAGACAATCTGGGCTCCTCCTTACTCTGCCGAGATGCCACCGCTAGAAGTGGGGGTTCCCCAAGGTTCCATCTTGAGCCCCCTCCTTTTTAACATCTTTATGGCTCCTCTGGCGGTGGTGGCGGAGTCCTTCGGCGCCCGGATTGTCACCTATGCCGACGACACCCAGCTCCTGTTTGTAAGCAACAGGGATGGTCTGTTTGACGATGATCAGGTTAGGGGCTGTTTGAAGGCGGTTTTTGAGTGGTTTGGACGTCATGGATTGAAATGCAACTCCGACAAGTCGGAGTTGCTCTTTTTTGGTTGCATCACCGAGCCTGATTGGAAACCCTGGTGGCCGCAGGATATGTTCCCTCCCGCTAGCTCATCCTTGAAGGCCAAAAATTTGGGAGTTATCATTGATAGCGACTTATCTTTTGGACCACATATTTCCTCTCTTATTGGGAAATGTTTTGGCGTTCTCCGGATGCTTCGTAAATTTCTCCCTTTAGTGTCCATCGAGCATAGGAAAATCATAGTCCAGGCACTGGTTGGCTCTCGGCTGGATTACGCAAATGTTTTATTTCTGGGACTTCCCAAATATCTGGTCAGGCGTCTACAAATTGCTCAGAATTCTGCGGCCCGAGCTGTCTTCGGCCTTCCAAGAAGAGCCAGAGCTACTGCTCTTCTTTCAACCTTACACTGGCTACCTATTGCCAAAAGGATTCTTTTTAAAACTCTGACCACGACTTTCAAGGCCTTGCATGGTATTGGCCCTAAATATATCTCCAAACGATTGTCTTGGTATCTGCCCCCTATATCTCTCAGATCTTCCTCGCTATCTAAAATGAAGGTTCCCATTATTAAGCGCGCCAGAGCAGGAGGACGGTCCTTTCGTTATTTAGCTCCTCGTGCTTGGAATGACCTCCCGATCTCTCTAAGACAGGCTTCTTGCCTGCTGTCCTTCCGAAAGGCCCTTAAAACATGGCTTTTCCCTTAAATTGGTGCTGCTTTTCTTCTGTTTCCTGTTTTTACATGTCCCTTTAGTGTTATGTTTCTCCCTTACTTGGTGGGTACCTTCGATAAAGCGCCAGGATACTCCGTGGAGTGGCCCTGCGCTATAGAAGCATAAAAATAACATAACATAACATAACATAACAAGCTGTGCGGTGGAGTTTGCCATGGATTTATGAGAGGTCTCCTCTTATAGAAGAGGTAAGCTGTGCGGTGGAGTTTGCCATGCATTTAAGAGCGGTTTCCTCTTATAGAAGAGGTAAGCTGTGCTGTGGAGTTTGCCATGCATTTATGAGAGGTCTCCTCTTATAGAAGAGGTAAGCTGTGCGGTGGAGTTTGCCATGGATTTATGAGAGGTCTCCTCTTATAGAAGAGGTAAGCTGTGCGGTAGTGTTTGCCATGCATTTATGAGAGGTCTCCTCTTATAGAAGAGGTAAGCTGTGCGGTGGAGTTTGCCATGCATTTATGAGAGGTCTCCTCTTATAGAAGAGGTAAGCTGTGCGGTGGAGTTTGCCATGCATTTATGAGAGGTCTCCTCTCATAGAAGAGGTAAACTGTGCGGTGGAGTTTGCCATGGATTTATAAGAGGTCTCCTCTTATAGAAGAGGTAAGCTGTGCGGTGGAGTTTGCCATGCATTTATGAGAGGTCTCCTCTTATAGAAGAGGTAAGCTGTGTGGTGGAGTTTGCCATGGATTTATGAGAGGTCTCCTCTTATAGAAGAGTTAAGCTGTGCGGTGGAGTTTGCCATGCATTTAAGAGAGGTCTCCTCTTATAAGCCTCTTCAGGCTAGTCAGGCTGCGGTCTGAAATACGTCCTGCAGTGTCTCTTCAAGTTATTATTTAAAACAGTAAAAGCAATGTAACTTCTTCAGAGACGATCAGTCCGCACTGAGCTTCCACTGAGATCACCATGCCTTGGCCTGTATTCCTTGACACTGCGTAGTTACATCCTATGATATTTGGTTCATGAAATGATCGCTTGGGTTAGAAGGAGATGTTTTTATGAGACAGGATTCGCCTTCTTTAACATTCACTAAGACACGTATACCTTGCAGTTCCCTTCATAGTTTTCTGTGCTCTGTTTCCTGAGACTTTTTTTTTCCCTCTCAAGGAAGAGGAAGTTTTGCACTGGTGATTGGGCACTTTTGCCCTGGCAGTAGAACTGCCTAAATAGCGTAAAATGCCATTACTTCCTCGTCCATCTTCTTTATCTCAGTGAGTACAAAATGTGCCCCGTTTCATCCACCAGACAGTTTTACCTGCGCCCGTAGCCAAAACAGTGTACATAAAAGTTGGACGGGTCACTTTAACTCGATACCATGCTAATCCACACCTCCATCCCAGAGCGGAAAAAGTGGAAGTAAAGCACAGCACTTCTTGTTTTTTCGTCTCACGAGTATAGAGGTGTTCAGGCCTACATTCAGTTCAAGTATGCATACGTTTTACTTTTTCTTTACACGAATATATTTCTTTTTTTGATTTCATGTTTATGTGAGTTGCTCCCCTCAACCTAGTTCTTAAATTAAGATACACACTGGTCACATCATTTCTGCACCAGGGCTTGGCCCAGCAGTCCCTTTATTCTGACTGCATAGGTAAGCTCTTTTTCAGTCAATTGATTATTATGCTTATATTTTTGCTGAATGGGGAAAGGATGGGGTCGGTGACAGTTGCCTCTGACTTTTTCTGCAATTGCGGCAGTATTGTGAGACTTTGGGAGACTGACTAATCTCATTGCTACAGAAATTGTAAAACTAGGGATGGGGTGGTCAGATTCTGTCAGCACTTCAGCGTACTCCTGTCTCAATAGTCATGGGGGATGCAAGTGGATTGACAGGTGCAAACACTCTGAATTGCCACAGGCTTCCTCTTTAGGCTGTGGGTGATTCCTTTGACGGTACTACTACGTTGTCATGGATTTCCCATGATCATGACCTGATTAGCTCTACCACAGCCCTCATGCACAGCACAGGTATGTAGCAACCTGCCAGCTTGATGATGGAAGACAGTTAAATCACGGTACACACATCTCGTTCAACTTGCGTGTCGAAAATGAGTGTTAGGCATATGACTAAAACTCCCGGCGACTGTTAGGCCTCTTTTTGTGAGTTCTGACAACCTTTCTCTCCAAGTGCGAACACAAACAAATCCCCTCTTTTATTTTTAAGGTTATATTTGAAGTCAATGTTAGTGGAGAATAAATGCAAGAGTATTATTGAAAATATCAAGACAACTGTACCGAATGTAAAAGCACAGAATGTTAAAAAAGAAAAGATAACACAAGGTACATTGAAGCATCCCGAAATGCTTAATCTTTGCATCAAAGCTTTAGCATTTGTGAGGGTTCTGTAGTGAGATTTTGTCATCATGCATGCATACCAAAACATCATCTATTTTCCAGAACACTGCTGCCTGTCTCCAGGATGAGGCTAAATGATGTCTCTGTAAGGGGGTTGTTAGGAGACAATGGCCTGGGCACAGTTCCACGCAGATGTGCTGGACTCGCATATTGTCCTAGAATGAATGAAAGTCCAGCGTTCTCCCTGAGACAACTGTGAACTGTCAATTAGTGACACTCAACCATTTATTTTGAGAAAAATAAATCTCTTGATTCATAGTGGCAGATGAGAAAAATAATGTCAGAATTCATTTACATATTTGTGTTAAAACCTAAAGATTCTATACCTTTTGCTAAGCACCAAGCATTTACACAAATACATTAAAATATTAACTAAAAGGAGCCTATCAGAAAGTACGATACATATAAGACACAATATTACATGGTATTGAATATAAGTGCATATGGATAATAGCATGTGTCCTAAGTTTTCAATGAGCAAATAAGCAAAGGCATGATACAGAGGGCTCCTAAGAGACACAGAAGGCAAAATATATAACAACACTGTTACAATAGATGTAGCTTCTGCCCTTCAAGTCAGCATAACAGGGCGAGTTTCTACCTGTTCTGCACCTGAAAGGATTCAATTCCTTTATTTTTCACATTACTATCAAAATGGTATAACTCCAACCCAGCCTTCATTTGTTTGGTTACTCCAGGGCATTTCCTAGTCTCCTTAGACCACAAAGATGCTTTTTATTTGTATATTACATAACCGACAACGGTTCCTGCGTGTCTGCATCTTGTGTTGCCATTACCAATTCTTAGTGTTACCTTCCAGGCTAACATCTGTCCCAAAGGTCATTACAAAACAGCTGGCTCCTTTGATGAGTATCCTACATTGTATGAGTATTTACATATGTTCTTACTTAGATGACTGGTTAACGTGTGCCTCCTCATTTCCTAAATAGTTCAAAGATGCTAAAAAATGTTGCAAGCTGATCCAGCCCATAGGTTCATCATTAGTTGGAAGAAGTCTCATCTGTTCCTCACACACATCTGTGTCATCTGTTCCCCACACACATCTGAAATTATGGCTGCTTTTGCATAAACATGGGTCTGTTGTTTCTTCTGTAAGTCAAGGAGTCTGTAGGTAACATCCTGTCTGATGTCTTTGCTGGAGAAATCACAGACAACAACCAGGGTCTGGTTGAAATGCAGGGAGAGATGGATTATTGATGAATCATTGGTCACAAAGTCTAATTCAACCCGTGGTTCAATATCTACTTGCCCATTGGAGTCTACTCTATCAGAAATAAAAAAACATCGGACCCTGTGACTCCACAGACTGTTCTGGATCTCCAGTGGGTGCTGTCACCAGAGAACATGGAATCTGGATTACCTCTTCTCTTCCACCCTCCATTGACAGCTCCACGAGTTGGAGAGTGCGCCTGGGGGAATTCTTTATTCAAGCACATTGGTCGTTAGAAGAGAAACCAAACTCATCCATTTGGAGGGAGTTTGGTGCGTCTCCTCCAGCCCAGTTACATTTTTATCTGATACTTCCGGGTCAGGTGGCTTCTGTGAGGGTGAATAATCAACTGCCAATCAGGAAAGTGCCTTTCCAAATTTCTGGATTGATGATGTTGGTTCTTTGACTCTGAAATGCACTGGGCCTTCTTGACCTGGCCCCAGTTAATATACTCTCACCACTCAAAGTATAAAATAAAATAGCTAATCCCTGATTGGCATCTTTAAGTTACCTATAAGTCCCTAGTATATGATACTAGCCTACCCAGGACTTGTAAATTTAAGGTCACTAGTGGACTGCAGCACTTATTGTGCCACCACTACAGTGGCAAAATTAAAAACATGGCACCAGTGCTGCTACTGCAGCCTAGTCAAGCAGCTTTTAAACAAACAACACAACTTAGTATACTACAACCTTTTGCCAGCTCATATTTAAAAAAAATATTTATAAGTTATCCCCAAGGATGCCCTTGGAAGCCCACAAGACATGGTGCTAAATATTAAAAAATAAGGACATGTTTCTTTTTTGACTTACATGTCTTAACAGTGAAAACAAAAATAAAATATTTTCACTGTAGTAAGGCTGGTAGTCTCATTGGCTAACATAGTTAGATTAGCACGCATACTATGTGCTAACTTCTATTTGGGACCGCCAAACAGTACTCCAAAATATCAAATTTATTGGTATATTATATTCAACTTAATTCTGAGGTCAGGTTTAAATCTAAAGGAGATTTTAGAAAGTCACCAGTTTCTTGCCTCAAAGTTCAAGTATCTGTTTCTAATTGACTAAGGCAATAGTCACCTGGGACAGCCTGCTGCCCTCCAATCAAGAGGTGCAAAGTACTACCAGGAATGCGGAATAAAAGGTCTGCTAGTGGAGGAAGGTGTGACTTCTTCCAACAGGATTGCTAGAGGTGTGTGGCCACAGATTGCCCAGCTTGAAAGACGCTAACACATCTGATTGGCAAATGTGAGTCAAATTGTAGCCGGCCCTTTCCTTTGAGCAGGTAGACAGGCTGGCGTCTCCCCCCAAGAGGGAGAAGACCTGTGCAAAGCATTTTTCCACTAATAGTGGCTTATTATACCCAACACACCCCAGGGGCATGCCATTGGCTTTGACCCAGGGAAGAAGGGTTCTGACATTTTGGATTTGGTTAGAGATATGCACTGTGGGATTATTTAGTGCCAACACCACAGTAAATTAAGTAACAGTGGGTAGGGCTGCCATGTGAGAATTGTAGCCCCATTGGCTAGTGAGTCATCCCCACCCACAAACTCGAAATTGACATAAAAGCCAGCATCAGAACACTGCTAGACTTCGTGAAAGGACAGAAGAAGGATTGCACCTGCTAAACCTGTGAACCTCAGAAAGAAAGGCTGAACCGATAAAGTCTGCACTTTCTACACCTGCTGAACCAAGACAGAACTTCAGAGAGAGAGAGGCTGCTCCTACTGTCAACTTCGTGGTGAGAGACCCCAAGGGCTGGACTCACTCCCACTCGAGCCAAGGACAAATGAGTGGACTCCAAGGGATAGCTTCCTGTTAAGCTTAAGGAACACAAAAGCTAAAAACGCCTGCACCTGCAAAGTGCATAGCTGACCAATAGGCAATGGGATTGCCCTTGACTCTGATGGTGGTGCGCGTGAGATCGAATCCTAGTCCCAAGAAGAGCCACACAGGTCCTGGAACGTTGGCGGATGCAAGAGCGTACTTTTCTCCCCACAGAACTACAACTTGCAAGTTAAAGGCAAAAGGTAAAGTTTTCTAGGCACAAAGTCTGAGGCTTACAAACTACTGCTACTTGCCCATTCGTGGGTAGCCTCAAACGCTGTTGAAAGACCGGTGGACCGACTCGGGCGCCCATATCTGACCCCGACTTCCATCGCAGTCATTCTGAAACTTGGACTTTGTCCCAGACCGTCATGTTTGAGGGTCATAGACTACCACAAAGAGTGAAAAGTAGCGATTTACAAAACCTTTTTGAAACTTTTACACTTTTCAGAGTGAAACGCACTGATTTATGGAAATCTTGGAAAAATTGTAACTTTGGTTCCCTTCATCTGATTTTTTTTATCTGAGTTTTGTCATTTTGGTATCTTTAACCTCATCGCTGCTGCTGACGGCCAACGGCCATCGCATGCACTACCTTTGGAGTGCTGCGCACGTCCGTTTGCCATCGCGGCTCCGCCCTCCCAATAGTACATTCCGCACTAGCGCAGAACGTTCGGCGCGGTTCGGTTAAGGAGTTAAAGATAAAAATATATACTATTTTAATAAATAGGAGTGGGATTTTCGTTCTGTTATGTTTCTTACTTTTTGACTATTTTGGTACTGATAAATATTTTACATCTGCTTTTCCTTCTAGTTAGGCCTGGCTACTGAGCTGAACTTTGATTTAAAGAAACCTGGACCTGATACGTACAAATTAGTGACATTATTACTTGGTGAGGTCTCACAACCATATAATAATCCACTTTCTCACAGCGCATTCTTACATAAACTGCAGAGGGACCTAAAGGTTATTTTTTTTAGTTTCCTAGCCCGTGATATGTTTCTTTTGACAAAGCCCAATCCTTTCTCTTTGATGACAGATGAGTTGCCAGGGAATGAGAGTGGGATTGTGACCCAGCTGAGTCAAATGTTTCCATCCTCAGTGATGTGGACGCTGTGCCCCAATCTATTCCAGAAGATTATAACTCGTTTCTTCCTAACTCTTGTTTCCTAGTCACATGTCCAACGTTTTCGAGAAGTTGATGTACTATATATGCCAAAGCCGTAAGCCTGCTTCATGCATTTCCTCTAAATCCCTTGATCCCAGTAGTTTTGAGGAAAGTCAGGACAACCTTATACACTTTCTTCTGATAGTACCTAGTTGGTCGTGGTGTTCTTGGGGCCATATTGGAAACGGTGTCGCGGCGGGGGAGCGACAGGTGTGTGTGCCTGTGTCTTGTGCCCTGGGGTACTGTAGTATTACAGAACAAGGCGCAGATGCTTGTGCGCCTTTTTCTGTAATACAGATCACCAGTGCACACTGAGCACCATATTAAAAGCTGTGCGCCGGGGGGCAACAGGTGTGCATGGCTGTTTTCTGTTCCCTGGGGCACTGTATTATTACAGAACAAGATGCAGACGCTTGTGCACCTGTTTCTGTAATACAGATCACCCAGTACGCTTTAAACTCCATATTACAAGATGTGCCCCGGGGTGCAACAGGTGTGTGTGCCTGTTTTCTGTGCCCCCAGGGCTTTGTAGTTGTACAGAAGAAGGTGCAGATGCTAGTGCGCCCTCTTGGGTAATAAAGATAGCTCAAGTGCACATTGACCGGCAGAGCAAGCTTTAGAGGGCATTCATGCTAAGGAGGAAACACTTTGTGTGTGCACCCGTGCCCTGTTATAGATGCCAGTGCAGAGGAAAATAGGCCATCAGGAGTTGCACTAACTACTCAGTGTTCCCCCTGAGTGCGCTCCCTGTGAGTGGGGAAAATATGGTCCGATGGATCACCCTGACATTGCCCTGCAGCTGAGTTCAGTCACTCACTGCACCAGCCTGCAAGGGGAGGTGTGTGCTCCCTCTTTAAAGTGCTGATGAGTGCTGCCTTTACAGAGAAAGATAGAGTGGCTGATTCAAACAACTGCTCCCTATTTCATTAATGCAAATGTGTGCCTAGCATGGAGATGGCACATAACTAGTATTAGGGGGTACTGTGCTTGTTTGCGCCGGCACACCTATTTAAAGGTGCACTGTGGAGCAATCTGAGACAGTGCACTTGTTACGTAATATGGACCCTGGTATCTTCTGTTGGTTCAACTGCCATTAATCACTCCAAATTACAACCTGTTCTTCTCTCAAAAGAACCTCTCAGATGCCTTCAGCTAGGGGCCTGATTGAGAGGTTGGTTTTGGAGACCCAGGGCTATTGTAAGGGTTGTCTTTTGGATTCAGCAGTATTCTAGACCTGACACTTTCATAGCATTTGCTAAGAGTTTTGGTGGCCCTCTTGGGTTCTTCTTGCATCCTCTTGTGAACTAGTTAAGAGTCAATATTTTATTCAGGATGTTTTTGTTGGGTCTATCATTTTCCACCTCAAGAAGCCAATGGGCAGTGATTAATGCTTTTAGAGAATAGATGTTCCTCCAGTTGTTAAAATAGAATCTACCCTTCTTAAGAGATTATTTCTGACATGGCCAGTGTACACCTTCCTGCCCCACCTGGGCAACTTATTTTCAATTTGGTTCAGAATCTGCACAAAACTTCCTAATGCACGTTTATCCGGTTCTGCCCCTTCATGGAAAGTTTCATGAAGTTCTGTCAACTGGAGCCCAGAAAAAAATATAGTTCCAAAAATGCAGTTTCCCGTGTTAATTCTCATAGGAATTCCTGATACAAAAAAAAACAACTGAACTGAATTACACCAAATTTGGTAAAAAGTTAGAACTTTACTCAGAAAGCAAGCTTTTTGTGATGTGGTGTAAATCTGTTGAGCCATTTTTTGGGAATTTATCATTTAAAGAGGGGTTCGGGTTAGGCATGAAGGGGTTAACTCTCAGAAAAAGTTAGGTATATCTGCACTGTTGGTCTCACTGGAGACCCACAGGACCACCAGAGTACCAGGAGAGAGCTTTTTCTCCCAACAATAATTTAAATATCACTGTATCAGTGCTGGTACCACAATACCAAATGATCAAATTGGCTGGCCACAACACTGAAGAAAATGTTGCGGTCATGATTACAGGACTTAATTCGTGAGTCCTGAAAAAACATGAAAGGCCACATAAGGGGACATGGTCATGTGGGGGGTTCCAAAGGGAACCTCGCTCCCTTAAGTTAATTAAAAAAATATACATATCATTTCAGGTTGTTGGTTCCGCTGTACCAGCACCCGGTACTGCAGTACTCAATACAGCACCCACTTCGATTGTACTTCTGTTCCAGTAGCAACACCATGGTACCAAAATAGTTGTGCAGGTTGTAGGCCATGATCAATGGGGGTTGGTGCATGAACTGTGTTAGGCATAGGGCCACCCTGGTGGTGTGATCCTACCAGGGTGTGGATAGGCGGCGATGTTGAAGCATGTCATGATATGTGAGTGAGGCATCTTATCCAATATCTTAGGATTTACAAGAGGTCTGAGGAGGGACCAATTTCTCTCATGGCAGGATCCAATCACTTTCTTCCCCCTATCTCCTAGAACATTTCAGTTGCTTTTATGTGTGAGGATTGACACTGGGAGAGTGCAACTGGTCTTACTGTATTTTGCTCTCTACATTGTGGTAACAAGCATTGGACCAATCTACCTATGCACAAAGCTGAAGGCTGTGTGCATCTGGGGTTGGGGCACCCTTGGGGGATTGGGCGTCAGCGGTGGAATGAGTGCAGACTTGGCTGCAGGCCAGGTGTTGTGCCCAACACTCAATGCACATGGCCAAAGGTCATGTGCAGTGGGGGTTGGCTTCCCCACAGAAGGTTAGCGCAGGTCCTGTTAGCACCTTTAACCACTTGGTGCCCTACTCACATATAATAAAATCAAGATTCATCAACATGCCCATTAAATGCCAAAGACCCAATTCTATAAATACCTCCAAGTTCAGCACGCCATCTCCTCTAGTATTACGGGACTGGAGTCCCTTCATGAATTGAGTCCAATTGAAGCCAAAGTGTTCATGGGGGACTTAACAGACCATAAACTCTTCAAAATATATTAGTATTTGGTAAAAAATAGCCCCACCACTTTAGACAAACTTAGAGAGGATTGGGAAGGGTATCTCGGCTCACTGGATGGAGATGATTGGACGGAGGCACTACCTTCCCGCGGAAGGCAGCCATCGCGATGCGACTCCGCCTTATTCAATTTAAATACCTACATCCGGTATATTATACCAGGGCTAGACTGTGGAGGGCAGGCCTGGTGTCATCCCCACTGTGCTTATGATGTGGCCGGGAGGAGGGAACCCTCATCCACACGATTTGGCATTGCATACCACTCACAAAATTCTTGCAAGGGGTATTAGCCGGTTTTGCAAAGGTACTGGTTTGGGAGCACCCTTCTTCACCTAAATTGGTATTGCTACATATAATGGAGGGTGTCGCGGGTAATATTTCTAAACAACATTTATTACTACTGGGGCTCAGGCTGGTTAAAAGAGATATTGCACAAAAATGGAAAGTGGAGACCCCACCCTCTTTGTCAGCATGGAAGAATGGTTTAGATTTCTGCATGGGATTGGAGATTCCAATATTTAAGGCAAGGGGCTGCCCACAGAAACATCCCAAGATCTGGAGGCGCTGGGCGGATTCCCTCTGTCGATGCCTTGATCCTGTGATGAACGCTAAGGATGGCCGAGTGATAGACCGACGGCTCAGTGATATTTTTCTTTTTGGGAGGTGGGTGTTACAGTGGTATTTATGGTGTAGTGCTGCCATAGTCAGGGCCGGACTGGGAACAGAAACTGGCCCTGGCAAACTGCTCAGCTGGCCCCCCCTGGGATGAGGGGGAGTGCAGCCGAGCAGTTTGCTTACAGGGGGCCGATATTGCCGACCCCTGGTAACAAACCCCCCCCCCCCCCCCCTTCCCCCCACCCACCCCCCAGGGCTCAAAACCGCCCCCCACCCTAGCGGCCTACCAGGGAAACGCCCGGTGCCTGCTATGGCCTGTCCGGCCCTGGCCATAGTGCAACGGGGGATGTTTTACAGTTTATATTTAATGTTTTTTTTTCTGAAAATGTTTATTCTAAATGTCAATGCAATTATCCTGTATAATTTACTGAGGCAGAAGGCTTCTGGGTTACAGAACCCTGCATTGTATTTGACGCTTGACGCAATAAAATCTGTTTCTAAAAAAAATTAAAAAAAGATTCACCAACATGCCAATGATACACAACTTTACATGAAATTATCCTCTGCTTTAGACATCTAATACATCAAACAGTGCTTGGACATCATTCAAATCTAGGTGTCCAATGCCTACCTGAAGCTCATCCCAACCAAAATGGAATTCCTGTTATTTGCTAAGAACAACAAACAAGAAACAAGACAAACCTTGCTCAATGACAAGGAACTTGATTACTTTTAACCCCAAATGTCATTGACCACCAAATCAGCTTGCTACCAGCCTCTTTAAAAAAAAGTCACATTCTCCCAGAAAGCGTCTTTAGAACGGCTGTTGAAGCTTTCTTACTCTTACAGTTGCATGGTGGTAATACCATGTCTTCATAGTCTCCCAGTCTCCACACAGACATTCTTTAGGAGCATCCTACAAGCCGCAGCATGTCTCACCCAAAGTAATATGATTATATCACCCCATCCTGATAGAACTCCCTGGGCTCCCCATGTCAGCCTACACCATCTTCATAACCAGCTGCATCATTTACAAAGCCATCATAACCAGCACCCATACTTATCTCGCAGACAAGCTCAACATCTCTGAAGTTTATAAAAGAAAAAAATGTTTTAAAAAGAAAAAAAACAAGACAGTAGTTCTTTTTCATCTATGCGCCCAGGATTTGAAACAACAACCCTGTTTCTATCGGGATTGCCCCAATGTTGCTCCCATTTGGTTAAAATGTTAACACTCACACTACATCACAATGTATTAACTATCCACAACCCAGCGTCCTATCCTATTATTCATTCACTTATTGCTTGTCTTTGACCATGTGCAGCTCTCTGCTGCCTTTTGGCTGGTTCGCACTATAGAAATACCATATACATACATAGTTACATAAACTCCCCCATTACATACATTTGTACAGCACTGTATTACAAGTATTTCACATGGGCATGTGCCCCGACATCCGCCAGTGGATAATAGATTGTCAAAAGAAGGTTTGGCTTTTCTCCTAGATTTTTTTGCAACTAGTTTTGCCTTTAAGCTACAACCTCCTTCGAACATGCCTCTGCAACCCATGCCTCTGCAATCCACACCAGGTGCACTCAGCTTTTACTTTGTTTAACATGGAGTATTAATTGTTCCCCAAAATGTATTGGTTTGGTAACAGTGCACAATATAACTTTCAGCATTCGCAACCACACTTGCCTCTAGGGCTTATGCTATTTCCATTTCATGCTCTCACACATGTACACACAGTAACTATATGATGTGTGTAACTACGGGCCCTATACAAGCAACTTTTTAAAATGATGTAGGAGATTATAGAGTAATGTGAATAGCAGTATAAAAGATGATGTCATTTGACATGTCATAAGTGATGTCATCATCTGATGTATCATCAGTGATGTCATAAATGATGTCCTTTAGCATGTCACAAGTGATGTAATATATGACATCATAAGCAGGGCATAACAAAGGTGCAATTTATAGTTAATTCACTAAACTCTAACTGTTTAGTTGTTATTATTAAACATTAGTTCTTATCTCATTCCAACCCCTAACTATAACATGACTTAAGTCTATGTTTTTTCAGTGCATATGTGTATACATTTAGGTGTACTTGGAGCTACAGGGGATTAGTGCTTTCGCGGTTATTGAATGATTTCTTGACGTCACTATCATTTCTGTCTTTTTACAGTTTTGGGTTTTTCGTGGGTGCTGCAGAGGGGATATATAGCTGAAAACAGTCACGCCTGGACCAACAGACTCGAGGTATGTGAGCACCCACAAATGCAAACTTTCCGATTCACTGCCATACCTGGAATCCTCTCTGACTAAATTATTTTACGAATCTGAAACAACATTACAAAAGTTGTTTTGCCTAGGTAAAAAAACAGTAGTTGGAGTATTGAAGTCTAACTTATTTGCACAAGTAACTTTGTGAATCGGGTCGTATTATCCACAGTTCTTCCTCCTTTTTCCAACCTGTCTCTTATCATACCTTCATGTTCTATTTGATTTTACGAAAACACCTACGGTCTTTTTTATGTGTTTAGAGGTTCACAAAAGGTGTGGCCTTTACTCTCTCAAAAACAACTTCCGTGTCAATTACATTAAGGGGGAAGACATCCCTTAAGGATAAGAACCCTCACTCACCCGAGGGTGACATGCTTCATCATATGGGTCCTCCTTACCAGTGGCGAAACCTAGTCACCACTGGGAGCTACTACTTCGTGTTTAAGGAAGGAGCTCAGAGATGTTTTCAGTTTACTATATGAGGATGTCTTCCCCCTTAATGTAATTGACACGGAAGTTGTTTTTGAGAGAGTAAAGGCCACACCTTTTGTGAACCTCTAAACACATAAAAAAGACCGTAGGTGTTTTCGTATGTTTTGTCAGTATATAGGGAACCTTCATCTCTCGGTCTATAAATGTTCAGTTTTGACCCTCAATCCACGGTAGTGTTATTAACTATTTGATTTTACGCCTGTCTCTTGGTTCATGCAGCTGCTGTATCATTGCTCTTGCACAGTGATTCATAAAGGAACGCCCCACCCCCCCCCCCCTCCTGTGGGATAAGATAACTGGCAGGCTTAATCACTGCATGGTTCAGGTGCGCTGAAACTATATTTGTGAACTACGACAATGACATCTTTCTCTGTTCCAACGTTGTCTGCCAGCACCACAGAGACTCCGTATGCGACAGCAGACATATTAAACGTGAATGGAGAGAAAAGAAGACAAGGTACAGAAGACAGGATTTACAGACCAGATCTTGTTTTGTGAGACTCGTGGTCTCTTGCACGTCTCTACGTTCTGAAAAACAACTAAATCAAAGTTCAGCTGAAACTGGTCCTGCCTGGCAGCAGGTCTGTCAATCATGTGACCCTGACCGTGGCCCGTGAATGACCTCTAACCCCTGCTGCAGGTCTTCTAACAATACGTCAAACAGTTTGCCGGTGGAAGCTGGACAGCTAACCCGACCAACAGTTCGGATGCGTAGCATTGCCGAGCATGAACTTCGAGTTCATTTGTGATGGGCAGTCTGTTGGGCTGCCAGGGTATTGATGCTGGGTTTATTGATAACTGATGCAGGGCTCAGTGATGTTGGGAGTCAGGCATCCTGGAAAAGACTTAAAAAATAAAAACATACACGTGCCCTTGACATATATTGATTTGAACACAAATAAATTGCAAATTTGCTTTCTTCAAACTCGATAGGAAAAAGAAATTCGTCTGCAGCAAAGTTTGCAAATGTTTGGAACTGGTGGGCTACTCCCAGTCCTACCTGAGGCCTTGAACAAAACCTCACTTATCACACAAGTGCTAATGATATATTCATGAAACTCAGCAAGTCGCCCTGGGGTAGAAATTTCCTGCAGACAGATGTAGCACACCCAGAAATCCTGCATTTGAGAAGAAAATGCGCCAGACTAGATCTGTATTGCAACTTGTCTCTTAAAAAAGAAGGTACACCCTTGAAACTGTGGCTGCCTTGAACATGTCCAGCTGAGCAACAAGTGGCATTTAACTACCCAAGGTCAAAAACACATCTTTCCTTCAGAGGCGATCTGAATGGACAATGGTTAAATGATCAAACATGCAGTATATTTTTTACTGGCAAAGTGATTTCCTATTGGGGTAGATGTAAAACACTTTGGTCGCCATTTCGTAAAGTTTTGTGCTGTTGTACCCACGATTTAGCGAGATGCAAAAAATAGCTACTTTTGTTTACCATTGTAAAGGCCCGCATGCACAACTTTAAACTCCGTGCAAACTTGAATAAATTTGGGCCTCAGGGCAACATTTTGAGTCTGGCACAAACTGCAGTTTGAACTTGAGTCAGGATTTCAAGTTTTGTGGTAATTACCGCATTTTTAATAATATTTATCATTCATATTTTACCAGGCTAAACCAGACGAAAAGTAAACAGGAAAAATTTCTTGGAAAGATTAACAATTAGTGGTATTCCGAGCGTAAAATCTCTGAATCAGAAGGAGAACCGTTAAATGTGCACAAAAATCAAGCGCCCTCGGAAAGCATCAGCAGTGCAGTGGGAAATGGGACTTTAATTCAATTGGGGATTTGCCGATGGTTCAGTGTATTTGAGATAGGCCAGTGGATTCATGTGATTTTGCTGCTGAGGCGTTTTCACATTTTTGATTTGCTGCATTTGCCACATAACCCATCATCTGTTGCATAATTTGCAGAGTTGAACAAAAATGTTTCTTACTCAAACGGATCAAAAGTTACTAAAAATACGGCAACATGTATTGCTTGCAAAGTGGCAGGATCTTCGGAAAGGTTGACTAGTCAACTTTTGGTTGCTTATTTCTGAATTTGGGTGTTGAACCTACAAATTAGGTGAACACCTCTGCCCAAGCAGTATTAGTATGTGTGGAAATGACGAAATAATATACCAATAATATCACGACGTGTGCCTCAATATGCCGCATAATTTGCCTTTCCTCAAAGCATAATTGAGTGAATCTTGCCGCATAATGTGGTCACCCACCTTATAATTAAGTTGCCCTGACAATAGGCCAGGTATGTGATTGATTCGTCTTCAATCCTATGAACGTCAGACACGCACAGGCTAGCCATGAGAACTCCCAGCAGGCAAGCCCTTCTGTGTCTAAATGAACACTACATTATTGTTTTCACAGTCCTAATATATTTGAATTAATGTACTTTATGTGGTCTTATTGCATTATTGTTACAGTCTCGCTTATTGCTTTGTGACCTTTCATTAGCTACTTCATTGAACCTTTTGATATTTTAACATTTTTCACCAAAAAGGATTATGCAAAATGGAAAAACCTTATTAACAGCTCATGTAAAATGTATGAGTGGGAACTTTACCAGGGCCTTAAAATATGAATGGATGATCCAGGGGGCTCGAGATCCACTCTCGTTCCTGATCGCGTGGGATATAAAACTCTTCCGCGCGCGAGTTAATGTAATATGGTTTTCAGAGCTCTGAGGGTTGTTGTGCCACTCATGTTACCACAGTAACGCCGAAGGTCCTCACAGTTCATTTTCTTACTGTCACTAAACTCACTCTACATTAGTCTCTGTTACCTAGTAAGAAAGATGCAGAATTTAAATCACATCATCGAGTGTATGATGTCACTTGGAAACCCAAGTAGACGTCATCAAACTAGGCAACACTCTGGAACACCTACTGTTGGTGATTGTTAGCGACGCAGGACTGACTAAAGGCAGCGTGTGTTTTTCTCTACGCTGGGTGGCCGTGTTACCTTTCTCTTCACAGATGCTAGAGACACCTAAAGCCAAGCTCTTAAATTAATTAAAGACCTTCTACAGGTCAATCAACGCCTGCTGTCTGAACCTGGACATGCTCGAATAATGCTCTACACTGACAGCTACAGCGGCGGCTCGTCCACTAAGAAAGACCGTCGCCCCACTGCATTTTGAGCAGTGGAAAAAGGAAAAATAAAATGATAATTTTATTTTTCCGTTGTCAGGTAGGTTTATAGGGCGGGGTGGGGCTTGGCTGCCGGCACAGCCAGCAAGGAGAGGAGTGGTGGGCACTTAAGTACCCATGGCGATTTGGCCAGCCGTCTTGGGCAAGCCAAACAGTCATGCGCACTTTGCATGTTCTCCATGAGGAACATGCAAAGTGTGAGTACCTGTGAGGGCCGAGCCACGGTGCTCAGACCAATCAAAACGCTGAATTGCAGCATTGTGATTGGCTTAGGGAATCCTGGGTGTGGTTCCTGCTTCAAGCAGGAACAGAAGAGGATGGCGCGAGACGAGGCAGCAGTCCGGAAGCAAGGTAAGTAACTTCATTAATTTAAGTTTCTATTCTCCCGCTTCACCCGTGCTACTCGGTGGCAGCCGCCACTGCAGTGACATTGGAACTGTTCCGACTTAGGCCTCAGTACAGTTTCCAATAGTGACTGGTTTTCTCAAGATACTATCATGGAACCTTCAGCCTGTGATGAGAAAGGACTAGACTGCAATGTTATTGTCTTCTATAGTTGCCCCACTGCTCCACATATCTCATGCCAGCCCAAGGAGATATTCAGCATCCACAAGAAAATTAAGAATTCATAAATTCTCAATTTCACACACTTTGTCTTCCACCACCACTAAGAAGACGTGATTTTCTTTGAAATCAAAATATAAACAAGCAATGTCAAAGTCTATAGGTTTTGCCTTTGGAGCGTAAAGACTTTGGCAATTACTTTTAGCCATGTTTTAGAACATCAGCAGGATGCTGGGCAGCATAGCTAAAAATGAACAAATAAAAGCCACTGCATCATTTTGTAGGCGCATACATGTTCAATTTCACATGCGCACCTACAAAATCAATCAATCAGGATTTATAAAGAGCAGCAAATCACCTGTGAGAGTCTCAAGGCACAGGTTTTGCTTGCAGCTTAACCAGGCAAAAGCAGAAGAAAGCACTCATAAAAAGGGGGAGAGGAAGGAGAAAACAGTAAAAACGAGGCAAAAGCAGGAGAATGCATCCAGAACAAGCATTGACAATACAATAGGTCTCGCCTTTCATTATGTTAAAGCCATTTGCTTTGCTAATGGTATTGTATAGCAACGCAAATGGCTTTAACTTAATGAAAGATGAGACCTTTTGCATTTTTATTGCTTGTTTATTTTCTTTAGGCACAGGGAGACTAAGTAATTTGTCCAGAATCACAAAATGCTTAGACTAGAACCTGGTTCTCCAGTTCCAAATCTGGCAGCTCTGGCCATAACGTCACATCCTTGTCTTCAAAGTACCACCGGTTGACTTCTACCAAGAGTAAAAGAGTGCAGGAATAGCCCTTATATCCATTTAATCCTAATGTAGGGGTGGTATATGGAATATAATGCCCTCTGTCATGAGCTACATGAATGTTGCAAGTCACTAAGGATTGTAGCGGGCTGAAGGCCATGGATTAAGATGTTTAATAAAGCCCTGGAGCAATGTGGCTCGTAATTTTCTAATAATACACTCTAGGTATAGTAACAGAGGATCATGGACTACATATAATCTGACAAAGTGTCGTGTCCTAAATGTCGTTTAAAAAACATATCACCCATTAAATTCTGTAGACAAAATCGACACCAAAGGATACAATATTTTTGTCAGCCCCTGAAAAACGGGTAACTGTGTGGGAAAAATTATGCTGAAACCGATTACAGCACATTGATCCACTGGTAGCAAAACCTTGAAAAGCATTTACTAAAGGGCGTCAAAAAGGTTTCTTCTCGATCATTTCAACAAAGACACGAAGAATGGTTTTTAAACTCCGTAGGTATTAGAAGCTCCTTATGACTAAGCCATTGGTAAGATGTTAATCTTTGTGTGTAGTGAGCAGAAGGGGTTAGTAAAAAAGGGTTTAAATTGCATTTATACAGCACTTAATTGTCCCTGCACGCTCCGAAGACTGAGAAACCATTACAAAGGTGCTTTCATGTCTGCACTTGGGACTCCGGACCGCCCCTGCCTAGTTGGTACCTTCTATAGTATTCCTTATGAATGCTTGTCTTAGAGTCGAACGTCACAAGTGGGTCAACAACTACTCACAAAAACAAACAGCAGCTTAGAAATAATGGTCTACATACGTCCAGAAATATACGGCGTCTGTATTCTTCCGGGGCAGCCGAAGGGTGGTGTCTTCCGTGGCGGGCAGACAACCTTTTCCTGGTGCGGGTCATGTGCTTTTATATAACTAATTACAGGCTACGTGGGAAAGAACAGTCACACTGATTGTCAGAGTGTGCACCACCCCTTAGCCCATCAATCGGGTGGGAATAGGTTTTCGATTGCCTCTCCCTGCTTTCACATATGGAATTCTGACAGAGTCCTTCATATTATGTGGAAGTCGGTTAGAGTCGAACGCAAAGCAGAAGCAAATGGATCGTGCTTTCTCACAAAAAAAGTGCCCCAAAAAAAGTGCCTAGTGTCACGCCACCAGTGTAGCCTCCAGTCTAAGCGGGCACATCTTCCGTCCATCCCCGTGCTCATCGGAATCCGTATCGATTCCAAAAGGCCCTTACATGGCGAGAGCAACGCATGTGTGTTGCTAACGCCAGGCAGGCGAGACCTAAAAAAGGGAGAGAGAATGAGAAAACAGTAAAGAACGAGGCAAAAGCAGGAAAAAGCACTTAGAAAAAGGGGGAAAGGAACGATAAAGCAGGAAAGAAGGAAAAAACAGGGCAAAAGCACTCAGAAAAACAAGAGCAAGGAAGTTTAAAACAGTAAAAATTAGGCAAAAGCAGGAAAAGCACAAAGAAAAACAGAAGGGAGGAAGAAGAGGATTAACATATGAGGCAAAAGCAGGAAAAGCACGGGGAAAGGAAGGATAAAACAGTAAAAAATTAGTCAAAAGCAGGAAAAGCACAAAGAAAAACAGGGGGAAGGAAGTTGAAAACAGTAAAAATTAAGCAAAAGCAGGAAAAGCACAAAGAAAAACAGGGGGAGGACGAAGAGTAGTAGCAAACGAAGCAAAAGTAGGAAAAGCACTCAGAAAGATGGGGAAAGGAAGGATAAAGCAATAAAAAACGAGGCAAAAGCAGGCAAAGCAATCAGAAAAACAGGAGGAAAATGGAAAAAGCAGCAAAACAAGGAAAAAGCAGGAAAAGCACTCAGAAAAACGGGGGAAAGGAAGGCGAAAGAAGTAAAAAAAAAATTGCAGAAGCAAGAGAAAGCACTCAGAAAAACAGTTAGGAAGCAGAGCCGTGCAGCAGCACTGGAGAGTTTGGATTAAGGGACTGAAGATAGTTCTTCCAATCTTTGAAAGTACTGTTTAGAGGAGACTTTCTTGTCTTGTTTATAGGAAACATTTTATGGCCTACAATAAACCTGACATTGTGTTCAGTGCTTGGGTGACTTTGTGTTACACAAGCACCTTGTTTCCATTTTCTGTGCGCTATTTGTGTAGCAGTTAAATAAATAGCTGAAGGTCGCATTGAGGGCAGATATAGAGTTATTTGTATTAGTTTTCATAAAGCTCAACAATCACCCTAATTAATGTATATTGTAGCTTTAACGCAGAATTCAATACACTGCACAAAAAACAAAAGCCAACAGAGGTGAAGAATGTTGGTTGGGGAACAACTAGGTCTTCATCAGGTTTCTGTATATTAGCAGATCAGATTTGGTAAAATAATGCAAAGACAGCTGGTTCAAGCTGACATCAGCTGGAGCAGAGAAAGATGTACCACCGAACAATTTAGCCAAAGTGTGGGAATCACTCATCAGCGCTGGTTTGCCGATCTCTGATTTCTGGTTGTCTTAGAAAGGCGAACCCGGGGGAGGCAGAAGGTGTCTGACTGACCACCCCTAGGTCTACCCCTCCTTCAGAGAAGGGACCGAGCGATGTCGAGAGGCCTCCGACGGGAGGGCCCTCTCCTAGAATCGTACAGCAGAGTAACCACACCACTACAAATATACACCACACGTAGATAGAGTTTTCAATCTTTATCTGGCAATAAGGATCGTTTCAATATATACAGCAGATCCCGAGATCTGGAAAGTCTCGTGGCAAGGGGCAAGGTAGCGGGACAGTCTTATAGATGGTCGGTTGCAAGGAGACTCTACGCACAGCTCTCAATCCTCGAGCTGGGGGGTTCCGGAAGGTTGGGCCGCGGCAGCGCCAGCAGGCTCCAAGATGGTTCAGCGAGTGTGGACTGCGGCAGCGCCGGCAGGTTCCAAGATGGTTCAGCGAGTGCGGACCGCGGCAGCGCCAGCAGGTTCCAAGATGATATAGCATGTGTGGACCGCGGCACCGCCAGCAGGTTCCAAGATGGTTCAGCGAGTGTGGACCGCGGCAGCGCCAGCAGGTTCCGAGATGGTTCAGCGAGTGTGGACCGCGGCAGCACCAGCAGGTTCCGAGAGGGTTCAGCGAGTGTGGACCGCGGCAGCGCCAGCAGGCTCCAAGATGGTTACAGCAAAGATGGACCGCGGCAGCGCCAGCAGGCTCCAAGGTGGTTACAGCGAAGATGGACCGCGGCAGCGCCAGCAGGCTCCAAGGTGGTTACAGCGAAGATGCACCGCGGCAGCGCCAGCCGGTTCCAGGTAGAACAGCAAGGGGAGTTCGTCTCAGGGTCAGCCGCGACAGCGTCAGCAGGGCTTCTCGACTCCGGGATACAACTCCTGTCCTACTCCGGGGCTGGCCCAGATATAGGTCTGGAGTCCTTTGATGTCCGGACCCTCTCGCCTGGGAGTCAGAGGGGCCGGGATGATGGTGTCCAGACACCCAGCAGGGGGTGGGGCCAGCACTCAGGGAGGCCGGAGGCCGATTGAAACCAGGCATCCGGGGAC
Source organism: Lissotriton helveticus (assembly GCF_964261635.1). NCBI lineage: Eukaryota > Metazoa > Chordata > Amphibia > Caudata > Salamandridae > Lissotriton > Lissotriton helveticus. The sequence continues at coordinate 2,091,835,981 of NC_136061.1, forward strand.
GGTTGGAGAGCAGCCATCGAAACTCCCCTCTCCTTGTCTCTGGTTGAGTGGCCACTCTACCACCCGGAGGGCTCTTGGTGCCTCGATGGCGGGCTCGCTGGGGCCGTGGCCGCGGCTGGCCCGGGACCACGTGTCTGTGACGTGATGGGCCCAAGATGGCGTCGGGCCTGGAATGAGGGTCCGGGGTGGGCACCGGACCGGTAATGCTGGGGCGGCCCGAGTGTGCCGTGTCAGTGGTTGTGGGCCGCCGGGTGGCGGATCTGGTGGTTTGGAGGGGGTGCAGAGGTGTGCCCGAGGCCGACCCGGGCTGGATGGAGGGCCGATGTCATCCGGGGCCCGCCATGCGGGAGGGGTAGGACCACGCCACGAGGCCGGGTCCAACACACGTCCCCTCCAGCTGAAGGCAGGGGAGAGTCACCCATCTTCTTGGGGATTCTCCTCGCCAAGGCGGAAGAATCTGGAGAGGCTGTCAGCGTTGGCGTGGTCGTTGCCAGGGCGATACTCCACGGTGAAGTTCATCCCTTGGAGGGAGATGGACCAACGTAGCAACTTCGGGTTCTCGCCCCGCATCTGCATCAACCACCGCAGGGGCCGGTGGTCGGTCTGTACTCGGAAGTGGGTGCCGAAGAGGTAGGGCCGGAGCTTCTTTAGGGCCCATACGACGGCGAATGCTTCCCTCTCGATGGTGCTCCATCGTTGTTCTCGGGCCAGCAGGCGCCGGCTGATGAAGGCCACGGGAAGGTCAACTCCGTCAGAGTTCATTTGGGACAGTACGGCCCCAATGCCGTGTTCCGAGGCATCAGTTTGGACGATGAACTCTCGGCTGTAGTCGGGGGCCTGGAGCACCGGGGCGGTGCACATGGCAGTCTTTAGGGTCTCAAAGGCTACTTGGCACTCGGGGGTCCAGTGCACCTTCGGGGGTAGTCTCTTGGAGGTTAGTTCTGTGAGGGGCCCCACAATGCTCCCATAGTCCTTTATGAACCGCCGATAGTATCCAGTGAGCCCCAGGAAGGCTCGGACGGCGGTCTGGGTGACGGGGGGCTCCCAGGCCTGGATGGCGTCTATCTTGGGTTGAAGGGGAGCCACTTGGCCGCTCCCCACTTGGTGTCCCAGATAGGTCACGGACCCTTGACCGATCTGGCACTTGCTGGCTTTTATTGTTAGTCCGGCCCATTGGAGGGCCGTCAGGACCTTCCAGAGGTGGGTCAGGTGCTCGTCCCAACAGAGGCTGTACACCGCAATATCGTCCAGATAGGCGGCACTGAACTCTTCCAGCCCTGCCAGCACCCGATTCACTAGTCTCTGGAAGGTGGCCGGAGCATTCTTCATGCCGAAGGGCATCACGTTGAAGTGGAAGTGGCCATCGGGGGTCGAGAAAGCGGATCGTTCTTGTGCCCCTGGCATGAGGCCGATTTGCCAGTATCCGGCCGTGAGGTCGAAGGTGCTGAGGTACCTGGCGGCTCCCAGGCGATCGATCAGTTCATCCGCTCGGGGAATGGGATGGGCGTCGGTCCTGGTGACGGCATTCAGTCCCCGGTAGTCGACACAGAACCGCAGCTCCGGGGGCACCCCGGGGGCGGCGGCCTTAGGGACCAGGACGACGGGACTGGCCCATGGACTGTCTGAGTGTTCGACTACCCCTAGGGCTAGCATCTTGGAAACTTCGGCTTGGATGCAGGCCCGGACTCGGTCGGGGACTCGGTAGGCTCGGTGTCGCACGGGCGGACTGTCCCCGGTGTCGACGTCGTGAACACACCACTGGGTGACTCCGGGGGTGAGGGAAAATAAGTTTGCAAATTGACCCAGCAGTTTCTGGCAGTCCTGTCGCTGTTTGGGTGTCAGCGCGGGAGAGAGGGAGACTCCCTCGACGGAGCCATCTTTTTCGGAGGTGCTCAGGAGGTCTGGTAGAGGCTCGGAGTCGTCCTCTGCTCCGTCATCGGTAGCCAACAACAGGCTCAGTTCGGTGCGGACAAAGTGGGGCTTGAGCCGGTTGGCGTGTAGGACCCGGAGGGGGTTCCGGGGGGACTCCATGTCCACTAGGTAGGTGACGGGGCTCTTGCGCTCCACCACTTTGAAGGGCCCCGTCCATTTGTCCTGGAGGGCACCGGGGTCGACCGGGGACATGACCCAGACCTGCTGGCCCGGCTCGAATTCAATGGACGAGGCATTTTCATCATACCAGCGCTTCATCTCCTCTTGACTGGCCTTCAGGTTGGTTTCGGCCAGTTCCCGGAACTTCCGAGTCTGGTTGCGGAGAGTCAAGAGGTATCGGAAAACATCGGGCGGAGTATCGGAGGCGGCCAGCTCCCAGCCTTCCTTGACCAGGCTGAGGGGGCCTCGCACAGGGTGTCCATATAATAGCTCAAAGGGGCTGAACCCCAGGGACTTCTGGGGTACCTCCCGGTAGGCGAACAGGAGGCATGGCAGCAGAACGTCCCATTTGCGCCGGAGGGGCTCTTCTAGGCCCTTGATCATTCCTTTCAGGGTCCTATTAAATCGCTCCACTAGTCCATTCCCTTGAGGGTGATACGGGGTGGTGAACTTATACGCGACCCCGCACTGTTGCCACAGGGACCGCATATATTTCGATATAAAGTTTGTGCCCCGATCACTGACGACCTCTCGGGGGAAGCCGACTCTGGAGAAGATCCCCATTAGCGCCCGACCCACTACGGGGGCTGTGATAGTCCGGAGGGGGATAGCTTCTGGGTAGCGGGTGGCATGGTCCACCAGGACGAGGATGAAGCGGTGCCCCTGAGAGGTTGGAGGATCCAGGGGCCCCACGATGTCGATCACTACTCGCTCGAAGGGAGTGGTCACCACGGGAAACGGTTGGAGTGGGGCCTTGATTTTCCCCCCACTCTTTCCGCTGGCTTGGCAGGTCGGACAGGTTCGGCAGTGGTTGTACACATCGCTGCGCATCTTCGGCCAATAAAAGTGGGTCACCAGGCGGCTGTGGGTTTTGTCCTGCCCCAGGTGCCCGGCGAGGGGCACATCATGTGCCAGGTTTAAGAGAAAGTCTCTGAAGTGGAGGGGGACGACTAGCACTCGGCCGGCCCCCAGCTCGGCGATCTTTTGTTCACTGTACAGGAGGTCCTGGTCCCAATAGATTCAGTGGGACCCCGAGGAGTCTCCTGTGGCTTGCGTGGCGGCTTGTTGTCGGAGTCCCTCAAGGGAAGGACATGTCTTTTGTTCCCGACGGAACTGCTCGCGGGTGGGGCCCCCTTCTTGGCGCCACTGGGCTAGTTCGGGAAGGGGCCCGAGCTCGGGAAGTTCTTCATGGCTGGGGCCCTGTGGCCCCAGTTCGGGTTCGGCCGTGGCAGTGGCGGGTGGCGGAGGTGCCGGCCATTCAGGTTCTTCGGGCAGATTGTCTTCGGTTGGGACGGCGTCCCGGGTGGACATGGATCGGGTCGTTACGCAAACCCATTCAGGAAGGCCTAGCATCCCCAGATGCTCTCTTCGCTCGATCTGTGCCCAGGGGGAACTTTCCAGGTCGTTCCCTAGGAGGCAGTCCACCGGGGCATCGTCTCGGACGGTGACTTTCAGCATGCCGGACACTCCTCCCCACTCGAAGGGGATGCGAGCCATCTGGCACAGGCTCTCGGAATTGTCCGCTGACCGGACAGGGCACAGAACGTGGGGCAAGATTTGTTCTGGGGTCACCAGATGGCACGGACGGCGGTTATGCTGGCCCCCGTGTCACGGAGAGCCTCGGCCCGGCGTCCGTTGATGGTGACCCACTGGCGGTACTTCTGGGTGTTGATCGGAATCTGGTCTCGGGGGATCATGTCTTTGTCGCCCAGGGAGGCGAGGCACATGGCCGCGGACTCCCATTCTTCTGGTTCCATAGGGACCTCTTCTTCTTCATCCTTTTCTTCGCTCAGAGCAGCTGCAGTGATTTGTCGACCGGGGGGCCCGGTGGTGCCGGGCCGCTGGTTCATGGGGCAGAGAGGATCATTGGCATAGTGACCCAGCCGCTGGCATCTGTGGCACGTAACGTTGGGGCGTGGCCCCGGTCGGGCTGAATGGGCCCCCCTCGGGCTGGAGGCTGGTGTAGAGGAGGCGGGCGAAGACCCCGGCGGGAGGTCTCAGCCTTGGCTGATGCCAGACCCGCCGCCTCACGGCCGGTGGTTCCCCGGGGACCCTCGTCCGTATTCTCCTGTGGTGTTCCGGTGGACGCGGTTGCTCGCCCACCGATCTGCTTCGACCGCTAGCTTTCGCGGCTCGGTCAACTTGCTGTCGAGGAGGTGCTGTCGTACTTCAATGAAGCAGTTGTTGGAGAGGTGCTCCCATAACATAAGGTCGACCAACTGCTGGTAGGTAGTGACCTGACTGCCTTTGACCCACCCCTCGAAGGCTCTGCTAAAAAAGTTCACATATTCTACCCAAGTGGTACCGGGGATTTTTTTACAGTCTCGGAACCTCTGCCGGTATATTTCGGGGGTGAGTCAGTAGCGCGTGAGTAGGGCCGTTTTCATGTGTTCATAGGAGGTCATTTCGATGTCAGGGAGTTCCAGCAGGGCGTCCCTCCCTTCGTTGACGAACTTTCCCCACAGGCCGGCGCCCCAATCCTTCAGGGGCACCCGGTGGGCGGTCATGACCACCTCGTAGGCTTGGAACCATTGCTGGATATCATCGTTCTTGTAGTATTCTTTGACTACATCTTTCGGTAGGTGAACCTTGGTGTCCACGGGAGGGGCTGAGTTCTTGGCCCCAGCCGCGCTATCTTCGTTGATCTTGGCCTTGATTTCTAGTTCTCTCAGGCCTCGTTCGTGTTCATATGCTAGTCGTTTTTCTTCGAGGTCACGTTGTCTCCATTTCTCTTCTAAATCCCCCTCCAGCCGTAGTTGCTCGAGGGCTATCTTTTTCTCCGCTAGCTGGAGTTCTCCGTCTAGCCGGAGTCGTGCAAGCTCCAATTCGTGTAGCCGGTTGCGCTCTCGTTCTCGAGCGTCTTCATAGATGCGGGTCCGCGTTTAGTGTTGTGGTTCTTTCCCCCGTCGGGGGTGCGCTGGTTTCCTGTTGCCCGTTCGGGCTATTCTCCTCTTGGGGTGGTCTGTCTCGGGTTTCCACCCAGGCTTGTAGGGCCGATTTGAAGTCCTCTTTTGTGCTCAGGCCAGTGGTAGCGATAACCATGTCTTTACAGAATTGTTTTAGTTCTTTGTGGCTGTATTCTTCTATCTTCTCTTTCTGGAATTCGGCAGGTAGGTTGGATCCTTGGGTCGTCATGGTCTCTGTGTGTTTTTCCGTCGTAGCGGGTAGATCACTCTCTGTACGATTTTGCGTTGACTCGGATCGCAGCGCCTGCCACCAATGTTAGAAAGGCGAACCCGGGGGAGGCAGAAGGTGTCTGACTGACCACCCCTAGGTCTACCCCTCCTTCAGAGAAGGGACCGAGCGATGTCGAGAGGCCTCAGACGGGAGGGCCCTCTCCTAGAATCGTACAGCAGAGTAACCACACCACTACAAATATACACCACACGTAGATAGAGTTTTCAATCTTTATCTGGCAATAAGTATCGTTTCAATATATACAGCAGATCCCGAGATCTGGAAAGTCTCGTGGCAAGGGGCAAGGTAGCGGGACAGTCTTATAGATGGTCGGTTGCAAGGAGACTCTACGCACAGCTCTCAATCCTCGAGCTGGGGGGTTCCGGAAGGTTGGGCCGCGGCAGCGCCAGCAGGCTCCAAGATGGTTCAGCGAGTGTGGACTGCGGCAGCGCCGGCAAGTTCCAAGATGGTTCAGTGAGTGTGGACCGCGGCAGCGCCAGCAGGTTCCAAGATGATTCAGCGAGTGTGGACCGCGGCAGCGCCAGCAGGTTCCAAGATGGTTCAGCGAGTGTGGACCGCGGCAGCGCCAGCAGGTTCCGAGATGGTTCAGCGAGTGTGGACCGCGGCAGCGCCAGCAGGTTCCGAGAGGGTTCAGCGAGTGTGGACCGCGGCAGCGCCAGCAGGCTCCAAGATGGTTACAGCAAAGATGGACCGAGGCAGCGCCAGCAGGCTCCAAGGTGGTTCCAGCGAAGATGGACCGCGGCAGCGCCAGCCGGTTCCAGGTAGAACAGCAAGGGGAGTTCGTCTCAGGGTCAGCCGCGACAGCGTCAGCAGGGCTTCTCGACTCCGGGATACAACTCCCGTCCTACTCCGGGGCTGGCCCAGATATAGGTCTGGAGTCCTTTGATGTCCGGACCCTCTCGCCTGGGGGTCAGAGGGGCCGGGATGATGGTGTCCAGACACCCAGCAAGGGGTGGGGCCAGCGCTCAGGGAGGCCGGAGGCCGATCGAAACCAGGCATCCGGGGACGGTTGGAGAGCCATCGAAACTCCCCTCTCCTTGTCTCTGGTTGAGTGGCCACTCTACCACCCGGAGGGCTCTTGGTGCCTCGATGGCGGGCTCGCTGGGGCCGTGGCCGCGGCTGGCCTGGGACCACGTGTCTGTGACGTGATGGGCCCAAGATGGCGTCGGGCCTGGAATGAGGGTCCGGGGTGGGCACCGGACCGGTAATGCTGGGGCGGCCCGAGTGTGCCGTGTCAGTGGTTGAGGGCCGCCGGATGGCGGATCTGGTGGTTTGGAGGGCGTGCAGAGGTGTGCCCGAGGCCGACCCGGGCTGGATGGAGGGCCGATGTCGTCCGGGGCCCGCCATGCGGGAGGGGTAGGACCACGCCACGAGGCCGGGTCCAACAGGTTGGAATGTACCATTTAAACCAATGGCGGAAGGGGATCTATAAGGAGTGTTGACTGCCTTAGGTACAAGACCAAAAGAATGAAAAAGAATCTGCTACTTTACCTTCAGCCAGTGCAAGGAGACTAGAGCCAGAGAAATGTGATTCGTGCAGTGCATGCTGCAAGCTAACCTTGATCCACAATTCTGACTAAGTTGCGGCTTGCATACAGGAGATGATGGCAGACCTAAATAAATAGCATTACAATAGGCTAAGTGTGATGCTATGAATGCATTCAGAATTAGCACCTTCTGCACTGGAGCAAACAGGTAAAGCAAATGCCTCTGGGGTGAAACAGGTTCTGTCTTCTAGAAATTAGCAGATGTGCTGGATGAAAAGCAAAAGAAGATTTTCATTCACCCCGAACACTGGCAAGTTTCTTGCCAAACCACGGGCATCATGACTCGGGTAGATACCGAAAAAGATACGCCTAGACTTCATGGAAGAACTGGAGACTCCATTGTTGGCACCGAAAAGGGGTATGAGATTCTGCTACCAGTCCTACCTTTTCCCCAGCATTATTATCCACACTCCCACATTCACCACCATTTCTACCTCACTCACCTCACCGTCAGTTTCAAGATACAGTCTCAGAGCCAGATAATACTTATCATCCCAAGACCCCTATGAGGAACTCTTTTGGCCATGAGTAGGGATGACCCATGGGTGGACTATTTAGTAGATCTTCAAGATGACCCAGATTTTGAGGCATACTCTATCAAATCATCTCCACTGGATGACACGTCTGCTTACCATGCAGTAATTCAGAGGGCAAAGCAACATCATCAGGTTAAGCTTTATAATGGTGGAGGACTTGGACAATTTTAAGCTGAAACCTTATTAAAAAATCTGAGGAAAGTTATATATATATATATATATATATATATATATATATATATATATATATATATATATATATATATATATATATATATATATATATATATATATATATATATATATATATATATATATATATGTATATATATATATATATATATATGTATATATATAGGCAAAAAAGAACGAGAGAACTCTGGGTAGTTCCCAAGTTTAGGTGGAAGGCATATATATCAGAAAAAATGTTTTTGTTTTGCTAATAACTTTGGTGCCGTTTGACGAACCTTCACGAAATTTTCAAAACTAATATGCCAGTCACTTCAGCTGCTGTCTGAAAAGTTTTTGGGGTTATCCGTCAAGCAAGGACCAAGAAAAAGGGGGTCCCAAAATGTGTTTTCCCCATGTAATTTCCATTATGGATTTTGGACACGACTACAGCCTGAACCGCTGAATGGAATGACACCAAATTTGGCAAAAAACTAGATCATGATCCAGAAAGAGTGTTTTTGTAATTTTCGTCAAATCTGTTCTCACGTTTTGGAGTTATTAAAGTAAAAATCTTTATGTATATGTATAGAGGTGGTACTGCTGCGTATCCTTCATGGACCTGGGGTGATTCGTGGATTCACACCCATCAGCAATGCTGTGATTGGCTGGCCACAATGTGAAAGGAAAGTTGCAGCTGCCATTTTGTGCATCCGGACTAGGGATGTGCAAAGAATCCACCCTGCCGGCAGAATTCACGCTCCGTGGGGGTTCCAAATACTCTGCAAAGTGATGCAAATCAGAATCTTTTTTCTCTCGAATGCGTTGGCGAGTGCTTGCAAGGAAAAAAACGCACTAGACCTCCTCCATGCTAGATTTCTCATCGCGGGCAGTCGCAGCAGGTCCCAACCGGTCGTGTTGAGAAATCGGCCATTCGCATTGAGGAAGCTGCCGCTCAAGTAGAATGTCTACTCAAGCGGCAGAAAGCAGCAGCACACTCTGGCACAACGCATAGTGCAGTTCATTCTGATTTTACAGCGTGGGACAAACTCCTGGCACGATAAATCAGTGCCAGCAGCACAACTTAACAGACTCTGCCACTGGCTTAACTCAGCGGAGCGCTGTCTATCTTTTCTGGCAATTCACAGAGTTCCGTGGAGTTCCGCAGAGTAAAGCTCCGCGAACTCCACCCAGGCCTAATCAGGATACGGTTCCTAGGAAAGAAAATAAAATTAAAAGTGATAGAAGGGGGTCAGGGTAGAGGCCATGGGACTGATGGAGGAGCCTGTGAGGGACCGCTCATGGGCAAGAAATTGTCCAAAATAGTTTTGTTTTTTTAGGACGTAAGAATCTGCAGATCCACCCGGATCCGCATGGTTATGGGTGGATCCACATATCCAGACCCCAATTAAAAAAACCACATAAACACACCTTTATTTACACACTCACTCACACACTTACACACCCACACAACCACTCACACACCCAATCATACACTCATACAGCCACTCACACACTAACTCACAGATCCACAAAACCACACTCACTCACACACCCACTTACACACCAACACAACCACTCACACACCCACTCAAACACCCTTACAGTCACTCACACACCCACTCATAGACCTACAAAAGCACTTACACACCACGCACAGACCTGCACAGTCACTCACACACCCACTCACAGACCTACAAAAGCACTCACACACCACGCACAGACCTGCACAGTCACTCACAAATCCACTCACACACTCTTACAGCAACTCACATACCCACTCACAGACCCACAAAACCACTCACACACCCACATTGCCACTAACATACCCACTCATATACCTACTCGCAGACCTACACACAGGCAGTGATACACATACAGATATTGCAATAGCATATGCTTGTATTAAATGTGTTGTTGTTTTAGTACTAAATGTGCGCATTAATTGTCCGAGGATTCGCAACGGATCCGCAGATCCATCAAATGAATTTAAAAAAAAGGAAAGATTTGGTGCATTGCATTTATAGAAAGACTACATAAGTTACCTTAAATAATAGTTACATTTTTTGTTTTAAAATATATGCTAAGAATGAATGTGTGTATAAAATGCTTTTATAAAAACTTATGAAAATGTATATTAGTAATTGGAATGTATGGGCCGAATTGTAGTACAATTGAAAAACGCAGTGAAATTCACTAAGAAACCAAAAGTTACAAGGGTTTTATGGTTAGAAAACAGCATTTAAAAACCGTAGAAATTCACTGAAAAAAATCAACGGTTACAGGGACTTTATAGTTAGATTAAGATTTTACACACACAAAACCATAGAAATTCAGCAGTTACAGTAAGGGTGACCAGACGTCCCAGATTTCCCAGCACGGTACCGGTGTTTGAAGAGGTTTCTCGGTGTCCAGAAACTTTTCTCCAAATTTAAGAAATATGCCCGGTTGTTGGCAGTGCCTGTGTTATTTAAATAAACATCCTGGTTTTTCTCTAGTGTATGTGTTGAGTATGCTGGTGTAATATAGATGTGCGCATACTCAGGTTCCAATGCTGAACAAGCTACGGTGTTACATGAAATAGGTGATTGTTGTAGAAGAAAGGTAAATCCTTTAAAGAGAGACATTTCCTCTCTGGATCTCAGTTTCTTTCTACAACACAGCAACATCGTTGTGCCAGCCATCGGGACAAGAGCAACTTGGAACCACCAGTGACTAGGAGTAAAAGGTCACCGCAGCAAAATCCAACCAGCCAAATGCCTGACCCTGCTCAGCCCTTTTATGGAGCTCAGAACTACATCAGAATCAACCGGAGCCAAAATTGAAAGGGGCCTGGAGTGGAACTATCATGGGTGACTCTACCCAGCCTGAACAGTACCAGCAAGTTAGGATCCAGCCTCCGCATCAGAGCTGCGGCAGCCAGGAATCCGATCCTTCAGCAGCCACATGAGACTCACAACTGGAGTACTAAAATGTCTACGGGACATTTTCTCTTTATTTCCAGCCCTCCACAAAAATACTGGGCATTTGTTTAAAATGTCATGGGCACAAGTCAGAGGTGTGTGTGAGTGATTGATGAGCAGGAGGTAAATGTGACAGAGGACCTGGATTTGTGAGTGACTGAGGTTTGTCAGTTCCTCAGTCACTGACTGATGTAGAGGTGAGGGAGGATGAATTTATGGGGGTCCACTGGAGTGAAAAAGAAACTTTATAAAACTACAATGGATTCTTGAGGCGTTATGGGGCCTGACTGCTTGCTTGGTGGTGGGGGTTGGTCCCTCATCCAAAACGTTCTTAAGGGACTTCTTTATATTCTGAAGGTTGTGCACCTTCATCGTACTTTGAAACCGAGAATGAAAAATATACCATGCAGCTCCGAACCAGTTTTTCCCATCTGGTTTTTAGGCATTTTCTATAAACTCACCTAAGTCTTGAAAATGCTTACCCAAAGTCCCCATCTCTTTGCCATCAGATGCATCTCCCATTGACTCACAAGTTTAAATATGTACAGCACGTAAATGTGTCCTAAATGTATGTTTTTATCCTGTTTAAATTCAATCACTCAAGGCTTCTACCTCAGTATATTATTTCTACGTTATCACTCTACTGGTAGTTGTTTACATGCCATGCACTGTGAGTTGCCTGATCAGGACACTAAAGAAACCTAATTACACTCCAGCACACTTCTGTACATCTCTACAAAGCAGAGGCCAATCAGAAAACAATGTTAATTCCACAGACGCATAGGCAAACTGGATCCATTTCGAGGTAGATCTGATGCCTGTATAAAGATAAAACAGTCGCCTTCAAGACTTAGGATGTCTATTAGCATTTTTGACAGGCAAACCTCCTCCAGCCATCTTTCATATGCAAGAATCTCTCTTTAATATGAAAAGGGATATCATCGTCAATTTGTTTTCTTAAAGTACTCAAAAAGTGATGGATGGGAGTCTTGAAGCTACTCCAATGGGATCAGTCTACCTGGCCTGCCAGGCTATGTCCTTCCGAACCAGAACATAAGCAACACAGGGCTGGTTTTGCACGAGTTAGAGGTCCAAAGTCAGGTATAGATTGGTTCCAGTGACACACTGATTTGCATATGGCTGGCCCCAAACTTAGGTGGCATGGTGTGTAAAGTGGACTAGGATGTGAGGAGGAGTATTTTACAAACAGTAGTACCTGATTTTGAGAACTACTGCATATGTATGCTGCTTTATTTAATAGGAATACATACTTGGAGTTTCAAGGCAAGGGTGGTCACCAACTATAGCAAATTTTGAGGCAAAGTCTGTTAAAATGGAAAGAAGTTTACAGCCAATAAAAGACCTCTGATTTGCCATCTGTAATTCTTCATATGTGTTTGTGAAGGAGGCTGTCATTGTAGTCCTTTTTCTATGTCGATGACAGCTGTCAAATAGTCCTTCTTTCATTATTTATTTTTTTGTCTCCGTTTACTCAACATTGCTAATCTCCGCACATTCCAAGTAAGTAGTTTAATCACGGAGGGAACCACATTTGCCATTTCAGGAACCTCTTTTCTTGTGTCCATTGTTCCCATATCTGAGTCCTCCTGTAATGTGACGCTGAAACAACTATACCTTTAGTGATCTCGATCTCGATCCCCTTCCCCCTCCCTTGAAACCCCATCTCTACAAGCCCCATCCACCTACCCCCCACCCCCTGGGCAGTGGTGTGATCCCCATTTGCCCTTGACAAGGTGTCAGGAGCCGCCTCCCCTGCACCATACCCTCCCTCCCAATTTCTTTCAATACAATAGCCAGACAATTTAATGAAAACAAGAACACTCTAACCAATAACAGCTGGCATTGTTCTGTAGAACCTTGAAATTTCGGTTTTAAAGTGGTTTGCCAGTGGTCAGGTCATTGTCGAGGTGAGAGAAAAAACTCTCTAGCTCCTCGTGCGTGCCTCAACCGCTGTTAAGGGCTTTTCTACCCCGCTGGCGGTAGACATGAGATATAATAGACCTTCCCTTTCCAGCTAGACCCCCTCCCAGCAAATCCACATATAACTTCTGGGCATGTTCAGAAGTCCTTTTCTTTCCGACATCCCTTTCATGATACGTTCGTTTGAAAATCAGTAGGAGGCACCGGCTGATCCTGTGTGGATGTATCTGACTCTGAAGAGGGATCGGCCAGATGCACTGTTCCATCCAAGCCTACCCAAATCCAGTCTGCAGTGTCTGCTTAGGTTTGCTGTGTCTTTGTGGCCAGACTACCTGGAGATTCCATTCATCCAGCTGTCTTTAATTGGTTGGATCCCTGGAAGGCTCTGCCCTTCTGACCCCCCCCCACCCCCCCAAACCATCCAGCCTGTCAGCAGCCTCTGCCACAGATAGAAAACACAATGCTTTTCTGCTGTATATAGTCTTACTTTTATGTTGATGGTTGCTGCAAATTGTAGTCCTACTTCTATGTGTATGACCTGTCCCGGTTTTTTAGGTCGAGCAATTTATTGCTCTGAACCTATTACATGTCACCAAACTCTCTTGAACAAGCGGATTTCTCACAATGCATGTTAAGTATTGAAGAGTGACGCTTCACCAGCGCGCGCTTGGCCTCAGTCATTTCCTCCCACTTGCTGGCTCCCCTGCTCCCCCACCCGACTTGAAAGGAAGCCTCGCACACCAACATTTGTCTCTCACACCACAGGTTGCTGCTCCCCCGCCCACCCAGCAATGCCGATAGCTATTCCCTCCCACTTGCTGGCTCCCCTGCTCCCCCACCCGACTTGAAAGGAAGCCTCGCACACCAACATTTGTCTCTCACACCACAGGCTGCTGCACCCCCACCCACCCAGCAATGCCGAGAGCTTGTTTCCCTAACATCCTGAAGTTCATGCCATGGCCCTCCCGCATTCTACCTCTCGGACGCCCTTGCCTTTCACAAGCTGTCTCTTCACTTTTTAATAGTTCAAGCCCTTTCCAGGCAACAAGGCGCTACACTCCACCCCCCACCAGCACTATAGGCTTCAATTCATACATCCAATTGTGATTTTAAATCCGTAACTGGTTCCTTCATTTCCTGATTTACTTCCATCACTCTTTCTTCCCATCTCTACTCCTTCACCCTGCTAACTCTTTACACACTCTTCTTTCATTCACATGCTCATTCCTTGCCCCCCATTTCCCTCATCCTTTTCCGTCTTTCCATAGTTGTACCTACCCCAATCTACCCTCATTTCCCCGATTTCCACTGAGCTCCTCTTTCCCATATTCCCTCCTTCTACCAAGGTCTCTTTTCTCTCACCTCCTGCCATTCCTAATATCTTTTCCTCTGGAAACTTCCTTCTACCACCCTCTGTTCTGCGATCCCTACTTTCTCTCTTCACTCCTCTCTTACCTCCCTCCCCTCTCTCGCGTTGGCCTTTCACCCCAGCCCTTCTTGCCCTTTCCCCCACTCTACTCAACCCCTTTCCTTCTCTCTGTCTTGGGTTGTTTCCTTATTTCTAAATTATTCTCTCACTCGTCTTTTCGTCTCGTTCTCTTTTCTCACCTCCCTAGCTTGACTCTGCCTTTCGCCGTTTCCTTCCTTCCTCCCACCGTTTCCTTCACTCCCAGTGCATTTCCTCACCTCCTTCCTTCTCTGTCGTTCACCTTTTATCCAAAGTCTTCGAAGATTTCCTTCCCTTCTATATGTACTCTCTCGCTCTCCTCGCTTCCTTCCCTTTTGTTACTTGTTTCACCTCCCCGGTGCATTTTCCTTTCTCTTCCAACCTTCTACTTTTCCTCCTTTCCCACAAACCCGTTTTTCAAGTTCCGTGTTATTATTGGGCACAACAGTCGGGCTCTGTCCGTTATCTTGCCTCTCTCCTTTCAACTTGTCCCTTTCCTCCTGCACACACTCCCGCCCCTCCCCCTCCTCCCCCTACCAATAACTCACTTGCACATAACATATCACCACGGCTCGGCCTAAACTGGTTATTGAATATAAGCACTGCATCACTACACACTGTATGATACCTATTACTGTGATTATTGTGAGTGTCGGCGTTATTCCTGTTGTCACTGTCACCGTGATGCGAGTTACTTTCAAAGTTACAATTGAGTTCTATGTTGAGATGTTTACAGCGCCGTGCCGCCATTAGTGTGCCTCGCAGAGCTGTGCTGCGTACTGTTTTATTATGGTCATTATTCATATTACTAATTCCATTACTGTTCTCCTGTTCATGTGGTATACCATTATCATTAGTAGACTGTAGTATAATATACTGTGTATTCTTTCAATATTTCTGTTAAGTTTTTGTTTCCAGCACGAGTCGTAGTATCTTTATGGGGAAGTATGTGTCCCTAAGTCCGCTGAACTTGCCCTAACGATACATGTAGGCTAAAAGCAAGGCTACTGGAATTATACCATTGTGCGGTCGCGTGATTTTCGCATAATTATAGATTTTCCGCATTTGCAACATCGTCTGCATATTTTAACAACAATATTTTTTGTTTCTAGCTCAAACGGTTCCAACAATACTAAAAATGCAGCAGCGTGGTGGAAGGCACTTTTCAAAACTTGACTGGTCAGCTTTCTGTTGCTTATTGATTAATTTGGGTGTTAAATTGATACTAATGAGGTGCAGCCAGTACTAACAAGTTTGAAAATGACGAAATAATAAACCAATAAAATGTCAAAATGTGCCGCATTATGCCATATATTTTGCCATTTCTTACCGCATAATCAGTGGTGTAAAAATACCCCCCCCCCACCACAGAGGGGGGGTATCAGCACAGGACCCTGACCCAGGAGCTCCTCTCACTTTTTAATTAGTGCTATGGTTTCCAAGTTATCTTTCTTTATTTTAATATTTCCCTTTAAATGTAATTTCTTTTGTCCGATCCTCATTGTAACCCCTATTCGCTCCGTGTGTCGTTCCTTTCGCTTATATTTTTCTTTCCCTCACTTTTTCCCCACTACCCACAGTTTCCTTTCTTTCCATCTTTTGTCCTGCCCTCCATTATCACACGCCGTCTTTCCTCAGCATCTTTCTTTCACTAATTAATTCCTTCACTTTCCTCTCTCTTTTTAAAGTCCTCTGGCCCACCTCCCTATTCGATATTCATTTCTTTGCTATTTCCTTCTATCGCTACAAATAACATAACTCACTCCTGAGGGAGCGCCGAATCTCTGACTCCATGCACAAGGAACAGTCGCACATGCAATTGTTTATTTCAACAATCTCAACAAGAAGCCTTCCATCCCATTCAAAAAACACGAAAGATCCCAAACGGTAGCAAGTGTGGACATTACGGAATTTGTGTGCTAAAGTCCCTACCAAACATAGCCTTGCGTATACAACAATACAAGACCACACTGAAGGATTCAAGAAGAAAGTTAATCCACCCGAACACTAACTCTGACAATCGGAAAAATGAGAACTAAACGTGCGACACTGGTTATAGCAGTGGATATTGAAATATGCTAAAAACAATTATACAGCATCACTCCGCACTACCACAGCATCACTCAGGGGCACCACAGCATCACTATGCGCTACCACAGCATCACTGAACGCCACAGCAACACTCATTCGCCATCACAACATCACTCAGCACCACCACAACATCAGTCTGTGCAACCATTCAACAACACCTGGTTCAAATATGTTCTCTCAATGTTTCAAGCTTCATTACAAATGTAACAAAAAGATGTTATTATTTCACTTCTGTTCTTGGATTTTCGTCACAATAAAATACACTGAACATAATATTAACAAAAGTTATTTACAAAAGTTTAAGCTATTGCCATTATAAATTACAATAACTTTTATTTAAGTATTAATTATTCAATAAAAATTAAAAGCCATTGTTATTTGTAATATCAATACATGTAAGTCACGTAAATACAACACATATTGCATTACAAATGCTATAGGTGTCACATTTGCGAAAGTTATAACTATTGGCATTGTAAATGACAAAGCTATTAATTTCGCTATTTTCAAAAACAAAACAAAACATAAATAAAAAATTTGACATTTACAATACCAATAGCTCAAACTTTCCTAATGCGA
Source organism: Lissotriton helveticus (assembly GCF_964261635.1). Taxonomy (NCBI): domain Eukaryota; kingdom Metazoa; phylum Chordata; class Amphibia; order Caudata; family Salamandridae; genus Lissotriton; species Lissotriton helveticus. Next base: position 2,091,852,542 of record NC_136061.1, read on the forward strand.
GACCTATTGCATTGCAAATGCTTGTTGTTTTGAGAATCTGATCACCCTCGTTATAGTTATCTCAAGTAACTATAACTCATGACCTAAGGTAACTATAACTTGCACACTCACCATGCACTGCTAATTACCCCACATGTTACGTCAGTCATGACATCTTCTATGACATCACTGATAACATGACTGTAACAGTTGCAGTAAAATTATTGACTACAAAACTGTGCATGGCGGCGATGTGAGAATATGACATTAAGAAACGAGTACCTAAGGTACTTATTAAGCCCTGAATGGGCACACCCAAGAGTATTACTCATATCTGCATGTCATCATTACTCAATTAGGACGTACATGGCTTCATCCAGTCAATGAGAAAATACATTTTCTTGTGTATCATGTCAATATTACAACTAGAACACCAATTAGGAATAACCCCGATCCTATTGCTTGAAAATGATTTTGCCCTGAGTGGGCTTCTGCAGCATGTGGTACCGGCGGTATATACAAAAATAAAAACAATTAATTATAACCAGTGCTTTTCTCTAATGTTCACAGTTGTGGCCCTGTATCATCAGGAACAAATATCTATTTATGCTCTCCAGCACAGATGACAGTCACTTGGGCATCCCGGATGTGTCACTTCTGTGTGTGCAGTTCTCCAGAGTGCATGGCCCACTTTCCTTTTCAGCCACCGACATTTCCAACGACTCCAATTAAGTATCTATTTTTGAAACAGAAGAGGGTGAGACTATTACAGTGCCTGCTTTTTTTGCTCTCAGACACTTCTCCCAGGAGACATGGATTCCTTACCTTAGGCAGATTCCCAATGCGCCCAGTGACTCTCACGACAAATGGAACATTTTGTTTTGACTGCCAGGGCTTCTGTTGATGGCCATAACCCGCTCTTCTTGGATGAAGCGCATAGTTTGTATGTGATTTTTAAGCAATAAATTGCAGAATTAACACTTTTGTGAAAGTCACTAGGTTGGTGAGGCCAACACACTATTCCCAGCAGTCTCTGCACGTGTGCACAGGCATAGCACGAAAGCGTTTATGCACAAAGATCACCTGCCACCCATAAAGGATCATTTAATGTAGGTCTCCTTTAAACTTAAGAGGGAGGCACTGGGCCTGTGTGCTCAAGCAGAGAAATGCAGTTTTAATCATTCTGCATTTGTTATGAGCTGCTACTACTAAAAAGTTCCATTCTAGTAACTGACCATTGATTACTTGTCATACATTGCACTTTAGGCCTCACAAAAGGCACCGAAAGCGCTATATAAACACCAATAAAATACAATAAATCCAATCTAACAAAAGCTGCCGCCTTGAGATCCAGTAGTCTGTTGTTAAAAGATATGCTGGGCTCAGCAGACTACAGATTCTACAAAGGGCACTTTCTCTGACTAGCACAAATGGCGTCACCTAAGGAAAAAAATATGTAACTCCTAGATTCACACTTTGTCTCATAGAATTAAGTTCTATGATGAAAAAAACAAATCGGGCTTCTCAGGTCTATTGTGCTGTAGCATAGGACACTACATATGCCATTGGTAAAGGGCGGCACTATATTGTAATGGTTAGCGCCTCCAAGGAAGGTATGGACCAGCGTGCATGGAATATCTACTAACCAGAATGTCACTGTCAAAATATCGAGAGCTGAAATATCGACAAATAAGCATGAGTGGGTAAGCATGGGTTTACTATATTTAACTCCACATATATGTACCATGGCAAAATATATTTTACATGTACTTAAAAGTGGAGTTACAAATAGTAAATCTATAGTTACCTATACCTATTTACCTCCTCAGTATTTTTGTTCTCAATATTTTGTTTACGTTATTCTGGCAACTCGATTTTCCCAGGGTCAGGCTGGGGAATGAAAAGCAGCCCTCGTAAAAATGCTCAAACCAGCCGTGCGCCCTTCGTTTCCTAGTGCTGTCTCTCTCTTTCCATCATCTATCCTCTATCTTCTACCTCTCTGGTCTCTTTTCCTCCACCTTCTCTTTCTCTCTCTTGAAGCCTTCCCTGCCTTCTGCAATTAGCCTAGAGGCACTCGGGAAAGTGGCCGAAACACCAGGGCTGGGCCTGGGCTTTCAAAAGAAGCCTCCAAGTGCCCCCGCCCACCGGGGAAATGCCCGGTGGAATCAAAGGCCTGTCCGGCCCTGCTGCTTGAAATGACAGACTGCAACCTTCCTCCAACATAATCACCTCCTCATACCAGTCATGCTGCTGTACTGATAACCCTTCACCCTGAGCAGTCCTTGCCTGGGATGTATGTGTTTAAATGCTGTGGAAATAGTATGAATTCCACATATTCCCATGTTGATGCAGGAACTTCGTGGATTAGATCCACTCTCTTGTAGGTGTAGAGCAGAGGGGTCATGGGTTTAACAGAAAGTATAAAACCAGTCATTATTTTGCTCAGAAGCTAAAGCAACTTTATGAAAAGAAGGAATTAATTTTTGTGACACAGCAAATAGCATAGAAACATATCGGGGGCTTCTTTGTTTGTTCAGGGCTGAACTCTCCAGGCAGTGTCTAGTGACTTGGCAGGTTTGTCTTCGCTCTTGGAAATTAATTCACAATAAATTTAAATCAAGCGTGTGCTGGTGGCTGGAGGCTTTCACATCATTTTTCCACTGTGTACCCTGCGGAATAATGCTTGCTTTTCATAGCGTGCAGTGCTGCTTGTGCACTAAATTAAAAATGCTGCCTGGCTCCTGGAGATGTTTCCAAACCTAATTTACATTTCTAGTGTTTGTGCAGGGCACTTTGCCAAAGCTTCGAGGCACTTCTGCGGCTAGAACCCATTAGTTCTGCTGCTTGCAATAAGTTGCTTTGATACCGAGACAGTATGTAATTGCCATGTCAGTGAGATTCAGATAAATAAACTCTAATGGAATCAATGTCAAATCTTCAATGTGCTCCCCCTCTTCCAGGCTCCTTGGGAGCTGTTTTTACATGTTTTAAAAGCCAAGTCAAGGATGAGAGACAAACCTGTCAATATTCTGTTTGCATCTCAGCCCTCATCTGTGGATTAAAACACAATGCACCACACACAGAGATGGGACTCCTTTCCCGGCCCAGACCTGCCTTGCCATGACGTCATCATAGATGTCAATGTTTTTAAAATAACACTTCTAGCTCTAGAGCTTCAAATGGTTCTCAAAGTATCTGGCTACAAGTTTGCCTTTATTTTTGGGTTGTATAAAGTGACACTACATCCGCAATATAGAAATCAGGCAATCACTACAGCTAAATGATCTGAGCTTCCATCTTGATAGCGTTCATTGGACGGACCACTGCTCTGAAATGCCCAGGCTTAAGATAATAAGAAGCGCTCTGTGAAAAAAAGTCCGAAAATTGTTAAATAGAAAACTCAATTAAATACATAATATGGTGGGGAGTCTAAAAGACTGGATTTTGATTCATTTTATGTAATTGTGTGTATGGATTTTATATATCCCTTGTAAATCAGTGACAAAGGAGGAATATCTTTGGAAGGCTATTTGATCCTGATACTATCTCATTCTCCTATCACTACCCAAGCTTGTTAGTCTGTTCTTGGGGATGGTCCTTCCTCACTTTCTTATGCTAATCCTAAACCTCCTGTCCACTGCCTACCAAGAGAAATGGGCCACCACTGAGTTCAACTCGCATCTTCTTAGTAGAACAACAGCAGATGCGGCTTGAGGGCAAAGGACATTGCCAGGCATGGTGGTTAAGGGGAAAGGCATAGGGAAAGGGGGCTAAAATGGCAAAGGACCTACCGGCATTTTCCCATACTTGACATTGGGGGAAGGATGGGTCCCCACAGAGAGATTTGTTGTAATTGCCTCCACACATACTGTTGCCCCATATGCAGAGTTTGCCAATGCATTCTATCCATGGCCATTGGAATTATGCCGCAGCAGAGGGCCATATTTAGCTCCAGGGTTGAGTAAATTATGCAGCAAGAAAAGGCAAATTAAGCAGCGTGATGCGGCACATTTTCTAATAGTATTGGTTTATTATTTTGTACTTGTTAACACTGTCTGGGCATTAGGTGCACCTCAATAGTACCAGTTTAATCCCCAAACATAGCAATAAGCAACAGAAAGGTGACCAGTCAATTTTTGCAAAAGGCCTTCCATTGCGTGGTAACATATGCTGCAGCGTTTTAGTAACTTTTGAACTGTTTGAGTTAGAAACAAAACATTTTTGGGGTTAAGGTCTACTGATTATGCACCAGACGATGGATTAAGTGGCAAATGTGGCAAATATATAATTATGCAAAAATTGCAGCGGACGCACAATCACATAATTCCAGTGGCCATGATTATAGCCAGGTGCATTCACATATTCTCATAACACAAGTTACACCCAGGTGCCTTCCAATACAGCCCAGTGCCAATGATAGAGCGCGCAGGTCACCCGATTAATAAATGCACACTTGGGCCCATAAATTTTAATACACCATACCAAATATAATCGGGTAACCTACACTCTACTACCAGTAACCCTGTTCATTCCTATTTATTTCCAATGTACCTGACTTACCAATCCTCGTCACGGGTACCTATGATCACAATGGATCAGGGAGCTAGCTGTAAAAGATAAGCAGTCACCAAAATACAATAACATTTATAATATTTGCACTCTTTATAATAACCAGAGACTCAGGAAGTTTTGAAAACCTTTATCTATTCTTCATCAAAAGTAGAAAACATGAAATTCACAGCAAGTAAGCTATCAATAACCAAGATCATGAAAATTGTGTATCCATGTAGAAAATAGATTATGCCAACCATTTAGAACTATAAAGGGAAGGTAAGAACAGGGAACATGCTAGTATGACATTTTCAGGAATTTAGACTCAGTGTGGCGTGTCTAAAGGACGGGAAAGATAAGGAACATGCTAAAATGTCATAGTCTGAATACCCCTTGAAGGTGGGTAAGGCAAAATAACTTTAATTTGTCTATAGAGAAGGTAAAAATGGAACATGCTAATGATTCGAAGCAATCACTTTAATTCGGCTATAAGGAGGGTAAAGAAAGGGAACATCTATATTTCATGAGCAGTATTTCACAATTTCCTTAAAGGAAGGGGAAATATGGAACATGCTTATAAAACAGCAAAAAGTGAAAAAAAACGTTATTATTGGTCAGCACAGGGAAGGTAAGAAAAGGAACAAAGTGCAAATAAGACTTTTAGCAGTTTCAGAAAGCAAGAAAGGACATAAGTGTATTTCCCGCACAGATTTATATTTACCTAGAACAGTGTGGAGACCAACCCTGGCCACGGGTCAGTTAAGGACAGTAGGAACCCCAAGGAATGCAGTCGCCAGTAGGCCAGCAGGTGCAGAATGACAACCCAGGACAGGAAAACCAGATTAAGATCAGGACAGGACCACCAAGGTAAGACCAGCACCCGCAGTTCAGTTGCAACGCCTGCGCTACACCCTCTCTGCAGCTATCAGTTAAAACCCTGATTGGGTTATCGAATTCCCCAGCAAAGTGCTTCGCCAGCACTTATTGTTCTCAAAACCCCGAATGGGTCAGTGAGTCTGTCTGACAGAGTGCTCCGCAGCACTTCTGTTCCTCGATCAGCTAGTGAGTGCGTTGGGTCAGTGATAGGTCAGCTATTCGGACAAGTCGGACAGCTTCTCTAACTAAAACTAGGCTAGTTATACTGTTTTCGGGTCAGTGTACCATCCCCCAAATGTTGCAAGTGTAAGGATCCCCAATTTCGATTGGGCAAAAGAGAGGACAGGTCATCACACTTCCTAGGATTTGACTTTCTCAAGCCCCTCATTTGAATCTTTCATACCCGCCCATTGAATTTCGGGTTCCCATGACATGTTCCTTACACATAACAATGGTGAATTTAACAATTTATACATTGTGATACATTTAGTACAAATCAGCAACTTCTACTAGGTGAAGATGCCTCTTCCCAGGCGCATCTTGGCTTGGACTGCCACTTGGTATGGTTCCAAAGGTCATTGCTGTGGAAACTCGCAGATTTCGCGCAGACTCAGTTTCAAGCAAAATGGAGTACAGCACGGGAACATCAAGCCATAATTCGTAATGTACCATGAAATGGAAAGGAACAGTTTTAGAACACAGAAAAAATTAATGCACTGTATACCAGGAATCCTTACATTATTCCCATTACTTTATACTAAACTATAGTATTAAGATTAGGCTGAAGCCCACGTTGGCCGCGCCATTTGAAGAACTGAAATCTTCATTCTCAGGGAATACTTACTAATAAAAAAGAACTTGGCACAGAAGCTAAAAATATGAAAAGACATCTTTATTAAATGTAATAAGTGAGGCCACGTCACACAGAAGCCGTAGCAACTGAATGAGGTAGTCTGAGGAATACAGAAAACAGAGGCCTTTTATATGCTTAGGGTTACAAACTTCAGCATACAAGTAAGGGGCAGTCCTAGCTTTTGCAAGCATGCAAAAAATGCCTAACATGGACAGGCAAGGTCTGCCAAACGACAAACCCATTTTACAGTTGTCCGGCCCATAATCAATCATTGAACAAACCCAACATTCTTCTTTAGACAAGCCGGACAAACCCATAATAAATGGACCACAACCCATATCATAAACAGACCATAAAAGAAGGAACAGAAAGCAGGATAAGGGGTGTGTGTGTGCATACCAAACTCTACAATGTCCTGTGCTTTGATCCTCAATCTTGATCAGCTAAATGGCAGGAACTGGTTTAACAAGGTCAGCTTCAGGCAACAGGGTCAGTTCACTCAGGTCAAACATTAGTCAGCATGAACTCAAGCTAAGGTCTACATGTCCTTAAAAGACTAGTTTCAGCCACAATCATGGCCTATGTGAGGGCAACCACAAATTGGCTGCCATACACAAAATGAAACCCATGGGTTCAAAATTCACAGAACCTCAGAACGAACAGCTTAGCAAAAGCAGCGATGCAAGCTTGCAGGCTTGTGGGAACACAAAGCAGCCATTTTAATTCTAGTGCGCAAGTGCAAAAGGTTTCCCACCATAACTTCGAGTACGTCACATCACATGGGTATGACCGACGCATGCGCAGAAGAAATTCCCGCGTAGCAGCAGCCATCTTAATAGCAAGCGTATTAGGATTAGTAAACACATAGGCAAGCTTCTCTGGGACACCCAAAATGTCAGAATAAAAGGGAAATTATTAAGACAAACAAGTTGATTAATACTATGAGGGTTATTCGAGGTTCATGAGTTCAAGCAAGTCGCTATACGTGCGAATCCTTGCTCCATCACCCCATGTCCCTCTATTCACACTCACAGCATCAATGTGCCATCTTGCATGCTAAGAATGCCGATCACTCACCCAACACTTCATCAATAGGCCACTAGCTGACACCTATGACACCCAACATCAGATGCCTCCACCAGCTACCTAACAGACATATACATCTGCTAGACACAGGTACCGAAGGGGAAAATGTGTTAACAAACTTGGTACAGCCCAGAGGCATCACCCTTCAAACCCACCGAGTCTGGCAGATCCACTTAACCAAGGGGCGCTCCTTCACCCTACTGACAGCACATCTCTGCCAATCTATTTTGACATCTGTGATGCCTTAATCATGTCCAGTTGTGTGTTACGTAATTGCAGTAATACAATAATGCCCATATGTCCTCCATCATGCTCATGTCCGCTACGTTCACAAATGTGCTTTTCAGACTCCAGAAACTCATGTGCCCCTGCACGTTCCTGTTACCGCTGTCCTCTCCATTGCCCTCTCCCACCCAGGCTCCCTCCATACATACTGAGGTGCTGACTACTCCTGCAGTCTTAGCTGTGCCCCCCCCCCGCACCTGTGTGAACTCTGTGACCTCTCAGCTCCTCTCCCGCCTGCTCCCTTTAATAGTGCACACAAACTCTTGGCCCCTATAGGCCACCCACTCACCACCATCTAGCACTGATGATCCACCCAATAATAAACCTGGCACCTATGTGCTCTCCACGCCCCATCCTTGGATCTCAGTCCATCAGCATGTGTTCCGGGCCCCTAGGTATCCTCTTCATTATCTAATACCCCCCTCTTGCATCTCCCTAACTGCTGCCTCCCACTTATAACCTGCTCTCCCACTTTACACAGTCCTGGTGAGAGACTGGATGTGTTCTTTTTATCGACACCCACTGTTGTCTATTGCATTGTTGAAAATGTCAATAGAAATTGTTTTAAACAATAGATAGTGTCACAGACATTAATTTCATACATGAGACTGCTGTGCCAGGGTAAACAACGAGCTGAACTCACTCGAAATATATTGAGACAGAAGAAGAATAGTGCAGCTAGGCTCCCCACGTAACAGATAAACGTAAGCACTTGAAAGCTTTTGTAAGACTTCCCTGCCACTCTAGACGTGGAAGCCCTCTCAAAGAGTATAGACAGAAAAAGGATGTCATTTTCGATGTCAACAGATTCGAAAAAAATGAAATAATTTGCAGCTTCTATAATGTGACGCAATGCCTTAACTGACGCCATATGTAACGGCACCAGTGAAGAAAAGGATGGTGTCATCTGTAAGGTATAGAATTTAGTAGACAATCATGATCCTACTTAATAAAATTATTTACAGGAATTATTTGTGTTTTTAAATGATATACATTAGCAACTAGAGGTTGCATGCCTCCCTGTCATCCATACTTTTGGTCATGGCCTTTGACCGTGCCATGTCCCCCTAGCCCAAGCATGCCGGGCATGGTCTTCAGGCCATGCCTGCTGTGCACTGGGCACAGCGTGTGGCGATAAGATACGCTCTGTGCTTAGTACACAGCCCCAGAACTTACAGAGCTCTGAACACAGTGTATATGTTTTTTTTCACCACATGAGCCAAGTACTGTCCCCCGTGTACCTGTTGGACATGGGCTGAAAATAGTGAGTTGCACAGTGAGATGTTGACAAAATGATTGGCATTTGGTTGCATGCTTGCCCCATACCCATGCCTGCATTACTCATTGGGCATGATCTGCAACGATATCCAGTAACAACAGGGCATGAGGGGTCACCCTTCAGGTATGACATTTGTTGAATACCCCGTCCCAGTGCCGGATGAATATTCTTTTTTTGTTTTATATAGCGCAAACTCGACCCAAAGGTATCAGAGCGCTTTACACGAGCATCAGTTGCGTTATAGACATTAATTTTGTTAGGCAGGGGGATATTATATGTTTTGCCCAGAATCACAGAATGTTGAGCGTCCCTGCCGGGACTCGAACCCGGTTTCCCTGCTAACTCCATGTGACTAATCCATATAAAATCTAAGGAATAAAAGTTTATGTAACTACAATTTTGTACTGATTGGTTTTCAAGTATATTTATATAATGTATGTAATAAAATGTGTGTGTGCTTGTGTGTCTGAGGGCATATTTAAAGTATACATAACAGGTAACTGTGTTATAAGGTCCTATATTGCCCCATAGAGAATCTGTTCACATGCCATGAGGCGGTAGCTGGAGGGGGGTGTCAATGTCACCAGAGCCCCAGGTTAGTATTATAGGGTCATTTATTCATGTACTTGTAATGTGTTATATTATTTCATGCTTGTTTTTTTATGGAACTGTTTGGATGAAATGTGTTTTTTTTTCAAACAGGGAAATGTTTGTTTGAAGCAGTTAGTGAAATACTGAATTACTATAGTTAGGTTGTCTGCAGAAAAAAAGACAAGAACAATACTTCATTGTGTAGTTAATAATATGTATTTTTAGGGAAAAAACGTCCTATGCTTAAAAAAAAAATGTCTGGAGAAGGAATGCATTGTTGAAACTGTTTTATCCAAGGCAGAACTAACTGGTTTTAGAATGTTCAGGTTTTGTTTATCATTCATTACTATAATGATGCTTTAACAACAGACAAAAGTAAAGCTGTCAATATGCTGATGAAAGCTATACTTTCATGGTGACTGTGAAATTATTTCAGTATTTCATAGGTCCCTGTGAAATGCTGTTTTTTTCTCAGTGGCGGACGCCACAATAAAGAGGTAGTGCGGCGGGTGGAGGCGCGCGAGGGAGACGGGAGGGGGAACCCAAGCTAGGCGGGTTAATAATGAATAAAAATGGAAAAGAAACACTTACCTGGGGCTGCTGGCCGCCTCCCACGTTGCCCTCTGCCTCCTTCCTGGTCCCAGCAAGCACTGGGGCCACATCACTGACTCCCTGCATTCCCTGAGCTGTTCTCATGTGAGAGCAGTGTGGTGATTGGTCAGAGCAGGCTGGAAAGACGCTACATTGAGACCAGGGAGCCTGTGGGGGTTTCTCCAACCCGACTATTCAATGCAGCTGGCCTGGAGAAACCTAAGTGCGCATGTGTGTTTCGGTCGGCCTGAGATGGCTGGCCAAACACATATGCGCACTTAGGGAGTGCACATAGCATTCCTCCTCCTCCCTGCACAAGCTGGCTCAGAGCCGGCAAATGAAAAATAAAACAATGATGTTCCTTTATATTTCATATGATGGCTCTGAGCCAGGCAGTGGGGCGACGCTCCTCCCCCATTGCGGAGGAGCCGCCGCTGGGTTCTACTACTGCATTTTTTGTGCAAAAAAAGCAGCTAAACATATACATATGCAACAGAACATCTACCTTAATAAATGAAATAGACTTGGCTAACACAACTCTTAGTAACATTGCAAGTGTTGGAAACTGAAGAGCCGCACAGTAAGGTTGCAATAGTTTGATTTATACCGGTACCGGGCTCTAAATTGACACATTGTAAATACAAATCAGAAAAGCTGGCCCTATGTTCTCGCCTTTACTCCGTACTGGCGCTTCCTACTCCAGTGAGGGTGGTCCAAGATCTACCCCTGTACCCGCAGTCGGTGAGGCGAGTCTGTGGACTGCTGCCTGCATGTGTGTGGTTGTATGCAGAATGCAGACCGGCAAGTAAGTATGTGTTGGTGTCCCCACGGAACAGGCACATGCGAGGGTTATTGTCATAAATGGTTGTCCCGCCCCGTTTCCCGGTCACTCTGGGTAACGGGGCTGGCATTGTCTCTTTGCCAGGTACTTTGGCCCGAGCTGTGGCGCGGCTGCAGGCAGCGAGAGTTCAACATTTCCTTTCGGGCACTTATAGTCCGCACCGTGCTGTTGCGCGGCTGCAGGGAGAGTTAACCCTGCTCCTTTCAGGTACTTTGCAGTGCGCGTCGTGCTGTGGCAGCTGCAGGGAGAGTTAAACCTGGTACTTTGTAATTCGCACGGTTCAATCTGCTCCTTTGAGACCCTTTGCGGCTCTGTGTTTTGTGCCCCATCGCTCTGTGTGCCACAGCTCACTCAGGTAGGCAGCTTTTGGCTCCTGATTTCAGCCGCAGCTCGCTCAGGTAGGCAGCGCTTGGCTTCTGATTTCAGCCACAGCTCGCAGCTCTGCTCAGCCTCACCTCCCCCTGTTGCCCAATGGGTAGCCGGAGATTTTTTTCAAGCCTGCCGTGTTTGCCTCTTGCAGGTCGCCGAGCCGGAGTGTGTGGGCTGCTGTCTGAGGGAGAGGAGGAGGCGGAGGCGGGCTCTGGAGAAGTTTTGCAGGCTCAGCTTTCAGCGGTGGCGGCGGCGGCACACGGATCTCGCTTCTCCCCGGCGCGGACTGCCCTGTGACTTGGATTTACCCACCGCGACCGTCCGAGGGAAGGCGGCGAGGACTCGCACAGCATGGCCGGAGCCGAGGGCATGGGGGCGACACGGGGCTGGCTGGTGCCCGCTCTGCACACGCTGTGCCTGGTGGGGCTGGCGGCGGCCGCCCAGGAGCTGCTCCCGCGCCTCAGCTTCCAGTACGGTAAGCCGGCTGCTGTCTGCCAGTGTTTGTATTCAAGAGCGGGCTGAGGGGAGTTTGGGGGGTTGGGGGTCATTCGATTGCAGAAGCGCGGCACCTATGAAATGTAGGGTTTGTCATGCATCCTGCCACTGTTCTGCTGTTCTGTGGAATTCGACGCTTGTGTAAGTGTAATGAGATAACTCAGTGGGTTGATGGATTGCTCCACAAATGTACTCATGTCTTGAACATTACTAGTCCGTTCATTCTCTGGGTGCAGATAAAATAAGTCCCACTACATAGAAGGAAGCCACGAGGCGCTGCCGCCAGATCTGTGCTATCTGTCCGGGTGTGCAGGGTCCCTGGCACGAGGGCTACTCTAAAAGATGTTGCAAGGGCACTGTTTGTTCTCTGATGATAAAAACGCATGCACACAGAGGCGTCGCTGACACTGCCCCCCTCCTGGCTGGGCTCTCTTCCTTGTTGTGATAACCCTGGTTCTAGAGTGAGCTGTAAGTGAGCCTCGGACACCCCCTTCGGTGTGGGCACAGTGAGGGTGCCTTTAATGAAAGCGCAAAAGTAAACAGCAGAGTGTGGGGCTGAGGCGGCAGCGGGCGCTCCCTCGGCAGCTGCTGACCTGCTTTCCCGAGGCACTGAACAAGCAGAGCGTCTCGAATTGTCGAGTTTACTTTTTTTGCTCGCGATCTCTGTGTGATTTTTAAATGTCATTGGGGAGACCGAGAGGCATCGTGATTTTTTTGTTTTTGGAGGGGGTAAGGAGTGAGTTGCACAATAGCGTGAGTAGGTAACAATTGTAAGTAGTGTGTGGTTGGAAATACACGTTCCCATATGTAGTGCGCACAGTAAATCTAGTGTGAAAAGCATGTCACAGAGACCCCACGCATGCATTCCCGAGTTTCATTTGTCAGACGGATCCATAGTGGCAGCTGTAGTAAGTACTTCTCTGATTGTCGCCTGGTTGTATCTTCCATTGTGGTGAATAGGTCTTTCATACAAGACACTTCTCCCCTCAGAGGTTTTTGATTTTGAATGCTATCCACAGACAAGGAGGCAAGACTTGGTATATTTAGCAGCCTCCACCCTTGGTTTCATGCGCTTAGAATCTTAGGCAGCTAGGCGCTACAGAGACCAGTTAGCCACTCGGCTTCAAGAATGTCTTTGGAAAACAAAAATGTCATGTGGATATTTAAATTGCAAGACGCAGTCCAGTTTGTACCAGCGTTAAATGGCTATTGTTATCGTTAGCACTATGAGTTGTAGTGACGCCAGAAGCCGGGGTGCTGTCCCACGAGGCCTTTCGTGCACTTACCTTCTGTACCCACCGCTTTCCCTCCTGTTCCTCCTCCGTCCCCACTTTATGGAGTACATGCCATTATTAGCCTGTCCTTTGTGTACAGTTGCTTCTGTGTTCCCCATTGTATAGTTGATTTTACTACTACTGATTTGGGGAAAGAGTTCTACTGGGTAATGTCCCAGGTGCGTCACCGGGAGACCTGCTCTCTCATCCTGGCACCCCCCAGTGAATGCTGTTAGATTTCCACAGGCCTAGTGTGCCATGAGGATGGCCTCGTAGCGCTGTCGGGTCTCGAGGGTACGATCACAGCTAAACGCCTGATTTCTGGTTGTGTAACTTGAAGCATCAGTTATAGAGGCGTGATCCACGTGCTGCACGCGGGCAACTAGAGCCAAATTTCGGGGGAGGGGGGGGGACACAAGGGGGCTAAGTCTTCGAACCATAGACAGAGTGGCTGTAAAGTGGGGTGAAAACACAACAAAAGCCTCATTTACAAGTAGATGGTCTTTTAAAGACATGTTAAGTACTCGGGTGCGGCTGCAATTAGATTGTCGCCAGCCCCCCCCCCCCCCCCCCCCAAGCTGTCACTGCCCTGGCTGACACACACGACGGGGGGCGGGGGAGCTGAAGCCCCGTGAGCCCAATGGGTGTTGCGCGCCTGACGTGCTGTGTCCTGTCTGCATGAATCAGTCATGTGTGTGCCGTAGCGGGCGGCAGCATTTCACGCGTGTGTGCAGGCGCTAGTTGAAGCGTGGTGTCCTGAGGATGTACGCTTGCCCTCCACCGGGCTAACTTCGGGGTGTAGCATGGCTGTTTGCCTTTAGTATTGTTGTGTCATTGGTGTGTGTTATTCAGTTGTCGCTTCATCTGCCGGTCTCTCGGCTCATCCATCCAGTCACGGGGGCTCTGAGTCCCGCAGCTACCATGAACCGAATATTTGAATAATAATACTAGGTATGGGATCTGCAAGTCTCTTTTATTGTCGGCTGCTTTCTTCCCGGGTTTTCCTTTCACATTAGTACTCTGGTGTTTACCTCCTGCCGTCTCTCACTGACCTCCTTGGACGGTCTCTAGGGGCGGGACTGCCTGCGTGAACTCTGCCTCCCTGGTAAACACTCGCTGCCTTTAAACGCCGTCCCTGCAGGCCCGGAGGCTCCTGTTTTCGCACAGCCCGGGGGAGGCGGCGGGCCCCGCTTCTAGTCACTCCCACATCTGGGGGGAAATCATTGGCCGCAGGCGTGGTTACCGTGCCAGGCTGAGGGCTGCAGCGAGCCCTTTAACCACGGGATTCAATGCGTAACTAACCTAACCCTGCCACAATCCAAGGCGAGCACCCACGGTGTGTAACTGTAAGAAAAACGTACTTAGACACACTCTAAGTACATGCCCTCACGCGATCACCTAATATATACAGACAGATACCAGCTGACTCCATGCCACCCGGACCGCCCTTGGGGTTTCCACCTACAAACAATTGTAACCTCGAACTTCGGTGCGGTCTGATTATTTGAAGTGGATTAGGACTACAACTCCCAGAAGGCACTAGGTTGTTGATGCAAGGTCTTCTATGTGGTATCTCGGTGAGAGGGATGGAGCAAATGTAAATCTATACCATACAACTAACTTGACTCTATTTCTGTGCCAGTCTTAGACACACATTCACCTCCTGCCCGCCACCCATTACAGGACCCAGCTGCTCGCGTAGCAGCAAACCTTCAATCCTGGGGCTGCTTGATGCCTGCATAAGATCCTTCCTCCAACCTCTGATCACATTTCAGTCCCACACTTACTGACACTTACTGAACAAATACATAGCTAACCAGGCACCGAATCACCTAACCATTGCGACCTCTCCTCTGTGGCACCCACTATGTTGGTATCTCCTCCCTCAAGGAGTGCAAGGATTAAGTGTAGGTGACCAGTAGATGTGGCATGTCCCACTACTACACCTAGAAATCCATTGAACATTACTAGTCGATCTGGATAATGTTTAAAACCTCTTCAAAAGTGTCTGCAGTGTGGCGGCCTCTACTAGGAAGAAAGTGCATCCCTTCTGAGGGTGCCATTTAAAAGCATGTGGACAGGGAATCTTCCTTCAGATATTCACATTGGGAGGCCTGTGGGCCAGACAGGTGAGGGAATGACCGAAAAACTCACAATATTGATATATTGAAATGACGAGTCCTTTAATCCTCTCATTTCAAGATGAAATTGGAGCATGCAGTGGCAGAAGCATAATGTATAAAGGTTTGAATCCATGCAAAGCAGCTAAAAACAGCAATATATATTGAAGTCTCTTTTAATACAGTGTTATTTTAGTGGTGCACTATTCTCTAAAGAGAGTAATTTGAGTTTTCAGTTTGTAATATAACCAACTATGCACGTTAGAAACTTATGGAGATCTGTACAACACACTCAACATAACTACAGATTATGCAGACTAGCGATTGCATTATGCACCTTTTTCCTTTGTGATGGCTAGTGGATTTGAGCCTCCTCTTACAGGTACTCTTTGGTATGCCGGATGGCATAATGGACCCATCAGGAACCATTTTAGGGCTTTTTCTTGAGGTTTTTGCTTTCTGGCATCTTGTCGTAGTATGTAATTATTTTATTGAGGGCACTCCATTGGATCCATCAAACCATTTGTGCTAAAGGTTGCGATTTGAAATTGTATTAGTTCTATCGATTGCACTGCAGCAAATTGAGTTTTGTTATTTATCGTGTTTTATGAAAGTCTTGTATTTGTTCACATTCACGTGCTTTTATAGTTCTTTCAACTGAAATGTTGTTGTTTGATGATGATTGGCATCATCACTGTTTTTGTTTGTTGATAGATTTACACACATCACACCCCCACCTACCCCTCAGAACCTGAAAAGGGGCTGATTGCTCCTTTTGCAATCTATGAATTGCAGCTCGGTGACCGTCGAAGGCAAAGGTGTGCTGAGGGGCAGGTTTAGACTATTGCATTATTATTTTCCATCTCATTTGTCGTTTGAAGTTCCATTAAGAGCCTGCATCATTGCCTGCCCCCAGTGGAACACTGACCTACAAATCATTAAAGCTAATTACGTTTTTGTGGAGCAGTGAATTGGGAACAAGGTTACAGGGAGACAATTCAGTTTTATGTATTTATTATAGTATTTGGTGAAGCCCCAAAATGCCAACCTTAAAAAATTGCAGAGCATTTTCTAGCACTGCAGTAGAGTGAATGGCAGTTGCATGGCTGCCGGTGCAGTGAGGTTATCATTTCTCTATTATATAGTAGTGGCTTTAAGTAACTTTACATCTCACATATGGTAACCAAGAATGCCTTGCCTGAGAAGTTTCTTGCAAGGATCCAGGAAGAGGTTCTCCAGGACATGGGGTGCATGCTTATGGTCCCTCGAACACAAACTATGAAGGTTCACAAGGTAATGGCGCCTGGCATGCAACATCAACGGACAGTTGCCCGGCACATCTTCCAAAGTAGTGGATTCTTGAAATCATTCTTTTCCATGTATGTAGGAGAAAGAACTGGTAAGGTGGTTAAGCTGACAATAAAAGATTGGGGGATGGGGTTCTGATATCTTGATGTGTGATAGTGAATATGTGAAGTTTGCTGATTTCTGAAACAGCAGTTTTGGCGACTTTTATCTCACATTTTCTCATGATCTTCGGTTTGGATAAGAATGTTTTGGTCCCGGTTGGACTTGGGTGGAAGCTAGTTAATATTTGATGCAGGAAGTGGGGCACATGATGTCTAACTGCCGTCACAAGCTCTGGAGGCCCATGGTGTAAAATGGACTTGGTCAAGGTTCAAGCAGGAGTATCTATGGACTGATCCCCAGGACTGTCCCTAAGAAAAGTGGGTGCTTCAAAGTAAGTAGCACATGTAGGCCAGATAGATTTACAGTTTCTTACAAGAAAATGTGAGATGTCGTTTTATGACCGGGAACGGTGACTTCACATTGTGTAATACATAAAAGGTATCCTGATCATAATGTATTTTAATTATAATGGTTATGATTAATGTAGCATGATATGCGCCCAGACAGCCTTTTCTAAAACGGGGTTGTATGTGCATACTTAAGGTCAAGGATGGAGTTTGCAGTCTCGCCTGTTCCACCGCCCAAGGGCAGTGATGGGGCCAGGTGTTGACCAGCGCATTGTGATTGCCCATCCCGTGGATTCCCTGCCTTTCCATTAAGAGGCTGCACCCTCAGCTACAAAAGTATTAGAGTTAATTATTTTTTATGGAGCACCGAACTGGTAACAAGATGACAGTGAGACAATTCAGCATGACCTATGCATAGTCTAAGAATTGCCCAGACTCGTCAACGTCATACATTTCAGATAACTATGCACAGTATCCTGGTTCCAGGGACAGTTTATGGTTTTGGGGCATTTCACTCTATATGTGCAGCAGAAAACCACACTGAATATGCCAGTTGTGCAATGCATCCAGAAGCAAGTGCACCTGCATCTATAGTGGTTGATTAGATGTCCACAAATGCATATGTCAGCATCTGGATCCACTGGTGACCATTTGCAACTGGGGGGTATTGACTATTCACCTGTGTTATTTAAAGCATTTTAAAAATAATAGCAGAATCCACTGATGCCAATCACGGCAAACTAACTGTGAAAGTGTGAGCAAGTAGTGAGAAACCTCTACTTTACAAAGACTCACAGAAAGTGATGTAGAAAAATTTTACAAGTAGTTTCCGAAGTGCGCAAAATAAAATGCCTAATTATCGGAGACTGTGTTATTATGGCTGTGCTGGTGCGTGGTGCCAAACCACAGCATAGCAATTGGTAGCTTTATTAGGAATGAACTGAGCCTCTCAGCCGTTCGAAACCATGGAGGAAATCTTCCGCGGCCTATGCTACAACACAATGATTACAGTGAAAAAGTAGTTTTATCTGTCACTGCTGACTTCAGACCAGTGAAACTGGGCTCAACGCTTGTTCTCTGTAGGATCCTGATCTGCCGCCTCCACTGAGTCTCTCAAGACCCGAAAGGGGTGAAGTGAATGGTGGTTCATTGGCTGCCCACCTTCCACATCTCCGCACATCGAAGGAGGGGAGTGAATACACGAGGCACTCTTGTGCTACCACCATCGACCTTCCATGTCACCCGCCAGATTGCGATGGCCCACCTTTGACGGGATTGTATTATGCACGGTTCGTGTCTCTTACTGAGCCTCTCACGGCTTAGTACCAGCTCGACAATTGAGAATGGAGAGTGTGGCTTCAGGGGTGAAGGGAACGACCACAGAATGGTGGGCGAGATTAGCAGAATCAGTTATTCATTTTTTTAAGATTGTGAGGAAGTGAGCTGATAAATGTTTGGCAGTGGATGGGGACAGCATGTACATTGCACTTTTAAGCTGGAGAAGAGGGCCTGAGGAAGGTGACGTCATGTGGCCAGTAGTTCCCGCATCACTCCTCTACTATGCACGGCTGATCAGGGGGGAGGATTGTGGGATGAGTAATGTAGATGGGTAACTGTCCATAATGTGAGCATAATCGATAACTCCAGACTGCCTCGTCTATTTAATGTGTCCACCGCTTAGCTTGTAAAACAACTAAATGCAGAGCTCACATTTTGCAGACACTTGCTACCGGCACTGTCGTAGTACTGATTCCACCTCATACCTAGTTCATCCACCACCAAACACTCCCTGACACTTTATCCCACTCTTTCCCTGACCCATTATCCCACTCTTTCGTTTTCTTTTTTCCATCCCTCCTTTCTCCTATTGTCAATTCTCCCCTTCTTTTTCTTACACCCCGTCCCACCCCCTTTTGTGTTTTTCTCTCTCTTGTTTTTGGATGAAGGTCTGATGAGTCCACAAAACGGAGGGTCGGTGGCCTCCACCTGCAACCACCGAATGTGCCTTGGAACGCTTCCATGGAATACAGCCACGTTATTGGCGGCTACCCATCTATAAATTAAATTATTAAGCGGAATACATGCACTTCAACTTAATAAAACGTCACGCATTCGTTTCCCTGCAGTTCTGCTCCAACTGTAAAGTGCCCATGCTTTTGGATACTGTTCCAGCCAGCCCACTGCCGCCACGTTTGCCTGAGGTCTATTCCTGTCCGCGCTGTGACCCTTTCCCGCGTTTATCCCTGTTATCCGTCCGATAATCCCCTCTCCCTGTCCCACCTGCGGGCGTGCGCTCCGCTGCGGCCTTTCCCGCCGGCGCTATTTATAGGCCGCCCACTTCAGAGGCGCGCGCAGCTCTCGCGGGCAGAGGGGCTCGCAGGGGGTGCTGGGTTGTTTATGGCCGCTCAGGGCTGGGGGCTGGCCGACAAGTGCACACAAGTTACTTCAAAGCCTCTCTCTCTCTCACACAGAAGCCGACTCCCCTTGCCAGGTGCGCGTCCTGAGAGAGCCGAGGTCGTATATCTAATTGGTCCCTTTTCCAATGCAGGGCGGGCTGAGAAGGGGGGATAATGGGATAATTGCAAGTCATTTCCTTGAACTGGTATTTTGGCACAGGCTGCTGAGTAAATATGACTCAGTGAAACACTCTGTGGTTCTCAGCGCTGGGCCTCGGCCCAAAATGGCAGCGGCTGGCGTGCCAAGGGCCCTCAGCCCGTGCAGGGTTGGAGCACGGCGCAGAGTCCGGTAAATATACACTTTCAACTCGGACGGCTACACTGCGGGTTTAACACTAGCCAGGCCCATGTCCTCGGTGCATAAGTGATGCTGTGTGGCTTCTTGAGCTGGTGCACGATTACGCGCTTTTGACTGCTTGTTCGTTCATTGGATTGCTAGTGGTGTAGGGTTTATTGCCTAGATTAGTGGTTTAAAATATTCCAGGCAGTGCTGTGTTTCATTATGGCTGCCAGACAGTGAGGACAAACTCGTATGACACCCCTACAAAGGACCTGTCTGCTTGTGTTGAGCACGGTATTCAACAATCGAGAGCGTTTGGGGCTTATGTGTGTAGTGTCTTTGTGTGTTTGGACACTTTAGAGCATGTCGATGTAAATGTTAAGTGTCAGAAATACCAGCCCGGTGTACCCCAGTTTTCGTCCTGTTGCGCCAGGATACCCAGTGATACTAAAGGTGTTTGAATCTGATCCCTGCACGGGCAATGAAAGGGCACCAAGGACTTGATGTAAAGAAGAAAGCTCTCCAAAGTTTGCACACTCCTGGGTAAACCACGGTATCACCTGTGCATGAAAGCAGTTGCCAGGCAGACCACTTTTCTGATCCTTTGTCTCGCCCACGTGAGTTCCTGGCATCCTGGACTGGACCTCTGGGCTACAAATTTCTATTATGATAGTGTAAACGTGAACTATCCTCCATCCATAGCAAGATGTTGCACACACAGGTACTCTAACCATGTACCGGTGTTTGTGTGTTGCTTTTTACAGCATGTAAGATGTTTCCCCCAGTGACAGTTTTCTTGTTAGACTCTTCTGTCTAGCAATAAATCTGCTTCTTTGTTTTCCTGGCATCTCTTGCCTGGTGTGATCTTGTATGTCAGCTGACTTCGTCTATACACTGGCCCATTTTCAGGTCACGCTCTCTGGCTGAAAAGGACTTTTTGTCATCTTTTGGGAGAGTGTGTCAACCTGCTGCCAGTTCCATATTTGTTCCAAAAAAATGCACTTCTCTCTGACGTGTCATGTTTTATACATGGGAGTCAACGGAGGGTCAGCTGGGATGCAGCAGGGACTGGCTGCCAGCCGCCGCACATGAATGAAGGGTTTGGTGGCCACGAGTAGGCCTTGAAGTGGTAGCTGAGATCATGTTTGTAATTAAGATGCTTGTAAGAGTTTTGCTAAAATCAGAATAGTAACAAAAAGAGAACACAGGAATCTAAAGTCTTCCAACTGTGCAGTGAACCTAGGAGTTCCTGCTGAAGCTGGTAACGCCACAAGCAATCGGGAGCTTCCTTCTGGTGCTGTGCTGGACAAGGGAATGAGAGTTACATGCAGTCCACACTCCAACATTTTTTGTTGGTTGTGTTTTCAACTTGGGTTCCACCTCAGTGTTCTTTGGTCTTCCCATTATCCCAGGGCTAAGTTTGAAAAACCAGACTGCATTGTTCTGTTATGGACAGCAGTTTTCGTTACCAGATGCTAGCTGACTAAGAATAGCAACAGAGTTCACTCATCAATTGTATGCGCTTTGGTGGATGTCCCTGCGCAATCTGCTGCAATAGAACTGCTCCCTGTCCCACACCGTCCTGTTGCTAGTGCTGCCTGTGCACGCTACCCCACACTCATGCCACAAGCTGAGGAGTTTGAGGACCCCTTCCATCCTACTGTGAATGGCACTGCGTGTTGCCACACAGCATCCACTGCAAGCAACTGTTATTGCCTCCCCTACCTTACCCACTGTGAGAAGTACCAGCGCTTAAGGACTCGCATTGTCCTGCTGCTAGCACCGTCCTCTCTGTTGCCTTTTATTTTCATTTATAAAGTTTTATAGAGCACTGACTTCAATCAAGGGCATCGGAGTGCTTCACAGAGGTCGCACAAGCAGCAAATACCTGAGATGCATTTGGAGTAAATATAGATACATAGTGACAGACAGTGACACGATATACACAACATAAGCAGCACGACGTAAGATACATTTGGAGTGAATATAGATGCATGGCGACAGTATGCGACAAGGTATAAAAGGACATTAGGGAATAATGGCAATATTATTTTGAGGTAGTTAAGGTACACATAATTACATAGTGCTTTTAAAGGCATCGCAGCAACTGTACGACATTGCCAGAGGGGTAGGTACAAAGAAAAGTACACAGTACCAGTAAAAACGGCAGAGCAAGAATGATCCGTTTTTCAGATGGACGATGTTGCTCTGAGGCAGGTCGGGTAAGGCCTCGTGAGGGCAATGGAGAATAGAGGCGCAGTTTTCCCCGAAGTAGTGTTGCACAGATTTGCCCTCAAGGTTCTTCTACTACAGGAAGCCAGGTTCACTGTCCCAACACACTAGGTGCCACCTGCTGGTGCCTCCACACCACCCCACTCTTGAGGAGCAAGGGTGCTTCTGCTGCTCCCTGCTGGACACAGGTCCTTCTCCAACAGCAAAGTCCCCTGTGCAGCTCCCAGCAGCAGACTCCCCTGTGCAGCTCCCAGCAGCAGACTCCCCTGTGCAGCTCCCAGCAGCAGACTCCCCTGTGCAGCTCCCAGCAGCAGACTCCCCTGTGCAGCTCCCAGCAGCAGACTCCCCAGTGCAGCACTTCCAGTGCCAAATGTGAGGACCGGCTGCACTGATTTTAACAGAAATCCCTACTTCATCCAAAGCAGAAGTCTCAACTTCGAAAATGGCAGCTTCTATTAAACAGTACGGTGCAACTTTTAACAACACCAAAATCATGAAGACAAAAAAAAATGTGTTTACCTTGTAAAGACAAGCTTTCACAAAGCCAATAATTCTGGCCTTGGCAGGTCTGCATTTTTTTCAAACAGATATTTGTAAGCAGTATTGAATGCTTGAACGTAATAGTAGAAATGGTCGGTGTACATATTTAAAAAAAAAAACCAGACGTAAAAAATAACTTGCGAAATTTTAAAGAAATAAAAGCAGAAACGGAAGCGGAGTTTGGCTCATCAGCTCTGGAACTGAAGTGAACTACTGTTTCGGTAAATGTGCACATGTAAAATGCTATCACTCACAGTGGAGGAGTGTGGCTCACTGGTTAGAGGCGGCAGACCCTGATGCAGAGGTCTGGCCCGGGACCAGGGTTCAATTCCCGACGCGGTAGGGTATCGGGCTCAATGTCCGCGGACTTGACAATTCTCGCATTGGTGCCTAGTCTAATCATGGGTCCCACTCTGCGACTCTGGGCAATAGCTTGCTTAATCTCCACAACAGTGGCGCTGGGATGCCTGGTTCCACCTTGGGGGTGCCCAGTAGGGGGCATCTTACAGGGAAAGCCAGGAAGGGTTCCACAGTGGTATACAGCGCCAGGATACCCTGAGTAGGGTGGCAGTGTGCTTTAAAGTAAACCCACATTTACAATAGAAGTGGGCTGATCTATTCACCCATGCTGTATTCTGATGAGCGACAGAAAGGGATGAATGTTGCCTGAGTAGACCAAGTGATGAAAAGGACTGTCAAAACGCTGGTGAATATATATTTTATATTCATTTTTTTTTTATTATGAGTCTTGTGAGACCAGTAAAGCTGCCTTAGACCAGACCCAATGAACAAGCAATTAAATACAAATACTTCTCTTGGATGTTAACATATCCTTAGGGAAGGAGTAGACTCTCCCTGTGCCCCACAAGGCCATCGCCCAGCAGCATATGCAAATGTGCCGTAAGTAGCACTTTAAATCATTACATTGGTCCGGGCTGCAGTTATGCTGAACCCCTATAATTAAAGGAACTAACAGATAGCAAATTATTTTTTAACTGTCCCAATAGCCGTGTTGCAATGCACGCAGCCTACTACAATCGGGCGAGTGCGTTTTTAACCCCCTTTTTTCCCCAATCCAGTGGAATGTTCAGTTGGACGTTTGCAATTCTATCGAACACTTCTTTAAATAAGACAACACGTCCTGTTAGGATGTATTACGACGTTGAAGAACCGGTTAGATCTAATATGAAAAGTGGATTGAATTGCTCAGTGAGCAAAACGAATCGAATGCACTGAGAGTAATTAGCAGCGGTTAATAACAGCAATCCATCCACCACTTTTCTCAATCCTAGACATCTAACATGGCATGAGTAAGTCCGCACATGGACCTTGTAGCTCATTGTTTTATAATCGCTCCAGCTACACCCCACTGATGAGGCCAATTAGGATACACATTTTTTAAGCTCCTTGAGGTCCCATTCATAAGAGACATAACCTGAAAGTTCATGCCTGACCGTTCCCACTGGGGCAGGACCAAGATTGATTTACACGTGGTGAGACTATGGCTGTAATAGTAAAGTGAGCAATAAATCAGTGGAATAGAATCATGTACCGAGTGTAATTACTAAGATCTGCAACAAACACATTTGTTGGTTGCCTATCAACTTTGAACTTTTTAGAAATGTTCTGCTGATTTATGAATCAATGGGAATTACCCACGGATTGCTCACCTGTGCCTTAATTTCTAAGCAAATAAAGAGTTTACAAACACATTAAAAGGAGGAAGTAAAACCGAGGCTGAGGCGGAGGGATTGCAATAGCACCCGTTTACACAGACGAGAAACACTGCAGTCACCTATTGACATTGTTTTAATTGTAATCCAGATGCGTTTCAGGCTGGGTGGAGCCGGGGCCATCTGCATAGTAAGTTAACAAGTTTTTGCTGGGAAGCGCCCAGCCCTAGTCACTTAGTCACCCAGTGACTCCTGTCTTCTATAACTGCAAGTATCAAGCACGTGGGTGTTGTTACCTGTACAAACATGCAAAGGGTGTCTATAAGAATTCTCTGTGCGAGTACACAGGTTGGGAATTCTGACAGGCGGCGGGGGGTCACGAATGACACTGACCAGCTAGCTGGACCTTACAGCATCAATTCATTGTCTTGGGACCCCTAGTGAACTCATGGGCCCCCAACGCACTCAAAGTCTCACAGGACAAACCCAATCCATATTAAAAAGAGAGCCACGGCCAACATGTGAGCCGAGCCCCTAATAAACTATGCCACATGAAACACAAAACAGGCATCCTCCCAGGTACCCTTTGGAGGATGGGCCTGGGCAGCTGGGCCATTGCCTGGTCCCCTGGCACAAGCACCAACTCCCGACATCCCCAGGGCAGTGTTATAGAATAATCCTGAACAGCTAGGGGCTGTAACAAGCTAGAGGCAGTAACTGTAGTGCCCACTTCTAACCCCACCGTGAACACCCCAGTACCACTGACCTTGCTTGGGATAAGATATCAAGCCAGAATTCACTGGTCTTTGTAATGCTAGGGTGGCTCCCTGCTTTATGGCCAACCATGGGGGTCATTAGGATGGCGGACGGACTGGAGTCCGACTGCCATCCTGGTGTAAACCGGGACCGTCCGCCATGCATGCGGAGGTCCTGCACACCAGATAAGGATGCGACCGCACACCACGGCGGACGGATATTGATTTCCAACATTGTGGCAGGTGCTACTGCCAGCAGCACCCGCTGCAATGCTAAAACAGCATGTCGTGCATTTCACAGCACGACGTGGCAGGCACCATGCGGTGCCTGCCACATAGTGCTGTGAAATATAGGGGGGTACCATGGGTACCCCTCAAGTGCAATCTCGCCTCCCCCAACACAAGGGGGGTCCGCAACAGGCCCCTTCACCTGTCCCCACCAGTCTTTCCATGGCGGCATTGCTGCCATGGAAAGGTCTGCAATGGATAGCATTCCGATTTGGTGGATGGTGCCTAATAGGCACCGCCACCATTCAGGTGTACCTGATCCATCCGCCAGGCAATCTGTTAGATTGCTTTTGATGGTCCGCCACGGTCCAAGTACGATTCCCTCCGCCATCGTAGTGTGGCTCGGGGGAAATCGCGGTACCTTTCCGGAAGGGTGACGGGCCTTCCGCAATCGTAATCAGGCCCCAAGAGTCCACCAAGCCATAGGCTGGCTGATTAAGTAAGCATCTGCGAACTTCCACACCCCTCCCCCATAAAAATAAAGATTGTTTTTCTATATTGAGAAAAAGTGTTGCACCGGAAAAGTCAGAAAAGACTCAACAAACGTCTCATTACCCTGAGGGGACAAATACACACCGTCTGTGAAAATACAGGTCGTCCCTAGGGTAACCTTAGGGAAATGTCTTTGAGAAGGCCATATTGAATAGCCTCTTTAATCAACTAATCAAACGACTGGCTAACTCGCTGAGCCCTGCCAGAGGAACTCTTCCTCCACACTTTCCGGGGCATGAGATGAGACCAGGCAATTGCACCGCCAGGGAACCTTTTAGCAATCTAAGAAATTTCAATAATGAGTAACCCAGAGAGGCCCCTAAGCCCCAGTACTGCCAAATCATAACTGTCGATGAGCTATGAGTGCAGGCTAAAGCCCCCTGCCTGCCGCCTCTTCAGCAAGTCAGCACAAACTCTGCAGGCAAAGCTCTCATAAACTGTCCAAATGAATTTGTAGGCCTCTCTGCTGCATACCTATGGAAATTGCCTAGATTAAATGCTGTTCCTGCTTTTCTCAAAAATAAATGCCTAAGAATCTAGGCCCAGATGTAGGTAGCCAAATACCGGTCGGTAACGGCCGATTTCGGCCGTTACCGACCGGTATTTGGCTTTTGAGATGTAGGGGGATTGCAACAGGCTATTTCGGTAATTTTACCGATTCGGTAAATATACCGGTCGGTAAATTTACCGACCGGTATTTTTACAGAATCGGTAAAATTGAGATGTAGGTGGGACTCTTCTGAGTCCCACAAGACCTACAAATTCGGTATTTTACCATCAAATTCAATTTGATGGTAAAATACCGATTCAGGTGTGCATGCACATGTGTGCATGCACACCTGTGCCATATGACAGGCAGACCTGCCCTTAGGGCAGGTATGCCTGCCACATGGCCCCCCAACCTTTTTTGGGGGTGCTAGAGGGTGTCAAAGTGACACCCCCTGCACCCTTGTCAAAATCGGTATTTACCGATTCGGTAAATACCGGTCGGTATTTACCGAATCGGTAAATACAGATATTTACCGATTCGGTAAATGGAACATCTGGATGTTCCTACATATCCCCCCCTTCTTATTTACCGATTCTTAATTACCGAATCGGTAACATTCGGTAATTAAGAATCGGTAAATAAGTTCTACCTACATCTGGCCCCTAGAGACTAGTTGGAGCCATGTGACCAAACGCAAACGGAGGGTAAAAGAGATGCGGTTAATGAATAATATCCGCTATTTTTTTGGGACCCCGGCCCTCCTGAGGCGAATGTACCATGTGAAGCATTACAACTTCCATCCACCTATCCTTTAACCCCTTGTGTGCTTCGGACGGCCCCCGGCTGTCAGACGTTACGGTGGGTGTGTGCTGACGACAGCCGGGGGCCGTCCGAATCCCACCCACTCAATAAAACCGTGAAAATCCACGCAGTGCGGAAGGGGTTAACTGATCTGTGGTTGTGGCCGCCCCCTGCCACTTACATAGCAGCGTCAATTCTCAATGACTAGGAGCTAAACTTATGACTATCTATGCCATGGACAGCACCCCATGAAACTGATACATAGTGAGAAGGATACCTATGCTTTGGACCAGAAGCGAGGTGGTCGGGCCTGTAGGGCTCCGGCTTAAAAATGTCTTGCTTGATTTTTTTGAGGCATCTGGCAACCCCTGGAGCCGGCTTGCTTGTTTCAAAAATCACCTTATCCCCTTTCCTAGTTGGTCTGTCTTGGAATAAAAGAGGTTAACTACGAAGTCTCCCACCAACCAGGTTGTGTTCTGGCAACACTCACCTTGCCCCCAACCCTTAGGAATGTTCTTTCTCAACCCTATCACTAATTCAGAGATTCTCTGTGGCCCTTCAAAGGCATGGGTAAAAGCAGACATAAACCATGCCACTTCATACTTAGTATTGCAGACTACGGGAGGGCTACTAGAGATCCTTCCTAACTTGTTCAAGCGAATGGGATGCCTTCTATGAGGCTCCGCACCCTCCATCCTCTCTCATCAGTCGAGGGTCTTCTGGATAAGGAAGGAATGAGAATGGTCAAAAGAATCTGCTACGCAACAGAAAAAGGCTAGAGCTGCCATGCACCGCCTCACAAATGCTGTTCTCCCCTTCTAGCAGATGCACTCAAGGAATCCCATCTAGCTGTTCAGAGAGAACAACTCTGCATGTGGAAAACATGCTTTAAAGGCCAGATAAGATTGAAAAACCCTCATATATGCCCCATTTGTTTTTAGTGCCAAGCTAACAGAAACTAGGTCTTGCAGGGCTGAACACTAAGTCTCCATAGTTGCCCTTCCTCTAAGCCCTGGGTGGAAGCATCTGATATCCTGAATCTTATATCAAGATATCGGCTGCGTTATTTAGATTACAAGGAGCATGTTTAGCTCAAAGCAGCATGTTGTTCTTGAAACAAATTAGTAGCTGTTCCTTAAGCAGATCCAATTAATGGATTCAACCATTGTCTTTTTGTAAGGGCAAAATGTTTTGGACTGTTTTCGTAAATGGTCTGGGCAAATATGCAGTGCCGCATAAAAGGTGAACAATGCTCGGAAGATAGTTTCCCTTATCAGACTAGTTTAGAGCCAGTAATGCAGCTGTGGTTGGGCACACCAGTCAGACCCCAATATGGCACTAAAACACTCCCTGTCTGTTGCCCTAAATAGGCTGAAGTCCTGGTTTGACTTACCTGGTGGAGGGAAAACTACTGTATAATTGAAGTTCTCCACATATAATAACCAGAAACTGATGTCTTGTTCCAATCCTGCCGACGTGCATGGTCTGTGGTGTTACTCTCTTAGCCCTAATAATGCCTGGGCAATGGATCTCAACAAGCGGCAGTCCTTTGGAATAATCTGCCAAGAAAAACTGAGCTGCCCGACCAGAACCTGGAACTGGCTCAGTCACCTTGCTTGACCCAAAGCACGAGTCTAAGGAACTCTCTTAAAAGCCCTCATCTTCTCCTCCTGTACCTCTCGTTCCCTTTTCTCAGAGTTAATATCAATCCCTAGGAAGCCCAGGGCATACCAGGGGTGTTCCTGGGCCCAAGGTCTAATCCTCTGCCAGTGGTTCACCAAACTTTTCCATAAGCCTAATGAAAGAGATCAGCATATCTTTACGGCTGCCATCCAGGTAACGAATAACCAAGTCCTAGGCTGTCACCCGATGAAGACGCTTAACTAAAAAGAGCTGAGCTGAACTCTTAGATGTAGGCCCAGGATTCTGAGCACCCCATGAACATGCATTTCTCATAAACAAAGCTGCCCTCAAAGTGAAAACCCGGCAGATGGAAGTCATCCAGATGACGTCTACCCGGCGCCATGAAACCGCCAGGTAGACGTGCGCTATACAAATGCCTGTAAATTCAACTGGAAGCAGGTGAAATGCGGATTCAATATTTATTTTTGCCATAAGGGCTCCCTGTCCCGAATTCCTCGCTTTGGCACAGGCCTCATTCATTCAGGAAGGTGTACCAAACCAATGACCGAACAAGGCAATTGCATCATTGACTTTTCTAGCATAACAGACTGGTACATGGGAAAACCTTTACCCAGAAGATCAGCAACTCTTCAACGTTAGGCTTTTTTTGTTGGTATGCAGTCCTTGGACCCCTTTGAATCCTCTACTATTGGTTTATCTATTGTGAGCTCAAACAGATCCACATACACTCCTTTCCTGATCTTGCCCATCATCTCCATGGGTCAAGTGCAAACTCAAATGGTCCAATGGGACCAGTAGTTCATGATGCAGTTTGCTAGAAGGCCCCAGATTCTCACCTTTGCCATCCTTTGTACCTGCGGCAGAGGCAGCCGTGGAAACCGGGGCTTCCGCAGATTTAGCACCCTGGTTCGAGGGCTGATTCTAGCTTGAACAGTACAAACTACCGGAGGCTGCAGTAATGCATGTCTGCCCGTTAGTCCTGTGTTGCAGACTTTAGGATTCTGTTGCTTTTCACTCTAGGTTGTTTCTTTACAAACACTAGGGCATCTCACTCCCTTCCAGGCACACCAGCCCCCTTCCTGCCTCCAGTTTAGAGAGCCAGGGCAAAACACATGTAAGGCTGCACACCACATATCGACACTAATATGATTTTCCCTGTAGTTTCTACAGATTTTATCTCAGGTTTCAAGTAGGAATTCATAAATATGAATGCAGGTTTTCACATATTTTACTACTGATTTGGGCTTTAGTAATTGTCTGCAGCTAATATAATTTCCACCATTCCACCCACCCCTTTTTTCTAGCTCACAAATTGAATGCAAAACTGCCTTAACATGTTCTATAAGAAGTCACACTAGGTCCATGTTGAAGCTCTCACTTCCAACATGGCAGCTTCGATAAGCAATGGGGTGTTCTCTTGGGCCTTGGACCACATTGAAACACACCTTTTGAAAGGGTAGATTGTTTCACATCGACAGCTAGAAAGATACACATGCGAACAACGCCTTCTACTTGGAAAATAAGCAAACTGGCTTAAGGCAAGAGCAGTATTCAAAAACCTGGCCTAAGAGCAGATTTTGGCTGTGAATCCATCAAGCATGACTGAAATGTACATGCCTCCGTGTCACTCGGCAGGAGTCTCCACTCTGCCACATTTATAAAATGAATGACAGGCCCTGGAGTGCACTTCAATTACACGTCAGATACCAAGCTGGAGAGGGGTGTAATAGTCTTGCCTTGTGATCCTTCAAGGAGGCAAGTGCGATTTCCAAGAGCTGTTGTGCATAATGCAATTTTTTCTATGCTGTCTGCACAAAATGTGCCCCTAGAGTGGCTGACAAAGCACAGCCAAGTTTAAATGTATATGTGCATAGAACGCACTGATCAGAACACTCAATCGGGTAGTATGTGCATTCATTGTACATTAAGTGTGTTGATAACATTTAGAACAATAGTCCTCTCTGGTGAATTGCAGAACATGGGCAAAGAGTGCAGACATATTAGTGTTAGCTGCAGACATATTCCAAGACTTTATTACTGAGTGATCTCACTAATTAGCCGATGCTTTGGAAAAATAACACAATTTGACCAAGATCCAACGAGCATCTGCACTAACGATGGGTTTGAAGGCTTTATTTCTTAATTTGGAGGTTACACATTCCAGGCGTGCAGCTGCTTGCACCTCTGATCTGTGTGCTGGAGCGCAGCGGCGCCATCTTCACCTGACGCGCGAGCGGTGACAGGGGGGCTGGGCCGGGCACTCCACGTCCCACTTGGCAGTACCGGCCCGCGCTGCCGTCGCGTGCTTCGGCGGCATTGTTTACTCGCCGGTCGCCTCATTCCTAAAGCGCATGCGCTGCAGCGCGAGCACAAAGGTGCCAGGTGTCCCCCGCGGTGACTGGGCCTGACCCGGAGTGCAGGGAGCTCGGGTTGCATGTCTCAGCTTCACACAATACCCAGATCATCTTACCTCTGTGTTTAACGCCTGCGCGTGAAATGCTTGCAGGGCAACACACACCCGTGACCTGCCTCAGAACCCAGAGCTCCCGCCCCATCCCGGGAACCTGCAGACACCTGTTCCCAGCGGACAAACCTGCTCCGGGGCGACGTTGGCAGAGTGCCCTCCCTGGCCGGACGGGCACATGTGCTTGGGACAGGAAAACCAGTGCGCGCTGCTTTTATGCAAATCCCACTGGAATGTGCGGCCAACACTTCCCTCGTTGATTCCTGCTGCACTGAATGGCGTCGCTCGAGGCCCAAAATAGATAAGCAAACCGGGGTTCTGATTTGGGAGCGCGCGGCCCCAACCAGTGCACTGGTTGTTGACTGGCTGGCAAAATCGGTGATGTTCTTGAGGGCATGATTGCTGATCCGTACATCTGCAGAAATAGTGCAGCTGCATTCACGTGTCGTGACGGAAGAGTAAAGTGTGTATATGTTGCTTTAGCTCTCAGCGGTACACATTTTGTGCATGCGCGACATAAATGCACTTTTAGCACAGCAACATAAACTAATCTGCCCCCGGCGAAAAGATCAAAGATTCCTTCGGTTTCGTAATACTTGTTTCCTCCAGGGCGGATATGCATCATACTGCCTTTTATCACAAACCCTATCAGGGTGTTGTTTTTTTCTTTGTTATTTAGTGCCCAAAAGCCATAGGGGCTGCTTGTTAGCCGGCGAGATCTCTACTGATGCTGCAAGCCGCACACAATGTTTGTTACAGGGGGGCTGACGTTGATTGCTCAATACCTTTATACAAGAGGGCGGAATGGTGCTGCTTCCAGATGACTCCTGTTGGTTCTGGAAGAGGGTATCAAGATGGTATTGCCCAATAGCTTTAAATGAGAGGGTGGCAGCTTGGCATTGCTCGGTGCCTCTTGGTGAGAGGATGGCACGTTGGTATTGCCCAATTCCTCCTGCTGAGTGTCAGGTTGTTACTGTTGGGTGCCCTGTCCTGGCTGGGTGGGTGATAAGGTATTATTCTACTCTGTCTTGGGTAGACGGTGTCAGGGTGCTACTAGCAGATATTGCAATCTAGCTGGGGCAAAGGTAGCAGGTTGCTTCAGTTGATACCTCTTGGTAAATTTATATTCCAATATCAAGTGGTGAGAGGGTCATAGACTCGTGCTTCCCAGTGGCCGGCTGGGACTGCCAGACACTCCCTGATGACAGCAGGGAAGGTGAGAGGGTCTCT
This sequence comes from Lissotriton helveticus, assembly GCF_964261635.1. Classification (NCBI taxonomy): domain Eukaryota; kingdom Metazoa; phylum Chordata; class Amphibia; order Caudata; family Salamandridae; genus Lissotriton; species Lissotriton helveticus. Next base: position 2,091,884,834 of record NC_136061.1, read on the forward strand.
GACGAGGTGTGAGAAGGCGTCAATGGAGGATGTGTTTATGACTGATAAAAAACTTGAACAATAATGGAGGCTTCACTAGCCGAGATCCAGGGCAGGGAGCTAAGCTTTTCATATGAATCCCCGCAACACCCTCTCCTCCCAACAGGTACCAGGAGCCCTGGTGACATAACTCAATGATGTATCTTTTTTTTTTAGTTATAACTTACAAACTCATTAAAACTAGACACATGGTGAGCATGTTAGTTAAAAGCTTAGAAGCCATACGCTCTTTGTTACATGTGTTTCAGTCGTCGGTCAGTTTGGCTCTCCTGGAAGAAGTGGTTTTGTCAGTTTAGATCTCCTGGAAGAAGGGGGTTTATTACATGTGCTTTAGTCATCGGTCAGTTTTGATCTCCTGGAAGAAATAGTTTTGTTACATGTGTTTTAGTCATCGGTCGGTTTGGTCTTCTGAAAGAAATGGTGAAGTTACGTGTGCTTTAGTCATCAGTCAGTTTTGATCTCCTGGAAGAAATGGTTTTGCAAACGTTATGTGTGCATTCTAGTTGTCTTTTATAGAAACAAGCAGATTACCTATAGCTCTTTTTAGGCATGGTCAGTTGTAAATCGGTTTGTGGTTGGAGATGGTGGGGCTGTGTGAAGTGGCTAGTGATATGGAGACTGTATGGTGTGTCGGTAATCTGTTAGTGGCAGGTTTATTCTATCCAAGGTAAATGCTGGATCCCTTCTCCACATTATTCGGCCATTCCGCCATGACATGGACATCAATAGGTTTTATCGGAACAACGTGGCTATCTTCTTTTTTTTTTTGTCTTGTTTTAAGATTTTTTTTAAACTCCTGATTTGGCTTAATTCGAGAAAGGATTGAACATTTCACAGTGCCTCAAACCTTGTATACTAGAGAACCTAACCACTTTCTTACTGCACTTCAAATTAAATGCCTTTTGATTGGAGGTTCAAGGTGCATTGGATGAGGGAGTGGGGTCAGCCTCTACAGGTATCCTGGGATTGTCAAAGATGACCTTGGGCTTGTACAGAAGACTTTGGATTTACTCCTGAGCTCCTCCAGGTGCCAACAGCATGCTTTTAAGCCAGGTCTGACGTGTGCTGACCTTTTCAAGTTCAGGCTTGGCCTAGATACCTGATTTTGTACTCCTTGTAGTCCGTCATCAAGATGTGTTTTTTTTGAGGAAGTGGTGTACATTATGTTGCAACAATCTTGATGAGACACGTCTGGCCTTCTGCTCCGAGCTACTCATTGGCTACTTTGAAGCATTGTTAGGACCTCGGTTTACACTGAGAGCTGGAAGTTGATATCATAAGTACAGGGTAAAGGAGGTTTGAGCAGAGTCCGTTCCCAAACAGAATTTTGTATGTGCACAGGAATAAGTGAAGTTAGTCCATGGCCCAGCGGCCAGCCCTAACGTATTAAGGGGTGGTCTAGTTATTCCTGGAATGGGCTCGTATGCCCCAGGAGCTAGGCTCTTAAGTGGACAAGGCAGGCAAACGCTCTGCTTTCAGCAAGTCTACCAAAGCTGCAGTATCGTGTAGACTCAATCAACACGCTCTGCTGGCTGGAGCCAGTATTCCGAGGGGTATAATTAGAAGTTGTACAGGGCAGGAAATGACACCTATTGGCTACTGTTGTCTTAGTTGAAAGGCCGCCGACTAGAGGTGAAAGCAGTGTTAATGAGCTGGGGAGGGGTGGAGAGGGAATGGACCACACAAAAGAGGTTAGGAGGGAAGTTAACTTCTAGAGGCATATGCAACAAGATGCACAGGTCCAAGAAGAGCTAGTTTGGTGTACAGGCATACAGTATCACGCTGTCCCTGTGTTTAAGCTGGTTAGTCTTTATTATAATTACAATTTGCATACTAGTCTTTCATATACCCTCACCCATCACACCGCCAGTAACTGCGTACCACAACATGACAACCACACTTAGGTGGTCAACATGCACAACATTTAAACACTCGTATAGTCTCAAAGCAAAAACAAGATCCACCCAACCACAAACCCCATACTGTGTAGCTTGTTATCCTGTGAGTAAGCACTTAAGCGCCCAATATAGGGGTAGTAAGTGCTAAACAAATGATACTATACAATACACTTTTGCTGCCAGGCAAATTTCCAAAGGTTTGTGCCAAATTAAGGGTATGCCCTCCTTTCTAATTCCCTGTAGTCAAATATGCCATCCTCTGTTGGAGCAGCTGTTGCGCTTTACAAATGCTATAGTCCATCCTCTGCTTAATGTTTAATGAAAGAATGCACCCACCTTGCTTTTTGCTTGTCAAGGGCCATTTTCTTCTAAGAGCTCTCGCCCCAGTGTGCATTAGAGATAAGAGAAGCAGTAAAACAAACAGTTAAGTCCACATTTTTTTCCAGCATGGACCCGGCCAGGGTTTGTTTTGGGCTCCAACACAGCTCCTTACAATTGTATCTGGAACAAGGGGCATACATCCTAGCCTCATGATGCAGCGAGCTGTATTATCTCCTTTATTGTGAAACGTATATGCACATCTTGTACTCTTATTAAATAGTTTTAGAGGTAAAGAACATAAAATAAATCAAGCCAACTCTTGTTCTCCAGCTTCCACTCTGTGAATGGTGGCATGCAGCCTTAGAAGGAGGAGACAGTGACCCAGGGGGACCACTGCCTGCGCTCCACAATGTTACCCCTTGAATGTTAACTATTGTTAAAAGCAACCTTCCCCAAAGAGGACAGGCTGCTTTAAAAGACGTTGAGAATGCAACCTCAGGGGGGTGGAGGTGTGTAGTTCCCCCGCAGTCCTTCACCCTTGCATTCACTGGCAGGGCCGCACTGGGAACCCAAAGCAGCTCTGATAAATGTTGTTACACCAGCCCCCGCACGGAAACAATGAATCATGTGTGTTAATCAGTGTATGGGAAATTTTACTTAAGACAAAGGGCACCACAAGGTGTAGGATTCACTGAATCCATACTGGTAGGCATTTTTTAAGAGTGCATGGTCTGGGGATGCATACAACTCAGGATTCAGAACACAACACAGTGGTTGGGTTTGACTTTACTAATGAGAAGAATTGATTTCAACCCAAACAAACCCTTTTCGGCAAAATTAGGATAATGGAAGACTGGGGAAAAAATATTTTTCAAACCTAGATTAGGGTTGTAATTTATGAACCAAGCAGTAACAAAAAAGATGCCTGGTACAGCCAGCCCGGCCTTGATCGCAAAAAACATTGTCTCACGAGGCATGAGGTTTTGCGGCCTCCTACGAATGGGCATTTTGCGTGCAACTGATCAGAATCGCAGAATGAAGACCTGGGCTCACGCCAGTTGGTGTGCAAAAAAACACCCATCAGTTTGCAACCTGGGCTTAGTACATTATGCCCACAATAACTGGACTGACGCCGCCGAGGGACTTCTTTGTCATTGCATTTTGCAATCACAGACTAGCGCTGAACACATCTAATGAAAATTTGGAAAACACCAGACCGTGTGTTTGATATTTTGGATAATTGTAAGCGCTTCAGAGTAATTTGGTGCTCTATGTTTCAGCCATACTTTCACGAAATATAGGAGACGGGTCATTACTAGTCCGAGACAGACCCTCAAGAGTTCTTGGAGTCCTCTCCTGTATGAATCGGACACACTCATTTTTCGCTTTTCCAGGCAGTCTTGTTTCTTTAGAAAAGTGGAACCATATATACATTTGTGAACATATCCTCTGCAAAATCTTTGAGGCGCGTGCAGGAAATGATAAACACTGCTCTTTTGGCATTGCACTTACTACCTACCGCATTCCTCCAGTTTCAATCAGTGGGAACTGAAGGTGTTGAAATAACCAAGATCAGGGTTTTATGTTTCAATAACTTAAGAAGGACGAATGGCTAAGCAGACCCGCCAATTTTCACATATCCTACTTCGGTTCTAGGATAGCAACAGGCCAGGCACATTAACCCACTGAGCTGTCATTCCGTAAGGGACGTCATTGTTAAAAATGGAACGTAACTTTTCAGTGGGGATCCGTGGCAGGCCTGTCCCTCTTGACTCTGCAATGCCCAATTCCCTCAGCTGGTTATTGGAATTGCATGTATAAAAACAGTACTGTCTATGGAAAGGGAACCGTTAGAAGATTCTAAACGTGTTGCTTTAATTGTAGCATTGCCTTTGTTTTGAAAACTCGAGGAAACATGCCGAATTCTCCCCCCCATCATACATTTAATTGGATTTTTCAGGTTCCAGCAAAAACCAAGCACTGGCAATCCAATAAGTTTAGTCTTGGCTGGCTAGTGCGAGCTGACGTGGGGTAAATGTTTTTCTTTTATTGTAATCATGGGGCATTAAAGAAAACACTGCACTGACTAAACATAAAAGACATATGCTTACAACAACAACTGCAAATTTTAAAAAATGGTCATCAATTGACCAACACAGGTACTTTCTAGCAGGCAACTGTCCTTTTTTAATTGTGATGCATAGGAAAATATGACTCTATTTAGCACAAGCAGAATGACGACTGGCTTTGAAGTACTGTACATCAAAGACCTCGTTAAAACATGCACAAATAAGGATTGGAAAATTTAAAAAAATTACAAAGTATTGGCCCGCCAGCACTGAAAAGCACCTCTTTTGAGGTGGATATGCACATGTGGTCATGTAAAATGCCATCTTTTTACAGTGGATGGGATCCAGTGGCACGTGGGATGAACCATTATCCCCAGTGTTTCATTTGAACTGGTGGGTGCCAGTGAGCCCACTGGCACTCATTTTTGAGGACCAGCACTTATTTTTCCGAATTAGACATTTGCAGTGGTCAAGAAAGGATAAAACACACAAATGGGATAAAAGGAGGAAGACAGAAAAAACATCATTAAGGGAGAACAAGGAGCCTGGGAGCATGAGATAAAGCGGCAGGGAGTGTCTCGCAATAGATTAAAGAGGGCTGAGGTGGGTTCTGTACTGGGTAACCTTGCTATTCAACGCACACACATTTAATAGCGCCGACCGTGGGCTTCTTTAGTGCTTTGAGCACCGGCACTCATTTTTTCACAAATTAAGCACCGATTGTCCCAAACTGTATGTTGTGGTGGGCAGAAGGAAAATGTGAATGTCACTTGAACAGACCAGTGGATGGACAGTGCTGACCCAATCCTCTTTATATATGTACACATGTATGTAATTTTAAGTTTGGTGTTTGCCAAGACCTTTTGGTTTTGCCAAAATGATATATAATCTATTGGGGATTTCAGACAGCTGCTTCAATATGTTGTTTTATTGCTGTCTCATTCAAACTTTTCTTCCACCTACTCCAGCATACAACATGTGTCATTGGATCAGCCCATGTCAGACATTTATGACTTGGCTGGTCTATTGTCTGTGCAGATTAAGACTGTGACAATCATGGCTCTTTGACAAGAAGCACGTCTGCACACAAAGCCGTCCCCTTAAGTGCGAGGGACTACTAGGCAATGTCTGCTCTTGAGACCAATATTGTGTGCTTTTAGCCAATGTGTTTATTTTATATTGGCGAGGTCTCAGCAGCTTCACCAACAATTAGGTTGAACTAAAACTATGACAAAACAAAACAGCTAATACCATATTGGCTTCACCAGTGCTCTTTTATTTATGTTTTTTTTTATTTTACAACATAAGGCTGGCAAACATGATAAATCTCTATGCCAGATCTAAACATGCAAGAACTATGCTGATAATTAATTTATAAGTTATTAATCCGGCATGATGGCTCAGATATTTGAATGTTCCCTGCTGACAAATGGTGCAATATGAAGGTCATAGTTCTGAATGCCAACAAGGCAGACTCGGCCTTGGATCCTACCAAAGTTGGTAAATTCAGTACCATAAATGGGGGCAAAGAATATTGTGTTATTTATAGAAGGTAGGAGTGGCAGAAGTTTGGAACGAGGTTCTAAGTACAAAAAAAAATACGTTTTGTTATGTGTGTCCATCTGGTATCTGTGGGTCATGTTCTAGCAAAAACTTTAACGAATTGCAATTTGTGAAACTTTCTGGCTGTTTAACAACGTGTTCAGGAACAATTTATTAATGAAAATGACATCCGTTCAAAATATGCCCAGCTGCGGCCATTTATGGGAGATGACTGTATTGCAGCATTTCATGTTTTCATTGCACTTGCAATTATGCAGTGCTCGGTTTAAATATGCTTATGCTTTGAATTAGCCAGAAGTTGCAAATGGCAGAGTTGTGAATGAATCTCTCCTGCAATCAATATCTCGTTTTAAAAACTCATCTGAGACACAAAAAGAAAAGTATTTGTAGGGTTTTAAACGCCTCCTTAAGCATTCCCACGTGTGTTTTTTCAGTGTAGTCTCCGTTATCCTATGAGCATAAAAAAGTCAAAGGTAGAAGTTACCCTCTGGGGTGCAGGGCATTGAGAATTAAACATGAATGTGAACTGGATTTTATTATTGGATATTGAAATGGGATGCACACGGGTGGAACTGGAATAACGCATAATAAATCATGAACTGTCCCATGTGATTGGAACTTCATGTAATAAAGGGGGAAACAGACTCTTATGATCGGAAGGTTACATAATTAAAAGCCCTTTCGGGCCGAAACATCAGATAAATAAAGGGTAAAAGGGAACTCACTCTTGGAACATCAGATAATGATGGGTGAAATCGGACTCATGGGCTTGAAATCAAAGATAAAGGCGGACTTGAAATATCAAATAACAAAGGGTTGGAGCGGACTTGTGGGCTTTAGATATCAGATGCCAACTTATGAGCTTGATACATCGGACAATAAAGGATGAAGGTAAACTCAAGGGCTGGGAGCATCATCTAATGAAGGGTGAAGTGGTGTCACGGGCTTGAACCAGGATTTAAAAGAGGGAAAGTTGGCTTGAGATATCCTGCTGAACGGTGAAAGTGGACACATGAGTTTGGCTAATGGTTCGAGGGTATCCGTGGGATCAGAGATTCAGATACTTCTGGGATTTCAATGGCACGTGATGAAAGGTCTGTCTGATAAGTAAAGTTGATAGTGGCGTTGTAGGGTCAGAAAATCTGATGACAACTGAAAATGTTCCCACAGGCCTGGAATACTTAGCAGCAAAAAGTGGGAGACCTTCTTGTATTTGAACCCCTGTACTAAAGACAGGCAGGAGAGGGATCAAGTAATTGAAAGTTGCAAAACCAGGCAATAAAACTGTAAATGTTCCCTTAAGGATTGGGATTTACAGTGGGAGTGGCCTTCTGAAATTAAATGCACCCGCCTCCGGACAGGTGCCCTTTCAGGTTTCTTGGGATTTTCCAGACCGAGTTTATCTCCTGGATTTTAATTTGGATTGTATTCTGCCTTGAAGTGTTTATATGTTTATTGCCCTGAAGTTTACTAGTGGTCATAAGGAAATTGAAACATTTATGGTGTCAAAGGCCTGTGAGCAGCCAGTGGAGCTGGGAGAGAGTCCCTTGTATATCAGGCTTGCCTGATATATTGATACACTGCCCCAGCCCTGCTGCACTTTCAGGGCCACTGACTGACCTTCTAAAAATTCCTTTATTTTGCAACAAATCAGTTCTCCTATGTTTCTTTCGTCGTGGCTGCCGGGTGCTGTATGTTTTCAAGCCTCACGATCATACCTCGTTTTATCTGAATAAAGAAATATCTATGTTTCTCCATGGAAGATTTGCCTGCTCAGCATTTCCAAAATCTAAATAAATGGCGGTCTCAAGTGGGCTTGTGGTATGTATGCTCAGTTAATTTAGACTTGTGAAGTATGTTTGTTTGTATGAGTTGTTTTTTTACTTCAATGGTTGTTCCATCTTGTCTCAAATAAAGTCTTATGAAGATAAATGAGCGAGCTGATGTGAACCCTGGCCCCCGCGCATGAAGTAGGCCGCTCATTAGAAGCTGTGCCTTCCATGAAAGTTGCTGACGTTGTTGTTTGTGGGCGAAAGACTCCTGAGTTAACTGGACTTTGGTAGTGTGCGGAGGGAGCAGTTTATGAGTAAGATGGCAGGTGATAAGACATGAAGGGGAGTGGAGTCCCAGCCGAGGGTGTGTCTGGGAACCGCAGCTCCAGAGCTCGTCCTTCTAGCTGCTTCAGGGTGAAGGATTCATACACAAAGCATCATCACCTTGGGCACCTCCCCTCTACACACCTGCCCAAGCGCCTGGATACCCTCTCGGGTGATTACTGCGCTATGCAAATCAATATAACATAACATAACCTGGTACAAATGTTGTGGAGTCTGGGAGAGCATGAAGAGGATTCGTTAAGAAGTTGCTACAACTAACTGTGTATCCCACAGGCGCAAGGCGTTTAAGCTCCTTCTCCCAATTGCGCGTTGTAACTATCACCACAACACACTACCTTGCGGCCATGGTAACACATTGTTGGTCGCTCTTCTAATGTCACACCAGCTCACCTTCGCAGTGATATTCAAGCTTGCCGGAGTCGTGGCACGTTTGCTCATTATCATGATGACACACATAAGGCTACCAGTGAGATAGTATGTCACTGTGACAATGAGCTATTGTTACTGGTGCTCGGTCCCTCTGAGGCACGGACTCGGTGCCATGGTGACACAGGAGTTTGTAGATGAAGTGTTGAGGAGATGTGGGGAATTAATCAACCCCTAAAAGGAATCTCCCTGAGCAGTAGTTTGCTCTAGTAACCTCTGTGTGTTTTAGTGGCATGCCTGCTCCCTCCCCAGAAAATGAGGGGCAAGCTTCTGCCTGCTCAGTCTAAGGGCCAGGAAGAAGGGCGTGGAACTAGCCAGAACACTGGGGGTGGCACTACGGACACTACTGTGTGTAGTGCATCATTCTGAAAGGGCATTTCACACCGGGTTGCGGTGTAGGCACACTTCTTCACTCAGCAGTGTAGGGCGTGCAGCAGCAGCTCCTGGTCTTATAGCATGGGGTCTCTCCTTGTTACCTGGTGGTGGGAAGGAGCGGGTCCACTGAAGGTTTTCATTTGGACTGAGAACAGGGAGCAACCCACAGGATACGGATGGTTTAACCTGCATGGTCCTGGTAGAATGCGATTAAAAATGGGCCTCAGTGTGTGTAACACATCATGCAATCAGATATTTTAAATAGTAAAATAAGTGTGTCATTTGTTGTGATACATTGTAATATTGTAATGTCATGATTATTGTTTAGCTCTGTAATAGTTGTGAAAATCTTGATTGCAATGTTTTGTGTAGGTTTTATGCTTTTGTGAGATACTAAACGTGGCCTGTGTGTACCCTGACCTCCCAGTTGTCATTGGTTTGGTTGCGTTGGAGGGGGGCAGATCTATAAATGGGAGCCTCCTGGGACTGGTGACCCTGGGCCTTGTAGTCCTTTACCCCACACCAGCCAGACTGATCTTTGCTCATCACAGCATCCTTAGGGTGGAGTTTGTCCAGGGTGGTGAAGCGCACTGAGGTGTGCCTGCTCAGTCGAGTGCTCCGTGTGCCCTTATTGCACTGATTGGACAAGCAGTCACACCTGGCTAAAACGGCCACGCTCAAGGATATCTCACATTTAAATGGCAGTGGTATTAGGCAAGTTATAATTGTTTCAGAAAAGTGGCAGTGTAGTCTAGGGAGGGGGCTGTGGCTTCCCTTATTTCAGCACTAAATAACATTTTCCTCCTAGTGTGCAAGGCTCTCCTGCTACTATGAAATATGGTAAGCCCTAATAATTATAAAGGGTGTAACGCGTCTTCATTGCCAACATGGCAAATGGATTTTAAGCGTGGATGGGACCAAGAAATGATAGGTGATATAAAGGAAAATCATTGTCTTAAACAGGAACACAATAGGTTATACACTGATCTAGCTTAATAGCATAGCATTTATGAGGAACACGTTACTCATCTAATCACATAGCTGTAACCAAAGACCATGCAAACCAGGATCACTTTTGTTCCACACAAACTTGTCACTTGCTTGCCACTCATCATTTTCCCCAAGGAGTGCATGCTAGTTGCAAATATATTTATTGCTCCTCTGTTTTTAAGCATCACACACCCACCCCCCACACGCCCCCTCAATGACCACAAAAGTGTCTGAAGAAAAAAATAGTTCTGTTAAATGCAAGAACATTCAAGAACAGTAAAGGGGAACACCAGCCCAACATTTTTTGGAGGTGTTGCTGAGGGTAAGTGCCCCCATGGTTCCATCACTCCAGGTAACTCTTCACCTAGGCTCAGCTTGTGGTGTGGGAAACCATGTTTAATCAAGTAGACCTGCTGTTATGAGGCCTTGTGTCCACTTTGGAAGATCCAGGTGTAAATGCAGGATTTCCTGTATGTGAATTTAATATTTTCCTGCTTGCGTCTTTGTCATTTGCCTCTATGCCTGTTTGCTAGCAAATGAATCTACTATCTGCCTGTAGATGGTTTTGCTGTTTTCCTGTACCTGCTTTTCCTGTTTGCCTCTTTGTAAAGTTGCTGGTTCCATGCCTCTTGTTTGGCATTTGCCAGGATGTGCGCTTACTGTTTGCCTGCAAATTGATCTACTGTTTGTCAATATATGGATTTATAATGTTTCTATTTGTGAGCTTGATATTAGCCTGTGTGTGTCTGCAAATGGATCTGCAGTGTCAGCAGGTTGATTTGCTGTTATCGTGTATGGGGTACGGATATTTGCCATTTCATTTCGTCCATGTGGATTAACTGCTTGCCCGTTTGTAGGCTCGCTGTTTCGCTTGAAGTGTATTCTCTGTTTGGCCGTCTATGGTTGTTGCTAATGTGCGTGGGTTTGCAGTTTGCTCGTATGCATATTACGTGTATACATTGTACCTGCATCTGGATTTCATGTGTCCCTTCACATTCATTTGCTGCTTGCATGTCGCTAGGGTTAGCACCGCCGGTGCAGACCGCGAAGCACAGCTATTTTCCTGTTTCATGATTCTATTGACATACACAGTACCTAGCAAGACGCAGGGGCGGTTGCCAGAGCAACAGAAACTGCGTTCCTTTTAGTAAGTCCCTGCATTGCTGTAAACCCCTGGGATCTCAGTCTGAGCACCTGCAATACTGCGCGCTGGAAGCATTACCTCATCGCTAGCCACTTATATCTCTATATTGCCAGCATGCCGAGTGTGACGAGGGCTTCAAAGATGCTGGCCCCATTTAAAAAGCATGAAGCTATTTCTATTGCATGTAAATGGAGACGGGCACATTTGTAAGTGGGGAATGTTTAGCATAGGCAGTGCACAAGAACATCACAGGAGGTGGTGTCACAGCCCATGCAGTCTCTTCTACTCTGTAATCTTTGTCTCGTCTAATTCACTGGATTGTGAAAATCTGCTCCTGCAGGCATTCATTGGTCAGATCTGTGTGGGTGTGAACTGCAGGCCAAAAGTTGAGATGCCGGCATGCTTAGTCAGCTGAGCCTTTCATCCCTTCAAGGTCAGATTAGGTAGTATTTGCATATTAAAATGCTCCATTTAAAGAAATTAGGCTAAATGTGCTGTATAAGGAACACACTTATATATTTTTTAAAAGGACAATATTGTCTTATCTGCGGAAGTGTAATGTTATGGTTTCACTGTAGGATTTCCCACTCGAAGTACAACAAAAGCACCTCGTTTGATTGCCTCCAGTCACTGGTTTGGATGACCCGTTCTTACCTTGTTATGGCGCTAGTACTGTAATTGCATATATATAGCACTTACTACCTCTGATGACGCGTCAAAGCGCTTTTTCGGGCGAGTAGCACGCTACTCCGGAACCCATAATGGATTAGTGTTGAATTAGTATAGTGAAATATAAAAGTAATTTGAGTGGTGGATATGTTGGTCAGTTATTTTGATTGAGAAGGGTAGTGGAGGTATAGAAGAGGGAGCACGGTTTGCATTTATATACAATAATTTAGGAGTAAATAGTGGACAGGTCATCTGTGAGCAGTTAGAGGCTCACAAGGCCAGAATTGGAAGACAAAGAGGATGGAGGCAGGGAGTTTACAATTCACCTTCGGAACACAAAGGGAACATTTATACAACCACGTTCTACAATTAAACACCTCCTCATCTATGATGGTAGTCACAAGGGAGCCTGAGCAACCTGGAGCAATACGAATCTGCATGGACTTTAGGATCCCCCAGATAGCCATCAAGTGTGAGTGACACATTAAGACCATCATTGACATCCAGCCCCACCCTCAATGTACCCAGTGGTTCCATGATGCAGGCTCCCACAAGCTGCAGCTTCAGAACGACCACCACTAAATAGCCACATCTCCAGGCATATGCAGCATGGGGCATAGCAATTTTTTATCGCAGAAGATGCGGTGGCACCAGGGGCCAGAATGTGTGCAGCACACTGGAACAGAATTCTGTCGGTCTCATTTGCCAACAATACTGCAGTGAAGCGCATTTTCCTTACTTGCATTAGGGATTACAGTACTCTTGCAACACCACGGCATCTGGATCTTCAGGGATGCAAATGGTTCAGATTTGGATTGTTGTCTGTTTCTGAACATCATAAAGGGGAAATGGTTTGAGCTACATGGGGTGATGCATGACAGATTGATGTATGCCACCTCAAAAGACCAGAATTACGAAGAACTACGGGTGGTACTGAAAAGGATGCAGGAGCACTGCCTCTTCCTCCATAAGGATTAATGTGAGTTATTGAAGCTCCACCTTGTGTTTTGTTTTGGCCACATCTTCACCACCGATGAGTTTTCAGCTCGTCCCAAGAAGGCTAAAGATCTAAATGGCAATGGTAGAGGTTCTGCAAACTACAATGGTTCACAAACTAAAACGGGTGCACGGTTACATGGGCATGGCTGCTAACAGAGGATCAAACTGGCTACTCTCGCCAAACTGCACAAACTACTCAAGAACAAAGGTCGTTTTTCTTGCACTGATTATTATTCTAGACTTTCCAAGCCAAGAAGGATATGTTGTCAGCAAGGTCACTATAGATGATGCCCCCACTCCCGTCCCCTTGCACCCCGTTATCTGGCCAGTCATGCGCTGACCATTTCACCCCACTCGACTATGACGCTCCCACATCAAAAAGGTCTTTCTGGTCTTGTGGCATTGCATGCCAGTGGAGTCAGAGACAGACCTGCTATTGGAACTCCGAACTTAGGGTGCGGAGGTCGCGCCAGAACATCCCTCGCTCCTCTAGGACATGCCCTCCAGTCATTGGTTAATGGCAAGAGCATTTCAAGGCATAACACATGGACGATGACCACAGATTCTATAGAGGAGATAGCTACCCCGAAGTACAAGGAACACTGTCAAGATCCACCAACAATAGGGTGTTCAACAGACAGACATGCCACCAAGTTACCAAATGCTGGTGGTTGATCGACATTCTTGGGGCAAGATCTGAGCCTCACCCTTTCACACTAATGCAGCAACCGGGTACCATTGCAACCCTCTGAGGAATTTATAGTCACCTTCTGTACTGTACAGTTCCTATACTGTACTTTCTGCGGAGGAAGTACATGAGGAGGCAGTGAGTTCCAGAAAGAAAGCTATCCAAGGGCTCATGTTTGATGCCCTTCAAATAGACGCTCTTCTGGGCGCTAGAAAGACTTCTGAATCACTGGCAAGTCAGCTGACCTCAGGAGGGTCACTGACTGCCTTGAAGTCTCGTTGCTCCATGTGACAAAGAGTGCCACTGGGGACACTAAAGGACTATCTAGCCTGAGAGGCGCATATGCTTTGCTTACAAAATGCCTTCGACCTCCGAAGTTTGTTTAAAAAATGAATGTTTGCCACTCATGTAAATTGTTGCAGACACTTCAGACTCGACGAATATGCACCCGCTTGGTGTTTGGCGCGAGGAGAATGAAAGGTTTCCCTACCCAGCGAGCTTTGCGAGCGGATCCTACCTCTCTGAGCGCCACATGGGCTGTGAGCGTGAGGTCACTGCCTCCAGCCTTGACGCAAAACACCACTACCTCCCACTTGTAATTTGCAAGAGAAAGAGCCCACGAGAAAGGATTACAAACCCAACCCCGTTCAGTAATGTATTATTTACATGTTAAGAAACACAGTTTATAGCAAACCATTGAATAGTGCTCCCGGCATCCACTAACCAAATGTGTTGTGTACATGTAAATAAAAATGCGTTATTTACATGTAAATACAAAAAAGTCCGTTGTGATTCCCACTGCGAGCTCAGTCGCTATGTTCAAACCTATGGACTTTAAACAGCTGCCGCAGCGCGTCAGGGGTGGCGTATCAAACGTAGCCAGCCAATAAAAAGTTACTGCACACACCTGCTGAGGGACCCGGACTTGGTACATTGGCCTACCTGAAGTGCTCATAAGCTTTAAAGAGCCTTACTAATGGGCCCATCACATCATCAGACGCCTCCAAGCACTTGCACATTGATGGAGGGTGTCTGTGCTTCAGCGTTCCTGGTCAGACCTCATCCATTTGCTTGTATTCTTTAGGAACCAGGCTTGCCCGAGGAGTTTTATGCAAGTGCTGTGCAGTAATCTGTTTTATATAAAGACGCTTATAATTTCATGCCCGCGGAGAGCCATGGGATGAATTGAACCTTCTACTTCTCGGGATGTCGTTATCCAAATTCCAGGCCCTTTTATACCTTACTCACCCAGAGTCTCCACGGGCATGATACTCAACCCATCTCTACGCACACCACACCACCTCATTTCACCAGTGGAGAAGCGCTCAGTTCGTGGAACGGATGTGACGAGAAGCCGTGGTGGTACTCGCCACAGAGCAGAAACGCAGAGTACAATCACTCCTCTGGGTCTTATGGCATTTTGCAAGCCTGCTTCCGAGCCAGGCAAAACCCCCAGCCCAGTGTGGTCAACAGACATTGTCTTGGCTTTTATGTCCTTTTCAAACACCTCCACCAGGACTATGCAGCAGACTGCCTCGCCAGCTGGGGATCCAGCTAGTTGTGTTAGTTCTCTGGCCTTGCATTATACGCTGCAACATTTTTCATTGAGTTATGAAGATAGCCTCATAACTATCTTGGTTAGAATTGAACATGGCATTTGTACTTGCTGCAGTATACAACAAGCATTGGTAAAGTCAAAAGTCTCACTTTTTGTGCTTTTTGCGCTTGCTTTTTGCGATGCTGGAATGCACTGGCAAAAATATATTTTTTTAAAGTGACATCAAGCATATGTGTATGCATCATCATGCATACGCACATATTAATCAGGGCATGAGATGTGGTCTGCCAGAGCAGCCGACTTTTCAACTGGGGGAAACGGTTTGAATCCCAGCCTCCACTCAACATCTTGTGATTCTGTGCAAATAGAAGAAGAAGAAGAAGAAGATTTATATAGCGCTAAAAGTCGAGTTGGAAATAGTGACACTAAACACTTACTCTTCCCATGCCTAAGAAAAATGTCTAATGTAATCTGGTGCTTATGTAAAGTGCTCCAATGCCCTAAGGCCAAGATGGCTCTTTATAAAACTTCAAACATAAATATGCTTTGTAATGCTACAGAGGCCCAAGAGTCACCTGGTGTGCAGATGTCAGTTTGTTTCTTGATTGGATGCCAGATTCTGTGCACCAAGACAGAGCGGCACATAGTGCAAACTAATCGGAGCACAGGTGTCGGATTCAATCAAAGGTGACGGGTTCAGTTTCCACCCTGCATCATCATAGGCGAAACGCAAGGTCAAGCACCGTTATCTAACCAATGACTGTGGAGCCACCAATAGGCTTCCCCAAAATACTGTGGTTCCACCAATAGGCTTCCCTGCAGCTAAGCCCTCCTCCTTTCATTTGCCACAAAGGAGCACCATCGATTTGTGTTAAATGGGATGCATTTGTAGCCAATCATTCTTCAATGGGAAGGCATGATGTAAAGCATGTTGTACCTGGCGAACCCACAATTGTAACAGCAATACAGTGCTTTTGCTTTTGTGATGCAGGAACAGTCAAAGACTGTTGCTAGGAAAAGTGAAAGGGGATGATGGATGTAAAAGAGAGGCTAAGGGGGGAATATTTCATTGAGATCTCTGTAAGGTAGTCCGTATGTGAAGGTACCAGGTAGGTCACCATCACTCTTCCGAGCATCTAATGGGCAGAACAGTTTAGTAACGCGAGAGGGATTATTGATTTCGATAGGGTCTTTTGAGCCACCTCCGACCCCTTTCAGCCGGGGATATGCAGGTTTTTATATGGAATGCCAAGGTGCTGATCATTCGCAAATCCCACCGTGTGAAGGTACTCCGCTCAGACTTGCTCTCCTCTGTTGATTCTGGACTTTTTGCGTGCAACTCCTCTGTCTGGATGTCTTTTAAGTACTCTCCTGCATGATCTCCAAACTAGGGAGTGTGAAATTTACATTTCGCTTCAAAGTATTGAGAAATTTCTCCCATGCAAAGTTCATCAACCTATCACGAAAAGTATTTTCAGAAATTCTGTTTCTGCAAAATGCCTTTTTTGAAACAATTCAATGCAGGTTTTTAAAAATGATAAATAATCACACGTGTTTTTCCCCGAACTTCGCTACCTACGGAAAGTTTGCAACGTTTTGAGTAAATATCACGAAGTTCGATGAAGAAAGAGTTCGAAACTTTCTACACCCCTATTGCAGATCACAACACGCGAGCCCTTTAAAACAAAACAGATATATACAAATGTTATCCTTTTCCTGTATATACATAGTTTGAGGTTGTATTTGTTTATTTCTTCGCATTGCTGTTGCTGCGGCTGGCAAGAGTGCTAAAAAGAGGCAAAAGAAACTTATGAAATGTCTTGTGAGACGATGCCAGCTGCTGTCCAGGGGGCTTTGCGTAAGTTTGGCTATGGTTCAAGCCCCGTTGTATCACCCAAGGCAACCCTTTTCACTGTGACGCGTTCATCCTTGCACGCCTTTGTTGCCGTAAGCACAGGTTTGAGAAGAGCCCGGCTTGTTTTGTTGTGATTTCTACTAGAGGCTGATTGGCACGTAGATTTAAATCCATTGGGAGGAGCCTGCCCAGATGATTATCTGCAGGGTCCTGTTTGACAAGCTCAGTGGGTAGCATAGCTCTGTATAGGAAAGTTATAATTATAATTTTCTGTTCCTACTACAAAATGCCATCCTAGACTCATTCATAGCTGCTGTTACAAAACCTCATGGAAATACGAATATGTTGCTTCGAATGCGCTGCAGACATATATTCGTATTTCCAACCTACTGTGGAAAACGGGGTGTGGGAGAGCAGGGAACCGAGTCAGTGGATGCTTGCCGGCGCTGCCCCATCCTAGCTCTCATGTAACGTTCCTGTGCCTAATAAGAAAAAAAACATGAATGTAATATAATTGGTGCTCATGTAAAGCACTCAAGTCGTGTGATACAACACTGCCCAAAAAAGGAATAAATGACACCAGAGAGGCAGCAACATCGAGGAGGGAGTAAGTGGGAGGGGAAAAATGTACCAGGCACAAGGGGGGGCATGGGAGCAGGGGAAAAAGAAGTAGTACCCCATTCAAAGCATAACCAGCAGATGGCCACTAATTAAGTGGAATCAATCTGTGCTTGGCACGTGCTCCAGTAAGGGAATTGAAGTGATGCTTAGCTTGCATTGGCCAATAAAGAGCCGCCAAGGAGGATTGACAAAGAAGCCCACCAATGGGAAGCAATGGGCAGGCTACAGGCCCTTTGTTATACACAATAGTCTCACAAGCAAGTGTGCATGCGCGCAAGTGTGCATGCGCAAGCAGCACATTCGCTGTCACAGGCTCGACCTAAAATGTGATGGATGGAATGCTTGAATTAATCTTGGCCACTGGTAATTACTCGAGGCCGCATCCCAGTCCATCGTTTTTTTGCACACCATGCCACCTCAGTTTGGACACAATTATATGCAAATCAGTCTTGACCCTGCTCAACTGGGAACAGTCGAGCACAAACTGCCAAGCCAGATCCATACTGAACCAGAACACAAGCAACCCAGGACCAGTTTCACCCTTATTTTGGGTTCATCAGCCAGGTGTAGCTTGGTTCCAGTGACACAGTGTGCAAGGGACACATGTCTGGGCATGGGTCCCACTTAGGATGACATACTAAAGTATTCAGAAGTATGCACGTATACATTGGCTGATATTAATTCAAGCGTTCCACCCATCAATTTGTTGGTGTTGCATTTGTTCTTGCTCCTTCCATCACCAAGCTTTCATACGGAAGACCCATATTACTGGCTACATATCTTTTCAAGTAATTTAAATACAGCAGTAGGATTTTGAAAACTATGTATGCATTTGATTGTTGTAGATCTAATTTGGTGTTCAGCCTGGTTTGACTCATTTCAGTATCTTTACAAGATTCTAAAACTTCTCTACAGCTAGGACCAACAGTCATCTCTTTGAGTCGTAAGTATTTTGGCATAAGGTGACAATTCTGACACAAGTTTTACAGCAGAATTATAGACTCAAAAGTATTATTTTGCTACATCATTCTTTCTCCACTTCTCCTTTGGGGGGACGTTTTCAACTATCAACTATTTTCTATGGTACCAAATAAGAGATAATAACATTCATGAGCAGCGGCATACTACGCCCTCTGCAAGAAAGGACTTGTACGAGCATTCTCAACAAACATGTTTTCGAAGCTGCCAAACCTCACTAGGACTCCACCCACAGCACTAGGTTTAAGGTAGAGGCGAGCAGGTGTTACTGATCAGAGGGTGTGTCTATCAGGAGCATGGATGGGAACTGCTTACTAATTATGTTTTTAGATGGAGGTCTGGTGACTAACACAAACCTTAGAGAGGGTTCTCCAGAAGAGCTGTGTGCCAGATGACCCTTGAAAAAAGTTTCAATGTAAATGCTAGTTCTGGAAGCCAGGAGATTTCTGGTGGGAAAATCCACCTTCTCCTTTAGAGTTGCTATAAGTGCTTGCCAAAGATGTGATGTTAACCCAGCTGGCAGGCAGACTGCTGGGTAGACTAAGATGTCTACTGAAAAAAGGCGGGGAGATGAGATCACAGAGGGGTTAGAACTTACCGCTCGGCACAGTTGTGCAGTGATGGGTTAGGGTAACATCAGTACATGGTGGTACTCTAGCTCCTGATAGTGCTCCACAGCCTACACTGTTTTCTCCTGCCCATGCGTACAGGATGTAGGGTCTTTTGTGTCTGAGGATGTTGCCCATAGGATGCCCTACAGGAGCCGGTACCGTTGCAGCCTCCATTCTTCTGTGCTGTGCTTTTGTGAGCACAAAGTAAGGCACAAAAAGAAAGAAACTTCTCTTTGTTTTCTGGTAGCACTGTGTGGCTGTGATATTCTGGATCACGTGGAGACGACATGAAGTTGGGGGGTGGGGAAAGCAGAGTAAAGTAGAAACATTAAGAAGATAAGGGAACTAGTCCTACTAGCTGATGTCTGCTGCCATGTTTATACTTTTAAAAAACTGCATAGAAACATGCGTTTGTCGTACTTTAAAGGTAGTACAGATTCAGATATGTATATGAAAAAGTTATGTGATGTCCTGTCAAAATCGATACCTGAGCTGCATGTAGTGCTTCCCTGTAAGAGATCCTTGCCATTTGTTAGGTCGTCTGCTGATCTTACACTCTTCAGAGTTAATGAAGAATTCTACTGACTGTTTAGTCCATTCTGGTGCACTGTTTTGCTATCCGCAGGAACTAAAATGCAAATATTTCTAATTTTGTGCTTTGTGTGGCATCAAAGAAATAGTCATTCCAACTGTGTCACTTAGCTGATGGTTCCATGTTTTCTGATTGATGATGCCAAAGGCAAGAAATGTGAGAATCTTTGGACACATATTGAAAGTGATGTGAAAAAAGTACAATCCACTACATCCTTAGATTTTTACAGGAAAGCATAACTGCTGTGGAGGACATAATAAACAACAACTAGAGTCTGAAAACACCCTTGTCGGCCAAGTGTTCAGAATAATTGATGTAGAGGTGAAACATCTCCTTGAGAGTAGGCTGGGCGACACCTTTAGTGACTTTGGCACTGCAAAATGTTCCATGTTAGTGTGCTTGCCAATTAGTAAGCAAAGCAATGTTGAAGAACAATTCAGGGACTTTTATTTTACAATGTATGAGAAATGGCTTGCAATGATGCATAGAAATGTCCCTTCACCAACCATGGCATTTGAAGTCAATGAAACCTCACTGTGGTACTCGGTACAAGTTCTAGATCCCTTCCATGAAGGGGAATTTTCTCCATAGTTTTTAAAGTGCTGCTTCATTTTTGACCGCTTCAATAACTCTAAGGGCATAAGCGCCCAGTTCAATGCAAATGTTGCAGAACATGCCCAGAGAATCGCAATCTTCAAGTGCACCAGTATTGGCATGGAAAGCTATGTCAGTGGCCAGAGTTAGCAAATGTGTACGGGATGTTTTGGCATTGCCTGTCTCAAGTGCCAATGTTGAGAGGGCCTTTTCACAGAAAAAAGTTTACATGGGAAGGAAAGAGTGCGTACACATGACCAAAGACCCACTGAAAAAGTATTGTATGGTGTACTACAAGAAGTTTGATTTGCAAAAATATATTTGGACCTCATATACACTGTACCCACAGTCTATATATCATGCACTATCAGTGCAGAAAGCAGGCAATAATAAAAGCAAAACGTTACATAAACACCGGAAAAATACTGTTTCAGTTGTTTTTAATGGCGTGAAAATGTGCTACCACTGATGACCACTGTTTTTCAAAGGGATTGAAATCACTTGAAAAAACTGGAGAAAAAAAACCACCTGAATTTACCAAAAATAGAAACTGAAAACAGGAAAGCCTACACATAAATAAAAGACATTGTCATTTACAATGCCAACATCTTAGACGCTTGCACAAGCGAGACCTGTTGCATTGAAAATGCCTGTTACATTTAAGGTGAGGGCCTAGGGATGAGCGGCCTCTTCCACCGTCGACCCTCAGCCACTCGAGCACTGCAATCTGATTGGTTAGGCTTTGATTCTGTCTAACTTACTTTGTATGGGAACCATTAGTCATTCTTTGTCTGACTGATTTCTCCCTATGCAAGCATGTTCCAAATAAATACTGCTCGGCATGTTTCTCTTACCAAAATAGAGATTTTGTCATTATTTTTCTGTGTGGGTCTGCCCAGTGCTTAAAGTGGGCTGGGTCCTGTTGGATCTGAGCACCGACAGCAATTAAAAAGGGCAACTGAAACTGGAGCCTTTCGGGCTCTACATTTAGCCCCCTTGTTTACCCAGCTGAAAAACACATACTTCAGCAAGTGGGACAAACAAACAACACTTTTCACTGACTGGCCTTGCTCACTATTGCACGTCTTGGTACTTGCACCAAAGAGAAATAACCCCAAAAGGGAGAAGGTGCGGGATGCTTTCTTTTCTGTTTGTGTTGAAGACAAGTATCTTCTCCATGCACACTGCAGTGGTAAGTGATGAGCCATGGAGCCTGCTGGTAGTCCAGCCGATAGTATGCATGCTTCCTTGATTTGCTTGCAGTTGGCAGTGCATAGCTTCCATTGTTGCAGCAGGCCTGAGGGTCCCAATGAACCCTGATTATTGCTGTTTTTTATAAATCAAACAGCAGCCTAAGCGCCAATTTCCTTTCTTGCCCTGGGGTCCATGACACACTGACTGTGCCACTGACTCTGGGTCCAATACAGAGATGCAATAATAGAAACCAATATTTTGTTTTTATGGTTTCTCCTTCCACAATCTGAAGCAGGACTACGGGCGAGCCTCAAATGGAAAAAGCAAAATGTGAATCTGGTCCTTCTCATACAGGAAAATACATGTTCACCTCTGATCCCTGGCAGTACGTTTTTTCAACCTTATAGTACACACTTTCAATTTCTGAACTGCACCATGGTGTCCTTTCATCTCAAGCAACATGCTTACTTTTGGAATTGGTGAGACACATGAGTCTAGATTCACTTGATTTAGGCTACGCCCTTTAGCACCTAGGCCACGCCCCATGTAAAGGACTCCTGACCATGCCTCTTTGGCCATGCCACATTTAGAGACCTCCATCCCCACACACACAGTTTTTTTTACCCTAGTTAAAGACCTGGCTTCCTTGGGGCCCGCTTGCCCCTTCCCGAGCCCCCTCCTTAAAAGACGGTGTCCCTAGTCCACCTCCTAAATTCTTAAAAGGCTTAGTAGTGTCCCCAGTTCCTACTTCTCTCTTCTTAACCCCTCCCATGCTGGTGACGGAACCGCTCCGTCACCAGCCTCGGTTGCGCTGTGCTGGTGACGGAGCGGTTCCGTCACGGCCCGGCCGCCGCGCCTGCACGGCGCGTTCTATTGAGCGGGCAGGGCCGTGACGGAACCGCTCCGTCACAAGCACAGCGCGCCCGAGGCTCGTGACGGAGCGGTTCCGTCACGAGCATGGGAACGCCGCGCGGCCCTCCCTCCCCCCTAGCGCTGCGGCGGAATTGCCGCCGCAGCGAAGGGGTTAAAAGCACTGTGTCCTATGTCCTCCCTCCTCCTCTAAGTATACTTAAATAATTCGATACATCTGCTGCTCACTACATGTCCCCTTGGGCAGACTGAGATGTTTGAAGCCAGAACACCTGATCTAGGAAAGCTCCAGCCCGGGAGGAAAGAAGTGAAAGCCCTTTCTGAGTCAGCCTCCTTTGAAATACATCTTCCAGTTGAGACAGCTGAAGCCCTGGGGTCCAGTGGATGCGTGTCACGTGACAGAGGCCTACTGCCAACTTCGAAGCACCCTCCGCATCAACATTTTAAGTATGAATGCGTGTATTTTTCAGTAGTACTCCTGTAATACTACCGCCGAGCCACTCTATGAAATCCTGAAAATGATGAAGCATAGTTCTACCCCGTTTATATCGTACTGGGCATGCAGAGAAGCTGAAATAATGTACCTAATTTACTTCAAACGACACCATGTTGTTCTCAAGCATGACTTACTCGTGTGAAGACTGGGGACTCACCTTACTTAATGACAAAGTACTTGAAAGCAGACAGCATGGCGGCATCACTCGAAAAAAGGATATTTTACTACGATTGATTAGAAATGCTAGATAAGCGCCCAATCAAAATTCCTGACGTTGCGCCAGAGTCCAGATGATGACGTGTGTACCAACACATCTCTTGGCTCACAGACCGTAGAAACCACAGACGCTTTGATTAGCTCCGCCATAGTGACTGATCTCCGGGCTACCTGCGCCCCCTTTCAAGCTCTCATAAGTCAGTCTCTCAAGCTTCTCGTCACATATTTCGTGGTTGGCGCGCACACTGCTGCGCATGGCAGAACCAACCTTTATGGCAGCAGCCATGGTGAAGCCGTCTGAATAAAGGTATTTTGAAGTATTATATAGAAAATGAATAATACTTGTGAACTGGAGGGTGTCTAAAGCAGAATTTTCGCAAAAAATATCTTCCATGCTGCAGAATCCTGTTTCAATTGAGTGCATTCCTGGGATGAGGTATTTTTCTTTAAAGTTGCTAAACAGCAGTCCCCACTGCTGGTGAGCCTTCCAGCGGCATCACCCATTTTCACCCTCAGACATTAAAAACACAAACATGGAGTGCAATAAGAGTGTATTGTTACTCATATTTGAATAGTTCCTGTTTAAAACAAAAAGTACCGCCATGCAGTAGGGGAATGGGGATCACATCACATTTAAAAAGAAAAGGAAACAAGACTGCCAAGAAACAAGGTAGGGCACACAATGGAGGTGGCCCGCAGAAAGCAGACCACGGTTCCATTTCCAAGACGAGGCTGATGACCATTCACTCTGTCCACTCGCCAGCAGACGATAAAGAAACGTGGGGTGTGGAAAAGGCGAAACCCCGGTGTAAAGTTAAGAAAAAATAGGTGTCCAATGCCACAGAGGGGGGGAAACACTGGTGTGCTACATGTAAAAAAAAAAAAAAGTAGGTTCTGATTTCCTCTGGCTGTCCAGCACTGACACCGCACCACTGTCTTGTGCCAGAAGATGTGGGAGAGAGGCAATGGATCATGGCACACGCGCTTATTGTTAGTTTAATAAACCAGCACCCGCTGACACACACACATTTGATATTCCCTAATGGCCAAATCCAGTTTGCGTCTGTGGATTTCTATAGTTAATATTCATTAGATACATTTGCATTCAGTGTGTCCGACTTGGTGTTGTTTACATATTCATTAGTTCTGGTGAAATCCTGACGTGGTTCAAGCCTCGAGGGCCATCAGCCAGTGCCCAGTGGTCCATGATGGAGCCCCCCACAGCTGGCGCCCAGGAGCTCATCAGACTTGAAGGGAATTCATACTGTCTTCACAGTGGGTCCTGCCATTGTATATCCCACGTCCCTCTGTGCTCAGGGTTCTCTCCCAATCTCTTCAGCTGGGTGCCTTTGTTTACAGTAGGCCATGCAGTCAGTCAGCATAAGTCCGAATAAGCCGTGTGGTTTATGACATGAATTGTGATGAGCCTTGCCTTGAGCATAATTTCACCCTTGTGGATTTGTTTTCTTACTGAGGCACGAGACGAAGGCATTTTTGCCTGGTGATTATCTTTGCTTCGGGGTGGGTGAGGGGGGGAGGGGTATGTCTGGGGACAGTCTTATCCAAAACGTATATCTGACGTGATTGACAACCCAAAAACGCCACCTAAAGACAATAAAAGACTGTGATGGTTCGCATAGAAGCGTCGCCCCATGAAATGACGACCTCTCATATTGCACAACTCTGCTCTCCCGGAAAAGCGTTTTTTACTTCCTCACATCCATACAAAACTGCACCTCAAAATGTAGCGTGCAATCCTATTCCCAAAAAAGAAATTATTATAGGCAAAATCAGTCTTTCTTACGTTTGTACAAAAGCAATAAAAAAGGTCTACTGCAGTGCAAATCAAATGAAAGAAAAGGGTGCTTTGTGTAAACAAGTAATGAATGAGACCATTAAATGTGTGATAATTGACTGCATGTTTCAGCTGTAAATTTGAGGGTGTAAGGGTGCACCCAAGCAATAGAAGGGTGTTGGGGTGGAAGGGTGCACCCAAGCAATAGACAGGTGTTGGGGGTGGAGGGGTGCACCCAAGCAATAGAAGGGTGCCGAGACAAAAATATGCCTATAGAACCCTAAACCCCAGGGGAGAACACAGCAATACTCTATCCCCCGGTCCCCCGGTAAGAGTTTCTGAATAAGAGAGAACATTTTCTCACCTCCAGTTAACTCAAATATATTTTAATTAAAATACGAATTTTAATTATGCTCCCTTTGTATCTTGAACTGCATGTAAATTAAGAAGATGCATTTGTACCCTAGAGGCCCTCGTGGGATCCGGCAGCATCAATGGTAGTTGTATTTATTCATAAAGCACAGGAGTCATGACGATAATGTTCCACAGACAGCAGCAGCATGGCGCAGACATGGACACATGCACTTCAGTTACTCCCTGTTTAGGTTTGACGTGCAAAGGCGATTGCGCCATTCAAGGCCAACATATTGTATCCTATATATACTCCAAGTGGCTATGGTTCAGACTCCTTCCGTCACTGACTTCTTTGGTTCAGGAACCTTCACCCATTGGCTTGAGACTTTTGTGAATTACATCGTATATGAGCCAGCAGGCATATTTTTGTCTCGCCACCCTTCTATTGCTTGGGTGCACACTTCCACCCACAACACCGGTCTATTGCTTGGTTGCACCCTTCCACCCCAACACCCTTCTTTTGCTTGGGTGCAACAACAAAAAAGCAGAAAGAAAGTGTTTGCTCTGTGATCTACTGTGCAGGTGAGTGCTCTTGGAAAGTCATCTGCAAATGTCATAGCAACATTGGCTGGAGTTAAAGCATGTTCTCCTGTATCTACTTGCTGGACTGACCTTTCAGCAATCAAGACCTCATTTTACAACATTTGCTTTTTTTTCTTTTGTTTGTTTTTTTGTTATGTGGCGTTAGCCAAAACCTTTTGGTATTAGTAAAATTGTATATCTAAATATGATATACTTATAGTGTGTTTTTAACCATCTCTCTTCATCCATTAGTCATTTGTTGTGTCATTCAGATTAGGATGAGCATGCGACAGCACTTGAGCTGCAGGCATTCTCACTTGCAAGACAATAATATTTACAATAAAGGGCTTGGAGCCCACCCTTTGCTTACCATTTGTTATCGTCAGAGTCACTGTTCTGTGCATCCACCTAATTTGCCAGTGAATGGCAAATGTCCCTTCCATTCCTTTCTGTGGAGCTTAAACTTAAATGAAGCATTGAATGAATAAATTGCTCACTGAAGAAAGTAAAGTGATTATGAACTTTTTTGGAGCTTAATGACCTATAGGAGTGCCCCAATAAGGGATTTGCGACTAGCACGCCTGGAAGCACACAATGTTTAATTTAATATGTGCCAGTCCTCTGCTCGTGCTTTGATTGAGGTACTATTTCTTCTTCCTCCAAACGTCCCTCGTTTTGTTTTCCCCATACCCCTCTCCTCCTGCTGTCTGTTATTGTCGCTCCCTTCCCTCAACCCCTTGTGTTGCTCCCCTCCACCTATGCCTCCTTTGATTATATTGCACAGCAGCACAGGCTGCTGTGCAAAGTGGCTTAAAAAATAGCACTATCACATGGTCCATGCTGACCGCGTCATAGCACTTATTTTCTTGTCTTTTAAGCCATGTTACAGAGGCAGCTTTCGATTCGGTGCGTAAGATCCTAAAAACATTGACAAAGCCAATAGATCTCCCATAGGCGAGACCTATTGGCTTAGTCAATGCTTTTTTTTCTTCCACCCACTGCAGCATACATCACGGAGCAATGGGTCTGCGCTCTTCAGCCATTGGCTAACTTCACTGTGAGGGATGCCATTCTACCCTTTCAAGAAGTAGCACATTCATGCACACAGTAGTTCCCTTTAGTACTAGTCACAATGGCATTGTGTGCCTTTGAAAACCCAAAAATACTTTTGCTTTCAGCCAGTGTTTTTTTTATGTTTAGTTTCCGACAGCTACCTAACACAAAAAGTTCGGCAAAATAAATTTCAAAACAAGCAATGACAAAGCCAAAAGGCTAGTAGCCAGACCCATATCAATTTGCTTTGTCAGTGCTGGTTTTAATGTGTTTTTAGGGACAGTTGCTAAACAAGCATTTACAATGCAATGGTTTTGCCTTTGTTAAAGTTAGAGCTATTGGCATTGCTCTTGACATTATTTTTATTTATGTTTTTTTTTAACATAAATAAATGGTATTGTCATTTACAATGCCACTAGCTTTATCTCTCGCAAATGACACACACAAACACCCACAGAGAGCCCCCCCACACACACAGAGCTCCCCCCACACACACACCCACACAGAGCCCCTCACACACCCACCCACACAGAGCCCCCCACAAACGCAGCCACACAAAGCCCCCAACAGAGGCACGAAAACAGGGTCACAAGCAGGCAACAGAGTCACAAGCAGGCAACAGAGGCACGAAAACAGGGTACACGGACAGCGGAGGGGGGGGTGCTGGAACGGGCACACAGACAGCGGAAGACAGCAAGCACTCACAAAAAGTAGAGAAACATCCCGGGCTTCAGATCCGAAGATACTGCTTGTGCAAAGTACGGGGGTCGGTTGTTTCACCTGACAGCAGCTTTTGCCTCTGCCCTGGGGATAACGTACAAAACTGTGTTTGCGCATGTTTTGCGCATGATATGACTCATTACCACACTGTTTTGCCTGCGCATTTCTGTTAGAGCCTAGGTAACAACTTGTGAAAAACTAGGACTGAGCACCATTTACACGGAACCCATCAAAGGCGCCAAGTGCAAAGTCGGGCACAAGAACCACTTCAGCTCAGTGGCACGCCAACTACAGCCCTGAGGCTGAGGCCACAAGGGTTGGCCCCTGGGCAGACCCAGCCACACCGGTGGGTGGTGGGGCCCACCCAGGGCCTCAGTGCGGCCTGGTGAATATTCTAGTCTAGAATGAAGCCCTTTTAGGGCCTAGTTTAACACCAGTGCCGCTGTGGTGCAAGCTGTGTCCGCGTGAGGCTCTGGCACCGTAAGCTCGTGACAGCCACAAGTGCAAAGCAGAAAAATGTGGAAAAGACGCGGACAAAAATGGCGCCAATAACCCTCGATTTTGTTAACGACATTGTAAACAGTGTAGTGGGTGACACCAGAACAGGCGGTATTTGTTCTGAGGGTTCCTTGCACTGTGTTCTGGTGAAGCCTCAAGTCATCCACCGGCCACATGAGAAGCCTAAAGCCCGTGACGTGAGCAGGGGCCTGGAGAGTCAGTGGGTAAAAGGTTGAGAGGATTTTCCACAGCTCATCATTAAACGACCACAGCGTTCACGGGCTGAGGCGCCGGAGCACGAGGCTGACTTCAGTGCCTCGATGTGCCCCAGCTGATAAAAAGTGAAAACCACTCCGTCTGCTTTCATGAGAAACGCTGGCTTCGGTGGTGTGCCATCAGCGTGGGCAGCAGAAGCGTGCCACTCAAACTGGAGTCCTGTTTGGGGCACAACTACCCCTGCAGGTGGGCGCGTGGTCTGCTGCTATTCAGTGCGTGATGCACTAGTTTGCATAATTACACAGTCAGATGGCATATTGCAAAAAACGGTGCTTATGAACTGTGTCTCTCGAGCGTTCATGCCCACGGGATGCGCTAATTCCCATTAAAGTGAGGAAGCATTGTTTTTAACCTATAAACCGAGTGGTAAACCGTGCCAAGGCGTGCTGTCACGAATTATGCCATGGGACACTAGCCCCTGTCTTGTACCACCCTGCAGCAGCAGGGAGGTGTGCCAGGCAGGGTGCTGGCCTTTGTGTGCAAGCACCACACCGGCTGGCTAGAAATTGCGCAGCTGCGACTAGCGCCTTGGCGCCCTCTTCCAGGCGCTCCATTGTTTGAATGGGCCTGTAAGCCCATATTGCAGTATTTCGCTCAGAAGGGGGTGGCTGGGAGTGAGGTATGAAGGGGGTCTGCCCAGAAAAGCCCTCGGTTTATAAATGGATCTGTGACAATGTACATGCTGCCCGCCTCTTCTCTTTGTAACCCACAGCGTTAGCTGTGCTGCCGGAAGGAGCACAGAATAGGTTTGCAACGCGCACCGACTTGGATCGTTGCCTTCGCTGAATGTACGATGTCAAATAAACTGGGTAACGGTAACACTACGGCTGCTCGGTAACACTACAGCTGCTCGGTATAGCGCTTAGAAATGGCAGAAGCACTGTAAAGGCAACCTATTGACATTAACAAAGCAGCCCGCGCCTCCCTCGCGCGCTGCTAGGCGCTACTACTGAGGCGAGCACACATACGCTGCAGTGTGGAATGCGTTAGCTTCGGTAACTACGGAATCACTTTTCGTTTCTTGTGCACTAAATTAAATGATCTTACAAGGATACCGATGCGTGCATCTGATTCGGAAAAACACTTCAGGGGTAGTAAGTGGGAGCCATTGCTATCTGCGCGGTTAGTTTTAAGCTGTGTGCTATTTGCAGGACCCCACACATGTAATAATGTTTAAAATATAAAATCGGGCCATAAGGGGACAATATTTAATGAGAACATTACTGTATTTTTTTTGTTTACTAAACTATTTCATCTCGATGTCGAATGCACTCTATTGCCCCACAGCCTAATTAATGTCTCATTTAGAAATGCGTGAAGAGAAGGAAAGGTCACAGTTGTAATCATGATTTTGCGTCACCTTGCGCGGCACATAGACGCATTTCCGGGGCTTTAAATTCAACAGCCAGACTGCCATGCGAGCTGCTCTCGCCAGCCCACTTCAAAACACGTGTATTTAATGCATTTGACTACAGCTGCTGAATCCTGCCAGAGAAAGTGGAGTACAGCTACATGTTATTCTATTGACTGCTTTACAATTAACCTTCCAAAATATCCCAATTCTGAGAAGAGCTGTAAGATGTCAAATAAAACACGTTGTGTCGATATTTTGTTATAAATGTTAAGGCTTTACGACCTATCGTATACATCCATATGTATATTACGCCACCCTACTTTTACCTGCACCATACACGTGTCATATATATGAGACACACTTGTGGGCATCTTGTCGTCATGCTGCTTTGCTTTGTGCTTGTTGCTCGGTGGTAAAAGGTGGGCGGGAAAGGGGGAGGAGAGACGCAGAAGACGGCCGGAGCAGGAAGGCGGGTGCCGGCTCAATGCCGGACCAGATTCGGGGGCGTTCCCGGCTTTTGGCTGACGTCGCGTGACGTAGCCAAAAGGGAAAAATTCTCGGGAACGCCCCCGAATCTGGTCTGGGATTGACGGACAGAGCCCTCTACCAATGGCTAGCCTCCATTTATGGAGCTAGCCAATGGGAGGAGGGGGCTGATACCCGACCCCACATAGAGAGATATCGAGATATCATTAGATTTTGCTAGCGCATGCGTACTTCGTACGCATTGCGTAGGCAAAACCCAAAAAAGCAGTTGAGTTGGAATAATAAGAGGTGCTTGGAGAAGAGCATGGGTAGGGAGCAGACCTGCACCTTCCAGTGAATATCATGCTTGCGCCTGGCCCTTCTTTCTGACCAAGCAAGTTCAGGACAGATATACCAGATTGCTAGTGACGGTTGCGTATCTGTGCAATACATACATCTATACTATATTAATAAAATGGTAAATATTTTATTCCTAAAAGCTAACAAAAAATAAAAGCCATTGGCTGGAGGACCCAGCTTCTTTTTCACCGACCTGCCCTTCCCAAGCGTAGACTTCTTGAAGCTCACCCATCAGGTACTTCAGAAGCCAAGGCAGATGTGGTGTTCAGCAAAAACAAATACATGCGTGGGACAGTGAGATCTGACAGATTAGTGCCAACACCCCTCCACTTGCAAACAGGATGAGGAAATCTCAGGTGGTGTACCACACTGCTCTGTGCCCTGGAGGCTGCACCAGGTGTTGGCTACAATCTGTTGGCAAAGCAGGTTAATCCAATTTATGACAATTTGTCCCCATTGAGCATCTGGTGTCAAAATATTAATTTGTGTCATTGCGATCTGTTTGAGATTAATTTGATTGGCTGCAGCAGTAATCTTAAATGCAGACCAGCAAACATCGGGCGCGCCATCCAGAAGCATAATTGCTACCCTGTGTTGATGACTGTTGCACCTATGCACTGCTATTCAGCTTTGGTGTTTTTACCAAACGGAATACAGTTTTTTGTTTGTTTTTGTTTTGTTTTTATAATGTCGGTATACCTTTCGTCCCTGCCTTTTTTTCATGCTGTTAGTTAACATAAGACGGTCTCGGGTTTTTTGTAATAATAGTGTTAGAAGAATGTAATATGGGTCAAAGGTCATGCAGTATCCCTTCCTGAGGTGTCACCCTGTTTGTAGACCAATGGTTATAATGCTACTTCCTCCATCCCTATGAATTTAAGGTCATGGGATCATTGACATTTTCCTTATGTGTCTTTATTCGCTCAGTAGGTCTGCTCTGAAATTGTAAGACGTAAACGGGAGTTGATTACATGCGAGTAATATGACATTCTCCACCACAGAAATACAAAGGAAGGGTACTTGGATTAAAATAAGAAATGGCAGAACTGCACACCCAGGTTCATAACTCTCACGGTATTCACAATATTATTGAGTTTGTGTTTAAACGTTTTTGTGAGGATGAAACAGAGCACGTTGATTGGACCATCAAATGTATGCTTGGAGCAGGATCCTAATAACAAATGGCTGATATCAGCAAATTCATTCAGCTGCATCTTTTACCTAAAAGCAATTGGACCATACAGAGTCTGTAGCTAATGGGCACCACCTGGGTAGTAAGCACTGTGACACATTGCCCAGATGCACATAGTAATATTCAGGCACCCAGCTCATAAACAGAGGGCAACAATGGTGGAGAATGTGCTGACACCTTAATATGGAGCTGCTTGGGTACCCCAAAATAGCTCGCCAGTTTCTGAGCCTAAAAAGATTCATGCTTAAGCAATTTGATAACGCCTTGATCAATGCATACCCATCTCCAACAAGTCATGTAATAAAAAGAGAGTTTAGAGGAGAGGGTTGTGTGCAAGGGGAAACCGGAAGCCACAAGTTAATGCTGGGCAGTGGAATTCTTGAACAGGAAGTAACTCAATAACAGCTGCCTGGTTCTTACAGTGTACTTTTATTCTACTCACTTGACCAAGTGTATGTTAGATTACTATTACCTACTTTAAATGTATAGCCCACATCTGGAGCTTTGAAGAATGAAAGGTTGGGTGAACATGGTGACATTGTAGAGGGAAAGACTTTGTCCCGTGGCTTCTCTTTGTTCCAACCCTACTGGCCTCTCAGAGGCACCAGCCTATCAGAAAACCACTTGAACTCTCGACAGTACGTTATATATCGGGGTTGCACTGGGAAGCATCCGTATCACTAGTCGAAGTAAACTTAACCTATAATAAATACTGTGTAAAAACAGAATACATAAATACAAAAGGGTAAATATAATGTATTTCCTAACATATATAAAACAAATATGAGAAATTATGACCAAAGTGAAATAAATAAACGCAAGTTAAAGTACAATAAAAAGAAAGACTAATTGATGGTAAAAGACATACCTTCCTTTATCTGCTGTTCTTGCAGGATGACCTGATGCTGCAGAATGAGTATGTAAATTATGGGTTCTGTGTGTGCAATCTATGAATTTCTGGGAATTCTGAAAAACTGTTTAGAGTTTCCATTAGTCTAACTCATTGGGCCCTCATATTTATTTCTTATTTTCGTTTTGTGCCTGTGTTTAGTCTGGCAGTGGCTTATGAATGTGTATTACACACACAACAAGCATTTACAATGCAACGGTTTCGCCTTTGGAAAAGTTAGAGCTATTGGCATTGTAAATGACAACATTTTTATTTATGTGTTGGCTTTGACAACATAAATAAATGGCATTGTCATTTACAAAGCCAATAGCCTAATCTCTCGCAAATGCGACACCTATTGCATTTGCACCCACACACACGCACACAAAACCGGGTCACAAGCAGGCAACAGAGGCACACACAAAACTGGGTCACAAGCAGGCAACAGAGGTAAGGACCAACCTCCTTTAAGCTTAGGATGTCAAGATGAAATAGGAAGGTCTTATATACCTTCTGGTAGTGCCGGGCACTTTAAAAATACTGGAAAGGCACACAAGCGATTAGTATTCCCTATGGATGTCCATATGTTCCTTATTATTATATTCATACATCTAAATACAAAAAAATGTGTAAATACACGAAATATAAAATCATTACCTGCAAGTAAACAGAGATCAAAGTGGGATATGGCATGTATAACTCCTTATCACCACATCAGTCAGGTCCTTCCCGTCTTATACGTATTTACTGGTAAGAGGAAGAGTACAAAATCAGACCAGTACCAAAAGCAAAATGCTATCTAAGATGGATACAATCACACCCAGTGAGGTCTACTGTTATGTAAACAACCTTTATAACCCAAGTAAACAGTGGGCTGATATTAATCTAATCTGCTGGGAGAAATTGCGGGACAACTAGTTCTCTGGAAAAGTGCTCTTTCAAAGGTAATCAAAGCCGAAATACGATATAAAACGAAAGGGGCACCATAATGTGCGCCAGGACCAAGAGTGTCACAATATAAACCCACCCACATAAGGTGTATGCAACTTTATAACGGACAGACAGATGGACTGCTACCAGGAGCAGACAGTTTTCTGTGGGATAGACGTTTGAGACTACAGGCATGGTTAGGTGGGCAGAGGGGTGCTCCGGACAGCAGGCACCTTTATAGGGGGTATCCGCCAGCAGGCAGGGGGGGCTGGAGACTTCACAAGGGGCAATAGAGGGATGCTGCCAAAAGCAGACAGGCTCCCATGGAGAAGAGGGGTGGTACTACCGGCAGCTTTAGGGGGCAGAGCGGTGGTCACGGCAGAGACGAAATGGTGTCAAGTTATAATTAAAAAAAATGCATTACATAAGAAAGAAAATAAAGAGGGCTTACCTGAGACCCGCAAACAGCTGCATACATACCGGGCAAATCACTCCTTGCACGACGCTGCACGGAAAGGCCACGGGCGGGGGGGGGAGGGGACCTGTAAAAGGAACAAAAACAAGCATTAGACAACAAAACAGAGACAAGATGGCTTACCTGAGACCCGCAAAATGATGCATACATACCAGGCAAAAGACTCCTTGCACGACGCTGCACGGAAGGGCCACGGGCCGGGGGACCTGTAAAAGGAACAAAAACAAGCATTAGACAACAAAACGGAGACAAGAGGGCTTACCTGAGACCCAGAAAGTGCTGCATACATACCGGGCAAAACACTCCTTGCACGACACTGCACATAACGGCCACGGGCCGGGGGGGACCTGTAAAAGGAACAAAAACAAGCATTAGACAACAAACAGAGACAAGATGGCTTACCTGAGACCCAGAAAGTGCTGCATATATACCGGGCAAAACACTCCTTGCACGACGCTGCACGGAACGGCCACGGGCCGAGAGGGGGATCTGTAAAAGGAACAAAAACAAGCATTAGACAACAAAACAGAGACAAGATGGCTTACCTGAGACCCAGAAAGTGCTGCATACATACCGGGCAAAACACTCCTTGCACGACGCTGCACGGAGAGGCCACGGGCCGGGGGGGACCTGCAAAAGGAACAAAAACAAGCATTCGACAACAAACAGAGACAAGATGGCTTACCTGAGACCCAGAAAGTGCTGCATATATACCGGGCAAAACACTCCTTGCACGACGCTGCACGGAACGGCCACGGGCCGAGGGGGGATCTGTAAAAGGAACAAAAACAAGCATTAGACAACAAAACAGAGACAAGATGCTTACCTGAGACCCAGAAAGTGCTGCATACATACCGGGCAAAACATTTCTTGCACGACGCTGCACGGAACGGCCACGGGTCGGGGGGGACCTGTAAAAGGAACAAAAACAAGCATTAGACAACAAACAGAGAGAAGATGGCTTACCTGAGACCCGCAAACAGCTGTATACATACCGGGCAAAACACTCCTTGCACGACGCTGCACGGAACGGCCACGGGCCGGGGGGGACCTGTAAAAGGAACAAAAACAAGCATTAGACAACAAACAGAGACAAAATGGCTTACCTGAGACCCGCAAACTGCTGCTTACATGCCGGGCAAAACTCTCCTTGCACGACGCTGCACGGAACGGCCACGGGCCGTGGGGGGCCTGTAAAAGGAACAAAAACAAGCATTAGACAACAAAACGGAGACAAGAGGGCTTACCTGAGACCCAGAAAGTGCTGCATACATACCGGGCAAAACACTCCTTGCACGACGCTGCACGGAACGGCCACGGGCCGGGGGGGATCTGTAAAAGGAACAAAAACAAGCATTAGACAACAAAACAGAGACAAGATGGCTTACCTGAGACCCGCAAACTGCTGCTTACATGCCGGTCAAAACACTCCTTGCACGACGCTGCACGGAACGGCCACGGGCCGGGGGGGACCTGTAAAAGGAACAAAAACAAGCATTAGACAACAAACAGAGACAAGATGGCTTACCAGAGACCCGCAAACAGCTGTATACATACCGGGCAAAACACTCCTTGCACGACGCTGCACGGAACGGCCACGGGCCGGGGGGGATCTGTAAAAGGAACAAAAACAAGCATTAGACAACAAAACAGAGACAAGATGGCTTACCTGAGACCCAGAAAGTGCTGCATACATACCGGGCAAAACACTCCTTGCACGACGCTGCACGGAACGGCACGGGCCGGGGGGGACCTGTAAAAGGAACAAAAACAAGCATTAGACAACAAACAGAGACAAGATGGCTTACCTGAGACCCGCAAACAGCTGTATACATACCGGGCAAAACACTCCTTGCACGACGCTGCACGGAACGGCCACGGGCCGGGGGGGACCTGTAAAAGGAACAAAAACAAGCATTAGACAACAAACAGAGACAAGATGGCTTACCTGAGACCCGCAAACAGCTGTATACATACCGGGCAAAACACTCCTTGCACGACGCTGCACGGAACGGCCACGGGCCGGGGGGGATCTGTAAAAGGAACAAAAACAAGCATTAGACAACCAAACAGAGACAAGATGGCTTACCTGAGACCCAGAAAGTGCTGCATACATACCGGGCAAAACACTCCTTGCACGACGCTGCACGGAACGGCCACGGGCCGGGGGGGACCTGTAAAAGGAACAAAAACAAGCATTAGACAACAAACAGAGACAAGATGGCTTACCTGAGACCCAGAAAGTGCTGCATACATACCGAGCAAAACACTCCTTGCACGACGCTGCACGGAACGGCCACGGGCCGGGGGGATCTGTAAAAGGAACAAAAACAAGCATTAGACAACAAAACAGAGACAAGATGGCTTACCTGAGACCCAGAAAGTGCTGCATACATACCGGTCAAAACACTCCGTGCACGACGCTGCACGGAACGGCCACGGGCCGGGGGGACCTGTAAAAGAAACAAAAACAAGCATTAGACAACAAACAGAGACAAGATGGCTTACCTGAGCCCCGCAAACAGCTGTATACATACCGGGCAAAACACTCCTTGCCCGACGCTGCACGGAACGGCCACGGGCCGGGGGGGACCTGTAAAAGGAACAAAAACAAGCATTAGACAACAAACAGAGACAAAATGGCTTACCTGAGACCCGCAAACAGCTGCATACATACCGGGCAAAACACTCCTTGCACGACGCTGCACGGAACGGCCACGGGCCGGGGGTTGACCTGTAAAAGGAACAAAAACAAGCATTAGACAACAAACAGAGACAAAATGGCTTACCTGAGACCCGCAAACTGCTGCATACATACCGGGCAAAACACTCCTTGCACGACGCTGCACGGAACGGCCACGGGCCGGGGGGGACCTGTAAAAGGAACAAAAACAAGCATTAGACAACAAACAGAGACAAGATGGCTTACCTGAGACCCAGAAAGTGCTGCATACATACCGGGCAAAACACTCCTTGCACGACGCAAAGGGGCGGTATGAGTAAAAATCGCGGGAACCCCCACGAATCTGCTCGGGCACTAACGGACAGATCTCTCTTCCAATGGCTAGCCTCCATTTATGGAGCTAGCCAATGGAACAGAGGGGCGGGACTACACACACATACTCTAGACTAAAGATTTCGCCTGCGCGAAAGTCTGCTGCGCAGCTTTCGGCAAGGCGAAACCTAAATAGGAATAGGAGGAAAGAAAAACATATAGGAATGAGTGAGACACAAACAAACTGCAAAATTTGCTAAGCAGCAGCAACAACTAATAGTGGTATGCTTCATCATTGGGCTTGCTAACAACATGTCCGCGCAGACCAACACCTAGAATGCAGCATATGGGAGGGGGAAGACAAACATCAAAGTCTAAGAGATCTTAACCACATCGCTGCGGCGGCTATTCCGCCGCAGCGCTAAGGGGGCCGCGCGGCGGGCGCATGCTGGTGACGGAACCGCTCCGTCACCAGCCGCGGTTGAGCTGTGCTCATGACGGAGCGGTTCCGTCATGGCCCCGCCCGCTCAATGGAACGCCCAGCGCAGGCGCGGCGGCCGGGCCATGGAGGAACCGCTCCGTCATCAGCACAGCGCCACCGCGGATGATGAAGGAGCGGTTCCGTCATCAGCATGGATAGGGTTAACGTGCAGAGTCTGAGTATAATAGTGATTAAAACTGGCTCGGGAAAATAACCAACAGCAATTATTCTTGGATTACCTGGCCTGGATTAAAAATACTCTACAGGACGGCGATGATAGGGAAAGGTATTATCCCTGCATCCCTCCTGTCTACAAAATTGTCGACATGTTTCAGCGGCTATCTGTTGCCTATAAGAGTCACTCGGCCTTCAGCAAGACTACAGATCCCATAATGCCCATATTTTCCTACCAGTATTTGTCAATAAACAGATCTGATCCAATCTGGTCTTTTACCATTAAATCACATTGCAGTAAGTGCCTGCAATGAAACACACAATAGATCAACACAGACAACACTCACAATAACTAGTAAGTAACAATTATAGACAAATAGTGCTGATAAAAAAAATATATATATAGTGTGCTGCATTCATTCACTCTTACTATATTTTGAGAAACCATGACTGTTGGTTTCTTCTAAAATCGCCCTCACTCATTGGTATAAGAAGCGTGACCTACCTTCACTTTGAATGCATTGCTGTATACTAATGTAATTGTGCCTCTGTAATTTCTTAAGCCTTGCTGAGGCCACACCCAAGACTGAAAGTGTGACGAAATGGGACGGGACTTTTCCAAGAAAGATTTATTAAGGTACATTTACAGAGTTTAATCAGTTATTCCTCAGAAATTGGTGGGCAAGCAGGAGCGTCTCCCTACATTCACATGCTATGATACATAAAAGCGGAACATATATTAGACACCGATGCAAATATTTCATACCGTTTCCCGACACCGAGAAAAATATCTCAAGCGGGACCAGGCTTCTGCCTCCTGTCGGGAGTTTGCGAGAAAATAATGCACATGAAATCAATCTCCCCTCTCTCTCATCTCTCCAGTAAGAATTTACTCACATCATCAAGGTTGAGATGCCGCCATTATCAGTCCCTTGTTTTCTATAGACTAGATTCATTTTCACCAGAAGGTTGCTGCCATGTTGGGTGTGGGTTTCATTCTTAAAAAGTAGATAACTATAGTATACTCGTCCTTCCGATCACCTGACTGGAGCTACACTCTTTCCCTGGTGGAGATGTTACCGCCATATTGGGTGTGGGTTTCAAGCTTTCAAAGGAGCCTTAAACTTTAAGCGCATCCTCCTGTTCACGTGCACCAAAACCGGTCTATTATGAAACCACGCTCTTTCCCAGATAGGGAGGTTACTGTCATATTGGGCGTGGGTTTCTTTCATTCAAAAAGCTCCAGAAGTCATCTAGGGTAACTGCTATCAGCCAGTGAATATGAGAACTATGGTCGTTAGTGCCATAAACCTGCTTACACTTCTTGATTAGATGTATTGCAAAGGCTGAATATAGTGCTCCAGCCCGTGTTTGTGTTATTATGTATATGTATCTCGAAATTACTAAATGAAGTCTATATGCCCACTTATTTTAGGTACTTAGAGCTTAAAGTCTACTCAGTAGGTGCCACAGAATAC
The DNA here is from genome assembly GCF_964261635.1 of Lissotriton helveticus. Lineage (NCBI taxonomy): Eukaryota > Metazoa > Chordata > Amphibia > Caudata > Salamandridae > Lissotriton > Lissotriton helveticus. Next base: position 2,091,923,788 of record NC_136061.1, read on the forward strand.
ACAGAATATTGTCATTCAGGCTCCTCTCATAGCTCCGAACCCAATAAATCCACTTTTGGTCCCTTTTTAGTAAAAATAAATGTTTATGTCCCTTCGGTATTGGGAATGTTGGGCTTGTCCAATACATTCCAATAGATATCATCTACTGTATGTTTCTCCTCCAAGAAATGTGTCGTGAATTTTGTCATTGTTTCTGGGTCCTAATATTGCTATTATGTTCCATGATTCTGACCTTAAACTTGCAGGTCATCATCCCTAGGTAAAAAAGATTACATGGGCATAGGATCAAGTAGATAACATTCTCCGAGTTACAATCAATTTGTTTAATCTGGATCCATGGATATCTCAGACCCACATCAACAGATTTCGTGGTGCTTGTCATGCCACATACGCCACAGGAGGCACACCCATTAGGACCAGATACGGGCAGGATATCCCCTATTCTCTGTTGCTGCTATAGGCTCCGATGTGGTGCTCTTGTATGCACCAGTAAGTCCCTGAAACTGGCACTCTTCTTGAAGGAAAACAAGGGTATTTAACTAATGAGAAATGTTAGAATTCAAAATGCGTGGGTGATGACCTGTTTCACCCAGTTGGATGCCGTATTAAAAGTAGTGACACATATTACATTCTTTGTTTATGGCCTCTCCTTTGTTTGTAAAAGGGCGTCCCTGTTACAGTTTAATGCTCTCTTATGTTCCCGTTCTATCTCTTTCTCAGGGTAATCCTTTTCTTGCAACTTGCTACAAAGGTTCTTAGATTCTTTCTCGTAGTACCGTACCTCAGAACAGTTCCTTCAGGGACAATGGAACTGTTCGACAAGAAGGTTCTCAGGTAGGGATCTGGGGTGAAAGTTTTTAAGGGACTGTCTGTTGGTTTGTGGTACACCTGCATTGTTAATCTCCCTTCCCTCACCACAGTCTCTAAACCAAAGCAGGGTAAAGAGGTTTGTGTAATGGTTAAGATAAAGTGTAGCAGAGGATTGCGATTGTTCAGCCATTCTAGAAACTCGTGGATGGATGCCTCACTATCCTAAATTAGAAGGACGTCATCAATGAACCTATTCCATAATCTAAACCTATCCGTTCCGGGGCGTCCTAGAGCAAAATTATGTTCCTTCTCTAAAGCTGCCACGTACAAACCCACCAGGCTCAGAGCAAAGGCGCCAGAACACCCTCAGGACAGCCAATATTCTCCAGGACTGGCTCTATATTAGTCTTTTTCTCAGTTTTGTGATTTCAATTTCAAACCTTTCTTGTAGAAGATGGAGTCATCCCTCAAAGACATCAGGGATGTCCTCAACCTATTCAAAGAGACGGAATTTGATCCAACAAGGGAACTCAAAGTGGGGCTAGTCATTGAGTCTCATACAAACATACCACAGAGAGAGACTTTAAGAGTGGTGGAAGATATACTGTACGACCAAGAAACTCCGCTTAGGGTCCATTGGTTTGAAGAGGGTCTCTTTCCGGCCAGTGAGACACCACCAGCTGGTTTCACGTCACGTGACGCTCGCTCAAGTGTGGCATTAGGGATAGTAAATCTGGAACCAACTTTAATGGATGCTAGAAAACACCAAGATGCGATTGTCGGCGTTCCTCAGCAAGAGCCGCTCGGCGCAGAGGCGACTCTGCAGGCCTCTTCACACCATGCAGGAAGGGCACGTAGTATATGGGTGCTATTTCTGACACACGTGCGGTGAAAAGTGCCCGTACACTAACCGGTTGGAGGTGCCTCTGTGGCGCCCCCTCGCGCTAGGAGCGCAGCTCGAGTGGCCCCGTACAATGGTTCAAGCGTGCTCTGCGTCACGGCGCCAGTCTCCTCTCCCCAGCACCTGTGCTCTGTGGTACCCATCCCTGCTCGGATTCTATGAGCTGGACCTAGAGGTTGCGAGCACGCGCGCTCGGCCAGGCAGATTGGCTCGTGCTGCAGCCCCAGCTGTGCATCACTCGGTTGCTCGAGGTTATGTAAGGAAGCTCGTGAGGGTCGACGGGGAGTCCCCCATACAGCAGCCGTGAAACCGGGGGAGCAGTCATCGTTTCGTTGGTGAGTAGAGACAGGTCACAGGAGTCTTTTTATCCGTTGATTTTCGAGGGCAGGCTTGGTGCTCCCACATATTTTTATGTGAAATAGTCTGCTAGTCTGAGGTGGTTTTCGTCCATTGGATTTTTACTTGAAATGTTGTTTTTTTGTGATAACGCGCAGTTCATTTTTCTACTTCATGTGAATATTTCGTTTATGGGTATTATATATGTAGAAAAAAAACATCTCCACTTGGAATGATACAATCGTTAATTTAACGGAGCTTGCAGTGACTAGGGTCTCCTACAAAAAACCTGGCTTTCAGTTTTAATCTCAAATTTTTGCTGTCTCTCTCCGTTATTCTGTATGCATTAATGTCGTGACCTGTTCCTGTTCTGTGTATACACGTCGTTTTTGCCTCACAGCAGCTCTGCAGGGCAGTGAGTGTTGTTGCCGTTGCCCCCTGAGTTCTGAGTAACCGAAAGACCATAAATTCAAGCGTAAAAAGTGGTGAGCACAGACAAAGCGCTGCCTTCCGCTCGGTGGGCCCTTTGTTCACTTTTCTCTTTGTTTCTCTAGATGAAGAGTTTGTGTGCAGTTTTTCATAGCTAGGAATGCGCTGCCGGCGAGCTCATTAGGCCTGCTCTGGCTGAGCCCAAAGCCTTGATAGTTGGCACAGTGTGCAAGATTGGAGGGGAGAGGGGGGCACTCGGGGGCCCTCAGAGTCACAGGCCAGTTCATAGAAGTGCGCTAACTCTTTGGGCACATTTGTTGGCCAGTTTACGAGCAACTACCTTTGCTGAAATGTTAGTACTTCTCTTATTTGGAATATTTGCTAGGAAATTCAATGTATTAGCTGTGGGGTATTTGCTAGGAAATGTAATGTATTCGTTATGTTCATGTTATAATCACAATGCTGTACTGTACATACTGTAACTTTGTATGAAAACTGAAAAATTGTCGTGTGTATGAGGTGTAATAAATACGGCCAGAGAATGGTATATTCTCCAATGCAAGAATGGTGGCTTGTTTTGCGTCCTTTTGCAGAATCCACTATATGTTTATGATGGTGTAAATGTCTATCTGATATGAGATATGACTGGTCTTGCTACAGTCCCCCACCTTTAGACAGATGCTGGGTTGGGCTGGCCTATAGGACAATCTGGCAGTGCCCAAGGCAAGTCAATGTGTGGCTTTGCTGTATGTTGGGTAGGCCTTTTTTACTGTGATTTTCCATATTACCTACACCACGCACAAAAACAGGCAGTGTCGGATACAAACACCTATACAGCTTGTCTTTACAAGTTCAAAACTGGACTGACTTCTGAATGTGAGCACTTTTTTTTTAGCTATCTTGTTCACCAATGGGGGACACTTTTATTTTCGTGCAGAGGCCAGTGTTTTGTCCCAGTCGGACCATGTGGAAGCCCACCGGATTTTGGGGTTCTTGTCTTTTATCAATATCTGATTAACACTCCTCCTCATAACGCCCAAACTCGTCCTCACACGAAGACCGCACGGGGTGTGGGTGCGGTCCAATATGATGTAAAGCGTCGCTGCTCATTTCTGACAAGCTGGGCATAAAGACATCACTATACAGAGATGGCGCCAGTCAAGTCTTTCAGGGGTATGTAAAGAGTTTGTGCTGAACTCCTATCAAGTCTCCTCGGAGGTTGACCTTTCAGTGTGCTGCAATTATTTAATGTGAAGCGACATTATCCCCGAGCCCCCACCCGAGGTGGCAGCAAACCTGGAGGGAGGCTTGTTTCACAGGCATCAGCCTAATGTGACATGTAATTAATCACACAGAGAGACAGGGCTGCAGCTCACATGGCACCGACTGCATTCGCCTCCTTCCAGTGCTCCCGCTCTGTGATCGCTACATTGAGCAATATCAACTCAATTACATTGGAATAGTTTTAGTGTGAGTTTAACATGTCGCTGTATCTACACCATGTCTGAAACAATTCAGGCCTTCAAGCTGAAAGTGAAATCATTTAAACAGAATAAAGGGGGATGTGTTATGAGCATATAAGTGATACAACCCTCAAGTACTGCAGGCTGCTTACATACAACACCCCTTCCTCGTCTAAGGACAGTCCTGCAAGCAGTGCCTTTGTGCATCTGTAAAAAGACCTTTTCCAGTCACCGGCTGTCAACATAAAGCAGGGGCTCTTTTTAGAACCGATCAAGGCAGTCTGGCCTATCAATGTGCACCCCGTATCCTCTCTTAGGTTGCACCAGCCCAAGTGAAAAGAGAGTTCAAGAGTAGTGACCGTGAAGACTTATTTGAGGCAACTCAGGTACACCTCAGCATTTGAACTATGGGAGTCCAAGGCTCGGAATGAGAATAAATCCCATGGTGGATTATATGTTGGTAATATCTAAAACGGGTCATTGGCATAATCATATAGATTGGGAGCTATGGGGTTTCCCAATAAAAAGTTTTCACATTTCGAAAAACTCCTGTTGCACATTGAGTCGTAAGAATTCTCTACGGTGGTGCCTTTACGTTGACAACATGCTGTGTGCATCACATCCAAGAGAACCCGTTTTACATAGAACCTTTGGTCTGAACTGGCAAACACAAAGATAAGACTGGGCAGGGAATTGATCAGACTGAACAGGTTTTGCCAGTAACATAGCAAGGCCGCGATGGGCCCACATGCAGGCTAGGAAATGGGTCCTTCAAGCCTCTGGGCCCAGGTTCCACTGTATCTGGGCCCAGGTTCCACTGTTCCATCATTGATGTCTACATTCCGAGGTCCAGTTCCTTGTTTTTTTGTATCCCATTTGCTGTTTCAAGATCAGTTTGGTCAGATGTTGCTGGGCCATTTTATGTCTTCCCTATGGAGGGCTTTTTTCCTTCTGTTTTCAAGCGCCTATGTATAATAACAATTACTATGGGCTTTAGGTCAACCAGTACCTTGCAATTGGTTGAACTTCTTGTCTATCACATTTGATTGTTCCTTATTTGATAGCTTTCTTGCCTCCACTTGTGATTGTCCCTCCCCTGGAGCATAGTTTCCTTCTTTCTTTTGATTAGATGACTTACATGTTTCTACGGTTTCACTTCAGGAAACTTTTTTTTTTTCTTTCGGCACTATGTGGGAATGCATGTGTTTTTCTGCTCTCTCTCTCGCCTGTGTGGTGCTCCCCCTCATACCCACGGTCTCCACATGCTCTGCTGCTCCCCTTTCTCAAGCTCGTCCGTAGCTTTGCACCAGCAAGAACTTTTGTTTACTAGGATGGAGCTCTGAGACGAAATACATTTGGGGCCCTTGCTGCTACTGGTAAATACAAACAGTCCACAGGGAGTCCCTTTTGTGTTCGCTGGTTAGTCCCTGGCTGAGCAGTGACTGGCCTCTGAATACAAACATCTCAAGACCTCCCCAGCTCACCCGAATCACACGCAGCACAGCCACAGGATGCTGGTGAAGGGATTGCTGGTGTATGTTGGCAAGAGTGAGGGGGAGAAGGGAGGGCATTGAAGAGGAATAATGGGGTGTGAAAAACATTACCTGTGGCATGTCAATAAAGCTTTAATACCACGTTAAACTACTTAACTGGAGACAGGTGAGAGGGGCACACTGTTTGGATAATCGTAAAGCACACAGCTCACTGCATACCTCTGAAGATTGGCGCCCTGTTCGGCAGGCCGAGGTGGGTTCTGCTCCACCCCATCCTGGTTGACATTTTTTGGTTACTTTTTCAAAACTCTGCCCCATCCCTATTCTTGTTGCTCCACTTCCTCTCCCTGTGCCTCCCACCACTTTGGAGCATCAACTATTATCACACCAACCTCTCCAAATTCATTGTTGCTCCCCCCCCCCCCGCACCCTCAACATGTTCTCTTTTTAAGAAAAAAATATTGTTTTCTTCTTTTTTGCAGGGCTCAGCGGGTGCAATTTGTTCAGGACTGCTCTTGCTCTAAAATGGGCATATGTCATATTGCTTCAGTATATTAGCAAGAAAATAATAACAGTTGCACCCTTGAAGCATACATGTGGTGCATAGGTGCTGTTGTATGCACACATGTATGTCATGCTGGGGCTGCTGTAGCATCTTGAGGCATAAGCATACTTTGTGTGATAAAGCATGGGCACGTTTACATCATTACACCTTTTTTCCCGATGCTATTTAGCATTGGCATTAATCATTTTGTTTCGCCAGTGCTGAAAAGCATCTCTAAAAGCATTGATAAAGCCATACTGCAAGACTTATTGGCATTGTCAAACCTTATTTTCAAACTTTATTTGTCATGAGGATCGTGCAAGACAATGAGGCAGGGTTACACCCATATGTATGGAACCGAGTCGGCTTCTCGACTTTATACCTACTGGTTGTTTTTCCAGAATGTTTAGATCCTTCTCAGGAACCTCAAAAACATCACAGGCATTTTTTAAACGTTTAGTTACAAGTCCCTATTTGTGCAGCAGCTGCCAAAACTAAAGGCTATTTCAGAAGAAAATGTCATTTTCACTGTTTTGTATTGCAATTGCTAAAGATTCAGCCAGACTTCTTGCTGTCTAAATATTTATGAAAGAATCTCTCTCTTGCATACTGTAAATTTGACCGACTTCAATATAACAGCACATCTGTCTGCTCCGCAGAGGAAACTCCCCTATTTCTCCTTAGTGAGCAAGCAAGTGTGGGCGATTTTATTTTTTTATAAAAATATAAATTGTATTTCCCAGAATCAGTAAAGGGATCGTCTGTACAGGTGCTACGTGCCAAGACTTGCTACCTAAGACAGCAGAAATGAGCCAGCGCAGCTGATCTCACTTTAATATAAAATCCGGCGAGGTCACTTTAATCACACTTGGAGCAGCACTCTTCAGAGATTGACCCGTTCCAAGGAAGCTATACTTTCATTAGGAAACCTTGTCATATGCCAACTGGTATGAAGCATTGACCACTAGTTTCAGTGCTTAAAACTTAACTTTAAAAAGAGCACTCTTGAGTTATTGCCAAATATGTAAAATTGGTTTTCTCTGAGACTGTATCTCATTTGCAATAGTTATGTCTGTTTTTCAAGAGATTTGGTGTAACATACATTACTGAGAGATTTGTCGTCAAAATCCAGGAGAATGCAAGTCAATCATGGAGACAGCCTGGTGATGATGAATACAGCCCGAGTCTGCTGTCGAAAGTAATGTTCTGGTTGAACCATGGTTCACATCATCCAGGAAGTTACACTACTAAAATGGCCGCCCTCTCCGAAGAGCACTGGGATGTTTTACAACCAATGTGAGCAGTCACCAAAGACAACCTATGATCCCTTTCTCCAGATCTGCCAGTTTCTGCAGTCTCTTACTGGCGGCTGCATTTGATTACCTTGGGTGCCATGTTGCCACCTGATGGCTTGAAGGCTCGCTCTGAACAGTGATAATCAAAGGCTAAGCAAGAGAGATCGATAGAAGGTCACTGTGATTTCTTTCTGGGGGCAGCAAGCATTATGTCCTCCCGTCACTATATGTTCACTTACTTGATCCTGCCTTCCAGGGAACGAACACAACCTTAGCCATCGCTCAAATCTGCAGCGTATTCAGACGCTCTAAGAATTTCGAGGCAGAGGGATCATACGGAGAGTGAATCAGTTCGGTTTTAAGCAAGTTCCCTTTTGAAGTGCTCCTTCATTGTTTCCAACATGGTTGTGAATCTGAGAACCAGTAGTTCCATTCTTTTTTTCAGTGCACACAAGCTTAAAGGTGAAGTCATTTTTCTGATAAATTGCTGTTGTCATGATCTGACATTGAGTTTCGCAAGAAAAAGCACTTCCATTAAATTCGTCAAACAATGCGAATCTAAGCCATTTATGTTTTCCTTGGTTTCGCAGTGAATTCACCATGCTTTGAAAAGCTGAATAAGTGAATGACGTCTGACCACAGTCCTGAATTACTTGAGCAGAATTAAGCATGCCTACAACCTGGGTCAGCCAATTTCAGTGGAAAATGTCTATAAAGCTGTTTAGATATTTTAGAGGTTTGCTGCATAAAGATTAGTAGAATCAGGACCAATGCACCTAACACCCCATTGGCACTTGCCCCTCCTACATCATTTTAAAACATCGCTATATGGCCAAATAAAATGCTTTATAGCAGGGGTGTTAACCTTTGTTCACCTGGGGCTCGGCCTCTGACAGATTTTAACAGTATTCATAAGAGATCGGTTTGCATGCTCATCTACGGTCTTGAAACTATGACATGGATGAAGCCTACCTGGACTAAAGTTGAACACTTCTTCGTGATAGGAACCTAGCCTGGCAAACTAAATTTTGACACCCATAGAAAAAGAAATTCCCTGTACTTTTTCTAAAGACCAGTTAATAGTTCTCAGGAGCTGTATAGTGAAATGGGGCGATGGAGATGTTTTTGAGAGCCGTGCTGGAATAGCGTACCCATACATTGGAACTGGCTTCATCATCACAATCTGACGGGTTTATTTCAATTTTTTAACCTGTTGCCCGATTCCAGCTGCTACTGTAAAATGATCTATGTGAAGTCTTGTATTTGTCTATATATTGATTTACCGATGAGTGAACAGTGATTTCATGAGTCACTTAAACTACTCCTTTCCACTACCCTTTTTAGGTCTGGCTATAGAGAGATTTTGTATTTTGATACCATGGATATGTTATCATTAGAGCAATGTGATTAAAAGAGTCTTTATATTGCTCTGTCTGATTGAAATATAACTTCTTGGTTTGTAGTGTCTGTCTCCACAAAGAGAACCCATTTTTTACATGTAGGTTTTGAAAGACAAATGAAATGAAATGCGCACAGCAAGTGCAGAAACCAGCTAGGCGACTACCGCTCTGCTGTTTGTTTGTAGATTTATAGAGCTTGAGAGTATCCAAGTGCTATCCAAGGGCACGGTGAGATTAAGGCATAGATGCATCAAGCTAAAAACCGGTCGCAAATGAGCAGATTCTCAGAATCTGCCCCTTTGCGACCGGTATTTTTGCATTTGGGATGCATCATCCCAAATGCAAAAATCGCAATTTAAGAAATCGCAAAATTGCAAATACTTAAATTGCGATTGCATTTAAGGAATCTCAAATTGAGATTCCTTAAATGCAATGCATTAAAGTAAAAAATTAGCGATTTCGCTAATAGGGGGAGCAAATTACCATGAAGTTGAACTTAATGGTAATTTGCAAACATTTTGAAAAATGCACTAAAGTGCATTTTTCAAAGTTCCATTTTACACACAAACATGCCCTTAGGGCATGTGTGTGTGCAAGATGTACCCATATGCAGATTTCAGGGGTGCAACAGGGTGTCCTTTTGACACCCTGGCACCCTTGAAAATGCAATCTCAATTTGCGATTCTCTAATTGAGAATCGCAAATTGAGAATGTCTTCTCATTCATTCCTATGGGCCTCTAGGCCCACAGGAATGAATTGGGAGGTATTTTGCGAGTCGCAATTAAGGAATTTTAAGAAATCGCAATTTTTTTAGCGAGTTATTCATGCATAGCCTTTTGCCATTCCTTATTAGCTAATCCTTATTTTTCACTAATAAGGAATCGCAGAATGGATGCTTGGTGAATCTATAGGCAAGTGATTTGCCAAAAATCACAGGATGTTGCGTCCACGCAGAGACTCGAACCCGGATCCCCAGCTCCCGAGTTGGAACACCATTACTAAGTATAGATTTGATGGGAAGTTTGAAGGGAGCAGCTCCGTGCATTGGGCCAGAGCTAAACAGACAACGCGCAAGAAACACTGTGCGCATCTAACCTGAATATTTACTGTCAGCTGAATACTCTCTATTTGGCGCACGACCCTGTCTTTCCCCTCACCTACAAATGAAGGGACTGAGTATAATAAACGAATGTCCTCATTAGGACTGTAAGTATGGTTTGGCATAACAAGTAGTCACAAGAACCCTGCTCCTGCTTTTGTGTGTTACACGCGCACACACCTGTCGATACAGGTTACAGACCACTCCCGGCCTTACAGCATCCTCTTACACAAATACCATGCCAACGCACAGCCTTTCTCTATGAACCCTACGTTCATAGAGAAAGGTTGTGCGTTGGCATGGTATTTGTGTGGGACACACAGTGTCAGATATTTTTCAGCCCAGGTGCCCTTCTGTATATTAATACTGTGCTCCTCTCTGCTGATTTCTGGATACTGTCTGCAGCCTCACACTGTGCCCCGTCAGCTTATGGAGTAGTTTGTCAGGCTCTGGGAATTTGTTCAGATTCACGTTTATGTGTTGTTGGTGTCTCGCTACCGTTTCCCCTTCATTCTCGGTATGTTCGCTCCCACCTTTCCTGGCTGAACATGGATCCCCTTCTCCTCACTGGTGTGTTTATTCACTCCGTAAAACCTAGGCATCTGCCGCCTGCAGCCGGTTCCAACCTGGTCATAGGAAAATCGTCTTAATCAGAGCGCTCTCTCTGACCACTCACCAGTAGCTGACTGAGGTGAGTCACAGGAAGTAAAACCGGAAATGCTGTGGTTGCTCAACCACGTGTCAGCTTTTAATGCCTCCTGGAGGTGGGAAGAACCCTTTTGTGTTTGCAGTACCTGTCACTAGCTTTGCAGTAAGGAGAGTGGGTGTTAAAACAGTTTTGTATTTTGCAACTGGTGAGACATTGCAATGAGGAAAAAAAGTTACGTTTTCTTATCAATTGAACGTGCATCTGTTCTATCTACAGCAGTTACCTGTGAATTACACCAGTTTAGGACACCCTCTTTGTTTTCTAAGCATCTTACGTACGAACTCGGCTAAGCAGCTAATTGGAAAGTATTCACCATAACTTCTGTCAGTTACAGGTGCCTTTTCTAAGGTACAGCTTAAAATAGAGGCGGAGCCAAGGTTAATCGGGGGATGGATAGAGCCAATGTGGGTCAAGGCGTCCATCTTTGCGTAAACTCCGTTCACAAGGACTAAAGGGTACAGAGCAGCGCCTGTATAGAGTCCATGGTTGGCCCAGTGATCGCAATTAACTGAATTTAGAAAACCGTGAGCGTTGTGTGATTGTGCAGCAGTGGGTTTTTGATGGGTGTCGATCAAGAAGGTTCTTCTATCTCTCAGATATAATGTAAGCATCTTACGGAGACTTGGGGATGTTTATGAAATGTACTTGACGGTACAATACAATGTCTCGTAGATAATTGTGGATCTTTAGAGAATGACTGACCTTTCTGCCCCTTGCATGATCAAACTCTTAGAACCCCATCTAATGTAAATTAAAAAGGATACACGTTTTCTGCTACATGACCTACACTGAACTGTACACCGGGCATCTAGGCTGTGGCGGGGAGGAAGGAGTTAATAACTACGTGACGAATTGCTCGGCACTTTTCTCATCAAAACTTACAAACACGCCAGCCCTGGACGAGACAAGTGTGCTTTTAATCTTGCCAAAATACACACAAAGTCGTTCGTTTGTTGCGAAATATAATAAGCTGTGTACAAGTTAGCAGGGACGGGTCATCAGCTGAAGTGGGGTTGTTGTTCCATTGGATGGAGAGGCCGGGGCAGGGCTGGGAGTGCGTGTCCCGGCAGGGAGCGGTGCGCACCCCTCTCTCTCCTGCGAGGTCACTGCCTCCAGGTGCAGCGTTTCACTGGGCGTGAGGGGCCGACGCGTTGCTGCAGATCGTTGCACCCTGCGCCGTTAGGCTTCATCTGGCAATCCCTTTCATCACAACCACAGTTGGTGCTGCACCTACGTAACGTAGGAACAACCCCGACGGCCCCACATCCTCTGAAGAATCGCGAGAGGGCTCAAGTCACCGCCCCAGGGCCCACAAACCGACGGGCTCACGGGATCATGACGTTTCTGTTCTGCGCGGGCAGGCGGAGGCACGCACGCACGTACAGAGAGTATTTGTTTACAACTTCACTCCTCACAGCCGGTGTATGCCTGGTTCTAGCTGGAGGGCCAGGCCTATCCAAGCAAGACCTTTACCCTCTCAGTCACGGCAGAAGAGGCATGCAGAATGCACCTGTTAAGTGCTACCTCCATGTCGATAGCAACCTTTATGTTCTTCACTTTCACTTTCTTCACTTTAGTTAGCAGTCAGGGGTCATAAAGGAATTTCTAGAACACATTTAAAAGTTCATTTTTTTACAATAAGTATATACTTATAAGGGGAAAAATACTAGCTTTCGGTGATTTTCCCCATTTTTGTACTGACTTAGACATTAAAATAGCTCATTTAAAAACCTGCAGTGAGGCAACCCTACCTCTTTTCTGAGGCAAGCTGCAGTTGAGCAGTGTGTTTATGTGGGACTGGGGACAGGGGTTTACCTCCCAATGATGCAGCAGGTGCATTGGCACCACGGCCCATGACTTGGAGCAGCCTTCTGCACCTCAGTTATTGCTGTTTCTATGTGGGGAATTCTTAGAGTATACATTTTAGTCTTTGCATGATGCACACTGTGATATACTTTAGGATCTGGTATTCAATATACGGATGTATGACGTTGAGGAAGAGGTGTGGCGCCGCGGCCAGGGCGACTGACTCCGGAATCTGGGGATCACGGTTCGATCCCCGGCACCGGCGGTAGATTAGCCCAGCACCATGTGACTCTGGGCAATAGCTTGCTTAATCTTCCCGACGGCCCACAGCGCCTAGAGACCCTAACGGGTGATTGTGCGCTTTACAAATGTGGATATTATTATTAACGCATACTTTTACAACGCATACCTTTACAACGCAACATCCATTACAACGATTTTTTAGAAACTACATTTACAACGCAAACTACCTTTACAACGCATACCATTACAACGCATAACATTACATTGCATGTATGGTAAGTATTGGATAGTGCAGGGGTAAAAATTACTATTCTAACTCCAGGGGGGTGCAACAGTAGGGTAAGTGTTGGATAGTGTAGGGGTAAAAATTACTATTCTAACTCCAGGGGGTGCAACAGTAGGGTAAGTGTTGGAAAGTGTAAGGGTACTATGCGTTGTTATGTTATGTGTTGTAATGATATGTGTTGTAATGGTATGTGTTATAATGACATGCGTTGTAGTGGTATGCGTTGTAGTGTCATGCGTTGTAATGGTTGCGTTGTAATTGCATGCAATGTAATGGATGTTGCGTTGTAAAAGTTTTGTTGTAATGGTAGTGCGTTGTAAAAGTTGCATTGTAAATGTTGTTTCCCTCAATATACTATTCAGATAGTGGCACTGTATGCCTCATTGGATGAGCAGCCACAAGGGAATCATAAATGCCTGCCCACCACCTAAGAATTAAGGCCTGATTTAGACTTCAGTGGAATGATGGTTCCATCCCAAATGTAACCGATATCCTGCCAACCGCATTACAAGTGCTATTGGATATAATTAAGGCTCCTTGTTTTCTGTTTTTACTGATTTTTACAGATAAATACAGACAGAAAACCATTTATTTTCTTGTCTGTATTTATTTTTAAATGTGGATAAAAACGTAAATTGGGTGCTTTTTAAGTGATTCTAAATACAATTTGCCATGACTGCCAGGACAACAACTGTGTGGATTGATAGGTAAGGGGTTAAAAAGGAAAGGGACTTTAGTAAAGAGACTTAAACGGCAGTAGCTATGTACAAGGCTGATACTGAAATGTGCATAGTTTCCTATAAGCCATTGATTTGTCTTCTGCGGGTGTTCATATCACTGAAACCTGGCAGGCATTCAAGCATGACTGCATATTTATTGGTTAAATAAATGTGGAAATATACCAGTTTCAGCTTCACTTTTTTCACAAAACCCATAAGAAATATGAATAAATATAGATACATTTGAGAAAAATAAATATGGATAAATACAGACGGAAATGACAAAAAAATAAATACCATAAAACCGGGAGCCCTAGATATAATGTACTTGTAATACGGCGGATGGGATACCCACCACGTTTGTGAAGGAGTAACCAGGCTGCCGAACTCTAAATCAGGCCCTTAATGTGGAGTTACAGTGCCTTCTAAAGTATGTGTGTCGTCTGTTTACTGCTCTCTGCCAGTTTGTCTGCTCTCTGCCAGATGCATTTGTAAAGTAAATAACCGTGTAATCACAGGTAGGACGCCCCTCCGCTCCCACGGAAGAACCACAACTGGTAAACACCATCTTTATGCCCAGGCACCTCACACCAGGCTTAAACGACCGTTACACATGGAAACACCCACACAGGAATGTCTATGCCATACATACATACATACATGCACACACACAAACACCACAGGAACACACACATACAACACTCACTCAAACTGCACATGTGCATATTTAGTTTCCATGTACAAGGGATACACAAGCAGAAACTTTCACTATTTATAAACAGGGTCTAAAAAACTGCAACCCCACACGGTCTCAGAGCTTCTTTCGCTTTAGCTGACTATATCTATCTATCTATCTATCTATCTATCTATCTATCTATCTATCTATCTATCTATCTATCTATCTATCTATCTATCTATCTATCTATCTATCTATCTATCTATCTAATGAATGGAGTCCCAATTGCCTGAAAGTGAATATTGACAAGAAGATCGAAGTTGTGATCTTTGGGGAGAGCTCCTCTCCGTGCGACTCTACCTGATGGGTGACAGATCTAGGACCTTCTCCCACCCACACCAAGAACCTCAGAATCATCATCGACTGCAAACTTGACAGCATATCCCAAGTCAACGCCTTCTCTGCATCATACCTCCATACCATGAAGATGCCAAGAATGATTTTCACATAGCTCCTAGTCGACACCCAGAAAACCATCACCCATATTCTTGTCACCACCCAATTAGACTGCAAGAACACCCGCTATGTCAGGATCAACAAGCATCTCATCAGGCGGCTGCAGAACAACCAGAACTCTGTGGCAAGAATGACTATCATCCTCCATGAAATATGTGTTGAGCAAATTACAAGAAAAATTGCAAGAGTTCCTAGTGAGAAGATGTCAAGGATTGAGTCTGGTAACAGGGACCCCCTTAAGCTTGCTCTCCTATTACATTCTGCTTGGTATTCAGGTGCTTGTGTTGCTGTCTGGGCTGCTGGAAATTATGAAGGTTCAGGCTGATGAGTATAGACATCAGCTCTTTCTCTCAAATAACTCTTATAAGCTCTGTATGCCTGTGAGGAAGAAGTTATGATGTAAATCTAGGGCTTGTAGACTACCTCCAGAATTGACCAAAATTGGGCCTGTGTGGGCCTACCCGAACACACCATTGGTCCATCCATATACAAATTCCTGGAATTGGTCTTGGACAGTACTCTGAACAGGAAGTTAACCCAAGAATACTCCTAAACATTTTGAATGTCCAGTTATTTAGTGCGGTTGGCAGGACCTCCCTTCTCTTTTCCTGGACCACATATTAAAATAACTTGATGGCCTGACAGACAAAGCATGTCCTTCTCTTGTCCTATAGACGGACACCACTTCAAAGTGACACACATTCATAAAAATAAATACTAAACAATTGCTCAGTCTGCGGTGTTACCGCACTCCCCATTGCACCTTTCCCTCATGGGCCCTGTTTTCAAGTGCTGAGGTCTCAGAAAGGAATACAGGGCCACCTCTTAACAGCAGCACACCACATTGTATGGCCACACACCTGCACTGATGAAGAGGTAGCCTACCGTGCCTTCCTTGTATGCTTCCTTATGTGGTGGGAGTCCAGCGTCGATGCTGGAAGTCATCCTGCTGGAAGTCTAGGGCCAGGTGTACAACTGTTTTTAGCTGTTGCAAATGGGAAATCGTCCCTTTTGCGACCACTAAAAGGGTTGTAGCATGTACCAAACCTATTTTGAAAGTTGTTAACCTGTTACCGACTCGCAAAAAAGGTTTTGCGAGTCGCTATTTGGAAGGGGCGTGCCAAGGGCTTACCTTCCTAAAAGCGATTCGCAGGGGATGTAAGATTGTTTTGCGGTCACAAAACAATCACATTTCAAATTGGTGGTAAGCCAGTCACAAACTGGGAGGGGGTCCCCCCTTCACCTATGTGATTGGCAGCAAAAAAAAATTTAAGAGCAGGCAGGGGTCCGTTTCATTTTTAAAAATTTAAATGCATCCTGTTTTCCTGTAGGGAAAATGGACTGCATTTTTTTAAAAATTATGTCTTTATTGAAAAAGCTGTCACTGATATGGTGGTCTTCTGACCCTAGCAAGCCACCATCCCTGTGAGTGCCAGCCATTCCCAGTGGGTCGCAAAATGCAACCTGCCTCGTGAATATTAATGAAGCAGGTCCTTTGCGACCCATTTGGGAATTAGAAACAGCGTCTCAGACACTGTTGTACATCAGAGTTTGCGACTTGCAATTGCAAATTGCGAGTCGCAAACACTGAGGGTCGTACATCTGGCCCCTAATATTTAATGATGGCACTGGCCATGTGGAGTTCCCCAGGCTCCGTGTTTTGTGGTTTTTCTCCCTTCAAAACTTGGAAGTATGGCAAAATGTTATTGGGAGGGCAGTGTAGCTTCCCTGTTAAAATACTGGGCAGTGGTGCAGAAAAGGAATGCATCTGATCTTAGCCGGTGCTGCCGAAACAGTGTTCACCTTGGACTCTGACCTTCTGAAAGAATACTGCCAAAGTCCTTCTGTAGGGAAACAAATTGCACGTGGGCCCAAGTCGGTTGTCTCCGTAAATCCGTGCTACCTTGACAGACAGCAGCACTGTGCATTAGGACCCGGAACCCCCGTTGCATTTTGTGGTTTGCAGTTTTTCTGTTCTCCTTAACAGCCTGGGCCTGCAGACCCACTATCCTGAGTGCTGGTGGCTTTAAGACAAGACTCGCCGAATGAAGCATGTGGCATAGCATTGGTCTATTGCTGGCTGCGGGGTCGGAATAACGGAATCTTAACATGTACAAAGTTGTTGAAATAGGAAATATCACCTCACTGGGTCTTCCAAGATAAATTCAGTGAATCCAGCAAGCTGGATTGTCGGTTTGAAAAACTGAACGTTTTGCGGGAGGTTCCCCTTCCCACTAAGCACCAAATATTTTTACAACAAGTCTTACAAGCTTAGGCATGACCACATCTAACGGAAATGGCAAGATGCTGCGTGTTTGACACCGCAGACAACACGCATGATGGAGCGCTCTTGCACGGATATAGGACCCTCAGGGCCACCACTAAGCGCTATAGAACCTTAAATTGGATAATTTGTGATAATTTTGTTGCTTTAAAAAATGTGAACAAACCAGATGATACAATTCCTGGGGGGGACTCACAAAAAAAACTGCTGATGGTTATTGCGTAAGACGCTGGTTATCCGAAACCATTATTCCGCACTGTACGTCTTGGCTTCTGTAAAGCTTCCCCTGTGAATCCTCTGATTGGTGCGAGTTCTGCTGGGGGAGCAGGGGCCATGCATCCGATATTTCATTTTCAACTTGCTGAATGTACTGCGCGCATTAATTATTCATCTCATCTTCCTCCCTTCAGGTCTTTCTCTCTCTCTAGCGCCTTCATTCTATACAGTCTAAAAATGGTTCGGCATAAATTCCCTCTCGGAGGACTCTTTTTTTTCCAGCCGGTATTTTGTTCATTTCAATTTCCTCATTTCTTCAGCGATCGCTTGATTGCGCGCCCTGTTCTCTATCTGCCGCCCCTGCGCAGGGCGCCCAGCCTCCATCTTCTCGCTCGCCTAAATGCTCATTCATTTCCATGTTAATTAGCTTCCGGCTAGCCCTGCTCCCTCCCAGGTTTGGAATTGAAATCTATGAGTGCAGCCTTATGCTTTAAAGGCAGGACAGTTCCTGCTCCATTTTATGGGGTTTGAGTGATTGTATGACCAGTAATACCTGCGGAACATCAACCACTATCAAGGTGAGACGTTGAATGAAGACCCGAGTGCAGATTTGGGTCACATTGCCTCCATGCTCCCAGCTGCCCCTATGGACTATTCCACTAAAAATGCCCTGAGAGCTAAAGGGCATGACTCCAATGCCCTCACCACGCCTTCGGGATTGGCTTTAAAGAAAAACTGTATTACTGAATCCATTGTGGCTCACTGAGACTGGTCAGAGCCGTTTCAGTGAGCTAGGTTGGTGGCCTAATCTTCTAGGCGTGTTGGGTCTTCTACATTTGAGTAACATATGGGAAGGGTGGGGGAGGAAATTCTGTGATTGACCGTAATGAAAAAGACCTCTGATGGGCGGTGGCCCACCTTAACATCGCAAAAAGACAATAAAGCGAAAATGACTGGCTGAGATCGTCAATTTTTACTTTTTTTAATACTTTAATAAAAAAAACAAAATCAAAAATGTATCAGGTTGTCAGATCATCGAGCAGCTTTAAAAATGTCAACAACTGTTTCGTTCATTCACTGATAACTTTCTCAGTAATTGGTGCCTCTGCCTCTGAGCATCTTTCAGCTATGGAGGGATGTCACGTTTTTAGGATTTGCCCCACACCCTAGTGTTCTAGGTCTGTACTGGTGATAACACACGTTTGAACGCATTTGCCAGTTCCTACTACCTGACGATAAGCAACATAGTGTAAAATAATTGAATCTGCTTAGTGTGCAGTGTGCCAGGATAACTACCAGACCTCTCTGCAATAATAAAGGAAATGGTTTGCTTAAAAAGAATGATTTGACCTTGCTTTAGTCGTTCCAAAAACTGTAGGTATTCTGGGGACCTTATGATCCACTTCCACATCTGTGTACTGTAGTGTCCTGCTGGATACGTTCTAGTGTTCCATCTCTGTTGCACCCCACCCTGCACACCCACCCATCACAGGCGTCGCGAGTCAGGTGACCCTGCTAATAAAAGAGGCCGGACGCACGAGCCTCGGGCCAGTTCCAGTACCCTACCACTGTGTCCGTGTGGTTATTCATACGGCATGTGGGCCTAGTGACCCAAGACCCACACGTATCGCCGCAGAATGGATCAGGGAGCAGGATTTTTTACATGAAACTGACCTCTCTGGGATGCCGCGCTGTGGCACCAACTTGGTAGATCAACGCGTTTAGAAATGCGCTGCAGAAAGCATGGTCAGACAGTGGCATAAAGCAACACGTTGCCCACCACCCCTGAAACATATGAAAGGGTGTCCCTGAATCTACCACATTTCACAGATATTAATCGAACTTCCCCTGAATAGGAGCCCTCTCATGGGCTGGGGAACTCTTGCATGATTGCTGCCCCCCACCCACCCTCTGCAGTGCACCCTGGGGCAGTATCATGATCCTGCTTTTCCGCTTCATCAGCGTTTCTTTTACACATCTTCAGCGCTCGCGAGCAGGTGTTCACTTGAAAAACCTCCGGGGACCTGGTTAGTGCATGTTTTGCTGACAGCAAAGCTCGCAAGCACTAAGAGATAATTACTGACCTGTTTCCGAACTCTGCTATCTGCTGCTCATGCACTAATTTGCAGATTTTTCGAGTTAATGCATGCACTGAAGACATGAAAAGGAAACAGAACCCTTCTGCGCCGGCGCAGGATCATGGCACGCCCCCTGAAGCACAGAGCAGAGGTTTTAGCTCATGCGGTAACCTAGGGTGACCAGGCGTCCCGGATTTGCCAGGACGGTCCCCGTTTTTCACCAGCTGTCTGGGCAGATTTCGAGAAATTTAGCTCATGTCCCGGTTTTTGGAGAGAGTCGACTAAAAACGGGGGGAGGTGTTTTTTCATGTTTTACAAAGTGGGGATAGTTAGCAGTTGTTCCAAGAAAGCAATTTAATTCACAGGCAAGCTTCTGGGTTTAAAAATTGCATCTTATGTATGTTCTTACTGCCTGTTTTGCAATTCTCTGCTGAGGAGTGCTGTCATTCTGTGCGCTGGCTTGATGTAAAATTATAGTCCTTCTTCTATTTTTGCGAAATATCCCGTTATTTTGCTTTAAAATTCTGGTCACCCTAGGTAACCCCGAGTTACCAAGCTAGTGACGGTGCTGAAGAAAGAGCAGAGTCTTCAGAAAGGGGTGCACGTCTCACTTCTGCGCCTGTCCACCGGGGTCGTGGTACAACACTAGGTCTTAATGCACTGCATTAGAGTGAATAGCGCCGACTTAAGGAGGGGACAGGTGAGCGTTATCGTGCGAGGGAGTGAACATGCCATCTGAGGAAGAGGTCTGATTGACTTCAAGAGCATATGTATTCCGGCATCTTGGCGTATCTCTGTCCGTGCGTGAATAAGTGTTATTTAGGCCTGGGGAGGGTGGATATCTTTACAGCAAGTATGGACCCGCAGGGCTGGCATGCAATTCCAACACCAATGGAAGTGCAGAATTTAAAGGACACGAGGACAGGAAGTCCTGGAGACCTCAATGGACCGGGTCATGGAGCCAGGGGGCACAATGCGTCCTGGGGGCAGGATACAAGGGGAGTCGGGTTCGGATACAGTTTACCTTAGGGACTTTAGGGCGGAGATTTCATAACACTACAAAGCACATAGAGCAGTGGCGGCCGGCACGGATCGGGGGTAGGGGTAAGGGCGAAAAAAAGTAACTCCTCTCTGCATCTGTTTTCCGTCGTCTCTCCCAGCCTGAACGTAACAGGAATCACCCAGGCTCTCCTAAGCCAACAACAAAGCTGCAATGCAACATTGTGATTATTCTGAGTGCCGTTTTTCGGCGTTCAGACAGGCAGTGGGAGCCTGGGCATGTACTTCACACAGGCTGTGATACAGCCTGGGTGGAGAACATGCAAAGTGCGCATTACTTTTAGGCAGGCCCCAGACGGCCTGCCTAACAGTCATGCGCATTTACAGTGTGCACTCACTCCTCCCCTGCTCCTCTGTCATCAGAGCAGCCCGCCCGCAAAGCTGCAGCAGCAGGAAAAAATAAAACAATAACCTGGAATTATCTTTTTATTTTTATTTTATTTGACTGCTACAAGCACTGGGGCGACGCTCCTCACGGAGGAGCCGCCACTGACATACGTTAAAAATAGAGTAGACTCAAGGATCTGTAGATTGGAAATACTAATACAATTTAGGTCAGTACACCACATCCAACTAAGCTGATGCAGACCTAAGCAGGTTATATCCAAGGCTATATACTTTTTAGCAATGATCTGTGGCCATGGCTGGCAGGCTGTATGGCTGCACGGGCTATGCTCTCACTATCCAGTCATGTCATGTTCAGGTTTATATATGATTGGTTTTGGTAGCTCTGCTACGCATTGGATGGATTTTATACTATTAATCATCTATCTGTAGCTTGCAACATCTTACATTCTGAGACCGATGCGGGCCATGTAAGACTGTACAAGCCCTATTTTGAGGTGATGAATTTACGTTAGTAACTGTGTAAAATCCTCATTCAACAACAAATACTATTAATGGACAGTATAAAGAACTCAAGATAATAGGGATCCACAGATTTTGAACACGTTACAGCTTGTGACAGTGGATGCAACACATGTGGTATGGCCTATCTACAACCTAGGAAGAGTGTGGTTGGTCATGCCGTCACAAGCCGTGCACAATTTTATGTTGGGTATAAGTACCGTTTTCTCTACATGATCCCTTCTCCAGCACCCCACTGGGCCTTCGCTCATCCTAGTTTTTACAGCAGGGAGGAGCCGCAGCCTTCTTCACCAATGCAACCACCATTCAATGAAGCCAATCCCTATGGCATTACAGCAGTAGTGCATCTTAAGCTTGGGAAGAATGCTGCCTCCTTTGAATCCCAAATTGGAAGTGCTCCCCTGCCACTCCTCACAGGCAGCATGTGCTGCATCGCTTTAAGGCAGGACCTATCACAGTGATGTCACAGGCACCACACTTAAACCCCCTCAACCCATAGGCAAAGAATGGGCTTGGGAGGAGGGAGAGCGGATTAATTTTCCTTCCTCAGTATCTCTCCAGACACGTTTAGCTGTTGTCGCTGTTGCCCGCATTGCATTGCTCTAGTAAATAAAGTGTTTTTAGCATGACTGTTTTTTTTTTTTTTTAGTAATATTTAATGCTTGCCCGTTACAATGGAGATGCTGACATCTCTATTTGAATGGCTATCTCTGCCCTATCAAACACTGGGCTATTCAACGTGCGATTGCTTTAAAGGAAAAAAGAATACCAGTAACTACATTTTAAATTGCATGCAAACTAGCACTTTTATGTATGATATCATTAGCTATTCATGATGTATTATGGTACTTGTAGTTTTGTTTTAACTTAGTCATTATGGGCTCAATAGCCCTTGATACAAAGTGATGTTGGATAAAATGCCATAGTTTACAAAAGGTGTTATACATGACATGGAGCAACTTGTCAGTTATGGCCTAAAAGCTTACAAAGCTGTATAGTCTGTTAAGAGAAACTGCTTCTTTCACACGTAAAACTGAAAGTAAACTCTGCTCGCATATTTTGTGAGGGTTCGCTGTCATGCATCGATACCAGGATTGGCAACACAAATCATTTTGGATTTTGTGTTGTGCAAAGTTTTATACCAAGCTTCACAACAAAGGTACAACATGGACAGCAGCAGGACTATCTTCCTTCACGCAAAGACTAAATGAAGGAGAAGTGGCAGTAGCAGGAAGAACATCACATAATTCTCTCACACAGACATGGAAGGTACAACAACACTAGTGGCAACCACTCTTAAGATGAAGTGAGACGAGTTATTTGTATGCTCTCCCTAAAGTGACATAAGCAGAGAAGTAGTACAACACTCCAGGAAGAAACGGATAGGTGTTTTATGAAATTACCATACATTCCTGTACTCTCAGGATGATGAACCCTCACCTTCCTAGTATGGTATGCTTCATCAATGGGTTCTACAAGTAGTACTGGAAAGCAACTGAGAGTACTACTGTTCACTGGCTGTACAGTCTCCTAGGGATTTTCTAGTTTAGGTGAGAATGTCCCTTATGTTCACCTTTATTTTTTCCCTTTGTTAAACTGTCAGACCTAGATTAAAAGTGTGTGCATATGATCTAAACATATTTTTTACCTGGTACCTCCCTATCCACAAGATTAAAAACAGGAGGGTTGAGCAACAGACACTGCTCCTCTTTTATGCTGACCTGTTTTGGCACAAGAATATTGTCCTTAAGGGGGAGCGGGTGCCATCCTGACGACTGTTAATCTCAGTATCTCACATCCAATATTGTAAAAAAAAAAGTCCCTTCTTCATAGGGCATGTCATGCAAGCACATTCCATACAGCCTTTGTTTTTAGGTCTCGCCTGTCAATGCGCATGCGCATTGAGCTTGCGAGGCGATGGGGGCTTAACCAGACTTTAACCAACTTGCAAGTCAATGGCGATTCCTTGCAGTGCCCGTGAAATTCAAGCAAGCGCAAGCGCATTGACATTAAAAGCGCGTGCACATGCCACCAGCCGCCTGCCTTGCATTACACATCAAAGGCAGCCCAGCCTCCCTCCCGCAGCCCCTGCTGCTTCACACCCTCATCGCAGCCTGAAATCGCGGCCTGTTCACTCAGCCGCACTCCTCCAACACCCCCGCTCCGCCCCCTCCCCTGCCTGCCGTGTCGCATTTCTCCTCCCCCCTCCCCACAGCAATGCCCTCCGTCTTGGCTCGCTAAACTACTCGCTGCCTCCTCCCGCTCTCCTTAATCCGCTCTCCCTCCTCCCACACCCCGCTCCGCCCCCTCCCCTGCCCGCCGTGTCGCATTTCTCCTCCCCCTTCCCCTTCTCTGTCTTCCCTCCGTCTTTTTACATAGTTATTCAATCATGCATCAAAGCTGATTTTTACAAAAAAATAACTGAACACGCATGTGCTCTTGGAGTGTCTGTTCTCTTTCAAATCCCATCTTTTAAGTAAAATTATGCTCCCTGTGACATTTCTCCTCCCCCCTCCCCACAGCAATGCCCTCCGTCTTGGCTCGCTAAACTACTCGCTGCCTCCTCCCGCTCTCCTTAATCCGCTCTCCCTCCTCCCACACCCCCACTCCGCCCCCTCCCCTGCCCGCCGTGTCGCATTTCTCCTCCCCCTCCCCTTCTCTGTCTTCCCTCCGTCTTTTTACATAGTTATTCAATCATGCATCAAAGCTGATTTTTACAAAAAAAACTGAACACGCATGTGCTCTTGGAGTGTCTGTTCTCTTTCAAATCCCATCTTTTAAGTAAAATTATGCTGCCTGTGACATTTCTCCTCCCCTCTCCCCACAGCAATGCCCTCCGTCTTGGCTCGCTAAACTACTCGCTGCCTCCTCCCGCTCTCCTTAATCCGCTCTCCCTCCTCCCACACCCCCGCTCCGCCCCCTCCCCTGCCCACCGTGTCGCATTTCTCCTCCCCCCTCCCCTTCTCTGTCTTCCCTCCGTCTTTTTACATAGTTATTCAATCATGCATCAAAGCTGATTTTTACAAAAAAATAACTGAACACGCATGTGCTCTTGGAGTGTCTGTTCTCTTTCAAATCCCATCTTTTAAGTAAAATGATGCTCCCTGTGACATTTCTCCTCCCCCCTCCCCACAGCAATGCCCTCCGTCTTGGCTCGCTAAACTACTCGCTGCCTCCTCCCGCTCTCCTTAATCCGCTCTCCCTCCTCCCACACCCCCGCTCCACCCCCTCCCCTGCCCGCCGTGTCGCATTTCTCCTCCCCCCTCCCCTTCTCTGTCTTCCCTCCGTCTTTTTACATAGTTATTCAATCATGCATCAAAGCTGATTTTTACAAAAAAATAACTGAACACGCATGTGCTCTTGGAGTGTCTGTTCTCTTTCAAATCCCATCTTTTAAGTAAAATTATGCTCCCTGTGATGTTTTAATTTAATGAAGGTGAATATTTTTATGTCATTAATTTGCTGAACTCATTCAGAATTGGCGTGACCACGATGTCCTCGATCCGATACAATTACTTACGTGTCTCCTGCCATTGTGACCGGGGTGGCTCTAATAAAATCACCCGTCTGTCTGACCACAGTAACTAGATCAGTGCTGGCCTGCCTTCCCTCCGTCTTGTTTTTTGTTTTTTTTTACCCGATCCGCCCCCTCCCCTGCCCTAGGTATGGAAAACCAGTGACAGTCACCCGGTCATAAGTAGGGAAGTGAGGGGCGCAGCAGGGAGAGCAGCTCGTCCATCCCTCTCGGTCTCAAGGGGTCTGTTAAAAACTTTGTAATGAGCCCTTAATGGTACGAATTTTAGCAATAATTAAAAGCTGCGGGGTACAAGACCAATAGCTCCAACTTTTCTAATGCGAGACCTATTGCATTTCCAATGCTTGTTTCATATAACAGGAACACCATGGGCAGAAATTGTGCTAGTTTCCTTCCTTCAGAGGACAGGTACAGCTGGGGCAACGGTGCATGCTTTTCTAGCACAGGACATGTATAGACCAGAGAGCAGCAGTGCAAGCTTTGCTTTCTCACAGAACAGGTGCAGCACAGCAGCAGCAAAGTAAGCCGCCCTCTCACAGAAGGCAACACGTGCAATCTTCCATTCCCCAGAACAGATTCAGCAGGGCTGACAGTACAAGCGTTTATCACTCTTGTGTCATGTACAGTCACATACAGGTCACAGACTGATATCTTGAGTGAGTGCATATCTCACCAAGAGGAATGTATAGGTAGATGAGATCTGATCCATTTTCACTTAAGCGACATTCTACATCAGCATCTTCAGAGTCCTTCTCCTGGCCCTCAGACACTCACTGCTTGTGTAGGTCATTGTTATTTGGAACAGCCCAGCCAAAGCCAAATTAACCTGTGCTGCAGACCGCCACACAGGTGCCAGACACTTAGAAAATGTTTTGAATACTTGGCCACCAGGAGCTGTGCAAATCAGTCAGTGCTGCAGCTGTTCGAAATGTTGAGGGCTGCCACTCAAGTGCGCCACAAGTACAGAATAATGTATATTTTGATCCATTAAACTGCCCGGAACTCTGCCTAAACAAGGGCAAGGTTTGGCGCAATACTAGTACCAATGGACTAGACTTTAGACACTTCTTCCTCTTCATTGGCACAGTGACAAACCCAAATCATCGTATTTGTAAAGCCATACATGAGGTGTGCAAACCTTAAACCCTCTGCCTCCTTCTAAGTAGAATATAGAGCTGAAACCCATCACTCTTGTCAATCAGCATGTCCAGGTGTACAAGTCTATGAAGCCTTCCCCTTTCTGTAGGTAGGATACATAGTCCAAACCCAAGACATTTTTAAGATGTAAATGCATTTTTACATGCCGTTTCTAACAACAATTATTGGGAATCTTCAGGAAAAGAACCCCCCTCCCTTAAACTTTGTTCCCCACACACTCTCCTTTCCTAACGTCCCCCCCCATTTATTCGCCCCTCACCCAGGCCACTCCTTCTTTCTTAAATTCCTTCTTCAGTCTTTCAGGCTGCACAGCATGGTCCTTGTATGGATCTCTAATAATAGTTTATGTTTAGTTCACCTGGCCAGGTGTAAAGCTGTAGAATCCTCCCCTCTCTATAGGGCGAGAGTAGGGTCCACACCATCACACTTGTGAATCTGCCGAGCTACAAGTGCAAAGCGCTGCTGTAGGAGACGGCATTATTTACACAATAGCCGATGCGGGGAACCAGCAAATGACTTTCCGTCGCACGCTTCTTCGCCTGAGAGAATGACAATTATGGTTTAATTTACAAATGTTAAGGTAACAATGAACAGGAGACAATGAACTTTGGACTATACCAACAGGGAAAAGAGGCAGCTGACAGCCATTGAGTCCCGGGCTCCGCCTTCGCTCCATAGACTCTTTCATGACCGTTTGACGTTGACAGGCAGAATCTTCGAGTGCTGCAAATTCATAAAAGCTAAGTGAACCTTGCAGTCAAAGGACACCTGCAAAGAACTGCAATGCTTCATCCGTTGAAGTAACAAAGAGCGACAAGGAGGGTTGTGTGGCGTCACAACAAAAGAGTCATTGTTCAGAAAGGGATCCAACTTAGTCATAGGAAGTTTTGAGAGAAGAGCTGTAAGAATACTGCACAAGCAGTGTGTTTTCATTACAATGGCTCCCAAGTGCAGCCATATTGGGTGAAGTGGTTCTGTAACCCAGTGGCTGTCGGCATGTCTCATGATGCCAGCTGCGCAGCCGCGGGGACTGAACTGTCCATGATAGCGGGGTTGTGTCACAGCTCTACTCTGTTTCATGCGGATTGGCCATGATGTTCTAAACTACAGAGGTCCCCTGTTACTGCCTGCAGCCACAGATTTCTTTGCACCAATTTCCGTTAATTAAAATTTCAAAGAACTTTTACTGAGGCCCTGTACAACATAGACATGGAGCATAAAATCGGAATGTCCACAAAATCAAGCATTACAATGAGAAAGTTAAATAGAGCTGGAGGGGCAGAAAGAAGCTGGTGGCAATTGAGGAGGATACGCATTGAACACAAAATGGTAGCAGAGTGACGGGTAAGGGGAGGAGCATTCCAGAGGTTAGTGGCTAGGAGACAAAAAGAGCAGGAAATGGCTTGTGCGAGTCCAGGATGAGAGCCAGAAGCTATGTTTAAACAATACAAACATAATAAAACTGATGGTAAAAAAAACAAGACCTCGAGCGAGCCCAAAGATAGGTTGTACCGGGATTAAAAGGTTGTAATAAGGATACAGTGTTGCATACGACTGGAAGACCCCTCCTCTTAATCTTCCTCACAGTAGAAACTCCATGACTATTACCAAACACAGAAGGTTCAGCACTCATGACACAGACAGAATATCAATACTAGCTGCAAAGAAGTCCCAGATGGTACGAAACGCGTTGGCTACTATAAATAAAATAAGAAGTTTTTAAAACAGAGAAGACCATGATTAAAGAAATCAACTTTTAAAGAAAAATCATCATGTGACTTGTTTGTATTTACTCTCTGATTTTGCCTAACTGTTCTGCATATTATAAGAAACCTTCACATGTACTGAGTGCTGAGTCTTATGTGCTTGGTCATTGTCATGGAGTTTCTCCTGTGAGGAAGATTAAGATGACTGGTCTTCCAGTACTGTATCCGTACTATAACCAAAACGGTAACCCACTTTAGCGACATGCGTGATATAGCCTTGCCTCAGTCTCTTTTTGTAAATTACTCAGTGCCTGGAAGAGTTTTCACCAGAGGTCTGCAGGGGGGGGGGGCGGGAGGAGGGTGGAGTGTAAGTGGTGTTGCAGGTTTCCTTATCGACCTGTATACATATAATGTGTGTGTTTATTTTTACCGTATGTTTTTTTAGGATCTATTCAGATTAATACCTAGTTCTCAGGGTCAAGGGGCATCCCTGAGTAGGAAGTCTGAGCAGCAGTTACATCCTCTTTAGTTACCCAGGCTAACGTTTTAAAAGTAAAAACAAAAGTGCACCTGGCTTTGGTTAGTTTTGGTAGGTGGTGAGGTGCGGCTGTTGTAAACCACTGTCATCATACTGCAGCCTGGAGTTGAGTCTTTCATGTCATGTTGAGGTCAAAGGCCATGTGATGCCCAGCCTGTGATGTCATTGGGATAAAAAAGAGCATAATATATCATTCCCATTGCCCCCCCCCCCGTACTTGTGTTGAAACTACACCTCAGGCATGGTAGGTGATGATTTAGCATGAATCAGAAATATGTCTTTACATTTAAATTGGCAGTGCGTATGTATCTTTGTGGTATTTACAAAGTCCACACCTACCAGGAGAGGAAGGGAGTGCTGTACATAGGAGGCAGTTTCACACTTGTTGAAGCAGCCATTATTGTCAAATCTGCCTGCTCTGTAAGGAAATAATTTACAACAAGGGGTGGTGATGGACAGAGTCTCTGAATTAAGCAAAGTACTCTCACCCAGTCAAGAGATCAGGGCTAGATCCAACACCGTTTTTTAGCTCATTGCACCATCCCAGTTTCAGAACCTGGCTGTATGCAAATTAGTCTGTCCCTGGCCCAGTGCATCATGGGAACAGGGCAGACCAGACTACAAAAGCCAATTCTTACACTGGGAAGGAAACAAGCTTCCGGGGACCGGTTTCTGCCATTTCAGGCGTCTTCGGCCCGGCTTGCTTGAATCCTGATGGTGCAATGAGCAAGGGACTCACATCTGAGTATACCCTTCCACGCTTAGGGTGGACAAAATAATTTACAACAAGGGGTGGTGATGGACAGAGTCTCTGAATTAAGCAAAGTACTCTCACCCAGTCAAGAGATCAGGGCTAGATCCAACACCGTTTTTTAGCTCATTGCACCATCCCAGTTTTAGAACCTGGCTGTATGCAAATTAGTCTGTCCCTGGCCCAGTGCATCATGGGAACAGGGCAGACCAGACTACAAAAGCCAATTCTTACACTGGGAAGGAAACAAGCTTCCGGGGACCGGTTTCTGCCATTTCAGGCGTCTTCGGCCCGGCTTGCTTGAATCCTGATGGTGCAATGAGCAAGGGACTCACATCTGAGTATACCCTTCCACGCTTAGGGTGGACAAAATAATTTACAACAAGGGGTGGTGATGGACAGAGTCTCTGAATTAAGCAAAGTACTCTCACCCAGTCAAGAGATCAGGGCTAGATCCAACACCGTTTTTTAGCTCATTGCACCATCCCAGTTTCAGAACCTGGCTGTATGCAAATTAGTCTGTCCCTGGCCCAGTGCATCATGGGAACAGGGCAGACCAGACTACAAAAGCCAATTCTTACACTGGGAAGGAAACAAGCTTCCGGGGACCGGTTTCTGCCATTTCAGGCGTCTTCGGCCCGGCTTGCTTGAATCCTGATGGTGCAATGAGCAAGGGACTCACATCTGAGTATACCCTTCCACGCTTAGGGTGGACAAAATAATTTACAACAAGGGGTGGTGATGGACAGAGTCTCTGAATTAAGCAAAGTACTCTCACCCAGTCAAGAGATCAGGGCTAGATCCAACACCGTTTTTTAGCTCATTGCACCATCCCAGTTTCAGAACCTGGCTGTATGCAAATTAGTCTGTCCCTGGCCCAGTGCATCATGGGAACAGGGCAGACCAGACTACAAAAGCCAATTCTTACACTGGGAAGGAAACAAGCTTCCGGGGACCGGTTTCTGCCATTTCAGGCGTCTTCGGCCCGGCTTGCTTGAATCCTGATGGTGCAATGAGCAAGGGACTCACATCTGAGTATACCCTTCCACGCTTAGGGTGGACAAAATAATTTACAACAAGGGGTGGTGATGGACAGAGTCTCTGAATTAAGCAAAGTACTCTCACCCAGTCAAGAGATCAGGGCTAGATCCAACACCGTTTTTTAGCTCATTGCACCATCCCAGTTTCAGAATCTGGCTGTATGCAAATTAGTCTGTTCCTGTCCCTTGCTCATTGCACCATCAGGATTCAAGCAAGCCGGGCCGAAGACGGCTGTAATGCCAGAAACCGGTCCCCGGAAGCTTGTTTCCTTCCCAGTGTAAGAATTGGCTTTTGTAGTTTGGTTTGCCCTGTTCCCATCATGCACTGGGACAGGAACAGACTAATTTGCATACAGCCAGGTTCTGAAACTGGGATGGTGCAATGAGCTAAAAAACGGTGTTGGATCTAGCCCTGATCTCTTGACTGGGTGAGAGTATTCTGCTTAATTCAGAGACTCTGTCCCTCACCACCCCTTGTTGTAAATAATTTTGTCCACCCTAAGCGTGGAAGGGTATACTCAGACATGAGTCCCTTGCTCATTGCACCATCAGGATTCAAGCAAGCCGGGCCGAAGACGGCTGTAATGCCAGAAACCGGTCCCCGGAAGCTTGTTTCCTTCCCAGTGTAAGAATTGGCTTTTGTAGTTTGGTTTGCCCTGTTCCCATCATGCACTGGGACAGGAACAGACTAATTTGCATACAGCCAGGTTCTGAAACTGGGATGGTGCAATGAGCTAAAAAACGGTGTTGGATCTAGCCCTGATCTCTTGACTGGGTGAGAGTATTCTGCTTAATTCAGAGACTCTGTCCCTCACCACCCCTTGTTGTAAATAATTTTGTCCACCCTAAGCGTGGAAGGGTATACTCAGACATGAGTCCCTTGCTCATTGCACCATCAGGATTCAAGCAAGCCGGGCCGAAGACGGCTGTAATGCCAGAAACCGGTCCCCGGAAGCTTGTTTCCTTCCCAGTGTAAGAATTGGCTTTTGTAGTTTGGTTTGCCCTGTTCCCATCATGCACTGGGACAGGAACAGACTAATTTGCATACAGCCAGGTTCTGAAACTGGGATGGTGCAATGAGCTAAAAAACGGTGTTGGATCTAGCCCTGATCTCTTGACTGGGTGAGAGTATTCTGCTTAATTCAGAGACTCTGTCCCTCACCACCCCTTGTTGTAAATAAATATGCTCTGTAAGGAAAGGCAAAAGAAATTGTATTGTGGAACTTGCATGCACTACCCTGGCTAAGAACTCTAGAAAGATTTGGGGATACCAACCTACAAATAGTGCACAGATAGACCTAGTCTGCACTCCATCCCTTTGAACCGGTCATTGCACAGTTGACCTCTATGGTGGATGCCGTATTTGGTTTTTTACTTGATCAATAAATAACTTTAGCATTTTTATGAGACGTTCAAGCAAACAATTGTTTCTTTAAAAGAAGGCCGTCACTGCATTTGCAAATGACACTGCTCTTAAAAATGTACTGCCTGGGCTCTGCAAAGTATGCACCCGGTGGACAATGCTTTCTGGGATACAGCACCTGAGAGCTGTGGGCACTAACAGACGCCACAATAACTCGTCACCTACCTCTTTGACTTCGGGGTGAACTGTAACCCCCCAGACAAACCTTTCAGCACAGGGCCGTGTTTCCAAACCAGATTCCTGGCAGCCCTTGTGTTGTTGGAGAGCGATGCATGACGCTCAAGTTAAATGCCTGGCAGGTGAGGGCCTGGAGGTGCAGTGGGTTAAGGCAAGCCTTGGTGTGGGATTGAGCAAGATCGGAGTCAATCGATAGGGTTTCCACGCCCCAGTTGTTATGCCTGTTGATAAAGCAGTGTTTGTGCACCGAGGCCTGCGCAGTCTGCAAGAGTACCTCCCTTCCCGCCCAGTCTGGAATTGTCCGTGAAGTAACAACACGGCCTGGCGGCTGCTCCCACATTCTGCTCACACACACACGGTTTGTTGTCAAAACCTCCCTGCTGGGAGATAAACCCTCGGGGCAGGCTCTATTGACATCTCATGCAGCTCTGAAGAGCAATTCCTGAATCCAAAACAAAAAGTCGAGAATTTAAGTAGACACAGAGAGCATCTTCCCGAAACATTTGTTGGGCAATTTTCTTCCATTGTATTCTTCTTGCACCGCTTTTGTAGTGGCGCTTAACTGGCTGTCTGTTAATCTTACACTGTTTAAGCTTCCAGGAGTAGAGGGATATCATAGTCACCAGAAGGCAAATATATGAATAATTTTAAATTGAAGAATCACCTATGGCTAATGCTCTGTTAGGCGGTAGTACTGTTGGTTGTTATATTTCAAGGCTGCATGGGCCCCTTCCTTAGGTAGTAATATGATATACATCTTCTGAGAACTCTGTTAATCTTTTCTCACTTTTTTTAAGTAAATGCATATTTTGTTTGATTATGTTGGTGAAGATTCGGGGTAGAGCAAGAACTGGTCATGCTAAATGAAATTGTATACATGAGGCAGCCATTGCAACTATCTGTGTTATATAGAAGGGGACCATCCACAAACTGGATGTGGTGGAGTTTAGGCAGCCATCGCAACTACCTGCGTTTTATAGCAGGGGACCATCCACAGGCTGGATGTGGTGGAGTTGTGGCAGCCATCGCAACAATCTGCGTTATATAGAAGAAGACCATCCACAAACTGGATGTGGTAGAGGTTAGGCAGCCATCGCAACTATCTGCGTAATATAGAAGGGGACCATCCACAAACTGGATGTGGTGGTGGTTAGGCAGCCATCGCAACTATCTGCGTTATATGGAAGGATACCATCCACAAACTGGATGTGGTGGAGGTTAGGCAGCCATCACAACTATCTGCGTTATATAGAAGGGGATCATCCACAAAATGGATGTGGTGGATGTTAGGCAGCCATCTCAACTATCTGCGTTATATAGAAGGAGACCATCCACAAACTGGGTGTGGTGGAGGTTAGGCAGCCATCGCAACTATCTGCGTTATATAGAAGGAGACCATCCACAAACTGGGTGTGGTGGAGGTTAGGCAGCCATCGCAACTATCTGCGTAATATAGAAGGGGACCATCCACAAACTGGATGTGGTGGTGGTTAGGCAGCCATCGCAACTATCTGCGTTATATAGAAGGAGACCATCCACAAACTGGGTGTGGTGGAGGTTAGGCAGCCATCGCAACTATCTGCGTTATATAGCAGGGGACCATCCACAAACTGGATGTGGTGGTGGTTAGGCAGCCATTGCAACTATCTGCGTTATATAGAAGGAGACCATCCACAAACTGGGTGTGGTGGAGGTTAGGCAGCCATTGCAACTATCTGCGTTATATAGAAGGAGACCATCCACAAACTGGGTGTGGTGGAGGTTAGGCAGCCATCTGCGTTATATAGCAGGGGTCCATCCACAAACTTGATGTGGTGGAGGTTAGGCAGCCATCGCAACTATCTGCGTTATATTGCAGGGGACCATCCACAAACTTGATGTGGTGGAGGTTAGGCAGCCATCGCAACTATCTGCGTTATATAGCAGAGGACCATCCACAAACTTGATGTGGTGGAAGTTAGGCAGCCATCGCAACTATCTGCGTTATTTAGCAGGGGACCATCCGCAAACTTAATGTGGCGGAGGTTAGGCAGCCATAGCAACTCAGTTTTTCATGGAAGGGGTCAATCGGCACTCTGGCTGTGGTGAAGGACAGGCAGCCATCATGACGAAATGAAGTTTTAAAAATGGTAAACTCACAATGCACAGAAGAAGATGCTGAACATTGGTATCCATTTAGATTGCTTCATTCTGCTAATATCATAGTGCCAACGTCCTCAATCCAGAACATCTATTCTCTGTAAACGCCTTATTACTGTGCATTTATACTCTATCGGACACCACGTTCAGGCATCAGAAATCCGAGAAGTCCTACGCTACGCCCCAGTAATCACAACTATCGCAGTTTCATACCCTGCTTCATCTATCCTTAATGTGATGTCTTCACTTGACTAGTGTTTGCTCATTTCACACTGATCTTTCCCACCTCAAGCGTGTGCCTTCACTCCACGACCTCTAATCACATCGAAACTATCACATCTGCTCATACAGATGGCTCTCCTCCTCCAGCTATGTCATATCCCTTCATCCTGTTCTAACTCAATGGAACTGTGCACGTGTCTCGTTTCGTCATATTGATATTTACATCCCACACTTTCTGGGACTAACCTAGACTAGTACAGGGGCCCCTTGACCTTCTGGCCACTATCTGCTACTTAAACCGTAGTCCTGGTGAAATGTGGCCAGCCATCATTAACCATCACCAGGGAGAGGACAGTAGGAGATGCTTTGGTATCGACTACCGAATGACATCGGCACAACGTCACTGACCCAGCTATGGCACGTGAATGTATGTAGCTTATGCGTCAAACTGTTAATGTGAAGGAGCAGACAACGGTGGCTTGTTACTGGATATGCTATTTCGTATCACTTCAAGACAGAGAAGGGAATCTTTTAGAGAGACCTGCAGCCGGCACCTCTGGAAAACCAGCAAGACTGCTGCTGAGGTAACTGTGTGTGGTAGACACACCTGGAATGGAACTGACTCTTTCCCAACCCAACCAGCATGTCGTGATGTGCTGCAGCTTCCCTGCACCCCAGCCTCTGCCTTCTTCTCCTTCTTCTTGGAACAGTGAGTGGGGAGGGGGAGGGGATGCTGGCCCAGTGACGGCAAGGGGGCTGGGGCTAGTAGCCTTGTTATACCTGAAGGCGAAGGAGGCATTGGTCAAAGTAAATAGATGCATTAAAAATAAACGACGGCCCTCAGTGCGCAAGAGGGTGAACAGACTGTAGAGGCTTTCTCGTAAGTGAGGAGACAAAGGAAATTCGAAACCCTCTAAAAAATGAATGTTTCTAGGCATGCCATCTGCATCTCGCCCTTGTCAGTCCTTCAGTGGCTGCCTAAGGAGCCTTGTGTCAGAGGGGTTCGCTGCAGACAGTGCCCAAGGTTCTCAGTTGTATGAGGGAGCTATCAGTCACCAGGGCACAGGAAGAGAGGGGGCAGAGGATGACTGCAGGGTTAGCAGGGAGGTGTGGCAGGCCCAGGCGAGTTTTTAACTGGCCTGCTGTTTTTACATAAGTTCTCTTTCCATAAACAATTTATATACATTTGTTTGACGTGCGAGTGAAGTCCTGTCCCCTACACAAGAAACAGGTGGAGTGAGTAAATGATCAAATTGGCTAGGTGCACACTACCTTAAACGAGGTCTTCCACCACGTGTTAGGCCAACGGGGGCAGTCTTGGTGCTGGACAAGTGAAGGGTGGACACAATCAGTGATCCCTTATTTGCAGTGCAGAACAATATCCTAACTAGTCCTGAGCCAGTACTGAGGCTTTCCGCGCTTAGCTGTGCCTTTGCAAGAGTTGAGACTCCCCGCGGCCTACTATCTCCAGTGATCCCACAAAGCCAGGGCCTGGAGTGGGCAGCAGTGCCCCCACTGAGTGATGGGTAAGTCAGGGAGGTTTCCAACTGCCGTAGCCAAAGGGAGAGGAAGAGAACTTAGGAAAGCGCCAGCGTGTAGCCTAGTTCCAAGAACGTGTCTTTACGCTTGGCATAGCCCAGTGAGCGATAAATCTGTACTGGATCCAGAAATCCCTTGCAGCCAGTTAACTGGAAGTACTCTAGGCTAGTATCCAGTCCAACTGCAACTCTAGTAGCCAATGCTTCTTACCAAGTAACCTCTGGGGCAGTCACTGAAAAGTCAGATCTCCTGCACCAAGCCGGTTTCACGCGCTGTTAAAGAAATGCGCTTCTACGGGAGCCCTCGCTTGCCATATTGAGAGCCTCTGCCTTAGTTCTAACTGTTGCAAGAAGTTTAGCGCCCTAGGGTACCGCCTTGCTGTGTCCTACACAGGTATGTCCACTCCTGATACGTAGATACATTTTCTCTAGGGTTAGATTTCCTGGGACATCACTCGTAATCCTTACTGCTGTAAAAATGTTAATGGAAAGCCACAACTTGGATGTAGTAAATCAGGTTTACTACTTTTGTGCGTACGGTACAACTGATAACATGGTACTGTTAATTCAGAAGAAAAAAACCTTCAAGTCTCTCCCTCTGTTCACACGGCTCTGCCTGTGTTTCTGTGACATTTATGCTGTTAATAATGGTTTTACGCCAATTCATGTTTGTATAGCTATTTCGCCATTCAAAGCAATAGCTCCAGACTTGTGAATGCGCTTAATCAGCATTCAGCAGCATTATCCTATTTCCTAGGTGCTCTGACCTGCATGAAACCCTGACTCTTGGCTGACACTTCCGTAGTTCTTCCTTCCTTTTGTCGACTCAAGCTGCTCTGAGGCCCCTTTACTTGCAGCCAGTCCCCCCTCACCTCTCAGCCTTCCTTCATTGCGGGTTTGCGATCTGCGTCTGGCTGGCTGCGCCAACAAGACGCACAGCAGGATTCGCAGATCACACCGGGCCTGTGATCATGAACCCAGACTTTCATTGGTGTTGACACGCGGTGTGTACTTTAGCAACCAGAGCTGGCCTCCTCCTCGAGCCTGCTGTGATCTGGCTTCTCGCCTGGAAGGTGAAAGGACAGGATGTAAGTGGTGACGACGCTTCATAGTAAAGAAGCACTGGTCCCGCTGCCAGCTTCTATGTTTGCAGCAAGTAAAGTGCTCCCAGGAGAGCACCGGGGCTCTGCCGGTGTGTTGTAATCCAATGGTGATTCCCTACAACACTGTGCTTCCTTCTCTTCCATCGTGTGCACTCTTGCCACCCTTGCTGGGCCGGGGCCTTGTGCTGGAGCATTTCTTGCAGTCTATACCGCTGACCGTCACACAGCCATATTTGGATCCCAGGGGCTTTAGCACATCTCACGCCACGCGGCCATCTTGCCACTTTGTGGTCACGACTGAACCTGTCGCAGGCCACACAGATTCAGCACAGCTGTGTAGTGTTGTACTTCGAACTCCGTGCAGAGGCCAGGAATGCCCTGTCTGTGGCCGCAGTATCAACCAGCATTGACAAAGCCAAGCAGCCGCAGTACCATTGGGTTGGGATTGGGATTGAAAATCGGCCCGGGCCCGCAAAAATAAAATCGGCCCACATTTGCATAATCACTCCCCAAATCACTGCTTTGGCGTAATTTTATTAAAAAAACTTTAGGAGGGGGGTAAGAAAATGCACGCGTTAGTTTACACTGGTGAAACAAGTGAGGCCACTTCTTCTAAGGCCCCCGGCCCCCACTCAGTATCTGCACACATTAATGTGCTGACCAGCGACACAAAGGGAGTGATACCTCTGCCTTTTGCTAAACTGAGGTAATGAGCGCCCATCTGCCTCTAGAAAGGCCACTCAGACACCCACTGGGTCACTGACTGTATTTTAACAATAGAGACAGCGCCCAAATGGCCCCCCAGACTGCTAAAAAAAAGCAGCACACAGCAGAACTTGGACACCGGCCCCTCGGGCATTGCCCGAATGCCCGCATTACCAATCCGACGCTGCCAACAAACATCGGCAAACCCAAGCGGCCTTGATGCCGGAGTGCTAGAGTACTCTCTCTGTGAGCAAGGATGCACTTTTCCACAGCTTCTTCCTTCTTTGTCAGTTAGAGATGCCAGCTGATAGCAAACACAGTATGCTTTGGAGAAGGCAGAACTCAACAGTTGCAGATACTGTTTTAACAAAATGCAAGTCAGTAATGCTCACTCCCTCCGAATTTCCCTTGCCTTGCTCGTAGGTGTTGGCCATATTTTATAGCCGCTCGGGTGAGAAGTGCGGGGAATAAATGCCGGGTGTTTGATAAACTGGAATAGATTAAATGTAGGTGTGGTTTAGCTGCCAGAGCTGCCCACCTTAGAACTGCCAACACATTTTGAGTTCCGTCATTGGCTCAACAGCCTGTGATTCTGGGTAAGTCACTTAATCTCCTCATTCCTTAAAAATGACTTAATGTATTATAATCTGGGGCAGTTCGCGCTTCAGAAAACTGCACAAAAAAACCTACCCTGCTGAGCATTATTGCAAAAAGAACAATTGATGGACAGAATGCAGAACAATGTCATACATTCACCCCAGTATAGAGATCTGAGCCTAAATCCATCGTTTTTTTGCTTACCATGCCATTCTAGTTTGAACCCAGCCATATGCATATCAGTCTTGACCCTGTGCCCAATTGGAACAGTCCAGCCAAACTGCCAGGCCAGGTCCTCCATGAACTGGAAACAAGCATCCTAGGACCGGTTTAGGGCTTTCAGCCCTCATCAGCCAGGATAGCTTGACTCCAGTGGCATGGAGAGCACGGGACAGACCCACGTCTGGGCATACCTGGCACACTTAGGACTAGAAAGCAAAAGACACACAATTGATGGCCAGGTCTAAACTGGGGTGGCATGGTGAGCAAAAGAATGATGGATTCAACCCAGCTCTCTTGAATGGGGGTGAATGTTTTGTTTTGTCCTGCATTCCGTCCTTCAATTGTGTGTCTTTTGCTGCGGAGCATTATTGGTCGGGTCATACTAGCGAAGTGCTGGTCATTTAACTCTGTAGTATATCACGTATATCCGCTCTGCTAGTGCCCCACTGTATTAATATAATTCCCCTGCAAACAAACATTTGCCAGCTATGTCGAGATGTGCCAACATTAATGTAGTGGTGACATGAAGCGTTTCTGGAGTGAATTTCACCCCGGAGGGCTGTAGGTGCCTGTCGCTCTGACTGGTGTCCCAGCCGACACTTTGTGCTTCGGCAGGCTTCCAACCTACTTTTTTTTCACATTTGTAGCGGTGATGTTACTGTAAACGATGATCTGTATTATATTTTGTGATCGCACTGGCATATGAGGATTCGGCGACCCAAACGAGCAAGGCTGACTGAGGAGGTCTTGGATTATATACATTTAACACGACACCCTCTGTGTCGAGGGTGACTTGTGCCATCTAGTGGCTGAATCAGGGAATTTCACTTTGCAAAATAAGGCCGAGACACCTTCCAAGGGACATATTAATTATCTGTTTGTACTAGACCCAGGGGGCCGATCTCCCCTATCCCCAAAAAACACATGGTGCCACTGGGAGTTAAGGGGAGGGAGTTAAGAGGAGGGAGCGGGCGGGGGGGGCAGCAGGCCAATGGGGCAAGTAATACCTACCCTGCCTCCATATGTTTTTTTAGGTCGAAGCACGACCTCTGCTTCAATGCGAAGCATTGATAGCAGAGTCTGCTTCGACAACTATTGTGATCCGTTATTGGGAATGTGGACAGGAAAGGGTGCACGAGCGCAGAGTAGCTCAGTTTTCACCTCGTGAGCGCGCACGGCGCCGTGCCCCTCTCCTGTCCACATTCCCTTGCGCAAACACTGTACACTCACGCATGCGCACATACACAGGCATACACAGGCACCCCCCCCCCCGTCGCCGCCGCACCTACACGCATACACAGAGACCACTCCACACACACCAGCCCCTCTCCTCCCGGCTCCACTCACCGGTGTCTGGCAGGCGCTCCCCGGGTCGCCAGGCTCCTTCCCTTCCTCCGCAGCTGCAGGCTCTCCCGACATCACGCGGGACTCTCTCTCCACATGGGAGCCCCGCCTCCTCAGTGCGCCCGCTTCGCCCCGCGGGTCTTCACCCGGTCCCCCATCTCGGGACCGGGACTTTAAGGGAAACAGTATCCAGGGCTCCTTCCTGGTCACGGGAGCCCCGGGGCCGCAATGCTCACGCCACTTCCTGCTGCCTGCTCCTCTTCCTGGTTGCACGTCAGGTCCCGGGCCAGCAGCCAATCAGAGCGCGGCCCGGGAATGACGTCACAGAGGTGTCCCGCAGTACCGCCCCCGGCCTGCCTGACTTCCTGGTCGCAGGAGAATTCTACTGCTGAACTGGGTGTTATAACGCAGTCTCCACATGTAACTGTCTGCAAAGGTAATGCAACACTTTTCAGTTCTCAATTACTTTATTCAGGCACTGAAGTGGGGAAAAAATGTAATTAGATTAAGTTGGCAGCCCTAAAAGATGTACTTGTTCTTTAGATTTACGTGATTCGTTCACGTCTATTACACAGCTTTTCATTTTATGTAACGTAGTCTTTCCTATGGAGACCTACAACCGGAACCTGGGGCTCGAATCAGGAGTTAGGGGAAGAATTAGTCTGGTGTACACCGGAAGTCGCTTGTTTGAGAGCGGCGATCTAAACTCACTGCATTGAAAGAAGGTTTACGGGCAGCCTCGGAAGCGAATTGACCGGGACGGGTGCTGGAGCCCTTCGGACGCGTAGAATGTTTTCCGGGCTGCAGGACCTGGGTGTAGCTAACGGAGACGATCTTAAAGACACCCTATCCAATTGCACAGAGCCGCTCAAGACCATCGAGCAGTTTCAGGTACGGGACTTCGGGATAGCGGACATCCAAGTGTATTGGCCAGCGTGTGAAGTCGTTGTGTACACTGGTGACTGGACAGCTGATAGTAAATTTGCTACCTTTAGTTTTAGATGCTCTTTTGGGAATGAGAACTGAAGGTATACAGAATCACTTTTTAAGCGAAGTTGTGAACATTGTATTATTTGTAAACTGGCACATGTTCTGCGTGTTAATTATTGGGTTTCAATTGTTAATTCTAATTGTTGCCAACACCGCTCTCTAAAATGTAAACATCCGGAAATGGTAACCACCTATGCTATATAGCCGTGTGCGCTGCTAGTCTTTTTGCATCCCCCAATATTTTCAGTAATGAGGCCAAAATCGCATGTATGAATCTTTTTCCATTTATTTAGTCCCTAAAGCACGCCTCAGAAGGCAGTGTGCATTTAAAATAGAGAACATCTGTTGAATTGCAGTTCATATCGGTAGTGCCACGAATTGATATCATATTTGTAGCAGAATTTCACAGTAAAATAATTTGCCGGATTAAACACTGGATTCCGAGATAATAGGGTTGCACGTAGGCCACTGGTATGAATCTCAGCATAGCCGATTCAACCATTCCCCCTTGTGAGGTTGATAAAAGTAGTATCATTCAGTTGAATAGTAATCACAGTGTAATTGTGAGAGAAAAGGATACTTGCACTCTGTAAGAATGATCAGGTCATCAAAATGTTAAGTAGCGTTCTATTTCCTGAGGAGGGTATTGGGGAGGTTTGTGTTGCTGAAGAGTTTCTACTTTTGCGATTGTTGGTTTCCGTTTGTCCCCTTCAAAGCCTGCATTATTAGCACCCCCCTCAATGTTAATTACCCAGCACCACTTACACCGACCCCCCCACTCTACTCCCAAACCCCCTACACTCCATGTTGTTTATTTTTGCGCGTGTACGTGCTGCTCCTCAGATCCGTCCTTTACACAGCGTATCCCATGCGTGTCCAAAAAACACTACCCGAAAAATGGCCCGCTCCCGTGGGACCTCTGGGACAGCAAGACAAAGCAGCAGCTGTTTGGCAACACGTCTCACCCCAAAACAGCAACTGTGATGTGACTGCATTCCACTGAATATGCAGATCTCATTCTGTGGCGGGGAAACAAAAGGTTCGGCTTCCCAGAAGGCTGTGACAGCCACGGCATCGATGTGGGCAAGAAATGCCAGGCTTTTGACATGCCACGTGGGGAAC
Organism: Lissotriton helveticus; assembly: GCF_964261635.1. Classification (NCBI taxonomy): domain Eukaryota; kingdom Metazoa; phylum Chordata; class Amphibia; order Caudata; family Salamandridae; genus Lissotriton; species Lissotriton helveticus. The sequence goes on from NC_136061.1 coordinate 2,091,965,328, forward strand.
GGAAATATTCTAAAGTGTTGGATTCATCGCTTTATAATATACTGAATCGATAGTATGAGCCGGCACTATATCACTTAAAATCGCATTATATCATAATAGAAATGTGAGTGCAGAGTGACAGTGAGTGCAGAGTGACAGTGAGTGCAGAGTGCGTGCTGAAACAGTGAGTGCAGAGTGCGTGCAGAGTGACAGTGCGTGCAGAGTGACAGTGCGTGCAGAGTGACAGTGAGTGCAGAGTGACAGTGAGTGCAGAGTGACAGTGAGTGCAGAGTGACAGTGAGTGCAGAGTGAGTGCAGAGTGACAGTGAGTGCAGAGTGAGTGCAGAGTGACAGTGAGTGCAGAGTGACAGTGAGTGCAGAGTGACAGTGAGTGCAGAGTGACAGTGAGTGCAGAGTGAGTGCAGAGTGACAGTGAGTGCAGAGTGCGTGCAGAGTGACAGTGAGTGCAGAGTGACAGTGAGTGCAGAGTGAATGCAGAGTGACAGTGAGTGCAGAGTGAGTGGAGAGTGACAGTGAGTGCAGAGTGACAGTGAGTGCAGAGTGACAGTGAGTGCAGAAACAGTGAGTGCAGAGTGCATGCAGAGTGACAGTGAGTGCAGAGTGCGTGCAGCGTGACAGTGAGTGCAGAGTGACAGTGAGTGCGGAGTGACAGTGAGTGCAGAGTGACAGTGAGTGCAGAGTGACAGTGAGTGCAGAGTGACAGTGAGTGCAGAGTGACAGTGAGTGCAGAGTGACAGTGAGTGCAGAGTGACAGTGAGTGCAGAGTGCGTGCAGAAACAGTGAGTGCAGAGTGCGTGCAGAAACAGTGAGTGCAGAGTGCGTGCAGAAACAGTGAGTGCAGAGTGCGTGCAGAGTGACAGTGAGTGCAGAGTGCATGCAGAGTGACAGTGAGTGCACGGTGAGTGCAGAGTGACAGTGAGTGCAGAGTGAGTGCAGAGTGACAGTGAGTGCAGAGTTACAGTGAGTGCAGTGACAGTGAGTGCAGTGACAGTGAGTGCAGAGTGACAGTGAGTGCAGAGTGACAGTGAGTGCAGAGTGACAGTGAGTGCAGAGTGACAGTGAGTGCAGAGTGACAGTGAGTGCAGAGTGACAGTGAGTGCAGAGTGAGTGCAGAGTGACAGTGAGTGCAGAGTGCGTGCAGAGTGACAGTGAGTGCAGAGTGCGTGCAGAGTGACAGTGCGTGCAGAGTGACAGTGCGTGCAGAGTGACAGTGAGTGCAGAGTGACAGTGCGTGCAGAGTGACAGTGAGTGCAGAGTGACAGTGCGTGCAGAGTGCGTGCAGAGTGACAGTGAGTGCAGAGTGACAGTGAGTGCAGAGTGAGTGCAGAGTGACAGTGAGTGCAGAGTGCGTGCAGAGTGACAGTGAGTGCAGAGTGACAGTGAGTGCAGAGTGAGTGCAGAGTGACAGTGAGTGCAGAGTGCGTGCAGAGTGACAGTGAGTGCAGAGTGCGTGCAGAGTGACAGTGAGTGCAGAGTGCGTGCAGAGTGACAGTGCGTGCAGAGTGACAGTGAGTGCAGAGTGACAGTGAGTGCAGAGTGACAGTGAGTGCAGAGTGACAGTGAGTGCAGAGTGACAGTGAGTGCAGAATGAGTGCAGAGTGACAGTGAGTGCAGAGTGAATGCAGAGTGACAGTGAGTGCAGAGTGACAGTGAGTGCAGAGTGACAGTGAGTGCAGAGTGCGTGCAGAGTGCGTGCAGAGTGACAGTGAGTGCAGAGTGCGTGCAGAGTGCGTGCAGAGTGACAGTGAGTGCAGAGTGCGTGCAGAGTGACAGTGAGTGCAGAGTGCGTGCAGAGTGACAGTGCGTGCAGAGTGACAGTGAGGGCAGAGTGACAGTGAGGGCAGAGTGACAGTGAGTGCAGAGTGACAGTGAGTACAGTCACTCAGCACCACCACATTATCACTCAGAACCACCACAGCATCACTCAGCACCACCACAGCATCACTCAGCACCACCACAGCACCACCACAGCACCACCACAGCACCACCACAGCACCACCATAGCACCACTCAGCACCACCACAGCATCACTCAGCATCACCACAGCCCCATTCAGCACCACCACAGCATCACTCAGCACCACCACAGCACAAATATGTTCTCTCAATGTTTCAAGCTTTATTACAAATGTCACAAAAAGATGCTAATATTTCACTTCTGTTCTTGGATTTCGTTACAATAAAATACACTGAACATAATCTTCACAAAATAATTTACAAAAGTTTAAGCTATTGCCATTATAAATTACAATCACTTTTATTAAGTATTAAAAAAAATTAAAAGCCATTGTTATTTGTAATATCAAAACATCTAAGTCACATAAATACAAATGTTGCATTACAAATGCTATAGGTGTCACATTTGCGAAAGTTATAACTATTGGCATTGTAAATGACAAAGCTATTAATTTAGCTATTTTCAAAACCAACACATAAATAAAAATATTGTCATTTACAAGACCAATAGCTCAAACTTTCATAATGCGAGACCTATTGCATTGCAAATGCTTGTCATTCTTTTTTTAGGACAGGGGAGTCCCCTAGTCCTAAAATGGCTACCATCATGTCTTGGTTAATGTATTGGCAGTCAATCAGATCGGTCTGCTTTGCTGATCATCCACAGTGTAAAATAAAAATACATTTTGAACCCTAATTTCTCTAAAATTATTGAGCGGATTTACACCAAATTACAAAAAACACACTTTCTTGACCAAGATCTAGCTTTCTACAAAATTTGGTGCAATTCGTTCAGCTATTTTGTCTGTAGCTGTGTCTAATTTTCCTATGAAAAATTGCATGGGGAAAATGCATTTAGGGCCCCCACCCCCCTTTTCCCACCTGTACTTGACGAATCACCCCAAAACTTTCCTGGAAGAAGCTGAGGGTGATGAGACTATTTTTTAGGAAAGTTTTGTGAAGATCCGTTAAATGGCTCCAAAGTTATAAGCAAACCAAAAACCTATTTCCTATGGTAACTACGTCCTAACTATAACTGTAGAGTGCCAACTATAATAAAATCATTCATGATGTGCAGATTACCTATCGATCACTGCAGCAGGTGCAGAAACCCATTTAGCAGGGCCATAATGTCCATAAGGGAAGTTAAGACAGCAGCCTTAGGGCACCACTTAGTGGCGGGTCCAAATTACTACAAAAAGCTGAAAAATTATATGTGGTGCACTCTGGTATTCAGTGTGCTATTTTGCCTGGGGTACTGAAAAACCTTGCACTTTAGCTTCCTGTTGTTTAAGCTAGTAATGTACAAATGTTTACTATGTTAAACTATCATGTAACGGTCTCACTTTGCTGTCTGTTTTCCTAGATTCCCCACGGAGGACGATGAGGTTGTTCGAAGCTGATGGAGTAAGCCACTATACCACGTTACTGCTAAGCACAGATGGGCACACCTTGTATGTGGGGGCTAGAGAGGCCCTCTTTGCACTGAACAGCACTGACTTTCAACCCGGCCAGCATCAGCAAACGGTATGCCTTGTTTTCATAAAGCGCTGCATGTCTGTTTTGACCCAGCTCTAGGTGAGCCTGCCATACTCCCATTTCTGTTTCTAGAAATAACATAGCACTAGCAATGTAATATTGTATGGTAGCACATATAGAGCCTTTAATACTAGGGTACACACTTATAAATACTTATGAGAGGGTGTATAGTGTTTTTGAATCAGTGCGTCTTTTGAGTCACTGCCCCTCACTGAACATATAGTAAAATATATTTATATATGTGGATTGCACTACAGAATACGGAAGGCAGAATGACGATGGGACAGAACATATTTAGAAGAATATTGAGGGACAAAATATTGAAGAAGGAAGTGCAGAGGGAGGTAAGGATTTACTATTTTTAACACCACATCTACGTACATTGAAGAAAATTATATATATAGATATATATATCTATATAGATATATACACATATTATCATCAAGGTACGTATATGTAGAGTTACTTATAGAATTGTTGTAATAGAATACAAACAATCAAAGCTTATCTTTGTTTAGCTTTAATCTCAGGAGAAACCCAGAACAAATCCTATCAGACGCAGCTGGTTAAACTGACAGTGCCACACTCGATAATGAGCTCAGAGGTGGAACACCAATACATCAGAGGTGACATACCCAGCCCAGCATTAAACATTCTAATACAATATAACAGATCTTCCCACCTTACACTATTATGAAAGAAAAGAAAAGGAAAAGAAAGAAAAGAAAAAAAGAAAATAACCAAAAGAAAGAAATGACCAAGAGAGAGTAAACTCTTCAAAACATATTTTAAGGATGGTTAAAATATTTCAACCAGAGACAATGTAATCTCTGATACTCAGGTGCTCTTCTTTCACCCGCCTCTCTCAAAACACGAGAAGAACCCAACAACCCATCTCCTCCCCTTCCATCACCACCTTCTAACACCACCCCATCCAAAACAGACCTGCCGTAACTTCCTCTGTCATCATTTTCCTTAAATTCACCATCATCCATCATCATCCAAAGAGACACTCCTTCCTTTCCATCCTCCATCTGCAAATCCATCTTGCACTTTCCATTCTTCCTTTGATACAACGCAACTCTCCTCAAATTCCACGTCTGTCCATTCATCAACTTTACCCAATTTCCACCAACACTTTTGACCTTAAACGGACCTCTGAACTTATTCAGAAAGTTAGTGTTAAGACCAGGCTTAACCTTAACCCAATCACCAACATTGATAAACAACTTATCAGCTTTCTCTTCAGACAAAGAGTTATGTATTCTCCTGGAAACTGTATTAAAACGCATCCAAGCTGGAAGTAATTTCGTCCCTGCTACCCTACCGTGCATCATTTCAAAAGGACTCACACCAAGACTACTATTAACAGTTGTCCTGTAAGCCCACAACATCTCAGTGACTGAATCTACCACATTCAAATGAGAGTTGTATGCCAACTGCATGGTGCCCTTCACCATTTTATTCATGCGCTCGACCAACCCATTACCTTGTGGGTTGTATAATGAACAACATGAATGTTTGACACCGACAGAATTAAAAAACTGTTCAATCTCATACGACGTCAACTGTGTGCCATTGTCAGAGAGAATAACTGATGGAAAACCCTCTCTCTTAAAAATCTCTGTCAAAACACCAATAGTAGAAGCAGTAGTAACCGAACTCATAAAAGCCACTTAAATCCACTTTGACTTTACGTCCACCAGCACTAATGCAAATTTCTGACTCTGCGGCAAAAAAGTAAATGGACCAATAAAGTCTAAACAAACTTTTTCCCAAACTTTCTCTGCTGAAGAAATATGTTGTGGCTCTTTAGAAACACCCAAACCTACCTTTAGCCTCTTCTCAGATTCCTTACAAGCCAAACACCGCTCCACCCATACCTTTACTTCTGCATCCATGTTCGGCCACCAATAATTCACCTTCAATCTTTTCATTGTCATAGTTTGCCCCAGATGGCCTTCATGAGCTAAACTGATTAACTTATTACGCAGAGCGCATGGAGGAACAAACTTGTCATTCTTCATGAGGATACCATCAGCAGTGACTGACAACTCGTCCACAATTTTCACAAAAGGCCTTATTGCAACTGATAACACACCCTCTCTCCTTTATTTTATTTTATTTATTTTGAAAGTTTTATATAGCGCGAACAAGATCTTTGCAGGTATCAGAGCACTTTACATAGAGGGGTACATTAGGGAACATAGTCAAACCTATAAATCAGAGGAGCTTACAGTACAAATAAATGAAGGCAAAGCCAATCATGTAAATCAGTAAATCAATAATACAAGTAATGCAAATCTGCAGCGGTATCAAACAAGTAATACAGTTCTGTGCATAATCTTAAGGAGACCGAATTAATAGTTTAGGTGTATTTTGCCATGAGGATAGCTTTCACTTCTTTCTTAAAGAGTGTAGTGGAAGAGATGAGCCTAGTTTCGGGGGGGAGTGAGTTCCAGATTCTGGGTGCCATTCCTGAGAAGGAGCGTTTATATGTTTTTTCCTTCCGGAATCTGCGGGGTTTCAGCAGAAGATTGTTTGTGCCTCTAGTGTTTCTAGCGCCGCCAGAGATTGTCAACTTCTGAGTGAGGTAGCCGGGAGAGTTCAGGTGTACCGCCTTGTGGGTCATGCAGGCTTTTTTCAGATGTATTCTGGCTTCAAAAGGCAGCCAGTTCAGGGATTTCAGGTCAGGGGAAATATGAGAGTGCTTTTTTGACCCAGTGATGAGCCTCGCTGCAGCATTTAGAGAGGCTCTTAGGGGTGCAGTGGTAGTTAGTGGTAGTCCGCAGAGGGCGGCGCTGCCATATTCTATTCGAGGGATGACTAGAGCTTGTACTGCGGTTTGGAAGTCATTGGCTGGTAGGAACGGTTTAAGTTTCCTCAGGGTATTTATTTGGAAATTCGCTCCCTTAGTTGCCTTGCTGATGTGTTGCTGCATGTTTAGATTGGTGTCGAGAGTTATGCCTAGAGATTTTGCTGAGTCCACTATGGTGGGTTGGACATTGAGTGCCGTTAGGTGTTTGAGCCAACTTTGAGTGGTGGAGATCTTCGCTGGCGGTGAGATCAGAAGGAACTCTGTTTTCAGAGCATTGAGTTTGAGATGATTATCGGCAAGCCAAGATTGGGTGCTTCTGATCGTTGAGTTCAGGAGCAAAATGTCTTTGGGGGATTGTAGTTTGAGATATAGTTGGGTGTCATCGGCGTACATGTGAAAGTGTAAGTTGGATGCTTGTAGCAGGGTGGTGAGAGGTTCCATAACTAGGTTGAACAGAGTTGGGGATAGCGAGGATCCTTGGGGGACGCCCAGTGTTACAGGTATTGGCAAGGACATCAGGTTGTTGCTCTTGAATTTCTGCGACCTGTTGTGTAGAAAGGAAGTGAACCACTTGAGAACAGTTCCAGATAAACCCATTCTTGTGCTTAGTAGTTCGAATAATTTTTCATGTTTAACGGTGTCGAAAGCTGAAGAGAGATCAAGAAGGATGAGGAGGCAGGTGTTGTTTTGGTCTAGCATTTGAAGTGCGTCGTCAATTATGTGGGTCATAGCAGTTTCTGTACTGTGCCCTGCTCGAAAGCCTGATTGATGAGGATTGAGGAGATCAAATTGTTCAATGTGTTTAGTCAATTGTAGTTGTACGCATTTTTCCAGTAGTTTGGCGAGAGTGGGGATATTAGTGATGGGACGGTAATTGTTCAGATCAGAGGGGTCGGCTGTAGGTTTCTTTGGTAGAGGTGTGACTTGTCAAATTTTGAGGGAGTCAGGTATGGTTCCTTGTTGAAGGGAGCCGTTGATAATTTTAGTCCAGAGTGGGATAAGCAAAGGGGCAAAGTCTTTTACAGCGTTAGCCGGAAGGGGGTCTGTGAGGTGATTGGATGGTTTCAAGGTGCTGAGCAGTTTACCAATTTCCTCTTCAGAGTATGTACCAAAGGATGACCATGTAGCATTGTTTTTAGGTTAAATGGGTGCTATGCAGTGGGGTTTGGAGTAGGGGCTTGCGTCAATGAGAAGATCACTCTTTATGTTGTCAGTTTTTTGGATAAAGAAAGCGGAGAAGTCTTCACAGGAGGGAGCTTCGCGCACCGTGCTGAGTGGTTGGGGTTGTTCCTTGGATTGTGTTTTGATTAGCTCAAACAGTTTTCTCGGACGGTTTTTTGCTTGGTCGAGCTGGAGGCTGAAGAAGTCTAGTTTTGAGCGTTTTATTTTCCTGAAATAAGCGTTTCTCTTTTTCTTCAGAGTTTATAGGTGCAGTGCGGAGGGAGCTGATCTCCAGGTGCGTTCTGCCAGTCGCATGTCTCGTCTATCCTCATTGAGACTTCCGTCATACCATGGGTTGGAGATTTTAGTGGAGACTCTTTTTAACTGCAAAGGTGCAGCCTCATTTATTATTGAGGTCATAGCGTTGAGGTAGTGGTCAGTCAGTGATTGAACGTCCTGAGCGCCGGGCGGTGGTATTAGGAGATTGCAGCTGTTAGGAGGCAAAGAGCTTGGGTTGAGTTTTTTCATGTCTCTTTTCCAGACTTTGGGCTTGGACGTTTGAGCCGGGTTAGATTTAACTTTTACATTGATGAAGAATGTGACAATATGATGATCTGACCAGTCACAGGGTTGGATAGACTCGAGTTGGATAGAGTCCTCTTTGGAGATGATAAGGTCGAGGATAGAGCCTTTCTCATGGGTCGGGCTGTTGCATATTTGGGTGAGGTCAAGGGCATTGAGGAAACTTTTAAGACTATTTACCACCGCGTCATTGCGATCATTTCAGTGGAGGTTGAAGTCGCCAAGGTAAATTTGAGTGAGCTGCCGTCCGGAGTTGGTTGAGATCATATCCATGATTTGTTGGGAAAAGATGAGGTTGTCTCTGGGTGGGTGGTAAATGCTGTGTAGAGAGCATATCGGTTTACCCTCACTGATAATGTCGAGGCAGATGTATTCAAAGGATGTTGGGGATGCTATGGAGGTGGACTTGCCCTTCAGAATGGATAGGTTGTTCCTGTAGATGCATGCGATTCCACCACCTATTTTGCCTGGCCTGTCAAGTCTAATTATGTGGTAGTTGGGTGGAACCAGAATGTCCATTATAGGTGACGAGGCTTCAGTTAGCCATGTTTCAGTCAGAATGATTAGGTCAAGGTCCAGCGATAAGAGGAGATCAGCGATGGCAGCGGAATGTTTCCAGGCCGATCTGCAGTTGAGGAGAGTGCATTTGAGACGGGGTGCGTTGAGACGGGGTGCGTTGAGGGCGGTAGCGGGTTCTAGGGAGAGAGGGACTTTTCTAAGGTTGTTGGGGTTGGAGAGTTTGAGTGTATCGTGGGAATGGTGAGGTGTGTGGTGGATGTGTCATTTTGGGGGGTTGGGTCATACGCACGGAGGAGAGTGAGTGTGTCGAGGTCAGAAAGAGGGTTGCAGGGGCGACGAGGGCGGTTGTTGCGATTGCTAGCAGGGATTGAAGTCCAGTGTTGGGAGTGTTGGGAGGGGTGAGGGGACATGTTGGGAGGGGAGGAGGAGGTGGGGGTGGGTGAGGACTTGTAGGGGCGACTGGGGCGGTGGTTGCGATTACGAGCAGGGATTGAAGTCCGGTGGGTGGAGTGCTGAGTGAGCGGGTCAACCGGTAGGGTAGGGGGCATGCGGTGGAGGTGGGTGGGGGGTGTATGGGGTGTGTGGAGGGTTTATGGGGTGTGTGGAGAGTAGTTCTTTGATGCTGTGCATGTCTCCTTTGATCTGGATGAGGGTGGCCATAATCATGTCCAATGTGGGGTAGGTGTTGGAGGTGGGGGTGGAGGTCGAAGGTGGGTGACTGACCAGGGAGGTGTCGTGCAGGTGGGGGAGTGGGCTGGTGTTGTTGCAGGATTCAGTTGTGTTAGTGTACGAGATGGTATTAGGGGGGAGAGAGTGTTTGGGCGGGTGTGGTGTGGATGAGGTAGGGAGGTTGGTGGTATGAGTGGAGGCATTGTTGCTAGGTGATGAGATCAGAGTGGAGGATGGGTGTATGTTAGTGGAGCTGGAGGTGTAGGAAGGGTAATGGGGGCTGAGAGTGGGTGGGGAAATGGTATTGGGATTGGAGATGGTCCTGTTGTGGGGAGGGGGAGTTAAATGGGGAGGGTGAGTTAAATTAAGAGAGGAGGTGTGTTCTGCGTAGTTTGTTAGAGGGAGGTGGGGACTGAGAGTGGGGGGGGGCTAGAGGGTGGGATTTGTCATTGTGCGTGTCGTTTTGGTGCAGAACTAGGTTAACTGTGTTAATGCCGGCTGTGATGTCCAGGGAGAGAGGAGTGATAATGGTATGTGTGGAGGTCCTAGGTCCGGACGGAAGGGTGGGGGTGCAAGTGTTGTAAGAGGGGGAAGGATCTGTGTCTGTGCTTGAGGTGTGAGTGGTTGCTACCTGGTTCTGAACTGGGAGAGAAGGGTTGAGGGTGGGAGCTGAGAAGTCAGGGGTGGTATGTGTGTCATTGACTGATGAGTGTGTAGCAGCTACCTGGTGCTGTGCTAGGTTAGAGGGGTTGTGTGTGATGGGAGCTGTGAGGTCAGGGGTGTTGGGACTGAGGGAAATGTGAGTGTCTGACCGCGGATTGGAGAGGTGATCTTTGAGAGCGGGGAACAGGTTGTCTAGTAGTTCCAAGTTCCTGTCTGTGGATTGAGATAGGACCATCCCGTTGTTGTAAATAGTAATGGTGGCTCTGCCTGGCAAGAGATGTGATGGTGTGATGGAGAGAGTTAGGCCGTGAGCGGATTTCCTGGTGGAGGAGACGGTGAGTAAGGTGTGGAACGTTTTTCTCCATTGAGCTCTGCGTGTTGTGTGGAAGATGATATCAGTGTTCAGGGAACCATTGACCGGTGAGAAGTAGGTGTCGGCAAAGGGGGTTTCAGGGTGGGATCTCAGGAAGTTGTGTTTATAGCGTTTAGCGGCTTTTTTGGTGAGTGAGGGTGGGTAGTTTATTTTATATGTGTGCTTACCGACGGGATCCATGCTGGGATGGCGGTTTAGGTGGGTATGAGAGGATGAACTAAAATGGTACACGTGTGCAGAAACAGATGCAAACAATAAGTTACATAAAGACAAAAGTGATACTAATGTGCCATCAACATAATCAAAATCACAATCACAATATCAGAATATCAAATACAGTAAGTAGTAAATGGTGCAGTCCAGGCCAAAAGTGGGATGGGTGCAGCTTACAACAAGAAAAAGAAAAGAGGAAAAATAACAGAAAGATATATAAAAATAAAAGTAAGAATGAAAATAATAATAATAATAAAAGTATGAGGTAGCAGTCGGTGCAATACAGGAATAGAAGGTGATAAGGGTGAAAAGGGGTGCAGCTTATAACAATGTACAGTCTATAGGTGTCATGTTGATGATACACTGGACCAAAATTCAGGTATGCACAGAGTGAAAAGGGAGAAAAGGGAGTGGGTGTAGCTTACAATAAAGAGAAAGAAAAAGAGAGAAATATACAAATATGAGGTAGCAATCGGTGCAATACTTAATAGAAAGTGCAAAGGGTGCAGCTTATAACAATGTACAGTATAGGAGTATAAAACTAATGATATACTGGAACAAATACAGGTACACACAAAGAGCTAAATGAGTCAGAATGAGACTAGAGAGCAGCTAGAGATATATGAGCTACCTATCGGTGCCTTAAATACAAGTAGAGGTATAATACTGCAATAAAAGGCAGACAATCGCAATAAAAAAGGCAGACAATCGCTAGTTGAAAATAGTCAATTCGGGAGAGGCCAGTTCTCAGGGTGTGGTCTTAAATACAAGTAACGGTATAATACTGCAATAAAAGGAAGAAAATCGCTGTTTGAGAATAGTCTAGTCTGGAGAGGCCAGATCTTAGAGTGTGTTCATATAGTGAATAAGACTAGACTATGATGGCCGCCAGTGAGAGAGAGAGAGACCAGTCTAAAATGGCCGCCAGATTGTAGTGAATACAGAGTTTAGTTTCCCTTTCTACTCTGGGCAGGTCGAGTTAGTCCATCTTCCATGTTGCTTGAAGGGGAGGATATAGTTCAGATTCTATGTAGATGGTGAGGAGAGAGGCTTATCTCTGTTTTGCTGATCCCTGACCGCGTTGGTATGTAGCCTCATGGTCATCTGGTGGGCAGGGGGGCGATTTATGGCTCTAGTTTATGGCCCCAGCCATATTGGCCAATGGAGAGTGAATTGGATCCTTGAACCATCCTTGATCATTCTCACCACACCTGTCAAAACAATATCCTCTTGCATATGCTTGTACCACATATTCCTTCGAATTGCATTTTCACATGTCTCCAAAGCATCATCCACATTCGCCACAACTTCCTCCGTCTGTAAATCCACCACCTCACTATTTCTGTCTGGTAAACGTGTCAAACAGTCCGCCACCCTGTTTCGCCAACCAAGCAGATATTCAAATTTACAATCAAACTCCTGTAACTTGACTGCTAACCGAGCTAAATGCCCAGAACAATTCTTAATTCCATCTGGGTCCAGAACCTTCAACAATGGCTTATGATCCGTGCGTAGTATAAACAGACTGCCCCATAAAAATACTCTGAAGTAGTTGGTTGCCCATGCCGCCGCCAACGCCTCCCTTTCAATCACTGCATAATTTCTTTCTACCTCAGACAATGATCTAGAGGCAAACGCAACCGTCTTTTCCTCTCTTCCATGCTTTTGTGCAAAAACAGCTCCAATCCCAACACCACTGGCATCTACAGTCACAACACACTCTAAGTCAGACTTAAATGGAGTTAATACTCCAGCATGTGTAATGCCATGTTTGATTAAATCAAAAGCTTTTTGCTGCTGTTCCATCCAAACAAACTTCCTTCCACGTCTCAACAACTCTCTCAATGGCTCTGATTTCTGAGCAAAATCCAACACAAACTTTGCGTAATATTCCACAAGACCCATAAAGGATCTTAAGGAATCTCTATCATGCGGAGCTTGTGTATTTACAATAGCACTTACCAAATTCTCTTTAGGTTTGATTCCTTCACTTGTGACTAAGTGACCTAGATACTGAACTTCACTGGCTAAAAACTTAAATTTCTCCCTACGCAATGTCAACCCTGCCTTATCCATGCATCCTAGAACTTTTACCAAAGACAAATTATGTTCCTCTTCAGTCGCCCCAAACACCAACATGTCAGATTGAAATACCACTGCTTTCTTCACACCTGCAAGAATTGTGCTCATCAACCGTTGAAATATGCTCGCTGCTGAACATAGCCCAAATAGAAGCCTACAAAATTGAAATGTTCCCTTGCCAGTAATAAACGATGTCAAATTCCTAGACTGTGATTTTAAGGTGACCTGATGATATGCACTTCGCATATCCAGTTTTGTAAAAAACTTTGCACCATTTAACATCAACACTAACTCGTTAATGTTAGGCAGCGGGAATCTGTCCATGATAACATTCTGATTTAAACTTCTTAAGTCCACACAGAATCTTAGTGAACCATCTGCCTTCTTGGTAATAACCACTGGAGACAACCAATCTGTAGCCTCAACCGGTTCTATCACTTTGTCATCTAATAATTGTTGTATAATTTCTTTCACTTTTCCTCTTGCTGCTATAGGAACTCTTCTTGCTACATGTTTTACTGGAACAGAATTCTTCCTCAACTTTATCTCATGTTCGTATCCTATGAATTGACCCAATCTGTTCTCAAAAACATTCTTATATTTTTCCAAAATGGCATCCAAAGTCCGATTATCAATAGCCAACCCTGGAAAATCTAATGTTGGGTTAACTTTTATACCCAGGTCAAATTGGTGTGGCCAACCCAATATTGGCGGACCTTCCTCAGCCACATACATTTTCCCTTGTGTGGCTCTTCCTTGAAAACAAATGTCAGCATCTAAACATCCTAAGACGCTTATGTAGTTTCCCTGGTAACATTTCAATGCTACATCCATTTTTGATAAGACAGTTTCTGGCCATGTCTCTTCAAACAGAACTAGAGGAACAATAGTGTAGAGTGATCCTGTATCCACCATTAGCGATACTTTCTTGCCGTTTATTTCGAAATGTGCTTTAGGCCTCACCTTCTTGCGCTCATCTCCTACCACTCCTACAACCTCTTGTCCACCATCGACAACTATAACTCTATATGAGCTTTGCGTTTCTTCCACGGCATTGACTTTACTTCCTTGCTGCTTACACATTCTTGCCAGATGTCCTCTCTTGCCACACTTTAAACAATCTTTTCCTACTGCAAAACACAATTTTGAGTCAGCTAGATGGTAGCTACTTCCACATCTTGTGCACTGTTTCACAACACCTTTTGCAGGCGGTCTGTTCCATTGTTTCTGAAAACGATTCTTTGCGCTTGCAACAGCTCCATACTGATGTTTACCTTTTACAGCATTAACTGCATCATTGTCATCATCTAAGACTGCTACATCATCATCTTTTACTTTATTGGTAGTGATTTTCATCTCCCTCATACATTTTTCTGACTCCTCCACGACCTTGGCAATGGCTATTGCGTCCTTTAGTGTTGGATTACTTGCAGCCCATAGCCTTTCTTGAGTCTTTTTGCAAGCACATTGCACAATTAATTGATCCCTTATCATTTCTTCCTGCATCTGTCCAAACTCACACTTTGCTGATAGTTCCCTTAATCTCACTATGAAATCATCAATAGATTCATTGGAACGTTGTGGCTGTGTATACAATTTGTGACTCCTCATATATGTATAGAAACTTACCTTTCGATATTTTGTTCCTCGATATTCTTGTCATATTCTGTCCCGTTGATATTCTGCCTGCGATATTCACAGCCTACACCATAAATTTGCATAGATAGATAGAAAGATAAATGTGTATGTATATGATTGTATCGGCTAAAGGCTACTATAGCAGTATTTGAGATTGTCATTCCCTCTTTGGTCCCTCTCAGCTTCTCGAGAATACGCTTTTTTCTTTGTTTTCCCTTTGAAAGTTACTAACCAACTCCATTTCTTCATGTATAGTTATTGTGGAGTGCTGATGCAGAGAAAAAGAAGCGGTGTTCTTCCAAAGGGAAAGACCTACAGGTGAGTCCTATCTCTGTGTGGGATACCCTTTCACCTGGTGCCGTTCCACCAATAATGTGTGTATTTGTCACGGGTTGTGGGCTTTGAGAGAGGTGTGGAACTATCTGCGACATCCACCAGGAATGAGTGTCATAAACGTGGGTTTTCTAGAGTGTGGGAGGCTGGACTCCATTTGCCAATGTCATCGTCAAATCACAGAATGGACTCTGAATGTTGTAAGAGGACAAAGGCCCAAAAGCAGGGAAAACCACAATAAACTCTGCATTCAATAAAGGTGGGTCTTAATATTTTGCAAATATAGAAATAATTCACCACCATAACCTTACCCTGGCAGGTTTTGCTACCTTGGTAGGTTGAAACGTTTTGCTTTGCATCTTGCTTTCAAAGAGCATACATTTTGTCACAGTGATTTACTGCTGAAATAGGATGTGGTTGCTTGAAAGATCCCGCCTCCGTGACAGAGAGTTCCTGTTAAAAGAGGATGTAGGTTTTTGGAAGAACCCTCCTCCATTTCATCATATGTCATGTGTTGAGGCAGGCTGTTCTAGGTAATGAAGGCCCGAGAGACATAGACACTTATACAGGAAATACATTACACAGGAACTCCATTGAGCAAAAGAGGTAGCGCTTGGAAAAGAGTATAGTGAATTATTTTGACACATTTTCAACCTTCCTGCAGTTACAAAAAGCACCAGCTTCGACTGTGGCAGCGCATAGGTTCTATATTTAAAAAAAAAGTTTACAGCTTAATTTGCCCTTTATTTCCTGTTTTCTATGTTGGAGTGTTTGTATTTATTTGAGCTTCGTTGTGAATTTCACTGGACCCGAAGTAACACAATAAGAATGTTTTTTTTATTATATTTTCAGCGGGATTGTCAAAATTACATCAAGATTCTCTTGCAGCTGAACAGCACGCACCTATATACCTGTGGAACGTATGCATTCAGCCCTATATGCAGCTATATTGTAAGTATCCCTAAACCTACTTAAATACATGCATAATGTTGAGCATGCAGAGTAACGCGTTATACAGTTGCAAGGGGCACATGTGAAAAGAAAAGACCATAGTGAACCTTACAGGCATAGGGAGAAACAGCAGCTGGGCACAGAAGTCAGAATGCCCCTGCCATTTAAAACTCCCATGCAGCACAGCTACCCTAAGGCAAGCTAGGCATGCCTGGAAGTAATTTGACCAAGAAGAAGGCAGAGTGTTGGGCACAGCTTAGGTAAAGAATCTCTGCCAGTATACTAACTGTGTGAATGTGGTATGTGAAGAGAGAATGGTGCAAGGGGATTTTAGGGTCGCCTTGTGATGGTGTAGGGTTGTTACTCTGCTTTCACATTCATGGACAAACACTGAGTGTCTATTGCTTATACGTGGTCATCCATGGTTTAACTTTAACCCCACTTTTACCACACAATTAGGTGGAGAGTAAAACCCGAGTGACTAAGGTTTGCCACCCTAGTTTAGACGTTGTGATGAAGTGATTGGCAGACGGATCAGACCTGTGATGGGTTAGGCTAGGGGTGTCCAACGCAAGCTCAGAGGGCCGGATCTCTGCCAGATTATCAAGATATTCATGGGAGATGCATCTACATACAACCATTATATATTAAAATCATTCAAA
Organism: Lissotriton helveticus; assembly: GCF_964261635.1. Taxonomy (NCBI): domain Eukaryota; kingdom Metazoa; phylum Chordata; class Amphibia; order Caudata; family Salamandridae; genus Lissotriton; species Lissotriton helveticus. The sequence continues at coordinate 2,091,981,486 of NC_136061.1, forward strand.
TATTGAAGATCAGACACACAACTGTGCTAGTGAATCAATAAGGTGACAACCAGATTAGCTAGAGGCACATTGGTTTTTGGGTTAGGTCTCTTTGGGAGACGAATGGCCATTGTTAATTTTGTGTTGCAAACTTCTCACATTGAATTGATACAAACTTCTCACATTGAATTCCAAGTAGTTTTCACTTCACTATTCTGCAGATCAGCGTACCTAGGAGCGCCCTAGTTAATGTTAAAAAATATTTATTGAGCGCACTGCCACCGATTGGTTTCCTGGCGCTAAGAAAAACAGAGAGCGACACCTGGGACGTGAATAGAGGGGATTTAGTGAAAAGCTTGTCTAAAGAGCCATGTTTTTAAGGCTTTCCTGAATGACATGAGGTCCGAGCAGGCCCTGATCTCAAGAGGAAAGGTGTTCCACATTAACATTAACATTAACCTAGGAGCGCCCTAGTGACGGCTCCCGTCGTTCATAAACCGGTTCTCTTTCCTTTGGTAAAACTCTCTTTGTTATTTTGGTGTGCTTTTTAACAGACCAAAGGTTGTCTGGAATAAATGCCAGATCATGGTGTGTGGTGTGGAGAGCTCAACACCTGGCCACCATTAGCATCCAAATAGACCTGGTCTGGCCTGGCTTGCTCCTATATGGGCAATCCTCCTTCTACCTCGATACCAAAGAGGTGTCTGGAGGATGAACTGGCAGGAAGGCTGAACCACTGATTGCTCTCCTTAAGTGATTAAACAGAGTAGGAAATGGCCGCCATGCAAACCTGACCAAGCCCTCAACCTCTCCTAACTTTTGCCTCCCCCGGCCTCCTGCCGTTGCCAAGGGGCTGGAGAAGTGGCAAGAGATGGAGCTACAAAAAGTATAAAGAGCATTTAAAGTCTTGTTTTCATGTTTTTCTGACTACATCTGCAACCCTTGACACCAGGGATAAGAAGGGCAGTGCCAGGGACACTTATGAAAAACAATGGGTAGCATCTTCTACCCTTGACTACCGCTTATTGACATTCTTCACCCTGAGAATGGACATAGCAGAGGGTGGGCCCAAAGGGCTGAGTCTGGCCCCAAGGCCTGGCCTAATTTGGCAAACCTGACATAAGCCTTTAGCTGCTACTAACAACCATTCAGACTTGGCTTCCGCACCCTTAATCAGAACCTTTCTTGATTATTAATTGTGCGCGTCACTGAAACCGAGGGAGCAGAACTCCCCTCTGTATCCTTCTTATCTGTCATGTTAGCCCTTTATTTTCGACCGATGTCTTGCACTGAACGTGTTACTTTGAATACTTAATATAGTTTTCTTTGTTTGTTACAAAGTAAGAAGCCAAAGCAATTAAGAGAATGAGGCTGATAAAAGGCTGTCTACAGAAGGGGGCATCACGTTCTCCTTGAAATGCATTAACCAGCGCCCATTTGGAGCAGGGGTGGTTCGGGTTTCCTTTGAGCAAGAGAACACATTCCAACTGCAGTCCCAAAGGGAGACCAAGAGTATGCCCTCACCACTTTAAAAAAAAACATGCTACATGTGTGCATAAGATATCCAGCCACAGATCACACCCAGGAACTGGCTCCGTCACTATGCGTGTTTTATACCAATGCCTGGCACGCCGGCTGTGCTTAGCGCTGCTTCCCACACAGAGAACAAGCAGCGCTTCGGCCTCATTGACTCTCTCGCGGCTCTGAACAGTGCTCCATCTATGGGCAGCCGCTCCAGGCGTTCGGTGCCCATTTTCTGCCTTGCCTGTACCTGCCCACTCCTGTGCCACGAAGCCCTATTCATCGCCCTCTCGCAGTCCACCCTGTGAGTTTGGAATATAGACCACTCCTAAAGCACTGTTCACGCGCAGATGCACGTGTGCATGCGCATCTCAGGCCAGGGGCGGCCTTAGGCATGTGCAAGCTGTGCACCTGCACACCAAACCCCAGGGGCCACCAAGCCAATATATATCCTTAATATAATAATCCTCTGAGGATGGATACATATTTGCGTGGTGGCTCCTGGCAGAGATTTGGCGGCCTCCGGCTTTGTTCCACTTCCAAACACCCCGACCCTCCCCCTCCCCCCCCCCCCCCCTCTTCACTGGCCTCCTCGCTCCGCCCCGCCCGGACCCTCTCTTCTGGGGCCCCCTACCTACGCTCCCTGCCCAGGGCCGCCATGCGCCTAGAGCCGCCCCTGCTCAGGCCAGCAGAAACATCTAGGCGTTACCTGCTGATGCATTAAATGCGCGGCTGAATAACAGACGCACAAATACCTTGGGGGCGGGGGCGCACTCATAGCTAACTCTGACGGCATGCTGATACAAAGCACCTGGGTTTATATATGAAAGTAATGGTCAAAGTTAAATAGCATGCTATGCAAAGCGTTCCAACTAAAGGGACATTAAATGTTACAATTTTCCGGCATTTAGCCAATAACTTAGACATATGTATTTTTCCCCCTCGGCAGAGGATACAGGATTTCTCCCTCGTGAAGGACAGTGAAGGGAATCCGGTCTTGGAGGACGGGAAGGGACGCTGCCCATTTGACCCGGAAATTAAATCTACAGCAATCATAATTGGTAAGTCCTATGTGATGCAGGAAGTTATCCCAGCCCCTGTGTGGGGTAGGTCATCCATTACAGAAGGGAGACCTGCCACTAAACAAACCCACAAATGAGGTGCTGAATGTTGAAAATGTATACTGACTAGTAAACGAAACCGACTAGACCAGCTGCTTCGCCATTCAGCTTTTTTTGATTGGGTGGGAAAAGTAGCAGAGGCAGAAGAAAGCGTTCGTGTTTCTTTTTTTCCCATTTCGAAAGTTTTTTTTTCAAAGTTCAGTCAGGATTTAAAATGCAGATCTATTGATTTGCCAGTGCTTGTTTTCCTTATGCTAGCTCCTCCAGTTATCTGCATACATATATTGGAATTTCAGTAACAGAAACCTACCCTGAGAGCAAAGGAGCACTGTCCGTTAATGGTCGGTGGCAGTGCTTGAGGCCATTGTGAGAGCTGAACGCCAGTAGTATACTGCTCCCCAATATTTTGATCACCCCAAAACTGATCAAGTGATCAGAGTCGCCATTCTCGTTGACATCAGCCCAGCAAATTACCAGAGTAAATGAGTGATTAAGACCACTAAATAACTTGAGTTCTAGATTGATAAAAAAACAATTGAGGGGGTTTTTAGAGATTTAGATTATCGGGGCGCGCTACCTCAGTTATACGTTACAGGGTTAGAATTGACACGTAGGTATGTAGTGCGTGAAGAGCAGGCGGAAAAACACCCTTAACCGTCTAAAAAAGTCAAGAGACTAAGCAAATATATACAGTTGTGCTCTCGCTACTACAGTATTTTAACATACACACAGTACAATGACTGATAATTATTCATAGAGACAGAAGCAGATTCTTTGGTGTTTTCTTGGTTACAGCACGAAGATGTTTATTTTCTCCAGACTCTTGAAATGTCATACAAAGCCAGCCGACACGTGTTTCGTCGTGTGCAGTTGAGTCAACACGACTCTTCAGGGCTGATGATACAAGAATGACATATGCAAATTTACTTATGCAGTTAGTCTAGGTCGCATACTGCAAATGGTAACAAAGTGCAGCCAACATGCAGTAGTGCGGTGCGTCTGGGTTGGCGCATGGTGGTCATTTATAGTGATGAGGCCACATACTTAGGAAGTGTGACTCTCCAGGGCTGTGGGTGGTTGCCCTTAGGTGGCGGTCTATTGCCGTGCAATTTCGTGGCACAGTGCTACAGTGTGTGATTACATGTCACTCAAACACGGTGATCTTGCACTTTAAGGGATCGAGCGGGGGTGGGTCGCGTAAGAAGTGAAAATGGTGGTCTATTGTGCAGGGGTGTTGGTGAGGGACTCTAGCGGTAGCCGGACGTGGATAAAAAACAAGTTGCTTCTGAGTGATTTGTGCAAGCTAGTGGAGAGTTCCGTTACCGCGCAAGTGAAGTTGTAGTTGACGAAAAGGGGTAAGGCATTGTCTCTCGACATGACGGAATATTTACCTTAAAGCTCAGTATAATCTTGGCGATTATGTCTGGACTGGTATGCAATTTTTAGATCATTATGTCATAGAGAGACTGAAGGAAAGAGAAACAAAAAAAGGAGAAGAATATAATGATTATCAATGGAGAGGAGGAAAAAATCAGGGAACACAATCTAAAAGGGGCCATGACATCCATTCGGTAAAATAGATGGTTGCAAAAACACGCGGTTTCCTTACCGATGTTTTGAGTATCAGTGACTAAAAATAGTATCCGTACGTTCTTTACGAGTAGTCACGAAGAAGTTACTAGCTATCAAGCAGTCAGCCTGGTAGTTTGTCAGGAATCTTCCTTTCTGTTTAGGGGCAGTGAAAAGAAGAGAAAGGAGAAAAGCGAAACTCATTGTAATTCCTGACAATTCTAAGCGCGTAGTAGCGCGTTGCTCACAAAGTGCACACTATTGCACATATGCTGTAAGCGAGGGTATAAATAGGCAAAGTACCTGATTATTTTTGTGCGTTAGGTGGAAACCGGGAGGGGATCCTTCTGGTCGCGAGTGCACTGGAAACGGGTGCGTTTCTAGTCAGGCGGTGCGCTATAAATGGAAAGCAAGAGCACGAGTTAGCTCTCAGAGAGTCCGGGTCTGTATGTTAGCAGAACAAACATTTGTGAAGGGTAGCAGATGGCTCAAGAACTGTGAAGCTGCTTACCCGTATTACGGTCTCCCTCCTCTTTAGGTTCCCGGTCGCCGTCTCTCGGTACGGACACGTGACCGAGTGGGAGGGGTCGTTTTATAGAGTATATTAGACATCAAAGACGTCTAGTTGGCAGTCATTTTTGGAGAAAAAGAATCCGCCATCTTGGATTGGTCAAGTAGTGCGGACATAGAATGTATTTGCACCGAGGCATCCACAGTTGATTGACCTCATGGGGAAACATGATAATAACCTTAGAGTACGAAAAAATCGTATCTGTGGCTGGTTATGGTGCGCGAATATCAACGATCTTGGAGTGTTTAAAAAATAAAAGGTAAAAATTGACATTGAAAGGGAATTCGTGTCTCTGTTACACGGAATTAATAAATCAAATGTAAGCCGGCAGAGACGTGTTTCATTTCACCTATCTTACGGAGGTGAAAGTGAAAAGATACGAGAGTGTCCGTTTTACCGTTAATCCTTGTGTCTGTTTGTTTATGGATACTAAGGAGTATAGAAGAACAGAGGGCGCGTCATGAGATTCATCGTAGGTGTACAAATCGCGAGCACTGAGAAATGGGTGCAGTATTGATAGTGAACCTTAGTGATCCAAGTGGTTAGATCTAAGCATGCTCCGTGGCCTGTTGTGTTATATTTGGTGTTCTCAAGTGATTGTGATGGCTCTTAAAGTGACGGTGCCCCCCTGTCACCATATGTTCGTGAGCAACTAGAATTTTTTTACTTAGTACCAAAACAGTTACGATCTCATTTGTTACATGATGTGGAAATTTAACAGACACAAAGAAGATACAAAGAATTATACATCGGTGTAAGTCCAAAACCTTTTTGCATGGTATAACGAATGTTAAGATCATACATTGCAAACAGTTTGTGTTAATATTCTTCATTCTGGTGCATAGTCATCATGTCTAGCAGTGTCTGTGTGTGACACTGTGAGTGCCTAGCTGCTCATACATCAGATGGGTTCAGTCGGTTTACCTGAAAGAAGGATCCCCCAGACGGCTGGCTAGTCGCCCAGGAAGAATTGAAGCTCAGGGTCATAGTTGAGCCCCCGTTCCACGCATTGTAAACGCATGATCCAGGTAGCCTCCCTACGCCTGAGCTTCAATTCGCGGTTACCCCCTCTGATGTCGAGGGGAATCACATCTATTCCGAAGACACGAACTTTGATATCGTCCCCCAGTGGTTGGCATTCCGCTACATGTAAAGCTACCGGGTATTTGGGGTCTCTCCTTTGTATAGCCCTTATGTGTTCGGAAAGTCTTTCTTTGAAAGCCCTGATGGTGCTGCCCACATAGATCTTGCCACACTGGCATTCAATAATATATACCACAAATTTGGTCAGACAATTGATGTTATGTTTGATTTTGTAGGTGGTACCATCCGGGCCTGTGAAGGTTTTAGTACCGTGTTTGCCCCAGATACACATGGTGCAAAAACCACATTTGTGGAAGCCTAGACCACGTGTTGATAGCCAGTCCTGAGCCGCTGTTTTGTGGGGGACTGTAGGGCTCAATTTGTTTCTCAGGGTGAAGCCCTTTCTGTATGTGATTGATGGTCTGTTAGGAAGAAATTCTTTGAGAACAGGATCATCTGTTAAGATTTTCCAATGTTTGTTGAAGCTCTTTTTGATGTGATAGTTTAATGCATTATATTCTGTGATGAGTCTAATCTGATGTCCAGAGGACTCAACCTCCGTGCGTGTCTTCAGACAATCTGGTCTAGGGATGACTCTGGTTTTTTTCTCTGCTTTTAGCAGGGATGAGCTCGAATACCCTCTCTTCTGAAATCTGTCTTTCATGCTCATAATGCAGTTGTTGAATTCCAAAGTCTCACTGCAATTACGTTTAGCCCTTAGAAATTCTCCATAGGGGATGGAGCGTAGCTGGTGCTCTGGGTGAAAGCTAGAGGCATGGAGAATAGAGTTGCAGGCAGTGGGTTTCCTGAACAGTCTAGAATGCAAATGGTTCTCCTTCACGTAGAATTCGAGATCTAGGAATTCAATATTAGTAAGGCTGTGGCGCATGGTAAAGCTAATCTCCCACAGGTTATTGTTCAGATACTCGAAGAAGGAATGAAGAAGTTCCTCGGATCCTGACCACAGGAGAAAGCAATCGTCAATGTATCTCCCCCAGTAGATTATGGAGTCGATATAAGGTCTGCCTTTGGTGCCCCAGATAAGGTCAGTCTCCAATGCTCCCATAAAGAGATTGGCGAAGGAGGGTGAAAATTTCGAGCCCATGGCTACTCCCTTCTTTTGTCTGTACCAGTTCCGGTCGAAGATGAAGAAGTTGTTCTCTAAGATAATTTTCATCATGTGTATCAACATGTTGGTGTGTGCCCATAGTGAGGCCGGTCTGTTGGAAAGTAGTTTGGTGATGGCATCGATGCCTATTTCAGGATTGATGCTGGTGTACAGGGACACCACATCTAAGGTTACCAATCTGGTGTCTTGTCGCCACTCCAGGTCAGACATGATGTTCAGTATGTGTTTCGAGTCTTGTATGAAAGAAGGGAGATTCTTAACTAGAGGTCCCAAAAAGATATCTACATATTCTGCAATTCGTTCAGTGGGGCCCCCAATCCCCGAAACTATTGGTCTGCCGGGTGGAAAAGGTAGGTTCTTGTGGACTTTAGGTAAGGTATAGAGCCACGGATATGTGGGTCTAAAGACTTTAAGATACATGTACTCATTGTCATCCAGTAGACCAGATTGTTTCCAGTTCAATAGGAGTCCATTTAACAGTATTGTAAGTGGACCCATTGGGTTATGGTCAATTGGCTCATAACAAGAGGAGTCGCTGAGTTGGCCAAGGACCTCACTGTTGTAGTCAGTCCGGTCCATGACCACCACATTACCCCCTTTGTCCGCTTCCCTGATGATAATGTTTTGGTTGTCGGTAAGGGTAGAGAGTGCTAACCGTTCCCCCTTGGTCAAGTTGTCTCTATACTTGAATTTGGTGTTCAACTTTCTGATGTTGGTGCTATTCAGATCCTCAAGGACGTGTCTATGGAATTTGTCAATGTTATTACCACCCGCCAGTGTAGGAGTCCATTTGGATCTGCTTTTGAGGCCACTAGTAATACTGTAGTCGGTCTCGACATCAAGCTCCTCAAGGAGCCTTTCCATTTCGAGTGGACTATCTTCCCTGTTAGTCAGAGACAGAAGCAGGTGTGTAATTTGCACATCTTTAATGGTCAAAGGTACATTGTCAAAAACATTAGGAATTTGTCTAGGTTCTTTCTGCAGCTCTTGTGATCCAGCAAAATGTTTCTTAAGTTTAAGATTTCGTATGAACTTGAAAACGTCTATTTTGGTTTGGCATATGTCACCAGTGGCATAGGGATTAAAGTTCAAACCTCTGCTGAGTAAGGAAATCATATCTGGTGTCAAAGGAAGTGAGGAAAGGTTAATGACTTGTACGGTGTCAGCTGCTGCATCTACTTTCTCTGTGTTCCTGACCTCAGTTTCCTGCGATATTCCTCGCTTGTTCCTGCGTTTCCCCCTATGGGGTTTGGGTCTGTAGCGGCCCTTGGTGGTTGAGCCCTGTTGCCTCTCCTTACTCTCTGCATCTCTAAAAAAAAGGTTGAGTTATTAGGTTCTGCATTAGCTAGGATCTCATTCTCTATGTCGCTGAGTCCGGTAGAACTCAGAGAGGTGGTGCTGGAACTGGCAGAGTTAGTGGTGGTGGACCTCCCAGTCTGTGATCCTGCCTTCGGTTTTGAAATCAGGGAATCATACTTGCGGTCAAAAGTATATATCCTGCCGTTCTTGTAGTCTTCCTCATCCCTTTTGATTTGACGTGCCTTCCTACTTTGGATTTCGGATTGATGTTTAAGAAGAATCTCATCCAGTAGGGTGTAATTCTTCACTGTGGCCTCAGGTTTGTTCAGGTCTTTGATCTCTTGTTCAACAACAGAGATTTCAGTTCGCAGTAGGGCGGTCTTACGATCAGCACTCTCGATGAGAATGTCTATTAGCGTAATAGAGTTCTGATTAAGTGAGTCTTCCCATTTAATCATGAGATCTCGGTCCAAGTCGTCGTAGGTTGGAAAGATGTTGGATCGTAGACCTCTGGGAACTAATTTGAGTTTAAGATAGTGTTTCAGGGTTACTCCGTCCCACCAACGGGAGTTTTCCTGTTTTTTTAGTTTTTCAAGTTTGAAGAACTTGTCTCGCAGACCCTCTATGCGTGCAGGACCTGCCGTGGCAGATGCCTGGTGTGTGGGCATGCCTTTGGCCAGGTTCTCAAAGAGATCTGCCGCTGCTTTGTCTCTGTCCATGGTGTGGTAGACAGAAATATGTACACAATTAAGGTCTAGTGGTTTTTGAAAGTAACGTGGAGGCACCCAATCTGTCACTATAGAGAAACAATTGAGGGGGTTTTTAGAGATTTAGATTATCGGTGCGCGCTACCTCAGTTATACGTTACAGGGTTAGAATTGACACGTAGGTATGTAGTGCGTGAAGAGCAGGCGGAAAAACACCCTTAACCGTCTAAAAAAGTCAAGAGACTAAGCAAATATATACAGTTGTGCTCTCGCTACTACAGTATTTTAACATACACACAGTACAATGACTGATAATTATTCATAGAGACAGAAGCAGATTCTTTGGTGTTTTCTTGGTTACAGCACGAAGATGTTTATTTTCTCCAGACTCTTGAAATGTCATACAAAGCCAGCCGACACGTGTTTCGTCGTGTGCAGTTGAGTCAACACGACTCTTCAGGGCTGATGATACAAGAATGACATATGCAAATTTACTTATGCAGTTAGTCTAGGTCGCATACTGCAAATGGTGACAAAGTGCAGCCAACATGCAGTAGTGCGGTGCGTCTGGGTTGGCGCATGGTGGTCATTTATAGTGATGAGGCCACATACTTAGGAAGTGTGACTCTCCAGGGCTGTGGGTGGTTGCCCTTAGGTGGCGGTCTATTGCCGTGCAATTTCGTGGCACAGTGCTACAGTGTGTGATTACATGTCACTCAAACACGGTGATCTTGCACTTTAAGGGATCGAGCGGGGGTGGGTCGCGTAAGAAGTGAAAATGGTGGTCTATTGTGCAGGGGTGTTGGTGAGGGACTCTAGCGGTAGCCGGACGTGGATAAAAAACAAGTTGCTTCTGAGTGATTTGTGCAAGCTAGTGGAGAGTTCCGTTACCGCGCAAGTGAAGTTGTAGTTGACGAAAAGGGGTAAGGCATTGTCTCTCGACATGACGGAATATTTACCTTAAAGCTCAGTATAATCTTGGCGATTATGTCTGGACTGGTATGCAATTTTTAGATCATTATGTCATAGAGAGACTGAAGGAAAGAGAAACAAAAAAAGGAGAAGAATATAATGATTATCAATGGAGAGGAGGAAAAAATCAGGGAACACAATCTAAAAGGGGCCATGACATCCATTCGGTAAAATAGATGGTTGCAAAAACACGCGGTTTCCTTACCGATGTTTTGAGTATCAGTGACTAAAAATAGTATCCGTACGTTCTTTACGAGTAGTCACGAAGAAGTTACTAGCTATCAAGCAGTCAGCCTGGTAGTTTGTCAGGAATCTTCCTTTCTGTTTAGGGGCAGTGAAAAGAAGAGAAAGGAGAAAAGCGAAACTCATTGTAATTCCTGACAATTCTAAGCGCGTAGTAGCGCGTTGCTCACAAAGTGCACACTATTGCACATATGCTGTAAGCGAGGGTATAAATAGGCAAAGTACCTGATTATTTTTGTGCGTTAGGTGGAAACCGGGAGGGGATCCTTCTGGTCGCGAGTGCACTGGAAACGGGTGCGTTTCTAGTCAGGCGGTGCGCTATAAATGGAAAGCAAGAGCACGAGTTAGCTCTCAGAGAGTCCGGGTCTGTATGTTAGCAGAACAAACATTTGTGAAGGGTAGCAGATGGCTCAAGAACTGTGAAGCTGCTTACCCGTATTACGGTCTCCCTCCTCTTTAGGTTCCCGGTCGCCGTCTCTCGGTACGGACACGTGACCGAGTGGGAGGGGTCGTTTTATAGAGTATATTAGACATCAAAGACGTCTAGTTGGCAGTCATTTTTGGAGAAAAAGAATCCGCCATCTTGGATTGGTCAAGTAGTGCGGACATAGAATGTATTTGCACCGAGGCATCCACAGTTGATTGACCTCATGGGGAAACATGATAATAACCTTAGAGTACGAAAAAATCGTATCTGTGGCTGGTTATGGTGCGCGAATATCAACGATCTTGGAGTGTTTAAAAAATAAAAGGTAAAAATTGACATTGAAAGGGAATTCGTGTCTCTGTTACACGGAATTAATAAATCAAATGTAAGCCGGCAGAGACGTGTTTCATTTCACCTATCTTACGGAGGTGAAAGTGAAAAGATACGAGAGTGTCCGTTTTACCGTTAATCCTTGTGTCTGTTTGTTTATGGATACTAAGGAGTATAGAAGAACAGAGGGCGCGTCATGAGATTCATCGTAGGTGTACAAATCGCGAGCACTGAGAAATGGGTGCAGTATTGATAGTGAACCTTAGTGATCCAAGTGGTTAGATCTAAGCATGCTCCGTGGCCTGTTGTGTTATATTTGGTGTTCTCAAGTGATTGTGATGGCTCTTAAAGTGACGGTGCCCCCCTGTCACCATATGTTCGTGAGCAACTAGAATTTTTTTACTTAGTACCAAAACAGTTACGATCTCATTTGTTACATGATGTGGAAATTTAACAGACACAAAGAAGATACAAAGAATTATACATCGGTGTAAGTCCAAAACCTTTTTGCATGGTATAACGAATGTTAAGATCATACATTGCAAACAGTTTGTGTTAATATTCTTCATTCTGGTGCATAGTCATCATGTCTAGCAGTGTCTGTGTGTGACACTGTGAGTGCCTAGCTGCTCATACATCAGATGGGTTCAGTCGGTTTACCTGAAAGAAGGATCCCCCAGACGGCTGGCTAGTCGCCCAGGAAGAATTGAAGCTCAGGGTCATAGTTGAGCCCCCGTTCCACGCATTGTAAACGCATGATCCAGGTAGCCTCCCTACGCCTGAGCTTCAATTCGCGGTTACCCCCTCTGATGTCGAGGGGAATCACATCTATTCCGAAGACACGAACTTTGATATCGTCCCCCAGTGGTTGGCATTCCGCTACATGTAAAGCTACCGGGTATTTGGGGTCTCTCCTTTGTATAGCCCTTATGTGTTCGGAAAGTCTTTCTTTGAAAGCCCTGATGGTGCTGCCCACATAGATCTTGCCACACTGGCATTCAATAATATATACCACAAATTTGGTCAGACAATTGATGTTATGTTTGATTTTGTAGGTGGTACCATCCGGGCCTGTGAAGGTTTTAGTACCGTGTTTGCCCCAGATACACATGGTGCAAAAACCACATTTGTGGAAGCCTAGACCACGTGTTGATAGCCAGTCCTGAGCCGCTGTTTTGTGGGGGACTGTAGGGCTCAATTTGTTTCTCAGGGTGAAGCCCTTTCTGTATGTGATTGATGGTCTGTTAGGAAGAAATTCTTTGAGAACAGGATCATCTGTTAAGATTTTCCAATGTTTGTTGAAGCTCTTTTTGATGTGATAGTTTAATGCATTATATTCTGTGATGAGTCTAATCTGATGTCCAGAGGACTCAACCTCCGTGCGTGTCTTCAGACAATCTGGTCTAGGGATGACTCTGGTTTTTTTCTCTGCTTTTAGCAGGGATGAGCTCGAATACCCTCTCTTCTGAAATCTGTCTTTCATGCTCATAATGCAGTTGTTGAATTCCAAAGTCTCACTGCAATTACGTTTAGCCCTTAGAAATTCTCCATAGGGGATGGAGCGTAGCTGGTGCTCTGGGTGAAAGCTAGAGGCATGGAGAATAGAGTTGCAGGCAGTGGGTTTCCTGAACAGTCTAGAATGCAAATGGTTCTCCTTCACGTAGAATTCGAGATCTAGGAATTCAATATTAGTAAGGCTGTGGCGCATGGTAAAGCTAATCTCCCACAGGTTATTGTTCAGATACTCGAAGAAGGAATGAAGAAGTTCCTCGGATCCTGACCACAGGAGAAAGCAATCGTCAATGTATCTCCCCCAGTAGATTATGGAGTCGATATAAGGTCTGCCTTTGGTGCCCCAGATAAGGTCAGTCTCCAATGCTCCCATAAAGAGATTGGCGAAGGAGGGTGAAAATTTCGAGCCCATGGCTACTCCCTTCTTTTGTCTGTACCAGTTCCGGTCGAAGATGAAGAAGTTGTTCTCTAAGATAATTTTCATCATGTGTATCAACATGTTGGTGTGTGCCCATAGTGAGGCCGGTCTGTTGGAAAGTAGTTTGGTGATGGCATCGATGCCTATTTCAGGATTGATGCTGGTGTACAGGGACACCACATCTAAGGTTACCAATCTGGTGTCTTGTCGCCACTCCAGGTCAGACATGATGTTCAGTATGTGTTTCGAGTCTTGTATGAAAGAAGGGAGATTCTTAACTAGAGGTCCCAAAAAGATATCTACATATTCTGCAATTCGTTCAGTGGGGCCCCCAATCCCCGAAACTATTGGTCTGCCGGGTGGAAAAGGTAGGTTCTTGTGGACTTTAGGTAAGGTATAGAGCCACGGATATGTGGGTCTAAAGACTTTAAGATACATGTACTCATTGTCATCCAGTAGACCAGATTGTTTCCAGTTCAATAGGAGTCCATTTAACAGTATTGTAAGTGGACCCATTGGGTTATGGTCAATTGGCTCATAACAAGAGGAGTCGCTGAGTTGGCCAAGGACCTCACTGTTGTAGTCAGTCCGGTCCATGACCACCACATTACCCCCTTTGTCCGCTTCCCTGATGATAATGTTTTGGTTGTCGGTAAGGGTAGAGAGTGCTAACCGTTCCCCCTTGGTCAAGTTGTCTCTATACTTGAATTTGGTGTTCAACTTTCTGATGTTGGTGCTATTCAGATCCTCAAGGACGTGTCTATGGAATTTGTCAATGTTATTACCACCCGCCAGTGTAGGAGTCCATTTGGATCTGCTTTTGAGGCCACTAGTAATACTGTAGTCGGTCTCGACATCAAGCTCCTCAAGGAGCCTTTCCATTTCGAGTGGACTATCTTCCCTGTTAGTCAGAGACAGAAGCAGGTGTGTAATTTGCACATCTTTAATGGTCAAAGGTACATTGTCAAAAACATTAGGAATTTGTCTAGGTTCTTTCTGCAGCTCTTGTGATCCAGCAAAATGTTTCTTAAGTTTAAGATTTCGTATGAACTTGAAAACGTCTATTTTGGTTTGGCATATGTCACCAGTGGCATAGGGATTAAAGTTCAAACCTCTGCTGAGTAAGGAAATCATATCTGGTGTCAAAGGAAGTGAGGAAAGGTTAATGACTTGTACGGTGTCAGCTGCTGCATCTACTTTCTCTGTGTTCCTGACCTCAGTTTCCTGCGATATTCCTCGCTTGTTCCTGCGTTTCCCCCTATGGGGTTTGGGTCTGTAGCGGCCCTTGGTGGTTGAGCCCTGTTGCCTCTCCTTACTCTCTGCATCTCTAAAAAAAAGGTTGAGTTATTAGGTTCTGCATTAGCTAGGATCTCATTCTCTATGTCGCTGAGTCCGGTAGAACTCAGAGAGGTGGTGCTGGAACTGGCAGAGTTAGTGGTGGTGGACCTCCCAGTCTGTGATCCTGCCTTCGGTTTTGAAATCAGGGAATCATACTTGCGGTCAAAAGTATATATCCTGCCGTTCTTGTAGTCTTCCTCATCCCTTTTGATTTGACGTGCCTTCCTACTTTGGATTTCGGATTGATGTTTAAGAAGAATCTCATCCAGTAGGGTGTAATTCTTCACTGTGGCCTCAGGTTTGTTCAGGTCTTTGATCTCTTGTTCAACAACAGAGATTTCAGTTCGCAGTAGGGCGGTCTTACGATCAGCACTCTCGATGAGAATGTCTATTAGCGTAATAGAGTTCTGATTAAGTGAGTCTTCCCATTTAATCATGAGATCTCGGTCCAAGTCGTCGTAGGTTGGAAAGATGTTGGATCGTAGACCTCTGGGAACTAATTTGAGTTTAAGATAGTGTTTCAGGGTTACTCCGTCCCACCAACGGGAGTTTTCCTGTTTTTTTAGTTTTTCAAGTTTGAAGAACTTGTCTCGCAGACCCTCTATGCGTGCAGGACCTGCCGTGGCAGATGCCTGGTGTGTGGGCATGCCTTTGGCCAGGTTCTCAAAGAGATCTGCCGCTGCTTTGTCTCTGTCCATGGTGTGGTAGACAGAAATATGTACACAATTAAGGTCTAGTGGTTTTTGAAAGTAACGTGGAGGCACCCAATCTGTCACTATAGAGAAACAATTGAGGGGGTTTTTAGAGATTTAGATTATCGGTGCGCGCTACCTCAGTTATACGTTACAGGGTTAGAATTGACACGTAGGTATGTAGTGCGTGAAGAGCAGGCGGAAAAACACCCTTAACCGTCTAAAAAAGTCAAGAGACTAAGCAAATATATACAGTTGTGCTCTCGCTACTACAGTATTTTAACATACACACAGTACAATGACTGATAATTATTCATAGAGACAGAAGCAGATTCTTTGGTGTTTTCTTGGTTACAGCACGAAGATGTTTATTTTCTCCAGACTCTTGAAATGTCATACAAAGCCAGCCGACACGTGTTTCGTCGTGTGCAGTTGAGTCAACACGACTCTTCAGGGCTGATGATACAAGAATGACATATGCAAATTTACTTATGCAGTTAGTCTAGGTCGCATACTGCAAATGGTGACAAAGTGCAGCCAACATGCAGTAGTGCGGTGCGTCTGGGTTGGCGCATGGTGGTCATTTATAGTGATGAGGCCACATACTTAGGAAGTGTGACTCTCCAGGGCTGTGGGTGGTTGCCCTTAGGTGGCGGTCTATTGCCGTGCAATTTCGTGGCACAGTGCTACAGTGTGTGATTACATGTCACTCAAACACGGTGATCTTGCACTTTAAGGGATCGAGCGGGGGTGGGTCGCGTAAGAAGTGAAAATGGTGGTCTATTGTGCAGGGGTGTTGGTGAGGGACTCTAGCGGTAGCCGGACGTGGATAAAAAACAAGTTGCTTCTGAGTGATTTGTGCAAGCTAGTGGAGAGTTCCGTTACCGCGCAAGTGAAGTTGTAGTTGACGAAAAGGGGTAAGGCATTGTCTCTCGACATGACGGAATATTTACCTTAAAGCTCAGTATAATCTTGGCGATTATGTCTGGACTGGTATGCAATTTTTAGATCATTATGTCATAGAGAGACTGAAGGAAAGAGAAACAAAAAAAGGAGAAGAATATAATGATTATCAATGGAGAGGAGGAAAAAATCAGGGAACACAATCTAAAAGGGGCCATGACATCCATTCGGTAAAATAGATGGTTGCAAAAACACGCGGTTTCCTTACCGATGTTTTGAGTATCAGTGACTAAAAATAGTATCCGTACGTTCTTTACGAGTAGTCACGAAGAAGTTACTAGCTATCAAGCAGTCAGCCTGGTAGTTTGTCAGGAATCTTCCTTTCTGTTTAGGGGCAGTGAAAAGAAGAGAAAGGAGAAAAGCGAAACTCATTGTAATTCCTGACAATTCTAAGCGCGTAGTAGCGCGTTGCTCACAAAGTGCACACTATTGCACATATGCTGTAAGCGAGGGTATAAATAGGCAAAGTACCTGATTATTTTTGTGCGTTAGGTGGAAACCGGGAGGGGATCCTTCTGGTCGCGAGTGCACTGGAAACGGGTGCGTTTCTAGTCAGGCGGTGCGCTATAAATGGAAAGCAAGAGCACGAGTTAGCTCTCAGAGAGTCCGGGTCTGTATGTTAGCAGAACAAACATTTGTGAAGGGTAGCAGATGGCTCAAGAACTGTGAAGCTGCTTACCCGTATTACGGTCTCCCTCCTCTTTAGGTTCCCGGTCGCCGTCTCTCGGTACGGACACGTGACCGAGTGGGAGGGGTCGTTTTATAGAGTATATTAGACATCAAAGACGTCTAGTTGGCAGTCATTTTTGGAGAAAAAGAATCCGCCATCTTGGATTGGTCAAGTAGTGCGGACATAGAATGTATTTGCACCGAGGCATCCACAGTTGATTGACCTCATGGGGAAACATGATAATAACCTTAGAGTACGAAAAAATCGTATCTGTGGCTGGTTATGGTGCGCGAATATCAACGATCTTGGAGTGTTTAAAAAATAAAAGGTAAAAATTGACATTGAAAGGGAATTCGTGTCTCTGTTACACGGAATTAATAAATCAAATGTAAGCCGGCAGAGACGTGTTTCATTTCACCTATCTTACGGAGGTGAAAGTGAAAAGATACGAGAGTGTCCGTTTTACCGTTAATCCTTGTGTCTGTTTGTTTATGGATACTAAGGAGTATAGAAGAACAGAGGGCGCGTCATGAGATTCATCGTAGGTGTACAAATCGCGAGCACTGAGAAATGGGTGCAGTATTGATAGTGAACCTTAGTGATCCAAGTGGTTAGATCTAAGCATGCTCCGTGGCCTGTTGTGTTATATTTGGTGTTCTCAAGTGATTGTGATGGCTCTTAAAGTGACGGTGCCCCCCTGTCACCATATGTTCGTGAGCAACTAGAATTTTTTTACTTAGTACCAAAACAGTTACGATCTCATTTGTTACATGATGTGGAAATTTAACAGACACAAAGAAGATACAAAGAATTATACATCGGTGTAAGTCCAAAACCTTTTTGCATGGTATAACGAATGTTAAGATCATACATTGCAAACAGTTTGTGTTAATATTCTTCATTCTGGTGCATAGTCATCATGTCTAGCAGTGTCTGTGTGTGACACTGTGAGTGCCTAGCTGCTCATACATCAGATGGGTTCAGTCGGTTTACCTGAAAGAAGGATCCCCCAGACGGCTGGCTAGTCGCCCAGGAAGAATTGAAGCTCAGGGTCATAGTTGAGCCCCCGTTCCACGCATTGTAAACGCATGATCCAGGTAGCCTCCCTACGCCTGAGCTTCAATTCGCGGTTACCCCCTCTGATGTCGAGGGGAATCACATCTATTCCGAAGACACGAACTTTGATATCGTCCCCCAGTGGTTGGCATTCCGCTACATGTAAAGCTACCGGGTATTTGGGGTCTCTCCTTTGTATAGCCCTTATGTGTTCGGAAAGTCTTTCTTTGAAAGCCCTGATGGTGCTGCCCACATAGATCTTGCCACACTGGCATTCAATAATATATACCACAAATTTGGTCAGACAATTGATGTTATGTTTGATTTTGTAGGTGGTACCATCCGGGCCTGTGAAGGTTTTAGTACCGTGTTTGCCCCAGATACACATGGTGCAAAAACCACATTTGTGGAAGCCTAGACCACGTGTTGATAGCCAGTCCTGAGCCGCTGTTTTGTGGGGGACTGTAGGGCTCAATTTGTTTCTCAGGGTGAAGCCCTTTCTGTATGTGATTGATGGTCTGTTAGGAAGAAATTCTTTGAGAACAGGATCATCTGTTAAGATTTTCCAATGTTTGTTGAAGCTCTTTTTGATGTGATAGTTTAATGCATTATATTCTGTGATGAGTCTAATCTGATGTCCAGAGGACTCAACCTCCGTGCGTGTCTTCAGACAATCTGGTCTAGGGATGACTCTGGTTTTTTTCTCTGCTTTTAGCAGGGATGAGCTCGAATACCCTCTCTTCTGAAATCTGTCTTTCATGCTCATAATGCAGTTGTTGAATTCCAAAGTCTCACTGCAATTACGTTTAGCCCTTAGAAATTCTCCATAGGGGATGGAGCGTAGCTGGTGCTCTGGGTGAAAGCTAGAGGCATGGAGAATAGAGTTGCAGGCAGTGGGTTTCCTGAACAGTCTAGAATGCAAATGGTTCTCCTTCACGTAGAATTCGAGATCTAGGAATTCAATATTAGTAAGGCTGTGGCGCATGGTAAAGCTAATCTCCCACAGGTTATTGTTCAGATACTCGAAGAAGGAATGAAGAAGTTCCTCGGATCCTGACCACAGGAGAAAGCAATCGTCAATGTATCTCCCCCAGTAGATTATGGAGTCGATATAAGGTCTGCCTTTGGTGCCCCAGATAAGGTCAGTCTCCAATGCTCCCATAAAGAGATTGGCGAAGGAGGGTGAAAATTTCGAGCCCATGGCTACTCCCTTCTTTTGTCTGTACCAGTTCCGGTCGAAGATGAAGAAGTTGTTCTCTAAGATAATTTTCATCATGTGTATCAACATGTTGGTGTGTGCCCATAGTGAGGCCGGTCTGTTGGAAAGTAGTTTGGTGATGGCATCGATGCCTATTTCAGGATTGATGCTGGTGTACAGGGACACCACATCTAAGGTTACCAATCTGGTGTCTTGTCCCCACTCCAGGTCAGACATGATGTTCAGTATGTGTTTCGAGTCTTGTATGAAAGAAGGGAGATTCTTAACTAGAGGTCCCAAAAAGATATCTACATATTCTGCAATTCGTTCAGTGGGGCCCCCAATCCCCGAAACTATTGGTCTGCCGGGTGGAAAAGGTAGGTTCTTGTGGACTTTAGGTAAGGTATAGAGCCACGGATATGTGGGTCTAAAGACTTTAAGATACATGTACTCATTGTCATCCAGTAGACCAGATTGTTTCCAGTTCAATAGGAGTCCATTTAACAGTATTGTAAGTGGACCCATTGGGTTATGGTCAATTGGCTCATAACAAGAGGAGTCGCTGAGTTGGCCAAGGACCTCACTGTTGTAGTCAGTCCGGTCCATGACCACCACATTACCCCCTTTGTCCGCTTCCCTGATGATAATGTTTTGGTTGTCGGTAAGGGTAGAGAGTGCTAACCGTTCCCCCTTGGTCAAGTTGTCTCTATACTTGAATTTGGTGTTCAACTTTCTGATGTTGGTGCTATTCAGATCCTCAAGGACGTGTCTATGGAATTTGTCAATGTTATTACCACCCGCCAGTGTAGGAGTCCATTTGGATCTGCTTTTGAGGCCACTAGTAATACTGTAGTCGGTCTCGACATCAAGCTCCTCAAGGAGCCTTTCCATTTCGAGTGGACTATCTTCCCTGTCAGTCAGAGACAGAAGCAGGTGTGTAATTTGCACATCTTTAATGGTCAAAGGTACATTGTCAAAAACATTAGGAATTTGTCTAGGTTCTTTCTGCAGCTCTTGTGATCCAGCAAAATGTTTCTTAAGTTTAAGATTTCGTATGAACTTGAAAACGTCTATTTTGGTTTGGCATATGTCACCAGTGGCATAGGGATTAAAGTTCAAACCTCTGCTGAGTAAGGAAATCATATCTGGTGTCAAAGGAAGTGAGGAAAGGTTAATGACTTGTACGGTGTCAGCTGCTGCATCTACTTTCTCTGTGTTCCTGACCTCAGTTTCCTGCGATATTCCTCGCTTGTTCCTGCGTTTCCCCCTATGGGGTTTGGGTCTGTAGCGGCCCTTGGTGGTTGAGCCCTGTTGCCTCTCCTTACTCTCTGCATCTCTAAAAAAAAGGTTGAGTTATTAGGTTCTGCATTAGCTAGGATCTCATTCTCTATGTCGCTGAGTCCGGTAGAACTCAGAGAGGTGGTGCTGGAACTGGCAGAGTTAGTGGTGGTGGACCTCCCAGTCTGTGATCCTGCCTTCGGTTTTGAAATCAGGGAATCATACTTGCGGTCAAAAGTATATATCCTGCCGTTCTTGTAGTCTTCCTCATCCCTTTTGATTTGACGTGCCTTCCTACTTTGGATTTCGGATTGATGTTTAAGAAGAATCTCATCCAGTAGGGTGTAATTCTTCACTGTGGCCTCAGGTTTGTTCAGGTCTTTGATCTCTTGTTCAACAACAGAGATTTCAGTTCGCAGTAGGGCGGTCTTACGATCAGCACTCTCGATGAGAATGTCTATTAGCGTAATAGAGTTCTGATTAAGTGAGTCTTCCCATTTAATCATGAGATCTCGGTCCAAGTCGTCGTAGGTTGGAAAGATGTTGGATCGTAGACCTCTGGGAACTAATTTGAGTTTAAGATAGTGTTTCAGGGTTACTCCGTCCCACCAACGGGAGTTTTCCTGTTTTTTTAGTTTTTCAAGTTTGAAGAACTTGTCTCGCAGACCCTCTATGCGTGCAGGACCTGCCGTGGCAGATGCCTGGTGTGTGGGCATGCCTTTGGCCAGGTTCTCAAAGAGATCTGCCGCTGCTTTGTCTCTGTCCATGGTGTGGTAGACAGAAATATGTACACAATTAAGGTCTAGTGGTTTTTGAAAGTAACGTGGAGGCACCCAATCTGTCACTATAGAGAAACAATTGAGGGGGTTTTTAGAGATTTATACTCCTTAGTATCCATAAACAAACAGACACAAGGATTAACGGTAAAACGGACACTCTCGTATCTTTTCACTTTCACCTCCGTAAGATAGGTGAAATGAAACACGTCTCTGCCGGCTTACATTTGATTTATTAATTCCGTGTAACAGAGACACGAATTCCCTTTCAATGTCAATTTTTACCTTTTATTTTTTAAACACTCCAAGATCGTTGATATTCGCGCACCATAACCAGCCACAGATACGATTTTTTCGTACTCTAAGGTTATTATCATGTTTCCCCATGAGGTCAATCAACTGTGGATGCCTCGGTGCAAATACATTCTATGTCCGCACTACTTGACCAATCCAAGATGGCGGATTCTTTTTCTCCAAAAATGACTGCCAACTAGACGTCTTTGATGTCTAATATACTCTATAAAACGACCCCTCCCACTCGGTCACGTGTCCGTACCGAGAGACGGCGACCGGGAACCTAAAGAGGAGGGAGACCGTAATACGGGTAAGCAGCTTCACAGTTCTTGAGCCATCTGCTACCCTTCACAAATGTTTGTTCTGCTAACATACAGACCCGGACTCTCTGAGAGCTAACTCGTGCTCTTGCTTTCCATTTATAGCGCACCGCCTGACTAGAAACGCACCCGTTTCCAGTGCACTCGCGACCAGAAGGATCCCCTCCCGGTTTCCACCTAACGCACAAAAATAATCAGGTACTTTGCCTATTTATACCCTCGCTTACAGCATATGTGCAATAGTGTGCACTTTGTGAGCAACGCGCTACTACGCGCTTAGAATTGTCAGGAATTACAATGAGTTTCGCTTTTCTCCTTTCTCTTCTTTTCACTGCCCCTAAACAGAAAGGAAGATTCCTGACAAACTACCAGGCTGACTGCTTGATAGCTAGTAACTTCTTCGTGACTACTCGTAAAGAACGTACGGATACTATTTTTAGTCACTGATACTCAAAACATCGGTAAGGAAACCGCGTGTTTTTGCAACCATCTATTTTACCGAATGGATGTCATGGCCCCTTTTAGATTGTGTTCCCTGATTTTTTCCTCCTCTCCATTGATAATCATTATATTCTTCTCCTTTTTTTGTTTCTCTTTCCTTCAGTCTCTCTATGACATAATGATCTAAAAATTGCATACCAGTCCAGACATAATCGCCAAGATTATACTGAGCTTTAAGGTAAATATTCCGTCATGTCGAGAGACAATGCCTTACACCTTTTCGTCAACTACAACTTCACTTGCGCGGTAACGGAACTCTCCACTAGCTTGCACAAATCACTCAGAAGCAACTTGTTTTTTATCCACGTCCGGCTACCGCTAGAGTCCCTCACCAACACCCCTGCACAATAGACCACCATTTTCACTTCTTACGCGACCCACCCCCGCTCGATCCCTTAAAGTGCAAGATCACCGTGTTTGAGTGACATGTAATCACACACTGTAGCACTGTGCCACGAAATTGCACGGCAATAGACCGCCACCTAAGGGCAACCACCCACAGCCCTGGAGAGTCACACTTCCTAAGTATGTGGCCTCATCACTATAAATGACCACCATGCGCCAACCCAGACGCACCGCACTACTGCATGTTGGCTGCACTTTGTCACCATTTGCAGTATGCGACCTAGACTAACTGCATAAGTAAATTTGCATATGTCATTCTTGTATCATCAGCCCTGAAGAGTCGTGTTGACTCAACTGCACACGACGAAACACGTGTCGGCTGGCTTTGTATGACATTTCAAGAGTCTGGAGAAAATAAACATCTTCGTGCTGTAACCAAGAAAACACCAAAGAATCTGCTTCTGTCTCTATGAATAATTATCAGTCATTGTACTGTGTGTATGTTAAAATACTGTAGTAGCGAGAGCACAACTGTATCTAGATTGATAAAAAGTTTTATTACAAACATCTCAAAATAGGTATTGCATTGAAATGCAATATTTATGCAATAAAGGCTCATATACAGATTACATAGTCAAAAATCATAAGTATTCTAGTCCCATTAAGCAACAAGATCCTACGCGAAATGTAGAATGTCCCCAGAGGTACAGGAAAGTCATCAAAAAGTGTTTGGACAGAGACCCATGAGGAAAACTAAGAGTCTCCTGACTCACCCCCAAAACCAGGGGTTTTAATACAAATTTGTTAGTAATGAGCCAAACTGCAGTCAGCATGGCTTGATTAGCGATAACAGATATTGGGCCAATCAAAATGTAGATAGTCAAAAAGGCTCATACACCAGTGTACTAGCAAGCCTGCTTCTGAACTTCCAGCGGAAGTGTCCTTCAGAATGTTACATTCGGAATACGAATAACAATCCATTCACAATACATGCTCTCTTAGAGTAAAAAAAGCAACTGTGTTACAGTGTTGTGTGCTCTGCGAAAATTGTGAGGAGAGAACAGTCGCAGAGGGACAGCGATTGGAAGAGGTGATGAGCAGGAGCAAGATGAGCAGAACAACAAAAACAGCATCCATTTTAATAAAATGGTGTCTCTGTAAAACTGTGGCATACCTACACTATGTTAACAAACACACTTCTAAACATCTAAACAAAATTGTTTCAAGTGCAACATCATTAGGTTATCAGTTACAACTATATTCATTACAATAATCATTAATATTCAAAAATAATTTGTCTGCTAAAATTGCACATTTACAAAAAGTTTCAACGCCATCACAAATTTGTTTACATCAGTTGGGAATTTACACTTTTGAACTGCACATTAACATAATATTTCTCAGAATCATAATTTTAGGCACAGGGAAAGTGAGTGATTCATCTAGAATCATACATTTTTTTAGATTAGAATCCAGGCATCCAGTTTCAAAAGATGGCCAAGTGGCTAAACTGCCATATCTTTTGAAATAATTTGAAAAACGGGAAAGTGATTTATGTTCGATTTTTCATGATAGGTGTGTGTATTTACAACAGACTGGGCTGCTCATGGAATTGTAAAGTATCTGTTTAGTAAACTGTGTAAGAGAAATATTTACCTTCCTGCAATTACCATCTATGGATTTTCTCATATATATATATATACTTGTGTGCACATTGTGTGCAGCCTTCCAACAGCGATTCAACAGTTCATGTGGTTCCTGGGCTCACCTGTTTGTTGTAATCAATCTGCAACTATCTGTCGTTCCCCAGAACAAAAATTATATTTGATAATAGGTACTGGTACTCAAAACCTGGTAAGTAAACATAAAGCTATTGAGAAGGAAGCTAACACTTCGCTTGGCTGATTCTAGCCTGTGTTTAAAGTTTTACTTAGTGCACAACAACATGCCTTGTATCAAATAAAAATGAAATGGAAGATAAAGCTTTGTAGCCAGGATCAAATATTTTAGTCATGTAAGGCAGACTGGATTAGTGTGCCACTCCATTTAATTGTGAACAACTTAACCTTTGTGCCCGATAGCCTCCATATGTGTATGGCTTGCAGGCCATAAGTTAGCCCCCCTACAGGATCGACTTAGCATTTTATGCTTCTGGGAAATGAGTGCCACTCAGCTGAGTAACAGCAACACCCACCAAGAAATAAGAGTCTCTGGTGTGCACCACACAATCGGACAGTAGTTGTATTTTATATCCAGATGTTACACTTCCTTGTCTAAAGGAATATTATTGAGATCTACCAGTATGGGGTATGAGATGATTAGTTATTACTGATAGTGAGCGTGATTGCTGTAGTCGTGTATCCACAAAGGATATTGTTTGGTTCTGCACACAAAGTCCTGGCTTTTAGCCTATCTGGAAATACCAGCATGAAGAGAGGTAGCCACTGCATGCTCATGGAGCCTGAGGAGAGACTAAAATCTAGAGATGTTTTAAGGCATTGGCAAAGTGAACAATTGCCCAGAGCTTCCGCTTTCCAAGGGGCCCTTTGAAAAAACTCACTTTTTTGTCTATTTGACTATCTGTGTGTTATATTCTCTTTCTAAACCTCTCTATTTCTCGGCCCATCTCTATCTCTTACTTTGTATCTCTACCCTAGGTCATCGTACCAATTTTTGGGTCGCAGGCAAGACCTATTTTGACTGTTTTATGTGACTCTATTAACGTTTAACAACATGTTTTAAATTGTTTGGCTTCATGGGTGCTCGAGTTAACAAGAAATAGGTAATTAAATAACAATATGACCCTGACAAGGATCTCAAGAATATGCCTTGCCCAGAGCCACCAAAATCCTTCAAAAGATACTACTATAATCTCCCACATGGAGGCCAGGACATGTTGGGTTATGGGGACACTAAGGAAGTCTCCAGAGGCTCGGAAAGGCTATAAGGGGCTTGAATGTCGGTTGCATGGTTCTAAAGTGTAACTGACTGCCCCCACCAGTGCTGGCCTTCTGAAATGCAGGAGCGTGGCTTAGTCAGGGAGATTCAAGGGTTGTGGATCTTAAATGTCCTAAAAACACAGTGCGCTGCAGGGTGGCTGGGTGAGATGACCAATGTTTCCGGATGATCTGTTTCCATGATTAACTTGATTAGTACTGTTTTGCATTAGATGGTCTCTTGCTATAGTAGAACAGTGGGCAAAAAAACATAGGTTGGAATGCCCCCAGTGATTGCCTCTGGTTAGACTATCTGCAAGCATTCATCCCATCACCTTTTAGGTGTTTGATTGCCAGTAGTAAGTCTGAAAACATGAGGCAGGCACAGCTTTCCAAGCCTACTACTGCCAATGTTTGTGAATTCCAAAAGGTGGTAATATTTGCACCTATCTAATGAGTACTTTTGTGGCTACAGAGTTACTATTTTTTGGTAAACTAGTCACTATATTTAAGATTCTGATCCAAAAAATGAACAAGTTATAACCTCTTAGTGAAATGAGAACAATGAGAAAAACCGACATAGTGGTCCCGACTCGGAGTCCCCATTCCCCACTACCAAACCAAGGATGCATTTAAAGGATGTCACCTACAAACAGCCCGCTGAATTTGAGCCCCTGCCCATCCCTGTACTTTTCCCTGGGAATTCATGAGCATAGTCTGGGACAACACAATGGCCTGAAATCCCTATCGCTCTCGGCGATTCCAAAAACCTAATTCTTGGTGACCTAAATCTCAGATGGAATGAAACCCACAACCCTCTAATTAGATCGCTATCCAACCTCCTCGCAGATAACAACCTCACTCAACATTGCACCGAGGAGACACACTACAAAGGAGCCACACTGGACGCCATCATTGCACAAAAGAATTCATTCAATCACGATCAACCACATACTCCCCGTTGACTGGTCAGATCATCATATGATCCTATTTCATATTAATCACCCCATCATCCCCTTTAAACCTCCCCAAGACCCACCCAAATGGTCAAGAAACCTCTCCCAAGTCCCCCTAGACATTCTAGAAGGGCAGCTAAGCTCACTTCTCCCAGACAACTCTCCACACCTTTCGACCAACGATCTCATCGACCAGTACAACTCTGAGCTAGTCTCCATTCTCGATAATCTAGCTCCTCCAAAGCTCAAAAGAAGCCGTGCCACCCCGTCTAGAACCTGGTTCAATTCGGACCTCAACGCAGAAAGAAGAACATTGAGAGCCAAAGAAAGAAAGTGGAGAAACAACCCAACAACCATCCTTCGCCTACAACTAAAAACAGCCCGAAAGAAGTATAACAACCATATCAAAAACAAGAAATCCAACTTCTTCCGAGAGGCACTTGCCAACGCCAAAAACAGACCTAAGGAACTCTACAACATAATCAGACATCAAACATCTAAGCCTCGGCCCTCACCCCTGCAGGCGTCCAAAGAACTCTGCGACAACTTCGCCAGCTTCTTCAACGACAAGGTCCTAAAAATCGAACTATCTCTAGATATCAGCAACACGACCATCCCTCAGGCCCTCCCTTCCGGCCCCCCTCTCCTCCCTTGGCTAAGCTTTCGCCACGTGCATGAAACGGAGATAATCTCGCTAATCTCGACCTCCAAACCATCAGCTCACATCTCAGACCCCATTCCCCCCTCACTTGTCAAAAAAATGAAGCTCACCTTAGCACCTATCTGGGGCAAAATTATAAACAGCTCCCTACAAAGCGGAGTGGTCCCTGACTGTCTAAAAATGGGACAAGTCACCCCTTTGCTGAAAAAACCCGGCCTCGACTCTACTGACCTGAACAATTTCAGACCGATATCTAACCTCCCTCTACTCGCCAAAACACTGGAATGCTGCGTTCTCCTCCAACTAACTCATCACCTGGATAACATCAATCTCCTGGACCCCCTCCAATCTGGCTTCAGACAAGGTCGTAGCACAGAAACCGCAATGCTGAACATCATAGACGACATTCACGGTTCTCTTGACGCTGACAAGTGCTGCCTCCTCATACTCCTTGATCTCTCCGCAGCGTTCGACACGGTGGACCACAAGCTCCTCATCAAAACTCTGCAAATAAGAGCTGGCCTCGGCGAGGTAGTTCTTGACTGGTTTTCTTCCTTTCTCCATAACCGCTCGCAAATAATAAAACTGAAGAACTACACTTCTGAAACACAGCAAGTCAACAAGGGTGTCCCCCAAGGATCAGTACTTTCTCCTCAGCTCTTCAACATCTATATGGAACCGCTCGCCAAACTACTCAGGAATGCCAACATCCTCTTCCACCTCTACGCGGATGACACGCAGATCTACCTGGAAACCTCTTCACCTAACGACATCCATAGACGAAATGCTGTCTTAAAAGATGTTCAAGATTGGCTGACAAAAAACCACCTGAAACTCAATCCCGACAAGACCGAAACCCTTCTCATCTCTAACAAAGAAGACAACCCTCAAGTCACCGAGTGGCTGAAGTCGATCGATGCTCTTAAAGGCTCACTCACGCCAACTGACTCCGTCAAATCTCTGGGTTTCACCCTAGACCCCAAACTAACCTTGACAAACCACATAAAGATCTCGGCAAAAAGTGCTTTCTTCAACCTCAGACTGCTGAACAAAATCAAACCTTTCATTCCAAACAAGGATCTTAAACTAGCCACACAATCTCTAGTTCTATCCAGACTGGACTATGGGAATTTAATCCTTACAGGTATCCCCAAATCACACTTGGCGCCACTAAAAACAACACTACATGCGGCAGCAAGAATGATCACAGGATGCAAAAAATTCGACCACATCTCCCCAGCACTTAAAGAACTCAAATGGCTCCCGGTGGAAATGCGTAGCACCTTCAGAACGGCCTGCCTAACCCACAAGGCCCTCCACACCGGTAAACCAGAATACCTGGCAACCAAGCTCAAAAAAGCAGGCCAAAGCAGATATCTGAGAAGCTCCAACTCCCTGCTGCTCATCCTTCCAAAAACCAGAAAGAAGAAAACTGCGGACTGCTCCTTCACTGGAAATGCCCCCAAAATATGGAACTCTATCCCTCCGCATATCAGAACTCTACCGTCCTATGCGGAATTCAAGAACCAACTCAAATCCTTGTTCCTCATCCGCTCCCTAGGTCCCAGATAACTAAGATCTCCTACTGAACTATGTGTTATCTATGTATCCTTATACCAAAAGTCCCACTTTACGAACTTTCCCTCCCCCAATATTGTCTCTCGAGGACTGCCTCTACCTGTTACATGTATTTTTGTTCACCCTGTCACGCCTGTTACTGTAAAGCGCTCTGCTACCTTCGGGTCTTGTTAGCGCTATAGAAAACTTCTAAATAAATAATAACTTATTTTAAATGCATTTTAACTGTACGCACTCGTCTTCGTATATGCCACAAGAAGTCTTCATGATAGAGCTGTCAAATCTGTGTGGGGGCAGGGTCCTTGTTTCTGTTTTTCACCATTTCCAAATAATTTTATCAAGTAACTCACAGCCCCATGTACTAAGCTCGAGTTGCAAAGCGAGGAGGGCACACAGGCAAATTAATAGGGCGAGCAGAGCCAGTGCAAGTCATGGGTCTGGCTTGGCTCTGAGTCAGAGCACAAGCCAAGCCATGAACATTTTAGGCATATATATTCTGCAACAAACAAAACCTAAAAATATGATACGCTTGTTTGAATTTTGAAGAGTTTGTATTTCTTTAACCTCTTGAGTGCTCATGACGAGGTCAGCTCGTCATGAGCCACGGCGCTCCGGTGCTCATGACGAGCTGAGCTCGTCATGACCGCGCCCGTTAGATGGAACGCTCAAATGCTGGGCTAATTCCCCTGCTGTGCTGAGCGTTCCATTGGAACGGGCGTGGTCATGACGAGCTCAGCTCGTCATGAGCACCGGAGCGCCGTGGCTCATGACGAGCTAACCTCGTCATGAGCACCGGGGCGCTGTGCGCCCCGCCTCCCAGCACAGCGGGGGGGAAACAGCCCCGCACTGAAGGGGTTAACATGCGGAAGCATTTCACCTTCATATATAAGATTATATCACTGCATATATGGAAATTTATGAAAAGTGAGTCTTTAGAAGCATTTATTGCTCTCCCCCTCGAATGACAAAGCCATTGGTGAACTGAGAGGCAGGCCGGTAGTCATGTAGACCCTAAACGTAGCCAAGATTTGTATTATAGATGGAACAACATTACAGTCTGTTGAATCAGATATAAGAGTTGCTTGTAAGGGGACATCCTGAACTCAAGTATTTGGTAGTGCATTCCGTTGTAATAATAAAGGAAAGGGAGGCTCTGTGAAATAAAATATTTGCCTAGTTTCACACAATTTGGAGAAGTAGAGAAGCTGGTATTGAACCCAGGTTATCTAGTTTTACATTTTGTAATTCAGCCACCAGATGGGTATCTCTCTCGCTCACTCTCACTTACTCCTGTTTATATCAGAGTTCTCTTCATTCAAGACTCATATCAGAGTCTTTAATTCTTGACAGCTGGGTCCGCCTCTGGATAGGGGATCTCAGGTGCAAGTTCCACCTGAGGTTCACAACTTGGGGGGACGGACAAGATTTCAGAACAGCAGAAAGATAGATGTCTAATGTCTGTTCTTGTGTGACTGGACTGTAATTGCAATACAAAATTATTAAAGTTATTTTTGATTCTTTATTACAATCTCTCTGGGAAATGTCAGCAGGAACAGAGCGATGGTATAAATCTGGAGTAGTTTATTAGCCCAGAAATGAACCACAAATATATTTGATTGAACTAGGAGTACCTCAAAAGGAGTCCCCCCACAGTGTGCTTTGCTCTGCCATCTGTCCGCTGCTGACATACGTCCATAGAGCATATTCCTGCATGTTTAACCATGTATATATTCCTTGGAAAGCGGAAAACGAAATGTTTTGCTGTAATGTTTGGCTACCGTGCTGCAAGAAATATTATTAGTAATCCTGTCCTGCAATTGAGGAGCAAAGATCTTCAGCCTCTTGACCAACACCTCATTCTTGTTTTTCATGTTTTATTTTCTTGCTCTATCTTTTCTCCAAACTGTTGTCACTTACACTAGTATCGTGAGTGTGCTCCTTGAGTGCCAGTCTCAACTCCTACATAATGGGAGGATGTAAAAAATAAATACAAGTTTGCGCCTCCAATGCTCAGTGTTTTGGCACCTCCTGGTTTCTGAACGTGTATTGCTTGGTGCTCCAAGGCTCACACGTGGTGGTGCTTGGAAGTACCTTGCCTTACACCCCCTCGCAAAACCCTGCCATGTCCTCCTTCATGTATCATCTGACAATGAAATTTCCTCCCCGCCAGATGGTGATGTGTACGCCGGCACGGTGAGCAGTTTCCAGGGGAACGAGCCCATCATATACAAGAGCCAAGACAGCCGCACCCTGCTGAAGACCGAGAACTCTCTTCACTGGCTTCAAGGTACGCGCCAAGCCTCCACTGCTGGCATCTCTGGCAAGGGTTGGATCGTGTGTGGATAGCACTGGTTGGGGGCGGAGGCTGTGGTGAATTCTGGTTAGGCTGGTAGATTGCCAGGGGTTATTAATATAAGAAGTTTCCTAAATATATGACTTTGCGTCTTTAAAGAATTCCAGTATATACACCGGAGTGCAGGATTACATAAAATCAAAAGTACAGTGTCCCTGAAAATCATAAAGGTGACAATTGTGATCTTATTTTGCTAATGTATTCATCCCAGGATGGAACTCTTCCCTCTGTCCTAAGTTAAGTTATAGACTTGCATGTCCGACCTCCTTTTGCCAGTTCACCTGCTCCACCTTTTCGCATGTCGGATCTTCGTCCAATCCAATGTGTCCAATCCCTCTCCTCCTCCAACCACCCTATCTCCCTTTCCACCCTGACCAGGTACCAGATCTGCCGCTTCCAGCTCTTTCCTCCATACCCAATCTTCACTCCCCCCCGTTTGTCCTACAGCTCCCATCAGTTTCTTGGTCGCTCTTCTCCCCCTCATTGAACATCAATTCCTCCTCCCTCCAGGCACTCCCACACTGCACTCTCCTATCATTGCAATCCTACTCGCTGGCTTCCTCTGACATGACTTCAGGGAACATGACCACTAACACCACTTCCTCTCCCTTGCCACCCTCCTTCTCTCATACACCATTCCTGCTAGTCCAGTGGGTTCGCAGAAGGGCTGCAAAACCACCTGGCAAATGACTCTTTTTTCTCAGCAGGATAGATCCAAGGGTTCGGCACCTACTGCTGAGATCTATGTGTATCAAGTCAGTAAACGTCCCCCTGGGAACTCAGTGTTTCGCAATCATCCACACACAAGATCATACATTCGCTCACCTTTGTCGTAGTTCTACAACACTCGGTTATGCCCTCAGTCCAAACACAGTATCAGATTGTGAAGAGCTTTAATCCCACTTATGTTAAAAAAGCATCTAATCTCTTTATAAATATGAGGTTACAAAACATAGCCCATCGTGCTGTCAGTTGATGAATCTGACAGTATCATCTAACATTTGTTTAAAAACATCAAACTACTGCGCAAACGATAAAAACGTGTTTCATAAAACCATACACATAATAAAAGAGAAACCAGAAATTCAAAGCATGCCAAGGGAGAGGCACATAAGACAACCACATATGTCTTTTTACACTGCTGTTTAAATCATGTCGAGATGCATGGTTTTCCCTTTCTTCTGCATCGCAAATGTCTGCAGATTTAGTCCAAGCTGTAAGTCATGAGATCTACGTATAGGCATACATCACTGGCTTCAATGCAAAGAAAGCTAAACACTGGATACCGTTGCTTTGTGTGATGAGTGTTTCTTATTTGCAGAGCTACAGAACAAGAAAACAGCCCCTTAGCAAGAGTCACAGCGGAGAGCGCTATCGGGTCATAAACAGCTCCTTTGCCGTTTTCCCACGTTTTAATGATTTTTCAATATGAGCAGAAGAAACTGCTGATGCACTACGTTTCCCAATGACTAGTAGTATTATAACACTATTCATAACATCTCTGATTTTCAAATGTACATTTCCGGTGTTGCACGCACTTGTATTTCCCTGATCTGGAGCCCCTGTGGGGCGTCGGGGAAGCTCAGTTCTTAACGGGAATCATTGGTTCATCTGATGGTTGACATGGCCTGCCCACGGGGGTAGGAGGGTGAACATCCTGAGCGGGTGTGTGAAAATGCACAAGCACGTTTAATTGCTGCTTCTCTCTTTCGGGCATCTTTCAGGGGGAGGGGTCAGGGGCGGCCTTAGGCATGTGCAAGCTGTGCACCTGCACAGGGCCACCGAACCCCAGGGGCCGCCACACCAATATATATCCTTAATATATTAATCCTCTGAGGATGGATACATATTTGCGTGGCGGCCCCTGGCAGGTATTTGGCGGCCTCCGGCTCTGTTCCACTTCCAAACACCCTGACACCCCCCCCCCCCCCCACCTCTTCACTGGCCTCCGCGCCTGGGTTCCTCCGGGGGCCCCCTACCTACGCTCCCTGCCCAGGGCCGCCATGAGCCTAAAGTCGCCCCTGGAGGGGTGGAGACTTTTGGTGCAATAACCCCTCTTGCAATTCATTCCCCCTTCAATCGTCGCCCATCAAAGGACCGAGGCAAACAGTATTTTCTTTTTCCACAGACCCAGCCTTTGTGGGCTCCGCCTACATCCGCGAGAGTTTACCGAAGGGTAACGCAGAGGGAGACGATGACAAGATTTATTTCTTCTTCAGTGAAATGGGAAAGGAGTTTGACTTTTTCGAGAACACGATCGTGTCGAGGGTTGCTCGTGTCTGTAAGGTGAGAGGTGGTGCCGAAAAAGATGAACATCTTATGGCTTGTTGTTGCTGGGCGGCTAGTTAAATTTAATTTTTTGTATCCACTATTTTTTTTTAAGGTCACTTAGATTTTGTTAATTTAAATAACTTTGTATTTTATGCAATCATTATATGTATTTTGATTGTGATTTTGACTCGGATAGTTTAGCATAGCTATTGAATATAAGAAGATGTTGTATGTATGTATAGATTTTGATTAAATGGACTATGGTCAAAAATACTTGATTTTTTCACTTCCCTTATGGCTTGTTGTAAGATGTAGTGTGAGAGGCCGGTGCGGTGTGACCGGTTCTGGGCTCAGTCAATGAAAAGCGTATAAGTACACGCTTATGCCACATCCTGCTGAGTTTTCTTTTACTGTAGGATGACCACCTATTACCAACAGGAGGGCACATTTATGAAGTTTCTAAAATGTTACTGCACATATTAGTCCATTCGTTAAGGCATCTTGCCTGCCTTACAAGCCCAGCCATAAACACTAATACAACACATTGGGGAACAATATCTTCATGTCCCCACCACATACATGCTGCATAGTCAGACGGAACTTCCTTTGAAAACGCATAAATTCAGAAATTGAGAAACAAACCTCCTTTATAAAGGGCCCCACCAGTTTCATGGTGCTTAGTAAACCTGGGCGTAGTTCGCGTAGTAGCGCTGCGCGTAGCTACACAAAGTGCACTTCGCACTACGCATAGCTACTCGAACTGCGTAGTACGGTAGGGAAAATTCTGTTCGCACTGATTGCACAGTGCTGGATGCTTGTCGGCACTTCAATCAGTGCAAACGGGATCTTGCACAGTGCAAGCGGTCGTTTTCTTCCATTCGAGTAGATTTGTACTTGAGCGGCAGCTTTCTCAACGCGGACTGTAGTTTCTCGTCGCGAGCATACGTGGCCACTCGCAATGAGAAACCTGGCCTCCCACGTTGAGAATCTCGCCGGGAGGTATATTTTCCACGCTCGCGATCGGCAACTTGATGTTGCTGATTGTTTGCGAACGAGGAAAAAACCTCGACGGGATGGTGATTTTGCTCGCTCGCGGTTGCCAACTTGACGTTGAGGACCGTGAGCAAGCAAAAAATGCCCGCTACACGTTTTTGCACAGTGCTACGTGCAATTCGCGTAGTGTGTAGTCACGCAAACTACGCGAGCTTAGCGTAGTCCTACGTCCAGGGTTAGTGCTTAGCACCAGAACTTGCTCTCTTGAGCAAAGAACAGAAGTCTCACCTTAAAAAAAACAACAAAAAAAACAGGATAAGTTTTACTTTGAGCAAGTGACAGCACATCTATACTATAAGATATCTAACTGGCTCCAGGAGCTGTTTTTATTACAAGTGTTATCTGAAGGCCGTCTGAGGAAAAAGTTACTTAGCTGTAATTATTGGATTTATGTGGTTTCATATAATAAGCACTCTTCTGCCACCTGTTGTTCAGTTTGGATTACTGCACCTCTTTTTTGTTTAGATGTATTTTAGACCTGGTTTTAATGTTCTGGCTTGACAGCTCACCTGTCGCCAGACAAGTGTGTTAGCATCACTATAGAGGGCCTTTGGCTCCGCCCACACTTGGGAGCCAGGAAAACATGCTATAATTGGGCAGATGTTGTGTGCTTCCACAAAAAAAGTGTTTGTCCTCCACGCATCTGTGATCATTTTGGTTATTAATCCAATCCTGAGGTTGAACTTTGAGGGGCCCACACATGATATTGTAATACTAATAAAGTGTCTTAGATAACTAGATAATTTGTGGTGCTTTCTGTGGAAGCAGCACAGATTAACGGCGGGCAGTCATAAACCTAGATGGATTTTTAGGTCTTTTTTGACAGTGCAACTCTCACCGGACCTTTTAACCTTTAGGGATATTACTCTACAGTTCTTTACTTCCACTCAAATACATACATATTTATTCCCATGCTATTTACTTGTAATTCTTCACATTATCGTGCAACATTCCTTTAAAGCCAGATCTATTATCATTGCCAATTCTTGTTAGGTTTTTGCCCAACGACTTGTGCAGAGGGACACAGACTCAGTCAAACGGAACCACTGTGTGCCACACAATATCAGCTCTCTTCACCAGGTAACTCAGTGAAGTCTCGGTCACCCGATGAGTGCAGGGTGACCTGGAAAGACCTACTCACAGTAGATTTCCAGCTCATGTGTTGGAGGTTCCGCACCCTTAAAGTCCATTGAGATTTAAATCCTCTCTGGGACAGAGGAGGCGGGATCAAAAGCCTTTGTTTTAGTTGTTTTACGAGGGTGGGGAGGCTTGTTAGCCAATGATGGGCTGTAAACCCCACAGTGCCCAACCCCTTCTATTGTTCATCAAGCCTCTTTATGCAGTGAAGAGCTGATTTCCATGCCCTGCCTTCCCCCAAAACAGTAAAGCGCTTACGGGTTGGTAGAGTTGCAAACTCACCCCTGAGATTAGGTTTTAAAATACGTAAAGGCGCCGGCCGCTGGCCTGATCCCACAGCTATAAACATTGCGCCACACTGGAGCACGCTTGGCCCAAGCTCTGTGATTAAAAAGGCTCCATGATTGTAATTATGCCACAAATTGAATGAGCTTGGAAACTTAACTCTTCTTACCACAAGCAGTGGCCAATCCAAAGTGGGTGTTTTCTTCACTCTTCCATAGCCGTCAACTAGCTTCTAGTCATGTGGTGACTTTCGACCAGTCCTTGCTCTTCAGTAAACCACAAGATGTAATTTGGGACTTGTGGTTTCATTTGCCTCATTCTCAGTGTGGGCCTGTAAGTACACCATCCTTTGTGCAGTCGACTGAAAGTCCAGGGCTGGTTGAAAGTCCCCCCATGCATGTGCCCTGTTGATAGTTAGGGCATTCCAGGAGACCTCTTATGCAAGGATATCCTACTGAAAACCCCTGCACCCTGGCGGACAACATCCAGTACATCTGACGATGTTCCTCTATTGACACATCAGTGTGTGCAGAAGACAGAAGGGGATGTACGTGCATACCCCACATCCTTTGAGTGATGCAAAAAAATGACACCTACATTGGTGGTACTGCCTAAGGTTCAAGTTACCTGGTCGTCTCCAAACAGGCTGGAATGCTAGTGCAATTCTTCCGAAAATTGGGAATTAGCTGAATGTTATAGTGTGGTCTTGTGTCTTTCAAGGCAGTGTTCAGTAATGGATGGTTTGGATTTATGGGCTCTTTGAATAACTCTGGCCTCCCATGTTTATTCCCTCACCCCCTTTCTTACCCTCTCCTATTCCTTGAGCCTTCTGTTTGATCATCTCTCGTTTGTTAATCTCCACTGCTTTCTTCCTTGCCTCTGGTACAGGGCGATCTAGGGGGAGAGCGAGTGTTACAGAAGCGCTGGACCACATTCCTGAAGTCTCAGCTGTTGTGCTCCCGGCCAGATGATGGATTCCCCTTCAATGTTCTTCAAGACATGTTTGTGTTGACTCCAGGAGACGAGCATTGGAAAAGCACCATCTTCTATGGAGTCTTCACGTCGCAGTGGTACGTTAATAGGAAAAGCATGCAAGGCGTGCACTGATCTGCACATGATGTCTCTGGTTTAAAGCAGACGATATTGGCCTGGGAGATTATGTAGGAAATGCTGCTGGATTCCCAACTCTCTTCCTCATATTGTTTATATTGACTTTACCCAGTACTAACAGCATTCGCTCTTAAGACCTCGCCAGCCAAAAGTGTGACACCAAAGTCTAATCAGGCTTAAATCATGTAACTCACTGAGGCTTGTTAGTTACAGATATTAGGATTTTGATATCCATTGGTTGTTTGAATTCCTGTGCCTTTCAACATAACCCTGTCCCAAAAAGTGGACTCATCGCAGCGAGCACTGTTAACCGTGGCTTCTTCGCCTGAAGATGTGGGAGAGCATGTCCTCTCCGGTAGCCCACCAGTCACATTTGCAATCCGCAATCCATGCATTTCCTTAACATTTCTTAATTTTATATTCTATTTTGAATTGCTGCATTGTGCTGCAATGTGGTGGTTCAGCCATTTCAAATGAATTGGTATCAAGTATGCCTGCCTGGTCAGGTGACCCATCTCAATGGCAAAGCAACTGTTTCCACTCTCAAGCGCCATCGGTATTTGACCGCATAGCTGACTGGAAATTGCCTCCACCTGCAGCTTCCATCAAATTGCTCATTTGTACCGATCAGAGCAGTGGTTCTAGTGCCATTTTTCACGTTCTCTTTCGATACTGCTGTTGCTGTTAGATTTCAAAGTTTTTCTGATTGTGACTGCAAACTTTCAGCTGTTTCTTCTCAGGCTGTCCCAAACAGCAGCCTCCACTGGAAAGTGCCGTCTCCATACTGAGTAGTAACAAACACTCCACTGCTTCACATCCCTGTGACCTGCTAGGGGCAATTTTGAATCTTCCTCTAGAGATGAGCTGTACCTGTACCCCCCAACCCCCAACCTGCCGTCAGACAGACCTCAACAAGAATGACCAGTTCAGAGATTCCTGACTTATTTCTGTATATTATAGCGTTCCATTGTTTAACTACCAAAGCGTCCCACCAAAACAATTGGATGTCCAGACCGTCAGGCTAAAATCTGACAGTCTTTCATCTGCAAAAACAATACTTTTAAGACCACAAGATTTCTAGGTTATCTCCTAGTAAATAAAATTGTATACCTACAAAACTATTACTGGATTAGTGTATTCACTTTAATAAAGGAATTTGTTATTGGAACACCACCCATTCGAATCAAGAAGATCCTGATTTTTAGGGGATAAAAGCACTCTAACCCTACAATTCTGAAACTTGTGTGGAGCAGTGCGCCCAACTCCCTTGAATGCACCATAATCCCCCCACACCCAGATGGACAATTGTTTCTACGTATTGCACAAGGCCCTCTGGGCTTTTCATAGAATAAGCTCCTTACCTAGTTTTCCTGCCTCACACATTCTTGTCTTTTACATTGGTTCACCCACTGGACACGAATCAGCTTTTTGTGTTCCATACTCCTCACAATTCTCATCCAGCAGCACTTCCGTGAGGCGTGCAGAAAGGATTTTGGCTGAACCCTCACACAAACAGAACTGTTCTGGCTCACAACTGGAACTGCGTTACATGTTGCTTTGCATCAATGCCTCGAATAAAGCACTTTAAGGTATGTCAGAGCTGGAGGGTAGATACACGCAGCAGGAAAGAGCCAGGTGCTAACAGATCATCTGCTTCCTGTCTCTTCTATCTGGTTGTGATTAAAATACATGCTTAATTTACCCTCACCTAACCACGGCTGGAATTTATAGTGCAAGTGTTTAAAGAGGAGGAGGGTGCACGTTAATCCTAACTTTTAACTATTGTTGAAACAGACTTGCACCCCTGACATGTTCCTGGGGGCTGTTCATTGTTCCAAAGGTAGGCAAAACATCTAAGAAACAATTTCATTTTTGCTCCTTTTACGTATAGTAATGGTTTTTAATACCAATATTGATACCAGGATGATGGGCTTTCGGTTAGTTATGGCCTTAGCTAAAACTTTCATCCAATGCTTTAGGACCCATGAAGTACACCCGCTTCCAGTACAGCATTTGCTGAATTATTGTAAAGTACAATTCTGGAATAAGAACAGACTTGGGATAGAGGGGTGTAATGCCAATGGCTTTACTTCCTTTCCTTTTCTGGCGAGCCTTTGTTTCATCCTTCTATGGCAGATGACAGCTTTAGCATATCTTCAGGTAGTTGACATATTATGTGACCTACTGTGATGCTCTTGAAAGAGCAAAAAAGAAGAGATGAATAAAAATGTGAAGAAAATATGACTAGAATAGATATAGAAGTCCCGGAGGATGTGTAAGTGAATGGGCCACTATACGTGAAGCCTGCATTACTACATCTGAAGTAAAAAGACCCAACAAAAAAAAACATCTAAATTAGGCTTTTGGGTGGTGTAACACCCATGTCTACATTCTCTGGAAATATTGCCATTGGTCGAACGTGACCAAAGTGATAGATATTCAATGACCAATGACTCAAACAGTCTTTCAAGGTGTTATCTGGCAAACTTGTTTTCATATTCTAAAGCTCACTTTGAAGGAAGCCAGGGGCATTTACATTGAACAAAGTATTGCTGGTGTCAAGAGCGGAGGCAACTGGTTAACCGAACGCCCATTTCTGTGACACACTCTTTACATTGTGACTATGTTAGCTTTGATTTTTGTCCTAACGTGACATGCATAAATATCATGTTCAATGGCATGTGTGGCTGTAGATACACATTCTCTGCATACTCCTGCCATCTAGTGTTGGGTCGGAGTTGTCAAACTTGCTTTTTTTCTGAAGAAGTATTTAGAGTCTCAAGGTAGAGTGACTCCTCTGTGTGATATTGCGCATTGGCATAGACTCCTTTGGTAGATTGTTTTCTCTCCACTGTATGATTCAGACGTGTGTGCCTCTCATCCGTTCGGTTCAAGTATTTGGTCCTATCCTGTCTTCGATGGTATAGTTTATCTCATCGTGTTTTTCCATCCTGCGCCACGTGAAACCTTTGCCAATTCTGGCACCAATCGATCACCTGCCTTGGGCCTACCATCCCACGTGCACCATCGGTGCTGAAGATGTGTTCCTGATGGAACGGACACCTTTTTGATTTGCCCTCAGTACCACACCAAATACCTTCATACTGACCAACATCAGGTGTGCAACCTTTGCCTCTCGCCCATCATCGCAAGGCTGATTGTGACGTCTACATGTTCTTCAGAATGAAGAAGTTCCTCCATGATCAAAGGGCATGGTGACTGGAGATGTCTCACTGTAGCGAAGACGACACTGCCAACATATTCGGTAAGGAGCATTCCCGGGAAGAGGCTGCTGCTGAGTAAGAAGGGACTTTCTTCATCATCCTACTCCACTACCCCGCCCCCCCCCTCCTCTACCTTCTCATTCATAACCGCCTCCACCATCCTCTCCTCCTTCATCTCCACATCATGACCCTCTCGATGTTACACCTCCAGGTTCACCAAGGTTACATAGCGGGTATAGGAGAGCCATTAGGTTATCCTGATCCTTGGTACACTTACAATACAGATCTCGATCATGCTTGCCCTTCCCCTCCTGAAGATGCTAGTGCTTATCAGCAGGTAATTGCTAGAGCACCTACATACCATGGAGTCCAATTGCATAAAGAGTTTCTAGAACAAGACTTCCCTTTCGATACTCTGTCATCCACTCACAAAGACACAGTTTTTGTTCATTGCTACATCATGGGTAGATAAAAAGTATAAAGCAGCTTCTTCAGACCCGTTTTTTATACGCAATGAGGGACCCCTAGACTCTATTGTTGCTACAATAGCTCGTAAAAGAGTCAACACCCCGGTAACTGGGGATACGCCACCTCCTGAAAAAGAGAGTAAATGTATAAATGCAGCAGGAAAATGAGTAGCAGCACAAGCAGCTAATCATTGGCACATTGCCAATTCCCAGGCCCTTCTCGCACACTATGACAGGGCCCATTGGGACAAGATGGAACAACTGCTACAGCATCTCCCTAAGGAACATAAACAACTAGGGCAGCAAATTGTGTCAGAAGGTCTGACCATCACTAACAACTCTATTAGATGTGCCTTTGATGCAGCAGATACAGTCGCTAGGGCATTAATATCAGCTTACTTCTCAGGAGACATGCTTGGCTCAGATATCTGGCTTTAAACCAGAGATCCAATAGGCAGTCTTCAACATGCTGTTTGGCCTTCAGGTAGATACCACTTTAGATGAGATGAAAAAAGACACCAATACTGCTAAAGCGGTGAGAGCTTTACACAACCTTGCGCTTAGAGGCTTCTTTTGTCACTCCAGCTACAAAGGCAGATACAAATCCACCACCACAGATGCCTCCACTTCTTAGCAGAAGCAGGGCCAAAACACCTACACTAAGGGTTTTTACAGAAGCTCCTTCGGAGGTAATAACAGAGGAAGGGATAGGAGTGCCTCCACATGTGGAGCAGCCTCCACTGCCAAATAGTGACTGCCCAGTCCTTCCCCATACCATATAACACCTGTCCGTGGAAGACTGCAATCATTTCACACAATCTTGGAGACCATCACAACAGGTATTACCATTATCCAACATGGCTGTTTTCTGGAGCTGATTACCACACCTCCCAACATTCCACCTCACACTCACAGGTAATCACATGATCACTTAACATTGCAAAAACAAGATGTCAAAGCCCTTTTTCTCAAATGGGCGATAGAACCCATTCCCTTTAACAACACTGCACAGGAGTAGATTGCCTATCCTTCCTGATTCCAAAAAATGATGCATCACTCAGACCAATCTTAGGCCTCAGACCTCTCAACTACTATATCCTGTCGGAACACTTTCATATGGTCACTCTACAAGATGGTATTCCACTTCTACAACAATGCGACTTTATGGCCACTCTGGACCTAAAGGACGCTTACTTGCATACATCCATTCATACTGCCCACCGCAAATGCCTCAGGTTTGTCTTTTGTTTGTAGTCATTACTACACCAAGGGTGTTCTCAAAGGGCTTGGCAGTAGTCACAGCACATCTACGACAACAAAACGTTTGTGTATTTGCATACTTGATGATGATGATAACATTTTATAGCGTGCACAGTGTCCCGGCGCAAAACTATTGGCTCATCAAAGCTAGCACCGAGCAACAATGTCAACAGCATATACAGTTGACAGAAGATCGGATCCACAATCTAGGGTTCACAACCAATGTCCTCAAATCTCACCTTCAACCTCTTCAACAATACCTAGGAGCAATGTTCAACACAGAGTTGGGAATAGCTTACCCTAATCCTGCTTAGGTACAACATTTTCAGACACTTCAACCTCAATTCCAGTCAAACAAAACACTTACAGTTCAGACTGTTATGCAACTACTGGGAATGATAATGTCTTGCATTACCATAATTCCCCACGCAAGACTACACATGCGCCTACTACAGCAATGTCTGTCTCGCCAGTGGTCTCAATCACAGGATCACCTCCAAGATCTAGTATTGATAGCCCGTCCCACTCACCTTTCTCTGCAATAGTGGAACTCCAACAATATGATGGCAGGGTGGCCTTTCTTGGACCCTATGCCCCATATCATTCTAACCACAGATGCCTCAGAGATGGGTTGGGGTGCACATCTACACGACTTGAAAATACAGGGTTTGTGGGATGCCAAACATCAATCTCTACACATCAACTGCTTAGAACCTCAGGCAGGTTTCCTAGCACTGAAAATGTTTCTTCCCAAGGTTGTCCTAGTTCATACAGATAAAATGACAGCCATGTATTATCTATAAAAGCAGGGGGGACACGGTCTTCTCAATTGTCCCATCTCTCACAGACCATATGGAAGTGGGCTCTTCACCCTCACATTAATGTGTTGACAGAATATCTGCCGGGGAGGGACAACATTCCGGCACACCTGCTCAACGGGACGCACCAACAAACCTAGGAATGGGAACTCAACCCACGAGTCCTCCTTCCCTACTTTCAAAATGGGGATTTCCCCAGATATACTTGTTCTCCACAGCCGAAAAAGCTAAATTCCCAAATTTCGCCTCCAGGTTCCCAAACCCACTATCCAAGGGCAACACACTATTGATGAGTTGATCAGGGAGATTTGCCGCTACTTTTCCACCTCTCCCCCATTCCATTCTCAATAGTCCCACAAGAGAAGTTCCCAACAGTCCATACCTTCTCACTCAAGATCAAGGACAAATCAGTCTCCCAGACCCCAAGATACTCAACCCAGTGATTTGGCTCCTGAGGTCTTAGGATTTGGTTATTTAAGCTAACCAGCAGAATGTATGGACATTCTTAAGCAAGCACTCAAGCCCACAACTAGCTATGCTGCAAAATGGAAACGTTTTGTTTGCTACTGCAAACTAAAACAAATTAATCCCATCAATGCCACAGTGCAAGACATTACTTCTTACTTGCTTCATTTGCAAAAGTCCAATTTAGCATACACTTCAATTAGGTTGCTTCTTTCTGCAATAGCTGCTTTACTCCAAAATAGACAGCATAAATTGCTCTTCAAAATTCTAGTCCAGAAAGCATTCATGGAAGGACT
Organism: Lissotriton helveticus; assembly: GCF_964261635.1. Classification (NCBI taxonomy): domain Eukaryota; kingdom Metazoa; phylum Chordata; class Amphibia; order Caudata; family Salamandridae; genus Lissotriton; species Lissotriton helveticus. The sequence continues at coordinate 2,092,024,668 of NC_136061.1, forward strand.
AAAAATTAATGATTCCACCTCATGTTCCTCCTGTACCCTCTTGAAATCTAAACATTGTACTTACTAGGCTCCCTGGTCCTTCCTTTGAGCTTCTACACTCATGTCCCCTCCAGTTTCTGTCATGTAAAGTGGCATTTTTAATTGCCATTACTTCACTCAGGCATGTTAGTGAGCTCCAGGCACTAACCTTAGAAGAACCTTTCTTTCAAATACACAAAGACAAACTGGTTCTTCACACTCATCCCAAATTCCTACCTAAGGTTGTCTCTCAGTTTATCCATTGAGCTACCTGTTCCTTAACCTTGATTCTCAGAAGAGCTCTTCATACCCTAAACATTAACAGAGCACTCATGTTCTACATTGATAGAGCTAAAACGTTCAGAAAAGCAAAGCAACTCTTTATAGCCTTTTCTCCATTGCATAAAGGCAACACTATATCCAAATCCGATATAGCCAGATGGATAGTTAAATACATTCAAACTTGCTACATTAAAGCCAAAATACTTTTACCTTTTACTCTTAAGGCATACTCCGCTCATAAAAAATGAGTGACTATGGCTTTTCTACGTAACATTCCCATCGCTGACATTTGTAAAGCAGCTACATGGTCTGCGCCACATATACTTACTAAACTCTACTGCGTGGGTATTTTACCACACCAACAAGCTAATGTAGGTCAGGCAGTGCCAAGTACGCTGTTTCAAACTACTGCAACTCCCACATGCTAGCCTCCACGTCCAAGGAGGGACTGTTTTACAGTCTGTGCAAAGCATGTGTATCTCCAGCCACACATGCCATTGAACGGATTATGTTACTTACCCTGTAAGCATCTGTTTGTGTCATGTAGTACTGTAGATTCACATGGTCCCCCTCGCCTCCCCGGACACCTGTGGCCGTTCCAGTTCAGTTTTTTCACCATTTCCTTATAAATCGCTATTAGCAAGGACATCTTTATTCTCACATTTTCCTTACACTCCTTTCTCACCTGCCTGCGGGAAAACAATCCAACAAAGGAGTCGATGCCCATGCGCAATATCTCTCAAAGGAGGAGTTTCTCTACCTCTTGACTCGAAAGACTTCTTCGAAGAAAAACAAGTTGCACAACTCTGCCCCAACACTAGATAGCAGGAGTATGCAGAGCATGTGAATCTACAGCACTACATGCCACAAACAGTTAGATGTTTACAGGGAAAGTAACCTAATCCATTTAGTTCAGTGTAGGCTGTTTGCCCCTGTGTGCACCTGTTACAGTGCATAGTAAAGACTTTTAACTTGGCTATACTGGTAATGCCAACTTTATTGGCAATGGCTTCTCTTGATCTCATTCGGACATGAAGCTCTAATCTCCAAAATCTGTGTGAGCCCCTAACATTTTCACTTAAACCCCACCCTCTCCAGTTTTAGTTGGAGCTCCTGCTCTTCTCTCACTTGGAGAGATGATCCCCGCTCTCAGCTGTGAACATGCCGTAGTTCTCGGTTAATATTCACTCTTAGTTGGAGCCCTACAGTTCGAGGCATGCGGGCTGCTAAATTCATATCTTAGCATTAGATCGCCGCCTAGTGTTGGGTCCGGATGATCGCACATTGTTGTCCTGGAAGAGTCTTCGAAGTATCCTGAGATAGGTGGCTCCTCCCCTGGACTACAGTGCGCATGGGCATCGGCTCCATCCCCAGATTGTTTTTTTCCGCCATTGGGTTCGGATGCGGTCTCGACTTCTCTCTGTCGGAACCGAGTAAAACTAACTTTTTAAGGCCAAAAGGCCTTGTATTCATAGCGTCGGTATTGTTTGCGCACGGTCTCGAGTTCTTCCGTCTCTTGGAGTCGGATTCAGCGGAGTTTTTTCACTCTTCGGACATCGAGGCCTTCTCATCGCGACACGACCGCAACTTCTCAACATGGAGCGGAGTCCGTTTAAGTTCTGTCCGCTCTGTGGGTCTAAGTACCCACATATAGACCTGCACCCGGTCTGTAACAAGTGCCTTTCACCGGACCATGACGACGGCAAGTGCAAGGCCTGCGCACAATTCAGGTCTAAAAAGACTCTCAAGCTTCGGCGCGCGGTGCGCCTAGAGGCCAGACAAGCGGCCCCGGATCCAGAAAACATCTTCGGCGACCAAGAAGAAGATGAACAGGGTCATCATCTCCAAATATCCCCACCCGAAACGGAGGTCGAGGCGGATCCGGTAGACGACGACGGAGTCGTGGGTCAAGGCCTTGAATACGACGACGAGGTAGGGGACGTCGAAGAGATTTATGGGGCCGCGGCAGATAGCTCAGGGGACGAGCTATGCCCCGAAGATCACGATCGGGTCACGGGATCGCCAGTTGGCCTTACCCAAGACCCCGTGCCGCAAGCCACGGCCCCGCCTTCAGGCCCGGCCGCGGACATACTTGCTGGGCAGGCTGGATCGAAACCAAAACCGAAACCTACGGTATCGACTACACCTAAAATGGCCGACCCGAAACCGAAACTTATGGATCGAGCGTCCCTAAAATGGCGGCCGGGCCACAGAAAACTACTGCACCCGCTGCCGCATCGACTCCGTCGGCCTCCGGTCCACAGAAGTCGAAGAAATCGGTCGATTCCACAGGGTCAAAATCGGCGCCAGAGGAGGGCTCCTCTAAAAAGGGTGGTCGGCACGGATCGACCACTGCGACACCGTCCAAGCACGCCAAGGCCAGCGGCACGGCTCCGGTTCCGACTGGGACTCCGTTAGTCGGTCGCGTAGTGGAGACGGAGGCGACACAAACACACGGATCGAAGGCTGGCACGTCTGCGCATCGATCCAAGGACTCTGGGTCGGCGGCAACTGCATCAGCGTCCAAGACTCAGAAAGGCCACCATGAAGTCTGATCCGAGGGGAAGGTCAAGACATCCTCGTCAGCGCCGAAATCCACTGTAAGTGATGCGTCCCTCATCGCCGCTTCGCTACAAAGAATCAGGGAAAAGGACGCTGCTACGTCGGCTCCGATGCCATCGCCTCCGACGCCGAAGGACACTCCGGCAAAGCCTAAGAGTAAGCTTCTCTTCCTTCTGCCGCCGAAAGAGGCTCCAAAAGCCTTTTCTACGAAATCGACGCCAAAGCCGTCGGATTTTTCTACGGCAGGGGTACCTTCAAGTCAAGTACTCGAATCAGGGGACGATTCTGAGCACTTCATCGATGCCAACACAGGCAAATTAACCCTATACAAGAGGAGGATCACTTCAGAGCCTGTGTACTCCTATGTCATCCCACTAAAGAAGAAAAGGTTTCCTCAGGACGCTTCTAGCCTCATAGAACCTACCCAGCCTCCTCCAAGAAGGAGCCCTACTCCCTCACCAGAACACTCTGAGGGTGAGGGATATAATGAGGATGACCAATACACCTTCCCCATCAATGAACCAGATGCACATCCAGATTCATATGATGACATTGGTGACCAAGGCACCCAAAGTGTGGGGCAAGACCCACAGCCTTTCAGTGCTCGTGCATCCCCAACGGAGGATTCTGCAGGTTTTCATGCACTCATTGAAAGGGCAGCTGCTAATCATGATGTGGACATGCATGCTGACCCAGTGGAAGAGGACTTTCTCTTTGATACTTTTTCAGTCTCTGAAAGAACTGTGAAAACGCTGCCTATGCTCAAGGGAGTCCTCAAGCATGCAGCTGACATCTTTAAAGAACCTACCAGAGCGAGAGTGGTCAATCCACGTATCGAGAAAAAGTACAGACCAGCACCTGCAGACCCTGCATACATTCGGGGACAGTTGCCACTAGACTCTCTTGTGGTCGCAAATGCCAGAAAATGGGCCAACTCCCAGACGACGGGTGAAGCTCCTCCCCCAGACAAGGAGTCCAAGGTGCTAGAGGCAGGGGGCAAAAGAGTAGCTGCACAAGCTGCCAACTTTTGGCGTATTGCAAATACACAAGCACTCTTAGCACGTTACGATAGGGCGCACTACGACACCCTAGAGCAAGTTGTACAACACCTGCCTCTCAAGAGGCCACCAAACTGCTTATAGAGGAAGGGAAACTGATCTCCAACGCAGCCATCAAGTGTGCACTTGACGCCGCAGACACAGCAGCTAGGGCGATCAACACTAGCGTCATGCTGAGACGACAAGCTTGGCTCCGCATATCAGGGTTTACACCTGATATTCAGACAACCATACTTAATCAGCCAGTCAATCCTGATAGACTGTTTGGTCCAGATGTTGACACCACCCTCGAAAAGATAAAGAAAGACACAGAAACTGCTAAGTCCATGGGAGCCCTACAATCACAACAGTTTCGTGGCAATAATTTTCGTCGCTCAGGTGCACGTGGAGTCACCAGAGGACAAATGGGTCAACAATCGCAATTCTCTAGAGGTGGAGCACAATCCTCGTTCACAAAACAGAACAAGGGAGGTTACAGAAATAACAGCAACAGAGGTCGCGGCAGAGGAAACAACAACTCCCGCTCCTCTACCCCAAGCAAACAGTGACTCTCTGTCACTGCCCCCCGACCACTTAACACCTGTCGGGGGGAGACTGCAGCAGTTCCTGCCCGTCTGGAGAAACATCACCACAGACAGGTGGGTGCGACAACTAGTCCAGTATGGTTATTGCCTAGAGTTGAAATCCACTCCACCCAACATTCCACCAAGGCAAAGGCCTATGTCCGCAGAGCACTTGCACTTATTGCAGCAGGAAGTAGTGGCGATGCTGCACAAAGGCGCAATCGAGCTCGTGCCGGTGGGAGAGGAAGGCACAGGGGTATATTCCCTGTACTTCCTTATTCCAAAGAAGGACGGATCTCTCAGACCCATTCTGGATCTGCGTCCCCTCAACCTGTACATACTATCAGAACGTTTCCATATGCTTACACTGCAACAGATTCTTCCCTTGTTAAACCAAGGGGACTTCTTAGCAACCTTAGATCTCAGGGATGCTTATTTCCACATTCCACTACACCCGTCCCACAGGAAATACCTCAGGTTCACTATCCAAGGCAAGCATTACCAGTTCAAGGTCCTACCCTTCGGAGTCACCACAGCCCCAAGAGTGTTTACCAAGTGTCTGGCGACGGTAGCAGCGCACCTCAGGAGGCAGAACATCCATGTCTACCCCTACCTGGACGACTGGCTCGTTCAAGCCAAGTCGGAACAACAGTGCGCCGCGGACATGTCGACCACCATTCACCTCCTTCACAATCTAGGTTTCTCGTTGAACTACCCAAAGTCGCATCTTCAGCCGGCACATGTCCGGCAGTTTCTAGGTGCGACGATCAATACCCTGACGGCCATGGCTCAACCAAACCAAGTCAGGATAGACAGCATGCAGTCTCTAATCCAGAAGTTCAGACCACAACACTCGCTTCCAGCGAGAGTGTTCATGCAATTGATAGGCATGATGGCCTCCTGCATCTTCATAGTCCCTCACGCACGATTACATATGCGCCCGCTCCAGGAGTGCTTAGCAAATCAGTGGACACAGGCTCAGGGAAATTTAACAGACCTAGTGTTGGTTACCAGTCGGGCATTCGACTCTCTGCATTGGTGGACTCCACACAACCTTTGCAAGGGCCGACTGTTCCAGGAGCCAGTGCCACAGATTATCCTGACAACGGACGCATCTCTCCAGGGATGGGGAGCTCATCTGCTCACTTACACAGTGCAGGGACTATGGACAACGCAGCAACAGAAGATGCACATCAACTATCTGGAACTGATGGCAATCTTCATGGCGATCAAGTCCTTCATCGTACATCTGTGCAACAAGGTAGTGTTAGTCCGGACGGACAACATGACCGCGATGTACTACATTCAAAAGCAGGGAGGCACCCACTCGCCACAGCTGTCTCATCTGGCTCAGAGCATGTGGAAGTGGGCCATTCAGAGGAACATTTTCCTCATGGCAGAGCACCTCCCGGGAAAGGACAATCAGATGGCGGATCTGCTCAGCAGATACAGCCATCAAATGCACGAGTGGGAGTTACACCCATCTGTACTCCACCCGTACTTCCAGCAGTGGGGTCATCCGGAGATAGACCTGTTTGCCACAAAAGAAAACGCAAAATGCCAACACTTTGCCGCCAGGTTCCCTCACCCACAGTCGCAGGGGAATGCGATATGGATGAACTGGTCAGGCAAATTTGCGTACGCTTTTCCGCCAGCCCCTCTGATACCGCTGGTGGCAAGAAAGCTAAGGCAGCACGCGATGACTCTCATCCTGGTTGCTCCAACGTGGGCTCGCCAAGCATGGTACACCACGTTCCTCAAACTCTCAGTGGTGCCGCATCAAAGACTGCGCCTCACGCCCAGACTTTTGACGCAGAACCATGGAGAAATTCAGCATCCAGATCCGCAACAGCTCAACCTGGCGATCTGGCTCCTGAAGTCCTAGAGTTTGGATACCTTAACCTACCTCCGGAATGCATGAACATCATCAAGGAGGCAAGGAAGCCAACTACCAGAGCATGCTATGCTGCGAAATGGAAGCGTTTTGTCATTTACTGTACAGCCAATGACATCAACCCGCTAGATGCATCTATCCCTAACATCATTTGCTATCTGTTGCATCTTTACAAGTGCAATCTAGCGTACACTTCCATTCGGATACATCTATCCGCCATAGCGGCTTATCTTCAGAACAGGCAGCATCTCTCTGTCTTCAGAGTGCCTGCCATTAAAGCTTTCCTTGAAGGTCTGAAACGAGTCATTCCCCCAAGAACACCACCAGCTCCGGTGTGGAACCTTAATGTGGTCCTCACCAGACTGATGGGACCACCTTTTGAGCCACTGCACGCGTGTGAACTCCAGTTCCTAACGTGGAAAGTAGCTTTCCTAATAGCTATTACGTCACTAAGGCGTGTTAGTGAGCTACAAGCGCTCACAATCCAAGAGCCTTTCATTCAAATTCATCCAAATAGAGTAGTGCTACGCACTAACCCCAAATTCCTTCCGAAGGTGGTGTCACAGTTTCATCTCAACCAAACTATTGACTTACCGGCATTCTTTCAAAACCCACAAACGGTGGCGGAAAGAATGCTCCATACCTTAGACGTACGGAGGGCGTTGATGTACTACATAGACAGGACACAACCCTTTAGAAAAACAAAACAACTTTTTGTTGCCTTCGCACCACAACACAAAGGCAACCCTATTTCCAAAGCAGGAATAGCCAGGTGGATTGTTAAGTGCATCCAAATATGTTATCAAAAGGCCAAGCGCACTCTAACGATACCCCCAAGGGCGCACTCCACACGCAAATTGGGGGCATCCATGGCTTTCCTAGGGAACATTCCTTTAGAGGACATTTGCAGAGCAGCCACGTGGGTTACACCACATACCTTTACAAAACACTACTGTGTTGATGTGCATTCCAAGCAGCAAGCTGCTGTAGGACAGGCTGTTCTCAAGACACTCTTTCAGGTTTCTGCAGCTGGCACGGGCAACCGCCGCTGATGGAGGGACTGCTATGTATTCTATGCTAAGATATGAATTTAGCAGCCCACATGCCTCGAACTGAATATGCTACTTACCAGTATGCATCTGTTCTTGGCATGTAGGGCTGCTAACATTCATATCGCCCACCCTCCTCCCCGGTGCCTGTTGCAGCTGCAGATATACTATTGTATTCAGACATTAGCATGGACATCCTTTACACTTTTCACTCCATCTTCTGCCACAATGGCGAAAAACAATCTGGGGATGGAGCCGATGCCCATGCGCACTGTAGTCCAGGGGAGGAGCCACCTATCTCAGGATACTTCAAAGACTCTTCCAGGACAACAATGTGCGATCATCCGGACCCAACACTAGGCGGCGATCTAATGCTAAGATATGAATGTTAGCAGCCCTACATGCCAAGAACAGATGCATACTGGTAAGTAGCATATTCATTCCTCTCTCCACACTCCTTTGAGTTGGAGACATCCCCCGTATTTGAAATTGGGCTCTCTTCCGCAAGCCCGTCTCCTTGTTGTAAGTTGAATCCTGCCTCCCAGATTCCAGTTAGATCACTTACTTTATGTTAGTTTGAGAACCTCAGCTGAGTGCAGTACTAAGTAGTTGATCATCTAGCTTTCCACCAATATACCCTGTCTCATCTGGGGATTATATCCACCTCTTCAGTATTCACTTCAGCCCTTATACTCTGGATAGGTGCTACTTGCACAGTCATCTTTTTTGACTGAAGTTGCTTATTTAAGGCCAGTACTAAAGACCACTTTGAAGTCCTCAAATTCCTGTTCCTTCGCTGTAACTCAGTGTGCCATAAGACCGGTGATAATCGTGTCAGGGTTTCCTAACTCTTGTCCTGTCATTCCCTTCAAAGTCTACTCTACTGCAGTCCACCTGCTCCATGTAAATTATATGTACCTGAAATATGCCCAGAAGGCCCCTTTCTATTGTGGCTGAGAGCTAGCGTGAGCAGGTTCCTGGTTAATGGTTATGCATAAATCCTTGTTGTACTACGTAATATTCCATGTCCTATCCCTCTTCTAAGGCTGTGCTTTGATTTCAGGAACAAGGGAGGCACGAGTAGCTCGGCTGTGTGCGCGTTCACCATCAATGAGGTGCACAGAGCGTTCGACGGACTCTACAAGGCGGTGAACCGGGACACCCTGCAGTGGTACACCTACACACAGCATGTGCCGGAGCCAAAGCCAGGAAATGTAAGGCTCAACATTTACTCATTTCTTTTATTCAGATAAATTAAAATAAGGTATGTTTCTGTAAAACATGTGACCTAGTTCTTGCAGTTGAATGTTACAGCTTAGATGTGCATGGAACTAGATGCTTATTATGTGCAGCATGTCACAGTCCACCAATAGACTAATAATTGCAATGAAAATTAATTTTGGAGCTGTACAATTCCACCTGTTTTTGCTTTGATGACGCAAATTTAACCCCTTCCGTGCGGGGCACGTTCAGCGGACGTCGCGTGCACTACCTCGGTAGTGCTGCGCACGTCCGCTGAATGTTCCGTCCCCGCCCGCGCAATAGAACGTTCCGCACCAGCACGGAACGTTCGGCGCAGCGGAGGGGTTAATAGACCGGCATCCAAGAAAATGTAAAGCAGAATACAAGTGTCAGGCATTTATAAGGCAAGCTTAACCGAAGGAGGCAAATACATAACACTAACCCAACGATGAATGGATACACAACCCAGGCAATCTGATTTAGCAAGCATGCCCAAGGTGATTAGTTAGATCAAAAAGTTACTGGTTAGTAGCAGGCTTGACGAACGTTTTATGAGGCCTGGAGCAAAAACATAATGCTGATCATGTGGATGCTTCCTCTGCTTTTGCCAAGTGACAATAAACACCTGTTTCTACGCATTAAAAAGAAAACTTCTCCAGGGAAAGGGAGAATATCGCATCTGGTGCCTATCCTGGTAAAGCCACACAAGTCGCCTCATTATTAATGAAGACGAGAGTCTTGCATTCAATTAATAAAATATATTTTGCTGAAGAAGCACCAGGCACTGCAAACAGCGAGGTTTGGGGCTTAATCCCCCATTTTGTTCCTACCACCTTGTGACTGCACTGTTTACTAGAATAATGGCAACAATTAAATCATCTCAAACTAGGGTAACTTGACTGTCAAAATTCTTCAGTGTGACAACAATATAGGTATATTTTCTTATGTATTTATGTCAGCTATTTATGTAGCTCAGACTTCACCTATGGGGTGGTAGAACATAGTACCGAAGGTAAAATATCGCTGCTATTATTTAGCCACTGCATTAAAGACCTGTAATAATATTTAAAGTCTTGTTTTCTCTATTATTGGGGGGCTAAATCAAATCAGATAAAGTTACTCTAGTGTGAATGGAGATCCAAGAAAAGTATAGATTTGATCATGTACTAGTTTGTCCCCAATACTAGGTTTGTGCTACATAAATAACTTTAATAATATAAATACACGAGTATCTTATCGACAGATATACTTCACAAGTCCAGCTACTGTCAGTAGTGACTAAGATTTAGTAACTTAATAAAGATACTAGTCCCCTGACATTCTTGGACCCCAGATTTGCATTATCCTGCATTGTACTAATACGAATAGGAGGCATGACAGCTTGACTTGTTGTGGAGGTAAGAGATTAAACATTACCGTTTGCCTTAGCTCATCTATTAATACCACCAACTAATGTATAATAGGCCAGATGTACAAAGATTTTTTATGTTCGCAAAGGTGCGAATCAGGCTGTTTGTAAATAAAAAAAGGCCTTTTTCAATGTTCAAAGGCCCAACTTGCGATTCAGTTACATTACCAAATCGCAAATTGTGATTGCGATTCGGTATTAGCGGGGGACGTGTTTAGGGCGTCCCTTCCTAAAACCGAATCACTGTGGTACGTGTGAATGTTTTGTGAACTAAATGGAGTCGCAAAACATTTGCATTGTACCACCTACTTCAAGTAGGGGGTAACCCAATCGCAAATGGAAAGGGCGTTCCCAAGGGTACCCTTCCCCTTTGTGAATATTTGTTAAAACATTTTTAAGAGCAGGCAATGGTCCCAAATACCACTGCCTACACTTACAAAAAATGAAAAGAAAACTTAAAATCTTTCTTTTTGAAATGCATCCCGTTTTCCTTGAAGGAGAATGGGCTACGCTTGAAAAAAAAAACATTGCTTTATTGAGAAGCCATCACTGAGGTGGTGGTGTGCTGAATCCAGCAGACCACCATCCCTGTGATTTTTGTGATTACCGATGAGTCGCAAACCGAGACCTACCTCATGAATATTGATGAGGTAGGTCTATTTGCGACCCACTGGAAAACACCAAGTGTGTCAATTACTCATTTTGTACATTGGTGTTTGCAATTACCAAATAGTGAATTTGGTAATCGCAAACCGTACATCTGGCCCTAAATTCCAATATCCCCCTCTTCTCCTAAAGATCACACCTAATTCCTACTAATAAAAGTAGTGTACTAGTCCACAGCAATAAACAGCCCATTACAATTTGAAGAGGCGTAGAATAATGGAAGAGATCTGCCACATACAGAGGACTCTTATTCAGTCCTCCATTACAGGTCACTACTAGCAACATTCTACGGCCACTTTTTGGCATCTCACAAAGTCAATCAGATTTGGGATTATATTAACAAAGTCCATCTCAGCAGGTCTCTCCACCACTTCTCCCAACAACCTACGCCTGCGCAAGACCATAAACATTAAAAAATGTTTCAGAATGGAAAAACAAGTACAATAAACAGATAAGTAGACCATGAACATAAGAAACGCCAAAAAGGGATCTTCAGAGCTTATCAGTGCTTCAGAATTGCTCAAAGCTCACAACTTTCTGAAAATCATAAACTGCTCTTGTCTCACACACTTCATCATTCCCACTGCGTCCCATAAAACGATAACCACACCTCAACGAGCCTCGCACACAACTGGAAACACTTCCCACACAGGATCAAACAAAGACAGCACGCTTCCGACCAAACATCCTACATGGTATGGTGTTCCATCCAAGTAGGCAATCACTTTAGTGCCCCATGTGGTAGTAGTAAGCGTAATATAAATGTTGCACCACAATGCAATACAAGAAAATACATGTAACATATTTTTAAGTGATTTCTTTGGCTTAAGTGAATATAAGGTCTTTTCCTAACATGAGAAATAGGTGTTTTTTGTGACATGGGTGCTTAGTGACAACGTTGCTCCGCTGCTGGCCTGTTGAAGCCACATGCGTTTGTATTGGAGAGGGCAGGTACTTTACTCTTGATTCTTCACTTTTAAATCCAATATATTACTCTAAACTTGACCTGTTTCAGGGTCTAGTTGCAAGTGTCAGAATAGAATATTTGAGTTCAAAATATATCAAGTTTTGAGAGATGCCCAATGGGTCGCCCATGGCCGTCAGCTGCGATTACACCTCAGCTCTGTGTATTTTACGGTACAACAAGCTCTGGAGGTTCTCCAAGAAGTATCAAGCGCACATTCACCTGCTGAGACCGGTGTCACTACTTGCCAGCGCCCAGCCTTGCTTGTAAACCTACCTCAGGCTGTGCATGACAGAGCAGTGTAAGTGTTGCAATCACAGCTGGCACTGGGCACAAGACTAAAGTGTAGCTTAATATGAGAACTCAGAGCTATTCTCAGAATTTTCAGGACACACAGTTCTTGCTAAGTAGGTCTTCTGTAAATAATTGGCCTTTTGTGTTCTCTCTTGGCAGTGCATCAACAATCATGCTCGGAACATGGGCATCAGTTCCTCCCTGCAAATGCCGGACCGAGTCCTTAACTTTGTCAAAGACCACTTCCTGATGGACAGCACCATTCGGAGCCAACCCCTGCTGCTGCAGACCGGCGTGCAGTACCGGCAGATCAGTGTGCAGCGGGTGAAGGGACTCAAGAGAATCTACGACGTCCTCTTTCTTGGCACTGGTAAGTAACTCAGTGCCAGCGGAGCCACTCTGCTTGCACATACTCTTGCCACAGTGTGTATGGGTGGCATGGCGGTTTGCGCACTTGTGTGTGCATGTCATGGAGCATGCATTTGTCAGCCAGCAGTATTTGATTTAATGCTGTATGGTGTCAGCCTAGTTTATAGGTGCTTGATGGGAATGGTAATTGTCCTCTGTGGTGTCTGTAAGTTTAGGCACTGTCAACAGGATAGGTTGGGCACTTTCTATTGTTCTATTGGATGAGGATATTGCTCTGGAGTTCGAGATCCTGGACATGATGAAGGGCAGGAGTGTCATTGAGCACCGCCATATTAGCGGCGTAGAAGGTGCTTGGGTGGTGTCATGCACAGTACAAATTGTTGTTATCCATCCGTGGCAATGAACTTCAAGTGATGGGTTTAACATGTATATCTTTATTCATCCGCTTCTAAGCACTTAGGACAAATATTACAAAAAAGAACACATAAGTAATTACTCACATAGTGATGTATAGTTCATGGTAGTGGGGACACTGGGAACGGCGAGTGGGAGGAGGGCACTCCTTTAGTAGATTAGTGTGCAGGGCTCCTTAGCTGCTGCTTAGAGGAGGCAATGACTACTTGGGGGTAGCTGGAGAGTACATTGAGGTCATTTTCCCCTCAATTGAGTAGAGTCCATATGAGCGGGTGTTGGGCAGTGTTGGCTGCACTTGCAGACTTGGGTCCTGGAAGGAATCGATCACTGATCAGGGTCTTTTCTGTGTGGTGTTTTAAGTGACTCTAGATCAGGTGCATGTTGTATAGGAGTTAGCATGCAGAGGTGATATGTCAGGTGACAAACATTTACTAATGTCCCATGAGACCTGCACTTTCAGAGTATTTTTGTCTTGGTCGAAATGTTTCTACTTACCTCATTTAGAACTATTGGGTGGAGTGGGAAAGAAGGTGAAACAAAATGAGAAATAGTACAACCGGAGCAGGTTGAACCACCTGCCAAATGTATCCAATAAGGGCCTGAATACGAGCAGGACAGTTAAAACCAAGGATCGGAATTACCGATGCGTAAAATTCCTCAATACTCGTTAACTTTCAGCAGGTCACACCTGTTGAAATTTAACAGTGGAACAGCATAAGGTACTTACCGTATCATGTGGATTTTGGTGCATTAAACACCAAAATGTGCTTGTTATTCCCCATAAACTGGTAATAGATGCTATTGATTGCACCTGATAACATACCACATAGTATTGTTAAATGTCCGGGGCTCTAAATAGCGCCTACACTGGTAATCAGGGCTTACATTTTGTTGTACCGTATGAAAACGCTATCAGCTAATTTTGCAGTTTAAAAGAACTTCTGTTAATCCCCATATATCTTCCAAGCGCGACATTTAAAGTAAGTGGCACCCTTGTTACTGTTTCTAAATTCTATGTCCAGCATTACTTATAACATTCAGATCTTTAGAAACACTCCTTTTCTACTTTCACTGGTTCTTACTATTGCTCTAATAACCCTCGCACCCTTTCCCTCCAGCTTGGTAATGTTGGCATCAATCTCTCGTTTTATTTTTGGATTCAATCGTGGCTTTATAAAAAGTTGCCTATTAGTTGTAATCGGCTTATATCACTTTAGCATTTTTTTAAATGTAATTAAGGAAACGGAAAATAAAAGAATTTTGTGTGGCGGCAGCGTTCTGTGCCCTCCAAACTCCGCCCCACCCCCAGTTTTATGATCAGTGCTCTTTACCCGCTCCTCTGCGCATTTTATTCCCTCCTCCGCTCCATTTTCTATCTCCCCCTCCTCGGCCAAGTTTCTTCTGTTACATTATCAGAGAGGGACTTTGCAGCCGGAGCGGATATGCTGGGTATCACATAAGCAGAAACCTTTGGTATGGGCTTTAGTTTTTAAGACTTCGCGCCAAAATTTGACACTTGTGCAATACTTTGGGACATTGAATTTCAATATGTGAAAACACCTGTTTCATTGCAATTCATTTGAATTGACTTTGTGATGTTTTTATGCTGAACGTGCTGCACTGTACCTTCGGCTAGTTTCTGACATCAGTTTACATCTGCATTTCTACACACTGCACGGCAATAACAACAGTTATACTCCCTGTTTGGTATCTTTTGTGTTATCCCCAGATGACGGGAGGTTACACAAAGCTGTCACTATGAACAAGACAGTCCACATCATCGAAGAGTTGGTACTGTTCAAAAACAAGAATCCTGTTCAAGAGCTGCTGCTCGATGGCAAGAAGGTAATGCTTTCACCAGAGTTTGTTTATTTGAGTCGGTTTATTGTGTGATGTATTAAAAACTGCTGTAAAAACACTCACCCTCGAGGGTTCCTTTGTAGCCCCAGAGAGCAACAAGCATTTGCAATGCAATAGGTCCTGCATTTGCGAGAGTTAGAGCTATTTGGGTGGTAAATGAGAATGTCTTTTACCTATGTGTTTTGGTTTGGAGTGCAGTGGCCTTTGGGACCTTATAAGTGTTTAGCATTGCCAGGGGGCTATGGGAAGGGGCTGTGGCGGGGGTGGGGGAGTTACTGTTGTGCCAGTCCTTCACAGACCTCTGCCTAGTGAGGAGTGAAGACCAACCCCCTTTACTGTCTTCAGCTTGGGGATGGGAGATGGGCAGACGTATGTGAAAGGAAGATGGGGGGAGAGCGCGATGAGAGGGTTAGGTGGGATGAAGGGGTGAAGAGGAGGCTAGGGGGCACAGAGAGGGTTGGGCGAAAGGCAGTAGAACAGAAAAAAAGAGAACACGGAAGGAGACGAAAGGTGGGACACTGATACAAGCACTGTGGAGAGAGAAAACAAAATGAACGAGAAAACACATGAACCCAAGGAGGGCCACAGGAGGAACAAAGAGAGAAAAGAGACTGGAGTGAGAGGAAGAGTGCGAGGAAGAGTGTGACTGAGTGACATTGTGTGCACATGCTTAGGTGCCTTGAAGCCAGCATCAGCGCAGTGCTTGGTGACTTGCGCTCTCCTTGATGGCTGCAGTGTGTCTGTAAGTTGGCAGTGCACACTGTGACAGAGTAGCTGCCACTATGCAGTGTATTTGGTTACTGTGTATAGGCACTGTATAGTGTGTGTTTTGCGGCTTCCACTGCACACTGTGGTAGTGATGCTTTGTGCAGCGCCGAGAGAGCAGCTGTTACTACTGCAAGGCGCTATCCATACCATGGGGCCTGAGTGAGGGTGCTACGAAGGCTGCCTGCCATACAGTATATGACTGTCACTGATAGAGTGAAGAGAGGATTAGGAGGGGTGAGAGGGCAAGGATTGGGTGATGGAACCTCTGCTATCATACATTTTGGACGTAAAGTATTGTGAAAACAAACGAGCAAGCAGGTCAGAAAATGAAAAAGCCCCCATTGCAGAGACGGATGTTCGGGCAGGACACGCCGTATCGCTTCCTACCTATTAGGTGCAGCTTTATTATGGGCCAGTTCGTCTGGACTCCTTGGTTAGATATGTCCTGGCTTGCTCTTCTTGTGCAGGTTCGCGACGGAGGGTTCCCCAGTACAGTCAGGAAGTGCACCGCTCTCTGGGGTGCTGACTCCCCTCGCTTTGGGATGGGCCTAGTCAGTAATGGAGGCAGAGCAGCAGCCACAATGGCTTGGATGTGCATTGCACGGTCATAGGGGAAGGAGAACATCTCTGCGAGGGGAAGATACCCAGAAATTTAGAAATCAACCTTAAAATTGATGGTGTACACAAATTAGGATACAATCAGCGGGCAGTGGAAGTTGCCGCTGTGGGTGCCGATGCGGCTGCGCATGCCGTCGTCCTGCCTGGGACGCTTGGGGTCTTCTGAATATGGAGACTGGGGAACTGTTGTGCTGCACTGCCAAAAAACAAAAAAAAGAAAGCCGCTACAAAAATATTTTAAAAGCGCGAGTGATGAATATGTGAGAGGACCTAGAAGCAGCGCGGCGTCCGTGGGTAAACAAAGTAACACGGCCGACATTATGTGAAAGTGCACAACGTTGCGCTTATAAAAAAAATATATAGATGTATTCCCTGGCCGATATTACATGAAAGTGCACAACACAAAGTAACACGGCCAACGTTACATAAGAGCGCACAACGGAGGGCTCCTCTGCAGGGCGCCGTGGAGACTTTCGCCTCTCTACCTCCCTGCCAGGTTCTGAGGTCTCTGAATTCCTTTCTTGGAGCCAGGCTGCCCCCACCCCCTCTGGTTAAAGAAACAAGCTGTCGCCATTGCTCTAATGAAAAAAAAAAAGTGCTTAGCGGTTAATTAAAGGAGACCGTATAACGCCCCAAGTAAAATATCCAGTCCTGATGGGCCGTCCCAAAAGGAAACAGGGCGGTAACAAGGAGGGACTAAAAGCCTCATTTTCAATCGGAGGCCAGCGTTTACCATAAATGATGACGCCAGCCAATGAAAAACATGGGTGGGGCTTCAACCCCACTTCTAAAACCTACCCTACTCCAATATGCCTCGCATAGCAAGCAGCGCATGCACACTGCAATGCAGGTCTTAGAGACCTAGAAAGGACTATGCAGATAACAATCCTGTTACTGAAGAATCCTATTACTGAAGAATCTTACTGATCGAAGAGCCAGGTTTCAAGAGCTTTATGGAATTTTAAATGTTCCTCCTCAGCTCTGAGATTGGTAGGATGTACAAAGCTTTGCCCCTTGAACCCTAAACAATCTACTCAGCTCTGGGATTGGTAGGGGGTGTACAACTCTTTGCCCCTTGAACTATAAACAATCTCCTCAGCTCTGGGATCGGTAGGGTGTACAAATCTTTGTGCCTAGAACTATAGATGACCCAACACCAAGATTGTAATAACTGACCTTAGGGATATTTTAGTAGAAGTTTGGTAGATAATGGTAGACTATATCCGGGAATGCATTCCACTACTTTCTCTTTAAGGAAATTGGGGTCCAAGTTCTTAAAAACATATGGCGCATCACACAAAGTGATTTGAAGGCAAATCTATTATACAGTAGCAACTAATGAAAAGCAGCGAGCTATGATCGGGTCTTTTGAGCCCAACAAGGACCATGGCTGCCATGGCTTCTGCATTTTCAAAATGCTAAGGTTTACACCTCACCTTTAGAGGGGAGCTTAGATGGACATAGTTTCCAAAATCTCGGCTTGAATAGATGAACTTACAGACTTCCTTGATTCTTTGTGGAACGTAACATTCTCAATTGGCAGGAACATGTTTAAACACTATGGAGACTTGAGCTTCAATAAAGAAATTCGAATCAAATAGCAAACCTAGGTTTCTAACAATAGTTGAGGGTGTATGGTAGTGTCCATAGAAGGAGACCAGAGGCAGTAGCCCAGCTGGTTCATTCTGGCTTAACAGAAGTTCAGATTTGGATGCATTGAGCTCAGCAAAATATATACTCATCCTCCATCGTACAACACGTAAGGTAACTCGGAGGGAAGTGACTCTATCACCTTTGAATTTAAGACTGGAAATAATTGGTATTTTGTGTGCATACACATAAACTACCATAGGCAAAAAGCAGATGTGCTAAATGGTCTGGGTAACGATTAAATACATCTGATGACGGGGCACAGTCCTCCAGCTTGCCCAGCAAACTGGCTGGGTGGAAAACGTACTGGAGTCTAATGGCATAGATTAAACCCTTTTGGAGAGGCTGTATTTTATTCCTATTCAAGCAGTTGTTGGAACAGCAGTTTATGATTGGCAGTATTAAGCGCTGCAAAGGTACCCGATTAATATCATATTAAAGTGCCACAAGTGTCCACAGTCACACGAATATCAAGTAGAGAAGTAATCAATGATATGGTATTTCTGGACACCTGCTTGAACATGATACAGAATCTGATTAGACTCGTGTAATGTTGAAAATTAATCCTGTCAAGGGACAGTATGCAGTAGTGTTTTCTCTTGTGCAACGTAGGTGGGGGGGGATATTAGTTTACTAGTCAATTAAAACCATACCACGCAAATGTTAGTAGAGAAAAAAAATCAATATACAGACACATCAAGCCAACATCATAAAACGAGTTCCCTTTACCCGTATGACCATCATTACTGTGGGAACAAGGTGCCTGCCATTTATAAAGTGCTAGAATGCATTCCTTTTCAAAACTAACAGTCACTGTCCCAAAATGCCATGAAGCACTTTAAGTACTGAAATGCTTAGGTAAACTTTTGGCGTGGTTGTTACCCATTAAGTGGAGCAAGAGTTCAAGGGATCCTATGGACGCATAAAGTGGTGGGGATTAAACAGAGGGAGCACATACAATTTACAGCAGTTACAAACTCCTTGACACTTGGTGACGATTTTTAACAGGGTCATCTAGCAATTAATCCTTTTTAAAAAAAAAATTTTTTTATTAAACAATAATAATAAAGAAACATTAGACGTCAGGTGACAAATTTCAAATGATATTTCTATACTTCAATAATTGCAGTTAAGCGCAGGTGTCAGCTTAGGGGGACTCCCGCACCTCGATTTCTCTGAGTTCCACCGGGGGCGTACAGATATCTCCCCTGTAGGTATTCCAGGCCTACCATACTAGCAATTAATCCTTTAACCATTGCACAGTTAATTGAGTTTGGTCCGTATGTGCAAACTTACGCATAAAGTGCAACAATGCAAGTGTGAGATTATACTAGAATTAACATCCAATATGGCGGGATAGGAAGCTAATGAATCCTGATTCTCCTTAGCAGCCCGTCATAACATGAATAGCTTCCATAGGCTCTTGGGGGAGCCCCTCTTGGTCAACAACCTTGGCCCGAGACTCAACATGGAGATTCTCCTTAAAAATGGCCTTAAAATGTCCAGAAACTGCACCTGACGGATGTTGAGCACTGTATTCCATGAGTCCAACGACTCTATTACTGCAGATCTGCAAGTCCTAATCCTTCAGTAGGGGAGGGGTTAATCGATACAAAAGTGAATTTGTAGAATAGTGTGTGTTATTGTGAAATATACAGTTTATATTTACAAACCATACTACATTCTAGTCCTAAAAGGATTTGTTTTATGACATAAAAAAATATAAGCTTTCTGAAGTTTCACACATTTTTTTCTCAAGCATTCCTCATACAAGAAACACAAATAAAAATTTCTATCTAATGTAGCTAAGGCTGTGTGTGTATGTACATATGTTTTCACTGAAAAAAAGGTTAAAGTGACATTGTAAATAGGTGTTGTAATAATAAAAAAGATAACATTTAAAAAAAGAAATCACCAGTTTTGCTTTACGGAGCTTACTACAACTTGCCAAATTTGGTGTAATTCGTTGAGCTCTTTTTTTCTGAATGCTTCCCAAATTTTCCTATGGAAATTAACATGGCAAGACGTTTCAGGGCCCAGCATTTTTCTCAACCCCCGCTTAATGGATCATTCCAAAACGTTCAATAAAGGGGCTGATGTGGATTAACTTTTTTTTGTACAACCTTTCTTGTAGGTTCATCAAACGGCACCACAGTTATTAGCAACAAAAAAAACTCATATTGGAAAGAGCAACCCAATGTATAACTACACAGTGGCAACTGCCACTGTATAATTAATTTATATTAAAATATTTATACAATAAAGTGAAAATAAACACATTTAAACATACCTGAAATGCCAGCATATAATTAACATTTCAATTTATAGACGTTAATATTCTACCAGAAAGTGTACAATCTTCCTTTTAGTATTTATTCTTTGTTATTGTTTGGATTATAGGAGAGTATAAACCTGTTAATCTATATAGAAAGACAACCAAAAGCATTTATTTAATGTGTAGATCGCAAGATATTTAATTTTTCTCTATCCATTTATTTACAGAAATCAGAATTATGTATTTAAACATTATCTCAACCTTATTTAAGAGATCCATGTCAAAGTATTCAAGGATACAAACATATGTTTCCGATAGGTTTTATTTAATTTGGAGGCATCGCCAGAAAAGATTTGCTGGAACTGCTGAGTCACAAAACACCTGGAGTAAGGTTAAGTTCTACTAGGATAAAGTTAATGTAATTTCATAGATGAAGACTGAGAACACTGAAGTGCTTTGTACGATGTTAATGTGACACAATCTGCTAACAAGAATTACTCCATAATTCCCCCATAGTAGACTAATATTCATCTGGTAAAATATGCCTCATTGTGACATTTTTCCTGAATATTTTGAATTATCAGGTATATAAAATGTGCTTAAATCAACTACAGTTTAGAATATAGATTTCCAAGTTGGTTGACCGATAGGTTGATTACATAATAATAGGATTGGTGAAACTATTTTCATCAGCTACATATTTGATGCAAACTGCTATTTTAAACTAGGTTTTCATTTTTGTAAGCTTCTTCTAAATGCTTTACACATTATTTGCCAAAACTATGCATTCTGAGCCCATCTCACTTATTTCGATAAGTGACCTAGGGTTTATATCCAGCTGATGATAGATTCCATTATATCTCTTCACTAAGCCTTTAATGTCGCCACACAAAAATGTAAACAATAATATAGAAAAATTACAAGAGTTAGGCAAAAACACTAAAATAAAAACAAACACCATATATAGTCTTCTATCACATATTGCTACATCCATGAATGCTTTGTTACTTTCTTCACCTTTGGTATCCTCTGGTCACCTTTGCTCTCCATCATTGTGTATTCTGTTACATTAGACCCATTGTTACTTTCAATTTTCCATTCTGAGAACTCAAGGCAGAATTTGTGTCGACAAGAGCGTCTTCTATGCACCACTCCTAGAGCTCAGTCTTTCGTTTAGTCTTTTTCTGTATCTTGGACAGAATACTGTGTATCAAGTTTATCTTTGGGAGGTATCGTTTCAGGAATATATTCAAGTATGTTCTTCCCCAAGAAATAAACCCAGTTGTGATACAAAAACGATAATAATCTCTGAGCAACAACCCACTTACTATGTAAAACACCCCTTAAAATGGGTCACTGTTCTTTTGAGGAAATAAGTTGGTCACGTTCTATACACAGATCAGCTCAAATTCACCAACCATAGTTACATTTATTGCTTTACCGTGTGTTGATTGCTACATTTTGTAGGCCTGTTTTTTTGGTTTTCTCCTGAGCCTAACAACTGTGAGAATTTAAACGTCATGGCTTTTTATACTGGGTGACTTCATCTGAAAGATATTCAGCTTAGAGTGACGATTTTTATTGTGGTTCATATGTTGCTGTGCACCTCGAGTCCAGAAACATGATTCTTTGTCCTACATAAAACTGATCAGACTCTTCAACCTATTGCCTTCAGGGCCAAAACAATGCCATTTATGGTGATGGTAACATCTGAAATACAGCACTGATCCACCATGAGTGAAGAGCTATATTACGAGTTGGATGGCAAAACCCAAGGTCCCTGGCGCCCTCTGCAGTATTGACTGCGGGGAGCAATACTAAACAATAACCGAGGTTCATTCTGACACAACTGTATATTGAGGGTATGAAGCAGAAGCAAGATTGTTAAATGGATGAAGCTTTGACATGCGCTATTAAATAAAAGCTATGTTTGCAAGAGTCTTTTTGGCGAGGGAGCTTATTTATTAGAAACATATTAAGGCCCTGTTTGACTTGGTAGCCTTGGGCGAAATATTACAGGATTTCCCAAAAAAGCAGCCAAATATGAGAACTCGGAAAGTGAATCAATATTCTAGGCATAAAGTTGAACTCGTGCATGTCTAAGCATCTAAAAATTTGGTAATTCTATATACTGAGTGCTTGAAAAGTTAGGTAATTATCCAACTAAGCAACAGAAAGAAAGTGCATTCACTAAATTCTGAGAAAAGCAAGATGCATTTCTGGAAGATTTATTGAGCTGAAGGATGATTTTTTTTATCTGTTTGTCAAACAAAAACACGTCTGGCATTCATGAAGATGATGAGTGTGCTGATTTCTTGTTGGTGTTAATGAATGTAATATGTTAATGAAAAGTATGTGTCTTCCATGAATGCAAAAGGAGACTAAATGGCACCTAGTGGTGTGCAAGTGCAAGACTTTAAGGTGATGTTGAGCTAAAGTAATGTGTTATTTCTTTCTCCAGGGCCTGCTGTATGCCTCTTCATATTCAGCGGTGGTTCAGATTCCACTTTCAAACTGTAGCACTTACAGTAGCTGTGGAGAATGTATCCTCTCCCGCGACCCCTACTGCGCCTGGAATGGAAAGATGTGCTCCAGCATCCCTCCCTTTACACCAGAGCTCAACTTGCAGTAAGTGCATTTCTGTTTAGTGGGAGTAGTTATTTTCTCCCCATACCTAGCTCTCATCCCCATACCCACATCCAATCAATGCTTCCCCACTCTCCCATGATTGCCCTTTCTGCCCGCTTTTGTTAGAACCTGTGCCATAATCAGTTTATCGTCTCACGTTTCCTCTTTTATTTACTAGTTAATGGGGATGCTGTGGCTTGTGCCCATGGTTTTCTTCTTTTTCCTTCCCACACTTTTCTAAAAGAGAACAATTTGAATGCTTACAAATCCTGACCCAGTGTGTTTGTTTTCAGGGACTGGGTCCAAGATGTTGAAGAAGCAGATGCTGGAAGGCAGTGCCCCAAAGAAAGCTCTAGTTCGCCCCGTGGTCGAGGACTGAGACCAGCTGGTAAGACAGGCCTGTATGAAGTAGACACTTCACAGAAGTGAAGATCAGTCATATGCACCTAATTGGTACTCATTGTAGGAGCTCTGCCAATTTACTGCCCTACTCCCAGTCTACCAAACTCTAAATAACCCCCAAAGTCTTTTAATACATTCTAATGCACAGGCTTTGAAGTTACTAAGTGTGGGGATTGTAAGTGTTGTTTGTGGCCATATATCAGAGTTATATGAAAAAGAAAGTCCATACTCTAAAGAGTATGCTTTTACACATTACTGTACATTTTCCTTTCATCTAGTCCCATCCACCTCTAACAGAAAATAAATCTAACCTCTTGTGACAAATAACACACTACAATTTAAATGTGTCATTATTTAAACATAAATAATGAGCTAATATCCAGTGCCATATTGTGAAAATGTAAGTACACCTCATGTTTGAGTAACCTGCACAAATATTTTCCTGTTTCTGACATCGCCTGGAAGGAACGCAGACTCCTGCTGCCTTACAAAACTGCTTAAGCCCTCTGATACATTACTGTATGCCCAGCTCTTTTTACGTCCCATCACAGCGGGGTTGAGGTCTAGATTTTGACGTGGTAATTCTAAGGTTCATATACTTTTCTTTTTCAGCCGTTTATTCATAGAATTACCTATAGCATTTTGGCTCATTATCCTGTTATATGACCCACCTGTGTTAAGCGTCTGCTGCGGAACACATGGTCTCACATTTTCCTCACGGGTGCTCTGGCATGGAGAGCAATTCTCAAAGACTCAGACATCCAGGTCCCGGGGCTGCAAATAAGGCAAAAATCATCATCATTCCTCCAATACCATGCTTGACAGTTAGTATGAGGTTTTTGTGGTGATAAGTAGTGTTTAGTTTTCGCACATTACTGCCAAACATCTCTCACTTAGATCTCATCTGTCCAGCGGTAATTGTTTCAAAATCCTTGCGGTCCATTCAGGAGCTGTTTTGCAAAGCTCCTCTGTGTAGCAATGTTCTTTTTGAAGAGTAGTGGGTTTTCACCTTGCTACTCTTCAATAAAAAACATGCTTGTTTAGGCTTTTCCTAATTGAATAGTCATGAACTCTAATGTTTACCACAATGACAGAGGGCTGTAGATCAGTGGATGTAGCTTTGGGGTTCTTGTAATTTCTTGAAATATGATTTTGAGATTAATTTGTTGGGGCACCGACTTAGAGATTGAATGGCAACCATCTTGATCTTTCCCCTTTTGTTATGAACCTTTCTTACCCTGGAATGATGGACTGAATGCTTGTAATCAAACTGACAATGTTTACCATTTTGAATTCAGTTTGTAGCAATTCCTGGTGCACTTGATTCGAATTGCATTCTAAACGGATCTGGAAGCATAATGGATGCACTTTATTTTTACACAAGGTTACTGAAAGCAGACGGATTTATTTTTGGTTAATGTCTGAAATGTACGTGTTATTTGTTACATGAGGTTAGAGTTATCTTCTTGTAAGTTCTAGATGAATGTCATATTTCTGTAGTAGGGGATCTCTGTGTATAGTCATAATCTAGTGAATAGTCCCGCCCATGTGCGTGGACCCCGGAGCAATCAAAAATAATCTCTTACAGTGTCAAAAAATGCAAAAATGCATAGACACTTAAGAGAGAATTTAAAGACAGATAATGCAGCCAAAAAAGGCTACACTGTCCAGTACTTCAACTAGAAATTCCACCACAAAATCCACAAAACAGCAAAGCCTGTACAGATTTCCCTTGCTTAACAGCAAAATCCCTCAGGAATGATAGAGAGAAGAACCTGGACAGACAAGCCCCATAGGCTGCCATTATGTGGCTTAAATAGGATACTGTGCCTTTAAGGAACCTTCCAGAACCTTCTCCCAGTATCCCAGAATGCATAGCAGGTCCAACTTAGTTTCAGTTCTTTTTTCCGGCTCCTGCAAGCAGGACCCTGGAGCATTGAGCTCTCCCTTTTCAAGGGTTTTGTTGGTGTTTTTTGCACTAAATTCGATTTTTGTGCTCTCAGAGTACTTTGGTGACTTTCTTCTTGGGTTTCTGCACTCTTTTGTTGTCAATAATGCCTGCATTATTTGATAAATGCCCGGAGTGCTCCAGGAAGAAAGCCAAGTCAGACCCCCATGAGGTCTGTATCCTCTGCCTTCCCTCTTCCCACATCCCTGAGGAGTGTGTGATCTGTAGAGGCTTCTCTGGAAGGACCCTGAAGGACAGGAGAAAAATCCGACTTCAGGGACTTGAAGAAAGAAGGTTGAAGGCTCGAGGTGGGTCAGGAGGGGCTCCTTCTGCCCATGCTGAGGCCTCTGGGGGGCTCCCCAGGGGCAGGAAGTCCGGCTCTCGTCCAAAATCTCCGTCTGGGTCAGTAGCTATGACCACGACGTCGAGAGGAAGGTCCACGGCCAGTTCCCGGTCTCCCCAGGGCTCTGGGTTGAGAAAACGTCGCCCGTCGACGTCGAGGGACGTTTTCAGGCCGCCGTCGAAGCCGGTGTCGATTTCCTCGTCGTCGACGTCGGCGTCGAGTGGACGACATCGGAGGAGTCGGCGCTCGCCGTCGAGGCGACATCGCCGTCGAAGTCATCGCCGTCGAGGGGATCCTCGTCGTCAAGGTCGCCGTCGAGACGGAAGAGGTCTCCGGCGCCGAAGAAGTCGACGTTGAGACGGTCTAAGAGATCGACGTCGAGACGGTCTAAGAGGTCGACGTCGAGGTCGAGGTCGCCGTCGAGACGCCATCGCTCGTCGTCGAGATTCCGCGGTTCTTCCATCTGGTCGGGGTCGACGTCGAGGCATAGACACCGGTCGACGTCGAGGAGTGTAGAACGGTCGACGCCGAAGGGCCGATCGCCGTCGAAGGTCCCGCAGTCGATGTCTGGGCACCGGTCTTCGGCGTCAGGAGGTCGTACGGACAGGCCCAGGACTGGGGGGCTCCCCACAGTCTGGACAGGGTGATGGCTCGCCGGGAACGGCGTATTCCGTGGTGTATACCCCGAAGAAGCCTACTCCGCCTCCTTTACCCAGGGGTCCGCCTCCGAGGGCTCCGACCCCTCCCCCGTTGCCTCCCCTGCCGGCTCCGAAGGTCCCGGTTCCGGTTACGCCTCCACCGGTTCCGCCGAGGTCGGTGTCGATACCCAAGTACCCGACACCCCCGAAGAAGACTCCTAAGTCGAAGGTTCCTCCGAAGCCTAAGGCATCTGACCCGGAGAGGCCTACGGACAGGCCCAGGCCCAAGAGATCTAGTTCTCGCTCGGGTAAACGAGACAGATCTAGGAGTGGTCGCGGGTCTTCATCGAGATCCAGGCATCGCCATAGGAGGCATAGGTCCCGGTCCCGTTCTACCTCGGGGACCCATTCCTACTCGCCAACGTTATCTGATTCACCGGAGACTAGGGTGTCCCCAGTAGATGACATTGGTACGTTTCAGGAGGTTCTCCTGCGTGGGGCAGCGAAGTTGGGGATCAAGGTTACAGCTCCTACGCCTTCAACTTCTGTGATCTTTGAGACATTGCATAAGAAACACCTGTCTCGCCCCCTACTGCCTTTGGTGCCAGGGCTCCTTGAGCCTGCGGAACAGCTCTTCCTGACACCGGCGGTGGTGAAGTCTGCGCCCTCCAGGCTCATCAAGAAATACAGAGCTCCAGAGTCGGACCCAGCTTTCTTGAGAAAGGACCCGACACCGGACTCGGTGATCGTGACAGCGGCTCGGAAGCTCCATGCCACCTCCCCTGCATCCACTGTGCCTCCTGATAAGGAGAGCCGCTGGATGGACTCGGCTGGACGGAAGGAGTGTGGGACGTCCTCCACAACGATGAAGGCCGCCAGTGACTCGGCTCTGTTGGGACGATATGACCGTTCGCTGTGGGACTCGATGGAGCAGTTTGCGGACCTCGTTCCTCGCGACCGCAGAGAGGACTTCATGGAGATCGTCCAGGAGGGGATGCTGGTCTCTAACCAGGCCATTAGTGCCACGGCAGATATCTCCCTGCTGTCCGCGCATGGATACTGCCACGGTATAAACCAGAGGCGCCATGCTTGGCTCAGGTTGACGTCCCTTAAGCCTGAAGCGCAACAACGTGTGGCGAATCTGCCGTTTTCCGGAGATACCCTCTTCGGGAAACACGCGGATGATGAAATGGCCAGGATGAAGGCCGAGGCTGAGACCCTGACGGTGGTGGGCCTCGAGAAGCCCAAGGAGAAGAAACCCTACCGCCAGTTCCAGCGACGGTTAGGGTCGCAGGGTCGTGGAAGGGGACAGTCTTCTGGGCAGCATCAGCAGCAGCCACAACAGCAGCAGTACAGGAGGCCCTTCCAGAAGCGCCAGGGGGGTAGAGGTAGACAACAGTCCTCTACCGCGACCAAGGGCCCGGCCGGGTCTCGACCCTGAGCGGTTACTTCCCCCTCGTCCGTTACCCGCTCCGGTGGGGGGAAGCGTTCAATTTTTTCTGGCAGAGTGGAGAAAAATTACTCAGGACAAGTGGGTGCTGAATATTGTTTGCAATGGATACAGTCTTCGGTTCATCAGCCCTCCTCCATCGATCCCTCCGGTCAGCTCGCAGTACCAGCTGCGCGAGCTCCAGGCGGAGGCAGACATCCTGCTGAGAAAGAGGGCGATAGAGGACGTACCTCTGTCTCAAAGAGGAAGAGGTCTTTACTCTCGGTTCTTTCTAGTCCGCAAGAAGGACAAGAACGAGTTCAGGCCCATTGCGACAGGCAAACAAGTGGATTCGCAGAGAAAAGTTTCGCATGCTGTCGTTGCATCAGATCTACCCTCAGCTGCAACGAGGAGATTGGATGTGTGCCATAGATCTACAGGATGCATACTTCCATGTGCCTATTGCATGCAAACACAGGAAGTTTCTGCGCTTTCAAGTCGGCACCAATCACTATCAGTACACGGTGCTTCCCTTCGGACTGAAGTCTACACCCAGGACATTTTCGAAATGCATGGCAGTGGTAGCGGCACACCTGAGGAAGAACAAGGTGTTTGTCTACCCGTACCTGGACGATTGGTTGATCAAGGCCTCCTCCTTCTCGGAAGCTCAAGCACACTTCCAGAAGACGTGCGTTCTCTTGAACAAGCTGGGGTTGCACATCAACATGTCCAAGTCTGTCCCGACTCCGGTCCAGTGCATCCAGTACTTGGGAGCCTCCATCAACACGCTGTCAGCAAGCGTGTCTCCTTCGGAGGAGCGACGTTTATCACTCCTTCGGAAGGCTCAGGCTCTCATGTCTACTCCATCCACGAAAGTGAGGACGGTGTCTTCTCTGCTGGGATCGATGGCCTCGTGTATCTTCCTGACGCCACATGCGCGGCTGCACATGAGACCGCTGCAGGAGTGCTTGGAGGATCAATGGGACCAGAGGAGAGGATCTTGGGACGACAAGATACGACTGTCTCTACATGCTCTTCAGTCTCTGAAGTGGTGGTGCTCGAAGGAGAATCTTCTCAGAGGGGTTCCCTTCCACAAGGACATTCCCACACAGACTATCGTGACGGATGCTTCTCTCCAGGGCTGGGGGGCGCACTCCGGAGACCTGCAGATTCAAGGGACGTGGTCCCAGACGGAGGCCACGTACCACATCAATTTCCTGGAACTCAGGGCTGTGCACTTGGCGCTGAAGGCTTTTCACCCGTCCTTTCAGACCAACTCTCTGCTTGTCCAGACAGACAACACGACAACGATGTATTACCTCAACAAGCAGGGGGGCTCGAGATCGCGCACTCTGTCGCAGGAGGCGCAGGCGATCTGGCACTTGCTTCTGGCTCGAGGACTGTCGATAACGGCCACCCACCTGCCAGGTGTGCAGAATGTTCAGGCAGACGAACTGAGCAGACTCATTCAGGAAAACCACGAATGGGTCATAAGCGACGAAGTTCTGGGAGAAGTCTTCGCAAGGTGGGGGACTCCAGACGTAGATCTGTTCGCCACCGCCGAAAACAGAAAATGCCGAGGCTTCGCCTCCAGGTACTACCAGCCGGGGACGCTGGGGAACGCGTTATGGATCAACTGGTCGAACAGCTTTCTGTACGCTTTTCCACCAATTCCCCTGATTCCGGCGGTTCTCATCAAGCTGTCCCAATCCAGAGCGAGAATGATTCTGATTGCCCCGGAATGGCCCAGACAGTGGTGGTTCACGGACCTGCTTCACCGGTCTCTCTTTCCTCACATGAAGCTGCCGTGCAGGCCGGACCTTCTCACGAAGTTCGGGGGGCGGATGGTGCACCCCAACCTCTCGTCTTTGAGTTTGGCGGCATGGCTCCTGAAATAGTGCAATATGGCCATCTGAATCTCCCAGAGGATTGTATGGACATACTGAAGGAGGCTAAACGCCCTTCCACTAGGACTTCTTATGCTTACAAGTGGAAGAGGTTTTGCATCTGGTGCAAGTCTAAGAACTTTAACCCTACGACATGCAAGGAAGATGTCATCCTTCCATATCTACTGCATCTGGCGCAGTCGGGCCTTAATGTCCATTCCATTAAGGTTCATCTGGCTGCTTTGACTGCCTACAGGAAAGGCCCTTCACAGACTTCCTTCTTCCAGATCCCTGTGATCAAAGATTTTTTGGAAGGCTTGAAGAAAGTGTTCCCTCCTGTCAGGCTTCCTTCGCCTTCGTGGGACTTGAATGTGGTGCTGTCCAGATTGATGAAGGAGCCTTTTGAACCTATTCATAAGGCTTCGTTGCAGCACCTGTCCTGGAAGGCGGCGTTCCTCGTGGCCATTACATCGGCCCGCAGGGTGAGTGAAATTCAGGCGTTGTGTTGCCAAGAACCTTATACTGTATTTCATGCTGCTAAGGTTGTTATGCGTACTCACCCTAAGTTTCTTCCCAAGGTTGTTTCTGATTTTCATATCAATCAGACTATCACTTTGCCTACGTTCTTTCAGAATCCGTCATCTCCAGCGGAAAGGTCTTTACATTCCGTGGATGTGAGGAGGGTGCTGAAGTTTTATCTTGATAAGACTAAAGATATTCGTAGGTCAGACCAATTGTTCATTAATTATGGCTCAGTCAGGACAGGTCTTGCTACCTCTTAACAGTCCATCTCGAGGTGGATTGTGTCCTGCATACAATTGTGTTACTGCAAAGCTAATAAGACCTTAGGGGGTAAGCCTAAGGCTCATTCCACCAGAGGCAAAGCTGCCACGACAGCTATGCTTCGTAATGTTCACTTTGCAGAGATCTGCAAGGCGGCCACTTGGAAGTCGGTCCATACCTTTGCTAAGCATTACTGCCTGGACACTGATGCCAGGGCAGACGCTCAGGTTGGGCAGGCTTCGCTGCGGAATTTGTTCGCACAATAGTGGCGTACTTTCATACTCTCCACCGCCGCTTGATGTGGGGATGGGCTTGCCATTCTATTCACTAGATTATGACTACACACAGAGATCCCCTACTACAGAAGGAGTAGTTTCTGTCCTGTAACTCCAGTTCTGTAGTAGGGGTATCTCTGTTATAGTCATAAGCGCCCTCCCGCCTCCCCGGTGGAGATTTGTTCAGGTGCATAATGCTACAGGTCTGGCGTTTTTTACGCCTTCAAAAAGAACTGAAACTAAGTTGGACCTGCTATGCATTCTGGGATACTGGGAGAAGGTTCTGGAAGGTTCTTTAAAGGCACAGTATCCTATTTAAGCCACATAATGGCAGCCTATGGGGCTTGTCTGTCCAGGTTCTTCTCTCTATCATTCCTGAGGGATTTTGCTGTTAAGCAAGGGAAATCTGTACAGGCTTTGCTGTTTTGTGGATTTTGTGGTGGAATTTCTAGTTGAAGTACTGGACAGTGTAGCCTTTTTTGGCTGCATTATCTGTCTTTAAATTCTCTCTTAAGTGTCTATGCATTTTTGCATTTTTTGACACTGTAAGAGATTATTTTTGATTGCTCCGGGGTCCACGCACATGGGCGGGACTATTCACTAGATTATGACTATAACAGAGATACCCCTACTACAGAACTGGAGTTACAGGACAGAAACTACTCCATATATATATATATATATATATATATATATATATATATATATATATATACATATATATATATATATACACACATATATATATATACACACATATATATATATATATATATATACATATATATATATATATACACACATATATATATATACACACATATATATATATATATACACACATATATATATATATATATATATATATCTCAATGTGTGAAACCACAGAATTTTAAAAAGGGTAGATTTTGATTTTCACATCACTGTAAGAAATGTGAAATCCATTTTGCCACACAAAGGACATGTTTCTATCATCTAAGAGCAATACCAGACCGACAAACACTCACATATTTCAAAGCAATCATAATAAAAATATGATTATAACTTTTTTTAGGAGTAATAAAAAAGTCAAATGTTTAAAAGAAATTATTAATTATTTTCATGAATTTGTAATTGAATATTACAACGTTTTTATAGGATTCCAACTCCCTTCCTTCTGAAAGAAAAGCCTAAATTTCCATGCAGAGTTAAGTGCTGTATTGTACAAAGAAGGCACAGATACTGTTTTTCCCACAGTAAAAACTTTCTAAAAGGAATGATCTGTTTCCTCTAATTCAGAATATTGGTCGTGGAAATGTTCTCCATTTTTTCACACCACCAATGTATCTAAAAAGCGTATGTAGAAATTATGCTGTTGAAAAGAAGTATGTTCAAGTTCAAAAGAAATAGTCCATTGTTGCCTCTCCCATTTCATTGTGAACAATATCAAATCAAACTAATATTTGTAGAAGAACCATGCATTAACAAAATGGCACTACAGTGCCACCTTTCTGAATCTGAGCTGTGAAATTCTTTTAATGCCTCTGTGCTTTTCCCTGCAGAAGATGTCCAGTGTCAGAAGATTTCGCTTCCAGCCAACACAATGAACTCTCTGACGTGCATGCCGCTTTCAAACTTTGCCTCCAAAAGTTGGGTCCACAATGGAAAAAAGATTAATTCCTCCTACATTTTTCATTCAAATGGAGATTTGCTTCTGGTTGGCAGCCCACAGAGTTTTGGCTCCTACGAGTGCTGGTCAATGGAGGAAGGCTTCCAAAAGTTAATGGCCAACTACTGTGTGGAGCCTGAGGATACAATGCAGACCGTGACCGTCAAGGTGGACACCAGTAAACCTCTCTTGGTTGTCGAACGTAATTATGACCTATTATTGAATGTGTCGAAGTCCAGCTCAAGTTCTGAGAGCCATTCAGCAATAATTTCAAGCAAAACATACTGGAACGAGTTTATAATCATGAGCATTTTATTTGGGGTTGCAGTTGTCATTCTTGGGCTCTTCATGGTCTATAAACATCGAAAAGGGATGAAAACATTCCTCAAGCCAGGAGACATCTCCAAAATACCGCACAAGAAGCCACAGACGGTTGCTAAACCTGCAGAGAGCTTGCCCCTAAACAACAGCACCGTTCCCAATGCACTGCCCGATCACAAGGGCTACCAGACTCTGAATGACAACTATCTGATCACTACCCCTTTCCACGACCCTTTGATTGATAGCAAAAACTTCTCTGAATCAGAAAAGAGACCTTTAAACATCAAAGACACTCTTGTAGAAGTATCTCCCCAATGCCAAAGACCACGGGTGCGGCTCGGTTCAGTGATCAGGGACTCTGTGGTGTGATCACTGATTCATAAGTGACTGTTTTTTAAAAAGCTACTGCCCTGCCACGGCCTCCAAGGGACCAACGAACTAAGAGCCATTCAGTGGTTTCAAAGTACTGTATCTTGTAACCTCTGAACCAGCAAGCAATTTGTGAAATAGCGTGTATGTGTGCATGCAATCCAGTTCCAACATGAAAGTGAAACTTAACTTTGGATGGTGTTTAATTGTTGTTACAAACCTATTCATATGCAAATAAGAGAAACAATATACAGTCAGGTCGAAGAGATAAAGGTCACTGTTGCAGGCAGTCTACACACTGAATACAGGCAATCACTTTGTGTACTGTAAGGCAGCTGATGGGAAAGGTGGCACATGGGCTGCCTAGAATGAAATGTTCGGATGCTAGAAAAGCTATTCCTTTGATAAAAGGGAACTTCAGGCTTGTAGCACATCACAGAACAGAAAGGTCTATTCAATCGGACAGTCTTCGAAGCCAATCTTCCCTGTGGAACTCCTAATACAGGGGACGCGTCTTCAGTGAGCACCATACCAAACGGTACAGAGTACAGGCTCAATTAATTTGGAAATGCTGCTGATGTTTGTGTGAACCCCTAAGCAAAGCACTCTGAGATATAGGGGTTCAAATCCTTGGAAAATGAATTTTAAACTGCTGGCATCAATTTCTGGTGCCTTTGATGGAAACGGTAGTATGCCTTGTTTATCGCTTACTACACAAAACTCGTATTGCAAATTTGTTTGGGGACTTTCAGACTACGCATGCTGGCTGGGTTCCTGACACCTACAGAGTTGAAAGGATTAGGAAATACCGGGAATCAATTGAGACGGAAGCCCTCTTAATGAAATCACTGTCTGAGGGCAGATTTGCTGCGGTACGAGCAATGCGTGGTATTATTGTTAGAGATCGACAAAAAGCCTATCTCTGCCAAAACAGAGCTAGTTCTTTGACAATATCCTGTTTTTGGATCTGTTTGAATTCTGTTCTTCTGCATCTGGAGTTTTTAAACCTCGTGCATCTCTCCTTTGTATGTGATGCTCATCATCACCTTATGGAAGGGTGCCACCCCAGGGATCAAAAGATGCTCCGCAGACAACGGAAATGTAGACCCCGACCGTAAGAAACATGTCCGCATTGGATTTGGTAATGTTCAAGCCTTCATAAAAATCATAAAAACACATATTTACCAGAAGAAAATTAAACCTACAAAATGCTTTTTCCTTGTGAGGAAGGAAGCAATTGCTGTAAAGATGAATGTTAACTGAAACGTTCTTATGTGCCAAAAAATTTCAAATGTTTTGATTGCCCCTTCAGAGCCTTTTTCTGCTATGTTTCTTTTGCTTCCGTCTGAAAACTTCGGTGTTGTATTTAATCAACGTGCTTAGGTCTTCAGCAGACACCTGTTTAATTTGTGGATTTAAAAAATATATATGTTTTGTAAAAGAATGTGAAAAAAGAGCCCGGTACTTAATGGAGAACTACTTCCAGCTACATTCTGCCTGCCGAATCAATAATAATCTCTCCTCGATCACAAGTAAAACAGGTCGATATCCGTCACGCCCTTATTTCAATTAGTGTATGGGGTTAGTTTGCGGATACAGGTGCTTAGTTGCTGGGTTGGGACAAATAGTCAAGAACCTGCAGTACATGTCACTTCTACTGAATCATCCAAGTTGATGTTTTTGCTTTCATCATTGTGTCTTCAGCCTTGCTGGCTCTGAAATGTGGGTCCACGAGCTGTTGAAACGAATGTTTGTATTGCGGTACCGCTGTTTGTGGGGCCTGCAAATGGGCTTTGCTGTACACAAATGTAAGGAATGTTCCTAAAATGGTCTTTTGGACAGTAATGTAAACCGGTACAATTTGTCAGTATTCTGGGTGTTTTGTGATATCAAGTGGATGTCTAAAGATACTTTGTAATATTTGTGAGGTGAACACATTCTACTTTAAGCCAAGCCATGTACGTACAGCAATCACAGGATACTCCATGATAGATGTGAGAAGATGTGCTCGGCTTTGGACTTGGATACCTTTAGACTGGACTTACGATGGGAAAATCGAGCTTACATATTCCCCAATGGAAGGAGAAAAACACGACCGGCTAAACCAATGGAACACCTTTAGAACCCTGTGCACAACCAAATAATCCAGTAGTTTCCCCACCAAGTACTCCTGAGAAATTCCTGCTTCTACTTTATTAATAATTCTGAGTATAATTTACATGTGTGCATGAACTGGAATTCCTTTAATTTTTCTGCAGAAAAAGACATACATTTTGCATTTCTTCCATTATATACCACTGACATGTATGTATGTGAATATTCTGTGCAAAAGAAAAATTGGACAAATATGTTGGTATTTGTTCCAAAATTTTTAATAGTCTAAAATTGTGACATTTTGCACTCTGGGCATGGCAAAATGCACTCTGCAGGCAGCTTTGGTCCTTGCTCAGGCCAGAAAAAAAACACCAACATCCGCTCTAATGCTAATCAGTGAATGATGTATTTAGAAATGTAAAGGAAAGGAGCCTAAAAGACCAATACCCCCACACAATGGATGGAACACACATGTCTACAACAAGCTTGACAATTGTATCTGCATATCGTAGAAGCCAAGGGAGTGAAGCTAATATGGTCCTTCAGCAGGAGAACACCATGGCATGAGTGAATGTATGTTTAGATGTGTGTGTTTGCTTCTTCGAAAGGGTGAAACACCCGACAAATCTTTAGCTTCTGGCTACTTTTGTTGCCTGGTTAATTACATAAACGGTGCCGTACAGAGCAACTGCAAATCACTGATTTAGGCACCAGCCATGGAGAACAATATGTTACCGTGAATGGTTCACAATTTCACAGCCAACCCATGGCTAATTTGTCTATTACAGAACTACGTTGAAACCAGCTTCGTTGGCTTTGCCAGTGCCTGTTCTTGGTTGCCCTAAAGTTCCTGCCCTGGCATAGTGAAGCTCCAAACATGTTTCTCCTTTGTTGACAACATGAGAGTAGCCAGCAGGGGCATAGATGAAAAGGGTTCCGGGTCTTTTATATTTTGGTAAAAGAGAGCATGTAGGTATTGGCCTTCAAAAGACACAATTCCCTCTTTCAAGAAGTAGGGTGTCGGATGTGAGCAGTGAGTTAATTCGAGGACTACGTTTTGATGGTATTTTCGTACTTGTGATGTTCACATTGTAAATCAATGACTACTGGGAACAGAATGCAAAAAATAAAAACAGTACTAGGTGAAATCCTTTATATGTTGGGATATAAGGTTTCAGTATATTTAGTGGATTAAGAGATGCACATTTCCAAGGATTCCTCACAGAGGATCAGCTGAACCAAAGCCTACAAGTCTTGCTAATGCACATATTTGTACAACAAACGTGTGGGGACACATGATGTGGCCTTGACTTATTTACTTAATTCTAGAAAATGTAGTTCATTATTCAATTCAGAACAGGCAAACAAGTTAAGTCTCGTGGTAAAATAATGTATATTTGACTTATCAGTGAGCAGAATGTATACATAAACCATAAGCAGGAAAGTACTTTAAAAACTGGTGTGGTGAATTTAGCCAACTTCCAGTCATTAGATTAGCTGTTGAAAATGTGTTCAGGGTCACAGAAACCCTATTAGTAATTTCACAATTTTTTGTTAATATTCCTTATATTGATTCACCTTCTGCTTCGACGTTGAGATCCAGGCGATGTAACAGCATTCCCCTGTATCCAGTAAATAACAAAAATAAAGGGGCGAGGATGTGGTCTAACGGCTAGAGCGGTCTACCTCGAAGCTGGGGAACTGGGTTTGAGTGGGTGGAAGGAATCTTGTATCCCTGGGAAGAAATGCAGTTCCTATCCTCACAATCTCGCACTGAATATACAAACGCCACAATCAAATTCTCTGTGTACCTCATACAAAACCATGAATTAGCTCAGGAACCGCATTCAAACAGCCTCTTAACAATTCTATTGATGCAAAAGTTTTTAGCAAGCTCGGAAAGCACAACTCAATCCTGTGCAACAAGCTACTCTGCCTGGTTTTTAAACGTTATGGCCAGCTGAGTGAATGTTTCATTTATAATATGGAGCACACAATTAACAAAGATTCTATTTTAATAAATCCTATGTAAAAACACATTTTCTGGGTTAAAAACCGAAACTGCCAGAATAACACTATAGTTTACATGTTCCGGATTAGCTTCTGTATGGTATTTGTTTTAACCATGTCTGCCTGCGTTCAATCTACAAAAATGGTTGATTGTGTACAGATAACGAGTGCATCTGGGCCACCGTACCCACGGCCATGTTTAGTCGTGTAGATCATTCCTTCACAAAGAACGCACGTGCTGCTGTTGGTTGGGTAACTTCCTGTTGTCAACACGGGGCAGCGTTATTCACCGTGTGTTCTGCATGCTTATATGTACCCCCACTGCATGTGCTAACCCCAGCCTGTGAATGTTATGCTGGCTCTGGCGACAACCTATGACTGAATCTTTCTGACTATAGATCCTTCTAAAGGACTTTTCTACAAGGTAAACCGGGCCCTCATTGTCCCAGCTTCTCACCAGCCATTTACACCGTCGTTTTGCCGGCTTCCACCGATTGAGAGGCAGGTGCACACTATGTGATGTCACTTGTTATTAATGTGGGGAAGTTTTTGTTATGCGCTGTTGTAAACTATTGATTTTTTTTTTTTTTTTATAAAATGCACTTTACGTTTTGTAAATAAAACATTTCTACAATTTTGGCTGATATGTTTTTCTTGACATTTTTTCTTGATGACTGCTATCCTGTTAATTGCTGTGTCGTCCATGTTCTAATGAGTGGTGACGATCGTAGGTGCTTTGTTAAGAAGCCTCAGTAATGTTCTTTCTCCCAAGGGCTAGTGTGGGTGTAGAGGGGACCCTGCAGTTTTGACACCCCAAATTTAGCTCATCAAAACTCCTACAACTTGAAGCAAAGACAGTGTTAAACCTCAATTTCATGAAACAATGTGTGCCCAATGTAAGGCACCTGCTAGCACATTAAAAATATTAGACATCCAGCAAATTAAGTAAAGTGGCTACTCATCAACTGAGTTCTAGATCAACGGAATAGTTTAAAGGATTTAATCAAACAAATTCAAAGAAACCTCAGCAAACAGGGCATTACAGAGAAGTGCAAAATCAAAAATAGTTTAAGTCCCAAGTGGCGAGCAACATCGGGAGAGAAATGGACAGCATCCCTAGTAGCACAGGAAAGATATCTGGAAAGTCTTCTGGCTCACCACCAAACACTAGAATTTTATACATTAATTTAGCATAAGAAATTAATAAAACTGGAGAATCATTGGGGCATGCCCAAATAGGTTCTATTCACACCAAATCAGAGCGCAGTCTCATTAAGCTTCATTGTCTTAGCACTCAAGCACTATTTCTCTACATGAATATTGATTCTGCCCACTCTATGCTAATGCCATTCGGAGATTATGGAGTGAGCTAGCGGGAAGATCATGAAGTGTTAGTTGCAGTTTTGTAACTGAACCGGGGAAGATTAATGGAGCAATGAAAATAAACAAATATGATTCTGCTTGACTGAGTGCTGTAGAAATAACAAACAGTGGAATAAATCAATTATATAGAATTGTCTGTCCGTGTTGGATCTTTACCCTTGCACTAACTTTAGAGCAATAATGTGAACAGACTTCCATGTCGCTACGAAACAGATTTCCATCAGTGGCATATTCACTATGAATACCACTGTAAACTCTTAAGCTCTGGTAGAATGCACTATTAATCTTCCTAGCAATTGTTGAATATCCTTAAAATAGCAAAGCTATGCAGAGCCCACCAACCACTAGATGAATTCCTGTCCTACTATGGCCAGACCCTCGTTAGTTCAAGTAATTGCCACAGTCAGTTGGAAGATCCACATACACTGTATTATATCTGGGAGCTCTATATACATTGACATGATTCAGTGCTCTTTCTGAGTTGCTTCAGAACATCTGTAAACACGTTTGGTTCCCATGAAAACATGATGAGGGTGCATAGACAAAACTACTATGTTTGTGAATGAATCAACCACAAAATAAGATTTTCACTTACTCTTCTTGGTAATCTTAATGAAAGTAGC
This sequence comes from Lissotriton helveticus, assembly GCF_964261635.1. Taxonomy (NCBI): domain Eukaryota; kingdom Metazoa; phylum Chordata; class Amphibia; order Caudata; family Salamandridae; genus Lissotriton; species Lissotriton helveticus. The sequence goes on from NC_136061.1 coordinate 2,092,063,402, forward strand.
AAAAGTGTTTTCCACAATTTTAAATAAGTTTATATCTGCAGAGTACATCACTTTAAATGGTTTTCCCAGCGGAGAAATGACCAAACTGACCTCCAGTGCTTAATTTGAGCCAGTGGTTGCAGGTGAGACTCACTTATGTTTTCAAAACAGACTGACCAAAAGCAAGAGAGAAACGCACAGAAGGGGGTAGGAAAGACGGCAAATCTACTAGAGACTTACCTTAGATTTGTCCCCAGGCATTAAATTGGACCTGGAAATTGTTTATGAGCAGTACCTCTGTGCGCTGGTAGGTGGTATTGTTCGGCTCCACATCACATCGTTCACGCCGGAAGTGACTTGTGCAGTGCCTCTATAGGCACCACCACAGTGAGCTGACGTCAGTTCTTTTCTTTCTACTGCAGTCAGGCCGAGGATATGATGAGCAAAAGAACAATGGATTTAACCCAGATCTCTTGACTGGGGGTGAGTGTTTGAAAAGTTTCAGCACTCTGTCCATCATCTGGTTGTGTTTGCTATGTTCATCCTCAGAGGCCAAGGGTATGCCCAGATGTGGGTCCGTTGCTAGCTGTGCCACTGGATTCAAAATACCGTGGCTGATATGGGGTGATACTCTGACTGGGTCCAAACAGGGGTGGCATGGTGAGCAAAAGAACAATTGATTTAACCCAGATCTCTTGACAGGGGGTGAGTATTTGAAAACTTTCAGCACTCCGTCCATCTTCTTGTTGGCTTTGCAGAGAGCTGTCCCCAGTCATTTTTGACCGACCCTTTTTAATTTTTGTCAATGTTTTTCAGCTCTTTCTCCTGGTGTGGCAAGGATGTCCACAAGGGTGGCTGACATCAAGCCCTGCGTTGCCTTTCACAGACAGATGCCAGTGATGGACCCACATCTTGTTTGGCTTTGGTGCCTATAGCGTGACTACGACGTGAAGACCTAAGTCGACTGTCATGCCATGGACCCCAAGGACTTTAGGGAGGGGCACTCAAACTCCTGGCCAGTGTTGATCCCGGTGAAGAGGAAGGTCCCAGGACCGGTCGCGGAGTCATTGATATTCTTTACAGTGGAAGTTGCCCAGGCGTTTGGGTCAGTCCCACAAAAAGAAGTGTAAGAAGTTGAAAAGGTCTTCAAATTCACCACATGCGTCAAAGTCTTCCAACGAGATAAGGGAGTTTCTTCATTCAAGGCCTCTGCGATTTAACCTGGGCCGGCTCCGCACCTCCCCGAGTTTCCAAGATCAAGAGCACCCCTGCCCAAGTTCTCAAATTTTATGAGGCCATGCACCACTTATTTGGGTAGGCCACTACTGCTGGTGTGCTGTTGGGCCCTACAGGTTCGGTAGGGGCCCCTACTGGTTCCCTGCTGGTGGATTCATTCCCAGCACCAGCCAGGCCCCTTGGATCCACGGATAAATCCTGATCGGCGCCGGTCATATCATCTCGACCATCGCCAACAATGGTCCCAATATTGACACTCACCGTGCCGTCCCCATCCCTGACTACGACACGGAGCCAAAGGGGCATCGCCAGACTCCAGCACCGACTGGCGCTTTGCCCTCCAGATTGGAGCCTGATTCCTATTCCTACGGGTTAGATTTTGTGGAGGGTTGAGAGGGTCCACTGGGCCATGAGGAATACTAGCCTCTAGACCCCAAGATAGACTGGTGTGAGGACTCTCTCAGATACTGGCATGGTCTCTCCTCCTACCATGGCTATGGAGGAGGGAGCCTCTTTTGTTATGGGGTGAGAAGAGTGGCTGAGGTCCAGGACCTTAGCCTGCCCTATGTAGCAGTCAAGACTAACGTCTTGACAGAGGTGCTTTAACCGGGCGTGACTCCCTCAGAACCACTTCTCCCTTTTAATGAAGTCCTTACGGACGTCCTGCTTGGGAGTTGGTCCAAACCCTGCACAGGGGCTCCTGTAAACAGGGCAATTGCCGCTATTTCGTCCCAACCCAGGAGACCCCAATTTCCTCATGCAACACCCTACACTGGAGACCTTGGTGCTCTAAGCCTCCATCTTCTATGTAAAACCTGGTGCATTCCCTACCACCCCACCGGATAGGGAATCCAAGACACAGGACACTTTGGGCAAGAACATGTTTTTTCCACCAGCCTGGCACTGTGGTCAGTGAATACTGCACCTTTTGGGGCATTGCTCCCATGCACTGTGGGATTTGGTTGTGCAGGTGCTGCCCATGGTCCTGGAGGAGGCCCAGGCCACACTCTACCAAGCCATAGCAGATGGGAGAGATGCAGCTACGTTCACATTTAGATGTGGGCTGGACGCGACTAACTCACTGGGCAGAGTGGCTTCTTTGTCAGGAGCGTTGTGGCGGCACATTTGACTGAGAGAAACTGGCTTTGCAGGGGATGTTCAAGTTTCACTTATGGACATGCCCTTTAATGACTCCCGCCTCTTAGGAGACAAGGCAGACTCAGCTCTGGAGTGCTTAAGGACAGCAGACTACGGCCAGGTCCTTCGGCCCCAAGACAACTCCAGTCCAGATTTCGTAGCTACGAAAGAGGCTACCAGCCACATTCTTACCCGCTCATTCTCCATGGCTTGCAAGCTTCCCAGCCTCTGAGTGGCTGAGGACACAATACCCACAGACCCCATGGGTCAGGCAGCCAGATGTCAGCCAAATCCACTGCCCATCCAGCAGCTGCAGTCTCAAGCCCCTTTAGTTTGCCATTCGAACATCAAGGGCAACCAGTGGGCGGCAGGATACGCCATCACCCACATCACTGGAGGTGAATAACATCAGACAGCTCAGTTCTCCAGATAGTCTGAAGGGGCTACTCCCGCACGTTCCCAACTAACCCTCCCCCAATGCCACCCACTCACGACAGGCTGACTAAGGACCATCTCTCCCTAATCCACCAGGAAGTGAAAGCTCTCTTGGCAAAAGGAGCCATAGAGAGGGTGCTGAAATCAGAAGGTGCTCGTGGCTGTTAGCCCCGCATCTTTCTGGTGCCCAAAAAGGATGAAGGCCTTTGAACTATACTAGACATGCACCCCTTCAATTTCTTCCTGAAAAAGGAGAAATTCAAAATGCTAACGCTCGCTCAAGTTCTGTTTGCCCTCAACCTGGAAGACTGGATGGTAGCACTGGATTTGCAGGACGCATACTGCTACATTTCCGTACTGCCTGCCCACAGGCACTACCTGCGGTTTACGGTCGGCCTCGAGCACTTTCTACTTTACCAGTGCTCCTCAGTTGATGGTGGTTGTTGCAGCTCATCTGCAGAGTTCAGGGGTGCAAGTCTTACCTTATCCCTCTGACAGGCTGTTGATAGCGGGCTCGTCCCAGGCAGTCCTATCCCATCTCCAGACCACGGCACACCTCCTGCACTTGCTGTGGTTCACTATCAATGTTCCAAAGTCACACCCTCTCAGATGTTCTCTTTCATCTGAGCTCTTCTGGACATGGTGCAATTTTTGGCTTATCCTCCCAAACGGCGAGTCCAGGATATTCAGATTATGATACCAATGTTTCAGCCTCCATCCAGGGTTTCCTGGAGACTATCTCTAAGGCTGCTGGATCTCATGGCCTCCTGCATCCTGCTTGTGACACATGCCTGAAGTTCCAGTTAGTGCAGCATTGGGGAAATCTCTCCGACATGGTATAGATCCCTGAGGGAACTGCAAATGTTCTGCAGTGGTTGACAAACTGCGAGTGGGTCAGCGGCAGACCCCGCTCCCCCTTCTGACATTGACAACAGATGCGTCACTTCTGGGATGGGGTGGCCATCTGGGAGAGGTGGAGATTAGAGGACTCTTGTGGAATCCAGACCCCACATCAACCTGCTGTAATTCCGGGTAATCCGACTGGCACTGAAAGTCTTTCTACCCTCAAGAGAAGGCTAGTGCAAGAATTCAGCCAACCCCACTGCCATGCGTTTCTGCAATAAACAAGGCGGTGGGGTCTTGGATCCTTTGTCAAAAGGATGTGTGTCTCTGGACATGGCTGGAACATTGGGACATATCCCTGATGGTTCAACACCTGATGGGCTCTCTGAACATCAGGGCGGACAAACTCAGCAGAAGATGTCTAGCACATCACGAATGGTGTTCTCTTTCAGAGTGGGGAAAGCCTTGGTTAGATCTGTTCCTAACGCCCAGGACACAATGTGTCAGCGGTTGTGTGCGCTGTAGTTTCCAAAGCAGCTCTTGCTTCTCACCTCAAGTGAAGCTTAGGCCTCCTGTATGCCTTTCCATTAATACTACTCCTGCCCAGAATGACAGGGCCCAAACCATCCTTGTGGCTCTGGACTGGCATCGGAGAGTTTGATAATCCAAGCTGTTGAGCATAGCCATCGGTCCTCTGATCAGTCTGCTTTTAGGGAGGATCTTCTTTCACAGCAGCAGGTGAGAGTTCACCTGAACTTGTGAATGCTTCATTCATGCATGGAAACTTGAACGGTAACAGTTGATAGCTTTTGACCTTCCACCCGAAGTCTGTAATATTATCTTGGCAGCCAGGGGTCCCTCTACCAAGACGACATAAGTTGGCTGTTGGAACAAGTTTGTGGCATGGTGCACAGCAAACAGGTTGACACCTGATACGATCTGCACCCCTTTCCCAAGTTCTTCTGTTTATCCATACCCTGGTGCAGCAGGGCTCTGCATTGGGCGTGTTGTAGGTTTATCTGTCTGTCATCTCAGCCTTTCGGTGGTTGCGAGATCTGCCATTCCTATTCCAGTCCCCTGTTGTAAATAGGTTTTTGAAAGGTCTCCAATGCAGGTTTCCACCTTCACCCTTTATCATGCCTCAGCTGTACCTCAATATCGTGCTTACATTTCTGATGTGTGCAACTCTTTGAGCTGCTCCAGAACTGTCCTCTCATGCTGTTTACCAGAAAGATGGGATATTTCACACAAAAAGATAGAGACCTTAGAGTCATTAGAAGCCGTGTTTTTTAGGATCACAATCTCTCCTACACTTAATATCCCAGGAACCTTAGTCTACAGACCACCTGACTCTAAAGTAACTAAGGTATGGAATTTATGTGAACTTATCGCTAATCACTCCCTGAAATACACAAACGACCTGGTCCTGGGGGACTTTAACGTCCATATAGATAATGCTTATTGTCCCCACGCCTCCCAACTAATAGACTATCTTAAAGGTCTCAATCTTAACCAACTGGTTACTGCCCCCACCCACATAGCCAGCCACACACTGGATATTGTCTTCACGAATATCTCAACTCTATCAGTAGAAAAACCTATCCCCCTGGCATGGTCTGATCACCATCTGGTCCCTTTCAATCTCACTTTCACTATAAACCTGCACAATAGGGATAACAAGCAGGAAGTCCGACGGAACTGGCAAAATGTTTCTTCTGAATCTATCTGCCTACTACTTCTTAATACACCAATGTTATGTACAGGCGATCCGAACAAGGATGCCGCAACCTTTAATCAATGGGTTAACACAGCTCTGGATACTATTGCCCTCATGAAAACCACTAAATCAGCCAGACAAAAACCTTCAGCACCCTGGTTCACACAGCACCTTCAAACCACAAAAAGCAAATGTAAACGACTCGAACGATTAAGGTGAAAAAACTACAATGCAGAAACCAAAATTAATTACAGAAAAGCGGTGAACCAATTTCACAAACTGAAGCACATAGCTATAAAGACTACATAGCCACTCAAATAAAAACATCTAATAACACCTCGAAGGAAGACTTCAAAATTGTCCAAAGCTTCATGAAACCTGAATCCATGAAGAGCAACATCACTCCATCAGAGACCCTTTGTGAAAACCTATCGAGTTTTTTCCAAGAAAAAATTGAGGACATCTATCCCTCATTTGCGGTGAATGAAACTCCAATACCTCCTCATTCCCCACACTCAGTTACTTGGTCAGTTTTTGACCCACTCAGCAGCGATACATCGCTTAATCTACTGCAGCAAATCAAATCTGGCTCTCCCTTAGATCCCCTCCCGGCTAAACAGTACAAAGAATTGGCCCATTTACTCAACCCCTCACTAAATATGCTCTGGAATGCCTCACTGGAGACAGGCATCTATCCGGATATGTGGAAAATAGCCCTTATTCAACCCATTCCAAAAAAAGAAAACGCAGACCCTACTATTTAAAAAATTTTTAGACCTATATCCCTTCTGCCTGTCCCAGCCAAGGTTCTTGAAAATTTCCTAGAAACTAACAAGCTGTTGCATGACACTCAGTCCGGATTTAGAGCTGGCTACAGCACCGAGACTGCACTCCTGGAAGTAACGGAAACTATTCGAGAAACCATGGACAAGGGCTGCTGTGCAATGCTGGTGCTGCTTGACCTGTCAGCAGCGTTTGACACGGTGGCCCACAAGATTCTTCTTAACAGACTTAAACAACTAGGGATTGCAGGGACAGTTTTAGCATGGTTTCAGTCCTTCCTCGAAGGACGAGTCTAAAGAATCAGACTACAACCGTTTATTTCATCTTCCCGACCTCTGATCTGCGGAGTACCCCAGTGATCGGCCCTCAGCTCTACCCTATTTAATGTTTATCTTGCTCCCTTAGCTTCACTCATCGAACAACATGATGTAGGTGTCATCTCATATGCTGATGACACTCAGCTGATGTTTTCTTTTAAATATGACTCAGAGGAAGCGTTCTCCAAATTTAAGCATTGCCTGATTGACATCTCCACCTGGATGACCACCAACTGTTTACGGCTTAATGCCGATGAAACCGAAGTCCTCTTTTTTAATCAACCTACGCCCCCCAGATCTGACCTCTGGTGGCCTTCGGTACTTAATCCACCCCCCTGTCCTGTTACCTCTGCAAGAATCTTGGGTTTCAAAATCGACAACACGCTATCGTGTAGATCCCAAATTGGACAGGTCTCCTCCACTTGTTTCTTGAAACTTAAAGTGCAGCGCAATTCCTCCATCTTCTACCCATAGAGTGCAGAAAAACTATTGTCCACGCCCTAGTGACATCCCTATTGGACTACGCTAATAGTCTATATCTGGGTTTACCAGACTACCTGTACAGAAAGCTACAAACAATTCAGAACGCAGCAGCGAGGCTTATAAGAAACATCCCACTCAGGCACCATATCTCTCCTCACTTACGCAGCCTTCACTGGTTGCCAGTGAGGAGGCGAACAGAATTTAAAGCTCTTACCATTGCCTACAGAGCAACAAAGGGCTATGGTCCCCAGTACCTTAGGAAGCGAATTCACACATCCCGCCAGATAAGAAACCTCAGATCTAACCACCTTGCACTTCTTGTCGCACCTCGTTTTGCTAAAGCCAGAACAGGTGGAAGCTCCTTTGCTGTCAAAACAACTGTCCACTGGAACTCCTTACCCCTACAAATCACGAAGACCCCCTCGGAACTTAGTTTCCGTAAGCTATTAAAACATGGTTATTTAACCTTCCTTAGCCTTGGGTAGGCTACTCACTGCTAAACGCTCCTCTCCTCATATCTGCTCAGCGCCGGGACACTCCCGTCGGGGGTAGCCACGCGCTCTACAAGACTCTTATTAATAAAGATGGCCTTCCTAGTAGCAATAATGTCTGCTCGAAGGGTCATTGAGCTTCAGGATTTATCATCCAAACCTCCATACCTAACCAGCTTTCCAGACAAGCTGGTTCTCTGTACCAGAGCTTCCTTTCTGCAGAAAGTTGTCATTGCCTTTCATGTAAGCCAGTCCATTACCCTGCTTACCTTTTATGCACCACCCCATCCCTCTAAGGAAGAGAAGCGACTCAGTTGACTGGACCCAAAAAGTGCTTTGTTGTTCTACCATGACCACATGGGGTATGTTGGAGGCAAGAAAGGAAAGGCTGTGTAGAAACAGACCATCTCCCAATGGATTGTGCTCTGCATCAAAATCTGCTATTCACTGGCCTAGAAGCAACCCCCAGAAGGTTTGCGTGCTCATTCCACCCGAGCTAAGGCTGTGACCACTGCATTAGCATGCGGCGTTCCGGTCCTGGACATCTGCCAGGCAGCAACGTGGGCTTACTTGCACAGGTTCACCAAGTACTACTCCCTGGACAGTCATGCCCGTAGGGATGGGCACTTTGCACATGGTCTGTTCTGTCCTGCAGGACTTCTTACTGTGAAATTGTTATATAGACCCACCTCTGGAGAGGATTGCTTGGGTATTTTTTCTAAGGTAAGGAACCTGTGGTTAGAAGTCTCTATCAGATTAACAAGTTACCTACCTTCGGTAACACCTTCTCTGGTAGAGACTCTATCTAACCCCGGATTCCTTACCGACCCACCCATCCTCTCCGCTCACTGATTTCTAGGGTTAAGGCTGTTCTCCTTCAGGGCCCTAGTCTACATCACACCAGTGGGCAATGTTCTTTGTGGCTCCACGCTCCTGGCATGGAAAGTCACGAAAAAATACGGATGTCAGCATGCTGGGGTGGTGCCATAGAGGCAAAGTGCATGTCACTTCCAGTGTGGCCAATGCCACGTGGAGCTGAACGACGGTAGGGAACGACGCTCCCTACCAGTGCGCATGGGAACTGCTCACAAAACATTTCTTGATCTAGTCTGACGCCTGCGAATAATTCTAGGGTAAGGAATCTGTGGCTAGATAGAGTCTATACCAGATAAGGCATTGCCGAAGGTAAGTAACTTGTTCAACAGTGACAAAAAAGGGATGAAACAGAACTTATAAAAGTGAGCTCATGGGGCAGGGAGTGCCTGGTGGTGGATTAAAGCATCATGAAGTGGAATCATGACTGTGCAGCCGTACCTAAACTTCCATAGAAGTCTGTGGTGGGTAAATGCGTCTGAGCGCAAGGATCTTACAAGTCATGTTCCCAGGTTAAGTGAATCCAAGCACTGTGTGGCATGCTTCCTTGGTTTCACTATATCAATATCACTGTAAATCGACATGGGCATTTGTAGCATGTCAGTGTACCATTACATTCTCACGCTTGTTAGATCAATTAGTATCAATTTGCATTGTGGTGGCCTGGAAACTACTTGGTTTAGGAGAACTAGAATCTAGTTGACATAAAAAAGATTGATCTGGTCGAAGACGACACACCATGGAGCCTCATGTGGGTACTTGAGACAGAGGCCCTGGTAAGAGTTGTGTAGTAATGGAGAAGTACATGGGGAAGGGGGTTGTGATTGAGAAAACTCTGATTACGGTAGGAAGTGCTAAATCCTGAGGATAATCTCCTGGGAGTTTGGGGGATTTCTGCAACCATACTATCAATATGGTGGATCAGTTCAACTGGTGGATTCACCTCCTTATGCATTACTTCCTCCAGAAAGCTGACATTTTTCAATTATGCCATCAACTCAGCATTTGAGAGTTCACATGGGCCAGGTGTGGGATTTTGTGAGCCTCAGCATCACAAGGAAGAACATTGCTGTGGTCACAATCCGTTGGTCAATATAATATTAACCTTCCACACATCCACTCCAAGCTACAGTTCATGAATATGCATTGTTCCCTCTTGCAAAGAATCTTATTCTAGTCTCCAGAGGTGCAGTTGGTCCGTGTCCCTCTCATTATTTCGTGTCTATCAGGCTGAAGCGACTTGGCCTCACAAGGAAGTTCTGTGTAGTCCGTTATTACACTGTAAATCTCTCTCAATTGTTCTGCAAGTCTGATATATGACTGTCTAAGTGGTGAGGATAAAAAGTAGAAACAAAAATGTCTGAATATTTGTCCTAAAAAGAGATATAACTGTTGCCTAGGAGGATGGGGTGTTATGACGGCAGGGTGGGTTTAGCCCTGCGAGGAAAGTTTCTCCAACTCACTTCTGATAAAAAGCTTGAAGAAAGGAAACTTTCTCAGACTCACTGCTGAAAGGGAGCTTGACGAGAGGAAGACTTTGAAGGGTAGAGCTGTGCAGCTTTACCAAACACTATGCAGAGACGCAGAAGGGAATTAGAAGATCAAAACAGCTTTTCTGCTTATGTCTGGGGATCATATACAGATACAGTTGTGTAACAGTTTTGTGAGTCATGACACAGAACTAAAGTAACCTAACCTGTGGATATCTTTGAAACTATTTGCGGTCGCTTAGTTGAAAATGATTTCTTAATGTAGTGGAGAAATTCACTTAATCCTATTGAGAGAGTCTATTCTAGTTGGCTCTTGAATTCTGTTAAACCAAACCCAGTGCTGCATCCACAAGAGCTTAAAGTCAAAGAAAAAAAAACATGGTGCTCCTTCTAATAGTTCACTGACTCACAACACTCAACTCATCCCTTTATTAATTAACTATCAGTAAGGCATCAAAACTCCACAATTTGTTTTTATATTCCTAAGGAAGCCATCTTTCCTTGGTACATGGGAGAGGTAAGGAATGAAATGACTATTGACTGAAGTACGGTAGAGCCCGAGGGAGTGGAGCTTCACTCTGTAAAAGTCTCAAAGTGTGTACTAATATTGCTTAATCCTGAGCCAAAGTGAATGGCTCCTAAATGTGCAGGGCAGCGAACAGCCCTCTTCCAGGCATGGCATCGCAGATGGTCATTTTAGGTATTTTAGGATTAGGTTTAACCTAGAGATCAACTACATGATGGTCATGCACTTTTTAGGGATGTTGCTGTAGAGCGTCATACCAATATGCAAACTGAGTACAAGAAAGTGGCTCTGGAGGGGTAGTACGTTCGAGCAAGGAGTGGTAAGAAATCACTGCAGGAGAAAAGATGTGCCCTTCAAAGGTAACATTTACAACCAATCTTTGCACAGGGTATTTCTACACCGGACCGGAGGAAAAAGCAGCAATTTGGCTTATGGCTGTGTATAGGCGCACATGGCCAAACATCCCAAGGAAGGTCTCTCCCTAGCTGGCAGATCATAGCACAACAAAAGAGGCAATGCAATGCATGGGTAAACTGATGTGCAATGGTGTTGGAACAAGCCAGACATTCCAAGTGGTCAAACGTTTTCCAGCCAGAAAATGGGAGGGCTCCCCAAGCAGCAACACTGGCTTCAGTCAGTGCACTGTTCTTGGAGCAGGTCCCTGAAAGTGGATTGCAGTCGGGAAAGCAGGCACAGGATCCCTAGGCATAAGCCACAGGCTGCTTGAAGGGACAGTAAAGTCAGAATGGCCTTTTCTTCATCATTGTTGCAGAGGACCAAAAGCTTGTTGATTGCAATGTTTCCTCACAGACAACACCACTTGTATCGCATGTGGTCCTCCAGAACACCAAATATAAGTGCACCTACACCACAAACACTCTCCTCAGGTTGTAAAGGATACTCAATTATGGGAGACTATGGAGTACCAAGAGGGGCTTAGGATACATTTCCCAGGAGTATAGATAGAGAAGCATGTGCTTCCGCTATATGAATAGCCAACAATCATCAGTTTGGCTAGGGATCAGTGGGAAACCTCCATTACAACGACGGTGTTTTCACGCGCTACTATCGCAACGCGACTGTCACATCGCAGGAGGCATTACATCGCATGGTTTTAGAATGCATGCTACTAATGCGCATTGACATTAACATAGCTAGGCATGACAATGCGCGAGTGCCGAGGATCTCAATAAAAATTATGACTGTGCCGTATTGGTATGACGGCATGCGGTGACGTCATACCAATACCAACAGGGGTGATGCCATGACATGGGAGATGGTACATGGGACCGATCACTTGTATTTAATAAAAATTCTTATGCAATTATCAATTACTTGTATTTCATATATTGATGCATGCTTGCGGTGATGTCATAACAATAGCCACGGGTTGCTGCCATGACATGGGAGATGGTACGCGGGATCGATTACTTGTATTTAATGAAAATTCTTATGCAAGACGCCGAGATGTATAAAACGCAGAGTGCCGAGATCGGATTTGTATCAGATGAGATGGGAGATCTCAATAAAAATTATTGATGCGTGCCACATTTGTATCAATGAGATGGGAGATCTCAATACAAATGATTGATGCGTGCGACTGTGCCGAGATGACAGATAACATGGGCGATCACTTGTATTCAATAAAACGCAGAGTGCCGAGATCGCGGAGTGCCGAGATATAACGTCATGCGGTGATGAGATGGGAGATTTCAATGGCATGCGGTGACGTCATACCAATAGCCACGGGGGTGTTGCCATGAAATGGAAGATGGTACACAGGAGATGACAGATGCATGCACCGATCACTTGTATTTAATAAAAATTATTATGCCATTAGTTGTATTTAATAAGAAAAAAAACGTTAGTATTGTGCAAATAGCAATTACTTGTATTGAACCCGCGTGCCGAGATGACAGATGAGATGCGTATGTTGCCATTTAATATTACAGGAGAGAAACTAAACACTAAAGGATTACAATACAAATCGCCCCAGATACCATAATAAACACTGTCGGAAAAGCGATTTAATAGCATGCAATTGGATGAACTGCAATGTATTTGCCTAAAGCGGCAGATACACTACAATAGCGTGGGGACAGCATGCGCACTGAATGCGTGCGATGTGATGCCTTTTGCGATGTAAAAACTGCATGGCCATTGCTGGCATTGTGGCGGTTAGCGATGTATCATCATACATCCATTTGGCTATAGCCTGTTCCATTCTGTGTGGGGAAGTTTTTGGTGTACTCCAATCCAGCACAGGGTGCTTCAGAAGCACTGGTGATGCAACTCGACTGACATCAAAATGCAAGGACACTCATAAATAAACAGGATAGCATATGTAGGTATTCTATGAGGGGCTTTCGCCCTAGTAATCTGTCGCTCTGAGATCAGCACGACTATAGGAAGTTAACTTTTAAATCCATCATCATTATGAAACAATCGAGCCTAATGGTCTACAGAGAAATATAAGACTTGCAGGCAAATGGACAATAGAAAGAGCTTCTGGTTTTCAACTGCCGGGTCAACCATCCATTTCAGGAGTTTAAATTCAGTCAGGATTTTGAGGGTTAATAACCATAGAAATGCTACCAATGGCGGCTATTAGTGTCGCACCTCGCTCTTCCGTTTCCTTATTTTTATTTAACAGAGGTTAGTGCACAAACACCCCTGCACCCGCCGTCGTTAGGTGCAATTGCAGATGCAGAACAACACAATAGAATCAATAGAGTGGCGCCCCTTAGACAATACACACATTTGCCACTGTCCAGATAATGAGTCCAGCTAAGTGTCCAATTCAGTCATCAGCATTTATTTAGGTGGTACAAACAGAGCATCATCCAGCCAACACGTTTCTTTCAGATCAGATGATTGAACTTCATCAGGGCGGTGGATAATACATATATAAAAACAAATATACACAAACTGGACACACCTGCAATTTACAAACAGACCTATTAAACACACACTGTGCATAGTGTCCAATCACACAATATGCAGTTAAAAACGATAAACATCACAATATTATAAGCTGTTTTGTATAACGTACTAGATCAAAAAAGAGAAGGCACAGGAAAATGAGCAATAGACCGTAAATAATAAATAACAGTAATGGCATGGGGAAACAAGATGATAACATACGGTGGAGTTAATCATTTGATGAATTAACATATCAGCACATAGAAAGTGACATATAGAAGAAAAGTTTAAAACTATACTGCAGGAGATCTACCAACCGGTAGACAACATATATATAACACAATTATTTTGATGCAAAAGAGGACACCAAAGCAAGAACACAGCAATACACACTAACGTGCCCGGAAGCAGCGCAAGAGATCACCAGTTATACATTCCACCGATAGTAGAATATGTGATAGAAAAGCTGTATTCAATCACCAGGGTTCATGTATCCATATAATAACACCCAGGTGGTAAAGAAAATAAATGGGGCATTGCAGTGGGCACGTACCTATTGAACGTAAACATCCACATGTAAGTGCTTCAAAAGCGTCCAAGGCTTCTTCTATCAAGAAACCACTTAACAAGTAGATACCACTTATACTATTGCAGAGGTGCAACACAGGTCTAGTGTCCTAGATTAAAGGGCCACATAATAATGCCCCTGGCCTGAGCCAAGCTACAGATGCCTGCAGAAAAAGAGGGAGTAAATAATGCACAATCCAAAGGAGAGGTATTCTGTTCTCTCAGAAACTTACAAGACCTGATAAAAACTCCCAGATGCTCATGACCCTTCTCAGTCAATTGAGTCTTTGTTTTCAGATGCATCTGTTTGCACTGAATAAAGACCCTTCACTCTGGTCATCTTTACCATGAAAAATGTCTACTAAAATGGACTTCCAAATTACCTTCTTTGGCTCCTTATTAGGGATCAGGGTGATTTGTAGCCAGTGAGAACCAGGAATGCTCTCAACTGAGTCTGTGTAGAGAGCCTTCAGAGTCCATCATAATAATATCTTTGAAGTGTTGGATCTTTCTGCTTCCCACCTTGTTGACCTAAATTGACCCCGAGCTTTCTGACCAACATGGCACTTGGACACCTTGAAAGTCAAGCTTGAAAAATCTTTTTGAGTTTGAACAGGTGATCATTCCGGCTGAAAGTAAAAGCCACTTGGGACTCTAAATAGGAAACACAGGCGTCATCCAGCCCATTATGAACTTTGTTGACCAACCTCTATAAGGGGATTGGGTATTTAGGGCCCACAGAGTAGTACCTGAAATTGGAAGCGTTTATATGGCATGGAGACTGCAGACTTCAACCTAGCACTAGTTGTATGGACGAAGTGCCAGTGGTCTGTCATTACACCAAAGGTGCGTGGGAAAGTTTCTGCAGCTATTTTTTTTTAACCAAAATATTGGTTCTCAGGGGTAGGGTGGAGGTTGCTCCTATCTTCTAAACTGTATTGAAGGCCTGTGGTCAATGCAGAAATATGTACCTTAAGAAAGGCATGCCAGTGCTCCCTACCTTAGGAAGCTGAGCTTCCTATGGCTGTTGCGAGATCTCAATGACATTTAAACCCATCACCTTGGTTACCTTTGATCTGATCCATTCCTAGACTCTCTTTATTCACAGCAGCACTGTCCCCAGCGTCACTATCCTCGGTGCAACACACGTTAGCCCTGGCGAAAGGGAGCACACTGCACCAATGTGCCTGTACAAAGCTCTACATTCACCATTTTGTGAGTTGTCTGATCAGAGATGCATTTCAATTCCTGCAGAGAAAGTCTTCCACTCTGTTTGGTGTCTGAAAGGAGTTCTATCCCTCTATTTCTGAGTTGCTTGAGAAATGGGCTGCTCTATATCGAGCGCTTGATCTGGAGCCTACTGCCATTACCTGATTTGAGGCGCTCAGGCTCGTCAGAAGTCCTACGGCAGCTGCATTAGCAAGTGCCCTTACCTGGGCAACAAAGAATTAAGAAGATCAAAGAGTGACTCATCTATCTATGGGCATAACGACTAGTAGGCTCTAGCTGCCATGCCAGATTCCTCAAATGAGCATAATGCAACTCAAGAATTAGAAAAGGTAGCGAAGATTACATATGAAAGGCATTTAGGATTGCTAATTTAAATGCAGTCACACCCTCTCTATCTACATTTTGTGTGCAATGCAGCATGTACTTGTAATGGCCGTCATGCATCCCACACACGGTCCTCAAGTATACAACATGTAAGCAGAAGCACATAACGCACACTCATTGATGTGAGTGATCATGGATCCCAGTTATGGGAGACTGTCAATTTTGAAACTGTCAGTACACTTCTCCTTTAGGGGGTGGGGTGGAGGTGAGAAGATAAAAGGTCTGTGCACCTGCACTATGAATCAACTGTTAAAAACTTCCAATAGCTTTGGAGAAGGTCATTATTACAATGAATAAACAACACAGGTATCGAAGCTAACAATGAGTAAGAAATACAGGTAGAAAAACTAAAAAATTCTGTTTTACATTGCTTTTAGCTTTGATCTTGTCCTTAGTTGTCTATAGGTCATCACAAATGTACAGGTTTTTAGAACAAGATCTTCTCTGAAATCAGCCAATGGCCCTTCAACAAATGGTGCATCCATTCAACTAGCAGTCTTTGAGATGGAAGAAGTCACTGGCAGAGTACCCTGGGGATACACACATCCTGCCCCAGGTACTATCTCACAAGGGGTACACCCTTTTATTGCATTACCCAAAGGGGGGAAGGTTTCTAACTCCTCGACCTTGCCACTACCCACTTCCTACTATGTGACCTCCACTAAGTCCCGTGGTCCAGCCAAGCCCTCAACCTGAAGGGGGTTGGGAGAAGGGCAAAGGTATAGTGGCAGTGCCTGTAAACACCATTTCTCGCAGTCAATCACAGCCATGCACCTCAAAAATGCGAGTGCTGACAAAATTGAAGCAAAATACACCCCAACCAAAACAATGCCCTGATCAAAAGCCTTGAAGGAAAACCTCTAGGTCAACGTTTCCTCCACTTTGGACCCGAAGCACAAGTTACTTACCTTAGGTAACGATATATCTGTAAGAAACATTAGTTAGTGTTAGATTCCTTACCTTAGAATATCCCCAGGCGTCAGCAGTACACCTGCGCGTCTGTAGGCGTCGTCTCAGGCTCCGCATCCGTCGTCGACGTCGTGATCGCGGGATGACGTCGGAGTACTTAGGCGCCGCGCTGACGTCTGTTCTGTACATAGCTTTCCGCGCCGGGAACGCAGAGCCATGCAAGAAACCGACACTGGTGCCATGAAACTAGGGCCCTCAAAGGGAGATACCTTAAATCTAGATATCGGTTCGCAGAACTGGGAGGATGGATGGGGCGGTAATGAATCTAACACTAACTAATGTTTCTTACAGATATATCGTTACCGGAGGTAAGTAACTTGTGCATCTGAAAGAAACACGTTAGTGTTAGATTTCTTACCTTAGAATACATACCCCAGCAATACCAACCCTGGTGGTGGGCCTTGGAACCAAGATCACACCAGGACGTCCTAGAGAGTGTGGCAGCCAAAAAAGCCATCTTTCCGGACTTGGCTGTCCAGGCAGTAGTGCTTGGCAAACATGTGCAGCGAGCCCCACGTAGCTGCCTGACAGATGTCCTGCAAGGAGACTCCCCGACCCAGGGCAGTAGTAGCCGCCGTGGCCCAAGTGGAATGGGCGCACAGCCCCACAGGACAGACCTTGATGCACAAAACGACCCACCGAGAGATGGTCCGCTTGTGCACCACCCGTCCCTTCTTAGCGCCCACGTAACCAACAAAGAGCTGGTCATCCACCCGGAACTGTCGTGTGCGGTCTAGGTAAAAAGAGAGCGCACGTTTTGGGTCCAGACGGTGAAGCCTCTCTTCCTCTATCGAGGGAGGCGGAAAGAAGATGGGAATGGTGATGGACTGTCCGATGTAAAAGGCCGTAACCACCTTCGGCAGGAAAGAAGGACGAGTCCTTAGAACAACTTTGTCTGGATGGACAGAGAGGAAAGGAGGCTTAGAAGAAAGAGCCTGGAGCTCACTCACTCTTCTGGCAGAGGTGATGGCAACCAGGAAAGCAGTTTTAAGAGTCAGAAGACGGAGAGGGCAATTATGAAGTGGCTCAAAGGGAGCGCACATCAGTTAAGTAAGTACCAAGATCAAGTCCCACTGAGGCATCACGAAAGGAACAGGAGGGAACATGTGTGCGATGCCTTTCAATAATCTATTTACAACAGGGGACTTGAAAAGAGAAGGCAGATCAGGAAGCCTTAAGAAGGCTGAAATGGACGAGAGATAGCCTTTTATAGTGCCAAGAGCAGAGCCCTGCTGGGCAAGAGAAAGAAGAAAGAGGAGAGCCTCCGAAAGAGGGGCAGAAAGAGGATCCACAGCCTTTGCTGTGCACCATGCTACAAATATGTTTCACCTACAGATGTATACCGTTTTTGTGGGGGGACGCCTGGCTGCCAGAATCACATCACAGACTTCAGGAGGCAAGTCAAATGGCCTAAACTGTCGCCGCTCAATCTCCACTCATGTAGGTGGAGACTGGACAGGTTCAGGTGGATGACCGTCCCCTGTTGCTGCGACAGAGGGTCCTCCTGAAGAGGCAGACTGAGTAGCTCGGGATACCAGTATCTTCGTGCCCAGTCTGGAGCCACAAGGGTGACTTGGGCCCGGCCATGCCTGATCTTCTTCAGCACTCTGGGCAGAAGTGGTATAGGCAGAAAGGCGTACAACAGACCACAACTCCACTTGTGACGAAAAGACTCTCCGAGCGAGTGCCGCCTTGTAAATTCCAATGCGCAGAACTGAAATTCCATTGCGCGCTCTCTTCGGTGGCGAATAGATCTAACCAAGGCTTTCCCCACTGCAGAGACCTTGCGCCACATCAGAGTTCAGACGCCATTTGTGATCCGGCTGAGTTTGTCCGCCCTGGCGTTCAGGGAACCTGCCAGGTGTTGAACCACCAGGGTGACGCCCTGGTGTTTCAGCCATGTCCAATGGCGCAGAGCCTCCTGAAAAAGGGTCCAAGACCCCACCCCACCCTGTTAGTTGCAGTACCACATGGCGATGAACACCTGCAATACACTTCCCCGGACAGCGGGAAGAAATTCCTTCAGTGCAAGTCAGATCGCCCGCATCATCAGAAGGTTGATATGGAGCCGGGACTCTGCTGGAGACCAGAGGCCTCTGATCTCCGCCTCTCCCATGTGCCCCCCCCCCCATCCCAGGAGGGACGCATCCATCACCACTGTGTGTTCCGGTTGGGGTAGGGAGAGGGATCTGCCGTTGACCCAATCGCGGTCCATGAGCCACCACTGCAAATGTCTTGCAGTGCCCTCCGAGATCAGGACGTGGTCGGACAGGTTGCCCTTATACTGAAACTTCAGGTCCCACTGCAGAGTCCGCATCCGCCACCTGGCATGATGTACCAGCAGGAGGCCATCAGCCCCTTGGAGCCGCAGCGTCATCCTGATCGAGACTCGGGATAAAGGCCGAAAGATCGGAATCAGAGCCTGAATATCCGAAACCTGCTGCACTGGAAGATGAACCCGAAACTGCGCCGAGTCCAGAACCGCTCCGATGAAGAGGAGCTTCTGAGAGGAGCACAGGTGTGACTTCGGCACGTTCATAGAGAACCCCAGCGAGTGCAGGAGATCTGCCGTAGTCTGGAGTGGGAGACGACTGTCTGGGGCAAGCCCGCCTTCAACAACCAGTCGTCGAGATAGGAAGACTGAACCCCTGATCTGCGCAGATGAGCTGCAACCACCGCCATCACTTTCGTTAACACCCGAGGGGCAGTGGTGAGGCCGAAGGGGAGCACGGTAAACTGAAAGTGCTCGTGGCCTACCGTGAACCGCAGGAAGCGCCGGTGGGTTGTAGGACGTGGATGTGGAAATATGCGTCCTGCAAGTCCAATGCTACCATCCAGTCTCCAGGGTCTAGGGCAGCCAAGACATGAGTTAAAGTCAGCATCTTGAACTTCTCTTTGCGGAGGAAGCCGTTGAGGCTCCGGAGGTCCAAGATAGGGTGCAGGCCCCCTTTGCCCTTCTTTGGAACCAGAAAGTAGTGGGAGTAGCAACCACGTCCTACTTCTGGCCCAGGAACGTGCTCGATGGCCCCCTTGGCCTAGAGGGCTGTAACTCCAACCTGCAGAAGCTGCAAGTGATCCCCCAACATGCAGTGGTACTGCTGTGGCATGGCTGGAGGAGGCGCCTCGAAGGGGAAGGAGTAGCCCCTTCGGACGATTTGCAGCACCCACCTGTCAGAAGTGATTGTACGCCAGTGACGTAGGTGATGGAGAACCCTGCCCCCTACTGGCGTTAAATGGGCCTGAAAGCTCGGACTAGGAAGGCTTTGAGGCAGAAGCTGCGGGGGTGGATGTGTACTGACCGGGCCTCTGTCTCCCTGCACCGCCACGGTGGTTACCACATCTGCGACCGCGTTGAGGTTGGTTCTGCGGCCTGTGGCTGGATGAACGTGTGGGGGCACCCCTTCCTTGGACACGAAAGGGGCGAAAAGCAGAAGTCTGCTGGCGCTGACCCGACAGGCCCAAGGACTTGGCCGTAGCCCTGGAGTCCTTGGAACGCTCAAGCGCACTGTCTGCTTTGTTGCCAAAAAGGCGACGGGCATCGAAGGGCATGTCCATGAGCGTGTTCCGGACATCTCCGATAAAATTGGCGGACCTCAGCCAGGCATGGCGATGGATCGCCACCATCGTGGAAATCGCTCTGCCCAGCGAGTCCGTGGTATTAAGTCCACATCGGATGGAATACCGTGCTGCATCTCGCCCCTCAGCAAGAGCCTGGGCGAGCTGTGTCCGGGCCTCCTCTGGACACTAAGGCAGCACGTCCGCCACCGTATCCCCCAAAGAGTGGGTGTAACGGCCCAAAAGGCATGCAGTATTAATGGACCGCAACCCCAAACTGACTGAGGAGAACAGTTTCTTCCCAAACTGATCTAGCCTTTTGGATTCCCGATCCGGGGGAGCGGACGGGAATGCAGTCTGGGACATAGAGGCCTGGATCACCAGGCTCTCGGGAGTGGGGTGCACGGACAGAAAGCAGGGGTCGCCCGGAGCCGGGCGGTGGCACCGGGCCACGTTCCGATCCACAGGGGGCACTGTGGAGGGCCTGGACCAAGTGCCCATCAGAACATCGGAGAGGGCCTCATTGAACGGCAGCATAGGCTCCGAGGAGCTTACTGGCGGTTGAAGCACCTCAGTGAGGAGATTAGTCCTCACGGCCGCAGCAGGGAGCTTAAGAGCCAAGGCCTTGGCTGCCCTACGCAACACCACACCATATGTAGCACACTCCTCCGTAGCCACGGAGGGAGGAGAGATAAAACCAGTGTCAGGCGATGTGTCAAGACCACTGGCCTCCCCCAGCTCATCTGCCCAGTCCTGACTTAACTGGCAGTGTTGTGCCAGAGGGTCCTCAGACCCCTCCCAGTCCTCCCCTTTATCCGTGTCCTGATAAATAGGCATAAAGGACGGAGGAGGGTCACAGGTGAAGGCCTCAACCATCGACGCTGGAGACAGCGCCGAGCGGCACCGTTCCTGCGTCGGAACCGAACCGGGGCTGAAACCGGGGACGGCGTTATCTGAGGACGGCACCGGGAGAGGCACCGTAGGGGTCAGCACAAGCGGAGGAGTCGTGAGATCGACTGGTGTCGACCGGGATCCAGGCCTAGATCCTGAGGGGTCCTGCGGCGTCGGGCCCTAAGTCGCCGATGGGGCTGGGGCCGAAGCTGCGGGCACGCTAAGACCCTCAGTCGGGTCCGCGTGGGCCCGAAGGCACACCGGTAGGCCTCGACGGCGGAAAGAGTCCTCATGGCCACGAGGAAATCACGAATCTCGCCTGGAGTCGCGTGAAGCCCAGGGACCGGAGGGTGTGGGGCCGGACGCGACTCCTGCGACTCCGGCGGAGCCGTGCGGGTGGTACCACCCGAACCCTCAGCCAAGTTGCGCGACCGGGGAGGGGAGTCAGAAGAGCGATGTCCCCTCTTCGACTTCTTCGACTTACCGGAAGACTTAAAGCCGACGAGCGTCGATGGCTGCAGCTCCACGACCGGTCCCTCGACTTCCTCCTCGACCAGGACCTCGAACAGGATGGAGCCGCCTGTCGGAGCCTGAGAAGCTTACAGGACCACTCTCGCCTAGCTTTCGAGGTTAAGGCCCGGCAGTTGGGGCACGACTTGTTGTCGTGGTCGGCCCCGAGACAGTAGAGACACTGGCAGTGGGGGTCGGTCGGCAACATCAGAAGGAAACAGGCTTCAAACGGTTTAAATCGAGGCATCCCACCCGGCACCAGAAGTCGAATCGACTCGAAAAAGAGTCAAAATAGACCAATAAAGTTAGTCAAAAAGTGACTAAGGGTACTAGCTCTTCCCAGATCTGTGCTCGCTGGTGCCAAAAAAAGAAGAACTGATGTCATCGCGCGAGGGCGGTGTCTAAGTACTCCAACAACGTCATCCAGGTGATCACGACGCGGAGGCACAGACGACGCCTACCGACGCGCAGGGGTACTGCTGACAAAAACTTTACGGATCTAGTCTGACGCCTGGGGAATCTAACACTAACGTGTTTCTTTCAGTTACTGGCTTCTCTCTGAATCAGAAAACCAAACACCATTACCAAATCCACAAATAAAATGGTCAACGATGACGTAGGTGAGCTCTAAAACACTAGTCGTAACCTCAAACATCAATAGCAGAAATAAAGGTGCAGCTGAGCTATGTTTGCAAGAGGCACAAAAGGTGCTACAACAAAGTCAATAAGACCCCAAAATACTTACCTGGCCAAATGAAGCCAATAATCAAACTAGAAAGTCTTTAAAATCTAGATGACCAACCCAGAAACCTAAAAAAAACTCAAATATTGATTCAATAGTACTGCTAAAACCTCTTGTTGTTCTTTGAAACAAAATTTCCCAAAATTCTGAACTCCATCTCTAGCAACCTTGAACCTTTTTCTTATCCTCCCTCGGACTCGGATTCAGTCATCATTCATCTCCTACACCCATTGACCAAAAGGGAAGTACCCAAGGGACGAAAACATTCAAATAAAACCTTCAGAACTCGGTATAGCACAATCTATGAAACAATTCCTCCATTTTGCCCAAGGCAGATCTCACAGCGGTGATCATTGCTTTTTTTCTGCATGGAGTTAGATCAGGCTTCTTGAAACATCCTACCATCACCACTGTATTAGGGAAATCGTCCACCAACCTGAAAGCCTTGACCACTACCAACATATATCTAACCTACCCTACCCAAGCAAAGAAAGTGGAATTGCAAGACCCCAACTATACATTGAACATAACCTCATTCTTCAAGACCACCGATCTGCGTTTAGAGTAAACCCCCTGCTTAACATAAGAGACACTACTGTTGATTGAAATCAAAACACAACCCTTCTACTTGATATCCTCACAGCAGCCTTAAACATGGAACATGACCAACTGTTGAGTAGACCCAGTGAAGAGACTTAAGTCACTCCTTCCGTTTTGAAATTAATCCAGCCCTTCTCCAGGTGCAGCCAAAAGGTCCAAATTAGGTCAATGGAATTCTCACATGTTTACCCTAGAGGTCATCCCGTTCATGCCTTCTGTTTAACATCTACACAATACCACTGATGCAGCTCCAAGAGCAGTACCAGGTAAACCTCCAAATGTTCGGGGTCAATACCCAAAGCAATTTCTAGCTAAGAATTAGGCTAGCGAACCAGGCTAAAATTTCTACCTGCCTGGACCATATATTTTTCTGGATGAAATGGTTTCCTTTCCTGAGAAAAGCCAAGAGGGAAATCCTTATCATAGACGCAAGAATACACTTGATTTCTGTGTGAATTGCCCACTTATCTAGGAACATCTGAATGCTAGGACGCTAGGAGTTATTATATTCGATTCGGAACTCTACTTTATTCCCAGGACCACGTGGTGATCAAAGGCATCAATCTGCAGTTCACCCTCCTCAAAATAATCCTTCCATTCAGCCTAAATTATCACCAGAGAGAACTAACTGGAGCAGTTGTTATAGCCTGCACAGACTATTATAATGTAATTTACTTCGGGCCCCCAGGAAGCTCATCAACAGGCTTCAGAGGTTCCAAAACCAAAATGCAAGAAGGTGTCTACATCTGTTGCAGAACAAATATATAAATCCATCCTTGAATGCACATGCTGGATCCCAGTAGATTCAAAAATTAAATTCAAAGTGCTTTGTGCCATGCACTTACCGGGTTGAGGCTCTGAATCAAGGCCCTGAATCAAGAGGCCAGACTGTGGAATGCACTGGCTGGAATTTATTGAATTGCAATAGGGTGGAACAAAAGTATAACATTAGCTTGAAAACAGCTGCTTCAGCATGCATTTAAATAAACTCCTTCTCCTAGAGATAATGAAGGAAGAATATCAGACCGGGAGGGATTCCCCTTTCTCTCATTGGAATCCAATTCCCCAGGACTGTATCCCATCTAGACTCTGAAGTAGTCACAACAAATAGACATGAAAGAAGCACCAAATAAAACTTCTGAATAAATAGGTAACACTTACAGACCAGAGTACTGGCCAGCTTCTTTACTTCTGTTAAACATCTACAACAGTTACCAAAAGCAACTATTTAATCAGGCACTTTTCATGAACCATGAGCCTTAAAATACCTTTCAGAGCAGCCACCCATTTTGGACATGTCGAATCCGCAGATATTTGAGGAGCTTATACCTGGCTGATCTGAGAGTACATGGAGGAGTATATCATTGAAAGAGTTTTTGAAGATTATTGATACACTTGCAAGGCTCTGAATGCTAGAGTGAGCACTTTATTGTTTACATTTCTTGATTAGTTTCAACATCAGAAACAATTTAGCATCACATAAGCATCTCAAGGCCAGTACCCTCAGGTCACTAGGCAATAAGTTGTTCATTAGCTCCCCCACCCCGGACCTGGGGACATGCAGCCTGTCCTTTGTCTGTCCCCAAAGGAAGCTGCCTCTCGTTGAGAGTGAGCACTTTAAACATTAGCCTTTAATGGAAAGGGAGCCAATGCAGATTTTTCAAATGGGAAGAAATAATTGAGGTGAGATTACCATTCCAGGAATTTAAACTAGCTTTGTTTTTACTACGTGTTACGTTTTAACGGGGTAAGCACATAGAACTACCCAACCTGGGTCATAATAGCAATACGTTCAGAAAGGGTCAAGGCCTATAACATTATATTAGTAGCAACTGCTCACCACAAAACAGTTCCGAGTGAGTTCATAAAAAATACAGATTTATTTTTTAGAGAGAAGTAGAACATTCTTTGAGTGCTCTTGTAAGCCAAAGCATTCATGTTAATAACATGTAACTACTTTTGGTCACAAATTAATTTAACATTCATTAAATGCTCTTGTTAATCAAAGCATTAATGTTGATCCACGAAACTACTTTGGATATATTTCAATTGCATATAATATTTACAGTGCTCTCAGTGAAAATAGAGAAAAGGAGGTTTTGAGGGAAATGGGGGTGATTAGGTAGGTGAGGGACTGGGTAAAGGTGGTGTGACATAGGGAAAATTGTATTAATGCACAATGGAACCTTTACAGCCTAGTTTTGGTCCATAGTTCCCTATAATCATAACACATAGGTTAAAACAAATCCATTTATTCTCTTCCTATGGTTTGAGGATGTGAGGTAGTCTACGTTTCGACCCCGGATAGTGAAGGGTTGTTAATTCCTCCTTGTGGGGTCTTCTTCAGGACAAAATGGTGTATAGAGCACTTAAGAACCGGCTCTCATTGACTGTTCCCGATGGGCAGCAAGCCGCTCCTCAATATTGAAAAGGACGTTGAACATGTAATGTATATCAGGCTTCCACAGTGTCTGGAAGTGAATACTTTGATGTCTAGTCTCCCGTGGCGGGTTGCTAATTAGTCAACCAATGGAAGTCTTTCTCCCATTCGAAACACAATGGAAGGAAGACTTCCATTGGTTGACTAATTAGCAACCCGCCACGGGAGATTAATGACACCGTTTTGGTACTAGACATCAAAGTATTCACTTCCAGACACTGTGGAAGCCTGACATACATTGGGAGAATAATTACCCCACATGTTCAACGTCCTTTTTAGGTCGACCTCTGCCAATGCGCTTGCGCATTGCAGATGTCGATCTATTATAGCTGAAACAAAGTCTTTGAACCAAGAGCGGATTCGGATTACATGCAGTTCATGTGCCCGTGCACGCGCTTCAGACCCGCCACAGCAATGCCGAGAACTTCACACTTCAAAGGGATCCCCTTCCCAGCCCCCTGTCGCCAGCGCTTCCCTCCCACTCGCTCACTCCCCTGCTCCTTTCGCGGACGATTTTCGTTTCGGGCCGCTATTGCTGCCGCTAATGCTTGTTTCAAGCTGTTACTCTATGCAAACCAATACATGTTTGTACATGAAATCGAAAACACCTGTCTTTTAACGAGATTTTGAGATCAAACTTCAGTTTTAAAAAAAAATACCTGTACGTCTTGGGCACTTTGCAAGATGGACAAAACAGCTGTTTTTAAAAAAGTCACTATATTGTGAACAAAGAAAAAATACAATTCTGCGTCACAGGGCGCAGTAGCTTCATTTACTTGGGTAAAAAAGTCACAGGTGAGTTTGGGTGTCTTTTCATATCTTAGCGTGATGAAAAAAAGATCATATTGCTTCCCAGCTTTGTACCAAATTCTCAATAACTGGAAACAAGGTATTTTTCTTTACTTTCATTAACCAGTCTGGACTCTGCCGATTTAGCAATTCTAAACACAAACACAAATGTGCATTCATACAAAAACTGAACTATTATTTCGTAATTGCTGTCTTACTCTGCTTATTTAAGATGCTTAACAACTGTCCTTAAGACGCATCCAGACCTTTTTTATAGCTGCGGCGTTTAGGTGCTCGGTTAACTATTTTTAACTTGTCTATTCACGAAAATCTGTATGCTAGTTTGTATGAATCATGCTCATCGGAGCTGCCTGTTGTTTTCGTGCCTGAGCCTAGTCAGAGCGCGGCCGCCAGGGGGCGGTCGGGTTCCGGCATTGCATCTGCGCCATTCTCGTGTGGAAAATGCCACCAGATGGCGGCTTAGGATTGCTGCTCCGATGAAGAGGCGCGGCCCCGCTTTTATTCACCGTGGCTCGTTTTCCCCCCATTTTTTAATTAATTATTCCGGGCACTTGCCCCCCTTTTAACCCTTTGCAGGAGCCCTGGGCCCCGCAGAGCGTGACCCCCGTTGGCTTCATTTTCATATTTTTTCCAGGGGTTCGGGGGGGACACGAGTTTTTATTCCCCCCCGCTGGTGGCTGCGGCATGGACGGTGGAGAAAACCCCGTTGAAGACAACAGTTGTGACTTACTGAGAAAAGAGGAGCCCTTTGAAAACAAGTTCCGAATAACTATTACTGCATTAGGAGCAAACCATTGAACAAGTCTCTACTTGGATACCGACAGGCTCCTAGACCTACAATCATAGCCCCTAGAGGAACCACCGGCGGAGGAAGATCCTTCTCCTACCTGGCGGCCAAGACATGGAACTCCCTCCCGACCCACCTACGGCGGACCCAGGACCATCTCTCCTTCAGGAAACAACTCAAGACCTGGCTGTTCAAGCAGTAGCGACTCCCCCCTCCCCCCAGCGCCTTGAGACCCTAGCGGGTGAGTAGCGCGCTATACAAATTCGCTGATTGATTGATTGATTATGAATCCAATTAGTACTTTCATTTTGTGTAACCTCCTCCAGGCAGCCACTGTCTCTACGCTCCTGCTTATATGCGGCATCGGGTGCTGACGCGTGCTGCTGCTTCCTCAGCCCAGACCGTCTGATGCAAAATTGCTGCAACCAGCAGAGGCTCATTCATACTGTCGAGCACAGGCCGCGCCATTACTGCCCAACTAGTTTATCCGACAAGTTTCTTTTACCTGCTATGAAATAATTTTTTCGTAGCTCTGCATTTATAATTTGCCTAATGTCGTGCCCCGCGCTGTACTACTACTCACCCCATCAATGTTCACACATCCGAGTAGAATCAGCTGAAACAAGCATTGGCAAAGCCAGTGGATCTCTTGTGTGCATTTCGAGTCTTGACAAAACATTTAATAATGCAAGTGGCTGCGGAAAACACAACAAAATGTTTCTTTCTAGTTAGAATACGTCTGTTAGGTAAAAAAAAAGTGTGTTATGATTCATTGTAGTTTTGAGGTATTAAAGTGTTTGCTCATGTATGGAAAAGCAAGCTCATACTATGTATATTTTCAAGAATTGTTAAAATATATTTTACAGGCAACTGTGCAGTCAATCCAGCCCTAAGCGATCACTCCTCCTTTTGACTGATTAGGAAATAGAAATTATATGAACTACGTATTTAACATTTTTGCAAATTAAATGAACCTACTGTAAATAATTCCTATTATTGAAAATATCGCTCAGTCATGCTATTGCATAAAAACGAAAACTAGCATTTGTACTTTATTAGGAGTATTTCAGAGACCCCTTTAATGTTTATAATTTTACTGTGCACATCAACTTGCTTAATGCTTTTATTTAACCTATTTTTTTAATAACTTAAGCTCACCATTGATTTAAAAAATAAATTGTATAGACGGATTGAAGGACCAGAGCATACACCACAGGTTCAAAGGAAGGATAAATTCTACCCCATGTGTTTGCACAATTGTAGATCAACGAGGTTGATTTTATCACAAGGCTTGTGTAGGCTTGAAAGTCCCTCTTTGACATCCATGATACACAGGCGCTGAAGATGTCAGGGCTTGGTAACCTGTGGGTGTGGTTAAGCGATGACGGATGACTTTCCATGGCCTTCATTAAAATGTCGGTCATGTATGTGTACCTATAGTAGAGGGTCACTGTCTCCTTTTCAGATCTACCAATACAGAGTTGATGATGCTTCCTTGGACCCCTCCATCATTGTGATATTATTGCTGTGGTGCATAAGGACTGAGCTTATGCACCAAACGCGTTTAATTTGGAGCACACTTTATACAGAAAACTCAAATAAAATAGGTCTGTTGCTGCCTGTTCTACATGATATTTAATTTGATATGATCTAATTCATTGTGCTCATAGAAACTCCAACGAAGAAAGTACATATTCACGTAAATGAGTGAATGGCATAGCATTGACAAAAAGAACACACCAGATAGTAAACTCCCTGTTCATGGGTGGGAGATAGATACGTTTCAGTCTGGTGGCCTGGTTTTCTGCTGTAAAGCATTGTCTGATGATGGCCCTGACACTGTTCTTCCTGGCTCTGGATACTTCTCTTTTATTTACTGGCTACTTTTTCCTTGGTAACAAAAATGCAGCAGGACTAGTGGATTCAAACTTTTGGTGCTCCTTTCTTATTGTGTAATCCAGCATCCAAAACCACAATCCAAGTACCCTCCAAATCCACTCTCCACCTCCACCCTCCACCTCTACCCTCCAGCTCCACCATCCAACTCCACCCTCCAACTCCACCCTCCAACTCCACCCTCCAAATCCAAACCAGTGTTTGTAATATCAATACATGTAAGTCACATAAATACAACACATATTGCATTACAAATGCTATAAGTGTCAAATATGCAAAAGTTATAACTATTAGCGTTGTAAATGACAAAGCAATTATTTTCACTATTTTCCACAACAAAACATTAAAATAAAATTGGTCATTTACAATAGCAATATCTCAAACTTTCCAAATGAGAAACATTACATTGCATTTTTAATTCCCTGTTAACTTCTGCTGATCTGTTCCTCTCTTCCAACAAACTCCTTCTCTAACTCCCTATTCTATTCTCTTCTCCTGTGCTGATCTGCTGCTCTCTTCCACCCCACCTCCTTCTTTAACTCCCTGTTCTCTTCTGCTGTGCTGATCTGTTCCTCTCTTCCAAAAAACTCCTTCTCTAACTCCCTGTTCTCTTCTCCCGTGCAGAACTGCTGATCTTTTCCACCCCACCTCCTTCTTTAACTCCCTGTTCTCTTCTGCTGTGCTGATCTGTTCCTCTCTTCCAAAAAACTCCTTCTCCAACTTCATGTTCTCTTCTCTACTCATGTGCTAATGTGCTGTTCTCTTCCACTCACCTCTTTCTCAAACTCCCTGTTCTATTCTCCTGTGCTGATCTGCTCTCTTCCACCCGCATCCTTCTTTAACTCTGTTCTCTTCTCCTGTGATAATCTTTAAGCTATCTTCCATCCACCTACTTCTCTAACTCCCTTTTCTCTTCTCCTGTGCTGATCTGCAGTTCTCTTTCACCCGCCTCCTTCTCTAACTCACTGTTCTCTTCTCCTGTGCTAATATGTTGTTCTCTTCCACCCGCTTCCTTACTTAACTCCCTGTTCTCTTCTCATGTGCTGATCTGCTCCTCTTTTCCAGCCACCTCCTTATTTAACTCCATGTTCTCTTCACCTGAGCTGATCTGCTGTTCTCAAACACCCCGCTTCCTTATTTAACTGTTATTTTCCCCTGTGCTAATCTGCTGTTCTCTTCCACCGCCTCCTTCTTTAACTCCCTGTTCTGTTCTCCCATCCTGATCTGCTGCTCTATTCCACCCCACCCCCTTCTTCAAAACCCTGTTCTCTTCTCCCGTGCTGATCTGCTGTTCCCTTCCACCGCCTACTTCTCTAACTCCCTGTTCTCTTCTCTTCTCCTGTGCTGATCTGCTGTTCCCTTCCACCGCCTACTTCTCTAACTCCCTGTTCTCTTCTCCTGTGCTGAACTGCTGATCTCTTCAACACGCATCCTTCTTTAACTCCCTGTTCTCTTATAATATGCTGATCTACTGCTATCTTCCACATACATCCTTCTGTAACCTCACACTCACATACATACAACCATGCACACACACATACAACACACATACAACCACACACACACAACAACACACATCTATCTATCGCCCTCACTATCTATAGCCCTCACTCTATCTATCTATCTATCTACCGCCCTCACTCTATCTATCTATCTATCTATCTACCGCCCTCACTCTATCTATCTATCTATCTATCTATCTATCGCCCTCACTCTATCTATCTATCTATCTACCGCCCTCACTCTATCTATCTATCTATCTACCGCCCTCACTCTATCTATCTATCTATCTACCGCCCTCACTCTATCTATCTATCTATCTACCGCCCTCACTCTATCTATCTATCTATCTATCTACCGCCCTCACTCTATCTATCTATCTATCTATCTACCGCCCTCACTCTATCTATCTATCTATCTATCTACCGCCCTCACTCTATCTATCTATCTATCTTTCGCCCTCACTCTATCGCCCTCACTCTATCTATCGCCCTCACTCTATCTATCGCCCTCACTCTATCTATCGCCCTCACTCTATCTATCGCCCTCACTCTACCTATCGCCCTCACTCTACCTATCGCCCTCACTCTACCTATCGCCCTCACTCTACCTATCGCCCTCACTCTACCTATCGCCCTCACTCTACCTATCGCCCTCACTCTACCTATCGCCCTCACTCTATCGCCCTCACTCTACCTATCGCCCTCACTCCATCTACCTATCGCCCTCACTCCATCTACCTATCGCCCTCACTCCATCTACCTATCGCCCTCACTCCATCTACCTATCGCCCTCACTCCATCTACCCATCGCCCTCACTCCATCTACCCATCGCCCTCACTCATCTACCCATCGCCCTCACTCCATCTACCCATCGCCCTCACTCCATCTATCTATCACCCTCACTCCATCTATCTATCGCACAACAACAGCATCACTCAGGGGCACCACAACATCACTATGCGCTACCACAGCATCACTGAACGCCACAGCATCACTTGTCGCCACCACAACATCACTCAGTGCCACCACAGTATCAATCTGTGCAAACATTCAACAACAACTGGTTCAAATATGTTCTCTCAATGTTTCAAGCTTTATTACAAATGTCACAAAAAAGGTTGATATTTCACTTCTGTTCTTATATTTTAGTCACGATAAAATACACTGAACATAATCTTCACAAAAGTTATTTACAACAGTTTAAGCTATTGCCATTATAAATTACAATAACTTATTTAACTATGAATTAAAAAAACATTGTTATTTGTAAAATCAATACTTCTAAGTCACGTAAATACAAAACATGTTGCATTAAAAATGCTATAGGCTTAATTGTGAAATTAATTTCACAATTTTCAAAAATTACACATAAACAAATTTGTCATGTACAGGACAAATAACTCATACTTTCCTAATGCGAGACCTATTGCATTGCAAATGCTTGTTAATATTGAGGAGCGCCTTGCTGCCCATCGGGAACGGTCAATGAGAGCCGGTTCTTAAGTGCTCTATACACCATTTTGTCCTGAAGAAGACCCCACAATGAGGAATTAACAACCCTTCACTATCCGGGGTCGAAACGTAGACTACCTCACATCCTCAAACCATAGGAAGAGAAGAAATGGATTTGGTTTGACCTATGTGTTATAATTATAGGGAACTATGGAACAAAACTAGGCTGTAAAGGTTCCATTGTACATTAATACAATTTTGCCCATGTCACACCTTTACCCAGTCCTCACCTACCTAATCACCCCCATTTCCTTCAAAACCTCATTTTCTCTATTTTCACTGAGAGCACTGTAAATATTATATGCAATTGAAATATATCCAAAGTAGATTCGTGGATCAACATTAATGCTTTGATTAACAAGAGCATTTAATGAATGCTAAATTAATTTATGACCAAAAGTAGTTACATGGATTAACATGAATGCTTTGACTTACAAGAGCACTCAAAGAATGTTCTACTTCTCTCTAAAAATAAATCTGTATTTTTGATGAACTCACTCAGAACTGTTTTGTGGTGAGCAGTTGATGCTAATATAATGTTATAGGGACTACCTTGACCCTTTCTCAACGTATTGTTGTTTTTACTACGAACAATGAAGATTACCAGTAAGTGATTGGGACATTACATCATATGCTCTTGTATCAGCTTTTCTTTCTGGGGGAAGGGGTGGATACAGAATTATCTTCCTCCCACTTATCCAAATATGCAACTTATCCTGGTTCTCCGGTTTCGTTCCGCCCACTACGCTTCGCGGTCTCACACACACACAGGGAAGGTGGCCCTATAGAAGGAAGGTGGGCAATGAAACCATATGAATAGATTATTTTATTTATTTATTTCATTTATAAAGCGCACCACCACCTTACGGCATCCTGGCACTAAGAGAACTCAAAAGTGCACGGTAGAAAACAGACAACAAAAAAGTACTGGCAACTAATAGAGAGCGGTGCATCAACTATACCTTGGGGAATAACAACGTTTTTAGCCTTTTCCTACAGGGTAAGAGCTCCCTAATGAGTCTTACTTCCAGGGGCAATCCGTTCCACAGTTTGGCCGCAGCAACCGCAAAAGTTCTACCACCAGTTCTGGCTTTCCTAAACCTAGCTACCTTAACCAGTCTAGCTGAAGCAGAGCGAAGATTTCTAACTGGAGCATGCCACTGAAACTTTCTCTGTAGCGCGCTCGGGCCCATCCCGTGCAGAGCTTTAAACACAAGACAGAGAGATTTAAACTTAATACTCTGTCCCACCGGTAACCAGTGGAGTTCTGCAAGGGCCCTGGAGGACGAGGAACGTCTCGGCCAACCCAGAGCAAGTTTAGCTGCAGCTGGGTTAGATTACCAATTATAATGGAGAAGAAAACCTTAATGTAATTAAATTATACATATACTTAAGAAAAATTAAAATGTCTCGGCTAACGCCAGATCAAAAAAAAAGTTTTGAGACAAGGAGAAGTCTTGTATCATGAATCTGCTACAAATTTACATTTAATGAATAATTCGACATTTGTTATTGATTTCAACAGTTAATGAAAAATTGTGATAATCAAAAACCTTTAAAAGCATCAACCTTGCCAGTTTTTTGTAGTTGTATCCTGATTATGTTATATTGCATTAATCTAACAATCTCAAACAGATCAATGTCATCCTCAGATTTCTTTGCCCACCACTGCATTAAGTTCATGTGCTTTTGGTACGCAGGTGCACTTTTACATCACGAGTGCTGCAACCAATGGCAATGGCAGTGTAGATTTATCCCAAGTTTGCAGATGAAAGCAGGTCCTATTATAAACTTTAAGCTAATTCTACTTTCACAAGGGCTTGAGGTAAAATGGAGACAATTCCTTTCTCCAAATGCCAGCATTCCGATGTAAAGTAAGCAGAGGAGTTGGGGTGCCTCAAATCTCCCTGCACCCATTTTGTCATTTTTTTGGTCATGATCCCATGCAGCGTGATTTTAATAACGAGACTAGTATCAGTGTGTCTAAGGAATTGACTATATCATCTGGTAGGTCACACTCAATTTCCTAGCCCAGGGATATTCTGTAGGTTGTTCAATCCAAAGTATGTGTAGCAATGAAGGTCACAGAGTCCACCCACATGCCAAGCTATCCCTGAAGAAGTCCGAGTGGCATCGCCATTAAACCCACAGCTCCAACACTGTCACAAACCCTCACTCCATTCCTTTCCAGAATTCCCACTGTTAAACCTCCATCATGTACATGGCTTCAATGCTCTGTATTTAGGGTTGTGCCATGAAAGTCACATACAGTACATGGTATGCCTCAAGATATGGGTGGCGGAGTTCAGTCAATCCAAGCATGCTACTACTACGAACTATTTATTCATATTCATGAACCGTTTCATATCTCTGCTGACAGTACAGAAAGTCTCATTCCTTGAAGCTTCTTGACATTATCTGTTTTGTGAAGATCAGGATGGCTTCGGAGATTCAATAGATTCAACCACACAAACAGAGCAAATCTTTACCGATGACCTGCAGTCTAGGTTGTCTTCAGTTTGGTAGAGACAGCATGGTTACCCATCAGAAGAACGTCCTGGTTGCCAACCAATACAATGTGTAATGCATTATGACATTGTGCCTGACAGCTTTGCCCCATTGTGAAAATTGCAAATGCACCACACAGTAAAAGATTTGTGATCGGAGTGTTGAGAGATTAATGAATAACTCCATTTTATTTGAATAATAGAGACTGACTAAATAAGCACTTAATTCTTTTTATAGTCACATAGCATATTTTAAACCTAGACTGTGCTAGTGGTTCTGTTTGGTGGTGTTCCTAGTATAGTCTCTCTACACGTAAATAAATCACCAATTCATTTCTAAAATTAATTCTCCTTTTGGACATTAAATATGAGTGTATTAACATGTGCCAAGCACTCTCTAAGTCGCCCGCCCTCTATCACCTCCTGCAGTAACCCTTAACTGCTCTCCCTTGCCAGCCTCTGAGAGTCAAGTGTGCACGGGAAGTAACTTGCTCACTGGTCCTGTGTTAACCACTGTACCTGTACAGCCTACATTCATAAGGCATCAATCTGTTCTTACTTAAACAATGTGGACGTGCCCACTATGTGTATGTGAATACTTGTTGTCACTGTTTGTGGCATGAGTTGAGACCCATTGGGTGTTTAAAAGACCCCTCACACACCAACCTGGTTGGTGTCATGCTTCATCATCGGGGTCCCAACCGGGTGGCCGAATGCCCCCCGGTTGTGCTACGACGCCTGATTACAGCAGAGCGGGTGTTGGTGCGTTAGTGTGATGTGAAGTTCTACTATTAAAAAATATCTCTGAGAGTCCTTGCCTCAACTTCATTATTGGAGGCTCAGGATATAAGTTAAAATCTGTGTGATGCAACTAGTAAGGATTAATTACCTATCAGTTGGCTGTGTGTGATGGTCTACATGTTTCAGCCCCTGTGCGTAGTTAAATGGGGCTTTCTTCAGGACCGAAAAGGTGATTAGTGAGTGGCAAAAGTAGTAGGAGCCACGTGATAAAGCCAGTGCAGTACCTACACACTCGCTAAGGTGTGTGGTAAAAAAAGTGTGAAAAGAGTGTCGGCGTACTTACTGACACTTCAAAGAGGCAAAAAATTCCTGTGGGAAGCAAGAAGACAAGACACAACATATACCATTTTTAACTGTTCGCAACATAAAATACTAATGGTAGGATTCAAAGTTGTGTGGTGGTCCTCAAGGGGGCCACTACAGTGACTGTTATTAATGTGCTCATGCAGATTGCGGCATGTGTTGATACTGTGAGGCATGCTGCTGATAAGGTAAGTACACAGGGCAGCGTGAGTCAAGCTACTGTCCTGTGTGAATGGCCGAGGTGTGGCTGCCATCTAATCATTTAATTGCGATTTTGTACAGGGGAATATGCTGTACTAAGAACCACTGGGAAGGATACCCCGTGGTCCCTGGCATATAGTGTGCCATAGTAGGCGTTGTCATGTGATGAGTTAATCGTGGTGTAAAGCATCGCGGCTAGTGGAAAGCCCTGCTTGTGGCAGCGAGTGGTGGCAAGAATCGCCTCGTTCTGTTTTTTTAGAGTCGAAGCATTATAACCAACCAGTTAAAATATCGAATATATATATACTTAAATGAAAGAAAAGAAGTGCACCACTATTTACAATGCCAGCAGTATTTTAGCGTGAATCGGGGCTCGGGGGGAGAGGCTCGGCAGCGTCCGATCTGGAAATGTAAAGTAACAGTGCTGCACTGAGCCTGTAGAGTATAGGAAGGCTTACCGAAGGCAGCGAGATTAAATGGTTCCAGGCCTTACTTGAAAATGAGGAGTCCTCTTCCTATTAACCTGCATCTGGTCCCCGCGGTCCCACCTGGTGTCTGCGGGGCCGGTATGCGGGAGTTTAAGTACAGCATATCCGATCGTAGCTGTACTTCTGGGATTGTGGGGGCACAGCAGACCCGGGAGGTTGCGCATGCGCAATGGCCTCGCGGATCGGGATGCTTGTGTCGCCCAAGTTGGAGTGGGCAATGAATGCCGGTTGGGGCATAACAAATACTTCTGCGAGGAAGTTAGTAATGTACTACTAAGCGTGTATTAGGTAACTCATTACTGTGGAAGAGTCCTGCTTAGAGACTGCTTATAATTAACTACTAGGTGTATATTACGTAGTGTATTGCAGTGGTTGAGCGGAGTAAGCAAACTGCTTATAATAAACTACTAAGTGTGTATTACGTAGTGTGTAACAGAGGTTAGGCTGTGTAAGCAGTACAAAAGGAGCTGTAGAGGCCTGGTACAGACAAAGGTGTCACTAGGTGCGGGTAGTGTCAAGGTGCCACACTCCAGAATGTGTTGAGATGATCCAAAGCATGGAGGGGTCTCGCTACTGTGCCGCTGGATCTTGGGCATCTGGCTGCTAGCGAAATAGTGGAACAGTTCTGTTTAGGGGTCCTGGTATGGTGCCAGTATCTGTATGCGTAATGTTTGGTTATTTTTCATAGGAGCATACGAGATGGCTGGGGCGGCCCTGCATATGATGGCAGTCCTGTTTGCTTAATGTCTGCTGAGACTATTCCAGGGAATATTGTCGTTGAGGCCCACCTTATGATTGGAGAGACGATAAATCCATCTTTGTTCTTTTTGTAGTAATTGTTGTTGGATGTTGGGCATATTTGGGTCCAGTGCTTCAATGATGACCCATCTCATGTCATTGGTTGTGTGTCCTATTTCGAGGAAGTGGTTGGTCATTTTGGTAGTGTTCTTTCGGCATCGTATGGTGCTGCGATGCTCGCATATTCGGGTTTTTACTTTCCTATTCGTCATCCCGATATAGGTTAGGTTGCAGGGGCACATGATCCGATAAATTACATGGGCAGTGTTGCAATTTGTATGGTTGCGCAGCTCCCACATCTTTCCAGGTTCAAGATGTAGTGTTTTGGCGATTGTAGTCAGGTGGCATACGCTGCAATTGCCGCATGCAAAGTGGCCAGTTACTTTCGGGAGGCCCCATGCATTCAAGATAGAGTTATCTTGTGTTTGGACTGGTGTCGGCCTGGTAGAGACAATGGCGTTCTTGATAGATTGTGCTTTTTTGTGAGATAGGAGTGGTAGGTTCGACTTTAGGTTACCTGTCCCGAGGATTTTTCAATGTTTCTTTATTATGCTTGACTCTTGGTTGGAGACAGTGTTAAAGGTGGTGACACATGTCAGAGGCATGGGTGTTGCTTCACGTGGATGAGTTTCAAGAAGACCTTCACAGCTTTTTTTTCTTGGCACATTTTCTTGCTTTATTTGTGATTTGCTGTGGGTATCCGCGGTCTCTCAGTTTGGTTGTGAGGTCATTGGCCTGTCTCTTGAAATCGGTCACATTACTGCAGTTCCTCCTTAATTGCAGGTACTGTCCATATGGGAGGTTCTCCCTCAATGGCCTGGGATGGAAATTGGAGAAGTGTAATCGAGAGTTGGGTGCTGTGGGTTTGAAATATGTTCTGCTTTTCAGGTGGCCCTCCTCCGCCTCTATGTCAAGGTCTAAAAACGTGGTTTTGAGGGGGTCAAAACTGTTTGTGAATTTTAGGTTGTTGTCACAGGTGTTGAGCCATTGCCAGAAAGCAGTCAGCGTCTTGCTGTTGCCTTCCCAGATCAATAGGATATCATCTATATAGCGTTTATAGAATTTAATCTCTGGGATTTTTGGTGTGTCATTGGTAAAGATGTACTGTGTCTCAAAGTTGTGTACGTATAGGCCTGCTATGCTGGGAGCGAACACGCTCTCCATTGAAGTACCGTACTTTTGGAGGTACAGTTGGCCCTCAAACTCGAAGAAGTTGTCTTTTAGTGCGAGTTTTGTGCAGTCCCAGATGAATTTGGTGGAAGTGCGGTATGGCCAGTCAGTGGTTTCCAGAGCCATTTCTAGGACTCTCAGGGTGTCATCTTGCGGGAGGCTCGTATACAGGCTCTCCACGTCGAGGCTCACAATTAAGGATGTCTCTGGGTTATATGTCAGGCCTTCAAGAAGTCTGAGAAGGTCTTTGGTGTCCTGTAGGTAAGTATTGGTGATTTTTACCATGGGCTGGAGAAAGAAATCACAGTAGCGTGACAGAGGCTCAAGAAGTGAGCCGATGCCGGATACGATTGGCCGCCCAAGAGGAGGTGTTCTGTTCTTGTGGATTTTGGGTACCACATAGAAGTATGGGATCTTGCCTTCTGATGTGGTGAGAAATTTGGCTTTGCCAGGTGTTATGAGTCCTGTGGTTTCCGCTTCTTCTACCAGGTGGTGGATGCGAATTTTTAAATTGTCACTCGGGTCTTGATGAAGTTTTTTGTAGTTTTTGGTGTCACTGAGAAGTCTTAGGCACTCCTGCTGGTAGTCTTCGTGGTTCACGATTACTGTTCCTCTGCCCTTGTCAGCCGGTTTGATGACAATGGCGTCATTGGATCTCAGGGATTGTATGGCTGCTCCTTCTGCAGTGGTGGTGTTCTGGAAGGGGTGGTTTCCTTTGAGTTCTTCTATGTCTATGAATATCGCTTGTTCATATACTGATATCTCAGGTGGGATAGCAGTGGGTGGCGGCATGAAGGTGGATTTGACTCTGAACGACGTGTCTCCCTCGGAAGATGCGGTGGGCGGAAGTTGAACATTCTCGAAATATGGTTTTAGTCTTAGTTTCCGGAAGAAGGATGCCAGCTCGCAATGTAGCTGTAATTTGTCTAGTCTAGCCATAGGCACGAAACCCAGCCCCTTCTTTAGGACTTCTTGTTCCGTCGGTGTCAGTGAATGGGACGAGAGGTTTGTGACCAGGCTCATCTCGTGCTGGGGCCTGGTTGCTCATCCTTGGATTTGCTCCTCGTTTGGGCTCCCTCGTACTGGTCGTCTCCTCAATGTACTTGGTTGCCTCGGCGTCTTCTCCCTCTGCCTCGTGGGCCTCCCCTAAAAAAGAGAACCTCTGGTTCTGGTTAACATAGGGTGGTGGGGGTCCAAAGTGCATGTTCCAGCCATATCCATATGGTGGATGCATTGGTGGGTATTGGCTAGGATACTGCATATTTGGTCCTCGTGGTGTCGGTGTCCATGGTTGTTGCCATCCTGTTTTCCTTCCTCTTTCTTGTTGTTTTTTTCTGTAGCTACTGGTACTGGAGTTGCTGCTTCCCGAGGAGTCTTCATCGGATGAACCTCCTGAAGTGTCCCTCCTCTTGGGGGCTTTGTAGTTTGTGTCAGCTTAAGGGTATGTTTTCAAATAGGAGAACCTCTTGAGGTCTTTCTAAAATTTATTAATTTTACTCTGTGTTAGGCTTTCATGGTACTAATTGATTTCCTTGTTGGTCTTGTCCAGTCTTTCTTTAAAGGAGGGTAGGGTGGCTTTAAAGTGTGTTTCTGTGGCCTGGATTTCAATGAGAATGGCATCGGAGAGACGTTTGGCTGTTTGGATTATAAGGATGATCCAATCTCTGGTGCATCTCCATGCAATCTGTGCCCAGTCTTTTCTGAAGGTTTCGTCGTCTAGAAAAGCGAGGATTCTCTGCCATGGTGTATTTTGATATCGGTGCACTAAAAAATGGATAAAAAGTTGGTTCTGTATGGCTCTCAAAGCTTAGCATATACAAATAGTGGGCACGTCCACATTGTTTAAATATCATATGCTCCAGGGGATCAGGACGCGCCCCCACAATACCCTTGCTCTCCCATTGTTTTTCCTATCAATCTGTTCTTGCCAGCACAAAAGCGCTTTGACGCCTCTTCAGGGATAGTTCTATAAATGCAATTACAATACAATACAATTACGATTGTCTCCAAGGGCAAAGCCCAGGGATTGAACCCTCAACTTGCTGCTTAATCCTTTAACCCTGTATCACCTAAGCTAACAGAACAGGCACATTTAGATATGCTGACTGAATGTAAAACTCACACCAATAATTTATAATAAATAAAATTCACCTCGATGAAACCAGAGTTAATCCATTCAATAGCACCACCTCTCCATCTCCAACAACAGATGCCATTAACTTGCAGTTCAAAGTTTAAACGCAATACACAAGACCAACTGTAGCATCAAAGGAATGAGTTAGGAGCCAATGGAAGATTTATGGTAATGCACAATCATAAGGAAATTCACCCATACACGGCTTATGCTTCTGAAGCTAGTTCCTGCAGTAGAAAATACCCCCTTCAACATTCTAAACATCTTGCTTATATACCTTCCCAGAGCCTATACACAATATTCCACATGACATCAACGTATTCTACCATAACTCCTAACACAACACGAACCAATCACATTTCCAAGCAGTGTTAAAGATTGTTTCAAGTCATTTAATCATGTTCCGTATTTGATTTTAGACATGTTACCAAATTCAGGGATTATCTGAGCATTTTTCACAAAAACAGCATTCATCAGATTAGAAATTGAAAATCATTAGTGCAAATTGATTAGAATTCAATGTTTATTCGGAAGCAACACAATATAAAAATGTACAGATAAACTGTGCTGGATCAATCTGAAAATGCAAACATGTTAGGACAAAGAAAAACTATCTGTAAAATATTTTTTTAACGTAATGATACATTAGATAAATTGTGCCCAATTGTATGTAATCCACATATTACAAGTCAAATCGTTCTGCACTTCTGAAGCCGCAAGCAGCACATCTTCATGTCAACAAATTCTGAAATGCCTAGCAACAACTTGATTATGTATCAAGTTCAAGTACTGTTTCATATCAAAAACTGTGATCATTCCACCATACTACAATTTAAAGTAAGCATGCTCCCTTTCTGTCTTAAATTCTAATTATAGTTTTATATCTTAACATACAATAGGTGGCAGGTGCTCACATCACTTTTTACTCCGCCAACCTCTGAATCATTATTGCAGTACAGATTAGATGTTGGTTTTCTTATATGGCTTACTTGTTTTGTACTCTAAAAAGTAACTTTCCCACAGTATTTTCTAACATCTTCCAATATTTCAAGTAATAGAGCATTGTTCAGACGTGCCAATGTTTATTCAATTCACATATAAGGCACATGTGGTTTAATGTGCAGCAGACGCTTTAAAGATTTGGAAAACCTGTTGGAAATAGAATATGAAGGTGGAACTCCAAAAAAAGGGCAAGGGGCCAGATATTCCATTACTAGGTAAGTAATGTTCCTCTAAACCATGATAAATAATGGGCAATATCCAAAACTGGAATCCGATTAAAAACTTCTGCACATCGAGCCCTTTTAATGCTCAAATGCTAAACAAAACACAATTTAAGTACAAGTTAACTGTTAAATCATAGTTCAATTATGTTCACATACGTGTGCAATAGAGAAGCAAATGCAGTCCACAAAAAAAGATTACAAAATAGAAATGATTCAATCCTCTCCGATACAGTACTACTCTCAGTACATGGTGCTTCCCCATTTCACAGACAGAAGATTTCCACTAACAACGCATTTTATTGCTGCAGTGAGTGCTGTATAAAGAAACTGAAATGAAAGAGGGGAGAAAGTAGCTCCTGGATATCTCCGGTATGATGCTTCTATGAAGTGTGACTGAATAAAGTGGCACAAAGAAGCCACTGCTGACCATTTGCGTCAACACAAATGGAAATTGAGAGGGACAGAGGTTTGTGCGTTGAGAGGGTCACAGTTATGAGCATTTTCAGACAACCCAAGCCGTCTGGAAAGTGGCTACGAGTAGGTCGGCCACAATATTGCTTAGTAAGACCTTTACAATCCTGCTGCCTGTTTACGGTTGATGGATGACTGAGACCTCAAAATAGCTACTATCCAATGTATATGCACGGGAAGAGGTAATGAGCGATAAGAAGGGCTGGGGGCAACCCAATTGCTACATAGGAGGCATCTGCATAGCAGCACACAACACAGTTGCTTAATTTCCCCTATCACTTTGATTTTATAGCCGTTTAGTTAAAATAAGTATTCTCAGCATGCCTGTGAAGAAAAACCAGAAGCATACATTTCAAATGGATGCAAGGCACTTTTTGGTTCAGTAGCTACGCTGCAGCACATAGGATGCATATTTTCTACCGCAGCCTGGTCTGCTACAGACTGATAGCCAAGAAAGTCTTGTACAGTTTCACAGCTTAGAACGAATTGTTGTACTAATTAAGCTGCTTCTAACAGGAGATGCCAGTCCAGAGCACACAGCTATTTGAAGCTTCTTCCAAGTGGAGGAAGGATTTTTAATTCTAGGAGGTGGATCCATGGAATTATTTTATGGAAGTGCTGACAAGCTGTTCGTAAGTTGCTTCAGATGGCTTCTCTGAGAAGTAGTTGTCTGGGCCATTACAGCACAATCTTGAAGGAACTAAAAAAAGAATAATGAAATAATGAAGAGCATTAAAGGGACCACCTTTAGATGTTATAGGTCTTGCATTAAACCACTTTTTTCTGAATGACATCAACCATTCAACATCATCATAATAAGGATTGTAAACAGTCACTTGTACAATATTTAGAAGCACAGTTTACTGCTAAATATCGCGTGGAGGACCAAAAATAAGACAACCTTTGAGTTTGGCTGCATACGTTCAGAAATTTTACATTGGAACCACACCCAAAGAAAAGGCCTATAGTTAACAAATAACACGCTAACGCTGCTGAAAACTCACAGTCACAAAGTCAGTCTTTCACTGAATGTGAGCATATGACTACATATTACACCATGACCAGAGATTGTCAACATGGACCCTACAGAATAAAATAAGCATCATGCTGATGCTGGTGTTCTTAGCCCGTGATTTCCCTCTCTTGCATTGGGCAGGCAAGCAAACTGTACAAAGGTGTACTAAGAGAACACTGTCACTTTAAAAGAATTTGAGACTTTCGTGCTCAAGTCTTCCTCCTTGCAGAAGCTCTACCCCCAATGTATATGCCACCACACCTATTTCCAGCACGTTTCCCCTGCCTGTACATTGTTAGTTCTACCTTACTATACACTTGTGGAGGTGATGAGTGAGTGGGTATTGTGAAAGAGGGAGAAGAAAGACTAAGTCCCAGAATCACCATGAAGGAATTTTTTCTTTATTCTGTCGTTCTACTCTCGCTTCTGCCTAACTGGTTTGGAAAAATGGCATCACGCTTACAACACGAGAAAGACAAAAAACAGACAAGGTCGAGCTAGGCTTCAAGCAATTAAACTGGGCAAAATTTGGGGACAGAAGGCACATCTTTCAAAGAGGCCAATGTGATGACCCAAAATGTTTCTGATATGAACATGCTGTCGAAAAGCAATGAATGTTGGCTTTGCTCTCATGGAATAAGCATGTTACCTCAAAGGAGCTAAAACTTCTTAGATTTGGTAAACACAAGACACTATCCACCTAGTAAAAACGACTTTAGTGTTTATGTTACTTGGAGCGCGTTTTAGAGTAAGTTTAGCCCCAGTGAGCCGCCATGAAAAGAATTGCAATGAGAAAACTAGCCCAATAGGGCCCCCTGGTGCTTTGGTGCATAGGGGTGCATGCAGGGGGCAAATGGTGTGCCCCTCTGTTTGTGTGCACACCCAGTTCCTACACGGAAAGTCCATGCCTTGCTGGAAGGCGCTGTGGCGGTCCCACGGCACTGCCTTTTTAAGGCTCTTCTAGGAGGCTTTGAAAGGTAGCGTCCTGGCCAGTCGCCGCAGGACCGCCCACCCGGATTCCAACTGGTAATTCGGCGGGCAGTCAAGTTCGGTGGTGTGGAAGTGAGGTGGTGGCGTGCCGCTCTGCTCCCATACCACCAAACCCATAATCAGACCGTTTACAATTAACAAAAAAAGTAATCTCACTTCAAGATGGGTTCCAGTTCATCTAGAAAGAGAACATGTGTGATTCTGGCGTGGCCACATTAAAGTGGAGATGGCTAATAGAAATTGTAACATTTGTCACAAATTGTATTAACACAAGAGCTCAGATTACTTCAATCTAGAATCAAAATAAATTATACAGCAATGCAATTATTTCCACATAGAAAAAACACTACCTGACAAAATCTGGTGATCTTGAGATTACGTGCTGAAACTCTGAGAGGTTTATGGTTCCATCCTTATCAATATCGGACTCCTCCAGAATCTG
This sequence comes from Lissotriton helveticus, assembly GCF_964261635.1. Lineage (NCBI taxonomy): Eukaryota > Metazoa > Chordata > Amphibia > Caudata > Salamandridae > Lissotriton > Lissotriton helveticus. The sequence goes on from NC_136061.1 coordinate 2,092,107,576, forward strand.
TTCAGAAGCAAATGCACATGGAAAGTTATAACCACACAAAGATATTCTAAAAACGTACATGTAATCCACAATTAGAATTTCTGTAGTACAGTCTACTGCTTTTTTAGTGGAAAGTACCCGTTTAGAAAAGATTTACTGTTGTGGTATATATATGTCTCCCAGTGGCACAGAGCAAAATATGCAGTCTTTTGTAGACATTTTATTTACCAACGCGACTTCTGGGACCTCCACTTTCTAAATCCATTTGCTTGTGGTAGTATATTCATTCTACTTATTTCAGTGGAACTCATCATTTTCATCAATGGTGTATACATTATTTTTTTTAATAAACCAAAAATTCAGAATCTACCTAAAACTCTAAGAATAGTAGTAAATGCACCACTGGTGAGGTGAATGAATGTCCATATAGTAATTTAATGCTGACCTTCGGCAGCACTGCAAGAGGAATAAGAGAAAAAGACTGCACAAATTAGTATTTTAATTGTTATTGTGTAGCATGTATTGACTGTGTAGCAGACAAAGAAAACGATTATTAATTCTGTGCAAATATAGTACGGTAATAAATATCTGTTTGAGAAAGAGCGATCCAGGCCTTTCCGTAAACGGCTAACTGTTTGCAGGCTTTTAACAACAACAACAACAACAACAAAAAACAGTGAAAAGTTGCTGAGCGTGGTAGCAAGGTGGTGGATACACAATCTTCCTGCAGATTCTTCACATTATGATAATTCTCCAGGCGCAAGACTGCACCAGAAACTTTTTTTCCCCAGCAATAGGTCCTTAGTGTTGGAGTGTGGTGCCAAGAGGTCACAGCCGTGACTCGGGCCAGCAAGATGTGATGACACCGGAATATATAAAGCACCCTCTGGCATATGGATGTCAGTTCCTGGCAAAATATCTGTCACTGCGTACTTAGGCTGTGAGGTAGTAATGTTTCGCAAATGTAAGCAAAGATTATCACCGGGCTGACCAACAAATGTCAGCTACTGGACCCCTCTGGTGATAGCATCCATTGCTTATTGTTTGGGCATGAAGCTCTGTAGAGCCTTTCCTGGCTAAGGCACTGCACACCTGTAATCAGAGGATAACCAAACTTAAAATAGTGTGATTTGATGAACACCTTAGTTTTCTTGGCTCCGGCAAAGCTCACAACGAGCAGGTCATCTATTCTGTCTTCTCGAATGCAGTTGATACAATATGATAACTCCAATGCTGCAGGAGACCTTCAAGTACGCAGAGACGTCCAATTCCAGGGCACGATTTCCAATGAAGCCATTATAACCATGCTGCTGTTAGACAGCAAAGACCTACTGTACTGCAGGAGTTATAGATCATTATCTCTGATCAATGTGGATGTCAAATTTCTGACCAAAATATTGGTGACCAGGCTAGGCAAGGTCATCCTCTCTCTTATCCATCAATCCCAGGTTGGATTTGTGCCAGAACCACCTCAGAACACTTGCACACCTACAGTGAGCCTCTGCAAACTCAGAAAAGGAGACTTTGGTGATCGTCTTGGATGCAGAGAAGGCCTTCGACCACGTGGAGTGGTCGTATCGGTTTGAAGCCCTCCAACAGTTCGACCTAGGGAAGCAATTTACCATCAAAGTTGGTTGGCTCTATCAAATGCCAGAGGCCCACCTTAACTGCAATGGCTTTCTTTTGCATAGATTTCCGACTAGACATGGGACACAACACAGTTGCTCTCGCTTCCCGCTGCTATAATTGCTAGTTCTGGAACCCCTGGCGATCAGGCACCTGTGCCTGATAGATGGCATCGCACTTAGTGATATTACGGTTAACAAAAGCGCTCTTCTACACCAATGACATCCTCATGCCTTGACACAACAGGGGTATTCTCTCCCAGCCCTCATCGGACTCTTGGATAAATTCTTCTTGTGCTCCGGATACAAGGTCAGTTGGGATAAGAGCGAGGTGATGGCAATGTCCTAGGTCTTCACAAGTGCATGAGTCGAAGGGTTCAACTTTTGCTGGATGCCCAAAGGAATGAAGTATTTTGGGTTTTTGCTACAGGAGCTTTTCCCACATGGTGGAGGATAATGTTCTCCCCCTGTTAGCGAAGGCCCGCACTAAATTAGCAAACTGGTCTGCCATCCAACACTCTCTGGTGTTATGTGCAGGCCGTGAAAATTGTAATTGTCCCCCATTCTACTATGTGTTGGGAATGCTCCCAGTATTGATTTCCACAGCCCCACTGTCGTAAATCTATTCAATCAACAAATCTTTCATCTGGCCAGGTACATGGCCCAGGCTGAAAATTCACAAGCTATGCTCACATTGAATCGGGGAAGCTACGCCTGCTGCACATGGCCTCCCATTACAGAGCCCATCATTTCTTGTAGCTCACTTGCTGGCTGTCCAGGACCAAAGATCCTTCCCACAAGGTTCACTAATGAGCCCGAATCCTGAAATGCAATAGGTCTCTAGACATTTTCTATAAATATAAGGCCTGCACTCTACAGACTGAAAACCCAGTGATCAGACCCATATTGGTCATATGGCAGTTGTCACACAACCTTTTGACAACCAACCTGTGGATGCACATATCTGCCATATGGCATAATCGAGGGATAAGCATATGCGGCCACACTGTTTCCTGGCCCTCATGAAGGTCGTAGGGGATTTTAAAGGCTGACCAACTGATCGACAGAACCAGCTTGAAAACTTTTCATTTGATCCAGTTGGAGTATTGCCATCACTTGCCCCAACAATGGTCCTGGACTGAAAAAGGCTGCTCCCCAATTCAATAATATCTGGAAACCGGGCGGGACCTGACCAGGGGGACCTATACGTGGGTGGTATCTGGCCTGTATAGCATACTCATAGACCATCTGTTCTCCATGCCAGCCAAAGAACAGACAAGACAAAAGTGGCAGCTCTTGCTGGCTTTTGACTGAAGATGACTGGCTCAATCTACTCCATATGCAGAACACCGACCTGCGAGAAGCCATATTGAAATCCCACTACTTTAGACTGCTTCCTGGCGGAACTGGACTCTCCAAAAATTTCACAGAGGCCTCTTGCCGAATGCCTTATGCTGGATATGTGGAGTTGGCAGCTGTCACTTACAGCATATTCTCTGGCAATGGACAGTGCTTTAACCATACTGAACTGATATGTGGTGTACCCTGATTGTTTAGGAACCGAACATCCACCCCTCAATGAACTTGGCCCTCCTACATTGCACTCAGTGTGATATCCACCAAGCAAATTCATCGATGGCTGGCAACAGTCCTCCTACTGCCAAGGTCTGCATTATGCAGCACTAGAGGCAGCCCTCTCTCCCTAACCCTTTGGAGTGGTTGGCAAAGCTGGACGGGGTGGCGGAATTTTAGTGCCTGATTTACAATCTCAATGATCAAGTGGTAATGGTTGAGGCAGTATGGGAACCCTTTCTTTGTCCCTCTCCACACACAGTTGGTGATGCATAGTCACTTACTAAGGGATTGGCATACAGGTGTTCTGCCCTAACCCTGAGGGATTGGCATACAGGTGTTCTGCCAAAACTCCCTCACCTGCTTGTGTTCCTTCTAACTTGGCTGAAATAAGCATAGGCATTATTCAAGCACAGGTACAATTCACTATGGGTTACATATCTGGGTAACACGTAGATCAGTTCAAATGGCTTTTGCCACAAAGAGTTCATCCAGACAAAATGTCATGCAGAAGATTTTCCTGCCCACTCAGTCTGGTCACACTTTTTTAGGTTTCGCCTGGCGTTCACTGCGCAGCAGTGTCGCACAGGCAAAATTTTTTGTTTTCCAGTACTGTGGCTTTAACCCGCCTCTCTCTTCCATTAGCTAGCTCCATAAATGGAGGCTAGCCATTGGAAGGGAGATGTGTCAATCATTGTGGGAGCAGATTCGTGGGCGTTTCTGTTTTTTTTAAGCTCCGCCCCTTTTCTCCGTCATGCAGCGGTGGGCGTTTGTTTATTTTTTTTTTCTTTTCAAGGTTTGTTTTTGTCATTCCTCCGAAGATGGTGCCCGGGCAGTAGCTTACTTGCGAAGCTCCGCAGTGCCGTCTTGAACCAGCGGACGTGGCCGCTCCGGGATGCCGGTTTGAAACTTTCGAGTTCGTATATTCCTCCTGTAATGTACCTTTTGCTACCTCGTGTATTTTGTTTGCTCACAATTGTCACTTTTGCCTCATGTAACATAACGTCTGCTTTTGTAATTTGTTCACTCGTAATCTTCTCATGTATCATTTCTGTTTCTATTGTGAAGCGCTGGATTTAGCAGGGTCACTGTTGTGTTGTAGAACTCGTCTAACTCGACTAAGTTCCTGTTGCCCGGAAACTGTAAACATCATGCGCAAACAAATGGTGCAGGCGGCGCCAGCGCGGCTACTCAGACTCTCTCCTAGTCTGCTGCAGGGGGGCCGGGCTGCCCTCTGAGTCGTAATACTCAGCTGTCTATCACCGCACCAGGGGGCCGGGATAGATGAATCCGGATGTGCAGGCCCGGCCGTTGCGATAGTGCCGTCACGTCCGGAGGAAGTAGATTAAGTGCTGCAGAAGCGGCGGGAGATTAGCACGAGTGCAGGCTGCACGGCACAAGTAGCTCATGTCTCTCTGAGCGCCATCATGGCCGCGCGCTTTGACACTGCAGTTCGCACCTTGCCCCAGGCCCACCTCTGGCAGCTGAGCTCCTCAGGTCAGCAGAGCGCCCCGGCGGCGGCGACAGACTCACTGCTGCTCTGGCCAAGCTGCGCCCAGGCCCGAGGTCGGAGGACTGCGGAGCGTGGCCCGGGGGTGACGGGGGCCGCGGCCCAGCGGCGGCCGAGGAGTGACAGTGTCCGTCGGGATGAAGCAGCAGGCACAGCTGGCAGGCAGACTCGTCAGAGTGGCCAGTGTTGAACCACATCGTGGCTGGGTGGGCACGGCAGCAGCTGAGCAAGTCACTTAGTAAGTGTGTCAGTCACTGACTGTCACTGTTTTATTGTTTATGTTATGTACTTTGCAGCGCTGCGCTGCGTCACGCGGACAACTTACCCCGGGTGTCAGAGAGCGCTTTAACAACAGAGACAACAACTCTGTAGTACTGAGGAGAAACTAGTTATGAGGCAAATTAATTACACAAAAAGCTTAAGCAAACGTGTTACATGAGGCATAAGTGACAATCGTGAGCAAACAAGAGATAGCACAAACGCTGCATTACAGGAAAGTGGCATGATGATGCGACGCGTGCAAGTAAGTTATAAAAGTGTGCAAAGTTAGTAACAAGTACACTAGAGCCTTTTATAGTGCAATAAATGGCAGACACTCAAACACAACAACAAACATAACGTTACGTCGTAGGCAATGGTGGCACTGTCTGGTGCAAGTGTGACAGCAAACAAAATGTAGGAGGTAGCAACCATGTTAAGAGAAAAGTGACACTCAGCAGCAAGAGCTCAGAGCTGTTTGTTAACTTCTATGTAGCCGCTTACCTCCTGTGACATGCGTTTATTTAAAAAAAAAAAATACAGAAGGCCTAGGCTGCGAATGTAGTAGTAACAGTAGTTTTCAAAGAAACTGGGTACCGGTAGGCCAGCCAGAAGGTGAGACACTCACTGTCACACAGCAGCACCTACGCAGAGAGGTAAGCACTGAGCCTTCAGCATTATTACAGCCCATTATTATTACAGCCCATCCCCTTGGACCTTCTACAAAGAGCACTGCGTCAGGTATTCTACTTGCCTCGGCGATTCACCCTCTCTTTCTTTCTTTTCACCCCCCACCCCCTCAGCATTCCCAGCCTCCGGATGCCCCATTTCCTTAGGATTCAATTCTTGGCTGATGTCCCCTCTCCCATCCCGTGTGCCCCTTTTCACCAAGCGCTGCCCTCCACCTTCCTTCTATGCTCCCCCCACTTGTGCCCCAATGCACCGTGGGTCCCACCTTCTTTCCCTGCCCTCCCCGCCCACACCTTGTGCCCTTTTCACCAGGCGCTGCCCCCCCTTGTCTTGGGTTCCACCTTCTTTCCCCCTCCCCCCCGAACTTGTATCCTTTTTCACCAGGCGCTGCCCTCACTTGCCTTGGGTCCCACCTTCTCCCCCCCCGACCTTATGTCCTTTTCACCAGTGGCTGCCCCTCCCTTGCGTTTCTCCTTCCTTCCCTGCTCCCGTCCCCACCTTTTGCCCCTTTTCACCAGGCGCTACCCCCCCTGCCATGGGTTCCACATCCCCCCCTCCCCGCCACACCGACCTTGTGTCCTTTTTCACCAGGCGCTGCACCTTGCCTAGGCCCCCCTGTGTCCTTTTTCACCAGGGCTGCCCTCCCTGGCCTCGTTGGTCATTCTGCGCCATCATCACAGTGCCCTGTTATGTGTACCACTGTTCCTTACATTTAGACGTAAGTATCCACTTTACAAGATCTGGGTGGCCTATAGGGCACCATTCTGTTTGCTTCAATACCCCTACGAATGTCATGATTAATAACTAAAATCTGTAAGCGAGCAGATGAGCAGACAGAGCAAGGTGTGTGTGATTTCGAAGCACGCGTGCAGCAGTCTGGGGTACATAATGCTAAATGGAGATTTGTGGTCCAAAAGTTCCTTTAGAGCTGCAGATGGCCCGAGATTCTTCTTTCCAGATGTGCCTCGCGCTTGAGCATCAGACGGAGGCGCTGACGTCACGGCCCGTCCAATGTGGGATTAATGCTGGATATTGTTGCCAGGCTCCTCCTGCTCCTAATCTCAGGTTACGGGTCCCGGCAGGAGTCATTACAGTAATGGATGTTTATCGCCGTTTTTAATTTGTGGAAAGTCTGGGATTGACTCTCTTTTGGATAACAGTCAAATTCCAGCAGAACGAGAACATCTAACAAAGGGAGTCGGCTGGGCTGTATTTTTATGTCCGGTTTCCTATTTTATTATTATTTTGTGCACTCGTTGCTTGTGCTTGCTCCCCTACCCCCCTCATTGCTCGTGCTTGCTGTCCTCCCCCCCTCGTTGCTTGTGCTTGCTGTCTTGCCCCCCTCGTTGCTTGTGCTTGCTGTCCTGCCCCCCTCGTTGCTTGTGCTTGCTGTCCTGCCCCCCTCGTTGTTTGTGCTTGCTCCCCTGCCCCCCGTTACTTGTGCTCTCTGTCCTGCCCCCGCTTGCTGTCCTCCCCCCTCGTTGCTTGTGCTTACTCCCCTGCCCCCCGTTGCTTGTGCTCGCTGTCCTGCGCCCCTTGCTGTCCTGCCGTTGCTTGTGCTTGCTCCCTTGCCCCCGTTGCTCGTGCTTACTGTCCTCCCCCTCAGTGCTTGCTCCCCTGCCCCCCCGTAGCTCGTGCTTGCTGTCCTCCCCCCCTCATTGCTTGTGCTTGCTGTCCTGCCCCTTCGTTGCTTGTGCTTGCTCTCCTGCCCTGCTATTGGCATTGTAAATGACAATGCCATTTATTTATGTTTAAAAAAAAAACATAAAGAAAAATAATGTCATGAGCAATGCCAATAGCTCTAACTTTTGCAAAGGCGAAACCGTTGCATTGTAAATGCTTGTTTTACTTGGTAAGGCTGCTGCTCTGATGATGCTGGCAGCATGCTCAATGCATTAGTTCCTGCAACAGCAGTTTCAGTGGTGTGGGGTTGAGATGACAGTCTCACCAAGAGTGCAGATTTCTAGGCAAGAATCAGCACAGAAGCCCTGCAAAGAGGGGTAAGTCTTTGTTTGCTTCTGCCTCCCAGGCAAGATTCAAATGGAAGGTCAGTCACTGCAGTAGTAGCCTCTACGCTGTATCAGGGCTAATGCATCCACACTGATGGAGGAGTTTTTTGTGGGCGTTCCAACATTGGGGGGCGGCTCAATGTTGCTTCTTACTTCAATATCCTGGCACAGTCCACAAGGGAAATTATTCAGGGAGACCACAACACGCTTCACTCTCATTGGTAGTCAGCTTTTTCTGGGTGTTCCTTGCATTTGTAGCATTTGGCTTTTACTCTTGGAAAGTCTCTCATCGTGCAGGGCCAAGTGCTCTCCTTCCCTCTTTCAGCAGGCAGGCAGACTTCCAGGCATAAGGCAGAACCTCAGTTCCTCCAACATGAAGTGCAGACTTCAGGAGATGCCCCTTCACCTTTGGAAGACTGGATGTGATGCAGAAACCAGCTGTGGTCCCAAAGCAGTCCAAATACTCTGCAAGCAATCTTCCTTCGTCAAAAAGAATTTGGAACTGAAATAAAGCAGATGGCTTGGGTCTCACTTTTATACTTCTTTTCCAGACAGGGAATGTAAACCTACTGTCTAAGGCTTAGGAACTGGTTTAGGTTGTTTCTCTTTCTGGTTGCTTCTCAAACACAACCTTTGTGCAAGGCAAGCAAGCGTCGTGGGGCTGAGCCTTGCATTCACACAGTGTTAAGTTGACATGAGCTTATTAGAAGTTTAAACGCCATTTTTCCTTTCTGCTGACTTTTGCACACGGCACACACTTTATTAAATGTTTAGAGTTTAGCAGAGTGTTTTGCTTCACACAAGAATAACATGTTTTTCTGCATTAGTAGCCTAGCTTGGTAAGCTTAGTCTGAACAGTGAGTGCCGAGGCCTTCAAGGTTATTTCAACACTGTGGTTGTTGTTCGGACTGATCAGCACACGTTCTAGACATAACACATATGCAGCTGTGGCCACCTCTGATATTGGTGCGTTTAATAATGCACTGCGTAGGCATGATCACACACACTTGGAGATCATTCGTATGCTGAGAGCTTGTGCAGAATTTGATGTGATCTATTTCTGCTAATACCAGAGGTATGGGGCCGCCTATGTAATTCCAAGAGACTTTCTGTAATTATAAAATAACCTACAAGCAAGGGGGGGGTGAAATATAGGTATATTTTAAACCTGTTTCCATTTAGCATTATAAACATGCTTTCTCCCTTGTATTTTATAGAATAGTAACTATGCTGACAATCTTGTTTCTAATAATATGTGTGCTTGTATTAGCTAAGATTCTGCGCATGAGAACACGGCGTTAGAAGTAAATATTTCAAACTTGCACGTGTCTCTTTTTACTCCCTGTTTTGGACTGGTATGAGAGTATTACGAAAGAGTGTTCATGTTTTTCCACATTGCCTGAGGTAACCAAAGTTGCATGTTTTGGGTTACCTAATCATTGGTTATTTTGGTGGTGAGTGCAGAGGTTGCTTACCTGTTTGAAATTTTCTACTCATGGGTGACGTTTCCTCCAGTGGATGCGGCTACTCAGGTGTTTGACACTTGCACTCACACAGCCGTGCCCTTGGAATATATTCCTTATAGGACACAGGAGATTCCGATTTCTGCAAGGCAGCACCATGTTTGGTTTGATGGCGCCCTTCCCCACAGTGTAACAGCGATTAGATTAGGTCCTTTGTCCATTCCAGGCGCTTCTTGGCCTGTTTTGGCTGGATTTACCCCGCATCCTTGTGCAGGAAAAGTCCCCGTTGCTGAATTACAGCCCTATATAACTCTGCAATCAGTGTTATCAGGGCCCAAGTTCAATATATCACCCTCAATTTCCAGGGCGGGGTCCCTGGTATTGCGGCGCTTCCAGCTGGACCAAGCGGAATTAAGCTTAGTCCCGTGATGGTTAATGCAGTTATGGGCCAGCGTCCCCAGGATAAGGATGATATGCCTTTTTGGCTTGCCGAGAAATTTGACCAGCTGGAGGCTGTTTTTCCTAATTCGACTCCCGTAGAAAAATACAGGATTCTTACAATTACTTTACCCAAGGACTGGGTACCAGAAGCTGGTGACTGCGAGTCATAGGGTAGCATTTTTGCGGCAGTGTACACGAGGTGCTTTGGCACTCCGTCAATGGCTGTCCTTCCGACGGTCATTAAGCGTGTTCAAGATGAACACGGACCGGAGGTTGCGATTGTAGTGGGAATGAGACTCGTAGGCACATTTCCGTGTTTTTCGGTCTTGTCCTTTCTAATATAAAGAGAGATGCGGTGAACCTTCAAGAGGCTAATGCCTTGCATGATGTCTCCGATGCCGACAAACCCCGACAGTTACAGAGAATTATTACAGCGGCTTATAAAACCATTGGCCGCAATAGTTTAGGTATCAAGCCCTTTTCTGCTAAAGATAAAAAACAACCTCAGGATTCGAAGTCTGAAACAGACGTTCAGCCCAAAGCTCCAAAGCAAAATTGGAACAGAAATAAAAAGATGGGGAAACAACAACACAAACTGGAGTCCCGTCCCGCGTCACCCGTGCCTGCGTCTACTGAGCGGGTTTATGATTTGCGCGACCGCTCTACGATTAAGTCACCTGATCGATTTCAGGTTCCTGATCAACGCCCTCCTCGTTCTTTACAGGACACATCGGCCTCTTCGTCCGGTGGTGGAGGCGGCGGCAGAGGTCGGGGTGGCCAGCAGAGTCGCGACCAGCCCGCCTGAAAGACGGAAAAGGCAAGCAGGACGTTTCTTCACAGAAAAGACCCCAGTTTCAGAAAAAGAAAGTTGCCGCTTTAACAGCGAGATATGCCACAGATAGTGAGAATGCAGCTTCGGAATCGGATATGGGCGCTAACGTTGTTGGACAGCACGGCGGAAAATACCATAGTGCGAGAGGCCCTGCGTCCACTACTAAAGGTGACAGCGACTGACCAATTTGTTGTTGTTGAGACAGCTGATACTAGAGTAGCTCCCCCAGATAGGCTTTTTGAAATTGACCTTTTGATTGAAGGTGACATACAACGTACCATAAAAGGGGTATTTTGGGAAAATCTTACAACTACCTATGACATTTTGTTAGCGGAGGCTGACTGGCCCCCACCTTTTGTTCTCGCAGCTCCGAGAGGGGAGGAGGTAATCCTCCCTAGTTTCGCGCACACAGTGTCTAATGAGCATGCGTTGAATTTTGCAGAAGAGTGGGCTAAGGTCCTTGCGCCGGCTTTGTAAGGTGCTCACTGTGATTGGGATAAATTCTCCCCCTCACCACGAGATTCCCTTACAGTCTATGCCACAGCCTCAACCTCAATATCCCATGTGGCGTGAAGCAAAAGCTTCCGTTGCGGAAATCCTTGAACAATTGGAATATCAAGGAGTGATTGAAACTTGTGTGTCTCCGATGAATAACCCACTTTTTACTGTGACCAAGCCTGATGGTTCGTACCGTTTGGTATTGGATTACCGGCATTTAAACTCGCATTGCCGTACCTGTGCAGTACAGAATACCCACGGCTCTGCTTCAGTGGATGGTCTTGTGCGTAAACTGTTTAAAACCACACTTGACATATCCAATGTTTTTTTTGCCCACAATTTGTCTGGTCTAAGTTCCCAAAGGACCAGTTTTACCAGTGGTGGCAAACAACGCCAATTTAAACGCTTGGCCATGGGCTATAAGAATAGTTCAGGTGTGTTTGCTGCCCGTATTGTCTCTCTTTTGGAGAGAGTTGACCCAGATGCGTGTTCGTATGTGGATGACCTTTATCTCACGGACGACGAAATATGGGTGCATCTGTGCCGTGTTGACGCATAATTTGTAATTTTGCAGACTTCGGTTACAAATTCAACTTTGCAAAGTCTCACATTGCAGAGTACACAGTGATGTTCCTGGGCTATGAGCTCAGCAATGACGGTCGAAGATTCGCTCCTCACTTCTTGGAGAAATGCGCACAACTGCGCGCTCCGACAACTCTGAAAAAGTTACAATCTTTGCTGGGATTTTTGAATTTCGGGTGTACATACATTCCCGAATATGCCCAGCGTATCTGGCCACTGTATGCCTTGATACAACCTAGTTTTACCAAATCATGCTGCCTGCCTGAACATTCAGCCATTTTGTAATCTTTGCAGGCTGATCTGCTAGAATCTAAATTCTTACTGACTCGTGATAACCACACCAACCTGGTGATAAGAATTATCCCTGGGGCGGTGGGTTTCACATACCTTACTTTTAGCGAAGGTGACACAGTACCTATTGCTTACAAGTCACACTTGTACACTTCGGCTGAAATGCGGTTTTCCACTGTGGAAAAAGTTTTGACAGCAGTGCAAATGGCGATTCTGAAGGAACGCGCACTGTCGCAGGGAAAACGCATGTTGGTTGTTACCCCGTATCCTGCTCTAGAGGCAGTGAAGAAAGCCAGTGTACCCAATTCTAAAGCTTTGCACCCACGGTGGATACAATGAGCATCATCATTGACGTCTCCAGATGTCACGTTCATTTTTGATGCCTCCTTACAGTCGCAGGTGTTTTTGCAGTATGAGTTTGTTCATCGTGTTCCGTTGACTATGCGGCCTTTGGAAGATTTCCATTGTATCATTTACACTGATGGTTCAGCGCAAGTTGTGCATGGGTCTAAGTACGTATACGTCTCAGCTTGCGCCATTGTGGTTGGTACCATGGTGAATGATGAATTCAAGTCCGATGTCGTGCATACGCAGACATTAGGGGACTGTACCGCCCAATTGGCAGAGCTCCGTGCTCTGATGCTTGCATTGGGCTATGCTGATCCTGGTGTGACTACTCTTATTGTGAGTGACTCTTACTACTGTGTCCAGTCTTACAATGAAAACCTGTTCTTTTGGACTCAGAATGATTTTCGTGATTCCAAGGGTGGCACAATAAAACATAAAATGAGCTGGGTTAGAGTGGCTGAAGTTAAAGAGCAGCTACCACTCGTGTATGTAATCCATACTCTTGGTCATCAACGTGTTGGAAGTTCACGCTGTTGGCAATAGTTTGGCCGATGAGGCCGCAAAAACAGCAGTTTCGACGTATTTGGTTGCAGCAGATACACGTTCCAAAAGTAAGATTGATGATGACATCTTGGCAGCAATTGCCACTACTGTGAAGGGAAATAAATGTCCTACTGGATTTCCTTCAAAGTATTCTGATCACTTAAGTCCTGATAAAGTTCCTTATGTGAAAATACCGGACGTTGGTGAAAGATTGATTGCCAACGCGGACCGCAGGTCCACACTGATTACAGCTGCCCACGAGGGTGTTGCGTCCGCGCATACAGGCGTTTCAACTACTGTATCACAGTTACAACAACGTTTCTGGTGGCGGGGACTGTACAAACAGATGCGTGATTAATGTGACATTTGTCAGCAGATAGAGCCTTCGACTGCTTCGCGTCCGCCCCAGACACAGTTGTACATTTCTAATAGACCACTTGGTTGTGTTTATTTAGATCACTGCGGTCCTTTTTCCTCTGATACTGCGTTTAAGTACATCTTAGTTGCATTTGATTCTTGCACGCGCTTTGTATGGGTGTGGCCACACCGCAGTGCTGATTCACATACTGTCATAAGAGATTTGTGTGTCTTTGTGAATTTTTGCGTGTGACACCTTCCATTTGGATCAGGGTCCAGCATTCGCCTCTAAGGCGTACAAGGATGCCATGAGTTCATTGGGGGTCCAAGTCAAATGTTAGTCTCCATACAGACCTGAGGATAATAGTGTTGTGGAACGAATGAACCGAGACTTAAAGCAGTCATTGACAGCCCGAGTTATAGGTACAGGCCGGAACTGGCTAGCCCATCTCAATAGGGTACAGCGTGCACTTAATAATCTCTCTAGAAGGTCTCTGGGTGGGCGGACCCCATACGAGATGCTCTTTGGTATCAAAATGTTCGTCCCGGACCTTGAAGGTCTAGACCAGGCGGCGGCAGCTGCCCCCTTTGACATAGATGAACATTGTCATGTTTTACAGAATCTACAAGAGACAAGAGAGTCTTGCAAAGGAACACTTGCCCTCCACATCAGAAGCTGTGTTGCAGATTCCGGTAGTTGGCTGGCTACCCCGAGTTGGGGAACTGGTTCGAGAGAAGATCGAAAACAAGAAAGAATTCGGTGCCTCATATCGAGCTCCGGTTCCTGTACTTGGCGTGGAGGGCACAAGAACAGTCATTTTACCTCCACTTCCAGGTCATAAGGAAAAAAGGTACATCTCCATTGACAATGTCAAATTAAACAGAGTGGCCGATTCTTCGTAGTATGACACCTGCGGTCTCCTGTCCATCTATACTGGGACATTCTGTTTTGGCTCCGGCTCCTAACACCAGGTTTTACGTTGCCATCGAGATGCCTGCTGTTTACAGTCTTTTATTGAGTACCCCACCTGATGATCATCTTGATGATACTGAATATACTTACCCCACAGACTTATTGATGCCCGATCTGCAAACTTGTTTGGCAACTGAGTCCAGATTTTCATTTGACACTAACTCTGCCACATCAAAGACCCTTTCAAAAATTTCTGTTTTTACTACATGGTTTAAAAAACATTTTTTGATTCTTCCTTGGACCTACATTTGGTTGGTGCTTTTTTCAATTTTTTTGTTCATGTCAATTGGATTTCTGGTGTATTTTTTCCGTCTTGTAAACATACACTATGTTGAAGAGAGAACATCTATTCAACACATTAATGGAACATTGGCACCCCATTCCTCATCACACAGATTGAAGAGGTACCTGGCTTTTGTAAACATTACTGCTTGGCCCGTCTTAGATGGGATTGTATAGGATACTGTTAGATTTCAAATCCATGGTCCCACAGAGGTAATAAATGTCCCGAATGTCCTAAGGGTTTCTATGGGAGATGTGATTAAACAAAATATACGTTCTGATGATTGGGATGTTCAAGCCGTAGAGACTTTGTATTCAGATTTGAAAGATTATGCTGCTTTTGATGCTGAAGATCTATTTTTAGGTTCGGCCAACTATGGTGATTTATTTTGTTATCAACACTTTGGCAATCACTACCTCATAAGGCAAACACCAGGAGGAATATGGTTAATTATACGCAATGGGAACATTGCCCCGCTCCTGTTGAAGACAGCTCCAATTCTCTTTTTTTTTTTTAAAACCTTTATTGACATTTCACAGTTACAGTCAAAGTCCGGCAGACGGCACGGTGAAGCAAGGGTACAGAGGTAATACAGTCAAACCATGTAAATCAGGATCAAAGCAATAGTACACCTCACAGTATCGATGCGCAACTCAGGAGAGCCGAATGGAACATGGTCACAGGATCAGAAAGGTTTCGTTTTGTATTTTTTAAAAGAAAGAAAAGCAGGATTGGATATCACATCATTAAACATCGCCAACACTAGGGTTACACTCGAGACAGGATATTTACGGCAGGACCATCATAGGCAGGGTATACATAGCAAAGCGTACAATCAGGATATTCGACAAACAGGTCAGACCCCTGCCCAGACAATACCCGCCCGCCACGTAATTAAGCAGTAGAACAGAGACCCCTGTACTGAACTAGAAAAACGCACAATGACGTGCCTAGAATCCGACCCCCAAAAAAGAAAAAGGAGGGAAGAAAAGGGAAAGAAAAGCCGAAATAACAACATGAAAAGAGGCCATGGAACTAAAAGGAATCAAAAACAATACCCCACCCCCATCCCCCCACGCTGCACCACTGCATACGGCCACGGCCCACCCCCCTAGCAGCGTGCCTGTCGCCCAGAGTCTAAACCCGAAATATAGAAAGAAGAGGCAAGAGGAAGGAGAAAGACAATATCCAACACGCAATAAAGGGAAAAGGAGAAGAAAATGATCGAAAACCCCACAGAAGGTGAAAAGAAACTAGGGGGGCCCCTAACAAGGAACCCGACCCCCCCCCCCCGGGTCCCGCACCCCTGCAATAATACTGTGACGAATAATGAAATACAAAAACCATAAGCAGGGACAAAATCAGTTATACAGCCCACCCCCGCAAGCTAATCAGGCAATATGCAAAACTCTCCATGCCAGGGAAAAAGGAGCCAAATGTCATTGTTGTACATACAAGTTGCCGGCCCGAATAGAAACATGGCACAAAGTTACAAGCGAGAAAACACAAGTGAATCAGCACAGTGAGCGGGCATGTCAACGCAAAAGGAACAGAATGTCATGCAATGTTACAAGAAGCCGCACCGTCAGGGGCGCCGCCGCCATTTTGCGTCTTCTTTCCAAGCGCAGTAGATAGAAAAAACCAGGACGGCCATTTCGTGGTTGCAAAGCTCGAAATCAGGATAAACAAATAAAAGGATAATGTGTCAAATGAGATCAGCGGACTCTCCGAGCATCCAAAGTAGGCTTATGAACAAGTGTCAAGTAGGCAGTCAATGAAGAGCACACAAGAAGTTATACTAGCGCAAACATTCTCCCACGTCGCCAAGAAAAACGGAGCAGGGTCCCAACACCAAACATATGCAATAAAGGTCCGAGCAAAGGCTGCACGGGCAAAGTCTCGTACTCAAAATGCCCGCGACGATGCGTCTCTCCGTTCTGGTGGTGTCCGGCGCCCCCCGCAGTAATCCAATTCCAGCTCCTCCCTGTCAGCGCACGGGGGACGTCCACTCTACTCCCCAGCCTTCACCGCGTGCACTTCCAACAAATACTGTGGGCTCAACCGATCAAATCACCACTCGTCGGGGGGACCCCAAATCCCGGCACCGCCAAAGCAAGTGTCATGGCCGCCCGCGAAA
Source organism: Lissotriton helveticus (assembly GCF_964261635.1). Taxonomy (NCBI): domain Eukaryota; kingdom Metazoa; phylum Chordata; class Amphibia; order Caudata; family Salamandridae; genus Lissotriton; species Lissotriton helveticus. The sequence continues at coordinate 2,092,123,967 of NC_136061.1, forward strand.
AGGGGGAGAGGGAGTCGGCAGTCCCACGCACTACCCATGAGTGTCTGTGCCCCACTGCATGTGAATCAACATGATCGAACCCCCACGATCCGAAAGGGCGCATTGGTGGTACCGCGCCGGAGCCAGCCCCACGCAGCGAAAATGTGGAGTAGGCAGCTCCTTGCAGGCCAGGCAGCACGCCATCCAAGCAGCCAGCAACAAGTAGGGGTCGAAGAAGTCCATTAAGGAGAGGGGGGGGGGGGGGGGGAACCAAACCGGCTCGAAAAGCAGCGTACGTTCTGTCCTCCCGGTGCATGGGTAGTAGCGCTGGAGCCAAGTCTACAGGGGCGGGCTGACCTGTTCAATTGTGGGGCGGTTCCTTCTGAAGCTCTGCATCCGACGTTGTGGATCTCGCTGGCGGCGGCGCAATCATGCCAAAGCCCGGCTGGAAGTCGCTCACAGGCCAGGAATACAAATAGCAGTAACTACGCTCCCGAGGCACGGAAAGCGCTCGGAGGCGAACTCATCCACTCGGCACCCCCTCCGACACACGAAAGCTCCAAAGTTGTGCGGGGCAGACGGGAAAACAGGCGGCGGGAGAGGAGAGCCGGCGGAGCCGGGCACTCGTGCGACCATCTTGGCCGCTGGCCCGGCTCCGCCCCCTCCAATTCTCTTTTAAAGAGGTTCACCTATTTACTGATTTTAATCCGTCAAATCCCAATGCATTTTATTTTAAAATGACCGAGAAGTCCACTTCCAAAGTTAGACTTACCCACACAAAGTTATTATACAAGTCCTTTCTTGACCAATTGGCTATTGGGGGCTATGAACTGTGGAAGGATCCTATTGATCTTAAATCTGTTTGGGGTTCTAAAAGTTGGCAAGTGCAAGGCACTGAGGCTTTGCATCGTGCATGTCTCATCCTGAACCCTATGTTGTTTTTGAATTCTACTATTTCACAAACCACATGCTTTGGATTGGCTACTACTAAAACATTAAATGCTCCTTCTTTTCCTGAATTGGAAGAATATCCCGGTTGGGATAATAATACCAGTTTTTCTATTAGGGAATTACAGACCCTGTTGCTGAATTCTCCTTTGAACATATCCAGTTTGGATCCTAGTGGTTGGTTGTTGTGGCATAAAAGTGCAGATTCTTGCAAACATCGTTTTCTGGGTTCAGCCCAAGGCTACACACAGGTTAGAGTGGATCCCCGTTTTGAGAGTGACCATTCTGTGACTACCTATTCAGTAGGCAAATTGTGTCAGAGTTGGCTCAAACATTCCACTTTAGTGTCAGTTAAGCTTCATTTATCTAAATTGACTGACGATGTTGATCTAAATGATTTTGTCAAGGGCCCTGCTTCCGGCAGATCCAAAAGATGGATATATGCTATTTACAACGAAGTTTGGAAACTGTCCCAGATTGAGGCTGCTTCCCGCTTAAGAGCTATAGATCAAACGAATTTAGAAAAGTTGCTGGCAGTTGTAGATAACAGCATTAACACGCTTTCTTCCCGCATTTACACTTTAGATAATAGAGTTTCATCTGTGGTTGACATTGTGCAAGATGATGTTTCTGTTTTGTACCATGGTCAAAATTAATTGCGTTCCATTATGCAATTTGCATGGACTTTGCAAACGTTAAAGGCAGGAGAAGTGCTTTCGCACTACATGAACACATCATCTTTGTTTGCCCCTTATAATTTGACTGACAAGCAACGTTTTATGTCTATGAAGGATGCAACTTTTTCTATGTTACATATTGAAAAGTTAGAACCTTTGCCATTTTCTGTGGCCGAAACAAATTCTGCTGTGTGGCTCGTCCCTGGGTTAATAACATTACCTTTTCCTTTGTTCAAATTCGGAGCGTGCATGAAGTCCTACGCAATTGGCAGATATGGACCTCTGGGCACCGCTTATCTCCATGAAGCTTGGTCACTACCGTTTACCTATGGGTGCCTGAGGGAGGGAAAAGAGGTTTATTTGAATGGTGAAGATTGCACAACAACACCGGATCACTCATTAGTGTGTAGGAATATCCAATTGCATGGCTCATGCAACCAGGATGCGCCTAATCTAGCCTGTGTTTTGAAAGGTACACTGACGCCTGCTATCATACCCACATTCACATTACTAGCAAACGGTAGTTATTTACTTTTAAATATTGAGGATTGTTGTGGGATGTTAGCTGGAATTCCTTACATCGTTACGGTCTCTGAACGTGTAGTTTGTAGTAAAAACGTAATGTTTCCTCCTCCACATGGGAAGCTGGATGTTTCCATCTGGCCGTCGACTCCGACCTTGAAAGCAGAGTTCAACAAGATGAGTCGCATAAGAGCTCTTTTGTCTCAAAAAGAAGTCACCCTCCCATCTGCTCGTGAAACATTTGTCCTTCACGTGGCAAACACCCACACAGAAGTGCATGCTTTATTAAATACGGATTTGCCCTTGCATTTCGGTGAATTAATTCACACTATCTTTAATGCTTCCTCCACCACAGGGCTGGCTCACTTTTTTAAAGTTGTTAGTAGTGGCCTTGTGACTTCTTTTCAAACTATATTTGGTGTGTTCCCAGCAATTTTTCATTCAATTTTTTCCAGCCTATTTGGTGGATTTCCCTTGCTGCTTGCTCTGGTTGCAGGGGTGTTTCTGTTACTCTGTTTATTTCAAAATGGATGCACGGCCTGTGTTACAAGACGATCTGCCATGGCTGTTGCTGCTCCGCAACCGAATACTTGATTATTATAGAGCGCTGCCTCTGTAGTGTAGTTCCTATCATCCCAATAGGCTCTGCGCATTGGAATAATACCTTCAATAGTAAAGGCCTAGGCCAGACGTTAACTAGGTCTACTACTGTCAATATTAGACTTAAAGTTTTGGGTTTGCCAGCTTAGCTCAGAGTTCACTAGAAACTTTCTCGAATGTTCAGGAAAGAATTAACTCCCCTGATTAGACAAGAAGGGATTTAGTTTCGGACAACCATAGAACATGACAACTTTGCTCTCCCCTAATCAAGAGTATATCTCGAGAGTCGTGTGAACAAAAGGCAATTTATTTTACTCAGTCAGTACGTGCATTCTTAGTCTCATCAGATTGTAGAGAAAAGGAAGAGACGGGCGTGTTCAATAAAAGATGTTATTTATTGATCAGAATCTTTTCTCGTACAAGAGAAATGGATCGATATTATTGCAATACTTATAGTTAAGTAAAGTGCATACATTAAAAGCAGAAGTATAAAATAATACTGTAAAAACATTGATATGGTTTCTAAGCCATATGAAGGTTTAAAATGATTAAATATATTACATACATATATACATTTGACTAAACGTACTCAACTGGTGTTTCTAAATACGCCTACCCCGTGTACCTGACCTAAGTCTAATGCGTGGGCGGGAATAGAAAGTTACAGTTTAAGTTAAGTTTGTTTTGCCAAGTGAATAACTAAAGAATTCTCTGTGAGGGGTTATTCAGTTCTGTACCTGGAAGTTAGGATGAATGAGGGATGGTATCTCTCTCTCTGGTCTCGATATTCCAGGCTGCCTGCGAGGGCTACCCGGAAGCGCCGGTGCTGGATTTCTCGGCAGGAGAAAGCAGCGCGTCTCGATCTCAGCGCGTCAGAAAGGCGGGGCTGCGCCAGCGGGGTCTGCTCTGCTCTGGGCTTCGGCAAGTATGACTGCTACGTCTCGTCACCACCGCGTGTGTTTGCATAGGGCAATATCGGTAATATTTATACCTTTAAGGTGCCGAGATTGACGTAAGGATGGACATAGATACGTCAATAAGGATGTCATACGACTTGCTCGTTAGCACATTCTTTTGCTGAAGTTCTCGGTGAAATCAAAACAATGGCCGCAGGGTTTTGCCCAGGTTGTCATAGGTTTGATTTGTTTAGAGAACTCCGTATGCCTTATCAGGGGCTGGAGGAATATCGCTTGTCTAATTAGATCGCAAGCGTTATGACCTAATCAGATAACACGTTCCTGTGCCGTAGTGTGACTGCGTCAGATAACGGTATCTGCATCATGGGGGTTTTCTGCCTCATGGGCTGACTGCTAGTTAACTTGTTGGTTTGTTTAACCAGAATAGGGTCAGGAATAGGGGGATCGATTCAGAACCTATAGGAATACATCACACCTCTTGCTACATTGAGTGCAGTTTATGGATTATCGTTTCAATTTCCCTTTTTCACATGCGTCCAGCCTGTCTTTCATTGCCTGCGCTGCGATTTCAACTGGGCCCTGGATTTGTGTCTCTGCAATACGGTGTCTCCAAACGCGAATTGTGATCAACTGATGAGCCCCTTAGTTGCTCATGAATTGCTTTGTTATGGCAAAGGGATTATGGCCTTTGCAGCGATGCAAGGACTCCTGGGACGTTGGATGTTTTTGCAGCAGCGCATGACTTCTTGGCACGCAGTTATATTGAAGAGTTGTCCTCTGATGGTACTAGAGGCTCCGGTTATTGAGGAACATGCATGTTCCTTCCCATTGCTGAATTGGATGGCTGAAATGTTTTCAGATGAGAACAATGACTTCCTGTTGGAGGCTGTTGCAACGTACTGTGCATATACATTTTTGGAGTGAGATGCGTTTCCTCTTCTCTCTCTTTCATGGCCGACGTCACATGTTGGACATCTGATTTTTTTATTATTTTTTGCTGTCTTCATTTTTTTCTCCCCAGGCCTATTGACTGCCCTGTGACCGTTAAAGTGATTCTTGATTTGTAGTGTTTTCAAAATTTGGACTTTGCTCTCGTTTTTCCACTGTGGCAATTTGAACTTGATTCTGACTTTTGTTCTTGAACTCTGCATTCCAAATTTGCCTCCTTCTTATCCGTGCTCAAATCAAGGGAGGATGTCGTGGGGCTGAGCCTTGCATTCACACAGTGTTAAGTTGACATGAGCTTATTAGAAGTTTAAACGCCATTTTTCCTTTCTGCTGCCTATTGCACACGGCACACACTTTATTAAATGTTTAGAGTTTAGCAGAGTGTTTTGCTTCACACGAGAATAACATGTTTTTCTGCATTAGTAGCGTTGCTTGGTAAGCTTAGTCTGAACAGTGAGTGCCGAGGCCTTCAAGGTTATTTCAACACTGTGGTTGTTGTTCGGACTGATCAGCACACGTTCTAGACATACCACATATGCAGCTGTGGCCACCTCTGATATTGGTGCGTTTAATAATACACTGCGTAGGCATGATCACACACACTTGGAGAACATTCGTATGCTGAGAGCTTGTGCAGAATTTGATGTGATCCATTTCTGCTAATACCAGAGCTATGGGGCCGCCTATGTAATTCCAAGAGACTTTCTGTAATTATAAAATAACCTACTAGCAAGGGGGGGGTGAAATATAGGTATATTTTAAACCTGTTTCCATTTAGCATTATAAACATGCTTTCTCCCTTTGTATTTTATAGAATAGTAACTATGCTGACAATCTTGTTTCAAATAATATGTCTGCTTGTATTAGCTAAGATTCTGCGCATGAGAACACGGCGTTAGAAGTAAATATTTCAAACTTGCACGTGTCTCTTTTTACTCCCTGTTTTGGACTGGTATGAGAGTATTACAAAAGAGTGTTCATGTTTTTCCACATTGCCTGAGGTAACCTAAGTCGCATGTCCTGGGTTGTCTAATCATTGGTATTTTGGAAGAGCCAATGTGACACTGATGCTAGTCTGGTAGGGGATTTTGGGTACTAAGGTGAGTTTTGGCACACCCTGATTCACTGAGGGCCAAGTCTCTGTGCACAGTTCTGTGTAGGAGCAGAATCCCTGCAACACACTCACACAACAGATAGCAATGATACTGGCTCCTAAGCTTCTTGAAGCTGTAATCAGGGAGACAAATGGCTGGCCCAGCCTAGAAGACTCCTCACCTTGAACAAAAGATATTGCTGTACTACCCCTCTCGTAAACCATCTCCAAATGGCAATGCTCAGGAAGAACTAGTCAGCTGCATTTTTGCTAACTAGGACATCACTATGTTTCTGCTGGTAGCCCGTCTCCATTCTCCCTCACTCATGTGTCTGGGTCTCCTAGCCTCCAGCTACAGAAATACTATCAGTTACAAATTTACTTATTTTGATTAATAAAAACCATTACGAAAAATACACGTAAAAAAGACTTCGTACGTAATAAGACAAGAGAAGTGCATTTTTTAAAAGCTTAAAAGTCTCTGATGAAAAGGCACCTTTGTTCAGGTTCTTATGGAAGGGTTCAAAGGTCTGTGCTCTAAGTTCCCGATTATGTGGATTAAAACTACCTTATGTGGTTCTTGGGTTGACGCGAAGCACTGCACTCCCTTGCTTTGATTCTACAAGTGACAGGAATTTCACTAGCTTCCAGTTTAGCTGCGGGTCCTTGGGGTCAAATCATGAAACCACAGCCTGTCTCTGGGTTGAATCCCTCATTCATTAAAGTGGGCTTGGAGTAATCCTGTCCTTACCTCTTTTAGTTCGGTACAGGAGCAGATTACATGTTCCATCTCTTCAGTGCCATTCCCACATAATCTGCATGTTTCCCCATTTCTACCTCTGCCAAGGTGGAAGGTGCAGGATGGCTGGCAGGATTCCAAGCCTGTATTTTAAGAATTGTTCTTTGGTCTTCCTGGAGCACCCCAGATTGAAGTAGGACTGTGGCCCAAGTGATTTGTAACTGTTCAGAGTCATCAGGCGTGTCTCCTGCAGACAAAGGCCGCTTTGTCTTCGACAAGGAAGATTTTTTTAATTACTTTTTTTACTGCTTGCTTAAAGAGCGAGTGGGTAGTTTCCCACAGGCCGACTAGCCCGGTAGTAGCAAGTGAAACCTCCAAGTATTTTCTGGCAGGTGAGTTGGGTATGTTAGAGAATTCTTGCCAGAGCTGGTGGTTCAACGTGTTCCGTGGGGAGTTCTTAATTTTGTGCCAGCACATTATGTATGAGCCTTGCCAAGAGTTGTTTAGTTAGGCCGAACTCCAAACGTATCTGTGCAGGTGAGGCATAGGTTGGAAGGCTAAACATAACTCTATAGGCCTTGGTCATGGTGGTGTCCAACAGTTTTGCGTCCCTGCCTCTCAGTGCCTCACTGCCATAGGTGATGGAGGGTGGGTTTTGGCTTGGGTGACCCGGAGGAGAGGTGAGAAGATAGGTCCTCATCGATGGTTACGCCTAGGTATTTGTAAGCAGGGGTGCTCGCGATTGGAGTTTTTTCCAAGTACCAAGAGTGGGTCTGTCGTCTGCCGTTTATTGTAAAAAAAATAGTTTTATTGATGTTCACTTCTAAGTGGTTTTCCGTGGCATACTCATGCATTTTCCTGAGCAAGCTTTGCAAGCAGACTTGAGTTTGGCTTTTAAGGACAACATCATCGGCGTACAAGATACTGGAGATAGCTGTGCCTACAAGCCGTGGGGCATGCGCTTTTCAGGTGCCTAGGACTGATGTCATATCCGCTGTATACAGGTTAAAGAGCATTGGCTCAAGCACGCATCCCTGTTTAAGCCCTTTGTTGGTTGGTATGCACATTTGAAAGATGGGCGCCAGTTCCTAGTTTTACCTGTATCCATGTATTGGATTGGAGGTGTATTAAAAGATGACAGAATTCCCCAGGAGGCCAACTTTCTCCACAGTCTTGCACGGTTGACATTGTCGAAGGCTGCCTTGAAGTCGATGAAACAAAAGTGGATCCCCTGGTTGGATAATTTCACCTTGTCAATAAGCAGTGACATAGTTAGTATGTTGGTTGATGTTCCTGTATCTTTGACAAACCCCGTTTGGTGAGAGTGGATTACTTCCTTCTCTTTAGCCCAGTCCTGGTGCTCTGCGAGTAAGGTGCCAGCAAAATATTTTGCCTCTATGTCTAATAGTGCAATCAGACGATAGTTTTGTGGTGAGGTTTTACCGCCGGCCTTGAAAATTGGAGAAATTATGGATCCCTTTCATGAAGTCCGGACTAGCTGACGGTGTGAAAGAGGAGCGCCAATATTTCTGACCAGTACTCAGGGATCTAGTTTAAAGAGAGCTGGTGAAATCCCGTTAGGCCCTGAGCCCCTTCTCTCCTTCCTTTTGAGATTAGTTTTTTTAATTTAACACTTTGTTTCCCTTTGCCTCTTCCTCTGGGTTCGTTTCAGGTTGTATTTGGTGGATCAGTTGGTTATCCAGAATTGCTTGTTGACTAGATGTTTGCTGACTGAAGTGGGATTCTAGAAAAGTTATCCATGAGTTCTGTGATATACAATATAAGCCCTCCCTGTGCAGGCTGTAAAATTTGGTTGAAGGTGGCCCAGAAACATGTGCTGTTGGTCGCTTAGGAGTCATGGCAGAGTTTTGCCCAGAATGCAATTTCGTTGGACCTTTTGATATCCCACTTGAGTTTTTTGGTTTTGGTTTTCCTTTGGCGGAGTTGATGGTTTAGGCCCACATACCCAGGGTAAAGCATCAGCGCTCTGAGAGTTTTAATACCAGATTTTTTGAGCAATTTTAGTTCAGTTCGCTGTGCTCTCGTAGCCCTCCCCTCAACTGTTGGATCACTTGAAGGGGTATATCTGGCTATGGTCGAAAAGGAACTTGCAAGTGTAACTGTGAAGGATTCCCATGAACTGATCGAGGTGGCACTGAAATTTGTATGATCACGTAGCAGTGTTTTTGCAGCCAGGAGCACCTCCCCGGAATTTTAAGTTTATTGTGTGGCATGCATGCCTGCCCACTGGATTAAGTGTCAGTTTGTGCGGAAATACTTGGATTGAGACTTCCTGGGGCCGGTGATCGCTGTCCCCTTTGTCTCCTAAGCGAAATCCTGATATGTATTGGAAGACTGAAAGGGAGACTAAAGTGTAATCTATGTTGGAGTTACAGTTTCCGAGTAGAATGTAGCGGCCGGAGGGGAGTCGTCAGTAAATCTTAGATTGATGTGCTCCAGATCTTCTAGCAGCTCTTTCCCTAGCTTGGTTGGTCTGCCATAATTGCCTTTATTTTCAGGTGGTATATTCCAGTAGGATGACTAAGCCTGCATGTCGTCGTTTGATGATGTGCCTAGGATTTGCTGGTTTAAATCCCCGGAGAGGATGAGGTTGGTGGTATTCCAAGAGCTAAAGATAGTGAGCAGTTAATCGATGAATTGTTTTGACTCTTGTTTTTTCCGTCTCGGATTTATATATGTGTTGACCACTAGCACCTCGCCTCTATGGCCATTGAGATTTAGGTAGATTTTGATTTAGTTTACTGATGGCAGTGGAGATTGAATTTCTTGTGCTATATAACATTTTGTTATGGCGATGTAGGTGGCTAGGCCCCCGGATAGGTGACCATATTTCGATTTTCTCAGTGCCGGAGCTTGGAAGCAAATGTACCCCTGTAGTAGATATTGATCCTCTGACCATGTTTCCTGCAAAAGGACAATGTCGAAGGTTTTTAAGCATGCGAGAAATTCAGCACCAACTACCTTACTGTTCAGCCCATTGATGTTCCATGAGCATAGTCTCAGAGTTGTTTTGTCATACAGGAATACACTTAATGCACTTCCATCATCTGCGGAAGCACTTTGTACACTCCATTTTGTGCGAGGATAAAATAGGGTCAGACAAAATGATCACAATAGACAGGGTTTTGCTATCACACATGTGACACACATTTACCAAACATGCATGCACCTGGCACACTCAGAATGTCATTGCAAGGGTTTGTGGTTTATACTAAAGCTAGACTTTACACAAGTGGTGATGGCAGGCACTCTTATTGCTCCTGCAAAGAGTTGGGGCTCACATTAAAGCTACATGAAACACAAGTGGGATCAGCAAGCTGCACACTTCTTTGCCTCAGAAAAAAGTATGTTCATAACTAATGATTCACAAAAGTCATTACACTGTTGCCATCAATTTATGTGAGTAAACCGAGACATGGACTATAGTCCGATGCTAGCTATGAAAGCATGTTTGCTGTACCCCTCGAGATCACAAAACCGGTCTGGATTAGTGTAATTAGTGGGGCTGCATTGACAAACAAAAGGATACCAGTTTCACATGCAATCGGTTACTCAGGGTAAGGGTACATGCCAGTTTATCATGCAGAAGGTATTCCAAACCCAACAGACAGACTACCTGGAACCCTACTCCACTCTCAGAGAAGTCTGGGTGTCAGATTGTCGAAAGCCGCTGGAAAGTTCATTTGCTTTCCCATATTGTGTTCCAGCTTTATGCTCTAAAGAGAAATCCAGGCCTTCCAATTAGATAGTGTCCAAAATGTGAAGTAGGGAGGTCCTTACATCTTAGAAAGAGATTGGGTTAAACATCACGGCAGGAACCAGGCAGCACGAAGAAAGAGACCTAGTTTCCAGGGGTACCAGGAAAGAACTGAAACCAAAGCTTTAATGAAGTGTTGGAGAACCGGCTTATGAAAATTTTAAAACACGATCTAGACATCTACCATGTTTGTGCACTCACTACCTGGTTTAGCCCACTATTTCCAGTCACCTGTAGGCAGCTGTGGTATTTAAACTGAGAACTAGCATGCAGAAGCGTCCAACCAACTTCCTATTTACTAGCATTACTTTTGGTTTGAGCAGTTTGTTTCCATGTCTGCTCCTTGCACCGTTCTTGTTTTTTCCATTTTCAATTTTCTCATGTCAGTGAGGTGAGGCAGGGTAGGTGCCATTTGTTAATCTTGGTTACTTAACTCTATAGCGACTAGCCTTCTGTGGCGACCTGGGGTTGTACACCTGTTTCATGGTCAATATGGTACTCATGAAGGAGCCTTCAATCACGGAGTTCCGTAAGCAATATCTTACTACAGTGATACTTTATGACTCTGTTATTCCTTTACTTGGATTGATATGTTTATTTGTATTTCCTGCAGCATCACCTGTACGGAGCCTGCCCCTTCCTTTCTGAATCCAAGAAGTGAACTATTGGCACCCAAGTATTTCTCTTGCTCCCATCCCTCTTTTTCCTCAATCTCCCTGACTAATGTGTGAATACTATTACCTATTGACAGAGAGGGAGCAAGAGGAGTAGGCTTCTCATAGGAACCTCAGTCTTTTGTTCAAGCTAGGCAGATGGATCTCAACAGCTTGCATTGGCCACTTGAGTGGTTTGTGAGCGGTCTGGTGGCCAACCATTAAGCAAGGCCCTCCTCAGAACCCACGCTATTGGAAAGCATTCGTTTTCAATGGCAGCCCGGTTCTGTTCACTAGTAAGCAGTGTGTGACTGATACAAGCCACTGGAACTCTCTAACTTTGACATGCAGTTAAGCAAATACTACTCTAACTTGTTTATGTGAAGTGTCAGTCTGTACAATGAAGAGGGGCCTTCAGCACAGGTGCATTGCATACTGCTGCCTTCAGGTCCGTGAAGGCCTTATGACACTCCAGAGCCCAATTCACTCTTTCGGCTGCTTCTCTGAGGACACGGATGTCAAGGGCACTACTATGGTCTTATAGTTGGCAAAAATGTTCTGTAATATCCAGGATGTCTGGATGGTGGGAACCTTCCACTCCTACAGAGACTGGATCTTGGCTTCCAACATGCAAGTTATCCCATTATTGACCCTCTGCCCATGGTAGACTACAGAAGGCTGCCCTATCTGGCGCTAGTTGGCTTAAATAGCCAGCTTTGCTACCTGCATCATGACCAACACCTGTTCTAGTTGCCTCCGGTGATCCTCCCTCAAATTGCTTAAGATGGCAAATGTTGTCAAGACATGCCACACAGACCTTTTCACCTGTGTCCAACAAGTAGTTCACCTCAGAACTGTTCTGCAATACAGACAATACTTCTCTACCAAAGCTTTATGGCAAATGGGCTTCAGCCCAAACACCTGACCTCTAAATACTCTGTGTGCTTTCTGTTCATACCACTCCATCATTTCTTGGTTTGCCTGAAAACTTTTCTTCCCCTCCTCATGTACAGCACCATCAACTTCCTGAGGCCATCAATCAATCAATAAATCAATCATGGTTTGTATAGCGCAGTTGCTTCACCCGTGAGGGTCTTGAGGAGCTGTGGGGACTGCTTCGAGATCACGCTGCCTGTTCCGATTGGTTGAACATTCAGGTCTTGAGGTCCTTCCTGCACTGTTGGTAGACGGTGCTGCTCTGGAGTGCAGAGGGTTCTAGGTCTTAGCTGGTAGGTGGAAGAAGGACCAGCCTTCGCTATTCGTCCCATGGATATAATGGGTAGCTACTAGAAGAGGGATCTGGAATGGAGTTCCCTGGTAGGTTGGTAGAACTTCCCTTGTTTGTTTAGGTATACTGTTCCTTCGTGTAGTGCCTTGTAAGCGTGGGTGAGCAGCTTGAACTGGCATCTCTTTTCTACTGGTAGTCAATGGAATTTCCTGATGTGATGGGTGCGTCAGTCTGAGGAGGCCGAGGAGGAGTTTGGCTGCTGTGTTCTGTATGATCTGGAGTTTCCTCAAGAGTTGGGCGGTGATTTCTACGTAGAGGGAGTTGCCATAGTTGAGTCTGCTAGTGATGAGGGCTTGCATGGCAGTCTGACTGGTATTGGGCGGGAGTCACCTAAAGACCTTCCTGAGCATTTGGTGGGTGAGGAAGCATGGGTGGTAGACGGCACTGACCTGCTTCTTCTTGGATAGCTGGCTGTTGCGGATGATGCAGAGGTTGCTGGCGTTTTCTGTGGATTTGGTGGTAGGTCCCAGCTCAGGTGGCCTCTATTTCTTAGTTCCATAGGGTATCCTTTCCATTCCCGAAAAGGAGACTTCTGTCTTGTCCGTGTTGAGTTTGAGACAGTTGTTCATTCAGATGGCCACATCCTTCATGCATCTTTGGAACCTGTCTTTGATGGTCATTGGGTCATTTGTCAGGAAGAGGATGAGGTGGGTGTTGTCAGCGTAGGAGATGATGTTGAGTCTGTGACTCCTGGCGATGTTGGTCAGGGATGTCAGGTATATGTTGAAGAGGGTTGTGCTGAGGGATAAGCCTTGAGGTACACCGCGGGTGATGTTCTTAGAGAGCGAGGAATAGGGAGGGATGATCTTCTGCATCCTTTTTTTGAGGTAGGAAGCGATCCACTCGAGGGCAGCTCCTTGCATTCCAATCTGATAGTCTGTTGATCAATGTGGTGCAGGATACTGTGTCGAAGGCTGCTGAGTGGTCGAGGTGGATAAGGGCTGCTGTTTCTCCGTGGTCTAGTAGTACTCTGATGCCGACCGTGGCTGAGATTAGAGCTATCTCTGTGCTGTGATTTGCTCAGAAGCAGGTTTGGGAGAGGTTCAGATGATGGTTGTGGTTCTCCAGATGTCTGGTTAGCTGGATGTTGATAGCTTTCTTGATGACTTTGTTTGGGAAGGGGATCAGGGTGATGGGTTGATAGTTTTTGAGTACTTCTAGGTCCGCGGATGGTTTCTTCAGCAAGATCTTCATGTCTGCATGTTTCTATTTCAGAGGGAAGTGGGCTGTAGCGATCGGGAAGTTGAGGACATTGGTGAGATCTTTGCTGAATGGGTTGATTGCGGAGGTTAAAAGTGTGATCGGGGCAAGTGTCTGGGGAAGCTCCGGAGTGGATGGATCTCATGATGGATGCAGTTTCCTTCTTGGTAAAGATGTTCCGTGAGCTGGTGTGGGTCAGATGGCATGGGAAGATTGATTTCCTCGGTGGGGGGGTTGGGTGGGGTTGATGTGCGAAGTCTTGGTAGATGGTGTTGATTTTGTTGTGGAAAAAGTCAGAGAGGGTGTCCGACAGGGCTTCTGAGGGTGTGATGGTTATTTTGGTAGGTGAAGTTCTTGACTGTGTTGAACAGTTCCTTGCTGGTGTTGGAGCGGTCATTGATGCGGGTGGCTAAGCCAGTCTTCTGAAGTTTTTCAGGAGGTGGTGGTAACGGTTGAGGGCATCTCTGAATTGGTTCCGGTCATCGAGGGTCTTATCGCTACGCCATTGTCTTTCCTTCTTTCTGCAGTCACGTTTCTGGGTTTTGAGTTCTGCTGTGAATCAGATGGGTTGTAGTACCTTTGTCAGCGTATGCCCTCATCCCGTTTGCAATGTTTTCCACGGCTTGTTCTGTGTCTTCGGAGGTGGTGGGTAAGCAGGAGTTGATGGAGATTGTCCATCGTTGTTCTGTTACCTTTGACGCAGTGGTGATCCGTCCAGGTGAGCTCATTGGTGTGGGTGTATGTTACTTTGTTTCTGGCTGAGAAGATGGGGGTCGAGCGTGTGTCCTACGGTGTGGGTGGGATCGGTGACAAGCTGCTTGAGTTCGAGGTTAATCAGAACAACTAGAGAGTGAGGGAGAGTAGCACTCTTAGTCCCCCAGTTAAATCTACAAAAACAACAGAAGAGTAGCTACCTAAAAAATTCATAAAAGAAACACACATATGTTTATTTTAAGGACCTCACTCACCAGCCTGGTTGGTGACATGCTTCATCATTGGGTCCCCACCATGGAAGCCGAGTGCCTCCCTGGTGTGCTACAACGTCTGCATCGGAGCTGGTTGTTTGTGTGAGGGTTCAGTGTAAATTTAAAAAGTCGCCAAATACTACCTATAAAATAATTTATTCCAGGTGATTTGGTTACTATTAAAAACTGGTGACGGATCTGGGCTAGCTATTAAGTGTAGCCAGGAGGATCCTATTTATTAAGAAGATGAAAACTGCCCCCGGGGCATGGGTCGTGATGGCGTCCCAGCTTTTTGTGGCGTATTTTCCCCGAGTGAGCGTGCATTGATCAGCAGGTATTTGATCTTTCCGGAGGTGTTGGTGTCGGCTTTGTTGGTGGGTGTGTGCGAAGCGGTGTGGCTGATTGGAGAGGTGTGGGTGATATCCTCGGTGACGCAGGTGAAGCGGAAGTTACAGCAGTAGAAAGGGCCATTGGTGGTCCTAGGGGAGACATGTGTACAGTTGGTGTTGTCGTGGCATTGGGTGTTATAGCTCGAAGTTAATCGAAGGTGAAACGGTGGTCTAAACTATGGCAGTGCGATGGATTTTTTAGAGGGCCAGATTGAACGGTGGATCCGCCTCCCGCTGTCCATGGCTGGGAGAATTGCCATAATCAAAATGATTGCACTTCCTTATTTTTTATATCTTTTTAATAACATCCCAATTCCTCTCACCAAGATTTTCTTTTCCCAATTGCGCTCCATGTTGTTGCGGTTGGTTTGGGGTAACAAAAATCCGAGGGTGTCCTAACGGGTACTTACCCTCCCATATGAAAGGGGTGGTTTTGGCGTTCCTGATTTTTACTTATATTTTTTAGTTGCACAATGCTCGTTTGCATATTCTTGGTTCCACCCGGATGCCCGCATTCTATATTTAAAACCCGAGGCGGACATGGTCCTGCCTGGATCGCTCTCCACTGTTCTTCCTAACGGTTTCCCCCGAGACCCGCAAGACATACAGACGGTGTCCTCTACCTGTTGGGCCTGGGATAGAGTGCGCAGGCTCCTGTGCCTGGACCAACTGTATTCTCCTGCCCTTCCACTGCCCAATGCATATTGGCTCCCGATTACCGAGGAGGCAGTGGTCAAGGACACCCTGACCAAGTTTAACATCCGCACCATTGGTGACCTTTTCCCTGAAGGGCACACATTTTCTACATCTGAAGACCACCGATTTTCTGATCGCTCATTCATGGACTCCTTTGTTTTGACCAGACTGTGATCCATGCTGCGAGCTGTGTTTCCCACATTCCCACTCTCTCCTGAGGATGCCCCCCCCCTCTCACACTTATCATCCAACACCCACTGGTAACGCACCTGGTCTCTAAATTATATAGGTTATGCAGTGCCTCACTTCCCGCTCTAGACACCAAGGTTCGCACTGCGTGGGAGGAGGATCTGGGCAAGCCTATATCGGACGAGCAATGGGCACAGTGCTGCAAAGCCACGAGGGAAGGGTCTATAAACAGCAGGCATAAACTCAT
The DNA here is from genome assembly GCF_964261635.1 of Lissotriton helveticus. Taxonomy (NCBI): domain Eukaryota; kingdom Metazoa; phylum Chordata; class Amphibia; order Caudata; family Salamandridae; genus Lissotriton; species Lissotriton helveticus. The sequence continues at coordinate 2,092,139,795 of NC_136061.1, forward strand.
CCACTTTAAATTCCTCCGTAGACTTTATCACACTCCAGCACTTTCTCACAAAATTGACTCTAGTCACTTCCATCAGTTTCCCAAGTGCAAGGCCCCCTACGCCAACTTCGTCCACCTATCTTGGACCTGTCCTTGTTTACATGACTATTGGTTTCCGGTACACCACACCTTCGGCGATATGCTAGGACTGAACCTGATCCCCACCCCGGAAATAGCGTTGCTGGGTTATGTATCCAACTTCCCACGCACTGTTGGCAAACTTGCAGCATTAGGATTCCTGTTGGCAAAAAGGGAGGTTGCGTTACTCTGGTGTGCTAAACGGCCCCGAGTCTGAAGGCCTGGCTAAGGAGCATGGCTTTTTGCAATATTAATTGCGTCGAATACTCGACAATGGTCCCTGGGCCATCCCGCCCTATTGATATTTGGGGGCCATACCGCTCCTACATTGCTAAGATCACGGCTGATCAGCAGTCTCAGTTGGAGAGACACATAGTCCCGGTGGGAGTAGGCTGAAGTTGTGCATGTCTATAATACATGCATTTATATTTTTCAGTTATTGATGACCTTTTGTGCGGTTTCCTGGATTATACTGATTATTTGGTCGTAGCGGATAAGAAGATGTGTCAGTGTGACTGTAGAGGCCTTTATTCTTTTATTACATCCTCTTTCCTTTTTCATTATTTCTCACTTAGTACCATTTAGTATTATTGTACAGTTAGTGCTACATTACACGATTTGCAGCGCCTTAGCACCATGATGTAGTTTGATATGTGATTTGTGTTTCCTCCTCTTCTCTTTTGTTGTTATTCATCTGCTATAATATGTAACTCATGATGCATCTTTGGCTTATTATTTGGAAAATAATAAATAAAGTGTTTAAAAAAAAAAGGTGAAACTGTGGCAGTCCGTGGGGGTTGGGGTACTGGCCCTGGTTGGGGTCGTGGTGCTGGTTGGGGTCGTGGTGCTGGTTGGGGTCGTGGTGCTGGTTGGGGTCGTGGTGCTGGTTGGGGTCGTGGTGCTGGTTGGGGTCGTGGTGCTGGTTGGGGTCGTGGCGCTCACGCGGCATGCCCTCTGCACGCGCCCACTGCATGGTGGCGCTGCGGTCTCCATGCGGTGGGGAGGAGGAGGGAGGCCGTGTCAGTGGCCTCCATGGGCGAAGGTACCAAAAAGGTGGGGGGGGGGGGACAGGAGGCAAATCGCAGGGGACCTCTTACCCATGGGGTATTGGGGGTGCGCCTGTGGAGCTGCAGGCAGGAGGCGGGACCGGGGGCAGAGGCAGGCTGGGCCTGCCCGGGAATGGGGCAAGCCCCATTCCCCAGAGAGGGCATGCTTAGCCGGACAGGCTGCCAGGGGCACGTTGCAGGAGGGAAAGGAGCCAAGGAAAGCAGAGGTGCCAGGAAGGCTGAAGGCCAGATGCTTGGCGTAGGCGCTGCAAAGGAAGAGCGAGGAGGCAATGTAGGTGACTTACACGAAGGCTGCGGCCAAAGAGGGGTAGCCCAGCCTCCTCAGGGCTCTGATGGGCCCGGGCTTGGGCCGGCGCTTTGCCCCGGGAACGCCCACACGTGTACAGCGATGTGGGAGGAGGTGCCCACTTAAAGGGGCGGGTGGTGGGAGAAACTGCAGCAAAATGACAGCAGAACTACTCCCATTAGCGGAGGGGGCTTGGAGTTGTGGTCTTGTGGGGGTGGAGGATCTGTAGTAGACAGACCATCACATAGCCTGCCACATTTTTTTGGGGTGACTTGAGTTTTTTCTTAATTGTCTCCAACTAAGGTAAGCAGGTTATGCACTGGATGCCAAATCAGAAGTCTAAACGGACTGAATCTCCTTTCTGAGAAATGACTTTGTAGGCAAATAAGAGGCATGGCTGGAGAAGATCCCACTTCCATCTAATGTTCTCTGCAAGAGTGTCTATCATGCTCTAAAATGTCTTGTTAAACCTTTACACCAACCCACTGGTTTGCTGGTAGGTCACACCAGTTTGATCCCATATCTCTTTCATGTAAGAATAGATAAAGTTTGATCCCAGGTCGGAAATCACAGTCCTAGGAAATTCAACTATTAACATTATCTCGGCGGGTGCTCTGGCTTCAACACATAGCAGTTGTGATCCTTAGTGGTACTGCCTCTGGATACCAGGAGACATAATCCACCACAAAGAAGATGTACTTGTTGCCTGATGCAGAACGGCAGTCAATTGAGTCGTTGATGTTAATGTTGACCAGCTAGAATGAAACACCTACCACTAGCAGTGGTACTAACAGTGTTGTGGTCTTACCTCCCTTCTTACCACTCACTCGCAATTACAACAAGGGTGACAGAACCTCTATGTATCCCGGCGCATCACTGGTCTAATCTATCCTAGCTCTTTTTTATGCTCAAGTGATCCACTAAAGGCACTCCATGGGCCAAAAACAACAGGAAATCCCTATGTACTAGGTGAATCACTAACCTTTTTTTAACCACCTGATTTAGGGTGCACAAGCTCACTATACAGCAGTTCTTTCTCCCAGCCAACATAATGTATTACAACCACTTCCTTCTCGACCTGTTCTTGATTTTCCTTCCAAAGTCTTACAAATGTAGAGCACTCAACTTGTGTCTGGTAGACTCCACATGGGTAGGTATTCCAGCAACAACAACCTCTGGCAGGGATCCGGACTCCAAAACCTGGTCCAGTTTGGGTGCCTAATCCTCCTTTCCCTGTGGTGCATGGCCAATAGGCGGCACAGCCCGTACCATCACAGAATCTGCCTATGATCTGCTCACTGGTCCTGCACATCTAGGATGGTCCCAGTGTCTTTGTGAAACTAAAGTGCAGCCTGTACGCTTGACCTAGTACACACCATGCAGGCTTTTGGTCCTGGTACTAAACCAGGGGAAATCAAATCATTGCTCAAGAGTTATCCAGCACCCTGTGTCGCTCTCACGCCTGGATTTCAACATCAACTCTAGCTATCAGGTACTCCATGTCGTCTCCACTGACTACCAACCCTGTGTCGTTGGCATCATGGAGAACCTCCTTGGGTTTGAGATACTTCGTCTCAACCATAGTCCTGCAAGCACATGTATCCCTCATTTCAGGAAATTTCCGCTCACTGATACCTGCTTCCAACACACACCCTGAGGCAGTTATAGGGTTGTGCATGAGGGCATCTGGGTCACCTTAGCAAATGTCCACCGCTATCAGGCTGAGTGCCAAGGAGCACTCTAGAGTCCCCTGAACTACAGCAAATACACTGGATATAATGAGTGCAGCTGCACAGCTTCTTTCACCTGAAAGTCCTTTTTATAGGGCTACTCCTTGTGTCACCTATAACAAGTAATGATCCATAACCAGCTGCAAGATCAATAGGTTCTAGACCCTTATGTTACCATGGAAAGGGCGAGGCTTCTGCACACATGATCGATGTGTGTGGTTGCTGGGCCAAACAAAAAGTCTGGATACCAGTTTCATATGCAGTCAGGCCTTCGGGGAAGTGGTACACACCTGTTCATCATGTAGTGGATATTCCTGTCCCAACACAATCAGTTTATCAGCTTCCACAGGGGACGGACTCAGAGGTCTAGAAGACATGCGGTGTTGACAATGCGAAGGGCTAAGCTGTTAGAGGTGAAAGTGGCGAGGATACTAAAGCTGAAGACATCATTCCTTCATGCATGTGCATCTCTGTGCTTAGGCCATGTTTGATTAAGTTATATCAACAAAATTAGAATGCACCTTCTCCTCAGCAATACTGAGAATCTCCACCATTTTAAATTAAGGGAGGTGGCCTCAAGTACAGCTCAAAGGAAGAAGATGCTGAAGGCATGGTTTCAGGCGTTAAGGGTGACTTAAATCTATTCTGATACAGCGCCAAGGCCAGAGCCTCTAGAGGAGAAGAAGCGGGAGGAACTGAGGCCAGGACCACCTGAATTTCCAATCTGCAGAAACGGATTCACCCTTGGGGAGTGTTCAAAAGAACAACTGAGCTGTTCTAAAGATATTAAGCATAGGCTTCAAACTGTGCAGAATCGGCCGATGGAGGGGGAAAACTTACTTCATATTCTCCAATTTCAGAATTGGTACAGAGGTCAATAAAGGGTCTGGGGTCAGGGAATAGAGCTGAGACTCTGAACAGTCCAGGAGAAAGAAAAGGATTTCTCCTTCTAAAAGCAATTTGTGTTTCTCGAGGAAAGATCTTTTGGGAGATTGTTCCCTATCTAGAGACATATCTGTAGAGAAATAAGAATGCATCAGCTTCTCCCTGCAGGCCGCAACCAGAAATATTATGGTCTCCTGCTCTCCAATGCCCTTCGGTTCCACAAAAGGAAAGGAACCACAGGTGTTACATTCAGAACACAGACATCACTTGCAAACATCAACTTTTCTTGCGTCATCTGCAATATGGTAAAAATCCAGAAACCCTTGGGGAGACATTTGACCCAGCTACTATTGAAAATCTAAGGATTTCATTGTGAAACACTAAGAAGAGCTCCTGACCAGCATTAATGAGAAGCGAAGAAACAGCAAATTACGTCAGTACTTTGATTGCCACTGTATATGCTCCAATATCCTTACATCCTGTGTGACTGGAGTCACTTGAGCGGGGAGGCACCACCTGGTGATGCTAGAGACCTATTGCTTGGGAATTTTTTTTACAGATCGACACTTGGGGGATATTTATAAGGAGAATTATATGCTGGAATATGTATCCATCAGAACAAACATTTACCAGCATGTCCCAACTCTATATGCATAGGTTCAAGAAAATGTTAGAAGACCAGAAAAAAAAGAATGACGGGAAAGTTTAACAAAATTGACCAGCAAACACCCCTTGTCTAAAGGTTCTTATGTCTTACAAATGGCATACTCGTGGCATGGATGACTTTTATGTGCTATAGACACACAAACATGGATAGAATGCATGCATCCTACGAACTGTGAAAAACATGCTAATTCAAAGGCCTTACATTTTGAATTAGCTGGATCATTTCAGATTCACTCAGTTTGGTATCGTTGGCATCTCCTGTCAAGCGGTTCACCAGTTTTTCTAAATCCATTTTGTCCAGGGTTCCATCACCATCAAAGTCTTGAAAGGAAAAAGTAAATGTCCTTAGGATTGGACTGGATACATTTTCCAGTCATATGAGAGACATATCAAAAACCATGACAAGCTTGATTTTCTAATGTTGCAATATGGATTAAATGTCAATAAAGTAGTAGAGTTTAGAAAAACATGCGCTCACCAAAAATTTGAAATGCATAGTGGGACTTAATATCAGGAATAGCAGAATCACTGAAAGCACTCAGCATGTCAAGAAAATCTTCGAAGGACATGCTGCCGTCACGGTTTTCAGACGTTGAAAATACATGGCAAATGCGGTCACGGAACGGGTTTGCCTGTAAGCAGAAAAATATTGCATGTGTAGGCTCAGCAATTAAGCTTGTTCACTTTATCTTCTTGATTGAGTGGCGATGGTACCGTTTTGCCTCTTCCAATGACACAGCGAATCCTGTATTCTCGTCCTTGAATTTTTACTTTCAAACTACCCAAGATTTGACACGTTCTGCTCACAAGTGAAATGAAGCATTACAGATGTAGCGTGGATAAAACTCTTTCGCCTTCACGGGATTGCAAAACACATGGTAACATAGTGCTCAGTTTTGACTGGAACGAACCTCTAGTGTGAACATGCTCCCTCAAAATCATCAGGAAAAGCAGACTCATACTCTCACTCTGCTGCTTCTAAACTGCTAATCTCATCCTAGAAATCTACAAATTGGATAGCTATAATATACTTTCCCAGACCTTAAAAACATGCAACTTCAAGAAACGAAAAAATGATGCAGCCAGGCTATTTGCAAGAAAACTTCCCCATGTTTGATAGTCTCCAAATGTACTGCCTCCCAGGTCAAACACTGCTACATCAATCACAGGGCGCTACACATGGCGCCTGCATTCCTCTTACGAAATCAACACACAAAATGTTTGACCAGAGCCCACAGTAAACTCACACAACGAGAGCACTGCCTATCTCAGTGTCTAGATCACCTGCCCCACTTGCCAATGGCAACCGAATATTCTTTAATTTACAAAGTATCAGTAACCCCAACTCTACTCTAAAGCTTCATCCCACTCGGTTCCAAGTATCTCTCTGTACCTCCTCTCACATTGCCATAACATACATATCTCACATTGCCTTATCGACCACTCCGTACACTCAGATCTGCAAATGCCAACCTTCTGAAGGTAGTCAAAACCAAGAAAGCTACATGGGGAGATAGATCCTTCGCTGTAGCCACGGCCAAATTGTGGAACTCCCTTCCCTCTCATCTAAAGAGCATGCCTACACTAACATCCTTTAGGAGACATCTAAAAACATGGTTATTTAACCATCAGATCCAGCTCATGCTCTCAAACCCGAACTCTTTTTGATCTTCTGTCAAGCGCCAAGACACCCACGGGTATTCGCGCGCTCAACAAGTTGCATAAAATAAATAAATAAAATACCGGCTAACCATCTTTAAATTCCCACGGCCTATCTACATCAGCTTCTCACTTCCTAAACTTATTAAGTAAATGGTCACGTTTCCAAGTGAGCAACAATCTTCTGCACTCATAATCCACTCAGGTGTGTGAGGCAAACCCAGCATGCTGCCTTACACCCAATATAAAGCAGCCAGAGGCATGATAACTTAAAGCAATGAGAAAACTAAACAGGTCGTGAAGAAAACCAATATCATCTAGTCTGTGTGTCCTCCTAAGAATCAAGGTGCTATTTAGTCTCCATATTTTTCAAAGTACTCCCTAAGGACTTGCTCCCCCATAGGAATTTAACTTTTATGGAATTCTGTGGCCGAGCTCCGTCAGGTATTCCACATTCTGACACTTAACAAATTTGTGCTCCAGACCAAAGCGTGTTCAAATGAAAGTACAGTACCACTGTGAGCTCTGCACTTGGCCAGCTATCTATACTCCAGAGCAGTACTTACTATACTTACTATAAACAGATCTGCATACCATCAAATACCATCTTAGCCAATCTACATGTGTAAGGCACAGTAGCACCACCTACATGGCATGCAGCACTATTACAAGCAACTAAATAAATGCAGACATGACAGGAAAACAAACAAAATACAAAAAAGATGAAAACTCACCTTAAGTTCTGGTAAAGTGAGGATCTTTTCTTGCGTAAGCCTCACAGAGAGAACATCTGCATTCCTTTGGTCTTTGGGCATGAGTTCAGCAAATCTTTTATAAGCACTTAAAGAAAATAATCAGTAAATTCAATTCAATTAAAAAGGTATGTGCATAACCTTTGTTCAAACAAATGCAGCGCTCAACAGTAAACTGATACCTAACAAAGTAAGTAGCAGTATAGATGGATGTATAATGTCACTAACCTACCTGCAAATGCTCAAGCTGTTTTCTTGAAATATAATTCAGTTTACTCATGCTGCTATGAAACTGCAGTTTCATTTTAGAATAGTTTTCTGCTAAAGTTTGTTTTGGAGACATCGCTACTGCCAAATTACTTTCTCCAATCGCCAATAACAGCAACAAATTAACATCTGCATACAAACTATGAAAAATATATGTGTTACTCCTCAAGCAGTGACTGTGATGCCTAAAGTCCTGGGGATGAAAAAATACCTAAAACAATTAGCTGTCGGACATGACTGCCATTTGGTGTCAGAAGGTGCAACAATCATGCCGCTGCTTTTACCCCATTAAGAACAGATAAAGCATCTGTCACACAATCTGTGGTTAAGGCTATTGTATTGTGAGGAGCTACTTTGTTGGGGAGAGAAGATGTTATATTGTGTGGGAGTACAACTTAGCTATGTTGGGGGAGACTACCAGGGGTGGACAAACTATGTGTCACCCAGGGCCATGGCGATGTCCATATTCTACCGTATTATGGCTGCCCTCTACCTGGTCCTCACATCTGCGTCTGCTTCAGAACTGCCACCTTCCATCTGCAGCTTCGCTCCACTAACTGCTTGGTAGAAACTAGGAACTTCTGCACACAGTGCTGAAGGCCAGCCCTAAACGACTGCATCCAGGGTCCAAATTTGGTAGGAGCAATAAAAGATGACAGTGAGATAGAAAGCAACATGGTTGTCTAAAAGGAGGAGGTGAAATGGGAGTGGCGGCAATCAAGATAGTCGGTGACTGTTATTAGCTGAAGATGGATGAAAAAAGAAGAGGAAAAGTCAAACTGTCCTCTTTTTACCTTAGATTGCTTTTGGAAGAAGGGTTACATGATTAGGAATTAGATAATTAGGGGAAGAGAGAGGCGAGGTAACCCGAAACCCATGTGTAAGGATAATGTTTGATTGTGTATGAAAGTGAGTGGAATATTTGAATACACCTGAGGAGCCGAGATCACGCAGCAGGCCATGGAGGAAGAGTTTCTGAAGGCTGTGAGCTGTATTCTAAAAGCGTTATACCTGTGGGAATCTTAAGATTTGTAAAGAACCTTGTGTGTGAAACAATACCTTACGGTCGTTTGTTGGTATTTTGTGTGGATTAGATGTATGCCCATGGCAAACAGTAAATGGAATAAAGATACCTCTTAGATGGAACTGAGGTCAGAAGGCAAGTGGGAAAGAGACATAGGTGAAGTTAAGGAGCAAAAGTGAAGGATAGCCACACGTAAATAGGAGATGACATGCCATCAAAAAGTATGCAATATTAAAAGATACTGTGAAAATATGGAAATATTAATTTCAAACAATATGCAAAATACATATTGGGGGGGAAAAAAAGAGTAGCATTCAAGGGATAATACTGTGTGGTGGAGGAGGTGCTTGAGAATACCGCAAGTACATGGATAGATTCATACTGGATCATATAATATGGAAATGGAGATTATAAGGAAGACCGTGATGGAACTAATGAAGTGAAAGAGAAGCATGAAGTAAATGCCAAAAATGTTTTTCAAGATCAGCCTGAAAGAGAAAGAGAGAATGAGAAAAATTTAGTTTCTATCTACAGGAGAAAATGACATACCCAAGACTAAGCATACAGCAAGTAACCAAAGGCAGACACACAAAATTAGTAACACACAATTAAAAAACCTGTGCACAATCCTGTCTTTCACTAAATGTGTAAAATAATGTAAACTTGTATTAGTGACAATTTATGAATCCATCTGTAAATGATAAAAACAAGTGCTGAGTTTGATCAAAAATAAATTACTGTAGATGATGTGATCACATCCAACCAATGCCTTGAACCGGGTACGTCTTTATATATTGGAAGTTACAATTTGAGGCTGTGTACTAAGTGAAGACCCCTGTGACACTTCATTCACACATGAGAACCTACACCTTTTTCAATAGTGCGACACAGGAGCTTACGTAAAGCCAACTGGGCAGGTGAGAGTTATGAGGACTCAAGGCTAAGGCTGAATTGGTACCTTTTCAAAGGTGAATGACAACTGCACTGTAACTACATTTCTGACCTGTTTCTTAGAGTGTACAGAGATCAGAAAGTAGCACATCAACTTGTAGTATGTTTTAAAGTTATTTCTGCAGAACGGTGTCTGGGAGCAGACAGTTAGAGTAACCGAATTGTTGTATGGCGTTCTGGGACCAGAGTAACATTTTCCCGATTCATGCCCTTATATAGGTACAATTCACATTGCCCAAATATAGGCATAGAATTCATAACCGTATTTAGACATAGCCCATGCAGTCCAAATACAGGCATGGCTACTTCCACCCGTTCCAAAAAGCCACAACAATTTCTTGGAAAAATCGGCTTAAGCAGTCAGGGACATCCCCTAACTTGAATATTGATTTGTCCAAGAACTCATGGAGTTTTCAAAGAACTACCATTCCCTTGGGGTTCTTTGATGACGTTATTATGTCCAACTTTACGTCAAACTAGGCCCCTTCAAGGTATAAATATGCCTACACTTGCCCTAGCAAACACACGGTGGTTCAGAGCAGCTCGAATATCTACTTGCCCGACGCAGCTCGCTATAGCAAGTGCCGAAGGAAGCCGACCCTCCAGAAAACTCACTGATCGAGAAGCTGTCCTTTCTCTCGCCGAGAATCCAGCTCCAGTGTTTCCAAGCTCCCCTTGGGGGATGTTGGGAAATCGAGTCCAGAGACAGAGATACCAGACCTCCTTCATTCTAAAACCAAAGTACGGAGCTGATTAGACCCTAAGAGAAATCTTGGATAGATTCTTGGCAAAGAAACAAAACCTATGCTACATCACACTTCGTACAAGACTAAGGTTAGGTACATTGGGGTAGGCGTATTTTAGAAGCACCAGTTGAGTACTTTTAGCTTTTTTTATTTATGTATGTATTTTTATATGGCTTAGAAACCATACAATGCTTTTACAGTATTATTTTATATTACTCTTCTTACTGTACGCATTATACTTTGCAACCAGTATTGCGAGTGTAGCAGTTCACTTTACTTGCAAGACAAAGAAGACTGTTCAATAAATCCATTTATTGAAAACGCCAGTCTCTCTATTTTCTCTGCACCTCTGATGAAACCAAGCATGCACGATTAACTGAGTAAAATATCTATCTATTGTTTTCACGACTATAAAGATACGTTTATTCTTGGGGAAACAAAGTTGTCATGTTTATGCGGTTGTCAGAAACTAATCCCTTCTTGTTTATTTGAGAAAGTTTCTAGAGACCTCTGAGCTAGCTGGCACTCACAATTAAGTCTAATATATTCGATAGAGACCCAGTTGACCTCAGTCCTACATCAAATCTATAGGATATGTTATTCCAATGCGCAGAGCCTATTGGGAATATAGGAACTACACTACATGGCGCCCAACATTTGGTAAGGCACTATTTAACGCTAGATACTAGAGTAACTCAGTCGTGCTTTTCACAGAGACCCCCTTTTCCCTCAAAATACTCCAACAGACGTCTGGAGTGGGTAAAAGGATAAAATATCCGCCATAACCGAGGAGTACGAAAATCCTATGTATTAGTTTTTGGTTTGTTGAAGGATACAGTGTTCCAAAATATTGTGCACCTTATCTTTGTATCCTAGAAACTTTCTCTGCAACGCTTTCATTAAACAATGTCGCTTGACGGCAATAACGCGACCGGTGGAGCTGCAGTAGCTGCAACCGAGCCGGGCTTAGACGTTACAGGTTTACAACAAGACGACCCGGATGCTGTAATCATCCCGGAAAAATTAAGGAAGACCATCACGATAAAGCTTATAACAAATGGCCTATCACCAAGAGGTGGTAGGGTAATTTTTGTCATAGAGGCACATGAATATCGGCAGACAGATGTATTCTATTCATGGATTTTCTTCCCTGAAGCAAATCCAGTAACACATGTGTTTCACTTCTACAAAGAAGAGGAAACTCCAATGGAATACACTGCTTTCGAGGATATCGAAATTGCACTAACTTACCAAGAGCATGTGCTCTGGTTTAAAGGCGCCCTACAATATCAAAATCACATTACCAGGCTCGGTCCACTAGGAAGCCCAGGAGCAACATGGCCGGTACTAGCCAGCTATACACCACATCCTGCCATTGAAGAAATGACAGGTGAAGAATTATTAGTTCACTAAAACAACTAATCAAAATTCATAGACAATTGGTTCAATATGTCATGCGGAGTCTAACAGTCTAACCTCCGATAAGGATTCCACAGCAAACCCCTCACCAGGGGAACACAAATAAAATCACAGCACAGAATATACAATGAGTCATTGGTAAATTGCCCGCAAAAAGGGTACAAATTCCATTCTGGATAGCTAAAAAATTACTCAAATCGAGGCAGTATTTCCAGATACTACCCCTCATGAGAAACACAGGATTCTAACAATCTGTTTACCAATGGGGATCGCACCACACCTGGAGGACTGTGACACTTAGGGTACAGTCTTTGCTGCAATCTACACAAAAACACAAGGTGTTCCATCTATGGCGGTAATACCAGACGTCCTGAAACAGATTCAAAATGAATAAGGGCAGAGCCTGCTTTGAATCTGGGTATGAAATTACTAAAAGATTTTAAACAGGTCTCAGAGAAATTGATCTAACTGGGCAACCATATGAACTGTCCAGAATAATTGAAAAATCCTATGAAGAACTAGGTAGAGATAGTTTGGGTGAGAAACCAGTCAAACCCCAACTAACAGAAAGTCCTGAAAAGGTCTTTATTAAAAACACTAATTACTCCTAAAAAAAAGTGGGAGAATACTAAACAAACTTCTAACAAGAAGAATTCTCAGTCCAGAGGAAGGTCTCCTCAAAAGGAGCCCTCTGAAAAGAGGTATAACCTCAGGAATAGGGATAATTTGAAAAAAACGGATAGATATCAAGATACTGATACACGTTCCCCTCGTACCTTTCAGACTTCCTCACAGAAATCGGAAAGAAGAGGACGGTCAGGACACATGGAAGAACGCGTGAAGTCCAGAGACTATCAACACGTTCCAAAAAATAAGAAAACCCAATTCACCAAAAAGAAGGTAGCAGGTCTAAAAATCAGACATGCTGAGGATCTTGAGGACACAAATCAAGAACGGGGAGTGGGCCCAGAGAATGCTGGACAGCGCAGCAGAAGTCACCATAGCTCGCAAGATCTTGAAGGATCATCTGGAGACAGTGGACTTAAATGAGTACATCCAAGTTGAAACTGCTGATACCTGGGTTAGTGTACCCCATAAGTTATATGAAATAACGCTCCGGATGGAGGGGGACATAACTAGGAAAATAAAAGCACTCTTTTGGGAGAAGCTCTCCAAGGGTTATGACATTCTTCTAGCTGAAAAAGACTGGCCATCAAAATTTGTCAGGGAGTACTCACATGGCGAAGACATCATTATGCCAGCCTTCTCCAATATCATTCCAATTTACTTAACATACACATATGCCAGAAAATGGGCTGTAGCCCAGGCACCAGCATTATCAAAACATCATGTAGGATGGGATGAAGATTCTCCTCACCATAAAATCCAGTTAAAAAAAACTTAGCCAACTGCTCAGAGGCAGTACCCAGTAAAGCAAGAAGCTAAAAAACAAGTCAGGGAGATCTTAGATCAACTTGAATACCAATAAGTGATTGAAACATGTACCTCATCAATGAACAATCCTTTTTTTCCTGTCTCCAAACCAGACAATACATATTGTCTAGTTTTGGACTGCAGACATTTAAACTCTTGTTGCAAAACGTTTGCAGTACAAAATGCACACAGTGCAGCACCAATTAATAACATTGTGCGTAAAAAATATAAAACAACACTAGATATTTCTAATGGTTTCTTCTGTCAAAATATTGCACCTGAAAGCAGGTACTTGACCGCTTTCTCAATTAAGGGGACACACCGTCACTTCGGTCGTCTCCCCCAGGGATTCAAGAACAGTCCAGGGGTATTTTCAGCCAGAGTAACAGAGTTACTACAAATGTATGATGATGAGGCATTATCTTATGTCGATGACATCTATCTAACAGACGATGACTTGGATAGGCACTTGAACAGAGTGAATACCATAATACTTGGATTCGCCTCTGAGGGGTACAAATTCAATTTTAAGAAATCACGAATTGCCCACCTCAACGTCCTTTTTCTGGTATATGAATTATCAAGGGAAGGCAAAAGCCTGGCAGACAACTTTTTTAGAAAAGTGTGCGCTGCTCCAACCTCCAAAAACGCTGAGAAACTTACAGTCAATTCTAGGTTTCCTAAATTTCGGAAGAACATACATTCTAAACTACGCAGAAAGGGTTTAATCTCTCTACGAATTAATCAAACCTGATTTCAAACAACTAATTGGACTCAAAAACATACAGAAATTGTGCGTTCAGTGCAAACAGATATGTTAGCAACAACACAATACAGACACGCGTAAACGTACGCAACCTTGTAATCTGAATCATTCCAGGAAGATGCGGATTCACGTACTTAACCTTTAATGAAGGTGAAAAAGTACCAATTGCTTATAAATTGCACTTGTACACACAAGCTGAAATGAAATTCACTTCAACAGACAAAAAATTCTGACAGCGGTTCAAACTGCAGTAGCAAAAGAGAGAGCCCTCGCACAGGGAAAACGCATATTGGTCGTTACTCCTGTACCTGCCCTAGAGGCAGTGACAAAATCAAGCATTCCAAATGCAAAGGCTTTACATCCGAGATGGATACAATGGGTTAACGCTCTTGCTGCAACAGACGTTGAATACGTTTTTGACCCCTATTTGAAAACTCAAGAATGTCCTCTGCCCACAGAGATTCTGCCTAGAACAATAAGTATGTATAATTTATACAGACGGATCAGCACAGTCCGCAATTGGGGGTAGACAAGCTTATAGTGCTGCGTGTGCGATTGTTAAAGGTCGCTGGTGTGATGGTAAATTCCGACCTATGGTCACAAAAACACAATCTCTTGGAGACTGTACAGCTCAGCGAGCTGAACTACAGGCATTCAAGATGGCGCTTGAAAATACTGATCGCAAATTCCCCACACTCATAGTGTGTGATTCGTATTACTGCGTTCAATCTAATAATGAATACTTGCAAAATTGGATTCAAAACGGTTCCAAAGATGCAAAAGGTGGCACAATCAAGCATAAGTTGCTTTGGGAACAAGTAGTTCAATTACAGAAAGAACTACAAAAGACTCATGTGATCCATACACTGAGTCATCAGCGTGATGGCGTTCACATTGCAGGGAATTCATTGGCTGATGAAGCCGCAAAGGCAGCTGTGCAAACGGCTTCCGTAGCTGCAATCACTCGTTCTAAAACAGAAATAGACGGCAAAATAATGCTACCTGTCAATGCCACAAGCAAAGGCAGCGGTGCAGTTTTACCTCTAAAATATCCACTAGAATATTCATATATAATTGACGCCAACTCGTTCCTTTTGCTCGAATCCCTGGAGTGGAGGATAGAGTAATTCCAAACACGAGACAGAGTAGCTTTGATACACGAAGCACATTTGGGAGAGGGTCTGATACATCAAGGAAATCCATACTAGAATTAAAAGAGACATAGTGGTGGCCAGGGATGAATGCCCACATTCACGAATTTGCAATTAATTGCCATGACTGCAACAGAGATCGCATCAAAGAACGCCACCAGATACCGGACTACAGTGTAGCCAGCCCAGTACAGACAGCATTGTTAGACAGCATTAGACTATCTACACGCAGACATCTCCATAGACAAATGTGGTACCACAACTATTAGGACAAGATTCATTTGGATGTGGCCTCAGCGCTCGGCTTACACCCGAACTGTTATAAAGGATTTGCGAGTCTTTATCGGCACATACACAGTCAGCACGCTACAATCTGACCAAGGTCCTGCGTTTAGCTCTCGAGCTTACAAGGAGGCCATGGCCAATGTGGGTGTTGCATTGCGATATTCTAGTCCATTCCATCCTGAGGGAAATTCTGTAGTGGAAGAAAAACCGGGACATAAAGCAATCTATAACAGCTAGGGTATTAGGCTCGGGTGACGGGTGGGTCAAACATCTAATAAGTGTCCAACGTAGTCTAAATAATCTGCCAAGAAATTCTCTCGGTGGACTAACTCCATATGAAATCCTTTTTGGAACTAGAATGCTTGTCCAGGATCTTGATAATCACACTTCAGTGGTAGAACAAAAACCCTTCGATATCAAAGAATGTTTGGCTGTTTTGCAGGACTTAAATGAAACAAGGAGAAGTCAAAGTAACACATTACAGAAACAAACGACCACTGAAGGGGAACCACCCATCCCAGCAAGGCCTGCCTGGATTCCAAAGATTGGGGATCTAGTCAGAGAAAAGATCGCGGACAAGAAGGAATTTGGGCCTTCTTACAGACAACCAGTACCTGTGCTAGCAATCCACGGATCAAGAACAGTGTTACTGCCGCCCCTTGCTGGAAGAAAGGAGAACAGGTTTGTGTCTATCGACCTGGTAAAACCACATCATGTGGCCAATCATAAGTAGTAGGCCAAGTGGACTCCAAAGATGTAGCAGACGACCAAATCTGGCTACTATCCAAGAGGTTCAAACTGAGAGACTCATCACCTTTGAGGAATCAGCAGTGCGAAAAGAAGGACTATGCAACAAAGCCATGGAACTTGTACCTCTTGAGACCCAAATAACAGTTCATCAAGAAACACCTGTCTACAATGATGTAGCATCCGACTATACCAACATGACAAAGGATCCGGTAACTCCAGTGATTTCAAGTAACCCTGATGCAATACCTACAATTGACAGAACTGCCTCTGGCTATTTCATTAACTTTGATACGTTTTCCGAGGATTTCAGTGAGCTTGAAACGACGCCAGCAAATAAAACTTTTAAAAAACAAGTAACAGAACTTTTTCAGCAACTTGAAAAAACTTATCTGGCTTCACCATGGGTTGAACTTTGAATTGTGCTAGGCGTACTTTTTCTTCTACTTTGTCTAATTCTTGTATTAACTTTGGGAATTCTGATAAATGGAGTTATAGTAAAATGGACACAGCAAGTAAGAACATCAACTTACTCCTCAAGCCACACTAATCATCTCATCGTGAACAAGAGACTTAACAATAGTGAACATCACAGCCGTTCCTATACCTGGTGGTATAGCATGGGGAAGAACTGATTATGACATCTTTGGCCCTGCAGAGCTGTTGAAGATTCCACACCAATTCAATGTTTCCTTGAGTGACTTTGTGACACCCAGGCTAAACAATAGGGGGAGCGGGGATTTCGAGGGGCGCGTCCTGTCCCTAAATGTAATCTGAAGAATCAATGTGGACTAGCCCACTATGTAGGGCTAAAGGGGTGCCACTTTTGCCACTCACTTCACCTTCTCTTGGTCCTGACGAAAGTCCCGCCCATTTTTTAAGGGACTGAAACATGTAGACCGCAAACACAGTCAACTCATAGCAATAATCTTTCTATTTGTAGTTGCACCACATTTTTAACCAACACCCTGGGCCGCCAAGAATAAACATTAGGTAAGGATTCCCAGAGGTGTATTTTAAATATTCACCTTCATCCACATCACACTGTTGCACGACACCCGCTCCGCTGTAGTCCGGCGTGGAAGCACAACCAGGCGGCACTCGGCTGCCTGGTTGGACCCCGATGATGAAGCATGACACCAACTAGGTTGGTGTGAGAGGGGTTTATTAACAAGACCTATTGGGTCCAGCCACAAGGCTGAAGTCACAAGTGACCTAGAATATTACAACATATTCAAAATACATAGTAGGCTAGTCCACATTGAATCTTCATTTTGTTTCACCCAGCACATTTTCTGATGATTGGGACTTTGAGACTGTTAACAATATTATGTCAGACTTAGAAAGGTCTGCAAAATTTACAAAACATGAATACTTAGAAGATTCATCAGATTATGAACAAATGTACTGTTATAATCACTATGGTCATCATTATTTGCTAAATCTGCAAACCCTAGAAAATATTTATACTTGTAATCAATGGGAACATTGTCCAACACCACCAAAAGGTAGCTCAAAAACATTCTATGAAAAATGTCCATACTTCTCCGGCTTTAATGTCTCAAATCCAGAAACATTTTTCTTTAAAAATAGGAATAAGACAGGAATGAAAAGTATGTTGACTAATACTAAGCAAATTTATTCTTCGGCCTTTTATGCTCAGCTGTCCACATTAGGTTTTGACTTTTGGAAAGACAACATTGAGACAAAAACTGTCTGGGGCACAAAAGACTGGCAGGCGCAGGGAATAGAAGCTTTATTTAGAGCCTGCATCATCCCTGAACAAATAATGTTTTTGAATGACACTGTTCAACAGACATCTTGTCTTGGCTTAGCTAAAATAAAAGATGTAAACAAACTGTCCATACCTACACCTGTACCGGATAGTAAGAACACTACAGAGGGGGTGGTCGACGTAAAAACTATTTTACTTTAAAACAGAACTGATTGGAAAAAATGGTTAATCTGGCCCACAGACACACACAACTGTCAAGATAGATTGCTGAATAAGACACAAGGGTTCACATTCACTAGGCCAGATCCAAGATATGTCCAGAGACCACATCCAGGGATAGTAACAACATACCGTGAAGGAAAACAGTGCCTTGACTGGCTACAAAAATCCACACTAACAGAAGTAAAACACTTATCTTTATTTAAAGATGGCGTTGATTTAAGGGACTTCTTAGAATGTCCTGCGAAACGGCGTCAAACGTTTTATATACGCTGGTATATACGCCACTTATAATGAAGCTTGGAAAGCAACACCAGCAGAGACTGCAGAATGAATACGAGAAATTGATCGTATTAATTTAGAGAAAACTCTCTCTGTAGTTGACAATGGGTTAACGACTGTCATCCAGAATGTATTCTTTGGACAGCATAGTATCCTCTGCCATAGACATAATGGAACAGGACATGCTCATGCTACAGCATGGTCAGTCACAATTACGTTCTATAATGCTTTTAGGCTGGACGTTACAAAATCTTCGTTTTGGATATGTGCCATGGCGTTTAATCAACACCACCAGCATTGAAAAACTGGAAAGAGTACCATTAACTGTTTCGGAAAAACCTGCAACAGAATGGGTTAATATGTGGAACAATCACTCTGCCTGTCACAATTTTCCATTTTCAATATTGTTTGAAACATATACCAGCTGGCGTATATGAAAGGTTGGGTAAAGAATACATCAAGTCAACCTGGGATGTACCATATACACACAGATGTTGGAGTGGGGGAATAGAAGTGTTTCTTGGTGGTACACAATGCAAAAGCGCACAAAGCGGTACACTTTTATGTCAGGATATTAATTTACACGGATCCTGCGACGGTTCTTCAACCAACTTATCCTGCCACCTGCAAGGTTCACCAGCTGCAGTGATAGATCCAATTTTTAGGCATCTTTCTAACGGAAGCTATGTTCTGTTGAATGATCACAGCTGCTGTGGCATATTGCCAGGAATAGCCTATCTCGTAACTGTGTCAGCCAGGGTCACTTGGTGTATGCAAGTATTGTTTCCTAAAACTAAGACAGACGGGCAGTCGCCGTTATGGCCTTCACTGAACATCTCTTGATACTTTAAGCAGAATGAAAGCCATTCTTTTACAAAAAACTGTGCCACTGACCTCGTCCAAACAGAAATATGAATTACAAGTTGCAAGGTCCTCTGCGGAGATACATGCCCTTTTATCCACAAACTGCCCTGTAAATTTCGTAGAAATGTTAGGTCGTATCTTAAACATGTCTGATACCAGTGGTATTGTACATGTATTTAAGACAATTTTTTCGGGACTGTTAGGACCTTTTGCAGCAGTCCTCGGCATATTTCCAAACTTCGTGCACTCTGTGTTCGGCGGCCTGCCTCTCATTTTGGGACTCGTAGCAGGTATACTATTCTTGTTGGTTGTGCTCCCATATGGCAAGTGCAAGCACCAGCGACACCCAGATTACCTTAGAGAACAATCTCCTGGCAATGAAGTGTCATGAGCGCATGATACAGATTCTGGGCTTGGCTTGTTTCAGAGATCTGAATACCACGTGGTTTCTATCATTTCAACCAATCTGGCAAGATTGCATCTTACCTGTCTACGATGCCTGTATGTGGTGAGGAATGAGTGTTGGGCATCTGTCTAACACTCCCTTCAGCACTGCCAACGGATGTTGATACTGTGCTTGGTTCGGTAACGGCTCATGCATTTTGTTGTGCCCAGCGGCTGCCAATCCTGATGACAGCATTCATTGAGGTCTCACAGACGCAAACTGCTGACGGTGAGATACGTGGATCGACAGGCACACAGGTACCATCTCCATTGAACATTGCTAATGCGGCTGACGCTGACGGCGATGCTTCACACTTTTGTGCAATCGGTCTACTTAATGAAGTGGTCCAACTGTGACCTACTGTGGAAGACGAATTCTTTACCAGCTTAGAAGATTTGATGTTTTCTCCTAACAACGAGAGTGCCTTTTGGAATAGCACACAGCGCCCTATAAGACTCTGTATTCCACCATCACTTTTTCAAAACAAAACTTCTAACTTTAGAACTCTATTTTTCTACGATTTGACTTTTTTCAAAATTGAATTTTTTTTTTGGGGGGGGCACAAAGTAATCTGCTTAAAGTAGAACTATTCATAGAGAACAAGAATTATTTGAATACTTCCAAGAGACAATATTTGACCTTGTCCACAACCAAACATTTTATATATCCTGCCATGGAATGGTCTCTACCTTTTTTCTTCTGTATTTAAGAGCCATTTCATAAAAGTACTTTCATGATTCATTCGGATAGCATTTCCAATGTCATACCATAGGCTTTAAATGAAAACATTGCTTTTAAAACGCATACAGCACAAATGCTCATTTTCGTGTACAACCATTTCAAATGCATTTTATGTATTTTGGGTGGGGTTTTTACACATCATGTTTTTTCAGCAATATCTCTCCAGCACAGCCAGGCGGCACCATGAGGTTTCATTAACAACTCCATCCATTGGACAGCAGCGGCTACCCATAGGGGGCACAAGGGGCAGCGACCCACTAAGCTATCACTCCTATTCATCTCATTGCTTTAATACTGCAGCATTTACATGAAAACAAGCGATTTCGCTGATTGCTTGTTTGTATGTAAAGCAGATGTAATATCACCTTGCCAGCAGAAGAGGGCTCCACTAGCTGTATTGCTCATGCATCAGGCTGGACGGGTACAGCGTGTTCTACCACAGACGCAATACATATCGGACATGCTGCACTAGCATCAGGAAGTGCAGCATTTAAGATAATGGTTATTTAGGCCCTTTCCGTCATGTGCCCTTTAGCCCCATCAGAAGCCATGATATAAGAAAGAATCATTGGCAATGCCAATCAGTCTCGCATTTGGGACCAGGATGCAGAGCAGCCATAATTCACAAAGAAGACATTATCTGAATCCCCTTGTACATCTGCACTCTCTAGCCTTCAAATGCCTGAAATCTAACATCCAGATTTCAAACGCATGCTTAATAAACACCACTGTAATAAACCACTTCCCCCGAAACAACAACGCCTTCACATAAGAACTGATTAGCTTCAAGATCCCTACATTGCTTGTATAGGACAACTGCCTACTATTTGGAGACAGTACTTTTAACAGGAACAATAATTAGGGTGAACCAATGGCTAATAAGGCAGGTCAAATTTTTAAACACTTACAGGTAATTAAATTTTTAAGCCAAACCAGCAATATGAAAGTTGACCTTTCGGCCCCTAAGAAAGAGAGCCGTTGATACAGGAGGGCCTTCCTCAGAATTAAAAATTAAGAATTAAAAATCATTCAACGATCTACACACCCCAGATATTCAGTCACACTTGGTCAAACACAAAGGTCCATGTTTCAATAAATGTTGATTTAATAAAAAAAATCAGAAGAGAGAGAATACTTTTATTTGATTTATAGTAAAAATCATAAAAGGGTGGAGCTTACCACCATTTAATCATCTTTACATCTTTAAAACAACACAAAATCAGCTTCAGGTCAAGATAAAACAAAAAGAATAGGAAAAGCAAAGAGAATATAAAATTACACAAGCTTTTCAGGAAGGTAGTCTAAGATAAAATTAAAATTTAAAAAGGGGTTAGGAGTTGAATCAGGGGACACTTTTGTAACATTGAAATCACACAGACTTTTCAAAAAGTGGTGTACGGGGAGAGTAAAACTAGGGGAAGCAAAGTGGGTTGGATCAGGGTACACTTTTATGACATGAAATTAAGTGCTGTAGGGTGGAAACAAGAGAGTCCGTTGGGAAAATAGAAGTGAGTCTATGGCCAGCTGTGTCCAGGCCTGTTATCCTGAGTTCTCTTTGATTGCTGCCTTGTTTCCCAACTCTTGAGCTGCATGCTCCAGAAATTTTATAGTGTTGCAAGATAGTTTTATCCAAGTCCCACTGAGGCATATGATGACAGCTGCCCTGCAGGTTCTCACCTGGGCGACTCTTAAGAGTGGTAGCAGAAGCACTTTCCTTAGTTTCTGAAGTGCAGGGCATATACATATTAGATGCAGTAATGACTCTGCGCCGTTGTTACAGTGGCGGCAGTCGGAAGTTGACCACGACTGTAGCCATTTGGGAGTGAGATCTTTACTCACAAAGCAGCCCAACCTTAACAAGCTTAATTTCCTCTTGTAATGGTCCCTGAAGCAGTCTTGCATATATGGATGGGGCTTCATGTGGATGTATGATGGCAGAACAATCCAGGCGTGGCTTTTACCTGCCACTGCAGCTTTGTCCATTAATAGTGACGCTTGTTTGATTGCATTGTTAGTTCGCAGTTTGAAAGCGGTGTAAGTCATGGGTGCAAGCCAGGATTCTTCCAGTGCTAATGATTGAAGCGCTTGCCTGAGGGACTTATATATAGACTTGGGAAGTCCTGCCTGTTTTTCTACTTCCAGCCAGCACAGATGAGCCAGGGAGTGATCTTCTGCATCCCTCATTCGCCAGTAGTATTTGACGAGGGCTCCTTGTCTTGCCGGGAGCTGATTTGTGAGACCGTATTCCAAACATATTTGAGATTGCGAAATATAGCGCGGGATTGAAAAAAGATTTTTAAACAGGCGAGATTGGGCGAGGTTTAGCGCTGGGGAGTCCTGGGTTAATAAAAAAATCAGAAGACAGCTGCCATTCAATAGTGCAGACGGCGCAAGGTGCAAAAAAGTGCTCAGTGCGAGACTGTATTTACATGTTTACATACACACCAAAACCACAAGGTGTCACAAAATAATACACCAATCAGTACAGTGTCCGCATAGAGTCGCAATTTGGCGTTGGTATAGAAGAAAACTGTTGTATATTCTTACTTGGTGTCTGTAGTCCTTTCTTAGTGTTCCTACCTTCTCTATCTCCCATAGTACCTAAGTGTGTTCTATCTGGTGTGTGGATTCCAGCCTTGGCAGTTGGTCTGGTCAGCTGTGAGGTTTTACTGCTCTGTGTCTTATCTTATCTTGTAACTTAATAAATCCATCTTAGTAACTGAAGACGTGTCTTGCTGCCTACCTAACCTATTTACAACAAAAACCCTGACAGTGTGTCCAAATTTCGACCCAGGCTGAATAAATCAACAGGTCTCCTCAGGACGGTGGCGCCTGCCTTTTGCCTTTCGCGTTTACACTACACTATTGAGGTAATCTCCCCCATAATTCGTAATTTTGCAGCAATGTGTGCAAATTCCGCGGATAATCGCGGACCAGTGTTGAAATCTCTGCCAGAATTCCAGCAACCGGAAGGCAGCTGTTTTATGAAATTTGAATAATACAATATTCAGCCAAACATGGGCCTTTGTGTTTGGCCAAGTGTGACTGAATATCTGGGGTGTGTAGATCGTTGAATGATTTTAACTCATGGTACAATTAGGCATTAGTGAAAAGCAGCCGTGTTGTGCAATTGCACACTGTTTTGCTTTTGAGTTTTTCACGTGGGAACATTATTTCCTGTACAGGAATCCCCTCTAAAACCCTCCCTTCCCCCATGACACTTAGGGGTATTTAATGCTCTGCACATCCTTCAATACAGTTTACTCCTGCTCTTTGAAGTGAATCTTCAACAGGTTCCAGGGTGGGCAAGAAAGTGTCGGAAAAGAGTTTGTGAAAGGCCACCAGCTCATGAGTTGTGGGAGTCTGTAAAGTCTCAGGGGCATTCATGCTTTGTTCTGCCTACTCCCCACCCCTAACGATGAGATTACTACTGCCTTATTGTACACAGTGGCAGCATGCACCGCACAGTAGTAAATAGATTTACAGTACACTTGGTGGGTGTCTGACAGGCGTAAACAGAAAGAGTTTGGTCGCAGAGGTGAATCTGACCCTAAGAGTCCGGTGTTAGGTCTGTCCTGCGCACACACACGTCGTGCTTCCTCTGAGCACAGTAGTGATTCTTGTAGGCACACGCACTTGGCACTTTACAGATGGTCCAGTAGGGTACATCGTCTGCTGGACTAGAGCTCTACCTTTCTGTTACTACACCAGAGTACGTAAAGACTGCGTGAGGTCGCATCCCACCACCCACCAGCGCAGGCCACATCTGTTTTCACAACTCTGTTGTTTTTATGTTTTTTATACTTATAGAGTTGTAATAAAGTATGTTTAAAAGACATAAACCTGACCTCCAGTGAGGTGTTAACTTCTGTGCTACACTGTATCAGAGGCCAGTCCCCTGCACCCCCTGAAGTAAGCATTGAGTCTTTGATGTTACCCACTCCAATGGTACTCATTTAATTGACCTAGGAAGGATGAAAGACTGAGTGGACCCGCTAGGAGTTGGGCCTGTGGCCACAGAACCAAACACACATTCGTGCAGCGGGTGCATCAGCCCACTGAGGCCCCGGGCCTGAAGGAAACGCTTACCAGCCACCCCCTTTCTTTTCCAGCTGAAAGATTACCCTCTCCCCTGCAGGTACAGCCCCGTGCTGCAGCCCTTCCGTGTCACCCGCCTTCGCGCCCAAAAGTCCTCGGCTGCTGTCCCCTCATGTCACATGGATTCCTTCTCCTTGCAAACACCGACAGAAACAGAATAAAAAAATATATATTTGGGCATCTCAGCCAAGTGCGCCAGGTGGCAGCGAGAACTCAGATCACATTACAGCGCCTTTATGGGATTCTGCGCGTGTTCTATCTCTCCCCCCAGCAGCCCTCCAAGGGTGTCCAAACACGTTCACTCCTATTACCCAGCTGGACGCTTAGGCCTAAGTAGTGTGCCGAGGGGACCCCGCGCACCGCGGGGACGCAGGTGCCTGTGTTACGCCCCTGAGTGCAACTATCAAACAAGCCAACACACCTTAAAGAAGTCACACTGGAACGCATTATTAACTAAATCTGACCACACACATTCTATCAGAATCTATTTAAACTGACAGTTCTGTACAGCACATTCTTCTCTCCACTAGTGATATACCAAAACTACCAGGATGAGGACATCAGCGCTCCGGCCGGAGCCCGGTGTCCCCAGCGTAGGAGTTGCGGTCCATGGTGTGGTAGTGCAAATAACACTCGGTGTCCGAGAAGCCGTGGTGCTAGACCCTGGCTGAACCCGCCAACTGCTGCCGGTGGGAGAGAGGGCAGGTGGGCGAGAGAGGGCAGGTGGGCGGGAGAGGCTGCGGGGGCGCTGCTGGAGCGGGACCTGCTGCTAGTGAGACCGGCTCTGGTACTGGCGGTGCAGCTCGGGCTGCTGCTCCCGTGTTTACATATGTTTGGGAGCCTTCAAGTCCGTGTTGCTGCTGCCGCTGCCTCCCGGAACAGGCACGCTGCTGCCCCCTGCATCCATCCTTCACCCCTCCTAGCACAGGCAACGCGAATGGAGAGGCGGGCACGGGGGGAGTGAGGGGACGAACAGGTGAAAGAAAGGGAAGAGGCGGCAAACACGGAGACTAGAGAAGCAGGCAGGGTTAAAAATAGCAAACACACGAGGATAGGTACAGGAGAGAGATTAGGAATGTTACAACAAACGAGGAAGCGAGGGTCTAGGGGAGACAGAGTGCGTAGGCTGCTTAGAAAGTGAAAACGCTTGAGCTTCCACTTCCAGGTAAAGCAGCAATGTTAATCACAAGAGAGGGACAGGTCAGGCGAAATATAGTGCGAATTCAGTTAGCCAATCAGGGGAGAAGACAAGCATTTACAAATGCAATAGGACTTGTATTTAAACGAGACCTATTGCATTGTAAACAAGAGTGCTAGCATCCAAGAAGGCACGAACGGGAGTGGGTGGGGGGGTTGTGGTGGGCAGAGAAGTGACAGACTACGGGAGGGAACAGGGGGAGGCAGGGGAACAAAACTGTTTTAAAAGTAAAGGGGCCGATAGCTATGGAAGGATGAAAATGAGGACATGGCCGTCAGAAGGCGGGATTAAGTTGAGGAAAACCAATCAGATTGCAGCATTTAGGAATTTGGCCAATCAAAAAGATAGGCTGAAAGTGGGTGGAGCTTCCCCCACTACACTGTATACAGCATCTCTCGACTAGACAATGCATGCGCTGCCTAGGCGAGACCTAAAAAGACAGTCTCCTGTCTTGTCTGCACTTCTGACTGGGCATAAAGTAAAGGTAATGAGCATTGCTGTGCCGACGTTTGTTGGATCTTGAAGTTTGGTTGGGAATCATGGTAGGTGTTTGGAGTATAGCACAAAGTATGTGCCAGTTAAGTTTCCACCTTGGGTGTATGGGTGTGTCCCTTTGCAAGCGTGCGCCATGTGTGAGTGTGTGTACGCGAGGTTGTTTGGCATTTCTCAGTGGGAAAGAGTGGAGGTGGGTGACAGATGGGCAAACAGGGAGCGCCATTACGTGCCTTTGAAATGTTAGGCATGCAGTGAAATAATGATCATGGAGTGTGAGGAATGGTGCCCTTGCTGGCGGCTGGTGGCAGGAGTTGTGGACTGAGACCACTAAGCTGCACACCAGCTATGAGGCGAGGGAGAAGAGAGCACAGTTAGCGGGAACCTCTGTACAGGTGAGACTAGCTCAGGGGCCAGTTCATCACAATGTTTTGGGCATGACATGCTACTTTCGGAGTGCAGCATTCCTGCCAGCGGAGCCTACACTTGGTGCGTCTCTTTTCTCATTTCATAAGCCTCGGGTGTAGGAGGCAATACAGCCAGTGGTGTGCTGTTCGTCCAGGAGCACTACGGTGCCTTGTCAGAGGCAGTGGGCACTATATGGATACAAATGCAATTGCAGTTACAATGAAGAGTCTTCGGGGAAAGCATTTGGGTAAATTTCTTTGGCACGCAGACACATTTCCCGTTGGAAAGTCAGATTGTGTCACATTACTGAAGGGTATTTATTATTAGGGGTGAGAGTTTTTCAACGTGAGCTTCTTGCTGCATTCACCTTTCCTTTCATGACTGTTGTTTTTACTTCAGGCTCTTGACTTTCACGTTCATCAGTACGGTCTTGTACTTCGCGCAGGTGACTTTTCTCCTGCATTGCTCTACCCAACATGCGGCCTGATGCTTATTATGCATGGAGCAAGTTTGTGATCTGTTGCTTCAGACAGAGGATTAGTTTTTCCACTGCATAGGCCAGGAGGTCATTTGTTCGAAGGTGTTCAAATGTATGATGGTGAATAGGAGGGGGTTAGGCTCAGTGAAATGGAGTGTTTGCCTCACATCACATAGTTTAGTGTCGCAGAGAAGCCAAGATTTCCCCAGATTTTCCATCTTCACACTGTGCAATTTTGTCACTGGATACATGTCTTTTTCTGAATGAAGGTTTGGTTCTTTGTCCTTGATTCTTGGAGGATGGGATCAAAGCGCCAGATGGGAGACACCGAATTGCGTTTTTGATGCAGGGAGATTTGCTCCCATTCAGGGCTGCTTCCCCATGTTGAACGGGTGTCAGCTGTGCCCACTGGGCCATATAGCCTCTTGTGGGTTTTGGAAATGAAGCAGAGAAATTACCCCTCACTACACCCCCCACCCTGATGATGATGCCATTGATGAGCTGATGGGAGATGATGTCTGTTGTGGTACGCACCCTAGTTGGCCTATATCCTAGAAACATGAAGCAGCATTATAGTCTAGTGGATCAAACACATGAAAGACTTTTGTGTGGTGCTTATCCTAAGCTCGAGTGTTTAGGGGTGCTCATTTCTGGAGATGAAAGAGGGGGGGCTCACTCAGGCTATTTTTTTCCTAGGATCACATGGTTTGGTCACAAAGGAGGGGATTAGTCCCACATTGTGTGGTCCAGCCTTTGGATGGGTGTCTCTTGCACTTGCTTTGCCTCAAGGGGTTATACTTTGTGCTTCATTCTTGGGGTTGGAGTGTGGTGGCAGGCAAGGGCCACATGGGGTCTCGGTTCATTTGGACTCGATGGTCAAAGAAGATCTCCGGCTAAGTAGTGTACCTGTAATGGCTCACCCACTAGCTGGATCAATGTGTGAGATGATTCAACTGTTTGTTGTTGGGGATTTTTGCATGCTTTTTGGACGGAGAGCTCAGTTAAGGTCAGGGACTTTTTTTGCGCCGCACCACTTTCTAGATGCACCAGCCACCACTGCCATCGGATATGATTGATCAAAGTATTTTAGGTGTCCACTAGGGTTCCACCACCAATTCTGGTACTTTTTCCATGCCCCAACGATGGGTGTGGAGAGGAACCAAGAAAGCATCATTTACAGCGAGAATACAACAGCATATATAAATTCACATATTTTGGGATTTTAATCACAACACTAACTCACAAGAGAGGGATGGTAAGGAATCTGCAGGAAGAATATCTATCCACCAGAACTATTGTTACCATAGGTAAGTCTTATTTTCTTTTAATGGATATTCCTTCCCCAAGGCTCTTTGCTTTATGAATGACTTCCTAAGCAATACTATACAGGAGGAGGGACGGAGTAGTGCCTGTTTAACCAAGGAGAATATGCAGTACAGCGCTGGTTAAATATCCGTCAGTGCTCAGTCAGCACTATTGAAACAGCCAATGACCTAGTGGATTGAACATGAAAATCCTCCGGGAGGTCTTTCGTAACAAAGACATAGAAGACCTCTATACAGAGGTTGGCTCACAACTAAATGGTGCATTTGGTCTCCGCCTTGCCTTTTTCACGCTCCAGCAAAGCCTATGATGAGCTGATCATTCACTACATACACCTGAGGCCTAGTTATATATAGTTGACTTTTATGGGATAAGGAGGAGGGAAGAAGCATGGAGGGGTAATGGACTGGTTCATGTGGAAAGCTGATACAACTTTTAGAAGAATAGATAGTAAAGTGGAAAGAACCAAAATATATGGATAGCATACCATGAATGGTGGCAGGACTTCAATCCTTTGGATTGAAGACATTGCCACCAAGAAGATATTTTTCAAAGAGATAAGGTCAATGGAGCAACTGTACATCAGCTCAAATTAAGACGCAATTAGAAAAGTTAACATGGGATCCAGATCCCACGGAAGAACAATAAATGGAGTGGAAACTTTGAGCTGCTAGTGAACACTTAAACATTAAAGGCTTGTCAAGGTGGCACATAAATGCGGTTAGATCAGCCAAATAGCCTTTGGCAGCAGCCAATGCTAGGCCTTGCAGAGGAAGAAATTGTGAAATCTAAAACATCAGAGAGTCATGAATAAAATGTATTCACACTATCCAATTTGCACCACTGAATGAACATGTTCAAGCAACCCGCATAAATTGTTTTTTTGGTAGGGTTCCGGGCAGCCAAGAAGGCATCCACAACTTCAACTGCTAAGTAAAAGGACCCCTATATCTCCATCTGTGCAGCCACAGCATCTAGGCATTGTGGTGCAGGGCTTAACTAGCCCACTGCAAGAGAAGTTCCACCCTGCGTGGAAATGGAAAGAAGTCTGAACGTCAAGTCCCATAAGATCGGCATACCATATCCTCCACACCCAGTCTAGGGTGTTGAGTGCCCATCTAGTTCGATCAACATCGGCTGTGCGTCAACTTCCCATGTCTGCCACAGGAACCTCAACAAAAGCAAGATCAGTGGAAATAAATACAAAAGGCCTGTAGTCAAAACTGTGACAATTTGACCTTTTTGACTTTTATCATGTGCTTGTTTGCAGGTTCTTTTCTTTTTGTATTAGAAAGTGTGAGGAATTAGACACAAGCAGAAGTGTTAGTAACAGGCAGACATTTTTATCGTTTTCATTATGGTCGCTGTCATAACAAAATAGATACCTACAATAAAAGTGGATGTGTACAATAAAACTGGATGTGTTTCGATTTTTTAAGTTATCTGGCAAATTATCCATTTGTAAATTGAGAGGACGCTTTTATCACCATATATGTTTTGTCTTATTGAGACTTTAGTGTCTCCAAATCTATAAAGATGAGATAAAATCAGCGATCAAATATAAAAACCCAGGTATCTGACTGTTTCGAGAGACTTTGCGACAGAACTGTTGAGACACAGTTTTAAGCGACAACCAGCCCCTGTCTGGGGCTTCTCTGGGAGCATTGCAGACAAGTGGCCTTCAGCCTGTCACTGCTTATAATTCCAGGGGAAGCTCTGCAATCAAGAATAGATAAACAGCTATTTTTTTGCCAAGAGTAGGTGTGCTGTGGGATCCATCTTAAGAAACTTTATTATTAGACTATATTAATAGAAGTAGCAATAGGGTGTTAGGTTGCTAGGAACTTGCTAACCATGTTAGGAATGTTCATATTTTTTCCGCTGCCTGTGTCATGCATTGCGATACAAAAGGGGATGATGGACGGAGCGTTTGAGCAAATCAAACACTCACCCACAGTCAACTGATCTGGGTTTAATCCATCACCATTCTTTAGCCCACTCAGCCACCCCATTTCAGACATGGCTATATGCAAATCAGTCTGACCCTGTGCCTCATGGGAACAGTCCAGCCCGAACTGCCAAGCCATGTCTTCCATGGACCGGAAACAAGCATCCTGGGACCGGTTTGGGATTCATAATCCTCATCAGCCAGGCTATCTTGAATCCAGTGGCCAAGTGAGCAAGGGACTCACGTCTGAGCATACCCTGCCACACTTAGGGCGAACAAAGCGATACAAAAGGGGATGATGGACGGAGCGTTTGAGCAAATCAAACACTCACCCCCAGTCAACTGATCTGGGTTTAATCCATCACCATTCTTTAGACCACTCAGCCACCCCATTCCAGACATGGCTATATGCAAATCAGTCTGACCCTGTGCCTCATGGGAACAGTCCAGCCCGAACTGCCAAGCCATGTCTTCCATGGACCGGAAACAAGCATCCTGGGTCCGGTTTGGGATTCATAATCCTCATCAGCCAGGCTATCTTGAATCCAGTGGCCAAGTGAGCAGGGGACTCACGTCTGAGCATACCCTGCCACACTTAGGGCGAACAAAGCGATACAAAAGGGGATGATGGACGGAGCGTTTGAGCAAATCAAACACTCACCCCCAGTCAACTGATCTGCGTTTAATCATCACCATTCTTTAGCCCACTCAGCCACCCCATTTCATGCATTGCTGCATTTATTTTCTCGTTCATCTTGGTTACTGTTTATGTATTATGCACTAGACTTGGGCTTTAAAAATAAACATTTTAAAGTTCAGCCCATTTCTCAGTGCTATTTTGAGTGTGTTATTTAATTATGAAAGAGGGTTTGGAGTTCCACTGTACCCCAGAACTCATGTAGAAAAAATATTAATTATCCAAATACACCACCGTATTGCTCAGTGGGTTGTGTACAGGTCAATGCGGTTTGGAAGAAATACATACATGGAAGCCCCAATCTGGAGAACATCATGTCCATTCTTGGGGTGTAACCGCTACCCGTGGTCCTCCAAGAAGAGACAACTGTTCTCATTTTGAAGGAGCCTCCAAGGCATGCCGCTAACAGGAAAAATCTGCCTTTGCTGAACCCATTGTCACAGCGAATAATCTTCCAAAACCCCACACCATCCTGTCTGTTTAAACTGGAATTGATGATGGTACTTTAGGATAGAATCACAGACAGAAGGGAGGAAGACCTTCATGGCAAGGCGCAGTGCTTCTTGGGCTCCTGGTCTGGCTAGGTCACTAGGAAATCATTTGAATTCAATTTTGCTGATGAGGCTTGGTCGACTAAAATTTCTGGTGAAGAGTGGCACCATAAGAACTTTAGGTCACATGAACCAGGTTTGTGTAGTCTATTTGTCAGGGGAGGCTGAACCCTAGAAGAGATTTCTCATTCAGTCATCGCAAGTTCAAGAAGTGCCTCACTGAAGGGAATTGCAGGCTCAGCAATTGTAGAGGGGGCGCACTTCATGTTTAAATGTTAGTTTTTGTGCCCACTCAATGGCTGCCTATTCCAATGGTTCCGGTGATTTTCACACCACCATAGAGAGCGAAGACACTTATTCTGAAGGAAAAGCAGAGAGGTGAGGAATAACCCCTTCTGTAGGAGCATGAAGGCCAACTCACTTTGTAAATCAAGATATAAGCCAGCACCAGTGTTGTGGGGCGTAAGGAGGTTATCAGCCTCCAAGGGAATGTCTTTTGTATGGCAAATGTCTTCATCAGCCATTGGTATCTGACCCAACATGTTCTTCAATCCATGCACATGTTTGCACTTAGAAAGAAGTTCCACCAAGGACCCGTCATCAAAACATGCCCTAACCTTCCCCTTGGCAATGAATCTCTCCTGCTGACTTTGAAGGCACGGCTGATGAAGGTTCTGAAGACAGCATCTGACTCTGCATCAAAGGAGGCGCTAACCAAACACGAGGAATCGTATATGGGGTTACTAGCTTCATCCTCAGCAACGGGGCAGTAGCCTTTGTAGGTTAAACTTCTGAGTGGTTACAGGAGCAGGATAGTATCCTCAAGGAAGGTAAAAATTTCTCCTTTATATGGCACTGTGTTTTTTTGTGAGAACATCATTAAGGGGGTCGTACCCTTCAAGAGACTTAACCTGAATGGAACTGCTTCTGCATATCCCTTGTGGACTTATCCAAAAACAGCTTGCCTTCCTATTCCCGGATGGCGTGCTTCAATAATGGAAAAATAGTGTGGGCTATGAAATCATGTGTGCAGCCACGAAACCACATGCCCATGTCATAGGGATCGGGAAAAAGCTCAGGAATTCTATCAGTGGTACACCAAGAAAATTGTTGGGCCAGCATCAACGAAGCACAAAGAAAACAGGAACAGCTGCAAACACACATATAATGCTCCAATATTATCACATCTGGGTGGCAAAGTTGTGGCTAAATCCTCTAAGTCTAGAACTACAGCTGGTGGCAAACGTTTTCCAGTCTGGGGCTTGGCTGAGATCCATTAGGGAAAAGTCTATGTAGACAATGGGAAAGAGTATTCATATTTGATTAAATCAATAACCATTTGACTCCTCCATTGGGATCTGGTCTGTGTTTAAAAAAGAGTTACAGCACTATCAAGCACCATTAAAGAGTTACAGCACTATCAAGCACCATTACAGGTGCAGGAAGTCACTCTGAAAGTGAGGAAATAAAAAGAGACCCATACAGGGGAGATGCATGAAATGATTGAAATGCACAGGCTTTTCTGTTATTCTGCACTGCATGACCAACATATAGTCTTTTTGGAAATGATGACCAGAAGTGTATAAAATCAAACAAATGAAAACAACTTACAGCAGGATCTCTTGCTTAGTTAGAAAGGTCAGTTCCTGAAAGGTAAAAGGAAAATTAAATGAATAGGAAGCACTGAGAATTATATTTTGTAGTTAATATTCCACACATCAAGGAAGAACAGAAACTTTTTAACAGGTTTATTGAAACAGTTAAGCAGCCCCTGAAAACGGTAGTAAGGCATAACATGAATACAAATCTACAATAGCATAGAGGCAAATATCAAATACAGCTGAAACTGTAATGTTAGATGACTCAGGACTGTAATACACCCATCAAAAATGAACATTGCTGAACTGGGTTATCACTTTGCTCAAATCTGATGGTTACTTCCAATGAAATATATTGCATTTGCAAGAGTTCTGAATCTTCAGCAATTTAATAAGTGTAATTATTTTGTGTAGTCCAACTCAAGGGTATCTGAAGAGGATATTGATTATAGTGCTAATACTCAGTTAAACTGATATTTCATAGAGAATTCTGAACCATCATTGTTTTAGGAGTAAATCAAATATCGAGGCAAGATGGTGGCCGTAGGGTCGGCTGTGTGAGTTGCCAGCGTCCCTGCTCCTAGTTGGGGGAAGGTGAATTATAATAAGGGACCGTGTTTGTGGCGCCAGCTTCATGAATTTCTCTTTTTAACCTACTTTATCTTGAACTGCTGCTAGAAAGCCCAAAGGATTGTGTTCTGGACTTACCGCTGCGAGCGCCTGACCGAGAGCCTGAGCGTCGTATGGTTTGTCTCTTGCTTGTCTCCGGCGCGCTGCGAGTGCCGGTTTGGCGTCTATCACCATCCCCGCCCAGCGTACACCTGAGAGCGATCCGTGGTTTTGGGGACCGGGGTATCGAGACTGAGACGGAAATGGCTCCAAAACCTCCAGCTACGAGGAGTGCAAAAACAAGAGCCCAACTCGCTCAGCCCGAAGGAACAACCACCGATAGTCCAGGTGCTGCGGGTGAGTCGGGGGAGAAGTGTGAAAGTGCTAGAATGGCCGCGCAAGATTCTCTGCTTCCAAACCAAAGAAAGGGCGGGGATCGTTTGAATAAAACCGGCTCAGCTACCCGTGTTACTACCCAGGGTCTGCAGACTTGCTAAAAATGCACATGTTCCGTCTAAGAACGTTTCTGCAAAGGGTGCTCTTAACAGAGTAAACAATGAGAATTCAGCAAGTGATATTGACCAGGAGGGGCACCTGATTCAAGAACCCCTTATCGAGGATTTACCTTTTGAAGCAGCTAATAACTCTCATGATAAAATCCTGGACAACGATCATTCCAGCGGCATTATGGAAGTTGGAATCCGCTCGCATCTATCAGTAGTAGAAACCGAAGGTATCCTGGAATTTCTACCGGACGAAATAAACTCACTTGCTCTAACGGAGGGCTCCCAAGAAATCGTTGATAATTTTTTCTCCAGGTCTGACCACTCATCAGATGAAAGTGTCAGTAAAGATTGGGCCAATTACCCGGATGAATATAGCAGTCTGGAAGATGAGGTAAAAACATGTGAGACCTCTCAAGGAACTACTACTAATTTTACCACTATCAAAAAACATAGTCAGAAAAACTCAGGGTGCCAGACATAAATCGTTGGACATGGCTGTTGCCTCACCTGAATTGACTACCCGTTTGGCCCCTCTCCAAGAAGTTACATGGACTGAAAAAAACGATGTGGAAACAGAGGTGACATTATCTATGATATACCAAACTATGATGGAGCATAGGGCAGAAATAAAGAGTGAGAATACCCGTACACAAGCTACTTGTCGTAAGGTCCAGAATGCAGTCAGACGGGTCACTAAAATCTGCTCTGATACATCAGTAAGGGTTACAAATCGATATATTATGTTTACAGGAGACACATATTGCATGGGAAAAGAGAGCCTGGTTGAAAAATTTAGGTTTAGACTTGGTGGTCTGTTCAAAACAAACTGGGATTAAAAGGAGGGGTTGCCATCCTTATGAAACGAGGCTTGGGGGTCCATTTAAGGATACCAGCTGATAAATGGGGGAGATGGGGCATGGCGGAGTTTAAGATTGAACAGAACAGGTTTACTATCTGCACTCTGTATCGTCTGAACCTGGACGATTCTGAACTTATGGATTTTATTAGCACAGAATTAGTCTTATGGTCTCAACCGATAATTATGTGTGGGGACTTAAATATCCACTTGGACGCGGACTTTGATTTGAGGAAAAACGGGAGGTATCAGGGTAGGAAATATCGGACTTTTAAGGCTCTTCAACAACTAGTCCTGGGAAATGGCTAATTGATGTTTGGAACATGCTTCGTCCAAATGAATCAGGGTTTAGTTTTTTTTCTGCTCCACATGAAAAGTTTGTTCGATTGGATTATTTTTTATTTCTCGACAATTTATAGGGAAAGTCAATATTGAGCTTTTACCCAAACTCATATCAGACCATAATCTGCTCATACTTAATTTAAATTAGTCTATAAAGGATAGTGGAAGAAGAGAAAATTGGTCTTTCCAAAGAAATTTGTTATTGGAGGATGATTACTGCCAATACATGGCCAAAATAATTGAGGAGCTTTTTAGGATTAATTAAGGTACTGCTTCTACGAAAATTGTTTGGGATACTTTTAAGTCGATAGGGGTGAAACTTTAAGTTACTCAAATTATCAATGAAAAATCAGACGCTCTAAATTTAAGAAGGAATTGGATATGGTCATGCTGGCAGAAATCAACCTAGCTGGCCAGGATATCGTAGTCTCACAACGGGGTTTAACAGTCAAAAAGGCCTTAGTCTATTCTAATATAGCTGACCAAGTTGCACACAAACATATACAACACAAGGCCGAAAGTTATGAATTCAGCGAACAAACTGGAAGGGTTCTGGCAAAAAGATTGCGTGAAAAAGCTGTATCCAACGATATCATTAAAATACGTGATTTGAATGGGGTGCTGCAAGAATCTAAATCTGGGGTATTAAAAGCATTCCAAACCTTTTACCAATCATTATACAGGGAATCAATAGATGATGATGGAGGTGAGCATGATGTGTCAGAGTACTTTGAGAATTTAGATACAGTAGAGCTTACAGAATTACAGAAAACTCTGCTTGCTGCCCCCATCACCTTGGATGAAATCGAGACTGCATTATTAGGATTAGCTTTAGGAAAAGACATGGGTCCGGATAACATACCCCTTGAATGTTACCGAAGGTTCCAAAGAATGCTAAAAATAGAACTGATGGAATTGTTCAATCAAGCCTTTTTGGGTCATCTGTGGTACTGAAAATTCTGAACCCGTGTTATTAAAGTCATCGAATCATGACGATTTTGGTAACATCAGACCGAAAATGACGAAAGCAAGGTGTGCATGTATTTTCGTCACGTTTGAGTGGCGAGATCACCATTAAATCAGGGATTCCGTCCTGAACCCTCGGGTTCCATTTTGTGCACAGAAGCCATTTTGTGGTTGCCCTCACATAGGCCGATGACTAAGGCCAAGCGAGTCTTAAGGACACGTACACCTTCAGCGGACTTCTGTGTGACCTGGGCAAGCTGACTCCACTGCCCGAAGCCAAACCTGTTCGACCAGTTCCTTTCCCAGTAGCTGATCAAGATTAAGCATCAAGGCACAGGAGACCATAAACCTTTATTGCACACAACTATGTCTCATCTTACTCACACCTGTCTCCGCTCCTTTCTTTATGGCCTGTTTACGATGGGGAGGTGCCCGTTTTTATTATGGGTTTGTGCAGCTTGTGTAAGTAGAAATGTTGGGTTTTGCATGCTTGCAAAACCTAGGACTGCCCCTTTCTTTTGTACTGAGTCATGTAACGCTAAAAACATATAAAAGGCCTCTGTATTCCTCAGACTACCTCATTCAGTTGCTACGGCTTCTGTGTGACGTGGCCTCACTATGTTAAGTATAATAAAGATGTCTTTTTCATATTACAGCTTCTGTGCCAAGTTCTTTGTTATATTAGTAGGTATTCCCTGAGAACGAAAATCTCAGTACTTCAAATGGCGCAGCCAAAGCGGGGCTCATCAGGAGAAGTGGCTTTCTGTGGGAGTGATCGTGTCAGGAGACTGAAATCTACTGAGGAGGACAGAACAGGATTCTACTAAGAAGGTACTCTGTGCACGGGGATTCTGGAGATTCTTTGATTCTGCAGCCCAGTATATGTCTGATCTTCCTGATTTTGATCCTCCACATGATGTCACTCCTGACTGAGAACCTTTTTGGCGTGAGTATTCTTAAAAAGACCATTAGGTCATGTAGAACTTGACAGTTAGAATCTGGATAACCTTTTGATTAGTAAAAGTAAGAGTTAAGTATAAGTGGGTCGCTCCCAGTCCTTTGTTCTTTGGTTCCTTAGTCTGGTTCTTAGTTTGATTTGTCCTTAGTTTTTATTTGAATATTGCAATTTTCAAAAACCGAGGGTCTTGTATATTTACGAGTGTATCGATAGAGATAGCCCTTGAAGTTTGAAGCTAGATTAGTGAGCTATAAGATGCCTGATCTTAGCAGATTTGGAGCTTTGTATTGGCCAACTTTGTATACGTTTGGATTAGCCGGCTTCCCCTAAAGGGAATATCTAAATAGGTTTAGATTTAAAAACATATTTCTTCCTTGGAGATTTTGTATCCCCAGGGAATTAAAATATGACATAATACAAAACAAGGATCCTTTGTTCTGCGCAGTTTTATGAACAAAGATATGCAGAACGATTTTTGGTGTTCTGCCAGTCAAAGCTAGTGAATTAAGTGTATTGTGGCTTCGTGCACATACAGCAGTCTGTTGGGCTGTTTTTTTTGCAGTCTTTTGGAACCCTATTGAGATGTGTTTCTTGTAAATATGACTTACAGCTAAGTATTTACAAATGGGTTTGGTTTGGGTACAGTCTGTAGGCTTTCCTTTGTTTTCGTCCTGAGTGTTGATTTGTGGGTTCAATGTGTGTTTTAATGTCTATGTGGTTTTTCTCATTAGTGTAACTTCAGTATGTGGATAGCGATGGCAATTTATGAAACAATAGCAACAGCGCTGTATTGTGTGTCCTGAGTGTCTGAATACTTTCTCTGTATGTCTGCAATGAGCTCAATGTGTGTTTGTGGGTTTCTTGATGTTTTCAGTCTGTTAAGTAAAAATGTCAGATTAATTAATATGAAGTAGAAATTAAATAACACTCCAGCAATTTACTATGTCACATGCTAAAATGGCTATATGTTGCTATTCAATTTACAGACTAAGCAAAAACGCATATGTGCAAACTGTTAAATGCTTAAAATAGATAAAGTCAAAATCCACATTCACTAAGAATATGAAGGGCCTCAAAAATAATTGTGTGTTTTGTAGCAAAACAAATTTATAGCATTTTTTACTTACATGCATTGTAGTACATGTAAAAGGCAAGCACTTCAGCTAAAGTGAATTTTTGCTAGATTTAAATGCATCTTATTGCACGCGCATTTTTAAAACTTGAAATGTCTGTTTTCAGTAAGACTGAAAGCGTGCTCAGGTTCCAGCACTGTGCAGGGCCTTTCCTGCCGTTAAGGCAGCAGATGTTTTTCGAAGGCCATGAATGGCATCGGAATGTTTATTTAGCACAGTTGGACTTTTTCATTTCAGAATAGTGTTTTAGAGGGTTACAAAAATAAGGTTCATCACTTTGTATCACTGGAAGACATCCCAATTGCGGTTTTCCTCTCTTTAAGCATTTTTTCAAAGTATATTTCTGGTTCTGTTGCTAAATACTGATTGTCCTTTAAAAAAATGGCGCAAAAAATGTCATGTTTTAAGTTAGGCTTTTGTGCTTAGGCGCATAAATGAATGCATCTAAAATGATAGGCAAGGGATGCAGCTTACCTTTATATGTGGAATTATCATAAAAACAGATAATTGGTTTCATTGAACGAAAAATTATTAATTATGGAAAAATTATTTTAAAAAAATAAGTGCTTTTTAAAATCGTTTTTTGATATTTATAAAGCTTAATACTCATAGTATGACCTCCTAGTATTAAAATTTGATTTAAGTTATGTGTTACTGTATAATTAGGTAATTTGCATGTTGGTTTTCACTTGGCGCAGGCGTAAAAACTCATTTTTTTTAAGGAATTAGATGTGATATGCTTAATGTCCAATCTTTGCAATCTGTAAAGCACATTCTGAGGATGATTAACAAGTAATGTAATTGTAGGATTTTTATTTTTAAGTGCCCCAAAGATAAAAGTCGAAATTGAGTTAAATGGATTTTTTAACACAGCATTCTTGTCATTTACCACAGCTTGAAAGTGTCTCTGGCTTCAGTAAATGCATACATTTGTGTATAATACAAGCTTGCGAGTTGTTATTAAGGTTGTTTTTCATAAGCTCAGTGAGCCAATGTGCCCGGTGCAGAGGTTTGTGTTTAATATCAGGGTTGAAGGTTCTACCTTTAGCGGGGCCCATTTAGGCGTTCATCCATGTTAGGTTGCTAAAATGAGTACCATTGTATAGGGTGGTAGCAAACATTTTTTCTAAAAACTGGTATGTGTGAATCATTCACAGTAAATGTAGTAGGCCTTCTGTCTTTGTCAGCCTCTGAATGAGCAGAAATTGTGGGCTAGGAGAACAGGCTGCTCAAGTTGCGCTAAGATGCTTTCTTTAGTTTTCCTGTAAACAATGGAGGAGGCTGTCATGTTGACATTTGTGACCCTTTTAAATCCGAGCCTTGTCTCTGTGAAATGCAGAATGACCTTGCTAAACAGCCTCTGAAAGGTGGGATTTCTGGTTTCTCCATAGGAACATCAATAAAATTAAAGAACTTAATTCCAAAGGGAAATATATAAAAAGGGTTTCTTTAAAAGTCCCAACATCATGACATTTGTATTTCTGCTCTAAAAAACTAATGTCTGCTAGTCGCTTTTATTTGACAGAAAACAAAGTGTTACATTAAGTCTTAGACAAAAAAATAAGATGCAGCCTTTTACTAAAATTTTGAAGCCTATATGAATAAGTAAGAACGATTTGCCAATTGAGAAGTATTGTTCAAAGTGGAAGGGCTTCATGTTGCAAGGTGACTGACAAGATGGTAACAGTCAAGTAATGGAAATTTATTTTTGTGTTTGTTAATGTGTATCATGTTTTGTCTTCTGCTTAAAAGTTATAATTGATGTCTGTTTATTATGAAAAATGTCTCTCTTTTGTGTGCTGTGTATTTTTTTCCTTCGCTTCTGCTCACTGATCATTCATGGATTGCTCTGGGGGATTTTAAGCCTAACAAGACACGTGAGTTTGGTTGGCTGAAATTAGATGTTTTTTTTGCGCAACTCCTTTTGAAAGAAATGTCCATGTGTTTTTCATGTTTGTGTATTTGGTTCTATCATGAATTGTTCTTGCTGGTTCTATGTGCCTCTCAGTTGTATTTGACAGCAGATACCCACAAATTGGTGATCTACTGTCAAAAAGGAGGGTAAGGATTTTAAACCTGACATGTTATTATGCGTCACCGCTCATTTATATATGCTATTGTTTTACAGCTAGTATATTTGATGGCTTGACGTCCGTTTTGTGCGTTTTTTGCATGTTCTATGTTTTATGTTGCTGCTTAAGAAATTATTACGAGTTCACCTGTGTTGTTGTGAGGGGACATGTATGACGATACCTGTCGCTGTACAACAGTTGGGTAAAATTTTCGCTGATACTAAAATTCACAGATATGATTTTTTTCATATTGTGAACCAGACAGACAACACTTCACCAGTGTATGTCAAATTTGGCTATAAGTATTGAAGAAAAATAAACAGCAAATTGTGTCATTTGTAGTCACAATACTGCCCTTTCCTGTAAGGAACAGACAGCCCTAAAAATATGTATCCTGATTGGACGTAAGGATAAATTATAGATTTGTGACTCTTGAACATGGTGACCTAATTTCTATATTACATTAGTCAGTTGTATTCGGCTTCCTAAGTAGTATATGGCTTTGTACCATAAAAGAAACCAGGTTTAATTTTTCCCTGAAGAAGGAACTGTAACATTAGCTGAGATTACCGTATATGGTGTAGCGGCCAGCGGTAGAGTTAAATTCGTAAACTATTGTGATTTTTTGTGTATCACCCATACTCTTGGTATTGTGTCACATGCCTGACTATCACCCAAGCGCATCGTGCCTAGTCATTGGGGATTTTAACTGTGTCCTAGTCCCATTTCTCATTTCCGTATTTCTTTCACCAGTCAGCTTTTATTATTATTAGTGTATTGTTCAGGTTCACACTTTCAGATTGCAGTAATGTACCATGGACCCCCATTTTATGTATAATTCCCTTTTGCATAACCAGACTGTTTTCCCCGATAATCTGCATTATGCGATTTTTCTTTTGAGAAGTTCTAGATGAGGAATTTAGGAACACCTATATGTAATTATTGAGATAAAATGTGTTTGCTCCATTAGACGATGCCACTATTTGTGAGGACATCCATTCAGATAGAATTCCCATGTCACTATCTACCCTTAGATGATGGAGGATATGCTCTCACACGGAAACCCAATTGAAGAGCCTAGAGGCACTGTTTTGCCTATTGCCTATTGCCTTTGTTTTTGTATTGCCTTTGAGAATGACAGTGTATTTCAACGCAGAATTTTCTCATGGCATGTGGCCACTCCTTTGAAGACAGCAGGCCACCTGTTTGCAGTCCCCTTGTTATACAATGAACTGTTTACTTCATCGCACTTGCTTCATCAGAAGGCGTTCAACATCGGAAAAGAAGGAGGAGCTGGTTTGCCACAGAACCAGAATTTCAGTGCAAAAGAGCGCCTGTCATGTGCTGGTTAACCTCTGACAGTGTGCAATCCCTTGAGCCCTTGGCCTGAGTTTTGTCCACGCACCGAGCGCCTGTCATGTGCTGGTTAACCTCTGACAGTGTGCAGTCCCTTGAGCCCATTGGCCTGAGTTTTGGCCACGCACCCCTTTTTCCTTTGCTTCAACGGAAGTGCAGTGCACCGGAGGATCCAAGAAGTGGCAAAAGGCACTCCATTCTGGTGCCCATGAAAGAGCAGCCTGAGCGTCCTCTGACACTGAATGATGAGTGTTGGAGTCTGAGAATGGTCTGCACAAGATGATTTGTGCCCATGACCAATGAAGAGCACAATATCTGTAGTATCTGCCGCAGAGGAGAGATACGGTGCACTGCCTTGAGACATTGAGACTTTTTGAATGAGCTATGAGTGTTTGCCAGGAGGGCATGGGAGGCCTGAATAATCCAAAGGCCCATGCACCAACGGGAGCAGACTTGATGGACAATAGAAGCCTGCCAGATAGGCTTTTTGAACGGACTCTGGGCATAGTTGGTTTCACAAGAGGTTTCCGTGTGATTGTATAGACTAAGTGTTAGGAGAATTATTTTATTGTTCTGCTGGCATTATTTTAAAGTAGTATTCCGTTTAGTAAAAGCAGAATAACGTCCATTTTCTGTGGAAGAGTATCCCCTTTTCACCTCAGAGCATTAATGAGGGTCACCACTGTTTCACTTGAACATATAATAAATTACAGAAATGCATAGGAAGGCCTAAAAATGTTACTAGATAATTTTAGGATTTACCTTTTGCTTAAGGTTGTGAAAAGTTATAATTTCGTTTGTGATAGTGGTCACTACTTTCTCCTGTTGTCTATATGTTCTTAATAACGTGTTTTCTAGTGTTTTTTTAAACAGGACGTTGTCTTTTATGGGTGGGATTGTTTTTTTTCTACTAAATTGACATCTGTACCCACCTCCCAACCTATGTCTTTTCCTACCGCTACTTCTTTGCATTCTTTCCATATTTTACCTGAACATGGACTAGTTAGGAGGTCAGAGTTTACTGATACTTCCTTTTGTATAGTTTCTACATCAACACCAGTCAGAAGTGAACATCACTAATTGTTGGGTGTGGTCTTATGCCACATACTACAGATAGAGGTATTCCCTATTTGGTTCTGCCATATATGGCCTTTGTGCTACTACGTGTGTAAGGAGACCTGTCCCGAAGAGTTGCTAAGTAATAGGATTATGCTTCAGCAACATCTCGATGATTTGATGAATATAGACCTGGACTCACATTAGCGTAAGTGTAGGTTATTGCCTATGTAAGGGCAAAAGGAGTGTCTGTGGTACTGAAAATTCTGAACCCGTGTTATTAAAGTCATCGAATCATGACGATTTTGGTAACATCAGACCGAAAATGACGAAAGCAAGGTGTGCATGTATTTTCGTCACGTTTGAGTGGCGAGATCACCATTAAATCAGGGATTCCGTCCTGAACCCTCGGGTTCCATTTTGTGCACAGCAGCCATTTTGTGGTTGCCCTCACATAGGCCGATGACTAAGGCCAAGCGAGTCTTAAGGACACGTACACCTTCAGCTGACTTC
Organism: Lissotriton helveticus; assembly: GCF_964261635.1. Lineage (NCBI taxonomy): Eukaryota > Metazoa > Chordata > Amphibia > Caudata > Salamandridae > Lissotriton > Lissotriton helveticus. Next base: position 2,092,183,191 of record NC_136061.1, read on the forward strand.
TGTGTGACCTGGGCAAGCTGATTCCACTGCCCGAAGCCAAACCTGTTCGACCAGTTCCTTTCCCAGTAGCTGATCAAGATTAAGCATCAAGGCACAGGAGATCATAAACCTTTATTGCACACAACTATGTCTTATCTTACACAGAACCTGTCTCAGCTTCTTTCTTTATGGCCTGTTTACGATGGGGAGGTGCCCGTTTTTATTACGGGTTTGTGCAGCTTGTGTAAGAAGGAATGTTGGGTTTTGCATGCTTGCAAAACCTAGGACCGCCCCTTTCTTTTGTACTGAGTCATGTAACGCTAAAAACATATAAAAGGCCTCGGTCCTCTGTATTCCTCAGACTACCTCATTCAGTTGCTACGGCTTCTGTGTGACGTGGCCTCACTATGTTAAGTATAATAAAGATGTCTTTTTCATATTACAGCTTCTGTGCCAAGTTTTTTGTTATATTAGTAGGTAGGAGAACGAAAATCTCAGTACTTCACATCCCCCTGATTCATGGTCTATGGCAACAATCGTAGTATTTAAAAAGAAAGGGAAATCTGGTATTGAAAAGGGCTTATATAGACCCATTTCGCTTATTAACGTGGATAGCAAGATTTTCTCAAAAATATTGGCCAACCGTCTCAATGAATTTATGTCTCTTTTAGTTTCAGTCAGACAGCACAGATTTATTTTGAATAGGGACACAACTGATCACGTGAAAAGAATCATTTCGTTATTGGACTGGGCACAAGCAACGGCATCCCCTGTTGCGATAGCCCTATTAGACGCTGAAAAAGCGTATGACAGGGTTTCCTGGAGGTTTCTTTGGTCTATTTTAATTTGGATGGGATTCCCTAAAGAGTATATTACTGCAGTACAGGCATTATATAATCACCCGCAGGCTGCAATTCGTATCTCAGGGGATTACTCAGATAGTTTGGAAATTACAAGGGGGACGAGACAAGGCTGTTCCTGCTCCCCCTTGTTATGTGCATTATATATCGAGCCTTTTTTAAAAAGACTAGAAAGAGAAGGGGAAATTAATCCTGTTAGGATACATCAATTGGACTATAAAGTGTTTGCTTATGCAGACGATATTGCTATCACAACCTCAGATATTAAGCGGGCTTTCCCAAAGATAGTTGAATTGGCGCAAGAGTTTGGGAGATATTCAGGTTATAAACTGAACGTCTCTGAAACCCAGCTGATTCATTCAGAAAAGGGTCGCCCAGACGATTTAGGTCTCTTCAGATGATCTATATCTAGGCATTAATATCTCTGCTAAAGTAGACGACATAGTGCGGCTCAATGCAGAACCTATACTGGAATCAGCAAACAAAACATTGGAGAGGTTGAACAATCTCCACTTGTCTCTTCATGGTCGAAGCAATGTATTAAAAATGTTAATATCTCCAAAATGTTTGTATTTATTTCGTACTATTCCTTTACTTTTCCCCACCTCCTTCTTTGTCAAGATAGACAGAATATGCTCCAGATTTTTTAGGGGCTATCATAGATGTAGGAGAGCAATGAAATGGTGTGTTCTTCCTAGAGGGAGAGGAGGATGGGGATCCCAAATTTTAGGCTGTAATACTGGGCCGTTTGGTTAAAATATATGGGTATCCTAATTCTTCAGGATATAGGTATAAGAGAATTCGCCAGCCCTACAATTTATGAGATGATGCTGGGTGAAGAAGCTAGGCAATGCTTAGTGAGAGAAATTGAGCCTAGTTATTACAAAAAACGAAATTTAAAATTGTAATGACAGCTTTCCATATTTGGAAGCAATTAAAAAAAAAATTGGTTTGAGCTCTGATTTCAATTATTATATGCTTGTAATTAAATGCCTGGCTCTCCCGGGTTTTTTTTTTTTTTAGAGATCGAGTGATGATGAGATGGCACTCGGCTGGGGTTCACATATTAGGAGATTTATACCAGGGTGACCAAATGGTCTCTTATTTCTTTGCAGCATAAATACTGTTTGCCTAGGACAGATTTCTTTAAGTATATTCAAATACGAAGCTTTCTGCATCATAGAGGTTTTCAACGTTCATCTGCAATGAGTAGGATTGATATATTGGAAGCTATTAGACTTGAAAGGAAAACTGGCTTAGTTTATCAAGCTATGCTAAACCGATTACAAGATGATCTATGCAATGTTGAAGGTAAATGGCAGACCAAATTTGAAACGGATAAAATAGATATGACTAGAGTTATAGAATTGTCAATCAAAGTTTTGTTTAACGGGTCATTGAAAAGTCAACACTTTATGTCTATTTTTGATCTCTATTATACCCCTGCCAAACTGGCAAAATGGAACTCTACAGGCGGCATTAAGTGTAACCGATGTGGGTGTATAGCGGCGGATGCAGTTCATATGTTTTTTAATTGTACCAAATTGTCTCAATTTATTATGGATATTCAGTTTTTCTTAAACTCCAGTCTTAGGTTTCGTGTGCAACTATCAGCAGAAATGGTAATTTTAGGAATGCTGGCTAATCAAGATGTTAACAGAACGGTAGCAGAGGAAGGCTTTATATTTATTTCTATGTCAATTTATCGATTGTGCATTACTTCTCAATGGTTAGATCCTGATCCGCCACTTTTTTGTAATTGACTATCTAGATTACTATCTACATATTATCTGGAGCTCGCTGTATATAAATCGAAGGGGGTAAAGAAGGAAAAATTTGGTTTAAATATCTGGGCTCCTCTACAAAAATGGATTTGAAGCTCACAATTTCTGTTTTGAATTTTGAGATTATTATGTCGAATTATAATGAAATCATTTATGTATTAATGCATTGCACTGTTTTGTATAAATCAAATGTTGTGTTTAGCTGTAACAAAGACTGTTTGCTGACAATAAAATAATAAAAATATATTTAAAAAAAGGAATATCAAATATCCTGTTGGATGAGTGGAAGGAGAAAATAGTTTATTATTTAAGTAACCCTGGAAAAAGCACTTGATTACCTATTTATTGGTGTAACGTGATCAACTGGATGTGACCATTGAATCACTTTGATATCTAGACGTTCTAATAGTAAGGGGAAGGGGTTGTTGCGTATCTTTTGGATATACCCTGAGTCTACGTGTTTAGACCCACCAGCCCAGTAGTAAAAGGGCTGACTTCAAAGCACTATGTATGAGAAAGGCGGATCTGCTTTGCCACAGACCTGCATCCCGCCTGGTTCACAGGGGGGAGAGGAGCATTCTGGTACAGAAAAAAGTAACTCCCAGGGACGTATCAGTATTCAGGAAGCTCACCTTTCATGCTTGGAATGTCTCACTCAAGTATCTGAACTAATAATGATTTAATGTATGTTTAAAAACATTTATTGCAATATTCTAGGAATAGGTACTTGTGCTAGGACCATAGAAAATATGAAGCAGATTGATATCACTAGGGTGACAATGAGAGTAAACAAAATGACCTTTTCTGCAATGGTTCACAAATCCAGATTTCCTAACTACTACACCCAACCATATTACTCTCTATTCACTAATCCGAGATCAGAAAAATGATCTAATATTGCCTGCGAGATAAGTGCTATGGTTGTCACTCTACAAACATGGGACACAAAGAAACTCTGTGTTATCAGACCTTCCACTGGCAAGAGGCAAGAAGGAGGGAGCCTTCCGAGATCTGGGTTCAGCAAACTCGGTTTTAGCTCCTCAGGTCCAACTTAGGTCCAAGAATGGCCTCAGTCGGTGATTTGAAATGTGATGCCTCTCTAGAAAGCTCAGGGCAAGGACCTCTCTAACTGGAGTGGTCCAATGCCAGTGTTTATATAATGAAATTACCACTGCCTAATCTAACTAATTGCAGGTGACATGCAGGACAACGTGATGGAAAATTCCAGCCAGAACAAGGATTCTCTAACAGTATTACCTCTGTGCAAATATCACTGTTATATCTCACATATGTACCAGAGGACCCTATAACATAGATATTCTGGGGCACCTTGACACGGCTCATGTCTTATATGCTACAGATAAAGTGACAGGAAAATGTTATTAGTTAAGCTTAATGATCTCTCATGTCACAATACTGTGAAAAATAAGACATTCAAACTTGACCAGGGAGAATAACTACAAACAGGCTAATGCTAAGTACCCCCTAAAGATGGAGTCTGGTGCTCGAATCTATATCAGCTTCAAATAAGGAATTATGGTCAGGGTTTCTCTTGTGATAAAAGAGCTTAGACAAGGCTACATTCTATTCCACACAGAAATCGGGCATCTTAAATAAAAAGTGGATGTGGCTTCCTGATTGGAAAATGTAAGGTTGAAATTGCAGAGACACCTTGTCAGGAACTCACGGTTAGCTCCGCAAACATCATTATGGTAACAAGTAAAAGGAGAGGATAATCATTGCAGATTTATTAGAAAGATCAGGTGCTCGCAGTAATTATGTTTTGTTTTAGTCAGACTTCATTCTCTCAACATATTCTTTAAATCCCCTGCACTCCATTACTCATACTTTATTCTGGATGCATTTGATGCATAACATTATTCACTGAAAAAAACCATAGGTTTAACACTGATATAGTTAGGAATTAGCATTTAAAAAACCTTTGAAATTCACTGAAAAAAACGTAGGTTTCACACCAGTAATAGTTAGCTGGACATTTTACTCATACAAAACCATTGAAATTCCCACATTATAGTTAGTTGGACTCACTATAACTCGCGCGCCCGCAATCCACTGCTGATGATGTCACATATTACATCATTCATGACATGGTCAGTGACATCACTGATGACATCTCAAATGACATCACTGATGACATCATCCAGTAAATGTGTGTTCCTGTAAATTTAAAATTAAAAATGTGTTTAACATATTGTAGAATGAGTGTATGTATGAGTGTTTGGATAATGGATTTAGTAGGTGCGTGACTGACTGTATGAGTGGGAGATTAAATGTGTCTTACTGAATGCATGGGTTAGTGACTAAAGTGTTAGAATGTGCGCATCATTATGTCTGTTGTTGTGTAACCTGCTGCATGTATTGATTAGTAGCTATATGACAGGCTGCATGGGTTAATGATTGATAACCCAAGTATTTGTATGTGAGGGTGAGTGTGAGTGGAGGTGGCTGGGAGGTGTGTGACTGTGGATAGATGTGTGAGCAGTTGATTCACTTGATGTATGGGTTCAAGAGTGCATGAGGAAACAGTTGTATAGGCAGTTTACTGTGTGCATGGGTGTGTTGGTGACTGAATGGATATCTCAGTGCTACATGTCCAAGTAAGTACATATGTAATACACAGTGCATGTGAGAGTTGTCATATATAAATGACTATATATATATATATAACAGCCTGTGATTGCATAAGTGACTGTATCTATCAATATGTACTTGTATCAGTGATTGTGGAAGACAGTAAGTATGTGTTAGTCTATGTTTAAATAAGCAAAGTTTTGTGTGTATAACTGTATAGTTGTGGAAATGGGAGTGTGATTGATTCTTTACATGACTGACTAGGTGTGTGAGTAACTCCATGGATGAGTGGCAGTGTATGAGTGTCTGTATAGGTGTATGAGTGCATATGATAGTATTGTATTGATGAGTGACTGTATGTATGAAAGATTGTATGGGTGAATGAGTGGATGTGTGTGTAGACCTAGAAATCAGTGAGTGCGTATGTGATAAGTGGTTTTACTGTGTCAATGGTTTCAGGAATGGTAGTTTGTATTTAACACTAGGTGTATCATAGGTTAGATTAGAGTGTACATTAGTGTGAGGAGGCGTATTGTATTATCACATGGATGATGTAAGCAGTGATGTCATCAGTGATGTCATCAGTGATGTCACTGACCAGGTCATGAATGATGTAATATGTGACATCATCAGCAGTGGATTGCGGGCGCGCGAGTTATAGTGAGTCCAACTAACTATAACGTGGGAATTTCAATGGTTTTGTAGGAGTAAAATGTCCAGCTAACTATAACTGGTGTGAAACCTATGGTTTTTTCAGTGAATTTCAAAGGTTTTTTAAATGCTAATTCCTAACTATAACGAGTGTTAAACCTATGGTTTTTCCAGTGAATTTCAAAGGTTTATTAAAAGCTAATTCCTAACTATAACGATTGTGAAACCTATGGTTTTTTCAGTGAATTTCAAAGGTTTTTAAAAACTAATTCCTAACTATAACAATTGTGAAACCTATGGTTTTTTCAGTGAATTTCAAAGGTTTTTAAAAACTAATTCCTTTATATATCGAGTTTGTAACCTACGATTTTTAAACAGTTTTTTTTATTAGCTGTTTTTTATAACTATTAATTATTATTTTAAAAAATATATTTTTTCAATGTATTTTTCATGTTTTTTTTTAATCATTTTGTCCTTGTCATGCCTGTGCCTGTGCTCACCGTCGATCCGATGACCAGTTGACCGACATGCCCGATTACCTTTCATAATCATGTCCTGTTTATGGCCACTGCCGATTATTTTTCCCAACCTCATCCGTCGCTCTTCAACTCGGGGTTGGCAATGGTTGGCAAATTGGATGGTAGACGGTGAACGCATGCGCAAGGAGTAGCGCATGCGCAATAGCCTGTTTGTGTTATTTAATCCCGCCCAAGACGCACAGGAAACGCTTCTTGTTTAGCCAGCTTGTTGGATCTCGTTCCGGGTCACGGTGACGGGCGTCCGAGGAGTTAGTGTTTGGAGCCCGTGTTTCTTAGAATCCTGCATTTCCTGCTTTTCCGTCGTGTGAGTACAAGAAGCGGTTTTGCTTCTTGTGTGCTATCTTTTGTTCCAGTTTCTTGTTTTCTTATTCTTATAACAAAGTAAGCGAGTCTCTCCCCGCTTGCATGGTATGCTTACCGCCTTATTCCTTCTTTGCCGTTGTGGGGTTTCCACAATATTTATGTGTACCTTGTGAATAGAACAAGGCATACTCACCTACTGCCCTTGGTGGTACTTCTTTGCGGTGTAAAGCTGGTTACAGAACGTCCTAGGTGAGCACTTTGAAGAAGCTGCAATTTATGTCCCATAAAGTCTTGTTATTACTTACAGTGTATTCCTGTCCACAGAAAATAGGCGTTCTAGGGTTTTTACTCCGCCCTCAAGCACCGTTATTTCCTGTCATTCCAGTCACTTATTACCTGCATCTCCTCCGCATTCTGAAGGTACATAAGTTATCACAGACCATTCATTGGGGAATAGTGTGGGGAGGGATTGTTTTCACTAACCTTTGTTTGTCTTACTGCAGTACCAGACTAGAGAAGATTGAACTGACTATCTTTGGTGAAGATTGAGGAGAGCTGTTTTCATCCCCCTCTATCCTTGTTTTGTTACCCTGTTTTCCCCCTGGTCACCTCTTGGGTATTAGTGTTGTATCCTGACTCCCGAGGGTGATAGGGGTGAAGCAGGGAGCTTAGCATCGAGATTCCAGGACACTCCTGAGACAATAAGGTGCGTGCATGACAGTCCTGGGGCGCTAAGGGTTCGCGCACCGGTAAGCTCACCCGTATCATTTTGACTTGGAGCGCTCAGGGTGCTCGCACCGGTAAGCTCTCCCGAGAGCGCTATTTCTGCCTACGTAAAAAAAATATGTCTGAAAACTAAATAATAATGCAAGACATTCAGTACCACACTTATAAAAGTAGTATTTTTGATTTTCCGAATGAAAATGATTTTGCATTTCCGTAAAGCTACCAAAACGTCATACAGGCGCGCCAAGTAAGCGCCCCCGGAAGCGCCTACGTTCGCGCCGCGTAAGCGCCCCTGGAAGCGCTCCAGTGCGCGCAGCGTAAGCGCGTCAAGTCATGTGACCTTAAAATAACTCTTTTCATTGGTTGTTAACAGTTTTTTTTTACAACTAATGAAAATCCCACCCTTTTCCTTCATTTCTTCTTTCACTTTGGAGACAGCAAGACCTGTTTTTTTCTGCCCTACCATTTTGTGGAAAGAATGGCTGCCAGAGCACCCAGCAGCAGTGAGGAGTCAGATGGTTTCATTGATGAAGAGCCTCCTCAGCCCAAGATCAAGGAACATTTTATTTGGAAGTTTTTTTCAATACCTGAAGGATTAAAAAAGGTGAATGCTCCCAAAGTTCAATGTAAAATCTGCCAAACTGTGCTTTCCCGAGGAGACCCCAGAAGGAAGTACAGTTTTGGAAATTCAACTATGATTCGCCACGTTCAACGCAGGCATCCTCAGAACTATGCCCGGGAGTGTGTCCGAGACCTGGCACGTAATCCCCCAAGGGATGGTGCCTCTACATCAACAGGAGGAGCCACAACTTCAGGGAGAGGACGTGCAGCGGAATTAGAGATGATTCCGAACATTCAACCTGTTTTTAATGACATTACTATAAAATGCAGGCAATGCAATGAATTGCTCTGCTATGGTGAGCAGAGCATCAAGATCATTACACGCAGGAGGCAAGAACACCGCTGCCCTCACCAGCCCTAATTTTTCCCCTTTTTTGTGCTCCTGTTGAGCAGTTTTGCATTCCCTGTTTTTGTTTAGAAAAAAACGAAAAAAGAAGAAAAAAAAAGTTCTTTTTAGAACTACCTCCAATTCTTAAAAAAGAGCTGTATTCTTAACAAATTCAAAAAGGGTTACTGAAGTGGAGTCCAGTGAGAGAGGAAAGGAAAATGAGTGAGAAAGCAAAGAAAGGGACGAGAGGGGAAGGGAAGGGAAGTAGGGGGACTGAAAGAAGGTGAGTGTGGGAGGTGAGTGAGGAGAAGGAGAGTGAACATGGGGAATGAGAATAAGTGAAGAAAATGTAGTAAAGGAACGGGGGGGTGGAAGGGTAAGAAAAGAGCAGTGATGTTGAGGAAAGAGTGGAGATACAGACTGGATAAAGGCAAGTGATTGTGAGACAAGGGGAGTAAGGGAGTGAAGAGACAGAGAAAGTGAAAGAAAAAGTGAGAGTAGAGGACTGAGTGAGGGAGGAAAGAAACATAAGTGAGGGAGTGTGGCTGTGTTATAGGGAGTGAGCGTGATAGAAGAGGAGTGACAGACTAAGGGGTCGGAGAGAATGAGGCTAACAGAGAGAGAATGAGGGAAGGGGAGTGTACAAGTAAGAGGACAGAGGGAGTAAGAGAAGGAGTTAGTGAGGTGGAGTAAGGAGAGTAAGGGAAGAGAAAAGAGTGAAGGAGCAAAAGAAGGAAAGAGACAGGAAGGAAAGTAAAGGTTAAGGTCTGAAAGAAGGTGAGTGTGGGATTATGGCTGAGTTATAGGGAGTGAGTGTGACAGAAGAGGTGTGAGAGACTAAGGGGACGGAGAGAATGAGGCTAACAGAGAGAGAATGAGGGAAGGGGAGTGTAGAAGTAAGAGGAGAGAGGGAAGGATTTAGTGAAGTGGAGTAAGGAGAGGAAGTGAAGGGAAAAGAGTAAAGGAATGAAGTAAGTGAAGAGAGGAAGGAAACTAAAGGAGAAAGTCTGAAAGAAGGTGAGTGTGGGAGTGTGGCTGAGTTGTATGGAGTGAGCGTGACAGAAGAGGAGTGACAGACTAAGGAGACGGAAACAATAAGGTTAACAGAGAGAATGAGGGAAGGAGAGTGTAGAACTAAGAGGACAGACGGAGTAAGAGAAGGAGTTAGTGAAGTGGAGTAAGCAGAGTAGGGGAAGAGAAAAGAGTTAAGGAGTGAAAGAAGGGAAGAGAGTACTAGAAAAGTAAAGGAGAAGGTTTGAAAGAAGGTGAGTGTGGGAGTATGGCTGAGTTATAAGGAGTGAGCGTGATAGAAGAGGAGTGAGAGACTAAGGGAATGGAGAGAATGAGGCTAACAGAGAGAGAATGAGGGAAGAGGAGTGTAGAAGTAAGAGGACAGAGGTAGTTAAAGAAGGAGTTAGTGAAGTGGACTAAGGAGAGTAGTGTAAATGAAAAGAGTAAAGGAATGAAGTAAGGGAAGAGAGAGGAAGGAAAGTAAAGAAGAAGGTTAGAAAGAAGGTGAGTGTGGGAGTATGGCTGATTTAAATGGACTGAGCGTGATAGAAGAGGAGTGAGAGATTAAGGGGATGGAGAGAATGAGGCTAACAGAGAGAGAATGAGGGAAGAGGAGTGTAGAACTAAAAGAACAGAGGGAGTAAGAGAAGGAGTTAGTAAAGTGAAGTAAGGAGAGTAAGGAAAGGGAAAAGAGTGAAAGAGCGAAACAAGGGAAGAGAGAGGAAGGAAAGTAAAGGAGAAGGTCTGTAAGAAGGTGAATGTGGGAGTATTGCTGTGTTATAGGGAGTTAGCGTGATAGAAGAGGAGTGAGAGACTAAAGTGACAGAGAGAATGAGGGTAACAAAGAGAGAATGAGGGAAGGGGAGTGTAGAAGTAAGAGGAGAGGGAAGGAGTTAGTGAAGTGGAGTAAGGAGAGTAAGGGAAGGGAAAAGAGTAAAGGAATGAAGTAAGAGAAGAGAGAGGAAGGAAAGTAAAGGATAAGGTCTGAAAGAAGGTGAGTGTGGGCGTATGGCTGAGTTATAGGGAGTGAGCGTGACAGAAGAGGAGCGAGAGACTAAAGGGAAGGAGAGAATGAGGGTAACAGAGAGAATGAGGGAAGGAAAGTGTAGAACTAACAGGACAGAAGGAGTAAGAGAAGGACTTAATGAAGTGGAGTAAGGAGAGTAAGGGAAGGGAAAAGTGTGAAGGAACGAAAGAAGGGAAGAGACAGGAAGGAAAGTAAAGGAGAAGGTCTGAAAGAAGGTGAGTGTAGGAGTATGGCTGAGTTATAGGCAGTGAGCGTGACAGAAGAGGAGTGAGAGACTAAGGGGACGGAGAGAATGAGGCTAACAGAGAGAGATTGAGAGAAGGGGAGTGTAGAACAAAGAGGACAGAGGAAGAAAGAGAAGGAGTTAATGAAGTGGAGTAAGAAACTACACATTTTAATTGGTTGTACATTTGAACACTTTGAAAGTCACATAACATTCACCCATCCCCCCAGTGCTCATTGCCCTGTTACCATGGTAACTCCCTCCTCACCCAGCACACTGTTCAAAAGTTCATCATACTATGTTGCAAAAAAATGCAGCAAGGGTGTTTGACCTCTCAATGTACCAGCTAATCATGTGCAATGTTTCTTGAAATGACTTTTCCTCAACCATTGAAATGACTTCTTTAAAAAAAAAACATGGACCCTAATTTTCAGTGCTGAATTTTAAGAATGCACCAATCATTTTTTGTTTTTCAAGTGCACTGAATCTCAAACACTTTTTTACATAACTCCTACTTTCAAACTGCCATTTCATTTCCACAACTCATCTGAATACAAGCACATCTACCTTCAAGAAGCCAAAAGCCTGGTTTGTGGGTCATAGCTTTGTCTACTGGAGTCAAAAATACGCAGCTAACAGAGGTATTTACAACCTTGATTTACCAATGTGGACATTGTATGGATTGGACAGAGAGGATTAAGATGCCACCAATTGATACCATTGGTAAAATCCTTTATGCATCTTCCACACCCTGACCTTATAAATTGTGCACTGTGGTGGAAATGACCTAGGCACTTTGACTGGGGTAGGTCTGGAAATGCTTTTAAAGGACATCTTTGGGCAATTGAAGACACTTTTTCCAAAATCTGCCTTGGTATTTTCTAATATATGCCAAAGGCAAAAATGGAACTGGTCCAACCAATTTTGTCCACAGATTGAGATAGCAAGGAAACATGTAAATAAATCTGTTTCTGCTTTCCTCAGAGACTATGGTATGGGTTCCATTTACCACAACAACTTGCGTTACAACATGCAAGGAATCTATAGGAGAGATGGTGTGCATTTTACAGATGAGGGGAATAGAGTTTTCCTCTTGAATATAAGACTCTGCATTGGTACCTACTTGTAGGTACAAAAAACACCCACATAACACAACAGCTCTTTTCAGAGCTACCCTACTTCTAAGCACTCAAAATTATTTTTTTACTCTATTTTCTTACAGTTTTTCCCCGTGGTGCGCTCAGGGTGCGCGTACCGGAGAGCGCACCAGGGAACGCACCCAGCGCTTACCCCGCGAAAATTTCAACAACAAAAAAAAAGTTTTTTTGCCCTTCAGGGTCCTTCTAGGCCCGCCTCAGAAACCCTAGGGGGTCAGGGGGTGTCTACTCTGCCCACTTTTAATTATTTCCCCCTTTCTTTCTCACCTCGTGTGTCTCGATTCTACCGAGACACAAGATGGCTCTCCGGACTGTTTAGAATGTTGACAGACACCCGACAACCAATCAGCTTTCCGCTCGCGCACTCCCGTAGCGCGCCGGGTGCGCTCCCCGGTACGCGTACCGCGCCTATAGATATATATGTGTTTTTGAAGTTAATTTTCAAAAAACCACTGGAGCAATTCTCACCAAATATAGCTAAGGCACATCTGCGTACCAGTCCCTACAATTTTGCCAAATTTCTCGTAATTCCGTTCAGCCGTTCGGGCTGTAGACTTGTCAGACCGTCCTATGGAAATGTACATGGGCAAAACACGTTTTGGGACCCCCCCTTTTTTCTCAGCCCCCACTTGACGAATCCCCCCAAAACTTTCAGGGAAGGAGCGAAGCGGAGCTGGCCAAAACTTTGGAAAATTACACGCAAATTTCTCAACCGGCGCCAGAGTTATTCCCAATAGAATGTTGCTGATTTCCTATGGTAGCTGGGTCCTAACTATAACTACCTACTGGTGACCGCCAGTAGGTAATACCCACTCAACATGTATGCCATTAGGAAACATGAAAGGTTAAATTATCCGTATCCAACATGGGGGATGTAATCTTACATCTCCTAGGACGTGACGTTGACAGGATTTGAACGTTGTGTTCAGCTGTATATAGAGACAGTATGGAATATGAATGGTTCCCATTCATTATGGCTTGCTTTTTTTCTCGCTATTACAACTCCCTGAACAGAGGCCTTTATTGGAACTCGTTGCACTTGAAAACCAGACGGACTACTGAGCAGTATGATAAAGTTAATATTTTTGAACTTTGCTCACAAATGTTAGAGACGCCGCATGTTTATTTGCCTGCTGTTCATCACAGACTCATGGTTTGTAGTAAAATCTCTTTAAACTTTCCTGGATTGGATTATAGAAAATTGTGAAGCTTCCTATTCACTTTTCATGAATGGTGTTTCCATACTCTGAATGACTGAAGATCCAGTGCGATATCCTCGATTTTCAAGAATATGAATTATATGAATACACTTGGTAATATCAATCTCACATTTTATTGTTTATTCCTGGTTAACCTGAGGCATATTTTACCAGAGAAAGCAAGCAGAAAAGAAGGTTTAGCCCTCGCAGGCCCCTAAAGTGCACTCCACAAGCTGTGGAGCAGGCAGCGTTTAGAAGAGCTGCCTGCTTCTGCAGTCATAGTCCCCATGAGGTGCCACACCTAAATGAAGTTCAAAGGTCAGGCAACGTTAAGTGATGCATGCTGTCACAGGACCCCAATTAAAGCCCTATCCCAACAGTGCCATAGAGAGAATCATTTACCAGATCTTCCTGTTTCGCACACCGAGTCAGACTTCCTTTCTTGCTGACCTTGTTTCTTCTTTTTAGGTCTCGCCTAGCGTTGCAGCGCATGCGCTGCACACTGGCGAGAGATATTGTGGATGAGGGGTTTTCAGAAGAGGACTCGAAGCCCCGCCCCTCATTTCCATTGGCTGGCGTAACTGTTTATGATAAACGGTATCCTGCCATTGGAAATGGGGTTTTGTAGTCACTGCCCTTTCGCCCGGCTGATCCGGACAGGGTCGTCTGCTTTGCGACTGTCGCAAAGCAATTTCTTATCTTTATTAGGGGGCCATCTGTTTTCACTCAGCAGTGTGTTTATTTTTGCATCAAGCTTTCACTTAAAGTGAAAGTGAAAGCGCGATGCAAATATAAACAAGCGGCTGAGTGAAAACAGATGGCGAGCACCTGTTGTTACTGTTAAGTCTTATGGGGCAGAATCGGGAACCTTTACTTTTGACTGTCGCAAAAACGTCCTCGTAGACAAGGAGTGTAGGAGAGCATGAGCTATGTGGCTGTGGACTGGGTGGGAAGCTGCTCCTAGTCATCTCTTGGCCCCGAATGAGTGCACTTGTAACCTGGTTCACCCTTTGAAACAAAACTCGGTCTCGGTAACGGCACTTGCCTTCAATCTGCTCAGTTCGTTCAAGGAATGTGTAGCGCCTTCGACCGCCGCAGCCATAGCAGCATGTAAATTACTGTGTAAAAGTTGTTGCAATCACTGACTAAAAATAAAGAACAAGCACCAGTCTCCGTTATTTTGCCTTTTATTAGACCGAGCTGTGCGGCGGACCAAAGCGTCTTATTAATGACCGAAAAACCGTGCATCACTATTTTTCCTATCATATAATATGCTTAAAAAAATGTAAAACCGAAAGTGTGGGAGAACACAGTTTTTCAGTCATAAATGGGAGCTCTGAAAACAGCTCAAACTAAAGCAAAAGACAATTAAAATAGGTCCTACTCCTGGTCTCAAGCCTTGGGTTTGTCCTCTGCTGGCTGGGGCTAGGCCTTGGCGCTAGTCATGCACCAGTTCTCGGGCCCTGTGGAGCAGGCGTTCGGTGCATCTCATTGCCATTTGCACTCAGAGGACCATTGTGGCGCTGCACCAAGTGGCTGTTGAGTATCTCTGCATTAGCTTTGCTGTATACTGCAAAATTAAACAGTAAAACATGCTTTTGGAGTTATACTTGGACGATTTGAAGAGATTATTTAAATGCAGATGTAGTGTTGGTGTGTGGCGGATTCGATCCTCAGGAGCTACTGACTCGCCATGAAACGAAAGTGCAGCACGGCCACATGTATCGCTTTTCATGCATCTACAGAGGCCTAGAGGATTGTGGCATTGCTGTGTACTGTCAAAATAGAGAAACACAGATACAGCTAATGGCAAACCGAATATGTGCAACCACAATCTGCATTTGAGTTCCATGTACTGTATCTGTAAGTGAAGAACTACATTAGGGTTCTTGTGGCAGGATGAGGGAACACTAATAACATATCACTCCGAACGAGTAGACATTATCCCCTCAATCTTCATAACAATGACAATCCCCTTTGAACAGACAGAAGTAAGAGGAGTTCAAAAAAACGTAAATCACTTTCGGTTTAGACAGGAGAGGGCAGCCGGACCAGGAGGCTGCTACTCCTTCAGCCACTGCTATAGCACAGCGCAATGCCACACTTTCACCAGCCAGGTTATTGGGAACTTTTTAAAGAAGCTAAGTCACAGCCTTGCTTGGCTTAAATTAACCAAGGAGTGTAAGTCATCACCTTGAAATATATCACAAATGCGTATTTGTTTTATTTTTGCAATGCACTTACTGCATGTGTTTCTGATTGTATCTGAATATTCCTAATTTTGTCAGGAAAAAAAACAAAAGCACCAGGTGATAAACTGATTTTCTGAGGATCAGCCACTTGATTAAAAGGGGAAGCTCAGATTTAGAAAGTGAATGCAAAAACGTTTTAGAGTTCATTCTCCAATTGTCTATTGGCTGGGGGAGGGGGGACTCACAAGGCCAATTTACACCATTTGCACCGGTCTTTGACGGGTACAAAAGCTGATGCACTGAGGAGGCAGCTATTTAAACTTACAAGTTTTAATTTGTCATGTCAAATTGCTGCATTTTTCTCTATCCTTTTCAAGATCACCACCCCAAAAGCCGTGTTTGGAAAACTTGGCACACTTGCTCTGTGGATTTTGAAATAAGCGATTACGGTAGACCAGTTTTACATTTCACATGCCGTCACTGCTTGCAGATCCCTTTACGTAGTTTTTCTACTGTATTGTGTGAGCGAGTGCCTGCTTTAGGCACTCTACAGATTAAGTCGATCTGTATGCACTGCATTACTTATAAGAGCCAGGGTAAGAAAGCAATAGGATCACAATGTGGGAGACAAAGTTGAAATGAAATGGCCAGTGACACCACTGTTAGATCTCTCCTTGCACACATAAATACCACTGAAGATGCCCTTACTGCTGTGACAGGACACTGAAAGCTGCCCCCTCCAGGAGTGAAAAGAATGTATGAGCTGCGGAACTGCAGAGGCATCACACTCGCTCCTGATTTTACAGAAACAAATTGCACTGGAAGCTTGCATTGCTGTGACAAGGTGCAGTGAGATGACATTACTGTTTTAAAAATACAACACAGAAAACATGTCTGTTTATACCAGATCGAAGGTAAATACACTTATAAATTTAAAACAGATGTCAAAAATGTCATCAGGCTAAGCAGAATACAATGCATGGAGAAAGTAAATGGCATTAACCGTTTCCCTGCTGAATCGGCGTTGGCCGTCGCGAGCACTACCTCGCTGGTGCTGCGAACGTTCAGTTTAACCCAGTCCACTAGCAGAATCGCTTTCCTGGACGTTGAGGTCTTCCCAAAAGACGGTAAGTTGGCTACCACATTATTTGTAAAATCAACTGACCGTAATAAATCTTTACTATTCGACAGCAACCATCCCAGAAGTCTCAAAGAAAATCTCCCGTACGGGCAGTTCCTGCGGGTACGCAGGAACTGCACGTTTAAAGAAGACTTCAACCATCATGCTGACAATTTGATATCCAAGCTATGCGATAGGGGTTACCCCAAAAAACTAGTTAAAAACTGTATGAAAAGAGCTCGTTGGACCCCACGTGAAGCTTTACTAGAACGTAAAGAAAAACCCAATATGAAACGTCAGGTATGTGTTACCACCTTTTGTCCCAACGCAAACCAGTTAAAACGGATTATCGGACAAAATTGGCATCTAGTCAAGAATCTAGATGAAAGTCTTAAAGATCTTCCCTTGTTTGCCTTTAAAAAGGAGAACAATATTGCCAAT
Organism: Lissotriton helveticus; assembly: GCF_964261635.1. Taxonomy (NCBI): domain Eukaryota; kingdom Metazoa; phylum Chordata; class Amphibia; order Caudata; family Salamandridae; genus Lissotriton; species Lissotriton helveticus. The sequence continues at coordinate 2,092,199,944 of NC_136061.1, forward strand.
CATATCGTTCGAGCAGCTATGCCTACCCCGAGTCCACCTTCATTGCGCCAAATGATGCGACTACCGCCCATAACTGGTCATCATAAATGCGGAACCTGCTTGTGCTGTGAATCCACGGTTGAGGGTTCCTTATTCCAGCACAATGGGATTTACTGGAAACACAATACTTTCAGTAACTGTAAGTCCAAGCGTGTCGTCTATGGAATTCTATGTCCTTGTCTACAGTTGTATATAGGTAAAACCAGCCAAGAGGTACGTCAACGTATTTCTCAGCATAAATCAAGACTGAAGAATAAAGTGGAGAACGCCCCTCTAGTCCTACATTGGACAAAAATGCAACATGCAATTAGTGATCTCAAATGGACTGTGATATCAAGAATTGAGAAGAACCCCCGTGGAGGCGATCTGGATCTACAACTTTCAAAACGAGAAGCCCTTCTAATTGTAAAATTTGATACGGCAATCTCTGGCCTCAATGAATTGAGTGAAATTTTTAAACTGTGAACACCAAGTTCATTCAACACTCCAGTTATCAATCTACCTAAATGGAACTTTGATTCCGTGTTAGCACTTGGTCCATTTATAGCTGTAGACATGTGAAATCTGTTGGTTTCACTCATAGAGGTCGACAAACAGGTGATAGATTGTAGCCCCTGTGGATGTTGTTGGTTTTTTTCCCTCCCCAGGAAGCGGTACCATCTATCGACTTGCGTTATTCCTTTAAGAAGGAGGCGGCCGTTTCACTTGCTTGCCCCTTTAAAAACCGGCCAGTGTCTTACCTCGGCATGCTATGCGCATGTCCTTGAAGGTAGTGCCGACTGGAACGCGAGCTGATTCACGTCGTCCGACTCGAGAGCGAAGTAAGTACTGCAAGCCGGCGTAACATATTTTATGCCGACAATTTGATAAGAATAGATACGCAAAAAAGTGCTTCTCTCTGTTATTTAATCTAGTAACTGCCGAAGAGCCGCCAAAAGGTCTCCATTGAGCCATCCGGCCGGAAACCCATATATATTATGGTGAGCATTCACATTAAAGGCATAACTTAGTCACGGTTTCCACAGTGCAGCCCTGCTCCTTTAAAACATCACTGTATCTTGTTGCAGGATTCAAAAAGGTGGCTAAAGTTTGGCCCTTAAATTTATCCTGCCGTGAGATAAACGGAATACAAACGCGAGCGATCCGGCTCCCGCCCGACTGCCAGCAGCGGCAAATCCGTCTTTAGGTGAGTGAAAGTATGTAGCCCTGCCTGGGTATTAGGGCAACCCGTAGAGTTTAACTCCCCTGCCGAAGATCGTTAGTGACAGCCCGGCATTAAACATCATTTAAACTGCAGTCACACTGTTTAGTTACGTCGCGTAAAGGCATGTTTAAACTAAAATGCTCATTCTCAGTTCTTTACATTAACAGAGAGCTGCACCTCGACTGCACTTATCATGCCGCTCTTGTCCAACTTTGGAAAGTAATAAACACCACTACAACCGGCTAAAGGCAAGTATTATCCACGCCGCAGAGGTCGCCTGTTGAAACAAGTTCCCACGAACACACCCAATTAAAACATGTTTATTTAATCTTGTAGAAACGAACTCTCCGCTTCCCATTCCTGACCCTCCTCCACCATCTTGGAGCATTTCACCAATTGGTAAGCCCCGGAGCGTGTGTGGGATGGGGATCCTGGTTAGGTTTCTTGAGAGGTGGTCTAAATTAAAATATGACTAAAAGCCAAACCCTGATCTGTCTAATTTGCTTTTTTGTTCTTTGTTGTCACACAGTATGTTTGGTTCATTAATTTATATATTTTTTTGTGTTTAAACCCCCGATTGTGCCCTGTTTAGATACTGCTTGAGGCCCTGAAGAGAATCCTATGAAAACAATTGGGATTCGAAACGCGTAGGCTCCTGGCCACACTATACCTGCGAAGAACGGCTTGGTTATTTAATTTATTTTTCCATCCCGTCTGTACATTACAAAGAACCTGTAAAAGTTCACTCACACAATCATTTGAGACGAATGTACTCTTGATAAAAAATCGTCTTGTTTATTGATGCAGTATTTTGCCCGCAGGTTGTGGCATTTTGTTCTTTTGTGAAGTAAAATTGTAAATGTATATATTTTTTTAAAAATATAATGTATGCTTCTATAGTCTTTCTCCTGAATGGTGTGAAAGTGTGTTGAATGCCTGTGATATGGGTGTAATAGTGAATGATTGAAGACAAATATTTTGTTTTTTCCAAATTGTACTTGTCCTTTCTTTGTAAATAGGCCTTTCTTATATCATTTGAAAAAAATATAAACTTATCTTTCTAAAAAATATTGCAAATAAAAAGCTATTAATTAGCAATTCCCGTCCTTGAATCTTCTGTTCAGGTTCAGGTTAGCACATCGTTTGTCTAAATTGCTTATATCAGCACTGGCATTCTATTTTTGTTTTTCGCGAACGTGCAACGGTCGACGAGAACCCACCCACTCCGCGGAACCGCCGTGAAATAACGGCCGAGGCTAAGGTGTTAATAGAGTTCAAAAATCCAGGCGTAAATTGAATTAAACCTTGAATCTTGTACAATCGATAAAGAAAGGAGAATCAAAGATGATTGTAATATAGCCTTATAGCCCACTACCGAGGGTTATACCAGATGTTTAAAAGCCCTGAAACGTATAGGCTTGACTATAGGGGAGGGCCTATAACGAGGGAGGGGTCTTTAACAACCAGTACAGCCCAAGGCAGAAGGGCTACAAGGATTATTAGAACATTCTACACACTGAGAGTAGAATGTTCTAAACTAACAAGCATTGGCATAGCCAATAGGTCTCGCCTTTGGGACCTTAGAAGTGTTTAGCCATGCAACATTCTATGTTGTTGCACCAAGGATATTGTGCTGCATACTAAAAAAAACGTATAAAGTTCCCAAAAGTGAGACCTATTGGCTATGCCAATGCTCTCTGCCCCTCCCCCCCCCACACACACTTTTTTCTAACTTTAATAACCGCGGCGCCGTCTTCATGGACACCGCGCTATGCAATGCAATAGGTGTTGCTTTTGGTATTGTAAATAACAATGCCTTACATTTTTTTTTTAGGCATTGCCATTTACAATGTCAACAGCTCAAAATAATGTCATTGCAAGACCTATTGCATTGCAAGGTTTGTTTAAACGAGCCAGCTGGGGAAGCCTCTCTCTGGATGCTGGAATGACATGCGAGTTGTGAGCTCTGGAGAAAGGTCGATGTTGGCACACAGATGCACACCTTGTTGAGAAAATAGGTCGGTGACAAACCCTAAAAAAAATTCATTACTCCTAATCAGCTATGAAAAAAGAATCACATTTCAAAAAATTTCTGATAAAACCAGATGAGTTCAGAGGTCATCGTCCATTGTGTACTGTTGCGCTATCAGGTGTCATCCATGTATTGGTCACTATCATGTGGGTGGTTAAATTAGCCTCAAATAGACTGCACTTAAGAAGAAGTTGTCTTGAGAATGGAGTGCAGTCTACTTTGATTTCTGGTGCAGATAACATTACTTGGTTTGGACACTTGTGCAAACTCCCTAATCATTGTTTTAGCACTGCAAAAAGGAATGGCAATTCTAAAGGCGAGTGGAAATGGGAAGGGAAAGCATGATAGAACGGTGGATGCCGAAAGAAATAAGGTTAAAATAGAGTATTTCTTCAACACTTTAAGCAAAGAACTATAATTATCAAGTAGGTTTGTAGGAATTTAAAAAACACCAAAAAAATCAGCGGGTCTCAAAGAGGAATATACAGAGACAAGCATTACAGCAGTACATGCAACAGGAGAATAAAGAAAAAGAGGAAGGATCTCAATTACGAGGACGGATTCCCATCACCCACCGAAGTGGCATGCTTCATCATTTGGGGATCTCCTCTTGGCTGCACGCTAGTGCAATCGAGGAGCTACAACTTCTTACTGCTGTAAAGGAGGAGCTCACGGATGTTTTAAATGTAATCCGGAAGTAGATCATCTAAGATCAATGAAGCATAAGGCAGTGTGGTGAATATGTGGTGCAGTGCAGTGCGAAGGAAAAAGTGAGATAAAATTGACTACCAGGAGAGAATACATTTATTAGATATCCCATGGTGTCAATAGTTAAAAAGCACTGAAAACGCGATCTGAATATATTTGCGAGCACGCTAGTGAAGAGGTCTACAGGTTTCAGCCAATTCCGATCTTTCTATAATCATGGCTTTCTTCACGACCTAGTTGTAACTACTGCACTATAAATGTGGGAGAAATTAACAGACTGTAAGGAACAATACAACCATATACCTGTGTACGTCAATATGTTGGCACTATAGGCATTGGTGTAACACTCCCGTGTTAAATTGGGAGGGAACCCACCGCTCCTGGCAACCGCTCAGGGCGTGAGGCAACGCTCTGCTCCGTTATTACCCCGGGCCGGATCCTGAGAGTCACAGTTCCGTACAGTCTATGTTAATTTCTCTCACATTTACAGTGCTGTAGTTACAACTAGGTCCTGAAGAAAGCCAGGATCATAGTAAGTTCGGAATTGGCTGAAACAAGTAGACCTCTTCACTACCGTGCTCGCAAATATATTCAGATCGCGTTTTCACTACTTTTTAACTATTGACACCACGGGATATCTAAGAAATGAATTCTCTCCTGGTAGTCAATTTTATCTCACTTTTTCCTTTACACTGCACTGCACCACATATTCACCACACTGCCTTATGCTTCATTGATCTTAGGTGATCTAGTCCCGGATTGCATTTAAAACATCCGTGAGCTCCTCCTTTACACCAGCAAGGGGTTGTAGCTCCTCGGTTGCACTAGTGTGCAGCCGAGAAGAGAACCCCAAATGATGAAGCATGCCACTTCGGTGGGTGATGGGAATCCGTCCTCGTAATTGAGATCCCCTCTCTTTTTCTTTATTCTCCTGTTGCATGTACTGCTGTAACACTTCTCTGTATATTCCTCTTTGAGACCCGCAGGTTTTTTTGTTGTTGTCGTGTATGGTCAGGGGACTAATCCACGCAGGTCTATAAATTTTCCCTTGGACCCTCCTTTTACATGGTAATATATTGGAATTTAAACTACGCCATAAAATATTATTGAAATTAAATTATTTTTTAAACAATGTCTCTCTAAAGAAAATAAAACGTACCAGAATTTATGTGCTGCGAGGCCAAAGCATCTGGAGCCATTAAGACCAACAATTTTCGAATAAATACTTTTGCATTCAATATTGAACAAAAGGCCCAAAAATCTGATGGAACCTAGAATGTCATTTTTAAACAGTGATGTAAATCGGTACATAGCTACAATCATTGCTCGCATTCTTGGTTCCAATATTTCTTTGTTTTCCAAGTTTCATAGAAAACATGACGTGCATCCAAAGCAAAATCCACATGTTCCCACTAACTAAACTCAAAATAGTTTTTTGATGTCATTTTTATAAATTATTGCTGAACAGACTGAGCGCTCAGGGTCCAGCCGAAGTCTTGACCATATTTAATGCGAAGAGAACGAAGCCTCACTATATTGACCAGTGAGGCCAGGTTCAAATCAGAGAGCTTCCTCAGATGTACATTTCCTCAACTTACACAGTTCTGATGTCCCCTTCTCAAGTTTTTATAGGCACACATTCTGAACCACAAACTAAAGTAGGTGGAACCTTAGCTTTGCATAATTTCTTCAGCAAAAGGATTTGCATATTATCTAGTCAGCAAACAACGAGGCAAAGCCATTCCCATGACAGTGTGTCCAGGAGATGCTGTTTAAAACCTTTATAAGACTAATGCCTGACCTAATAATATATTTGATATTATGAGGTCAACACTTTGGAGTACCTAACCCAACCAGTATATAACACTGTTGCCTAGGGAGTAACAACTATTAGAGAGAAATAAGGAAGTTTGGTGTTGAACCAAAAAGAGTTCCGACTGCGGCTTTCATTCTGGATCGTGTTGCTGCAAATCCGAAGTCTGCAGGATATCTGACTTCGTATTTATCGATTTTCATGTGTTTCTTCAATTTTTACTGTAAGCTCCCCAGTATAGTATTGCACTGGTTTTCTATTGGTTACCGGCTGTGACATGTGATGTCTATTACGTGTCGGTACTGCGGTTTCTATTGGCTCAAAGTGTTGTTTCAAAGCTGTTTTCTATTGGCCACACGTAGCGTGTTGATGTCATCACGCAAGCGGCCATTTTGTATACAGCAACAAACTCTGGAGATTACTTCGGCAACGGTGAGCCCCGTTTTATTTATTTATTTTTAGTGCAATACAATATTTATCGGCGCATAAACAACATTATTTACCGGCTATCTGACTATCGCGGCAAGGATTAATGCAGCAGCCGAACTTTTACTCGATCTTCTGGTAACTTACAATTTTCTACAGTCACTAAAATTTTTGTTCATATGACATTGGGATTTTGCAGCAATATCCAGCTAGTATTTTTAAGGAATTACCTACTTTATTTTTACAAACTTACTTATGACTTTTCTGCAAGTATCTTCAGGAAGTATCTACTATTTACCTGGTACAAACTTTGTTAGGAAGCAACCTTCTTTTGAGTGAACAATATTTCGGCACTTGTTTCATTTTTGAGTAATTTTTAGTTGTACTCTAATAATTTTTTTTTTAGACAGCACTCATTTTGTATTCATTTTACATGTGGTTAGCTTGTGTATGTACTGGAGTATTTTACACTGGAGTTTTGCTGTTAAATTTTAGGTAATTATTCATTATTTATTGGTTTACCTTTCTTTTATCACTATTACTATTACTGCACAATGCAGTTTGATCCTCCATCCAATTTTTTGCAAACGAAAGGTGAACCACCCATTCCTTGGACAAGATGGAAGGAGGAGTTTTTTACTTACCTCAAAGCAATGGATGGAGAACACATGCCTGCTGAGAGTAAAAAAAACAACATATTCTTACATTGCCTTGGATCAGAAGGACAATTAGTCTTTAGAACTCTACCACCTGATAGATCTGGTGGTGATGCTAATGTGTACGATTAAGCTGTTTTGAGGATTGAGGGTAGGATCAAACCTACTACTAGTGTTGCGCTTAATAGATTCAAGTTCTTTACTAGAGCCCAAGATGAAAATGAAAGTTTTGATGAGTTTCTAACTGCTCTCCGTGTGTTATCTTTGCATTGTAACTTTGGTCTGATGACTGATGAAATTATCAGGGATCAGATCATAGTACATGTAAGGAGCAAGAAAGTTCAAGAACAATTGTGGATCTTGGGTGATCCCAGTTTGGAAATAGCGATTAGTAAAGCTAAAGCTCTGATAAATGGATTAAATCTCTTGACAAAGCTACTACTACATCCACTTCTTCTACTTCTTGTAGTGAGGTTAGCACCATTAAGTCTCAAGAGCCTAAGAATTCTTATGTCTACAAAAGCGATGGTAAAAGCAAACAATGTTATTGTTACAGGTGTGGTAATCCTGACCACATTGCTTCCTTTCCGCAATGTCTGGCTATAGGTAAGCCGTGTAACAAATGTGGTCGTTCGGGACATTTTTCTAAAATGTGTAAAAATAATGTCAAATCCTTTCATGATACTAGAAGACCATTAATTTCTTCTTCAAAAATTGCCAATGGCAAAGTGTCTTATGTGTCTGATGAGGTGAATAATACTTCAGACGCCATTGAGTCTGGCATTGTTGTATCTATCCAAGATTCATTTGATATATCACAGACCAACAAAATACCTTCTCCCAAATGTTTAGTAACTATATTGGGCAAAGTTTTAGAACTCATGGCAGATTCTGGTTCTCTGTGGACTAATATTACACAAAAATATTGTACAGAATCTTTTGGAGACCTTGTTGATATTAATGCTTTGTGTGAACCGGATATTATTGCTTACAATTTTGATGGTTCCAAATTTGATTTCATAGGTTTTAAAGAAGTACTTATTTCTTTCACAAGCAGTTCAGCTGTCATCAAATTATATGTGGTATACAAGGGTGTGAATGTGCTGGGATGGCGGGATCGAGCCAAATTAGGAATTATTTTGAATCCCAGAATGAAAGACCCAGTTTCTGTTCTGGCTGTATCAATGTCTACCGTTGAGCTCACTGCATTACCCACATCCACTGATCTTTCACAATGTTTTCCAAATGTATTTTCTGACAAGTTAGGAAAACTCAAAGGTTTTAGCCACAGAATTAAAGTGAAGCCCAATTCCATTCCGGGCAGACAGAAATTAAGGGGAGTTCCTATAAGCATTAGAAATGAACTAAAAAGACATGTTGGATACTATGATTAAGGATGACATAATTGAGGAGGTAGAGTCTTCGGAATGGGTATCTCTGATTGTTTTGGCACTTAAACAGGATAAAAGTATCAGATTATGTGTGGATTTAAGAGCTCTGAACACTAATCTAGTCACAGATTGTCATCCACTTCCCAATATTAACAAAATGGTATGCATGTTGGATGGTGCGTGTGTCTTTTCCACATTAGATCTTAGGTCCGCATACGATCAGATCGAGCTTACTGAGGACTCTAAACATTTTACAGCTTTTATTACTCCTCATGGCTTATTCCAATTCAAAAGGATGTCTTTTTGTTTGGCTTTGGCCGCTTCGGATTTTCAAAGGGCTATGTATCACATTTTTAAAGATGTGGGGATATATGTTAAGTGCTTTCAGGATGACATTCTTGTTTTTTCAATAAATGACAGTGAACATCTTATTCACCTTAAAGAGGTTTGCTCTAGATTAGAACAATTTGGTTTAACACTCTAGGCTAGTAAGTGCAAGTTTTTTTGTAAATCAGTGGAGTACTTGGGTCATACTCTTTCTGGCGAGGGTGTTGTTCCTAAGAAGGCTCTCGTTGACGCTATTATCAATGCTCTGTCTCCTGATGACAAGAAAAAGCTTCTGTCTTTCGCAGGCTTATGCGAATATTATAATAAGTTTATACAACATTTTGCAACTAAAATGGAACCCCTTAGAGAATGGACTAGAAATTCAGCTGATTTTATTTGGACTGACAGACAAGATCTTGCTTTTAAGCAGATTCAAAATGAGATTCTTAATGCTCCCACTCTGAAATCATTTTGCATTAACAAAAAATGCATCATTACAGTGGATGCCAGCCTTTATGGGCTAGGAGGTCTTCTCAGTCAGTGTTCCGGTAAAGAAGAGTGGTGCGTTGCATTTGCTTCAAGAACCTTGTCCTCCACAGAAAGAAGGTATTCAGTAATTGAAAGGGAACTATTAGCCTGTATCTGGGCAGTTGAGCATTTTCGCAATTATGTTTGGGGAAATAGTTTCACACTTAAGACGGATCATAAACCACTTGTTGGGATTTTATCTCCTGGAGGTGGATGGAATTCCACTGCTCGTATTGCTCGTTTAACATCTAGGCTCCAAGAATATGATTTTGAAATTGTGTATGTACCTGGAAGAAGTAATGTCACTGCAGATTTTCTTTCGAGATTACCTTGCCAAGAAGATAATATTTCAGCTGTTGAGCAAGAGAATGATGTCATTGCTTCTATAAATGATTGTGTTTCTCAGGAGCTTATGACTTTAGGTGAAAAAGAATGGTTTGAGAAATTGAGCAATGATGTTTTGTGTCAGCAGATTTTTGAATATGTAAAGAAAGGATGGCCTAAGGAAAGATGTGCTTCTGCGGACAGGTCTCCTTTTTGTCATGTACATTCTGAAATTGAAGAGTCAGGAAGTTTGCTGTTTAAAGGAGGTAAGATTATTCCACCTTTTTCTATGCAAAAATAATATTGTTTTGTCTCATCAAGGACATTTAGTGATGTCTTCTATGAAGCGCCTCATTAGGGCAAATTTGGGGTGGCCTGGTATTGATAAAATGGTTGAGAGGATGGTGAGAGAATGCCCAGACTGTGTTAACAGTGATAAAAGGCTTCATGTGTCTTCAGCTCCTCTCAAACCATTGTCTTGGCCAAGTTTTCCCTGGCAGAAGGTACCCTTTGATATTTCAGGTCCTTTTAAACAACTTCCACTTAATGCTCGTTATGCGCTGGTCATGGTAGATTATCATTCTAAGTGGCCTGAAGTTAAGTTTGTAGGCAATACTTCAGCTCAAGCGATTATTGTTTCTTTAAAGGAGACTTTTGCTCGGGAGGATGCTCCAGAAACTTTTGCCACCGATAATGGTGTACAACTTGTTTCTAGTGAAACGGAACAATTTTTCAAAAATTGTAATATCAGGCATGTCACCACATCTCTGTATGAACCTAGAGAGAATGGGCAGGTTGAACGCTTTAATCATGTTCTTAAGGGCACTATTCAATCTGCTGTCTCATCTGGTAAACTTTGGTTGGATGTTGTGAGAAAAAAAGGTTATGGACATACCGTATTACCCCCCATTCAGTCACTGGGGTGAGTAATTTTATGCTTCTTAAAGGCAGGGAACCAGTGCTTAATTTGTGTCGGTGCTTAGCACCAGCACTTAAATGTCAGGGCCAGGTCTATGCATCTGCGCACATCCACAGTGATGATCATGTAAATATACCTTCTTTATTGTTGATTGTACTCTCTCGGTCTCTGGGCAGCCAGCCACACAGGCCCGCCGGGCACCTGCAGCATGCGTGCGTGTGTACAGTGACAGTCAGAGTCAGACTCAGACTCAGATGTCAACACTCACCGGCGCGGCCGCGGCGTCTTCTTCACACTTGCACTGGTCTGCCTGCCTGCTCCGGTGCTCCCGCTAGTTACTCGTGAGTGACTAACAACACGTCATTATTATACCCTGACACGGAGTCAACGCCATTAATACCTGAAATTGCTCAGAGAGTCTCAGTCACCGCCGCATAATGAACGCAGGCGCACGCAGTGCAACGTTTAACGACTGAAGCGACTTAGAATTAATTACAGCTGAAACAATTTAGCCGTCCCACCAAAATTGTACTCCTACAATGAGAGAATATTTATTGCCCTGAAATTAAGTTCACTCCACAACATCATCGTTAATGCTGGAAATTACCTCGAAATGCCCTAAAATTAATGATACAATATACCACAGGCGCAGAGAATATAAATAATATTGAATAATAAAATATATATATATGTGAAGTTTCGTTTTTCATCATCGTGGAGTTGTTGATAGTTTCTGTATGCCAGTGGGTGGGCGGGCCGCGGAAGTTCAGTTGGTGGGGCCGGGCTGGAGCCTGGAGGTTCTGATGGGGGTAGGGGCTGGCCGGAGGCTGTGCGCGCGGTGCGCAGATTTTTCCTTTCACTTTGTCTCTGCCTGCCCTTAGCCACGCCCCAGCATAACCGCGCTGCGCAGTTACAGTGGCAGCTCCCCATGCCACGACGAGTCCACTCCACTTAAGTTAGCCCGGCCCGGCCACCCCGGCGCAACCAACGACCAAGGTCACGAAGCCGAAGGGCAGACCTGGGCTGTGCTGCTGCTGCCTGCTGTGCAACTGGCGTGACGGGGTCTACTACCTGAGTGGTGGCTTGACGTTGCGTCGTGGTACTGAGTGCAGCAAGTAATGTGTGTGTCTGGGTCTACTACTCAACTGCACTGCAGACTGCGGCCTCGCCCTGGTAGCAAGCTGCAGCAGGCAGGCAGCAAAGTTACAACTGAGCACGTAGTGTAGTGTGAAGCTGTTTGTACTGCCAGCCTGCCGACCGGTCCACTCCCACCACGAATAAAGGTAAGAAGTCTGAAAGAAGCTACAAATTAAGTTAAGCAAAGCACCACAGAAGCACTTAAAGTTTTAAGTTAAGCTGACCCGGTCGGTGCTCCCACACTTTGTTTTATTCCGGTGGACGAATAAAGGGGAGATGGGTGGGGGGAGCGAGGTGGGGTGCCGATTTCGAATATATGTTTAATTTCAATGATAAGGGGACATGCTGGGCAGCTTTCTATTCATACGCTATTACGCTCCAATTTCAAGCTCTGAAGCAGTAATTACCTAAAGATGGGTGGAAGGGGTTGGGGCCTGGGGAGGAAGGATTCAAAATGTAGGTAACTTATTGGACGGTTGGTCAGAAACAGAAAGTGGACACATTGATTTCATATTATAAACGTTGAGGCCAAATTGTATTTTAAGCTGTTTGAATACTTTTGTTATTGTAAACACATGTTTGTGCGTGGTGCCTTTTGTAAAGCAACAGAGGCAGCAATAAAACAGACAGATGGACGATAGCCAGGCACGATGATCGGTGTGTTATCTTATCTCGTTGAGTATAAAGAAGACACTGGCTGGCAGTCTGAGCCAGCCAGGGACAGAAGAGTTGGAGCAATACAGTACTACAGTGCTGTTCACATGATTTCAGATAGCTGCAGTCAGTAAGAGTGTCTAATACCAAGTCACAGCCACGCACTCGCACATGGAACCCACGTCATCTCTCATCATCGAAAAATCATCACATTCTGGGGGAGTGGGGAAATTGGAATCCTTTTGCGTTACGCCACTGGTGTATGCACCAAGGTCAAAGCCACACCGAGTCTCTGTATGAAAGCAGTATGTATCTCAATGGTAGTAAAGATCTGGCAGGCTGTGGCGAAAACGATGCCCTTTATTCTTGTATATGGTAACTACAATGCTTTTAGTCATTGTGACAGATGGTCTCTGGCTGCAAGGAGGAGATGGTGCTGTGAGAACTTCGTAACGTAGGCTCGTCTTGTGTCTGTTTCTTGAAACTTGTAAAGCGTGAGATGAAGGTACAGCATCATAATAATGCAACCTCTGTGGTTTATTGTAACTGGCGCGTTACCAGAGCTTCTGAATGCGAGCCTATTTCCAGATTTACTATGAATTTGTGCGAGGGCTACATAACCCAAACCAGTGCAAATGGTAACATTGACAACAACTTCTATATTGAAAAGGTGACGAAACACTAAATGGCTTTGTGTCACGTAGCACTGGTAATGAATGCCAAGGGGACATTACAGGTTGGGAATAGCACAAACACCCTAAGTACTTCACCCAAAACTAGGAAAGCTGTGTGGCATGTCTATGTGAAATCCTAATGTCAAATGTAACCATCTTTCGTATGAATCTGTTTTCTCTGATGGTGGGTATTCCAGCTGAAAATGTTAAGAATTGTGATTTCTGTATATCCTTGCGATGGATTCTCAGAAAAATCAGACTTTCATATAATCTTGTTCAGTGATTTGCATAAAGCGGAAAGAGCAAGATATATATTTCCAACACAGGAACCATCTTTAGACATTTGTCCTTGGTGGATCAAAAAATTGAATAAAACTAAGGATACGGTTGTGGTTGAAACCATTGCTAAACGAGTTGAAGATAAACAGCCTAAAATGAAAATGTCTTTTGATTGCAAAATTAATGTTAAGTTTCCTGATTTTGTGGTGGGGGAATGGGTCAGGATTAAAAAACCTGGTTTTCTGGTGAAAGGATTTTCCAAATGTTATCCTCCTATCAAGGTTGTGAAAGTCTTTAAGAACAGTGTTGTTACTCAAGATGGAAGGACATGGAATGCACGAAGGGTTGCCAAATTTAACGTTCCTAATAATGTGTACAAGTCTGAGAATACTTATCACAATGTTTTCCAGTCTGATCAATCTATAGCTTCCAGAGTCAAAAGCAACAATAGACCAAAAAGATTACCTGCCAGATATTTATATTGATTGTTTTTCTTAATTCTTATAGGGGTAAGATGTGTTGCATTTCCATAATTGCTTTTATTTCTTCTGTTACATATTAATATGTGCACTGCCTGGAACATTGAATGTAATGATGCCTACATCTTACATATCATGTTCCAGATTCCACCACTGACAGTTATTACTGATCTCCTGTTATTCTCAGACGTGCTGGTCCAGATTTATTACTTAATAAATATCTGGCTTTTACCTGGATTCCTGCTTTGATTCTTTAACCCACTTGCTCATTAGCCAGGATGGTGTGATATTGTGAATTATTGTGGTTTTCTGACAAGTATGTTACGTTACATTATAGGATCAGTATACTACTAATGGACAGCTAGACGCTTAGATATTTGCGGTAGTAGGTCTTATTCTGTCTTTTGTGTTTGTTATTGTATGTTTTTATTAGATCACTTTTAGAATATGCTTATGTCATCTGTGGAACTGTGTGATGCAACCTTAGAATGTTGGTACTGTGCTTGTGAGAGAAGGCGGTTGGTTTCTGGAGAGTTGGGATGTCTGCCCTGCTGCTCTGGTGGGTCTGTGGTTTATGAATTAAAATAAACTAAATTGATTTCATCTTATCGACTGCTGATCATCTTTATATTGGCGACTCATCTTCTACTTCATCTGTCTGTGCAGTACAATTTTCTAACAAAGGAAGGTCTGGTTTTAAACAAGTTCCTAATAACAAGTCATCCTGTTATAGATGTGGTTCTAAAACACATTTAGCAAATAATGTCAACTGTCCTGCCATTAAGAGAAAATGTGCTAATTGTGGTAAAGTTGGCCATTTTTCTTCTGTTTGCCATGCACCTAAAAAAATTCTAGTTCTTCTAATTCGAGTGTTAATAATGTTGAGGTTGTTGAAGAAGATTTGCAGAACATGTTATTAACCATCTACGACAATGTTTTTGATTATTCTGTGAACAATATCAATTTGCCTTTCAAAGCACCGTTAGGCACTGTGTTGGTTGGTGATATTTCTTTTCAAGCCATGGCTGATTCTGGCTCACCGATCACTATTTTGTCTGATGGGTTTTTCAAGGAAAATTGGAAAAATGTTACTCTCCATAAATCCGACATTAATCCAAAAGCTTTCGGTAACTTTGATATAACCATGTTAGGTTACTTTGAAGATTCGTTAGAATTTGAGTCTAGGAAGATTTTTACAAAAATGTATGTTGCCATTGATGGGAAGAATATAGTTGGGTGGTTTGATTTAGGTAGGCTGGGTGTAATCTTGTGTCCTGGTTCTGAACGTCCTCTGCAACTTAGAGAATTTGATGTTAACAATATTTACATGGAAAAATATAGTTTAGAAATGATTCTTAAGAAACATTCAAATGTGTTTAAAAATGTTGTGGGTCAAGTCAAAGGCTATTTGCATAAAATTAAGTTAAAGAAGAATGCAATTCCCATTCAACATAAAGTACGCATGGTTCCACTTGGTATGCGGGAGAAATTGAAGGTCCATCTTGATACTTTATGCTCATAAGGTATCATTGAGCCAACTGATAGTTCTGAATGGGTGTCAGCTATTGTTTTGGCACTCAAAAAGAATCAAGATTTGAGGCTATGTGTAGATTTGAGGTCCCTTAATAAGAACATTGTCGTTGACACGCATCCTTTACCCCGCATTCAGGATATGTTGTCAGCTGTTAATGGTGCCAAATATTTTTCTATTATAGACCTCAAATCTGCCTATCATCAGGTGCTTCTGGATGATTCTTCTAAGGATCTTACCACCTTTATTACGCCTTTTGGATTGTATAGATTTTTAAGAATGCCATTTGGTCTTGCTTCAGCAGCCAGTGTGTTTCAGAAGCTTATTGAGAATTTGTTTCACGGTATTACTGGTGTTCAGTCATTCCAGGATGATATATTAATTTTTGCTGAAACAAGTGAACAACACAATGTTATTCTCAATAAGGTTCTGGGCATTCTTGGTACTAAAGGCATGACTGTCAGCAAGGAAAAGTGCAAATTTTTGGTTGAAGAGCTAAATTATTTAGGACATAGAATTACGGCTGATGGCATTTTTCCCAAAGAAGATTTGGTCAACACTTTGGATAATATCTGTACACCCAAGGACAAAGATTCTTTGCGCTCTTTCTTAGGTCTGGGAGAGTACTATTCAAGGTTTGTGAAAGGGTATGCGTTAGTAGTGGAACCTCTCAGGCAGTTACTTAGGAAGGGTGTTCAGTTTATTTGGAGCAAGATTCATGATGAAGCATTTGTCAATGTTAAAAAGCTTATTTCTAAAGCACCTGGTCTTAAGACTTTCGATCCTCAGGGTAAATCCTTTGTCATCGTGGATGCAAGTACTATTGGTCTTGGTGCTGTTTTTTCTCAAATTGTTGATGGTAGGGAAAGAGTTATATCTTTCATTTCTAGAGCAATTCGGGGTGCTGAAAAGCACTACAGTACTATTGAGAAGGAGGCCTTAGCCTGTGTTTGGGCCGTTGAAAAGTTCAAAAGTTTCGTGTGGGGCAGGCCTTTTGTTCTTGTCACTGATCATAAACCGCTTGTATTCATGATGGATGGTGTCAGGAGTGGCAAGGCGTCATCTAGACTTGTTAGGTTGATTGCCAGACTACAAGAATACAATTTTGAGACGCAACATATTCCTGGTGGGAAAAACTTCACTGCTGATTGTTTATCTAGGCTACCTCCCTTTGAAGAAGATAATAATGATATTTTGGATGAACAAGAATGTGTTGTGGCTCTGGTTGATGCTGTGAGTTCTTTTGAGTTGAGCATTTCAGAGGAAGAGTGGATTGAGGCTATGGACAGTGATTTGGTGCTTAATAAAGTCAAGAATTTTGTTGGTGTGGGTTGGCCTCCCATTAGGAATTTAGATGATTGTTTGAGAAGTTTTGCCCAGATTGCTGATGAGCTTAGCATTGAGGGGAATATTTTATTGCGTCAACATTTATTTATTCCTCCTGTTGGTTTAAGGAATAAACTCATCAAGCTTGCTCACGCTGGTCATCCTGGTATCTCTGGTACGAAAAGGATTCTTAAGGACCATTACTGGTGGCCGGGCATGGACGCAGGTATTGAGAAAGTGATTGATGATTGTCCTGTCTGCGTCAGGGCTGATAAGCACTGGAAGGTTTCGTCTCAACCTTTGTCTCTCAGAGAAGGAGCTGTTGGTCCTTGGGATAGAATTTCTATTGACTTTTCTGGTCCCTTTGACTGCTTAGGTAGGGACAAGAGATTTTCCATTGTGGTTATTGATAATTTTTCTAAGTGGATCTATTACACCTTTGTGGAACATCCCAATACTGATGCTGTTATTGATTTTTTGGATTTTGTGTTCAGTTTGGAAGGCGCTCCTAATCTCATTTTATCCGATAACGGGGTGCAATTTGTTTCCAGGAAAATGAAAGGGTTTTTGGAAAAATTTGGCGTGAAGTCTGAAACCACTCCTTTATATTGTCCTAGGGCCAATGGCCAAGTGGAGAGGGCCAATAGATTTATTAAGGAGGGCATTCAGGCTGCCTTAGATAGCAAGTTGGATGTTTTACAATTTTGGAAGGAGAAATTGTGGAGTTACCACATTACTCCGAATTCTTCTACTGGTTTTTCACCGTATTTACTTATGAGGGGCAGACAAGCAAGATCTGTTTTAAGACCTAACTTTGTTAAGAGTGTTAGGCAGGATTTCAACATGAAAGGTATCATTGATGAAGTTAAACAGAACATTCAGGAGTCTCGTACTGCAGGCAAAATTTATCATGACGCCTCCATGTAGTCCAAAGATAAGTTCATCAAGGTTGGCGATTGGGTACGTGTTTTGAAGCCCACCTTTTCTGGCAAAGGTTTTTCCAAGTTTTCCAATCCTTTTCAGGTCGAAAGAGTAACTGATTCTGCTGTTTTTCTTGCTGAGAAGGGTTGGTGGAGCAAGGGTTCAGTTATTCTTCTTAAACCTGGGCAAGAACGTTTCTTTGCTAAAGAGGAGGATGGTGGTTGCATTTGGAATGATCTTGTACAAGAAAAGGAATTTCATGCTTCTGACGTGCTTACTGATGTTTCTGCACATGTTGATAGTGCTGAAAATTTTGTTTCTTCCGATTGTCATGATGATCTTGAGGGTTGTTCTGAAGCTTCTTATGTTCCTGCTTCTAATCTACAGGAGTCAATTGAATCTTCTGCTTCTGACCTACAAGAGTCAGTGGAATCCTCTCCTCAGGTTAATTTTGTTCCTCATAAAAGAATTTCTAAAATTCCCAAGAAATTTGACGATTATATTTTGGATGTTTAGTTTTTATTTTTATTTATTTTTGTAAAAAGATACATGTGGTAGTAGGTCTTATTCTGTCTTTTGTGTTTGTTATTGTATGTTTTTATTAGATCACTTTTAGAATATGCTTATGTCATCTGTGGAACTGTGTGATGCAACCTTAGAATGTTGGTACTGTGCTTGTGAGAGAAGGTGGTTGGTTTCTGGAGAGTTGGGATGTCTGCCCTGCAGCTCTGGTGGGTCTGTGGTTTATGAATTAAAATAAACTAAATTCATTTCATCTTATCGACTGCGGATCATCTTTATATTATTGCATTACAAAGGAGGTGTTGGTCACGACTGATAAGGGATGGATAGTGTAGACATTGACATACTGCCAAAAGGTATGTGGTTTTGATTAAGTGTATTTTTGTGTAACAATTATATTATTAGTTTTTTACACAATCGACAAGTTCTAATATTGTGCCTGGTTTGCTCTCTTTAGAATAAGGAAGTGTTTTACAAGTATTATCACAAATGTTGGTGATACTGAGCTTCAGATCTTGCACATTCTTGGCTTTTACACTGCATGGGTACAGATAACATTAGTATACGTGAGCTTTTATTCATCTAACAGTTCTTTGTGGTAGCAGTGGCAACTGAATAAATCTTTGGGCCATGTCTGGTTCATATGGTGAACTTGTGTGATCAGTCAATTACATCTACCTTACTTTTTAATAATCAACAGTCACATGCACACTATTTTCAATTTTGATCTGGAGGTTCTCTCGCTGAACTCAAAGTGAGGAGAGCACCAATTTCAGGTTTTCTCCAATGAGAACCGGTGTACGGTGTTATAAATAGGTATTATTTTGTTATACGCTTAGACAACCTTTGTTAATTGATATTCCAGCCCTGAGGAAGTTATAGGGTGACTAAACCCAAGGACAAAACCCGAGTTGGCTGGTGCGAGGCTGGTGTGAAACTTGTGATTAAAAGAAGATTTGAAGACTACTGGAGTACTTTCATTTGGACTGAAAATTGCATTTGCTCAGCGTTTTTTTTTTTGTATACAGGAGTGAGTCTACTCCATGCCTGCGCACAAGTGAATGTACTCAGCGCATGCGATTTGGCAATTAATCACGCTCAGATGCACCCGCACCTGATTTTTAATTTAAGGCATTCTGCGTTATGTTACCTTGTTGCAGTTACGCAACTTGACTTTGTGGTGGATGGTGTGTTGTTCTTGGCAGAGTGTTTGGGAATTCTAACATAGCAGAAGGCAACATTATAGAAAAACATTTTAAGAAGAGAAGACTTACTGATTCCTTTTCTCACAATCCGTCTCCTGTTAGAAAAAGTAAGGCGTCTAAACAGGAGGATGAGTCTCTGCAGGACTGAATTAAGCTGATTGTCCTGGAGAATATGTCTGCAATTAATACTTCTCAACCTGCTAAACCCAAAAAAGAGGATCAAAATTCCTCCATTTCAAGCTCTGGGGCACAGAAAGAAGATGTTGATTTGATTCCTTCTGACCTGAATGGTAAATACCTTGACATGGAGTTGCTGTCTGCAATTTTGACCAGGAAAGGGCAGAATATGGGATTTCCTATGGAAGAGCTATCTGGAACCTGTTTTAAGGCAATTTTAGCAACTCAAGGCGTTGAGTCTTCCAATTCATCAACACGTTCCGGACGTAGTTAAGATGGACTGGAAAGATCCGGATCAATGTCCCTTGTTTTATGTCCAGTGTATATTCGTTAGAAGACATGGAGAAGTACATGCCTGAGCCTGTAACAGTGGAATCCTTGGTCCCCAGCTTGGTTGGCAGAACGTCTATGGCTGTGGAGAGTATTCTTAAGGACCAAACTGAAAAAAAGATTGATTCGGCCTGAAAGAAATACTATGCAGGATTTAATCTACCGGAGAGGGCTGGTGTATATGGGGGTTACACTTTGTAGTCTCTAATTTCTGATATTAACAGCCTTTTTAAAGCAGTACAAGACAACAAAGAGTGTTCAGAACTTTTGGAAGTGCCCCCAGAGAAACAAGTAGAGTTCTTATCAGATCTTCCGTTTTTAAACCCTCCATTGACAGCATTCTTAAAAGTCTAAATAGCAGTGACAACATCAGTTTTCTTTCTACAGAAGACGGAATGGAAAGGGTTGCATAAATAAGGGCGATCAGAAAGAGGTCAGTATCTTGTTACAGAAGCCAGCGTTCTTGAGTATTCCAGGAACAGATCCTCGAGATATGCTGAGCACATTGGCTCTGGAGGCAGCAGTTCTCAGTATGGTACAGAAGGAAGCAGAGACATCAGTTCCACAGGCAGGATGGGGCAAGGGAGTGTATTCAAGGACCGTCCTGGTTCCCAACCTTTCTGGTGAATTCAGACTGATTATAGATTTAAGAGGAGTCAACAAGAGGATAAGGAGAATTCCTTTCAAGATGGGAACAGTTCAAACGATTATTCCTTTAATTTCAGACAAGTCCTTCATGATAACTATGTATCTAAGTGATGTGTTTTTAAATATTCCGATAGTGAGGATCCATCAAAAATACCTCAAATTTTGTGTGTGCAGATGAACCACTTTCAGTTTCAAATGTTGTCTTCTGGCATTACGTTTGCTCCAAGGGTGTTTACAAAAATGCTGACACCTTTGGTAGTGCTTCTTCATCTTCGGGGCTGGAGTGTTTACCCTTACCTGGACGACTGGCTTCTACATGCCCTGTCAGAGGTAGTGGCATTGAAGGGCTGGTGGGTAATGAGGAACACCCACAGAGACATTACCTTCAAATAAACTTGGAGATATATAGGTTAGAGTTTAGCCCATTTCAGGACGGATTTGGGCATGGTCTTTCTTCCACAGGAGAGAGCAGTGAAACGGAGGGCAACTCTCTCTTCTGTATTATCCCAGACGAAGGCAATGGCAAGATTATTGCCGAAAATTCAGTCACATGGCTTCTTGTGTGTTCTTAGTTCTGTGGGCAAAACTGATAATGAGACCTCTGCTTGCTCACCTGGAGAAATACTAGAGGCTGTTTTCTATTCTATGGACTGGGAGCAGAGTATTCCAGTTATAGATATGATAGGGGTCAACTTCAATGGGGACTTGAGGTGGATTCTTTGAGCAGAGGGTTTTCTCTTTGTGCTTCACTAGAGATTGTCATATGAATGGATTCCAGCCCCTTAGGCTGGGGAGCAATACTGCAACCAAGAAGGCACAAGGGAGATGTTCTTCAGAGGACAATACAAAGACTTCCAACTGGAAGATGTTATCTGCAATTTCCTTAGGTTCTTTTACATTTCAGAGGGCATTCTAAATCAGCATATGTTAATCAGAAAAGATAACACAACAGCAGTATTGTAAGTGAATAGGCGGGGGCAAAGACTGGTTCTCGCAATCTGATTTCCTAGAAAATTGGGATCTGAGAAACATTTGCTTTTCCTGAAGGCAACTCACATCGTGGGTGGGAGGGTCAATACAGTAGCAGACAATCTTAGAAGGGTCTTCTCCTCGTCTCAAACCCTGTCTCTCTCTCGTCTGGTATTTTCTCCATATACATACAAGTTGGGAGGGCGTGGGGGGAAGAGGATCATTTCTGGCTCTGTTTGCATCCAGAGACAACACTCAACTTCAGAGGTTCTCTCAATATCAGGATCCAGAAGCATGGGTCATAGGTAATGAGCAGCGGACCATTGTGGGGGGAACATTACTCTTAGTAATTCAATTTTACAATTGTGTGACTGATTAGGCAGTGCTGCCTCGAATCCCTTGGCTGCTTGATACAATTTGAATATAGATTACGTATATTCAAATTGTATCAAGCAGCCAAGGGATTCGAGGCAGCACTGCCTAATCAGTCACACAATTGTAAAATTGAATTACTAAGAGTAATGTTCCCCCCACAATGGTCCGCTGCTCATAGACCATACAATATAACAAACAATTCATAAACAGAGAGGCAACAATAGCAACAAGACAATGAGAAAATAATTTATTGAGCCTTCAGTGTTTAAGCTGTATCCTCATTTAATATGTGGATTCAAAAAGTGCAGCAAGCGTGTTGCACCATCAATAGGGCTTCATCAGGGCCATGTTAATCCTACTTAGTTACCTTAGGTAAGAAGGATGCAGCTTCAACACTGAAGGCTTAAGAAATTATTTTCTCTCATTGTCTTGTTGCTATTGTGGCCTCTCTGTTTATAATTTGTTTGTGATAGATACTCTATCTTCACATTGGCCTCCTCGTCTGCTAAATGCATTCCCATCTATTTATCTCATATATTGCCTTCTGTTAAGAGTCCATACAGAGAATGTGAAAATTATAATAGTAGTTCCTCTCTGGCCAAGACGCTCTTTTTTTCGGCTTTTGAAGAATCTGGCTTTTCTTCCTCCCTGGGGAATTCTGTTGTCTCCCTTCTATCTCAGATAAGCAGGGAATCTACCTCTTCAGAGAATGCTCTTCCTGTCCGGAGATTGAGCAGAGGATTGGGCTTTAGAGAAGAAGGGTACCTAAGCACTTAGCGTTAATTATTCAGGTCTCTAGACGCCCTTCCACACTAAAGTCCTACTCCCAGCATTAAAAAGATTCTGAAGTATCATGCACTTATAAATCTCTTTAGCTGTAAAATGTGAAGTTTCCTCTGTTTTACAAATTCTCCTAGATCAGGGGTGCCCAAACCAGTCCTGGCGGGCCGTATCCATGCCAGATTTTTGGGATATCCCCATCTGGGGATCACGGTTCGATCCCCGGCACCGGCGGCAGATTAGCCCAGCACCAGGTGACTCTGGGAAATAGCTGGCGCCGCGGCTAGGGCGGCTGACTCCGGAATCTGGAGATTTTTTTATTTAAGGTT
Organism: Lissotriton helveticus; assembly: GCF_964261635.1. Taxonomy (NCBI): domain Eukaryota; kingdom Metazoa; phylum Chordata; class Amphibia; order Caudata; family Salamandridae; genus Lissotriton; species Lissotriton helveticus. The sequence goes on from NC_136061.1 coordinate 2,092,222,647, forward strand.
TTTGTAGAGCGCGTAGTAACCCTTGAGCATCCCAGAGATCAGGGTTCGATCCCCGGCACCGGCCGCAGATTAGCCCAGCACCACGTGACTCTGGGAAATAGCTGGCGCCGCGGCTAGGGAGGCTGACTCCGGAATCTGGAGATCACGGTTCGATCCCCGGCACCGGCCGCAGATTAGCCCAGCACCAGGTGACTCTGGGAAATAGCTGGCGCCGCGGCTAGGGCGGCTGACTCCGGAATCTGGAGATTTTTTTATTTAAGGTTTTTGTAGAGCGCGTAGTAACCCTCGAGCATCCCAGAGATCAGGGTTCGATCCCCGGCACCGGCCGCAGATTAGCCCAGCACCACGTGACTCTGGGAAATAGCTGGCGCCGCGGCTAGGGCGGCTGACTCCGGAATCTGGGGATCACGGTTCGATCCCCGGCACCGGCGGCAGATTAGCCCAGCACCATGTGACTCTGGGCAATAGCTTGCTTAATCTTCCCAACGGCCCCTAGCGCCTAGAGACCCTTACGGGTGATTGTGCGCCTTACAAATGTGGATTATTATTATTATTATTATTATTTGGGCCGATTCCGATCCGGTTCGTAAAAGCACATCTGCCCGAATCTGTCGGACAACCACGTACGCCCGGGAGAGGACTGCCCGGGACCCGTGGAGCCCGTCCTGGTCACTCTGACCTGCCATCGGCCTGGAGAAGGGAGCGCCGGACGCCCGGGGGGAGGACTGCCCGGGACCCGTGGAGCCCGTCCTGGGCACTCTGACCTGCCGTCTGCCCGGGGAAGGGAGCCCCGGACGCCCGGGGGGAGGACTGTCCGGGACCCATGGAGCCCGTCCTGGGCACTCTGACCTGCCGACGGCCCGGGGAAGGGAGCCCCGGACGCCCGGGGGAGGACTGCCCGGGACCCGTGG